>NC_088391.1:57816250-60667500 GCF_037993035.2 Macaca fascicularis | reverse complement strand
TCATTTTACACATTTTTATTTGTTGCTGTAATGGATTCTTACTACACCCTGCATCCTGCTCAATATAAGGATAATATCGTAGACATTAAACTTCTAATTTTAAGTAATGACCTAATGTTCATCCCTTTGAAAACATTATTAACAGTGATTGTGTATTATTCACAGATATTGGCTGACCTAGAAAATCATGCATTATTTAAGAATGATCTGGAATGTCAAAAACTGATTCTAGAAGCAATGAAATACCATCTATTGCCAGAAAGAAGAACTTTAATGCAAAGTCCGAGAACTAAACCCAGAAAATCTACAGTTGGAACTTTGTATGCTGTAGGAGGAATGGATAACAACAAAGGTATATAATTTTGGATTTATATAACTATACATCCTGTGTTATATTGTGATGCAGCTTTAATATTGTAATGGTTAATATCACAAAAATTTACATAAACTTAGCTTTAATTATTGTTATTTCAGATTAAGAGAGAAATTAAATATCTCTTATTTTTGGTCTGTAGGTGCTTTCTGCTTCTTATTCATCTTTAAGTTCCTTATTCATTTCCTGTGCATTATGTACAAGATTTCATATAAAATAAAAAAGAGATTTGAGTCACTTAACACAGGCCAAACAATTTTTTGGACATATTGAGAATGGTATTTCAATGCTAAGAAATGTAAAATACTAGGCAAATTCTTCCTGGGATCTCAATTATGAAGAGAATCTTTGAGAAGTTGAGAATGTCACATAGAAGCCAGATAAATAAGTAGACAATTATAAAGAAGTATAAGAATGGTAAAAGTTATAATTTATAGTTTTAATTGTGTTTACTAATTTAGTCCTTCAAAAGAAAGTGAATCATTTGTTTAAAATTAAACATATGCATTTAAAGATTTTATTCTTATGCTTTTAGAGTTACTGGAAAAATCTCCAAAAATTTGTCCTCTTCAGATTTTCTTATGTCTGTCTTAATTTTCCTGAATAAGTACACAAGAAAAATAATATTTAGAAAGTGTAATTTTCATGTTTGTTTCTAATAAATGATATAACTAACCATAAGATACTTCTAGTAAGTATAAAAAAACTGAAATTGGCAACAATAGAGTATGACCAAATATTCAGCATCTTTTTTTAAATTATTAAGATAAATGAGAACAACAACAACGAAAAACAAACTTATTTCAATCATTGTGAACGGAGATTTCAAAATTGTAGCTGAAGGGAAAAAACTTATGTAATCAATAAGGAATGATACATTCTTATTTGTTATCTGTCAAAAAGATATCCTATGGCTGTTAGATGGTTTTCATAGTTTATTTTTGGAAAACAGCAACTCCTGTAACATATGACAATGCAGAAGTCTAAAGAAAAGAGATTTCTTTTATAAGTACATAGCAAATCTAGATAGTAAAAGGGCTAAATGTTTGTCATCACATGGATGAATACAGGCACACATAAAAGAGAATATTCGTCCTGGGAGAAGGTACTAAAGCTTAGAATACACTATTATTGAAGTAAGAAAGCCTTAGAAACTTCTTTAAAACACAATAAAATATCTTCTGTCTGGGGTAATCTCTTTCCCAAAAGACAGAATCTGGATGGTGATTTTGATGTTTACTTCAAAAAACATCAGATATATAATCTCTATATCTATATCTATATAATATATGTGTATATATATATACATGTAACTATTTATATTTCTATAGAAATATACCTATTTATCATGGTATTCAACTTCCTCTCTCGGACATTATATAGCTAGGCACCTAAGTATAGGTATATATAGATTTACTAACATCCTTGAAGTTGTTACTTTTGTTGCTTGTAGTCATTACTTACATTGTATGCGTGAAACTATGTTATTACATTTTTGAAAGACACTTCAACTTGCTTACTAATTATTATTCACATGGAAATGTCACAGTTTACTTGAGCTTAACCCTATTATTAAACACTTTGCTGGGATTCAATTATTTTTTATATACATAATGCCACCATTAGCATCCACATACATAAAAGTTTATCCTAATCGCTGAGTATTTCCTTAAATAGACATCTAGATGAAAAATTACTGGGTGGGAAAGGAAAGCCTTTGTGACATATAAGCTTATTTCTTTTTAGAAAATATATAAGAATTTATAATATTACCAAGTTATATAGAATGACAGTTTTACTGTCTTGTCAAAAAATTTTTTATAAATAAGTTTTAACATAGCAAAATATAGAGTCGTATAATCAATCCCCAAGTGTTCGTCATTACATTTATATTTCTCTTCTTATTATTGAGATTGAACTTTTTGTATTTTAATTTTTATGCATTTAATCACACATATAATAATGAATATTGATATATTAGTACCTGTCTTCTAATTATTGCATTTTTTGCAGTTTCTTGAGCATTGTTTGGTCAGTAGTAACAGCCTATGGTACAATCCCGTCATTTTCTTTATTTTAAAGGAAATAATTTTGATACTTCAGAAGCCTGCTGTAAATATCTAGTAGGTAGCATAACACACCTGGCAATGTTTGAAAGAATGATGGATATTGTATAAGAAAATATATAGATGCTCTGGATAATATTAAGTTTTCTAAGACAGAATTTACTTTCTTTTAGGCAAACACTTAGAGTAAGAGAAAATTGCCTTCTTCCAAGCAAGAATTGGATGATTTGAGACCAAGATTTAGTGTTTGTGAGGACTGCCTTACTCTTGTTTCGCTTTCTTGTTTTATACCAGGGCCACTCATTCTTGGTGAGCCCTGAATGCTGTTTCATTTTTAACTCAGAACTAGCTTTGCTTGGTTCTGAGATAAATCTATGCCTTACAACTATTTATAAGCTAAGTTTATCATCTTAACTTCCATTTTCTGCCTGGATCTCTGCCTTTTGCTGTGTACATCTTCAAAATCAGCAAATGCCCAGAGAAGACAAGCAGTGTTGCCCTGCCATTCTCTTTACTGAGGGATAGGAGTCTAAGGTCCTGATTGCCTTGATTGCCCTGAACTGCAATTTGTATCTTTTCAGCCTCATCAGACTGCCTGGTGGCCTCAGCCCACACGTATGCAAAGTCTCTTAGCCTAGAGCTGCTTGTGAATCAATTAAAGGCAAAAATGGTAAAGAATGTCAGGCTTATTTCCATTCACGTCCCCTCTTTCTGGGACTTCAGATTTTTAAGTGTTAGCTGTATTTTTTAGTCTCTAATGTCTTTAAACACCTAAATTTTGTACTATGAACTGAAGCTTTGTAGTTACTCATGTGGGAACAGTTTGTCTGATACAAACTAATCCATCATGTTTAAAAGCAGAAGCTCCTGTGTATTTGTTATTTTGAGGTTGTCTATATCTGAAACTTCTTGAATTATTTTCACATTTATATATTTATTTATGAATTTCAATGTTCTTTTTTTTTCATTCTGTCCATTATTTCTTAACAATTACACATTTTATTTTATATCCTGTGGCTAATAATTTCAGCATCGAAAATGTTGGGGTCTAAATCTGTTGTTTGTTGCTTCTGACAACTCTCACTCATGTTAGTTTGATTCCTTCTGTGTTAGGTAATATTATTTTAAAGTTATAATTAGTTTTCTTTACTCTCTGGGACTTCTTAGGGGCCTAAATTTTGCAGATGCCTTCCTCTAATTAGCCTGAATTTGCTTCAACCCAGAACCAAAGGCATCACTAACATAGAGGCATGTCAGCCCCCTTTAACCATCCAGGCTTAATGCAAGATCTGTGGTTCCTTGTTCTCCCACCTTGAGTTTGGCCCAAGGCAGATGCCTCAGATCTCATTGTTGGAAACCTCTGTCCACAAGAAATGCTGGCTTTTGTATTCCTTTAGGTCTCTCTCTGGTTTCACCTCACTGTTCCTTCAGCTATTTGACTGCCCTTGAAAATTTCTCTTATTTTCATGTAAGATGAGCAATGCAAATAATTTTTTTTTTTTTTGTAATTTGCCCAAGTGGGCTGGTATTAGAATTAGAGGGCATTTCAGCCTGAGTCTTCTATTCTAAAACAGTCAGAAGCATCCTATTTCTCTTTTATTCTAAAGTTTTCTCCATAGATTATTTCACTTGTTTTATGTCCTATAAATTTTGAAGAGTAGATATTTTGTCTATAACTAAACCATTAACACTCTGAAATGTTTCAAATGTTTTAGATATTTGTAAGGTAGACTCCTTGACATTTTCATAGTTAATTAATTTTGGAATATTCACAAATTTAATAGTATTATTTTCAGTTATAACTTCTACATCTCTAAGATGCGAATAATAATCCCACCTCATATTTTAAATTCTAACATGTATTAAATTAGAACATACCTAATTACAATGTAAATGACCATTCATTAATAATTTGATCAAATCCCACGCTTCTAATAGTGAGTGTAATTCAAAATCTGGAGCCTAAACAGGAATTGATACATGTCTTAGAACTGAGTGATCATTAGCAAATATTCAAAACTACAAGTACAAATTATTGAATACTCATTTGTTCTCCTGTTATACATTAATTCTCTTTTTCCAATGATAGACAACTTCACAACAGAAACTACATGTTTCTAATTTTAGAAACACTATTAATTGTGATAACACTTGTGATCAATTGTAGACTTTCAGTAAACATCTACTAAATTTAAATTGTAACTAATTTAACTGATCTAAATGGATATCCAAAATGGACAAATCTCTCATATATTTACGAATTATAAATTCACTTTGAAGTATAATATACTATTTATCAATATAAACTGTGTTAATATGAAATTCACCTTTGTAACATTTTGAAGATGTGAAAAGCAAAATGTAATTAGAAGATCTCTGTTACCTACACAACTCTTCTCATAGGACCCTTCAAGCAGAAAAGAATTTTATGGATCTAGGACACTTTTCCTCAGTAACTGATTATTTGTAAATGATAGATATTATATCAATGACATAAATACACACATATGTACATTTAATTGACATTTTATTTTTTTCTCCCCCCAATTTATGTACTTACTTATTTATTTTTATTTCAATAGGTTTGTGGGAAACAGTTAGTGTTTGGTTTACATAGATAAGTTCTTTAGTGATGATTTCTGAGATTTTGGTGTACCCATCACCTGAGTAGTGTACACTGTACCCAATGTGTAGTCTTTTATCCCTTAACCCCCACCCTTTCATCCTTCCCCTCAAGTCCCCAAAGTCCATTGTATTGTTCTTATAACTTTGTGTCCTCATAGATTAGCTCCCACTTATAACTGAGAACATATGATGTTAGGTTTTCCATTGTTGGGTTACTTCAGTGGGAATAATGGTCTTCAACTCCATCCAGGTTACTGCAAATGCCACTATTTGGTTCCTTTTTGTGGCTGAGTAGTATTCCATGGCATGTATGTATGTGCATGTGTGTATATATATATACACACACATTATATATACACACACATATACATACATACACACACACACACACACACACACCCCATTATTTCTTTATCCACTCATTGATTGATGGGCATTTGGACTGGTTCCATACCTTTGCATACTTTTGCAACTGCAAATTGTATTGCTATAAACATGCATATGTGCAGATGTCTTTTTCATATAATGACTTCTTTCCATCTAAGTAGATATCCAGTACTGGGATTGCTGGATCCACTGGTAGATCTGTTTTATTTTTTAAGGAATCTCCATACTGTTTTCCATAGTGGTTGTACTAGTTTACATTCCCACCAGCATTGTAAAAGTATTCCCTTTTATATACTTTATACTGTAAAAGTATTCACCATATTCATGTCAACATCTATTATTTTTTGATTTTTTGATAATGACTATTCTTGGAGGAGTAAACTGGTATCACATTGTGATTTTAATTTGCATTTCCCTGATCATTAGTGATGCTGAGTATTTTTTCATATGTTTGTTGGCCATTTATTTATGTTATTTTGAGAATTATCTATTCATGTCCTTAGTCCACTTTTTGATGGGATTATTTATTGTTTCTTGCTGATATGTTTGAGTTCTTTGTAGATTCTGGACATTTGTCTGTTGTCAGATGCATAGTTTGTGAAGATTTTCTCCCACTCTGTGGGTTGTTTGTTTACTGTGCTTATTATTTCCTTTTGTGTGCAGAAACGTATTTAGTTTGATTAAGTCCTATCTATCGTTTTTTTTTGTTGTTACATTTGCTTTGGAGTTCTTGGTCATAAAGTCTTTCCCTAAGACAATCTTTAGAATAATTTTTCTGAGGCTATCTTCTACATTTTTAATAACTTTAGGTCTTAATTAAGTCTTTGATTAATATTAAGTTGATTTTTGTATAAAATGAGAGATGAGGATCCAGTTTTGTTTTACTACATGTGGCTTGCCAATTATCCCAACAAAATTTGTTGAATAGGGTGTCCTTTCTCCACTCTATGTTTTTGTTTCCTTTGTCAAAGATCAGTTGGCTGTAAGTATTTGGCTTTCTTTCTGGGTTTTCTATTCTGTTCTATTTGTCTGTGTGCCTATTTTTATAGCAGCACCATGCTGTTTTGGTGGCTATAGTCTTATCATATAGTTTGAAGTTGGGTGATGTGATGCCTCTAGATCTGTTGTTGTTGTTTAGTCTTGCTTTGACTAGGCAGGCTGTTTTTTGATTCCATGTGAAGTTTAGAATTCTTTTTTAAGTTCTATGAAGAATGACAATATTTTGATGGGAACTGCATTGAATTTTTAGATTGCTTTTGGCGATATGATTATTTTCCCAATGATTCTACCCATCCATGAACATGGGATGTGTTTCCCGTCTGTCATCAATGATTTATTTCTGTCATCAATGATTTCCTTCAGCAGTGTTTTGTAGCTTTCCATGCAGAGTCTTTCACCTTCTACTTAGGTATATTCCTAAATATGTTATCCTATTTCTTGGCAGCTCTTTTAAAAGGAGTTGATTTCTTGATTTAATTCTCAGCTTGGTCGCTGTTGGTATATAATGGTGATACTAATTTGTGTACATTGATTTTGTATCCTGAAACTTTACTGAATTCTTTTATCAGATCTAGGAGCTTTTCGCATGAGTTTGTAGTTTTCTAGGTATACAATCATATCATCAGTGAACAGCGACAGTTTGACTTTATTTTTACCAATTTTGATGCCCTTTATTTATTTCTTTTGTCCAATTGTTCTGGCTAGGAGTTCCACTATTATGTTGAATAGAAGTGGTAAAAGTGGGCATCCTTGCTTTGTTCCAGTTCTCAGGGGGAATGTTTTCAACTTTTCCTCATCCAGTATAATGTTGACTGTGGGTTTGTCATAAATGGCTTTTATTATCTTAAGGTATGTCCCCTCTATGCCAGTTTTGCTGAGGGTTTTAATCATAAAGGGATGTTGGATTTTGTTAAATGCTTTTTCTGCATCTCTTGGGATGATGATGTGATTTTTGTTTTTAATTCTTTTTATGTTGTGTAGCACATCTATTGACTTGCATATGTTACACCATCCATGCGTCCCTAGTGTGAAACCAACTTGATCATGGTGGATTATCTTTTTGATATGCTGTTGGATTCAGTTAGCCAGTATTTTGCTGAGGATTTTTGCATATATGTGTATTAGGGATGCTGGTCTGTAGTTTTCTTTTTTGTTATGTCCTTTCCTGGTTTTGGTATTAAGGTTATGGGAGTTTCATAGAATGATTTACAGAGGATTCTCTCCTTCTCTATCTTTTGGAATAGTTTCAATAGAATTGGTACCAATTCTTCTTTGAATATCCGATATAATTCAGCTGTCAATCCACCGAGTCTTGGACTCCTGTTTTTTGACACTTTTTTTTTAAATTACCATTTCAATCTTGCTCCTTGTTATTGGTCTGTTCAGAGTTTCTATTTCTTCCTGGTTTAATCTAGGACAGTAGTATATTTCCAGGAATTTATCCATCTCTGCTAGCTTTTCTAGCCTGTGCATGTAAAGGTGTTCATAGTAGTCCTGCCTGATCTTTTCTATTTCTGTGTTATCAGTTGTAATATCTCGTTTCATTTCTAATTGGGCTATTTGGACCTTCTCTCTTCTTTTCTTGGTTAATCTCACTAATGGTCTTTGAGTTATGTTTATCTTTTCAAAGAACCAGCTTTTTGTTTTACTTATCTATTGTATTTTCTTTTTCAATTTTATTTAGTTCTGCTCTTTTTTTTTTTTTTTTCCTTCTGCTGGGTTTGGGTTTGGTTTGTTCTTGTTTCTCTAGCTCCTTGAAGTGTGACCTCTGATTGTCTGTTTGTGCTCTTTAGAGTTTTTGATGTAGGCATTTAACACTATGAACTTTCCTTTTTTATTGATTTTGCTCTATCCCGAAAGTTTTAATAAGTTGTGTCACTATTATCATTCAGTTTATATAATTTTTTAAATTTCTATCTTGACTTCACTGTTGACCCAACAATCATTCAGAATCAGATTACTTGATTTCTGTGTATGTGCATGAGTTTGAGGGTTTCTTTTGGAGTTGATTTCCAATTTTATTCCACTGTGGTCTGAGAGAGTACTTGATATAATTCCAATTTTCTTAAATCTGAGAAGACTTGTTTCGTGGGTTATCATTCAGTCTATCTTGGAAAATGTTCCATGTGTTGATGAATAGAATGGATATTCTGCAGTTGTTGGGTAGAATGTTCTCAAAATATCTGTTAAGTCCATTTGTTCCAGGGTATAGTTTAAGTTTATTGTTTCTTTGTTGACTTTCTGTCTTGATGACTGTCTAGTGCTGTCAGTGGAGTATTAAAGTTCCCTACTATTATTGTGTTGCCATTGATATCATTTCTTAGGTCTAGTAATAATTGTTTTATATATTTGGGAGCACCAGTGTTAAGTGCATATATATTTAAGATTGTAATAGTTTCCTCATGGACAAGTCCTTTTATCATTATGTAATGTCCCTCTTTACCTTTTTAAACTGTCATTGCTTTAAAGTCTGTTTGTCTGATGTAAGAATAGCTACTCCTGTTCACTTTTGGTGTCCATTTGCATGGAATATCTTTTTCCACCCATTTACCTTAAGTTTATGTG
Organism: Macaca fascicularis; assembly: GCF_037993035.2. Classification (NCBI taxonomy): domain Eukaryota; kingdom Metazoa; phylum Chordata; class Mammalia; order Primates; family Cercopithecidae; genus Macaca; species Macaca fascicularis. The sequence continues at coordinate 60,658,485 of NC_088391.1, read as the reverse complement.
AGTGTTTATGTGTTAAGTGAGTCTCTTGAAGATAGCAGATACTTGGCTGGTGAACTATTATCCTTTCTGTAATTTTTATGTGGGGCATTTAGGCCATTTACACTCATTGTTAATATTGAGATGTGAGGTACCATTATTTTCATCATGCTAGTTTTTGCCTGAATACCTTCTTTTTTTTTTCCCACTGTATTATTGTTTTATAAGCCTGGTGAGATTTATGCTTCTATTTTGGTGGATTTTGAGGTTTTGTTTCAAGATTTAGAGTTCCTCTTAGCAGTTCTTGTAGTGCTGGCTTGTCAGTGCCAAATTCTCTCAGCATTTCTTTGTCTAAATATTATTGTATCTTTTCTTCATTTTTGAAGCTTAGTTTCACTGGATACAAAATTCTTGGCTGATAATTGTTTTGTTTAAGGAGGCTAAGATAAGACCCCAATAGTTTCTAGATTGTAGGGTTTCTGTTGAGACATCTGATATTAATTTACTAGGTTTTTCTTTATAGGTTATCTGATGCTTTGCCTCACAGCTCTTTAATTTTTTTTTTTACCTAGTTTTTGAACTTTCTCTGGTGCCTTTTTGAGTAGCTTAATAACCAACCTTCTGAATTCTTTTTCTGGAAATTCAGAGATTTCTTCTTGGTTTGTATCCATTGTTGGTGAGCTAGTGTGATTTTCTGATGGTGTTATAGATCCTTGTTTTGTCATACTCCTGGAATTGTTTTTCTGGTTCCTTTTTATTTGGATAGACTATGTCAGAGGAAATATCTGGGACTCAAGGCTGCGTTCAGATTATTTTGTCCTGCACAATGAATCCTTAATGTGGTGCTCTCTTCTTCCCCTTGAGATGGAGCTTCCTGAGAGCTGGACTGCAGTGATTGTTTTTGCTCTTCTGAGTCTAGCCACCCAGCAGAGCTACTGTACTCTGGGCTGGTGCTGGGGAATGTCTGTGGAGTCCTGTAATGTGATCTGTCTTCAGGTCTCTCAGCCACAGACACCAGCACCTGCTCCAGCAGAGGTAGTACGGGAGTGAAGTGAATTGTGTGAGGGTCCTTGGTTGTAGTTGTGTTTAGTGTGCTGGTTTCCTCAAATGCTGGTTGTGCTAGCAGTTTGTTGGCTTCCAGCCAGGAGGTGGTACTTTCAAGAGAGCATCAGCTGATATAAACTCGCCCTAAGATTTCTTGGATAAATATACTTTGGGTTTCTCAGGCAATGGGCGAGGCCTTAGAGCTCCTAAGAGATTATGCCTTTCATTTTGACTACCAAAGTAGGTAGAGAAAGTCTTGGTGGGTGCAAGGTTAGGCATATCTGAGCTCAGACTCTCCTTGGGTAGGGCTTGCTGTGGCCACTGTGGGGGATGGAGGTGTGGTTCTCTGGTCAGTGGAGTTACTTTCTCAGGGGGATTATGGCTGTTTCTGCTGCATCATACAGGTTGCCAGGGAAGTGGCGGAAAGCTGGCAATGACAGGCCTCACCCAGGTCCCACACTGGCCAGTCTTATTCCCACCTTGCCCCACCATCGGCATGGAGTTTATATCCAGGCAGCTAGTGAGCAGGGATGAGATCTCGCCCCAGGCTACAAGCCTCCCTGCTGAGAAAGCAAGCAGGGTTTTTAGGCCTTACCTCTCCCTACCTGCTTTAGCCTCTGTGTTGCTATGGCCTGTACTTCCCATTTGCACTCCACCCTGGATTGTACCCAGGAATAATCGTATTTAGTAAAAATTATTTAAAAGTTCAGCTGGAGATTTTCTTCTCCCTGTGGTCCTTTCCCAATTCCACTGACTGCCCTCACCAAGAACCTCTGTGAGATAAAGTTAGAAATGGTTTCTCTGGGCACTGGGACTGCCTACAGGGCTCATCCTGCTTCTCCTTCTATTTTTATATTTCACTTGGCTCTCTAAATTTGTTTCAGCTCTAGAGAAGGTTAAATACTTCCTTTGTGATCTGGATTTTCAGGTTCCCTCAGTGAGGTCAGGGTATGTGCTTGGAGGCTGACTTTCCCCTCTCACATTTTAGGCACTCACAGTTTTCTAGCTGTCTCATGGAGTGTGCTGTGGCAAGCCACTTCTTTCAAAGGGACTGTGAATTCCTTTGGTTTTCCTGCTATGTTCCTGCATCAGTTCTTGGAGCAAAAATTCATTATGTGAGTCTCCTCATGCCGTTCTGTCCATCCGAGTGCGAGCTGCAAATTAGTCCTGCATCGTATCTGCCATTTTCACATCAGTGACATATATTTTAAATACCTCCTTCCAAACACCATCATATGCAACATTTTCTTTACTTCCTACAACAAACTTATCTTGAGAGTATTTTCCAAGCTCATTTTGATTTTGAAGAGACTGAGAAACTTTTTTAGTTTCTACCATTTAGTAAGTAGAGTTTAAATCTAGGATTGTATATAATTCCAAAGTTTGTATTATTTCTTCTGCTCTTTTGCTCACATTTAACCTGTTAATGATGAGATGTGCTAAGAATAACACTTTTTTTTTTTTTTTTTGAAATGGAGTCTTGCTCTGTTGCCAGGCTGGAGTGCAGTGGCAGGATCTTGACTCACTGCAACCTCCGACACCCAGGTTCAAGAGATTCCCCTACCTCAGCCTCCCGAGTAGCTGGGATTACAGGCATGCACCACCACACCCAGCTAGTTTTTCTATTTTTAGTAGAGACAGAATTTCAACATGTTGGCCAGGATGGTCTCTATCTCCCGACCTCATGATCTGCCTGCCTTGGCTTCCCAAAGTGCTGGGATTACAGGTGTGAGCCACCATACCCTGCTACTAAGAATGACTTTTGTAAAAGGCCTGCTAAATACTTGATATACATTAATTCTTATTATATTATTTTTATTTAGAATTTTACTAAAGATTAGACTCAGTTCTCAAGTGCAGTGTATGAAGGAATAAATTTCAGGCCAGCTAAATAAACCTTATGATTTCAGGAAACATATTAGAAATATAAAAAATTATATAATTGAAAAATTATATTTGCTCTATTATATTTATTTCAATTTCATGTTTTATAAATTAATTTTATATACCAAAATTATAAGTATATTATAATTTTACCTTATTTTCAAATTCTGTTTTATTAATTTCCATTGAGATTTACCTTTTAAAAACATGTTTTTAAAATCTGATATAACAGATATTACATTAAAATTCAGCCCACATTTTAAAATTGTTCTACTTATAGGCATGAAGAACCATGAAATTAATATCTTTAAATGTCCAAAAATATACATATGAATGTCCAGAAAATTTTTCTAGGCAAAATTCATTTGTCTAGAAAATGAATGTCCAGAAAGTGAATACAAGTTTATAAAGGTCTCAGTTAATATATTCTTATTAAAATAAAAATCTTACTATAAGTATTCTAAAACACGCATTTTTTAAAATTTAAATTTCATGGCCGTATATTCTCTTAAAAGAACAATTATTTATGTTAAAAAAAGCAACTTTTATTTTTTTTCAATTTAAAAATAAGGGTTTAATATATTTAAGGTTTAAAACATGATACTTTGAATATGTATATAGTGTGAAATGGCTCAGTCAATATAATTAACATATAAATTGCCTCAAATATTTTTTCCCTGCTGAGAACAGCTAAAATCTACTCTCAGTAATTTTTTTTTTTTTTGAGAGAGAATTTTGCTCTTGTTGCCTAGGCTGGAGTGCAATGGCAGGATCTTGGCTAACTGCAACCTCTGCCTCCCAGGTTCAAGAGATTCTCCTGTCTCAGACTCCTGAGTAGCTGGGATTACAGGTGCCCACCACCATGGCCAATTTTTGTGTTTTTAGTAGACACAAAGTTTTACCATGTTGGCCAGGCTAGTCTTCAAATCCTTTCTTCAAGTGATCTCCTGCCTTGGCCTCCTAAAGTGCCGGGATTACAGGCATGATCTCACCAATTTTCAAATAGACAACACATTGTTTTTAACGATAGTTATGTCATAGAGATCTACTGTATAATAGATGTCTAACTTATTCCTTTTACCTAACTAAAATTTTGTGTTTCTTGACCAACATTTTTCCAGTCTTCACCACTAGATTCTCAGCTCCTAGTAACCACCATTCTACTCTCTGCTTCTATGAGTTTGACTTTTTTTATCTCCTACGCAAAAGTGAAATCACTCTGTATTTGTCTTTCTGCACCCAGCTTACTTCACTTAACATAATGTTCACTTAACAAAAGCAACTTTTAGACACAAAATAGATAGATCTTATTTTTTTGTAAGTATATCTAGGCCATAATATGTTGTATAAATGTCAAATAAAAGTTCTATAATTCAATACAAAGTCATTATATTTCCTACTTTCAGAGAACTATCAATATACTATCTGGGATACACCCTATCAGCAATATTTCCATCTAACTTGGCTTCAGACATCAGTTACCAGATTTGCTCTGCCTTCTGTGGCTAATTAGTTATTAAGGACTGTCTGATTTACATCAACATCTCCACCACTTTAGTTGAAGCTTTATCACCTCAGCTCTGCAGTCCTGGGATAAAACATGTGCTTCTCAAATGGATTTATTTGTTCTTACAACACAGAAGTATGTTAGATGGTGATCTCCCTCTCTGCAGTCTCTCTCTCCAGTCCCATCCACCCAGCTCTCTACTATCAAATTAATTTATCATGACTTTTAGCATGATCAGTAAAATACAAAATATAAATATAGATAAAATACAGTAAAAACTTTCATTAGATCTCCATTCCTCAGGTAAGGACTAACATTCTTTGCCCATGAAAATTTAATTATTTTATTATTTTTGGCTTATATATAGACTTTAGAGCCTAACTCCTCATCAACAACTCCAAATACCTTTGGGTGCATGATATTCACTTATTTTAATAAAATTGAAAAAGTTGTGTAACACTTATAAACTTTAGTAGGGTAATTAAGTATTGTAAATGTTGGTGTGTCTCATATGCAAAATGGGAGTAAAAACATTTCCTATTTCTTTGAGACATTTTGAGGTATATACTGATGCAAGACCAGAGGTTTACATTTTAAGTTGTTTTAAGTTAACAAATTAACCAAATGTTGATTCAATAAATGATGGAAACAGCTTTATTTTGAAATATTATGACATATATGATTCATTTGTGGCAACTTCTGTCACACTTAAACCTCTACTCGTTGGAGGTGAGGCTTCTATTCTTCACAGAGCAAATACAGTTAAAATGCAAGCTCTTGATAGCAAGCTTTTGATGTCTTAACAGTTTATCCTGAGAGAAAGTTTGTGAGCAAAATAAGTTTGGTTATAAAAACATAAAGTTATATTCTTGAAAAACTGAATTGCACATATATATTTTAAATTCACTGTATTAGCCATTGTTTTCTAAATTTTATGTGCATTAAAATTTTAATATCAATATCAATTTAATCTTTATCAGGTAATTATATTAAACCAGTTATTCTATATTATAAGCTTAATATAATTGATTGTATTTTATAGCAATTATACACATCATTATTGTCACAAATATTATACTATTTTTACTAGATACTTCACCTATTGTTTTAAGGTTCTAATTTGAGGTATTTTTGTTGCACATAACTTGTAATATTTTTGTAAGTGGCTCTATTGGAGCTGTTTCTTTTAAGTGACTCAAGAATCTCTACTGGTGCCCATTGCAATACCCACCTCTGAAGTGTGGGTAGAAATAAGTAATGACTTCATATATTTGGAAGTCTGACTAATTATAATCATATCATACAATTATTTGTTTAGGTGCTCACGTGTTGAATAGACAATGCCACTTTCTGATAATGCTGCTGCTATTTTCTCCCAAATCAAAAACATGACCTTTTAAAAATGTTTATTTCAAAAATTAGAAATTATTAATTTTGAAATATAATTAAAATGATATCCTTTCTATTGTCTGCTCCTTATATGTTTCTTGGGTTTCCAGATTATAAACTCATTCTTTTAGGATTATCTAAATCTGCTACAAATATTCATTGAGTGCCTACTAATTTCTAGTCACTGTTCTTTTTTTATTATTTATTTATCTGTTTGTTTGTTTGTTTATTTATTTATTTATTTATTTATTTATTTATTTTCAGACGGAGTCTTACTCTGTTACCCAGGCTGGAGCGCAGTGTATGATCTCGGCTCACTGCAACTTCCGCCTCAAAGGTTCAAGCGATTCTCCTGCCTCAGCCTCGCAAGTAGTGGGATTACAAGCGCCCACCACTACACCCATCTAATTTTTTTAAATTTTGGTAGAAATGGGGTTTCGCCATGTTGGCCAGGCTTGTCTCGAACTTCTGACCTCATGATTTGCCTGCCTTGGCCTACCAAAGTGCTGGGATTACAGGCATGAGCCACTGGGCCCACCTAGTCACTGTTTTTAGTGCTAGTGAACAAAACTATAAAAATTTCTACCATGTTTTAGCTTAAGTTCTATTCATGAGGCCATAAGCAATAAAAGTTAGTACAAAATAGTTTATGTGATGATTATTTATTCAGAAGTATAAAGTAAAAACGGGGGAATGGAGATTACAAAATGAGGGGACAGTGTTGATATTTTACATAGCGAGGAAGGCCACTTTGATGAGTTAAATCACATATACAAGTTGCTATCTGAAAATTTCATTAATTTCTTTCTGAAAATGAAGAGCTCTTTAAATTATTATGACCAAGGCCAGGTGTAGTGGCACGCCCCTGTAATCCCAGCACTTTGGGAGGCCAAGGAGTGCGGATCAACTGAGGTCAGGAGTTTGAGACCAGCCTGGCCAACATGATGAAACCTCATTTCTACAAAAATTAGCCAGGCATGGTGGCACACACCTGTAATCCCAGCTACTTGGGAGGCTGAGGCGTGAGAATTGCTTGAACCTGGGAGGCAGAGGTTGTAGTGAGCCAAAATCATGCCACTGCACTCCAGCCTGGGAGACAGAGTGAGATTCTATCTCAAAAAAAGATTAAAAAAAAGACATAAATAAATTATTATGACCAATGAACATTTGCTAAGCTTTTTTATTTTCATTTTCTCCTAATAATTTATAATTTATGGATATTTTTAAAGCAGAGTTTGTCAAACTATGGCCATATCTAGCCTACCATTTGTTTTGTATGGTTTATGTACTAAGAATAGTTTGTACATTATAACGATTGGAAAAAAAATTTCATAATGCATTTTTTATGTTTTAAAATTCAAATTTTAATATTCATAAACTTTCATTGGGTTTCACCTATTCGTTTACCTGTTGTCTATGGCTGCTTTCACTCTGCAGCGGTCATATGGTTGCAAGAAAGAAATACACAAGATGATCCACAAAGCCTATGACTTTTACTATTGCCCTTTCCAAAAAAAAAAAAAAAAAAGAGTTTTAGTACTCTTCTTAAAGAAGAAAATAAATCTCTACTGTATTTTTCTTGGAAATTTCTAGTGCCAAATGTCACATTTGTTTGACCCAAATGTAATTTAGCAGCAGCTGGAGTGGGCAGTTTCTGTGCAAGTTCACAATGTCACACCACGGGCAACCTCCTGTTCTACCTACTTTTCTACCTAAGAGCATTCTTTGAGGTATTCAGAGCAAGCTCAGCCTGCATGTCCCTTGAACAGGCATCCCAGTAGTGGGAGTAAAGGATGAGGCTGAATCTCCAGAGGCAGTTCTCAACTAACTTGGTATGAAAGTCTGTGATGCTATTCAAATTTCACTGTTAGTATTATCACTTTCCCTTTTTATACTACACTTACGTCTCTGTTGGCCAATTTCAATTATCCTTTTTATGTTTTGTAAAATGATAGCGAGCTTATCACTTGGAGACAGAGAGTAAACATAAAAGCCTGTGCATGAACTTGCTAATGATCACCTTCAGACTTTGACAGAATTGACACGATGAATTATTGATGGTGCTGTGCATCTGTTAAGTAATGACTTGTGGACTGAAGAGTTAGTAGTAAAATGTGTGCGTAATGTAATTACTCACAGTGAATATATTATGATAACCAATAGGTGAACCCTGTTATTGGGGGACTGGTGCTACTTAACTAAACCATAAGTAACTGAAATTCATGTATATCAGAACAAAGTGAGGACTATCTGTGTCTGAGGAGACAATATAAAATTGCACAGTTTGATACAGAGAAATAGAACTGGAATGGCAGGGTATGGGGTTGGTGGGTCCTCAAGATCCTACTTAATAGGTACAAGCCCATGAAAGAGCAGCCCTCTTTTGATTTGGCTAAAGGGGAATCCAGATTCTTAGATGGACTGCTCTCTTCTTGACACAGGAAAACAATGTCAAATGAACTTTCCTACATACTGAATGACAGCTGGCAAGCAGAGAGCCCTCTGGCTTTGACAAAGGAATTTATAACAGATTATTTCATTCTAAAGTAAGAGTAAACCAAGTAAAAAGCTGAGACTCTCAAACTGATCTTTGGAGCCAAAGCAGAGAAAATAATAATAAAATTTAATTATCACATTGTTCTGTTTATCACTTTATACTTGATAGCTATGAACAAAAAGCAGAGCCTAGGTAAAAGAAATCATAAGCATGCTCATGGCATGTTAAGGCAACAGTAGCAATCGTCAGTCCTTTAGGTACGGATTAACGGAGTGGACAAGTGAAGAAGAACTAAAAGTCTCTTATTTCTACTTTTATTTTTTTGCATCACCTCCTTGTTGAATGATGACTTACAGCCATAGGTCAATTACTGATTTTGATTAACAGGCAGGTGTCTGTTCAGATAGCACTAAATCTTTCATGTGAACTCAAAGCAAATGTTCTCAGTGTGCCTCATAATAAGAATGCTGGGAAGGTGATGAAGAAAAATATAAGCAAGTGAGAAACTTTAATTCTTAAGTATAAAATAAAAGCTTAATTTCCCAGAGATTTTCTATTGAATCATTTTACTATGGAGAGTGTATTATAGTCTTTTAATGTTTCATGCATGCCTCGAGTTTTCATATAATTTAAATTAATAAATTATATAACTTTAAGGATTAAACTTCTGATATCTTTCTCTTTGTATTCAAAGGACTTGGCCAGATCATTTATCCTGAATTAATCTCATCATTCTTTGCATTATTATCAGTATTGTTGCAAGGCAAAAATGGAAAATGAGATATTTTGACCTTATTTTTACTCTCTTGGCTTGAACTGGACAAGCTACACTATCAGGAACTTTTAAAGAACAGCCTTTCATACAGCAGTTCTGTAACTGGATAATTTTTGCAGCATTTAATTAATAGTAATCATCCTATGGCTTTGAGAAAGAAAATGATTCACTTCCAATTCTCTGTCAGAGAAACCTGACCATTTGCAATTAGATTGGAGAAATAACATTAAAATACTCTATGACTTTTTCTGAAGAAAAGCAATATAATAAAAGAAGCATATATATATATATATGCTATATATATATATATATATATATAGGCGTGTGTGTGTGTATATATATATATTTATATATTTGCCCTTTTGAGTACTGCCCTACTTGATGTTTGCCTCAGTGACTACATTCAGTCACTTTGGTTCCACTTCAACACTTTTTCTTTGAACTTGTAGTATGTCACTGGAGATTATTTGTTCAAGGTCATTAGTTTGCACACAACTATAGAAACAACTCAAAACTATGAATAAAATCATGTCAGCCAAAGCTCAGTTCCATTTCACACACAAAGAATTTTCTTCTGAATTAGATAGTCACTTACTGTCTTGCTGAGGGATATTGTAGAGGAGAACCATACTTCCCCAAGCATCCCAAGGGAATAACTAAATTAAGATAGGGTATCTGCATTTGTATCCATCTTTAGAATTTAAAAGGATGCCTATGAGTTAAGTTAAATTCTTATTTATGTCACCCCTGTGAGTGTTTGGACGAGAGACTTCCAGCCCCCAGAAGCCAAGTTCTTTATCGGAGAATAAAATAAGGCTGTCAGACGAAAAGTGAAGTTTTCTTTTACAGCCTTATCTTCACTATAAAGAGACAAATCTTAGTGACTAATTCAGCTGTAAATACTTCTGGGGACTCTGCTGAGGGTGGTTCAGAGTAAAACGTATGGGTCAAATATTTCTAAATTCAGACCAATAGCTTTATTTTTCCTCGTAATAGAGGATTTGAACCTCATGATTGTGCATTCTGTAGATCTTTCTAGGAATGGAGACTGTATGAATGCAGACTGAATAAAAAAATCATGTGTTATGATAAAAGGCCTACCATAATTATAAATTCTTGAGTACTCAGTACATTCTTTTTGATCAATCTTCCTGTGAATGTACAGCAAATGAAAATAAACATATCTTTCCTTCACACTAAATCTCCCTTAGTAGATTCATGGGGTAATAAGTCTCAGTGTGTTTTGTATATATTTCATGAATAAGTGATCTTAATTCTCCAGTGTGTGGCTATTCTCTGGAAAAGAGAAAGAGTCTCCCTAGGGCAAAATTAAATTACTTCTATGATACAGACTTGCAGAGAATAAGTAAAAGATTCAGAGATAAATAGAAGTCACCTAATGTGGCACTAATGTAATCCTGCATTTTGAAATGAGTAAATCTCAATGAATCACAGAAAGGCTTCAATTAGAATAATTTAGTGAGGTCAGGTGCTCATTTATGAAAAAGGAAAACATGTATTTTTTACAGGCTTATAGTTTAGGTGGAGATCACTGGAACCTCATATTCTTTTACTATATGTCTATAAAGACATTTTATGACTTCTCTTTTCGCCATATAATCAGGAATACTAGAACCGAATTGTCATGATTGCCATCTTTTTCTTTCATTCCAGTATCTACATTTTCAACAACAGCTAGAAAAATTCACATATTATATGCAAGATCTTTACTGGGGCATAGGGCATTTTAATAACATAAATAGCAAGGGCTTGCTTATTTTTGGCAAATGATGTTAGTTATAAAAATAAATATTTTATTTGAAAATGTCAAGTAGCATGACTTTATGTTCAGTAAGCATTTTTAAGATGAAAACGTAAAATAGTCTCACAATAATATTTTAATATGAAGAGTGCTCATTTGTTGTAAAGCTTTTTTTATTATTTTTATTTTTATTTTTTATTTTTCTGAGATGGAGCCTCGCTTTGTTGCCCAGACTGGAGTGCAGTGGCGCGATCTTGGCCCACTGCAATCTCCGCCTCCTGGGTTCAAGCGATTCTGCTGCCTCAGCCTCCAGAATAGCTGGGACTGCAGGCATGTGCCACCACTCTCGGCTAGTTTTTGAATTTTGTTGTAAAGTTTTTAAAATATGAGCTCTTAGGCCGGGCGCGGTAGCTCAAGCCTGTAATCCCAGCACTTTGGGAGGCCGAGACGGGCGGATCACGAGGTCAGGAGATCGAGACCATCCTGGGTAACACAGTGAAACCCCGTCTCTACTAAAAATACAAAAAAACTTAGCCGGGCGAGGTGGCAGGCGCCTGTAGTCCCAGCTACTCGGGAGGCTGAGGCAGGAGAATGGCGTGAACCCGGGAGGCGGAGCTTGCAGTGAGCTGAGATCCGGCCACTGCACTCCAGCCTGGGTGACAGAATGAGACTCCGTCTCAAAAAAAAATAAAAATAATAATAAATAAATAAATAAATAAATAAATAAATAAATAAATAAAATATGAGCTCTTTGCCATAAAAAGGTAGCTAACTAATAATGATAGAAATTATAAGTTTAAGTTTTGGTTTACCTTTTTAAAAGTCTCTTTGTTGTGACATCATTACTAGCAACAAAAGCTGCTTTTAAAAATAATGAACTAGAACTTTAATTATAGCACTAAGAAATATTTATGGTACAATATTTAAAATAGGTAGTTACATATAAAAAAAATTCAACTTCCAGGCCAGGCATGGTGACTGTAATCTCAGCACTTTAGGAGGCCCAGATGGGTGGATCATTTCAGACCAGCAGTTCAAGAACAGCCTGGTCAACATGGTGAAACCCCATCTCTATTAAAGGAAAAAAAAAAAAAAAAAAAAAAAGCCAGACACGGCAGCCCATGCCTGTAATACCAGCTACTCAGGAGGCTGAGGCAGAAGAATCAATTGAGCCTGGGAGGCGGAGATTGCAGTGAGACAAGATTGGGCTACTGCACTCCAGCCTGGGTGACAGAGGGAGACTGTCTTAAAGAAAAAAAGTTATCCATTCTCTAAATTTACTATGTACTTAATTGCATTCACACACAGCCGCCCTAAAATGTTGCATTGATTTAATGTTAACCAGCTGATTTAGATGTGAACATCAAAATTATACATCTTCTAAATCTACTGAAAATCTGTAAAATTATTTAATTATTAGGAAAGCCTAAGTGAATTTTCTGATATTTACCTATTGCATTCACATTAATTCCCTGCTTATGCATTAGCATATTTTTTTTATTTTGATGTTTCTATTTTTCTTCTTGATTAATATGTTTTATATACCAACAAAATATAGCCTTTTCATATTTCTTAAAAGGTATAGTTCATTTGTTTATCTTTCAGTGTTTTGTTTCTCTATTTGTATATTTTTGATGTAAATATATTTTATATTCAGATGGTTGGTGATTATATATTTATTAAAATGTACCTTATAACTTCTGGATTTTGTGGCTTTCCCTCACAAATCTTTCATAGTGGGCCCACCTAGAAGTAAAAGTTAATCATCTACTTTTTAATATTCTAGTTCATTTACAGCTTTTAAAAAATTTTTAGATTCAACAGGTACATGTGCAGGTTTGTTGCGTGGGTATATTGCATGATGCTGAGGTTTAGACTTCTGATGATCCCATTGCCCCAAAAGTAAACATAGTACCTGATGGATGATAGTTTTTCAACACTTTCCCACTTTTCTCCTTCCCCAGTTTTGGAATCCCCAGTGTTACTTGTTTCCAATTTTCTGTCCTTTTGTACCCAGTGTTTACCTCCCACTTATGAGTGAGAACATGTGGTATTTGGTTTTCTGTTTATGTGATAATTTGCTTAGGATAATTGCCTACAGCTGCATCAAGGTTGCTGCAAACGGCAGGATTTCATTCTTTATTATGGCTGCATAGTATTCCATGGTGTATATATATACCACATTTTCTTTATTCAATCAACCACTGGTTGGCACCTGGGTTGATTACATGTCTTTGCTATTGTGAATAGTGCTGCAGTGCAGTGAATAGTGCTGCAGTAAACATATGAGTGCAGGTGTCATTTTGGTAGAATGATTTCTTTTCCTTCGGGTATAAACCCAGTAATGGGATTGCTTGGTGGAATACTAATTCTGTTTTTAGTTCTTTGAGAAATGTCTTCACTGTTTTCTGTAAGGACTAAAGTTATTTGCATTCTCTCCAACAGTATATAAGGAATCTCTACTCTTCACAATCTTGTCAATATGTTATTTTTGACTTATTTTATTTTTTAAATTTTATTTATTTATTTATTTATTTATTTATTTATTTATTTATTTTGAGATGGAGTCTCACTCTGTCACCCAGGCTGGAGTGCAGTGGCACGATCTCGGCTCACTGCAAGCTCCGCCTCCTGGGTTCACGCCATTCTCTTGCCTCAGCCTCCCGAGTAGCTGGGACTACATACGCCCGCCACCACGCCCAGCTAATTTTTTTTGTATTTTAGTAGAATGTTAGTCAGAATGGTCTCGATCTCCTGACCTTGTGATCCGCCCGTCTCAGCTTCCCAAAGTGCTGGGATTACAGGGGCAAGCCACCATGCCCGGCCTTATTTTATTTTATTTTTTAAAGACGGAGGCTCACTCTTTTGCCGGGCTGGAGTGCAGTGGTGCACACTCGGCTCACTGCAACCTCCACCTCCTGGGTTCAAGCAATTCTCCTGCCTCAGCCTCCCAAGTAGCCGCCCAGCTAATTTTTGTATTTTTAGTAGAGACGGGGTTTCACCATGTTAGCCAGGATGGTCTTGATCTCTTGACTCGACCTGCCTTGGCCTCCCAAATTGTTGGGATTACAGGCATGAGTCACCACACCCAGCCTTTTTTAACTTTTTAATAATAGCCATTCTGACTGGTGTGAGCTGGTATCTCATTGTGAGTTTGATTTTCATCTCTCTGATGATTAGTAATGTTGAGTATTTTTTTAATGTTTCTTTGGCACGTGTATGTCTTCTGTGAGATGTATCTGTTCATGTCCTTTGCTCACTTTTTAATTTTACTTGTTGATTTTTTTAAGTATCTTAAAGATTCTGGATGTTAGTCTTTTGTCAGAAGCATAGTTTGCAAATATTTTCTCCATTCTATAGGTTGTCTGTTTACTCTGTTGATAGTTTCTTCTGCTTTGCCAAAGCTCTTCAGTTTAATTAGCTCCCAATTGTCAATTTTTGTTTTGGTTTCATTTGCTTTTCAGGACATAGTAATACATTATTTGCCAATTATTGGCAAATGTCTAGAAGGGTGTTTTATAGGCATTGTTCTATGTTTTTTATGGTTTTAGGTCTTACATTTAAGTTTTTAGTCCATCTTGAGTTAATTTTTGTACGTGTGGAGAGGTAGGAGTGCAATTTCATTCTTCTGCATATGGTAAGCTTGTGTTCCCAAAACCATTTATTGAACAGCATATTCTTTACCTATTATTTTTTTAGTTGTCATTGTCAAAGATCAGTTGGCTGTAGATGTGTGGTCTCTATTCTTTTCCATTTGTCTGTGTGTTGATATTTGTACTAGTGCCATGCTGTTTCGGTTACTGTAGCCTTATAGTATAATTTGAAATCTTTTTGCTTAGGATTTCTTTGGATGCTTGGACTCTTTTTTGGTTCCATATTAATTTTAGAAAAGTTCTTCTAAGTCTGTGAAAAACAACATTGGAAAGTTGATAGGAATAGAGTTAAATCTGTAGATTGCTTTGAGCAGTATGGACATTTTAATGATATTGATTCTTCCAATCCATGATCATGGAATGCTTTTCTATTTGTTTGTGTCATCTATGATTTCTTTCAGAAGTGTTTTGTAGTTCTTATAGATATCTTTCATCTCATTGATTAGACTTATTCCTAGGTATTTTATTTTTTGTGTATATTGTAAATGAAATTGGATTATTGATTCTGTTCTCACATTGAACATTATTTGTATATAGAAATGCCACTTATTCTTGTACATTGATTCTGTATCCTGAAATTTTGCCACAGCTGTTTATCAAGCGTAGGGTCTTTTGATAGAATCTTCATGGTTTTGTAGGCATACAATCATATCAGTCAAGAGAGATAATATGAGTTTTTTTCCCTACTTGGATGTCTTTTATTTCTGTATCTTGCCTAACTGCACAAGCCAGGACTTCCAATATTGTTGAATAGAGGATTTATAGTGAACATCCTTGTCTTGTTCCAGGTTTTAGGCAGAATACTTTAAGGTTTTGCATATTCAGTATGGTGTTGACTGTGTATTTGTCTTAGATGGCTCTTATTATTTTGAGATATATTCCTTCAATGTCTAGTTTGTTTAGGATTGTTATCAGGAAGGGATGCTGGATTTTATCTAATCTTTTTTTTTTTTTGTATCTATTATGTTGACCATATGGTTATTTTTTTTAATTCTGTTTATGTGGAGAATTACATTTATTGATATGCATATGTTAAATTATCCTTGTATCCCAGCAATAAAACCTATTCGATTGTGATGAATTAACTTTTGAGTCTGGTGCTAGATTCAGATTTGTGAGTATTTTGTTGAGGATTTTTGTGTCTATGCTCCTCAGGGGTATTAGCTTGTGGTTTTGTTGCTCTTGCTGTTGTATCTTTGCCAAATTTTGCTATCAGGATGACCTGAGTTTCCTAAAATGAGTTAGGGAGGAGGCCCTCCTCCTTGATTTTTTTGGAATTGTTTCAGTAAGATTGGCACCAACTCTTCTTTGTATGTCTTGTAGAATTCTGCTGTGAATCCATCTGGTATAGGGCTTTTTTTTTTTGGTTTGATAGATGTCTTAATACTGATTCAATTTCATTACTTACTAGTCTGTTCTGGATTAATGTTTTTTCCTAACTCAGTCTCAGGATGTAGTGTTTCCAAGAATTTATCTATTTCGTATAGATTTTCTCATTTGTGTGCATAGAGGTGTACAAAGCACTCTCTGAGGAGCCTTTGTATTCATGTGGAATTGGTTGTGATGTCAACTTTGTCGTTTCTGACTGTGTTTGTTAGTATCTTCCCTCTTTTTTTTCTGTTAACCAACTTTTAGTTTCATTGATTCTTTGTACAGTTCAATTTCATTCAGTTGTTTTCTAATTTTAATTATTTCTTTTATTCTGCTAGCTTTGTTTAGTTTGTTGTTGTTTTTCTAGTTCCTTTAGATGTTCGGTTAGGTTGCTAATTTCAGATCTTTCTGTTTTCTTGACGTAGATGTTCAACACTATAAACTTTGATGTTAATATTGCTTTTGCCACACCTCAGAGGTTGTGTAATGTTGTCTCTATTTTCATTTATTTTTTAGAACAATTAATTTCTCTCCTAATTTGTTTTTTCAACCAGAAGTCATTCAGGGGCAAGTTGTTTAGTATACAGGTATTTGCATGGTTTGAGAACTTCTCCCAGTATTTATTTCTATTTTTATTCCACTGTGAGCCAAGAAGATGCTTCATATAATTAAAATTTGTTTTTAATTGATTAATACTTGCTTTATGGCTAAGCATGTGGTAAATTTTAGCATATGTTTCATTTGAAAACAAGAGAAATATATATTCTGTGGCTGTTGGTTAGAGTATTCTGTAAATGTTTATTAAGTTCAATTGTTCAAGTGTTGAATTTAGGTCCAGAATTTCTTCGTTAGTTTTCTGCCTCAACGATCTGTCTAATGCTATCAGTAAGATGTTACAGTCTGCCACTATTACTATGTGGCTGTCAAAATCTTTTCTTAGGTCTACAATTAATTGTTTTATAAATCTGGGCACTTTAATGTTGGGGGCATATATATTTAGAGTAACTGCGTCTTCTCCTTAAATTGAACCCTTTATCATTATCTAATGCCCTTCATTTTCCTTTTTTCCGTTGTTAAACTCTATTTTATCTGATAAAATAATAGGGATCCTGCTCTTCTTTTTTTTTTTTTCCTTTTCTTTTTCCATTTGCATGATAAATCTTTCTTTATCCCTTTACTTTGAGCCTATGGGTCTCTTTACACATGAGATGGGTCTCTGGAAGACAGTGGAAGGAAAGGTCTTGTTTTTTTTG
Organism: Macaca fascicularis; assembly: GCF_037993035.2. Taxonomy (NCBI): domain Eukaryota; kingdom Metazoa; phylum Chordata; class Mammalia; order Primates; family Cercopithecidae; genus Macaca; species Macaca fascicularis. The sequence continues at coordinate 60,641,374 of NC_088391.1, read as the reverse complement.
TTTTGTTTTTAAAATCCAATTTACCTCTCTGTGTCTTTTAAATTGAGTATTTAGGCTGTTTATGTTCAATGTTGATATTGATATTTGAGATTTTATCCTTGTCATGTTGTTAGCTAGTTGCTTTGTAGTCTCAGTTGTGTAGTTGCTTTGTAGGGTATTTGGGCTATGTGCTTTTGTGGTAGCAAGTGTAATTCTTGCATTTCCATGTCTAGAATTCCCTTAAGCATCTCTCATAGAGCCAGTCTGGTGCTGATGAGTTCTCTTATTGATTCCTTGACTGGGAACGACTTTATCTCTCCTTTATTTATGAAGCTTTGTTTGGGAGAATATGAAATTCTTGGCCAGCATTTCTGTGCCTTAAGAATGCTAAAAATGGGCCCTCGATATCTTTTGACTTGTAAGATTGTTGTTAGTCTGACAGGTTTCCCTTTATAGGTAATGTGACTCTTTTTCTTAGTTGCCTTCAATAATTTTTTCTTTTGCATTGACCTTGCATAGTCTGATGACTATGTGCCTTGGGACTTATATTCTTGGATAGTATCTCGCAGGAGTTCTCTGGATTTCTTGCATTTTCATGTCTGCCTCTTCAGGAAGATTGGGGAAACATTACTGCGTTATATCCTCAAATATGTCTTCCAAGTTGCTTGCTTCCTCTTCTCTCTCAGGTACGCTAATATCGTAGATTTTGTTGTTTTACATGATCCCACATTTCTTGAAGTATTTGGTCATGTTTTGAAATTCTTTTTATTTTATTTTTGTCTAACTAGGTTGATTTAAAGGATTAGTCTTTGATCTCTGAAATTCTTTTTTCTGCTTGGTCTAGCCTGCTGTTAAGGCTTCCAACTGTATTTTGAAATTTTTGTAGTGAACTTTTTAATTGCAGAAAATCTGTTTGATTCTTTCCAATACAACTATGTCATCTTTTACATTTTGAATTGTTTTCTAGCTTCTTAGTGTTGAATTTCAACTTTCTCTCAGATCTTATTGAGTCTTTTTGCCATCCGTATTCCGAATTCTATATCTGTCATTACAGACATTTCATTCTGGTTAGGATTCATTGCTTGGAAGCTACTGAAATCCTCGGGAGGTGACAAAACAGTGACTTTTTGTATTGCTGGAGTTTTTGTGCTGGTTGTTTCTCTTCTGAGAGCTGACACTTCGTATTTTGTTTTAAATTTGCTAACATTTGGATGTATCTTCTTGATTTTTTATCCTATTTTTTACCTGGGGGGTATGGCTGTGGCATATATGGTATTTCATTTATTGACTTCATTTCTGGCTGCTTTCAGAGTGCCAGACCTCTGTAGGGGTTCCTTAGTTGCAGAAATGTTTGTGTAGTGGCTTTCTAAGACGTTGTTGGTTGTAGTAATATAATTTTGTCTGGTGATGTAATTCAGGCTACAGTCTACTAGGTGGTCCTTAAGAGTAAGAGGCAATAGGTAGCAGTGGGAGCAAAAGCAACAGAGAAGGAAGGAAAGTACCCTCCCTCCGGATATGTTCGCCTTTAGTCAGGGTAGAGCTGCTAAAGAAGCCCAAGAAACCGTCTCTTTCAGCCCACACTTCCTGGGTCCAGAGGGAAAAACCACTACTGAGTCTGCAGCAGTACACTGAGGTGGGGTGTAGGGGGAAAGAGGTGACACGCTTTCCATATCTATTCCTGGGCTTCGGTGGTATTCCCTTCAGCAGCTGGTGTTATACTTGCATTTTCATTAACTCATGGCAGACGCTGAGTGGCTGCACTCCATCCTCCCTTAGGGACAAACCACACAAAGGTTTCGATCTCCAGGAGAGTGGCATCTACCTCCCTCTTATTCTTCGCAGCTAAGGAGCACTGTCCCCCAAGTGACCAAAAGAGCAGACTGGGACACCCAGCAATGACCCACACAGACAGATTTCAGGCTCCAAAGCTGCCCTGGGTGCAGTCTTGCCATCTGCAAGAAACCTCCGCTTCGGCAACATTCCTCACACTCCAATCCTGTAATGGGAGAGAGTCTAATTCCAGTGCCAACTGCTGGAGCACTCTCCACGCCCACCACTCATTGCAGCTCTGAAAGTCCTTCTCCCCATTCTAGAACAAGCTCTCCAGTCTCTTTAGTCTTGAAAATAAAATGCCTGCCATTGCCAGCAGTCACCAAATAACATCTCTACACACTCAGAATGGTGTCAGGTGTGGGATTATAATTGGAGAGAGTGGGGTCCCTCTCAGGTGAGCTACATGACGAGTGTGGTTTGCTCGTGTCTCAGTCTAACAACAGCAGTCTAGAAGGTGGTCCTGAAGAGTAAGAGGCAGTAGGTAGTGGTGGGAGCAGAAGCAACAGAGAAGGGAGAAAAGCACCCTCCCTGCAGAGCAGTGGATATTGTCCTAGGCATACCTAGGATGGCCTTATTTCCCTGTCCCTTTTTAGCTAGGCAGCAGCTCCTGCCATATCATCCTAAGCTCAGGCCAAGGGTGGGCTTGGTCCAGCATTAAACTCTCTAAATGTTACCTTAGGCCTGGAGAGGGCAGGGCACCATCCAACCAAGCAGTGTGAAAAGAAGCCCATGGGGAGTACAGTCCAATTACAACTGGGTCTCTCATCAGTCCCTTGCAGAGCAGTGAGTATTGTCCTAGATATGCATGGGATGACATGGTTTATCTGTCAGTCCTTGGTCAGGTGACAGTTGTGCTCATGTCAGCCTGAACTCAGGCCAAAGGCAAGGCTCAGCCCAGTATTAAACTCTCAAAATGACATATTGGGACTGGAACTAGAGAAGGTCGGAGCACCACCAAGGCATGTAGCATGAACTGTGGAGTGTATGGTCCACTTGCGTCTTAAACTGATCAGCAACTTGTAGCAGATTGGCAAGTACCCTACCAGAGGTTGCCTGGGTGTGCTTATTTGCCCCTGTTCCTCCTTGGATCATTGCAGTGGCTGTAGCCATGTCCGTAGGTCCCCAGTATCTGCACTCTCAAAATGGCTTCCCACTGAGATTACTCCAGGCTCAAATACCTCTGAGTTTCTGTGTGGGTTCCCTTTCTGGAGCAACATTTCTGGGAATCTTCAGGCAGCTCCATATATCAGGCATGAGGCCCTAGTGGTTGGTCAGGGGTTTCTCCCATGGCCCAGATTGTTAAAGCTGATTTCTGAGCTCTGTGGGTTTCTATCTTACTGTTTCCCCACATCCAGGATCTCAGCTGGTTTGCAGCTCTCAGTCTGTTCCTAGCTGGGTAAGCTGCCTGGAACACTATCTTTACTTACTTCTGGCACTTCCCGTCTCTTCTCTGATGAATCCAAGTGTTCTCTCCTAGATGACCTGTAGAGTGTGAGTATGTACTTATTACTCTGGTTCGTCTCTGTGGAGGAGGTACGTGCTACTTGAGTCTAGTCAGCTGTCTTGATCTGTAGTTCTCTTAAGGGTTTATAAGACTGTGACTCTTATTCTAGAAGTTAACTTAAACTCTGTCTTGGTTAATATATGTGAACCCAGAGAACAGAAACAAACATTTATCAAGTTCTGTGGCCATGTGAGCTGTGCTTGAGTAATCAATTCATCTAAAATTCATTCTGGTATAAGAAATAAGACAGGAATCAAGATTTACTTATTTTTCTCAAAAGAATAACAAATTATCTTAGTTTTTTATATAATAAGATGTTTTCCATTGATGTGTATAACCACTTTTATTACATTAAAAATACTCATATGTATTAGGGTTATTTCTGGCTTTTGTTCATTCATTAATGTAGCTATTCTTCTTCATCAGTAATTTGGTTTAAAGAAACCTCTATAGTTATATACTTTTTAATATCTGGTAGGGTTTTTTCCCCGTGAGCATCCTATAAGAAATTGTCTGGTTTTAAAGAATTTACTTCCTAATATTATACAGTTGAATTTCCAAAGAAATATCAGTATAATTTTATAAATTCCTTGTACAAATATCATTATTATTAATATATTAAATGTTTTATACTAATAAATTATGCAATAATATTCAGAATCAGTGTAGTTTAGGTTTTTTTTTTTTTTTTTTTCATTAATTCAACAAGCATGTCTCAACAGAATTTTAGTGCTGTTTTGTTTTTGGTTTTGGTTTTTTTCATCTAGAGCTGGCACTTACCTTGCTAATTTTATTTTTAGATCATTTGCTCTTAATGGTGCTACCTTAAATAGGTTATTATCTTCTTTCTACTCTCTAAATGGTTTTAATTTTTATTTAAATATTGTATTGACTTGTATTCTGCTTTTCTGATTTGCCTACTTCTGGAAGGGTTTTATTTTTTCTAAGATTTTAAAGGTATTAATTATTAGCTATTAAGGTGAACTATTACATGTAATACATACAATAGAAATGTGTTCTATATTCTTGGTTTCCTTGGTTATGAGCCAAGAATTAGACTTATTTTTGTACTTCCTCATATCAATGAGATTAGTTTAATAGCAAGCAAAATGCTGGATTTTCAAAATTTATAGATCTACTTCAACATCTAGCATTAAGTTTAATGATAAACTTCAATTTGTATTTCTACACATAACTACATGTTGCTCTATTAATATTTTATCAGGGATTGTTATGGAATATTTTGGTTCCTTGTTTGGCACATTTGGAATTATTATGATGATTTAGAAATGTTTTCAAAGCCACTCTTATATAACAAATTACTTAGAAAATGAAGACTTTTATTTGTGCTGGAAAAACATTTCGCCTGCAATGATACATTTTATATAAGTATAAAAATGTTATACTAAAGCTTTATTTTTCATAGAAATATGAATACATGAAAGTTAATGAAATGCATATACTATAAGACATTGAAAAAATAAGTAATTCTTTATAATTATATTTTTTAAAGCTTGAAGTCTCATGTTTTATGGGTCATTAAAAAATGTTTTATTTTAAAGTATTCCAAAATGCTTCTCACTATTTACTGCTTTTTAAAAGACAAGACATCAAGCATAACAACTTTTTCCTAATGATTTGATGGCATCAAGGTCACCAAAGTGTTAGGCCAAGCTGTCTTTTAGGTATTATATAATATGGGTTTTATCATTTGTTGCTGTTGTTTAATAACCGTAAGTGATTGTTCTATTTAAGTCGATGCATTCTTTTCTCCTGGTTATTTTCTCACTGCCACACATTGCTGCTTTAAATTGTCTTAAATCATTCGGCTTTATGGGTTTGTAAAATGGCTTTGAAGTCCAGTTATTAATATTACACTGAAATTGCAGTTAAAGCATTGTGAGAGCAGGTAAAGACCTCTCTGGTGAGTTGAATAAGAGAGCGTTATCTTCTTTTTAGGAACTTTTTGTCATATCTCTTTTGTCAGTTCATAAAACTTTTTACCACTGAATTCTGTGCTGTATGCTTGCAAGATAAATGAGGCTGCTATTTGCTTGAATTATAGATATAGGCACAAATTCTGCTGTCTGTATTGCCAAACTATAGTGTACAAACATTAATTACTATTTCCCCCATAAAAAAATTGTATTTGTCTATATAAGTGAATAGCTCCAGAGAGACCCAGAACTGTACTTTGGATAACATCTGGACCATTTTTTCTCAGTTTTATATTTTGAGAAAGGAGTCTACTGTTTGTTTTGTCGTGAGGAAAGTAGTTGTGTATTTGTATTATATATAATATCTTCTGGTTAATTTATTGAACTTGAAAAACCAATGCTTTATAAATTGTAAAAATGCACATTTGAAAGAATTGTACTGTACTGCTGCTGTAACAAATTACCACAGACAAAGTGGCTTAAAACAACTGCCATCTATTACTTCAGAGTTCTGTAGGTTCGACGCCTGGGGTGGCATGTCTGAATTCTCTGCTCAAGATCACAAAAGGCTGAAATCAAGGTGTTAGCTAGGCTGTACTCTCATCTGGAGCTCTTCCAAATTTATTCTGATTGTTGACGCAATGTATTTCGTTGTGGTTGTAGAACTGAGGTACTGTTTTCTTGCTGGCTGTCAGGTCAGAATCACTCTCAGCTTCTAGAGACCACTTGCATTCCTTCTTATATGGCCCATCTTCAAGCCAGGAATGGTAAGCCAAGTCCTACTCATGCTTCAAATTCTCTGATTTTCCCTTCTACCACTAACTGGAGAAAGCTCTCCTTCCCCTTCTACCACTAGGGTGAAAAATCTCTCACTTTCAGGGGATCACATCATCAGGGTCAATGAGATATTATTCCTATTGTAAAGTCAGCAATGCTTTATAGCATGGCAGTTCATGGACTGATAATTCAACACAAGCACAGGTTCTGGAAAATAGGTCATGCAATCTCAGGAAGGGGAATTTTTAAACTTCTACCCACTGCATATATTAATTGCAATTAACTCTTTCTATATCTGGGATAAAGTTACAAAAAGAAGTGTTTCTCAGAGTGGGCTCTAGAGCCAGCTTAATATTGTGGATGTACCAGATGTTAACTGAGAGACACTGTGCAAGTGATTACAGTTTTCTGCGATTTGTTTTTTATTACGTAATATTGACACAATAATATGCATCTCATCAGGCTTTTATAAAATGAAATATACTAATGTAGGTAAAGCCCTTAGAGCAAAGGAAATACTCACTAAATATTATTTATTAATATCTTATTCATAAACTCCCTACACCAAACACCTTTACTCAATATTTAAGAAGAATATTTCAATTAAAATATGCACAAAGTATCAAGTAGCTCTTAATAATATATGCATCATGAATTCTCTTGGTTTTATGAATGCTTCTATTTAAGGCTAATCGAGTGAAGTAAGGGGAATGGAGAATGAACAAGGGAACATGTAATTGGTTATGATTGATTAGTTGTAAATGCAATTGCATTCAGATCAGCCTTATGAATACTTTTTATAGAAAATGATCAATGGACATTTCAGGAATTATTTCTAATAACTCAATATCAAAATTTGATATTACTATAAATGCTATACACCTAGCCCTTAACTGGCATATAGTCTATAACAATTTATCAAGTTTATAAAATTGCACATAACTATATCATATATAGTCTTATATCAAATAGAAAAATTCCTAATATTATTTCAGATTTCTATATATCATGAATGAGATCCACCTTTGAATTACGTAAGTACATTAGGTTAAGAGACTTTACAGATCCTTTTAGATTTTAATAAATTATAGTATACATTTTACGAAATATTATTACTATACAAAAGCTCACAGAATGACAACATAATTTCCTACTAAAGTTAATGCAACCTTAACATGTTTGTAATGGCAGCGGTCTTGAGTTTAAGAGGAAAAACAATGAGGATATAACCACTCCTAATCATAGTTCTCTATGGCAGATGTGGCCATGTGTTTGTTTCAATGTACTTAAACATTATTTAAATCAGTCATATATGCTTATTGTTTGGAGATTGCACATTTTAAAAATCTAGATTTCTGCCTCTTCTTCATAAGTCAAAAAAACCTGGCAATACTAAGCCAGAATTTCTAATGGCAACAACAAAGTGGCAATTGTTATTTTTCAGTGGAGTGGGCATTCTTCAGTTAACATAAATGGTCAGGACTCTGTCATGCCTGCGGTCACACATTTCATTATATTTTTAATAAATTTATGGGGTATATATGTGCAATTTTGTTACATTCACGGATCGCATTGTGGTCCAGTCAGGGCTTTAGGTAGTCATCACCTGAATAATGTATACTCTATGCACAGAGTAATTTGCCTTCACCTTGTAGGTATTTGAGATACCAGTGATGGTTTCATTAACAGAGTAACCCCAAAGTAATTATGTCTTAAAGTAAACTTTCCTTTTGAATCCCTTCCAAGTTTATTACATACCACTGCAGCAGTCCACTCTAACTTGTCGTCTGTTTGTAATCTATATTATGATAAATATTGCTTCTGCTCTAAGGGACAACAAAGGGCTAAAATTACTCAAAACTGGCTTTCCGTTTTCTTCTGACTCAGAAAATAGCCAGGGGAATACATACACTCTTATAAACAAAAGAAAACAACAAAACTCACAAATTGATAAACTAATAATAATAATAGAATTAGGAGGCTTAGATAGACAGCTAATAAAGTATGTTGGTTAGGAAATTCTATAAAGGATATTAATATTAATAATAATTTCCATTTAAAAAGAGAAAGCATACCCTAATTTGATTCTTCTTAAAAACAAGATAAAGCATTTACAATACCTGCTGACATTTGAATAAGAAAATCAATTATATTGGCTAGTATGAGTAAGTTCTACAAATGTAAAAGATCCTTTTACATTTTGTATTGCTTAACTTTATATAACTAAGCAAGATTGAAGACTGAAGTATAAATAGGCCTTGGTTTCTGAGGTAAGCTGAATAATGCACCTCCCCCTCAGAAAAATGTCCATATCCTAAACCCTGGAACCTGTGAATATGTTATGCTACACAGCAAGACTGAGATAAAGCTTGTGAAGGAATTAAAGTGGTTAACCAGCTGAATTTAACCTAAACAGATTGTTCTACATTATGTCTGATTAAATTGGTATGAGCCCAATGTAATCACAAGGGTCAATGTCAGAGAAATGCAATGTTGCTGACTTTGGGGATAGAAGATGGAGCAACAAGGAATGTGGTGGCCTCTAGAATAGTGGTCCCCAATCTTTTGGGCACTAGGGACTAGTTTGGTGGAAGAACATTTTTCCATGGACAAGGGTAGGGGAGTGGTTGGTTTTGGGGTGAAACTGTTCCGCCTCAGGTCATCAGGCATTAGATTCTCATACAGTATGAACAACCTAGATCCCTCCAATGCACAGTTCACAGTAGGGTTTGTGATTCTATGAGAATCTAATGCCACGGCTGGTCTGACAGAAGATGGAGCTCAGGGTGCTGCTCACTTCCTGCTGTCCATCCTGGTTCCCAACAGACCACGGGCCACTACTTGTCCACGTCCTGGATGTTGGGGACCCCTGTTCTAGAAGATGGAAAAGGCAAGAGAACTGATTTTCTCCTGGAACCTCCAGAAAGGAATGGAGTCCTGGCAGCATTTTGATTTTAGTGCAGAAAGAACCATTTCAGATTTCTGACCTCCTGAACTGTAAGATAACAAATCTGTGTTATTTGTCACTAAATTGGAAATATTTTTAACAGTAGCCATAGGAAATTAATATAAATTCTAATTTGAAAAATGAAGATGGAAACGAGCTCCTATTTCTGCTGTAGCTACTAGGATAAGTGAGTAGGTCACTTTTGAAGATTGAAGTTACAGGAACAACTGTAAAGTTTAAAAATTCTGTCATGTATTGAGATTTCAGACAAATCTAGTTTATTTGAATGAGGCTTTGAAATCCAAATCAATTCCTGAGTTTTCCTTTTTGAATTGCAACTCCTTTGGTTGCTCAGAAGTCTTAATTTCACTCATTCCTATTTCCTCTGAGGAGGGTAACTGGACCTCAAATTCCCTGCAAAGGTTTTCAGCAAGGCTTTGGAGGCTATGGGAATTATAATTGTTCAAATACTTTCTTCCTTGTCCACTCATACCAGAAAATATGAGCATAATGAGATTGTGTTAATTAGGGTTAGATTACATTCTTCTGCTCCCGTTGGTCAAATATAGTCACAAGAGACAGATATCTGTGTAACCCCCCCTTTTTTTTCTTTATCTTTATGCAACTGAGTCTTACTCTGTTGCCCAAGCTGGAGTGCCGTGGCATGATCTCAGCTCACTGCAACCTCTGCCTCCCAGGATCAAGGGATTCTCTTGTCTCAGCCTCCCAAGTAGCTGAGACTACAGGCATGAGCCACCATGCCCGGCTATTTTTTTATTTTATTTTATTTATTTATTTATTTATTTATTTATTTTTTTTTTTTTTTGTATTTTTAGTAGAGATGGGGTTTCAACAGAGTTCAAGGCCAGGCGGGTCTCAATCTCCTGACCTCAGATGATATACCTTCCTCGGCCTCCCAAAGTGCTGGATTTATAGTCATGAGCCACACTCCAGGCCATCTGTGTATAACTCTTAATTTTTAGTTATGCATTCATATAATATCAAAGTTATCAAGCTTTGAAAATCCAGATGACTTTGAAGTTATTCGAATATGTAGTTTGCTTTAGAATTTTGATTCAAAGGCAAATGAATAAAACATTCAATATTCAATATAATAAATATGTTAAAATATAAAATAAATATATTTGTTTAAAATATTATACATGTTAATAAACAGTATTGAATAACTTTTGTGAAAGTTGCAATTTATTTTTATCTAACAATAACAATAATTTCCTAATACTTCAAAATTAGTTGTATATTTAAATGAACCTATATTTTTAGCAATATCAGAAAGCAGATGTGACATATCTAATTATTGCTATTACCTTTAAGTAAAAATTGTCATAAATTGTATCATTTTTACTTTAATTAGCAAAACTTCTGTTACGAAGGTGTTTGTGTTCATTTAGTTCATTACTAGCTAGGTTCTGAAGAGTAAATGAGTCCCCAGAGGAATATATTCCCTAGATTTGCAAACTTTTATTACAGATAAAATAGATCATCAGTGCTTAAGTGAAAGTACACAAGAATGTTAATTTCCTTTGTAGAAATGTTTCATGATCGAAGGTGTAATATTGGTGAAGGTGAGTCTGAATATTAAGTCAAACACTACATCAAGATCAGTGTTTGTCAGCTTATATTATATCATATAAACATTTGGGAGCTTGTTCTACACAGCCATTTTTAATGAGAATTGGGTAATTAAACCCATTAAAACAAATCTCACCATCAATTTAGCTGCTTCTTTCAATTTCTATTTTATTAGTCAGAGTTATTGTATTTCTCAAACTTATATGTAAAAAGCTTTTAGGAAATATAAACTATATTATTTAGAATCCTAACATGATTGTTCAGGACAGAAGATCATTTTGTAAAATTCTATTAAGCTATTCCCCAGATTATTTTTTAAAAGCTGGTTTAAAAAGCATAGCAAATATTTGCTTATATATCTTACACTTGACTTTTAAAACTTTCAGTTATTTAAGGCATATGACAAATTTAAAGAAAAATATGGTAATATTTTATTGAATTAACTTTCAGAAATTATACAAATAACATACATAACTTATTTATTTAAAAGGCTTTCATAAATATTTTTCAAGCAGGGATTATGTTACATTTTTTAATGACAAAAGTGATAGAGGGAAGTTGTAAAATCCACTGACAGAACTGGGTCATGCTCACCAATGTTTCTACCGAATCAATAGTTTAGCATGAGACCATTATGTAAGTCAAACAAGAGGAACATTTGTGTCTATTTTGATCATTCATGCCTGCCAAGAAGAGAAAATAAAGTAGTTGAATTACTACTCCTTTTGTTTTTCTGTCACTTCTTTGTTTTTTTAAAAAAATGAATGTGACAAGAGTGTTTTTATGTCTTAATTTGTACCCTGCTTTGGCAGGCTGTTTGTTGGATTTATAGCAATTGGTGACTTTTTGATTTTATGTTTTATTAGGAGCTACAACTATAGAGAAATATGATCTGAGAACAAATTTGTGGATCCAGGCAGGGATGATGAACGGCAGAAGGTTGCAGTTTGGTGTGGCTGTTATTGATGACAAACTCTTTGTAATTGGAGGTCGAGATGGCTTAAAGACATTGAACACTGTTGAATGTTACAATCCCAAAACCAAGACATGGACTGTCTTACCACCAATGTCAACACATAGACATGGTCTAGGTAAGATCTCTTACTTTATTGATATTACATTTAGAAACATGTTATTGATAATGTAAGCATATGATAAAATATATATTATTGATGCCTGTCCTAGTAAATTTGTGTTGCCATAAAGGGATACGTGAGACTGGATAATTTACATAGAAAAATTTCTTGGCTCATGATTCTTCCAGCTGGAATATTGGGCCTTTAGTGAAAATTTCAAGTTTCCACTCATGACAGAAGGCAAAGGGAGGTCATGTATTCAGAGATCACGTGGTTACACAGGAAGCAAGAGAGATGGGAGCAGGTGTCAGGCTCTTTTTAGCAACCAGCTCTTGAGGGAACTAATAGAACATGACCTCATTGCCGTAAGGACAGCACCAAGCCATTCATGAGGGGTCTGCTCCCGTGATCCAAACATCTCGCAGTAGGCACCGCCTCCAACACTGGAGATCAAATTTCAACATGAGTTTTGGGGAGACAAGCATCCAAACTATGACAATGTCATCAATTATCATTATCTTTAAGTAAATTATGGGCTTATTTGAAGCATATTTTTTATTTAAATTTCTTGACATCTTCCTGTGTTTGCTAATCTTAATTTAAACTGTTGAGATAGACGTTAAAGTTCTCAAAAAGAGTAGATCTGGAGTCATCCTCAAAGCAGACCTCAAGCTGTCCTCAAAGATCATATGATATGTAAAGATGAATACGGAAAAATGAAGTAAGATGGAAAGGCCAAAGTAGTGCAACCCAGAGGGAAAAATAGCTAACGTGGGTTGAGTGAAACTTAAGGTAGCTTTCTGTTACATTATTGAATAAGTAAATCTGTGTCTTTTCACCTAATTAATTTCACCTTGAAAAATCTGTGGGGAAAACCGCAATAAAGATTTAGAGAAAGAGCAATGCATTCTCTGGCACCATAAGTCATTATGATAGGATTTATCTGTTCCCTGCTATGGGGTAACCAGGAACTAGAGATAACTATATCTGGATTCAGATCTCTATGTGCATCTTGAATTTATCACTTTCTATTTGCATGATGCTGGGCCAGCAATAAACTCAGCCTTGGTTTCTTGATTTGCCACCAATTCAAGTATTTAAGCAGACAAAAATATAATAATTGAAATGACTATGAAATCATTTCATAAATTGTAAAGTCCTATATACATATTATAAAGAGCAATTTAATAAAGACTAACAGTTCTTGAATTTACACTTTGTCTTATGAGGATTGTAAGGAGAAGTACAAATTACTTTTTTGTGAAGATCTAAAATATGCCAGCAATTTGACTGATTCCTTTCCTGTATTTAGAATATACATATTAGAGAGATAACAGAGTTTAATTGCAAATCCACAGATTTAGACATTCACAGGTAAGCAAAATTAATAATGTTCATGTTCCCAGCACTGTATTTTGCATTCATGTATACTCCACCATCAATCCAAAGTAAAGTTTAAAGAAATTAAATATACACAGATTGATGGGGGAAGAGAGAGAAAAGGAAAGAAAGAGAGAAGGAAAGATGGCTGACAATGCCCTTGTAGAAAACTACCTTTGATTTACATACCAATAAAAGGTTCAGTCAGTTGAAGCCAGATTGATGGAGGCACAAGGTATCTGTGTTCTCTGATGAGACAGAGTGCTTCCTTTATAATGTTATATTCTTTTATGATCAGTTGAATCACAGGAAGTTCGGCATTGTGTATCGTACTCAAATACAATAAACATCCTTGGTCTAAGATTGCTGATCTTCCAATGTAAAGTTTCAGGCTTTGATTTACCTTCTTCCGTCTTCCAGGGACTTCCATTGCATAGATGTTGATATTCCTTAATCTATCATATTATTTTTATATTATATTTTTGTCTTTATCCTTTCCTGATACATAACTTTGATGTCTTAATGTCAATTAAATTTGTTTTTTACATTCTTGCTATCCCTACTTGGTAATTCATTATAATTGCTTTCTTCTTCTTAGTGATTTTCATATTCTCCCTTATCTCTGTTAGGCTTTGTACAGTTCCTATTTCATTATAATTGCTTTCTTCTTATTAGTGGTTTTCATATTCTCCCTTATCTCTGTTAGGCTATGTACTGTTCCTTTTTCAAATTCCTTCCTGCTTCCTTAACTCTTCTTTATTGCAGATTCATCTTCCTCCTCTCTCCTTCCCCCAACTCTTTTTTAAATCTCTCTCCTCTTTCTCTGTTGTTCATCCTTTTACTCCTCTTTCTTTTTTTTTTTTTATCCTACTGTTTCTTTCCTGCTCTTCTTTCTGTTCCTCTCTCCCACCATTTCTTAACCCTCTGTTTATTTCTCTTTCTTTCTCTTCTAATGCCGGTTAATGGCAGTTGCAGCCCCTGAAATACATAATTCTTTTATGTGAGTACTCATGTGGCCACTATCAGATGCTTTGGGTAATTGTGTGAAGGGCTAAGGCATATGATATGTTTTCGTATCTTACTAAAACATTCAGGAGTAGATGGGGGAATTACAGCTGGGCATGAAGCCCTAACCCTGTAAGCTGACTTGCTCAACCTATTTGCTGTTATCTCTGGTATGTAGGCCTGAGGGGGTTACATCTATTTACTTCCATTTGCACATAATTCCTCTTGAGATATTCTTTCTTATCTGTGGATGCCTTAACCTTAGAGACCTTAGCTTAAATGAGAAGGTAATATTCATGACCAGCAAGTCTGTTTGCTTCTGCTGTTCAAAACTCCTCCTTCAAGCTGGGCTGTGATGGCATTGTGATGTTAACAATCCAATATGGGGTAGTAAAAAAGAACCTGTCAAGTTTTCCTCCCAGATATTCTCTCAAGGCATATCTCTCAAGATATTCTCTAAATTTTTGTCTTACTCAGAATGTCACAAATGATTTAGGCTCTCAAATATATACGATTACTCTCTCTTCAGTATAATTGGCAGGATGGGATTTGAGTGTGAAACCAAGTTTGTGCTAGTTTTCTACTTGTACAGAAACTGAAATGTGTCATTTTATTTGCCACACAATTAATTTGTATCTATGTGTGGTATGCAGTGGTTTTACAAAATTGAATATATAATAACATATTATACATTCAAGTGAAAAGAAGCTAAAGTCTAAAGTGAAAGTTTAAAATTGAAAAAAATGAAAACTCAAAATGTGTTTTCACTTATCTAGCTTTTTTCCCTTTGATTTATGTAAAAAAAATCTTACATGGTTTTATGAGAAAGGTGCATGAGTTCTGTAGTTGCTAAAACTATGTGGTTTTAAAATGTTTCACGGCTATTGATAAATGATCATTCTGCTGGATAAAGTGACATATAAAAATTTTATTCATTTAAATTCTGTGACATCAAGGGAGAAAAGAACTGTCTAGGGAATTAAACAAATTAAGACCACTGTTTTCTCAGTATGCTACAAATTTTTATTTTATCACTTAAGTCTTTAAGCATATAATTCTATATATTATCTTTTTTCATATTTTATATCATATAAAATTGAATAAGACATTACTACAATGCACTGTTTCAGTTAAGTGTTTTGAGGAGAAATTGGTAAAGCATAACAGTGATTGTTTATTATGGACTTTTATATGCTATGCAACACCTTATATGTTAAATATATGTTTGTTTCTGCTTTTAGTTTGGTTTCAATTCAGATATAATTCACATATCATAAAGTTAATTAAATTTTAAAGTATAGAAATCAGTGTGTTTGAATATATTGAGATGAGCAGACATCACCACTAGCAAATTCCAAAACATTTTTGTCATCCTAAAAAGAAATCCTGTACACAGCATATCATCAGTCTTAATAACCCAGTCTTTCTTAGCAGCAATTAATCTGCTTTTTGTCTCTGTGGATTTGCTCATACTGAGTATTTCATGTAAAAATAATTATACAATTTCTTGCCTTTTGTGTCTGGCTTCTTTCATGTAGCACAATGTTTTAAAGTCCATTCCAGGTAGTGTATATAGATATTTCATTCCTTTTATGGATGAACAATATTCCATTATTAAGTTTTATCGCATTTGTTAATACATCATCAATAGAAGGACATTTGGATTGTTTCTACAGTTTGGCTGTTATGACTTAAACTACTACATATGCCTTTTTGTTTGAACATATGTTTTTAGTTCTTTTTGGTATACGCCTAGGTGTGGGATTATTGAGTCCTGTGGTTAACTCTTGGTTTCACTTTTGGAGAAACTGCAAAACTGTTTCCCAAAGTGGATGCACTATTTTCTATTCACACCAGCAATGTATAAGGATACCAGTTTCTTCACATTTTTGCCTACAATTGTGATTTTATTAAAATGATCCCAATATATTTGAAGTAGTATCTCATTGTAGGTTTATAAGCATTTCTCTAGTTTCTCATTTCTAATTATATTTAAGAACCTTTTTTGTATACCTTCTTTGGAGGAAGCTCTGCTGAAATATTTTCCCATTCTTGTCTTGGGATTATTTTTCTTTTTATTGTTGAGTTACAAGTGTTCCTTTTACATTTGGATACTCTGGTAAGATGTAAGATTTGTAAATATTTTCTCCCATTCTATGAATTTTTTTTTTTTTTTTTTTTTTTTAGTTTTAAGTTCTGGAGTCCATGCGTAGGATGTGCAGGTTTGTTACATAGGCAAACGTGCCATGGTGATTTGCTGTACCTATCAACCCATCACCTAGGTATTAAGCCCAACACGCATCCGCTATTTTTCCTGATGCTCTCCAATTTTCTTAATAGTGCCTTTTGTAGCACAAATGTTATTAACTTCATGAAATTCTATTTATTTATTTATTTATTTATTTTGCTTGTGGCTTTATTGGTATATCTAAGAAACTATTTTCTAATCTATGTTCATGAAGATTTATGCCTATGTTGTCTTTTTAAAGTTTTAGATTTCAAACATTTAAGGTCTTAAATTAAGAAATATGATCCAAGCTTTGAGTTAATTTTGTATTTGTCATGAGACAGCAGTTCTACTTCATTCTTTTGCATGTTGTCCTAGTTTCTTTTGTTGAAAAGACATTTCTTTCCCACTGAATTCTTGGCACCCTTGTAACAATCAATTGGCCACACTGTGAGGGTTTATTTTTGTATTTTTCAATTCTATTTTATTAGACTATGTGTATATCTTTATGCCACTACCACATTTACTTGTTTACTGTAGATGTGTAGTAGTTTTTAAAATCATGTCATGTGATCGTGCCGTCTTTGGTTTTTATTTTAAGAAGTTTTGTATATTCTGGGTCCTTTGCATTTCCACATTTTTTAAAAAAGATCGGTTTATCAGTTTCTACAAAAAGTTACCTGGGATTTAAATATTGCTTGCTTTGAATCGCCAGATCAATTTGTGAGTATTGCCACGTAAAAAAAATAAATCTTCCAATCCTGTATATGAGATGTCATTCTGTTGAGTTAGGTCCCTAGTCTTATACCTATTTTGCTAAATTTATTCCTGAGTAATTTATTTTTGATATTATTATCAATATGATTGTTTTCTTCATCTCATTTTCATATTTTTTATTGCTAGTGTATAGAAATACAGTTTGTATTTGTAGATTTAACTTATATCCTGAAATCTGGCCAAACATGTTTAATAGATTAATATATTTCTTTGTATTTATTATTATTTTTTCTTTTTTACGTGTGTGTGTGTGTGTGTGTGTGTGTGTGTGTGTGTGTGTGTTTTCCCCCATGGCACTGGCTCGACCCTCCCGCACTCACTATACAAGTGACTTTCACTATTAAATATGTTTCTCCTTTTTTTAGATAGATGTTTTTATAAGGCTAAGAATGGTCCCTTGTATTTCTAGTTCAATTAATGTTTTATTTGTTGTTGTTGTTGTTGTTTTTGCTTTTAGAAATGGGGTTTCCCCATGTTGACCAGGCTGGTCTTGAACTCCTGACCTCAGGTGATCCACCTGCCTCAGCCCCTCAAAGTGCTGGGATTACAGGTGTGAGCCACCATCCCTGGCCCCTAGTTCAATGAATGTTTTATCATGAAAAGGGCATTGGATTTTCCTGTATCTATTGAAATATGCATGTGATTTTTGTCTTTTTTCAATTAATAGAGTATATTAAATTAACAATTTTCAGATGTTAATACACCTTGTCTTTTTAAAAAGCATTACACTTAGTCACAGTGTAGAACCCTTTTTATGTTTTGCTGTATTTTATTTGTTTGTATTTTGTGGAAGATTTCACATCTATATTCAGAAGAGATATTGGTCTGGAGTTATCATGTCTCTGTCTGGTTTAGGTATCAAGGTAATACTGGCATCATGGATGAATTGGGAAATGTTTTCTCATCTTCAGTTTTGTAGAATATTTTGTAGAGGATTGGTGGTAACCACATTACGGAGAAGGAGATAAAAATAAACATATTTAAACCTCACTGTTATCTAGATGTCACTGTTTTTCTTGAATGAATGTTTCCTATATTGTTCCCAGCCTTTTTTTTTAGTGTCCAGAATTTGATTTTAAATTTTTTGCCAGTGTTCTTATTATTAGTAGATATTTGGAGGTTGTTATCCCTGCAATTCCTGCCAATGCCACTGTAAGAGGTTGCTTTTATATGGGTACAAAAAGGATAAACTAAGTGATCCATAAATAAGAGGAATCTTTTGAAAACATAATTGTTAGCTTATAAAATTGACCAAATACGTCAGAACTGGCTAAAACCAAAGGAAGCTTGATAATTAAATAGAGACCACAATTCCATCTCGGTGAATGCCTGATGAGGACAAAGATGTTTCTAGGGAGGGACACTGGATGCTTCAGCTGGCATCTCTGCCTCTACCTACTGTAGATGTATTAGGTAGCTCTAAGTTACATTTTCCTACAAACTTAATGTTACTTCAACCTTTGACAATGCAAAAACAAATTCAAACAAAATATTTTTCCTTCTTTGCTTTGGTCACTCCAGATGTAAAGTCTCTTGTTGGAAGCACACTATTGGCCTTATGTTTTCAAGGTGAGGAAAGAGAAGTAGCTCAACTTATTGTCATCAATAGTGAAATACAAGCCTTGCTTTCCAAGAGCACTGATGTGTATATATGTTTGCAAAATAAGAATGATCAGATATTGGGACAGGAGAGGAAAGAAAATGGTCATTTGTTCATTCTACTATTTATTTGTTAACTGATTAAATTCTCACAACTACCCTATAATACCAATACTGTTGTTGTCATTTTAATTATACAAAAAGTGATGAAAAAGGTAGCCAACTAACTTTTTCTATTTCACATCACTTTACAAGGAAAACTTTGGATTTAACCTCAGATTCCTTGACTCAATAGTCATATTTTTTCTAACATAACATGTTGTTGCCAAAAAAAAGTAAATAATAATACTGCAATAATAATTTGAATTTTTTCTATTTTTAATGTATTAATTAAGACTTATTCTGTCAACTTACCCATACAAAATAAAAGACAGACAGGTAAAAAAAAAAAAGTTAAAAAAATTAATTAAAAAAAAATTCTGAAATTCAGTGTCTGAGTGAAACTGATAGCATAGAAGATCAATGCCAAAGATTCCTGTGGGATAAATTCATGGAATGACTTAAAGTATTTTAAATTTAGAGGATAGATACAGATTTTAATATAGTCATATATATAGACAGATGAATATGTAAGTAGATAGCTAGCTAGCTAGATAGATAGATATCCTGTAGAGTCCAGTATTCATCTTTCTCTTCTGAATTCTCCTGAGAGGGATAAAGAGGAAAACAGTGCTAGAACTATGACTGTCGTTTTTGTAACAGCCATTGTAGTATCATTAGAATAATAGAGTTTATAACTAATAAATCAGAAAAAAGTCCCCTGTGTTCTGCAATTTAAAGATTACCTATGTTATAGGCTTGTCTCCAACCCAATCTTTCTAAAATCTTCATTTTATCCATCACTTCTATGTACTTGGAGTTCCAAGTATTTATTGCTTAATATTATTGATATACCATCTATCAAGATTCCTAGGCTATGAGTTAAGATATACATACATGTAATATTTTCTTAAAAACCAGACATAATTCATCTTCCAAGAGAGAGCTTAAAACAGAAAAATAACACACATTTATTTGGCATCTTCAAATAGATGCCATAAGATATTCACCCTTGAAAACAAGAAGTTATAAAAAGAGAGAAAATAAAATTGTAAGAAATGTCTCTTCAAATTTAAAATGTTTGCTGCAATTGAGTATTGAATAAAAGTTTTAGAAACATATAAAACTGATGTCATCTCTTTAAAAATCAATAAAATGACTATATATTCAAGTTATGGGAAAACAGAGGAGATAAAAAGCAGTAATTAGAAAGTTAATATCCCGTTTATAGCCATTATAGTAGACAGGTAAAGTGAAAGTGGGAAAGAAAAATAAAAAAAATTTGATAAAATTAATCTAAAGTACAATACAGAGCTTCTAAAATGATTCTCCTAGAAGCAATCAGAAAAACAATGAGTGACAAAAAAAGGATTTTATGCGTTTCAAATTTTGTATCCTATTTCAGAATATCATGGTAAAAAGATGATTACAATATCTCCCACAGTGAGGGAAAAGAAAACAAAACCTAAGCTAATGAGAACAACAAGCATGAATGAACAGCAATGAAACAGCAATGAAATTCCTGTCAACTAAAAGGAGTGAGAATCAGACCGGTATCAGGCTTTTGAGTATCAGTCCTAGATGCTAGGAAATAATGAAAGCATACTTCAAACTTCCGACAGGCAAAGGTTTTCAACTTACTTCCTAGTCAAGCTATTTCTCATGTATGAAGAAACAAAAAGACATTTTCATGCGTTGTTGGTTCTGCCATTCTTAGCAAGAATATGAACCTCAAAAATCCCTTCTTGTGAATTTGATATTTGAAAAAATAAAACAAAGGAGTCTCTCAAGAAGCATATTCTAGTGTTAAGATTCAAAGACCTCTTTTCCCTTTCAGGAAAGGTAGAAGATAAACTGTTGCACATTCACAGTGTTCTTGACCTTATGGGAGACATAGTCAGTATATGGTCTCTGCCAAAAAGCAAACACGGACTGTCTCCCCCTGCAAAGATTTGGGCAGTCCTAATGTATCACAAAATTGCCCTCGTCCTCATTGCTTAAAACAAGTCTGATTCCACTTCTGGCCCATCATATTACACTGGAAAAAACTTACTAAAATAATCTGGGGATGCTCCAGTTAGATCAGGGGGTGCGACAAAGGTGGAGTGGAGATACCAGCCTCTTTGTATCCAGAAATGCTCCTGTGGCAGGGAAACAGAATCAATGAGGTTTCATAAACCACATGGGGGAAACGTGATGTTAAAATATGAAATGGGATTTTCAAAACAATATGAAGTACTTGAAGAAATATTTCTTGAGTATATATGTAATATATAGGAGTGTGTGTGCATATATATATGTGTGTGTGTATGTGTGTGTACACATATATGAAGAAAGATAATTCAGAATTAAATTTATCATCAGTCTTTTCCTTGGCTTCTAGAAACCATATCTATAACAACAAGTAATTAATGAACTGAAAAAATCAGCATAATACAATCCTTGTATATATTTGTAATATAACTCATTAGACTAGAAAAATCAAATTTTAGGCTGTCATTTTTCATTGTCTTGAAAGGAATACTTGTTTTAGTGCAGACACTATTTCTCTAACAACATCATATGTGTGCGCCCTCTTCATGTCTCTTTTACTTAAGAAATCACATTTGTTACTAAATCAAGACAATATGTTTCTTTAAAAGGATTCTCTCTTCAAAATTTTATAAGTTTTCACAAGGAAACAAAATTTAAATCTATCCACTCAGTACAAAATATCAAACATTTTTAAAGAACGACAGAGTGAAAACAACAAAAAGGAGGTAAGTTGGAGAAGCAAATAAAAAGTTAAGTATGTCAGTAATGCATGCTTGTATCCACATACTCAAATCACATACACAAATATACACACTGTCACACAGTTTTCTATACTTATGGATATCAGATTGATAAAATAGAAAAAATGGCTGGGCACAGTGGCTCATGCCTGTCATCCCAGCACTTTGGAAGGCCGAGGCGGGTAGATCACCTGAGATCAGGAGTTCGAGACCAGGCTGGCCAACATGGTGAAACCCTATCTCTACTGAAAATACAAAAATTAATTGGGTGCAGTGGTGGACGCTGGTAATACTCGGGAGGCTGAGGCAGGAGAATCGCTTGAACCTGGGAGGTGAAGGTTGCAGTGAGCCGAGATCGCACCATTGCACTCCAGCCTGCCTGGGTGACAGCAAGACTCCATTTTAAAAAAATAAAATAAAATAAAATAAAATAAAATAAAATAAAATAAATTTTGCGCAGGAAAGAAAACAAGTTTTTGGAGCAGATAGCTTTACCATCTTCACTTCCAGCATAAATATTGACTGAACAGAAAATCATAATAATGTTACCTTTCTTACTGCTAATGCAGATTTGATAAAGATATAGACATATGTGTTTACTATTTCAAATAATATTTTGGAACTATTTTTTTTTTCATTTTATCAGTTTCTGTTAGAAATATTGTAGACACACCATTAGTAATACCAGCAAAAGAGAAATTAAAAAAAAAAAAAAGAGGGAAAGAAAAGGAAAAAGGACAGGAAAGAAGGAAAAAGGAAAAAAAAATGTAAAAGGAAAGGAAAAGGGAAGAAGGGAAGGAAAGCAGGGAAGAGGAGAGGACAGGGGAGGAGCGGGGAGGTGAGGAGAGGGGAAAGGAGTGGAGGAAAGAAAGGAAAAAAAGAGGGGAGGAAGGAAGGAAGGAAGGAAGGAAGGAAGGAAGGAAGGAAGGAAGGAAGGAAGGAAGGAAGGGGACCTTTCTTAACAGAATGCAAGCTTATATACTCTCATTTATAAATTGTAAAAATTAGGAAAACCCTCATTATATAGTTGGTCTTCTGTGGCCTTTTGAATTCTTAAGTTAGGTATTCCCTGGTGTCTTTTCAATGCGTTATGTACTTGTTCAAATAAACATTTACTGAATAATTTTTAATGCTAGAAATTCCATCAGGTGTTGGGGAAAAGAAGATTAAGAAAGAATATCTGGAGGCTGGGCGCGGTGGCTCAAACCTGTAATCCCAGCACTTTGGGAGGCCGAGACGGGCGGATCACTAGGTCAGGAGATCGAGACCATCCTGGCGAACACGGTGAAACCCCGTCTCTACTAAAAAATACAAAAAAACTAGCCGGGCGAGGTGGCGGGCGCCTGTAGTCCCAGCTACTCGGGAGGCTGAGGCAGGAGAATGGCATAAGCCCGGGAGGCGGAGCTTGCAGTGAGCCGAGATCGCGCCACTGCACTCCAGCCTGGGCGACAGAGCGAGACTCCGTCTCAAAAAAAAAAAAAAAAAAAAAAAAAGAAAGAAAGAATATCTGGCCAGGCCAGATATTCGTTGTGGTGGCATACACCTGTAGTCCCAGCTACTCGGGAGGCTGAGGCAGGAGAATGGCGTGAACCCAGGAGGCAGATCTTGCATTGAGCCAAGATTGCACCACTGCACTCTGCACTCCAGCCTGGGCAACAGAGGGAGACTCCACCTCAAAAAAAAAAAAAAAAAAAAAAGAAAGAAAAAAGAAAAAGTAAAAGAAAGAATACCTGCCTTCAATATTATATACAGTAGATACAAACACTAATTTTATACACTATTGCAAACATTCTCTTACAAATAAAATTATTTATTCAGTTATAGAGATTTTGTGCCTTGTTTCTTATTCACTAATCAAGCTTTTACCTAACCTGTTACTCATTACCCGAAGCGAAATTTTATACTGCAAAATGTATGAGTAATCTTCAACATGATTTCTCTGAAATCTATGGATATCTCTTGTAGAATCAATAACTATGGCTTATCTGTCTTGATAATTTTCTATTAAGGAATATAAGATACTATATTCGGCAATGATGTTAAGAATTTGTGGACTGAATAGAAATGATTTCTTTTTCTTTATTTTGCTTTCATAAGATGCTGATGGCCTATAGCATACCTTTTAGAAAACTGGCCCTTTAAACTGGAAACTGGTTTTGAATACTAACAGTTTTCTTTTTATAAGAAACCTTAAGAGATATAGCAGTTTGATCTGAATCACAGTATCAATTTTATCTTCCTGAGTAATTGGTCAGTTTTTAGGCCAAGGACATCGTAGATTATATAACTAACCTAGGTTTTCCTCTGTGGTTTAAAAGTCTGGAATTAAATTTTCAGTCAGATAATAACAAATATCTGCAAATTTTATAGCTACCTCATCCTTAGCTGCATTTTAAATCTCTTTAATTGTTTTGCTATCTTCTTTAGTGCCTATTTTTAATCAGATATATCCATCTCCATTTCACACATTTTTACAATTATCTTAATTTTTAATAATAATATGAAGTATAAATATTACACTAAAGAAATTTAGGCTAGTAGAAGTAGCCAAGTTAAATATGAGGAACATTTGTCTAAGAATGTTTACTTGTTAAGTTATTCTCTCATTCAACTACCAGTAAAATGGTACTACTGCACACTATAATAAACCAGAATAAAAAGTAAGGTATTGTATTCAAGGACTTTACACATGAGTAGAAAGTCCAGATTTGTTAATGGACAATTTAAACAAAGAGTTATACATACAATGAGTAAGGGTGCTCTGATAATATTGTTTCAAGTCAGAATAGATAATTAGGAATGATTTCCAAAAATAAGTGATGCATAAGCTGGACTATGAAGAATAGTTAGGCAAATTTAAAAGGAAAAATTACATTTCAGCCAAAAAAGTGAAATGTGTAAAAACACAAATGTGAAAGGGAAGATAGCATATTTGCCTAGCAAAGCACAAATTTTATTGGAACATAAATTAATTTAAATGATATTGGATTATCTCATGAAAATATTTTAAAATATTTCAAATATCCTTTTACAGTATAAGAGATATAAGGATAATATCTGACATGACCTCTATAATCCCACTGTAGGATAATAATTCAATTAGTATCTTAAATTTAATAACCAAATATTAATTTGGGGCAATTTATTGTCTATGTCTGACCCTATATACTTAAAAGTTAGCCCAAATTTCAAATAATAAAGGTGTATTAGTCTATTTTCATGTTGTTATGAAGAAATACCTGAGAGTGGGTAATTTATAAAGAAAAAGAGGTTTAATAGACTTACGGTTCCACGTGGCTGGGGAGGCTCACAGTCATGGTGAAAGGTGAAGGAGGAGCAAAGGTACATCTTACATGATGGCAGACAAGAGAGCGTGTGCAGGGAAAATGCCCTTTATAATACCATCAGATCTTGTGTGACTTACTATCACCAGAACAGCATGGGAAATACCCACCCCCATGATTCAATTAGCACCCACCCTGTCCCTCCCATGACACGTGGGGATTATGGAAGCTACAATTCAAGATGAGATTTGGGTGGGGACATAGCTGAACCATATCAAAAGGTACAAACTAAACTGATAACCTTTTATTATTGAATTAAAAAGCTTTGCGATTTGATTTTAGAAGACATAAGGGCAATCTAGTTATTCAGGTAAATCACACAGAAAGAGCTGTTAACAGAAGAGAAACAATAATAATTTTACTACAGAAGTTACCACCTGAATTCCTGTTATTCTAATTTTGAATGCTAATTTGTTGTTTGCTTTTGTTTTTGTAAGTTTTTCTGAGGAAATTATTTTATGTTACATTTTTCTTGTTTTTACAAATGCCTTTAACCTGCATGGGCATGTAAATATTCCGTGTGTCAACTTAAAGTGCATGCTAAACTTACGTTTAATAGAAAATTTCTCAGCCCTAATAATTGCCAACTCTATGTGCATGTGGTAATGGAATGCTAAAGCAATCAAACAAAAATATAATTTAGAATAATAGTATTAAAACTTAGAGGGTACCTAAGAGAATATTTACTTCAGAATCTTAATTTTACAAATGAGAAAACTGAAAACTAGAAAGATTAACTAGTTTGTTGAAGTTCATACAGCTCATTAGCAGCAAAGCTTGCTCTAGAATTCTCTGCAGATTTGAGGTTGTTTTGCTTTGCTTCATTTTGCTTTGCTTTTTACATTGATTTTCTACTCCCTTTTGATTATTTGTGTATAAATATTCCAGCAATACATCAAGTTCATTTTTCATAGTAAGCTTAATGAGTCTAGGGGCAGAGCTATGTTTTGTGGAGGTTAAAGATGAGATTCTCCGTAAGAATAATTATTATTTTTATTTATTTATTTATTTATTTTCCAAGACAGAGTCTCACTCTGTCGCCCAGGCTGGAGTGCAGTGGTGCAATCTTGGCTCACTTCAAGCTCTGCCTCCCGGGTTCACGCCATCCTCCTGCCTCAGCCTCCTGAGTAGCCGGGACTACAGGCGCCTGCCACCATGCCTGGTCTCAATCTCCTGACCTCGTGATCCGCCCACCTCGGCCTCCCAAGGTGCTGGGATTACAGGTGTGAGCCACCACGCCTGTCCTAGAATAATAATTTTTTAAAAATGAAGTTAACACCTAAAATTGGGAGAGCCGCTTTCCGGGAGCTGGAAAGAGAATTGCTTGAACTCAAGAGAGTTGCAGTGAGATAAGATGGTGCCACTGCACTCCGACCCTGGTGACAGAGCAAGACACTGTCTCTAAATAAAATAAATAAATAAGTAAAATAAAAACCCTTAGGTGTTCAGGAAAAATACAGTTCACATAATTTACTCAAAAAGAATTCTTTATGAAAGTAAAACAAAAGATAATATTTTTGAATTTTAAGTGAAGTCAAATGACCCTTCTCCATATCTTTACTCCAATAACCCTGGCTAGAATGTAAGCCCGAATAGAAAACAGTTCTTGTTTTTTTGTGGTCTGTTATCTTAAACATTTGTCATATATAGAAAATCAAATATTTGTGAATACATTAATAATTTTTAATTAAAATAGTATACCCTATAAATTGAAAGGTATTGACATTGAAAGGTACTAGTTATTTGTGTAAATATTATTATATTAATAGATGCTTATTTTTTCAAGACATATATAATATAAACTTTTTATTCAAATGTTCAGACGTTTGAGTCACCAGTACCTCTTTTTTTTTTTTTAATGACAATTGACCAACAGTGTAACCTTGCTCCATCTCTTTAGATGTCATTTGTGGAAGGTAGCAAACTTTCCAATGCATCATATATTTAGGCAGGAATGCATCGGCAACTCCATGTACAGGCAACTAGTCCTGCTTGTAGTAGTGTCTTATCTATTAGATACATTAGACATGTTTTTTCATTCAGCACTCCCAGGAAACGACTTTAAAAAACGCATTGGTATTTTTTTTTTTCCTCTGTGCTCAGGAAAAGAGAGTAGATTGTCAGATTTAATACAGATTAAAGTTTGTTCCAAAAAGCATTTTCCCTTTCACAAGACATGAAGCCTCTGTTCAAGAAATAGTAAAAATGAAAAATGATATCCTAGCAACTTTTCATTCCCTGATAGTTTCAGTTAGAACATAGTTTTCAATGTAGAAGTTCAAATAGAATTCAGTAGCAGCTTTAATGATAAGTTGGCTTATACAATAAAAGATAACATACAGGTAGTCAGTTCAATGATTTCCTTAGAGGCAACATATCCTGCAAAGTTAATATACCAGAAAATATTATTGCATTATTTTATTACAATTGAACAGAATACTATTGGCTATTTCTACTTGCTTGTGTGTGTGTGTTTTTTTTTTTTAATTAAGTGAAGGCAAGTTTATTGGGAAAATAAAGGAATAAAAGAATGTCTACTCCTAAAGCAGAGCAACGCTTGTGTTTTAATCATTTAGATTCACACTGCATTTTAAACTTTGAGATAAAAGGAAAGAACAATGAAAAAATTAACTCATACCATTTTTCACACCTGGGAAGAGTGAGGATATGGCAAAAGTCATTTCCATTATTTTGTCAAACTATACTACTTAAGATTCTGAAAGAATAGCAAATGCATAGGAAGATTAATATTGTTATAGGTAAGATACAAAAATATAATACATTAAAGTTTAACAAGTGAAAACCAATCACAATACTTTATATCCATGCATAGAGGTTTGCAACTATTTATTTGTACTTTTATGTCATAAATTTTATTAAAACCTTTTGAAACAGACACTTTATTTTATCTTGAACTCTATTTGTATCTGTGAGTTTGTATGTTATTACAAAAAATAGTTCATTATGATTAATTTTTCTTCTTTACTGAAAAGACCTGATTATTAGGATTCTAAATATGTTTAAAAAAAAAAAAAGAGTAATGCTGCTGTGTTACTATTCTTTTGAGCACTCAACTGGGCTTTTTGGTCACTTGGTACAAACTTTTTAAGAAAGGTTAACATTATTTTTGTTATTTTTACAACAAAATTAGTTACCACAATTGTATTTGTGAAAAATAATTAGCAAAAACATTGAATTTGTTATGGTACTTACAGATAATTTAAGCTCAACTTGATATTTTATTATAGTAGATTGAAACTCCCATGATAAATTTTATTCTATGTGTATAGCCAAGGACTTCTCTGGGTGCCAGAGAGAAAATTGTGAACAAGATAAACACGATATTGCCTTCACATAGCTTTGCATTTAACAGATTAACAGAAAACTATATATTTAGTAACTCTTGGCCTGAAATACAGGAAATTTTCAAAAATTGTATTAAATTTAATTGTAGAGTGTCATTTACTAATTTAGGTTCTGTGCTCCATACTCAAAAGACCTTAACTAAATTGTAGAACCACCTAATGTAGGAGTTAGAGGGTGCACAATGAAATTATCTCTGCAAATTTAATTATCATAAATAACATAAAAATTATATATTTAGAATAACAACTCTACATGTTCTTTTATTACCATTTATTACTGAGTTCTTACTATTTGATAGACATACTTAAGAAACATATTCTAACAGTAATATTAAATATGCAATCATGTCTCATAGAGGAAAAACATAGGAAGTTCTCTTCTCTTCTAGCTGGGAATAGAGGAGAGAGCAAAGTGAATTCATGGAGTACTGATGCTTGATCAAACTTTCTGACTATTCATCAATTTTCATATGCAAATAAGAGCCAATAGTAAATGTCATTACACATGATGAACATAAAAAATTTCCAAAGGACTTTATATTATTATAAAACTTTATCTACAGTATATTCCCTTAAAGTGCATAGCAGATATTACATTTTTAGTTTAGGAAAAATAAAATAATTTAATATATACCTACTGTGCATGTACAAAAGTAAAACAAATGCTTCCATCAGAGGACATAGCACACCACTTTCCAAACCTTAGGGTTTTATTTTTTTTTTTCCTCTGCTTGTTCTGTTTTCTTCCTGTGTAATGGTCTACAAAACATCAAACACTTTCTCACCCAGTTCTACTTCCTGAAATTATTCTTGCTTTTCAAGAATCCAAGAATATTCCTCTTAATGAAACCTTTTTTGATCAACTTTGTTAAAAAAACTGTCTCTATCCCTTGAATCATACACTCTAGTGCTTTATTTACATTCATCAAATGAAAATTATCTCATGTTGACATTTATTAATGTTTAATTTTTTTCTGTGTTACTGGAAGCTGGTTGATGACACAGGCTCTTTTTAAGGCGCTTTATTCAGATACAACAGTTTGTTCATCCAGAAACAACTAAAAACAGCTACCGTTGCAACCAAACCCTATTACTTACAAGATACTTTACACATAGTAGGTGTAAGAAGATATTCTAAAAGAAAAATTCTAAAAGTAAGACATATTTTAGAGCATTCGTGTTGATCGACATAATATTTGAAATATTGTGGACAAACTAGAGTAGATTTAGAAAACAGGAGCACAGTTTAATTCAATTTAGTTCATTGAGAAATAAACAGCCTTAATTTGTTTAGATTTAATGAGGTGTGATTTGAAGTGTGACCTTATCACTGAGAAATAATAGAAAAAATTGTCAAATTTTAAGTACTTCTGTTTATCTTACAGAGGAAATGCTTATTTTATTTTCTCCCTAACAAAAATGAGAAAAAAAATTTGCTGTTCTATTATAAATATTTTTTTGTTCTAGGACAATTTCTTTTTGGTTTTGTTTAAAGAAGAGAAAATACTACACTTATAAATAAAATATGTACAGTATTATAATAGGTTTACCATACCATTAGTGTTTCCAATGCTTTTCTATAAAACGTTTATTTGAATACTATTAACTTAAAAAAAAAAAAACACATCTTGGCCAACATGGTGAAACCCCACCTCTACTAAAAATACAAAAATTAGATGGGCATGGTGGCAGGCACCTGTAATCCCAACTACTTGGGAAGCAAAGGCAGGAGAATTGCTCGAACCCAGGAGGCAGAGGTTGCAGTGAGTCAAGATTGCGCCACTGCATTGCTGCCAGGGCGATAGAGTGAGACTCCATCTCAATAATAATAATAATAATTATTATTATTATACTATTTATTGATAAGTCTTGCAATACTGCAAAGATATACATCAGAAAACAAGTGAGTGGTAGTTGCTATTTTGAAGTCATGTCTCCACATTTTGATTTGCATGTCTTCCTAATTTGACCATTTTTTCAGAGTAAAAGACAAATATTACACCATTATCATTGTTAAATAGAATTCACTCAGAATTATTTTTAAAGTATATGACAACTCAATCTGATCAATTAAGAAGCCCCGAAATCTAAAAACTGTGCATCCACATATCTTCACCGCTAGTATCTCTTGGCAGTAAAGGAAAAAAAGAGTATCTGTTTCTCAAGTTAGACTTTCATAACTACTTCTTACTAGAAGCGGCTAAAGTGAATCTAGGCTAACAAAGGTCAATTGCTGCTAAAAGTGTAAGGAAAGCATGAAATGACAGACAAGAGACCTTAGTTGAAAAGCCTATAGATGGAATTTCTAACCTTGGCCCTTACATCTGGAAATGTATAGAGGTATATTAACCTTTCAGCATCCCTCTAAAAAATTTAAAATGAGGAGATGAAGATAAGTAGCTCATTAAAAGTAAGTTGTGGCAGTTGATTCTTACTGCTTAAGCCAACTTTAAACAGAATAGATAAAAAAAAAGTTGCCATTCCTATAAGGTATCTTTTTTTTTTTTTTTCTGAAAGTTGCTGAAGGCACATGGTGTTAGACAATGGGTTGTAGAGAGAGAACAGGCAACACAGAACAAAAGTCTGCAAAGCATGGAAGAGGTAGTAAACTCAGATTAACGTGAAGATAGCGATGATTAGTTGGAGAAGTCTTGATTTGAAGACTTATCAGGCAGAGAAGAAAAGGTTGGTAAAGCCCAAAAGTATATATGGCAGCAGACCAGCATTGTCTTGATCGCATATTACAGTAGTGAGATGAGCAGATCACAGCTCCCAAAGAACATTCTAAAGATAATATGTTTTACATTTGCTTATGCCATTCATACTTGTAATATATAAACAAGAAATAGACTAGCATCTACTAAAAATACAAAATCTTAGCTGGGCATGGTGGTGTGCACCTGTACTCTCAGCTACTTGGGAGGCTGAGGCAGGAGAATTGTTTGAACCCAGGAGGCGGAGGTTGCAGTGAGCTGAGCTCGTGCCACTGTACTCCAGCCTGAGCAGCACAGGGAGACTCCATGTCAAAAATAGTGATGGTAATAAATAGAATGATTAGGATCTTAAATATCATTCTGTTGTAGAGCTGAGATATTTATTACTTCAGACTCTCATATCTCTCTATTTTCACAATAGAAAGATTAATGTCTTAGGACAGTGGCTCACACCTGTAGTATTAGCACTTTGGGAGACCAAGGAAGGAGGATTGCCTGAGGCCAGGAGCCCAAGACCAGCCTCAGCAACATAGCGAGCCTTCATTTTTCAATAAAAAATTAAATAAATAAATACATAAAAACAAAGTTAATGTCTTAAAACATTGTTTACCTGTCCAGAAACTATAAACTCCTTAACAATGCATTTACAGCTTGTCAATGACACAGGATACTTTTGGTGCCACTTTGCAAGCCAGAAACCTCCGTGGCCAGCAATGGTTCTGCATGAGTTTTGTTCATGCCTGCTCGGCTCACTCTGCCCACTCGGGCCAGCAGGCTGCGCTTGGCTTGCTCCCTGGCCCAGATTCTGTGATCACCTCGGGATCCGGGCTTAGCCCACATCTGGACCAGGCATGCCACGACTGGCTTTCACCTTGGGTCCTGGCATCTGGCTGAGGGGAATGCAGTGGTGCCTGAAAACTGAGAGACTCCAGCAATCATGGAGTCCCACGGGGGCGTTATGGCTCTCTCCTGAGGAGGCCCAAGGTCTGAGCCCCAAGAAGTTCGACAATTCTATCTCATTCCCACTGCTCACAGCCCGTTGAACAAGGGCATGTCACAGCTCTGGCTCAGGGAGGCCTGAGGTCTGGGCCCCCAGAAGGGTCACCACTGTTCACTCCCATAGTTTGGCAAACAGGAACGTGTCACTGCCCACAGCTTGGCAAGTCGGCTAGAAATGTGTTCCGCCCCTTTTCGATACTGGCATTCAGCAAGGCAGGGAAGAACTTTAGTGAGTGACAGAATAGCTCTCAACAACAAAAGGGGACCTGAAGTGGGCAGCCCTTTTTTTTTTTTTTTTTTTTTTTTTTTTTTTTTTTTTTGTGAAAGGGGGCCCAAATGAAGGTAGCTGTCTATGTGGATGAGTCCTGGGCTTTTATATGTTTGGAATGAGGAGGCACAGGCTGCAGGTAGCCTTGGAAAAGGCAACATTTGATTAGTTAAAAAGCATTTTTCAGAAAAATAAAATCAGGAAAGAGTGGCAAACAGGAATAGAAGTTCTCCCTCCGCTCATGGACTCTATCTGGAACCAGCAGCCCGGTTTTCAGGCTTCTGGCTGTCATTGACTTGAAGGTTGGGTTTCACTAGGGACCCACCCCTGTCTGCCTAGGAATTTAACTGTCTCCTGTCACTGTCAACAGTATTTTTCCTTTGCCTTTTATGCTATCCTAAACTCTGCCACTCCCCTCTGCTACTATACACTGAGATTTGGAACATGAAATATTTTACCAAGCTGGAAACACCACAAAGCAGTTTTATAACCTACTTTGTAAAAGCTGTTGCCTCTACCCAGACTCACCCTTCTTTTATTCCCTGTCCAGAGAAAAATGTTTTTCAAACCTTAGCAGTTGGGCCTAATGTCATTCCCTTGCTAAAGTCTTCCTTGACTTACAGCCCTGTGCAATTATAGTAATTCTCTTCTCTGTACTCCTGGTACATAGTGGACATGTTATAGCACACATAATTGTCGATAATAATTAGTTAAGCAATTTTTCACACTTATCCTATTAGCTTCTAGAATGAGACTTTGTCATATTCATTTTTATTTCACTTTCCATGAGTTCCTAAACATTGCTAGCTTGTATAAAAACTGCATTACTGAAATACCATTGATGGTGTAAAATCATAAATAGAAACATTAAAAAGAATGTTAGTTCCCTGTAAAGATAAGAACCACACTTGTTAAACTTTTATAAGCACCTAAATTTCAAGCATTATTTTTGCTTTTAGTCAGTAGAATCTAGAGTAAACTCAAAAAATCTAAATTCAGTCAAGAAATAAATAGCAATCTATAAAAACATAAAGTGTATTAACTAATGAAGTTATTAATAATTACTAGGTTTTTATTCATATCTGTTCAACATCAATGTATAAGAGATTTAAATATAATCAAAATTAAATTAAATTAAATACCATGCAGAATCAGTATAATTTTTTCACAGGGAAAATTTTCTCAATGCTTTATCTTTTAATTTTCTTTCAAACTATTGTACTACTCTTTCCACATCTTTAGAGATTGTGTTTAACATTACATGCATCATGTGAAAACAGTAAAGAAAATTAATTTGGTATTTATTCTAGGCTTAAGTTTCCCTGATTAGGCAATTCTTACATTCTTCCCTTATCCCTCCATGCTTTGTTCACTCATACCTCTAGTGGACATGCATTAATTGAATGTCCACTAGGTCCAAATCACAGCTGTATATGCTTTGTGAAATGTAATAATTTCACATATTTAAAAAAAAATTCACAGATTCTGTAGTCTCTTAGAAGACACATACTCCATACTCTAAATTCTTTTAATACAATCTAGAAAAAAATACAAGCTTTATAAAAAATTATCAAACCATGGTTGCATTCTTTGCAGCTTGGTAAGTTAAAGAAATCTTGATCTATGGATATTTGGGTTGGCATTTGAATGATGGATAATATTTAGCTATTACCACAGGAGAAGATCTTTCTCAGCACAGAGTGCAATGTAAGAAATATGTAAAATATGATATATGGAATACAGATGAAACAAACAGTTGTATTTTACTAATTTAGATATTTTATAAATATACTACTTTATAAATTATCCTTGATATAATTTGGAAAATGTTTGAGGCCAGATACTGATTAAAGTATTATGTCATAGTATGAGATTTTCTCTTTAATATTTTCTAGACGGTGGAAAATCTTTGAAGTTTTTGAGCAGCAGTAGTCTATGGCACTAGAAGACTAATCTGGTAGATACATCAATCATTGAAGAGTATGGATATGGAGGTAGTAAATTGAATTAGAAAGCTCCTGAAGAATATGATGTCAGAGTTAATTAAGACAAAATACTGAGAAAACAAAAGAAAGAACAAGCTCTCAAAGCTGTTCTAGAAATATAATCTATCGGTGTTATCAATAGATCAATCTATTCAAATTCTGTGAAATTAATTAATTTTTTTTTTTTTTTTTTTTTTTTTTTTTGAGACGAAGTCTCGCTGTCACCCAGGCTGGAGTGCAGTGATGCGACCTCGGCTCACTGCAAGCTCTGCCTCCCGGGTTCACACCATTCTCCTGCCTCAGCCTCCCAAGTAACTGGGACTACAGGCGCCCGCCACCACGCCCGGCTAATTTTTTGTATTTTTAGTAGAGACGGGGTTTCACCGTGTTAGCCAGGATGGTCTTCATCTCCTGACCTCGTGATCCACCCGCCTCGGCCACCCAAAGTGCTGGGATTACTGGCGTGAGACACTGAGCCCGGTTGAGAAATTAATTTCAATGTAAGGATTGTATATAGTGATTATATTAGTATAGACTGATATTTCCTGTTTTTAAAAGTTTTATTTGTGTAGGAATAGGTTGTTGGTATGTTGCCCAGGCTGGTCTCAAACTCCTGGCCTCAGGCAACTCTCCCACGTCAGCCTCCCAAAGTGCTGGGATTACAGGCATGAGTTACCGTGCCTGGATAACTGATAATTCTTAAAAGAGAAGAGAGATTGCTAAAACAGAGTTTTTATTTGTAAAAGTGTAAAATTTGTTAGTATGCAAGTCCTGTATAATAAACTTATGTTTTTCCTAATGATGCTTCTGTTGCTCAAAACTTATCCACGTTTTTAATTTTTTTGAATTTTTACATCGGTTAAAATACACTTTGCTTTAAGCAAATAATTCAACTTTAGACCTGAAACAAAAAGTCATGCTAATATATCTTTCTTTTATTTCCAACATTTATTTAGTAATTAAGCTATTAATAAATATAGCAATAATTAAATTAAAGTAGGGTATATCCACACCTAGTATCTTTTTTGTTTCTTTTCTGAAGTAGGGAGAAAAACTCTACAAAAATACAAATTGCCCCTTTGATATGGGTAATGTATACCAAAATTGTCTATGATGTTAATTGTCAATTTATAGAAGATAACCAAATATATAAAAGTATATTAATTATTTTCCATAAAATTTGTTTGTACTAACATTGCTACTATACATAACTTTTTTATTCCAGTCATGTTTGTCCAGGTTTGCAATCTTTAGGCCAGATGCTGCTGATGGCCTATTTACCAGCGAGCTACCTCATTTTATCTTTTCTACAATAACTCAGTTTTTACCTGATGCAATATTAAACCCAAAAATATCATAAAGAGAATCTAATCCATTTGCCAGTCAGTAGCCTATAGATAGACTTGTGACTGAGCTTTGGGCAATAAAATATGGGAAAATCTACTGGAGATATTTTCCAGAGTTTCTTCCTTGACAAGACAAAGGACATTTATACATAGTGCCTTTTCTCTCCTACCTTCTTTTCCATTCACATTTCTGAAGTAACCGAAGTATCATTATTATTTTTTGCTCATTTAATTATAAACAGAGTCAAGCACTCTAAATATAAATATAAATATAAATATATATATATATAAAATTAGGTGAAATAAAATAAACAATATAAAGATAAAATTGGGAGTTTAAAAATAAATGAAATGCGTTTTTACTCTATTTTTCATATTATGTGCACACACACAGACACAGAGAGAGAGAGAGAGAACCTACTTTCATTAGACAAATATAGGAACTCA
This sequence comes from Macaca fascicularis, assembly GCF_037993035.2. Taxonomy (NCBI): domain Eukaryota; kingdom Metazoa; phylum Chordata; class Mammalia; order Primates; family Cercopithecidae; genus Macaca; species Macaca fascicularis. The sequence goes on along the minus strand of NC_088391.1, from coordinate 60,605,399 downwards.
ACATTTGCATATTTGAAACAGTTAATGTATAGTAATGAAAAACAACTCTTGTAATTTATGAAAAATTTATACCTTTGAGGGTTAATTCCTCCTATATTTGATTGCTCTTTTCCATATGGTGTGTGTCCTCCAAGCTAAATTTGAAATCTTATTTCATGGTCAATAATATTCATATATAGGAAATGTTAAATTCATGAGGCAGTTTATTGTTTACAGATTATTTGTATCACTTTTGAGATGTGTTTGGAATATAGGATTTTTTCCAAAGCAAAATTAGTACATGTAATAGAGATTGCCAAAGATTTGGGTATCATCTACAAAAGCAAAGAAGTTTAAGGTTCTTCCCCAGCTGAATCTGTTAGAATCTGTTAGTCAGCTGAGGACAGTAAAATCCAAAATAGCAATAACTTAAGTGAAACAAATTTTTCCCTGCGGTAAAGTCAGGAGATGAGCCTCTGTGGAGCAAAACCACCATTCAGCTTAAAGCCCTTAGAACATCAGAGGTCTTCTCGCTTGTTTGTTCTCTGTTTAGCAACAGACCAGAGGGTCGCTTATGGCCTGGGTGGTTGCTTCAACTCTATCCGCTACATAGCATTCCAAAGTGTACCTCTGCTCTGGTCAAATCGCTCTATCTGTAAAAGACTAAAAATTATGTATTTTATCTTCTTATATGGCTATATAGCCAGCTAAAAACCAGTGGCTCTATTAGGAAAGGACAAGGAGAGAAAGTGTGGTGGCCAATTATCAGTCTCTGTGACATGGACATTGTGACGAGGACATTGTAGGAAAAAAAGATAATTTTTAATATGACCTAGTAAAGTATTGACTCTCATTATAAAACAATTTTAATTTTGAATCAAGCTCTCATTATCTTACCTGAAATTAGCATGTGCCTATGTGGTAGCAAAGCAAAGGATAATCTGAGAAATTGTCTTTAACATTTTGTATAAGATATCTATTAGCATACAAATCTTGAGCTTTTACATCAATATGTGTTTCGTATTATTCACAAAGTATATAAATGTATTAATGAGCTAAGATTACCATCACTACAAAACATGCAAAGGTAAGCCAGGTGCGGTGACTTATGCCTGTAATCTTAGCACTTTGGGAGGCTGAAGTGGGCAGATCATCTGAGGCCAAGAGTTCAAGACCATTCTGGCCAACATGGCAAAACCCCATCTCTACTAGAAATACAATAATTAGTCAGGCATGGTGGCATATGCATGTAATCCCAGCTACTCAGGAATTTGAGGCAGGAGAATCACTTGAACCCGGGAGGCAGAGGCTGCAATGAGCTGAGATTGAGCCACTGCACTTCAGCCTGGGCGACAGAGCAAGACTCAGTCTCAAAAAAGCAAAACAAAACAAAACAAAAATGCAAAGATATACATGATATACATGAAGTCATGAGAAAAGGTAACTTCTAATATTTTATTTACATATCCCAAATGATTACATTATGCACCCTCTACGGTATAGGTTCTCGTATTTGAAAAACATAGATACTTCTTTAATGTGCATATGATTACTTTGGAATCTTCTTAAAATTCAGATTAGAATTGAGTTGATCTGGGTTGAGAGGTATTCCGCATTTCTAACATGTTCCCAAATGATGCTGATGTTCTTGGTACCAGGATCACTCACTGAGCAGCAAGAGTCTAGAAGACTTTCTCCCAAAGACTTACATTGGCTTCAATCTTTTGTTTCCTGGAACTCTTACCTACTTACTTATGATAGTGATACAAAGTATTTTTTCTTTGTGCCATTTTTTAGCAGAAACAGTATGAATTTAGGACTTTATTCATTTATAGATGAGATAAGGTCACATCTCCTCTACTGAGTAGAAATCGATAAAACTTAAGACAAATAAAAATTTTAAGAGTTTAACTGAGTAAAGATTGATTTGAACATTGGGCCTCCCTTTGAACCAGAAGAGATTCAGAGCAATTCTGTAGCTGCCATGTGGTTGGTTAATATTTATGGAAAGAAAAGGAAAGTGGTGTACAGAAAACAGTGTACAGAAATAACTTGATTGGTGGCAGCTGGACATTTGACTTATATAAACATGGTTTTAACAGTTGACCACCTGTGATTGGCTGAAATTCTGTGATTTATACAGTTCACTATGAATAAAGAAACATTTAGGGCAAACTTAAAATATGTACAGAAGCAGCTTCAGGCTAAATGTAATTTAACGATTTCCCCCATTTTGTCAACCTCTCAATTTTGAGGGATTATCAAAACTTCAGGCATAGATGTCATTCTGTTATGATAGAAAGTGGACTTATTTGGTATCAAATCCCACTAGGCAATACAGCAGTGGTTTTTGTAAGGTGGAAACAGGAAAATAGAACAATAGAGGAAAAAAATGGTTACTTTAGGTAACGTTTTTGTAACGGTTACAGCAGAGGAGACTTACTTATTATGCTGGAATATGCTGTTTTCTGCAGAAAAAATAAAACACTGCTCTGTTTTGGGATCTATCTTATTCTTCAACATTTCTGTTTGATTGCATAGCATTTAGCATGAGTGACTCCATTTTAATTTTGTCTGTGTGGGCCTAGTGCAAGAGCTCAGTCCAAAACAGTAGCTTCCCATCATTTTGTTGAACAATTCCACATTTTTGTCAGGTTCTCACCTAGGTGAGAGTGTGACCAAAATGGGGCTTTAGTGCTACTACCAATTACTATCATTTATGGTTTCTGGTCTCAGCACATCATTCATAGGTTAAAGTGACCTCATGATCACACATTTATCTGAGATTTTGTCATCCCAGTCAAAGAGAGAACATTTGATATTCTACATATGGATACATATAAACATTAACAGCTTTTGAGAGAAAACAGTGCACCAGGGACACTCCTATTGTGACCGTCAGGAAGATAATATCGAGAGTTTAGAGGATGCTCCTTAGCAAGAGTCTCCATGAACCAAACCAACTAATTAAAATAGATCAAAGAATGAGCCAGATCTAGGAGCTAGTGTATTAACCTCCTGCAACTGAGCCTCTATAATACCCAAACTAGTCATCCGTGTACCACCAGAAGTATCAGCAACTGCACAAATTGTTTTCTATTCAGCCAGTAAGTAATCTAGGTCAATTCTATTACCTAGCACAACTCTAGCAAGAAAATTTAACGAAGTCTGTTATGCAACCATGACCTTTGCAGTAGAATCTGCTATAGAGCCTTTTATGAGGGATGCATTTCTAATTCTTGCCTCATTTACTCCAAATCATGGAAAAAGAAACCTAACAAAGGATGCTCATCCAGAAGAGTAAATGTTTCCTGGCAATTTCTCTTAAACTTATCATGTAGGTTAAGAGTAGTGGACAAATGTTCTGCTTCTGATTGATTATGGAGCAAGAAAATTACTATTAAACTTCCTCATCCACATTGGTCCTTCATTTCCCATCAATCAAAAGCATAATTTTGCCTATGCATAAGGTTGGACACAAAATCCTCCACAAATAAAGATGTACCCCGTGTATGCACACAAGACCCCTTTTCCACTTCTATTGTTCATAGAGACTCAAGAAAAAAATGAGGTAAGAGTCTCATGATGGCAGAGAAGTCTTAACTTACGATCTAGGGAAAGCTGTCAATCTAGGATGCTGTCTGCTTCTGGGGAGAAACTTCCCTGATTAGCTTTACCTTAGGGTCTTCAATGGGTGTACAGTTCCAAGAGTCTGGAGAAGCCTTTCTGATTTGTGAGATTATGGGCCCAAGGTTCAAAGTTCTGAAGTTTTCCTGCAGTGTGGACCTCAAGGACACTCTTTATCTGCTGTTGTTTCCAGAAGGCATGGATTTTAGATCCTGAAGAGTTTGATTGTCCTCAGTTGGTGAATCATGTAAAGCATCCTTTACCTAGTGAAAATACACTTTGGCATAATGCAGTAAAGCCTTGCAGCATTCAGTCATATCAGAGTTGAGAAGATGATCTGATTTTAGGGAGTAGGCCTTCCAATGGCTATCTCATAAAGGATCAATTTATGTTTTCCATGGGAAGTGGATTGATTGTTATCAATCATCAATACCTTTGACCAAGAAAATTCAGTTAATTCAGTTAGCTTTGCCTAATGCCATTGTGTCTGTAATACCTTATTTACAGATTTTACATCTTGTCTAGTGAAGTAAGTACTTCTGTTGCTGAAGATTTCTTCAGAAATGCCCCATGAGGGAAACATATCTTCTAATAACCTTTTAGCTACAGTTAGCATTTAGTCTCTTGCATGGGAAAGTTTCTAAACAAAAGGTGCATTGAAAAATGCATTGACAAATTTAGTGAAATTTGTCTACATGATCAAATGGTAACAGAAATATACTTGAAGTCCTGATTATCTTTCAATAATTATGGGTTTGACAAACTAAAGATTGATCATAAACCATCTTAGCAATTTAGAACAGTCACCCATCAACGTATATTTTAATATAATTTGGATCATTTTATCTATTCCATGATGAGTTATTGAGTGCAGAACTTTTAATAATGGAAGCTTCAAGGATTCAGGAAAAACCAGACACTCATTCAGACTTCCCATGAGTCAACACCTAACATCGGACTTATATTCTTTCAAGGACCAATTTTGTTTCTCCAATTCAAGTGCATGGCACTATTTATTAAATGTGTTATCATTGGTAATTTGACTTGGACCATGGAGTTTATACAAAGGGCCTATCTTAACAATTTCAGTACTGACTGATGTAGCATGAAAATATGGCAAAGTATTTTCCTGATATTTGATTAATTCTTGTCCACCAACTTTTCCACCAACTTATATATACTGTTAAATGAAGTTTAGCCTAAATCTGCCTCCTTACATCAAGTTTAGCCTAAGGTTTCATCATACCTAGTAAACTGTAACCTAACTGGAAATGTAAACAGGCTGCAGCCTATTTTTGTATTAATAATAGAGTTTCAGCCCACTACAGGCAGCCAACTGTTCAAACTGTGTTCAAATAAAGTAAATGCTGACCTGTAACCAATCCAGCTGTTTCTGCATCTCAATCTGTTTTCTATATATCATTTTCCTTTCTGTCTACAAATATTATTTGGCCATGTGGCATTCCCGGAGTCACTCTGAACCTATTCTCGTTCATTATGCTGCCAGATTCTTAAGTTGTTCTCTGTTCAATTAAACATTTTCAAATTTACTTTGTCTTAAGGTTTTCTTTTAACAGATGGTGCCAGAAGTGGGATTTAAAGTTAAGCTTCTTCTGGCAAATCCTAGAAACATTGAGTGACCAAGTGTGGTATCAATTGGGCCCATTTTGTCCATTGCTCTCTGGCAACAATGGGAGATTCTGTTGTGGGTATACTTTTCTCTGATTCCAAAGCTCCCAGAATTAGGCCCCAGAAGCAGCAATCACAAAAATGGCAAAAATCTTACTAAAGATAATTGAAAATTACCGTGGGACATTCAAAATAAACTATACTGTATTTTAAAAAGTGCATTTAAAATTCAGGACTCCCCCATTAGGCTCATCCAGGGATGCTTATTGATGTGCAGAAACATCTAAAAATTTCAATGTTTGTATTGCCTCTTAAAAAAGTCTTTATAAAAAGCAAATAAACTGCTTAAGTGACTAATTGGTAACAAAAATTAAATCTTGTGGCAGGGTGCAGTGGTTCACGCCTGTAATCCCAGCACTTTGGGAGGCTGAGGCAGGTGGATCACCTGAGGTCAGGAGATTGAGACCAGCCTGGACAATATGATGAAACCCTGTCTCTACTAAAAATAAAAAGTTAGCCAGGTGTGGTGGTGCATGCCTGTGATCCCAGCTACTCAGGAGGCTGAGGCAGGAGAATTGCTTGAACCTGGGAGGCCGAGGTTGCAGTGAGCCAAGATTGAGCCCTTGCACTCCAGCCTGGGCAACACGAGTGAAATTTCATCTCAAGATAAATAAATACATAAATAAATAATTATTAAATCGTCTAACCTTGTAGTTTAGTTACTATCCTGCCACAAAGATGAAAATAATTCTGGATAAGGTGTTTACAAAAGGTAGTTTCTCAGCTAAGGCTCTCAATCCCTGGTTTCTTTGTTCAGTTATCCATATTGAGTATAGGCAGAGAGAGTGCTTTCGTTGTCTCACACCTTAATAGGCTTAGCACTGAACGTAGTAGTTTTAGCTAAAAATCAGAAGCTAAGTTAAAAAGTCTGATTATTGAACTAAATTGGTATTCAAAATACCCTTTTTAACAGACTATTTAGAAACCTTCTGTAAAAGAAGAGGTTTAAAGAAAACCTCCATTCATAAGGGTGTCTGTTTGCCTATGTACACTGGAAGAGAGGAGGGTTTGAGTCACTAGAAACTCTTACTATTGTTTTAAGTTTAATAACAACCAATGACAGTTTGTTAAGTTTACCTAACCAGTCTTACCTTTGTTTCAGGTGCTTCACCTGGCAATCTTTTTTTAACTGGGTCTTTACTTATGGTCTTTCTCCTTGGTTTGTGCAAATGACAATACAATATTTAGGCATGAAGTCTCATCTCTGAGTTTTTGAGATATAATTTTTTTTATTTCACCCTAAAAGTCATCCCTTTAGAAATGTGAATTTAAGGTTGCCTACCTAACAATTGAGTAGAGTAATGAAGCAGGTAACTAGAAGATGGATAGTTTTCTTTTCCACATTCAGACTATCTGTAAGTTGGCAAATAAAAAATCTTAATGAAAGTGATAAGATCTACGTTGTCTCTGTCTGTATGTCTTTATGTTATATGTATGTAATATTTCTATGTGATCTAAGATAATGTTTAGTAAATAAAGCTAACTGTAAAATTGGTAAAACAAAATAGAAATGTCTCCAAATTATCATGATTAAATGCAATTTACACATTTTTGCCTGTGTCTTCTGGTCAGACAGATTTATATGTTCTCTGCTACATGTTCTTAGGTTATAAGACTATTGGATATATAATATTTTTGATACCTGCTTGAGTCGTTTATGTGCTAATGCTGTCAAAGATGAGTGCTGGCCACCCCCAAAGCCTGGCACACATCTTACTGTGAGCTTACGCCTTTAGTTCTGAGTCTCTAGATTCTTAGGTCTGGACAGGTGGCCATGGTGAGGCTTGGGAAAATGTACTCTGTGCCTTGGTCAACAGCTACAAGGCAGGGTGAATCTTAATATAGACCCATCTTTCTTGGCCCAGATTTGCCTCCCTGCTGGGAGGTGTTCCCTTTCCTGACTTCTACACCGGGTATGTAAATTCTGGACATAGACAAACCCTGTCCTTACTTTCCATCCATGGCTACCATGTAGGTACTTGGGACCTAGAACACCTGGGGGAAACATTACGGAGGGTACCTGTGTCATAGTTTCAAGCTTATTTTCAGCAATTTAAATTATTTAAGTCATGTTATATTTAATTAATAGATAATCATAAATGAGTATTTTCTAGGTAAATAAAAATACTGAAACAGTAATTATTAAACATAATTTAGGTTTATTATACACTCAGTCATCTTATTTTTATATGGTATGGAAAGCTAAATATATTTAGATCTGTCAATAAACAAAAAAATTGAGGAAATAGCTTTCTAAAAAAATTACGAGATGGCTCTTTTCTATAAATGTTCTTTTAAAACAGTTCAGAATCACTTCCTAAATTTTTCACTGGAAACTAGGATTACTAACAGTGAGAATTATACTTAATGTATGTAATTAAAACTACTAGATATGACAATCCTATATACAAACTTTATAAAGAAAGATGTGGTTTTAGTGAAAAAGTTTATTTAAAACGGCATGAAAATGTGATTTTTATGTAAGAAAAAGTCATTTTGTGTAGTTTAGAGGTTATTTAAATATTGTATCAAAATGAAGGAAAAAATGGTACAGGTAAAACAAAATGGATCTAAAAAGTTGAGGACAACAGAAAAAAAATAAGAGCTTATAAAAGGTTTATGGAAATCTTATCTTGTGTAGTCAAAAGCTGACCAAGATTAAATGAATTGTTTTACAGGATTATTAAAATTAGCTTTTGTATTAATAATACACTAATATAAAAGTAAAAAATTGGTTTATCCTTTGAACAAGAATTTAAAGTATCATTAATAAGAGACAGTAAAAGATTTTTGTTCACCTTTTGAATAAACTCCAAAAAAAAAGAAGAGAGAGAAGAGATGGATTGTTTCATGCTGTCTCAGATCTCTTGATAGTTTTTGATGGGTTGAATAACTAAATATCTCCATCAAAAAATAAAGGTTTTTACTTTTTAAAAACCTTTTATTACCACTTTAACTAAAAGAATGATAATTATTGCATTTATTACCACTTTAGCTAAAAGAATGATAATTATTGCAATGACCTGTGTTTTTTGTTTTTGTTTTTGTTTTTTTGAGATGGAGTTTCGCTCTTGTTGCTCAGGCCGCCATGCAGTGGCGTGATCTCAGCTCTCTGCAACCTCTGCCTCCCAAGTTCAGGCTATTCTCCTGCTTCAGACTCCTGAGTAGCTGGGGTTACAGGCACCTGCCACCACACCCAACTAATTTTTTGCATTTTTAGTAGAGACGAGGTTTCACCAGGGGTTTTGGCCAGGCTGGTCTTAAACTCCTGACCGCAGGTGATCCTCCAGCCTGGGCCTCCCAAAGTGCTGGGATTACAGGCGTGAACCGCCGCCAGGCCGACTTGTGATCTTATTTTTATTAACTGCTTTAAATCTTTAACCTATTTGACAGCCTTCCCCAAATCAAATTTCAAATTCTAAAGTTAAGTCTTCTTGACTTCAAACTAACTTTGTTTGGCTTGCTCCAGAGGGCCACTGAAGCATCCAAAATAGAAATGATAAACACTCATATTTGACATATTAAGTTATATAGGGACTATTGTCAAATAATAAATATACTTAACCTTTAAGTTATGTTTTTATGGCTATATTATTAATATGTGTTCCAAAATTTTACAAGATTCGTAAAATTTGAATGTCTTGATATATGTTATCAATCAAAACTTTGATTATTATGTTAAATTATTTTGGCCACAGAAATGATGAAATTGTCTTGTTAATTGCATCTTTAACAATGACCATATTTGGTCTTGTTCATATTCTTATGCATTTTCTGTAAGTTCCTTACAAGCAAGTAAAATCCTAAAGTTTTGTGTCTTCAAGGAGGTTCATGGAAATGACAAAAAAGGTTCCTGATAATTATTCTTGAATGTAAGCTTCTAAAAGATTTAGGCTCATATCACTTGGACTGGGTAAAAATTCTCAGAATTCCAATGAAGAGACTGACTGGTTTATAAAAAATACCAACCAAAGCAGGACAATAATTAATTGAGTATCAAGAAAATACTTTGCCAGATACTTTGCTTAATAACTGGAGTTTTTTGTTTGTTTGTTTCTGTTTAATTACAAAAAAAGTTGATGATATTTGCAAAGGATAACCTTAGTGACACTTCTGTCTTTGCTAAATGTTCCTAGCTAGTGCAGGACAAAGGGGGATTTATTAACTATTTACATGTGGATTTTCTTTGAATTATTTTCATGGTTCTCTGATATTTAATACATTTAGTTATAATTGTTTTTGTCAATAGGGATTTATACACACTGCTGGAGAGCACCCCAGAGACCACATCACGGAATCCTCAGCTAACACTCTTGTTGAATCATCCCAGATAGTTTGATTCTTAATTTACTTAATTTACCATGTTAATTTAGCATGTTGAATCTTAAGTTTTCTATTTTGCTAACTTTTCACATTTTTTTCTACTAAAATATTTCTGAATTTAGTGATTATTACTTTGGTGTTTATATATACAGCAAGTTTTAAAAGCTCAATTTAAACAATGTAATTGTAAGAGTCTGGTTAATAATGAAAAAGTAATTTCTGCAAATTACCACTATTGGAGGGCAAAGTTTTTTGTTAATAATGACCATAAAGAATTTAAAGAGAGAATCAAGAAAATATTGATCAGAAATTCATTTTAGTCACAAAATATAATATGAAAATATATAGAAGTCTTCAAACTCATTCCATTTTAAACCCAATATTTTGCACTAATATTTTCTCTTTCTATGTCAGGTATGGCTACATAAATTATCAATAGGCACCACAGAGTTATCCAACTTCAACATATGTAGATATTATGGTCTTGGAGTAAGGGTGTGACAAAGACTGTTAACAACTGCCTCATTTGGTGAAAGATGCTTCCAGGGAAGGGTGGGGGTCAACTTGCTTATGTGGCTCAGGTTCTTTCTGAAGTGAAGGGATGGAAATCATCCAGATGTGAAGCAAGGGGGATACATTGAGGCAAACTAAATAAATTCCACTAACGGCCCAAGGGCAAGGAAAAACAGTGAGGCCCCTGGGACAAAATACTCCCAGGGAACAAAATTAACACCACAAGAATCAAAGAGATTAAGAAATTTTCACAAAATCCCACAGCTAGTAAGTGATTAGGCTGAATGCAAACAGTCAGCTTTCAAAACCTATGATTTTTCCACTACCCACCTGTTATATTTTATTTACTATAAATGCAGAGTAATTTCCCCAATATTATCTAATTTAGTAATTATTGAAATACAATAAAAGTGTAAGCAATGGACTGTACATCTGGGTGAGGCAAGATAATCTTGTTGAATGACTTTTTAATGTTAAATGAATTACGGAATTAACTTTTCTCTGCAGTGCTTTTTTAAGAAAAATACTTTTGAGATGAATTCAAATATAAAGATGTATTCGTTACATTAAAATAGTATCTCTACTAATTCAGGTCTATCATATTTGAAATATGTAACAAATATAAAGTAGAAGCTTTTATAATGTTACTGCATAAGTAATACTTTAGTACCATGTGTTTACAAATTGTCCAGTGTTCCTGTATGTTATTTCACTTTTGAATTGCTATCATAAAATACCAGAGGCTGGGTAATCTATAAAGAAAAGAGGCTTAATTGGCTGATGGTTCTGCAGGCTGTACAGGAAGCATGATGCTGGCATCCACAAACCTTTTAGTGAAGCCTCAGGAAGCTCTTGTCACGTGATACACCAGCTTCCTCTTTTCCTTCATCCCAAAGCAGAAGCTGGTGTATCACCTGGCAAGAGTGGGATCGAGAGAGAAATGGGAGATGCCACACTATTTTAAACAAATATATTTCTTGTGAGCTCAGGGAGCTAGAACTCACTCATAACCAAGAGGATGGCACTAAGCCCATGAGGGATCCACCCCCATGACCCAATCACTTCCCACCAGGCCCCACCTCCAGCAATAGGAATAACATTTCAACATGAGGTTTGGAGGATACAAACATCCAAATCATTTCAGTCTGTAACATCTCATAATAAGGATTAAAATAAGCAAAGTATTGCAGGGTCATAGATACAGGAAGAGGAAAATCTTACTGAAACAATAGAAAATCTTACAGAAAACTTCCCATTTGAGTTAGATCTGAAAGAACAGTGGAATTGCATCAGATGAGCTGAGGTCCAGAGTGTTAAAATTCAGGGAACATTGAGGTAATAGCAAAATACACCAAATGATAAGGATTTAGAAATGTAACAAAAATAAGACTAGAACAATGGTGTAAGGCCAGGTTTAAAAAAAGTCATTGTGCAACAACAGAGAGAATGTAAAACATGGGTATGAGCAGGAAGGTGCCTGATGGCATTTGTATTAGGATGATTTTTTTTTTTTTTTCTAGTGGCAATATGAAGAATGAATTGGGGTTAGGAGAGTCTATTAGGTGCTACGGAGAGTGCATAGTGTAAAACACAGGCCCTGTTCTTACAGAGCTTACAATCCAGTTGGGAAAGTAAAATATTAAAATTTGGAAATATGTAATAATAACAATTATCATATGACTCAAACTTTGTGTATGTATTTGCCAAAATTTATTGAACTTCAAATATTTGGTAGGTGTTATGGTAAGTTCGGATATTTGTATATGCAAAAAGGATATGTCCTTGTCCCTTATTAAATTGTAAACAAATGAGGAAAGAAGTATAACTGCATTTCATGTGTTTTGGACTTTACATTTTTAACATTCCTGAATAGCATCAATATGTGATAATATATTTTTGAGAATAATTACTACAACTCTCAGAAGAGTTGGTTGTCCTGAAAATAATATTGTGTCTCATTAATTTTATTAATAATCCTATCCTCTCTTAAAGGGTAACTCTTACTGAAGAACATTCAGAATATTATTTTTTGGCTGGGTGCAATGGCTCACACCTGTAATCCTAGCATTTTGGGAGGCTGAGGCAGGAGGATTGCTTGAGCCCAGGAGTTCGAGACCAGCCTGAGCAAATAGGGACACCCCCATCTCTACTAAAGCACACAAAAAATTAGCCAGGCATGGTGGTACATGCCTCTAGTCCCAGCTACCTGGGAGGTTGAGGTGGGAAGATCATTTGAGCCTGGGAGTTCAAGGATGCAGTGAACTGTGATAGCACCATTTTACTCTAGCCTGGGTGACAAAGCCAGACTCTTATCTTGAATTTTTTTTTCAATTATTTCTATGCCATTATGGAAAATGAACGTGGAATGTCAAGATGCTAATATTGGTATACACAGAACACTGCTATAATGCAGTAGAGAATAATCTTCAAGTAGGACAATTGCCTAGACAGTAACCTTACACCTACTGAATTTTTAATGTTTTTGCCAATGATTGAATAGAATAGCTTAAACTCAATTTCTGTTGTGGAAAAATTTAACACATATTCTCCTTTGATTTATCTGTCATATTGAAAAATAAAATGGGCCGGGCGCGGTGGTTCACGCCTGTAATGCCAGCACTTTAGGAGGCCGAGTCGGGCGAATCACGAAGAGATCGAGACCATCCTTGCTAGCACGGTGAAACCCAGTCTCTCTCTATATATATAGCCAGGCGTGGTGGCGGGCACCTGTAGTCCCTAGCCACTAGGGAAGTTGAGGCAGGAGATTGGCGTGAACCTGGGAGGCGGAGCTTGCAGTGAGCTGAGATCACACCACTGCACTCCAGCCTGGGCAACAGAGCGAGACTCCATCTCAAATAATAATAATAATAATAATAATAATAAGTAATAAATAATAAAATCTAGATCTGACCCTACTATCTTTACATTTTGTTTCCCATCTGTACTATTTCATCACAGTGATTCCATTTCCACTTTGTCATCTTCATTCATTCATTTAAACAGAACAGTCCTGTTTTTGTTTGTAACAGCATCACTTGTCTCCTCACATATTCCCTCCAATGGCCCTAAAGTTTGGAGCCAGGTCAAACGAATGAAAGTTCAGTTCTTTTTTTTTTTTTTTTTTTTTTTTTTTTTTTTTTTTTTTTTACTATACTTTAAGTTCTAGGGTACATGTGGATAACGTGCAGGTTTGTTACATATGTATACCTGTGCCATGTTGGCGTGCTGCACCCATCAACTCGTCAGCACCCATCAACTCGTCATTTACATCAGGTATAACTCCCAATGCAATCCTTCCCCCCTCCCCCCTCCCCGTGATAGGCCCCGGTGTGTGATGTTCCCCTTCCCGAGTCCAAGTGATCTCATGGTTCAGTTTCCACCAATGAGTGAGAACATGCGGTGTTTGGTTTTCTGTTCTTGCGATAGTTTGCTGAGAATGATGGTTTCCAGCTGCATCCATGTCCCTACAAAGGACACAAACTCATCCTTTTTTATGGCTGCATGGTATTCCATGGTGTATATGTGCCACATTTTCTTAATCCAGTCTCTCACTGATGGACATTTGGGTTGATTCCAAGTCTTTGCTATCGTGAATAGTGCCGCAATAAACATACGTGTGCATGTGTCTTTATAGCAGCATGATTTATAATCCATAAAAACCCTAGAAGAAAACCTAGGTAATACCATTCAGGACATAGGCATGGGCAAGGACTTCATGTCTAAAACACCAAAAGCAACGGCAACAAAAGCCAAAATTGACAAATGGGATCTAATTAAACTAAAGAGCTTCTGCACAGCAAAAGAAACTCCATCAGAGTGAACAGGCAACCTATAGAATGGGAGAAAATTTTTGCAATCTACTCTTCTGACAAAGGACTAATATCCAGAATCTACAAAGAACTCAAACAAATTTACAAGAAAAAAGCAAACAACCCCATCGAAAAGTGGGCAAAAGATATGAACGGACAGTTCTCAAAAGAAGACATTCATACAGCCAACAGACACATGAAAAAATGCTCATCATCACTGGCCATAAGAGAAATGCAAATCAAAACCACAATGAGATATCATGTCACACAAGTTAGAATGGCAATCATTAAAAAGGCAGGAAACAACAGATGCTGGAGAGGATGTGGAGAAATAGGAACACTTTTACACTGTTGGTGGGATTGTAAACTAGTTCAACCATTATTATGGAAAACAGTATGGTGATTCCTCAAGGATCTAGAACTAGAAGTACCATATGACCCAGCCATCCCATTACTGGGAAAGTTCAGTTCTAATGATATCATTCTCTTGTGAAAATTCCTGACTCAATTCCTGAGTCTCACATAAAATCTTTACTTCATTTGGTTATCAAAGCCTCTATATCCTAGCACTAAACATATTTCTGGCCGGGTGCGGTGGCTCACGCCTGTAATCCCTGCACTTTGGGGGGCTGAGGCGGGCGGATCACGAGGTCAGTAGATCGAGACCATCCTGGCTAACACGGTGAAACCCCGTCTCTACTAAAATACAAAAAATTAGCCGGGCGCGGTGGCGGGCGCCTGTAGTCCCAGCTACTCCGGAGGCTGAGGCAGGAGAATGGCGCGAACCCGGGAGGCGGAGCTTGCAGTGAGCCGAGATGGTGCCACTGCACTCCAGCCTGGGCGACAGAGTGAAGACTCCGCCTCAAAAAAAAAAAAAAAAAAAAAAATATTTCTTTCAGCCTTTTCTACAGCCTTTTTCTTTTAACAGCTATGAAGGTTTGGGTTCACTGAGAAGAAAAGTCCCTGAGATTTATTAGAGTAAACACTCCTGAAAGGCAGAGAGGAAGTGAGCAGAAGAAAATGGGGAGAAACTTTAGAACTAACTCCTATGAAGGCAAAATGGGAGGAATGAGGATTGGGTAAGAAGAATCTCAGACTGCAACATACTTCCAAGAAAAGTTCAGCCTGTTCAGGAAGACCCATGTCTTAAAAGAATGGGCCTGCATTAGTAATTCCACCATGCATAGTCACTCTCCAGAAATGGTTAATAAAAGACGTGGCTTTGGTGCAAAGGCAGCAGTGAATGCAGAAAGGCTGTATTCAGTTATGATGAGCACATTTAAATGGTTGCTACAACAGCCAGTTATGAAGTACCTGTTTGCTTATAGCCATATATAGCCTGAGTTTTATTTCTGTGTTCTGCTCAAGTGATTCCTTTCACTTAAAATGGCTTGCATCTATGGTTGTCAAAATTCTACATAACCTTTAAACCCCCAGGTCAATGACCTCATCTTCTGAGATATCTCCCATTGGAGCTTGTAAGCCCTACAGCACTTATCAATGTCACCTCAACAGTGATTTCTGTTTTAAAAGAAAACAACACTTAGCTACATGGAAAGCTGACATTTAGAACTAGAACACCAAAGTTGCAAACAATTGTTATTTGTTTTATTTTCATGTTATAACATTCCACTTTAAAACAATATCTATGAACCACATGAAATCATCCTTGAGATTTTCATGAGACATATTATTTATTAAAATATTTATTAAAATATTTTTTACAGGATAATATTTGTGGAAGATTCTGGTACAATATTTTTAATTGCTTAGATAAATCAAATATAGATCAAGTCCTCAGAAATAGAGGCAATGGGGTGCATTAGCAATAGTTAAATCTTTAACTGATTCCTTCAATAGTCTCTTCCCATATCTCTACAGTGATACTATAGACTGAAGTTTGATTAGCAGATGTAGGTTCTTGATACATTGCTATGATATTCTTCAACATATTGAATACTGATACAATGTTAAAGATGTGACAAGCACTTTTCTAAGTGCTTTGTATACATTGCTTCATTACACAAATCCTTGTAACAACCCTATGGGTTAGATACCATAACTACTCCATTGTGCAGATAAGAAACTGAGGCACAAGAAGCTAAATAATGATTCCAAGGTCACATTGCCAGGTTGTAGTAACAAGCTGTGTTGATGGATAGATGAGGGAAGAATGTAAGCAAAGAAATTCATAAATATGTCCTCTTCATTTGCAAATGCTTCCTGAGTCCTTCATTTTTCCTTAGATCAACTTGCATCACATCAGGACAAGCAAGACACTATCACCTCTCATGTATATTATTGGGCATGGTCACATCTATTCTCATTTTTCCACACCATAGCCAGTGTGACATTTTTTTGAAAAATACATGCAGATACATCATGTCCCTGTTTAAAACATATTAGTAACTTCACATTACTCTTAGGATAAAAAAAATCATATTGGCATAGGAGACCCCCACATTGTATCGTCTTTTAATGATTTAGCCTTATTGTACATTATTTGAGCTCTTCCTCAACTCTCCAGTTTTCTTGCCACACCGGCCTTCTTTCAGCTCCTCAGAAATACTCTAATTCTTCTTACCACAACACCAATGTTTCTTCTGCCAAGAATTGCTCATCCCCACATAAATCTTAATCTTCCCCCAGATATTAGCTCAGTCATCACTTTTCACCTTGAACAAGAACCGTTCCTTCCATCACATGGACAGATAGTAAGGTAGCACCTATTTGTGCCCTTCAGCAAGTCCTGTCTTTCCCCTTCACATTCACATGTACATTCTGTGAGGGTATGAACTTACAGAAGGTAGATCATAAGTATTGGAAATATGGATTGATGAAGAATGAATCCATGAAATACAAGTTGCGTAACAATGAAATTGAAAGTTAGCGAACTGCTAAACTTACATGACAGCCTTGATTTCATACACCTACACATAACACATGCCCACATGCTCCTGACACAGGTACACACACACACAAACACACACACACACGACATAAATGAAAGATATTAGAAGCTTGTAAGATAGGCACGTTATTGGCTGGGGACAGTCTGCAATGATACTAGTACTATCACCATGTTTCACTGTGGCAGTTATTATCAATTGCGAATGTACATAAAAATCATCTCAGGGAACTTTTAAACATCTCTGTGTCTGGACCTCATTGCAGTTCAATTAAATTAGAATCCCCATGTTCCAGATGTATTTTTTCAAAGGTTCCCGGGTGATTTCAATGTGCAACCACGATGGATAATCGCTACTGTCAGCCAAAGAAATAATGAAATAAATTATATATAAATGCTATAAATTATACTTTATTCTATGGTTCAAGCAAAAAAGAAATCTTAATGCTACATAATTTAGTAGAATTATGTGAAAACTATCTATACAAAACACTACATTGTATTAGGCCCATGATCAGCATTTTAAAATAGTATATGAGTCAGTCTGTTAATATTTCCATAGTACTTACACAGATATAAAACTTTATATAGAATACTTGTATATTTTGTATATTATATGCTTATATATTTTGGGGATAATTTTCATAAAACTATGCATATATATATACACACACATGCATATATATAAACACACATACATGTATATTTGATGTCTAACTGGAAAACATTTATAATTTATATAAAATGTGTATAACTTTACTTATTCATTTCTTCTTTCCTTAATATGCAAGTTATTTTGTTTAATTCCTTGCACAGAAAAACACTAAAGTGTTCAATTTTATGAACTAGTACTTAATTATTTCTTGTTTCTGAAGTAAAACTATTTGAGAGCATTGGCATTCAGTCACCCTAATCACTGATTATACATATTTACTGGGTGATACTTTATACCTGATGAGGATTTTTACAAATAATTTTGAAAGGAAGATTTAAAATAAGTTATACCTGGAAGGTCATATATATATTATGAAGCCGCTGGTGATTTAGATATATTTTGTGACTAATATGATGAATAATAATTTAGTAATTTAACACAATGATGAAATCAAAATAAATTTAAATACATTATTATTAATTTAAAATAAATATATTCTACCTAGACAAAAGGAAATACATTTTACAGGCTAATGCTTTTCAAATTAAGATACAATTAATGGCTAACAGGCAAACAGTAAAGCAATATTAAAAATTAGCTTTTCATTGTTATTATTTTGCATTATTAAAACCCTTTTTTAGTGAAACAGTTTATAGCTTAGAATAGATTTAGCAATATTCTGAATGGATAATGTTAACAAGCGTAAAGAAAAATAACAATTTCTTTCTCAGGAGAACAAATTAATTGGGTGAATTGTTACAGAAATAACAATTAGCTTCAGAGAAATTATGAATGGCTACCTTTTGCTAAAACATGACAGCATTATGGGGAATGATCTGTATAGACAGATTATCTTCCTCAATTCATTCTCCATATTCAAAGGCCAACATCTTCATCGGATATAGTTATGTGTTCTATAACCCATATGGGAAGTTACTCGATTTTAACTTGTGCCATGTTACATGAAAATTGTTTATTTCAATAAACTATCTTAAAAATATATATAGAAAAATTCTGGTAAATATTTTGCTGCAGAATTCTCAAGGGGAATATATGCAAGAAGCTACAGTCCAAAAATTATAAGTAATCATATGTACTGGAAAAGGTACATTTTTGCAACATAAAACATCTAAAAGATATTTTAAAAATTATCAGAAGTCATCATGTAATTATTAAGCTTGAGTTGTATGAAAAGTGACTTTAGATGTTTCTCTTCTTTCTATTAGATAATTATTTTTAGAATGCAGTTTTAATATTGATACTGAACATAACACAGAAAAATATTTTTAAACTCATAACCTTGCTGCATCCGTAAAGATATTTTTAGTAACCATTAGGAAGTAGTTGAATATATCATTTTGATTTTGAAATTATTCTAGTCCAACTATTCACCCTCCTTAATGAGCCCATTCTGCAAGGAAATCATCACAGCTGCAAGAAATATGAGAATCACATAATAAGGCGCCTAGAGTTTGAAAATATTGTGGCAAGAATATATTCCTTTAGAAGTGGAAGCATAAAGTATGAATATTTTCCAGGAAAACATGGATACTTTCAAAACACAGATATTTAAAATAAACAATCCTGGGAACATGTTACTTTCTAAACAATTTAATTTAATTATAGTTAGAGATGTTTGAGAGAGGAATTTACGTTTTGAGAGTAATGACATATTTCACAGTTGCTCTATCATTCTGCTTGCAATTCTTAATTTCTTAGATTCAGTGACCACCCCTAAGACAGACCATCCTGACCATTTGATTTATATAACAACTAAAATGTACTAAAACTTTATCATTTGCCAAGCACTGTTACATGCATTTTCTATTTAATCTTCACACAAATGCTATGAGTTATATACTCTTTAAGGATGAGGATACTAGGACTCAAAACATTTAAATCTCTTTCTCTGATGTCATACTGGTGGTGATATGGTTTGGCTCTGTGTCCCCACCCAAATCTCATCTTGAATTGTACTCCTATAATTCCCATGTGTTGTGAGAGGGACCCAGAGGAGATAATTTGAATCATGGGGGCGATTTCCCCCATGTTGTTCTCATGGTAGTGAATAAGTCTCACGAAATCCAATGGTTTTATCAGAGGTTTCTGCTTTTGAGTTTTCCTCATTTTCTCTTGCTGCCACCATGTAAGAAGTGCCTTTCACCTTCCGCCATGATTCTGAGGCCTCCCCAGCCATGTGCAACTGTAAGTCAGATTAAACCTCTTTTTCTTCCCAGTATTAGGTATGTCTTTATCAGCAGCATGAAAATGGACTAATACAAGTGGTAATAATGGATTGGGATTAGGGCCCAAGAAGGTAGACTCCTAAACTAGAACTCATTGGCATTTTTCTCTGTCCCCACCTCTGATAGTCTCACAGGCAATAACTTGGTTAATTAAAGGATAGTAATATATAAAATCCTTCAGTATTTGTATGTTTATTGTCTATATTCTCCTCTAGAATATAGGCTCTATTGCATCTCCAGTAGAGAGATGGTAAACTTTCTAGTATTTAAAGCAAAGGATAGATACCTGTGTTGCAAGATTAATGGATAATGTAAATGTTCCTTTGCTTATTATATTAAATATTCACTAGTCTTTGCATTTAGTGTATTTTGCTGTGTATAGTAATATATTTTTAATTACAAAATATTTCATATTTCTGTGAAAGCTAGATTACACTATTTTCACTAAGGATAGTTAAATTTATCTTCATAATTGTGTTCCTAAGTTTCAATTCATCAGCAATATAGAAGACTTCTCAATTCCTAATGTTCTTAGCAACATTTGATATTGTCATGTTTTAAACTTTTTTGGTTGGCTAAAACTTTCTCCTAAAGATATTTTATTTTAATATACTGGTTATTCTACTTACTAACTCTATTGAACATTTTTATATGCTTATAGGATCTTTATATATTGCCTTTCATGAATTTCCATTTTATATTGTCCCTGAGGCTTGAGTATGAAGACAGCAGTATCAATTACAATGGTTTGCAAAAATTGAGTGACTGCAATGAATCAGATTCTGTTCTAAGTGTTTTACATATTAATTATTATTATCTTCATCATAACACCATGAGATAATTATTCTAGTTGTCCCCAGTTTAAAGTAAATAAATTACAATATAGACGGAAATAGAAACCTGCGTATATAAATGGTAGCTGTAGAGGAAACTCTTACTGACATATAAACAAAAACTAAAACATTAATGACAATCAATACATTTGATTATATTACATTATTAAATGTTTACATTAAAAATAAAGCTAAAAGCTAACTCACAAATTTAACTTCTGGCCTTGATGGAGTATCTGCTATCTGAGTAAGCTTCCTAATATGTATAACTGTAAAAGCTAAATAAAACACACAAATCAAATTCTTGAAGTCATCAGAGAGAAACTAAGGAAGCCTGGACTTGAGAACAGGATGTGAAAGGGGTGAGAAGAGTACAAAGGTTGACTCAACATTTGTTTCTACTTTCTCCATGCTTTTCTGGAGAAATTTATTTATTTCTTCCTTCTTCAGTCAAAAAGTCAAACTGAAATCTGGCATCTAGGGCGAGCTACAGTCTCTGAATGACAGAGGCATCAATTAGAATTTAGCCCTTTTATGAAGGCTCACACAATGTGTCAAGATCCTGGAAAGAAAGGAAGGAAATCACTAGGTAGAAAAGTCCTAGACATCTATCGGTTTTTCATATGCTTCAGAATACCTTTTTTCCTTGATATTATTAGCAAATCTTGGTTATGCAATGTGGTCTCTCATTTGTGGGAGCCTTATGTGATAATCTTACTACCTCTTTGACAAACTGAATTATATGTGTTCTCTCAACAATAAGGTGACATATGAGGAAAAGGAAAAAAATGAAATATCTTACTCATAGAACAATAAGAGCAACAAAAATATTGGAGAAAGAAAATGAGAAAAAAGTTGATGAAAGAAGAAAATATTAAAATTGTATCTAATAAAATCAATTATTACATTGAGTATAAATACATTAAATAACCAAAGTCAAAGATTAGCATATTGGAACCGAAAGAACCTTAGTGTAGCTGATTAATTAGATGAATTAGAATTTATCTAATTCTTAGTGTTGCTGATTATTAAATTAATTAATGTAATTAATTAGTACATTAATTAATTACACTAAACTTTAGAGCAATACGCATTACTGGAAAAAAGGAAATATTTGACAACTTAAAACAATCAATTCAGCAAGAAGAATTTTAAATGTCAAATATATGTCATTGAAATAAATGTCATTGAATATAATGTCATTGAAATAAAGCAAAATAGAGAACTACGATGTATAGTAAGTATATTGAAAGAAATACAACTGGCATTATTCTGGAATGACATAATTGTTTATATAGAAAATACAAAAAATATGTGGATTATTGCGACAATTATTTATAAATATTTCACAAGGCTACTGGATATGGTCAATACATAAAAACCTATTTTCTTTTTATTTATTGATGGAACAAATACAAAATTTAAAAAAATGCCAATTGCAATAGCATAAGTAAATCAAATGCAAAGTGATCATTTCAGTAACAGATATAAAATGTTATAATAAAAGTTTCAAACAAACATTACTCAGGAAGTTAAAATCTTAATAAAATGAAGTTATATACCACGTTCTGATTAGAAAACACAATGTTGTAAAGATATTAATTATCTAAAAAATGTTATATATTCAATACCATCTCAATCAAGATTTTATCAGTATTTTGGGGGAAAATTGGGAAAATTGCAAAAACAATTCATATGGAATACCAAAGGGATATTAATTTTTATATTTATAATATTTTAAAATTTAGAACAACCATTTTTCATGTTCTGTTTGAGAAATATTTGTCTTCCTCAAAAGACACTGCTATGCTTATCTATTTTAGTTATGCTTGTCCATTATATTCTGAAAAGATTATTGTTTTAATTTTTATATTTAATTCTATGATCCATCTAGATTGACTTTTGTGTATTGGCCATGGTCCATTTTTATATTTTTGGATATCAATTCCACCAATGTTAAATTTTATTATTAATTTTATTTTTAAAAATAACAAAGAATTTATATCCATAATATTTAAAATTGATTACAATAACTGCTACAAATTGATAAGATGATGTAATTAATAAGAGATATCCAATTAAAAATGAAGAGGTTTTTAACAGGCTTTCACAGAAAGGGATATTCAAGTGGCTAAAAATCACATGAAAAAATGCCTAGTTTTATCAGTCATCAGCTTGGTGCAAACTAACAGAATGATGAGATACAATTACTCACTCATCAGAATGACTAAAATTAAAATGTTTCACGGTGACAAGTTATGAGAGGTTATCAGAAAACGGGGTTCCTCTCCTTTACTGAGGGAAATAAAAATTGGTTAAAAAAAAAAAAGCTAGAAAACTTTGACTCAATTTCAATGTAAGTATATTCTATGACCCAGACATTTTACATCTAGGTAAAGTGAATTCATATGTGCATCAAAAAACTGTACATTGCAGCTTTATTTTTAAAATATTAGAACTGGAAACCATGCAAATTTTCATCAACAATAGCATGGAGCTATAAAAGTGTCATAACTATACAGTGTAATAATATATGTAATTTAAAAATGTTACTATCTCACCTAATTTCTGAATAAAAATGTCACAGATACAACTTTAAAGGAATTTTTTTAAAAAATTATATTAATTTATAAGTTCAAATCAGGAAAAACTTCTTATATGAGGAATTAATTCAAAAATTATTGTTACCTTTTGGGAGGTATACTGACTGGGAAGTTGCATGAGAGGTTTTGGAGTGGAAGTGATAGTCGGTAGGTATACAGTGACATTCTTGTAATAAAATACCATCAAACTGAACCCTTACAAGGTTTTCATTATATATACAAGGTAATTTAATATATATTTATATATTATATATTAATGTAATATACATATATATATATTATACTTTCGGTGAAGCATTTTTATAAGGCCAAGTAACCTCCAGCAATTAAGAAAAACAAGGCACATATGGATGATATTTGTAAGGTATATAACTTAGTAGTAACCAGAATGGATTAAACCATGTGCAGAGCCTATTTTTAAATCCTATATAAATATGCACTTGGTCAGAAATATGAAAGCCAATGATTAGCCCATCCTCCTAGAAACTTTCTCCACCTTACTTTCCAAATACCAAAACCTTCTGATTTTCCTCTCACCTATCTGGCCATTTCTTCTCTATCTTTTTTGTTTTATCTTCATGTAACCAATACTAGAGCTAGTCAAAGCTAGATTATGGTCTCTGTTACATTCTCTCTTCATACTATCTTCCTAACTGATTATATCTAGGATTATGATTTTAAAAGCCATATAATTGTTGATAACTCCAAAATTTTTACATATACCTCTAACACTGTCTTGAACTGTAGGCATGTATATTTAACTGCCTATTTATTTGCCCCATTTAAATGTGTAATAGTCCCTTTAAACATGATATATCCAAAATGGAGTTCTTAAATGTTCCCCAAAAATAATTTTCAAATTTTTCTACCCTTTAAACTTCTCAATTGTTTAACCAATTTATTTATCTCTAATTTAATCTTTCTTCTGTTTGTTGTTGTTATTTTATTTTTTTTTTTTTTCTGAGACAAAGTCTCACTCTACTGCCCAGGCTGAAGTGTAGTGGAGCAATCTTGGTTCAGCTAATTTTTGTATTTTTAGTAGAGATGAGGTTTCGCCTTGTTGGCCAAGCTGGTCTTGAACTCCTGACCTCAAGTGATTTGCCCACTTCTGCCTCCTAAAGTGTAGGGATTACTAGCGTGAGCCACCACATCTGGCCCTGATTTGTCCTTTCCATTCATACACCCCTATGCATTCTGTTAATAAATTTAAACAGCAATACTCCCAGAATATATTTCAAATATTTTCACTTTTCTCTGTTTAAACTGAAACCTGTTAATTCAATCTACTACCTTCTACTTTTTGAATTTCTGAAATTTTCTTCTAATCATCTCCTGACTGCCACCTAACCTAACCTGACTCCAATCAATTTGCTATAAAACATTCAGAATAAATTTGTCATAACAGTCACATCCCTATTATGAAACATGTCGGTGATTTTCCATTGCTCTTACAACAAAATTTGAATTTATTAACTTTATTAAATTATCCTAGTGATCTGGTCCTTTCAGATAGATATCATATTCTCCAGAAAAGCATAAATAAATCAAAATATTTTCTACCGAATCTAAGGCACACAACCTATCTTAAAGTCTACTCTGTATCTAATTGGTGCTCAGTAAAAAGTTGATTTCAGCATCTCTTTGACAGCTTCACTGATGTTTTCACTTTAATCTCCATGTAGTTAATTATTGTTGATACATGTATCTACCTATAATTATCTAAAAAGCCTATGAGATATATCATCTCCTTTTGAAATAACCTCAACCTTCAGATTTATGCATCCTTTCTAATCCCCATTTCCTACCTAATGAAAGAATAAGATTTGAAGTTTGTGCTTTTTAATTTTAACTATGCCTGCACTCAAAACACGATCCCTCTATATGCATAGGATTGTGTAAAATAACATCCCTAAGTTGAATGTGTGTTGTAGAACATTTTTAATGTTATTCGGCTATATTTTTTATTAAATTATACTTGTATAATTGTGTAATATGTGTGAAGCATGCTTACTTATTGGGAATAATGCACTTATTCCATTTTAGTTGATTCATTGACTGCTATAGGAGCTCGCTATGGGCAGATACTTTGTCTGCCTAATTCATCACTGTGTCCTCAGTGCCAATAATAATTCCTGACACATAAAAGTCATTCAATGAATAATAGTTAAATGAATGAATGAATAAATGAGTTGTCATTTTATTTTTACATCAGTTTTGGGAGACAGTTCTTCATGGGTCTCTCATATTTCTGCACATCTTTAAAGTCAAGTTATTGAGTGCCCTTTGTTCCAGAATATATTTAAAAGGAGGTTGTTTTAACAGAAAGACTAGGAACAGAGAGATATTTCCTGTCTCCAAAATAAAATGCAGTCATGCTTAAAAGCATAAAGATAATATCTCCTTCCAGAGCAATGGGTTTGCGTGTTTATTGGCCATTATAAATTATAGTTCTTATACAATCTACTGCATGTACAGGTTTCAATTAACACTTTTCAAAGCAAAAATTGTATGAGGCAATTGTAAACAGGCAAGACATATTTTATTGAAGGCTTGCAATAAGGAAGAGAGGACAAAACTGACTGAACTACACTTCTAAAACAAAGGTGGTAGAGTTTTTTGGAACTAGGTTGGGTAGGTGGATCATACCATAGGCAATCTGTGTTTGCTAATTGGCCTTCCTCAAAGGAACAGTCAACTTTCTTCTATCTTTATTTCAAAAGGTAGTTTTATAGCTTGTGGCAAGGTACCAACTGAAGTTAGGCTCCTATACTTTCAGGAGTCTGGGAGATAGAATACCTTAACGACTACATTTCAAAGGAACAGCAGCTCCCAAGTCCTTGAGAAAGACAGTCCTGGGTTGTGAAACTGGCAAGGGGTTTTATCAAAGGTTTACATCTAAAAGAAGCAGAGAAATAATTTACAGTTATAAGTTTTCTAAAGTAAATGCTGTAAGGAAAATGAAGCCAGGGCCTAGACACAGGAAGAAACTGTCTAAAGTTTGATCAAGAGAAGGGAAACATTAAGGCCATGTTGATTACCTTCTTTGGATCACCCTATGGGAATTGGGGCTTGGGGAACCAGCAGCAGAAACAAAAATTGTTGATACTCTGACTGTTGCTGTTGCTATGAGTAATAAGCTGTATTTCTTCTTTGATCCAGGAGTCATATCTTAATCAATATGCATAAATTTGTGGCAGTCTAATTCGTCAGCTTGGTAGTAGGGTAAAAATCACAGATGCTTCAGACTTCTTTATAATCAGCCTCAAATTGTGCCCTTTTAGGAAATATTCAACAGAATTTCTCAACAGCTAAAGAGAGCACATCGATCAATATTAACATGATATTTAAATAGTTAGCAACTGTTGAGCATTTAAGAAAATTTATTTATGAAGATATGAGTTTACTAGAAAAGCAATGAGTACTAGTTGTATGAATCTTCCCATGGATGGCTCTCTATTAATTGTATTTGTTTTAATTGCTTGTATTTAGTAATTTTAGCTAATAATATGAAAGATGTCATATTTTCTAAGCTTTATATAAGTTTATTTTAACTTAATTTTGGGAAGCCAAAGCACAGAGAATACTATTCTGAAATTCAAACTGGTAATATTACATTGCTTTAAGGTAACATTGTTGTAAGTAACAAAGTATTTTAAATAGCAGTGTAAAAATGTTCTTTAAAAGTAGAGGCCCAAGACATCTTACCTTTGATTTTTAGGATCTGTTTCTTCATATGGTCATAAACATGGGAATTAGTATTATTTTATAAAGCATCTAGGTCATAATACTTATTTTTGGCTCCCAATTTTGTTTTCACTTTAATGGAATGATTCAATTAATGGTAGGTAGTTTCTATGAGATTACAATAGTTCTTTAACAACTGAAGTCTATGCTGAATGAATTCATAGTTTTGTACTGTTGCTTTAATTTTTAAAATCTCATTGTGAAATAAATCTATTCAAATTTTATTTTATTTTTTAAGTTTATGGTGTTAGGGACACATAACAGGAGATCTACCCACTTAACAGATTTTTAAATGTTCAATATGATATTAACTATAGTCATAACAGTCTTTTATGTAATGTTTTAGGCGTAACAGTACTTGAAGGCCCTATTTATGCTGTGGGAGGCCATGATGGCTGGAGCTATCTGAATACAGTGGAAAGGTGGGATCCACAGAGTCAACAATGGACATTTGTAGCCAGTATGTCAATTGCTCGGAGCACAGTTGGTGTAGCAGCATTGAATGGCAAGTAAGTACATTTTTTTTCTCATTTTTTAATCTTAGAAAAAAAGTTGTTGCATAAATATTATTTGAAAAATAAGTTTTAATAAGCTGATAAAAATTGTTTTAAAACATTTTAAGCTGTTGATATTTTTAAATTGACAAATAAAGACTGGTGCTCTCGCTATAGACAACGGAACCCAAAATTTATTCACATTAATTGATTATTAAAGAAGTATCAAATATATTTCATGGGAAAATTGATATCATTTTTGGAAAACTATTTGAGTAGCCTTCAAAAAACTACTCAAATCTGGTATTCAATATATCTTTCTTTGCATAATTACATTAGGTTACTTTTCAAGCATCTTCATTGCTATCCCTCTAAATCAAGAATTCTCAACCTCAACACTATTGACATTTGAGGATAGATGAGTCTTTGTTGAAAGAAGTCTACTGTCCTGTGCATTTCAGAGTGTTTGGAAGTGTCTTGGGTTTCTACCCACTGGATGCCCCTCACCCACCACCTCAGTGTGACAAGCAAAAATATCTCCAGACATTGCCTAGTATTTCCTGGGAAGTGGCAAAATACAGCCCCTGTCTTCCCCGTGAGAACCATAGATCTAAATAAAACTAGTGTCACCTCTTGCCTAGACAACTGGAACAGCTTCTATTCTGATCTTTTTACTTCTTTCCTCTGCGGTCTTATTTATGAAAGCTTCCAGGTAAATCCTTTTACAAATGCAAATAATAAATCAGTCTTCTTCAAGGACTTTTCTTTTATGATCTTTGTTGATTTAAAGTCTATTTTCTCAGAAACTAGGATTGCAACCCTTGCGTTTTTCTGTTTTCCATTTGCTTGATAAATTTTCCTCCATCCTTTTATTTTGTGTCTGTGTGAGTCTTTGCATGGGAGATAGGTCTCTTGAATACAGCACATCGATGGATCTTAACTCTTTAACCAGCTTGCCATTCTGTCTTTTAATTGGGGCATTTAGCCCATTTATATTTAAGGTTAATATTGTTATGTGTGAATTTGATCCTGACATCATAATGCCATCTGGTTAATTTGCAGATTGTCTATGTAGTAGCTTCATAGTTTCACTGGTATGTATAGTTAAGTGTGTTTTTGTAGTGGCTCATAACAGTTTGTCCTTTTCATATTTAGTGCTTCCTTTAGGAGCTCTTGCAAAGCAGGCTTGATGGTGACAAATGCCCTCAGCATTAGCTTCTCTGAAGAATATTTTATTTCTCCTTCACGTATGAAGCTTAGTTTGGCCAGCTATGAAATTCTAGGTCAGAATGTCTTTTCTTTAAGACTGTTGCATACTGGCCCCCAATCTCTTCTGGCTTATAGGGTTTCTGCTAAGAGGTCTGCTATTAGTCTGATGGGCTTCCCTTTATAGGTGACCTGGCCTTTCTCTCTGGCTGCCCTTTGCATTTTTTCATTAATTTCGACCTTGGAAAATCTGAAGATTCTGTGTCTAGGGGTTGGGTCTTCTTGTGGAATATCTTACTGGGGTTCTCTGGATTTCCTGAATTTGGATTTTGGCCTGTCTTGGTAGGTTGGAAAAGTTCTCCTGGACGATATCCTAAAGTGTGTTTTCCAGCTTGGTTCTGTTCTCTCCATCTCTTTCAGGTAACCCTACCAGATGTAGGTTTGGTCTTTAAACATAATCTCATAGTTCTTGGAGGTTTTGTTCATTCCTTTTTATTCTTTCTTCTCTAATCTTATCTGTCGGCCTTATTTCAGCAAGATAGTCTTCAAATTCTGATATTCTTTCTTCTGCTTGGTTTATTCATCTGTTGATATTTGTGTTTGCATTGTAAAGTTCTGTTGTGATTTTCAGCTTCATCGGGTAATTTATTTTCTTCTCTAAATTGGTTATTCTGGTTAACAGCTCCTGTAGTGTTTTATTATGGTTTTTAGTTTCCTTGCAATGAGTTGGGGCATAATCCTTTAGCTCAGTGAAGGGTATTGTTACCCATTTTCTGAAGCCTACTTCTGTCAATTCATCCACTTCAGCCTCATCCCAGTTCTGTGTACTTGCTGTAGACATGTTGCTATCATTTGAAGAAGAAGCACTCTGGCTTTTTGAGTTTTCAGCATTTTTGTGTTGATTCTTTCTCATCTTCATTAGTTTATCTACCTTTGATCTTTGAGGCTGTTGTCCATTGGATGGGGTTTTTATGGGGTCTTTTTCATTGATGTTGTTGTTGCTGTTGCTTTCTGTCTGTTTTTCTTTTAGCGGTCAGGCCCCCTTTCCATAAGAATGCTGCAGTTTGGTGGTAGTTCACTCCAGACGCTATTTGCCTGGGTCCCTCCCACCCCTGGAGATACCACCATTGCAGGTGGCAGACCAGCAAAGATGGCAGCTTGCTCATTCCTCATGGAGCTCTGTCCCAGAAGGACACCAACCTGATGCCAGTCTGAATACTCCTGTATGAAGTGTCTGGAGACTTCTGTTTGGAGGTCTCACCCAGTCAGGAGGATCAGGATCAAAGAGCCACTTAAATAAGCAGTCGGACTGCAGCTTGGTGGGGCAGGTGTGCTGTGCTGGGGAAAATCCCCCTCGTCTGGGCTGCCCTGACTCTCCAGAGCCAGCCAGCAGAAAAGACTAAGACTGCTGAGGCATGATACTGCAGCTGCCCCTCCTCCTATGGGCTCCCTCCTCTCAGGGATATCAGAGTTCTCTTCATAAATCCCTGGCTGAGGATGCTGAAATTCCCATGGGGAGGCCCCCTCTAGTGACAAGGAGTGGATCAGGGTACTACTTAAATAAGCAGTCTGGCCACGAACTCTCCCAGTCACTGTATTCCCCTGTGAGAAATTGCTCCCAGTCCAGACCACCCAGTCTTGCTGGCACCAACAGCAAAAGGAAACAGTTGACTGGAGCACAATGATAGCAGCAGTCCCTCCCTCTTTGGGAACTCATCTTCTTAGGCAGTCTCTAGCCTGCTGTGCTAGCTGGCAGAGATTCCAAGCCAGTAGGTTTTAGACTGTGAGTTTCTGTGGGAGTGAGGCGACTTGGCTCCCTGGCTTCAGCCTCCTTCACACGGGAGCGGACAGACCTCCTGACTCATGGGAGTTTCAGATAAAATACTCCTGTATCCCAGTGCCAGCTCCAGTGGCTGCCCACTCAAGCAGCCACCATGAGTCTGCACAGCTTTGTACTTGTGACAGAAGGCCCTGGTGGTGTGGGTTTACAAGGGGACCTCCTGATCTGGGGATCACAAGGGGAATGAAAGGATCTGTGGGAAAAGCATGGTTTTCATGGAAGGATAGCACAATCCCTCACCACCTTCTTTGACTAGGAGAGGAAGCTCCCAGTGCCCTTCCTGTACAGCTCCAGGTGGGCCCTTGCTCCACCCTGCTTTTCCTCACTCTCTGTGGGTTGCACCAACCACCTAGTCAGTCCTAATAAGAGAAACTTGGTACCTCAGTTAAGGATGTAGAATTCACTTGCCACTTTTATCTTCTCTCTAGCAACTGAGAGTAGAGCCATTTCTATTTGGCCATCTTGGCTACTCTCTACTACTGTATTATTCTTATGTATTTGCATCCTCACAGCTTAACTCCTAGTTATGAGGGAGAATATGCTATGTTTGGTTTTCTATTCCTGAGTTACTTCACTTAGAATGATGATCACCAATTCCAATCTGGTTGCTGCAAATGCCATTATTTCATTTCCTTTTATGTCTGAGTAGTATTCCATGGTATACATATATATCACAATCTCTTTATCTAATCATTAATTGATGGGTATTTGGGCTGGTTAAATATTTTTGCAGTTGCAAATTGTGCTGCTATAAACATACATGTGCAAGTATCTTTTTCGTATAATGACCTCTTTCTTCTGGGTAGATGCCCAGCAGTGGGATTGCTGGATCAAATGGTAGTCCCACTGTTAGTTCTTTAAAGAATCTTCACACTGTTTTCCATAGTTGTACTAGTTTACATTCCCACCAGCAGTGTAAAGGTGTTCCGTTTTCACCACATCTATGCCAACATCTATTACTTTATTTTCTTTATTTTTGGATTATGATCATTCTTGCAGGAATAAGGTGGTTAAATCCACTGTGGTTTTGATTTGCATTTCCCTGATCATTAGTGATGTTGATAATGTTTTCATATGTTTGTTGCCCATTTGTATGTGTTCTTTTCAGAATTGTCTATTCATATCCTTAACCCACTTTTTAATGGGATTGTTTGTTTTGTTCTTGCTAATTTGTTGGAGTTCCTTGTAGATTCTGGATATTAGACCTTTGTTGGAGGTATACATTGGGAATATTTTCTTCCACTCGATGGGTTGTTTGTTCACTCTGCTGATTGTATCTTCTGCTGTGCAGAAATGTTTTAATTTAATGAAGTTCCATTTATTTATCTTTGTTTTGATAGAATTGGCTCATAAAAAGTGAATTAACACTGTATATGTGCCTACACACAGATATACGTATAAAATTAATAAATATTCACATTATACATTTTGTTTAATGCAAAGATAAAGCATATTCTTTATAATAACTGTTTTTCAAAAATTCTTTTGGTTAGTTATCTTTTAAATCTTTTTTTTTTTTTTTTTTGACAGAGTCTTGCTCAGTCACCTAGGCTGGAGTGCAGTGGCACGATCTCAGCTCACTGCAAGCTCCGCCTCCTGGGTTTATGCCATTCTCCCCCCTCAGCCTCCCGAGTAGCTGGGACTACAGGTGCCCGCCACCACGCCGGGCTAATTTTTTGTATTTTTTAGTAGAGATGGGTTTCACTGTGTTAGCCAGGATGGTCTTGATCTCCTGATCTTGTGATCCACCCACCTCGGCCTCCCAAAGTGCTGGTATTACAGGCGTGAGCCACCACTGCTGCTATCCTCTAAATTCTTTTATTTAAACTTCGGTATACATTTCTCAGATTTTAAAAAGTCACTCTTAAACATCCCTTTTGAATTTTCTCTGTAAATAAATATTTACAGATTAGTTTGAGAAAGATGTGGTATCTCTAAATTTTAAATGTTAGTATTTTCTTCTGAGAAGATAGTTGTACTTTTATCTTTTAAAATTACTCTCCTTGTATTTTAGTGCTGTTTAATTTTGGCAAGGTTATTCTTTTTTTCTGAGGTTATTCATGTTTATTCATATTTTTGAATATTTTACCTTATTTTGTGTTTATATATATTTAAACATTAATCATT
Organism: Macaca fascicularis; assembly: GCF_037993035.2. Lineage (NCBI taxonomy): Eukaryota > Metazoa > Chordata > Mammalia > Primates > Cercopithecidae > Macaca > Macaca fascicularis. The sequence goes on along the minus strand of NC_088391.1, from coordinate 60,572,803 downwards.
GCAAAATTAAATCTTAAAAGATAATTTATATATAACCATTTAACTAAATGCATGTGTTTGTTGTATTTGCTATTCAATTGATAATAATAGATTTTCTAGAAAGATAAACATTTAATAAACTAATAAGGAAACTTTTTCTCTGTTTTCTTAATATATATTTCCTTTTTATTGTGTTGTTTATATTTTTAGAATAATTACCTAAATAGTAGTGATATCAGGTGTCCTTATCTATCCATTTTAATTGGAAAACCCTTATAGTGCTTTATAGTCTCTGATTTCAGTTGTTTCATATACATAGATTGTTTAAGGTTAAAAGCATTATTTTACTGTCTGTAGTTTCCATAGCATAAATTTTATTTTCTAAAATTAGCATACATTTTATGAATTTGTCAAGGTGATGATTGTTTTCTTTTATTTGTAATCAAACAATCATACACAGAGGCTATGTGTATTTTCTTCCTTATTTTCTTAATTTTCATTTGATTTGGTTCTACTTACTCTTGTCTTTAAATTCAGAATTTAACAAATTATAGTATTAATAGTTGTTCTTGAAGTTTATTTTTCTTTATTACTGTGTTAGTCCATTCTCACATTGCCATGAAGAAATACTTGAGACTGGGAAATTTTGAAAGAAAAAAGCTTTACTTGTCTCACACTTCTTCAGGCTATATAGGAATCATGATGTTGACATCTGCTTAGCTTCTGGGGAGGCCTCAGAAAACTTACAATCATGGCAGATGGCTAAGGAGAACAGGCACATCATATGGTCAAAGGAGGAGCAAAAGATCCAGGTGGGAGGTGCTACACACTTTTGAACAACCAGATCTCACAAGTACTCCCTTACTATTGAAAGGACAGTACAAGAGGGATGGTGCTAAACCATTCAAGAGAATCTGCCCCCATGACCCAATTACCCCCACCAGGCCCCACCTCCAGGACTGGGCTGTACATTACAATATGAGATTTGGGTGGAGACACACATCCAAAGTATAACAATTATTATACTACAAGTTTATTCATTTTCCTACATTCAACTACTGAGTGTAGTTGGATATTTAAGTTATTTCCTCTTCTTGATGATTAAGAATAATGCAATTATGAATATTCTTATGTATGTCTTTTGGTGAACATACACACATGTTTTAGCTGGTTGTGGTATGTTTTGGTGAACATACACACATGTTTTAGCTAGAACTTAAATTACTAGGCTTTACTTGTGCTCAGTTTTAGTAGATACTGCTCAAAAGTGTTTGTAACTGGTGTTCCTAATTTGTCCACACATTAACAGATTTTTGAATTCTGAATGCTCCCTGCACCCTACTGACTTGGTGACATCCGACTTGTCTTTTATTTATCATTCTCCATTCTGGTGAATAGTGTTGTCACATTCTCCAAGAACTGATGTGATCAAAAATCTTTAATATATGTATTAGTCATTTGTAGATCTTCTGTTAAAGTTTATTTTCAAAATTTTCTCTGTTTCTATTTCTGTGTGTTCTCTTTTTCATTTTGATTTATGGAGTTCTTCGTGTATTCTGAAAATTAATAATTTCCAAGTGAATGCATCTCCCTTTATTATTATTACTTTCCAGGAAGTATGTGTTGATGATGTAATTTATTCGATTCTATGTCTGAAAGGGACTTTCCTGTGTCTTTTCACATTGTTTGCAAATTAGCTCAAGTAATTTAATATCTCTGCCTTGTATTTTTAAAATTCAATAGATATTATTTACTTATATTTTGTCTTTTTTGCGGAGTGGGGGAGATATGTAAGTTCAGTGATTTCTTTTATCTTTCATATGCGTTTTTATAACCCAAACCTTTATTCTTATAGATGTTTTTACTATGTTTATATTAGTTAACATTCATTCAAGAGCCAGAAATCAGAACAGTCATTTATCAGTTATTCTAAACAAAGATATTTTAATATTAAATACAAAGTTTTGTTGAGTAAGTATAAAAATTTACTAGTTAACCAAAAAGTCAACAAAATAACACTATATTGTAAATTAATCAACTCAAAATAATAGCTACTTCTCCTGGGGGTGGAGAACTAAAAGGCAAGGTTAAAATGATTAAGATTTAGAAGCTTGGGGAGGGGGCCTGTGCACTGAAATTTAGTCAACTGCGATTTGGGCCACTGCTTCGCTGGAGCTAGTCTCAGCAGGAAAGACCTGGGACCCAGAGCTCTGAGGAGCGGATGCCAATCTGCTGGTGCTGATGTCTTAGAGTAGTCTCAATGAAGCCGATGGCGTATCTTAGAAAAACTACGAACTAGGGATGTCTGATGCTACAGAACAACTCTTGCTGCCACAGTGAGTAAAGGATGGGGTGACACTGTAGGAAAAAAAAAAAAAAAAAAAAAAAAGCAAGCAAACAAACAAACAAAAAAAACAAGACTCTTCACTCTCCTCTAGTCTTTCAGTCTTTGCTACCCACTGATGTCAGATCGTAAGAGGGAACCAGCTGGCAAAGCAGAAAAGCGGTTTCCAGAGATTTAGCCCCTATTTCAGAAGCAGAAAATAAAGGAGAGGATGTAGACCTGAGAGACAACAGCTTAAAAAGCTTGTAATTCCTCCTAAAAAGTCAAAATGTTTCTGGGGGTACAATCTGAGGCCTACTTCTCATTCTCTTAAATTACTATTTGGAAAATTGTTTTAACAATCTCAACTCTTTCTTCTGCTTAGGAAAGTTTTTAATCTATTGAAACTTGTTTGTTTAATTGTTCCTTTTCCTATTATTCTAGTTCTCTGGTTTGAGATATATTTTAGTACATACTTATGTTAATGGTTCCATGTGTGTTTTAAGACTGATTTCTTTGCCATAAGTCTCCTTTGCCAGTTAAAAAAAAAAAAATGAATGAATTCAATCAATGCCAATTTGTTTATGATCATTTGTACTTCCAATGCAGACTTAAAATTTTTGCATTTTAACTTTTCTTATACGATATCTTTATTTGATTCCCCTCCTTCCAATCATCTTTATAACCACCTTATTTTGAGTGTGTTATCTTATCTTTAAAGTCTTTTTATCATCTTTAAAGTCTTTTTATCACCTTTAAAGTCTTTTAAGTCTTTAAAGTATATGTTTTTAGGTCAAGATATAAAATATTTTTACGTGATGGAAAAACTTCTACATGCTTTGTTTTACTTTATTTTATTTTTCTATTTACTTCTTGTGATTTCCCCTGTCACATAATATTTAAGTCGCTTAATTTTTTTCAAGGTACATTTATTTGCTCTCAAAATCCTCCTCTCAAATGTTTTGCTAGAAGTTTAATTATTGTCAATATCCGTTATAATTTTTAGAAAGCTATTAGATAAGAAATGGTGAACCAGAATCACAAAAAGCCAAAGCAAATCGCTACTTGTCAATTCAATTTATTTTTTGTATTTGGTAAAGCTTTTGTCTGCAGTAATGTTCGCTATCCATCTTTACACTATAATCACTCTCAATATCAAAAATCTGTAAACATTTCTGCTAGACTTCTTTTGGCTATAGTTGCTGAGAAAAACTCCAACTCCTACTATCACCACTGCTTTGGAAGGATGCTGTGTAGAAGTGAAAAGAAGTTAAAATCATACACAGCCTATAGTGATGGGGTGCTTGCATAAACAGTGGTTGGTTATTCTTCCATTACCTTCTGAGGAATACTGAGATTTCTAAGAGAGGCAATTAAAATATTTTATTACCAATTTTCATTCTTATCTGCAAATTTTCTAAAATAAATTTCTTGAAATTGTTTCTGTATGAAATAGTTACCTCTGCTTCTCACTCCTCTCAATACAATTTTTATTCTGTTGTGCCTTTTAATGACATTCATAGAAAAAATATTTTCATTTGTGTTAATATTGTCACTTTACCCAATAGAAAATGTATGTATTTCATAATACATACATTTTATTAACACTGCTTTGCATAACATGTAAATATGTACATTTATTAATAATACTTTTTCTACTTATATTCACATTTTCTCTTGAAAAATGATTTTTTTCTTAAGCATTACAATATTTTTATTTAAAAACACTTAGTTTGGAAGTTAATGATAAAATTTAACATTCTTCAATATTAAATATTAAAAGTAAAACTATCCAGTGGGTATATCTATTCGTGGATAGTAAAATTTACAATAATAGAATGAATGTTCTCCGTCCAGGCACAGTGGCTCACCCCTGTCATTCCAACACTTTGGGAGGCCAAGGTGAGAGGATCTCTTGAATCCAGCAGTTTGAGACCAGCCTGGGCAACACAGTGAGACCCCATCTCTACAAATAATTTTAAAAATAACTGGGCATGGTGGCATGCTCCTGTAGTTCAAGCTACTTGAGAGGCCGAGGAGCTGAAGTGAGAGGATTACTTGAACCAGGAGGTCGAGACTGTAGTGAGCTGTGATCATGCCACCTGCTCTATAGCCTGAGTGATAGAGCAAGATCCTATATCAAAAAAAAAAAAAAAAAAAAAAAAAGGATGTTCTCTTGGATGTTAATTTTTATAATTCTAATAGAGGATAATAGAGGAAAGCATAATCCTTTTTGCCTTTTTACGTTTTCTAATCACTATTTATAAGTAACAATCGGTTATTTAGTGAATTTTTCTTACCATTTACATTGACACCAATTGATTTATTCCTGGTGTTGTTTAGAAAATGGATATCTCATTAACACAGCATATTTGCCCAATATGGGTGAGAAGTATCCTGTCCTTTCATTATCTTATTCACTTGTTACATCAGTTTGTAATGAAAACACACACACACACATATTAAAGTGTTAGTACATTACTTATCCATATTTTTTGGATAATTAGCTTGCATTATAGCTTTGTGACCTTCTTTATGACTTTAATTTGAATCAACTTAAAATATGTATTTTATTGTAAACATTCTCCAGTCTTAATCAGAAATAAATGAAGAAAATATTTAATGCAGAGTCTTGTTTCAATTTCTTACATTCTGTTATGACTAAATTGTCTATCTAGTTTCTTCTACTACACCTTTTAAATTTACTATACATAGAAATCACTATTCAGATTGCTTTTCTTGTCCTTGTATTTTTTGGTCAGCTAGCATATATCATATATTAAGAAATCCTGTTTGCTGTAGTATCATTCTTCATAAAAAATATCAGAGTGTGATATCAATACTCTTTGAAGTTTTTAATTTTTACATTGCCAAAATTGCTTACATTTTAATTATGATTTTTAATTCTATTCTGTGAAAATATTTTGAATGGTTCAATTTTTTACTTGAATTTTGTTTTCCTTTAAATTGAATTAGTAGAGATTTTGCTTGGCATCTCTTTCTTCCCCCGGGTGTGATTTAATGGCCTTAAAATTCTGTGGTTTGATGACTGGCTATTAATGTCTGGGTACTTTTCCTGTGTTACTCAGACAGAAACATAATCATTAGAAAGTGACCTTTTACTTCAGACCCATAGCAGAAAATTGTTTTAACACCACCCTCTTACATTTTTGTTTTATTTTTTTTTCCTCCCCTCTGCTGATGTGATTTTTTTTCCCCCTTGTTTTTCTACCACATAACACTAATGTGTCATTCTAACCTGGCTATTGTTTCCCTAAATATTATTTTCAACACTTTTTCCAATTAAGAGTAATAAAAAACAATGAACACTTATCTTAAGTTTAGGTTACTTATGATACTATTTGTTGTGGGAAAAAAAACCCAAAAAAACAATAAAACAAGAAATTGGTTTATGGCTTAAAATTAATGAGTGTGTTCTGATGGATTCAAGACCAAAATTGCATCAATTTCATGTAACAAATTGAGTGAATCTTCTAGTAAGACAGATTAAACTAAAGGGTATATATGCCAGCACAGCCAAACTTACGTGGTGAATAAAGAAAATACAACAACAAAAAAAGTGAATAAACGTGGATGTGTGGTCCTTGGCCAAATATAACCTCAGATTCCCTGAACAATATATACATTAGAGGTTCTTTTAGTTTCTTCTTCGGTAGCTGCCTTGGCTTGGTTCTTTCACACTTTACATTCTAGCTAAGATGTCTTTTTGTGCTTTTTAAAATTTTTCTTAGCTCACAAAGCACATAGTGATTCTGCCTGAACACATAAGTAGGCTTGAATGTTAATCAATATGTGGTACCACTCCTTTAAGGATCTGCAAAACATATGAAAACAGAGTTTCTTTCATGATTTACTATGGCAAAATAGATTCATTCATTTATTCCTTCAAATCTTCATGTAAATTTTTTTTTTTTTTTTTTTTTTTTTGAGGCAGAGTCCTTACTCTGTCACTCAAGCTGGAGTGCAGTGGAGCAATCTCAGCTCACTACCACCAACCTCCACTTCCCAGGTTCAAGCAATTCTCCTGCCTCAGCCTCCTGTGTAGCTGGGATTACAAGCATGCACCACCACGCTTTGCTTTTTTTTTTTTTTTTTTTTTTTTGGCATTTTTAGTAGAGATGGGGTTTCACCATGTTGGCCAGGTTGGTCTCCACTCTTGACCTCAGGTGATCCGCCTGTCTTGGCTTCCCAAAGTGCTAGAATTACAGGCATGCAAAGCTTCATGTTAATAATTCTGGAACCCCGGAGGCAGAGGCTGCAGTGAGCTGAGATTGTGCCACTGCACACTCTAACCTGGGTGACAGAATGAGACTCTGTCTCAAACAAACAAACAAAAAATAATTCTAACAAGGCAGTTGTAATTTCTGTTCAGTCTGAAGCATATGCAGCTTAAAGCATCATGAAAGCTGGATTCATTGTCTGTTGTTTTTCTAGTATGCCCTAATACCTAGCACAGTGCCTTAAGCCTCAAGGCCTATCACATGCATAGTGCCTTCCAACACTCTGTTTCTAATTTTTATTCAAATTTTGGTATTCTTCTTCTCAAAGGTGGCACCTGAAATTGTATAAGTTTTAATTCATCTTAGACTCACAAATTAAAAAATTAAAAAAAACAAAAGAAATTGCTGTTAACTGACTCTCAGTTGGGGCTACTAATGAACTCAGGAGAGTTTTAATTCACGTACTGAAAGATATGAGTTTCTAAGGGACCTGACTGATTTATCAGATATCCAGCATAGATAGGTGATGGGGGGATCATTCCAGTGAGAAATAAAAATTTGTATCAAGTCCTTGAGTATAAAATGCAAAATTTAAGTTTGGCAGGAACATCATGAAAGGGAGTGGCCCCAAAGATTGAATAGAATGGCAGGCCCTCAGATCATATCGTAACTCGGCCGAGGTAAAAAATATTGCAAAGATTTTTTTTTAAAAAAAGAGCAATGACATGTTTGCATTTCAATGTTATAAATATTCACTCTGGTTGAAGAGTTGTTTCTAATTGCTCAAGGAAACTGTACAATTAGTAGAATTTCATCACAATAGTTGACTGGCTAAGATATATGCCAGTTGTTGAAAGGTATTATTTAATAAATTATGCCTCAGAATTAAAATGTGCTTCAACAGCTCATTTTGGTGCCCTATTTGAGCATGGTCACTGTCAGGTTCTTCAATCTGGAATATAGTGGTTTTCATGGCTTAGCCTCACTTTCTTTCTCCATTCTCCTTTCTCACCACCTGCCTTACAACCACCTGATGTCCCAGCCGTACCAAATTATGCCAGTTCCCTGAACCTACCTAGATTGTCCACACCCCTTTGCCTTTTCACTTACTCATGCTTCTGCCTAGATTTCCCTTTCATTTCTTATTTATTTATCTATATATTTATTTATTTATTTATTGAGACAGAGTCTCTCTCTGTCACCCAGGCTGGAGTGCAGTGGCGCGATCTCTGCTCACTACAAGTTCTGCCTCCTGGGTTCACTCCATTCTCCTGCCTCAGCCTCCCAAGTAGCTGGAACTACAGGTACCCGCCACCATGCCCAGCTAATTTTTTTGTATTTTTAGTAGAGATGGGGTTTCACCTTGTTAGCCAGGATGGTCTCGATCTCCTGACCTCGTGATCTGCCCGCCTCGGCCTCCCAAAGTGCTGGGATTACAGGTGTGAGCCATTGCACCAGCCCTGCTTTTTCTTATTAACTTGTGAGTGTCCACTATTTGCTGTCCACTTAGTTTCCTGCTCAATATTCACTTGATCTTTGAATACATTTGAAAACTCTAGACTGATAAACAAACCCTCGTCTAGCTCTCTATGTGCAAGATCTGTGTGGCAAGATCAGTATTAACAGGACTGAATTTATTGTACTTGAAAAAAATAGTGTCAAGAAAAGTTAAAATATATTAAGATCTGCTTTTGCTTAAAACAGAAATAAGATTATTTATATTTTCCACCATCCAAAGCATAGTTTAATCTGTGCCTTTCCTGTGAACCCTTTTTGAATCCACCCAGTTAAAATTACTCTTTCTTTCTTCCCTACTTTTGTGTTCCCAAGACACATAATTAATAATTTTCCCTGCCATTTGTCAAAGTCTTGCTTCAGTGGAACTTAAACAGGTGCTTTTCCATTGATAAGTTTCCACAGATGAATCACTATTTTTCTATAATTAGAAACAAGTGCTTCATTCATTTTTTTTTTTTAATTTCACAAACATGTTTTGGCCATGATGATATATCAAAGAAGGTAAATAAATTCTGTCCTCAGAGAGCTTACATTATACTAAAAGGAACTACAATACAATAACAAATAAGAAGTTGCAGAATTATAAAATGCATAGAGTGGGAGCAGAGGAAATACGGAGAGATTAATGTTGAACTGACAGTTTTGGGTTGGTGAAGTCTGTCAAGTTTGGGTATATGATGAAGTGATCTAAATTAATTCACATATTTATAACTGTCAGATTCTCTTCATAAATTTGGGTATGTTTAAAAAATAAAGGTAGGTGGACTCTATCAGGCTTCACAGCCTCATTTACCAGCTATGTGCTATAATAGTAGTAAGTGTCAAGAGGAGTTTGCAATACACACCATCATTTTTTAGCAAGTAGAAAGAAAAGCAGTCACCAATGTATTGTTGTAGCTTAGTGAAATCTCGTTAACTGTCCTGTAAGGCACGTTGACAAGTACCTCCCACAGAAAGGCAGATATAGGAGCAATCTGACAGCAGGATTGACAAGCTTTCTCATGGCATCAGATTAAAGAGCTCTTCATTAATTAAGAAACAAAGGACCAAGTTAAGTTCTGAATCTAGAGAGTTACTTCAACAGTACTGGAGTTGGGGGATTCTAATGCTTTTATTGTACAACAGAAAGGATGCCTGAACACTTTCTCTGGGTAACCAAATACAGTGAGTGAAAATTATATTTAATATCCCAAACTAGTTAGCAAAACATTCTAATATTTACATAATGGTATGGGAGTGCTTTCTGTGCACTTTCCTTGAAATATGCTTTATTGGTAAAGTATGAAAAATTGTAAATAACTATACCTAGGATACAAATTATAAATAAAGTTAAATTTCAGGGAACAAGACAAAGTGGGATCAGAAAAGACTTTCTGGTGGAGACACAAGCTCGGTTGACTAAGAGATGGGTAGAAATAACCCTGCATATGTAACAAAAAGCTACCTATGATAAAGTAAATATGAATGCACCATGCTACATAGGGCTAGAAAAGATCTAGTGCTATGGCACTAGCTCTTTCATCTGATGCCATGAGAAAACTTGTCAATCCTACTGTCGGATTACTTCTATATCTGCCTTTCTGTGGGAGGTACTCGTTAACATGCCTTACGGGACAGTGAACGGGATCTCACTAAGCTACAACAATACACTGGTGACTGCTTTTCTTTTCACTTGCTAAGAAATGATGGTGTCTATTGCAAACTCCTCTTGACACTTGCTACTCTTATAACACATAGCTGGTAAATGAGACTGTGAAGCCTGATAGATTATGAATAAGTATGGATAATTATCCACCAATGCTCATTCACTCCTTTTTATATGACAATATAAACACACATTTTTAGTGAGGCATCTAAAATAAAGACAAGACTTTTCAGCATTTTACCAACTAGGTACAACCATGTGTCTGGTTCTGACCTATGAGATGTGAGAAGTGAGTTGTGCAGCCTAAAAGGTGAACTCTTTAAGGGAGAGATTGTGCTCCTTCTTCCAATTTTCCTTTATCCTTCTGTCTGAACCATGGTTGTGGTAACTGGGACTCCACTTTGGGACATCAAGACATGAGGGTTAATAGACAATTGTCCATCGGGTTTTAGGATTACTGCACATTTTCCAAACAATTATTACTGGTGACTGTTTTTCATAACATATTTTCAGGATATTTGTAGATCAAAGAGTTGGAAGATAAAGATAGTGACTTCCTTTCGGTCAGAGAGTAGAGAATTGTTCCTTGGCCAGAATCATAAAGATAATGTCTCCCTTCAGGGAGAAGGTTGGGCAGGTTTTCTGGCAGCCCCTTTAAAGGATTAGAGTTTCCAAAACTCGGAGATCCCTTAGAGGTGAAACAAACCCACCACATGTGCAGCATTCACGTGAGTATCTCCGAATCATGCTGGTGAGGCTTGGGGGAAACAAGGAGTGCAGATGTAAACATGAAATTTATGCTGCCTACTGTATTGTCAGTAGCAAAGTCACTTCTCTCTCCCCCATGAATCTTGTTTCTTCTGCCAGCATCCATGAAACTGGAGCAGGCTAATTTGTTAGCTTGGAAGTAGGGTAGAATTTCAGATTCTTCACAGTTCTTGACAATGCTCATACTCTAGCAATGCAGCCTGGATCTCATCACCTGTAAAACCCTGTTTACACACATTCAGACACATATCCTAATCAATACAGGATTTGTTTTCTTGAGCTGCTGTATTGTATGTAATAGAATATAAAATATATGGCACTAACTTAGATGAGCACCTGCTAACTAGGCCTCAAGATTTTGAAACCTGTGGCTGAACATTAGTTAAAACTTATCTGTATGCCAGTAAACACATAAATAGGCAAAATAGCAGGGAAGTCTCAGATTCTTGCAATTTTCAGCAAGAACCTAGAAGAGTGCACTTAGTCAAAAATATTTCTGGATCTCCTGTCAAATCCTGGCACGTAAGGATATACTGGTCAATATTTACAGCAATGGAACTATGAAGCTGATGGTTTTGAAGAATGTTATTTTTCTGTCCTTAACTCACTGCCTTGTAATGAAGCCTTAACTTCATAGCATATCATGCAACTCCCTTCATTCTCAATCTAACCTTCTCATCCTACAAGCTACATATCTTTCATCCCCTCCTTTACTGCCATCCCTTCCATCAATATGACGTACCTGTCACTCTTTATTTATCAACTGCTATGACCTTTCATGCCCCTGGTCTTTACATGTAATGCTTTCCTTGTATGTAAAGCTTCCCCCTGTTTTTTCATCCTACAAATTTTTACCCATCTTTCAACTCAAAGTGGAAATGTCACATTGCCTTTCTGGCTGCAAAACTGTCAGCTGTCACTTTCTGTGCTGCCAGCGCATTGACTTCCATCATCAGATTCTTCTCTGCTCTTCAAATTCTCAACATCTAATTTGTCATTTCAATGAAAGAAGCAAGGAATCAGTCTAAACTATGAGTAAATAGATGGTGAGGGGGAGATCTAAGAAGATTACCTTTGATGATTGTTTTTGTTTTTGTGTTTTGAGACAGGGCCTTGCTCGGTCGCCCATGCTGGAGTGCAGTGACATGATTCCAGCTCACTGTAGCTTTGAGCTGGATTCAAGCTCAAAGGGTTCAAGTGTTCCTCCTGCCTCAGCCTCTGAGTAGCTGGGACTACAGGCATGTGCTAACATGCCCAGCTAATTTTTGTAACTTTTTTAGAGATGGGGTTTCGCCACGTTACTCAGGCTGGTCTTGAACTTCTGGGTTAAAGTCATCCTTCCACCTTGGCCTCCCAAAGTGCTGGGATTGTAAGTGTGAACCAATGTGTTTGACCTGATAATTGTTCATGAAGACATGTATGTATATTATAGCATATATTCGAACTGCTCAGCGAGAATGTGCCAGTAAAGTCATTTGATCCTGGGCTTACTTTCTGTTTTTGTTTTTGACACATAATAATTATACATATTCATGGATTATAATGCTATGTTTTGATGCTTGTATATATTGTGCAATGAACAAATTAGGTAATTAGTATATTCATCACCTTAAACATTTATTATTACTTTGTTGTGAGAACATTTGAATCCTCTCTTCTAGCTATTCAAACTATGCAGTGCATTATTGTTAGTTGTGGTCACTCTAATGTGCAATAGAATATCAAAAGTTATTTCTCCTAACTGCAAAATTGTACCCATTGACCAACCTCTCTCCATCTACCCCTCCCCACTTGTTGTCTCCAGTCTCTGATAACCACCATTTTACTCTCAAATTCTATGAGACATTTTTTTTTTAGAGTACACATGTGAGTGAGATAATGTGGTATTTGTCTTTTGGTGCCTGGCTTATTTTGCTTAATGTAATGTCCTTCAGGCTCATCCATGTTATTGAAAATAATAGGATTTTATTCTTTTTATGGCTGAATAGTATTCCATTGTGTTCCAACAAATGGAGCACATTTCCATTATCCATTTATCCATTGTTGAGCATTTAGTTGATTCTATAATTTGGCTATTGTGAATAGTGCTGCAATAAACATGGAAGTGCAGCTGTCTCTTTTATATACTGGTTTCATTTCCTTTGAATATATACCAAGTAATGAGATTTCTGGATCGTATGGTGAATCTACTTGTAATTTTTTGAGGGATTACCATACTCTTTTTTGTAATGGTTTTACTAATTTACATTGCCATAAACAATGTATAAGAGTTTCCCCTTTTTCACATCCTCATCAGCATTTATTACTTTTTTGTTTTTTTGATAATAGCTGTTCCCACTAGAGTGAGGTGATATCTCATTGTGGTTTTGATTTGTATTTCTGTGATGGTTAGTGCTGTGGAGAATTTTTTCACATATCTGTCTGCTCCTGGACTTTTCTTTGTTGGGAAGTTTGATTACTGATTCAATATCCAAAATCTGAACAGACCTATATGTAGTTTGATACTAGATTAGACAGATATAGGTCTGTTCAGAGTTCATATTTCTTCATGATTTAGTCTCGATGGTTTGTATGTCATCACTACTTTTTAATGTAAATTCAGGTATATATTTACATAATTTTTGAAACAATTTCAGAAACAGAAAACTGTGATCTATTATGGCCTAGAACTATTTCATTATTATCAACATTTGGTTCAAATGACTCAATAGTATAATTTATCAGAGTAATGTTTATGAATAAATAAAGCAGCTTGAAGTAAACATTTCCTTTAAAACAATAGAATATAAGAAGTTCATATCGTGTTTATTTATGAACTATATAAGAGGGCAATGCTAGGTATCTCACAGAAAGATGCCCATAAGTGAAGTCCTCGCAAAATACATTTAGTTATATTTTAATATCTTAGGGTTACTCCATACTTCTTTTGTGTTAAATCATCAATTTAAATGAAACAGAAATAAGTGAGGTTCAGATTTCATAAGGTGTTTAGGATGATTAAAAACTTATAAGTGAATAATTATTTCACTTTTGGGTGTTTTTGCAAGCTAAATTGTTCAATACTTGCTTTTTTTTTTTTAATGTTCCTATTGGTTAATTTTAGCATACTACAAGATTGAGAGCTAGCAGACTACTTGTGAGTAATCAAGCAAAGAGGTATTACACACATAAAGGGAACACTTGGGCAATCAGATATATTTTACTATGGCAGTCATTACGAAAAACACAAACAGCTTTAAAAAAAATTCCTAGGATTTAAAATAATTTTGCATATCATATTTTAGAGTTATTATATAGTATTAGAGCAGGAATTTTTAAATCTACTTCTCGATTGATTTATATGCTAAGTAATACTGCCTTCCTATGCATTTATTTAGAAATTGAGTATTATAGATTTAAGTCTACTTATAAACATATTATATTGGATATATTGTCCATAGTAAAGAAAACACTTCATCTGCAAACCCCAAATATCTGAGACAGGTCTCAGTCCATTTAGGAAGTTTATTTTGCCAAAGTTAAGGGCTCGTGGCCATTACACAGCTTCGGGAGACCTGACAACCTGTGCCACAGGTGGTTGGGGCACAGCTTGATTTTATACATTTTAGGGAGATATGAGGCATCAATCGATCAATATGTGTTCCATCCAGAAAAGTGGGACAAATCGAAATGTGGGGGAGGGGCTTCCAGGTCATAGGTAGGTAAGAGACAAGTAGTTCCATCCTTTTGATTTTCTGACTAGCCTTTCCAAAGGAGACACTCAGATATTCACTTATCTCTGTGAGCAGAGGGATGGCTTTGAATTATGTCTGCCCTTTGTCCACAAGGAAATTTCTTGTGAGGAAGGTACAGAGCTTTTTTTTTTTTTTTTTTTTTTTTTTTTAATCTTAGTAGCTATCTTTTCTAGGAATAGAATGGGAGGCAGGTTTGTGCTAAGCAGTTCCAAGCTTGAGTTTTCCCTTTGGCTTTAGTGATTTGAGAGTCCCAGGATTTATTTTCCTTTCACACATCTAATCTCATTAAAACACAAACAAATCATATCCTCCCTCTATTCAAAAACCACAATGGCTTCCTGTTGTACTCAGGAGAAAAGTCTACATGCAGCTTGTAAGCTGCCATTCACCCTGAGCTACCACTCTCATATCAGTCTCTGTCCCAGCCACTCTGGCTTCCTTCCTGTTTCTGAAATTTTTCACTCACTATTTAGTCATCCTTAAAACTTCCTTCCCCACATATTCCTGAAGTCACCTTCAATCACTACCACTATCTTCCAAGTTTTTGCAAAAGGTTTCAGTGAGAACTTTTCTGGTTACTTATTTAAATTGTATTCACAATCTCCACCCTCACCAGTTGCATTACTGATCCTGCTTCTGGACTCTATGTCCATTGCACTTTGCACCTTCCCCAGTAGTAAATGATATTTATGTTTACTTTGTATATTATGTCTATCCCTGCTTCCGTACAATTGAGTGCATGGATTTTTTTTTCCTGTTTTGTTCATGGACATATCAATAAAAGTTTTAACAATGTGTGGCACACACTAAACATTCAAAAATAGGTAGTGAGCAAATGGATAAGTAAATAAATGCAACACGGTACCTTACTGTGATAAAATAATGACTATGATTAAATGGGGAAGAACTATTTTATTAGGATTAGACAATGCATTCAAATTATGTTAGTACCATTTATGATGTATAACTTATTTTGGGGTGTTTTCTATCATACTTCTTATTAATAAAATAATTGTAGCAAGATAAGTGCATCAAGTAACCTTCAGCAATTTCAATCATACTAACATTGTTGCATTCTTTTTCCTGTAAAGTCTTGTCTTTAGCTCTAGTATAGTCACTGATTAAGAAAGTTGTTGGTAAGATAATACTTTTAGTTTATTACATTTATTCATTGTTCTAAACTGTGAGGTTGGAAAACAAGGCGCAGGCATGTGTTACATACTGCCAAATCACTTGCTTATCAACAAGTAGGATAATGCCTTTCTCCTGTTTATGTTCATTGTCTTACATTTTATTCTGTATTTTAATAGCCATTTCTTAATATTTATTAAACTAATATACTAATATTACTTATTTCTGCAGTATGCAATTTAAATCTATCCAACTTTCTAGAAATAGAGGTTAAAATTATAGTTGTTTTAATTTCATCTAGTATACTTCAATTTCTATACAAAAATAGAAATTTCTAGTATATATGATCATTTATTGGGTATCTTTAACAAAATCTCCCTGCAAAGTAATGTATTTCCAACACATTCGAGTCTCATACTATGAACATTTATTTTAAAAGACCTTTTATTTTCTCTATTTTGTCATCCAGACTATGATATTAAATCACGTTTTTCCAATTGTGTTTTAGGCTGTATTCAGTTGGAGGTCGTGATGGAAGTTCCTGTTTGAGTTCAATGGAATATTATGATCCTCATACAAATAAGTGGAACATGTGTGCTCCCATGTGTAAGAGGAGAGGGGGTGTCGGAGTGGCCACATGTGACGGTTTTCTTTATGCAGTAGGAGGTCATGATGCTCCTGCTTCAAATCACTGTTCCCGGCTACTGGATTATGTAGAAAGGTGAGACCCCAAGGACACTTTTATAGTGAAAGAGACAGTGCAAATCACATTGATGCCTGATTCAAGTGTTTGGAAAAATTGCATTATTTAGGAAAGTTAAATTCAACACCTAGAGATACATTTTTTAACTCCTTTCTCTCTCTCTCTCTCTTTCTCTCTCTCTCTCTCTCTCACACACACACACACACACGTACTTTCTTTTATTTTCTTATTCTTGTATTCCTGGCTTCCTCCCTTCAACTAATATTTATTTAAATTTCCACAATGTTTTTTCGCAAGTCCTTAAATAATCTTTAAATTTCTTCTTGATATACTTTCAAAACATACATTAAAAAGAAGTTTTGAGTGATTTATGAAATGTGAATATTTGTTAATGCTTTTAAAAATATTGGATATTTTGCTTCTGTGTTCTATTCTTCTGTTCAAGTTTGTTTTACTACCCTTTCAAACTCTCAAAGGTGAATTATTAAGTTCCTATTTTATGACAAATCCTTTTTAACATAAGACAGACTGATTGGAGCTATATTTTTAATAATCTTGGTATATGAAGGAAACATAGGTTCTCTTATAACTCTTTCTAAAATTGACCAGGTGCACAGAAGCTAGAGTGGGATAACACCTTGGCTTCAGGTAGGAATACAATGCAGAGACTTCTGGCACAGCTATCACTGAGTTCTCTTTTGGCTGTGCGTTGCTTAGAAGTATTATATGGTATGCAGTAAGGACTGAACAATCCTTAGTAAGATGCATGGTAATATTTCCTATTACATAGGATCCATAGTGATCCATGGAGAAACGAGGATAAGGAATATTTAGGTCAATTGGTTTATCAACTGGTATAAGATAAGTAACTCTACTGTAACAAATAACTTTAAAACTCTCAGTGGTTTAATACCATGATGCTTTTTTTCCTCATTCATGCTACATATCCATGATATTACCACTCTGGTACTCAGACTGACACATAACCTAGAATATTGGTCATTGCTGGTCTCTATGTCAAAAGGAAAAAGCCAGAGAGTAGTAAATTGTTCACTGGTCCTTAAAGATTTCACCTGCAAGTAATAGAATTCTCTTTTGTTTGTACTACAATGACAAACCAATAACATGGCCACAGAAAACTTCATGGGAGTGTGAGACCAATACCCCAACTTGTATCTGGGAGAAAAGTGAGATGTTTGGTGGATAGCTCCGAGAGCAGAAACATTTTCCTTTTTATATTAGGAAAACACAGCCTGTATCCTGATGCCTGTAAGTGGTATAGATAATCGAAAAAGGCTATTCTTTCCCACTTATGACAATTTTTTCTAAGGATGTGTAATTATTTTTACTGAGGATAAGTCCGTTGGCAAGAGATGGTTTTTGGTAAGCAGGCTGTGTTCAAATTAGATAAAATGCAGAAACAATGTTTACCAATATTGCTACTCTGTGAAATGGACTGTAGCTTTATGGCTGTATACCCATCGAGAAAGGCATTAAGTTCACTGCATTTTCACTTTAATATTTTCTAGTCCACTGAAATCAGGAACTACAGGTGTTACGATGAAGACAGTGGCCAGTGTCCTAATAAATAGGTTTATGCTTTTATACACACAAATGTGCAATCATTTATTTTTTAAAATGCTGCTAATAGACTGACAACTAATCCACTTACATTTTCTCTGCTAAATTCTTGCATAAACGAAGAGATGAATATGATGAGCCTCCTACTTTTACCTTGAATATCTTATATAAATTCTGCTAATGAAATATTTCATCCCAATATTCTCATCCAACCCGACTGTATAATGTATTGAAATGTTGTTTGTGAACAGAGGCATAAATAATTCAGTTTAGGAATATATTTTTGTTGGAAAATTAGATTTAAATAAGCATGGCTATTTTGAGTTATAGGAGTGCAGTGGATATGAGCAGCTTAAGTAATGCAGAAGCACACAGCATTATCATGATTCTTATCCTAGCTCATACTACCCATCAGATTAATAGCACTTTTGCACTTTTTATAACATATTTTCTATGCTGATGATTTCACATGTAACTCCTCAATAAATCAAGATATGCAACTGTGCCTCTGTGAAATCACTTTGCACATAGAATGTAAAAATGTTTTTTAGCACATAATCATAGGCCAACATCATTAGAAATAGCAAGAATAGTGTACAATGCTATGTTTTGTAGAGAGATGGATAGATCACATTTTATTATAGCACAATGATTTTTTATAGAAATATAGACTATTATATAATGGCGGTGTTAAGTCCAGTTTTATAATGCTTATCAAAAATTGTTTGCACTCAGGTATTGTAAGCACAAATAATACTGGCACCTCAAATCAGAGAAGGTAGAAGGCAGGGACTGAATGAGAATGAGGACGCTAGACTAGTTTATGGAACAGATGAAAACTAATTTTGTGACCAAACCTCACCCTAGTAAGAGCAACCTGGTGGACAAAATCAGTGTCCAAAATGTGCATTGAGTTTCAGGAGAAGTGAGGTCCAGAAGATGTGATCTATTAGGCAAACAACATTCATTCATTTATCTATTTAGTCAACAACTATTGTTTTTCGTGTATTTTGCACTATGCTATACAGAGCTTACAGTATTAGAAGAAAGAGACAAATAAATAAATAAACCTTTAAGATACCAAATGAAACTGGAATCTAGGCAACAGATAAGAAAATATGCTCAAAGGCATCAGTCCCGCTGCTGAGTAATAATAGATCAGAACCACCTTTGCCCTCACATCTGCATCCCGGTAATGAGGGCGGGTGAAAGAAGGGTGTCAAGATAATAGGAACCTTCTATGCCAGACTTTGTAATACCCACTTCTGCATCTTCCAATTCATTCTTCTTATAGTTGCCAGAGGGATCATTTCATAATGCAAATTTGACCAAGAAGAAAAATTGAGATTTATTTCTTGGTACTAATTATTAACATTATAATTAAAATTCTTTTTACATCAGTTTTTTAAATTAAACTAGGTGCCATCGGCTGAAACTGCCCAAGATAGCTTTCCACCCAGCTCTATATTATGGTGCTTCGTACAATTTCTGGCACAGAATAGGCACATAACAAGAATGTATTGAATCAATCAGACACTAAGAAAAATGAACCTCAATATTCCCACAAGGAAAACTTTCTTGAGATAAACTGTAAATAGGATGTTATATAGACAAATGAATTGACAGAGAAATTGTAGAAGATAAATGTATAGATTGATAGAGCAGAAGAATGGGTGAATGTTGAGATGGACTCATGGAGAGGCAAATGTAATCATTTGAGGTTTACTTTATGACCGAGAATATTGTAAAATTTGGTAGATGTTTGTTTGGTATTGCAAATCCACATTTGCATTTGCATCATCTTGGCGGAGTATTATTTCCATATACTTTAAGCAGAAAATTGTTGAGATAGATAGGGCCTGAAAAGCTAAGCAATTGTTCAAATACTGATTTAAAAGTATATCCTTATACCTTATCTAAACACTATTAACAATTTTGATATATTATTGTGATGTGCTGCTTCTCCCCTTCCCCCTTCCCTTTCCTCCCCCAAACCCTTTCTCATTCAAGATACTATTGCTGGAGTCAGCTGCATGAGTGCAGGCAGAAAGGACTAGCTAGTTTGTTGCCATTGTTTTTCTGTTACTATGCATTCATAATGTTTGCTATTGGCTAGCAAATTATGCTCAAATTTTGGATAGACTATGTTAATATGAGGATTATATTAGTCCATTTTCACACTGCTGTTAAGAACTGTCTTAGAGTGCGCCGAGATCGCGCCACTGCACTCCATCCTGGGCGACAGAGCGAGACTCCCTTAAAAAAAAAAAAAAAAAAAACTACCTTAGACTGGGTCATTTATAAAGAAAAGAGGTATAATTGACTCATAGCTCCACATAGCTGATGAAGCCTCAGGAAACTTACCATCATGGAGAAGGGGAAGCGCGCATGTCTTACATGGCAGCAGACGAGAGAGAGCGAGCGAAGGAAGAACTTGCCAAACACTTGTGAAACCACCAGATCTCATGGAAACTTACTCACTGTCACAAGAATAGCGTGGGGGAAATCACCCCAATTATCCAGTCACCTTCCGCCAAGTTTCTCCCGCAACATCTGGGGATTACAATTCAAAATTAAATTTGGGTGGGGACACAAAGCCTAACCATATCAAGGATTCTATGCTAACCTAAGTATTTAGGAGCCCTGCTTTATAAGTAGATGCAGCAACGTTAGCTGATACAATAGCTATACCAATTTAATTCTGTGATTTGCTATTTCCCTCAATGGCTTATGAGGAGCGACACAGAAAAGAGGTGACAGAATAACCTGCTGTCCTTAGATATGCTGCCCAGAATTATTCTGGCATCATGATAATTTATCTGCATATTTTGAGGACGAAGGATTATGTGGAAATACAAATATGGACGAATAAATGAAACATATGTTAATCTATACAGATAGAAGGATATCGGCCAGGTCCAGTGGCTCACGCCTGTAATCCTGGCATCTTTGGAGGACAAGAAAGGTGGATTGCTTGAGCTCAGGAGTTTGAGATCAGTCTGGACAACATGGCAAAATCTCATCTGTACTAATAATACAAGAATTAGTCAGGTGTGATGGCACATGCCTGGGGCCCCAGCTACTTGGGAGGCTGAGGTGGGAGGATCACTTGAGCCTGGGGAAGTTAAGACTGCAGTAAGCCATCATTTGCCACTGCACTCCGGCCTGGGTGACAGAGTGAGACCCTGTCTCAAAAAATATATAAATAAAATAAAATAAAAGTAATTTGGCTTTAGAGTGCTAATTATGGTTTTCTGTCGTACTAGTAGAGGAAGTGATTATATAAATAATCCGTTGCTTTTTAGTTTTGAACTGTTAAGAGATATCCAATTTTTAAAGTTTGTTTAAACTGGCATTCAGATTTCCTGGGTGTAATCCATGTTCTGCTGACTGAGAATAGTTAAAATAATTTTTAAAGG
This sequence comes from Macaca fascicularis, assembly GCF_037993035.2. Taxonomy (NCBI): domain Eukaryota; kingdom Metazoa; phylum Chordata; class Mammalia; order Primates; family Cercopithecidae; genus Macaca; species Macaca fascicularis. Next base: position 60,551,761 of record NC_088391.1, on the reverse strand, counting down.
TGTATTGTGACAACTGCATCTGAGAGGAGTCAAAGAGCTGTTTAGCTTTTCCTTATTTTCTTTTTGTTCTGTCAACAACTCATTTCTCCTCTCCTCAACCTTGAAAAATGGATGTAATAAAATATGACATAAGTCAAAATAGAATTTTTCATTCATCATTATACAGAAATTGAAATCAAATTAACTTTAAAGTTTTTTGGCATTGAAAATGAACAACAGATATTGAGAAGAGAAGCAGAAATTTATTTTCTTCCGTCTTCCTTTCTGAATCATTCTATGCCCATTATGTTTTTAAGAAGGGGGTTTAAAAAGTTAGGAGAATATCAATAAGTACATCAAAAAAGACTACCCATTTAAAGTGGACATTAAGCACATCATCGGCATAAGAGCCTGAAACACACTGAATATATTGAGGAGATTTTTTCAAACATTGTGCTGACTGCTTTCTCCTCTGTCTTGGGGTTAAAATTAACAGTGAATTCAAAACCACTTCAAGGTATTATAATCATCTGAGGTTTACTTTATGACCCAGAATATCGTAAAATTTGGTAGAAAATCATGTGTACCAACAAATATTGTCTATAAGGGTAACCATTATCCCACTACCATTATTTATATGCTTTTAGAAAGTTATGTGTTATAAACCAAAATATGAAAATTATTTTCATTTCAAATATATTAGGATCTACCCTAAAACTTTAATTCTTAGAATTCTCTTAGGACAGAATCAGTTTGATAAAGCATGTACATAAATCCAATGTGAGTTTATCACAGAAAGGCACATTTGGTTTAATATTGAAAAGAGTAATAATGTAACTTAATACAATGACAATTAAATGAATGTCTGAATAAGTGAATAGATGATAAAAGTCAATATCCATTATAAAAATGCTCCCCAAACTTGAAAAATAAACTGATGTTGTTAATTTGATAATAAGAATCTACAAAATATTCATAGTCAAATATGGAAATGTTTTGTGTTTTTCATTAGAATGAGAAGAAAAACATGACTGCTAATACCATTTTTATTAGACATGTTAACAGAACAACTAGCCATGTTAGGCAATAGAAAGAAAGCAAATTGCCACCAATTGGAAAGGAATAAATAAAAATGCCATTATTCAAGATTATGTGATAAATATCTAATAATTTCATATGAATCAAACTAGAAACTGTTAGATTGAAATAATAAGATTGCTATATACTCAGTCAATATATAAAATTAATTGGGCTGGGCATAATGGCTTATGCCTTTAATTCCAGCTCTTTGGGAAGCCAAGGAAGGTGGATCACTTGAGCCCAGTAGTTTGTGAGCAGACTGGGTGACATAGTGAGATCTCATCTCACTAAAACTTGAAAACAATAATAATAAAAATAAAAAGTTAGCCAGGCATGGTGGCACATGCTTGTAGTACCAGCTACTCTGGAGGTTAAGGTGGAAGGTTTGCTCAAGCACTAGAGCTGGAGGTTGCGGTAAGCCGAGATTTCACCACTGTCTGGGTGACAGACTGAGGCCTTGTCTCAAAAACAAGCAATCACACAAACCCCAACCCCCTCCCAAAAACAAAAACAAAAACAAAAACAAAAAATGAGCAAACAAAATTTATAAATTTAATGCAGTCTTTTTAAATTACAATTTTTTCGTGTAGTTTCATTGTGGCTGTGTGTACATTGGAAACATGATCTTAAAATTTAAATAAAAGTGAAAAGCGTCCTAAGTTCCAAGACAACTTTGAAAAATTATATATAAAAGCCTCTTATTAAATTATTTTAACTAGACATTGTAGTAACAATACAGTATAAATAAGTAGACAAATGGAATAGATTTGTGTTCAGAAACACAATCACACATGTAGAGAATCTTGATTATGGCAAAGGAGAAACCAAAGAGCAGTAAGGAAAGGCCCGCCAGTATGACAGATGTGGCTGGGTGATTTGGATATCTCATGTGGAAAATCGTAGTCTTATCCTCTATTACATATTACATTAAATATCAACTCATGCTGGATTTTAGATTTAAATATGACCCATAAAACAATAAAGCTGTTAGAATACAACATAGGAGATCACCTTCAAAAACAAATGAGGTGTGAAAGATTTCTTAACCTAGACCTACATAGGATCATCTATAAAGAAAATATGACAGTAAAATGTCTTCAGAAGATACCATTAAGAGGGTAAATAGTTGTTGGAAAGTGGGGAAAATATTTGCAATGCATATAACCAACAAAAGCATTGTTTCCAATATATAGGTAAATTCTAGATATCATTTTTAAAAGAACAGAAAAGCTAGGCAGAAGGTTTGAACAAGAACTCTTCAAGAGGTGATATCCAAATAGGCAACGACTACTGGGGGGGGGGGGGGGGGGAAGATTGGATGGCATTAGTTATCAGGGAAATGCAAATTAAAATTACAATATTATACCATCACCTACCCACTGGAAAGTCTAAAATGAAAAAACACATAATACACATAATACTGCATGTTGGAGAGAATGTAGAACAACTGACACACGCTCGTTACAGTGATGGTAGGAGTGGAGTGTAAATTAACACAGCCTCTTTGTAATACCAGTTGTCAACATTTACCACATTTAAAAGTATACACTGTCTTTGACCCAGAAATCCCATTGCTAATATCCATTAGAAATGCATACATACGAAAACATCTGAATGAAAATGTGTATTAGGAACATTATTACTGTTATGCAGTTATAAACAAATAATTTGTATTGAAATTAATTGTTTTATATTTCTAGAAAATAAACAGTTTTAAAAGTCCAGGAACATTTCCTTTGTTAATGTCATGAAATCTGGTAAATGTTGGTTTTCTTTACAGGAAAAAATAAAAGTATTTATTTTCAGCCAACACTGATGTCACTCTCGATTGCTCAATTCACATCTGATTTCTTAAAGTTAATTAATACAGAGATTTTGTGATTAATATACTTGAAATCTATGTGCCACTCTTTTGAAGCAGGCTATCCATTCTCACAGCATGGATCTTTATTTATTTTTTTGTTTCTTTGGTTTTTAATTTGATTTTGTTTGTTTGTTTTACAGGCAGACCTGCTGGACTCTAAATCACTTCTTTATTGTTTAATTTGCTCTCTATCTAAATATCTCCTGTACAAACTTGGGAAAAGAAGCATTCTCAATTCTATTTGTTAACAAAGTAATGTGTTTATATTTAAAACAATTTTCCTCAGAAATGTTAAGGCCAATTATTATCCTTAAAGTATGAAAATGACACTAATGGTTGAAAATTTAATGGTTTCTTAAAAAATTCAATTTGGTTTTACAAAGATAAATTAACTTTTGTTCTGTGACTATCATATGCCTTTAACAAGTTTTCATCTTGTAGTTAATTTTAACTACTATATACTGGCACTTCTTTTGCTTGAAGGCTATAAACTTTAATAGAGTCTCTGATACGGAGCTCACACTCTGACCAGGAAGGCCAAGGTAAGATGCAGGAAAGGCAGACAGCCCAAATACAGTAAGACCCCACACCCACCACCTTATTATAAAAAAGAAAAGACAAAAGAAAAAAGCTGGCAACTAGAGGCAAAAAAAAGGCTGCTTGGAATTCAAGGTTTTCAGAAACATGACCTGAAAATGACAGAGTTCACTATTAGTAATTGTTTGGACAATGCTTATACATCTATAGATTGTTTATTTCATTTTCGTGATAATAATTTTGTATGTGCCAGGCTGAGAGGTGAATCCCAGAGTTCCTGAATATAGAAAAATCGATTTAAAGTTATCATTCTGAGAACAAGAACAATGGCAACTGGGAGATTTTAAATTTGTGTGATCTCTTCCTAAATAACTGGGAGAGTGTGTCTATGTCAGATGACTCAGATTTTGTTTTGGTTTGGTTTTACTGGTAAAATATACATTTAAATATTATTATCATGACCAGATAAGACAGTTATTACAGATTTCAGATATGTTACCTACTACTGAAAACAAACACATCTAATTCAAAGATTTGTATTTTCCAAAAAAAGCCTTAAAATTGTAAAATTACTTTTTAGAAAATTTAAAATATATATTTATATATTTCTGATTGCAGGTTAGTGTTTTTAAAATATGTATCAAAATGTAGGACAAATTAGTATTTTTTCAATTTCCCTTCCAACATTTGAGTTTTACGTGAAGAACTAAACCTCTGGAAATTAGTTTATTATTGCTTAGCACACTAACGTTTGCTATTCTCTCAGTTCCCATGACCTATTAAATAAATACATATATACATATATATATATATATATAATTTGCAACATGATAAAGTCTGCTTGCAGACAATATTTGACATAATTCTATAGAGCTGAATAATCATTAAATGAGGATAATATGACTTCAGAAAAACTGCTCATGTGACATGATGGTGACAAAATCCAGACTGTATTCTGTGTAAACTATTCACTTTAAAGTTATTTGTACTAGAAAAATTTTCTGACAAACAAAAAGCAAATGATGCAGTTAACTCCCCTATACTTATTTTCCTGCTTCAACAACTATCATAAATTTGTTCTTATTGTTTCATCCATTTTTCTGCCCTGTGTCCCTCCTTTTTTCTCTAAAGTTTTGTAGAGAAATTTCTGAACATATTTTCAACCCAAAACGTTATTGAATTATTCCAGAAGCAAACAAAGGTAATAAGGACTTTATTTGTTAATGTAACCCCAAAGTTATTATTCTGCTAATAAAAACTTCAATAGTTGCTTATTTAAAGGTAATGCCTAGGTTATATTGATATTCAAAAATGTCTCAAACATTTTTTAACAGTTGGTATGTTTGAATTAGGATCCAGGTAAAGGTTACTCACTATATTTTGTTATATTTCTAATTCACATTTAACTTAAAACAGTTACTTCTTCCTAATTATTTACTCGTTATCTTTTGCCATTGATTTATTAAATATTCAGTCAGTTACTTTATAAAATATTCCACATTCTGGATTGAACTATTTTCTCCATTGTGGTATCTTTTATTTTCTCATATTTAAAAATCTTTGCATATTTAAAACTATTTGTGGACATTGTTTAAATATTTTTAAAGGAGATTTTGATGGCACAGATTATGTATTTCTGTTGGGGTGTGTGTCTATATACGTCTGCATCTATCTGTGATGTTTTGTTTGTATTAACTACAGCACTAAAAATTAAATTTTTACGTGCCGGGCAGCCTATGCTTCAAGGTGATCCTGATTTTCTAGCATTCAACCAACACCTCACTTTACACATCATCTTGGCAGTGCACAAACTCCCCAACCACGGTGTGCAAATTCACATAACATCGTGGGAAATATGAATATTCTCTGTGAAACAGAAATTCCACATCTTCTGTAACAAACTTCTTTATTTTCAGTAAGGCATAGGTATTTTTGTTTATTCATTTGTTTTAGGAGTGTTCAAGTTAAAAATTGAATGGGTGGGAAAAAATGGAGCAGGAAAACAAACTAAGAATTTGTTTGTTGTGTTTTTTGGAAAATCCTTTTTCACAGTTTTATTTTATATTCATTCTTCTGGATTCTTACCACCCTTTCTGTTTTTGTATCTGAACCTGCAATTGTGGGCCAAAGGCAAAGGTATATTTTCTTCATTCATTCAGAGTACATTCATTAAAGGAGTCTTCAGGGTTTTGCCACTCAAAATGTGAAATAACTGTATGTGCTATATGGTTATGAAATTTTATTGAAAATAATTTTTGTTTGAATTTAATAACAATAACTTCAGTCTTCTGACTTTGATCTCTTGAATTACTAGTCTCTCCCTCACTGTGAATCCTGATAAATGTCACTAAACTCAGTTGTGTTCATGTTATAATTATTTCCCCACTTTCAGAGGCTACTTTTCGATTGAGTAAACTGAAAGTACCTTCTTACCCAGGGAATCGAACATCCCATAAGCTAACCAAAACTTACATCTTGAGACACACCATTTCCTCAGTCTTTCTTGAACATAGTCACGCTACTTACCTGTTTCCTCAAAGCTGACCATGCATTAAAACGAAAAACAAAACAAAACAATGCAACAACAATAACAACAACAGCAAAACACTACAGTTATTTTTGTACAAATTTTCCTTTTTTTTTTTTTTTTCTAGCAAATTTAGGCTAGACTTTCAGAACTGGTTTAAAGGAAACTTCATCTATCGAGTATTCCATAATTCTCCCAGATTTTTAATCATTTCTTCTACTTCATTACCATAGCAGTCTGCAAACATCTGTTTCATATACCCTAATTCTACTGTGGATAATAGTTATTTATATATCTGACACTTTTTTGTAGAAAGACATCATGACATGTATTTCTGTTGAATGAATCTGCATTCATCTATGAGTCTGGATGCATTTTTAAAATATCTTAAAATTTAGGAAGCTAGACATAATGGATGTTCATTCTAGAATACAAGCTCAAATGTTTGAGCCTTTAGAGAAAAAATAAGTTTCCTTCTTCATGACAGGTTTTGCAAAAAGTAAAATTTTTATAGTAACAGTTGAATGTGATTAGAATATGTTATGCACTATTGTCATTGAATTTTAGATATGATCCCAAAACAGACACGTGGACCATGGTGGCTCCTTTGAGTATGCCCAGAGATGCTGTTGGGGTCTGTCTTCTTGGTGACAGATTATATGCTGTTGGTGGCTATGATGGACAGACATACCTCAACACTATGGAATCCTATGACCCACAAACTAATGAGTGGACACAGGTAAGATTGTCATCAGCATAATTCACTTCAAGGATAAGAATTTATTTCATTTTCTTTCTGTGGAGGAGGGGTATACAAACAGTAATCTAGTAAAAGTATCCTAAACCCAAAACGATTGCTTTTGTCCAACATTGTGTTAATTTTGTAAAAAGTTCATTAAATTATACATTCTTATGTACTTTTTATTACTACAATACCAATAAAATATTTATTAAAAAATGACATACATGCTTATTGAGATTTCCATTTTCCACAACAAGAAACAGAATCTGAATTTGAGTTACTGAAGTAAAAAATAAAAGTGTAATATATTGATTCACAAAACCCTAACTTTAGAATGTTTGGTTTTAGAAACAATATAAAGGCTGCAGAAATCAACCTTCTTGGCATTCATTTTTGTTACTGTTTATTAGGTCCATTTTTATCTGTTGCAGAGAGAATTTTCCACCTGGTGGTGCTGCTGGAAAGTCCAAATAGTAATCCCCGCAGCCATAAACAGAAAATAACTTTTTAAAAATCCCAGTTCAATTAAAAGAATAAACAAGAAAGGGCTTTGCATAGCCTGTCATGTAATGAGTGCTCACTCCTTGTCAATCATTTTGTCCAGGAAGTTGGAGTAAAATGACTGGCTTATCTTCGGTGAGGCATTATCTCTTACATACACACTGTAGTTAGAGACTCAGGATCTTGCTAGAATGAAACAGCTCCCATTGTAATCACATAACTAGAGGATGTGTGTTGGTGTGTGTGAGTGTGATGGGAGGATGAGGCCAGGGCAAACTAATTATAGTGGAAAACATCTTAGCTGCATAGCTACTATGGCCTTGCTTATGATGGAGGAAATTGATACATTCTGACTTGTGCCCTTACATATTTGATTTCTCTTTACTTTCATTATTCTCCAAGTCTCTCAATATTTCTATTATTTCTCACTTTTACCAGAAATCTAAAAGTAAGATACTGTTCAAATAAATCGTTTCCATCTAAGAGTGCGGTACATCTCTAAAGCTTTATTTAATTGAAGCGGGATAATAACCACATCTCCTCATATTGCCTCAGTGGGTAGAAGGATCTAATTTTGGTCACAGAAATTGACTACAATTTATCTAAAGAATTTGAAACCCGATTAAAGTACATTTGTTTTAAAGATACTTACTTTTAACGAAACATAATTTCCTTGATTTTGCCAGTTTTGATGGTACATGTTCAGCAACAATATTTAGTTAGACTAACCTCAGAGTACAAAACCAAATTCCTAATGGCTAGACTAAGGTACCTGCATTGTGAATTTATTATCCTCTAAAGGAAAACTCTTGACTTCAACAAAAATAGGTACATGTAGCCAAGTAAGAAAAAAGGAGGAGTAGAGAAAAGAAGGGAAAATATCAAGAGATCTAAGTCTTGTTATTTTCTACATTTTACTTTAATTGCTAAAGAAGAAGCATTTCTTATTCAAAGAGCACTGTATGTAAAAAGAAGTGAGCAATTATTGCTTTTCACATTATTGCACTAAAATTTTGAAGGATATATTTTGACTCTGTACCTTTCTGAGTCCCTAGTGTTTCCAAAGCAAACCCTGCATGCATGAATTAATGATTGTTGATTTACTAAGGAACTGTACTAGCTAAATGTGTGTGTTTTAAATGTTCCACTTAACAGAACATTAAACAAAGGAAGCTTATGTTTATATAAGTGATGTAATATAATATATGAATACATATTTCTAATAAAGAGTAATTATGCTTATCATTCCTCTAAAATTGAAATCAAAACAATGTATGTAGTAATAATAGGTAAAAGACTGCTAAAGATCATTTTCCTTCATCTGTATTTTATTATACTTTTTTGGATTATATAGTATCTTACAAACAGCAAAGTGGCATTTAAAATGTTTTATAACAACTTTACTTTAATATAATAAACATTAAATTTAAAACTATTAAATTACTTTAAGATTTTGCTTCCATATCTTCTCAATATTTATATTTTTAAGGCTCTCGAGGGATGAGCAGCAGACCCATACAAAATCCCTTTAAAAATTTTCAGGATTCTAGCCTACTTGAAAGGTTTCCCATATTTGCTGAATTCCTGTCACTTTCACTCTATATGTCCTATAAGTGGCATAAGTTGATTATCCCATATAAGTTGATAATCACCCACAAAAGGCTGATTGTTAAAATAAATAAGCAAACTATATTAAAATATCCAAATATGTGGATATTTGGAAAAATACTCAGGTTAGCTTGAGTTGGAAATAGATTAGGAATCGATTGCCAGTTTTGTTGCCTTGTTTTACAGAGAATGTATACACATACCATATGTATAGATACATGTGTGTATCTATGTATGTTTTAAATAAATTTGACTTTTGTCATTTAACACTGGGCTTATTTTTTGTGTTTGATTTGAAAAAATGATGCACGTGCTTCAAGACACAAAAAAGAACTTTAACCCATTTCCCCTTGCCTAAGTAAAACTGCCCTTTAATATATTCTCTTGGTATATTCTGATAGCACTATCAGACTGCATTCATCTGCAGGTTATAAGGAATCAACGACAATGTTTCTTTTATTGTGGGGTCTCCAAAGACTAGCAGAGTTGCTGGCTCAGAGTAGGAGGTAGTATGAATGTTTCTCAAATAAATTGAGAAGTATTGTTGCAACTAGGTATACTTTTTGTGTATGCATTTCATTTATTTGTACACAATAGATATATAAGATATATTGAGAATGATATATTGCCAAATTTGTTACAGAGAAGCCTGGTGAAAGATCTACATTCAGCATTACTTTTATTTCATTGGTTCTGTGGCCAACCTTTTTAGGTTATCATACTACTCATGCTGAAGGGTACAACCCCTAGAGGGAGAACAAGGGGAGATTTTTAAAAATATATATTAAATAAATCTGGACCAAGAGGAAAGAAGGATAACTTTTCTTAAACATTTAAAACATACTTATATAGAAAAATACCAAATCTTTAAAATAGCATGATTAATTCTTCGGTAAGAGAATAGCACTTTGATAGAACTTAAGTGCATTGGGCAGAGAAATCTTCTTTCAGGAAATATGTGGAATGAGGTCTGACAAATGAGTAATAGCTAACTAGATGAAAATATAGGAATGCTTTGGCTTAAGGAACATTATTTGTAAGAGCCAGAGGAAGAATATTTGGTATGTCTCACTGAGCAAGAAAGAGAATCATTAAGTTTTGAGAGATAGACATGGTTTACATTATGTAACCTGAGCTATGTGGAAGACTGAAGAAATGGATAGAATTAAACTTGTTGGAGATATATTTAGAGAGCTTGATGATTCAGATTTAGGGTTGAGTGAGGTAAAAAGAAGGGTCGAGGATTCTGTCTTGAACAACTGGGTGGAGATGGGTGTCATTTGCTGACATAAGAAACACAAGGGGAATATCGCATTTTGGTTTTTGGAAAAACAGAAAGGATTCATTTTCACATGCACACATACACACAAGCATATATAAAGATAGAGGTATAGATGTAGATGAAGGTATAAAGTTAAGTTACTCACTCTATATGTAGTCTAGTACACAGTACTGAATATTGAATGGACATCAGGTAGCCTTTGGGAAAGTTTCCAAAAATACAATTACCCAATATTAATCCTAAATTTCCATGTAGTGATAGGGTTTGTGCACATATACAGTCATACGTTCCTTAAAAATGAAATACAATCTGAGAAATCCATCCTTAGGAAATCTCATCATTGTGCACATACTACAGAGCATACTTAGACCAACCCAGATGATATGGCCTTCTACACACTGAGGCTGTATGATATAGCCTATAGCTCCCAGGCTACAAAGCTATGTAGTATGTTACCGTAATGAGTATTCTGGGTAATTGTAACAGAATAGTGTTTGTGTATCTAAACATATCTAAACATAGCAAAGCTACTATAGAAATGTGGTACAAAAGATAAGAAGAGGTACACACCTGTATAGGGCATTTAACCTGAATGGAGCTTGCAGGACTAGAAACTGCCCTGCATGAGTCAGTGACGGAGTGATGAGTGGATGTGAGGGCCATGGACATTACTATATGTTACTGTAGACTTGAAAAACACTCTACACTTAGGCCACACTAAACTTATTTTAAAATATTTTTCTTTCTTTAATAATAAATTAACCTTAGCTTACTGTATCTTTTTTTAACTTTTTAAACAATTAAATTTTAAAAAACTTTTTGACTCCTTTATAGTAACAGTTACGTTAAAGCACAAACACATTGTCCAGCTGTAAATTATTTTCTTTATATCCTTATTCTATGAGCTTTTTTCTATTTTCAAAAAAAAGCAGTACAACAGGTTTGTTTACACCAGTGTCACCAGAAACATTTGAGTAACGCGTTGTGCTTTGATGTTAAGAGGATTACGACATTACCAGATGATAGGAATTTTTCATCTCCATTATATTATGGCACCACCATTGTATATGTGGTTCATCCATGACCAGAACCTCAAGGATGAAAATGCAGCTATACAGTGCATGACTGTATTTTGTAAATGCTTCTTAAATGACTCTGATGTGAAACAATCCATGAAAATCATTAGATAATAAAAGAAAGACCAGGGAAAGTGCATGCATTTTGGAGTCAGGTAAACTTAGCTTTGCATACATTGATGCTGTGGGATTAACATGTTATCTCCTGATACTGTATTCACTACTATCTCTCTCATGGACATAACAGTACAAAATGTGATTACAAAGATAACAGTGATGACCTATAAAAACTATTCTTCACACAAATATATCACAAATATATTCACATGCTCCTTCCCAACTCTCATTTTGTGCAATAATTCTATGAGGAAGACAAGTGATGTTACATTAAATTAGCTTTTACAAATAATCCATTAAAGAATAAAAAATAAATATCATGTGGATTTTTTTAACCTACAGTGGGATGATGGGTAACAACAAATACATTCAAAATAACTGGTAGAAAATGGAGGTAATTTTTATATTTAGAGTGTAAGAATGTGTCCTTTTCCAATCAATAAGATAATGTATGTGATTTGAGGCTACTTTGTTTGCAGCTATTTTATTTCTTACATTTTATACACTTACTTTTCACTCTGAAATAATATCATGTAATTTCTAATCTACCTTGATATTCTTAGAAAACTGTAATAAAAATTATTGATATCAAAAAGCTCAAATTATCAAAATGTTGGCTTGTCTCCAAAGAATAAATTTTCATTACAAACTCTGTAAAAATTATTGCTTTTAATATATTTCTAACCATTTTCATATTCAGCATTATTAAAAAAATACTCAGTTCTCATTTCAGTGATTGTCATAAGATGGAAAATTTTTAATAAGCATGTAGCAATTATAATTATGGCCTATTTATGGCAAAATATTGAATTTATTTCATTGTATGTCTCTGTCTAAAATGAATGAATAACACATTTAATTCAATACAATATCTGGGGAAATAACTTCAAAATGATTGCAGTAAGTGTAATAGCTATTTCATCTAAAATATAGTCCAAGCTATCACTATGAAATATTATCACAAATGTGTCCGTGCAAGCTCCAGAATAGAGCTTTGATGGAAACTTTTCTATAGCAGATTAATTTCAATAAAAATCATTAAATATTTTAATACTGTTTTTAAAAACTCCATTAAAATTGTAGGCTTAAAAATTTTCAATATATAAATCATTGGTTTTTTTAAAAATGCCATTTTCAGTGTTTTCATTGTTATTGTACTACTCTGGCTAACATGGGAAAATGAGCACATTTATTTATGATTTTCCTGTATATAATCTTTAAAATATAAGTTGTATATTTTTCTATGACAGTAAAACTTGTCTTAAGTTGTGTTTCATCTTTTTTAACAGATGGCTTCCTTGAATATTGGGAGAGCAGGTGCCTGTGTGGTAGTCATCAAGCAACCTTGACTTATTGATATTTTACTTGGAAAGATTTTACTTGCTGGAGTGGTTATTTTTATACTGAGTGGCAAGAATGAGAACTTCCAGAGATAAAAACTCTTCAAGAACAAGGATCTCTGTAGCATTACCTATTGATGTTGAAAGAGTTAGTAGATCAAACAGAATAGTAGGAAACAAGAAAACATTAAACTTATACAGGAACAATGTCTGGCCATATGTTAGTTCGGGAATGGTTATTGGTAATTTGTTTTGTATTATAGCATACAATAACTAGAGTTACCAAAGGCTTGTTTTTTCTTGAGCAGTTGAAAGGAGAGACCAGTATTTGTGACATGGATAATTTCATGACCACAGCTCATTCAATCATTTTATAGTCTATGGCAATATCCAAGAGATTGCCAAGAGTAGAGGACAGAATATTTCATCTGACAGAATCTGATTGGTTTACTGTTTTTCTAATCATATGTGATCACACTGGGAAGCAGAATTATGCTTTATTAAAATAAACCTACTTCTGCCTCATTTTCCTAAGCTATGAGAACGATTAGAGAAACAGATTCATGCTTGTATCTTGCATTCAGAAAACAAACTGTCCTGCTAATCAAAGCTGCATATTTCATCAGAGATAATGGTTGAATTTTATGACAACCATACTGGCAATCTGAAACTGGCAAACACAAAGGATTGTTTTCATTAGGCTTACCATGTTGCTTTGCTTTTTTAACACACTGAGCCAAAGATTCAGTATAATTATGAGGCTTTTGCCTTATGTTGAGTTCAGTGTAAGCATGGAAGCTAGTGATTCTGAATGTTATATATATCCATTGCATGTTGAACTCCTTTAGCATTTTGTTCTTAAACAAACTTAGAATATCAAAAGAAAAATGTATGATCCATTAAGTGAGAGTGTTTATGATTATTGCTAGAAAGAAGGAAGACTTCATATTCTCATCACCCATTTTTCAATCTTGTTACATTGATCTGTACATTATTTTAAGCTACATGTTTGTAATTGTTTAAAACATAAAGTGGAAACATTACACAATGTCCTTAATAAATAGATCCATGTAAATTTTAATTACGGTTAATAAATGATCAAAAATTTGCATTTATCAGTGTATTTTTTAATAAATTTTAAATCAAATGTAAGGTGAAAGTCAACAAGGTAGGTACAGAGACAGGCAATTATATTATCTGACTTTTCAAATTGAAAGAAGTATGTATCTCCATAAAAACATAATACTTATGCTGATGCCAAATGTAATTTTAATTATTGTTTCTTCTGTATTCACCCACTTGAGACAGTTATCATTGGTGCCCAGAAAACACGCATTGCTTAATAAGAGTACTAAGACTAGTGTAGGAGCTAGAAGAGGCAAGAGAAACTTCTTTGATTAAAAAAATCAATGAAAACTATGGAATGGACTTTTATTGTTAGGTAGCCAAAGTATTTGAAATCTAACAACTGAGGAAAATATTAAGAAACAGTTTGTCTCAAGGAAACATTAGGAAATTTGAATTTTCTCGAAATGAACGCATGGTCAAATGTATTAGTTTATTTCAGAAAAATGATGCCATTATAGCTAAAAAAAATATGGTAATATCAATGATAATTTTTACATTGTGGTGAAAAACATGTGATATCAAATTTACAATCTTCAGTATTTCCAAGTATACCATTCAGTAGTGTTAAACATATTCACATTGTTGTGCAACCAACTGATTTGCAAAACTGAACCTCTATACTCATTAAACGACTCCCTTTCTTCCTCTCCCTCCAGCTCCCGGTAACCACATTCTACTTTTTGTATCTATGAATTTGATTACTGTAGAGGCTACATGTAACTGGAATTATACAGTAAGTTTTGTAACTACTATATTTTACTTCACATAATGCCTCAAAGTTAATCTATGTTGTAGTATATGACAGAATGTCCTGTTTTAAGGCTGAGCAAAATTCTATTGGATGTGTATGCAATATTTTTAAATCGATTCATCTATGCATGGACACTGGTTGCTTTCACTTCTTTACTTTTGTGAATAATGCTGCTACAAATATTGGTGTGTAAATATCTCTTCAAGATCCTGTTTTTAATCCTTTTAACCATATATAACAAAAGTGGAATTGCTGGATCATATGGCAATTGAAATTGCTTTTGTTTTTTTCTTAGGAAGCACCATACTGTTTTCCATAGTAGCCATACCGTTTAGCATGCCCACCAACTGTGTGCAGAATATCCTTGTCAACATTTTTTGTTTTAGAAAGTAGTCTTCATAATGAGCATAAGATGATAGCTATTGCCTTGTGATTTTAATTTGCATTTCCTCAATCATTGCTTGCTGGCTATTTTTATATAATCTTTGGATTAATGTCTATTCAAGTCCTTTGTGCATTTTTAAATTTTTAATTTATTTATTTTTTCTTTTTATTCTTCTATTTTATTTTCCTAGGCTTTAGGGGAACAGGTGGTGTTTGGTTAATGAGTAAGCTCTTTAGGGTGATTTGTTAGATTTTGGTGCACCCATCACCGGAGTGGTATACACTGTACCCAATTTGTAGTCTGTTATCCCTCACCACCTCCCATCCTTTTTCCAAAGTCCCCAAAGTCCATTGTATTATTTTTGTCCCTTTTTATCCTCATAGCTTAACTCCCACTTGTGAGTGAGAACATACAATAATTGGTTTCCCATTAATGAGTTACTTCACTTAGAATAATGGTCTCCAATTCCATCCAGGTTGCTTCAAATGATAATATTTCTTTCCTTGTTATGGCTGAGTAGTATTCCATTGTGTATGTGTGTGTGTGTATAGATAGATAGATAGATAGATAGATAGATAGATAGATAGATATAGAGATATATCTCTATCTCACAATTTTTTATCCACTAATTGATCAATGAGCATTTGGACTGGTTTCACATTTTTGCAATTGCTAATTGTGCTGCTAAAAACATGTGTGCAAGTATCTTTTTTGTACAACGACTTCTTTTCCTCTGAGTAAATACCCAGTACTGAGATTGCTGGATCAAATAGTAGCTCTACTTTTAGTTCTTTAAGAAATGTCCACACTGTTCTCCATAGTAGTTGTACTAGTTTAAATTCCCACCAGCAGTGTAAAAGTGTTTCCTTTTCATAGTATCCCTTCTGACATCTATTATTTTTTAATTTTTTTATTATGGCCATTCTTGCAGGAGTAAGGTGGTATCACAATGTAGTTTTGATTTGCATTTCCCTGATCTTTAGTGATGTTGAGCATTTTTTCATATGTTTTTTGGCCATTTGTACATGTCCTTTTGAGACTGTATATTCATGTCCTTAGCCCATTTTTTGATGAGATCATTTACTTTTTTCTTGCTAATTTGTTTGAGTTCCTTGTAGATTCTGGATTAGTCCACTGTCAGAAGTAATGATTGTGAAGATTTTCTCCCCCTCTGCGAGTTGTCTGTTTATTCTGCTCCTTGTTTCTTTAGCTGTGCATAATCATTTTAGTTTAATTAAGTACCAACTATTTACCATTGTTTTTGTTGCATTTGCAAGTCAATAAATATGATACAACACATAAACATAATTAAAAACAAAAATCACATAATCATTTCAATAGATACAGAAAAAGCATTTGAAACAATTCAGCATCCTGTATGATTAAAACCCTTTAGCAAAATCAGCATGGAAGGGACATACATTCTCGTGTGTTAATATTACTTGAGGCATTCTAAATGAAGATTGTACTCATGTGTTCTTCATTTAAATATAGTATATGGTTTGTATATTTTAAGACCTATATTTATGACAGAATATTTTTCCTAAGCTCAATGTAATTGTGACAAAATTAATTTTAAATTATTTATTTCCCATCTTTATTTTGTAAATTTTTCTCCTTATACTCAGTATAGTTTTAGCGATGGCTAATATAATGATATGATTTAATGAATAGTGTAAACTATTAACTATTATCCATCAAAAACAAACAAAAAACTAAACAACTGTTAAAAACTTTTCAAAATTAAATTAAAACATTCCTTTTAATTTAAAATGTGGATAAAAGGTGATAACTTAGTTTTCACCTGAAAATATTGAAACATTATAAATGAAATAAAAATTATTACATTTTATAAGATGAACAAAGCAACTGAATAAATTTATTCATTCCATTTATACTCTACAATAACATGTGCTCAAAATAGTACTGATGTCATTTAACTATTACAGGTATTAAAAATCATTATTTAAAAACTTAAAATATTTTTAAATAAATATAAAAGATAACATTTTATAGACTAAACAATCAACTAAGTAAATTTATGTGTATCCTTATATTCTACAAACTGTCATGTGATCAAAACAGTACTGTTAATGTTTTACTATCGTAGACATTAAAGTTTTAAACCTTAAAATTCCTGTTTATATTAAAGAGTACTTTTCTCATCTATTCAATTTGTAATTGAAACATCCAGTTAACAGTTATAACAGTTAACAGTGATTAAAAAAAATAGTAAATTTCTATCGGTAAAATATGTTGCATTATTTTCATGATTATAGATATGCAGTACATCAAGTGGTATCACGTAGCCATAATTAAGTGTTAACCTTTGTTTTAGTACATTATATTTCATAGGATCTTGGCCTCTTCCGATTGGTTCTGATAGCATCGGCTTGCATCCCTTTGCACTCTCCTCCCAGTGCACACCATTTATTCTACTCACGTATTTTCTCCAGCAGACAGAACATGTACATAATATTAGCACTCTGAAATGGATAAATTCATTTTCAAATTTTAAAGAATAGAGGAAAAGATAAGTTGATTTATGTCTGTTTAAAAAAACGGTAAAATATTGTAGTGGTCATATTCAAAAAGTTAACATTAACAATTTTATAAATGGTTTTATTTTCCTGAGAATTTTCTCCAAACTAATTTGCTACATTCAATCATTTTTGTATACAGAATATATTAGCCAAATACTGCTTATACTGCATGCAGTGATTATGTATATCAAATTTATCATAAGCAGACTATGAGGAGTAGTTTGAATAATGAATTCAGAGCCATTATGAAGTGTTTTTCTAGGACAAAATAAACTAAAGTAATATTTAACTAACAACATTTTCAATACATTAATTGTAAATTTTTTAAAGCCAATGTGATGTATCAGGGCAGAATTCACTATTTTACTTCCTGATAAATTTAGAGGAATTTCATCCAAATTGACATCATATAATAAATAATTACATTTATCATATTCCTTTCTCTGTCTGTCATGTATTGTTTAACCTATATTGTTAGTGAGGAAAGTGAATTATATGTAATAAAATACTTTAGTTAACTAAGAGTTACTGGACGTGCCAATACTGAAATTTCAGTACCACAAATGTTAATTTAAAATGTGCCAGTAATTAAATTAACATTTTATAAAGAACTATAGATGTAGAATGTGAAAGCCATTGTCTTTTAATACCTTATATAAAGTAAAAGTTATATGTGTGAACATGATTTCCCACCTTAGTAAATCTCTGATCCCGGTGTATGTACCTGTGTTTTTTATGAATACATATAAAAAAATCTAGTTTTAACTATTCTGATAGTATCTAAATAAGAAGATATTTTATTTACAAGTACATTAAAGATAGTTTCTAGACAAAACTATATATGTAAATAGTTGTAAATCACACTTTTTCCTCTCTTCATTTACCCAGAGTTCAAAAATTAAGAATTATGTTTGATATAAAAAATACAACTTTATTTTGAACTATTTATTAATAGATAATAAATCCTATCATCTCCAAAATCAATTGACAATTTTTTAAAGGCAATCCATGGTAGACTTTATTATACTTTGAACACAAGCATTTAATTCATTCAGGCACTGTGTATATACTTTTAATGAGATTACTCTGGAGACCAAATTGAGAATTTGAAATGTATATTCTAAAAGCATTCCTGGCTAATTATGTTTTCAGCATTACTTCATTGTATCAAATGCTGTGGTCTTAAATGACAGTTCAGTGGCTATAGTACATGGAATAGTTTTAGTTTAACTAAGTCACTGTTACATTTATAGGATTATTGTGAATTATGCAAATAATCATATTTTACTTTTGCCTTGACCATTAGAAAAGTTCTCCCCAAATTTAGGTCCTATACCACTGTTAATGAATTGAATGTTAGTGTCCTTCTGGATTCATATGTTGAAGCCCTAAATGTCACTGTGGCTGCATTTGGAGCTAGGCACTATAAGGACATTTTTTTATTAAAAGAGAACATAGTTAAAGGCTCTAACCTAATGGAATTAGAGTCATATTTAGAAGAGTCACCAGAGGGCTTGTTTCCTTTATCTCTGCTGGCATGCACTAAGAAGAAAGGCCATGTGAAGACAAAGTGGACATCTACAAGGCAGGAAGAGAACCCTCACCAGAAATTCAACCCTGCAGGACCTTGATCTTGTATATCCAGCCTCCAGAACTGTGGGAAATAAATTTCTGTTGTTTAAGCCACCCAGCCTGTAATATTTTGTTACAGCAGACCCAGCAGACTGATACATCCACAAAACGTTCAACCCTCATAATACTTTCTGAACACACTAATGAAAATTTCATTGTTTCATTCTCACTACCCTGGTTTTTCCTCTGCAGGTATTCTCTGAAGTCTAAAGAGAGTAATGCACAATTAGTATTTAAACTCAATTGAATACATTACTAATGAAAACAATTCTTAAATTGTATCAAAAAGCCATAGAGAAACACATATAGTTCCCAAGAACAACCCCAGAAGTAAAACAAACCAATAAATAAAAATATGAGCTATCAAGTGACATTATCTCATAAACAAATGTAATTATAATATTAATATCAGAACATTTAAACATTACAAAACAGAAAAAAAAACAACTCAACTACCTTGTAATGATTATTACAAATCCTTTGTTTACAGGTGTATCTTCTCATTGTGCCCAGGAGAATATAAAACTTTAGACAGGCAGCCTATCTACCTTCCTAGTAGTTGTATTTCCATTACACAAAATAGTATCCTGAGAAAGCTGTGTAGACTAAATGGCTGAGTGAATATATCTTTGACAAATTAACTAGATTTAAAAATACATATGAGATTTCAAACGACAAATAAATAGCTTCAATTTTAGGAGTATTCCATCCTTGTAACTTAAAACATATATTTTTTTATCCTGAGCTTTTATGGCATACTTAAGCAATAAAATAAGAAAAATAAAATTTTAATAAAGGATACAAAAACTGTGAGTGTTCTACGCAAATTCATGAGCAATTAATGTGTGAAAATGACATGCAAATGATCAAAGAAAACAGAATGCATATATTTAGTATACTGTCAATGTGATATCACAAATATGGAGAGAAAAGTAAGTTTTGTTGGAATAGACTCTTAAATCTTCCAAAGGAATTAAAATGTGCATACAAGAACATAATTTGTACTAATAAGAAAAGGAAAAGAATATTTTAGAAATCACAAAGGAAAACCCAACAAGCTGTACTGCACAAAAATATAAATTCCCAAAAATAGGTAAATAAGAAACTACAAAAAGATGTATATTAAAAAATGAGCTGTGGTTCTTTACATACAATGAGGCTAGATGACAATAGAACATATTACTTGGGTTTGAATTTATTATCATATTAATCTTCTTATTCGGACTTAGTTTAAATACAATGTTAGTGCCTAATTACAAAATTTATAAGAACCTACAAGCCTTGATTTCCTTATCTGTTACATTTAGGAGTTTTTATTTAAGAAATGTGATGCCCCCTTGAAATATAACTCAGTAATAGATAATACTTGTCCTGTAATTTGAAAAGGAAACAAAACTAAAATCTATTCATAGGTAGGCAAATTATGTAAACAGATTTTTAAAATAATAGTGTCTAAAATATAAAACATTTAATCTCACTAACTGTAAAAATATAAAGTTTAATAATAAAAAGATAAAGTTTTACTCAATTACAAGACAGGTAATCTGTGATGGTAATTGTGCATTGAGAAAGTTACACTTATTATTTATTAATTGTGACATAAATTATAAAACTTTTCCTGTAAGAAATTAATCCACAAGTGTTAAATACCTTTAAAAAGACCATTCCATCTTTGTTAACAAATTAATTTCATATTCCTATGTTTTATCTCAGGAGACTGCTTTGGATTTTATCCTATAGATAATGAGAGCAACATTTCTTAGATCTCTAAACTTCCTTAATCTCTGTTCTCAGCCTTAGTTTCTATAACCTTACCCCTACTGCATTATAAGTAGATTCTGTCACTGGCATTTCAGTGGAGGCTCCCTGCATCATTGTCTCTTTGATGCTCTTTACTCACTCCCTCTTTAATATATGCCAGTATGTGGTCTCTCTAATATATGCTAAGTTTCGACTTGACCTCAAACTTCTATCAATTTACATGGGATATGCTGAGTTTATCTGTCTACCTACCTGTCTATCACCTATCTATCTATTGAAAAATATTGTTTTGCAAGACCCAGATCACACCAACCCAGTCCAATCTAGATGTTACCATGTCTTCCTTGAATTTTTTTGTAAATTTTTAGACGGTTTATGCTTTTAAAGACATTTTGGATTTAAGTTTCTCCTTCCATTGAATAAGTTTTGTTTTCAAACTGCTATAACATGCCACCAATGCTATTCTTCTTTTGCATCATTTATTTTTAAAAATCATCTTCCGCGCACAAAGCACTGTAAGATGTCCTAAGGGTGCAGAAGTCAATAAGCCAAAGAAGTCTCTGACAATAACTTTATGATTTTACTGTCATTTAGAAAGATAATGAATGAATTTCAGAAGAGTATTTCCCGAGACCAGGAGTGTCTAGGGAAAAATCTCTCTTCACATTATAAGGAACATATAAAAGATGTATTCTATTAACATCATTTTTAAGGATTCAGACATAACATCCACAAAATTAAGCCAGATGCCCCTGACATGTGTTTCCATAGTATCCTAGAAATGATTTTTCCAACATTATTGACATGTGATGTAATCATACATGTATTAGCTTGTCTTCTCTTACATCTGTGAGCCTGTTGGGTATAGGCAATGTGTGCTGTGCACAGTGCCTGCTACATACATGACTCAATACCCACTCTGAACAGATAAAATAAATGGTTACATTTTCACAATTTATTTTCATATATTCTGAATATATAGATGGACATTTTATATTTTCCAAGTATGATAATATGGAATTGTCGATAATTTTTTCAATTGCCAAAAGCCATAAGTTAACATGAAATGATAAATATAAAATGTTCCAACTATAGCCTAGTGAAGAACTTGTGCTTTGGAAATCTGAAAGGTTTAGGATATGGATCTGTGAATGTAGTTTGAATTAATATCTGTGTATATGTGAAGTATCTAATTATTGTGTCTATCAAATTCTAGAAACATAGAACAAAATATGCATACAATATTTGGCTAATCTCAAGATAATAGTTTTACAAATGAGGGAGCTGTACTTCACAAGATGTCACACTTTTAGACCTTTTGAAATTATCTCCAAGAGTAAGAGTGGAATATTTATAAGAGAAAGTTACATCTTTGTAGGAGACAAATTAATAAACTTGCATAGACTATTATTTTAATTCTCAAAATCATTTCCCAACCAAGAAATTCTCTCCACAAAGTTAGTTGATAAATCTATTTTATTATTGAATGAGCATTAAACTAGAATGGGATGCACATCACAGGAAATCACTAAGACACTGCAAAAGCTGGAAACAAATCTAGCCACTGTATCTAGCCAAGTAGATGCAATCCACTACACATTTTCCAAGATATACTAGTCCTCAAGTAAGAGGTCTTGACAGCACCATTTGTAACACATAATTCATTCTAGCTTTATCTGGTAGTTGGAGTGACCATCTGTGTTAGCTAATCTGCTTTACCCACAAAAAAAGCACATTTTTCAAAACCTTATAACAGCTGGTAATTTGGCAATTTGGAGCAATGTGCTAAGGGAAGTTAGTCTCCTAACCTCCCACAGATACTGGGAACTAGGGATGCTCTCTTCCTTATGCTTTATATTTCAAAGGAACGGCTCACAGGTCTTTGAGAGCGACATCCCTACATTACAAAGCTCACCAAAGACCTATCTAGATTTTGAAAGGATTTTTATATATTTCAATGAGAGGAAAATTACTTAGAATTTGACATTTTTTTAAAGTAAAAAGTCTGAGAAAACGGAGGGGACAGAACATTTTGTCGTTTATTCTTAACAGGGAGAATTAAGCCTCTGATTTTTAATTTGTATTTCTTCTTACAATCGACATTACTCTATTTTTCCAGTGGTTTCTCTATGAAAGCTTTGGGACATTTGCTCTTTTTCTCTATCTGCCTCTACTAAGGCCACTGTAAGACAAAAATCTAGGTTAGGGGGTTGCAATAAAGGAGGCACAGGTAAAATCCTGGTGCATGTTTTCTTATCTGTGAGCTCAGAATGGGTATTCACCTCTTTAATAGTTGACAAAAATATCAAAAGAAAGATATTTTATGACACATGAAAATTGTTTGAAACTCAAATTTCTATGCCTGTGAAGTATTATTTAAGCACAGTCATTCCTATTCCTTTACATTGCATTGGCTGTGGTTAATTTTGAGCTACACTAGCAGAATTGAAGAATTTCAGAAGAGACCACCATGGCCCACAAAGTCTAAAATATTTATTGTCTGGTCCTTTACAGAAAAAGTTTCCTAACATCCGGACTAGGTCCTTACTAAGCAAAGTCCTAGTAGCTTATTAGAAATTCTGTATCTGAGGGCCCAATCAGAGCTACTAAATGAGATCTTGTTTTTTAACAGATACCCTAATGTGGCTTATTAAACTTTGTGAAACACCAATTTCAGTAATTATTTCTCTGCAAACTCTATTTAGTTTCTGGTTTTCTCAATGAAAGCATCAAATGAAGAGTTAGCAACCTTGCTTAGCTCTGTCATGTAATTTATGCACCTCAGTGTCAGCTCTATCAGGAATAAGATTAATGTTTTAGTTCTCAACTGCTTTTTCCTTTTTTATTTTTTAATTGGTTCCAAAAATAGATGGGGAAGAAGAGGACTGCTTGGATTTCTCCCAAGCCCCAGCAGAGAAATAGTAACTAGCTAGGTAAAATGGGATATATGATAAGCAGAAATTTACAGCTACAAAAAGCTACAATTTTTAAAAAGGAAGATGCAAGAAAAAGTAGATTTTATGTTCCTACTACATCCATTGTTTTACTGCCTCTTTTAGTCCACTGAGACTGGAGACAACGGAAGTAGGCTTGGACTCACAGTCAAATCTCTTAACTTTTACGAATCAGCACCTCTCACCAACTTCAGTTATTGAGATAGTAAGTTCAGTTTATGTGAGAATTAAAACCCAGCTTGCTTAGAGGGGCAAAACTATTTTCCTGCCTAGTGAAGAACTTGTGCTTTGGAAATCTGAAAGGTTTAGGATTCATATATAG
Source organism: Macaca fascicularis (assembly GCF_037993035.2). Classification (NCBI taxonomy): domain Eukaryota; kingdom Metazoa; phylum Chordata; class Mammalia; order Primates; family Cercopithecidae; genus Macaca; species Macaca fascicularis. The sequence continues at coordinate 60,527,632 of NC_088391.1, read as the reverse complement.
ATGATGAAGTAAATCAAACTCATAGCAACAACAATTTGGTATTAAACTGGGGGATTATATTTAAAATGCTTATATTAACAGATTGTGATGTTAGAAGTACAATCAAAATTGACCTCAAATTGTAATTTAAAAGCAATTTTAAATTTAAAATTTTATGCGGAAAAGTTAGAAATGGCAACATTTATAAATAATTTTAAAAATTACAAACTGACCATTTAATATATAATTTTAATACGTTGTAGTTTTAGAGTTGACTAATGCTTTGAAGTTTGTCTTAGGATACGTACTTCAAAAGCTTAAAACAAAAGTGGGGTGTATTTATGAATGTAGATTAAAAGGTTTCAAGGAGTTAAAATAAGCTGTAAATGAGACATTTTAAGGAATTTTAATGTACTTAAATTTACATAAGCTTTTTTTTTTTTTTTTTTTTTTTTTTTTTGCGATGGAGTTTCACTCTTGTTGCCCAGACTGGAGTGCATTGACATCATCTTGACTCACTGCAACCTCCGTCTCCCAGGTTCAAGCGACTCTCCTGCCTCAGCCTCCTGAGTAGCTGGGATTACAGGCATGCACCACCACACCTGGCTAATTTTGCATTTTTAGCAGAGATGGGGTTTCTCCATATTGGCCAGGCTGGTCTCGAACTCCCGACCTCAGGTGATCCGCCCGCCTCTGCCTCCCAAAATGCTGGGATTACAGGCGTGAGCCACCGTGCTTGGTCATAAGCACATGTTAATCAAGGTTCCCCTAAAACAGATTATCTATATTTCCTAGATTTATAACTAAAGCAATAAGACTTTGAAAGTTATATTTGCAAACTTAGGAAAAATATTGTTTGTTGATATTAGTACTTTAAAAGTTGATTTGTATTCTATGAAAAAGAGACTGATACTCTTTTTTCTCAAGCACATAAAACACCAACTCAAAAACATAAAAATATATTTGATATTTATAAATTACTCTTATAGGTATTATTAATTCATCATTATCTCCCTATTAAAAATACTGTTTTATCAGAGATACACTCTACCCTTTGTAGAACTAAAAACATAATTTTATAGTATATATCGGTCCATCTATTTTTCTAACATAATTGTGAGAAAAATGCTTAAGCTGTTAGCTTAAACCATTATGCTTATTTTTGGATACCAGATTACTTGTAGTAAAATATGTAATGTATTTAATTGTATATAAAAGTGCTACATTAATTATAACTTGATATTTTTGTCAAAAAATATTATATTTCTACTCTATCACATTATTCCCCAACTTAGGACAGATAATCTTTGCTAGTTAAGATAGCTGAACATAATTTTGAATGTCAATTTCTGCTTAGTTGTAATTTAGAAAGTTGAGCTTAGACTGTTTACAAATTTTACAAGTCATTTCCCATACTTTCCATGCACACAGATACAAATGATGTTCTTTTAAAAATAATATGTTTGAATACCTATATTTTTTCAAATGTTCAAAAGCATTTTCCTTTTCCTCACTTCTAATACCAGATTTAAGTGATATGCAATAATTAGCTTATATTAATGACATACTTAGACAATGCATATAAAAGATACTTATCAGGAATTAACTTTTAAGTTAAATATTTGAAGAAGGAAATTATGTGAAAGCTAATTTGATGTCAGTTAAAAAATTGAGTTCCTAAAGGACTGTAGAAAACGGGCCATGAGATGTGACATTCAGGAGAATAAATTGCCTGTCCAAGTACTGCTTTGATTGATTTTTACTTTGATCTTCTCACCAAATTAAATTTGCAAAAGTAACCATGGAGACTAAAAGCTTGACTGTTGAACTGACCTAACAAAACAATGCCAAATAATGTAGTAAAAGAAAAGCTAAGGTGATTTCAGAGTCAAAGAGGTGTCATATTTTAACATCTAAATATGTGATATGATGTTAATTTTTCTAAAACCTAAGAAGTTAACAGCCCCTAAGTATTATGAGGAAGAATAGAAACAGATAAGTAGATTTAGAGGTCAACAAAATGCTTCTGCTTTGGTGGTTAGTCTTTAATTTCCTATGTGTCTCCTGTTTAGAAGTTTAGCTTATATAACTACATTTCTTTAATAAACGCTTCGCATTCTTAGAGGTACATTTACAGTCTGAATTAATTGTATTAATCTCTGGCTGTAAAAGATATTAATAATAAAAAACTTAGTCTAATGCTACTATTCATATATTATGCTATTAATTTAAACTGAATATCTATCATAACAATTCAGAAATTTTCAGGAAAAAATTGGCTTTGAAATTGTATAAGCATGTAGAAATTACAGAGCCATATTAAAATGAATAATTATGTATTATTTACAGAATAAAGATAAATGTAATATATTCATAATGCAATATATTTATCTGGCAAATATTTACTGAATTTATTCTATAATGCCAGGTATCCAAATCAGTGTTGAAGGCATCATCTTAAATGCATCATTCTTTACATCTGGGATAACAGTGAGAAGGAAAACATATATAGGTAATAATTTCTGTAGCCTGTGTAAGTTCTGTGATGGATTTAAGTGCCAGATATAAAAGAGGTTGATGAGGGAACATCAAATTACTTTGGGAGATAAAGAAGAATTTACTAAGGAAGGTCTCATTTATAAGAATAGAAAGGCTTGGAGGAGACATTCAAGGTAGGTTGGAGAAAGAAGTAAAAAGCAATTACATATATTTTTCTCTAAGCAATTTCCCTCTCTCCTCTGCAAGCCTACCACCACTAACCCTTGGTAAGAGGAAGGTATTTCTGCTAGGTCCCTTCTTCACAAGCTCAGAAATAAATCCCAAATTGTTTTCTAATGAAGTGCTCTGTGAGGTTTAATTTTATGTATTTATATGAATGAATCAAAGGATGACCAGATAGCTAGTAAAACATTATTTGCGGGTGTGTTTGTGGCAGTGTTTCTGAAAGAGATGAACATTTGAGTCTGTAGACTGAGGGAAGAGTAAAGGAGATTGCCCTCACCAACATAGGTGCTCATTGTCAAATCCACTGAGGTTCTGAACAGAACAAAAAGGCAGAGAAAGAGCAAATTTGCTTTCTCTGATAAAGCTGAGACATCCATTATCCCTTGGCCTCAAACATTGGCTTTCTTGGTTCTCGCGTCTTCAGGCTTTGATTGGGACTTATACCACAGATTCCTCTGGCTCTCCAGATGGAAGATGGCTAATCAAGGGACTTTAGGTCTCTATAATCAAGTGAGCTAATTAATAAAATGAAGCTCCCATATATATGACACATATGAATCAATGAACTATATATATATATTTATCTCTATTATATATACTCTTTATATATGGATAGATTATATTAAAGAGATTATATATTGAATGCTAGGGAAGAATTCCCAGAATTTCTTCTGGGAATATGTATATATATACACATATGTTCTGTTTAGAAAACTGGATATATCAAGAAGAAGAAACCGTTCTGTTTCTCTGGAGAACTCTGATTAATACAGCCTAGGAAATACAAACCATTTAATGTCATTAATGTCATTGAATTTTTATGTTAACAGTATTAAGTAGCTTACATTTGGAAAAATTTAAGGTGCCTTTTCTTCTGTTAGTCTTTCAGGAAATGACTATGCATCAATTAACCTACTTTTATTTTCTTTAGAACTATAAATTATAGATCAAAATTCAAATAATAGTAATTACTGGATGAACTACCAGCCAGTTTATATTTTTCTTACATTTGTAGCAAGTTCAATAATATATGTTTCAAAAAAATATGTTCTTATATATTCAGAAATTTTTCTTAGTAGCTAAAAAATTATAATTTGAATTCAGATCACACAAAGAATATACTCAAAGAAAAGCTAAGGTGATTCCAGAGTAAAAGAGGTATCATGTTTTAACATATAAATATGCAATGTGATGCTAATTTTTCCAAAACCTAAGACATCAACATCCCCTAACTGTTATGTGAACCTTGTGTCTAGGTTCTGCCTTTTTCCAGACATAGAACTTTAGAAACCTTATTTCTTTTTTTCTGAGTTTCCTAATCTATAATTATATTGAGAGGTTTAATTGTCAAAATCATCTGTGAATGCATTGATGAGGTTAATTGTAAAAATTATTTAAACTGCTTAGCCCTTCAGTGTTTCAGGAAACAACACTCCCAAATAACAGCCTCAGAAGCAGCTCTCTCTGACCTTCGCCTGCCCTCCTGTCTGGCCTCTCATTCTCCCGCAGGGCTCACCAAGGTAACTAGAATTCCACTTGTCCAAGACAGATCATAGACACCAGAACTCATGCAGGCTCTGAAATTGAGGCAACAATTAATAGCCTACCAACCAAAAAAAGTCCAGGACCAGATGGATTCACAGCTGAATTCTACCAGAGGTACAAGGAGGAGTTGGTACCATTCCTTCTGAAACTATTCCAATCAATAGAAAAAGAGGGAATCCTCCCTAACTCATTTTATGAGGCCAACATCATCCTGATACCAAAGCCTGGCAGAGACACAACAAAAAAAAGAGAATTTTAGACCAATATCCCTGATGAACATGGATGCAAAAATCCTCAATAAAATACTGGCAAACCGGAATCAGCAACACATCAAAAAGCTTATCCACCATGATCAAGTGGGCTTCATCCCTGGCATGCAAGGCTGGTTCAACATTCGCAAATCAATAAACATAATCCAGCATATAAACAGAACCAAAGACAAGAACCACATGATTATCTCAATAGATGCAGAAAAGGCTTTTGACAAAATTCAACAGCCCTTCATGCTAAAAACGCTCAATAAATTCGGTATTGATGGAACGTACCTCAAAATAATAAGAGCTATTAATGACAAACCCACAGCCAATATCATACTGAATGGGCAAAAACTGGAAAAATTCCCTTTGAAAACTGGCACAAGACAGGGATGCCCTCTCTCACCACTCCTATTCAACATAGTGTTGGAAGTTCTGGCTAGGGCAATCAGGCAAGAGAAAGAAATCAAGGGCATTCAGTTAGGAAAAGAAGAAGTCAAATTGTCCCTGTTTGCAGATGACATGATTGTATATTTAGAAAACCCCATTGTCTCAGCCCAAAATCTCCTTAAGCTGATAAGCAACTTCAGCAAAGTCTCAGGATACAAAATTAATGTGCAAAAATCACAAGCATTCTTATACACCAGTAACAGACAAACAGAGAGCCAAATCATGAAGGAACTTCCATTCACAATTGCTTCAAAGAGAATAAAATACCTAGGAATCCAACTTACAAGGGATGTAAAGGACCTCTTCAAGGAGAACTACAAACCACTGCTCAGGGAAATAAAAGAGGACACAAACAAATGGAAGAACATACCATGCTCATGGATAGGAAGAATCAATATCGTGAAAATGGCCATACTGCCCAAGGTAATTTATAGATTCAATGCCATCCCCATCAAGCTACCAATGAGTTTCTTCACAGAATTGGAAAAAACTGCTTTAAAGTTCATATGGAACCAAAAAAGAGCCCGCATCTCCAAGACAATCCTAAGTCAAAAGAACAAAGCTGGAGGCATCACGCTACCTGACTTCAAACTATACTACAAGGCTACAGTAACCAAAACAGCATGGTACTGGTACCGAAACAGAGATATAGACCAATGGAACAGAACAGAGTCCTCAGAAATAATACCACACATCTACAGCCATTTGATCTTTGACAAACCTGAGAGAAACAAGAAATGGGGAAAGGATTCCCTATTTAATAAATGGTGCTGGGAAAATTGGCTAGCCATAAGTAGAAAGCTGAAACTGGATCCTTTCCTTACTCCTTATACAAAAATTAATTCAAGATGGATTAGAGACTTAAATGTTAGACCTAATACCATAAAAATCCTAGAGGAAAACCTAGGTAGTACCATTCAGGACATAGGCATGGGCAAAGACTTCATGTCTAAAACACCAAAAGCAACGGCAGCAAAAGCCAAAATTGACAAATGGGATCTCATTAAACTAAAGAGCTTCTGCACAGCAAAAGAAACTACCATCAGAGTGAACAGGCAACCTACAGAATGGGAGAAAATTTTTGCCATCTACTCATCTGACAAAGGGCTAATATCCAGAACCTACAAAGAACTCAAACAAATTTACAAGAAAAAAACAAACAACCCCATCAAAAAGTGGGCAAAGTATATGAACAGACAGTTCTCAAAAGAGGACATTTATGCAGCCAACAGACACATGAAAAAATGCTCATCATCACTGGCCATCAGAGAAATGCAAATCAAAACCACAATGAGATACCATCTCACACCAGTTAGAATGGCAATCATTAAAAAGTCAGGAAACAACAGGTGCTGGAGAGGATGTGGAGAAATGGGAACACTTTTACACTGTTGGTGGGATTGTAAACTAGTTCAACCATTATGGAAAACAGTATGGCGATTCCTCAAGGATCTAGAACTAGATGTACCATATGACCCAGCCATCCCATTACCGGGTATATACCCAAAGGATTATAAATTATGCTGCTATAAAGACACATGCACATGTATGTTTATTGCAGCACTATTCACAATAGCAAAGACTTGGAATCAACCCAAATGTCCATCAGTGTCAGATTGGATTAAGAAAATGTGGCACATATACACCATGGAATACTATGCAGCCATAAAAAAGGATGAGTTTGAGTCCTTTGTAGGGACTTGGATGCAGCTGGAATCCATCATTCTTAGCAAACTATCACAAGAACAGAAAACCAAACACCGCATGTTCTCACTCATAGGTGGGAACTGAACAATGAGATCACTCGGACTCAGGAAGGGGAACATCACACACCGGGGCCTATCATGGGGAGGGGGGAGGGGGGAGGGATTGCATTGGGAGTTATACCTGATGTAAATGACGAGTTGATGGGTGCAGCACAGCAACATGGCACAAGTATACATATGTAACAAACCTGCACGTTATGCACATGTACCCTACAACTTAAAGTATAATAATAATAAATTAATTTAAAAAAAAGAAAAGAAACCAGAACTCATTTCCTCTAAAGCCAGTCATTAAATATTATCTTTACTTTCCCCTACCTTTCTATGTAAACATTGGCCGTAAATAAATTATCTGATCAGGTGTGGTGGCTCAGGTCTGTAATCCCAATATTTTGGGAGGCAGAGACAGGAATATTGCTTGAGCTCAGAAGTTCAAACCAGCCTGGGCAATATAGTGAGATCCTTTCTCTATAATAATAATAATAATAATACAAATTTAGCCAGGTGTGGTGGTGCATGCCTGTTGTCTCAGATTGTTGGGAGGCTGAGGTAGGAGGATCCCTTACGTCCACTGAGCTCCAGCCTGGGTGACAGAGTTAAACCTCATCTCTACAAACAAGAAAAGTTTATAATAAAAGATTAGAAAGAAGAGAAATAGTCTGGCCTAACTTATTTGACTGTAGGTCATAAAGTCACATTCCAGAGAGGGCCTTGCTCCATACCCAGAAGAATGTGGCACGCAGAGGCAAAGAAAAATCTAAACAAACAGACCTTGTGTTTCACTACCCCATCTTTTGGCGTCAGATTATGCACTTGTCCTCCAATAATATTTCTCCATGACTTTTCATAATTTGTTTAACCCACGCATAAAAACGGACAGTTTCCCCTGTATCTTTGAGTCTTCATTCTGAAGGCTTCTGTGTCACGCGAAACTATGATCAAATAAATGTGTATGCCTTCTCTCCTATTAATCTGACCTTTGTCAACTGATGTTCAGCAAACCATCAGAGAGTGAAGGGAAAGTTTGCCCTTGGCCCCTACAGTTCAGTGACTAGCCCTTAACAAACACTTGAAAAGTATTTAAAATCAAAACAAAACAAAAATTGAATACAAAAAGCCCTTAGAAATGTAACAATAACAATTCATGGCAAGTTATTGAGTTGATAGGGAAACTCAAAGTGAGGAAAAAGAAAAGGAAAATTCAGTTAGGTAAACAGCTAAGGCTGGGAGAAGTAGCCTGCCTGAAAAATGACAGCTACAGGCAAAAGTAGAGCAGCCTGGGGAAAACTCAAGCCGCACCTGCACAGATAAGCAGGCAGGGTCCAGCACAGAAGCCTTTTGCTCTTTGTGGGATTAGTGAGCTCCCAGGAAAAAGTTTCCTCCCCTTTTCAGCCATATACACCGTGGGCTCCATGGGAACTTACACAGGGAGGAGGGAGGCTTACCTAGAGCAAACCCACAATTGTACAAACAAAAGAAACTGTGTTGTGCCTGCCCAGAGACATACCCACAACAACATACCTAAGGGGGAATCATCCAGACAGCTTTCCAGATAAGAGAAGTTATTCAAACAGCCACAGAGATGAGAAGAGTTTTTTTTTTAAAAGCTTTTGAATTCACCTGTAAAAACAGCAACCCACTTGAGCTACCCTGTCCGTTTCAGAGAGCTTTTTTCTTTCGTTCATTAAACTTTCATTCCAACCTCACCGTTTGTGTCCATGCTCCTTAATTCTCTTGGCTATGAGACGATGAGCTTGAATAACAACTTAGACAACGAGAGCAGTAACGCTTGCCTGTTTCAAAAGGATATCATATGGCAGGAGTTTGTTTACTGATAGACAACAATTTTAAGACTAGCCATAGTATAAATATAAATTTTATTATTTTCCTGAGAAACATGTCTATTAACAGAGCCCAGATTAATATTAATATCAAGTCTGAATCAGGAAAAAAATATATTAGTTTAAACATAAAAGAAGCAAATAACTACACCACCAAGTAATTTTATGCATTATGAGAGCAAGGTTATTTGAAGTAAGGTCAGAGAAAAGGTAATTTTTTTTAAAGAAAAAAATATATTTTTTCCTAAAAGAATAAAAACAAATAGTTAAAAATTATAATAAAGGTATAAATACTTAAAGATTATCTGCCTCTTATATTTGGTAATATTATAAAATATTATCCAACATCTAATAATTTACCAAAATTCATAACCAAATTCTATTAACTTTATTAATAAAAGGTCTTGTTAAACACAAAATTCATTGGAAAATTACAGAGATTATTTTATTCAGGTTGCAGGGAGAAATTGTAGGGTCTCATAGAGTCAAGTAAACAAGGGAGTCTTGAAGAAGGATGACAGTGAGTCTGATTTTAAGGATGGAGAAGCTTAATTTTCAGGGTATGTCAGGGTTGAACAGCCTTTTGCCGTAAGCCATCTCTCAGAACACAAAAGGAGAGGAGAGTATTTCTAACATGCATTCCAGGAACATAGGGCTCAGATAATGTTCAACACAATCATTCCTCCATTTGCTGAAAATTAATATCATTCATCACTGAACCATTCAGAAGCAAACCTAAAAATCCTGAGTAGAATTAATCAGAATCTAGGGAACATAAAAAATATCCTCTCCATGATTCTTGTTGGCACTGTTTCTGTGAAAACGTTTAAGCCCTCTGTTCAGAAGTGGTGGCAGACAGTTGCTTTAGAGTTCTGGTGATCAGATTAGGCATCTTAAAAAGGGATGACTCAAATGAGAGAGAGACAGAGAAAGAGAGAGAGAGTTTAGACTAAAGTAAAAAGCCAGTAATTGTGCCCCAAGGATTACCAGTCCATCGAATTTTAAGAATCAGTGCAGGCCGGGCGCGGTGGCTCACGCCTGTAATCCCAGCACTTTGGGAGGCCGAGGCGGGCGGATCACAAGGTCAGGAGATCGAGACCACGGTGAAACCCCGTCTCTACTAAAAATACAAAAAATTAGCCGGGCGCGGTTGTGGGCGCCTGCAGTCCCAGCTACTCGGGAGGCTGAGGCAGGAGAATGGCGTGAACCCGGGAGGCGGAGCTTGCAGTGAGCCGAGATCGCGCCACTGCACTCCAGCCTGGGCTGGGCGACAGAGCAAGACTCCGTCTCAAAAAAAAAAAAAAAAAAAAAAAAAAAAAAAAAAAAAAAAAAAAAAAAAAAAAAAAAAGAATCAGTGCAGAAAAATCTTCAGCAGGGAAAGACAAAATAATTATAGATAATTCTGGGAATTTCTTCACTGGCATTTTTAATGTGATTGGCCACAATAAAGATATCAGAAAAGTTACAGGAAAAAATCTGCAGCAGTTGTTTCTGACCACTGCAAAGACACCCCTATGGAGGTCAGAATCAGGGAGTTCTATACAGCATGGTCCTTTAAGGTTCTCAAAGCCCTAGAGCTAGAATTCCGTTGTTCCTGGTGATATTGTACACAATCTTCATTACCTCTTCTATAAGGGCATGCATGCTATAAGTATTTTGCCATGCTTTCTTAGTGGCCAAGACAGAGGCTTATCTAGGGAGAAATCTGTTCCATGCAAGATCTAGTGCAATAATTTGTATTTTGAGGTTTTTAACAAGTTGTGAAGACTTAGCCCATAAGGGTTCATGTCTTGGTGAAAACCAACGGCTGCAAGACAACCTAGAGTCCTGAAAGGGAGCTGGGAAATCAAGTTTCAGTTCTTAATGATGCTAAGTCAGGTGGGAGGGAGAAAAAAAAAAAAATAATAACTGGAAACTGATTTGGTGGTATGTTAACAGGAATTGAAGGAAACAGGAATAATTTTAAATTTGGGGCAAGGGAACAAGTTCTGTGAAATTTTCATGTAGGTAGCAAAATGGTATCCCACAGAACAGAAATTAAATTGTCCTTGCATAGCTATCGGGTATCTGAAATTTGCAATGTAGTGCAAACAAGATTAAAGACAGGGGACAGGACCTGACAACCTGGAAGGATTTGTTACAGAGAATGCATGCTTTCCACCGAAACTAAATTTTTCTCCCCCCATTTTCATAAACATAATCATGAAGAGATTATTTTTTATTATAAAATAAAGTTGGCCTCATTTTGATTTGTCAGAAATACTTTCATAGATGGGTATAGCAATTATAATAATTTTCCATATAGGCCTTCATAAATTTGCTTTGCTAGAAGTTCTTATAACAAATATCATATTAGATTTTTAAAAATTCTCTGGAGGCTAGGAAGCCAAACGAGAAACTTGTCATCAGATTTATTCTGTAGTTCTTGGAATTTGGGTGATTACCTTTCTCCTATAGGTTCCACAAATATCCTTATGTTCCTCAACCTACCAGATAGTAAACTTCCTTACACATGTGCAAGGATGGGAACTCTATAAGACAGGTACCAGCCGAGTTTTATCAAATGGGCTTTATAACTCTTAGTTCCATAAAGTTAACTTTATTTTTTAAATAAATATGTAGTCATATCTGATTAGATGAGCATTATTGTCAAATATGCCATTACAGGCAATGCCTTTATTCCATTATCGATGTTTTTAATTATGTCCTGATAAGAAGGAGGACAGATTCTTATCATACCTGTAAAAATAAAGACCACTTATATGAGAATGAGCAAAGGCTATTTATTGGGAGTCTGTCATAGCAAAGAAGCCAGCCACCATCGCTTGAGTTTGTCAGAGACAAAAATATGGGTAAGAAAGTGGGAAATTTTTATAATATTAAAAGAAGAAAAAGCTTCAAGTATGCCCTGGTTGGGGGTTTCTGGCAAGAGGAAGTGTATTAGTCTGTTCTCATGCTGTTAATAAAGACACACCTGATATTGTGTAATTTATAAAGTAAAATGGTTTATTAACTCACCATTGTGCAGGGCTGGGGAAGTCTCAGGAAACTTACAATCACACTGGAAGGGGAAGCAAACATATCCTTCTTAACGTGGTGGCAGGAAGGAGAAGAAATGAGCAAAAGGAGGAAAAGCCCTGTATAAAATCATCAGACCTTGTGAGAACTCACTCACTATCATGAGAACAGCATGAGAGTAACCACCTCCGTGATTCAATCATCTCCCACCGGGCCCCTCTCATGACACGTGGAGATTATGAGAACTACAATTCAAGATGAGATTTGGGTGGGGACACAGCCAAACTGTATCAGGAAGCTAGAAGCAAACTATCTAGACATGATACATATTATGTGATTGGTTTGGGGAAAAGATTTTGCTTTTGATGTCAGGACTGAAATATGAACTTTTTCTTGCTCAATTTTATTTAAAGGGGCTTGGGGAAAGTCGTGCCTACAATCCATAAAATATGTCTAAACAGGTCTTTGTTTTACTCAATATATTGTGGCACACTTTCCCAACCTGACTCTGGCATGGCATCATATGACAGATAACAAATCTCTTTATCTTAACTTAAGCATTCCTTTCGGCTAACTCCCAAGTTGTTTAAAAAGTGGAACTCTTGCAACTAATTGCTAACCAAAATATTCCTAAACCCACCTATGACTTCTAGTAAGCCCTTGCTTTGACATGTCTCGTCTTTTCAGGCCAAACAAATGAATCACTCACATGTATTGATTTATGATATTACTTGCAATTTCTGTTTCCTTGGAATGTATAAAAATGAACCATAACCCAGCAGACATTCTCAAAGCCTCTTGAAACTATGTTTCTCCGGGCTATGGTCAACAGTATTGGCTCAAATATACCTCTTTAAATATTTGGCCGACTTTGGTTGGTTTTTACATTGTCATCCGGTTGGCACTGAGATGAAAGCAGGAAAATAAAATAATAGGATACATATAGTAAGGCCAGTTATCTCATACATTTAAATATTCTTTATAACTCAGAGAAATTATCTTACTGTTTTCTGGTTAAAACCCTGAATCAAAAATACAAGCAAAAGTTATAAATTGGAATCTTGAGAACAACTCTGTTCATTTGATGAGGTACAATGCTGGGGGTTGGTTTGTTTGCTTGTTTTGTAAATAATGGTAGCAAAGTAGAAATTTGAGTTAGGTGAATGCTAACTAACCTGCCATAATTTTGCTATGATATTATAAAAGAAGCAAGTCTTAAAATTGAATGCTGCCATATATTGAGAATTTCTTAAGCAAAAAGTTACATCCATACAGGTATGAAATAATTCATCTGTTTTCTGTAGGCTCAATGAAGTCTAGCTATTTGTCTTTTTATACTACCTCTTTGAATGAAAGGTTAACTGGAGTAGATAATACATATTTCCAAGGACAAGAATTAACTATGACATTTATAGCCAGTATTAGAAAACCAAACTGTGTTCCAATATATGAACACAGGATAATTTGAGGCTCAAAACTCAGATACTCTCTTTAAGATATAGGTTACAACCTTGGTAGATTCATTAATCTTTTTGAAAGAGTGGGCATTGTCTCTAAAATATTTTTAGCCAATCCAAAAATTTCAGTTTGTTTTAGCCACAAAATGTTAACAAATTTAATTTCTTCAGTGAAAAGTGATTTATAGCATTCACTTGTTAATTACTGAATTCTAACATACAAATCAAATTTATTTCTTTACGGACTTCATTTTTCTATCCAAATCACTTTTTTATTGCAAAACAGGTCAAAGGAGAAAAAGTCAAGATGACTGTTTTCAATTATTAAGGCATTAAGCATGATCTTATGCTCTAAACTCTAAAAATAGTCTATATGAAAGCAACCATAATATTTACAGATTTGATACAGTGAGGTTTTCCAAATTTTTCATTTCTGAATAGTATAGATTTTCTAAATGCATGTTTTTATTTCTAATTTTGTCATCCTGATGTTTTTAAGGGTACTCTTTAAAGGGAATAACAAGTTTGATATTTCTGTCACACATTGTGATTTTTGCATTTAAGAAGGTGAGTTAACATTTTCATTTTGTTAAAATACAATTTAGTGGCATAATGTTTCTTATTAGGAAACTCTGATTATTCTTTCAGATTTCTAAAATTTAAAAAACAAATCATAGTTGCCTGAGAGGTTTATTGAAGTTAATGACGGCCAACAGTATAGCTGTATTTCAATTAGAAAAAAATAAATCCAATGATACCTTTCCCAGTGCTCAACATCTATCTAAAACTAGGAAGAATACAATTTTCATTTCTAGTTTTTTAAAATACTTTTTTTATTGTTGCATTTGTTTGCTGTAATTGTTATTATTTTATTTTAATTTAGTTCTATTTTTCTTCTTTTGTTTTTATTCTAACATAAAATTGTTTATTCTTGAAAGCCATATTAAATAGGTGCCAGTTCCTATCTGTGAAATGGGGTTGTTACTCTTTAATATGATTTTATGTAGTACCTGGGAGGAATTAAATACATAAAAAAGATTAGTTATTTCTGTATAAGACACATCCAATAATTATAGTGTTAGCTACTTTTTAATGAAATGTAATTTAATTGTACTCCTTGCAAAAATATCTTGGCTATACATCACTGCTGTTTCAAGATGTCTTTATCTTATTCATAGTAAAGGCATTAGTGTTTTATTTGTTTTGAGAATTGTAATTTAATTATATCTACACTTTTCTCTTAGTTAAATGCTCTTTACCCTCAAGATTTATATTCTCTTCATATCTGACTGAAAAAGACATTCAATTCCCCTGAACAACAGAGCCATGCTTTATCTTTTAGTAGCTGTAGATAATAATAAAGCTGTTTCTTTTTTTCCTGCATTGTTCATGGTCAGCAGTAAAAAGAGAAGTCAACGTACTCATTAAGTTGTATATTTGATAGACTTTATAAAGTAATCTTCAATAGCAAATAAGAAAGAAACAAAATGGAGCAACAAATAAAGCTGCAAATTGAAATGAATTGCACATTGCCTGGAAAATCATAAACACACAAAATAAAAAAATTCTGTTTGTGAAGCATGCATTGCTTGCTTTTTTTTGTTTCATAGAAGCCATCTGGGAGAGAAATATTTATATTTCTACAAATATATGTATTTTTGTAGAAGAGTAGTAATTATTATCTTCAAGTTTCATTTTACCTTTTGCTAAAGTATGATGTAATTATTTAGTAGCTTGACTGTTGGGCCGTTAACATATTCCAGTATAAAATCCCACTACTACCACACATGTACAGGAACTATAGGAAGCATAACAACTTTGAGTCCCTCTTCTTTTTCTCTCTCTCTCCCTTTTACCCTTTCCTCCTCGCCCTCCCTCCCTCTAGGTTATACAAGAACTGCAACTAATATTGACCTGTTTTCTTGGCCAAAGTTAACCTGTTCTGTGGTAGATACTTGTCTATAGTTGGACCTATCACTATACACTCACATCACTAACTTGGAGAATTCCTAGGACCAATATTTCAGCAAAGAACCTGTCATCATCTCTATTAGAGTTTCTAGAAAATCATGTAAGAGTTTCATATTAGGTTTTTAGAATATGTGTAATGCAAGAAATATAATTTTAAAAATAGCTAAAGTGAGTTCCCTGATTGATTTTCAGGATCAATAGAAACAGAGTAGACAAAGAATGAATTTCCATATCTATTTAACCATTTTAGTTTTTCTAGATAAAGCCCACAATCTATCCATGCAACTTTTATTTATGAATGGAAATAACACAGATAAACAATACATATCACCTAAGCAGTCTCAAATTGTCTGTGATAAAGATACTTTAAAAATCCAAAAAATTACAGATTACTACTTTAAAAAAACAATAAAAATATGTCGTCGTCAAGTCTTCAAAAAGTTTCTAAATGTTTATTGCCTATTTCTGTACTTAGCCTATCAAAGACCTATAACAAATACTTCATAGCAGACCACGCTTTGAGTAGCACTGCCCTGAATATCTTTATTCCCATGAAAATGTCAGAGTATCTAGTTGGATTAGATTTTACTGGGAGGACCAAATTAAGAGTGTCATAAATGAGAGATGATAAGAATATATTTATATTTCACATAAAGTCTGAAGGTATGCATACCAGGGCTGCTGTGGCAACTCTTCCTCATGGAGACCCCAAGCCCCTTTCACTCCAACACTGATACACCTGAACTCCATCAGTTTTCTCTATGGGGTACTTGAGGACTTTAGCACTTGTCATCATATCTGTATAAAGGCAGCAGGAGTGAGGAAATAAATTCAATGAGGAACGCCCCCATATAAGCTATCTTTTGAAGAAATTTGAAGCTGACACATGACACTTCTCTTTTCATCCTATTAGCCAAAAATTAACAATGTGGCCACACCTAACAATAAGAGAGTTTGTGAAATGTAGTCTTTATCCTGGGGAGTTTGATTACTTCCAAAATAGGGAAGAAAAAACTGTAAACCATACTTGTTATATCATTAAATAGATAACATTTTATGTTTTTAAGAGTTCCCAGCAATTATGCAATTGATTCATTATTTCAGAAATTTCTATCAAAAGTTTATTTGTCCTTCAAAACTTCTGAAATAGTAGAGATGTAACTTTCTGTTCCAAAATTGGAATTACGGTAGCTCAGTTTCCGTTCATATTCTGTCCATTCCAAAAAATAAAATGTGGATTTAATTTTAGTACAGTTCAGTGACTCTCTTTATTAGATATGAATGATGAAGTTCATTTTATTGCCTCAGTGACTTTGACATAACTGGACCATCATTTCCCCAACAGTGTCATTTACTGAAGAGACAAAAGGAAGATACAACGTTATCATTTTAACTTTGACAAGAGTATATGACTTCTGGGATGGATTAAGTTCTACCATGGAAAATTTCATGATCACTTTAGATATTTCAGGTAGAACTTTTATAACATACACTCTTTAAGGAACTAATACAAAAGGGTAGTGCTTAAACACACCTAGAGGACTTTTTCCCTAATAAAGTTTATGCAGTCACATTGCCTAAAGTCATTGTCAACAGAATTTACTATTCCAAATGGTACACCATAGAGAACAGAATACTCGTATTTATTCTTAAGCATGTGAAGATGAAACTTATTGATAAAAGAGATATTTGACTTTTTTGTACTTTGTTAAGAAGCTTGCCTAATAATTTCTGCTTTGCTCTAAACACTTTCTTCTTCAGTGCCCACACCAAGGACAAAAAAAGGAATAAAACAAAGATGGTTTGGCTTAGGATATACTTGAGGGCACTATCGAGATTATGTTTATTAGGACTGAACGTAAATAACGTATATAATCAAGTTATTAGAACGTATATAATCAAGTTATTAGAACTTGATTATATAGATATTTATGTACTAGAATAAATGAGTCTCTGTAACACTTTTGTTTTTCTGAGATTGGCAGTTTCGTGTTAATTATTCATTTTCTCACTTTGTGGCCTTAATATTTGAGTTACATTTGGAGTTCAGAATGAAGTAGTTTAGCAGTCTACCTCAGAGATTATTACATCTTGGATGAAGTCAGTGATAGTAACACTGAACAAATGTGAAAATTTTGAAGTTATTTCTTGAAGTGTACCTCAAAGGGCTTGATGATGGATTGCAGTTGGGAGAGAGTCTCGGGTGATTCCTAGGTTTCTAGGTTCTTGAAACTAATCAGATACTGGTATCATTCATTGAAATATTGGAAGTAAAAAGGAGTATATTTTGAAATCAGTGATGCAAACAGTTTCATAGTGGGTGTTACACATGGAATGATATACCACACAAATTCAAAATAACATATTCTTGGAATAGAAAAAGTAACTTAGATGTCATCTAATCTGTCATCTCAGATAATGACATTTATACTGTTTCTGCTTGGGTACTTCGAATGATAACATTCTCTAAGCTTTATAAATAGAGAAGAACACATTTTAAAACATATATCAGTTTTTGATATTTTGCTTATGATAGGGCCACATCTGCCTCTTTGTGTAATATAATATATTGATGTAAAAAGTAGAGTTTATAGAACTTTACCTGTTCAAGATGATATTAACATTTCTTAATAAAACATTTATTAAACATATACTATAAAAACGTTTATTTTTTCTGTATGTTTATTTCTTATTAAAATGTACAATATTTTATATTTTGTAAAATGTAAAATATATTCTGTAAACAAAAATAATTGGATGATTTTTTTCCTGCTTTCTAGAAGGTAGCCTCTAAATCCATGGGATAGTCTAAGGATATTTGTTGTTTATGCTGGGCCCTTCAAACTATTTTGCTGATGAGATGAGTCATAGCGGGCCCCTACAAAGTTTATGCTAAGAAAATGAGTCAGAATGATGGCAGACCACCAGAAGGACCAACTGAGTAACTAGAGGGTCAGCCTAATCTCGGGAAAAGAAAAGCCTAGTGATTGATTTTAATCTCTCGGTCAACGATTCAATCATGCCTACATAATGAAACCCAAAGAGAAGCCCTGAACATTGAGGCTTATAGTAGGTTCCCTAGTTGGCTATACTTTGCATACTGTCATGTATTGATGTGCCAAGTGGTTAATGATCCTGGGGATGATGGAAGCTTTGCGGGTGGCACCCTCCCAGACCCCTCCCTGTGAATCTCTCCCTTTGACTGGTTGTGATTTTTGCTACAATAAAATCAGAATAGCAAGTATAGCACTTTTCTGAGTCCTGTGAGTTATTCTAATGAAGTATTGAACTTGAAATTGTTGCAGCTACCTACAGATTTGTAGCCAGTGGTTAAAACTGAATGTTGCCTGAGAACCCTTAAATTTGTGACTATTGTCTTAAGTGAGGTCAGTTTTGTGAAGGATTGTGTTTTTAGTCATAAAGTTTGGCCTGCTTCTGAATAGTCAGTAATAGAAGTCACTGCATATTTGCATCATTATCATCCTAGGTTATGACTTTTTTATTTCATTACAGGTTATTGATTTTTTACACCAGAATAGATACTTGCTTGTTTTTTGGATATTATCATAAGCTATACCCATGCACACCTGGATAATTTAAAAGATTTGAAAAACTCTACCTAAATATTAACTATAAACTGGGAGCAGTGGTGCATTCCTATAGTCCCAGCTACTTGGAAGGCTAAGGCAGGATGATCGCTTGAACCTAGGAGTTCAAATTCAGCCTAGGCAAAAATCGCAAAACCCTGCCTCAAAGAATAAATTAATTACTTAACTATATTATTTAGAGTGATGTGTGATGTTAAGTAATACTGTTTTGAGAACAGATTCTTCTTTTTTTTGGTGGGGTAGAATATTGTAGGTATTATATGTGAAATAATAAAGTTTTAAAGGTTTGAGGTCTTTTTCTATTTGCAAGCTAATAAATTAGTCTGCCACAATTTTATATATAGAGAGAGATATTTCAGACTGCTGGATCAGAGAAACATACCATGTGTTATTATACACACCAAAAACACCACGCCAGAGTAACATCTTAGTACACATTTATTGAATCCCAGTCTTCAAGCAGTGAGAACCAGATATCTGGACATGCAGTGGGTTTGCATCACAGGAGAGGAACTCCAAAGTTATGCCCCTCAGTGCTTATATAAGGACAGCCAGTATATCTGCCTGTTTTTCCTTCCAGAGAAAGAGACTTTATCTTTAACCTGGAATATCACTAGATCTTCTCTGCTTATGAGGAGGTGAAGCATTCTGGATTTATTACCTTGACAAACTATTATTCCTTATATGACAGAATTCCTGTGTTTGTTGTTTAATCTGGATAAATGTGTGTGTATATCTTTATAGACACATTTGCATATACATTTCACTAAGAATTTCTTTATATATATAGGATCATATATATGTATAGTTGGAAATGTATCTGTGCGTGGTTGTATACATCTTATAAATCTCCACTATCCAAGAAGACCACCGTCTATGAATGAGGAAGTGGGACCCCACCAGACACCAAATCTGGCACATTGACCTTGGACTTCTCAGCCTTCAGAACTTTGAGAAATAGTGTTTGTTGTTTAATCCATAAAGTCTATGCTATTTTTGTTATGGTAGCTAAAATGGACTAAGATTACAGCCTGCATAATCGATGCACTTAAACTTTTGACATATGAAGAAAATAATTGATAAATTGAGATAAATATTTTGTATTTAAGAAATAATTTCTGATTGACTTCAAAATCTTTATATGGACTGTTGAAGTAAAACAATAGACTCCAGATGTGCTCATTATTTTTATTACATTATATAACAAGAAATCAAGTGAAAGGAAAGCCAAGAAATAAAGTAGGAAAGGAAGAATTACTTAATTTGTCAATGTACAAATCATTTCATTAAAGTGCTTGCAAAGGAGTTGTAAAATATTGTCTTATTTCAGACTAAAATGGAGATTTACCAAAAAATAATACAGCCTTAATTTTTTAAGTGAATTGGGATTTTCTGAGTGCTTGATGTTTTGTCTTTGCAGAATCAATGCATCTCCTTTGTTCTTGGGTGGTAACAGTTGAATTAGAGATTATGCCTCTCTTTTGAAGTCCACTATAAAGCCTAACAGAGTAACCAGTCAATGTCAATTGGTGTGTGCCTTTGTAGGTCTCTAAGGACTTGTTTTATGAATCTGGATGCTCCTGTATTGGGTGCATATATATTAAGGATAGTTAGCTCTTCTCGTTGAATTGATCCCTTTACCATTATGTAATGGCCTTCTTTGTCTCTTTCGATCTTTGTTGGTTTAAAGTCTGTTTTATCAGAGACTAGGATTGCAACCCCCACTTTTTACTCTTTCCATTTGCTTGTTAGATCTTCTTCCATCCCTTTATTTTGAGACTATTTGTCTTTGCATGTGAGATGGGTCTCCTGAATACAGCACATTGATGGGTCTTGACTCTTTATCCAGTCTGCCAGTCTGTGTCTTTTAACTGGGGTATCTAGACCATTTACATTTAAGGCTAGTATTGTTGTGTGTGAATTTGATCCTGTCAGTATGATGTTCGCTGGTTATATTGCTCGTTAGTTGATTCAGTTTCTTCATAGCATCGATGGTCTTTACAATTTGTTACAATTTGGCCTGTTTTTGCAGTGACTGGTACTGGTGGTTCCTTTCCATGTTTAGTGTTTACTTCAGGAACTCCTGTGAAGCAGGCCTGGTGGTGACAAAGTCTCTCAGCATTTGCTTGTCTGTAAAGGATATTATTTCTCCTAACCAGCAGAGGCTGAAGATCAGCAAATATTGCTGCCTGATCCTTCCTCTGGAAGCTTCATCCCAGAGAGGCAGCCACATATATGAGGTGCCTGTCGGCCCCTACTGGGAGGTGTCTCCCAGTTAGGCTGCTCGGGGGTCAGGGACTCACTTGATGAGGCAGTCTGTCCATTCTCAGAGCTCAAACGCCATGCTGGGAGAACCACTGCTCCCTTCAGAGCTGTCAGACAGGGACATTTAAGTCTGCAGAAGTTGTCTGCTGCTTTTTGTTTAGCTATGCACTTCCCACAGAGGTGGTGTCTAGAGGCAGTAGGCCTTGATGAGCTGCGATGGGCTCCACTGAGTTCGAGCTTCCTGGCTGCTTTGTTTACCTACTCAAGCCTCAGCAATGGTGGATGTCCATCTGCCAGCCAGGCTGCCTTCTCACAGATCAATCTCAGACTGCTGCGCTAGCAGTGAGCAAGTCTCCATGGGTGTGGGAGCTATCAAGCCAGGCACGGGAGAGAATCACCTTGTCTTCTGGTTGCTAAGACCTTGGGAACAGCACAGTATTTGGGTGGCAGTGTCCCATTTTTCCAGGTAATCTGTCACAGTTTCCCTTGGCTAGAAAAGGAAATACCCAGTACCTCTTGTGCTTCCTGGATGAGGCAACACCCCACCCTGCTTCAGCTCACCATCCATGGGCTTCACCCACTGTCCAACCAGTCCCAGTGAGATGAACCAGGTACCTCGGTTGGAAATGCAGAAATCACTCATCTTCTGCGTTGATCACACTGGGAGCTGCAGACCAGAGCTGTTCCTATTCAGCCACCTTGGAATGCCCTCTGTTTAAACTTTTAGGCCCTTGTTTCAGTCAGCATTCTCCAGTGGTACAGAGCATATTACAGAATGTGCGTGTGTGTGTGTGTGTGTGTGTGTGTGTGTGTGTGTGTGTGTCTTCTGAGAGTGAGAGAGAAAGGAGAAAGAGATTTTAAGGAATTGACTCAGACAATTGTGTTGGCTGGCAAATTTGAAATCTATAGGAGATCAGGCTGAAAATTTATGTAAGAGTTGCTATTGCAGTCTTGAATCTGAAATCCATAGGGCAGGACAGTAGGCTGAATTCTTACCTGGGCTTTCTATGTTATAATCATAAGGTAGAATCCCTTATTTCCAAAGGGTATTCAGTTTTTGCTCTTAAGGCCTTCAACTGACTGGATGAGGCCTGCTCACAATATGAAGATTAATTGGCTTTACTTGAAGTTAACTGGTTGCAAATGTTAATTACCTCTTGAAAATATTTTCACAACAATGTGTAGACTGGTTTTTGTCCACACAACTGGGTTCTATAGAATAGACAAGTTAACACATAAAACTATCACAGCCCTCAAATTAAACATAAAATAGATGTAATAAATATAGTCTAAAAATATATTAAAGATCTATGTGCTGTTTTATAATGTAAAATGTATTAAATAATACGTAAATATTGTTTAAAAACTCAAGTATTTCTAAAAGAATTCTCACCAAAACCATCTCTTCTTGACACCTAGTTCCACAATATAGAAGGATACATACTACATTAGCTGTTTCTTCTGGTGGTTATCTCCATAAGAATTACAATATCCCATGCTGCTCTTTCTTGTATTACCCACTTTGAACATTTCTGTGAGTTACTCTAATGATAAACAGGTCAGATTCCTAAGAAGCACAGTACGCTTGTGCCATTCAAAGCCTCCCAACCATGATCCTTCTTTCACAGGCAACTGACACCCACCAAGCAACCAGTCAGCCTC
Organism: Macaca fascicularis; assembly: GCF_037993035.2. Taxonomy (NCBI): domain Eukaryota; kingdom Metazoa; phylum Chordata; class Mammalia; order Primates; family Cercopithecidae; genus Macaca; species Macaca fascicularis. The sequence continues at coordinate 60,505,092 of NC_088391.1, read as the reverse complement.
CCCTCCCTCTCAGCACCCTACTTCCTTAGGCATTGGGAATGCCAGCTGAGATGTCTGCTCAATGCCCTGATTCCTTAGAGGCTGATATTTGTGGGTTAAAAGGGGACATGGAAGAAGGGGAATTTAAAAAGGAAAGTAGGGAGAAAAATTGAAGAAGAGAGAAAATGGTAAAGGCCATAATTTTTTCCTTGCAAAGTAACATGTACAGGAGACAGCTCTTATTAGTAATCTATCTCAAAATCCTAACTGATTAATAAAGATTTCCACCTTTTTAAGAATTTTTTTAAATTATTTGAACACTTTATAAATATCATTTTTTAAAAATATATATATTCATATATACAGACACATCCACATATATATACAGATATATTCAAAGATACCCTTCCTTCCCTCTTTCCTTTTGTCCTCCTTCCCTTCCTCCCTCTTTCATTTTCTTCCTTTCTTTGTCTTCTCCCTTTTTCTATCATGTTCCTATCTACCTACCCATCACCTATCATCTATCTACACATATACAAACATACATTTGTATATATTTTAAAAGACTGGAAACTATTGAACAAATGTTTGGTGTTTGATTTGGCAGCACAAATACAAATATAATTTACATACCTCTGACTCAATAATTTCTATTAAAATATAGTCTTTGTAAATGCATAAAAATACATTAATGCAGCATCATTATTAATATTGAAATTTGTAAGTAATCCATTAATAGAGGGATAAAAAAATTAGTATATTGTATTGTGGGATATTATATAGTCACTAAAAATAATAAAGTACTACTTCTTTCATGCAAAAGAATGTGTATAATATTATGTTGAGTACAAGTAGCAAGTTGTAGCACAGGATATAAAATATTTTGTAAAAAAGCAAGCATTGTATGTATGTGTATATAGATTGTACATATAATATAGTCATATATCACATAGTAATTTATAATATTCTGATATAAATATGTTTAAATGATTTCAAATATATAATAGCCATTCATTGATTTTTTAAAATTTTATTTACTCATCTGCTGTTAAATACATATTGAATGCTTGGCTAGCAAAGCACAATGCTAAGCTCTGGAGCTACAAAGAAAAATAAGACAAGGTTTTATCCTCAAAGAGTTTAATAGTGAGAAGAGCTGGGCTAGAATAAAACTGAAATATACTTAAATGTTATTTGTCCCAAGATGGAAGTTCGTATGCTATACAAATCCTGTGCAAGGGGCAAAGTAGACATTTCTACCTTGTAAAGGCTAAAGAAAAAAAGGTTCAGAGACAAGGTGGGAAATAAGGGCAGGTGCTAGAATGTAAAAAGTTACTTCACAGTGGTTAAAATGGTTGAAAAGGCTTTGAAATTGTAGGATACTCTATTAAGTAGAGAATATAATGTGCTATTTACTCCATGATCTTCAATTTTGTTTGCCTTACTAACTATTTATAATTAGCATATGGGAAATGTTCAGAAAGTTTTTTTAAAATTCCATAAAAATGATTCTAGGTATAGAAAATTAACACAATGCGATTTCAAAATTTTATGATTAAACAAAATGTAGATGTAAATAATTATTAATATAGAGTACTGGTCATGGACATCTTGAAAGGAGATCTACTCATAATTACAATATTGCATTTTAAATTATGCCAGTTATTTTATATTGCATAACACTCATAGCCTCAAGAAACAATGTCATTCAAAATATACAACTGATAAAATTAGAGAATAAAATAAAAATAATAAAAAATACTATATGAGAAGTCAGGTAAGTTGTTTACAACAGAAGTTTAGAAAATCGTATGTGAATTTCACATGAGGACTGTAATTGTAAATAGAAATAACTTATTCACTTAAAACTAAAATTTTGAGGCACAAGATTTTGATTTTTCTCTCATAGAAGACAGTCTAAATGCAAAGTGGCATTGTCTTCAATTTAACCAGAGACCACCACAGAACTTTTGACATCCTGAGGATTCCAATAGTTGTCACTAGTAGCTGGAAAAAAAAAAAATCAGCTATCAAAAGTAAAAAAGAAGTGCATTGGTATTCTTCAGAGTAGTTTTAAAGCCTAGCTAATGCAGTGATACTCACTGGAAGCAAAATAGTTTCCCCAAAATTAGATGGATTTCTGGGGATTAGGCTGCATACAGTTGTTTACAAAGTGGCAATGTCCAGAAGCTACCATAAAGAATCTTATTAGGAAATGCTGGTGAACACATCACATATGAGATATAATATATGAACATTTTATGAATGTTAGATGTAGCTCAAATTTTGTATCAAAATGAAACAAGAACCATAAAGATGGGTCTTCACATATTTTGATCACTTGAAATCTCAACCACCAATAATGTATTTGTGAATGCTTATAACTGTTTACAATTATTACTTATTATTTAATTATGGTAAGCAACCATCCACTGAAGTCTATAATGTACCAGTGCTTTTCACATCGTCATCTAATTTATACCCTACAACGACCCAACAAATTAGTTATTATTGTTTTAAACTTGCATAAGAAGAAACAGAAAAACCAATGTTAAATAACATATGAAGTGTTTACAGCACTCCTGATATTTAAAACCTGCTTTATTGGAGGCCAAAACTATATTCTCCACTTTCTACTTAGCCTTGAGTTATTCTTAAAATAGTAATACACACAAGGCCCTAAATACATTGAACAATGCCCAGAACATAAGAAGCACTCAATAAATATTTTTGGATAAAATTAGCAATACAAATGTAATTTGAACAGTCTTTACTCTCACAGGTGAATACATAAATTCTAAACCAAGATTGAACACAAAAGTGATTGTCTCAAATCTGATGATACTTTGCAAAAGGAAATGGCTGATTTTTCTTTTCATTATCCAATAAGAACACGTCTAAAATGTGCTTTCGGCCAGGTGCAGTGGCTCACAGCTGTAATCCCAGCACTTTGGGAGGCCGAGGCGTGCAATCACGAGGTCAGGAGATCGAGACCATCCTAGCTAACATTGTGAAACTCTGTCTCTACTAAAAATACAAAAGAAAAAAAAAAATTAGCCAGGCACAGTAGCAGGCGCCTATAATCCCAGATACTCGGGAGGCTGAGGCAGGAGAATGGCGTGAACCCGGGAGGTGGAACTTGCAGTGAGCCGAGATTGCGCCACCGCCCTCCAGCCTGGGCAACAGAGTGAGATTCCGTGTCAAAAAAAAAAAAAAAAAAAAAAAAAAAAACAAGAAAAAGAAACATAAAATGTGCTTTCTCTTTTGAGATATCTATTTTCAAGCACATGTTCCCCACTTTTCTAAACCTATTCAAATATGTAAATTGACTTTGGGATCAGCAAATGTATTCAAATATTTAAATAATTTAACCCTTTAGGGGAAAAATAGTTAATTTTTTAAATTGTATGTGTATTTCATTTTTGTTAACACAATGAATTACTTAAAGAAAGACAATTTCGGTGTTTACAAATATGTCCTGGCTTGCATGCTTGGAATAGACTGCAGCCAACTCAATTCTACTAGTCAATACTTATTGATCACAATCAGAGTTATTTATTCAGTTATAGTGGCCATAAACTATAACACTAAAATTTATTTTATGCTAATAAATTACAACTTTAATTAGAAGCTCTTTCATGTGATTATTTTCATTTGTGAGGATAACTTTATTGTTATTTAGAGCCCAATCTAAATAGATGTACAATCAATACTCTATTAAGCCCAAAGCTAATAGTTTGTATGAATCAAAAATTCAAAAGCTGTCCTCAATGAAAAAATCATTATCATTATTATCTTGTTGTTTAATATTTATTGTGGACCACATTTCTTCACTAAGCTTTTACATTATTTATCTTGGTTATAGAGGTCTCAATAAAATATCCAAAACAAAAGTGAGAAAATTTCCTGTTTGCTCAAGCTTGAAAGGTCATTACTTTTTACCTTGAGTTTCTCTATGTGCTGAAATAGATAAAATTTTATTAGTTGAGATTTATATCTTCACAGTTTTCTAAAGTATGAAAGAAAGTTCCCCTGTATGCTTTTTGCCTTTTACTTCAGTATTATTCCAAATCAATTATTAATCAAGCCAATTAGCAAGAGATATTGTACTTCACTCTTCCATGCCAGCTGCTATCTTTTGGTTTTACTGTTTAACATAATATGTAGAAAACAATCAATTATTCACAAACTCCTGTGTTTTCTGATATAATCCAACACATACAAAATATTACATTATAAATTCTGCATAATTCTGAAATATAGATGTCACTAAAATAGAGATAATTATTCAAACAAATATCTCTAATAGGTAGTTACCATGTAATTCCCTAAGGGGCATACAAAATATAAGATCCAGCTTTGAATTAAGTCGGAAAAGGATGTACACACAAATATATGTGTGTGTGTATATATAACAAAATATATAGAAGACATAATAAATGTGAATACAGAATTAACAAAGAGATTTCAAAAGGCAATTCATGTGTTGGTTGCCAATGAAAAGAGACAAACTCTATAAAACGTTTGAAGAGATTTATTCTGAGCCGAATATGAGTGACCATGGCCGGTGACACAGCCCTCAGGAGGTCCTGAGAACATATGTCCAAGGTGGTCAGGGTACAGCTTGGTTTTATATATTTTAGGGGGGCATGAGACATCAATCAAATACATTTAATAAGTACATTCATTTGGTTCAGAAAGGTGGGACAACTCAAAGCAGGGGCTTCCAGGCTATAGATAAATTTAAACATTTTCTGGTTGAGTTTATCTGAAGACCTGGGATTATTGGAAAATAACATTCAGGTTAAGATAAAGGATTGTGGGGACCAAGTTTTATTGTACAAAGCAATCTCTCAGCAGACTTAGAGAGAACTGTTTGTAAAATGTTTCTTATGGGACCTAAAAGGGTACCTGGCTCTTAGTTATTGTCTCCTAGATCTGGAAATAAAGGAAGGAAAACACAGGGGAAAGGAGATTCTCTATAGAATGTGGATTTTTCCCACAAGAGACTTTGCAGGGCAATTTCAAGGCTTGGCAAGGAAATATATTTTGAAGTTAAATGTTTTTTTCTTGTCTCATAATGTTACGCCAGAGTAAGATTGAAAGGCAAGTCACAATATACAGGGTCAAATAAAACCCACCTGATAAAAATCCATGATTTGCAGGGCATGATTCCCCAGACCCCTCAGGTAGGAATTTGGGCAAGATAAAAAATCAGAGCTTAGTCCTCGTGCTGAAGGTGAGAGATATTATTTTGGAGCCCCTTTGGATTCATTTTTATTTAACAAGTAAGCACTACCAGTTAGGATTATATTCAGCTCCCACTAAGAGATATTAAATCCCCCTAACAATTTAAACTCTCAGAATATCTGGGGGTATGTATTTCAGGACAGATATGGCATACTTTTCTCTACAAAGCCCTCACAGACCTAGAAGCTCTTCTAATCCCAAAATATAGCCCATATTCTTATAGTCCAAAGAGTATTCCACATTCCAGTTATTAAGAATAAGGAAAAGAATAAAGGCCAAAAGTCACATATATTCATGTATCTTTTTTATTAATTTGTTAAATGCCATCAAGACTATTTTCATAATTTGCTCAACTTGACTAAAATTTAGACACGTTTCTTTCTGACTATAGGCCCTGAATATGGTTTGGTTGTGTCCCCACCCAAAACTTCATCTTACATTGTAATCTCCATGTGTCAAGAATGCCACCAGATGGAGGTAATTACATCATGGAGTGATTTCCCCCAAGCTGTTCTCATGATAGTGAGTGAATCTCAAGAGATTTGATGGTTTTATAAGCATCAGATATTTCCCTGGCTTGCCCTCACTCTGTCCTGCCGTCCTGTGATGAAGGTGCCTGCTTCTCCTTTGCCTTCCGCCATGTTTGTAAGTTTCCTCATGCCTCCCTAGCAATGCACTCCAGCCTGGGCGACAGAGCGAGATTCCATCCAAAAAAAAAAAAAAAAAAAATTGAAATGGCCACCCATATAAAATAGGGAAAGAAAAGAAAACATGGAAAAACAGACACACTTGAAGCAAAACTATAGTCATCCCTTATGGTTTAGTGTGGAAAAAGCATAACAGAGCCCTAGACTTGGTATACTGCTATAACAGAGATCAGCATATGGGAAACATTTACTGTTGTTCTAATGTGCTGGATGCAAGGAGCCCTTAGGCTGATAGAGGGAAAAGAGTTACTTCTGTGGCTGTACATCCTACTGCCTTCTCCAGTCTATCACTTAAAGTTACCTATGTAAAAGGAAAGACACCTTCAGCTATTTGGCATATATATATATATATGTTTATATGTGTTTATATATATATATGTTTACTAATGAGATTGGACATTATTTGTGTTGTGTTGAGTCATTTGCATTTCTTCATTTTAAAATTATTTCTCTTTCCCTGTTGCAAGAACAAAAGCCTGTTGTTACCTAGACACATATGTCCAAATTACATCCTACGTTCACCCTTCATGGGATAAACATTGTGAGGTCAAGGAACAAAATTTGATGACTTTTTAACATTCAGGTTGTACATTCAATTCCTCTGAATCTAGGGATGGATTTTTTCACACAATTTACTCAAGTTTCTTTGAATTTACTCAAAGAAAGTCAGGAAACCTTTACCAAAACAAAATGAAATGGACTGCCAGAAACAAGTTTTCCTTTGCAACTAAATTTTATTGTATTTTATTTTTTGTCTTTTAACATTCATTGTAAGTAATTATGCTGAAGTAGATTTTTACCAGAGACTTATCTTTAAAGTGTTAACTAATTGATTAATTACCATTATTAAATACTCATTCAACTTGAAATTGATTTTTAATGTGTATGTCTGTTTTATGTCTGTCTATCTTTCTTCTGCTTCTTGGAGATCGTTATCTCTCTCTGTCTCTGTTTGACACTAAAATATTGTCCTAGATTGTTGAAGTTTTAATAAAGTGCTTTAATGCACTTTAAGGAAAATATCTCTGTAATACCTCTCAATTTCAATACAGAAATACAAACAAATCCTTTAAAAAACTACTTTTAGTGGCAGCCAAACATATACAACTAAATTGTGGTTTTTAGAGAGAGAAAAAAAAGAAATGTCTACTTTGTTTACTTATATTTGCCTAATCCCGAAGCTGAATGGTAATTTGGCTTGGGAAAACAAATGCAAACATAATTTTGGCAGTGATTACCTGTGCATGGTGAGATTTCAAATGATAATTATTTAGGGAGTGGTAAGATAATTATGTTCTTTATTAAACACATATTAATGTCCTATTTTTATTGGTGAAAAATTACACTATGATTGATTAGCAATGACTCTGGATCAGAATAAACTCCACTAAATATTACAGTACTCGATGAATATAGATTTATGAAAATGATCAAGAATGCCCTTTATAGTGTAAAATCTAAGAGAACTGATAAGGGTCTAAAATAATTTAATTACAAAATTAGAATATTTAGGCATGTCACTCCCATGTGGAAAATCTTATACCTAACACATCTGTAGAGCTTTGCAATTTATTTTACCCTATCATTTATTTCATGTCCTACAGTATTGACTTGTTATTGTTCTAAAAGAGATTTTAATCTTGCTGTTACGTGTTTTGGTAGCCTTATCACCTTTTCATTTCTCAGTCTACACCCATCTCCTTGTTAAGATGATGAGGGAGATAAGCGTAGAAAAACTACAGGCACAACTCGGCATTTGAAACATAATATTTCAGGGGTACATTTTTGGGAAATATCAAGGTCTTAGGTGTTCTTACAATGTGTGATTTGCTAAATAGATATAAAGAAAAAGATTGTGGTTGTTATAGACATATCCCAAATATGGACCATAAGACTATTCCTGGCATCAGAATCCCCAAAAAACCACCATTACAGCCCAGATTTTACCAGAAAGAATTCTCTGATTCTATGTCTTCTGATAGAAAACAAAAAGTGGACTGCTTCATTTGGAAGCCCTATTATTAGCGAGCTGAATTAGAGTCTTTCTAAGCAAGCAAAGATATTCAATGCCTACTCACAATAATTCATTTCAATAGAGAGCTAATAGAGAACAAGTTTTTATTTATGTTTACTTATTTCAATGAGTGAGTGAGAATAAAAGTCATCAATGTACTCCCTTAATAGGCTGAAAACCACAAAACATATTATACATAATATTACTGATGGAGGAAAGACATTAACATTTTTCAATCCACAATATTCTTGCAGTGCAAGAAGTGTTTACGTATGTCATCCTAATTAATTACATGAAAAATTGTTAGTGCCATAAATGTGTCATGTATTAATTTTCAATAACATATGAATGATATTCAAAATATTGCTATGTTGGATGAAAAATATAATCATCATTATAGAATACAATTTAGCATTAGGTTTGCAATGTTGTATCCCTGTAAGATTTCTGCTTAAAAAACATTCTCAAGAATTAAGCTGATAGATAAACGTAATCAAAAATACTTTGATCAGTAATTAATTCAGAAGAGGTTTATTTAAACCAGCAAATTCTGTTGCCTTCCATTTACTTGTTTTCTAGCAGAACTTTATTTTAACCTTTCCTTTTCACCTAATAAATTTCTTATTTAGGGTTAAATGATATTATCTTACTTTTCACTGTTGGTCTCTCAGTTATTTGGCTTCTCTAGTTTGGGTTACTTGTTTATTTGTTTGTTTCCCTAGTCTATGTTAAAACTTATTTTAATGCACTACGAGATATGTATAAAACAGCTGAAAGAACAGAAATAAGCAAGAATTAATATAATTGAGACTTTAGCAAGAGTATTGAAAATTGCTTAATATCAAGAATGGAAAAGACACTAGAGGAAGACACTAGAGAAGAGAATGTATAAAAAGCAAAGATGTAAATAAGCTATCATTTAGCAAAAATAATCAAATGGCAACCTATTGAATATAAAAGAATGAAAGTACTTAATGAGACCCAAATTCTGATTAGAAGTTCTGAGATTTGATTCAGATTTTTATAGAATATCCTTTTAAATTCCCAAGCAACAATGCACTGAATGGTTTTGTTCAATCAACAAATACATGTATTTATTGATTGAATAGATGCATATGAGTGTCCAATCAGTGCATAATTTTGTAGCTGTCTTTTTTCTCTGCCCTATTTATTTTATTTAGTTTTTAAGGGAGAGATCAATACAAGAGCAGTATAAGCTATAATACTGCCTAGTATTTAAAACCATTACTGGGTATATACCCAAAGGATTATAAATTATGCTGCTATAAAGACACATGCACACGTATGTTTATTGCAGCACTATTCACAATAGCAAAGACTTGGAATCAACCCAAATGTCCATCAGTGACAGATTGGATTAAGAAAATGTGGCACATATACACCATGGAATACTATGCAGCCATAAAAAAGGATGAGTTTGAGTCCTTTGTAGGGACTTGGATGCAGCTGGAATCCATCATTCTTAAAAACTTGATAACACATGACAGTCAGTTATTCAATGTGTGTCCTTGGACAAATTTTTCTGATTTGAAATGAAAATAATTACACAATTCATTAGTAGGGTTGTTAAGAGAACCAAATAAAATAGTGTATATTATGGTTTAACATTACTTTTCTTATTTGCCTGTTACTTACTTCTGAGAGCCCCTCTTCAACATATAAATGAGCACTATGTCACAGGCAGCCAAAGTAAGCAGTATCTTTTGATGGATTCTTTACATTTTCTTGCAATACCCAAGATATCTTTTATGTCTATACTCATTCTCTAGGTAATCGCACCCAGTCTTATGTCTTTAAATACTATCTATATGTTTAAAAACTTCTACATTGATAGCTCCAGCTCGTATTTTTTATTCTGTTCTTTACATCCACATTTTAAACTTTCCCTACAATGCCTCTAAATGACAAACATCTTAAATATGTCAGAGGCCCAACTGAACTCTTGAACGTCTCCAGATCCAGTCTCAGTCTGTCATACATCAGTTGATGGTATCCCATCACTCTAGTTGCTTAGGCCAGGAAAAATAAACAAAACTTTAGCACTATCCTTGAATTCCCCCTTTTTGCCTGTGCTGTCATTCAATTTGTGTGGAAATCTTGTTGGAACTTCTTTCAAAACTTATCCACATTTTGCCTTTCCTATGCACTTTGGTCAAAGCCATCATTTCTCTTGTGGACAATAGTAATAGCCTTTAAATGGAAATAGGCTTCCACATTTGTCTGCCTGAAAGCAGATTTTATAAAAAGTTACAGGAATAAATCTCTCAAAATACAACTCATATCATGTCACCAATCTGTTCAAACTCTGAGTGAAAGCCAATTACCATTATCTCTCTGATCTCATCCCTTGCTAAACTCTGCTAGGTTGCTGTACTCCCAAATTTCTTACCTGCTCTACATTATTTTTCATAGCATTCGTCACCTTCCAAAATACTTGGTGATTTACTTCACTAACATTTTTATTATTTATTTGTCTCCAATTTGAGGAACAGAAAGTTCCACAAGGGAGGGAGATTTTGTTTCTTTTCTGGTACATTCTAGGTGCTTAGAATTTAGCTGGTACATAGTAGGAGGGCAGTAGGTATTTATCAAATGACTGATTTCTACTCAGTATTTCAGCTACCTGTGACAGGGTAGACTATTCCCTTCTTTTACAAGTCTCTTCTCTCTAACTCTGGTATACAGAACATCTGTGTTTTATATCATGATTCTGGTCGCGTCTCTACTTCTACTTCCTATACCCATCTTGACATTCATTCCTAACTTCTCTGCCTTTTTACCTCTCTCCATATAATGTCAACAATTACATGATTTGAATGCCAAACATATGGCAACAGCATAAATTTACATAGGTCTCTCCATCAGAAACCTTAATGTTTCGCTTCACACACATGTATCCAACTTTCTACATAACATATTGATTTGGTTAACTTACCATCATTTCCAACTTAACAGAATGTCCCAATCACCTTATTTCTCCTAAAGACCTATTCATGTTGGCTTCAATAAACATGATTATTTGCCAGGCATGGCTACTCATGCTTATAATACCAGCACTTTGGGTGGCTGAGGCAGGTGGATCACTTGAGGTAAACAGTCTGAGACCAGCATGGCCAACATAGTGAAACCTGGTCTCTACTAAAAATACAAAAATTAGCCAGGTGTGGTGGCACATGTCTGTGGTCCCAGCTACTTGGGAGGCTGAAGAGGGAGGATAGTTGAACCTGGGAGATGGAGGCTGTAGTGAGCTGAGATTTCACCACTGCACTCCAGCCTGGGTGACAGAGCAACACTCTGTCAAAAAAAAAAAAAAAAAAAAAATGTTGATTGGTCTAGGGAGTAGGCTACACAATTGAACAAAAATCAATACATAACAATAATAATTTTTAGAATGTCATAATATTTTGATGGTTGAAAAAAACTCTGGGGAAATTAAATAAGCCTTCTCATTTTATAGGTAATTTATAGCTCTTAGAAGTTAGAAAACTTAGCAATGGTTACACATAAGCAATGACAGAATGTCACCTAGAGCCCAATTATTCTTGCTAGTTTTTCATTATCACTTGACTTTGTGCTTGTTGATTCAGTCACATTGTTTCTTAAGAGTGTATTTCTTCACTTTCTAGTAGTAATATTTTATTTGTCCAATTAGCCTCCTATTATACTGTAAGAAACACAAAGGTAAGGAATGTATCTACATTATATGTGTTCTGATACAATCTAGTACAGTGGCAAGCTCATAATGACATATTGAATGACTATGAAAATGTCAATTCCTGCAGGATAGTTCTCTGAGTGGCTGTGGACTGACCCAATTTTTCTCTCTCTCTTACTAGTAGGTCTCAAAAATAACTAGAGAATGTGCTGGGAATGCAACATTTTGAGACTATGGGGAACTGGCCAGAGTGGTCTGGTCTCTGTCACACCTAGAAACAGAATGTTTTTCATTGATTAAGTATGGCATGTCATGTAACCCCTAGGGCATAAAACCCAAGATGGGCTGCATTTTGGGGTCCTCTCACTGTGGTGCAAGTGGGGACACATGCAGACTGATTCCATCTGTGCTGGGAAGCTTTTCTGAGCTTTGAGAAACTGGCTCAAAATGAAGCCGAGGCTTCTGTTTCCCCTTGCTGCCTATCTTTAAGCAATAAATCTGCTTCTTGTAATTTGTGTGAGTTTTCTGTCTCACGGGACCTGTGCAAGTGATAAAAATTGGCATGGTAACCAGTGCACAGTGAACCTGCTTTCATTCCTTGAAATAATACTATATTTTCATGAACAGAACATGTCAATTACAATTTGCAGGGTTCTGAGAAGAGTGTGATGCATCGTAACAGTTTATATGTATATTTTATAGTTTTCTTTAAAACTCTGGGTGCCCTGGATTATTTGAAAATAAAAAATGTTGATTCTTATACTTTTAACTTTAATTTAAAATGCCCAATAATCTTCTTATATATTGAATATATGTGTGAATTATGTCTTCATTCTGGTATCTATGATAGCAGTTTCTGTGAACCAATGAAAAAACCTCTAAAATGGGATTTTGTGTTTTCTAAAGATGATTGTTATTGTAACATAATATTTTAAGCCATATAATATAATATTATTACACCCAAAAAAGCCTTATCATTACCTAAAATACTATAGTACTTCAAATATAAAGTGTATCTAATGTTTAATTTTACTTTAATAATTCTGTAATTTCCACCTTTGTGTCATTTCTTTTACTCTTTTTGTACAAAAGAAACTCTAATTTTTAAAGTGATTTGATTGAAAATCAGAATTGTTTGTAATATATTTACCATATTACATTTACATTTAGCAGAGCTATTCCATATTTATTTTCTACCACATTCAAATAAATGCTATGTAATCCTGATCAATTGTGAAAGACAGCAAATTGTCTCCCCTCCATCTTCCTGGACATCAAATAACATGATGAACATTCTCAAAGAAATGGAGATACAGAGTGGTATGCTAGTAGTTTGGGGGCTATCAAGAAAGAAAAATACATCATATTATTTATAAAATTATATCAAGTCATTTAAATATTTTAATATTCATTTTCTTATAGCTTAAAATATGGTTAATATTACTTCAGAAATCAAATATACATTTTAAGACATAATTGGTGGAAAATATCCAATAGCAGATAGCACTACTGATCATGTCTTTGAACTAGTTATATATTATTTACATGTTTTTCTTTCAGGCTTTTAGTACTTTAATAAACATCAAATTTCTCATACATATAAAACACATGTATATAAAAATGCTATATATACATACATGTATAGTGATTTAACAGTTGAATATCTTATTCTATATACACACACATACAGATGTGTGTATAGATATAAAGATAGCCCATTAAATTACAAAACAGAGAGAATTATATAGAGATATTTTTGTGGCTCTGTTATTAAATTGCTGAAAACATGAAAGAAAAGCTGGCAAAACATCATATATTTGTTTCACCTTTTATAAAGACATGTGTCTATTAAAGTCCAGCTGATGTGAATTTACTTAAAAAGAACAGCTATGTGTAGTTCTGTTTTCCTCTGAGCAAAAACAGTGAAGTACTATGGGTTTTCTCTAACAGTTTTATTTTGCTTATTTGGCATACGTGAGTTTAGATTAGACATTGTCTATTATTCTAATATATTATTTCAATAGATCATTTATAAATTGCATTTAGACAACCAGCTAGAAAAATCTAGGGAACTGTGGAAGGATATGCCATGCTTGTGTTTCATTTTAATTCTATGTTTTTACCAAAATCTCATAAATGCTTAAATGTAATATATAGACATATTAGTCCATTCTCGCATTGCTATAAAGAAATACCTGAGACTAAGTAATTTATAAGTAAAGAGATTGAGTGTGCTCACTGTTTCACCGGCTGTCCAGGAAGCACGGCAGCATCCACTTCTGGGGAGGCCTCAGGGAGCTTTTACTCATGTCAAAGCTGGAGCAAGCATCTTCACATGGCAGGAGCAGGAGGAAGAGAGGTGGGAGCTGCTACATGCTTTTATCCCTTTTTTCACTTGCCCTGAGAATACTGCCAGTGGCACTTGCAGCTGCAACATTTACCCTGAGATAACTTTGCCACAAAATATCTCGCTTTTATTATTATTTTCACATTGCTGTTGTATACCAATTCTGGAAACAAAAGACATTATTCTGTTTATAGTACTCCGTTCTTAGTAGTGGTATTTCTGTTTACAAAATATAGTAATTCTTGATCTCTGAAAGTGTCAAATCCTAGAAAACATAGCATTCTTATGTGTGATGTTAACAGCATTCTCGAACAATTGTTCAAAAGAGTCATCTGATGATTCTAATTTTTTTCAAAATAGATGATTCTGATAATTCAGATGATTCTGATGTTAGTTCTCCTTGGAAATACCTCCAATAATGGTTTTTATATTTTATTTTCACACTGAAATTAGTCATATTTTCTTCAGCCTAAAAGAGCATGCCTATGTAAAATTAAATACATTTAAAATTTATGTAAAATTAAATGAGCACTGGCAGTGAGATGCACTTACTATATTTTTTCTAAGTGAGAAAAGGGTTATACAGTCAGATATTGTGATAACTCTATGAAGAAAACAGCACAAGGGAGGTAGTGCTAAACCATTCAGGAGGAACTGACCCTATGATCCAATCACCTACCATCAGGCCCCAACTCCAACATTGGGGATTACAGTTTGAAATGTGATTTGGGCAGGGACATAGATCTGAACCATATCATTCCACCCTTGGCCCCAGCAAATATCATGTCCATCTCACAAATCAAAATAGCATTATGCTAGCAGGAGCAGCGGCTCACGCCTGTAATCCCAGTACTTTGGGAGTCCAAGGCAGGTGGATCACCTGAGGTCAGGAGTTTGAAACCAGCCCCTCCAACATGGTGAAGCCCCATCTCTACTGAAAATACAAAAATTAGCTGGGCGCAGTGGCGTATGCCTGTAATCCCAGCTACTTGGGAGGCAGAGGCAGGAGAATCACTTGAACCCAGGAGGCAGAGGTTGCAGTGAGCCAAGATCACACCACTGCACTCCAGCCTGGGCTACAGAATGAGACTCTTTAAAAAAAAAAAAAAAAAAAATCATGATGCCTTCCCAACAGTCCACCAAAGTCCTACCTTATTTTAGCATTAACTCAAAAATCCAAAGTCAAAAATATCGTCTGAGACAAGGCAAATCCTTTCCACCAATGAGCCTGGTAAAAAAAAAAAAAAAAAAAAAAAAATTACTTCCAAGATACAATGGGGGTATAGGCATATAGGCATTTGTTAAATACTCATATTCTAAAAGGAAGAAAATGGCCAAAACAAAGGGGCTACAGGACCCATGAAGTTCCAAAACCTGGCAGGGGAGTCATTAAATCTTAAAGCTCCTAAATAACCTCCTTTTACTCCATGTCCCACATCTAGAGAACACTGATGCAAGCAGTAGGCTCCCAAGTCCTTAGGCAGCTCTTCCCCTGTGGCTATTCAGGGTGCAGCTCCTGTCATGGGCTAGTATTGAGTGCCTTTGGCTTTTTCAGGCACACATTGCCTGTGGATCTACCATTTGGGTGTCTGGAGGACAGTGGTCATCTTTTCAAAGCTCCATTAGGGGGCATCCTAGTGAGAACTCTGTAATTGAGGCCCCAAGCCCCAGATTTCCTCTTTGCACTGCCCTAGTAGAGGTTACACATGAGCACTTTGCCCCTACAGCAGGATTCTGCATGAGCATAAAAGCTTTTCCATACATCCTCTGAAATGTAGGTGGAGGCTCCCAAGCCTCAACTCTTGCACTCTGCATACCTGCAGGCTTAACACCATATGCAAGCCACCAATGCTTATGGCTTGCACCTCTGTAACAGTAGTCTGAGCTATACCTGAGCCCCTTGGAGCCACAGCTGGAGCTGGAGTGGCTAGGATTCAGAGAACATTGTCCCGAGGCTGCACAGGGCATCAGGGACCTGACCCTGGCACACAAAACCAATTTTTCCTCCAAGGCCTCCAGGCCTATGATGGGAGAGGCTGCCAAGAAGGTCTCTGAAATACCTTCAAGACCTTTCCATCACTGTCTTAAATATTAGCACTTGGCTTCTCTTTACTTAGGCAAATTTCTGCAGCCTGCTTGAATTCCTGCCCAGCAAATGGGTTTTGCCTTTCTACTGCATGGCCAGGTTGCAAAGTTTCTAACCTTTTATGCTCTGCTTCCTATTTATTTATTTGTTATTTATTTATTTACTTTAGAGAAGGAGTCTCGCTCTTTTGCACAGGCTGGAGTGCAGTGGTGGAATCTTGGCTCACTGCAACCTCCATCTCCCGGGTTCAAGCGATTCTCCAGCCTGAGCCTCCTGAGTAGCTGGATTACAGGCGTGTGCCACCATTCCCAGCTAGGATTTTTTTTTTTTTTTTTTTTTTTTTTTTGGTAAAGACAGGGTTTCATCATGTTGGCCAGATTGGTTTTTGACTCCTGACCTCAAGTGATCTGCCTGCCTCAGCCTCCCAAAGTGCTGGGACTACATGCATGAGTCACTGCACCCAGCCTTACTTCCCTTTTAAATATAAGTTCCAGTTTCAGGTCATTTCTTTCTTTATGCAAATGAGCACAGGCTTTTAGAAGCAGCTAGGCCACTTCTTGAACACTTTGCTGCTTAGACATTTCTTCTGCCAAATACTCTTAATCATCTATCTCAGTTTCAAAATTCCGAGATTGCTAGAGCAAGAATACAATGCAGCCAGGCTCTTTGTTAAAGCATAGCAAATATGACATTTACTACAGTGCCCAGCAAGTTTCTCATTTCCATCTGAGACCTCCTCAGCCTGGACTTCATTGTCCATAACACTGTCAGCCTTTTGGTCACAATGATTTAACAAGTTTCTAGAAAGTTTCAAATTTTTCTTCATCTTCTATTCCTTTTCTAAGCCCTCCATGCTCTTCAAACCTCTGCCCATTACCCAGTTCCAAAGCTGCTTCTACATTTTCAGGTATCTTTATAGCAATGCCCTATTTCTTAGTACCAGTTTTCTATATTAGTCCACTTTTCTTTGTTAATAAGAAATACTTGAGACTGATTAAATTATAAAAAACAAAGAAGTTTGATTGACTCATGGTTCTGCAGGCTCTGCAGGAAGCATGGCAGCATCTGCTTCTGGGGAGGCCTCAGGGAGCTTTTACTCATGGCATGAGGCAAAGCTGGAGCAGGCATCTTGGTATGGCAGGAGCAGGAGGAGGAGAGAGATAGTTGAGATGCTGCACACTTTTAAACAACCAGATGTCCTGAGAACCCTATCACAAGAAGAGCACTAAGAGAATGGTGCTAAATCCTTCGTGGGAAATTGCCTTCATTATCTAATTACCTACCACTAAGTTCCACCTCCAACACTGGCGATTACAATTCAACATGAGATTTAGGCGGGGACACAGATACAAACCATATTAATAGAAAATTAAATATGTCAAGAAATGTCAAGGTAATGGTATTGCCATATACAATGGGTTGTAAAATGGTTGTAGTGGCCATCAAAAACTCCTTATGATTGAATAAAGCACAGATACAGGAAATTTTTACTTATCATAACAAATTCACTGGAATTTGGTAAAAGGAAGACTTTAAGAAGCTACCCCCAGGAGAGAATACAGTGAATGTGGCCAAAAGAAGGAATTCTTTCTTCTCTCCTTCTCATTATCGCTCTTTTATTCATTGCAAGCCAGTATCTGAATCTAACCAAATCTCTGAGTTCAAGCAAGTTCATTTGAAGATGTCTTTGCTGGCTGCATTGTTATGAATTAATAAATTGGAGAGAAGGAAACCTTAAATTATGAAACTTAAAATCAATGAAGTGAAAACTTTTTTTTTTTTTGAGATATAATAATCACTGTAGCTAGAAGCAGCAGACAAAAATACTTTTGGCTTTTCATAAGGACAAAATCCAAAACTGTCAAAATATTGTAATAATCCCTTGTGTTGGTAAAGTTGAGGCAGAGATATATTTTTATAAAGCCTAAAAATTCTACTCTGTATATGTTGAATTTGTATACACAGAAGAGAATTACTTGGACTGTGAATTCCCAGTTTCAGTGGAGAATCAAAGTTGTAAACATAAAACTAATGGTCACAATATAGATAAAATGTTAGTAAAACAAGCGTACATAATATAGATTTTATTTTAGCCATATTCTTTATTTTCTTAATAATACAGCTTATACCATAAAAAGCACTGAGAAAGGATTTAGATATCAACATAAATAAATTATTTTTTAATTTACAAATGATTATTTTTTCCACTATGGATTATTTTTTGATAGTGGAAGTAAAGTAAATATAAGAAGTACAGAAATCTGAACCTGTTGTATAGATAGATATATGACTAAAAATAGTTACCATTCAACAATGTCTTAATGTAGTGTAGTTTATTTTAATAGTATGGGAAAATATTTTTGTCATAAGATATGTGTATCAATATATAAGACTACTATCCAATTACTGAATGAAACACTAATTAATTTGAGCAGTTCCTAATAAATTTCTGAGCTATATGCATAAACCTTGGCAGGTGTTAGACAACATGGTAAACTCTGAAATTCTGCCAGATGTCAATGAAAATAACTACTTGACAGTGATAAGTATAAAGTATTAGCAAAGAGAATCACTTCAAGGAGATTATTCTTGTCAAGCCTCAGCTGGCTGTAACTAGGAGTGAATATAAATTTGCTTTGATGTCCCCTAGGGCTTGCTCTCAGAGGAAAAGTGGGTAGAGAAAAAAGTTTCTTCTAATTTCTAGAAAATTTGTCTTCTTTGCTAAAGAAAAGAAAACTTAGGACAACATAATATATTATTAATATTACATTTTATTATCTTGGAATATTAAAGGACTGGACTGATATTCTTGACTTTAAGAACCTCTACAACAAAAGTTCTTTTCTACCTCTTTTAATGTGAAAGTTCATTTTAATTTAAAATGTTGTTCTCACTCATAGGTGGGAACTGAACAATAAGATCACTTGGACTCAGGAAGGGGAACATCACACACAGGGGCCTATCATGGGGAGGGGGGAGGGGAGAGGGATTGCTTTGGGAGTTATACCTGATGTAAACGATGAGTTGATGGGTGCAGCACACCAACATGGCACAAGTATACATATGTAACAAACCTGCACATTATGCACATGTACCCTACAACTTAAAGTATAATAATAATATATAAATTAAAAAAAAAATAAAAATAAAAAAAAATAAAATGTTTACTATTTTCACCTTTGGGCTTCAGGAAAACGCTAAGGGTTGAACTAATACAATGCTCTTCAGCCTGCACACTGAACAATATAATCAAATATTTGAAAACAATCATATATTACATTAGGTAAATACATACATTTTTATGATATGGCTGTTTTCCACCCGCCTTTCCTGCCCTGCGGCATGTATGTATCCCACATTCATTGATAATAAACTAGCTATTTTAAACTCTGTTTTATATTAATGTCTGAGTTGGGTTATTATGAGTTAGAATAAGATTTGTACCCAAAACATTAACAAAAGAGAAAAAGTCGAATTCTAAATAAATAGAATATAATAATTATTTAATTTTAACCTACACTAAAATTGCATGAAAAGAATAAAGTGAAACTTTTTACACATAGTTATTATTTTTTGGTTCAAAACATAAGAAACAAAAAGATCAAATAATATATTTTTCAATAATTCTAGTATCTTTAAGCATTTGAATTTTTCTTATGCAATGTGATAGATTTCTTAATATAGTATTCATTTAAAACTGAACTGCTCCCTGCCAATACATAGAATCCAGGCTTCATTTTTTCTTACTTTTAGATTCATGTGGATAGAGTTTACAAATCCATAGGTGCTAAAACAACAGATAACAAAGTGAGGACCATAAAAACTCAGTGAGTTTCCCTCTTTGGCAGTAATTTGCACTTTTTCCATCAGAGTAGAGCAATAAAAATGCTGAGAGAAAAATCTTAATAGGATATATGGCAATTTCCAGCCCTGAAGGCTGAGTTTGAATCTTTTCTATAAGCTGAAACTGCCACTACTCTACTCTTTTGAGTAGTAGATCTACTGTCTGTGTGTGTGTGTGTGTGTGTGTGTGTGTGTGTGTGTGTGCATGAGAGACAGAGAGAGAGACAGAATGGTTCACAGAACTCCAAGACTTTCAGTGAAGTAGTGGCTTGCTTTCTTAATTTTTTATTATATAAAGGAACTACAACAAAATTACTCGATGAAGGCAATTAATATAAAAAATTTTGTATATTAAAATAAAAAATAGAAGCAGTGGAATCAAAATTAATGTATTGTAATTTCATTAATAGCACAATAGTTAAAGGAACTCTACCCTCTTAAATATTTATTTAGTATATATACTAACAAAAACTAATTTGTACAATCATGCTTTAGTTTTACAAAGTGAAATCTGAATGTGATAAAAAAAAGTTCAAGTATTACATCACATGAAACTTGTGTATTATCTAGAAATAACTACCACAAAAAGAAAATATTCTGGGATAGGAAATTATCTAGAAAGAAGGGTACTTAACAGTTTGCTTTGAGGTAGTGTAAGATGGCTAAATACAAACCTCCACTGATTGTTCTCCCCACAGGAACATTAAATTTAACAACTGTCCATACAAAATAAAAGCACCTTAATAAGAACCAAAATTCAGGTAAGTGATTATAGTACATGACTTTGACTTTATATCACCATAAGAGGCACTTCTCAATTACTGATGCCACTCTTCCCTCATCCCCAAGCAGTGGCCATGTTGCCTAGAGAGGATCTGTGCATCTGCGGGAGGGAGAGCACAAGGATTGTGGGACTTTGCATTGGCACTCAGTACTGCCCTGTCACAGTGGAAAGCAACACTGGGAAGAACTCAGCCAGTGCCCGTGGAGGGAGCTTTTAGATCAGCTCTAGCTAGAGAGAAATCCGCTCTAGCTCGTTCCAATGGTCAGAACCTGAATTCTCGCAAACCTTGGTACCACAGGCTCAAAGGCTCTGGGGTTATAAATAAACTCAAAAGGCAGTCTGAACTATAAGGATTGCAATTCCTGGGCAATTCTTGATGCTGTGCTGAGCTTCAAACCAGTAGACTTGAGGGGCACACAACCTAGTGAGACACCAGTCGAGGTGACCAAGGGAGCGCTTGTATCATTCCTCCTTCAACCCCAGGCAATGCAGCTTGCAGCTTTGGGAGACACTTCTTCCTTCTTCTTGAAGAGAGGAGAGGGAAGTGTAAAGAGGACTTTGTCCTACAACTTGTATGCCAGCTCAGCCACAGTAGAAAAGGGCATTGGGAAGAGTCATGAGGTCCCCATTCCAGACCCTACCACATGGATATCATTTCTAGACACACCCTGGGCCAGAAAAGAACCTGCTACCTTGAAGGGAAGGATCAAGTCCTGGCAGGATTCATCATCTGCTGACCAAAGGCCTCTTGGGCCCTACATAATCAGAAGTGGTAGCCAGGTAGTACTCACCATGGACTTTGGGTGAGACTCTGAGATGTGCTGGCATCAGGTGTGACCCAGCACATTCCCAGCTGTGGTGGCTCAAGGGAGAGACTTCTGCTTGAGAAAATAAGAGGAAAGAATAAAGGGGACTTTGTCTTGCAGCTTAGGTAGCTGTTCAGCCACAGTGGAGTAGAGTACCAAGTCTGCTCTTGGAGTAACAATTCAAGGCCTTGGCTCTTGGACAGAATTTCTGGATCTATACTGGAACAGAGGGGAGCCTATTCTCCTGAGGGGAGCGTCTGAGGCCTGGCAGACTTCACCACAACTTGACTGAAGAGCCCCTGGGCCTTGAGGGAATATTGGTAATAGCCAGGAGGTTCTTGCCACGGCCCCAGGGTGATGGTGGTCACTGGGGGAGACTCATTTGCTTATGGAAAGGAAAGAGAAGAATGGAAGGGACTTTGTATTGTGTCTTGGGTGCCAACCCAGCTGCAGTAGAGTAGAGCACCAGGTAGATTCCCAGGCTTTCCAACTGCAGCCCCTGGATCTCAGATGGCATCTCTGGACCTGGGGCCAGGGGCTCTCACCACACTCAAGAGAAAGGTACGAGACTGCCTGGGTTTGTCACTGGCAGATTGTAGAGCACTAGGGCCTTGAGCGAACACAAGTGGTAGCCAGGTAGTGGTTACAGAAAGCCTTGGATGAGACTCAGTGCTGTGCCGATTTCAGGTCTTACTAAGCATAGTACCAGTGGTGCTGACCACAGGAGTACTTGTGTCGCCCCTCCCCAAGCTCCAGGTAGCTTAGCATGGAGAGAGAGAGAGAGAGAGAAAGAGAGAGAGAGAGAGAGAGAGAGAGAGAGAGAGAGAGAGTCAATTTGTTTGAAAGAAAATAAGAGAAAAAGAATAATCCAGAGAATTCTTCAGATAGCATCCAAGACCTCAAAAGCAGTACCTCTGTGAGTCTGCAAGAGCCACAGTGATACTAGGCTTGCAGTGCCCCCTAATGCAAATATGGCTGAAGTGACCAAAAATGTAGATCACAACACCCAAGGTTCTTAAACACCTGAAAAATCTTTGCAAGAAGGATGGAAACAAACAAGTCCAGAATGCAATGAGTACACTAAATACTCAACTCTTCAATGGCCGGGCACAGACAAACATCCACAAGTATCAACACCATCCAGGAAACACATGACCTCACCAAACAAGCAAAATAAAGTGCCATGAATGAATTCCAGAGATACGGAGATATGTGAACTTTCAGACACTGAATTCAAAGTAGCTGCTTTGAAGAAACTCAGGAAAATTCAAGATAACACAGAGAAGGGATTCAGAATCCTATCATATACATTTAATGAAGAAATTGAAATAATTAGAAAGAATCAAGCAGAAATTCTGGATTTGAAAATGCAATTGACATATTGAAGAATGCATTGGAGTCTCTTTTTCTTTTTCTTTTTTTATTTTTTTGAGATGGAGTCTCACTCTGTTGCCCAGGCTGGAGTGAAGTGGCATGATCTTGGCTAACTGCAACCTCTGCCTCCTGGGTTCCAGCAATTCTCCTGCCTCAGCCTCCCGAGTAGCTGGGGTTGCAGGTTCCTGCCACCATGCCCAGCTAATCTTTTGTATTTTTAATAGAGACCAGGCTTCACAGTGTTGGCCAGGCTGGTCTCGAACTATTTACCTTGTGATCTGCCCACCTCGGCCTCCTAAAATACTGGGATTACGGGTGTGAACCACGGTGTTTGGTCGCATCAGAGCTTCTTAACAACAGAATTGATAAAGCAGAAGAAAGAATTAGTGAGTTTGATGATAGGCTGTTTGACAACACACAGTCAGAGGAACAAAAATTAAAATAATAAAAAAGGATGAAGTACACCTACGAGATTGAGGAAATGAACTCAAAAGGGTAAATCTAAGAATAATTCACCTTAAAAAGGAGAGAGAGGGAGAGATGGAGTAGAAAGTTTATTAAAAAGGATAATAAAACAGAGAACTTTCCAAACCTATAGAAAAAATATCAGTATTCAAGTACAAAAAGGTTTTAGAACATCAAGCACATTTCACCCAAATGCCACTACCTTAAGACATTTAATAATGAAACTCTTAAAGTTCAAAGATAAAGAAAGTATCCTAAAAGCGCAAGATAAAATAAATAAGTGACATACATGTGTCTTCAATACATCTGGAAGCAGACTTTTCAGTGGAACCCTTACAGGCCAGGAGAGAGTGGCATGACATACTTAAAGTGCTGCTGAAAAAAAAAAAAAAAAAAAAAAAAAAAAAGGAACTCAAACCCTAGAATGGTATCTTAAGTGATAAGTGAAAATATTCTTCAAACATGAAGGAGAAATAGAGACTTAGAAGACAAACAGCAACTGAAGGATGCTATCAACACCAGACCTGTCCTATAAGAAATGATAAAGGGAGTTCTTCAATCCCAAAGAAAAGGGCGTTAATGAACAATAAGACTCTGGGTGTGGTGGCTCATGTCTGTAATCCCAGCACTTTGACAGGGGGCTCATTTGAGCCCAGGAGTTTGAGACCAGCCTAGCCAACGGGGTGAGATCTTCTCTCTATAAAAAAATACTAAAAAATTAGTCGCAGCTAGTTGGGAGGCTGAGGTAGGAGGATCTCTTTAGCCCAGGAAATTGAGGCTGTAGCGGGCCAAGATCATGCTTCTGCACTCCAATCTGGAGAAAGACCCTGTCAAAGAAAAAAAGGCATCAAGAAATTATTTGAAGGTTCAAAACTCACTGGTAATAAGTACACAGAAAAACACAGACTATCATAACACTGTAATTGTGGTGAGTAAACAACAAAATATTAAAAAGTGGTGAGACAGAGCTAGTGTGTATAGTTTTTATTAGTACTTGATTGCTAGTTTATAAAATCTGTGTTAAAAGTTTAAAATAATGGGTTATACAATATTAGTTGTAAGCCTCATGGTAATCCCAAATCAAAAAATATTCAACAGATACACAAAAAATCAAAAGCGAAAAATTAAATCATACCACCAGAGAAAATTACTTTCACTAAAAGAAAGAGAGCAAGGAAAAAATGAAGGAAGAGAAAAACCACAAAACAAGCAGAAAACAAACCACCAAATGGCAAGAATAGGTCCTTACTTAATAATAGCATTGGATTTAAATGGACTAAACTCTCCAGTCAAAAGATATAGTGGCTGAACTGATCCTTTACAAAAGACTCAATGAACTGTTGCCTACAAAAAAAAGAAAAACCTTCACCTATAATGACACATACAGACTAAAAATAAATAGATAGAGATATTTCATGCAAATGGAAACCAATAAAAAGCAGGAATAGCTATACTTATATCAGACAAAATAGATTTCAAGACAAAAACTATCAAAAAGAACAAAGGAAATCATTACATAATGAGGAAGGGGTTAATTCAGCAATAAAATATAACTATTTAAATATATATTCTCACAACACTGGAGCACCTAGATATATAAAATAATAAAGCAAATAATATTAGAGCTGTAGAGATAGACCTTAATACAATAATAGCTGAAAACTTCAATACCCCACTTTCAGCATGAGACAGATCTTCTAGACAGAAAATCAAAAAAGAAACAACCGACTTAATCTTTACTCTAGACCTAACAGACATTTACAGAACATTTCATCCAATGGCTGCAGGACATACATTCTTTTCCTCAGCTCTCAAGAATAGATTGTATGTTAGACCACAAAACAAGTCTTAAAATATTTTTAAAAATAAAATAGTATCAAGTATCTTCTCTGGCCATAATGGAACAAAACTAGAAACCGGTAACAAGAGGAATTTTGCAAATTATACAAACACATGCAAATTAAAGAATATACTCTTGAATAACCAGGGAGTCAATGAAGAAATTAAGAAAGGAATTGAAAAATTGCCTGCAACAAATGATAATGGAAACACAACATATCGAAACCTATGGAATATAGTTAAAGCAGTAGTAAGAGGGAATTTGATAGCTATAAATGCCTATACCACAAAAGTAAAAAAACAAACAAACAAACAAAAAACAACTTCAAATAAACAACCTAATTGTGCATCTTAAAGAACTAGTAAAGCAAGAGCAAACTAAACCCAAAAGTAGTAAAAGCAAAGCAAATAAATAGTAAAGATCAGAGTAGAAATAAATGAAGTTTACAAAAGATCAATGAAATGAAAAGTAGTTTTTTTGAAAAGATAAAATTGGAAAAGTATTAGTTATACTAAGAAAAGAGAGAAGGCCCAAATAAATAAAATCAAAGATGAAAAATGATACATTACAAATGATACCACATAAATTCAAAGAATCATTAGGGTGTATTATGAGCAACTACATACCAATAAATTAGAAAACCTGGAAGAAATGTATGAATTCCTAGACACATATGACTTGCTAAGATTGAATCATAAAGAAATTCAAAACCTGAACAGACCAATAACAAGTAAAGAAATTGAAATCATAATGAAGTCTCCCACAAAGAAAAGACCATGTTCCAATGGTTTCACTGTTGAATTTTATCAAACATTTAAGAAGAACTAATACCAAACTTACTCAAACTATTCCAAAAAATTGGGAAGAAGGAATACTTTGAAACTCATTCAACAAGGCCGGTATTATCCCAATACCAAAACCAGACAAAGACACATTAAAAAAAAAAAAAGAAAAAAGAAAAAAAAGAAGAAGAAGAAGAAGAAGAAAGAAGAAGAAGAAGAAGAAGAAGAAGAAGAAGAAGAAGAAGAAGAAGAAGAAGAAGAAGAAGAAGAAGAAGAAGAAGAAGAAGAAGAAGAAGAAGAAGAAGAAGAAGAAGAAGAAGAAGAAGAAGAAGAAGAAGAAGAAGAAGAAGAAGAAGACGACGACGACGACTACAGACCCTTATCCCTAATGAATTTTAAATCCAAAGTTCCTCAACAAAATACTAGCTAACCAAAATCAACAACATATTAAAAACACCATTCATCATGACTAAATGGGATTTATTCTATTTATCGCACACTCCCATGTTTATTTCAGCAATATTCACAATAGCAAAAATCTGAAAACAACTGAAGCATCTATCAACAGATTAATGGATTAAAAATGTACATATAAACAATGGAGTACTATTCAGCCATAGAAAAGAATGAGATACTATCATTTCCAACAACTTGGATGTAATTGGTGGTCATGATGCCTAAGTGAAATAACCAGGCACAGAAGGACAAACTTCACATGTTCTCAATTATTTCTGGGAGCTAAAAATTAAAACAATTGAATTCAGGGAAGCAGAGAGTTGAATGATGGTTACCAGAGGCTTGGACAGGTAATAGGGAAAGAGAAGGAAGTGGGGATGATTAATGAATACAAACATATAGTTAGATATAATGTATAAGATCTAGTATTTGATAGTACAACAGGGTGAATACAGTCAACAATAATTTATTTATGGTATATTTTAAAATAACTAAAGAATATAATTGGATTATTTATAACACAAAGAAAGGATAAATGCTTAAAGTAATGGATACTCTATTTGCCCTGAAGTGATTATTATGCATTGTAAATCTGTATCAACATATCTCATGCACCTCTAAATATATAAACCTATTATGTATCCTCAAAAATAAAAAGTAAAAAATTTTATATAAAAATCAAGAACAATGTGTTTTGATGTTATGCAAGATATTACAGGTATGCTACATATAGAAACTATTATGGCAAGAATATAGGAAATAACTTGTACAAAAAGAAGTAAAACTAGTCATATAACTTACAATACATCTGATGTTGGTCATATAATTCAGTACTCCTACAATGTCACATATATGTGCTTGTATGTTATAGAACTAGAATTCTTTTCATTTATTTAAGATTCAACATTGGGTTCAACTTTTATATAGATAGATAGATAGATAGATAGATAGATAGATAGATAGATAGATAGATAGCAAGGGGCACATGAATTTTCAAAGAACCTGCTGAGCCAAAATCTTCCTCTTATAAACAAAAAAAATTAAACAACTATGTTTTTATATTATTTTCATCTTTTAGAACAGATCTCTATATTACTATTATTATCTATCTTAACATTGTTCAATAACAGAAAAGCAAAGTCAGCATTCCTGTCAAAATGGTTACCTTTTTAACAATTTGACACACTTTAGGTATGCATCATACATTATTTTAAACATTGTATATTGTAATAATAAACATAAAACTCATATTATATTGTTTCAACAAACATAAAACTCATATTGTTTCAACACATATTGTTTTATATACAATATTTGGAAGAATTTTCAATTCTATATTATACAAAAAATTAAAATTGATTAAATGTGTCTTTTAAAAATAAGAATTATAAAAATAAATATTCTGGTTAAACTTAGCAAAATTTTATATATAAAGATATTAACTAGCTATGTATTGTTTTTACTTTAGTCTATATCTCATATTACTATTTCACTTATATGCTGTTTGCTAACTGGTTCAACAGCTTATCCTATCCATGCTCTATTCATACTTTTTCCAAAACCATTAGGTTTTTATATAAAAGTAGGACTCATAATGATCAGTTCTTATTAATTCACTGATTCATTTAATTACTCACATTTTAATCTAGAATTCAAGGCATAAATTCAGCCAGTAAATTTTTATAAAACATATAATATGTGCCACATAATGTGCTAGACCTTGGATTAGAATGAAGATAATGCAGTTTCCTACATCCACAAAATTGTTTTGTTGTGAAGGAGAAAGCAAATAAGTAAATAATAATTAACATGATTATTTTTCATTGTTATTGTTAATAGTGTAGGTTTATCCCAAAATATTATTAAAAATGACAATTATAAACACTAGGACTGGTGTGTGCTTCTGAGTATATGTATGAGTATGGGTGTAGTGGTAAAGGAATATGCCTGCAGATTCCTCTCTTTTTCCATTTTTATTCTGTAATGTTGAGATTCAGGCAGTCAGCAAACCTCAGGCAGTCAGCAAACCTCAGGCAGTCAGCACATGTATTTGTACCCCAAAATCACCACAAAGGTCTGACAACTTTATTTCACATGCTCCTTATGTCTCTCGATCTATCTGAATTTGATATTGTTTCCAGCTTTTGACCCTAGCTCTTGATTACAATCTAATTTCTGCTGCTTAGAATATTCCCTTAAATCCACTTCTTCTTAAATTGGATAATACCTCAAAGATTTTGTTTGAACTCCATTTCCAGCATTTCTACTCTTTGACCTCCTCATCTTATAAGTTGTTCTCTAGTTGGATGTTTATGTTTATCGTCTGGTGGCTCTGTGTTTGGAGCGATTGATTCTCCAGGGGAGAAATTCATAGAGCCTTCCTTTCTGAGCCCTCTCTTTTACTTCCTATGGTTCCAAAGAAAAAAAAAAATTGACTGGCTTTATGCTTTGTCCTTACCATGCTCAAATAGATCCCCCATTGTTAAAAAAGTGTGGACAATGTTTTATGTATGATCATATATTCCTCTGGTTACTACAGCTCTTCAAGTTTATTTAATTTGCCATTTCATATGCGTTTCTATTATTAATACAACTTATCCATATAACTTACCTGATTCACCATTTAAGGGATCCTCAGTTTACCAATAGTGAAAGAAAATTATTTGAATGGTGTTTCAGAAAATCATTATCACAACACTTTAATTTTTAAAACAATGTATTTGTAATTGTCTATGTACTGTGCTTTCTATAAAACAATAAAATGAATACCCTAATCTAACCACCTAAATTAAAAAGTAGAACCTTATCAATAACTTTATCATGTAATCTTCTCTTTTATTCTGTCTTTTCCCAGAGATCACTGCTAGTGAATTCTATTTTTATAATTCCCAAACATTTTAATATAATTTAACCTCATGTATGTATTTATAAATAATGTACATTGTTTTGCAGGTTGTAAAGTGCTGTAGTAAGAGTATTTGTTATTATTATGTAATTTTCTTTTTTTATACAATGCTATAAATCATCCTTCTACATAATTGAAAAATATGGATTTGAGTAAGTAACCTATTTTATACTCACTATAATATAGTATGCAATAGTAACTTATTTTTTAAATGTAGGAAAAATTTTGTTGAAAAAAATTATTTAAGCTGGAGTAATTTTCTATATGATAAATACAGACTTATATTTAGGGAACTCTAATGGTGTCATTTAGAAATTCACCATATCCGGCCAGAGTTACCATGTGTTGTTACATCTTCTTAGCTAAGATAAGTCTTCCTCCAGTCTCTTATCTCTCTTTTATTTGTTAATTCTGTTAGAGATCTGAATGAGCCTACTTTGATCCAGAGCTTCTTTTCCCCAGGTGCTTGCATCTACAGACAAAAATGTTTCGCGGTGTACATACAGCACTATCAATTATTGATATAATATGGATCCTACAGCTGTTCTACTTTTACAAGTGCTCTAAACCTAAAATGAGAATGGCATAAATAAATAAATAGATACCAGAAATTTTGCTGTTTAAAAAATAATATTCTGGGAAAGGAACTTTTTTTTTTTTTTTGGCAGTTTAGTTATTTCAGCTTGAGTCAGACATTGCTCCCTATGAAGTTTTTGGATGAATTGTGGAATGGTCAGGGTTTTAAATAAAATAAGTGTTGTCTGTGGTAGACTAAAAAAGTTCCTAGAGACTATGTAAAATTTCCGCAATAAAAGTGATATCAGTAGCAGTAGGATAGGATTTACCAGAAGAACATCTTAAATCAAGAGGGAGAATAATTTTTATAGGCATTGATTTCTTTCTACTAAAATAATTTAAAACTGTTGAACAAAATGCTTATAATGTAGCACTCCTACTGCCATGTTCTAAAGTCGGTGATAAACCAACTGTGAGAGTAAGAGAATGGGAAGGAAGGAATACAAGAACATAGAAATATAAACAGCCTTGGAGAACTAGGCATTCTTTCTATTTTATCTTTTTCTTGATGCTAAATTTATCATTAAAACTTGTCACTTCATAAAACAATCATTCATTTTGTTTATTGAGAAAATACTGCATTTGGCCTTCAATAGGCACTAAAAATTAAAAATAGACAAAGTACCATCCCTCATGATGTATATGTGCTACTACTTTCTATGTGCTTCCCATTCCTTTAATTACTAAAAACAAATACCAGTAGATATATGATCAAATATATTGGTCTTATATTCAGATTACTAAGTTAAAATCAAATATTATTTTATTTTGACTATTTTGATTATATGTATTATAAAAATATAGCAAGGAAGTTTGTCTAAAAGTCAAAACATAAATCAGGAGATTGGGTGGCATTGCAAATAGTAAATTTTAGTAAAAATCTATTTAGCTATCAATTTATGTAAAGAATCCTATACACATAGACCTCCATATATATCTGCTGTATGGCATCAGCCTGGATCCTCAATCTTTTCAAATCATGTAAATAATTCTTTCTGTGTAAATTAACTTGTTCTGGGGATTCAAGTATGAGAATGGATCACAGACAAATAATAGAAGGGAATGAGTGTGTACTTCCTAATACTTAAATTTAGATTCATTAAATAGCCCTTTCTAGAGTGGAATTTGACTTGGCAAGGCAAGAAAATCATAAAAAGAAAAGAAAAAGAGAAGAGACACATTTATTTCTGTTAAAAAGAAGATACTAGTAATATCAATAAAATGGGACTATTTTGGTTGGATTTTTGGGTATACCTATGTAATATATGAGAAAGTACTTGGAGTAATAGCAGTTGTGATTAGGCTTTATCGAATGTCCCACCTCAAAGTAGAAAAAATACATAAATAATATTGATTAAAACAAGCCATTATAAAAATATCAAAATTAATGAAGCGTAATATCTATTGTAAGCTATTTAGGTTCAGTATAGAATGGTGAAGTCACTGGTGGTACATAGAAACACAGAATCAATGGCTCAATATATTCAGAAACCATGACCTACCTATTGAATTTGCTAAAAGAAAAATAAAAAGATAAAAATCAATGCTTGTAATGGTCCTGTGCATTAAGAGAATGTGGAGATATAAGTTGTTAAAATCGTTCTGGAAATCTTTTGACAACTTATATCACCAATCTTACATTTGTTCATACCTTTAGAATGTGGCATTTTATTCAATATATTATAAGAGATAATTTAAAATGCAGATACATAGTTTTTTAAAAAATATCACTTTTAACAAAATTTGAAAAAAAATTCAATATTACAAAAAGTATGTGCAACACATTACCACATTTTTAGTTCAGTCAACATTTATTTTATCTATTATATATTATCTATTCCTATTCTCTGATTATGACATATTTTTCTCTTTTACTGGAATTTTTTTCTGTCTGTAGTTTAAATTTAGTGTTATGTAAGGCTCAGTGGCTATTCTATCCCTGTATAGTCTTTCTCGCATGTATCATCGAATTTCTGCTGATATGATAACAAGCTCAAAATTATGATTTTACATCAGACCTCTATCCTGAGCTCTTAACCTGTATTTCCATTGATTTACCAGGCATCTACCCAAATGTCTTACAGGGGCCACGAGGTTAATATCACAAAACTGAAAGTTATTATTTGTCTGAAACCTTTTCCACCATTGATACCTCCTTGGTGAATAGCACCACATTTTCACACTTGCAGAAAGTGGATCCTCATCCTCCTCTTCCACTCATATTCAGTCATATTGAGTTTCTGTAAAATATGACTCTTTGGTAGTTCCTTCATCTAATTCTTTGTCCAAAAGGACTCATTTTTTTTTTTTTCAAAATTTGTCTGATTAGACAAGTGCCCAGTGTGGTATTCTACTAGCTCAATAAATTTTGTTTGTTTAATGCAGAAAATGTGTTTAATGAGTGAATGAAATATTTTGGATATATCTTTAGAAATATTTTCATGTAGGTGAGAGGAGCTAATGTTTTGTGTGATTTAAGTTCTACCAGTAGAATGCTGTGATTAAAATTTGGGATACAGTGTGAAATGGACATAGCTGTTGATGAAAATGAACTTTGATGGAAATTGATTTTGGGTTGACTTGAGGTTTTATCCCTTGATTATAGATTTTTTAAGAAGAATATAAATTTGAGACTTGACATATAGAATCATAGTAGAGACTCATAATTATCTAATCATATCTCCTCTATTATTACAATAAAGCTTTGGCTTAGCATAAAGCAATTCAACTAGATAGGTCTATAGTTCCTCATCAAGGGTGAATTAAGTTCTGAACAGTAGACTATGAGCAGAAGTAATACATGTCAATTCCAGATCTAGGATTCATGACAAACATACTTCCTCTAAGTACTCTTTCTTCTCCTGGGTTATTAGAACCAGGTGTGGGCTTGAACCATAAAAACAACAACAGCACCAAATGGGACTGTGAAGTGATTGCTTGAATGACATTTGGGTCTGTGCAGAGCAAAAATGGATCACTGATTTAAAACTGTAATGGGAGAAACATTAAATTTTATGTTGTCTATTCCATTTTATTCAGGATCTCTTTGATATACCAACTTTGTTTGACCATAAAATATAAAGACAGTACAGCCCCTCATATGTAGTAGAATAGTTATTTTAAATTATTACTTATTTTTCAGTTCAGGGTTAATTATATTGCAAAAAGTGGTAAAATATATAGATGTGAACTCAGGGAAACTATCAATTATGTTAAGCTGCTATGACAGATAACTCTCATCAGAGTCTTGGAGATAAAAAATTATTATCTTTTATTTTATAAACTTGTCCTTTAATTATTTTGGCCAAACTATTTCCAGAGTTTTCCTCTTCTAAAATCTGCTAACATTGGAACTCCATCCATACTTGCCTTTTGCAATCTAAACTAAGTTTAATTTAATCAGTATATAGTTTTCAGTGCTCATGATCTCAGGACATTGATAAAATATGAATTGTGTTTGCTTATTTTGACTTTTATTCTCTCATTTTCTTTCTAGCTCTTTGGTTACAATTACTCATTATCTACCAATGCTATATAGGCATCCATAAACACTTTCTCAAGTACATTTACTTCCTCCTTCCTATGTTATTATAAGAGTATTGGTGGAAAATTATTGTATAGATTTATCTGCAGGTTAAACGGTTCTCTTCCCCAGCCATATTCAATTAAAGTAAACAAAAAATAATTCTTAAAAATTTTAAGGAATCTTATTTTATGTTTACCACATTTATCCATATCTATATTTAGTACATTAAAATTATGGTCTTCTTAATAATGACTTGAACTCTCCAGTCTCTAGAAGCACAATGAGAATCTGTGTGTTGATACTAGTTATCCCATATAAATCAGAAGAAATGGACAGTAGACACTAAATTGTAATTCTGGTCAGGTTGCCTATCTCCAAAACATGCTTTAGAAAAAAATATTTTCACTGACCCATGAATTTTCAATTGTATCAAGGAGGTAATAAGTTTATATTTTATATTTGTCTAACTATAAAAACAATGTATGCCACCTTCTGCTTTCAGCCATGAAGAAGTAATAGAGGATGTTTTTACCCTCCTTAACTAGGCAAGCAAAGAACTAGATAAAGTACATAAAGCAGCAGTTTTCAGAAACGACACAAAAGGCAACAGAGGGCTATGATATCTGATGGAAGAGAAACAAATGGAGATTCTAGTCTACAGTATGAGTAGAAATATAAACAAAGCCTGGTAGCCGCTTAAGTTGAAGGGACAGTGGTAGAACTTGGGGAGACAATGGCAGCTAGAATTCATAGGGTGGAGCTCCAGAGAGGAAAGAATTACACACAAACGCAAACACACACATACACATACACATACACACAGAGGGAGGGAGAGAGAGAGAGAGAGAGGAATCTAGAGATTCTCAGGGAGACCCCATTGAGTCACGTTGACCAAAATCCGAGAATATGCATGGCAAAATATCAGGAGCTTTGGTGAAGAATCTCTAGAAAGAGCAAGTGGAACAATTCCTGACATTAACACATGGCTAGGAATTACTTGTGTTCCCACCAGCCAGAACAAAGATGTCAATAAAACAGGAAATATTGGGTAGAATACTCAGAAGGATGTTGTTTCCATAGTGAGTCAAATTTTACTCTAATAGCTACTCTGTGCCTGCCTCACTAAACTTAAAACCAAGTCTTTAAAGGATAAAAATGTTTCCAATAACTTAAGTGTGTCACAGAACAAAGGGTAAAGATGTATAAAGAGATACAAAATATTTAACATGTAAAAAAGTAAAATATATACTTTCTGACAAGTTAACAGTTATCAGAAATGTAAAAGACAGGAAAACACAAACTATGATGAGGAAAAAGTAATCAATAAAAATAGATAAAAAATAACAGATGATAGAATAGCTATTTTATCAGTTATAATTATTATTCATATGTTCAAAAAGGAGGAACACATAAGAATATTTATCTTCGTTTTTAAATTATAGTTTCAGGGGTAAATGTGCAGGTTTGTTACGTGGATATATTATGTAATGGTGAGGTTTGGGATTCTAGTGTACCCACTAACCAAATAGTGAATATTGTACCCAAAGGGTAATTTTTAACCTTCATTTCTGCCCTATCAGCTCTTTTGGAGTCCCTCATAGCTATAATTCCCAGGCATACCCATTGTTTAGCTCCCACTTATAAGTGAATACATGCAATATTTGATTTTTTGTTTCTGAGTTATTTTATTCAGGACAATACTCTCCAGCTTTACCCATGTTGTTGCAAAAGACACAATTTCATTCTTCTTTATGGTTGCATAGTATTCCATTGTGTCTATATACCTCATTTTCTTTATCCAGTCTTCTATTAATGAACACTTAAGTTGACTTCATGACTTTACTATCGTGAATAGTGCTATGATAAGCATACAAGTGCAGTTGTCTTTTTCATGTAATGATTTATTTTCTTTGGGTAGATACCCAGTAGTGGAATTCCTAAGTCAAAAGGTAGCTCTATTTTGTGTTCAACAAGAATATTTAAAATTGGCATGGGAGATATGAAAAAGACACAAATCAAACGGTAAAAAGCATAATAATGTCTGAGATGAAAAGACACATTGGATAGAATTGAGTATATGAAACACTATAGAAGGAATTCTTGGTGAACTTGAAACATTGGTGATAGTGATGGTGGCCCATCTGGAGCAGTTGCTGCAAGGATGCCAGCTGCAGTAGGGGAGGTGGAGCCAGGAACAGGTGAACTGAGTAAGAGTTTTGTGCCCTAACAAGTCGGCTAGATGGGATCCCATGCTCCCAGGCACCACTGCAGCTGCCTAGCCATGGCTCCAGGTGCAGACATCCCTGTGCTCTCAGCGGACTGAGAAGCCACCTGCCCCTGCAGGCTCAGAAGTACCTGCTCCTGCACCCTGGCCTCTCCTCTCTCCTGGTACCCTCTGTGATGTGGAGCACAGTTGTGGTCAAGCCCTTGCACTGTCATGACCCAGCTGAGTGTGCACACGTTTGGGATGTGGTGCTGGCGTGCCAGCCCCCTGCCTTCTCAGCCCCCCTCCAGACTTTGGGCACAAAGAGCATGGGAGGGAGGCTGGGAAGCTGAAGGGAGCCCAGTACAGACCTGCCAGAACCCCTCAGTGTGGACAGCCTCGGTGCCAAAGATGGCATGTTGATGGCAGTGGGACACACTCAGGTTCCTAGGTGGAAAGAGGCAGGTCCCCAGTGAAACTTTACCATCAAATCAGAGATATCCTGAAGCCTGAGAGCTGGGCTGCCAGTCCCAGGTGAAGTCCATGACCCAGAGGGATAGCTTCCTTGATGCCTTTCTGTCAACTGCTGCCTTTTCCAGTAACACCCATGACTGCCCATAGACCAATCAGCACTCACTTTTTCCATTCTGAGCCCGTAAACACCCCATACTCAACCAGACTCAGATACTCATAGGGACTACCTGCCTGCAGATAGGAGCTACTCACTTTGGGTAGCTCCACACTCATCAGGATGTCCCGCCTACAGAAAGGAGCTACCCACTTCAAGTCTCCTGAGAGATTTTCTGTTGCTAAAAAAAAAAAAAAAAGCTCCTTTCCACCTTGCTCAACCTCCAGTTTTCTATATAACCGAATTCTTCCTGAATGCAGGGCAAGAACTTGGGAACTGCCAAACAACAGGAGTAAAAGGAGCTGTAACACATTTCTGGCTGGCTTGCTGAACTGTGGGTGGTGACATGCTCCGGGACTGTGGGAGTGAAGAGTAGTGACCCTTCTGGGGGCCCAGACCTCAGGATTCCCTGAGCCTGAACTGCTGTAACACTATAGCCCTCCCACCCTCTGCCAGCACTGGGTGGCCACCCCATGCAATGGGAAGCAGCAGTAGGGCTAGGCCAGCCCAGGAGCCACAGGACAGAGCGGGACAGCAGGACTCAAAGAGCAGCAACACAAATGGGCTGAAACATGTCCCCCTGAAATATGCTCCCCGACTTGCTGCACTGCAGGAGACAAGAAAGAGAAAAGAGCAGTGACCCTTCTGGGATCCCAGACCTCAGGGCTCTCCAAGACAGGGCTATGACACACTGTAATACCTCTTTGGGGCTCTGTGGTTCTGGTGTTTAAGTTTTGGATGCCATAGGGTTCCCATTGTCCAAACATTGGTGCCTATAGTGGAAGCTGCTTGTGGTACGTCTGGTCCAGCTGTAGCCTCAAAGGGGGCCAGTACTTGTACCAGCATCTGGAGCTGCCCACCTGCCACAGCAGCTGATGTGCCTCACTTGTGCAGTGGCTGCACCCCATGCTTGCTTGCTCACATACCCCTCACTGCTTCATGCCTGGCTTGCTCTTGGTTGGCATGGGATCTGGGCCAGTAGCACAAGCCAAATGCCTCCTGGCCGAGTGGGTGGAATGAGCCCAGAGCTTGCAAGTGAAACTCAAGCAGAGGCGCCACTAAGCACAGAGGTTTTCAGCTGGTGAAAAGACACGCTGAAGATGTTGTGATATTTCAAATTATCTAATGTGAAGCACACAGAGAGAGAGAAAAAAAAAAAAAAAAAGACTGAAAACATGTTCTGACCAAAAGTAAGGTGTAGAATAACTTCATTCAGCCATAGACAGGCAATTTTAGTCCCTGAAGCCAAGGACGACACATAAAAGCAGGTTTGAAGAAATAATGGTTGAACATTCACCCAATTTGATGTAAAATATAAACTCCAGGTCTAGGATGTAACAAAAAATTGAGAAAAACTATACCAAGATACATTACAATCAAATTTCTTATAACTAGTGACAATTATATTTTAAAGGAGCCAGAGGAATTTAAAAAATATGGAAAAACAAAGATAAAAATGACCACAGATTTCTCATCAGAAACTGCAATGCCACCCAGAAGACAGCAGAACAACATTAAAGCCCTAAGGAATAATACAGTTGCCTAGAAATCAATACGCACAAAAAAAAAAAAAAAAAAAATTCCTTGGAAAGCAAAAATAAAATATAGACTGACTTAGGTATTTACAAGTTAAGATTTCATCACCAGTAGATCCTTACTATAAGAAATATGAAAGTCCTTCAAGCAGAAGGAGAATAACAACTGAAAATCTGTATCTACACAAAACAATAAAGAACACTAGAAAAGGTAAATGGAGGGATACACATAATTTTTCTTAGTTATGTAAAACAAGTCTGGAAAAGACCAAAAGGAGAACAAAGAGCAGATGAAACAAGTAGTAGAAAACAACAAAATGATATATTTAAGCCAAGCATATCCACAACCACATGAAACTAAGGCTTAAATACTTTAATTAAAATACAGAGATTCTCAGAATAAATTTTTTTAAGAAAGCAAAACCCAAATACTACCATCAAGTAATTAACTTTAAATATAAAAACACAAATATGTTAAAAGTAAAATGATAGTAAAAACTATCATGGTAATGCTAATCAACAGGATGCTGAATGAGCATGTTGATCTCAGACAGGGAGTATTTCAGAGAAAATAATATTACCAGAAGAAAATGAGTCATTTTATAATTAAAAAGGGTTAATTCACCAAGAGAACACAGTTAATCTATGACAGAAAACACATTAGTGTTTGCATGTAGTTGGGTTGGGAGACAGAGAAGGATAACAAAGAGAAACAAGAAACCTTTTTTGGTAGGTGATGGATCTGTTCTTTTTTTTTTTTTTTATTGGGATGATAAATTTCAAGATACAAGTGTAAAAATATAAAATTGCACACTTTAAGTATTAATGATTTATTGTGCTTTAATTATAATTTAATAAAGTTATATAAGAATAATTCATGCCATCTAATAAAATTCAGATAATAGAACAGTAAAACTAGGCATTCTCACTTTGTTTACAATCTTAGGAGAAATTTACTCAGCCTTTCACCATGAAATCTAATTTTAGTGACATGTTTGTTCTGAATGCCCATTATCAGGTTGTGTATATTTATTTGTATTCCTATTTTGCTGAGGCTTTTGTCATGAATAAATGTTGGGTTTTGTAAAAAAAAATTCTGTATATATTAAGATGATCAAATCATTTTTCATGTTTAGTCTCTTAATATGGTGATTTACATTGCTTATCTTTTTAAAAATTTTAAACCATCTTTGGATTTCTGAGATAAACCCCACTAAATCATGATAAAATGTTGAAATTGTTTTGCTAAAATTATGCTAAGAATTTTTGCATCAATGATCATATTTTCTTGTGTTATATTTTTTTCTAATTTTATCCTACGACATTGATAACCTTATAGGAGTGAGTTAAAAAGTGTTCATTCATCTTCAATTATCTGGAAGCATTTACATAAATTGGTATTATTTCTTCCTCAAATGCTTGGGGAAGCTCACCATTGAAGCCATCTAGGCCTCAAGTTTTTTATTAGAAAATATTTCATTGTAAATTCAATTTATTTGACAAACATAGGTATATTTATATAATACATTAAATATTTCTTTTTGAGTGAGATTTAGGAGTTTGTTTTTCAAAGAAATTGTCCATTTCATAGATGATGTCAAATGTATTTGCAGTAATTTGTCCACAGCTGTTCACAGCATTCTTTTATTTTTCTTTTACTGTGTGTAGGATTTTTAGAGATCTCCCTTTTCTTATTTCTTATATTGAAGAATATATTCTCCACTGCCTCCTCTAGATCATTTCAGACAGAACATAGCTTCAATCCAACAAAAAGATAACACGTTAAGTAAAGCTTCTTCAATTCCTTTTTATCCACATGGATTATATGTAAGTTCACTCAAGTTCTAAAGTACAGGTATGCAAGTGTGCTGACGTGACAAAAAAGTACAACTAACAAGGAAGAAACCATTATTCAGGTTCACAAGCGATACTACCCTTTCCTCTTGACATACATATAGGTTCTGGTCCAGTGACAGGTACAAGAACATGTCTTAAATGCTGTCTGAAATGGATAGCTGCCCTCATTTCAGGTTTCTGTCTTTCAACCTGGAATATAATGTGTTTTTTTTTTTAACATATCTAGATAATTTTAGGTTAAAAAAAATCATGATTTTATATCATGCTATCTAACAATCTATGCCCATAAACAGGGAAGGGGCCTCAAGCATTTGGAATACATGACTTTAGATTCTAGGTACTTGTTATGGAGACTGGGTCCACAGCCATATCTCATCTTGAATTGTAGCTCCCACAATCCCCATGTGTCATGGGAGGGACCCAGTGGGAGGTAATTGAATCATGGGGGTGGGTTTTTCTCATGCTGTTCTCATGATAGTGAATAAGTCTCACAAGATCATATGGTTTTAGAAAGGCCAGTTCCCCTGCACACACTCTCTTGCCTGCCACCATGTAAAATGTGCCTTTGTTCCTCCTTTGCCTTCTGCCCTGTTTGTGAGGCCTCCCCAGCCATGTGGAACTGTGAGTCCATTAAACCTATTTTTCTTTATAAATTACCAGTCTCTAGTATGTCTTCATAGCAGTATGGAAATGGAACAACACATATTCAGTCATTGTTAAGGTCAGCTTCAGTGATTGTTTTGCTAAGACAGAAGACCTGCTCCAAACAGATGGTTTAAGAAAATGTCATCTGCTTGTAAGCAGGGTCTACTTGAATGAATTTAAGGGTCTATAATATTCATCAGCCTGTCCATAAAAGAAAGACTCATGGAGCATTTGGTGTTTTCAAAAATAGTTTTAGAATTTAAAACTGCCAGACTGATTTATTTGTACCACAATATATCATTTTGTTATCATGTTATTGGCTAGGGCTTTCCCAGTAATTCAATCTTTTTTCTTTCCAATCTTTCAATTTGACGAACAGCTAAAACTATCGTACTATTGTAAAAAAGGAAAATCAGCTGTTGCTAAAGAGTTTTGTTAAGTGATTATGTGATTCATTAAGAAAAATTCCATACCCTTATGTTAATTTCCCTTAGAATGAATATATCCAGTGGTATAATTTGCACATCAATAGCTAAAGAACTTATTGTAAATTGAACTGTTTACTATAGAATTAAAATAAAGTAACAACAGAGAAATTCATCAAGTGAATTTTTAATTTTGACACTAAAAATGAGAAGATACTATTGAAAATATAAAATTACGGTGAGTCACGGCAAAACAAAAAAATACAACAATCTGCATTTATGTATTTGTTTTAATAAAATTTTTATTTATTAAAACAAAATAAAATGGTACAACAGGGCCATTTTAATAAAATAAAAATTATTTAGTTTTATTTTATTTTAAAATTTTGTTTTAATAAAATTTTTCTTTTAATGACAATTTTTAAGATTTAATTTATATTTATTTATATCCATCTGAACCTACTGAATACATTTGACTAAATACAGTGTCATGTATTGAATAAACTTCCTATATCTTGTAAGTGATATTTATGCTAAGTTTTTAGATAAAGATTAAAGTACATATCCATTTATCTCCAATTAAGTAGTTCTACATGCACTTTTAAAACCATTACACCAGATTACCTATGATGTTGGAGTAACTTCTGGTATGGAATTAAAAATTGGAGAAGCTCACTCATCGTTTTTAATCAATGTGAACATGTGCTTTCACTGTCAATACAATGTCCTTTCACAGCCATAATGCATCAAGCTGTATCTAATTAATCAAAAATCAGATTGAACTTAGAAGAAAAGTAGTCATAAATCCTAATATCTTTTGTAAACCAAAAGTTATCTGAGATAAGTGTCAATCAATTTAGACAGTTTAGGTTGCCTAGTTTAAGGACATGCCCCTGACATAGCCTCAGGAGGTCCTGGTAATATGTACCCAAGGTGGTCAGGGGTATAGTTTGTTTTTATATATTTTAGGGAGACATGAAATATCAATCATTATGTGTAAGATGTAAATTGGTTTGATCTGGTAAGGTGAGACAACTTGAGGCAGAGGCTTTCAGGTCATATGTATGTAAGAGACAAAAGGTTGCATTCTTTTGAGTCTTTGATCAGCCTTCCACTGAATACACATTTTAGTGTGTCTCAGGGAGTTTGCATTTTACATAAACCACAGGGCAGAGAAAGCAATCAGATATGCATTTGTCTCCGGTGAGCCTCAATAGGATGGCTTTGAGTTCTGTTTGTCCTTTGTCCACGAGGAATTTCCTTGTGGGCAAATTGTGAGGAAGGTATGTCACTTTTTATCTTTGTAGCTATCTTGTTTAGGAATAAAATGGGAGGCGGGTTTGCCTGACATAGTTGCCAGCTTGATTTTCCCTTAGCTTAGTGATTTTCAGGTCCGGAGATTTATTTTTCTTTAACATTTTCAGTTAAAAATGAGTGGTTCTCACTTGGGCAACTGCCATAGGATTCTAGCTCTGCCCTCTACTTTCTCCTATCCTTCTTCAACACATTGTGCAAAAAGCAGATGGATATTTCTAAAACATAAATTGTATCATGTTATCCACTTGCTTAATACTTATTGTACTTGGAAAAGAACTGACATTTTTTACTATTGTCAGAAGCATTCAAATCAGAACAACTCCATCTCGAATAGGGGCTGGGTAAAATAAGGCTGAGGTCTACTGGGGTGCATTCTCAGGAAATTAGGCATTCTTAGTCACGTGATGAGATAGGAGGTTGGCACAAGATACAGGTCACAAAGACATTCCTGATAAAATATCATGCAGTAAAGAAACTGACCAAATCCCACCAAACCCAAGATGGCTATGAAAGTGACCTCTAGTCGTCCTCACTGCTCATTATATGCTAGTTATAACGATTAGCATGCTAAAAGACACTCCCACCAGAGCCGTGACAGTTTACAACTTCTATGGCAATGTCAAGAAGTTATCCTATGTGGTCTAAAAAGAGGAAAAACTCTCAGTTGTGGGAATTGCCCACCCCTTTCCTGGAAAACTCATAAATAATCAACCCACTGTTTAGCATATAGTCAGGAAATATCCATAAAAATAGCCAATAAGCAGCCCTTGAGGATGCTCTACCTATGGAATAGACAGTCTTGTACTTTCTTAGTAAACCTGCATTCATTTTACTGTATGGACTAGCACCAAATTCTTTCTTGTGTGAAGTCCAAGAACCCTCTCCTGGGGTTAGGTCTGGATCAGGACCCC
Source organism: Macaca fascicularis (assembly GCF_037993035.2). Classification (NCBI taxonomy): domain Eukaryota; kingdom Metazoa; phylum Chordata; class Mammalia; order Primates; family Cercopithecidae; genus Macaca; species Macaca fascicularis. The sequence continues at coordinate 60,462,155 of NC_088391.1, read as the reverse complement.
TTTCCAGTAACACTATCATCTATAAACACCTATGTCTTCTGGACACTGAGAGCACTCCAACATAATCTCTAAGCACAATGCTCCAGACACACTGGTTGCTTTCAGATTCAATACTATTCCAAGCTTCATGTAATATAAGAGTCTTTGCACAGCATTTACCTTCAGATTGGAACTCTTTTCCTACTGCTTTCATCTTTCTAATCCCTCCAGTTTCAAAATAAATATAAGTTCTGAGAGGTCTTCTGTGAACACATTATCCAGAGTTAGTTGGCTTCAGTCACTCTCTAATCTGAATCACTGTAATTTCTCCCTTTCCTAATAGCACGTGTCATACATTTTTGTTATTTGGTGGACTAATCGTATTGCTTTCGTCCCTTTCATACTGTGAACTCCATAAGGATAGGGATTGTTTCTTAGTCTTTATCCATCCATCACCCAAAACAATGTTGGCACAAAGTAGGTCAACAGTAAATATTTTTAATAAATAAATCATTTTAATCTAATATCTGGATAATTAATTTTCCACATCTTCTATCTAATGGAAGAGTGATATTTTATTAATGGAAACAACAACTTATTTTTCTAATAGCTTTCATGAATGTGAAAACAATCTACTCATGTCCTTATATTCTTTTCCTCTTGTGACTAATAGCATTCATTAACAAGTTGGTTTTTAACAATTGTTAGTGTGTCTGAAGTTTATATAAAAACCAAATTTATGTCATTAATATAATTCCTCCTAATAGCCCCTTGGTAAGAAACTCTAGAAGGTCACTGTGGAGGGCTAGACAAATTTGTGGAAAGCCAAAGGATCCCCTGGCAGTAATGGAATACGTATCCTTTCCTTTTAAGTTTTAATGTTATTAGAACATCTGTGATGAACAAAGTTTATCCCAATTGAGAGACATTGAGTCTGCATAATGGAAAAGACAATGAGAGAACAGAGAACCTAGGAAGGTAATCTAGGCTCAGCACGAGGGCCAAAGGGAAATTAGAGAGAGCTGGCTCTGGCACGACGTGTGACTTTTCTGGAAGACTCTGGCAAGACAACCACCCTGGCATTGGGGGAACATTTTGTCAATATGGTTATTCACAAAAGTGTGAACTAAGCCACCATCTGCTTGGAGGAGACTGTCTGAAAATAAGCCAGGCAGCATGCTATTGTTTTCTGTTGAAAGACTACTGAGACTTTGAGAAAACCCGAATATCAAAGTCACCAACACAGCAGTGAGCAACTTTCTGTTGAATTGTGGAGGGCTACTTTTCTAGAGTAATCCTAACTAAAGCAACTGCAGCCAAAATCTAGCCTGGCAAGTGATTACCCTGTAAAGACCAACTGATTCCAAGAGTTCTGGCAAGTTAGGTGGGAGAAGATCTGTATGTGAATGGTCCTTGTAATCTGAGTGTTAATAAACAACATAAATTTATTTGAATATCTCTAGCAGACACTGTCAGTGCCCATTTATATTTTACTGGCTCTTACCATTTCCGTGATCATAGGCTCTAGTTCCAAATCCCAGACTTTCTGTTTTCTTGACTGAGAGAAATTTTTGACCATCAGAGTATGCTGTGCTCCAATGCATACCAAGTCAGAAGTGTTGGGGAATAAAATAACATCCTGGAAACAGCGTTCAGCTGATGGGGATTGGTAGATAACTAACCCAACTTCTGCACCTGGCCAAAAGAATAACTAAGGACTACATATTCTGCTGGTACACAGAATTCCCAGATAGAATTAGATACCAGTGATCCTGAGGATCAGAGCTTGAAAACACACCACAGGCCGGGCGAGGTGGCTCAAGCCTGTAATCCCAGCACTTTGGGAGGCCGAGACAGGCGGATCATGAGGTCAGGAGATCGAGACCATCCTGGCTAACACAGTGAAACCCCGTCTCTACTAAAAATACAAAAACTTAGCCGGGCGAGGTGGCAGGCGCCTGTAGTCCCAGCTACTCGGGAGGCTGAGGCAGGAGAATGGCGTGAACCCGGGAGGCGGAGCTTGCAGTGAGCTGAGATCCGGCCACTGCACTCCAGCCTGGGTGACAGAGCGAGACTCCGTCTCAAAAAAAAAAAAAAAAAGAGAAAACACACCACATTTGTTGGCTTCCTTTCTTTCCCTACCTGCATTCCTTTCCTAAAGCTGCTAAACAAAAGTCACCTCTGGATGACCAGAGGGAGGAAGTCAATGAAAACTTTGTTCATCACAGATGTTCGAATAACATTAAAACAAACTGGAGGACTTAACAAAAATGTATTAATATATTATCTTATGGTTTTGGAGGTCAGATGTTTAAAATCAAGGTGTCAGCAGGGCCGTAATCCCTATGAAGGCTCTAGGAAAAAATCCTTCTGTGCTTCTTCCTTGATTATAATGGTTGTCAACAAATTCTTGACATTCCATGACTTATAATGGTGTCATTTGAATCTCTGCTTCTGTCATCTGATGGCCTTCTCCCCTGTGTTCCTCTCTGTGTCTCTGTATCTAAATGTCTCTTTCCTTTCTTTTATAAAAACACAAATTATTGGATTTAGAACCCACCCTAGCCCTGTATGACCTTATCTTGCTTATATCTACAAAATCCCTATTTGCAAAGGTCATATACCAAGTGGACATGAACTCTAAGGAAATATTGTTCAATCCAGTACAAATTCTCAATTGTTTTCCTCATATCCAGTGTTTCTAAAGGTCACTTCACAAAGAAACAACTTGCACAGATATTCTTGTTTTAGGTTCCACTTACGGGGAAACTACTTGCCTAACAACTAGGCAAGGTCTCATAGGAGATAGATTCCTGTCAAGATGAAATCTCCCACTTCCCCTCATTGTTTCTAAACTAATATATAGGCTCAAGCCTCATTATGGCTTAATGAGGAAAGCCCTGTCTCTGTTTCACGAGGAAAATAATTATTCACCAAAAGAACAAGAGAATCCAGCTATTAGAAACAAACCAGAACCAACAGATCATAATTGGAATGAACTGTGATGGTTCTGGGTCAAAGTGGGCTGAATATAAGGCTGAATAAAGTAGAGTTCATTAACAATTGGGTTTTATCTTTATATTTCATAATTAATATCTTGTCAGAACACCTGGAGCTAGCCTTAATATGCTGGTGGGATGAATTCTCCAAGCATACAAAATTAAAACAACGCAAAACAAAAAGATACAATCAAGGTAATAAGTAGAAATTGAGTGGAAATGCCAGAATTGCTCTGAGACCAAAAGGCTGAGAGGGCAGCAAGCCAGACTAGATTTATTAAATAAGATTAAAGAAACTAGCAGCTGACTCTGATCTCCAGGAGGCCTCTAAGGACAATCACTTCCCCAAAGCAAAAAGGAATGTACTATCGAGGAGCTATCAGCTGTATTGAGAAGCCAGTGATGGCTGTCCCCAACAGGCTGGGACTGATGATAGAAAGGCTTCTATGTAACTGGATTATGTAATGTCCTTGAGGAAGAGAGGGTTCCAAAATAATGGAGGTTATGTTTCAGCACTTAACTATCAGAGACAAGGTGGGCATAATTATGATACTAACAGCAAGGGTGAAATGACACTCCTGGACCTCCAGGGATCTGTGGTTGGCTAACTGACTATGGTGTTCTTAAGGAAAAGATAAATAGAAAGCTATTGAGTGCATTTCTTGAATCCTATAATGAATAAAGGTAAAGATTGGAGGAGCAAAAAACTAATGTCAACTGCTCTAGTGGAAAAATCACAATCCTTGGCTTAATTTCCAGGACAGAGCTATCTCTCAAACTCAAGGTCCTTTGATTAAAGGAATGCCAGTGATTTGTAATGCAACTACAATATATATAAATAGCAGTAATTATTCCAGTCTATCTCCAGGAGACCTATGACCATTCACCAGAGTAATTGTTTTTTGGAGAAAGAGAAATACCCAAATCTTTTTAGGATTGTTGAAAGGAGTTTGAACTGTTATTAATACTATAGGTCCCTAGTTAGAATGGAGGCTTTAAATTTCTGGTGGTAACTTAGGTACTACTCCAAATTCATCTTATAATGTGTTTGTTCAATAGGTCACGGGGAAAAATGCTAGCCTGATGAAGCGTTGGGACGAACTCTTAAAGGCATAGCTAGTGACTTGGTTATGACATTTTTGTAATTGGGGCAATTTTCTTCAAGATGAAAAATATACTAGGGTCCAACAGCCAGTATATGATAATTTTTTGCATTGTGTAGAATATATGAGTCTGGGGTCCAAAAGTTGGAAGAAGAACCCTTTTTTACATATCTGAGTGAACCACAAGTGGAAACTCTGCATCTTCTCCCTGTAAAGGTAAGCACTGCTTGATTAAAGACCCTGGTCCCTGAAAGGTACTTTCCCCAGGGCCACAGTAAGGTAAAGCTGTGGTGGCTCCTCAGTCACTTTGAGCTCCTTGCATGGGGAAACCAGACAGCAAGAAAGTCACTGAACTGGCAGGGGGAATTGACCATGTACTACATAAACAGCAGAGAAAAACAATGTCTGAAACTTATGAAATTGATGTTTCTGTGACTAGTGACAACTGTGAATGGGCAATTGCATCAGCCATAGCCTGACATAGAAAGGGTCACCAGGGGCTCAGATTTCATCATGTGAGTAACCTAGACCAGCAAAACTTCAGGTTGTGGATGAGTGGATAATGTGAGTCTAACAAGGCATGATGGATATTGCTTCTTTGGGACCATTTTTCCATACCCCATGGAAACATTGAGTGCTGTGGACATCCCAGTAAAACTCTTAAGATTAACTTTTTGGGGGACTTCTTTTTTTTTTTTTATGAAAGTTGTCCAGCAACAATCTTGAAGAAGTGTGAGATGACAGTGTCAAATTAACTTGGTAGGTGTGAGTGGTACAAGTTGTCTACTGTGGTAGGTATTGTTCCCCCATCCAAATTCCCTCAGTTACTACTTTACAGCAAGGTGGCATAAGTTTTCTGTCCTGTGTCCCTCTGCCTGAGAATTTACCTGACTGCCAAAATCTACTGAAACTAGAAATTCTGGGTAATCAGCACCACTTTCTTCTCAGGGTCCTTCAACCAATTACTGATAAAACGTAGTGGAATAATACTCCAGGTCCTGGCTCCTCAGATTTTTTTAGTTGAATGAAGTTCTAGTTGTCTACAATGGTTTCTTATTTAATTTGCTTCCTATTTGTTTCTGTCTAACTTCCCAGTTTTTATACAGGTATTTACTGAGATTGACTATTAAATACTTGCATTTGAATTATTTGTCTTGAGCAAACCATAACAAAGACAACCTTCAACTAGTAATGCAAGTCATACTGGTTTCATAGATACGTCTTGTTTTTTACTACATTTACTTGAAAAATAATGAATCTAGTGCCTTGTTTTCTCTTGTACCATACATTAATATTTACATATGCAACTCGTTTATTAAACATAACAGTGAGCATAAATTTTGAAAGTGTAAATATGTCATATGAGCATAAATTTTATAATTGTAAATATCTAATGAGTGTAAATTTTGTAAGTGTACATATGTAATGAGTGTTAATTTTGTAGGTGTAAATATTTTGCTCATGTTTATGTTTTGTGTCTTTTAAAATTTATCCTCAGTTCAAGAATATGGAATCTGACTTCTATAACAAATACCTTAATAAGGTTATGTGATTTTCTAGACATCCAAGATAAATTTCTGTTATTTATTTCAACATAACCTTGTGTTTATAAGTCCATTTTCATGCTGCTGATAAAGACATATTTGAAACTGGGAAGAAAAAAAGGTTTAATTGGACTTACAGTTCCACATGGCTGGGAGGCCGCAGAATCATGGCAGGAGGCAAAAGTCACTTCTTGCATGGTGGTAGCAAGAGAAACATGAGGAATATGCAAAAGCGGAAACCCCTGATAAGACCATCAGATCTCCTGAGACTTATTACTAACATGAGAACAGTATGGCGGAAACCGCCCCTCTGATTCAAATTATCTCCCACTGGGTCCTTCCCACAACATGTGGAAATTATGGAAATACAATTCAAGATGAGATTCAGGTGGGGACACAAAGCCAACCCATATCACCTTCATCAGGTTCAAACATCTGATGCTTAAACCTTCAATTAAACTTCAAGGAAAAGAGACATAGAAACCACCTCTTTATGGAAAGAATGATAGAGAATCTTGATATTACCACAAGCTTCGAGGGAAAGGCCAAATTATTTGTACTATCTTTAAAATGAAGGGTGCACCTGTAATCAACACTTAGTCCTCAGTAGTGGAACATGTCAGAAGGCCTAATCGACACTTTTTTTTTTTTTTACAAAGATTTACATTTTTTTTTGCCCTCATTTACTGGTGACAGAGCCATTTTATTAGTTGTGTTGAGAATACATTAATTTCATTTGTTTGGTTTCACCTGCATGCTATCCTTTTTTGCCTATATTTAGAGTCATTGTTTTGTAAAGTGAATCATCTTTTATAATATCTACAGGAAAAAAAAAAGTAGAAAAGTAAATATATCTAAGCTAAGTCCTTGATATACTTATTTAACAGATCAAAGCAGTGTTTCATGAAGCAGCCACCAGCTCAAACAGGCCCATCAGTTTGGGCTTCTCCATGACATCCTCTTTATCTCTGCTTCCTCTTATTGTTTTTTGCTACAGGTAGTCAGACAGGCATGAGTGGGGCAGGAGAGGGCTCTCCCACTCAGGAGGGATGTCGGGTGATGGTTCAGCAGTTATCACACTGCCTTTCTGAAAGTGATAAATTGGCAGTCAGAGCCAGGTAGAAGCCATTTCCTGATGGTCACACCTGTTGCACTAAAGTGTTAATTGAATGTGGATCCCAGGAAGAAGCAACTTCCTGGGCATGTGCATTAAGAGATAAAATAGCGGAGTATGACTTTCTGGGGGCACTCCACTGACAAAGGGAAGAAAGCCACAGATGGGCACAACTTCTTAAACACACTACATATGCTCACTTTCCAAGGGCAGTGGGGGCACTGTGCATGCCAGCAGCCCACCCTCGGGGAAGAATTATGGTAAAGAGGTCAAGCTATAAAGTCCTAGGTTCAAGGTTAAACACTGCCCTTGACCTTCGGGTACCCACTTTGGTCTTTTCCAAGTGAGTTTTTCTTTCCTCTTCTAAAGCCTTTGTTTTGTTTTGTGTTGTGTTGTTTGTTGTTGTTGTTTAAAATGGAGTCTTGCTCTGTTGCCAAGGCTGGAGTGCAATGGTGCCATCTTGCCTCACTGCAACCTCCGCCTCCCAGGTTCAAGTGATTCTCTTGCCTCAGCCTTCCAAGTAGCTGGGAACACAGGTGTGTGCCACCACGTGTGGCTAATTTTTTGTTTGTTTGTTTGTTTTTGTATTTTTAGTAGGGACAGGGTTTCACCATGTTGGTCAGGCTGGTCTCAAATTCCTGACCTCAGATGATCTGCCTGCCTTGGCCTCCCAAAGTGCTGGGATTACAAGCGTGAGCCACTGCGCTTGACCTCTAAAGCCTTTTAAAATAAACTTCCACTCCTGCTTCGAAAGTTGCCTAAGTCTCTTCTTCTGTATTATGACCCTCACTAGATTTCTTTCTTCTGAGGAGGCAAGAACTGAAGTTGCTACAAACCCAAATAGACTTGGTGCCAGTGACTGAGGTACCTTCCACCAGCAACATTTTTAAACCACTGCTGATCTGTTCCATCTTCTTAATATTTTCTTTTGTCACTATTAAAGTTTGAATGTGGCATTGAACAGAGGAATGATATGGGGACTCTTGGATTTTGTTGGCAAGAAAATCATCTAGAGTAAGAGGGTTTGGGGTTGGTTTTTTGTTGTTGTTGTTATTGTTGTTGTTGTTTCTTTTTCTTCTTGCCTTACCAGTATGTTTAATTATCTGTTCAATCAGATAGTTTTCCTGAAACAAACTTGTCTTCTCCCTTGAGAGAACAATAGCCTTGCGGAGGCTCAAATACTCCATGTCTGAATAAAAACAGGATTAGCTATAGGGGAAATTATCTGTATGCTGCAATGAGTTCTTCTCTATGACTTTCTTTTGAAATAGATTACCAATATTCTTCACGAATACAAAATTGGGCAGCTGGAATTCATATCATTTTGATGAAATGAATAAATTCAGTGGGGATTACTACTCGTTCTGAGAGTCTCTTAGAGAGAAGAATTTATGCTTCTTTTGAAAACTCTACAGATAAGAACAAAAGATAATATAAGCTCCAAACAGGCAAGCCGATTTCATGTTTGCCTCGGGCAAACCAAATGTTCACTGTTGATTTACTGTTGAATTGTGAGAGCAAAGGGTTATAAAAGCAAAAACAATCTTTGTTCTTCTTTTTATTCCCCATTGTGACTCCTTGATACCCTAAAGTAATAAGATTTGCTACGGATGATGTGAAGAAAAGTTGGTTAGACTTATGGTTCTGGAAACTTTCAACCGTTTTAACATTGTGGACATGAAGCGTTGAAAATCAAACCATTTCTGTAAGAAGGTTAATAATATTTTTACAAATAAAGATAGGGGAATTGAGTTTCAGTGATCGATTTCTACCTAGCATTATTGTGAAAACTGTGAAGTTGAGGTTAAAACAATAACACCACAAAATATTCTTCCTGGTGTCCTGGTGTTCCTTTAGAAATTGCACAAGTTTATAAAACATTAGTTATAAAGATGAGAAAAGTCAAATTATTCAAATGCTCTCATATGAGAAAGAGAACCATGATTGTTTGAAAATATCTTGCCAAAAATGATGCATCGTTTCTCATCTGAGTGAGACATACCGGTGAGTTAACATAAATTGGGATAAATCACAATTTTCAAATCACAATTTTCAAGGAGCACTTTCTCCCTCCACATTAGGAATAAAAGACTTTACTTTCCTAATCTGTTTTTTTTTTTTTTTTTTTTTTTTTTTTTTTTTTTTTTTTGAGACGGAGTCTTGCTCTGTCGGGCAGGCTGGAGTGCAGTGGCAGGATCCCTGCTCACTGCAAGCTCCGCCTCCCGGGTTCATGCCATTCTCCTGCCTCAGCCATTCTCCTGCCTCAGTCTCCTGTGTAGCTGGGACTACAGGCGCCCGCCACCGCGCCTGGCTAATTTTTTGTATTTCAGTAGAGATGGGGTTTCACCGTGTTAACCAGGATGATCTTGATCTTCTGACCTCATGATCTGTCTTGGTCTCCCAAAGTGTTGTGATTACAGGCGTGAGCCACCGCACCCAGCCTTCTTTTACTTTAAAAACAATGAAGAAAAACATCATAATACTTCTATATTTTTATAGAAATCTTACTAACCTGATATCATTTATCCTGCCAACAATACAATGAATCAGACAAGAAATAAAACTCAGGAAAGACCTACCTAAATTAGCAGAGCCTGAGAAAGGGCTAAATAGGGATTCAGACTCATATTTTACTGACCTCAAAATCTGATCCATCCTTTTCACATTATAGCTCCTATGGATTCCAAAATGTGTCAGAATTATAAACTTTTCTATAAAAAAGGCAAAAAAATGAGAAAACGTTTTAGAATCTATCTCTCCCGTTAGACAAGAAGTAGAAATCATTAATAAATGTGGGCATCGTTGTAACAATTTCACACATGAATTTTGAATTAAGTAGTCAAATAGGCCTTATCCTCTAAATTATACTATAATTACCATCAGGAGCCGTGGAGTTCTCTAGAATTTTCACGTGTTCAGCTTCGCACAGTGCATTACTTTTCAAGGACTGCTGTAATAAGTACAACAAAATGGTGACTTAACAGAAATTTACTTACTCAGTTATGGAGGTTAAAAAGTCTATAATGAAGGGGTCAGCAGAGTTGCTTCCTTCCGAGGGCTCTGAAGAAAAGACTGTTTAGTTTCTCAAATACTCCAATATTTTTATATTAAAAATCTGTTTCAGGACTTAACAATTTATTATCTTGTTTCATACAAGTAGTAATTGATCCTAGTTTCTTGAAGAATTTTTTATACTTTAAAATCATATGTTAACTTTCTAGTATTTAAACGTGTTTAGATCTTTTCTTGTTTCTCTCAAAAAGCTAAAATTATACTTTAGTAATTATGAGTATTCAATTAATGTGTGAAATAGAATATACAATACGAATCTGAACAGAGTCATATTAATAGAGTATCCAGACTCTTATTTTATAGTTATCACACAGAGAGTTAACTCTCTAAAGTTAACAAGCTAACATCTAGAAAGCTAGAATAAAAATCTTTAGGTCAACACTGGTTTAATTTGTTTTACAAAGTGGAACATTTCTCTACTTACTCAAAAAGATCTTTTGCCTACTGTGCACAAGGCATCAGTCCTTTTTGAGGAAAATATATTAAACTTAGAAATCAAGTCTTCCTGTTCATGCATGCAGTTTTATATGTGCATTGCTTATTTACTTCTTACAGGTCTGATCTATTATTTCCCATAGAGGTTTAAAAAGTTATTTTGACATCTGATATAAAGTTCTTTTATTTTCCTTATATTGTTTTGTTTTTTTCAATAACGATACTTTCATAGTACTGTAATATTTGAATGTTCTAATATCAGGCTATTTTCTTTTTGTTTAGAAACTAAAGTACTATAAAACTATCCTTGATACCTGTCTCTCTTATTTGGTGTTGGCTCTGGCTTTTATGTGACACAGATTTCAGAGCAAACACAGTGGTAGAGAATCGTTATTAATCTCTGTTCTCCCCTTTTTAGTTCAGAGGGTAGTTTCCTAGGTGCGATATCATATTAGAAGAAAATAATATTAACACTGTGACCTAAATTCTTTCTTTAATCTCCTGAACTAGGCTTCTTGACTGATGAACTAGTGAACAGGAAAGCAGTCATGGTCGGCACTTGATGAACATGCAGTGAAGGGTGGAGACTGGGCTCATCGGCTCCTCCAAACCCAGATTCTGGCTATCAAAGTCATGCATTTGGGAGATATAATTCATTTTTTTGGGGGGGGGGGGTGGCGTGCCATTTATGAAGAATGCCATATGGAGGGAGGGTTACTACCAAATTCTAAAGTAGTTCATGACAGAGTTCTGTGCTATGTCATTGGATATTACGACCTGACAAAATCTATGACGGGGCAAATAATTTCTGGAAACTGTGAGTTAAGCACTGTTAGCCAGGTTTACCTAATTCAGAATTTCTTAAATATCTGAATATTATCATGAACACTGTGAATCACTAAAAGTAGAGATGTACTTCGTAGTATTTTCAAACTTCACAGACATCTACCTTATCTGAATATGTTATGGGACTTTATTTCAAAATATTTCCCTTAAGGGAAAACAATGACCTGTAGAAATACTTCTAATCCTTTATGAGAGTGACACTTAGAGATGAAAAAAAAAAAAATGTAGTCTCAAAGGAGATAATCTCTGGAATTTGGTATAACTTGATTGAGAGCATCAATATTGAAAAGGCAAGACAAAACCTATACATTTATGACTTTCAGGAGGAAAGTATTATTTTATCAATCTAAAAAGGTATTATTTTACAATGGAGAGCATTTGCCTATAAGGAAACAATTCTCATTGATCCTAAATAAGGATTAAAGCTACTTAATTTTGATATTCATGTACTTTGGTTTGTTTTAAACTATCTGAAAAACATATTGTTTTGTTCCCCTATAAATAGAAGTCTTTGTTACTTTAAATTACTATTAGTTAACTATTTAGAATTAAACACGTATAGGCATTCTTTTTTTGTTTTTTTTTTTTTGTCTTTTTTTTGAGACAGAGTCTCACTGTCGCCCAGGCTGCCAGGCTGGAGTGCAGTGGTGTGATCTCGGCTTACTGCAACCTCTGCCTTCCAGGTTCAAGCAGTTCTCCTGTCTCATCCTCCCAAGTAGCTGGGATTACAGGCATGCACCACCAAGTCCAGCTATTTTTTTTGTATTTTTAGTAGAGACGGAGTTTCACCATATTGGTCAGACTGGTCTCAAACTCCTGACCTCGTGATCCACCCGCCTCGGCCTCCCAAAGTGCTGGGATTACAGGCATGAGCTGCCGAGCCTGGCTAACTTTTCTTTTTAAGGGTATAAAATTAAGTTCATTAAATGGTGAATAATTGTTTTCTACTTTCACTGAAATGTAAATACAACCAAAAAGTTTTGAAATTTGCATGATGTAAATACCTTGAGAATATTTGTTTTAAATATCAAAAAATATATTCTAAAATGACATCTGTAAAGTGAATTCTTATGTGGACACACAACAACTGATGGTTTAGTTAACATGTTTTATTGCCTCAGGGCAGACTACTAAACTCACTGAGTATCTTTGATGCTTTCTAGATTCTTCTCTTAAATAAAAAAAAGTCTTGACTAAATATGCCAAGTGAAAGCTAACTTTTAAAACATGGTGCCTTCGAAAAATTAAATGTCATTGCTGATATTCAGAAGAACTGACCACTGTGGTTAAACGTGTCATAAAATGTTAAAAATCATCTTATTTTATGAAGAACTTTATTTTAATTTTCCAGTTCAAGACACTAACTTAGGAATCAAAACTGCTTTAAGCAGCAAATATTACAGGTTAACACCATATAGCTAATTAAGTTTTCTCTCTCATCTTTCAAAATTTAAATTATCCCCTAACCACAGACCTACTTAGGAAAATATTTCTATACTTAACCTATCTCTTGATACTTTTTCAACCCTGTTTGTTAGTCTAACTGAACCTTAGTTCAGATGCTTTTTCCTTAGAAAACAATATTTTAAAGACAAGATTCTGTTTTACTGTGTTCAGGGCCCAGTTTTTCCTTAATTTTCTGTGTTGGAGATAGAAGCATAGTATCCTCAGTATCCATGCATACTAGAGATGTTGTTTTTATTCTTGATAGATGGCAGCAGGAAATGGACAGAATTGTTGCCTCTCCAGCATGCATTCACCATGCCTACTGAGGGCAGCAAGGCAGTTAAGACGAATCTGATCATACTGTAACCACCCAATTGGTTCACCTTGCCTGTTGCCTCGACAGAGCCAACTTATCAAAACAGGGAACTTGCAATATAGAAGGAGTAATTCGTGCAAAGCTGGTTGTCCTGGAAACTGGAATTTTATTATGACTCAAATCAGTCTTCCCAAGCTTTCAGGGATCTGAGTTTTTAGGGACCACTTGGTGGGTGAGGGGAAGCCAGTGAGCCAGGTGTGCTGATTGGTTAGGTCAGCAATGAAATCAAAGGGAGCTGATAAGGTTTGGCTATGCCCCTACCCAAATCTCATCTTGAATTGTAGTTCCCATAATAACCATGTGTCATGAGAGGGACCTGCTAAGAAGTAATTGAATCATGGGGGTGGTTACTCCCATGCTGTTCTCCTAATAGTGAGTTCTCATGAGATCTGATGGTTTTATAAGGGGCTTTTCCTCCTTTGCTTGGCTGTTTTCCTTCCTGTTGCCCTTGAAGAAGGTGCCTTTCTTCCGCCATGATTATAAGTTTCTTGAGGCCTTACCAGCCGTGAAGAACGGTGAACAAATTAAAACTTTTCTCTTTATAAATTACCCAGTCTCGAGTATTTCTTCATAGCAGCATGAGAACAGACTAATAGAGGAGTTGAAGCTGTCTTCTTATGCTGAGTCAGTTCCTGGGTGGGGCAACAAAATCAGATGAGCCAGTTTTTCACTCTGGGTGGGGCCAGCTGATTCATCAAGTGCAGGGTCTGCAAAATATCTCAAGCACTGATCTTACGAGCAGTTTAGGGAGGGACACATTCTTGTAGCCTCCAGCTGCATGACTCCTAAACCATAATTTCTAATCTTGTGGCTAATTTGTTAGTCCTATGAAGGCAGACTAGTCCCCAGACAAGATGGAGATTTGCTTTGGGAAAGGCCTGTTATCAGCTTTGTTTTAAACTATAAGCTATAAACTAAGTTCCTCCCAAAGTTAGTTCAGCCTAAGCCCAGGAATGAACAAGAACAGCTTGGAGGTTAGAAGCAAGATAGAGCTGGTTAGGTCAGATCTCTTTCACTGTCTTGGGTAAAATTTTGCAGTGGTGGTTTTGATACTCAACTCTAGAGCTTGCTCTGTAGTGTCATCCCTTTTGCCTCTGTAATTGGGTTAAGTCATGCTTATCTCGATGACCACAAAGCAAGGCTAGGCACCTGCGGTAAGCTAAATAATGGCCTCCCAAAGATCTCTACAGCCTGTGCCCCAGAACTTGTTAATGTTACTTTATATGGCAAAGGGACTTTGCATATGTAATTAAGTTAAGGATCTTGAGATGTGGAGGTTATCCATAATTCTTTGGTTGGGTCCTAACTGTCATTACAAGAATCGTTATTAGAAGGGTTCAGAAGTCAAAGTTTGAGGAGAAGGTGATGTGATGGTGGATTGGAGTGATGCACTTTGAAGAACCCACAAGAAATACAAACATCCACTGTAAAAAAACACTAGAGGTTCAAAAAGATGAGGAAACAGATTCTTGCCTCAGAGCTTTCAGAAAGAACCAGCTCTGCAGGCACTTCGACTTTGACCCACTGAAATTGTTTTCAGACTTCTGACTTCCAGAACTGTTAGAGGCTAAATTTGTGTTATTTTAAGTTACTAAATTTGCAGTAATTTGTTACGGTGCTAATGAAAAACTAGTATAGGATTAGGATCCAACTGGATGGGCTTTTCTTGTATAGATGGTTACAAAAGAAACTTTGTTTTTTCTGTATGGCATATAGAACAAATGTGAGATATGAAACTTTTAACCATTAACCTCTATGATAGAGATCAGCTTGAATTTGAAACTGACAAAAAGTAAAACAACAACAACAAAAAGCAGTAGCATGGCCTTGATCAAAACATGCTTAAAACCTGCAATAATTCAGGACTGTTGTAATAATTACATAAGTCTACAGATTCCTGTGATTATTGAGAAAGGATGTCAGTTACTTGCAGTGAGAAGCAGCCTAATTGATGTAACAGTTTTGCAAATTTTAAATAAAACTTCTAATATGGTTTTGTAGTTGGATCAATGAGAAAAAAGCTGTCCTGGTTTGGACAAGTGTATTGAATAGTAAGAATACTGAAAGCAAGCATGGTATCAAGCTGTCTGTCTTGTTTAATGCCATATCTTCACTGTTGAGCACTGTTCATTGAATATGATAAGTGTTTAATAAATATTTTTGGAATGAATTGATGACTGAGTATAAAAGCGTATTGTATAAGCATGGTATTATTATTATTGCCTTAAAAATTATTGCCAGTATTGCCTTAAATATGTGTTTTGAGCTAGATAAGACTGAATATATATATGCACGGTGGCCAGACAGTAAATGACAGTGGAATTCTGATTCATTACCTCTGCCACAACCAGACCTGGAAGACAAACCACAACCTTTGCAACAATTGAATGAATGTAGCCAGAACTTGGTCAGTGATGGCCAGTTTTTCTGTTTTTATACTATACGTCCAACTCAAGACCAACCAAAGAAAGCCAAATATAATCTCCAAACCTTTCACATAAGATACCTATTCATAGCTAGCCTGCCTCCAGTTCTTCTATGCCAATAACCTCCAATCAGACTGAAATGGGATTGCTCCCTGGTCCCCCTCGCAGAGCATGTGACAGGGATGTGGCTCTCTGTTCACTGCCAGTAAACTCAAACCCTTAGTAGGAGGGGGAGCATACAAATTGGTAGGTGCGGAGGCAAGGGCAAGTGCTTTGGGCTCCAGCCCCACAGTAGTGTCTAGGGTTGGATGGCTGTGACTCCAGTGTTATAATGCTCTTTTAGCTCTGATCTCTGCAGACAGCTCAAGTGTTAACTAGCTCATTGCTCTCTCTGCCTTTCTGCAACGGTAGAGGGCCAGTGTGACAGCTTTCTGTACCCTAAGCTCTTGTCCAGTGTCCCAGAAGAATCAGGTCACACATTGACTTGAGGGATGAATGTGAGAGTTTTACTGAGTTGAAGAGGTGGGTCTCAGCAGGATGGATGGGAAGTTTAAAGGGGGATGGAGTGGGAAGGTGATCATTCCCTGGAGTTAGGCCGTCCAGCAGCGGAATGCCTCTCCGACTGCCCCTAGTCGAATGCCTCATGGCATTTAGATGTTCCTTCTCTTCTCCCTTTCTCTGCCATGCTGTTCTTCTACATGACTTCTTGCCTACTAGCCTCCTCGTCTCCTCATCTGCTCATCTCCTGATCTCCTAATCTACTCATCTTCTCCTGGAGCCTGGGGTTTGGGGTTTATATAGGTACAGGATGGGGGGTGTGGCTGGTCAAAAAACAATGTTTTGGGTGCGAAAACAGATATACCTGTTCCCACTTAGGGCTGTGGAAATCCAAAGCTTGAAGTTGGGGCCTTTGCCAGGGAACCACCCTCTTCTACCCAGTGTTTCCCTGTCTCTTTTTCTTATCAAGGCCATACCTGAAAGCTTGCCTTTTTGCACTATAAAGCTTTCCTACTCCCCTGCCCGTCGTTCAGCCTCTGCCAAAGACAAGGGTTTGTGTCTGACCCCTTTGCCTCTGTTTTTTTTTTTTTTTTTCCTCATTTGGTTTGTCTTCATTTGTTTCCATGGCTATACAAGTAAGGTAGACAATAATCTTTCTTAAGATTGTCTCTTCTCTTTGTCACTTATGTCTAACAAATCATTTCTGAAAAAAAAAAAAAGGTAGCTTCTGAAAAAACAGGTACGTTCTCAATACAATTAAGCCAAATACATGGATCAATCTAATTTAAAAAAATAGTTTAAACTATTTTTGAAGTAAATACATAGGCACTAAAGAGTATTTCCTGTCCAAAAATACATCTCCCACTGATCTGATCTTTGCTTGAAATTTGAAAATTGTGGTATCATTTAATTCATTTATTAATGAAAAATGTGAACAAACATTAAAATATTCCAAGTATGGAGCTAAGAACAACGCCACAGTGATGAATATATTCTGCCCCAATCTCAGGGAGTTTACAGTCCTAAAATTAGAGAAGACATTGAATGGCCTTGATATGGTTTGGCCGTGCCCCCACCCAAATCTCATATTGCTTCCATAATTCCCACATATTGTGGGAGGGACCCAGTGGGAGGTAATTGAATCATGGGGCGTTTTCCCCATACTGTTCTCATGGTAGTGATTAAGTCTCACGAGATCTGATGATTTTATAAGGGGTTTCCGCTTTTGCTTGGCTCTCATTCTCTCATGCTTGATGGCATGTAAGACGTTCCTTTCACCTTCTGCCAAGATTGTAAGGCCTCCCAGCCACGTGGAACTGTGAGTTCATTAAACCTCTTTCTATAAATTAACTAGTTTTGAGTATCTTTATCACCAACGTGAGAACAAACTGATACAGGCATATTTACATAAATACATATTTAATTATAACTTCCATAAGGGCCAAGGGTAGAAATGCAGGATGATCAAACTATTTGGTACAAAGGCTCCAGACTTGACTCTGGGGAGCAAGCAAGAAGGACACTTATAGCAACCGACACACAGTGTTTTAGTGAGGGATAAACGTATGCAGAGGTTTAAAAAATGCCTGGAGTAATGGTTGAGAATTGATTGCCCCTCTCTCCAATAAAACCTCTGAGATGAGGAAGGGTTTGGAACCCGAATGGCTATGGCTGACTTCCTGTTATCTGGCAGAATGGGACGTAAAAATAGAAATGATTTGAGTTATAGAAAAACAAAATTACACTTCTTACATGCTAGAGATTTTGGACTTCGATTCACACCTATTATATCTATATAGCTTGAGTGTTAATGATTATATCAGTTTCATTTCCTTCTCTTGTAGAAATATATGTGTTTTAAAATGAAACAAATGTTGCCATTAGCCATTTGAAAACAACCGAGTAAAGATTACTCAAGAGCCATTTGGCTTCTGCAAGACAAAGGACGGACTCCTTAGTAGAGTCTCTAAGAATACTCTTTACAACCCCAATACAATTTGTCTGTAGTTTCCTAAGACTATCTGTCACATCCCTTGGTATGCTTAGCATTTTTGACATGTCAGACTTCTATTCCTTGCTCATGGAAACTGTTTCACAGCTCCATTTTTCCATTCATGTTGGTCAACTTGAAATGCCTTTTTTGCTTTCTCTGGCTTGATCATTACACAAGACCAGGCTTAACATGAACTCCTCTGTGAGGCTTTTTCCATTCATCTTATCTCAAGTATAAACTATTAATTACCTACTTTACTGTTATAAAACAGCATATTTTCTTAGTAGTAAATTTAGTAATCTGAAGTACTAGGGCATTGGAGATGAAAACCATACATTTTAGTTGTCTTTGTTAATAAAATTCCCTGTATGAATGTTCAAAGTTATGTATAAACTTTTAAATCTAGATTTAATTTATTATGAAAACAACTTAACTTATAACAATATAATGCTTTACAGAATGAACCTGTGATCTCAAAGATATTGATTCTTATTTCAGTCATGTTTGCATTTTTTGGAAAACCATTTATTCAGTAGTCCCTAATGGAAGAGTAATAAGTAGTAATTTATAGTGGTTAGGAGGCCGAGCTCTGAGACTAGACTCTCAGTTTGTCTTTTGGACCTGCCACCTATAGCTATGTGACTATGGGCAAGTGACTTCAACTTTCTGTATCTTAATTTACTTATATGCAATATGAGGACATTTACAGTACCGGACTGACATACAGTGTTTTAGCGAGATATAAATGTATGCAGAGGTTGAAACAATGCCTGGCATATGGTAATTTTTTAGCCCATTTTACCTATTAATATTTTTAGTAATTGTTATTATAATGGTAATAGAAGGAGAAGAATCAGTGTTGATGGTAGTATGTGCCAAATAATTAGCCAGATATTTCATCCGTCAAGGAGTTATGGTCTACGGAGGGAACAAAACTTAAGTTGGTCAATGCACACAACTCTTTGGTGCCACAGTAGAGGAAAGTGTATATGAAATTAGGAACATTGTTAGAGAAGGAACTAGAAAAGAAGAAACACCCAGGGTGACTTATGGAGTTCAAAAAGAAGTTAGCAACAAACAAATAGAAAAGCAGTATCCCAGGCACACATAGATGCACATAAATGCAGCTGCTCTGGAAGACCATGGTAGACTGAGTTTCTGCCTGTAGAACGCCTGTGGTGCTTTATACTGTGGGCCACTGAAGTAGATAAATTGCAGATGATGAAAGGCTTTACGTTCCATGTGAAGGTGTTTGGATATTATATAGAAGCCTTTAAGAAAAAATCATCATGAAAATTTTATTTTGGGATGATAATTTTAAAAAGTATATCATTGGCTATTATTGTGGACAATGGGTTAGGAGACAGTGGAGTTTTGGAGACTGGAGTGGTAAGTAAGGTAGAAAGTTGCTACATTATTCAGAAATAACCACAATGCCGTGGAAAGAAGCAGGGGCAATAAATAGGGTAGAGAGGTATTATTTGAAAACTTTCAATAGTGTTGAGAAAAGTAGAGAAGATATAAATAGAAATGAAAGATTATGAGGTTTGGGAATGTTTGTGTCATTATGATTGTAGTTACAGGGAAGTTTAAATTACGGAAATACAAGAAGGAATATATAGTTGGCTACTTGATACTAAATGTTAAATATTTTCAGGCTTAAAACTGTTGTGGTAGTCAACCAGTATCCTGAAATTAGATACCATGCTAAATGGATAAAATGAGAACTAAATAAATATTTTTCACATATATTTATATATCCACATATTGATTAATATATATTTGTTGTGTGTATACTATGCATCAGATGCTATTCTAGGTAGTGAGGATATAACGCAATATTATTTTGGGAAGCAAAATAGAAGGCAAATGTGTAAGTAAACGCATATCTTTCTAGAATTTTGTTGGATGTTTTATTTATATATTACAACACAAAAACAGTTTCATGAAATGAATATTTACACCCCATTTTAAAGTTGAGGAATCCGAAGTTAAAAGCATTTAAATCATTTAAGATTAGATAATTAACAAGTGGAGGCGCTCGGACTGACATCTAATTAATCCAACTTCATATTTTATTTCTAAACAATCACACTATACTCTTGACAAAGTTAAAATATATACACTAGACATCCAACACATCCAAAATTATATAGGAAAACCTTTCTATCTAGGAGCACTTCTTACAGTGGAAGAAATGTTCCTAATATTAACACATATTAATTAGTACTGGACTCTTAAAGTGCCAACGCTATGATGGGAGTCAGACTTTAAAATATGAAATAGATTTGCTTTGCATATAAGAAACATATAGTCTTTTGTGGTTTAGACCTCAAAGAAAAAAAAAAAAAGTGACCGAAAGTTTTAAAAAGGCAGAAAAGGGGAGCTAAAAATGGTGAAGCAATTCTTCATCAAGAGCACAACCTTGCAATGTTCTGAACTTAGTTTTACCTCTATAAGCATAAATAGAATGTACCTAAAGTTTCAGCTTTTAGAGACTTTGATTATTTTGAAGAAAGGAAAGAGACGCAATGGCTTTCCCACTTGGTAGCCTTTACATGAAAACTTTTAAAATGTATGGCTCAAAGTAATGACAGATCAGAAGGGTAGCTCCTTATCACGAGCACCTTAGGCAAAGTCTTTTGACAAGGCTAACTGCTCTCCTGCTGCCTTTATCTACAGTGCACAAGTCAGACTTGCTTGGGGACTTGACATTCAGGAATCAGTTCTTACTGAGGACAGCTGACATTTCAGTTGTGTTCATGAGCTGAACTTTGGTAAACTTGAGACATAATATTTATTCTGTGGGAAAGATATATATATATATATATATATATATATATATCTCAAAGCAGCAATAATTTCTTATATATGTAGTAATTTTATAAATAAGCAAACACATCTTTTTCCACTTTCTAAATCATTTTTAGAAATGACTTAAGATAATGGTAATTTAACTTGAATAGCTTTTGAAATCAACATGAAGTCATTCTTTCTTCTTGATTGCTTGATTCTGAGTTTCAAATGTGCCTTTATATATAATTGTGAACTTCAATTTCTTTCACTAATGAAATATGAAGTAAATTACATGATGCCTGTATAAAGTATAATTAAACAATTTATACTATCAAGAATATTCTTTCAGTTAATCAAGATTTTAAGCAATGCACAGAATGGTACTTCAACAGCAAAACACAATCTTGTTTTGTGTTTAGAAGAACGGAAGCTATGCAATAACATAAAGGTTAGCACGTGAGGTTTTGGTGCTAGAGTTTCTGGGTTAAAATGCTAGCTCCATCATTTACTATATGTGGGGCACTGGGAAAGCACTTCACTTAGTTTTTGCCTCAGTTTCTTCATCTATGAAAATGTACTTTTTTCTTAGCATTGTTGTAGGTATAAATATTTTAAAGAGACACTGCATTTGAAGTATTTAGCATGATGCTTGGCATATAGTCAGCATTCAGTTAACATAACTATTTATCCAGTCCATTCCCACAGAGAGATTTGAGGAGGAGTTAGGGCCAACGATGCAGTGAGTTGTATAGCTTTATTTTCTCCCTACAAAAAATAAGAGGGATACTGAAACTGGCTTTTCCTGGAAGAACCACTGTGACATTTTTAGGAATTTTGAGAGTTGGTTGACATTATGCTGGTAGCTTGAAATCAGCCATGAAGGGAGCCAATTTTTATTTTACCAATCAGCACTGAAAGGCAATTGGTGAGTATTTACCAGGATGACACTGGAGTTAGCTTTATTATGCAAGTCAGAAGTTTTCTTCTGCTCTGACCTACTGGAGAAATGTAAAGGATCCTTAGAGAGATTATAGAAATTGTGTAAAGATTATGTAGATAACTTGATTCATCAAAAAAAAAAAAAAAAAAGGAAAAGAAAATTGCAAATGTGGCAGTTTCTGATACTGTTAAATGTTTACCTACAACATGACCCAGAACTTCTATGGTTAGCCATCATCACCTAAAAGATGAACACATATGTCCAGAAAAGGAATTGCAGAAGAATTCTCTAACAATGTTATTCATCATACCTGCAAGCAGAGAACTCTCACCAGAAAGCATGTAACTAAATTGTGTTATAAATGAAAACTACAGAGTAGTAAAAAGAAGCAAACCATTGATAGAACAAAATGCAAGAATCTCTCAAACTTAGAGCTGATTTAAAAAGCCAGACCCTTCACCCACCCGAAAACAGGAGTGTGTAGCATATGGCTTTATTTATATAAAGTTTGAGAGCAGACAAAATTAACATATGGTGACAGAAATCAGAAGAGTGGTGGCCTTTGGTGGTGGGGTGATTGACTGGAAAGGCACACGACAGGAATCTCTAGGGAGAAATGGGCATTGGCTACATGGGTATAAATATTTATCAAAACTTATCAAACTGTACCTAAAGATCTTTCCATTTTCCTGTATATTAGTTATGTCTCAAGAAACACATTTCAAAGGAAATGCTGATTAACAATGGATATAGATAAAGATCAAATTCGATACATAGATAGACAGATAGATTAAATGAAGGCAACATATATGTATAATCTCCATTTCACCTGTTTTCCTAAACTAAATATGTTGTATCCTAATTTACGTATTGTGCCTCAAGTAACATGAGACATGGTTAATGCTGCTGCAATAATTTTCTTGCACATCTTAATAAAGGTAAAATTAGCACGTTAATAAAATGCACGGTCTTAGGTGATGTAAATAAATAGACCTCTTTTTACATTTGCTCTATTTAATTTTATGTCTAAAAAGAATAGCTTCTTACATTTTTTTTCTGCAAATGTAAGAAACACACTAGTACATAGCTAAATCACTACCATACCACTTATATTTGTGCATGTAGCTCACGGTATAATCTGATTTAATTATTTTGGGGCCAACTCTTTTCATTAATTATGTATTAAGATTTGTGCAATTTCTAATGAAATACACAAAAAAACCTGTTATATATCTCATATTAAGATTATAGAATTTTTGTTAATTTCCAAACCTTAATAAGCAGAAAAATACATATTAAATCCTTGTTTTAATGTATATTAAATATAATCTTTCCATACGATGTAGATGAATCAATTTTAGAAAATCATATTCACAGATAAAGTAAATGAGATAAAGGTAAAGTAAAATGAGATTTACAAGATATAATAGGACTATTAATTTGCAGCTCATTTATATATGGTATATTTCATGTGCTTTTTTGTAAGCAGGTTTAATCACAGATTAGATAGTATTATGTCTAACTGACAAAAAAAATCTACAATTTAAGGTAGAAGAAATAATTTTTACTTAAAGGATTTGTGATTACAATTGTTGTGTTTTCTAAGGAAGGAATTATCCTTAATCATCTGATTTATATACCAATTTTGCAGACAAGACATGTTTTTATGCTTTTGCAAATTGTGGAAGAAAAACTAAACTAAAAATTTTATTCATTTTAATTTTATGATAAATATTTAGCAATTACTTTTGCATTGATCATGTGGAATGCAGTTCACCTTCTGAAATAAATGACTTGGTTTAGCCACCCAGCAACTAGGGGCTTAGTTAAGGATACACATTAACTTATTTTTTGTGTACTTTTATTTTTATTGGCTTTTCCCCAACAGTGTTAAACTTTAACTGAGTCATGATTTTCTGAAAAATAAAACATTTAAGGAACACTCCACCTCACTCCCTTCTCACCCTGCTCTCCCGCCTGCCTTTTGTGTTCTAGGAAACAGCCTATTGCAAAAATCAACCATCCCTTATGACTTAGATTAATGGACGATCTGCTTGTCTATGAATCATAATGTTAGCCACAGACTC
Source organism: Macaca fascicularis (assembly GCF_037993035.2). Classification (NCBI taxonomy): domain Eukaryota; kingdom Metazoa; phylum Chordata; class Mammalia; order Primates; family Cercopithecidae; genus Macaca; species Macaca fascicularis. The sequence continues at coordinate 60,438,501 of NC_088391.1, read as the reverse complement.
TAAAAATTCAATTTCTTTATCTCATTAATGATTAGCTGAACTATTTGTGCTATCGACCAATATGAAAAAATGCTGGGTAACATAACTTGACCAAAATTTAGTCAGTTTTTTCCAGATTCCTAAACTTTGGTCCTTTTACAAGTCCCTCCTGAGAATCAGCTAACCTGAGGGAAAAATATTTTTTGATCAACTAATTACACCACTCGCTCATCTCACTCCTCCATATCCAGTTCTTTCTGGCCTTGTTTACTCTTCCCTATAAATAAAATGTAATTCTGTTTGTCCTTTCAGAACTTTGCAGATCTTATGTTCAGAGCATTTTTTTCTATTGTAATAATTCTCCTACCTCTATTGCAGTAGTCTTTTCCTTTCTGTACCTATATCTGGATTTATTTTTAAATGAATCACCGCTTTTAAAATTATGGTTATTTCTGATTTATGAAAAATTGTTACAGATAATAATCATGAAAACTCACCTGCCCAAATCATAAATAGATTTAGGATCACTTCCAAATGTTGATGGTTGTATATGTATTTTATCAGAATAATCATTCAGTCTTCATTTTAATGCTGGCCTAAATCTCAAAGCACTCAATTTTATGCAATTTACTATTATAACTATATGGAAAAGCTAATTAAGTATCAAAAAATTAGAGTAGAAAAAGAAGCAAGCTCATTTCATTTTGCATTCTAGTGTAGTGTTCTGGTTTAAATGTGTACCTCGGAAAAGCTAATTTGCTTCACTTGTGGAGAGGAAAATTTTAGCTATAGCCAGAGGCCAATATGTAGAGATAGAGTGTGGCAACTTAGGGAGGAAGACAGCAAGCCTTCAAGTACACCTGGACAATCTATTCATTATTATATCCTGCATGTCTAAACCAGGGCATGACACATAGTGAATGCTAACTCAATATTTATAGAGTAAATGTGTTATACCTTTGACACGAGCACACTTTATTTTTTATTTTTACTTATTCAAAAGCTATGGTGTCAGTTCCTGGTCTAAGAATGACAAAAGAGAGAATATACATATTTATTTATTGAAGAGAGACAATAGATATGAAAATGGGAAGTGATAGGTACATGCCTTTATATCAACTCACTTTGAAGTCTGTCTACATTTTATGATCAGTCATGATGAGATGAAGTTTTGAATGACATTATTTTCTGGTCATTTATAGATTTATTTTGAATGTATAGACTGATACTGTCATTTAATTTAATAAATTTATAAACTGATGTTATGCTAGTGATTTGTGAGTTAGTAAACGTAAGTTCCAAAAGTTCTATCCAATTTGAATAAAAATTTTTAAAATTAGAGTCAAATTCAAAAAGTTGAGAACCATAACCTTGACTTTGAACAAGTTCTCAAACAATATGGAAAAGTCATTGTCAGATGTAATACTGGCCATTCTTGATTTCCTTTCCATTTCAGTATGCATTCTTTATTTACATTTTATATTTGTATATTACAGAACATAGGAAAGTTTTATAATATTATTTGTGTAGAAATTTTTTCTGAATGTTAAATTTTAATTAAATTCCTGAATGTTAGATTTTAAATTTTAATTTAACTTGATTGACATAGTCTTCATTGACATCTGCTTGACCTACAAAGACTTCTTCAATCCTTTTTTTTCTGTTTTCTCCCATATTGTACTGAATCAGACAGTGTTCCCCCACAATTCACGTCTGCTTGGAACCTCAGAATGTGACCATCTTTGCCATCTTTGGAAATAGAGTATGCAGAAGTTAAGACGAGGTCATCTTGGATTAAGATGAGTCCTAAATCTAATATGACTGGTGTTCTTATAAAAACAAGGAAATTTGGATATTGAAATGCATGCACACAGGGTAGTAAGCCATGGGGACAGAGACAGAGCAGAGATTAAAGTGATGCATCATCTAGAAGCCAGAGAACACCAAGAATTGCCAGCAACCACAAAAAGCTAGAGGGGGCAAGGAAGGATTCTTTCCTTGAGTCTTAAGAGAAAATATGGCCCTGTTGAAACCTTGATTCTGGACTTATAGACTCCAAACCTGTGTGAGAATAAATCTCTGATGTTTTTAGCCACCCATTTGTGGTACTTTCTTACGGCAGTCACGAGAAGTGATCACATACCCCATACTCAAAAGAACCCTCATGTGAGGGCAGGTGTTTAGAAAAGCAATTTTGTCAAGATGAACAAAATGAGAGAACTCCAGGAATTCTCAGAGCACCATATACATCCAAGAGCAGACAGTGAGGAAGTTTCAACTCTGAATAATGACATTATTAATTTCTTCTAGTAAAGGGGAGCAGTGTTTTTTTTTTTTTTTAATAGTGTCTGTATTAAGTAAGGTAATGACACTTACTGAAACATATCCAAAATATGTGAAACTTAAAATTCTTAAAAAATGTTTCTCACTCATGTAATTGTTCAAAAGCAAGGTTCCTGATTAGAAGCCCAGCCCCCTCCCAGTGGAGATTCAGGGACCCAGGGTCCACCCATTGTTTAGGTCCAATGTCTTCAACACGTGGCTTCAAATTTACCATGGAAGGGTAAATATGCAAGAATGGGAAGTTTTTAATGGGTTAAATTTGAAAGGGACAACGTTGTCTCTACCCATATTTCATGGCCAGAAACCATGTTGCATTTGACAACCAGAGAATTGTAGTCCCTAAATACATACCCTGGAGGTATGTATTTAGTGCAATTAGTGCATTTAGTGAAGAATTAGCCAGTCTCTGACACAGTGATACAATTCATTTTAATACACAGTTACTGAGTAATTATGATGGGCAAGATATTAGGACACTGCCTATAATTTAACATTCATAATAATGTAAGCAACGTTTGAAGGACTCATTTTATAAAATATTAAACATAAGATTGCTATTACATGTTCTATTTTCTATAAGTATTTAGATTTAAAATTTAGTTTAACTTCATTGACATATTCTTGGTATTTAAAGTTATACCACCTGTATTCAGTACAATTTTCAATTATCTTCATAAAAATTTTCTGAAAATTAAAAAGTAAATGTCACCTTAATACAGATAAAAGAGAGACTAAGCAATATGTAAATGTGTACTCAATTCCAACCCATAACCACACCAGTCATATTAAACTTCTATACAAATCAGAAAAGCAAGGATAAAGAGAATGGAGGGTTTGGAGTCTTCTGAGAGAACTATTTGAAAGAACTTCAGAGTAAACTGCAAATTTGAAAGAATTGTTTACAATAGCTACTGTAGATGCCATTACAAAGAAAGTGTCTTTCTGTAGTATGTGGTAATGTTAGCATAGGATTAAATAGTCTTGAACTTCCAAAGCACTCCTTTTATCAGTACTTTTGTCTCAATCATGGGCATAGTATTTGTATAATAAATTATCTTTTGGTTTATGAAAGTAAAAACTGTTGACAATATTCTCAATAATTTACACTCTTCAAATGCGGCATGGAGGATTTCAGAGAGGTGACTTTAAACGTTAGCTAATCTGGAACCAAGATATACTGAGAAGTCAGCCGCTGCACTATTTGGACATAAAATTTGGAGACAGAACTGAACGTAACAGAGTGTTAATATAGTGTGACACTATTATTGTTTCGATCTCTTGCTTTAAAATGAAGAGTTTCTATTTGGAATGTTTATTTTCACAGTGTTTTGATCAATGGACTTATATTTGACTGTCCTGGAACAAAGTGAGTTGAACAATTCCTCTCTCTCTCTGTCTGGAAATTGATTTTCAGCCCCTTTATTTTAGAAAAAGTTATATTTTGTATGTAAATGTAAAGCTGAAGAATTCATGGGTTCATATTATTATCATATCTATAATAGAAAATAAAGCATATTTTACTAAAACTAAATGAAGACTGGATTAAATTTGTTATTGAAGGGACAACTTTGAAATAAATAATAATGCACGAACTTTTTAAAAACCCAGTATGCCTAAAAAATGCATAGTATGGTGGGTGCTATGGTCTGAGCATTTGTGTGTCCCCAGAATTCTTATCACTCTACCCCACAAGGTGAAGTATTAAGAGGTAGGGTCTTTGGGGAGATGATTAGGTTATGAGAGTGGAGCCTCATGAACAGGATTAGTGCCCTTAGAAGAGACTCCCTCACCACCCAGCCCAGGCTGGGCACTATGGCTCACACCTGTAATCCCAGCAATTTGGGAGGCCAAGGCGGGTGGACCACCTGAGGTCAGGAGTTCAAGACAAGCCTGGCTAACATGGTAAAACCCCGCCTCTACTAAAAATACAGCAATTACCCGGGCATGGTGGCACATGTCTGTAGTCCTAGCTACTTGGGAGGCTGAGACAGGAGAATCCCTTGAACCTGGGTGGTGGAGGTTGCAGTGAACTGTGATTGTACCACTGCATTCAAGCCTGGGTGACAAAGTGGGATTCTGTCCCCCTCCCTGCCCCCTAAAAAAAAAAAAAAAACAAGGCCTCAGAAGCGGCTTGCCCCTTCCACCACCACATGAAGATGCAGTGAGAAGGTACCACCTGTGAGAAGAAACTGGCCTCATCAGACACCTAATCTGCTGGCCTCTTATTATTATGGGACTTTCCAACCTCCAGAACTGTGAGAAATACATTTTTGTTATTTATAACCTACCCAGTTTATGGCACTTTGTTACAGCAGCCCTAAGTCACTAAAGCAATGGGTAGGAAGTGTTAATAATTATCCCATTTCAGGCTAATGATAATTGTAAGTACCTATCCTAATGGATGCTGAAATTTGGTATCATGAAGTGTCAGATTCTAAAACTGGAATTCTTAGTGAAAGTAGTTTGAGACAATGGGAATCATAATGATCCAAAATAGGGATGATGTAATTATTGTTATCTATTAACAAACAAATGGACAAAATGTTGTCTGTTGTACTTTGTAATATAAACCATGTATCTAACATAATTATGCATTATGGGATTTGGTATGGGAAATTCAGGATGTTAGAATGGGTTGTTAACTTTTTCTCTTCTAATAGAATCAGTAATATCCTATAATAAAGACAGACTTGGGTTGAAATTGGCTCTCTGAAAGAAAAGTCACATTTTTGCCCCTGGTCAGTCTTTCAGGATGGCTGTGATTGTAACAACCTGGAGCCTTGTGAGTATGAAAAAGCTAAATTATTTAACACAAAGCTTATTAGTGTAAGCAGAGTTGAGGAAGCCAGAACTAAAATTGGCAATAAGATTGAGATTTGAGAGAAGCCTGATTCCCACAGGCCCTTCCCATGAATCTCCCATTATGTGCTGCCAGACAGATACAGGAGACAATTATTTTTATTGTGTAAGTGCAGATAGCAGGGACAAGAGCAGATTAACTATGCCTCACCATCCAAACCATTGTCTAAAATTGTTGAAGGCAGATGCCTCAGTGGACATCATTAAATTGAGGTCTAGGGAAATGAGCATGTAACAGAACTGTAACTAGGAAACATATTCTCCTAATTTCATCCCTAGAATCAGGAACCATGACCCAAAACGTTATCTGGCTTTATTTATCAGTGTCTGCAGTTAAGAGATTGTGATTGTCAATACAACACCCATTCACACCTGCTGACTTCACACTCAAATGAAGACACATCCACACAAATCAGCAGGAATGAGATGATAAAGAGCTTTCGAAAACCAAATATGCTTTCTTTCAAATTTCCTTTTAAGATGTGGTAGTGGACCACATAAAATAAGGGATTCCTCTTAGAGGCCACAACCAAAAGCCATGGGAAGTGGGGTGGGAGTAATGGACAAAAATGATCTTTCCAGAAGAATATCTAGGACTCATTCTACTTTTAGGGCAAAGACTTCATACTGTTCTTTTGAGTAAGATATGAGCTATGAAACAATGACCACTTTGCTTTGTTTCTAATTATTTCCTTTATCCAATGAGTTTAGTACTGTTTTACTGTTTTTTTATCCTTCATTTACTCTCCAAACAATATGGAGACCCATCCTATGAATACTTGAAAAGACCACATTTTATCAGAAGATGTATCCAGTGACAAGATGAAACTTTGAGGAAGGGGTGAGTGGTATGTGCATTGTCAGGGACATTTTTGGAAATGTATGAATGGAAAGGAGGCTATACGTGGATGTCAATTTTAAACCATAATTTTCAAAAATGCAAAATTGTAGCTCTCCTTCAAATATTAAAAATTGTATTTTCAATAAGTTATCCAACATATCAATAAATGAGGGTAATATTAAGATATTTAAGATAGGTCCAAAGAGCATTTTGAGTTTTTATAAGCAATTGCTGAGTTTGCTAAATTTGACATAAAACTCTCAATGAACTGTAAGTTCACAAACCATAACCTTTGTTTTTGTTACCAGACAGAAGTTATTTACATCTCTATTGGACAAAAATGCACAACTTGACGTAACAGTTGATTAAATCTGGAAACTTTGAGCTATAGTAAACAATGAATTGAACAAAGTACATTTCCTTAAATTTTAGGAGGATTGGGGTCCATATAGGATGCTGAAGAAACACATTACTTTTTGAGGAGCATGATTTCAAGACTTTCCTTTTTTAAAAATACCTTTGTCTCAATCATGACATACTATGTGTAGACTAAATTATCTGTTAGTTTATGAAAGTTAAAGCTGCTACAGTGTTCTCAGTAATGTACACTCTCCAAATGTGACACAGTAATATTCTCTGAGGAAAGTGAAGTTGTCACTAAGTTTCAAAGACATTTGTACTTGGTCTGGAAATCCAGAGGTATATCTGATCCTAACTTAATTGTTGTCCTGGTGTGGATGATCTGAATTTTCAAACTGAAAGTCTTTCAGAAGTATTATTTTCCTCCTTAAAGTTCTAAAATAAAATTCTCAGTAATATATTGTTTACACTCATTCTGTTGGCCCTTCTGTATATTATTTGAAATTAAAGACCTCTGTGTCCATCCAGGGAAGTTCTGGGTTATAAAAAAAATCATTTCTTCTTTTTTTGTTTGTTTGTTTGGTCTCACTTTCTGAGTCGTATAGTACAATTTCTGGTTTGATTTTTCTCTGCCTAAATGTGTTTATGTGGTTATTTTATCATTATTCTTCAACAAAGTTTGCATTCCAGGAGAAAAATTACATGTCTGATTGTAGACCATTGTACTTCCAGTGTGAAATATTACGAGTATGTTGAATGAATTAATTAATATATTACACATGGGTAAGAAAGTGATTTTCTTTTCTCATCCTATCGTCCAGCATTTGTTCTCTTCTTCTTAAAATAAATGCACCCCTATGGTTAGTGATTACTTTCTTTAGCCTTGCAGAACTCTTTAATATACTGCTTGTATTTTTATTTGTTAATATGGAAATATTTGTTTAGTAGCTCTCACAAGAGTCATGTCTGAACATTCTTTGTATTCCAAACTGTGATCATAGCTTTATCCTTGTTGTTCTTTTAAGTTGCTCTCAATTTTTTCCTCTAAACAAGGTATGATTGACCCCATCTTTCCACAACTTCTGCAAAGAATTCTCCATTGGCCTGTCCTAAACTGGCTTTATCATCATATAGTCTAATTTCAATCCAAAAACATCCTCTTTGATCATCTGTTATGACATTTATAACAATGTTTATCATCACAGAGTGAAATTTCAATCCAAGAACATCCTCTTTGATCATCTGACACAACAACGTGCAGCTGCCATTTGCACTTTTCTGAATTCTGATTATATTGTGCAATTATCACATGCGTGTGTTGATTCTACATGTCCTTCGACCAAGAAGTGCTTCTGCAGTACAAATCTAAAACTCGATGGGACCTTATAATTAATGAATTGTTGCTTTAATTGAGAAAGTTAAACTCTGTTGAAATTGTATATCTCTTAAGAATGAGGAATCTGAAATTCAGGAAATTGAAGCAAACTTCTCAATATCCCTCAGTAAATAAGTAACTGAACCAGCTTATTTCATGCAATTGTTTTTGGTATGGATACCTATTTTAGACTGCAAATTTGACTGTGTCACTCACTTCCCTACCTAAAGTCTTCAGTTGCTCCCTATCACGTAAAAAGGTAAACCAAAATTCATAAGCATGGTGCATAAGCTTTCCATGAATTTTCCCCTTTTTATGGATACTACTTCATTTCTGGCTATTTTATACCACTAACTTCTTAAAAATGCCTCATGCAATTTATCATTTCACAGTTCTATTCTTTTACTCATAGAGTTTCCTTTGGCAGAAATGCCAGCTCCACATTTTTCTTTAACCTTTATAGTTCTCTTTCTTCAAGTATCTGCTCATGGTTGTTCTTGGTGCTTTCTAAGAATATCTGGGTGATCTAAGTGTTCCTCTTCTGTGCTCTACAGCACTCTGAAGAGCTGCCATATTATGTGTACTCTTTTACACAGAAATCAGTGATATTTTATCCTGGCTCTCCCGTTGACATGTAAAGTATTTGAGGGGAGAACCTTTATTTTCATTACTTCAGTGTTATTATTTCACCATGTCTGCCATGTAACTGGTGTAAAATAAATATCATGTTGAACTAATTTGTAAAGTAAAACTTAAGAAAAGAAGAACTGGATCTTTCCAGGGAAAAAGCACACTGAATCATATGTGAATATAGTTAATTTACATAGTAACGAGATGTGGAGGGGTCCTGCTGTGAGAGGGTGGAACCCTGTTTTCAAAATTGTAGAGAATACCAACAACTGTAAGTGACATATTGTTGATAATATTAACGACATTCACTAAACATTCTGTCTGTTCCAGGCTACGATTAGGAAAATATATAAAATAATATATTTCTTACAATAGCTATATAACAGAGGCACAATGAAGATGCCAATTTTTAAGTGAGAAAATTGAAAAGCAGGAATATTAAGAAAATTGACTAATGAACATGATGGCTCACACTTGTAATCCTACCACTTTGGGAGACTGAGGTGGGAGGATTGCTTAAGGCCAGGAATTCAAAACCAGCCTCGAACACATAGGGAGACGTGTCTCTACACAAAATAATTTTAAAAATAACTTGTTGCAGTGGTACTTGCTTGCAGTTTCAGCTACTACAGGGGCTGAGGTGGGAGGATCCTCTGAGCCCAGGAGTTTGAGTTTGCAATGAGCAGTGATCATACCAATGCACCCCAGCCTGGGTGACAGAGTAAGACTTTGTCTATAAAAAAAGGAAAACAGAAGAGAAAATTGGCAAATTATGAACATTTAGTAAATTATGAAAATGGAGATCAAAGTACTGCAGTGTGTCCCCAGATTCCCGGAACATAAACACAACATTATCACTTTAAGTGTCTCAGTTTACACGGAGGATGAACTTTAAAGAGACTCACTGTATCATGAAAATAACCTGAACAAGTCAGATAAGAAGAGTATGCCAAGAGATCAAAGCAAAACTAACAGGAACAGTTCCGGAAGTTCTATAGTTCATGTTCAAAAACTATTGCAACTGAGGACTTCACGTTTTCTTAGAATATCGAGAGAATTGTTATAACAAGTACTACCACAAGAGGGCATTTTAATAGTTCAATGGAGTTCTTGGAGAACTAACTTCATTTTGGAATCAGTGGGGGTAAATCCACTGAAGGTGAGTATGAGTCTTCATTATTCGGTTGCTTAACAGCTTAACCTTCTTATTAGAATTGGTAAATCTATTTTAAATTTTAGCAGGTGACTAAACCTCCTACTGTTAAGCCTGAAAATACCTGCTCCTCTGCAAACTAAGGCATGGGCTGATGGCATTCCTTTGAGCAATCTGATACAGGCAGCTAAACTTTTCAATTTGGTCATAGTGACAGAAGGAATCAGGGATAAATTTTTCTGGTAATAAACCTGCATTTAAGGGAAGTAATAGAAATGATACCAGCCACGGAATCATTGCTGGAATACTGACCCTATAGCCTGCAGCCTCCAGCTATCAGTAGCCACAACTCACTGGTTTGTTTCTGTTGCATGATTGAAATTTTGATTCAGCCTCTTGATCTCATTTTTCATTCCTATATTTTGAGTATATTTGTACACTATACCTGGATGTTATGTGCAGTAATGTTATTTTAATAATTCATTTCCTTTAAAAAAATCAGTCTGAACTTACAGTCACTGCTAAGAGTAAGAACCGTAACCAACATAGTTGCTGAAATGAACACATCATCTAGAAAATTGGGGAATCAGGAATTGATCTTCTAGCTTGCATAAGATTAAAGGAAGAAAAAATAAAAAACCTCTAGCCAAAATTATAAGCTCAGTCCCATTGTGTGCACTGATAAATGTAAAATTAAAATTTAACTGTGACTAGTCATGAAGTAAAGATTTTGGAAAATTGAGTTGTTACTGACATAAAAAAGTATGAAAGGCACCCGGAAAGGTTCTAACAGAACCGGTTAACTTGTGAAAGGAGATAAACTCCAATTTCTGTACAACTCAGGGCATGGGCTGAATTTCAGGATTTTATGTGTGTACTAAGATAATTCTGAAACTCTTGCAGTTGTTTGGTGAGATAACTTGTTAAAAACTGAAATTAAAACTGAACTAAACTAAAAAACCCTCAAAATGTGATTAAGGTTGCTGTATCCCTGGGTCCAGTCAGAGAAAAGCAAATTAGGTCAAAACACTTCAGTTATTTTATTAGCAAACACTTATTATAAGGAAAAATAAAAAAAGGTATTGGAAATTCTGTGGTCTTGGAAGGCTGAGGAGATCCTGATTTGACAAAGAACTAAGTGCAGGAAGGAGCCACCACCACTAGGTCTGGAAGAGCAGAGGGAAGATGTGATTCCTAAAACCTAGAAGCTTGCAAGAGGAGCCCCTGCAGAAGGTCCACTCTAACTTCTAAGGAAGAGCTGGTGCCTTATTAGTGCTGGTATCTCAGAAGGTCAGAAGACAATTCCCTTGAAGCTAAGACTCAGATATGTATAAAGTTAAGCTGGGTCTATTATCTTTGAGGGGGCAATGAGGTTGATTTGGGGAAGGTTAGAAAACATCTAGAAATTTGAAGAAAATGCAGTTGCTTGGTGAAAACCCATCAAGATGATTCACAGCAGAGAGGAAGGACAAGTTGCTTCAATTGCTACTTTTTCTTTCATAGCCTCTCACTCACATTCCCTATGGATGAAAAATACTACTGTGGAAACAGTTGGAACAAGAATGCAGTTTGAGCTTCTAGTACTATAAAACAGACTATAAAAAGGTGGGAAACAAAGAAAAAATGAGTCAATAAGTATATCAAAAATGCTCCTATCACCATCAAAGAATTACAAATCAAAACAAGCAAACAGCAACTTGCTATTCACAAATTGAGCTATGATTCAAACAATGATAAAATGCACTCTTGACAGTGTTTGTATAGCATTTAATGTAGGAAATTACTATTTTACTCCAAGCTTTTTGTTTAGCTGTTATGAGAACAGAATGGCAAAAAGTTGGGAGTGTAATAGTGAGTCTGCATATTAATCACCTACATGTACACTTTCAGTGAATAATAGGCAGTTTTTGCATTTTTTTCTAATCCTACGTTACTTCTAAATTATGTTTATTGAAAAGTAATTGAAATGTAACATTTTAGAAAATCAGACTTGTAAAAATATTCAGTATAGACAAGAACAAAATAAAACACTTTCAAAAGAAATAAAGTGAATGTGGAACTGTGAGACAATAGTTCAATAACCAGCAGATATGATTATTTACAACAGTGGTTGAATTTGCCAGCTCTTGAATATGAAAATTAATTGATCAGTAAAGAATTGGAACCTAAGAACTAGAATGCAGAAAATTTGCGGAGCTAGGGAATACCTTTCACTGACAACCCCCCTTTGCTCTTGGCCTTTTCGGATTTGAAGGTGGCATAATATCCATTTAAGTTTTCTTCTCCTATTCACTCACCAAATGACTCAAAAGTCTACTATCCTCACTAGTGAGTAAGAACCTTAACCGACATAGATGCTGAAATGAACAGATCATCTAGAAAATTGGGGAACTAGGAATTGATCTTCCAGTTCGCGTTAGATTTAAAGAAGTAAAAAAAAATAAATCTAGCCAATATTATAGGCTGAGACTATTGCTAACGTCAAGTAAACAAGCTCTAGCTGATTCAACACATGAAACAGACAATTCTTAAGAGGAGTTGGGGGTATCTGTGGCAGAATGGGTTGTTTTATGGAAGATATAGCAAGACTCATTCTTAGAATCATAAGTCTTTTAAAATAAATACTAGCTACTGAGATCAAAAAGAAAATTTAAACATTGTAAAGGTACAATAATTGATTAGGCAAAACTTCAATAAGATTATCAGATCATTGAGAAGTTATTATTGTACAACCAAAGTAATACATCACAGATGGGAAGTGGGAATTTGGAAGCAAGGACAGAGCAGCTGCTGAAGGAAAAAGTCAGTTGTGTGAGCAATTGGGTCACATGACAGAATGCCAAAATCTGTTTATTCCTGCCCTTCTCTCAACTCACACCTATCAGATAAGAAGATCACTGTGGCTAAAGGAGAGTCAACAAAAAAAGAAAAAAAAAACAAGAATGGGAAGGCTTTTTAGATTAATCTACTATATCACGTGTTTGCTCTAGCCAAGAGTCATGCAATAAATTATCTGGATTTAGTTTGTTTATAAAAATAAATCTAATGTAGATTTGTTTTCAGAAAAATCTCAAAACAAATAACCAAACAAAGAACTGTAATGTCAACTCCTGAGCCATTCCCTGGACTCTCAAACCTGTACTAGGAAAAAAAAAAAAAAAAAAAAGTTGATAAATTAGAACAGTCCTCAAAATGAGACATTATGTCCAATTCTTCTCTCCATTTCCTTGAAGAACCATGGACCAGGGAGTTCCTCTTGAGAGCAAAGCTGGGACAGGATGACTGACAAATTAAATAAATTATTCCACTACCAAGTAAAGAATACAATTTTTAATCCTTATTTGTAGGGAATACCCTACCACTAGTATAATATAATCATTCCCCTTTCCTTTTTTCTTTTTTTTTTTTTCCAAAATGCACTGATTGTATTATAATTGTTTCAATGGTGGTGTAAAATTTATCCATAAAACATATGCTGTAGTAGAATCTTTTGGTTTTGTTTTTAATTTAGAGACAGAGTCTTGCTCTGTAGTTTAGGCTGGGGCGCAGTGGTAAAATCATAGCTTGCTGCAACCTCAAACTCCTCGGCTCAAGCGATCCTCCCTCCTCAGCCTCCTGAGTAGCTGGGACCACATGCACGCGCCGTGGCAACAGGCTAATTTTTGTATTTTTTGTACGGACAGGGTCTCTCTATGTTGCCCAGATTGGTCCTGAACTCCTGGCCTCAAGCGATCTTCCTGCTGCAGCCCCCCAAGGCACCGGGATTATGGGCAAGAGGCGCCTGGTCCTTTAGTTTGTTTTGGTGTCATCATTTCAGTCAATTGAACAAAAAATTTTCTTTGACTTTAGAGCAATTTGACCAAGGCCCTTTTAACTGACCAGCTTCCCCAAACATATGGATTAGTGGAATAGGATTGCTATAAGGATTAAACGTAATAAAGCAGTTAGAATACATAGTGTCTTATCAATCTTAAGCAGTAAGTTAATGACATTTACTTACAGAAATGGAGTACATGTATACCCCCCTGTCCTCAATTTAGTCCTATTTTATTTTATTATTATTATTTTTTTGAGTCAGAGTTTCACTCTTGTTGCCCAGGCTGGAGTGCAATGGTGAGATCTCGGCTCACTGCAACCCCTGCCTCCCGGGTTCAAGCAATTCTCTGCCACAGCCTCCTGAGTAGCTGGGGTTACAGGCGCCCACCACCACGCCTGGCTAATTTTGTATTTTTAGTAGAGACAGGGTTTCTCCATGTTGGTCAGACTGGTCTCCAACTCCCAACCTCAGGTGATCCACCTGCCTCGGCATCCCAAAGTTCTAGGATTACAGGCGTGAGCCACCACACCCGGCCTTTAGTCCTATTTTAAACACATGAATTACTGTGTACCACAATTACATCATCTCTGATATCTGTACCCCTCTGTCGATATTTCTGCTACTATGACATTTCTGTCTGACAATGACTTACTAAATAGAAGCTATAAATAGACAAAAAAAAAAAAAAGAAAAGAAAAGAAAAAAGAAACAGGACTTACTTTTATATGGCAGATATTATCAGTACAGAGCCATCCTCCTGGCATAGGTATTTTAAATGAGATAAAAAAATAACAATTCTATTTGTTGATAAACATCATTTATGATTGATAAATATATCATAGATGTGTTATAATTTTGTTTGATATAGCCACTGCCTTGACATCCGTTTTTAGGCCTGAAAAGTTACTTGAAAGCTAGTCATACCTCATCACCTTTGGTCTAGTTAAAACTTCCTTCCCTTTTGTAGTGGTTTGACAGATGCCATGCTTATTTCTAAACTCACTGACCCTAAACCCAGCACATCCTGCAGCTGCTGAACAGGATTCAACCTAATGGTCAACATCAGAGTCTCTGCCCCCACCCCCAACCCACACGCTGGTTTAGTACCCCACTGTGGCTGGATTTTCCACCTGCCCAAGTGGCCACCCTGCTTCTCTCATGGATCTGTGAGTAACAAAATGCTTCTGTTATTTCATGTCTTTTACTGTGCCGCCTCCTCATTGTGATTCACCTGACTGATGTACTTAAACCTAACTCTTCTCCCAGTCAGGATTGTCCTGGACAGCAGCTACCTTGGTATGAATACATTGGATATAGGTCAGACAAAAACCCCAAGGGTGTCCGCCAATATAAAGGGAATCTTTGTCACGAATTGGATACCTAGGCATTAGTCCATGCATCATGATAAAGAAATGTCCCGTGAAAGGCACACTGTAAACACTCGCAAACACTTCCTGTGGAGCCTGTCAGGACCGGGCTAGAATTTATAATTATTCTCCCGAGAGGGAGCTCGAGACCAAATGTAAACAAACAAAAACAAGAACAGTTTCATCAGTGGTCAAATTTGACTGATCTGTTTAATATGGAAAAGGCTGAAGATATATAGTATTGAAATGTTACTATGTTTAAGAGCAGATAAAGTATAAAAGATGAAATAAAAAACTTCTGACTCAACGTAGAAAATTAAATCAATTCAAATGTTTAAAACATTTTTTTAAAATGGGCAATGGAACTGAAACACAATGCACCTTTCCCCTTTCGTATTGTGCATTGCACTGCTGACTTCTCAATAGCTGAGTAAATGTCTCAATACTATTTCTATTTCATCCACCCATTGTCCCCATTGTATGGCTTCTTTTCTAATATCCTGGCATATTTCTTTCTGCAGCCTTCACAATTTCTTTCTTTGAGGACAAAAGAAACTCAATATGAAGGAACAAAGCATGCAGCAGGGGAATCAATACAGATAGATTCTGGTCACCAAAATACTGAACAGTAGGATATTAGCAAACCAGCAGTGGGAAATGGATATTGGAAAGGATTTAAAAAAAAAAAAAAAAAAAAAAAAAAAAAAAAAAAAAAAAGGAAGAGGAAGGAGAAACACTTAGCTGAGAATATATTTAAAAGACTACTTTATAGAAACAAAGCTTGGGGCTCCTGATTAGGAAATACTGCCATCTAGTGTGAACTAATTTCACATGCAGTCCTGTTGCAATGGAGTGTTGCCAGTACACTTTATTAAAGATGTAGGGGCCTACAACTCTAGAATGTAGATTGATTATTAAATGCTGTATTGTTTAAAACAAATCTCATTGATATAAATCCCACGTTATTTTAGTTCATTTGAGTATTTTCCACATATCATGAATTTAAAAAAGCATAAAATGCAATACCTTAATAATAAAAACATAATATTAAAACATAAGTGTACCTCAGACAGACTTTATCACTCTTGAGATTTCACTGTTTTCTCTCTTTAATGATTTAGTTATGATCTCTGCTGTGATTCTTTAATGTTACATTCATAAAAAGTATTTTCACACTTAATGAAAAGAAGACTGTGTGTTTTAAAGTATGTTATTTCTTTTTCTATTATTTTGCCAAATAGAATAAAATAAATGTTTAAAAGGAACTATTTTTGCCATCTATTCCACAAAGACAAAAAAAAATCAATGTCTTATTTCCTAAAAGCTGGTAAGGATTAGAATGCTGAAATTCTTGGTGTGACATATTAGAGCAGATGGTATGAATCAATATTTCCTTTTTTTCTTGTTTTAAGATCTTTCTCTGGAAGTAGGAAGATACATGGTATGAATAAAATACAATTCTACTTTTCTTACTTAAGACTTACAACCAGCTCATGTTAAATATTTCTCAATTACTTAATGATATGAATTCAAAATATATTACTTTTAATACTGAGCTAACCTGTCGTGTTTAGATATATTTTTAAATATAAAATGTTCCAAAAAATAATGAAACATAGTTTCAAATACAAATAATATGAAAACATTAATCTTTGTATTTTAATGTTTTCTTTATGGATTTAATTCCTTTTGGAATAAAATTTTTAAATGATTTTTTCACAAACTTTTAAAAACTATAAAAATCCCTTAATTTCACAATTAATCTTAAAAAATAGCAGGTAATAGAATTTTTATTGGCATTACCATTATATTAATGATATTATATAATTTTTGTTTGTTTCTACAAAGAAATTTCCTTTTTAATCGTTGTATATTTTCAAAAATTAATTTTTATTTCTATTAGATTCTAAGATTTTTCTCTTCGTATTTGGTATTCCGCAGCTTCATTACCATGTGCCTAGAAATAAATTGCATTTTTATTTATCTAGATCAGAGCTTTGTGAGATACTTCAACCTCTATAGTCTGAGAATTAACAGTGACATGGTGGCTGGTAATAATATGATGAGTTGGCTTGCTCAACCCAGAGTCCCAACCACCATCCCAAACACAGAAGGTCTTCAAAAGCTTTTGTACTGAATTTAGATTTCAATATTAGATGCATTTTACTTTGAAGTCAGGAGTGTCAAACCTCTAGTTTTATTATTTTTGCTAAAGATTGCTTTGGCTATTCAGAGTCATTTGTGTGATTCTATAGGAACATTAAGAGGTTATTTTTTTCTAATTTTGGGAAAAATGCCATTGGAATTGTGATAGTGATTACATTAAATTCATAGATTGTTTTGGGTAGTATAGATATTTTAATAATCTTAATTATTCCAATCAATAGATAGGGATATATTTCCATTTATTTACACATTCTGCATTTACTTTCATCAGTGTTTCATGGTTTTGAGTGCACAGGTCTTTTACCTCCTTGGTTAAATTTATTCCTAAGTATTTTGTTTTTGTAGCTGCTGAAATGGGATTGTTTTCTTGATTTATTTTCTGATAGTTTGCTGTTGGTGTAGAAAGACTATTGAGTTTGATTTCTGTATATTGATTTCATACCCTGCAACTTTACTGAATAAGCTTATTAACACTATTTTTTTTTTTTTTTTTTTTTGTAGAGACTTTAGGGTTTTCTAGGTATAAGATCATGTTATCTGTAACAGAAACAATTTAACTTCTTCCAATTTGGACGCCTTTTATCTCTTTCTCTTGACTAATTGCTCTAGTTAGGACTTCCAGTATTATTTTGAATAGAAAGAATAGGCATCTTTGTTTTGTTCCTGAGCTTAAAGAAAAAAGTTTCAAGTTTTTCTTATTGATTATGATGGTAGCTGTGAGTTTGTCATATATGGCCTTTATTGTATTGAGGTGCATTCTTTCTGTGCCTAATTTGCTGAGGGATTTTATCTGGATAAAATGTTGAACATATCAATTTTTTTTTGCATCTATTGATATAATCATTTGGTTTTTGTTTTTTATCTTGTTGAAGCAGTTTGTCACATTTATAGATTTCTATATGTTGTACCATCCTTGCATCGCTGGGATGTATCTCAATTGAACATGGTGAATGATCCTTTTAATGTGCTGTGGAATTCAGTTCACTACTGTTCTGTTGAGGATTTCTGTGTCTGTGTTCATCAGCAATAGTGACCTGTAGTTTTCTCTGCTTGTATGGTTTTTATCCGGCTTTGGAATCAGGATAGTGATGGCCTCATAAAATTATTTTGGAAGTATCTCTTCTTCAATTTTTTGGAGGAATTTGAATATTGATATTCGTTCTTTCTTAAATGTCAAGTGAATTCAGTGGTGAAGTAATCAGGTCCTGGGCTTTTCTTTGCTTGGAGACTTTTTCTTGCTAATTCATTCTCCTTACTTCTTATTGATCAGTTCAAATTTCGTATTTCTTTGTAATTCAGTATTGGTAGTTTGCTTGTGTCTTGAAATTTATTCATTTACTTTAGTTTATCCAGTTGTTGGTGTTCAATTGATCATAACAGTCTGTTATAATTCTTTACATTTCTGTGGTATCAGTTCTAGTGGATTCTCTTTCACTTCTTATTGTATTTATTTGAGACTTCCCTCTCTTTTTCTTAGTGTGTTTATCTTTCAAAAAAACCGACTCTTACTTTCACTGATCTTTTCTATTGTTTTTGTACTCTCTGTTTCATTTATTTCTACTGTGGTCTTTGTTATTTCCTTCTTTCTGGTAACTCTGGGCTTAATTTTTCTTGTTTTTGTTTGTTTGTTTTAGTTCCTTGACTTATGACATTAGATAGTTTATCTGGAATATTTCTTGCATTTCCATGTACATCTTTATTGCTATAAACTTTCCTCTTCAAACAGCTTTTACCGCATCCTATAAATTTTGGCATATATTGTTTCCATTTCTGTTTGTCTCAAGATATTTTTTAATGTCCCATTTAATTTCTTCACTGACCCATTTAATTGCTCAGGAGTATGTTATTGAATTTTCTAAAATGTATCTGTAATTGAGTTCTAGTTTCATAACATGGTGGTCAGAAAAGATTCTTGATATGATTTTAATCTTTTAAAATGTGCTATAATTTGTTTTGTTGCCTCATACATGAATTATTCTAGAATATGTATCTACCTGACTTCAAAATATACTACAAAGCTATAGTAATAAAAACAGCAAGGTACTGGCATAGAAACAGATACACAGACCATTGGAATAGAATAGAGGGTCTTGAAATAAATTCACCATTTATGGTCAATTTATTTTTTGGTAAATATGCCAAGAACACATAATGAGGATAGGACAGTCACTTCAATAAATGGTTTAGGGCAAGAAGATATCCACATGCAGAAGAATGAAACTAGGCCATTATCTCATACCACATAAAAAATAAACTCAAGATAGATTAAGGGCTAAAATGTAAGACCTGAAATTGTAAAACTACTAGAAGAAGCATAGGGGGAATACTCCATGACATTGGTCTGGGCAATGATTATTTGAATATGAACCCCAAACACAGGTGGCAAAAGTAAAAATAGACAAATAGGGTCACATCAGACTGAAAAGCTTCAGCATCACAAAGGAAATAATCAACAGATCAAGGAGACAGCCTACATGATGGGAGAAAATATTTGCAAGCCACACATCAGATATGGGGTTAATATTCATAAAAGTAACTCAAACAACTGAGTAATAAGAAACCAAATAACATAAGGACCTAAATAAACATTTCTCAAAAGCAGACATACACATGATCAACAGGTACAGGAAAAGATGCCCAAAATTATTATCAGAGTAATCCAAATCAAAATCACAATATTTCACCTCATACAGTCTTAGAATTGTTGTTACCAAAAGATTAAAGGTAACGGAGCGGATATGGAGCAAAGGAATTCCTTGCACACTGTTGATGGGAATGCAAATTAGTAAAGCCATTATTGAAAACAGAACAGACGTTCCTCAAAAAATTAAAAATATAATTATCATATACAACAGCAATCTAACTATGGGGTGTATATCTTAAGTATTTGAAATTAATATATTGAGGAGATATTTGCACTCCCCTGTTTATTGCTGCATTACTCACAACTGCCAATATATGGATTTAAACTGTCAACAGGAGGATGGATAAAGAAAATGTGGTGTAGATACACAATGGAATACTATTTAGCCTTAAAAATGAAATAAATTTTGTCATTAAGACAACATGAATGAACCTGGAGGATATAATGTTGAATAAAATAAGCGATGCACAGAAAGACAAATACGGCATAATCTTATTTATATGTAATGTTTGAAAAAGTTGAACTCAACAGAGAGCAGAATGGTAGTTACTAGGATTTGTGGAGGTTTTGGTAAAAGAATACAAAATTTGTTAGATAAGAATAATAACTTCAAAAGATCTATTTTGTAACACAGAATTTATAGTTAATAACAAGGTGTTATATTATTGAAATTTGTTAAGAGAGTAGATTTTAATTGTTTTCATTCTCTCCCAAAGGATAAGCATATAAAGTAATGCATATGTTAAGTAGCTCAATTTAGCCGTTCCAGAATACATGTTTTCAAGCATCATGTTGTACACAATAAATATATGCAAGTTTTATGCGACAGTCTAAAAAAAATGAAGAACAGAAAAAGGCAGTAGATAAGATCCAGTCAAGGGACAAATCTTAGTGTATAAAATGTACATATAATATTTAAAGAAAAAGTACAATTAAAGTGGAAAAATATGCATTTCAAATATCTCTGCAGAGTTTAGGCCATTATTCTTTTCACTTTTATTGGACCATATTATGAACAGAAATTTTAAATTTTTATGTAGTAAAAATATTCAATATTCTCCCCAGTGTCTCAGTTTCTTCATTTGTAACATGTAACTAATACTTCCTACTTCACAAAGTGGTAACAATTCCATGAAATAATTCAAGAAAAGCACTTAGCACATAAATGATAAGATTTTAGCTTATAAAAATAGCTCAGTAACTATTTGCTGTTATTATTGTTTCCGTTATTATGCAAAGAGATGTTGGGTAAAAGCAAAATAAACCTATATCTGAGACTGGAGAATGAAATGACTCTACTGGCTTACAATTCTAACTCTGCCATCTATCAATCTCCAGATAGCTATGAGACTATTTCTGGGCTCTCTATTCTGCTCTAATATCACCCCTACTTTAATTGCTAACTTAATTCATATAATTATATGATAAATCTTGACATTTAGCAGAGGAGATCATCTCACCTTCAACATTTTTCCCTCAGTATTGTCTTAGCAAATTGTGCCATTTGGCTTTTTCATGTAAATTTTAAAATAAAAATGTTCATTTCTATGAAAAATCTATAGATGCAATTGTAAGAAATTTGTAATGTAGAGGCATAGATAATCCATCTTTATGTTTCAGTTCTTTCCACCAATGCACAAAGTGAAGAAAATTTTACTTAACATTATAATACTATGCAGCTTTCTGGATGCCAAGAGGCAGTTGCCTTGAGAGTAATGCCAGTTTTTTGATCTTGGCTTGCTAATCTCTTGATTTCCACTATAAAAGTGTTCCTCTCCTGTAACACAATCCTGGGTAAGCTGTCACTTGGCCTTCTTCACATCACCCTATGTGAATTCAAGCTTGAGGAACTTACACCAATGATGATACTCTGATACTCTGGCTATTACTATTGCTGTGGGAAATAAGGGCGTTTTTCTCTGATGGAGGAATCACGTGTCTTCTGCCACTATTCAAGAAACTAGAATGCTAATTTGTTAACTTGAGTAAAATCTCAAATATTTCACCTATCTTTACGCATTAATGTGTATTCATCACTATATTACCAGTACTGATCTCAATTACAATAGTATTGTTCCTTGCTTTAAAGTCTAATATATTGCTAATTTATATTTCATTCCTTGCTTTTCAATCTGCTTTAATATTCATTTTGAAACTCCAGAAAATTCTCATAAAAACCTTGCTTTAAATGTCGCTTTAAAATAAAACCTTGCTTTAAATATTACATTTTACAAATATTACAATACTCCATCTTCTCAATAATTTTTTGGAACTCTTTTTTACACATATATGGACACATTCATCCTATTTTCTTGGTCTCTTAATTTCTCTTAATTATCATCATGTTTTTCTATTTCACATGTTACGTTTTATAATACTCTTAGTTCACCAATCATTTCTTCCTCTGTACATATTTTTAAATTAATCTACCTCAGTGGGTTTTACATTAGAAAGTCTACACTTTTCTCCTATAGAAATATAATTTTGGTTCTTTTTCACATCTGCTTATACTTTTTCATGTTAAATTTTTATATTTCTAATTCTTTAAAGTTTTATTTTAAATTTACTCATTTTTAAATATCCATCTTCAGATTGAAATACTATTAGCTCAAGTTCTTGAACTTTGATCATTTTTATTCTTTATGCTTATTCTCAATTATGGTTGATGACTTTCTATTTGGTAATTCTGAATTACATGTTAATAGGTCTGTGTTCTCTTCTGTAATAATTATGTAGATACATCTTTTTTTCTCATGTTGATATTTTACTCCAAATGCCTATTTTACAGACTCGACATCTCTCCCATAGCAGCCACACTATGTATACTGCATAGCAGCCACACCATCAACTCCCTTGCTGTCATGGGGTTCCAAAACAACTCTCAAGTTAATTGATTAGCTGGAATTCTTCAATATCATGTTATGGTAGTAGCTATAATTCATTACATCAAAAGATATAGAGCAAGAGCAATGTGAACAATAGATGCAGCTGGTGAAGCCCAGAGGGGTTGGTTAAGTGCAAGTTTCTAAGTCGTTCCCCTACCAAGTCTCATAAAACATATTGTTCTCTCTAGGAATAAACTCCAGGGACACAGGCAAAATGCCCTGGCCCTGGAAAGTCTATTTGATTCTCAAGGTCCAGGGCCTTTTTTTTTTTTTTTTTTTTTTTTTTGGCAGAGTCCGTCTCTGTCACCCAGGGTGGAGTGCAGTGGTGTAATCTCACTGCAACCTCCACCTCCTAGATTCAGATAATTCTACTGCCTCAGCCTCTAGACTAGCTGGTATTACGGTATTACAGGCACCCCCCACCACACTTGGCTAATTCTTGTACTTTTAGTAGCAATGGGGCTTCACCATGTTGGCCAGGTTGGTCTTGAACTTCTAAACCTCAAGTGATCTGCCCCTCTCAGCCTCCCAAAGTGCCGGGATTACAGGCTTCAGCCATGGTGCTCGGCTAAGATCCAAGGCTTTTATGGATGACTAGTCACAAGGACACATTCTGCTACACAACTATTTAGACTATTACAAAGCAGCAAATTTTCCTCTGGATCAGCTTTTATTTTGTTTTTTTAATGAAGATTTAGTATATTTGGGGAAAATTTTACATTATACCTAAATATTACTTTAATATTGACTCTTTATATTTAATATCACTACATATATATATTTTGTATTAAATATATTCTGAACTTCTTGAATTTTTACAAATAATTTCTAGGTTGTTTTTCATACATGTTCTGTTAATCATTTTATAACTAGTTCCTCCAGAAGTCTTTGTATGACATTACCCTTGCTATTTGGGTTGCTATGTACCCAGGTTTATTATTTTGCTACCTTAATACAGAATAACTATTCTATTTCACAATTGTTGACAAATATATTCTAAAGATCTGTTTAAGAAACAATTAGAATTAAGCTGTAACAGCCCTAGGTGAATTACCACCGGGACTAAGACTGAAAATCGCTAATCTTGTTTGTTCATTTTTTCATTCAATATGTATGTATTGGTCAACTACTGTGTGACCATTGCTGTTCTAAACCCCGGGAATAGAAAATCAAGAAGTCTTCATTAATTTGCTGTGTATTTCATTATGAAATACAAGTGATATTTCTGTGCAAGCAGCAGTTATGTTATCTCTTGCATCAACTTTTGGGGTATTGTGTTCTTTTGATTACTTGATCCTTAACAATGGAAAAAAAAATGAGTGTTAATACACATCTGAAGGACAGAAAGTTTTTTCAGCAAAGCTAATTCTTGACTGAACATTAGATTTTGTTTTCAGATGAAAGTAATGTATCAGGTTAAACCATTAATTTAAAATGACACAATTACCTTTTTAACCAGTTCTTACGATCTATTTCCCTCTGGGAAGGAGAGCATGGGGTTGCTGCCTTTTCTGCTTGGAATACTACTCTTTATAACACAATGCATTCTTGCTCAATTTTTAAGACTCATGTCAGTATCAAATGTTTCATGTACTGAATGGATACCGTCTACCATCCTCAGAGAAGTAACCGTCTCTCTCTGTGCTATTACTGTACCATATAGTCACTTTTAAAATACACCAGACATATCACATTTTTCAAAATCTGTGTCTTTTTTGATAGGTTAGGAACTGCTAGAATAGTTATAGTTAATGATGTACCCATTTTTATTTCTCTGAAGCACAAGGTATAGTATCTAACATTTTTGCTCATACAATAAGATTGTGTTTTATTCTAAATTAATGAGTGAGTGAGTGCCATAAAAATGTTCAAATATTTTCTAGCAGTTTTCTTACCTCTCTGGCCTTCATTGATATAACCTTGCTTAATATGTTTTATTTCTCTTTTTAAATTTTTTTTGAATGTTTGTTTCAGTAATCTATTGAAACTTAATTCTATAATGGAAAATACTTGAGGGTTTTTTGTTTGTTTTAGTTTTTTTGTTTGTTTTTGTATAGAAAGCAGAATCTTAGCAATGTGTTGAGATCATATCATCCTTCCACTGACTAAAGCATTATTTTTATTACAAGGAACTAGAATGGAATAAATGTGTCCTACAGAGGCTGGAATAAAATGCTTTAAATGTCTAAGCATTTCTACTTTAAATATCTAAGGTCTTCATAAGTAATGGATATCAAAAATAGGATGAGAGGTATTAAATGAAGGACCCCAGCTAGCAAATTTTTCTGTAACTTGGCCTCTTAAAATAAGTGAGATAACATATGTTTACTGTTATGCATAAGCTGTACTTTTTAAAATCAACTTTTTAGATGCTTTACATCATTCACTGGATAATGGGTATTGTTATATCTTTTAGTAAATATTTTCTTCAAAAAGTTTCTTTTCAGTTCTAGTGATGGGTTTTTATGCATGCTTGATTCTTTGTGCACTATGAATAGAGTGATGTGAGCATGGAGTAAGAGGTTTCCAATGAAAAAAAGACATTCAGGAACTATGGCAAGTTCATGTGGAACAGAGGCCCTTCCTACTAAGAGCTTCATCTTCCAGGGTGAACCTGAACTTTCCGGTGTTTTCACAATTCAAGAATGCAAAAGCTCTTCAAATTCGGGTCTATAACCCCACCTTTCCCAGAATATTTAAAAATGGAGTGTCCACAATGTGCAGGGTTATACTTAGTGATGAGTGTCATCAGTACTTCAAGAAAAGTTGTCAGAACAGATGATTTGCTCAACAAGGATTGTACATACATTAGTGAGTGGATTGAGAGTCAGAAATGACAACCTTGTTTTGTTATCATAAATGATTTATTAACAGATTGGTTAAGTAGAACTCACCATGACAGGCAATAGGGCCAAATGCAGAAATGTTACACAAAGATTATTGTACAATAATATGAAAGTTTGTAAATGACACTAATAGACCCAGCTGACATTTTCAAAAGATTGGTATTTTTCATAGATATTATAAAAATATAATAATGATAGGTTTCATATTTTACTAAGTATATTTTCTGTTAAACTAACAAATTTTTGTGCATGTTTAAATTTAATTTTTATATTAATGTTGGACATAGGCTTAGAATCCAAAGAAAACAGATCCTATTTCCTTGATCCTAGATTATACTGCCCTTAAAGCTCTCTTTTTACTATTTACTCTTTAGGGGTTTTGGTTTGTAAGAGACCTTATTATAGTAGTTCAAGCAAATACAGATTTATTGAACTCATGAAAAAATAAGTCTACAGGTGAATACCCTAAGACTGGAATTCTGCCTCAATAATGACAGCAAGGAGCTGGTCTCCTTCTACCTTTTGATACTTTTTTCTTAACAATGACTATTAAACTGTTATTTATCACCAGAATTCCAGGAAAGAAGAAGGAAGAGCCATGGAGTTGTCCCCAGTTGACCTCTGCTCTCCTTTCTTGAGTCAGATGTGTCCCATGGACACTCTTCGGTTCAAAGAAGTTTTTTAAAAAGTACGAGATTTTTAAAGTTTTCTTGTTTCTCTTTAAAGGCAGGGTAAAAAAGCCATATGATGCTGAGTAAGCTAATTATAGTATCTGTCACACTTTCTTCTGTAACACCAATATATTGTTATTACCTCCAAGTTTCTGGATGACTTTTATTTTCTACAATGACTGATTTCTCTGGATTAAACTTATAAATGAACATTGAAATAAATGATAAGAAAATTGGGTACATTTTAGGAAAGAAATCTACCAATGGTAGGCTTTGCATTGGTTGGGAAACCCATTTATGGCTTATGCACTATCTGCCCTGAAGGGAAGAAAAAATATTAATGGCTGTGAAGAAGACATAAAGAATATGTTAATTCATTCTGCCTCTTCCCTATGAAGTTGGCTTCTCCTAACACAGCTCCAACCTTTGCTGACTATAATCTAAGTCAGCCAGAGCATTTTTTTTTGTTTTGTTTTCCCCTCTAGGTGAATCCTTATTTGTTTACATCTATTAATGAGATAAAATGAGTGTGTAATATGACTGGGGATAGAGGAAAATGGACAGTGTTAATTTTGTGCTGTCATGTACAGTAGGTATTTGTCAAGAAGCATTCTATGTGGAAGATGGAGTCAACATGATAATCATGAGTGATAAATGCTACACACACACACACACACACACACACACACACAATCATCCTTAAGCATTACCACACCCAGATAACCTAGCAGTAAAAATGACCCTGGTTTCTGTGAATCTGCATTAGGTGAATGCCTTCCAGGGCCAGAAAATTTGTTAGGGAGTGTGCATGTTGCACTCCAGAACAATTCCAGTAATGAGTGGAACATATGTGTAGCTAAAAGCCAATCATACATCTGCCTTTAGGCTAGACACTGGCCTGGAAGTGTGGCTTTCCAAATAAAGTTATATAAAAAAAGAATTGTATGGTTTGTACACATCATAGTTCTAATCTAGAACTAAAAATCCAGAGTACATTAAAGTCTACACAGCAAGGAGGTAGTGAAAAGTAACTTTTAAAAAATTGTTGTGATAGATAAATCAAGTTTTAGGTTTTAAGTCCACGCAGAATATCTATAAAAAGAGAATCAAATTACTTTCTTTATTATCTCTAAGCATCATACGATAGAGCTAGAAGAAACACATCATCTCTCCATCCACAGATATATTAAGAAAGTGTGATATCCTCAATATTCTGCCATTCAACTGGGTTGGGGATACTTACAAATCATTTGTTTATGAAAGTCATATATTTGTCATAAGTTGACAGCCAAGAGATCACGTATGGTCCACACATTCACTTTGTTTGATCAACCAAATGTAAAAAATTGCACCAACATTTTTATTTCAAAAAACAGCAAATAAAAATCCACATTTATAATTTCTCAGTAGCTCTAGCGGCATTAATTTTACATTCTGCTTGGCAGCACTCACTGGCATTGTGCAGTTCCTGCCTCCTGTAGACTGGCATGTGCTTTTTCATACAGGTTGCTTCAGTTATTTATTTAACCTGCCTGGACCCTGCAGAAGCAGACCTGAATATTAAAAATAAGATAGTCTAATGTGAGATTGGAATATCCCGAAACTACATATGGAGGGGATGGTTGGATGAGTGGGATTATTTTTCAGGATGTTCAGTACAATGGAGTATAATATTAATGAACTCAGGTTATGAGTCAACAAGGACACAAAATTCTGCTCAGTGGAACTGGAGTACAATATTTGGTTTGTTTCATTTGTTCTCCCTCTCTCTCTCTATACACATATATACCTACGTACATATATATATATATTTATATACACACACATATAAAATATATAGAAAGCTCAAGATATAAATATATAAAGATATCTATATAAACAAAGATATATATATACACACACACACACACACTGAGGGGATAGGGGGAGAGAGAGAGAGAGGAGAGAGAGAGAACAAATAACCAAAAACATACTATATTATATATTACATATAGTATATAGTACAGTATATACATACTATATAGTATATATAAATGAAATTCATATATAGAGATGTTACATATTATATATGTATACGTAGAGATATTAAATATATTATCTCTATATAGAGAGAATATATATATTCTTCCATGTAAATGCATTTTAGTAGTGCATGTATCACTATAAAAAGCCCTTAGTTCTTTATTGCAGTATCTACTATGAGCAATAATTGAATCAGTATATGTGTTGGGCTTTTAAAATTTATTATTTATTTATTTATTTATTTATTTATTTTGAAACGGAGTTTCGCTCTTGTTACCCAGGCTGGAATGCAGTGGTGCGATCTTGGCTTACTGCAACCTCTGCCTTCCAGTTTCAAGTGATGCTCCTGCCTCAGCCTGCCGAGTAGCTGGGATTACAGGCGCCAACCACCAAGCCCAGATAATTGTTGTATTTTTAGTAGAGACGGGATCTCGAACTCCTGGCCTCGTGATCTTCTCACCTTGGACTCCAAAAGTGCTGGCATTACAGGTGTGAGACACCACACCCGGCCTTGATGGATAATTTTAAGCGTCAACTTGACTAGGCCATAGTACCCAATCTGATTAAAAAAACAAAAAATCACCTCTAAAAGTCTTCTTATGCCACATTCCAGTTAACAATCCTCATACCACCTCTCCTCTGATTTCTACCACTTTAGACTTGTTCGTGTGTTTCAACTGACTGAATGGAATCCCTCAATATGTATTATTTTGTGTTTGGCTCCTTTCACTTAGCATCATATTTTTGAGACTCCTGTCATTTGTTGCTTATATCAGTAGCTAATTATTTTTAATTGCTGAAAATTTTCTAACATACAAAATACCACAATATATCTACCCATTCTCTCCAAATATTTTGGTGGTTTTCTTTTTTCAGTATTAGTAACTTTAGTCATACTTTTAAATCTGAAATTATATTGTATGGCTTTAATTTGAGTTTCCCTGATGTCAAGTGATGTTAAATTGCCAAACAGCAGTAAATAATTGATTTTAAACTTTGTCAATGTTGAGTAAATTTGAATTTTGCTCTTACAATTAGAGTAAATTCTTAACCTTGAATATTAGAATTTTTTGTCATTAGGTGAATTATTGTTTCTATACCTCACTTTTGCTCTTCAAGTATATCCACTTGGTGTACCATTGGAAAGCCTGAGATATTTAGAAACATTCTCTAATTGGTGAGATTTAAACTATAAAATGTGTCCATCCTGTAATAGGTAAGAAGTTGACATCTTGGCCTAGCTTTTTGTCTTCGTTGACTATAATTTAATTTTTATTCTTACAGCTTTATATAGATAGATATATTTCTGTATTGGGGTCTCCAAAGTAACCACCAGGCTCACTGAATCCCAAGGACTCAGGTAACTTAGAAAGCCTCTTATACTGACTACAGCAAAAGGATCCAGATTAAAACAGCAAAAGGAAGAGTCACTTGGGAAGAAATCTAGGAGAACCAGGCATATTCTTTCAGATGTCACCCAACGGAGTTGCACAGATGTGCTTAATTTTCCCAGCAATAATGTGTGGCAATATGTTAGTAGTGCTGCCACCTAGGGAGCTCACTCGAGTCTTGCGGTCCCGGGTATTTTTGTGAGTCATTAGTGCAGGCATGCAGTAATGGGTCACTGAACCCAGTTACTCAGATTCCAGTGCCCCGTCTCTACAAGCAGAAACAAAAACGAACAGGCATTCACCATAAATCATACTGTTAACATAAATCATCTGATTAAGTTGGTACAGTGTGGCCCATAGACTCAAAAATGGAAAAACATTCTCATCAAGCAGAATATTCAAGGACTGGAGATCAAGCAAAAGTCGGTCAGGCAGAGAACATTTTTCTTAGGAGTATGCCGGGTTTGAGAAAACCAGACCTGCTTATCACACTCTTTCCTCCCTAATTTTAGATTCCATAATAATTAACCAGTTGACATGTACACTTCAGCAGTTGTAAATCTACTCACGGAGTTGTGTAAGCAACATGACAATCTAATTTTAAAAATCTTCATCATCCCAAAAAGTGACTCCGGCCCATGAGTAGGCATTGACCATTCCTGCTTCCCACTCACCAAAACAGCTTCCTACTGCTAATCGAATTTCTATCTGTACGGATCTGTAAGGGTCCCTTTGGTATTCTGGAAACTAGTTCTGTATCAGATACATGATTTGCAAATATTTTCTCAATCTGCAGATTCTCTTTCCCTCTTTGGATAGCATCTTCTGATATAATTTTTAAATTTTTGATGAAGCTCAATATGTTTAGTTTTTGCTTCCTCAGTTGTACTTTGGTGTACAACTCTACAACCTAGAGTTAATTTTTGTATATGGAATGACATTTGAGTCCACACTCTTTTACCAGGTGGATAGTCAGTTGTCCCAGCACCATTTTTTTAAAAAGACTCTTGTTTTACCGTAATTATCTTGTCGTCCTTGCCAAAAGTCAATTGGCCTTAACCATGAGAGTATATAGTCTATTTCAATATATTGATCCTCATGCTTATGCCATGTTTTTAGTTAATATTAGTTTAACTGATGAATCATAATTGTTTTAAATTTATGGGGTACAATGTGATGTTTTGATACATGTATACCATTTGAAATAACTAAAACTAATTAGCATATCACCAACTTTCTTCACTTTTTTTGAGATGATCTATATGAAATCAACTCTCCTCGTTAATTTAAAATATACAATACATTATCATTGACTTGAGTCACTCAGTTCTGCAATAGATCTCAAAATGCATTCCTCCTCTCTGGCTGAAACATTGTACTCTTTGCCTAGAAATCCCTGTTCCCTGTCCTTTACAGTAACATGAATGGAGCTGGAGGTTATTATCCTATGCGAAGTAACACATGTTGTCCTAAATGACAGAATTCTGTTTTCTTTTTAAGGCTGAGTAGTATTCCATTGTATATAATATAGCGTATTTTCTTTGGCCATTCATCCATTGACAGAAACATCAGTGGAGGAGCCATGATAATCTGAAGTGCCTTCAGAGTGATCCTTCCATTGTCCTGATGAATACCATCTGACTTTCTATTTATACTAATCTTGATATCAAATGTTGGCTTCTTCACACCCTTGGTATTTTATCCTGCAAATACTTTTTTATTTTTATTTTATTTTTTCCTTTTTTAGATAAAAACCTTTATTTTAAATTCATGGGTACATGTGCAGTTTTCTTATATAGGTAAATTGTGTGTCATGGGACTTTGGTGTACAGGGATAGTGCTTGATATATAGTTTTTCAATCCTCACCCTCCCCCTACACTCCAACCTCATGTAGGCCCCGGGGTCTATTGTTCCTTACTTTGTGTCTATGTGTACTCAATGCTTAGCTCCCACTTATAGGTGATAGTATGTGGTATTTGCTTTTCTCTTCCTGTGTTACTACTCATAGGATAATAACCTCCAGTTCCATTCATGTTGCTGTAAAGGACATGATATTTTTTATGGCTGCATAGTATTTCATTGTGCATATGTACTACATTTTCTTTATCTAGTCTACTGTTGATGGGCATTTAGGTTGATTCCATATCTTTGCTATTGGGAATAGTGAAAATACACATACATGTGTCTTTATGATAGAATAATTTATATTCCTTTGGGTATATACCCAATAATGGAATTTCCAGGTTGAATGATAGTTCTGTTTTAATTTCTTTGAGAAATTGCTAAAATGCTTTCCATAATGGCTGAACTAATTTACTAATCCTACCAGCAGTGTATAAGAATTTAATTTTCTCCACAACCTTGCCAGCATTTGTTATTTTTTGACGTTTTAGTAATAACCATTCTGACTCGTGTAAGATGGTATCTCATTGTAGTTGTGATTTGCATTTCTGTTATGATTAGTAATGCTGAGCATTTTTCATATGCTTATTGGCCAAGTGTATGTCTTCTTTTGATAAGTGTATGTTTGTACACTTTGCCCACTTTTTAATGAGGTTGCTTGATTTTTGCTTTTAAGTTCATTACAGATTCTATGTATTAGAATTTTGTCAGATGCATATTTTTAAATGTTTTCTCCAATTCTGTAGATTGTTTACTCAGTTGATATTTTAATTTGCTATGAAGTAGCCCTCTAATTTAACTAGGTGTTATTTGTCAACTTTTGCTTTTGGTGTCTTCCTCATGAACACCACCCTGCTCTCTCTAGGTTCAACAGTCACCCTAAGGCTAAAGTCTCCTAGAGGAGCATGGAGAGCCTTGGAGGATGAGCAACTCTGACCATGCTCCACTGCAGCTGTTTCCATGCCAGACTCTCTAGGCTGTGCACAATCTGGAATCTTGCACCTGCCACCTCTTTAAGCAGTTCTCCCTGTCAGCTTAAGTGTCTGTGGGAGTTATAGAGTCTCCTACTGTTAGATGCCGGAAGCCACTCCTTATCTTTTCAACTCACCTCTTCCCCAGGAGTCACTGGAAGCCAGGAAAAAGTCTCCGTGCTCAGCCATCCAATGCAGAGTTCCCAGCTTCCTCTACCTTCAGCCCAGTGCCTATTTAATCCACTGTTAATTCCTTTCTTCAGAAGATCTGTTCAGAGTATACCAGTCTTCCCAATATCTCAGCCTCTCTGTGGAAGATGTTCTTTCTGTCTGCCTCTAGTTGGCCATCGTGAATCAGAACCCACTTTTTTTTTAATTCATTACAATCTCACCAGGCTGAGATTTTTCCAAATCTTTAAGTTCTCTTTCCCTTTCTATTATGAATTCTATCTTTAAGTCATTTCTCTCTTTTTTTTTTCATTTACTAATAAGCTGCCAAGACAAGCCATGAAGCACGCTGAACACTTTGCTAAGAGATTTCTTCTGCTGAATATCCTAGTTCATTCCTCACAAGTTCTGCCTTCCACAAAACAGTAGAACATTTTAAGACACAATTAGACCAAGTTATTTGCTATTTTATAATAAGGATGACATTTTCTTCTGTTTCCAAAACCTTGTTCCTTGTTTTTATCTAAGACCTCATCAGAATTGCCTTTACCATCCATATTTCTACGAATATTCTATTCATGACCACTTAGATAATTTCTAGCAAGATTTAGTCTCTCTCTACAGCTCTTCTCTTTTTCTGAGCTCTTACCATAATACCCTTAATTTTTCAGACACTACGTAGTACCTAGTTCTAAAGCAGATTCCACAGTTTCAGGTATTTGTTATAGCAACATTCTACTTCTTGCTACAAATTTCAATCTTAGTTTGTTTCTGTTGCTATAACAAAATAATCCATAAATAATAGAAATGCATCACAGCTCTGGAGGCTAGGAGTTCAAGGTCAGGTTGTCAGCAAATTTGATGTCTGGTGAATGTTTGCTTTCCACTTCTAAGATGTACCTTTTCCATGTGTTGAAATGCTGGCCCACTGGAGTGGAGAAATGGTGTGCCCTCACATGGCTGAAGTGAGAAAGGGATTAACTCTGTTTCTGATGCCCTTTCTTATGAACGCTAATCCCGTTCATGAGAGCAAAGCTTTCATAGCCTAATAACCCTCTAATACTATCTTAATACTATCACCATGGGAGTTAAGTTCCAACATACAAATTTTGGAGGGATGCATATGTTTAAACAATAACCTAGACCAAGAAATAAATTAAAGAAAACGGTTAATTATAGAACACAAGAAATTGAATGCAGTATAAATAGTCCTCAATTATTTTTAGAGTCACTAAAGATTGAGCACACCTGAAATAAAATGAATTCCAAATAAAATTATAGCATTAGATTATGATTTGCATAATACCATGCATACTTATAGCATCTTTTGTTTTGTAGAGTAGAAAGAATTTCAACTTTGGTCTATTTCTATATATGGGATAGTAATTAGTGGTGGTATAATCAAATCAGTTTCTTTTTAATAGTTCTTTCCTACATTCATTATAATGAATTACAAAGCAAGAAAGAAAGGTACGACTTTAATTTAGCTCTTGAATACTTAGATATTTTTTAATCAACATAGCCATAGGGTGTCTAATTTTCTCCCTTTGGTATGATTCTTTTCTGTATTCAAAAACAATTGCAATTGATAATGGTTATGATAATAAAGGCTGCATTTATTGAAATGTTACTCTGATCTAAGCTCTAAAGCTATTAGTGTCATATTTTTGTATGCCTAATTTTTTAAATCTCTCTTTCTCTTCCTTATTAATTTATTTCTAAACTCAGACTCTTCCTGCAATCAGAAGAGTCGCTGGTTTATAAATATGGCGCAGTTATTAATAATAATATGATTTGTTTTAAGGAAAAAAGTAGCTAGTCTTATAACAGTTGCAAATAAAGGCTTATAAACTGAGACAGCATCCGATAAAAAATGAATTAATGTTTTGGTATATGTTATAATATCATTAATGCAGGATGCTCCATGTCGTAGTACCAAATCATTTTATATTTTGATTGAAAACATAATGCAGCTAAGTAATATGACTAAGGATACACAGCTAATTAATATAAAAGAAGTACTAGAACTCATAAACAATTCTAGGTTTAGTTGTATTTCCACTAAATATTTAAAATATTTTTTTTGCATTTCTATATGAAATGATGTCTTTGACTGTATCAATATGTAAAATATTTAAAATTGCAAACCTAGAATGATGAGAAACCTCAGTCATTAGAAGCAACCATGGGTAGTTCACTGCAAATAATACTGTGGGATTTAGGCATATAATAAAATTTTGACCCCACATACACTATTCAATAAATTACATTAGATATTAAATACCTTATTATAAAGTAGGCTTTGTGTTAGATAATTTTGCCTAACTTCGACTAATTTAAGTGTGTTGACCATGTTTAACATAAGTTAAGCTAAGTTGTGATATTTAATATAAGTTAAGTGTATTAATTTAATATTTGACTTATGATATTTTCAACCTATGGTGGGTTTATTGGGATATAAGCCCATCATAAGTGAGGAGCATCTGTACATATGTGTGCGTATATATGCATATATATGTAGGTGTGAATGTGAGTGTGTGAACATATATATAAACACATACATATAATCATAAATAATTTTAGATTATCTCAAGTATGTAAAGTTAACTTAAAAAGAAACTTAAAAAGAAATATTTTATATGAGTCATCACATTAACAAATAAAAGAACACTATGTAATTATCCCAATAGATATGAGAAAAGTATTACAAATGTTTCAGGAAACTAGAGCATAAAGATAACTCAACCTACACAAATATCTATATCAAAAACCTGCAGCCTTTTTAAGTCCAGGTGTGTTTACAAGCTTGTAACCTCACACTTTGGGAGGCCAAAGTGGGCAGATCACTTGAGGCCAGGAGTTTCAGGCCAGCCTGGCCAACATGGTGAAGCCCCCATCTCTGCTAAAAATACAAAAAATTAGCAGGGTGTGGTGGCACATGCCTGTAATCTCAGCTACTCAGGAGGCAGAGGCACGAGAATTTCTTGAACCTGGGAGGCAGAAGTTGCAGGAAGCCAAGATTGCGCCACTGCACTCTAGCCTGGACAACAGAGCGAGACTCTGTCTCAGCAAAAACAAAAACAAAACCCTATAGCATTTTAATACTTATTAGAGAATTGCTGTCCTGAATTTACTGTGAAAAGCCCACCGCCAATTACAGACAAAGCACTCCCTTTGGTCAGTGATGGGCAATTTTGCTTTTCCCTCCATAAGTCTTAAAATAATTTCAATAAGAGGACTTTAAACTATCAGAGTAAGGCCTGAGAAGTCCTTACTCTGCTATAAGCTAAAAATTTACTCCCTATTTCATTTATCATCTCTAATGATCTTCAGAATGCCACCTATTATTCCTCTTGGGAGGTTATATAACTTGTATAAATGACATTATAGAAATACCAATAATAAAATATTAATCATGTTAATATAGAAATTAAATTTATAATCTCATATTAGCAAATTCCCAACTAGGAATACAATCTACAAATAAAGATTATTTGTCTATATATTAAATCTACAAATAAGGATTATTTGTTTATATATTAAATCTACAGAGTTTATTCTAAAATTTTTGTTTTTCTAATTTCTTATTCTTTTAATCTCAGCTAGAGATTCTCATTTACTTATATGCTATAGTTAAGGATTCATTTGGCCGAAGCAAACTCAACTATGTTCTAACACAATGGGTGTATTAGGCAGGCTTCTCCAGAGGAGGAGAACAAATAGGATGTATATATGTATAGAAAAAAATTGGGGGCATGTTATTGTGAAGGTTGACAAGTTCAAAATCTGCAAAGTGGGTCAGCTGACTGGAGACCAGGGCAGGTCTGATGCTGTACTTTAAGGCTGAAGCCCATTCAGGCGAAGGTTCTCAGAAAACCTATGCTGCAATTCAAGTCTAAAAATCATGTGCAGGCAGAATTCCATCTTGCTCAAGGTAGTCA
Source organism: Macaca fascicularis (assembly GCF_037993035.2). Lineage (NCBI taxonomy): Eukaryota > Metazoa > Chordata > Mammalia > Primates > Cercopithecidae > Macaca > Macaca fascicularis. The sequence continues at coordinate 60,402,169 of NC_088391.1, read as the reverse complement.
TTTTTTCATTGTTGTTCTAACAGGCCTTCATCTGATTGGATGAGGTCCACCCATATTAAGTACAATCTACTCTACTCCACGTCCACCAATGTAAATTTTAGTCCTATCCAAAAATACTCTCGCAGCAACATCCGGAATAATTCATGGAGACATATCTAACCACTGTGACCCAGTTAAGTTGATCCCTAAAATTAAGTATCTCAACTTCACCCCTTGCCAACTTGACACCAATACACATTGAAGTAAATACAATAACAAGGCCATACTTTCACCTAACATGATACAGCTGTACTGAGTCCAACCAAAAATACACTAACCCTTTCCTCAGAAGAAGATAAAAAGTCTCTGGGTAAGGTCTACTCTTCTTGACGTCCTAGAACTTAAATACTATGTTATAAAGTTAGCAATATTTAAATACTGATAGAAAATTAACATAACTAATGCTACATAGTAAATAGATAATAAATAGAAGAACATAAATATAAAAACACATTATAAAAACACATAATCGTAGTACAATAAAGTAGTGTATTACTCCATTTTCACACTGCTATAAAGATATACCCAAGACTGGGTTATTTATAAAGCAAAGATGTTAATTGACTCACAGTTCCACATTACTGGGGAGGCCTCAGGAAACTTACAATCATGACAGAAGGTGAAGGGGAAGCAAGAACCTTCTTCACATGGAAATAGGAGAAAGAAATGTGTGAGAGCCCAGGAAAAACTATCATTTATAAAACCTTCAAATCTTGTGAGGATTCACTCACTATCGAGAGAACAACATGGGGAAAACATTCCCATAAACCAGTCACTTCCCACCAGGTTATTCCCTTAACACCTCAGGATTACAATTCAAGATGGGATTTGGGTGGGGACAAAGCTAAAGCATATCAGGGAGAAATGGTCGTGACAATTACAGTCCTGTTTTTATAGCTGGTCACATGGCATCGCTGGTGTTTATAACTACTGTCTTCCACTACCCATTCTGTAATTCCTGTGCCTTCAGCAAGCACCTCAGTTGGTTTTGTTTCTTTACCTTGTGGGATAACCTAGTCTGGAGCATGAGTAGTCCTCCCTGAATTGGGTTGTTATAATGTTCAATTCACTGTAATTACAGGACATGGTCATGCTGAGGGACTTCCTAAGGAATCTCTTGTATTCCTGGCGTACTCTTCTTGATTTCCATTGTAGCATAGTAGTCCAGTTTCCCTTGGGGAATCTGTATCAATTACTATCTCCAGCACAGTAACTCTCTTCTTTGCCTGTTGATTCCAGAAACATGAAGAGTCCAAAGTTGCTACATGTTAGTCTTATATTCCAGTTCAATGGAATCATTGTTGTGTCTCCTGGTAGAAACATTCTTCTCTTAGGAGCTGAGATTTCTAGGCAAGAAGAGAATAAATTTATGGAGGTAAGAAGCAAAGTTTTCACACTACAGGTATGGTGAGTGCTGTCACTTCCATTTCCATGCTTTCGTTTCTGGACCTGTGAATCCTATCAATAGATGCAGGAGGCAGATAAGGGAGGATCCCCGGAGAATCTCCAACCCATCCCACAAGTGTTTATGTCACATGCATTGTGCAGACAAGGGAGCTGGCTCAGGAACTTGTCTGGTTGTGCCCAAAACAGACTGGGGTGCCTGCCTGCACACTGGAAAAGTGGGGTGGAGCCACTGGGAATTCATGCCTTGTGCAGGGAGGAGGAGCCTGGCCTCTTCAGCTCCTCCTCCCTGGACAAGGTGTCCTGGTATTCAATCTGTGAGTGTGAGTGTGTTGGCAAGACTCTCTCTCTCTCTCTCTCTTTTTTTTTTTTTTTTGTTGTTGTTGTTTCACAAAGAACTTTCTTTTAGTGAATTTCATTCTCCTCACCTTTCAATGTGTTCACATGTCTAAATTTTCCTGATTGTGTGACAAAAACCTGGATTTTATCTGAACAAAGGAGCAAAAAATCCCGCATCACTGTGAGAGAAACAACACAATGTATTGGATGCTGACTTAGAGTATATACAGCCTCTTGGGTAACCTTGCCCACTCTGCAAAGTATTGCCATCTAGCTGGCACTGCACCTGAGCTTTCAAAAGGTCATTCTACAGATTTAAATGTTAATATCATCCCAAAATACCCTCATAGAAACTTCCAGAATAATGTTTGACCCCCATATCCAAGCACTGTGGCCAAACCAAATTGACACATAAATTAACCGTTATTACAATGGATATAATTCATTTGCATCTTAAACTGAACAAGGAGTAATCTTTCCTCAGTTAAGTGATTGTCATGAGGAGGAGAAGGGGTACTATCATCTACCACTGTATATTCTAAGTGGAATTTATATTTCCTTGTCTACTTGCTATACTGAGAAGTTTATTATGATGGATGTAAGTCATCAAGCCTGAAAGCAGTTTACTTTCTGATCCAATATATTTTAAGTTTCATAATTTTGTATGCTATCAAGTTCTGAAATAATTATGCATGCTATCTTGCTAAAACGTTGTTTCTCTCTTGTAACAATACACCACACAGTGGCAGCACACTATCCTCAAAGCAAACTTGCATTCTCCATAGTGTCAGTCCATTCTCATCATGCCCCTGAGACATTTTCAGTCCTGTGTATCATTGGCTGCTGTTAAAGCTTGTTGCTCTGAAATTTCTTCAACTTATTAAATGAGATTAAGTAAAAACTTGTTTTAAGAAAGATGTTTTTGCACAAACCCGTTTTTTTTCAGTTAGAGATTTACTTTCCATTGATATCTGAACTGAAGTAATATTTACATTTATAGAGACAATGCTCACAAACCTTAGGACGGAACAATAATTGTTGCTTCATTTTTCCCCAAACACTCCTTTCTTCAGATTTTTGCATGTTTCTAGACTTTCATAACTTCACTTTATCAATGACATTACCCAGGTTTCCTTCTTTTCCAGTGGTGAAAGGGATGATTCAAAATTAAAATTCTGTGTGATCCAAATTACATCACTGAATAGTTACTGATCACATAGTATGTTCAGGTACGCTTTAAGCAACTGGGGTTGCTCAGTGACCAAGATAGATATGGATTTTTGCCCACAGGGGCCCTTCCACTCCATTCAGGTGAGTTCAGCTGAATATTTTAACATTTTAATCTTCTTACTTCATTATTTCCCTTTTCCACTATATCTAAATCTTTTGAGAACTGTGAAAATATAGAGATATTTTCATAAGAAGAAAAGCATTTTTGTCAGCAATGGAACGTCAATTTATAAAGAAGAACAATATCACAGAAAAAAATTGAAATGCAAAAGAATGGTGAACATATAACATTAGCAAAAAGGAAAAAGATGTAATATAAAAATCATCCATATAAAGTTTTTGAAATGATAATAACAACATATTGTAAATAACGCATATTTTGAAGGAATAAAAATTTTAGAACTGAAGCATTGGAAAAATATTAGTAAGTCAGCAAGGGACCAATTTTTGCTACATTCCCTAAAATATTTGCATTTGGAAAGTAAAAGACTAAATTAATATTAAACCCTAAAGTCATAATAGTAGAATATCAAGGGTAATTATTCAAAGAAGAAACTAGAAGAAGAAAATGGGGAATTTAGAAGCTATAGAAAAAGAATAAAAGATAAAGTATCAATCAAAAGAAAAACACTTTTACAAGCATAATATGCTGGGGACAGTGGCTCATATCTGTAACCCCAGCACTTTGGGAAGTCAAGGGTATGAGAATCACTTGAGCCCAGTAGTTTCATATTAGCCTGGGCAAGATGGGGAGACTCCATCTGTAGAAAAAAAAAATAGTTAGGCATTGTGACACATGCCTGTAGTCCCAGCAACTCAAGAGGCTGAGGTCAGAGGATCCTTTGAGCCCCAGAGTTTGAGGCTCCAGTGTGCCATGATTGGGCCACTGGTCTCCAGGCTAGGTGACAGAGTGAGACCCCATCTGTAAAATAATTTAAAATAAACTTTAAAAAAATAATAAAAATGAGACAAATAGAACAAAATTAGATGTAATAAAAAATAAATTAAAATCACAGCTATCAAAATAAATGTAATTTGATTAAATTGTTAGTTCAAGTAAAGATTTTTCAGATTGGATTAAAGACCCAGCTGTAAACGGACACATCTGTGAGTGAGACTGAAAATAAAAGCGTGGAAAAAAAGTCATAGCAACAAACCAATAATCTAAAGCAAGATGGAGTAGCTATAAAAATATAAAACAGTGGGTGAGAAAATGAGAATGCATAATTATAAAATATGTCACTATATAATATTATAAAATAAACTGTTGTGGAAATATAATTTTAAAAAAAATTGTTTCACCCCAGAAATCTTCTCTACAAACATAGTAAACAAAGAAAACACATTTATTATTGAATAACATTAAGCCATAAGCTGCTGCCCACCAGAGACGATCCACTAAGATATCACAAAGACCGAATGAAATATCTTTTTTATATAGCCAAGTAGATACATTACATCCATATGGACAAGATAAACTATGACTAATCCTCTAGCAGGAAGACTTGACAGCACCATTTGTTACACTTGATTCATTTCAACATTACCTGATAATTGGGTGACCATCTGTGTTATCTAATTGGCCTGATTCAAAGGAAAAACAAAGTTGCCATGTCTTTATGATAAGAGGCAGTTTTGTGACTTAGAGCAAGGCATGCACAACAGTTAAGCTCCCACCCTCTCACAGAATGGGAGTTAGGGGTATTATTTATTTTCCTGGATTTATACATTTCAAAAACACGGCTTCCAGGTCGTTGAGAAAAGCATTTCTGGCTAATAAAGCTAACAAAGTCTTTCTTTTCTAAGGTATTAATATACATTTAAAAGAGAAGAGAAAGTAGTAGAATTACAAGTTTTCTAAATTTGTAATTCTAAAATGACAAAAAAAAATCTAAAGAAGGAAGGAAAATCTTTTTTTAAAAAATTTCTTCTAAGAAAAAGAAAAATGGGATACATGTGCAGAACGAGCAGGCATGTTACATAGGTATACGTGTGCCATGGTGGTTTGCTGCATCTATTGACCTGTCTTTTAAGTTCCCTCCTCTCACTCCCACCCCTGCAGCAGGCCCTGGTGCATGTTGTTTCCCTCTCTGTGTCCATGTGTTCTCAATGTTCAACTTCCACTTACGAGTGAGAACAGGCAGTGTTTGTTTTTCTATTCCTGTGTTAGTTTACTGAAGATGATGGCTTCCAGCTTCATCCATGTCCCTGCAAAGCACATGATCTCATTCCTTTTTTATGGCTGCATAGTATTCCATGGTGTATATGTATCACATTTTCTTTATCCAGTCGGTGATTGATGGGTATTTTGGTTGGTTCCATGTCTTTGCTATTGTACATAGTGCTGCAATAAACATACATATGCATGTGTCTTTGTAGTAGAATGATTTCTATTCCTTTGGGTATATGTATATCTAGTAATGGGAATATCCAGTAATGGGATTGCTGGGTCAAATGGTATTTGTGGTTCCAGATCCTTGAGGAGTTGCCATACTCTCTTCCACAATGGTTGAATTAATTTATATTCCCACCAACAGTGTAAAAGCATTTGTATTTCTCCACAGTCTCTCTGGTATCTATTGTTTCCAGACTTTTTAATAATCACTATTCTGAGTGGTGTGAGATGGTATCTCATTGTGGTTTTGATTTGCATTTCTTTGATAATCAGTAATGTTGAGCTTTTTTTCATATGTTTATTGGCTGTGTAAGTGTCTTCTTTTGAGAAGTGTCTGTTCATATCTTTTGTTCACTTTTTGATTTTTTTTTTTTTTTTTTGGAAATATGGTCTAAGATCCAGGATTTACAAGGAAAATCTTTCTTTTTTTTTTTCAGTTTTCATCAAAGAGAACTAAATCTCCTTTTTTTTAATTTTATAAGTTTTTTGTCCTTACAAAATGCACCAGAACAATACAAAAATATATAAGCAACTTGTATGCATATAATAAAATAACCTCAAAATATGTAAAGCAACAATGAAGAAAATGATGGGACATATCTGACAATGCTACATGATATTAGAAAATTTCCATACACTTATTTTTAATATTGATAGGTAAAGCAAGTAAAAATAAAGATATTATTATGTTAGTCTGCTCTGGCATTGCTATAGAGAAATACCTGAAACTGGGTAATTAAGGAATAAAAGTTTATTTTGGCTCACAGTTCTTCAGGCTGTACAGAAAATGTGGTGCCTCTGGCAAGGACCCCAGGAAGCTTACAATAATGGCGGAAGGCTAAGGTCAACCAGCATGCTATACGGTGAGACACAGAGCAAAAGAGGGAGCGGAGAGGTCTCAGACTCTGAAACAACCAAATCTCATGTATAAGGAGTGAGAACTCACTTATCCCCAAGGGATTGGTGCTAAGCCAATCATGAGGGATGCGCCTTCCATGATTCAGTCACCTCCCACCAGGCCCCAGTTCCAACACTGGGAATCACATTTCAACAAGAGATTTGGGAGGGAATAAATATGCAAAGCATTTTAAATAGTAATTAAAATATAGAGATTTTAACATTACAGGGTTTTGGTTAATATTAACTCAGAGAAGTTTGTTCCAGCATTAATAGACTAATTTTGCCCCCAGGTTTTGATATGCAGAATGAGAAAAACATTGTAAGAGCCCTGTTAGCAGAAAATAATGGCCAATTGTAAGATTCCATTTAGTTTTGTACAGTTGGTTCTGACTAAAGACAAAATAATTATGATTAAATAAGTATTAGAATGTGAAAAAAATCTACCTATGTTAGTCTGATAAGGTTGCCATAACCAAATACAATAGGCTGGGTGCTTTAAACAATAGTAATTTATTTTCTTACAGTGGTGGGTACTAAAAATCCCAGGTTAAGGTATGGCAGGGTAGGTTTCTTGGGAAGATTCTCCGGGCTTGCAGGTGATTGCTTTCTTACCATGTCCTCACATGGCTTTCCCTCTGTGCTTGCCTATATATATATATATATATATATGTGTATATATATATATATATATAGAGAGAGAGAGAGAGAGAGAGAGAGAGCCTGAAACTAAGAGCAAGCTCTCTGATGCCTTTTCTTAGAAGGATACTAATCCTATCAGATCAGTGCCCAACCTTTATGATTGAATTGAGCCTTAATTAATTTCTTACTTTATTTTCTAATACAGTCACATTTTGGGGGTTAGGACTTCAACATGTGAATTTGGGGGTGGTAGGTAAGACACAAACATTCAGTCCATAAATCTACCTGTCATTATCTGCATAGTATTAAAATTGCCACACAAAAAATAGAAAATTATTGATAGATACCTTATTATGGATACTAGGAAAGTTTAACAAAGTTGCCAGATAAAGTATCAATAAACAAACTTTTTATTTTATGCCCAATTAGCAAAAGAAACATTAACAAGAAATATGAGTTTCAGTGACACCAAAATATATGTGGTTTTTAGAAATAAATCTAATAAAAGCAGAAGATTCTAATAATTGAAATGATATAAATATATTCAAAATATCATTCCAACCAAAATTGCAAAGTGATTTTCCAAGGAACTTAATAAGATGATGCTACATAAAAAATCACAGAGCTCCAGAGGAATTTCAAAATAATTCTTATAAGAAGAAATATGTTAGGGTACTTGTATGGTTGGGTTTCAGTATTTTTTACAAAGCTCCAGTAAAGAAGCTTGTGTAGGAAAAGAAATTAAAACAGTACACAACTATGGAAACTTGGTATGTTGCAGAAGTTATTTTGAATATTACTAAGAATAGAAAATTTAGATGAATAAAAGTGACTAGGTCAATGGTTAACTTGTAGAAAAATGTAGAATCAGTACTCATTACATCATTCACATTATTTAATTCTAGATATATTTTAAAAAGCAGACATAAATGAAAAAAGGAAAGAAACTAAAGAAAAACTTGACTATAATATTAGAAAAGACTGAAAATCAGACTGTATTAAAATGAAGACTTTTTTTGGCAATAGAGACAAACATAAAAGTGAAAAGTATACATTTCAATACTATATTTAAAGACAATCTATAGAGAAATCCAATTAAACTGGAAACAAATAAATAAACGGTAATAAACCCACCATAAAAATCAGCAAAAATGTAAGTAAAAAATTTAAGAGAAAAAAGTAAGTAAAATAAAATAAATGGAAAATATAAGAAAACCAATCCTAGATTTAAACTATTTTTTAAAATCCTCAATCTTTGTAGTAATCATTAAAATAAAAACAATAATATTGTCAGGTTTTACATTAAATGAGTGTAACAAAAGTTGAGAAGTGTGAAAATATAAATTAGTGAGAGAATGAAACGAGAAAACTTTTATGTGTTAGTGGAGGTTAAATTATTGCAAACACTATGAAGAATAATTTGGCATTATTAGATAAATTTCAGTCAAATAATTCCATTCCTAGGAATAAAACCTGCATAAAATCTTCATGACAGTTTGGATTTTTGTCCCCACCCAAATCTTATGTTAAAATGTAATCCCCAGTGTTGGAGGACGGGGCTGGTGGGAGGTGATTAGATCAAGATGACTAGATGAAGTAGCATATTTCCTGGTTGCTGTTCTCATGATAGTGAGTGAGTTCTCATGAGATCTGATTGTTTAAAAGTGTGTAGCACCCTTCCCACTCTTCAACCTGCTCTGGCCATGTAAAACGTTGCCTACTTCCCCTCACCTTTTGCCATGGTTGTAAGTTTCCTGAGGCCTCCCCAGAACCCATATGCCATGCAGAACCATAAGCCAACTAAACCTCTTTTCTTTATAAATTACCCAGTCCAAAGTAGTTATTTATGGCAATGCAATAATGGGCTATACAGTCTTTCAGTATTGATAAAGACCAATACTCAAGAATTTCAATATACAAAAGTATTCATAAAAGCAAAAATTTGGAAATAATGTCTATCAACAGGACAAGCATAAATAAATTATAATATATTAACCAAATGGAACTTTATAAAGGTTGAAGAAAAATGAACTTGGTGTTGTAATGATGACATAGATTAATTCTAGAAAGAAATTTAACTTAAAAAAAAAAACAAGTTTTAGGGCCGGGCGCAGTGGCTCATGCCTGTAATCCTAGCACTTTGGGAGGCAAAGACGGGCAGATCAATTGAGATCGGGAGTTTGAGACCAGCCTGACCAACATGGAGAAACCCCATCTCTACTAAAAATCCAAAAAAATTAGCCGGGTGTGGTGGCACATGCCTATAATTCCAGCTACTCGGGAGGCTGCGGCAGGAGAATTGCTTGAACCTGGGAGGCGGAGGTTGTGGTGAGCCGAGATTGCAACATTGCACTCCAGCTTGGGCAACAAGAGTGAAACTCTATCTCAAAAAAAAAAAAAAAAAAAAAGTTTCAAACTGGCACTTTCAGTGTGATGCTACTTTATAAGGCTCTAAAATGTTATAAATATTAAATGTGTTAAGTAGATGTGCATATGTAAGTACATAGTCACACACAGTATAAAATAATAAAAAAAAGCCAGGGAATGACATCTGAAATTCAAGCAGGAAAATGAGATAACGATAGTGCACATAGGTGATTGGGGTTTTGGGGGCAATGTTTTGTTGTCAAGTGTATGGTGAATTTAGGGGTGTTCATTTTATCATCAAGTGTCATGTGTCATGACTTACATGAACCATATATTTGTTCCTTTTGTGGTACATGCTTTACATAACAAATTGCTCTATAACAAAACATTTTAAAAAATGAAAAGGAGTAGAATTTTAAGCAGTCTCATGTTGCTTACCCACGTCTGGCACTAACAATTTTAAGGCCAAAGTATGACATGAAATTGTTTTGTAATTGGTGCCAACGTTAGCCATGTTTATGGTTTTAACTCAATACTGCAGTCCCGACTGAGAAAGAAAATAAATAAGTAAAAATTGTTCAACCCAGCAATGGCTGAAATTCACACACATTGACACTCTATCAGTTTTGAGGTGAGCCTCGCCTTACATTAAAACCTTTTTTTTTTTCTGGTCATCAAAATGCTGCCTTATCTAGTCCCCATACCTGCAGTCCCAGCTGTGGCCAAGTGCTGAGGATTGTTGGACACAGAGGTCTGTACAATCTGTTCACGCAAGCCGTGAGCCTTGCTTTGCTCCAGCCTGCACCTGCTACAAACTTTCACCTGCCTTCACACACACCTGCTGTGACAGCTGCATCAAGAGTCTAGCTCTCGCCATGGGGTATTTTGGTCTGAAAATGCCACTCCTTTTGCCAGTTTCTCAAAGTTTCCTTGCCAAAGCCTAATATTTTAGAGTCTGAAGGTGATAATTTTGCACATACTCCTAAAAATTGAAGTTTTCAAACAATAAGGAAGTATACACAGGATAAGACAGAAAACAAAATATAAACACTATGTTATGTCTGTGATTATAGGATACTACAGCTGTGCCTGATATCAAAATGATCTTTTTAATACTACATTTGCTACCAACCAACACCCTTCGACTCATTAAAAGGTATGGGAAGTTTTCCAGCCAGATTTACAGAGGCTTGCCCTCCTCCTTGGACAGGGTTATGAAAGATGCAGAGTAAAAGAAAGTCTTGACCAGGAGCGGTGGCTCATACCTGTTAATCCCAGGACTTTGGAAGGCTGAGGCAAGCAGATCACCTAAGGTCAGGAGTTCAAGACCAGCCTGGCCAACATGGGGAAACCCATCTCTACTAAAAATACAAAAATTAGATAGGCGTGGTGGTGGATGCCTATAATCCTAGCTACTTAGGAGGCTGAGACAGGGAGAATTGCTCGAGCCCAGCAGGCGGAGGTTGCAGTGAGCTGAGATGGCTATAGAGACCCCCGTCTCAAAATAAATAAATATATAAATAAAATAAAAAATAATAACGATGAAATTAAAAAGGCTTACAATGATAGTGTAAATCGTTGGAACCATTTGGAAAAAGGACTTGTCATTGTCTATGAACAATCATTCACAGTGCTCAGATCATTTGAGGATTTTTGTCATAAAATTTTTTATCATAAAATTATAGACATGCACACTCACACACACACACAAATACATATATACATACTCATCCATACTCACATTCAGCAGCTGTATGGGGAAGATTGACACTGATATTTTCTAAATTAGAGGTTAGTTTTCATATACACTGATTAATTACATATTTTTTACATAAAAGTTATCAAATGTAAAACAATGTCATTTTTTTACTGGGCAGCATGGCATGCATTGTACAGAAGATCTGTACAATCTAAATCGGGATCAGGGTGATTTACTTTCAGTGTGAGCTGAGACTCATGCTCTACATATTAGTGACTTAAATGTACTCCATGTTTGAGGGCTACAAAAACAAGTAAAGACATAGAAACAGCTTTCAAGAAGCCTATTGAAAAATAGAGGGAAAGGGATGTGAAAGCACATGTAATATGCTTAGGGATACTGTGGTATAAATATGTATAGGCTACACTAGGGACAGAAAAGGTGGTAAGAATTATTTTATTTTATTTTATTTATTTATTAGTTTTTTTAAAAAGGAATCTCTCTCTGTCACCCAGGCTGGAGTGCAGTGGCCCAATCTTGGCTCACTGCAACCTACACCTTCCTGCTTCAAGCAATTCCCCTGCCTCAGCCTCTCGAGTAACTGGGATTACAGGCACACACCACCACACCCAGCTAATTTGTTTGTATTTTAAGTAGAGACGGGGGTTTCACCATATTGGCCAGGCTCGTCTTGAATTCCTGTCCTCAGGCAATCCACCCACCTTGGCCTCCCAAAGTTCTAGGATTACAGCTGTAAGCCACCATGTCCAGCCGGTAAGAACAATTTGTATTTGAACATCTTGGCTCAGGAATGACTTTAAAAATGCAGTATCATTTGAATAGAGTTGCAAACAAAAAGGTGATTTTCCTGGGCCAATTATATAAAATTTAAATAATCAAAAACCCTGAAGCCATATTTTTGGAAAAACAAAAGTGTTTTAACTTAACTAGTCTCCTAAAGGAAAGAATAAACAGAATCACAGCCAGATAATCCACATTTGCTTATTACAAAAGAAAATAGCATGACATAGAAAAGTGGCTTTATTTGAACACCACATTAAAAAGATTTAAAATGTTAAATCTTATATATTAACAACAAATAAAGACAAGGGAAAACACATCCATTTACTTTTTTTTTTTTTTTTAATAGGAAGGCAAATTCAAATGTGGTTATACTGGCGACTTTCACCATGACTGAGGGAAAAAATCTCATAATCTTATACTCTTTTAAATCAGATACCCTTTATTTTAATTTTCAAAGCTGCTTCGAATGTTTATGCAATCTACCTACAAGGGTTGCTCATTTGTAGGAAACACTTTCCTTGATCTTATCCCTATAATATCACCATTGAGGTGGAACTGGCACTCTAATGAAATTACTGTGTTTAACATATCTACCCAGCCCTACATGGTTAACGTTTCATTGTCATGGAAATGAAATAAATATTTAAATATGATTATTTCATGTGTTATCTATTTAGTGAGTTTCGGGATAAAACTGTAAGTTATTTATACTTTAAGTGTGGGTGGAGAAAAAGATGTGATTTCATATATAACAAGACTCTTCATGTAGTATTTAACAATTTCAAATACAACACAGGCATAATACAAAGACCAATAATAGAATCTTAGAGCAGGAAGAATAGTCCTCACAAAGTTAATACATTACTTGGCTCAGCAGTATTTCCTTTGCATCTGCGAGCTTTTGTAATATTTATAAAGCTGGTAGAAGAAGTTTCATTTTCTAGTTCCCATTTGCATCACAGGGTGGGTGCATCTTTAAATAAAAGTTATCAATTGGAATGAGGGTTTGGGCTCTGAGAGACATCAGTAGTGAGAAATAAACAGTAGTGAGAAGAAATATTTACCGAAAGAAATCTAACCAAGTTGCAGTTAAGCATACACACACACACACACACACACACACACTTTATCGATTATAATGATCTTAAACCACAAATATAGTTGAATTGTGTTAGTTGTTTGTTGCTAAAGCAATGCATTACAAAAGCACTGTGATTCATTAATTTATTTTCACATTGCAGATGAAATAAACTCTTCAATGATGTAGATTATTGATGCTACTTCACTGTTTAACATTTTTCAGTAGCTTCCCATTGCTCTTAGAAGTTAATCTCTCTCATTGTGGTGCTTCTCTTTTTTTATTTTTATTTGTATTTTTTATTTTTTTTATTTTTTTGAGGCGGAGTCTCGCTCTGTCGCCCAGGCTGGAGTGCAGTGGCCAGGTCTCAGCTCACTGCAAGCTCTGCCTCCCGGATTTATGCCATTCTCCTGCCTCAGCCTCCTGAGTAGCTGGGACTATAGGCCCCCGCCACCTCGCCCGGCTAGTTTTTTGTATTTTTTTTTTTTTTTTTAGTAGAGACGGGGTTTCACCGTGTTAGCCAGGGTGGTCTCGATCTCCTGACCTCGTGATCCGCCCGTCTCGGCCTCCCTAAGTGCTGGGATTACAGGCTTGAGCCACCGCACCCGGTCCTTCTCTTTTTTATTAACGAATTTTTTTTTTTTTTTTTTTTTGAGGCAGCAACTCCTTCTGTCACCCAGGTTGGATTGCAGTGGTGTGCTCAGAGCTCACTGTAGCCTGCAACTCCTGGTCTCAAGAGATCTTACTTCAGCCTCCCAAGTATCTAGGACTACAATGTATGCCTCCATTAAAAAAAAAAAAAAAAATTCAAACTTCTGTAGAGAGGTATCTCCCCATGTTGCCCAGTCTGGTCTTGAACTCCTGGCCGCAAGTGATCCTCCCACCTGGCCTTCTAAAGGACTGGGCTTACAGGGGTAAGCCACTGCACTTGGCTGGAACATTTTATTTCATTTTTTAAAATTTAATTGTATTTCAGTTGGTTTTAGGGGAACAGTGGTGTTTGGTTATATGAGTAAGTCCTTTAGTGGTGATTTCTGAGATTTTGGTGTACCCATCCACCCAAGCAGTGTACACTGTACCCAGTGTGTAGTCTTTTATCCGTCACTCACCTCCCACCCTTTCCCCTGAGTCCTCAAAGTCCATTGTACCATTCTTATGTCTTTGTGTCCTCATAGCTTAGCTCCCAATTATAAGTGAGAATATATGATGTTTGTTTTTCCATTCCTGAGTTATTTCACTTAGAATAATGGTTTCCAATACCATCCAGGTTGCTTTAAATGTCATTATTTCATTCACTTTTATGGCTGAGTAGTATTCCATGGTGTGTGTGTGTGTGTGTGTGTGTGTGTGTGTATGATATACGTGTCACATTTTGTTTATCCATTCATTGATTGATGGGCATGTGGACTGGTTCCATAGTCATTCAATTGCAAATTGTGCTTCTATAAACATGCATGAGCAAGTATCTTTTTCATATAATGACTTCTTTTCCTCTGGATAGAAGTGGGATTGCTGGATCACAACATAGATCTACTTTTAGTTATTTACGGACTCTCCACACCGTTAGTGGTTGTACTAGTTTACATCCCCACCAACAGTGTAAAAGTGTTCCCTTTCACCACATTAATGCCAACATCTATTATTTATTTATTTTTTTTTTATGGCCATTCTTGCAGGAGTGAGGCCATAGTTACAAAAACAGCATAGTACTGGTATGAAAATAGTCACATAGACCAATGAAACAGAATTAAGAACCCAGAAATAAAGCCAAATACAGTCAACTGATCTTTAGCAAAGCAAACAAAAACATAAAGTTGGGAAAGGGCACCCTATTTCACAAATGGTACTGGGATAATTGGCAAGCCACATGTAGAAGAATAAAACTGAATCCTCATCTCTCACTTTATACAAAAAATCAATTCAAGATGGATCAAAGACTTAAATCCAAGACCTAAAACCATGAAAATTTTAGAATGGAACATTTTAATTCTTGCTAAGTGTAGTGACCATAGAACTTTCACTTTCTCAAAGATATTTTCCCTGAATTTCTCTAGACTTGGTAATTTTTCCCTACCATTCAATCTCAGAGTATCTCTGTTTCCACTTTTGAAATATTTATCAGTCATAGATACTTGCTTAATAAGTGTCTTCTAGTTGAGACTGAACTCCATGCAGAGGTGATGACCACTGTAATCAAATTGCTATTTAATGAATGAATTGTTATCTGAATGATGAGATAAATACTTTTGATACCTTTGATTTTAAATATCATCAAACAAGAGAAATATGACATGTATTTAACAGTATGCAAAGAAAACAAACAGATACAATAAAGGCCAAGGTGGAACTCCTACTTAGAAAACAAAATTAAATAACTTTTTTTCAAGTATTTACAATTAAGTTGTTGTTAACCTGTCCAAACAGTTTTCATTAATTATCATGCTAATGGAACTTCTTTGAAACAGACTAAATGTACTAACCAGTCTCAGAAGTAGTAGGATGGTCTTCCATACCTAAATATATACTCACAGATATTTCATATAGTTTTCCATGTTTGCCACCTACTTTAGAATGGTAAGACTAGACCAGGCAGAAAACAAGCCAGTCTTTTTCATAATCCATGAAGGCTGTATTTTAAAACACCTGTATTAGCTTTCTATTGCTGCTATAACAAATTGTTACAAACTTCCAGGCGTGGTGACTCACAACTGTAATCCCATCCTACAAGGATGGAGGCCAAAGTGGGAGGGTCACCTGGAGTCAGGAGTTCGAGACCAGCCTGGCCAACATGGTGAAACTCCATCTGTACTAAAAATACAAAAATTAGCTGGATTTGGTGGTGCACACCTATAATCTGAGCTACTTGGGAGGCTGCAGCACAAGAATAGCTTAAACTCAAGAGACAGAGGTTGCAATGTGCCGAGACTGTGCCAATGCACTCCAGCCTGGGCGATACAGTGAGATTCTGTCTCAAAAAAAAAATAAAAAGAAAAAAAAATTGCTGCAAAACAGTGGCCTAAAGCAATGCCAGTTTATCTTATGGTTCTACGATCTAAAATGGATAGGGAGGACCGTGTTTATTCTGGAGATTCAAATGGGGAGTCTATTTCTCTGCCTTTTTTAGTTTTCAGTGACTTCTGGTTTTCTTTGGTTGGTATAATATATTATTACTATAATATTTATTAAATTATTATTAATTAATCCCCTACTATATGGTTAGATTTGTTCTGTGTGTTATATATTTTTTTATTTTATTCTGACAATGATACTGTAATATATGTGATTTCCTTCTTTAAATGATAAGAAAACTGAAACATACCATGAGATTAAATGTAGGCCTGCTTCAATTTGAAAGCCTTAATCTTCAGTGAAAAGAATTAATCACCAAGATAGCCTAACAGAAAATGGAGGCTATTTACAAAACCACCAAAGTGTACCATTTCTTACCTTCCCTTCTGTAGCAGAAATGACATTATGCATTTACAAATACCTAGATACATAATAACAAAGTTTTAATAGGAAAAATTGTGTTGTAATCAAATATTTTAAATCCACATAATTTGACTTTCATGAGTGATGACAGACATCAGAAGGCCTTTTCATGAATATGATTTGCTATATATGTTTTATTTTTGAAAAAAAAAAATGCTTGTTATCATTAATTTAACTGAAAAATAAAACTTACTAAAGAAAAATTGAGAAAATGCAACATGAAGGACTAGAGAGTTTTCTTTCTTTAATTTGAACCTCATTGGGTTACATTTGATTGGAAAACCATACAGCCTAGAGACAAAATCTTAATCACATACTTCTCTTAGCTGATTATCTTCCCTAAGCCATACCAGAACATTTCCTATCTATCTTGGAGGCTTCCTTGTATAATTTATGTGATTTTTTTTTTTTTTTTGGCCTTATGTCATCTCAAAATCCAACCAGCAATCCAAACAGCTGAAAAAATAACACCTCTCCAATTCCAAACATCTAACACTCTTGGCTCTTGATTTCTTATAAATTTTAATACAAAATTCAACTATTTGTGAGATTAAAACATTACCTGAATGATTTCTAAACAAAGTACCTAAATTTTTCTCTTTGAAAGTAGAGTTGTTTTAAATTGCTCAATTAATCTTTTTCTTGTCCAGGAGTTGTGTAAATAATATTGAATAACTTGAATTATGTCCCCTACCATCTAACCCACTCACACTGAAAAGCATAACAAACTCAGGCAATGACAAATATTATCCATGAAAGAGCCCTTTAAATTCTATAATTGCTTCTGCAAAATCTGTAAGTACGGAGGGTTGACTACATGAGTAGTCAATATATTGTAGAGAGAGGGATATAGTTTTGTCATTATTAGAGAAGAAAGTTACAAATAAGAAATGGAGGTGAGGAATAGGTATGAGGAGAGGGTTCATTCTGAACCCTACAGTGTTGGATTCAAGTCCAGAGGTATCGGTATGAACTTATGTTTTATTTTACCCTGTATGTTAATACATATTAGATATAGAAATAAATGTTGGTGTACATACATAGGTTAGCATACATATGTATGTTTCTTAGCTCTATCCACTGAAAGGGCTTAGGTGCAGTGTCACTTCAGTAGCAATGGGCACAGTGGACATGCAGATTCTAGTTGCTAATTTCATCCAAAACAAACAAACAAAAGAATCATGGTTCCTTGGACAAGTAAAGGATTCCCAGCTAGAGAGTATGGGAGATGAGCCTAGAGCATCTGTGCTGACAGAAAAGAAGTATGAAAAAGAACTTGGGGGTCTGGGCATGGTGGCTCACACCTGTAATCCCAGCATTTTGGGAGGTCGAGGAGGGGGAATCATCTGAGGTTAGGAGTTCAAGATCAGTCTGGCCAACACGGTGAAATCACGTCTCTACCAAAAGTAGAAAAATTAGCTGGTGCCTGGTGGTGAGCACCTGTAATCCCAGCTACTCAGGAGGTTAAGGCATGAGAATCTCTTGAACCCGGGAGGCAGAGGTTGCGATGAGCTGAGGTCACACCACTGCACTCCAGCATGAGCGACAGAGTGAGACTCCTCCTGAAAAGTGAAAGAAGAAGAAAAAAAGAGAAAGAACTTGGGGAACATTGAGAAGACATGGGAGTCAAAGTAAAAAGTGCTCTCAGTGACCAAGGATTGAACAAACTGAGCAAAAAGTAAATAATAATATTTGGATTATATTCAATTAATAAAGTAAATATTGATAAATTCATACTGATATCAATAAATAACAATAAAAAAGCAAGTGTAGGAGAAGGAATTACTCTTCTTTACAAATGAATTGTAATTAGTAAATTTAGAAAGAGTGAATGAAATGGAAAACAACATTAGAACACTGAATTAATACTGTAGGCAAGATCTGTTGGATATTTATATTAGTGGGCCAAATTTAAGGAGCGGTGGAATATTTGCAGAATGTAAAAAAATCTCCCCTCAGACAAGTCTTTATTACTTACAAATGGAAAAAAATAGTAATTTTACAATGAAGAAAACTAGCCACAAAACTTTATTATATATAGAAATGATTAAATACTAACTACATATTAAGAGACATACAATTTACACTTAATAGTGTTTTTAAAAATTATTTCCTTTGTTTAATTAAAATCTGAATGACATTTTTTATACTCAACTGTTCTCCTGGTAGTATGTTTTCTGTGTGAGCATGGAAACACTTGTTGGATCAGAAAAATATTACACACACACACACACACACACACACACATATTGTCATGGTATTCAATATTAACTTATATTCAAATTTATAGAAAATAATTATTATGAAAATACTGGAAAATATGTAAGAAATGAATAGTGGGTAAGAAAATGAAGGTATGGAGTTAACAGAAAAAGAAGGAAAATACAATCATTCCCAAGTATATTTAGATTAGAGATTGTTCGGAAATTGGAAAACAGTATTTTTTTCTTCCCTAGAAGTGTATCTTATGGTGAGAGACATAAATAATGCAAGGATTAGAGTTAAATGGATGGAATAATTTCCCAGCAGTATTGAGAGAAGTTTGAATGTATGACACTGATGAAAATGTCTGCTTCGGCAAAGAGAAAGAATATTCCTATTCACAGAGAAGATAAGTAAGAGCCAACAGATGAGGATAGAGTGTGGATGGAAAAGGACGTGGTGGTAAAAATCACAGATCATATAAAAATCGCAGTAAATATCTAGGCTGTAGGTTTTTTTGGGGTAGTAATGAGATTAAAAACTAAGGAAAGTACTTAATAAAATATTTCCATTAAATACAAAGTTTAAGTTTGAAAACAGTTTTTTTTTTTTTTTTTTTAAATGGAAAGCTTTGGTTATTAGTTCTCTATTACAGTTTCCTTAATCTAAATGCATGATGTGTAAAAACTATAAATCCTAAGGCAAAAATGCCTGTTTTATAGACAAATGTTTACTGTGTTTTTGACGCAGTTCTTAACGCATGGTGGGAATACAGGTTTGCATGAAAAATGGAATGAGTCACACTAGCTGAATTAAGGTGTTAATGCAGATTGAGTAGCAAAAGTTCTAAATAGAAAAATGTCTGTGGCTTAAAGTCTTACTGCCTTTGAAATCATTCTGAAGCTAACCAAAACTTTGACTACTAAAACTTAGAAAGAATAACTTAATTTATTTTTACTAATGGCAAATTATTATGTTTCCCAATTATTGATTCTATTTGTTTTCACTACGATTAAGGCCTTCATTTTCTTGATCACTTTACATTATTTCATTTGTTGACTTATTAGATTTTATATTATATTTTGTATATTATATTAATTATATTAAATCATGTATTTTATATTTTAAAAATTATATCTATTTCTTCCTGTTTTGATAGCCTCTATTCCCAATGAGTCTGGAAAACATACCATTTTTAATGGTTTAATTTTTAAATGTTATAAAGCAACAAATTAACATGAAAAATGTTTAATGTAGTATGTCTCTTGAAAACCAACATTGTCATAATTTTTTGAATATATTTCCAGAACATAACTTCATATGACTATATTTTATTTACTCTTATTGAACTTAGTTACGTGTTTCTTTTTATGACAGGCTAGTTGTACTGAGAATATTTATTTAATAAAGAAACATTATTAAATAATACATATTTTGTTCACTGATTTGATAAGCCACTTTTATCTACTAAATCAGACTGCTCATTTGGGTAAATTCAAAAATTCTAGTTATTTCTATTCAGGGGATTCTTTCTTAATACTTACCTTTTTAAAAATGATTGTAGCTTTATAATAAATTCTAGTAACAGTAGGGCTAAATCACTCTCAAAATCGAATTTTATATAATTTCAGTGAAACTGCAAAAAATTTTCCTAATATCTAGTTGTATCCTAGTTGGAATACCGTGAAACACACAGCACCCTAGGACAAATTAGCATTTTTCCCATAGGGACTTATATTTTCTGTAAATATGTTTAGCATGATTTTAGGTTTTCTAGTAAAGTTTTTAATTATTTTATGCTTTCTAGTACAGTTTTGAATTATTCCTCAGGTCGATACAACACATTTCACCTTCTCTACTTTATAGGCTATTTTTTTTTCTATTTCAAATGTCATATTTTCTTCCTTACAGTTTTAATTGCTTTTACCTGCTGTGTGTAAACATTAACACATATGCAATAATGTGGTAGTTGGTCATCTTACAGAATAATCTTATTGTTTTGACTGGATTTTCAAATTATTCTTTGTAACGTTTAAGGTACACAAATTTGTTAACTAAAATTATATAGATTCACTAATAATAATACAAATAATATTAACTGAATAATTGTCTAGCTGTGTGTCTTTAAGTAAATACTTATCATGCATAAAGTATGAGAACAAAATCTCCAATGGACAGTATATATATTTGGCTGAATTAAAAACTTTGGAGAACATACTTTTAAAAAATCTGTGAGTAAATATATAGGAAGTGAATGTGATTAGAGAATTTAATGTTCCTTAAATAAAAGGCATTCATTTCTTATTTGAGTACTTTTTAACTAAGGGCTTGTAGGTAAAATATTTGCATGCATCTACTGACATCTGGTGGAGATTCTGTATATCTAATGTAAACTGAGGAGGAAAAAACATGGAGAAAATTCTATTTAAATTTATATTTAAAAAAAACTTATTTTGCCTTCGTATTCTTGGTAATTCATATATAGAAAAAAATTTAAACAGTTTTGTTGGACTCTATATAAACTTATTATAAACTCCATTTCCAGTTTGTAGCATATGTAGAACTATATATAACCCATTGTTTCCTAGTGTCTAAGACAGTGGTTTGCATACTGAAGATGCTTTGTGGTTGTGGCGTTTACATTACATAAATATACATACATTTTTATAGCTGAGATTATTACAACGTCACAACACCTTTATGTAGAAGAATTGACTGAAAAAAATGGAGATGTTACATACATAGCAGTGTTTTATTAAGTTAGGAAAATCTTGGGAGGTGGGGAGAAATTAGATAAGAGTTTCAGATAAATTACAAAATTCTAGAATTAACGGTACCTTTTTAATTTTTCAAGAAATAGGCTCTGCGAACAAAACACTTCAAGTTGGAAGCCTAGTTCTGTTGAATAAAGATCTCAGGTAGGCCTCAAAGCCCAATAAGTAACTAATACAAACATAATCTATTTAAAATGTTTTGTAACTCTGCTTTGAAACTGTGATTAGCAAGGATTTATTAGTCTGAAGGCTGGATCTTCAGCTCACAAGACAGATTTTAATTATATTTTCTTTTACCAATAATCCATACACTTAAATGCTGAGTGACCTCTCTCCAGCCTACAAAGGAATAACCCTGAGAGGTTAGGCTCCTCCAGACATGAAGTTCCTATAGTCTCCAGGGAGTGACACTATGGACCTTCCAGTTCATCCACACTGTAATATATCTTGATCTTGTGTGTCTGTCACACTGCTTGTTTGTGAGTTCTGAAGAAAAAAAATCACAAAATTCAAGTCATAATTCATGCCTGTCTTCAAATATAAAGTGATTTTGTGCCCTGGTCTATTTCTCACATCTGACAAATATACTGAATTTATTAAATTGACCATGTCCAAGATTTATTATAGTCTGAAAAAATAAGAAAATTCAAGACAATTTATTTAAACCTATCTGTATATATGCCTCAATTTTATTCTATCTAGTAGTAGATGTAGAGTCTATGTACTATTTTGTATATTCTTAATTTCTACTTCCCAATTATAAATTCAGATTAATTCCTTAGTCTTTAAAATTTTTAAAGTACATTTTTTATCCTTCTTGTGAATAGTTTTTGAATATTTTGAACACATTTCTTATCTTTTTTTCCATTTCTTCCCCCTTCCTTTTCATATCTATTTCAGTCTATCTCCAATTTTAGACCCTTTTATCCCATCTATTTCCCCATACTGCTCTAGATGTCAGACATTGAGATTAAGAAAAACGATATTTGATATAGATCATAACTATAACTTTCATATCATTTACTTTAGCACTGGAAAATACCATAAAGGTTATGCAGTTCCACTTTCTTATTTTATACATAGAAAAAATGTTTGATGCAAAGGATCAAGTAGTTTTCCAAGGTCATTAGGAAACTGGTTCGCAGAACTAGAGTTATCACTGAATTCATTTCTCCAGTGTTGTTTCCCTATTTTCACTCTAATTTCCTAGTTAGTCCGCCCTCATAAAGCCATAATCTAACCATTTTTATGCCTCAGAAAATGATTTTCATTCACAATTTAAAGTGAGACTTGTTATCATGAATTCCTATTGGAAGAATGGTAAATGTGAACTTTTTGTTTATTAATTTTATTGATTTTAAAGTTTACTTTCTTTGAATCAACTTGTTTCTAAGTGAGATAGCTCACTTACAAAGTTGGTTCACTTAGGATATAAGATAGCTATTTAAGTGGGGCCTTGCTCTTCTAAATTTTTATTTTTGCAAAATTTCTACTGAATAATACTTCCTTTCTCTGGTTTGCAAATCTGAAAACAGATTAGGGGGTTAAAGTAGTCATAAAGTAGATAGAGTGAAGACAAGATAAATAAACTCTCATAATTCTTAGCTTTCTGTGGCATTGACCATACTATTTCTGAAAGCTTAAACTCTTTCTCCTTCAATCACTAAATTCAGTGGTCCTTGTATTTGAAAATTTTACCTTGAATTTTAATTTACTTTTACCATTTATCTTCTTTTCATTCATTCTATCATCTTTGCACTAAGTGCTTACTATTTGCTATGTGCGAGAACCTGGCAGACCAGAGGTAAAAGCAATAACCCTGTTGGAAAAAAAAAAAAAACAAAAAAACAAAAAAAAAAACCCTTTTCCTTTAAATATTGCACTTCCTCAGCGCTCCTAATGGAGAAAACTCTTTCTCATTCTTTTCCATTTTTGAAAGTTCCTAATCTCTCTCTCTCTCTCTCTCTCCCCCTCTGTGTGTGTGTGTGTGTGTGTGTGTGTGTGTCTCCTAAGGATCTGTTATCCATACTAAAATTTGGTTCCTTACACATTGCTTGTCTGTCCCCATACACTGCCCCTTTGGGTGATTTCATTGACTTTCATTGTTTCAAGTACTAATTATGTGTCTCTTTCTTCCAAATTTATTTGTCCTCTTAGACCTCTCTTTGCAGCCTACGATTCATTAATCAAACCATTTGCTTGCTCTACAAACAGAGGTGACACACAGGAGCTTCAAAAATGTCAAAACTGAACAAATATTCTTCCTCCCAAGGCCTATTTTGTTATTTTTTTTTTCTTTCTGCTGGCTGAAATGCATTTGATCTACTAACCCAACCTGAAAGCTAGAAGTCATCTTGGCTTCTCTCTCTCTCTCTCTCTCTCTCTTTTTTTTTTTCTCTTTATCCCCTCCTGTGATTAGTCATAAATTCCCTTGATTTTACTTACTATTTATTTACAATCAATCCATCACTTCCATTATTATTTTCTTGCTCTTATTCAGATCTCAATACACTCATAACTACAAACCATAATAACTATGTGATTCTCTTGCTTCCTTTTCTTGTTTCCCATCACATCTGCCCTTCTCATACATGTCAGTGACCTATTGAATGCAATTTTAAGTAATTATGGGAATACTTTCCATGGCTCCTCATTTGCATAGGATTAAGTCTCAATCTCCTTAATCACATGCACAGAATAGTCTTTTACAAACCAAAACTTTACACTTTACAGCCAAATAATATTGAATTGCTTTTAGTATCATATATGTATTGTGTGCGTCCCATGTAAACACATAAAATGTCTTCAGCTGAGCCTGGTGCCTCACGCCTGTAATCCCAGCACTTTGGGAGGCCGAGGTGGGTGGATCATTTGAGGTCAGGAGTTTGAGAACAGCCTGGCCAACATGGTGAAACCCCATCTCTACTAAAACTACAAAGATTTAGCCAGGCATGGTGGCGTGTGCCTGTAATCCCAGCTATTCGGGAGGCTGAAGCAGGAGAATCGTTTGAACCCAGAAGCAGAGGTTACAGTGAGCCAAGATCACACCACTGCACTCCAGCCTTGGTAGCAGAGTGAGACTCTGTCTCAAAAATAAATAAAAATAAAATCATTAAATTAAATTAAATTAAATATCTGCAGGTGTCCTCCTCTCTTCACTTGCCTCACTCCCATTTATAAGTCAAGGCATCTCCCAACAAGCCTGAATGGATAGTCAATGTTTGGCTGGGGCTACTCTTGTGTAACTTACTAGCGCTATCTGTGTATTACTGGGGATCCTCTTATGTAACTTACTAGTGCTCTCTGTATATTACTCTCTTTAACTATTAATCATGCCTCATAATCAGCAGTTATCTTCATCTGCATGCCCCATAAGCACTTCTAATAGACAGTAAAATCTGTGAAGACAGGGGCGTCCAGTACAAAAGCATAGTGCCTTGTACAAGACAGGTTTTCAAATATTTCTTGAATAAAAATTTCAAATAATAACATTACATTATAGGTAATAATTTATTATGTATATATTTTAAACATAAATTTGATCATGTCACATCCCTGCTTGAAACTTTCCACAGGCTTTGTACTATACTTGTGTGCCTTAAAGTTCTCTTTTTTAAACTTTCAAAATTAAAAACATTTAAGAGCTTTACTTTTCCTATATCTGGAATATTCTTTTCCTCAATCATCGATGGCTTAGTTCTTCACTTCCTTTGACCTTTGTCCAAATTTTACTTTATCAGAGAAATCGTTACCCACCTGGGTCACATTTAATTTTTTCATACCTTAATACAGCCTGATATATATTAATTTATTTATTTATGCATCCCCCTGAGTTTGCTAGACTACAAGTTCCATAAAAACTAGAGTTTTATGTAATTTGTCCACTGTTATATTCACAGCACCAAGATTATTATACATTTATAGTGTTAATGTACACAAAAAGATTCATCATTGCCTAGTTTATCTATGAGTTGCAAATATATATATATTTATGATTTCGAAATCATATATATATATGATTTCGGAAAATGTTTAGAGAAGATACCTTAACCCAATGAATTCACCTTAGTGATGGCACAGGCATACCTCAGAGACAATGAGAGTTCAGTTCCAGACTTCTGCAATAATGTAAAAATCACAATAAAGTTAGTCACACACATTTTTTTGATTTCCCAGTGCAAATAAGTTATGTTTACACTATACTGTAGTCTGTATGTGTGATAGCATCATGTCCAAAAAATTATATAAATACCTTGATTTACAAATACTTTATTGCTACAAATACTAAAAATCATCTGAGCCTTATGTGAGTCATCTTTCTGCTGATGGAAGGTCTTTTCTTGATGTTGATGGCCGTTAACCGATCACGGTGTTCGTTGCTGAAAGTTGGGGTGGCTGTTGCAAAGTTTTAAAATAACACAATAATGAAGTTTGCCACATTGATTGACTCTTTCTTTCATGATATATTTCTCCATAGCATGTGACACTATTTGATGGTATTTTACCCATAGTAGAACGTTCAAAATAGGAATAAATCCTCTCAAACCCTGCAGATTCTTTATCA
Organism: Macaca fascicularis; assembly: GCF_037993035.2. NCBI lineage: Eukaryota > Metazoa > Chordata > Mammalia > Primates > Cercopithecidae > Macaca > Macaca fascicularis. The sequence goes on along the minus strand of NC_088391.1, from coordinate 60,376,243 downwards.
AGTATTTTTGTGTAATAGTCTATATCCTTTGTTGTCATTTCAAAAATGTTAACAGCATCTTGACCAGGAATAGATTTCATCTCAAGAAGTAATTTTATTTTCTCATCCATAAAAAGCAACTTCTCATTTTTAAAAGTTTTATTATGAGATTGCAGGAATTCAGCCACATCTTCAGGCTCTACTTATAGTTTTAGTTTTCTTGCTATTTTGACTACATCTGCAGTTGCTTCCTCAATTGAAGTCTTAAACCCCTCAAAGTCATCCACGAAGGTTGAAATCAACAACTTCTAAACTCCTGTTAATACTGATATTTTGATCTCCTCCCGTGAATCACGAAAGTTCTTGCTGCAACTTTTCCAGAAGGTTTTCCATTTACCTTGCCAAGATCCATCAGAGGAATTTCTATCAATGGCTTCTATAGCCTTTCAAAATATATTTATTAAATAATAATGCTTGAAAGTCAAAATTACTTTTTGATTCATGGGCTGAAGAATGGATATTGTGTTACCAGGCATGAAAGCAGCATTAATCGTATTGTACATCTCCATCAGAGTTCTTGGAGGACAAGATACATTGCCATTGAGCAGTAACAGAGTTCTTGGAGGACAAGGTACATTACCATTGAGCAGTAACTTTTTTTTTTTTTCAGTAGATCTCAACAGTGGGTTTAAAATATTTGGTAAACTATGCTGTAAACACATGTGCTGCACCCAGGATTTATTGTTCTATTTATAGAGCACAGGTAGAGTAGAGTTAGCATACTGCTTATGGGCTCTAGGGTTTTTGGAATGGTTGGTGATCATTGGCTTCAACTTAAAAGTTAACGTCTGCCTTAGCCCCTAACAAGAAAGTCAGTCTCTCCTTTGAAGCTTTGAAGTCAGGCATTGACTTGTCTCTCCAGATATGAAAATCTTAGAAGGTATCTTCCTTCAATAGAAGGATGTTTTCTCTACATTTAAAATTTGTTCTTTAATGTAGCTATCATTGTGAATTATCTTAGCTAGATCTTCTGGCTAACGTGCTGTAGCTTTTCCATCAGCACTTGCTGTTTCACCTTCTGCTTATAGAGATGGTTTATTTCCTTAAACCTCATGAACCTATTCTAGCTTTAAACTTCTCTTCTGCAGCTGTACCACCTCTCTCAGCTTTCACATAATTGAAGAGAGCTGGGGCCTTGTTCTGCAGTAGGCTTTGGTTTAAGGGAATGTTGTGGCTGGTTTGAGCTTCCATGCAGACCACTAAAGCTTTTTCCATATTAGCATAAGGCTGTTTTGCTATCTTGTCATTTATTTATTCACTGGAGTAACACTATTAATTTCCTCCATCAACTTTTTCTTTGCATTCACAACTTGTTTAACTTAGTTTTCAGCCTACCTTGGTTTTCAAAATGCCTTCTTCACTAAGCTTAATCATTTTTAGCTTTTTATTTAAAATGAGAGACACATGACTCTTGCACTTAAGAAAGAAAACTAGTTCAGAGCAGTCTGCAGAATGTGAGGTATGCAAGATTTATCAGACTCACAGAGATACGAGAATGAATCTGCAGTTACAATCCTCCTTCACACACATACCCATATCTGGGGACAATTGTTTAAATGCATTTTGTTTTCTTTCCTTCTCTGTAGTTTCCAGACTAGCTGGTAAATTACCTAAAATCTATCACGAGTTGCACAATGTGATCCTCATTCATTATCTTCATGTTTTTGGAATTTGTGATGCAAAGAACAATGTATAGCCAATCAATATTTATGTTCAAAAGAACTACCTTTTTTTTTTCCTTTAAAAACCCACTTGTAACTGCTACTAATAAGACATATTTAAGGCAACTTGAATCTGTGTTTCTCAGGTTGTGGTCCTTACATTTGGCTCAAATAAACCATCCACTTATATTCATTTTGCCTACATTTTTGTCTTTAAGTCAACACACTGGAAAACTTAAAGGTGATTGTAGGGTTGTTACTTGGCCTAATTTCAGTATTGTTGTGTCTCAGGGAATATAGATGCCCAAGGAGAGGGAGCGAGATGAGAGAATGACTGGTTACTGGCGCAGTCAAAACACACACAACGTTTATTGATTAAGATCTCTGTTTTATACGGGCATGGTTTGTGGTGCCCCAAAACAAATAGTAACATCCAAGAGCACAGATCACAGATAACCGTGACATATATAATAATACTAAAAAAATGAAATATTGCAAGAATTACCAAAATATGACACAAAGACACAAAGTGAGCATGTGATGTTGGAAAAATGGCACTGATAGACTTGCTTGACGCCTGATTGCCACAAACCTTCAAATTATAAAATATCCCAAATCTGCCTAGTGTAGTAGAGAGAAGCACAACAAATTGAGATGCATGCATATAAAATTATGGTATATATACTTAGAGAGATATTTGGAACATCTAGGACAGTACGGTAGTCCCTAAAAATATCTGTATTAATTCATCTATATACTAAATTTATACACAGGATTTTTTCTACTTAAAAACTAACAAGATTGTGTGGAGATTTCGGTATATGACTGAGGCTATTAATAAAACCAGGAGTTACTGAAAGTTCTTGTGCATGGAACAAGAAATAGTCTGTGCTCTCATTAGGGCTATCATAAGATTGGAACAGCAGATGTATATAAATAGATGAGTGGGAAGGGAATTCATTCTTACTGAATACTCAGTACATAATAAGTGAAGTGCACTGGGATTTATCTACCTTATTATTATTATTTTCTTAACTCTCGCTACTGTCTGCTATGTTAGCTATTCTTAAGTTCATTCTAAATAGGAGCATCAAACAAATATTAAAATAAATTTTAAAACTTAAGATCATTGGCTCATAAATAGCAGATCTAGGTCAAAAAATGGAACATTGCAAATCTAGGTCAAAAAATGAAACATATGTATATATACTGAACATATTGCTTGACGTATAGGGAATTTGGGGTTATTCATTTATCTTTGAGGAGTTTAAACTGCAAGCACTAGCTTGAAGCACTATTATACATTATTAGTATTAGTATTATTAAATATACACTAGTGTTACCCAATGATTACTTTCAAATCATTCTGGAAGTTATTTTCAATGTTCCTCTAGATGGAATATCAAAAATAATAAAAGGAAAATAAGTATATTAACAGAGATATAAGGAAAGGCTGAATCCCTAAAACAAGAAGACTTAGGAAAAAAGTTATACACCAAGAGATTAAACTTAGTCTGCCTTTTAATATTATTTATGTATGGATAATTAGAAGTTGATTATATCTAGACTAATACCAAGGTCCCTAGAATTAACTAGTAAAATTATCATGCCAAATTTTATTCTAATTATTTCCCTAGATACTTGTTAATTTTGGAGATACAGATATGTCTAAGGATATGTGGAAATAATCTTAATTGGAACTTTTTTGAACATAATGTATATTTGCAGAAATGGAATGTATTTATATATAAAACCTATTTGTCCATTAAATACAGGTCACTTACATAACAAAAATAGATATAATGTCATTTTAGAAAAGAATATGATATTGTTTTCTTTTTTTTTTTTTTTTTTGAGACAGAATCTCACTGTCGCCCAGGCTGGAGGGCAGTGGGGGGATCTCAGCTCAATGCAAGCTCTGCCTCCCAGGTTTAGCCATTCTCCTGCCTCAGCCTCCCGAGTAGCTAGGACTACAGGCACCTGCCACCTCACTCGGCTAGTTTTTAGTATTTTTTAGTAGAGACGGGGTTTCACCATGTTAGCCAAGATGGTCTCGATCTCCTGACCTCGTGATCCTCCCGTCTCGGCCTCCCAAAGTGCTGGGATTACAGGCTTGAGCCACCGCGCCCGGCCTATGATATTGTTTTCTTATTTGAAGTAATCTGAAATAATTTGCATAATTTGGAGCTTCCAGGTTTAATATCTATTTTAATGAGCTATTTATTTGTATAGCTACATAGAACATTTGGCTATTATTTAAAGATTAATATCAGTACTAATGCAATCATTCCCAGATATATTTTACAAAGTCAATATTCTCCCTGTAAGTAATCTTTCTTTATCCAAGATAATTGGGGCTTACTCAAGTTAAATTGTCTATCAATATCTTACAGTAAAGTGGTTATTTGAGGAATAATTGTTTTAGGCCTTCAAGGGTAGTTCGTTGCCAGCAAACTAACATTGAAAATTAAGGCTTTTTTTTGCCTGGAGCAGTGGCTCACGCCTGTAATCCCAGCACTTACAGAGGCCCAGTCGGGTGGATCACTTGAGGTCAGGGGTTCAAGACCAGCTTGGCTAACATGGTGAAACCCCGTCTCTACTGAAAATACAAAAAAAATTAGCTGGGTATGGTGGCAGGTGCCTGTAATCCCAGCTACTCGGGAGGCTAAGGCAGGAGAATCGCTGGAACTCCGGAGGCGGAGGTTGCAATGAGCCGACATTGCGCCATTGCACTCCAGCCTGGGGGACGAGAGCAAGACTTCGTCTTAAAAAAGAAAAGAAAAGAAAAAGAAGAAAAAAAAAAAAGAAAATTAAAGCATTTTTATTATCCTGTAAGCACAAATTTCTAGATTCCCCTTTGTTGAAAGTTTCATTACAATGATTAAAAGTTGATAGACGAGCTGCTTAGATATTGATAATGCCTCATTAGAGTAGAACTGTTAATATTTGAATTCTCTGAATCCCTGATGGTCAGGATGAAAAGCAAACTAAGTGTTGTTGCTACTGCAAATGCAAGACTGTGGAATTACACAGAGAGATATCGGGTGGCAAGCAGATAAACAACAGCCATAAAGGAAGACTGCAACAGAAAAGACACATGAATGTCACAAACTTCCTTGTTATGCCAAGGGGGATGGTTGTTTGAAACAAGTGGGCTTTGCTTGGTATGGAATAAGGACCTAAATCTAAGGGAGGTGTGGGGCAGGTAAGATACTGACACTTGGAAATGGGGCTGGAGGAATGTGCTATATTTGGTGTTCATGACCAACTGGTGTAATGAGTCACTGAGAAATAGCAGAATAGCAGTTTAGTGTCTTTTACTATATTGTACTCTGCATATGTCTGCATTTTGAAAGAGAATGAAATTAGACATCTCTCAGAAACATACTTTTCTTTGTTTTCTCCCCAAATCAATCCCTGCTCAAGAGTTCTAAGTAGTTATTATTGGGATTAATGTAGCTGTATTCTGCTCAGTCAACCTTCCTCTGTCCAGCTGTTTCAACAGAATGATCAGTTTTTCATGGAAGTCACATAATGAAAATGATCACATTTCAGTTATTTTTGGCTTTTTGAAATGCAGTGTAGTTAATTTGATCTATTGCAGAAAAATACATTATTAACTTTACTCCAAAATCCTAATTATCCAAGTCATTGCTGACTTGACCATGTCAGCATGAGGTATAAATATTGGTTTCTCTATAGAAAGTCAGATAAACATGTTCAGTGTGTATTCACAATGAAGCAAAAGTAGACTCAATTATCACCTTGTATGTTAATTTTTTCAGGTACAGTCAGTTTATCATGTTCTAATTTTTTTTTTCAGTAAACTAATAATTTCATAGTTCAGATGATTCACAGAAAAAAAAAAAACACCAAAGCATTTGCTATTTTAAAAAACAGGAACTATTTTATAACTGATTAAATAAATGTGTGTGTGTGTGTGTGTGTGTGTGTGTATAATGTAAATATGTCAAGATATACTTAAAGTTGTGAAGAGTTGTCTACATTATACATAAAATTATATGCCACACACTATACTCTGTGGTTTACATTTCTTATTTCCTTAAATCTTCTCATTTAACCTGTCATTAGATAAAAATTTAGATGAAAAACCTGTGGCACAGAATCATCAGAATGATGTATCTCTCATATGAGAAAACATACGAAAATTATATCATGCATTCCAAATAGAAAGTTGCATTTGCTGTGTGACCCGTTATGATCTGCATTTTTATAAAGAATGTGAATAGTTGAATGGAGATATTCTAAAAGTAGATATCTTACTAAAACCTCAGAAAACAGGTAATAGAAGGAGCCCTATGTGATCTCTCCTGTCATCTATTCTTATATATGTAACATGAGGTTAAAACTCTAGATTCAACTCGTGTAACAACAACTGATGCTAGAAGTCTTGGTTGTATTTATCAACCAACATTCAGTGTCATGTTAATAATCTGCCATTCTCAAGATTGTAGTTATATCAAGTACATTCTCCAAGCTCAGTCCATTTACTAAAATTTCTAAAATGTTTTGCAGATTTTTAACAACTCATTTGCTCTTCTTCACTTACATGCCCATAATACCACAACATTGACTATATTTTCCTTGTAGCTACCCTAGACATGTCTTCATTTTTTTTAAATTTGGTTTTCATTTTTCAAAATTGTGAATAATAGTATCACCATTTACACAGACATCTAAATATCCAAGGTGAAAAAGCAAACTGTAACTTATTCTCAACCTCTCCATTTCTCATTCATTTTTTCACTTAATTATCTAAGTTTCTAATTTATTTTTCCAGAATACTTGAAAAGTTCATTTTATTTTTATTGTCTCTCCCAAACCTACTGATGCCCTATCTTTACTTGCCTAGAATCCAGTACCTTCACTGTCTTATAATAGTTTACATCATTCTCAGCATAAAGCATACAACTGATGATATACCTGTACTAAAAATGCAATAATAACAAAACAAAACAAAGGCCAACATACCTCCACTGGCTATACTAATTAATGGATAGAAATGGAGAGGCCAAAATTCTCACTGAAGCCTTCAAGAACTTTCATTACCTTTTGCTATCCTATTATTTAAATCTATTCATGCTTTTTAGTAAACATCTATAGATCTCTGTACTATGTATTAAGTACTTTCTAGATGTAAGAAATACAGAAATGAATGCAATAGACTAAAGTTCATCATGTGCATTTTTAGTTTAATCCCACCAAAGAGCATTTTGTTCAATGACTATGTCAAACTATACTAGTCAACGTGGCTTTTACATCTATAGTAGAAATATTCTGAAGCCTTTTTTCTTTCTTTTATTCCTGACAAACTTCTTGAAATTCAAAATGGAGCATATGTTACCATTTATTGGGAAATTTATTTGCTTCTCTTATGTAGAGTTTGTTACTAGTATAGTCTCTTGTTCATGCTAGTGTTTTAAAATATCAAATGTTATATAATTTGTAATTATTTGCTTATCTCATTCAATTGCCCTTAAATTTGGGGATCACTGATATCTTTGAGCATCTGCTGAAAGCTATAAGTCCTCTTTTTTGAAAACTGAACATGTGTACAAAATCAAATTGAGTATAATTTACTGAAACCTGTTAATGTAACCCAAGTAGTGCCTTACCATAGGTTTTTGAGTACTGAGTATGTTATGTTTGTTTCAGGTTGTCATTGCATTGTAAATATTTCTTGAAGAAATGGAAAAACCTCTCGACAACAATTACTGAGAGTTTTAAAGCACCAATATAATATGCTCTTTGAGAATAATAGTGCCCACAAAACTTTCCATGAAAACTTCTCTTAAATTCTATAAAGTTAAATATAATGATCAAAACTGGCAAATAAGTATGTGATAGTGCCACAAGCACATAATTTTAAACTGTTTTCAGTATGTTATTTTTGTTCAAGTTGCATGGTCAGTGTTTATTGCCCTTCATTTATGAATATTTCTCACATATGGTTTATTGTTTTCAACCAACTTTGCAAACTTGAGGGAAAAGTTAAGTTCTGAAAAGGCATTTAAGGGAGTCTGCTTCTTACTTTTATTGCATCTTAAGGTGCATAGGTAAGTCTGCATTTGGAAGTTTGCATTCCAGCTGTATGAGCTCAGTCTCTTTTGTGAATGACAGCATTTGCAATTTAAGTCCATCTGGAACACCTCAAGCATTCAATTCATTTATTAACTTATTACCAAGCTTGGCATATGAATCCTCAGACTATCAGTGAGGCAGAAACTTAAATGAAATTAGATAAACAGACTTTAATAGAACAGTATGTGTATTAGAGATACTGAAAATAGCTTCCTGTTTTTCATTTTTAAAGAGTGCCCGTCTATTTATCTCTTTGATGCCGGATTAGTAAAAATTAGCTTTGTCCTAACTTTACAGCAGATTTTAAAACTATTGTTGATAAAAAGAAATGAAATAACTGTTGTGGCCAGAAGAGGGAGATCTTGTAAAAATATTTGGAGCACAAGTATAAAAGAATTTTGAGATTTGCACTTAGATGAGTGAAAATAAAGATGATTAAAGTTTAAGAAGTTAATGCTCTCTATAATTAGATAAGTTTACTTTGTAAAATACTGTTTGGAAAAATGGGGCATAGCAATGCAATTTATAGAAACTTTCATGTATAAAGTATTTTTTCTAATAGTAAAGTTTTTATTATTGATAAAAGCTTGAATAAAATTAAAACAGAATAATATTAGGAAATACTTTTAGCTTTATTTATTTTAAGAACTTTAGGACTTTTTTTATTTCTTTAAATTTATTTAAATTTAAATTTTTATACCATTAACACTCCATAAAAAAATAAATCTAAAGCTAACACTATGACATTTTAAAAGAGCAATTTTAACATTGATTATTAATTCATCAATATTAATCAAAGGTATGATAGCCCAAATATATATACGGGCATACACTTATTTGGCCACCCATTTGGACTACTATACACATTCCCCCCAATGCTTTCTCTGTGTGTCTCTCTCTCATTCACACAAATACATGTGTATGTGCATATATAGGTGTGGATGAATATTTGTATTACAATATGAAAGCATTTATCTTTGCCCCTCTTGATAGTTACAAAGTATATGAAAACAACCACAGATGGAGCACTGATTGTACCACCTGGAGGGCTTCACTTGATGAATTTGCGACATGACATGAGAAGTTTGTCATTGATTATTATTAATCTCTTCTCACCATCAATTCATAAAACGTAGGAATTGATATTTCTTTTGTTTTGAGTACCACCAGTAAACCATGTACACTTGCATAGGTATTACTGACATGTATGCCTTTCTCTTTTATGAAGCTTCCAACATTAAAGAATATTGATGTTATCACCCAACACATGTTCAATTGTTGCTCTATATATGAGTTCATTTATCAAGCCATTTCCAATAATTGCTTGAATTATTAGATCCAGTCCTTACTGGCTCTTTACTTTAGAAGTAGCTTGCTACATTCTTCCTAACCTTGACTTAATATCTAGAACTCCAGACCAGAATTAGGAATATTTGTTGTCATAGCATCCAAACGGGGGGGGGAGGAACTACTGTAGATATTTACTTCTTAAGATACTGGAATCTTTTGAGTCCCTTGTGCAAGAACCTATTTCAAACTTTGTAATTAAATACTGATTAAAGTCTATATAGTTCTGAAGTTGAAATGGCCTTGCCACTCTACCCACCAAATAAGCCTTTTCTACTGAAAAGCAGCGTGTTGAAGTCTTCTTTATGGGGCTCTTTGGAGCCTACAATAGACTCTCTTTCATACAGTTTAATTTACTTTATTGCATTAACATAAAATATACATTTGTACAACATTAAAATGTAAAATTATTTTTTAAATTTTTCTATCATTGAATGTCATTGAAGGTGAAGAGCTCTCCTTATTTTCAGTGCCATACATTTATTTTTCAAGGTAAATAAATAAGCAATTATTTCTGCAGAAAAATTCAATTTACAGAACAGAAATATAAAATACAAGAATGAATACATTTGATATGAAACGTGGGTGACCTGACCATGCCTTTCTCTGGTAGAAGGAGAGGGAAGTAACAGGAACATGTAGTTGAATGCCACCGATATGTCACCATATGCAAAACAATGCTAGACATTGCCTAAGGATAGATAAATATATAATAACAGTATAAAAGCCAATATGAGATTGACAAATCACAGAATACTGATACTAGTTGTCTGCTGAAAAGTAGAGAATTCTAACTCTACTTCTAACATTTTTAAGTTAGGAGTTGGATACAAAGATAGACGGTTTGTACATAGTTTGTGTCTTAAATGTTACATGATAAATATAATTATAATTTTATTTATAATTTTGAGACATTATTTCTTCTCCTTCTTACAATTGCCCTAAATTTGCATGTAAAATTTGCTATTATATTTTCAAGGGCTGTTTAAACAAATCCACAATAGATGGTAATGGAACTCAATCTGTAACCTGGGAATTATATCTCTTTCTACACCTTGTCTTTGAGAATAAGAAAAGAACAATACAAAGGATGGAGGAGCAGCAGAGCTTACACCATTCCTTTGCAGAAGAAAATATATAATACTGCAATTTAAAAAATGAACTCTTTTTGTCTGTAGGCATTTTAAAGATTTTGATTCAAAAATATTCCTCAGTCTCACTGAGCCATCTGTTTCAATACCTCTGTTTAGCATTGCCAGAATAAAATTAACTACCCCATTGTCCTTAAAAACACATTAAGACGTGATTTCTTTGTTTTAAAAAGTTATGAAGATTCCGTGGACTCTCATAGCCACTGGCCTTTACTACTTAAGAAAAGTCTTTTGATGCTACCTCTGCCAGTCATACCATTTATGATTTAAAAGTCAGCAGTTTCCCTTGATTAGGAAGTATATGTATGATAGTTTCAGAGTCTAGAGATTTGTAACTTTTATGTGTGTCTCAATGTGTGCTTGAATGAGTAAGTGTGTGTGTGTAACTTATTTTGTAATTCGTTGAAATAAATTCTGCTTTCCACATGGTCCTTGCTCCTTCATTTTTTTCTAGCTTTGGCAGGCCCTGTAATTTTTATTCTCCAGTAACTATAAGTCTGGGAGGATGACTTTAAAGCTCAGCTAAATTCAAAGTACCATCAACAGTGGGAATAAATCAGTAATTATTTGTAATTATAACCTTAGTGTTCAGAGGTAGAAGAGTAATCTAATTAACTACATAACACAGAGATAAAATGATATATAACATGTTTCTTACCTTGTCTCACAAATCAGGTGAAAATCAAAATTAGTTTAGTTTTTCTTTTTTTTTTTTTTCTTCTTTTTAATGGTGCAGAACTACTTTTTCTATGGAAAAGTGAGGTGTATGACAATTGTTTAGCAAAAAGAAACCTCATTGGCAGGCTGGGTGTGTGTGGGGGGGTGTGTGTGTGTGGGTATGTGTGTATCTATTAGCCCTGAGATTATACTGTCACACAACTGGAAAGCTTTCTAAGAAATAACAAGAGGTCAAACGTGTGTCAAATGAGAGAGGAGCATTGTATTCGTTTGTGTTGCATTTGTATCCATTGACTTATTTGTATATTATTTGCATTCATTTACAAATTTCCTTTAATAATTTTGAGGTCAGAAAAATCTTAATAGTTATTTATTCACTCCCTCAGTTTATAGAAAGTAAATTCAAAGTGAAAATTTAAATTCATCCTTATAAGCGATATGATTGTATTTATTTCCCAAGACTAATTTTTTCAGTACGTGTTTCAGTAACATTTTTGAATAGTTTTTTATTGTTTGTTTGTTTGTTTTTGCTCAAGATTATGTTGCCCTATGAGCTCTAGGTTTAACATTAATAAAATATATTCTTAATGAAAAAATAAATGGTCTAAGTGAAAAGAACGTGCTTCAGTACTGATTTGCTAACTATTAGCAAGCAGACTTTAAAGGAATCCATTTATATCTTGGAGTTCTGGGCCATCATCAGAACAAGGGGGATGATTTGACCTTGGCTCTCAGTTTATTTATGAAAAGTATATATGAAAAGTATATTATGAAAAGTGTCAAAGTATATATGTAAATACATTAACACAACTAAAAAAACTACATAAAACTCTATGAGATGTTACAAAATACTTAGTACATACTCTTTTTAAAGATAACTTTTGGCGCTCCAGTGTAGGAGGATCTAATGAAATGTATACGGAGTGATAACATTTACTTATCACTTAAAGCCTGGAAACAAAGTAAAAATAAAAATTAAAGCCAACAAATTTCTTAATGAAATGAATAAAATTATATCTGTTAAGTTAAAGAAAATGGCACAGTAAATTTGACCCAGGAAGATATTTGTTACAACTCCTCATTCTCTTTACTACTTTTTATACTTCTAACTTTATCTTCATTTTTTAAAAAAAACTGCCTAAATTTTCTCCTTTTCCTCTGTATAGGCAATTCAGAGAAAGCACCTTTCCTTTTCACTTGTATAACTATATTTTAAAATAATTCTCATTACTGACATTATAATTTATTTTAGATTTATAAGGTAATACTGATAACTACAATGCAGATATCCATTTATCCTCATGTTATTCAAATTCTACCATCTGTTTTTTTGTGTATATTTATATGAGTTTATTGTTAATGATATAGTTTCAATTCCAAAATTTTTTAATATGTGCACTAAATTTGGCAGATGCCACATATTCTTATCTTTAAACTGATATACTATGAAAAGCCTTTAAGAAAAGAAACAATATATAACAGAATTGTCAATATGATTTGTCATTTTCTTTCATTTTTTTCTCTGATGGACAGATTTCTAGTTTTGGATAATATTGTACAGATTGTGATAATTAAATTGCAACATTGTTATTTAATGTTTGCATGATTAACATTATTTATTTGCTACTTATTGGAAAGGAATATAATTAAAATCAACATATAAATGTATGACCAATATTAAAGTTTAAGTCCAAATTTAAGCTACTATGCTGTTTCACTTAATGATAATAGACTAACAATTTATATCTACATCTAAATGTATAGCTGTAGCTATCTATATCTACGCTGCCTACATCACATAAATCTAAGCACTTTTGAATCTAATGTCAGTTGTGTGATATCAAATCAATTTTAAAGCAAGGAGGAGAATAAATACAACAGCAACAATTTTTTTTTTTTCTGTTTTCTTGTTATAGATGTATGAGTGCAGTTTTGTTACATGGATATATTAGGTAGAGGTGAAGTCTGGGCTTTTTGTGCCCATTGCTCAAATGCTGAACATTACGCCATGCAATATAATCAATAAAAATAATTGACTGTAGTGTCCTAAAAAAATCCAGATTCCTTGTGCCCACTTTAATTCTCTAATTCGTGCTACAGATGCTTCTTAGGTAGGAGTTCTGCAGCCTATACTCTAGGAAATAATTAGCTATTATATTACATACAAACTCCACACACTCACACAAGTGGACTTATGCTTATGACTTACTTCTTCAAGTTGATTATTATTCTCCTACTTTTTACAGATAAACAAAGTAAGAATAGATTATTCCGAGAAATTGCCTGCAATCACAAATCTGAAATGGCTGATCTGCGTCTCCCGCTAAAGTCAATTTGACTTCATGTTGCAGAGTCTTCACACTACACAAAGTATATATTTTTCTTTATAGAGTCAAATTGAAATATTCCATTAAAATAAGAACAAATCAGTTGATAGATTACAGCTCTCAATTGCAATGTTGTTTATATATAGCAAGTGTAATTTGAAATTAAGGAGAAGATGGTAGATTATTGGAGCTAGATGTGCATGTACACTGTTTTTTCTTTGTTTTACAGAGAAGTTTTTTGCATAGAAAGAGGTATTTAAACATCTTTTTTTAAACAAAAACAGAAAGACAGTTAAGGTTCTGTGAATATGACAAAGTTAATAGAATGAATCAAAATAGGAAGAATTTAGGCCACACTCCTCCATGGCTATTTATTCTCTGTTAATTTCCTATATTGTATACCCTCATTGACTATTCTAAATTATATTCATTCTTTCAGTTAATTTCTTAAGTAAATATTCAATATTTTGATGATTCTAAGCCAATGAACTTTATTTCTGTTTCCTCTTGCTCCACATTTTTATTCTTTTATGAACAGTGTTTTTCTCCACCATTCTGTATGACTTCTGTATTTCTGATGCTACTGACTGTTATTACCTCTGTTTTCTGTGTATTATTTTCATTTCTATGTCTTCCTCTCTTATTTTAAGAATATACATACAGTCACTCTTAGGATTACGATTCTTACAAGTAACACAGGTCTCAAAACAGAAACTTAAATAAGCTACAAATTCCTCAGTAATTAGGCAGCTGTTGCTGTTATGACACATTGAGGCTGGTAAGGCATGGCAGGCACGCAGGCTCCCTTTTTCTTTAGTCTCATGACTACAACTTCTTTTCCCAATGTCAAGTTATATTCTGAATGGCTTATGGTGTTTAGTCATTGTATCCATATTCCAGCCAGCATGACAGAAGATAGAGGCACTCCTGTCTTTTTAGGATGTCCCATAATAGGTACAAAATGTCACTGAACACTCCCATCTCAGCAGTGGTGACTGGGACACCTGGCCACATCTAGCGGCTAGGGAGGTTGTATGATACAAGGGTTTAGCCAGTTTTCAGTGATAAACTCAACCTCTGGGTTCTTTTACTAGAAAGAAGGGGAGGAGTGGATATTGAGAGCAAGGTTCCAAATGTCTAACCTTGTACTCCAATTTGTGGTAAGAAAATATTCTATCTCTTAAACTTGCTAATAGTTTCAAATAACACATTTCTTTCATTCTCAAATTTTTGAAGTTTGTTAATACTTCATTTTCTAACTTAGTGTATACACTCTCTTAATTCCTTTCAATATTTTGTGCAGAAATCGTAAAAGTAAAAAAATGTTTATATATATAAATTTTAAGATAATTCGTATTTTGCTGACTTTTTCACAATTGAAGAAACAGTTAAAGAAAAAGGCTAATATATGGTTAATATTTGAACTAAATAATTTTGATCAGTGGATAACATGAAAATCTTTGTCCAAACATATTGTAAAATTTTCTTAGTGTGAAAATAATAACACGAAATCAAAAAATCACACTGTGACTTAATCATTATTAGAGAGTTGACATAGATCTGAAAGTGAAGTCACATGTGCTCCTTATAAGTTTCTGAGTTCATGTGCATTTTTCTCAACATCATCCTTTTATTTGTTTCATTTTAAAAATTTGTCTTTGTTTATAATGTATTGTTTTCTTTTAATTCTTTTATATCTTTTAGTTATTTTATATCTTTAATTTTATACATATTTGTTTTAGAAATTCTATGCAGTAATTAGAAGACACGATGCCTTGGATGGTCTAAAGCTACTTTTGTCTCTGTCTTGTGGCTTTCATTCATGATGAATTATTTCCCTAGTATATTATAATGATTTAATATTCAATCTTTTTAAATGAAATTCTATTCATGACAACTTGAGTTAAAGAGGGATTTCCCTCTGGAAAAATTTTGCATTTACCTTCTGAAGTTTCCCCTCAGGTTTATCATCAATTATATGAATTTTTTTTTTTTTAATTATACTTTGAGTTCTAGGGTACATGTGCATAACGTGCAGGTTTGTTACATATGTATACTTGTGCCATGTTGGTGTGCTGCAACCATCAACTCGTCAGCACCCATCAACTCGTCATTTACATCAGGTATAACTCCCAATGCAATCCCTCCCCCCTCCCCCCTCCCCCCTCCCCCCTCCCCCCTCCCCAAGATAGGCCCCAGTGTGTGATGTTCCCCTTCCTGAGTCCAAGTGATCTCATTGTTCAATTCCCACCTATGAGTGAGAACATGTGGTGTTTGGTTTTCTGTTCTTGTGATAGTTTGCTGAGAATGATGGTTTCCAGCTGCATCCATGTCCCTACAAAGGACACAAACTCATCCTTTTTTATGGCTGCATAGTATTCCATGGTGTATATGTGCCACATTTTCTTAATCCAGTCTGTCACTGATGGACATTTGGGTTGATTCCAAGTCTTTGCTATTGTGAATAGTGCTGCAATAAACATACGTGTGCATGTGTCTTTAGAGCAGCATGATTTAGAATCCTTTGGGTATATACCCAGTAATGGAATGGCTGGGTCATATGGTACATCTAGTTCTAGATCCTTGAGGAATCGCCATACTGTTTTCCATAATGGTTGAACTAGTTTACAATCCCACCAACAGTGTAAAAGTGTTGCTATTTCTCCACATCCTCTCCAGCACCTGTTGTTTCTTGACTTTTTAATGATCGCCATTCTAACTGGTGTGAGATGGTATCTCATTGTGGTTTTGATTTGCATTTCTCTGATGGCCAGTGATGAGGAACATTTTTTCATGTGTCTGTTGGCTGTATGAATGTCTTCTTTTGAGAAATGTCTGTTCATATCCTTTGCCCACTTTTTGATGGGGTTGTTTGTTTTTTTCTTGTAAATTTGTTTGAGTTCTTTGTAGGTTCTGGATATTAGCCCTTTGTCAGATGAGTAGATTGCAAAAATGTTCTCCCATTCTGTAGGTTGCCTGTTCACTCTGATGGTAGTTTCTTTTGCTGTGCAGAAGCTCTTTAGTTTAATGAGATCCCATTTGTCAATTTTGGCTTTTGCTGCCGTTGCTTTTGGTGTTTTAGACATGCAGTCTTTGCCCATGCCTATGTCCTGAATGGTACTACCTAGGTTTTCTTCTAGTATTTTTATGGTATTAGGTCTAACATTTAAGTCTCTAATCCATCTTGAATTAATTTTCATATAAAGAGTAAGGAAAGGATCCAGTTTCAGCTTTCTACTTATGGCTAGCCAATTTTCCCAGCACCATTTATTAAATAGGGAATCCTTTCCCCATTTCTTGTTTCTCTCAGGTTTGTCAAAGATCAGATGGCTGTAGATGTGTGGTATTATTTCTGAGGACTCTGTTCTGTTCCATTGGTCTATATCTCTGTTTTGGTACCAGTACCATGCTGTTTTGGTTACTGTAGCCTTGTAGTAGAGTTTGAAGTCAGGTAGCGTGATGCCTCCAGCTTTGTTCTTTTGACTTAGGATTGTCTTGGAGATGCGGGCTCTTTTTTGGTTCCATATGAACTTTAAAGCAGTTTTTTCCAATTCTGTGAAGAAACTCATTGGTAGCTTGATGGGGATGGCATTGAATCTATAAATAACCTTGGGCAGTATGGCCATTTTCACGATATTGATTCTTCCTATCCATGAGCATGGTGTGTTCTTCCATTTGTTTATTTATTTGGTAGAGGTTTTCTGCATGCCACCTGACATACATTCCTTATGCTTAAGGCACGTTGTTAGGACATGGTTATTTAGTGGTGACCAACTGGGTCTAAGTCCAATATGACACATATAGCTTTCTATTAATGTTTCTAATTTTTTGTACTAGTTCTTTTTTTATTATAGTTAAAAACAATACGATATACAATTTTGAATATAAATGTGATATGTTTATATTTATATCTTCTTAGAAAACCAAGAAAACCTGGAGGATTCATAGCTCAACAGATTCTACAACTTCTTGACATATTGACAAACAAACCCTGAATCTAAGCAAATTTTATACTGGTTAATAACAATGTTAATAAATAATTTTATTAATGTTGATAGTTGAGCTTAGAAACATTTGCAGTGATGAAAACTGTTTTCTAAAAAATATTTGTTATATCAGACAAAACACACTTTTCTTCATGTTTGAACATTTCTACAGATGGGAAAAAAAGGACCCTTCAACTGCAAATGTCCATTCTAGAGTTGGCTTTGAGTGTCAGGATTTACGACTTTGCAAACTATTTTTCTCCTTTGCTACCTTGTTTCCTGTTTGGCTGTCTCAAGAGCATATGTGATAAACAAGACAGAAGATTGAAAGAGGAAAGGTGGATAGGTTTCTTCTGGATAATTATTTCTGCTTTTGCTTCCTATTCTTGTTAGTGTTACTAGTCTTGCTTTTTCACCTGAATACCAGAAGTTTGTTACACTTTGAGGTTTTTCCACTTCTCACATAACTGGGTCTTATAGTAACTGTTTGTAGAGGCATCAGCACCAGGTAGTCAGGACCTTTATTCAGAGTTTTGTTCCCAACTCCTTAAAACCTTTCCCACATCTCAGAGGCATAAATACAGCCAAGTAATACCAGCTTTTCAAATGCAGGAGTTTCAGCTCCACAAGGTCCTTGCTCCAGGGATCTAAATTTTTACTTAAAACCTCTTACCTTTGCCTTAGGTGTAATAGCTGCTTCTTGCATTTGCTGCTTCTGTGTTAACTTAGTAGTTCCTTTTTGACCTTTAACTTTTATTTTATTTTATTTTTATTTCAAGTTCCAGGGTATATGTGCAGGGTGTGCGGGTTTGGTACACAGGTAAATGTGTGCCATGGTGGTTTGCTGCACCTATGAACCCATCACCTAGGTGATAAGCCCAACATGTATTAGCTATTCTTCGTAATGCTCTCCCTCCTGCCAGCCACCTCCTTCCAGGCCCCAGTGTGTGCTGTTCCCCTCCCTGTGTCTATGTGTTCTCATTGTTCAGCTCCCAATTAAAAGTGAGAACATACGGTGTTTGGTTTTCTGTTCCTGTGCTAGTTTGCTGAGGATAATGGCTTCCGACTCCATCCATGTCCCTAAAAAGGATATGATCTCTTTCTTTTTTATGGCTGTATATATTCCATGGTGTGTATGTATCACATTTTCTTTATCCAATCTATCATTTATGGGCATTTGTATTGATTCCATGTATTTGCTATTTTGAATGGTTCTGCAATGAACATACACATGCATGTATCTTTGTAATAGAATGATTTATATTCCTTTGAGTATACACCCAGAAATGGGATTGCTGAGTCAAATGGTATTTCTAGTTCTAGATCTTTGAGGAATCACCACATCATCTCCCACAATGGTTGAACTGACTTATATTCCACATCTATAACCATCTGATCTTTGGTAAACCTTAAAAAACAAGCAATGCGGAAAGGATTTACTTATTTATAAATGGTTCTAGGAGAACTGTCTAGCCATATGCAGAAAATTGAAACTGGTCCCCTTGCTTACACTTTATACAAAAATTTAACTCAAGATGGATTAAAGACTTAAATGTAAAACCCAAAACTGTGAAAACTCTAGAAGAAAATCTAGGCAAGTCCATTCCGTGTATAAACATGGCAAAGATTTCATGTTGGAATCACCAAAAACAATTGCAACAAAAGCAAAAATTGGTAAATGGGATTTAATTAAAGAGCTTCAGCACAGCATAAGTAATTATCATCAGAGTGAACAGGCAATTTACAGAATGGGAGGAAATTTTTTGCAATCCACCTGACAATGATCTAATATCCAGAATCTAAAAGCATCCTGGTTAACACGGTGAAACCCCGTCTCTACTAAAAAATACAAAAAAAAAAACTAGCCGGCCGAGGTGGCGGACGCCTGTAGTCCCAGCTACTCGGAAGGCGGAGGCAGGAGAATGGCGTGAACCCGGGAGGCGGAGCTTGCAGTGAGCTGAGATCCGGCCACTGCACTTCAGCCTGGGTGACAGCGCGAGACTCCGTCTCAAAAAAAAAAAAAAAAAATTTACAAGATTTGCATTTCTCTGATGGCCAGTGATGATGAGCATTTTTTCATGTGTCTGTTGGCTGTATGAATGTCTTCTTTTGAGAAATGTCTGTTCACATCCTTTGCCCACTTTTTGATGGGGTTGTTTGTTTTTTTCTTGTAAATTTGTTTGAGTTCATGCACACGTATGTTTATTGCAGCACTATTCACAATAGCAAAGACTTGGAATCAACCCAAATGTCCATCAGTGACAGATTGGATTAAGAAAATGTGGCACATATACACCATGGAATACTATGCAGCCATCAAAAAGGATGAGTTTGTGTCCTTTGTAGGGACATGGATGCAGCTGGAAACCATCATTCTTAGCAAACTATCACAAGAACAGAAAACCAAACACCGCATGTTCTCACTCATAGGTGGGAACTGAACAATGAGATCACTTGGACTCAGGAAGGGGAACATCACACACCGGGGCCTATCATGGGGAGGGGGGAGGGGGGAGGGATTGCATTGGGAGTTATACCTGATGTAAATGACGAGTTGGTGGGTGCAGCACACCAACATGGCACAAGTATACATATGTAACAAACCTGCACGTTATGCACATGTACCCTACAACTTAAAGTATAATAATAATAAATAAATTTAAAAAGAAAAAAATTTACAAGAAAAAAAATCATTAAAAAGTGGGCAAAGAACATGAACAGACACTTCTCAAAAGAAGACATTTATGTGGCCAATGTACATATGAAAAAAAAATCAACATTACTGATCATTAGAGAAATGCAAATCAAAACCACAATGAGATACCATCTCATGCCAATCAGAATGGCAATCATTAAAAAGTCAAGAAAGAACAGATGCTCTCGATTGATTATTAAATACATAATTTTAAATAACAAATAATATATATAGAAACATACGGAATTATGAGAAATAGGCCTGAGATTATTGTTTTGAGAATCATCAAGAGAATGATGTTAGGCACAAATAAAACTTTTTGTTAAGGTGGAGTTCCATGATGTTGTGATAGTGACATTTGCAGAAAGTTTATACCTCTGCTTCACTGAATTTAAGCTTGATCATATAAATAGTTTCAGCCAGTGGAGGTGAGCAGATGTATTGAGAGCTGAGGCTTAAACATGCTTATTTGGTTTATATTGTTCTCTGGTGTTCACAAAGTTTGCCAAAAGAAAATTTGCCAGATAGCAGCTGGAGCAAGAATGGGGAGACATGAAGAGTAGACATGAATCTAACCCAAAGATTAGAGCCAAATACAGCTGATCTGTTGCCTGACATAGAACTGTACCAATTGAAATTCAGACTCTTGAGCAAGGAAAATAAATGCTTATTGGAGGTCACTGAGCTTTGTGATAATTATCTGTGATAATTCATTATGAAACCTTGTTGTAACAGCAGTTGACTAATACATCTAATCGTTATTATAAAGGTACATAGCTTAATGAAAACTTGCTTCTTAACCAGTCACAAAGATCTTATTTGGGTGCCTGAGAGATGTCTGCATACTTTCCTCTGCAGTTGTCTTTCTAAGAATAACACTTCAAAAGCTGAATTAAACCATCTTCAAATTCCTCATGTCTCTCTCACATTTCACCAATTCTGAAGGAACAGTTTTATTATACAAAAAATTAACCTTGATGTGACTTCCGTAATACTGTTTCCAAAAAAAAGTGATAATTCATTTTTTTTCAAAAGACGTGCAGATAGATGCAAGAATAGAACATCATACAGCTTTCACAAGATGCCAGTCAGTACAAGTTGTTCCAAATTTACAACCCATTTGTGAAAAATCACCTATCAACATGTTAGTTGTGGCATCCTGCGTTAAAAAGTCATGCTTCCCTGCTTCCTCTTTCAGAATTGAAATGGCCTCATCTTTTGCACAGATGTAGATTTCTGCAGGGTGACAATTCTTATCTCTTGTTCCTTCCCGAGGTTCCTGCATTCCTTTGATTTTCACCCCATATATTTACATACCTTTAACTCTAAATATTTCTTAGACCTTGAATTCAAAGCCCTGCACAGGTGAAATAACTATGAGAATTCTGTAGGGAAACAGACTGTTTATAATTCTACTACCAAGCTGTCCTAACTTTAAATATAAAACTTTACAGGCATGCAGGCATTTTGAGATTTCCCAGATTCCAAAAGTGCTTTCCTACTCAGATTTTTCTGAGATATTTTTCTTTTCTAGAAAGATCCTACGTCATATATATGTGTGTGTGTGTGTGTGTGTGTATATATATATATATACTTGACACCGTGTTAAATGAGTTTGCTGCAGACACTTAAAGGATAATTCCATATCCATAATTCCCTCTTCCTAGCATATTTTCCTCTTAATCTTGTCATTTCCGTTTGAGAATCACCTTCAGCACTATTCCCAAATAAAACTACTATGCTTCAGAGCTTGTGGATGCAAAGGTCTCGTGGGAACGTATGCAGTGATATACATGAAAAAAACTTTTTTTTTTTTTTTTTTTTTGAGATAGAGTCTCACTCAGCTGCCCAGGCTGGGTGCAGGGGCATGATCTCAGCTCACTGCAACCTCCACCCATGGGTTCAAACGATTCTCCTGCCTTAGCCTCCCGAGTAGCTGGGAATACAGGTGCACACCTAATATTTGTATTTTTAGTAGAAACGGGATTTCACCATATTGGTCAGGATGGCCTTGATCTCTTGACCTCGTGATCTGCCCGCCTTAGCCTCCCAAAGTGCTGGGATTACAGGAGTGAGCCACCGCGCCAGGCCTCCTTTCCCTTCTTTAGTATTTTCTTTTTCTTTAATTTCACAGAATGTGAGTATTTTGAAGTATTTAAAAGGCATAAGAAACATTCTTTTTTTTTTTTTTTTTTTTTTTTTTTGAGACCGACTCTTGCTCTGTTGTCTAGGCTGGAGCGCAGTGGCGCGATCTTGGCTCACTGCAAGCTCCACCTCCTTGGTTCATGTCATTCTCCCACCTCATCCTCCCTAGTAACTGGGACTACAGACCCCCACCACCACGCCTGGCTATTGTGTGTGTGTGTGTGTGTGTGTGTGTGTGTGTGTGTGTTTGTTTGTTTGTTTTTGTATTTTTTGTATTTTTGGAATTTATTTATTTATTTTTGTATTTCAGAGATGGGGTTTCACTGTATTGGCCAGGATGGTCTCGATCTCCTGACCTCATAATCCTCCCAAAGTGCTCGGATTATAAGTGTGAGCCACCGCGCCTGGCCAGAATCGTTGTTATCTACTACATTCTTTATTGTTTATCTAATGCTTCTGATTTGAATTGTCTCCCCTATGCCCTGAAAAAAGATGAAGCCCTAACCTCCAGTACCTGTGAATGTGGCCTCATTTGGAAATAGGGTATTTGCAAATAATGAAGCTAAGATTAGGCCATTAGTATAGAATCAAATCCAATATTACTGGTGTCCTAATATAAAGAAACATTTGGACACGGAGCCAGACATGCATAGGGGGAAGATGATGGATAGACCCAGGAAAAATGTCATCCACTTCTTAACAGTAGGTAGCGAGTCAGACATGAACATGGTAAGAGAGGGCCCATCCCCATTCCCCACAACCAGGAATGTCAGGTGACCATCAGGTAATGATCAGGTGGCTGGTAACTGTCTCTCTAAAATAATGGTTGGTTTCAGCCAGCACAAGGCAGTCTCCCTATGGATAGGGAAAACCTGAAACTGGTGATCAGTAGCTTCCCTGTAAAATCTCAGGAGTTTGGTGAGTGGGCTCACACATGTGCACTAAGAGGCAAAATGGCAGAGTTTAACTGGTATATGACCGCCGAGGGACATTTGGCTGGTAAGGGAAAAATGACTCAAGTGAGCATGTGTACAATTCCAGTAAACACACCGCGCATGCTCACCACCCAAGTGCTAGCAGACCACTGTCTTGCTACAGCCCACCCTAAGCAAAAAATCAAGAGAGATGTAACTCAAGATCCTAAAAGCAGGCCAACATATGAAACCCCAAGTCAAAAGATCAAACCGTGCACTTGTCTTTCAAAAAGCCCATCTGGTCCTCTACCAAGTGTACTTTACTGTCTTTTCATTCCTGTCCTAAAGGTTGTTAATAAACTTTCACTTCTGCTCTAAAACTTGCCTCAGTCTCTTCTACCTTATGCCACTCAGTTGAATTCTTTCTTCTGAGGAAGCAAGAATTGAGGTTGGCTACAGACCCCTATGTATTCACCACCAGTAACACACTAGCCAAGGAATGTCTGAGACTACCAGGGCTATGAGAAACGCATGAAACAGATTCTTCCTTACAGGCCTCAGGAGAAACTGATCCTGCTGACGCCTTAATTTTGACTTCTATCATCCAGAATTGTAAGAAGGTAAATATCTGTTGTTTGAGCCTCTGGGTTTTGTTACTTTGTTACAGTGGTCGGAGGAAGCCAATACACCTGTAAACTGTTGCTTTGCGTGTATTATACATTTTGTGAAAGGAAAATAAATTCTGGGACCCCAAAATCAGGAAGCCAAATAGAAGTCAAGAGTGGAACAAACCTGTCTCCCATTTTATTCCTAAATAAGATAGCTACAAAGATTTTAAAAAGCTATATACTTCCCTCATAATTTTCCCATAAAGAAATTCCTTGTGTATTAGTCCATTTTCATGCTGCTGACAAAGATATACCCGAGATTGGGAAGAAAAAGAAGTTTAATTGGACTTACAGTTCCACATGACTGGGAGGCCTCAGAATTATGTCAGGAGGCGAAAGCACTTCTTATATGATGGCGGCAAGAGAAAATGAGGAAAATGCGAAAGGAGAAACCCTTGATAAAGCCTAAGATCTCGTGAGAGGTATCCACTACAATGAGAACAGTATGGGGGAAACCGCCCCCATGACTCAAATTATATTCCACCAGGTCCCTCCCACAACACGTGGGAATCATGGGAGTACAATTCAAGATGAGATTTTGGTGGGGACACAGAGCTGAACCATGTCATTCCGCCCCTGGCTCCTCCAAATCTCATGTCCTCACATTTCAAACCAATCATGCCTTCTCAACAGTACCCAAAGTCTTAACTCATGTCAGCATTAACCCAAAAGTCCACAGTCCAAAGTCTCATCTGAGACAAAGCTACTGCCTTCCACCTATGAGCCTGTAAAATCAGGAGCAAGCTAGTTACTTCCTAGGTACAATAGGGATACAGGTATTGGGTAAATACACCCATTCTAAATGGGAGAAATCGAACAAAACGAACGGGTTACAGGGCCCATGCAAGTCGAAATCCAGTGGGGCAATCGAATTCTGTGGCTCCAAAATGATCTTTTTTGACTGCATGTCTCAGATCCAGGCCACACTGAGGCAAGAGGGAGGTTCTTGAGACCGACTCTTGCTCTGCTGTCCAGGCTGGAGCGCAGTGGCGCAATCTTGGCTCACTGCAAGCTCCACCTCCTGGGTTCATGTCATTCTCCCACCTCATCCTCCCTAGTAACACTGAGGCAAGTGTTACTTGCAGCTCCACCCCAGTAGCTTTGCAGGGTCTCGTCCCCTGCTGGTTGCTTTCATAGAGTGACATTTAGTATCTGCAGCTTTTCCAGGCACACTGTGCAAGCTGTCAGTGGATCTACCATTCTGGGGTCTGGAGGATGGTGGCCCTCTTCTCACAGCTCCACTAGGTGGTGCCCCGGTAGGGACTCTGTGTGGGGGCACGTTTCCCTTCTGCACTGCCTTAGCAGAGGTTCTCCATGAGGGCCCTGCCACCACACAAACTTTTGCCTGGGCATCCAGGTGTTTACATACATCTTCTGAAATTTGTGTGGAGGTTCCCAAACCTCAGTTATTGACTTATGTGCACCTGCAGGCTCAACACCAGGTGGAAGCTACCGAAGTTTGTAGCTTGCACCCCCCAAAACCATGGGTCAAGCTGTACCTTAGTTCCCTTTAGCAATGGCTGAGGTGGCTGGCATGCAGGGCACCAAGTCCCTTGGCTGCGCACAGCATGGGGACCATGGGCCCGGCCCACAAAGCCATTTTTTCCTCCTAGGCTTCAGGGTCTGTGATGGGAAGGGCTATCATAAAGACCTACGACATGCCCAGGAGACATATTTCCCATTTTCTTGGTGATTAACATTCAGCTCCTTATTACTTATGCAAATTTCTGCAGCCAGCTTGAATTTCTTCTTAAGAAATGGATTTTTCTTTTCTACTGCATCATCAGGCTGCATATTTTCTGAACTTTTATGCTCTGTTTCCCTTTTAAAACGGAATGCTTTTAACAGCACCCAAGTCACGTTTTGAGTGCTTTCTGCTTAGAAATTTCTTCTGTCAGATACTCTCAATCATCTCTCTCACGTTCAAAGTTCCACAGATCTCTAGAGCAGGGGCAAAATGCCACCAGTCTCTTTGTTAAAACATAACAAGAGTTCCCAACAAATTCCTCACCTCCATCTGAGACCAACTCAGCCTGGACCTTATTGTTCATATCACTATCGCTTTTTTTTTTTTTTTTTTTTTTTTTTTTTTTGAGACGGAGTCTCGCTCTGCCGCCCAGGCTGGAGTGCAGTGGCCGGATCTCAGCTCACTGCAAGCTCCGCCTCCCGGGTTCACGCCATTCTCCTGCCTCAGCCTCCCAAGTAGCTGGGACTACAGGCGCCCGCCACCGCGCCAGGCTAGTTTTTTGTATTTTTTAGTAGAGACGGGGTTTCACCGTGTTAGCCAGGATGGTCTCGATCTCCTGACCTCGTGATCCGCCCGTCTCGGCCTCCCAAAGTGCTGGGATTACAGGCTTGAGCCACCGCGCCCGCCCACTATCGCATCATGCAACAAGTCTTTAGGTGGTTCCAAACTTTCCCACATTTTTCTGTCTTTTTCTGAGCCTTCCAAATTGTTCCAACCTCTGCCTGATACCCAGTTCGAAAGTCGCTTCCACGTTTTTGGGTATCTTTTCAGCAACGCCTCACTCTACTGGTACCAAAGTACTGTTTTAGTCCGTTTTCATGCTACTGATAAAGACATACCCAAGAGTGGGAAGAAAAAGAGGTTTAATTGGACTTACAGTTCCACATGGCTTGGGAAGCCTCAGAATTGTGGTGGAAGTTGAGAGGCACTTATTTCTTGGTGGTGGCAAGGTAAAATGAGGAAAAGGCAAAAGCAGAAACCCAATAAAACTACCAGATCTCGTGGGACTTTTTCACTACCAAAAGAACATTATGGAGGAAACCGCCCCCGTGACTCCAATTATCTCCCACTGGGTTTCTCCCACTTAGGGAGTACAATTCAAGATGAGATTTGCGTGGGGACACAGAGCCAAATCATATTAGCTTGTGGACAAAGACAGACAGGACTCAAATTCTCTGCTCACATGAGACAAATATATATTTGATTGCTTCTTCTGCCCTATTGTTTCACTAAGCCAGACTAAGGTATACCTGACTATTCCTCTACCCTCCTCTCACATGTAAATTGTATATTCAGTGAAAGGCTAAACAGAAACTCAAAATAATGCAACCATTTGTCTCTTATCTACCTATCTCTTATCTACCTG
Organism: Macaca fascicularis; assembly: GCF_037993035.2. Classification (NCBI taxonomy): domain Eukaryota; kingdom Metazoa; phylum Chordata; class Mammalia; order Primates; family Cercopithecidae; genus Macaca; species Macaca fascicularis. The sequence goes on along the minus strand of NC_088391.1, from coordinate 60,349,417 downwards.
GAAGCCCCGTTCATGTTTCAAGTTATCTCGCCTTCCGATATACATCGTATGCATATTAATTGATGTCTCATGTCTCCCTGAAATGTATAAAACCAAGCTGTGCTCTGAGCAACTTGGGTACATGTGATAGGACCTCCTGAGGCTGTATTACAGGCACATCCTTAACCTTGGCAAAATAAACTTTCTAAATTGATTGAGACCTGTCTCATCCATGTTGGGTTCACACTTTCTATTAGACTACTATGCCTTTCAAGTAGGCCAAGACAAAAAGGAAAAAAAAAGCAAAAAGAAGATATAGTTTATTTTTAACTCTAGTTCCATTCTTCCTCTGCCTGATGCAGGAAAAATACTATTTTCTATTGATGGATTACCTTTCTACCAACTTTACCTTTGTTTGGGTCCAGATGTTTGTTTTACTGATGTATTCTAGCTGATTCTGTCTTATAGGTCTCTTGAAGTGAGAGATACAGTTTTTGAATGCTGAGTATGAAAAAACATTCAGTTTTTTCAAAACATACCTTGCCTACCACTAAGGCAAAGTTTGGGTAATTCTGCTAAAATGTAATCAACTACCTGTTCAGAATTCCAAACAGCTGGGTATAATTTATTGTTTCACGCTTTAACTTCAGCATCTCATCTTTCAAGTCCCCGCTTGTCATCTGATGTTCTCTTCTAGCACAAGAATGACCTACTTTTCCACTTCATGTTATTTTTTAATCAAGAAAATCAACAAATATTTGAATTTCGTACTAATATTCTCAAACCTTTCTTTCTAAAATATTTCTAAATCTTACCTAATGAATAACACAACTTTTTGAATAAAGAACACTGTTAGAGTATATAATTCCATATACTTTTCTGTCTCACAGGCTTCCTATGGAAGGCTTCCAAATTTTATTTTTATTTTATTTTGCTAACATCTTGACTTTCTCTTGCTATGAGAAATCTTTTTGAATCCTAATCAAAAAAGGAAAGAGCTTCAACTTTGCTAGTTTGACTTTAAAAATAGTTATGTATGGGCATGTTATCTTTCTTCCTTCCTATTTTGTAGATTTCTATTTAAGACCTTCACTTTTCCTAAGCAAATCTCTTTTCTTCTCTAGCTAAATCAACATGCCATTTTTTGCTTTTCTTTCATTCTTAACACAGTTTCAGTTCTGACTAAAAAAAATGAAAAACTGCTTTTTAAACTCTTTCATTCTTTACCCTGTCTCTGTGCAATCTTAAGTTCAACTGACAAAATGATATAAGAAAACTATTTTTAATTTATCACTTTGCCCTTGGGTTTATAATAATTACAATGATTTTTTTCTCTCTGTCTCAGCCTAGTTGTATGATAAAATCAATCTCATGCTATGAAATCTCTAGTCCATATTATCTGTTCACTGAACAGATCAGCCCTACTGTGATGTTGATTTACCCACAAACTGTCAGTTTCTGAAATCCACAATTATAATCTGGGTGAATGTCAGAGTCAGTTCGAAAACATAGGCTGGGAGAATGACTACAGGAGATTCTGGCAATGCCATGATAATGGAAGCAGTCACTTTTTCAACTGTTTCTTCCTGGCCTTGAATGCTGTTCAAACAAGATACAGAGGAAAACAATGTGGAGTAGGCCAAACTCCATGGTGCTACTGATCAATGTGTTAAACTTTATATATGCCCAAAGTCATGTACTAGTACTCTGCTTTAAAAAAAAAAAAAAAAAAAAAAATTTCTTTTGCGGTTTTTGGTTGGTTGGTTTGTTTGTTTGTTCTGGCCAGAGCTTTCCTCTATTGCCCAGGCTGGAGTGCAGTGGTGCAATCTTGGCTCACTGCAACCTCCACCGCCTGGGTTCAAGTGATTCTCGTTCCTCAGTCTCCAGAGTACCTGGAATTACAGATGTGCACCACCACAACTGAATAATTTTTGTATTTTTAGTAGATTCAGGATTTTGTCATGTTGGCCAGGCTGGTCTTGAACTCCTAACCTCAAGTGATCTACCCACTTAGGCCTCCCAAAGTGCTGGGATTACAGGTGTGAGTCACCACACCCAGGCTATTTTCATTTTAAGGTCTCGTTTTGCATACCTGAGTGAGAAAAATAAAAACAGAAATGGCAAAAACAATCCTCTTTACTAAAGTCACAGGACCTGCTTATATTTACCTCTTCTGAGATGAGCCTTACTAGAATAAAATTATTTTTCTCAATAGCACAGACTTGTTTGTAAAATTACTTTTGTCACATCAAGTTGTTCAGACTCTGCTCAAAAAATTTTGATCCAAAATGCTTTGTCTTGCAAATATACTCATTTGACTCCGAATTGACCCATAATATGTAAGTGATTCAGATGAAAGGAACCAAACCAAATCAAACAAAACATGATTTTTAAGGTCTTTAAAAACCTTTGGTCCACTTTTCCTTTGCTCCCTTTCCTCATTCAATTTCAGAACTTTTCTGGATTAAATGAGTTGGCCATTAGCCATTGGGAAAACTCATTTTCATTCATTGAATCGTTGCATTTTTAGCTCCCCAAACTAAAAACATATTGATATCACTGTAATAAATGAAAAGGCTGATCTTGTGTACATCTTCAGTAGTCAAGTATACAGGAAGAAAGACATATTTGCCCTCACTTAGAGAGGCACATTGTCTTAAAAAGTCTGATCTCTGACCCCTGAGCCTAGTATTTTAGCTCAGAGCTTGGCAATAGCTGTGCATAGTACTAATGTGGGGAAATGATGGCAGAGGAGAAATGGCTAAGATACAGCAGGGGAAAAATATATATACATATAAAATGGTCACTATTTTGGGACAACAAACCTGGAAACAGGGAAATTGAAGAGCAGTGAAAATATTAGCATCTCTTTAATGCATCACAGTTCTGTCCATTGTAATTCACTAATCAATGTATTAGACTCTAAAGACAGGCCGAATATTCTGGGCAATGATACAATAAGAACAACAAAAAAGTTTGAGTTTGCAATGTGTGTTCTTCTTTATGAAGAAGGAGAAAAAAAGGTAACCACCTTACTCTCTTATAAATTTATTCTTACAGGCCAAAAAGTAATTTATACATATCAGTGTAATTGATATTAGTGAGCTTTTCAATGGAATTCATTATATACCAAGAAAAAGAGGAGGAGACAGAGCTCTATATGATCATCTAACAAAAGATGAAAACTTTTTTTTAAATTATGTTAAAAATAATTTTAAAATATTTTAAAAATTATATTATTTTGATAATATAAATGTGCTACAGTAGAAAAATCAATGATATTGTGTCTGTGAATAATTTTGAATTTTGGCCCACCAAGTAGGGACTCTGCCTTCAATGTTGCAGCTCGTTGAGTTAAAAGAGGTTCTGATAGTTCTTTTGCTTGGTTAACTGAAATATGGATTAAAAGATGGCCCACTGTGAGTGAGCTAGAAATGCCTAATCTCCTTTGGTTTACTGTAGAGGAAGGGATCCAAAGGCTTAGAGAGATTGGGATGAAGTGGATTAGTCACTTTAGGCCTATTCATCCCAGCTGGGAGGATCCAGAAGATAAACCCTTGGCCAATACTTTGTGAAACTGATTTGTGAGGAGAGCACCTCTGTCTTTGAAGGGTCCTGTAGTTCCTCTTCTCTTTATGTGAGATCTAATAGTGGGAACTGCAGTCACTCAAGGTGGGCGTAGCTACCGTAATGGACAGCAGGGGCAAAGCGGCAATCAGAACAATCTGCCTCGGGTAGAGCTCTGGCATTGACTATTAATTTTGATGTTTCTAGAAATGAAATCGATAGGAAACCTACTGCATTCCTACTTAAATGATAGAAACAGAAAACTTCTAGGTCAAATGGACAAAAGACTAATTTGAATTATAAAAACAGAGAGTCATGGCCCCTCAATGAATTTCCAGACTTGAGTCAGTTTACAGAACCAGAACCCCCTGAATGAAGGGGAGGCCAGGCTCCCTTGAGGAAAGACTCCACTACATTACTGACAATTTATGCAGTTAATCTTTCTGTCATCCTTCCCCAAGAAGACATCTGGTCTTTTACCAGGGTAACTGTGCATTGATGAAAGGGAAATTATCAGACATTTCGGGGACTGTTGGACACTGGCTCTGAGCTGACGCTGATTCCAGGGACCCTAAAATGTCATTGTGGTCCTTCAGTTAAAGTAGGGACTTATGGAGGTCAGGTAATTCATGGAGTTTTATATCAGGTCTGAGTTACAGTGGGTCCAGTGAGTCCCCGGACTCATCCATGGTCATTTCCCCAGTATCAGAATGCATAATTGGCATGCACCTACTTAGCAGCTGGCAGAACCTCACTAGTTGGCTACCTGACTAGTAGGGTGAGGCCTATCATGGTGGAAAAGGGAAATGGAAGCCATTAGAGCTGTCTCTACCTAGAAAAATAGTAAAAACAATATCACATGATTTGAGGGATTGTGGAGATTAGTGCCACCATGAAGGAATTGAAAGATGCAAGGGTGGTGATTCCCACCACATCCCCATTCAACTCGCCCATTTGGTCTGTGGAGAAGACAGATGGATCTTAGAGAATGACAGTGAATTATCATAAGCTTAACCAAGTGGTGACTCCAATTGCAGCTGCTGTACCAGATGTGGTTTCATTGTTTGAGCAAATTAACACATCTCCTGGTACCTGGTATGTAGCCATTGACTTGGCAAATGCCCTTTTCTCCATTCCTGTCCATAAGGCCCACCAGAAGCAATTTGCCATCAGCTGGTGAGACCAGCAATACACCTTCACTGTCCTACTCAGGGATATATCAACTTGTTAGTGAAACATTTGCCTGCCAGAGGATGAAAATAAAGCCAACCAAAATTCAAGGAACTTCTACCTCGGTAAAATTTCTAGGGGTCCAGTGGTGTGGGATATTCCTTCTGTCAAGATATTCCTTCTAAGGTAAAGGATAAATTGCCGCATTTGGCCCCTCCTACAATGAAGAAAGGGGCACAACACATAGTGGGCCTATTTGGATTTTGGAGGCAACAGATTCTCCATTTGGGTGTGTTACTCCAGCCCATTTATCAAGTGACCCAAAAGGCTGCCAGTTTTGAGTGGTGTCCAGAACAGGAGAAGGCTTTTCAACAGGTCTAGGCTACTGTGCAACCTGCTTGGAACTTGGGCCATAAGACCCAGCAGATCCAATGGTGTTTGAGATGTCAGTGGCAGATAGGGGTGCTGTTTGGAACCTTTGGAAGGCTCCCATAGGTGAATCACAGGGGAGGCCTCTAGGATTTTGGAGCAAGGCCCTGCCATCTTCTGCAGATAACTACTCTCCTTTTGAGAGACAGCTCTTGGCCTGTTACTGGGCTTTGGTAGAAACTGAACATTTTGACTATCTGTCATCAAGTCACCACACCACCCGAATTGCCTGTCATAAACTGGGTGCTTTCTGACACATCTAGCAGTAAAGTGGGTCGTGCACAGTTGCATTCCATCATCAAATGGAAGTGGTATATATGTGATCAGGCTTAAGCAGGTCCTGAAGGCACAAGTAAGTTACATGAGAAAGTGGCTGAAATGCCCATGGTCTCCACTCCTGCCACCCTGCCTTCTCTTCCTCAGCCTGCACCGAGTGTCTCTTGGAGTTCCCTATGATCTGTTGACAGAGGAAGAGAAGACTAGGGCCTAGTTCACAGATGGTTCTGCACGATATTCAAGCACCACCAGAAAGTGGACAGCTGCAGCACTACAGCCCCTTCTAGGACAGCCTTGAAGGACAGCAGTGAAGGGAAACCTTTCCAGTGGGCAGAACTTCAAGTAGTTTACCTGGTTGAGAACTTTGCATGGAAAGAGAAACAGCCAGATGTGCTATTATATACTGATTTTTGTGCTGTAGACAATGGCTTGGCTAGATGGTCAAGAACTTGGAAGAAGCTTGCTTGGAAAATTGGTGACAAAGAAATTTGGGGAAGAGGTATGTAGATGAACCTGAGTGGTCAAATACTGTGAAGATATTTGCATCTCATGTGAGTGCTCACCAACAGGTGACCTCAGAGGAGGAGTTTAATAATCAAGTGGATAGGAAGACCTGTTCTATGGACACCACTCAGCCTCTTTCCCCAGCCACCCCTTTCATCGCCCATTCGACTCATGAACAAAGTGGCCATGGTGGGAGGGATGGAGGTTATGCGTGGGCTCAGCAACACGGACTCCCACACACCAAGGCTGACCTGGCTACTGCCACTGCTGAGTGCCCAACTTTCCAGCAGCAGAGACCAACACTGAGTCCTCGATATGGCATCATTCCTCAGGATACTCAGCCAGCTACCTGGTGGCAGGTTGATTTTATTGGACCTCTTCCATCATGGAAAGTGCAGAGTTTTGTCCTCACTGGAATAGACACTCCAGATATGCATTTGCCTATCCTGCATGCAATGCTTCTGCCAAGACTACCATCTTTGGACTCATGAAATGCCTTATCCACTGTCATGGTATTCCACACAGCATTGTCTCTGACCAAGGCACTCACTTTACAGCTAAAGAACTGTGGCAGTGGACTCATGCTCATGGAATTCACTGGTCTTACTTTGTTCCCCATCATCCTAAAGACCTGGATCGATATAATAGTAGAATGGCCTTTTGAAGTCACAATTACAATGTCAACTAGGTGACAATTCTTTGCAGTTCTGGGGCAAAGTTCTTCAGAAGGCCGTGCATGCTCTGAATCAGTGTTCAATATATGGTACTGTTTCTCCCATAGCCAGGATTCATGGGGCCAGGAATCAAGGTGTGGAAGTGAAACTGGCACCACTCACCAGCATCCCTAGTGATCCACTAGCAAAATTGTTTCTTCCTGTTCCCACGACATTACGTTCTGCTGGCCTAGAGGTCTTAGTTCCAGAGGGAAGAATGCTGCCACCAGGTGACACAACACCAATTGTATTAAACTGGAAGTTAAGATTGCCACCTGGACACTTTGGGCTCCTCTTACCTTTAAGTCAACAAGCTAAGAAGGGAGTTACAGTGTGGGCTGGGATAATTGACCTAGACTATCAAGATGAATTCAGTCTACTGCTCCACAATGGAGGTAAGGAACAGTATGCATGGAATACAGGAGATCCATTAGTGCATCTCTTAGTATTACCATACCCTGTGATTAAGGTCAATGTGAAACTATAACAGCCTAATCCAGGCAGGACTACAAATGGCCCAGACCTTTCAGGAATGAAAGTTTGGGTCACTTCACCAGGAAAAAAACATGACCTGTTGAGTTTCTTGCTGAAGGCAAAGGGAATACAGAATGGGTAATAGAAGGTGGTTATCAATACCAGCTACAAACACGTGACCAGCTGCAGCAATGAGGACTGCAATTGTCATGAGTATTTTCTCCTTTTTTTGTTAATAACATGTTCGTGAATGTATACACTTATACTAAGAAAATATCTTCATTTTCTTTTCCTTTAGTACGTGACATAAAATTTATTAACTTCCTATAAGCTCAGGTTAAGTATTGCTAACTTTATATAATAGTATCTGGGTTGGAAAGTGTTGCATTTCTGGTTGTACAAAGAATAATTGTATTATGTTAGGCATAATTGTGACCTTATTACACTTTTTTTTTTTTTTTTTTTTGGAGATGGAGTCTCACTCTGTCACCCAGGCTGGAGTGCAGTGGCATGTCTCAGCTCACTGCAATCTTCATCTCCCAGGTTCAAGCAATTCTCCTGCCTCAGCCTCCCAAGTAACTGGGACTACAGGTGTGTGCCACCACACTTGGCTAATTTTTTGTATTTTTAGTAGAGATGGGGTTTCACTGTGTTAGCAAGGATGGTGTCGATCTTCTGACCTCGTGATCTGCCTGCCTCGGCCTCCTAAAGTGCTGGGATTACAGGTGTGAGTCACTGCTCCCTGCCAACCTTATTATTCTTTATTTGAAGATTATGTATGATCTCAAGAGATGTTTATGGGATCAAGTTGACAAGGGTTGGACTTGTGATGGTTTATACTGGGAGTTAACTTGATTGGATTAACGATGCAATATTGACCCTGGGTGTGTCTGAGGGTGTTGCCAAAAGAGATTAACATTTGAGTCAGTGGGCTAGGAAAAGCAGACCCAACCTTAATCTGGGTTGCCACCATCTAATCAGCCACCAGTGAATATAAAACAGGCAGAAAAATGTGAAAAAACTATTCTGGCCTATCCTCCCAGCCTACATCTTTCTCCCGTGCTGAATGCTTCCTGCCCTTGAACATCGGACCCCATGTTCTTCAGTTTTGGGACTCAGAGTGGCTGTCCTTGCTCCTCAGCTTACAGTCTATTGTAGGACATTGTGATCATGTAAGTTTACAGTTAATAAAATCCCCATATATATATATATATATATTTTATATATATATAAAATATAGTTCTGTTCCTCTAAGAGAACCCTAACTAATACCGTCTGCTTCCCTCATATTCACCAAATTTCTGTCTCAGTAAGTCAAAGAAGGAGGTCAGAGGTTGTATTTTATGTCTAGGTATCAGTAAACACATAGTTTCCCTAGTCTAGTGTCTAGTTAGCAAAAACTACAAAGAATGATATATAGGAGATGTGCTGATAAATGTTTAATGCTCTGATATACAGATTTATTAAAAAGCTAATTTTTAGTGGTTGCCCATTTCCATTGTGTAAGTACTCCCACCATGGCCAATCTCAAGCTACTAACAGGATGTTACTAGACTCAGAGTTGGCAAGAGATGCAGGCATATGATCCACTTTTATGAGCTGGTAGGAACAGCTTCAGAACACTACTAGACATAATTGGAAATAAAGGGCTAGAGACTGTATTTTATACTACTTATGTTCAGCATTATGGTCTCTCAACTATCTTTTCTTTAGGTACTGCTGCATAGTGTTACAATTAAGTGTAATGTGATTGTACCTAACCTCAGCTGTTGCCCATATCCCTTGCTTTCTGATGCCTCAACCTGAGATACTATGAGAATTGCTAGCTGCTCGTGTATGTAGTAACTGAACATGTGAAGATGTTAACATGCAATGGGTTCACCTTTGGTCAATGAGCAATAGGTAATGGCAGATAAATTATCCCTTTCCTCTCACAATCAGACAGTTTAGAATTATAGTTTACATAGATCTTTATGTAAGGCAGGGAGGGGTGTGTGCTCCCACCAGGACTGGGGGATAGTTGTCTACACTTTTACCTGATCCATAATGTAATCTTGCATTAATTGTCAGTACATACTTGTTTCACTTTTATCAAATTAACAACCTGCACAAAAAAGATCTTTTTTTCAAGATCTTCTTTCTGGAAAAACCAGCTTAGGACTCCTTAACATATTCCTGTAATTCAGTTATTGAAGTCTATGAGGATAGACTGAGGTGACACCAAATAGCATTGAATCAGTTTTGCTGTTAGTCAACTTTCTATCTCTATGGATTTGCCTTTTCTGAACATTTTATATAAATAGGATTATATAATATGGAGTATTTTATGACTGACTTCTTTCACTTAACATACTGTTTATAAGGTTTATCTATATTGTAGCATACTTCAGTACTTCATTCCTATGATGGAATAATATTCCATTGTATAAATCTATCACATTTTGTTTACCTGTTTGTCAGTTGATGAACATTTGGGTTGTTTCCATTTTGGAATCACGATAAATAATGCTGCTGTGAACATTTGTGTATGTGTTTGTGGGTGGACATATGTTTTCAATGCTCTTGGATACATAACTACTAGAGAAATATCTGCTAATTTTATGTTTAACAATTTGAAGAACATTCAAACTATTTTCCAGAGTCACTGCAACATTTCACAATCCCATTAGCAATCTATGTGGAGTTCCAATTTTTCCACACCATACCAATTCTCGTTATTTTCTGTATTTTGTATTTTAGCCATCTTAGAAGATTAGTTTTGATTTTTATTTCCCTAATGACTAATTATGTTGAAAATTATTTCGTACATTTATTGTCTATTTTTGCATCTTCTTTGGAGAAGTTAGATGTATCTATTGTTTTTCCTTTGTTACTATGTCAGCATTAGAGAATTCATCTTTTTAAAAAATTCTTATTGTTGTAGTAGTAGAGAAAGTTCTTTTTTTTTTTTTTTTTTTTTAAATGGGTGTTGCAAAGCATTTGGTTGTAGCCTTCGGAACAGCAGGGAAAACCTAGTGAGATTATGCAATAATAATAAGATCTATTCCAGCTCTTTATTATTTGAATATGTTTTCCATATTAAGGAAGATGATGGGGCTAATTCATTATTTGGCTTCTGAGAGCTAATATCCAGGCCCTATGGCTCTGTTCTTTTAGAGAGAAGCTAATTAGCTGAAGATATGTAGTTTGCCCAAGATCACCCAGCAAGTTATTGGCATAATAGGAATGTGAACACATGGGCTCTCAGTTTCCCATCTGTTGCCTGGTACATTTGGCTGCTTTGCTAGGAGTGGGTGTATGTATGTATATTTATGTTGCATTTCAGGAATGAGCAAAAGAAAGTGGGATGGCGTGTGCATTGTTTCAAATAGACACAGGAAAGTGGACATGATGGCATTTTTTTTCTTTCTTTATGCACTTAAAAATATATTGAAGGTGGTAAAGGTGATTCTAACACTGTAAAAGACAAATGAATGGCATTGTAACTCTTCACATCATATTTCAAGCTTTTGGATATCTAATTCTTTACTAATTTAAATACAGCTAGATAAAGAGGTAAAAACTGATTTAATGCTCCTAACAACTTTAATTCTTATGAACTCTACAGACATGCAGATATTTGAAGGTGAACATGGGAAAACTAAGCAATAAACCCAAACCTCCTTGTGTTCTGACACCTTGCTTCAATATTGAGAATCAGCACACACAAAAAAAGATTCCGCTAATGCTATTTATGCAGAATATTCTTTTACCTTTTAAATAAATGATCTCTTCCTACAGCAACATGAAGACCCGAAATGAGAATAATCATATTGTATAAATGTAGGAAAAAATTATCTAAAACAAAAGCAACCTAAAGAAATAAAAAGGATGCTCTTTTTGTGTTTTTAAGGATAATAATATTGATTTTCTACCTACTTTCTTTAGAGTAAAAATACACTCCATGACAGATCATTAAGATAGCATATAAGATCAATTTACATAAAACAATGGTAGCTATACACAGGCTAGCTAGCATATTCCTCTTATCTTCAAATACCCCAAAGTGAAAAGTTTTAAAGTAAAAAAACCTGAATGGGCCGGGCGCGGTGGCTCAAGCCTGTAATCCCAGCACTTTGGGAGGCCGAGGCGGGTGGATCACGAGGTCAGGAGATCGAGACCATCCTGGCTAACACGGTGAAACCCCGTCTCTACTAAAAATACAAAAAAACTAGCCGGGCGTGGTGGCGGGCGCCTGTAGTCCCAGCTACTCGGAGGCTGAGGCGGGAGAATGGCGTGAACCCGGGAGGCGGAGCTTGCAGTGAGCCGAGATCGCGCCACTGCACTCCAGCCTGGGCGACACAGCGAGACTCCGTCTCAAAAAAAAAAAAAAAAAAAAAACCTGAATGGTACTTATACTACTTGTTCAAAATATATTGGATTTTTCTATTTAGTGCATCACTGTATTTTATTTTTCAATTATTTTATTAAGTGTGATTTATTTTAGAAGTGAATTTAAAAGGCCAGTATTATATGTCAAATTAAAGTATATTGGTAATTTCATAGTTAATATTCATTTACTAATGTTAGCTAATAATCATATATAAAATTATAGAAATCTACATTTAGAATTACCAGTTTAATATACAAAAATTAGAAATCACACATTTTTCTGGATAGACTTATAAATCATGCACCACACCTTGATATATGTTGAAACTATATCCTCTATAGAGAAACTTGACAACCAGCAGGATATTGGATATACATACAGTCTATGTAGCTATGTTGTCATCATGTAGACCTCTTTGATTTTTAAACAAAAGTAAAATAAAGATGTTATTATTATAGTTTCTCTAATTTCTTTTTGAAGAAATAATCACATCAATAATCAAAATAGGAGAAAATTAAATAAACTGGTGGCATAACTTGTTGGAATATGATATACAAACCAAACAAAAAGAAATCTTCAACATAACAACACAATGTAAAATTAATATTTGCTATGAGGTACAAAATAAAACTATTTTATGTAAAGAAACGTATTCACTTAAATTAGAAAGTAATTCTAGTTTGTTGGAGGTGTTCATCATGACCCATGTGGATTCTCTGGGCCAACCTGTCATTGGTATATACCCTCTAAAAAATGCCAACTACTTAAGGTATTCTCTAACAATCTCATTATTTATGCAGTTTCTATTTTTACAATATATGTGTCAACTTCAAGGTTTTCAAGGTGATTCAGGAACTATAAATTAACCTGGTAATATAAATTCCAAAACCATGCCAAAAGGTAGAAAATGAACACTTATTTTTTGTTCAGTTGTAGCATCATGCACAAAAGAGTGATTTGGCAGCAGTGACAAGTGACTTAGCATATGACACTTTGAGGCCAAACATCTTCCAGGAAGTGTAAGATTCCAGTATTTTTTTCTGCTAGGCTGGGGGCTATGGAGACTCCGAGAAGTGACTTTCAAGCCTCAGGCAGCTAAACCTCAAGAAAATAGAAGATAAGTGGGTTTGGCAATGATACCAGATAAAAAAAATAGTTGGACTTATGGTAGACTATTTTTATATTTCCCACTGTCTACTGTTCCTTCCCAGAGATCTACTTTTCTTTTCCTTTACCATTTTCTATTCAAGACAGTTAAGGGAGCATACAACATCAATAACGTTATGAAACAGCAATGTCGACAAGAAAGGCTCTTCTAACACTAAGGTCTAGAAGTAAAAGCACTGTAAAATGGAATCAAGAGAATAGGTAAAGAAATAGATATGTTAATTAGCTTGATTTCATTTTTCTACAGTGTATGTGTGTGTTCATGTATCAAAACATCACATTTTGTCCCATAAATATGTACAAATGTTCTTTGCCAATTAAAAAATTTGAATTATTTTTTAAAAAAAGCATAGACTCTAATCTAGGGAGACTCTGAATGTCTATTAATTTTTTAAATAAAATGTGATATATATAGCATTTTACATAGAGACACAAGATAAATTTTATCTGCAATTCCATTATTCTATGTCCTTTACTTTATAATTTTCTACACAGTTCTTGTCATTATACATGGTGCCACTTGTTTCTTTCCATCAGCTGCCATTTTTTACAATAGTTCCTTTAGATACAATATATGCCCTAATTTTATTCTGTAATTTACTGTACTGTACTGTAATTTATTATAATATACTGTAAAAAAGACTTCTTTTCCCATGACATACCAGAAGTTTTTACTAAAATACGCACTTTGATTTTCTAGTCATTTATACACAGCTGCAGTCACACTACCTTCAAGTGTTATAAGTCAATGTGTTAAACTACAGTTTTTTGACTCCTCTCAGTAGCATAAACATGTGACTTTAGCTTGAAACATATCTCTACAAAAAGGTAAAATGTCGTTACAGCCTCTGGTGAACTCAGATCCAAGTGTTTTATGGTACAAGTAACTGCTGAGATTTCTAAAAGAGATACTAAATATTATTAAACTCGTGTTCATAAATGTGAAAACATATTAAAATAGATGCATTTCTTCACCTATATGATGCTAAAATTGTCAGAAGAAATAGAAACCTTGAAAGAAAGATTATCATTATATAAATTAAAAATGTTAGAGAAAAATAATTCTGTACTTCACCCCTCCACCACACACAAAAAATTCAGCCCTATAGTCTTTTACAGGTGAGTTCTACTATAGTTTCTTCTTCTTAATTTTTATTTTTTAAAAAATTCACAGGTAAAATTGTATATGTTTTTGGTGTACAACATGATGTTTTATAATATATATACATTGTAGAATAGCCAAATCAAGCAAATTTAAATATCTATTACCTCATATGTTTGTCATTTTTATGGTGAGAATATTTTAAATCTAGTCTGTTAGCATGTTTCAGGAATACAATATATTCTTTTTAACTATAGTCACCCATGTTGTACAACAGATCTCTTGAACTTATTACTCTTATCTAACTGAAATTTTGTAACCTTTTTCCAACATTTTTTCAACCTCTTTCCCACTACTGACCCAGCGCCTAGTAACAACCATTCTATCCTCTACTTCTACGATATCAATATTTTAGATTCCGTACGTGACTGAGATCATGTGGTATTATTTGTCTTGCTGTGACCGGTTTATTTCTCTTAACATAATGTTCTCTAGGTTCATTCATGTTGTCTAAAATTTTAAAAGATCATTTTTTTTTATGGCTAAATATATTCCATAGTATATATGTACCACATTTTCTTTATCTATTCATCCATTAATGGATATTTGTGGCTATACAGCAACTTGGCTATTGCAAATAATGCTGCAATAAAAAAGGAAGTGCAGACATCTCTTGAAAAGACTGCCTTCATTTCTTTTGGATATATGCCAAGAAGTGGGGTTGATGAATTATATTGTAATTCTGCTTTTAATATTTTGAGAAATTCCTTTACTTTCTGCATAATGACTATACTAATTTATATCAACAGAGTGCAAGTGTTCCTTTTTATCCAAATTGTCCCAACACTTATTTGTCTTTTTCACAATAGCAATTCCAACAGGTATAAGGTAACATCTCATTGTAGCTTTAATGTGCATTTCCCTGATGATTAGTAATGTTGAACATTTTTTCATATACCTATTGGCCAGTTGTATGTCTTCATTTACGAAATGTCTATTCAGGTGTTCACCTATTTTTAAGTTGGATTATCTGTTTTCTTTTTATTGACTTGTTTGAGCTCCATACATACACACACACACACACACACGTCTATGTATATACTTATATATGTGTATGTATATACATATATGTGTATATATGTATATACTTATGTGTGTATGTATATACATATATACGTGTATATATGTATATACTTATATATGTGTATGTATATACATATATACGTGTATATATGTATATACTTATATATGTGTATGTATATACATATATACGTGTATATATGTATATAGTTTTATATGTGTATGTATATACATATATACGTGTATATATGTATATACTTACATATGTGTATGTATATACATATATACGTGTATATATGTATATACTTATATATGTGTTTGTGTGTGTGTGTGTGTATATATACACACACACATATGGTGCTATCTTTGCTCACCGCCTCTAATCTCCCAGGTACAAGCGATTCTCCTGTCTCAACCTCTCAAATAGCTCGGATTACAGGTATGTGCCACCATGCCCAGCTAATTTTTTTTTTGTATTTAGTAGAGACAGGGTTTCACCATGTTAGTCAGGCTGGTCACAAAATCCTGACTTCAGGCGATCCACCCACCTTGGCCTCTCAAAGTGCTGGGATTACAGGCGTGCACCAGGGCGCCAGACTGAGCTCCTTATGTATTTTTAATATCAACCCCTTATCTGATGTATGTTTTTTAGGTTGTCATTTTGCTCTGTTGCTTTGTTTCATTGGCTCTGCATAAGCTTTTTAGTTTGATGTAATCGCGTTTATCTATTTTTGCTTTTGTTGCCTGTGTTTTTGAAGTCTTATCCAAAAAAAATATTGCTCAGGTTAATCTCACAAATCTTTCCACCTAATTTTCTTCTAACGGTTTAATAGTTTCAGGTCTTATATTTACATCTTTAATCCATTTTTATATTTATTTTATTTATTTACTTTTTTAAAAAATATATTGATTTTTTTATATGGTATAAGATAAGGGTCTAATTATATTCTTCTGCCCGTAGAGATCCAGTTATCCCAGCAATATGTTTAAAAATCAGTTGGCTATAAATGCATGGATTTATTTCTGGGCTCTGTATTCTTCTGTTCCATGGGTCTTCTTAATTTTTAGGCCAGTGTTTTATTTTTAGACCAGTGCTTATTTTTAGGCCGGTACCACACTGTTTTGGTTACTAGAGCTTTGCAGTATATTTTGAAGACAGATAATGTGATGTTTTCAGCTTGTTCTGTTAGCTAAACATAGCTTTGACTATTTAGGGTCTTTTGTGCATAACAATTTTATGATTTATTTTATTTCTGTGAAAAAATGTTACTGGAATTTTCATAGGGTTTGCATTGAATCTGTAGATTACTATGAGTAGTAGGGAATTAAAAAAATATATTAATTATTCCATTCCATGGACATAAGATGTTTCAATTTATTTGTGTTTTCTTCAATTTTATTCACCAGTATTTTCTAGTTGGTGTACAGAGCTTTCACCTCTTGGTTATATTTATTCCTAAATTTTTATTTTTTGTAGTTATTGAAAAATGAAACTTTTCCAGATTTGTTTTCCAATAGTTCACTATTCATGTATAAAAAATATTAATAATTTTTATGCATTGATTTTGTATCCTAAATCTTTCTGAATTTATTTATTAGTTCTAATAATTTTTGGTGGAGTTTCAATCTTCTCTGTATGAGATCATATTATCTACAGAGAGATACAATTTAACTTCTTCAATTCCAATTTTAATGCCTTTTATGTCTTTTTTTTAAGTTTAATTGCTCTGCCTAGAGCTTCCAGTGCTATGTTTAATAGAAATGGTAAGAGTGGGCATCTTTATTTTGCTTTGGATATTAGAAGAAAAGTTTTCAGTTTTCCCCATTGAGTATAATGTTCATTCTGGCCTTGTAATATCTGGCCTTTATTGTGTTGTGGTATATGCTTTTTATATGTTATTTGTTAACAGCTTTTATCTTGAAAAGATGTTCAATTTAGTCAGGTTTTTTTTTTTTTTTTTTTTTTTTTGCATCTATTGAGATTATCATTTTATTTTTGTCTTTCATTCTGCTAAACTTGTATTTCACACTTACAGATTTGAGTATGTTGAATCATCCTTGCATCCCAGGGGTGAATCCCACATAATCATGGTAAATTATCTTTTTAATGTGTTGTTGAATTGGCTTGCTAGAATTTTATTGAGGATTTTCTACTATACTTTCAATTAACAGAAAATCACTCTTTTAGAGAACTTCTCTGTAATACAGGAAAAGAGGAAAACTTGGCAAAACATTTTACAAAAATGAGGTAAAGGCAAACCAAGAAAAGGGAATTATATGCCAATCTCACATATTGATACAGATGCACAATATCTTAATGTAACAAATTTGTTGATCTAATGAGAAATTAAAATCAATTAGCTCTGATCAGGTAAAATTTATCCCAGAATTGCAAAATTACTTTATTACCATTTTTTTAAAATTATACTTTAAGTTCTAGGGTACATGTGCATAACGTGCAGGTTTGTTACATATGTATACTTGTGCCATGTTGGTGTGCTGCACCCATCAACTCGTCAGCACCCATCAACTCATCATTTACATCAGGTATAACTCCCAATGCAATCCCTCCCCCTTCCCCCCTCCCTGAGATAGGCCCCGGTGTGCGATGTTCCCCTTCCCGAGTCCAAGTGATCTCATTGTTCACTTCCCACCTATGAGTAAGAACATGCGGTGTTTGGTTTTCTGTTCTTGCGATAGTTTGCTGAGAATGATGGTTTCCAGCTGCATCCATGTCCCTACAAAGGACATAAACTCATCCTTTTTGATGGCTGCATAGTATTCCATGGTGTATATGTGCCACATTTTCTTAATCCAGTCTGTCACTGATGCACATTTGGGTTGATTCCAAGTCTTTGCTATTGTGAATAGTGCCGCAATAAACATACGTGTGCATGTGTCTTTAGAGCAGCATGATTTATAATCCTTTGGGTATATACCCAGTAATGGGATGGCTGGGTTGTATGGTACTTCTAGTTCTAGATCTTTGAGGAATCGCCATACTGTTTTCCATAATGGTTGAACTAGTTTACAATCCCACCAACAGTGTAAAAGTGTTCCTATTTCTCCACATCCTCTCCAGCACCTGTTGTTTCCTGACTTTTTAATGATTGCCATTCTAACTGGTGTGAGATGGTATCTCATTGTGGTTTTGATTTGCATTTCTCTGATGACAAGTGATGATGAACATTTTTTCATGTGTCTGTTGGCTGTATGAATGTCCTCTTTTGAGAAATGTCTATTCATATCCTTTGCCCACTTTTTGATGGGGTTGTTTACATATTTTAATACAAATTGTACTACATCATGCAAACAAGAGCAAATGGCCAAATAGTACATAGACTGTACTTGTTTGAGCAGCATTTAATAATTTCACTTTTTTATATTTCATTTCACATGCTACTAAAAGATTATAAAAACTGCAGTAGTGGCAGTTGCATGGTTTGCCTTTGTCCATTGCTTGCACAGTAGAACAGAATGCCTACGTGGCTGGATATAAGATTATAGGAAGGAGATCCCAGTGCTTGCATTATAAGGTCCTTAAGATGCATAGGTGACAAGGATAAACCAAACCCAAACTTATTGCTTTATGCACTGGATTGTAGCTATCCTACTGCATTTGTTACCAAAACACCATCATGCAATATAAGTCCTGCTGCTCACTGCACAAAAATCCAATCACCAAGAAAACAATTATTGCCAAAGAAGAAGGCTTTAATCAGGTGTTGAAGGAGGAGATGGGAGATCAATCTAAAATCCATCTTCCTGATCAACTAAAATTACGGGATTATATAGCAGAGTAGAAACGTAACTATGTGTGAGAAAACAGGAACTCAGGAGAGGTAAGGAAGTAGTCAGTCATGAGGAAAGAAGGGCCTGGGGTCTCAATGTCTGGATGTGATAATCTGGTGAAACTCAGTTCTTTGATACTTTTTGAGTGGGCTAGGGGTTTCTCCCTGAGGAAGGAACTCAGAAAAAACAAATGTAAGCTTCAAGCTCTAAGACAAAAAGGGCCAATTTCTATGCTTATTAAAAAAAAAAAGAAAAAGAAAAAAAAGAAAAAAAAACTATCTATGGGACTCTTGGGCCAATTTAAGTCCTCCCTTTCTATTTATCAATCAATATATATTGATTTTTTTTTAATTTTTATTGATAAATAGAAAGGGGGTACTGAAACCAGTCCAAGAGTTTTTTTTTATTATTATTATTTGAGGAATCTGGCCATTGAGCTTTCTGATTGCTTCATGCTGAGGAGGGGCATCATGGACAGCTCCATTCCATAGGTGACCATGTGGCCACCCAGGAATCAAAGATTAATCTAATACTGTAGATTTATTGTAAAATATAATCTTTCTCTCTCTATTGCCCCACTTCCACCAAAGACAAATTACAGCAGGACCAACCTACCTGTGAAATAAGCTTCAGTCTCTTATACTTGCCCTGATTACCCACATATAGTGCAGCAAGAATTATTTTCCACATAGGCTCTCCTAAACTGGCTTTGCTGGAACCTCTTACAAAGCCATTTCAGTCAAAGCTCCAGTTCCTCCAATTTGTTTCCATTATAAAAGAAAAGGAGCTCTTATTAAATGTATGCAAACAAACACATTGCTGTGAATTAAGAATATTCACAAATAGTTTGTTCTGGAGAAATTAGGCAGAGAGATAAATATGCCCCAAATTCTATTTATAAAAGTATACTCTATATACTTAAAATATATTTCAAGGCTATAAATAGCTGAAATGAAAAAAAATTCTCCAAACTCTGAAAAACAAAAGAATCAGTAATACTTTGAACAAAAATAGTCATGAAAATTATTTCAGACCTCCATTAGTTCAGTCCCTTCAATCAATACTTGCTCTGCTTCATACTGGGAAGGCAATTGTTATGAACACATCAGCCTTTTAATTAGAGTCCTGGAAGTTTTATGTAATACAGTGGCACAATCTCCAAAGTGATCAGAAACCTTCATTTAAAAGTTATTTCCATGAACTCTCCCAAAGAAGCAAGCTCTGAATTGTAGCTGATTATAAGTCACCTTTTGAGGAGAATCCAAGCAAAACAACAATTTTGAATGACACAAGTCTTAGAACAACCATAATAAAAGACACAGTTGACAAGGACGTACAATTTAGCACACTTTCTATAGCATAACATAATTTAATACAATAATTATAATTATTACTGAGAACATATATTAAGACATATCAGAATTTCAGGAATGTCATATAAGCTTGGAACACATATTAACAACATACCTATATAAATATAACCCTCAGAAAACTAAATACCACTTCACATTTGACAATTCTCCCTGTATAATTCTAACATAACAAATAAACCTAATAAGCCTAATACATCTTTCTTGGACTTCAGGGAACTTAATACCCAAAAATGTTGGTTTAAGGTCATAGAGACTGAATTCAGAACTTGAAATTTTGTTATTAGAAAGTTTGTAAAATACCAAAGGTCTAAGACACTCAATATCACAAAATAGGAACACGAATTACTATAAAATAGTCATTCATCTAGGAAAAAATATAATTCAAAGTGTTTACTCTTTGGTAGAGAAGAGGCCAGTTTCCTAAACAATAAGACCTAATAAAAACAGCATGAGGCCAACTCTGTCTGTCTCTCCTTCCCTCTATTTTTTTTCTTCGGTAGTATTACTCAAAATGTAGACAAAAATATCTTATTATCCTGTACATGAAAATATTGTTCAAAAGAAAAAAACATATTTTACCTTTGTCTTGTATATTATTGACATTAAAGCTAATTTTAGTAAAATCTTATAAACAAATCTTTCAAATTTTAATCAGTTTCACCATAAAGTAAGATTCCCATAAACTTTTTATAACCCCTTCCAGTTTTCTATTAAAGAGCAGATCAATGTTCCAGGAAAATTCTGTTATTCTGACACATAGTCCCAGATACTGGCCTTGCATGATTGTGTTTCGGATATTGATATTTAATTTATAGAAAAACTCTGAACTTATTTATCCCTCAAAATCATCCCTTACAATCTCACATGCCCACCTCTTCTGCAATTAGTCCCTGAGCCTATAGGGATTGCTAGTTTTAATTTCCGGTCCCATGTCTCACAAAAACAGTTCATTTTGATTGTTACCTTCTCCCAGGTCTGAAGACAAGGCTTCAACTTGTATCATTACTCAAGAGTTATCAGGGGTTGGTGCCTTTTTTAGACCCAGGAGTCAAAGGCCAGTAACTTAACAGCACAAGGATTAGTTAATAGATTATGCATACTACACAAATTCCTGTCATTCTCTCTAACATGTCACAAATGACAACACTGTGGTTTGGTTTATAAGAGTTACTGCCTGCCTGAGGCACTTCAAATCATTGCATTTCAGTGGTTAGGTTACTCACTGCATGTTTCTAGTTGCTAGCATTCTAGTGACAGAACTGTGACCAAAGGCATCAAAAGTGTGATGATTTGGGTCCCATGGCAAATTTATCAAAGTAAGACAATTAACTTTTCTGTCCATCATTTTTTCAAAATAAATGTAAATATCAGTAAATTTTATACAAGAAGGAAAAAGTAATAACGAGCACACAGTTATTTCTTTTTAGCTAGTTTAAAGGAGCATTATCACATATTTCCAAGATTAGTTTCTAGATACAGTACTGACAACTGATGATGTAACTTCCACCACTAAAATCTTCATACCAGTGCAAAACTTATACGTATTTTGTTTTCAAGTACATACATGAAGGCCCATTACTGATTAATGGCTTGGATCAAAGATCACTAACTCTCACAATTTTTTATTACTGCTTAATCCAAGTGAATATCACTTAATTTTAATAAAGATAAACACAACTGAATTAGTTTGAGAGAAATACCAATTACTTAAGGACAAGGCTAATCTTTCCTGAACATTAAAATTTTGCACCCACATTGCAATTTTTCATTACCTAAAGAAAAAAATCTAAAGCAACCCTATATTATTGATTGAACTGAATTACCTAATTACCTTGAAATAAATGCATTTTAAAGATTTTTATTCTCACCTCATTTTCCAAGTAACAAAATAAATAGTTCATTTTTTCTGCTCAAAACTTGTATAAATAAGTTATTTATTTATTTATTTATTTTTGCCAGGATCCTTAAAGCTCTTGTATCTCTCTTGATAAGCAAAGGTAAGCAAAACCAACCAAATTTTAAATGACTGATGTGTGCTATCATTTTTTTGCAGGTTTGACAAAGGTAGTTTAGGAATTCTAGAAAAAGAGAACAAATGATGGCTTGTTAGAAATGCATGGGAAACAACGTGACTATTTACAGAACCAAATAAAAGACTTCTACTGGAAATCAGAAAACATCAATGGTTATATATATATATATATATGTGTGTGTGTGTGTGTGTGTGTGTGTGTGTATAGATGTATATGTACATAGACACCAAAGGAGAACAAACAGCAAATAAATAAAAAATTAAAGACAAAAACAAATAAACAGGAAACCAACTCCAAATTTTTCTCCTACTCAGTTAATCTTGGACGCTAACATGTTACCCAGAGCCTTAAAAAAGATGATGAATATTTCGTTCCTGGCACAAAAATTAATGTTTTTAAGTTTATCAATACCACTATACATTTCATGCAATTAAGAAACTCACTTTAGGCTGCATGACCAGTAAGTACTACAGTGCTAGTATTATCTATGCAGAAGAGCAAACACGTTGTGAAACAAAGCAATGCAAGCATTTATGTGAAATTTGGCTCCATGTTAAATCTGGCTTTCTGCTTAACTATGTTATAAAATGAATTGCCAATTACCCAATGTATTTCATTATAATATTTCTTAATTTACCTTCATTGAGACTAAGAGCTTTAACTATGACCAATGTGAATTAGACAAATTTCTCCAAGTTTCTATCAGATTTTAAAGAATATTTTACTATCTACATTTTTTCAGCTTTCTATTTTCTTTGTATGTGCATAAAGACAGACACACAGAGAACCAGGAAAAAAACACATATAACTTTCACAGACCATCTATGATATGCTTAGACTTTCTGTTTTGTCCTAAATTTGCTTTTCTTTTTAAATAACCAGTTATTTTATTTTAGGAAAAAAATTCACCATACAAGATCCTTTCTCATATAAAATTATTCTCTTTTCATTATAGCCTTCCTTACCAAAAGTATATCTTCATATTCATAACTGTTTTCACATCTCTCTCTCCTACTTACTGGTTCCTCTCTATATTGTTTCATAAATAATCTTTTCAAGTCATTATTTTTTAAACTTTTAGATAACTTCTGAATTAGAAAAAAAATTATTATTATTATTATTATTATTATTATTATTTTGAGACAGTGTCTTCCTCTGTCATCCAGGCTGGAGTGCAGGGGCATGATCTCGGCTCACTGCAACCTCCACCTCCCAGTTTCAAGTGATTCTCCTGCCTCAACCTCCTGAGTAGCTGGGATTACATCCATGTGCCACTATACTAGGGTAATTTTTGTATTTTTAGTTGGTCAGACTGGTAGTGAACTCCTGATCTCGTGATCTGCCCGCCTTCGCCTCTCAAAGTGCTGGGATTACAGGTGTGAACAACTGCACCCAGTGACAAAATTATTCTTCTAACTAGAAACATGACGTTTTTAGCACATTTTATATACACAATTATATATTAACTACAATTCTTATCTTTACTAACCTTCAATTTTAGTGAAACCTTAGAAAGCAAGAAATTCTGAAGTATCAGATATTAACATTTTATAGATGAGAACAATTCCACAATTTATAGAAACATATTTTTCCGTATCATAATCCTTTCTTAATTGGAAATGATTCAGACAGTCAATGAGTATGAAATTTTTTTTTTAAGATTTAAATTACAAAAATTCACCTATGATGCTTACCCATTTATATACATATACATATATATACACACACACACACACATATATATATATATAGGCAGTTTAACTAGATTGTTTAGCATTACTTACCTTCTTGTTAACAACTTTGTAATCTGTGGATTTCAGGTGTTAACCAAAATAAGAACCTTAAAGTTAACTACATGTGCATTTTCACCAATAACTCAAAAGATTTAGTTATTTTAATTAAACCAACAATATTAGTCTTACTTATAAAAAAAATCACACAAAGAAAAATCTTTTTGTTTGACTGGGTTTATAGTTTTACAATCTGTCCCAATCCCTGACATCTCAAAATATCTAGCAGAGGCAAATATAAAGCCCAGACAAAAATGTATGCTGATAATGCTGAAGACATTTCTATTTCTATTTCACTGATAACTTTAAAGCCAGCTTATGAAAGATTTACTTAAGTCACATGAAACTTGAAAAATACTTTGGACTGACTTACTTCATTTTTGAGTGCTTTTATATTTACAAGACAATTTGGGAGATGTAAAATAAAACATAATAAATGTACATAGACATGAACACATCTAGACATGCACACACACATAAACAAAGATCCAGTAGCTTTAACTCAGAACTCTAGCCACAAGATAGCAACACAGACTCACTGGTTTACATGGCTAGAATTGATTTGTCCCCATAGCTAATCCAATGAATATTGCGAACCAAAATTTTGGGTAAAGCAGTTTTCATGTCAGTTTGATGTTTAAAGGCCAAACCTTCCCAGACTCCAAAGAATACTAGGGCCAAACAACACCAAATAATATCACATACTAACTAGGCCTGACCCTGCTTAGAAGAGCATCACAATAGCCTGGGTTCACGGAACTCCATCCCACTTTCCCATTCAACAGCAAACTCCAGATTCCAGACAATGTTGGGGCCAAATAATATCATAAAATAATATCACTTTATGGAATTGGAATTTCCCGTGATACACACACAATTTCCAAAACCAAAATCCAACTGCTGAAGCAACCAACAAGCCCCAAGAGTGTCCAAACTGAAACAGTCAGTCAGGTGCTGCTTCTCTCCATTAGTTCAGCTTGATCAACCTGCAAAAAAAATTCTTTAGGAAATTCTCAAATTGAGAGGAGCTTATCTCACTGTCTGATATCCACGAAGACACTCATCTGCCCTGATGCAACACAAAACACACAATTACATGCAAGCCCCCAAGAGCGTCCAAATTGAAGCAGAGGGCTTTCCTCTCAAGGTCAGTTGGGCTTGTTCAACTCACACATTAAAAATTTCTCAACCTGCAGGTGAAAAATTTCTTCAAAAATTTCTCAAATTGAGAGAAGCAGACCCTGATGTCTGGACCCATAAAGGACACTCACCAATCCAGATGTAGAGGCCACATTTCAAAGGCTGTTTTTCCAAGGCAATCAGGAATGCAGTTGGGGCTGACTGTGGCAGGCCCAGAGAGATATGGAAACTCACCTCCAGCCAAAATTGGATGGGCAGCTGCTTAGGAGGACTTCTGAGATTCCTTGCCCAAAATAGCCAAGCCAGGAGCAACTCACATTACAGTTTAGGGAACCAAAATCTGTTACTGGAATATCAGGGATTCAGTCTAGGTCCTGCTACTCACTGCAGATAAAGTCAATCACTGAGGCAATGATTATTGCCAAGGAAGAAGGCTTTAAATCAAATGTTGTAGCTGAGGACATGAGAGATCATTCTTAAATCCATCTCCCTGACCAACTAAAATTTGGGGTTTATATAGCAGGGAAGACATGTAACTGTGTGTGAGAAAACAGGAAATCAGGAGGGGTAAGGAAGTAGTCATGATGAATGAGGGGACTGGAGTCTCAGTGTCTGGATGTGGTGATCTACTGAGTTTCGGTTTTTTGATACTTTTTGAGAGGCTTAAAGGTCCCTTCTTGAGGAAGGAACTCAGATAAAACAAATATAAGCTTTAAGCTTTAAGACAAGAAGGGCCAATTTCTGTGTTTATAAAAAAAAAAAAAAAAAAAACTGTCTATGGGACTATTAGGTTGTGATATATTTCGGCTGTGTCCCCACCTAAATCTCATCTTGAATTGTAGTTCCTATAGGCCACACGTATCATGGGAGGGACCTGTTGGGAAGTAATTGAATCATGGAGGTGATTTCCCCCATGCTATTCTAGTGATAGTGAGTAAGTTATCATGAGATCTGATGGTTTTATAAGGGGCCTTCCCATTTCCTTGGTACTCATTCTTCTCTCTCCTTCAGTTGTATGAAGAAGGATGCATTTGCTTCCCCTTCTGCCATGATTATGAGTTTCCTAAAGCCTCCCCCCAGCCATGCTGAACTGTGAGTCAGTTAAACCTCTTTCCTTTAGAAATTACCCAGTCTCAGGTATGTTTTTATTAGCAGTGTGAGAATGGACTAATACAGGCTGGTTTCCCATCCTTCCAGGGGAGAAAAGCATTTTTTCAGAGGCCAACATGCAATGGATCAATGTGGACAAGTTAACACTTATCTTACAGTGTAATTTCTTTAAAAAAAAATAAACACTTCATTATTATTTTTATGTAGAATTAATTTTAGGTTCACTGAATTTTTTAAATTATAAATTGATAAATTACAGTTATGTATATTTATGGGGCATGAAGTGATGTTATGATTTATACATACAATGTGGAATAAGTAAATCAAGCTAATTAACATATTTGCTATATTTACCATGCTGTATAATATCATTTACTATATGCATCATGCTGTATAATATAGCTCCAACCAAAAAATAAAAAATAAGAAATAAACTATTCCCCCTATCTAATTGGGACTTTGTAAGCTTTATTTTTTTAAAAAAGTTTTAGGTTCACAGTAAACTTTAGTGGAAGATACAGAGATTTCCTATATATCCTCTTCTCAACATATGCACAGCCACTCCACTCTCACCATCGCGCACCAGAGGTACATTTGCTATAATTGATTAACCTACATTGACAAATCTCTGTAACAAAAGCACATGGTTTACATTAGGGTTCACTCTTGGTGTAGTATCTTCTATGGGTTTACACAAATATATAATGACACATATCCACCATTATCGTATCATACAGAATAATTTCACTGCCCTAGAAATCCCCCCACTCTGATTATTTATCCATTTCCCTCCCATAAACCCTGGCAACCACTAAACTTTTTTTTTTTTTTTTTTGGTCTTTCCATAGTTTTGTTTTCTATATACTGTCATGCAGTTGGAATCACATGGTATACAACATTTTTAAATTGGCTTTTTTAATTTTTATTTTTAGTTTTTGAAATGGAGTCTCACTCTGTTGCCCATCCTGGGGTGCAGTAGTGTGATCTTGGCTCACTACAACCTCCGCCTCCCAGGTTCAAGTGATTCTTGTGCCTCAGCCTCCCAAGTAGCTGGGATTAAAGGCACCCACCACCATGCCTGGCTAATTTTTGTCTTTTTTTTAGTAGAGACGGGTATTCCCCATGTTGGTCAGGCTGGTATCAAACTCCTGACCTCAAGTGATCCTCCCACTTCCAAAGTGCTGGAATTACAGGCATGAATCACCATGCCCAGCCCAAATTAGCTTTTTAAAATCAGTAGCATGCTTATAAGTTTTCTCCATGTCTTTTTATGGTTTTATAACACATTCCTTTATAGCACTGAATAATAATATCTTATTGTCTGGATGGATGATGGTTTAGTTATCCATTAACCAACTGAACAACATCTTAGTCGCATCTCAGTTTCGACAGTTTTGAATAAAGCTGCTATAATTATCCATGCTGTAGTGCTTTGTGTGGACCTGTTTTCAACCCATTTGGGTAAATGCCAAGGAGTGGGATTGCTGGATTGTATGTAAGAGTAGAATCAGTTTTGTAAGAAACTCCCAAATTGTCTTCCAAAGTCATTGTGACATTTTACATTCCTCCCAGCAATAAACGAGAGTTTTTGTTGCCTTACATGCTACTTACTTCTGGTATTGCCAGTGCTTTGAGTTTTGGACATTCAAATAGTTGCATATTGGTATCTCATTTATTTTAAAACTGTAGTTTCTTAGTGAGATATAATGCTGAGCATCTTTTCATATGCTTATTTGCCATCTGTGCTCGTCTTCATCAGTGAGGTATCTGTTCAGAATTGTTGCCTATTTAAGAAAAAATTAGGTTGTTCATTTTCTTATGTTGACTTTTAAGAGGGTCTTTTTATTTATTTAGTATATTTTGGATGACAGCCTTTTATCAATTATGCCTTTTGCAAATATCTTCTCTAATTTTGTGATTCATCTATTCTTTCCCTTGATACCATCTTTTGCAAAGCAGAAATTTTGAATTATAACGAAGTCCAATTTACCATATTTTTCATGGATCATGCATTAGGTACTGTGTCTAAAAAAGTAATAATTACACACAGGGTTGCCTAGATTTCCTCCTATGTTGTCTTCTAGGAGTTTTTTTTAGTTTTTTACTTTACATTTAATTCTATGATCCATTTTGAGTTAATTTTTGTGAAGAATGTAAAAGTCTGTGTTGAGATTCATTTATTTGTATGTGACTGTCCAGTTGGCCTTGCCCTGCACTACTGGTTGAATAGACTATATTTTCTATATTGTATTGCTTTTCTTCTCTTTTCAAATATGAGTTAGGTATATTTATCATTTATTTTATTATTTATTGTTTATTTCTGGGTGTAGTATAGCAGCTCTTCTCATATCAACATTATACATATTTTTACTATTTATACCTAAGTGTCTCGTTTTTGGGGGGTGCTAGCATAAATGATTTTGCATTTTTAGTTTCAAATTCAACTTGCCTACTAATGGTTTATAGGAAAGCAATTGACTTTTGTGTATTAACCTTTTATCTTGCAACCTTGCTGTAATCTTGCATTCAATTCAGGACATTTTTAGTTAAGCTTTTTGGATTTTTTATGATGATAAAGATGTCATCTGTGAAAAATGATAGTTTTATTTCTTTCTCCCCAATCTGTGTGTGTGTGTATATATATATATATATATATATATATATATATATATATATATAATTTCCTTTATGTCTTTATTGTATTGTCTAGGACTTCCAGGGGAATGTGGAAAAGTAATGGTAAGTAGGGATATCCTTCTATTTTTCCTAATTTTAGCAGGACAGCATCTTGTTCAGCATAATTAAGTATAATGCTACCTGTAGATTTTTATAGATATTCATTATCAAGTTGAAGATGTTCCTCTCTATTCCATGTTTATTGAGAGTTTTTATCATGCAAAGACTTTGAATTTTGTCAAATGCCTTTTCTGTAGCTGATATGATCATTAGCCTTTTGATGTGATGGATGGATCACATTAATTATTTTTTTAATGTTGAACCAGCCTTGCATGCATGGGATAAATTCTACTTAGTTGTAGTACATAATTATTTTTATATGAGATTGGATTAAATTTGCTAATATTTTGCTGAGGATTTCTGCATCTACTTACATGAGAGATATAGGTCTATAATTTTCTTATATTATCTTTGTCTGGTTTTGGTACTCAGGTAAAACTGGCTTCATAGATTGAATAAGAAAGTATTCTCTCTGCTCTTATATTTTGGAAGAGATTATAGAGACATTTTTTTTAAGTGTTCAGTAAATTTTCTCAGTGAATCCATCTTGGTCTAGTGCTCTTTCTTTCTTTCTTTCTTTCTTTCTTTCTTTCTTTCTTTCTTTCTTTCTGTATTTTTCTGAGACAGGATATTGCTCTCTCACCCACTCTGGAGTGCAGTGGCATGATCATGGCATACTGCAGCCCTGAATTCCTGAGCCCAAGTGCTCAGCCTCTTTATTAGCTAGGACTGCAGGCATGCACCACCATGACTGTCTGTTTTTTTTAATTTTTGTGGAGACAGGGTCTCTCTTTGTTGATCAGATTGTTCTCAAACTCCTTGCCTCAAGTAATCCTCCTGTCTTGGTTTCCCAAAGTTCTAGGATTACAGGTATAAGCCACTGAGCTCAGGCTGGGTCTGATGCTTCATGTTTGAAAAACATATTAATTATTAATTCAATTTATTTAATGGATATAAGCCTATTCACATTTTATATTTCTTTACATGTGAGTTTTGGCAAATTTTGACTTTCCAGGAATAGATCCATTTCTTTTAGATTAACAGATATCTGGGCATATAATTTCTCATGATACTATTTCATTAGCCCTTTAATAGCCAAGGGATCTGTAGTAACATTCCCTCTTGCATTTCTGATAACAGTAATTTGTATCTTCTCTCCTTTTTGTTAGTTAACCAAGTGAGAGGCTTTTAAAAATTTTTATTTAACATTTTATTATATTTAAAACTCAGAAAAGTAGGTCCACAAGTTTTTTTTATAATTAAATAAACAATGCTTTAAAAATCTATTTTCACATAATTTTTAGTGGAAAAAATCTAGATGCTATGTCATTATAATCAGGGAGAAGATAAAAATATTTTCTGTCATAAATACTGTTTCTATTTTCCTGAAGTCCAGGCCAAAACATGTGACATGAAAATTAAATAAGAAGTATAAAAATTAGAAGGAAGAGAAGGCAAAATTGGCCTAATGTAGAAATAGTATCATAACTGGGGGAGGTTCCAAGATGGTCAAATCAGAACAGCTCCAGTCTACAGCTCCCAGCGTGACACAGAAGAGGGGTTATTTTTTTTCCAACTGAGGTACTGGGTTTATCTCACTGGGGCTTGTTGGACAGTGGGTGCAGCCCACAGTCCGTGAGCCAAAGCAGGGAGAGGCAATGCCTCACCTGGGAAGTGCAAGGGGTTGGGGAATTCCCTTTCCTAGCCAAGGGAAGCCATGGCATATGGCACCTGGAAAATCGGGTCACTCCCACCCTGATACTGCACTTTTCCAGTGGTCTTAGCAAATGGCACACCAGGAGATTATATCCCAAGCCTGGCTCGAAGGGTCCCACGCCCACCAAGACTTGCTCACTGCTAGCACAGCAGTCTGAGATGAAACTGCAAGGTGACAGTGAGGCTGGGGGAGGGACACCTGCCATTGCTGAGGCTTGAGTAGGTAGACAAAGCAGCCTGAAAGTTCCAACTGGGTGGAGCCCACTGCAGCTCAAGGAGGCTTGCCTGCCTCTGTAGACTCCACCTCTGGGAGCAGGGCATAGCTGAACAAAAGGCAGCAGAAACTTCTGCAGACTTAAATGTCCCTGTCTGACAGCTTTGAAGAGAGTAGTGGTTCTCCCAGCATGGAGTTTGAGATCTGAGAACGGAGAGACTGCCTCCTCAAGTGGGTCCCTGACCTCCGAGTAGCCAAACTGGGAGGCATCTCCCAGTCGGGG
The DNA here is from genome assembly GCF_037993035.2 of Macaca fascicularis. Taxonomy (NCBI): domain Eukaryota; kingdom Metazoa; phylum Chordata; class Mammalia; order Primates; family Cercopithecidae; genus Macaca; species Macaca fascicularis. The sequence goes on along the minus strand of NC_088391.1, from coordinate 60,318,397 downwards.
CCGACTGACACCTGATACGGCCGGATGCCCCTCTGAGATGAAGTTTCCAGAGGAACGATCAGGCAGCAACATTTGCCGTTCTGCAATATTTGCGGTTCTGCAGCCTCCTCTGGTGATACCCAGGAAACAGAGTCTGGAGTAGACCTCCAGCAAACTCCAACAGACCTGTAGCTGAGGGTCCTGACTGTTAGAAGGAAAACTATCAAACAGAAAGGACATCCACACCAAAACCCCATCTGTGCATCACCATTATCAAAGACCAAAGGTAGATAAAACCACAAAGATGGGGAGAAACCAGAGCAGAAAAGCTGAAAATTCTAAAAATCAGAGCACTTCTTCTCCTCCAAAGGAAAACAGCTCCTCCCCAGCAATGGAACAAAGCTTGCTGGAAGATAACTTTGATGAGTTGAGAGAAGAAGGCTTCAGCTGATCGGTAATAACAAACTTCTCTGAGCTAAAGAAGGATGTTTTGAACCTATTGAAGAAGCTAAAAACCTTGATAAAGGATGAGATGAAAGGCTAATTAGAATGAACAGTGTAGAGAAGATCTTAAATGACCTGATGGAACTGAAAACCATGACATGAGAACTATGTGATGCATGCACAAGCTTCAGTAGCCGATTCAATCAACTGGAAGAAAGGGTGTCAGTGATTGAAGATCAAATGAATGACATAAAGTGAGAAGAGAATCTCAGAGAAAAAAAGAGTAAAAAGAAATAAATGAAACCTCCAAGAAATATGGGATTATGTGAAAAGACCAAATCTACATCTGTTTGGTGTACCTGAAAGTGATGGGGAGAATGGAATCAAGATGGAAAACACTCCTCAGGATATTATCCAGGAGAATTTCCCCAACCTAGCAAGGCATGTCAACATTCAAATTCAGGAAATACAGAGAATGCCACAAAGATACTCCTCGAGAAGAGCAAATCCAAGACACATAATTGTCAGATTCACCAAGGTTTAAATGAAGGAAAAAATATTAAGGGAAGTCAGAGAGAAAGGTCAGGTTACACACAAAGGGAATCCCATCAGACTAACAGTGGACCTCTTGGCAGAAACTCTACCAGCCAGAAGAGAGTAGGGGCCAATATTCAACATTCTTAAGGAAAAGAATATTCAACCCAGAATTTCATATCCCGCCAAACTAAGCTTCATAAGTGAAGGAGAAATAAAATGAAATGCTTTACAGACAAGAAAATGCTGAGAGATTTTGTCACCACCAGGCCTGCCTCACAAGAGCTCCTGAAGGGAGCACTAAACATGGAAAGGAACAACCAGTACCAGCCACTGCAAAAGAATGCCAAACTGTAAAGACCATCAATGCTAGGAAGAAATTGCATCAACTAACGAGCAAAATAACCAGCTAAAATCATAATGACAGGATCAAATTCACACATAACAATATTAACCTTAAATGTAAATGGACTAAATGCCCCAATTAAAAGACACAGTCTGACAAATTGGATAAAGAGTCAAGAACTATCAGTGTGTTGTATTCAGGAGACCCATCTCACATGCAGAGACACACATAGGTTCAAAATAAAGGGATAGAGGAAGATCTACCAAGCAAATGGAAAGCAAACAAACAAAGAAACATCAGAGGTTGCAATCCTAGTCTCTGATAAAACAGACTTTAAACCAATGAAGATCAGAAGAGACAAAGAAGGCCATTACATAATGGTAAGGGGTCAAATCAACAAGAAGAACTAACTATCCTAAATATATATGTACCCAATACAGGAGCACCCAGATTCATAAAGTAAGTCCTTAGAGACCTACAAAGAGACTTAGACTCCCACACAATAATAATGGGAGATTTTAACACCCCACTGTCAACATTAGACAGATCCACAAGACAGAAAGTTAACAAGGATATCCAGGAATTGAACTAAGCTCTGCACCAAGTGGACCTAATGGACATCTACAGAACTCTCCATCCCAAATCAACAGAATATACATTCTTCTTAGCACCACATCACTTATTCCAAAATTGACCACATAGTTGGAAGAACTCCTCAGCAAATGTAAAAGACAGAAATTATAGCATACTATCTCTCAGAGCACAGTGCAATCAAACTAGAACTCAAGATTAAGAAACTCACTCAAAACCACACAATTACAGGCAAACTGAACAACCTGCTCCTGAATGACCACTGGGTACATAACAAAATGAAGGCAGAAATAAATATGTTCTTTGAAATCAATGAGAATAAAGACACAACACAGCAGAATCGCTGTGACACATTTAAAGGAGTGTGTAGAGGGAAATTTATAGCACTAAATGCCCACAAGAGAAAGCAGGAAAGATCTAAAATTGACACTCTAACATCACAATTGAAAGAATTAGAGAAGTAAGAGCAAACACATTCAAAAGCTAGCAGAAGGCAAGAAATAACTAAGATCAGAGCAGAACTGAAGGAGATAGAAACACAAAAATCCCTTCAAAAAATCAATGAATCCAGTAGCTGTTTTTTTGAAAAGATCAACAAAATTGATAGACCACTAGCAAGACTAGTAAAGAAGAAAGAGAGATGAATCAAATAGACTTAATTAAAAAAATGATAAAGGGGATATCACCACCCATCCCACAGAGATACCAACTACCATCAGAGAATACTATAAACACACCTCTACACTAACAAATTAGAAAATCTAGAGGAAATGGGTAAATTCCTGGAAACATATACCCTTCCAAGAGTAAACCAGGAAGAAGTTGAATCCCTGAATAGATCAATAACAAGCTCTGAAATTGAGGCAATAATTAAGAGCCTACAAACCAAAAAAAGTCCGGGACCAGACGGATTCGCAGCCGAATACTACCAGACGTACAAAGAGGAGCTAGTACCATTCCTTCTGAAACTATTCCAATCAATAGAAAAAGAGGGAATCCTCCCTAATTCATTTTATGAGGCCAGCATCATCCCGATAGCAAAGCCTGACAGAGACACAACAAAAAAAGAGAATTTTAGACCAATATCCCTGATGAACATCGATGCAAAAATCCTCAAGTAAATACTGGCAAACCGAATCCAGCAGCACATCAAAAAGCTTATCCACCATGATCAAATAGGCTTCATCCCTGTGATGCAAGGCTGGTTGAACATATGAAATCAATAAATGTAATCCATCATGTAAACAGAACCAAAGACAAAAACCACATGATTATCTCAATAGATGCAGAAAAGACCTTTGACAAAATTCAACAGCCCTTTATGCTAAAAACTCTCAATAAATTGGGTATTGATGGGACATATCTCAAAATAATAAGAACTATTTATGACAAACCCACAGCCCATATCATACTGAATGGGCAAAAACTGGAAGAATTCCCTGTGAAGAGTGGCACAAGACAGGGATGCCCTCTCTCACTACTCCTATTCAACATACTATTGGAAGGGTCAGGGCAATCAGACAGGAGAAAGAAATAAAGGGTATCCAATTAGGAAAAGAGGAAGTCAAATTGTCCCTGTTTGCAGATGACATGATTGTGTATTTAGAAAACACCATTGTCTCAGCCCCAAATCTCCTTAAACTGATAAGCAACTTCAGCAAAGTCTCAGAATACAAAATCAATATGCAAAAATCACAAGCTTTCCTATATACCAATAACAGGCAAACAGAGAGCCAAATCATGAGTGAACTCCCATTCACAATTGCTTTAACGGGAATAAAATACCTAGGAATCCAATTTACAAGGGATGTGGAAGACCTCTTCAAGGAGAATTACAAACCACTGCTCAATGAAATAAAAGAGGACACAAATGAATGGAAGAATATTCTGTGCTCATGGACAGGAAGAATCAGTATCGTTAAAATGGTCATACTGCCCAAGGTAATTTATAGATTCAATGCTATCCCCATCAAGCTACCAATGACTTTCTTCACAAAATTGGAAAAAGTTACCTTAAAGTTCATATGGAACCAAAAAAGAACCCACATTGCCAAGATATCCTAAGCCAAAAGAACAAAGCTGGAGGCATCACATTACTTGACTTCAAACTATACTACAAGGCTACAGCAACCAAAACAGCATGGTACTGCTACCAAAGCAGAGATATACACCAATGGAACAGAACAGAGCCCTCAGAAATAATACCACATGTCTACAACCATCTGATCTTTGACAAACCTGCCAAAAACAAGAAATGGGGAAAGGAATCCCTATTTATAAACCGTGCTGGAAAAACTGGCTAGGCATATGTAGAAAGCTGAAACTGGATCCCTTCCTTACACCTTATACAAAAATTAATTCTAGATGAATTAAAGACTTAAATGTCAAACCTAAAACTATAAAAACCCTAGAAGAAAACCTAGGCAATAACATTCAGGACATAGTCATGGGCAAGGACTTCATGACTAAAAAACCAAAAGCAATGGCAACAAAAGCCAACAGTCAGAAAGGGAATCTAGTTAAACTAAAGAGCTTCTGCACAGCAAAAGAAACTACCATCAGAGTGAACAGACAGTCTACAGAATGGGAGAAAATTTTTGCAATCTACCCTTCTGACAAAGGGCAAATATCCAGAATCTACAAATAAGTTAAACAAATTTACAAGAAAAAATCAAACAACCCCATCAAACAGTGGAAGAAGAATATGAACAGACACTTCTGAAAAGAAGACATTTATGCAGCCAACAGACACATGAAAAACTGCTCATCATCACTGGCCATCAGAGAAATGCAAATCAAAGCCACAGTGAGATACCATCTCACATCAGTTAAAATGGCGCTCATTAAAAAGTCAGGAAACAACAGGTGCTGGAGATGATGTGGAGAAATAGGAAAATTTTTACACTGTTGGTGGAACTGTAAACTAGTTCAACCATTGTGGAAGACAGTGTGGTGATTTCTCAAGGATCTAGAACTAAAAATACCATTTGACCCAGCCATCCCATTACTGGGTATATACCCAAAGGATTATAAATCATGCTGCTCTAAAGACACATATACATGTATGTTTATCACAGCACTATTCACAATAGCAAAGACTTGGAACCAACCCAAATGTTCATCAATGATAGACTGGATTAAGGTAAAGTGGCACATATACACCGTGGAATACTATGCAGCCATAAAAAAGTATGAGTTCATATCCTTTGTAGGAACATGGATAAAGCTGGAAACCATCATTCTCAGCAAACTCTCGCAAGGACAGAAAACCAAACACCACATGTTCCCACTCATAGGTGGAAATTGAACAATGAGAACACTTGGACACAGAACGGGGAACATCACACACTGGGAACTGTCATGGTGTGGAGGAAGGGGGAGGGATAGCATTAGCAGATATACCTAATGTAAATGATGAGTTAGTGGGTGCAGCACACCAACATGGCATATGTATACTTAAGCGACAAACTTGTAGGTTGTGCACATGTACCCTAGAACTTAAAGTATATATATATATATAAATAGTATGATATTTAACATGGAGGCAATATACAGTAATTAGAACTAATACAAAAGTTCAACAAAGTTGTCATATATGAAATGAATGAACTTATGAAAAGAGCAGTACTTATTTATACTGACAATAGCAAAGCATTAGTATATTTAAAAGTATCATGGTAAAAATGATAAAAATATTGTTCAAGAATTACCCTAACAAAGAATGCATTGGCCTTATTGTTCAAACTGTTAATTTATCAATAAGTGTAAAGGATAGAGTTAGCAATTGGGAGAAAATTATACTATTCTTTCTTGTTAACATCCTAGCCACATTTCCTGTTGTTATTGGTGCAAAAATAATGCAGACAAAGTATGTGATAGATGAGCAGCATTTACCTTATATTTTAGTTCGTTTATTGTAAATAAACCTGTACTCTATGAATTACAGGACTTGGCTTCCTAGAATATATAAAATTTTAGGGGATTAAAAAGGAAGACATTTTATAATAGAAATAACTGCCTTTTTGCAAATTTGTTCTGCATAAATCATTTGAAATCTCACATGCATAATGGGAAACATAGTTTATTCTGGCACATGAAGAAAGAAACTGGGACGCTGAAAAATTATCAGGCATATCCATGTTTTATCTGTGCTTTGAAACTAGCTAGATTCTTTAAATTATTAGAAAATGTGCTGCAAAGAAAATCTCTAGTATGAATCTAACTTGGAACGTTGACTCTTTATTTTACATCAAAACTTAGAAGACTTAAATGGCAAAAGTTAATAGATTCATGGATGGGAAACTTAACTTTTTCTTTCTTTCTTTTTTTTTTTTTTAATTTTTGGGAGTCTCACTCTATAGCCAGACTGGAGTGCAATGGTGTGATCTCAGCTCACGGCAACCTCTACCTCCCAGGTTCAAGGGATTTTCTTACCTCACCCTTCGGAATAGCTGGGACTACAAGCAAACACCACCACACCCAGATAATTTTTGTATTTTCAGTAGAGACAGGATTTCACCATGTTGGCCAGGATGGTCCGATCTGTTGACCTTGTGATCTGCTCACCTCGGGTTCCCAAAGTGCTGTGGTTATAGGCCTGAGCCACCACACCTGGCCAGGAAACTTAATTTTTAATATATCAACTCTGCAAAAATGTATATACACTCAATAAAATTCCAATAGAGAGCTAAGAGACACTTTTGGCAAATTAAGCCTACACTATAATTTTTATAATAGAATAAAATTAAGTAAGTAAATCTGTTATAATTCTTAAAATGAAGAGCAAATATATGTGTATGTATACACATCTGTGTACATGTATACATACATACACTGTTACTGAACACTGTTGAACTTTGTATACATATTAACCCATGTACGGGTTAACACTAATAGAGTCTATGAAGTAGACATTATTATGTTTATTTTATAGATGAATAGACTGAGGCACAGAGAGTTAAATAAGGTACACAAATTTGTTAATTTTTTTTTAAGTAATTTGGAAGCAAGATTTTCCCCTAAACTGTTTCTGTCCAGAATCAGTGTTCTTTACTCCTTTGCTGTACTGTCTTTGAGGAAATATATATATAGCTAATGTTTGCAAGAACAGCCTCAGTGATAATGAAAATGCATACTAATACAAAAAAAGCATACCCTTTTGCAAGTAGCAGATTGACAAAAATGTAAAGGCAGTACGCTATGAAATATAAGAATATAGAGAAATTGAAAACTTCAGTTTTGCCAGTGAGAATGTAAATGTGCAGACATTGAAGTTATTTATTAATATCTGGTAAAAACATACATGCAAATCTCCCATATCCAGTCATCATTCGCACAGCAAAATATAAATCATCACCAAACCTTTCCCACAAGTCTGCAAGGAGATATTGGTGAAAGCATTCATCACGGGTTGTAATCCTTGGTAGCCAAGAGGTATAGGCAATCTACAAGTCTGTCACTGGAGGAATAGATTTATAAATGTGGTGTGTATATACACACACACACACACAAGTACACATGCACACACACATATATATGATAACATATATTTCACATATATATGATATATGACATTTATCATACATATGTGATAAATGACATGCATCTAATATGATGAGTTATATTTACTATAAGAACATGGTATATCTAAAAACTCCAATGTAAAAATAAGAACAATACAATTTATAGGACAATTCTGTTTATGAAAATTAAAACTGATACTTAAATCAAATATATATAATTTTTAAAAGATACAGTTATACCTAAATCAACCTAATTTAGATGCACTGAAGGTATGCATTGGGTACGCTAGAGAAACTGCCATCGGTTTTGTGGGTGGGGGAAGAGTAGAAATTAACCTCATGTGAAAAAAATGCAGCAAAAATAATAGAGAAGTTGAAAATGCAAGAAATATTAGCTTACAAACATGTATCTTTTTGTATTTTTTGGAACATTAATATTTTGTTAATCAAAAATCAAATTATGCATACATTTAATATATCAATTTCTTTCATCTATTTTCTGCTAAAAATTGAAAGATTCAGTATTTTCAAAATAAGCTACTATAATACTAAAGTCAACAGCAGATGTGCCTGCAACCATTTGAAATTTACATATATGTATTTTACAGCTTCATGCTTTAACACACCTTAATTTAATATTTTTTAGCCTAAGACTGTTAAGGAACTGGTTTCCCTTTAATAAGCATACTCATGAACCATACATTTATTTTACTAATATGCCTAGTATTTTTTTTATTTAATTAATAGTCAAGAAAACTATTTTAAAGAAGATAAATTTAAAATGAGGAGCTTTTTCTAAAATAAAGGCAAAAACATGATTGTTATATCTAAAACTTCAGCATCCTAATATAAGGCATTATGAAAATGTGATATTAAGATATCCATAGTATTAATCCAATTAATTTTATAACTTATTTTTCATTTTAATGCCAACTGAATGTAAACAGAATGAGAGCGTTTAATCCCTAGCATTGCCTCTTGAGAGTTTTCCTTGATTTCAGATACGATGTGAATGTTGGATGACTCACTCAATATGATTCAGTGCCCTTGAGGAAGGTTGAATAGAATAGCTCAAACAGGGAAGATGAATTCCCTACAGCATCCCAGACTGTAGCGTTTTTAAAAGCTAGAAATGTTTTTCCACACAATTAGCACAAAATCACATTGTCAAGGATTTGCCTTCAGGTCATTAACTAATATGTTTGCTAACAATTTGCACAAAATAGATTTAAAAAATTAAAAATTTTTCTGCCTGAGTCATAACTGTGATGATGGACTTGGAATTAAACCATTCTTGCTGGAATTCTATCAATAGTCTTCTACTTTTAGTATTTCTGTTGTAACCCCAAAATGACATCCAAAAAATGTATTTTCTATCTCATCTTTTAATTTAATTGTTAATATTTTTAAGCAAAATTCATCTGTCTTTTATATTTGATTATTCTTTTCTTGATAACAAATGTGTCTTTTATCATAAAAATTAGAACAATGTGTGTTCTCTGTAAAATTGTGTTAATGTTGTAGTATTTGTATGGTGCACAGAAGGATCATATTAAATATTTAATATTGTGACAAAGACTAAAGAATAAATAGAATAATGCAGCATTTATGAAGAAAATTGAGTATAATTAAAGATAATCTTGAATTTGGGATATCTCTCAAATAAGAAATTTGAAACAAACAAACCAAAAACTTTAAGGATGTTGTTGGATGTTAATATGTAAATCCTAAACTTAGGCAGAGTGAAAATTCTCTAAAATCAAGTCCTAAAAGGCATATCAACAGTTCTTAGGTTAATATGATCTATCAGTATAGGTGGGGCATAGAACAATTAGGACAACATCTTTATAGGGGCATAATTACATGTTGCAGAGTAGCGACCCAGTTCTTATTCATGTTGAGTGACAGAACCTGAGATTTTGCATATGCCAAAACAAGAATATAATCATTTTCCCAGCTCATAGGGTTTTGTGAAAATTAAAAGTATTTACATCATTAAGAAGGATAAAGTGATGGAGAAAATGCATGTAAAGGGACTGTAAGGCATTCATTAGCAAAGTAACTCAGTTCCATCTTTCGACATTGTGACAGTGGATATATGAGTGTGCCTCAACAAAATTATAAGTCAGTGTCTCCAAATTGGTAAAAACATGACAGCTCACAGCTGTTTGGGTGACACACTCCTCACAGGACTGCCTATATCCTAGAGAGGTGCAGGTATCTTGGAGTAAGTTGGGAACTTGAATACTCCCTTTGCTCTCTTCTTGGTATATTCACACAAGCCAGTGACACTACTATTACAGACAACTGAGAGGGAAAGAGTAATGGCAACAGGTAGCGAGATCCCATCTCCCAGAAATGAGGTAGAGTGACCTCCTGCCAACTGGGCCTTTCCTCCTCTGATTGTACTATCAGTCACTTTGAAGATGGCAGGAGAAAAGCTATAGAAGTTTGAACCCTCAGGACAAGATGGGAAAAGGAAGTCAGAATCTCATCTCTCTCTACAGAATGAAATGTTGTTGGTGAAAAAAATCTAACCAGACTAGAGAAGCTAAGCTTAAGGTAGAGACTCTTGATAACATTAGATACAGTATCTAAGAGATAAGCCAAGTTCCAGCAGGCAGGACTTGTCAAGAATGGGATTACTCGAGTATGTTTATTTTCCTTGTTTGTTTCTTCTCTATTCCATCTCCATCAGATTCTTTGTACAAGAATCTTTGTTTTCTTCATCTTAATCTTAAAAGCTTTAAAGAGGAGTAATTATTAATCTATTTTAAGGTATGTGTACTGCAATTGTCTATCTGAATCTTCATGTGTTGTCCACTTTGCTAAATTGTGCCATGCAGAGTTTTTTTTCTTTTTTTAAGATAAAAATGTCTACTATTTTTCTATAGATTCTAGGTATTTTTTGTTCATTATGATGGCATAACTTTAATTTGTGATATTATGATTGACCTCATACATTCTGGGAAATATCTGTGTCTTATTATTGTGTTATCTGATGAATCATATCTCCCCAAAATTCATAGGTTGAGGTTCTGACCACCAGTACCTTAGAATGTGACTACATTCTGGAGTCCTTGGAGAAAGGGCCTTTAAAGGGGGTTAGGGAGTGTTTGAAATATAATAAATGGATGTGTGTAGGCCCTGAGTCAATATGACTGTTTTCCTTATGAGAGAATATTAGGACACAGAGAGTACACAAAGGGAAGGCTATGTGAAGACATAGAAGATGACCATCTACCCATCTACCAGCCAAGGTTGGAAGCTTCAGAAGAAGCCAACCCTATTGACAATTCGATCTTGGATTTCTAGCCTTCAGAACTGTGAGGGAATAAACTGTTATTTAAGCCATCTAGTTTTTGTTCCTTTGTTGTAACATCTCTAGAAAACTAATACATTTGGGTGTATATATAGATCTGAAAATAATACACATACCCTGTAAAAATATGTTGTGTTTTGGTGGTAGTAAGGAGGAAAAATAGAGAACACACTCAGCTTTATCTCAGATAATAACCCAATGTGAATATCACTAAATGACTAATTCCTTCTTTTTTCTAATATATTGAAATGAAACATCATTAATGAAATCCCATATGTGTCTAGGTGGAAACCTGAACTCTATTCTGCACTGCATAGGAAACTATGTAGGTTTGGTACTTGAAAACCAAATTTTTGGACATGTGATCAGTGAAGTGGACTTGGAAATGCAAAGATTGTGGTTAATGCTAAGATCTGAAATATGCTGGTTTTAACCTACTATTTGCAAGTATGTCAAACAAGGGTAATGGCTACCTTGGTCAGGATTGGTTTAAGAACTGTGGAGCCCATGACTACGTGATATTGTAGAAGAAAGCAGCAAAACACGAAGACAGCCAAAGAGAAATGTATTACCACTGTTATGCTAATAATTTATTGCCTTTACTAGAGAAAAATGAAGCTGGTCTATAATAATTCAGTTTTCTATAATTACACTGACTCCTTTTAATTGTCTGGTTTCTGCTAAATGAGCTTGAAGATCATCTTTCAGATTATATTAGTCAGAATTTTTCCTTGGTTTGGTACAAATTAGCAGTATGATTCAGATGTAATTTTATTTTTTTACTTTGGCTATAATTTAGTTTCATTTCATTCCTGTCATATGCAAGCAATTAAAAATAGATATCATCTTGTCTTCAATCTAATGTAATTAATAAACCTATACTAAAATTTCATTACTTAGTAATAGCATGATTATGTTTACATGATTGTTTTCACATAAAACTAAGCTTATTAATAATGTTTTAAACAGAATTATAATGAAAGTTATTAATCATATTTTAAAAATAATTTAATAAAATGTATTTGTGTAATGTATATCTGTAAGTAGATTCATTTTATTAAAGCTCTACATGTACAAAACAAAACATATTTCATTAAGTGAAAATGCCTTTTCTAATTTTTAAAAATATTCTAGACTTTTTAAACAAATGTAACATAATGACAGAGAAGGAAGATAAGTAACTTGTTTTATCAGATGTTTATTGTCTTTATTGCAGCAATCATATTTTGTACCTAACTCTGCATTAATGAAAAAAATTGATAAGCATTTATTAGTCATACAGGACTGTTGGTTGGTGATTTACAGTTGTTTTTTCTTTGTTGATCTGGTCTACACTGTGCTCATGCATGCATCTGTCATCAGATGGCTGTTGGCCTCCAATGGGATGACTGGTAGAAATTGAACCTGCATAACATATCTCCCGCCTATAGTAAGGTAACAGAAGAATGCCCTGAGGCATTGGTAAAGGTAGTAGTGAGAAAGTGGAAATAGACAACTGATTTTTTGAGGTTCTGCTTGAGTCAATAGCCCACATCCATTTGGTCAAAGCAAGCACTGTGATTTAGCCAAGGTTCAGTGTAGGAGAGCAACTGCAGTGAAGATAAGTAATGGTGATAAAATAAAATTATTTCTTCAAACTATCCAACTTGAGAAGTTGAATCCCTTATGCTTATGGAAAAGGTTTACAGAGGTTCTGTAGGTCTCGTTTATTATGGCATTACATGTTGCAGTGATTCAAATTTTACCTCTAGCTTTATATTCCAATCAGTCTAAATTAGAAAGGTTTAAATAAATTTGATCACTAGTATTCACATTTTTCTCTATGTGATGATGATAATTTCTCTAAACAAAATGGTGCTAAATATTTTTAAGAGGTACAGAATACATCTAAGTAGATGGAACTTCACTGCCTCAAAGATATACCCTGAGATGTTAGAATTCAAAAATTAAAGGTTAAAGCAGAATAATGGGGGATATCATACATTTCACTTTCAGATTTTTGAGTAAACCTCTTATTTCTTTGATAATTTATTCAGAGATAATATGTGCATCAAAATTATGTATGAATAATAATGATGATTATTATTTTCATTTAGCAAAAGTAACAACCAGAAACACTTTTTTAATTCATCTAATTGAATACATTTTTGGCTTTTTAATCAGAATTTAGTTTATCACAATTTCTTCAGGCTATTTTCTCAGGATTCCTCTCTGGCCTGTTAGGGTCACTGAACATAAGATATAGTAACCAGAACCTAAAATAACTAACAGTCTGTGATTCTCAATTTCTTTTTGAGTTTGTGTTATTTTTCACTTATTTTCATGCTTTCATTCCCCACACAGATAATCATATACTAATTCTATTTTGGAACAAGGACAGTAAAATATTATTTGTTTCTTAAGTAATGTGTGTGTGTATATATATATATATATATATATATATATATATATATATATACACCTTTTTTTTTTTTTTTTTTTTTTTTTTGAGACGGAGTCTCACTCTTTCACCCAGGCTGGAGGGCAGTGGTGCGACCATCTCGGCTCACTGCAACCTCCACATCCCAGGTTCAAGTGATTCTCCTGCCTCAGCTTCCCGAGTAGCTGAGATTACAGGCGACTGCCACCATGCCCTAATAAATTTTGTATTTTTAGTAGAGATGGGGTTTCACCATGTTGGCCAGACTGGTCTCAAACTCCTGACCTCAGGTGATCTAGCCACCTTGGCCTCAAAATGTGTTGGGATTACAGGCATGAGCCACCACGTGTGGTCAATGTTGATATATTAAACTAGATATTAATAAAATATTACAAATCGTTTTTAGAAAAAAATGACATCTTACAGTGTTTCAATTATTTCTTTGTTTTTACTATTTATAATGTAAATCATGGTCAACAAATTATATAGATCAGTAATATCTTGTGAAGTTTCTTTAAAAGATACTTGATCCTGGCTGGGCATAGTGGCTCATGCCTGTAAGCTCAGCACTTTGGGAGGCTGAGGTGGGTGGATCACCTGAGATCAGAAGTTCGAGACCAACCTGAACAACATAGTGAAACCCTGTCTCTACTAAAAATAAAAAAAAAAAAATTAGCCAGGCGTGGTGGCACATGCCTGTAGTCCCAGCTTCTCAGGAGGCTGAGGCAGGAGAATTGCTGGAACTCGGAGAAGGAGGTTGCAGTGAACCGAGATCATGCCATTATACTCCAGCCTAGGCAACAAGAGTTAAACTCCGTCTAATAAGAAAACACTTGATGCTATAAATATCTGAAATTTATTAGACAATATTCATGGACTATAAAACAGTAAATCATGTAGATTATATTATTTTCTTCATGCAGTTTTCAAGTACTGTACTTTGATTTGAAGTAGGCTGGTAAATGTTTAACAACCAGATCTGAAAAACAAAGTCCTAATTTGAAGGAAACAAAGTTCAAGCTGCCAACATGATGTCATAAGTGTTAAATTGATTGTGTGTAGGCTCTGTGAGCAGGTTCCTGCATTCTACTGAATCCTTGATTATCTCATCTCATTTTCTTCCAGTCATAAAGTTATTGATATGGTATATTCTCTGGCAAAGGAAATGCATACAGGTTTTGCTAAGAAAAAATAAATTTCTTTGGGCATTTGGGGCCAGGACTAAGTGCGATGTATGGACTACAGGGAGCTGGACAACTTATCATCCTGTCAAAACGGTACAACATTTAGTCAGCTCTAGAAGGCTGCCTCTGGAATATCCAGAATTTGTTGTCCATAAAATCATGTTCATTGGTTGTTTGTCCATTAATAAAGATATATTTTCATTTATATTATATGTGATAAAATGTAAGTAGACTTTGACCTCCCCTAGAGGCAAATCCTACTCTACACTACCAAGATAATTATGGTAGTAGGTAAGTTATGGAACAGTTGGGGACTCAACAATCATTTTTCATTATTAACTAATAGTAATTTAATAATTGTAATTCAAAATAGTAACATTAAAATATTATGAAATTTCTGATGATTTCCAAGAGAAAATAGAAAAGTCAACATTTCTGGTTCAAAGGTTGGCTCTTAAAATAACTGACCATAATTTTGTGGTCTCTTCTGTGAAAGACACATTATTAAGCATCAGGCAGTTATGTCTAGTGAAAAGAAAAATAAAGAGTTGTATTCATTTCAAAAAGTTAAATTTTATTGGCTAAAAAGGGATTAAAATACCTAAAAATGCAACTTACAAGGGACGTGAAGAACTTCTACAGGGAGAACTACAAACCACTGCTAAAGGAAATAAGAGAGGAAACAAACAAATGGAAAAACATTCCATGCTCATGGAAAGGAAGAATCAATATTGTGAAAATGGCCATACTTTCCTAAGTAATTTATAGATTCAATGCTATTCCCATCAAGCTACTGGTGACTTTATTTGCAGAATTTGAAAAAAAAAAAAAAAAAAAAAAAACAAAAAAAAAAAACCTACATTTCATATAGAACCAAAAAAGAGCCCATATAGCCAAGACAATCCTAAGCAAAAAGAACAAAGTTGGAGGCATCATACTACCTGACTTCAAACTACACTACAAGACTATGGTAAGCAAAACAGCATGGTACTGGTACCAAAACAGATATATAGACCAATGGAACGAAACAGAGGCCTCAGAAATAACACCACCTATCAACAGCCATCTAATATTCAAGAAACCTGACAAAAACAAGAAAGGGGGAAAGGATTCCCTATTTAATAAATGATGTTGGGAAAACTGACTAGCCCTATGCACAAAACAGAAATTAGACCCCTTCTTTACACCTTACACAAAAAATTAACTCAAGATGGATTAAAGACTTAAATGTAAAACCCAAAACCATAAAAATCCTAGAAGAAAACCTAGGTAATACCATTCAGGACATAAGAATGGGCAAAGACTTCATGACTAAAACACCAAACGCAATTGCAAAAAAAGCCAAAATTGACAAATGGGATTTAATCAAACTAAAGAGTTTCTGCACAGTAAAAGAAACTATCATCAGAGTGAAGAGGCAACCTACAGAATGGGAAAAATTTTGCAATCTATCTGTCTGACAAAGGTCTGATATCCAGAATTTACAAAGAACTTAAACAAATTTACAGGAATGAAACAAATAACCCCATCAAAAAGTGGGCAAGGGATATGAACAGACACTTCTCAAAAGAGATATTTATGCGGGCCAGAAGCAGTGGCTCACGCCTGTAATTCCAGCACTCTGAGAGGCCGAGGTGGGCGGATCATGAGGTCAAGAGATGGAGACGATCCTGGCTAACACAGTGAAACCCTGTCTCTACTAAAAAATATAAAAAATTAGCCGAGAGTAGTGGCGGGCACCTGCAGTCCCAGCTACTCAGGAGGCTGAGGCAGGCGAATGGCGTGAACCCGGGAGGAGGAGCTTGCAGTGAGCCAAGATCGTGCCACTGCCCTCCAACACTCCAGCCTGGGCAACAGAGCAAGACTCCGTCTAAAAAAAAAAAAAAAAAAGAGAGAGAGAGACATTTATTCGGCCAACAAGCATATGAAAAAATGGTAATCATTACTGTCATTAGAGAAATGAAAATCAAGACCACAATGAGATACCATCTCATGCCAGTTAGAATGGTGGTTATTAAAAATTCAGGAAACAGATGCTGGAAAGGCTGTGGAGAAATAAGAATGGTTTTACACTCATGGTGAGAGTGTAAATTAGTTCAACCATTGTGGAAGACAGTATGGTGATTCCTGAAGGATCTAGAACCAGAAATACCATTTGCCCCAGCAATCCCAGTACTGGGTATACACCCGAAGGATTATAAATCATTCTACTGTAAAGACACATGTACATGTATGTTTATTGAAGCACTATTTACAATAGCAAAGACTTGGAACCAACTCAAATGCCCATCAATGATAGACTGGATAAAGAAAATGTGGCACATATACACCATGGAATGCTATGCAGCCATAAAAAAATGAGTTCATGTCCTTTGCAGGGACATGGATGAAGCTAAGCTGGAAGCTTTCATTCTCAGCAAACTATCACAGGAACAGAAAATCAAACACCGCATGTTCTCACTCATATGTGGGAGTTGATCAATGAGAACACATGGACACAGGGAGGGAGACATCACACACCAGGGCCTGTCAGTGGATGTCGGGGAAGGAGAGGGGGAGGATTAGGACAAATACCTAATGCATGTGGGGCTTAAAACCTGGATGATGGGTTGATGGGTGCAGCAAACCACCATGGCACATGTATACCTATGTAACATTCCTGCACATTCTGCACATGTATCCTAGAACTTAAAGGGGAAAAAAAAACCCTGAAATTGTAATTTAAATGGTACGAAAATATGATGAACTCTAAAGCATAGTTATGAAACAAGTGAAAAAAATATAAAACTTCAGAAAATTCAAAGCACTGTCACACAATATCATATATAACCACTCCAATAAATCTTTGTGAAGTAACCAGGAGCAATGTTGTTGCTACTTACATTCAAATCTCTTATTTGCTGCTTGGTAATGTTTTCTGCTACATTTGGTCAATTTATCCACATTAATTATTCGATTTCATTTCTTAAAAAATGTGAATTGCAATTGTACCTAATTCTAGCATATAATTTTTGGGTTAAATAAAAATATGTTTATAAAACTCTTATCAGAAGTTTAGCTCAATAGATGTTAGTTAATAATATTCCTAACGTAATGTTGATAAAACTGCTAAGTAAAGATAAATGATTTGTTTCTGGTCACATAGTTTACACAAATACCAATGAAAATTTGACTTGATTTTAGACAGGTTGAATGCTGTTACTATGAATTAATATTTCCTGAATTTAAAAAAAAACGTGATTTAAAATAAGAATACATTTGCTAATAAAACAGTAGACGTAAATATAACATGCCATTAAATTTAAAATGGATATATTGACAGTATATTCAAAACCTTCTGTTCTTCACATCTCACTGCTGGGAAATGAAAAGTTAGGCTGCCAATTGGAGAGAATATTTGCAAAACACATAACTATTAAAGGGCCTATATCCAGAATATATTTTAAAAATTTTAAAAACTAAATAAACAACAATAAGACAAGCTTCCAGTAAAAAACGAGCAATACAATTCACAGATATTTTGCAAGGAAAGCTATGTTAATGACCAATACGCATATAAAATATACTAAGTATCATTTGTCATCAGGGAAACATCGACTCAAACAATAGCAAGATACCACTTTACACCCACTAGAACAGCTAAAATCAAAAGGTGGACTCTCATTTTTGAAAGTGTTAAAGCTTAGAGAATGCAGATCAGAATAAATTCCTTAATAGGAAAAGACAGGATGAAATTCTGAGCAGATACGGATAATTTAAACTTTCATAAACATATTTTTTAATAGGAAAGAAAGCAGGCATTTTGTGCAAAGACTAGGTACGATTATATTTGTGATAAGGTGATAATGTCAGGGCTCTTGAAAATATATATTTTCTTGGAGATCTATAAAGATTTTTCTTCTAGTAGTAAGAGATGTGAGGGCAATTGTAGGTAGCAGAGCAAGGAGAAGTTAAAATCTAGTTATGTTGGAAATCAGGAAAATGTAGGATTGCTGGAAAGTTTGAGTCTCTATCTACACTTTGGGTAATTGTATAGTGATATTACCCAATATTTTGTGTAGAGGCAGAATAATGGTAGACTGAGGGGAAAGAGTCCCGAGTCAGACCACATGAGTTTAGATCCCATGTTTGAAAAAAAAAAAATCTTTGTGATTTGGGGAAAGTTAAATGTTCTTTTGTTTCTCTTTTATCAGCTGTAAAATGAAAACACTAGCAGTGCTTGGGTTCTGTGTAGAGATGGAGTGAGTTCATATAAGTACATATTTAGATAGCTCTAACATATACTGCTATCTGTGTTAATAATAGCAATACCACTGGCCATGTTCAGCTGTTCTGGTATAGGTGAGGAAAAGTGCATTGTTTCAGAGAATCAGCGTTGGACATTTTTTCAGGTCAATACAATGAAGGACAAATAAAAACATAAAGAACAATTTCAAGGGTATTACAGTGAACCAGAATCTAATCTGAATAATGAGACAAATAAAAATATAAGGGATGATAGTATTGAAATTGTGCTGGCAGAGCTATCAAGTTGAATTTCTATATGAGTTGGCCAAGTAAGGAAATGAGACAAAAGTATAGGGCGCATGCTTTTAAAATGAGACAGTTCAGATTTCTGAGCCATTGCAATTGCCAAGCATAAAGGTTTTGAGGTATGAACGTGAAGATGAAGGCTGAGGTGCTAGGAGGAAACTGTTTTTGGAGATAAGAAGATCAAATTTGCTGAGTGATCCATTTCTGGACTAATCATCCATGGGTAGTTTGAAATTATAATGAGGTGTAAAAGCAACAGAGGTAAAGAGGAATATTATGGTCCAGATTCCCAGGGTTTTATAGTCTAAATGAGAGACAAGAAGAAGCTGGGATAGCACGTAAGATAGAAGGTGGTATAGTCTAATATCATGTGCTCCAGTGAAATGGAATCTTTTGTAGAAAAAAAAAAACAGGATGAAAGTTTTGAAAATGCAGCAATGAATGGAGGAGTCTACACTAACTCTGTTTTTGCAGCTGTCTAAAAGCCTTCAGCTAAGAGACATACTAAAGGGAACAATATATCTGAGGCATACCCAGCATAAAAAGACAAAAAGGAACTTTAGGAAAAGACTTTGAAGATGTAGAGGGTTTAATATAATCTTTCAGGAATATAGAGAAAGATGTGGAATTGGGGAAAATTAGAGAATATATAGAGAATAATTGAGTACAAATGAAAGTGAAGAAGGATGGATCTGGGAGCCTGGGACTTCTGGCCTTAAATAAGTGGAACTTAGTAAATGGGTTAGACCTGATGACCTCTGAAATACAAACAATCTGTCATATCTGATATGATATTTGTAGCATACATAGAACTATTCATTCCTATAGTTAATGATTGTTTGGGGGCCTAGAGGAAGGACAATCCAACAGGAGCACTCAGCATTTAGAGGACTTTCGGGTGACCATCTTTTCTGGAAACCATAAGGGAAGATTTTTCTCCTTTGATCCCCACTGAATCAGGAACCAGCCAACATCTGACATCTAAAAGGTCATAAACGAGTAGTCGCATTTAAGTGAATGAATTGATATGAAAATCAAAGTTCTGGAGAAGTTCTGATAATATATTTTTCTTTAGTAATATTACTTAAGTTATATAAAGCTATCTTATTATTTAGACGTCTTTTAATTTGTACCAATTGGTCCATGGAAATAAATTCAAATGCTTTTACCTGTTACTGGGGAGTACCCAAGAATGTCTCCAACACATTTTTTTAAGTTTATAATATTTTTTCTCCTAACATTGGTCAATCCTGTGGCACACTCAATAATATTCTCCTGACTTTGCCTGGTATTTTATTTTCCCTATCCATCCCTTCCTTATTTACCTAGTTCCAGACTACAAATATAGACTTATATATAATATATACACACACACACACACACATAGATATGTATGTGTATATATATGTGTGTGTGTATAGATAGATAGATAGATAGATAGATAGATAGATAGATAGATAGATATAGATTTGGTGAGAAATGTTGAACAGCTACTACGGACATCCCTTTTACTTCAGAATTTTGTGTATCTAGAAACCTAGCTCTCTAAACTGTTGATAGTCACTTAATAAATCTCTAGAAATAGAAAACAAAGAAACAAAGTTGGTATAGAGTTAAGTTCTTGTATTATGAACACCAAATCCCATTATTACATTCAAAATAATTTTTTCATGCAATATTTCAGTAATATCAGTATATATTTAGCAGTACATATGAACACTTTTTAATATAGACAAATATATTCAACTTATTATATGGAATGTAAAATGTGGTTCTCTATATAGTATTTCTTAAATATGGTGGTGAAAAAGATTTTAGTAGAATATTTCTGTAAGTTTGCAAGGGTGAAATAACATAGACTTCATAATGAATTATATCTATGTAAGTTGTTTTAACCCTGTTTCTGAATTATACAATTTATCACTTCTAGAATGTGCCATCGTTTTTGTAGTAATGCTGATCCTAAGCTTAACATTTGAATTCAAAGAGGAGATCAAAATTCTGATCCTTTATATCCTATACTTTGAGTTTTCCCTGAGTCCCTGGCGCTCTATGAGGCAGTAATGACAGCTTTCTTATTGAGAGGAGTCATTGATAACTATACCAACTCCTAAGGCACTGCTTTCTGACCTCACCACTGAAGAGTAAATTGATTTATTTCTTCTAAAAGCTACAGCAGGGAATTTTCAGAGCAATGACCCTTTTCTGTAACAGTAGTGTATCAAAACTGATGTGTAAGAAATAGAGTGGCTATCCATAAATTCTTAGAACATTAAAGTTGGTCATTCACCTGCCTGTAGGCTTCTTCCACATCTTTTGAGGAAGGAACAATGATAATCAAATAATTAAGAAATTTTCACTCCTCACTTGATCATGCTCTCATGTTAAAACTATACTATATGGCAATGTTTTTCAAAGTAGGTCCCTGGAACAGCAGCATAACATCATCTGGGCATTTTTTCGAAATCATTCTAATGTGGAATGGTTAAGTCAAGCTATTAACATATCAAACATTTTCATGAATTCCTTCAGGTCATAGAAAATAAATGAACTTTTTCTTAAAATTATATTACCTTGACATAAAAAAGATGTCACAAAAGAAAAACGATTGTTTAAAATATCTCATGAACACAGATGCAAAAATACTAAAAAAAAAAAAAAAAAGCACAACAAGTTTAATGATACATAAAATAAATATTATATGTCATCACCAAACTGGGTTCAATTATTTTAATTCATGATACAACTAATACCAGGAAATCAACTACTGTCATTTTTCACATTAATATAACAAAGGAGAAAACATTCATCTCATGACAAGATGAGAAAACTCATTTCAGTAGATTCAGAAAATGTATTTGTTAAAACAAAAATCACCAAATTTTCATCATTAAAAACCAAAAGCAAACGACCAATACCACTGCTATGTCCTTTCCGAATCTTACGTTGGAACTTAATCCTCAATGTGGCAGTTTTGAGAGGTGGGGCCTTTATGAGGTAACTGGGTCATGAAGGACTCTGCCCTTATGAATAGATTAACCCATTCATGAATTAAGTCAGGTGTTTTTTGTTGTTGTTGTTGTTGTTGTTGTTGTTGTTTTGGAGATGGAGTCTCGCTCTGTCGCCCAGGCTAGAGTGCAGTGACGCGATCTCAGCTCACTGCAAGCTCCGCCTCCCGGGTTTACACCATTCTCCTGCCTCAGCCTCCCGAGTAGCTGGGACTACAGGCACATGCCACCTCGCCCGGCTAGTTTTTTGTATTTTTAGTAGAGACGGGGTTTCACCGTGTTAGCCAGGATGGTCTCGATCTCCTGATCTCGTGATCCTCCCGTCTCGGCCTCCCAAAGTGCTGGGATTACAGGCCTGAGCCACCATGCCTGGCCAAGTCAGGTTGTTTTTAAATCTTTTGTTCCACAAGTTATGTGAGCTCCCAAGATTGAGAAACCAGTCCAAGGGAACAAAGGAGCAGCAGGAATTGAGTGTGATAAATATCGTCTTATTGGATTTGAGGAACCATTCCCAAACAGCATGGTTATGGGCTCCATTGTGATCCCTAGTGTTTATATGCTTCACTCCTACCTTCCAATAATGCAGAAATAATGTAGAATGTGTATTTGGAGATGACATCTTTAAAGTAGTTATTAATGTTAAATGAGGTAATATGAGTGGATCCTAATCCAATATGACTGGTGTCCTTTTAAAAATGGGAAATTTGGATACAGCTGAGAACATAAGGAAGCCTATGTGAAAATGTAGGGTGAGCATGGTTGTCTACAAGCCAAGAAGAGAGGCCTCAGAAGAAATCAACCCTGTTAATATCTTGATCGCAGAAATCTAGACTCCGGAACTGTGAGAAAATATGTTTCTGTTGTTTAAAACACTCAGTCTATGATCACTTGTAACAACAAAACCACTCAGTCGATGATCACGCATAACAACATGATCATGTTGTTATGATCACTCTAATAAATTAATACAAGTTTTATTAGTCCCTGATTACCTTCTGAAAATTATACCTGTGAAACGAGACTCAATAAGAAGAAATCGGCCACCAACAAGTTGATGTTGGCCCTTCTACACTACCATTTTGAATAACCTCCTCATTTCCATTGATCCTTTGAGTCACAGGTTCTGAAACCTAGTTTTCTATTCACTTTGTGCACTATCTAGGCACCCAGCATTTATGCTTCTTTGTTAGTATTTTGTCTTGCACCACTGCAGCTGTTTCTTCTGCTGCCTCTTATGGAACAGTTTTTGCCTAAGAAATCCAACTCCTAAGGAGATATTTTTTCTAAAGTTAATCAATTCAGAACCCACATGAGAAGCAACATGAGCTCATGTAGTTCTTTGCACTAGCCAGTAGACTCAGAGAATATCCTATTTTCATGTAGTTCTTTGCACTAGCCAGTAGACTCAGAGAATATCCTATTTATGATTTCCTTATATATATTCGATTGACTTACAATAAAATAAATTACAATTCAAGGATATGAATTGATGTAACCCTACTCATATAGGCTTAGCATTAATAATGTAAAGCTAAGACCTCCCTAGTGCTCTGAAATACACCCAGAATTCAGCTGCTACACAATATAAGGCAGCAAATAGTCTGGCAATCAATGTCTAAAAGAACTCTAATTTGGAGTTAGGTGCTCTTTTGCTTAAAATTATTTGTACTTCATCTATGCCTACTTGGAAAATGCTGTACTTGTGAAATAAGCAGTGAAAGCATGCATGTGGAAGCAACCTGTACCAACTAAACGTACAGATGTTAGCCCGCAGAGTCATAGGTAATTTCACCTTTTCAGGGAGTAGTTTCAGTTTCCATGATTTTTGTTCGCTAAGCCCCTAGCTGCCAGCCTTTGTTTATCAGTCCGCAGTTGGATTCCGCTGGCTGTTAAGCCTCACAAGGTCTGTCTTGAAGAGCATTGAAATGCCCTAAGTGTCCCTTTGTGTGTTCTTTCTTAGACCCAAATGACTACCAAGCCTAGAGATGTCTAGCCCTTCTCCTGAAACTATAGGCATCTTTCCTTAAGGTGATGCCTTTGCATAGGTCCCTGCAATCACCACAGAACTAGTTTAAATATCTTTCCCAATCCTCAGGAATAAAAATCAAATGTTCAACTGTA
This sequence comes from Macaca fascicularis, assembly GCF_037993035.2. Taxonomy (NCBI): domain Eukaryota; kingdom Metazoa; phylum Chordata; class Mammalia; order Primates; family Cercopithecidae; genus Macaca; species Macaca fascicularis. The sequence goes on along the minus strand of NC_088391.1, from coordinate 60,294,394 downwards.
AAAATATCACCTGGATAAAACTAAGCCTCTCCTAAGGTTAAAAGACTCTGCCCACATACTAAAATCCAAGGCCCAATGCCATACGTCCTCTGCACAGGAGTAGCCTTAATAATTTCCCTATATTATCATTTTTGTTTTCTGCTTTAGGATATCTAACAAGCACACCAAAGTTTAAGGACTCTGAAATAAATGGCTCAAAACTGCATATGTCCCAGGGAGAGACAGGACGTTGTGTAATATACACTATTCAGGAAATAAATTAATAGTAGCTATTCTCTGTAGATAAGAACAATGGAGCATATCAATATGTATTTGAAGTAAACCACTCTACCTTCCTAAGGCAGAATGAGTAAAATTGTGTAGAGAGGCCAGAAAGTACACTGAAAACCTTCCAAATGAATATGAAAAAAAAAAATGCCATTCTTTCCCCCCAAGAAAGAGCAAGTGAATAGAGACCTACTCTTAGGGAAAACTGTTGACTATTCATGGAATGACATTCAGGAACAGGTATGAGAGTTTCCTGTTCTGTAAGAGTAGGGGGTTAAATATAAGCAATGCAGCCCTAGCCAGAAAAATCAAGTAACTTAGAAATAAGTTTAAACTTTCCAGACCAGGCAACCACAGTCTTTCAGTCTGTAATGTCTTTTTGAAAAGGTCAACACTGACCTAAATTGTAGAGATCAATTAAAATACATTCTAATTTAAATATTAGTTTCAACTCCAAAATTCCATTATTGTCTTTAAAATTGACAATCAAAATCACCAACAACCAAAAACAACCACTTAATTTTAGCTTACATTCAAAGGACATTTCCTAAAGTTAATGAAAACAAAATAAAACTACAGCAATGGTTTGTTTAAGTGACTAATTACTTCATAGAAAATTACCTTTCTTCCTTAAAACAGTGTGAGGCTGCCAAACTCACTTCTGTTGTAGTGAGGAGCCTCATGTTATTTGGCTTCTGGGCTCCATCTGTGTTTGTCTGCATCTGCTTTTATCCTCCTCAAACTCCTCTCAAAAGGAGCACAGAGAATCTGCAATTCATGTCAGGGCACCCAGCCAGATTAGAAGCTGCCAAATATCAACATCAGGTTTTGTGAGAAAAATTAAGTTACTTAAGCCTTTTCTGTAGCATAGCAGTGGTGGTGTTGGATGAAAGGTTATGCAGTTTGGATCTCTATTTCCATCCTGCTGAGAAAAGATAATTTGGAAGTAAGAATGTGAGGTTATGATGTGATTTGGACATTTTATGGTGACCTAACCTTTTCAAATGCTATTCTTACTGTGTCTGGTTTTGTTGGTGGTGATTTTCTTTACTGTTTTTCTGCAGTTCTCACACTACAACTTAGAGAGTAGAATGTGAATAACTTCACATATTACATTTTTAAGAGTTTTGTGGTTCTATGCACATCTTCATTATCCAGTGCAGTAAAAGTAATAACATGAATGTTTTTTTCTTCATTAGCACTCTGGTTGTTTTATTCCTAATAAGTGATTTTCAATTCACTTACAATAAAATAAATTATAATTCAAGGATATGAATAATAAGAAATCTCAATAAATAGACAATTATTGAGGATACTTTTAATATGTATTCATCAGTAAATAATAATAGCAATAGTATGTCCTCATAGGTTTACTTTGAGATTTAAATAAATCAATATAAGAAAACTGTTAAGAATATATAGTTAATGATGAATGAAATTAGTTACAATTATTATAGTAATGCATACTTTGAATCCCTCATAGGAAAGATGTTAATAGCAGGAGAAATATTGTAAATGTTTATAAAACTTTGTAGTTTGATAAAGTGTCTTCATATGCATCAATTCATGTGAGCCTTATGACAGCTTCATAAAGATAAGAGCAAATAAAAAATTATAAATTTAAATGTAAAAATCCATCTATCTACAAAATTTAATGACAAAGTATTTTTATGTCTTATTCAAGTCACTCAGTTAGTAGGAAATGACAGAACCTCAGGATTTTGTCCATAAATCTGTGACTCTTTGTTTAATGTCATGGATATGAGACTCAGAATTCTTCGGGGAATTTTTTCAGACTGTGCTGTATGATGGTGAAAGAACTTTTTCTACTTGTCCATTAAGGACAATTAGTTGATAGCTCCAAAATGCTTTACCATTGTGTATTTGACTCAAAAATCTGAATGCATAGGGTATTCCAGAGAACAGTACTGATATAGAGCTTGAGATGAAATAAATTCAGAAAATAAGTATGTAAACATGCCATAACCCACGTGACTTAATAGCTGATAAAGATAAATACATAAATAGATAACAGGCTTTATTTTATCCACGAGTAGAAGCAATAAATTAATATCATAGGTAGTAAGGAAAACAGCTTAGGTAATTTTGTCATTCAAGATCTCTCTTAGGTCCTTAACTGTGTAAATGCCTATGGATTTTCCTTTTTCTTTACATCCCTTTCAAGTAAGGGAAGACATACTTACACTCTTTCCATTCGTTTCTGGACTCTTTATGCCATTTTCACAAGGACAACATTCATACTTACTTTTTAAAGATTTTTTTTTTCCTGAATTTTGTGGTATCATAACTACAGAAAACTCTCATCATTTATTCAGCTTTTTCTAAAAATATGTAAATTAGATCCCACAGTATTTATTGCAGTTCATATTGTCAGTGTTAACACATCTCATGCTTTTATTAGCTATAGACCACAGATTCTGTGTCCCACAGGATTAGAAGATCTAAAACTACAGAATGGGTCTCTCTGAAAGTCTTCAATCAAAAGAGAAAAGAGACATAAAGGTGTTTCAGATAAAATATTGCAAACATTTTTTCATATTCTTTCTAAATAATTCTCTCTAATAATTTCATTCCACAAATACATAAGATAAAAGAGGCAGAAAGAGAGGTTCATTATGTTATCTTGTCCAGGTCTCTTGTCTCCGTTAATACTTAATAATGGGCAACTGCACCAATTGGTTCTGCATTGTGCTTTCAAAGAATCAAGTTTTCATATTTACATTTCAATAAAGCTGTAGCAGAAAAGCAAGATGTACAAAATGACTGTTATTCTAAGGCAATTGCTTAGGGCAATTTAAATAATAAAGGAAATTAATTATGTAAATGTCCAGCTATTCTCAGCCATTCACCCTTAATGAGCTTCAGCAGAGAACAGGGAAAGTTGTACTTCATTTCCTTTTTCCTTCAATCTTCTGTGACAATGATATTTACTAGAGTTAAACTGCTTAATGGAACTGATAAATTTCTAATATACAGTATAAATATGTTGGAGCATGTATCGTAGACAAAAGAACATACAAGACTAATACATTTATAAAAGCAGCATAGGTATTAAGGACTGAAGAAAAAGAGGTATAATTTTTAAAAAGGAAGAATAGTTTTTATAGTAACAATAAGAAAGTACCTTTTTATGGCATCTACTATAGCTGGAAGGAAATTTAGATATTGGAATTCGATCCAATGTCTCTCTTTTAGATGGAGATGCTGATGTGGAGAAAAGGCCAAGCATCTTGTCTCAGACTATATAACTAGATAGCAACAGAGCCTTCCCCAGATCCAAAGCATTTGACCTAAACACTTTCTAGCGTGTTATAGATGACTTTATTTTGCGTGATAAAATGATTTTATTTCTTCTCAAATTGTAAAAGTTCTGATAAGAGTTATATTTTGTTATCTAAGGAGACATTCTCTGATTTCTAGTTTTACATGGATCACAAAAAGAAAATTCTTCCATGATTTACCTAGAAAATCTATGGGTCCTTGGCCAGGCGCAGTGGCTCACACCTATAATCCCAACACTTTGGGAGGCTGAGGTAGGTGGATCATGAAGTCAAGAGATCCAGACCATCCTGGCAAACATGGTGAAACCTCATCTCTGCTAAAAATACAAAAATTAGCTGAGCCTCGTGGCGCACACCTGTAGTCTTAGCTACTCAGGAAGCTGAGGCAGGAGAATCACTTGAACCCGGGAAGCAGAGGTTGCAATGAGCCGGGATCATGCCACTGCACTCCTGTCTGGCAATAGAGCGAGACTCTGTCTCAAAAAAAAAAAAAAGAAGAAAGAAGGAAGGAAGGAAGAGGAAGGAAGGAAGGAAGGAAGGAAGGAAGGAAGGAAGGAAGGAAGGAAGGAAGGAAGGAAGGAAGGAAGGAAAGAAAGGAAATCAAATCTGTGGGTCCTTTTCTTTCTCTAAGTGATGTAGTGGCTCTTGTATCCCATAGTACTTGTTTGTGTTTCTAAAACTCCTGTAATAATCTTTAGGATGAGTTACACATTTCTGCATTTCTCTGACAGAATGAAGAAGAAATAGAGGTAGTAATTTTGAGCAGAACTACACTTGAGAATGACAGTCCCAGGAGATGAGGGGCAGTTTCTTTTTCCTTTATGACATGGAAAAACCTGTTTGTTTTTATAAACTCAAACTCATTTAACAAATCTGTATTGAACTTAGATAAGAAGCAGACTGAATGTTCTTAAATAAATTAGAAGTGATCCCTGCCTTTAAGTTATGAACAATTAATTGAGGGTATCACATTATCAAACAGGAAGGACATGAAACAGAATGTTAACTGAGAGCACTCTGAAAAAGCACTTAGAGAGTGCATGGCACATAATTAGTGCTGAACAGCTATTTTCAGACACTAAATTGGAATTTGATAAACACTGTAATAATGCTTGCAGGCTAACACAAGGAAAGAAGGCAGTTATGGTAGGACTTGAATAAATAGGTAGCATTTTAACTAATGTAACTTGACAGAATAAACAAATGAAAGAGGCAGTTTGAGGAAAATTAAGAAGGCAGAAAAAAATAGTAGGCACTTCGATAATCAAGATTAAAAGAAATTCTGGAAAGATTTATTCTTTCACATTTGTTCCTTTGCATGATCATAAACGCTCATGTAAAGAATGCAAGCACGTCATCCCTTACCTGAAATGAACAATAAAATAGCTCAGATTCTTAAGTCTGTTTGTTTTCATTTCCTTTGTAAATTGCTTTTCTTTCAGTCATTGCACCTTTTTGATTATGTAGACCAAACTACATAATAATGGTCTTTTATACATACATGGATTTTGTTTTCCTCCCTTATACTTCTTGCTCTTATCATGTATATGTTAGTAATATTTGCATTATCTATATATTTGGAGAGTAGCATGAGCTATAAATTTCCACATTCGCTTTGTGACAGCCTGCTGCATGATAGTAAGCTTATCATAAGCAAAGAAAATCAACACCTTCTCATCTACAGATTGCTTAAGTAGAGCAACATTGTGAAAAAAAAGTAAAAGCCCCAACCTAATGACAGATGTTGCTGTTTCTGCCAAGTGTCACTCTGTCTCTAAGCCCCATTTATGGAAAACCATGTAAGTTAATCAGCAGAATATAACTTTGTTTACAAGGTTTATATTGATAATCCCTTTCAGTGCGATGTAAATTCTTGGAAACTGATTTAAGTTGTTAATCTAGCTAAAGAAATGTCTTGAATTCAAAAGTTCTATGTTACCAAATAGTTGACAAAGATATTTACTTATTTTTTTTCAATTAAATTAATTGCAATAATTTGTACTCTGGAATAGATGAGTAGACTTAAGCATTGTTTGACACTGAAATCTCTCTTTCATGAAAAAATGTTCACAGATCCTACTAATACCTGTCTTTCTTTTATTAACTTGTACAAGTTACTCATTATATATAGATATAGTTATGTGTAAATAGAGATTGATATCAATTTATATTGAAATAAATTCCTATACATACAGACATATACAGTCCTGTGCCTCATAATGATATTTTAATCAACGGTGGACCACATATACAAGAGGTCTTCACAAAGTTCATGAAAAATGCATATTATGAAAAAAAAACTATGCATAGATTTCAAAAAAAAAATGTGCCAAAACAAGTAGTACCTACTTGTTATAACATGTGATCATTGCTGATATTTATGCAATGTGTTACATGTCTCTTATTGCAAGACCTGAGTTTATGGTGTTATAGGGTGTATAATCTGTTTGATAGTTCTATACTACTGCTATTATTATAATCTCTATTCTACAAATGAGAAACATTTAATAAGTGGCCATGTATAGATTTGAGTATAATTTTCTCTGGCCTTACGAATTTAGTATTGACTTATTCTATTATTCTGTCTATCAGTAAATCAGAGATAAAATAGGTCACATACCTAGTAAGGTGCTTGGATAACAGTAGGTGTTTCATGCCCACAACAATTATTTTCCTCTTTATGACCCTAGCTCTTCATTGTTTCACCCTTTTATTGAGGTACAAAGCCTGACAAACATAAAGCTGTACATATATACAACTTAATGAATTTGTAGATAAGTATACCCTGCTGTTCCCTCTGATTATTCCATGGTCTATAATGCTCTTCCCCACATTGATTTACAATATGTGTTTTCTCATGTAATGTAAGTCTTTATGTAAATATTGCCTCCTTCAATATTTCATTCCTGGCCTCACTAGCTAAAGTATCATCTTTATTATTTCCAGCTTAGTTTACTTAATTTGTTTTCCTTACTCCAACCATTATATATTTTTTATAGATAGTATATTTGTACAAATATACAAATAAGTATCAAATATGTGATGTGTCTAGTACCACACTGTTAAGCCCCATAGAGGTAGAAAAATTTTCTACTTTGTTCAATGTTTATGCCGAGTACCTAGAATAGTTCCTGACATATAGTTTATATTCAAACTATTTGTTGATTTTATTAAAGTAACAGTAACAACTTATATTTAAATTATCAAAAGTTGAACTAAGAAGTGGTATATAAAACGTAGAATAAAATATTGGAAACACTAACATGTAATGATAATACCATAAAGTATGACAAATATGATAATTCATTTTTTAAAACTTAGTATAGAAACATAAAGGTTAAAAAATGGTTAAAAAAAAAAGGTCTGTATTCTAGGGCTATAAGTTATTTTATTATTTGTTTGATCCCAAATTAAATGTCAATGATTAATGTTCTTGTCATTCATTATATCATTTGATTCTTGACAATGACTTTAATTTATAAATGAGGAAACTGGGATTTTAGGTAGCTAAACTGTCATGTATACTTTAAAAGGCTTAACCAAAATTAAATTTGGACACAGGCTATGTAGGAGTTTTCAAACATCTTCAATTTTGAAAACCACCATTAAAAATAATGATTTTATCCAATAAATGCCACATCTACATATTTCATGAGTAAAGTACATATTAGTCTTTTCGCTTATAATTTTTAGGTTTTCTGACAGCTATGCCTATGTTACATTGTTCTGTTGTATGTTCAAGACATATCGTACCAACGTAGCTGGTTTTTAGGGTATCCAAAACAAGCTTTTTTTCTCTCCTGTGGTTAAAAAATATAGTTTATTTTCAAAAGGGGCAGAAAACTGGAATCAAGTCACAAAGACATTTACCTGTCACAGACTAGGAGCATACCACAGAGAGCAAAACTGACGCTACTGTGCATCTGTGCATTCAGCATTCTGTGGCTAAAAGCCACTAGACTCTTTTCTGCATGACCAACTGACTAATTGCTGTACTTGGCCTTTTCTATTCTCTTCAATTAATGCAATGCACAATTGCACATAGCAACAGAGTCACCCATACAGAACAGAATCTGGGCCAGAATTAGGCTCTAAGTCCCAGAAGCACCTGTTACAAATATAAAGCATCCAGATGGTCTAGTCTTTGTGGGGAAGTGTCAAGCATTGACTTATCTGTCTTTCTTACTTGTGGTTTAAGGTCAAAATCATGATCTGATGGAAGCAGGGAGCCAAATAAATATGGGAAAAAATACCAAGGATTAGTGTCAAAACTCCTCAATTTGTTTATCTAAATCTTTGTTGCTCAGTGGAGCTCATTGTTATCATTTTCTAAGCATGCAAATGGGATTAGTCCATGAATACATGGCAGGCTTCAGTATAATTAGTTAGATTTATTTAAACACAGCTGTAAATCATAAAAATGTGAAATATTTGATGATTGTAAGTTCATCCATTTGTATATTCAAACTTCAGCCTTCAATCAACTTCATTGTTCTAATTTTGTTTGAGATTCTAGAAAATATAAAAATATAAAATATTACCTTAGCTTCGCTTAGCTTTTCATTGTTTTAACTTACTTTAGACGTATAGAAAAATAAATGGTATTATATATTTCAAGAGAACTTTAGCTACACATATTGCATTTGTGTTCTTCCTTTTCCATCCAAATGAGATATTTAAATTGTACTTCCACATATGCATAATCCTTTACAATAACAATTTAAATTTTAGTGAACCACCTAGACATTTTGTGTTACAAAAGAAGTCAATGTAATGCTTTTTATTTGCTACTTTTATTTGCTACTTGATATTTCAATATCATTTCTGCATGGTGCATGATAAATTTCTCTTGGAACTGATATTTTTTACAATTTTTTTGCAAATAAAGAAAAAAAATGTATTTTCTGAAAAACACCACATGTTCTTAATCTCAAATGTGGCAACCAACAGGAAAAGTGAGTTTTCTTTCTTTTGTTGCTTATGCCAAAGCTCTAAGAAATTTTGTTACCAAAATGATTACACTGGACTTATTTCAGACTATCAGAAAGGACTTAATATATGCAATACAACCTAAAGCTTTTATTCTGGGTCATAATTACCAGTTGATTTCTTTTCTCCCCTTTCAATTTTTTAAAAGAGATGTACTTTAAAGAAATATCTAAATCTTTCTAATATTAATATTAACCAATAATATTAGTTGTCACACAATATTCAGATTCTAGATGCATTTTATTACCATTTAGAAATGTTACATATTTTGCTGAAGTATAATCTCATTTTAAGCAGTAAGATTAGAAAGTCCAGTGACACTGAATTGTTAGGTTAATAGATTTTTCACTTTCTAAAACTGTCATAAATAGCTCAAAAAATTAAAAAAGTGTGATGTTCCCCTTCCCGAGTCCAAGTGATTTCATTGTTCAGTTCCCACCTATAAGTGAGAACATGTGGTGTTTGGTTTTCTGTTCTTGTGATAGTTTGCTAAGAATGATGGTTTCCAGCTGCATCCATGTCCCTACAAAGGACACAAACTCATCCTTTTTTATGGCTGCATAGTATTCCATGGTGTATGTGTGCCACATTTTCTTAATCCAGTCTGTTACTGATGGACATTTGGGTTGATTCCAAGTCTTTGCTATCATGGGGAGGGGGGAGGGGGGAGGGATTGCATTGGGAGTTATACCTGATGTAAATGATGAGTTGATGGGTGCTGACGAGTTGATGGGTGCAGCACAGCAACATGGCACAAGTATACATATGTAACAAACCTGCACGTTATGCACATGTACCCTAGAACTTAAAGTATAATAATAATTAAAAAATAAATAAAAAATAAAAAAAAGAAAATGCAAACAACATGAATAAACAAAAGGTTTTTGGAAAAAAAATTAAAAAAGTATTTTACTTAAAAAGTACACATGCATGTATCATATATGTGTGTAACACATATAGAATGTAGGCATAAATTTATATATTCTTATAGAAAGGGAAAATAAATATGCTGAGCATTTAATATTCTTGGAGATGAATTTATATGAAATGTTCCAGGTTCTAAGTAACCTTTGGTTACACTCAATCTCTTGGGCAAAAATTGATTGCAGAATAAGCAAAAGTAATTTAATATCAATATTTTTAAGTTATTTATACTCATAGTGAATGTATATCTTAACAAAAATTTTATGGATTCTATGTTGAAAGGTCAAATTAAAATTTTCACTCAGTTAAAATCAAAGACATATTTATTTTAATTATATTCTGAAGGACAATGTACCAATACTAATTATTTATGAGCTGATTATACTATATTTGCTAACCTCATTGTAAAATATTAGAGAGAGATAGAAACATTCTCCTAAGCATGTTACATGGTATTTGTCATAAATTAAAATGGAAAAACCAAAATTTGGCTTTACAAACTACTACCTGCCAAAAAAAAAAAAAAAAAAAAGAGAGAGATATAATCAAGTACCATTTCCAGCAATGGAAGGCAGTATGTCACAGCCCCAAATTCCAATTGCAAATAATTAGAAAAGTTAGACAAAATGCATTTAAGTATGTCTAAAGGTATCAATGAGCTAGAACGTAGAAAGGAACTGGAGGACCAAAATCTAATGGGCCAGAGAGGTGAGTGAGGCATTGAAGGCATGTGCTTATCAATGAAAACAGGACTTAAAGGATTAAAAGTTAGCAAAACCTTTAGTAGTTATAAGGGTCTGAAGAGAAAAACATTTTATTTTGGGAATCACCAAGGAGGAAAGTCATTGGTAAGACCCATGGATTGGGTTTGATACCAAAGTTGTTCAGTACTATGAACAAAAAATAAGCCAACCTTCACAGGAACTAATGACTACTTTTGACCCTTCTCAGACCCTCACTGGACTAAAGCTATCTTGTATGATTAATGCATATAACCTAGTGGTCTAGAATAGAGTGAAATCCTCTCTAGTGAAAGCATATGTAACAAAGAGACTCAAATTATCTCTAAAATTTTTGTAATTTATGTGGTTAATAAAAATAAATATTAAAAATTTGATAGGATAAGATCATATGATCAAAAAACAAGAGAAACAATATCAAAAAAAGAAATAAAGGGAAATCAGGTAATGGTAATATGTGTCAAAAATTTTTAAAAATTATTATTCTGGATATGACTATATGATTAAAATGCAATATTAATACCTATGGCAGAAAGCTAATAATTATAAAAGTAAAGGAACTAACATAAAGAAATAAAGACATGATGGATGGGTTTAAAATGAATTAGATAACACTGAATGTATATTATCACACTGGAATATACAGTTAATCTTCATTGTTCACAGATTCTGTATTTGTGAATTTCCTACCTACTAAAATTTATTTGTAACCAAAAAACTCTATACTTGTGGTGCTTTTACAGTCATTCATGGATATGTGTATATAAAAAGCAGTGAGGAATCTGAATTGCCCATATATACATTCCCAGCTGAGGTCAAACAAAACAACACTATCTTCTTGTATCAGCTCTCATAATGTAAACAAGCATCCTTTTTTCAATGTATTTAGTTTGGCATTTTTTTCATTATGAATTTCTGTTGTTGATTTCACTATTTGAATTGACCCCAGTGCATAATGCTTAAGTGCCGACTAGTCTTCCTGTCATGGCAGCACTTTGGGATGTAGAGGTGGGTGGATTACTTGAGGATTTTGAGACCAGGAGTTTGAGAGCAGCCTGGCCAACATGCAAAACCCTGCCTCTACTAAAAATACAAAAATTAGCTGGGCATGGTGGTGAATGCCTGTAATCCCAGCTACTCAGGTGGCTAAGGCAGGAGGATTGTGTGAGCCCAGGAGGCGAAGGTTGCAGGGAGCTGAGATCACGCCACTGCACTCCAGCCTGGACAATAGGGCCAGACTCCATCTCGAGGAAAAAAGAAAAAAGAAAAAAAAGAAAAAAGGAAAGAAAATAAAAGGCTATGCTATGATGTAGATAATTGAGGACATTTATGTTCCTCTTCATTCAGCCATTAAGTTATAGTTCTAGTACCCATGACTTTAGTGTTGCTAAATCAACAATGTATATTTAAAAAGATGTCTTTAAGCAGAAACACACACAAAACAAGCATATATATTGATTGGCTGATGAAAATGTTACTAGGAATTTAGCCCTGTATTTCTCTAGGAGGAATGATTTGGTATTCGTTAATTCAGAGTCCGTGGAACCATTATATAAAACATAATTAATATGAATAATGATAATTGACTATTACAGAAGATAATTTCCTGAACAAGCATAGAATGACAAAAACCTATATTATACAGAAAATAATTTAGGATTCCTGAGAAAAGATAAATGTTGTATAAAATTTGATATAATCACAAGTGAAAAATAGAAAGGAACCAACAAGAAGAGAGGATTCAGAATTTTACAAAACCTATGGCAGATAATACAGGCAGAATGATTACTCTTATCAATTCATGTAAACATAAACATAAAACATCTATATTTTTAGAATAAAATGACCGAAACCAAACAAAAAAGACATATTAAAACATTCAGAATTAGAACAAACAAAAAGCTTCAAGAAGCAACAATAGTGTTGATAGCTTTTTTTTTTCCAAAACAAAAACAAAAATAAAAGCTAAACAATAAAACAAATGAAAGAAACAAGGGATCCAGTAAACCATGGTATATCACTTAAAAGTACTGAAGGAAAGTAAGTGATAGAGATAATAGAAATACAAGTGTCAATATCTGAATAAAAGGAGTTAGAAAATTACAGGGAATTTGAAGTAAACATAAAGATAAATTTCCAAGAATGAGAAAAAGAGAAATTCTTAAAATGAAAATGACTACAGGCTTATGTATTGATACCATTTATTTATTATTTCATAAGTTATTCTAATATTAATGGCTTAAAAGGACAACCATCAGTGATCTTACAGTTTGTGCAGGTCAGGAATGCAAGCAAGTTAGCTGGATGTTGTGGCTCAGTCTCACCTGTAGTTTCAGTTAAGTTGTCAGGGGCTACATTCATCTGAAGGCTTTGGATGGGCTAGAAGATTTGTTTCCAGATGGCTTACTCACATGGTTCTTTGCTGGAGGCCTCTATTCTTCACCATGTGAGGTTTTTCATAGGAGGATTGCATCTCACAAAAATGGCTTTTAAATCACCCCAGAGTAAGCAATCCAATAAAGAGTAAGTAAGGAAGAAGCTATTACTTATTTGTATCTGTTGTCTCCCACTCTGGAACATTAGCCAGATAGAAGCAGAAATGTTGTTGTATATCAACATTGCTGTGTCTAAAACAGCAATACTCATGTGATTAGCCTACATATTGAATAGATGAATGAGTATATAAATTAGATTGTCAATAAACTGGACATATATAGGCTTAAAGTCTGTTTTTGATATTTGTAGTTTTTCTTTAAGAGGATATGTATTGCGAAGTTCACAAGAAAGCTTCTATATTAATTACTTTTTATTTTTATTTTTTTCTTTCGAGGTGTAGTCTCATTCTGGCACCCAGGCTAGAGTGCCGTGGTGCAATCTCAGCTCTTTGCAGCCTTCCAGGTTCAGCCTCCCAGGTTCAAGCGATTCTAGTGCCTCAGCCTCCTGAATAGCTGGGATTACAGGCACCTGGCACCATGCCCCGCTACTTTTTGTATTTTTAGTAGAAACGAGGTTTCACCATGTTGGCCATGCTGGTCTCAAACTCCTGACTTCAAGTGATCCATCCGCCCTGGCCTCCTGAAGTGCTGGGATAGTAGGCATGTGTCACTGTGCCATGCCAATTACTTTTTTAATTAAAGGAAGTGTAGTGACTTCAGCAAGATAGTGGAGTAGGAAGCCCTAGACCTTGCTCCCCCGCAGCCCCAGAATCACCAACTTAATAACAATATATGGTCCAAAAAGCCTTGATGAGAATACCAGAAACCAGTTAGGAAATTTTAGTGTTCTGGCAAAGTTCAGTTCCAAGAACTGTTGCACTAAAATGAGTAAGAAAAGCCATTTCATATCATCCATGTCAATTCCTCCCTCAGGGCAGATAGCTCCTAGTCAAGAAAAAAAGCTGAATGTGCAGCTTGTCTCTTGGGAAGTGGGAGAGAAAGGGAGAATGGCCTATGATCTGGTTTTGTAGGGGGCTGTCTGTAGGACTGGGTTCTCTGTCTCACCTGTCTCGCACTGCTTCTGGGGAATCAGCGTACTTTAGATGCCTGGGGATTGCTGTGAATAAAACAAAACTCACCAGTTTGTGGCAGCATCAGAGAACTTGTACTATCAAAGACAGAAAGCAATACAGCTTGCCCCTATTGGAAGAAGGTGCCTAGCCCTTTCCAACTCATTTTATGAGACCAGCATTACTCTGATACGCAAATTAGGCAAAGATACTGTAAGAAAAAAAAAAAGACCAACATTCCTGGTGAATATTAAGGCAATAATCCTCAACAAAATACTAGCAACACAGTTTAAACCGCACATTAAAATAACTATGCACCACAACCAAGTGTGATTTATTCCTGGAATGCAAGAGAGATTAAACATATGAATATCAATCATCGTAATATGCCACATTCACAGAAGAAGGAAAGCAAGACCCATCACCAAATTGATGCAGAAAAGGCATTTGATAAAATTTAATACGCTTTTATGTCAAAAACGTTCAACAAGTTGAAAATAAAAGAACTTTACCTGAAGGCAATGAAGGACATAATAAATAACCCAAGCCACATCAAACCACATAATAATGACAAATTGAAGCATCCCCTAGGAGAACAGGAACAAAGAAATGATGCCCACTCTCACCACTTCTGCTCAATATAGTAATGAAAGTCTCAGCCAGAAAAATCAGTCAGTAACAACAACAACAACAAAAAAAACAAATAGAAGACATCCAAATAGGAAAGGAAGAAGTAAGTTTACCTCTCTTCTCAGATGATGTGATCGTATATGCACAAAAGTTTAAAACTTGCACAATAAAAGCAGAACTAATAAATGAATTCAGCTAAGATATAGGATACACAATCAATACACAAAAAAATCAGTTGCATATCTATACAATAAAAATGAACAATTCATAACAAAAAACAATCTGATTTATAATAGCTTCAAAAAAAACCCCCAAAATTAGAAATAGACTTAACTGAGAAAATGAAAAACTTTTACACAAACAAAAAACTACAAGACACTGCTGAAAGAAACTAAGAGAAGACATAAGTAAATGGAAAAGCATCTCATGTTCATAGACTGGAAAATTTAATATTGTTAAAATGTCTGCGCTATCCAAAGTGATCTACAGATTTAATCAAAATCCCAGGGGCATTTTTTGCAAGAATAGAAAAAAAAATTCCTAAAATTTATCGGAATCTCAAAGGACGCTAAACTGCAAAAACAATCTTTAGAAAGAAAAACAGAGCCGGAGGCCACACACATCCTGATTTTAAAATGTGTTACAAATCTACAGATGTCAAAATAGTATGATATTTGCATAAAACATATTGGGAGACCAATGGAACAAAATAGAGAGCCCAGAAATAAATCTGTACATAGTCAAATGATCTGCCAGAAGGGTGCCAAGATTTCACAATGGGAAAAGGATAGTCTCTTCAACAAATGGGGCTGAGAAAACTGGATATCCATGTGCAAAGAAGGATGTTGGAATCTTATTGTACAACATATACAATAGTAACCTAATGGATTTAAGAGTTAAATGTTTAACCTGAAACTGTAAAACTCCTTGAAGAAATGGGGGGGAAACTTTATGACACTGAATTAGGTAATTTCCTAGATAGGACATGAAAAGCACAGGCAACAAAATACATGAAATGGTACTACAAAAATAGACAAGAGAGACTACATTGAACTAAAAATTTATACTCAGAAAGAAAACAATTAACAGAGTGAAAAGGCAACCCATGGATTAGGAGAACATATTTGCAAACCATATACCTGAAAGAGATTAATGCCAAGAATGTATAAATAACTTCCACAATTCAGGAACAAAAAAATATATATATACAATCCAATTTAAAAATCAAAGGAAGATTTTAATAAACATTTATCCAAACAATATATGAATGGGTAAATAACATGCAAAAAGATGCTCAACCTCACTGTATTAGTCTGTTTCTCATTGCTATAATGGAATACTTGAGGCTGGGTAATTTATAAATAAAAGAGGTTTATTTGGCTCACAGTTCTGTATGTTGTACCAGAATGTGGCACCAGCATATGCTTCCAGTAAGTCCTCATGAAGCTTTTACTCATGGCAGAAGGTGAAGAGGGAGTAAGTGTGTTATGTGGCAAGAGGAAGCAAGAGATAGAAGAGGAGGTGCCAGACTCTCTTTAACAATCAGATCTCCCATAAACTAATAGAGTGAAAACTCATATTTTACTTTGGGAGGGAGCACCAAGCCATTAATGAAAGTTCTGCCCTAATGACCCAAAGACCTCTTATTAGGCCACACCTCCAACACTGGGGATTACATTTCAACATGAGCTTTGGAGTGGCAAATATTCAAACTGTATCAATCACTAATTATCAGGGGAATGCAAATCAAAACCAAAATGACGTATCAAATCACATCCATTAAAATGGTCATTATTTAAAAAAAAAAAAAACTAGAAAATTACCTATGTTGGTGAGGATGTAGAAAAACTGGCATCCTCATGCAGTGCTGGAAATGTAGAATGGTGCATCTGGTATGGAAAATATCATGGAGGTTACTAAAAAAAAAAAGAGTTACCATAAAATTTAGCATTCCCTCTTCCTAATATGTATTCAAACATTTTGAAAACAGAATCTTAAAGATACAGCTGCACTCCTATTTTCATGGCAGCATTATTCACAATAACTAAGAGATGGAATGAATCTAAACGTTCATTTAAAGATGAATGAATAAAGAGAATGTAAATATATATATAACAAAATATTATTCAGCCTTAAAAAGGAAAAAAAAAAAAAAAAGGTCATATGCTACAACCTTAAGGCTATTATGCTAAGCAAAATAAACCAGTCACTAAAAGGCAAATATTGCATGAATCCACTTATAGAAGGTATCTAAAATAGTCAAACTCTTAGAAGGTATAATGTTTGTTGCAAAGGGCTAGGGGCAGAGGGGAAAGAAGGTTTGTTCAGTGGATATAGAGTTTCAGTGCTACGGGATGAAAAACTTGTAACGCTCTATTGCATAACGCTGTGCCTATAATAACACTTCTATATTGAACACTTAAAATGGCAGGTATGGTAAATTTTATGCTAATAAAATTAGAAAATATATGAAAAATTGATAATGGTAGTAATTATTCTTTCAAGGAAATTTTATACTTACCTTTCTCTATTCATCTGTAACAACACATTTAGAGAAATTTATCAACAACTATAGATTACCTGAGATAATCCTGTAATCAAAATTTGAATCACATTAGTTAAGGTCACACAATTGTTTCATTTACAGTCTCATTGTTAGCAACAACGATACCTGGGCTCATTGCAATTGTCACTAGCACTAGCAATATGGCCTGGGTGTCATAAAGTTCATTTCCTCACATTTGAATCTCATAATGTCAGAATCTGTTTAAGGATTAAATAATATAATATTAATATAATTGCTGATGCAGTGTCTGGTATCTAATAAGCCCTCAAAAACACTAGATATTCTTATTCCCACTGTTACCATTGTCTTCATGCAGAGTAAATGACATGTAAGAAATAAACAGGTTTTATGGATTTGAATTTTTTTCTTATAAGTAAAATTAGTATTTTTGTAGTAAATTCCTATTTAGCAAAGCTATATTTTATAAGCAAATTGTTCTTTCAATAAGGAGCAGTGATCTTTATTGACTGTATTTTAAAGAGTAGCTGCAAAATTAAGCTAATGAAAAAAGTTTAACTTTTCCCCTTTACAAACAGTATTCCATATTTTCTCAATTTAAATTGTAAAATAAATGATGACATTTCAGACTTCTTCATGTACATTTCCTAGTGTATATTAAAATCTAACCAGATATTCTAGTGAAGATGCGTAGGAAGGTCAAATAACTATGGGTTATACTATATGCTATATTCATCCCTTTGAGATTCCTGATGTATTTAATATTTGTGAAAGACTCAGAGAAGTGCTAAAATAGAGAAACTATTTGATCCTTGAGATACTCTTTATTCAAACACATACTTTCGAATAAGTTTTACTAAAATGCCTTTGAGAGATGCTTCACTAGACAAGTAGAAATGAATCTTTGTGTTAAGTAATTAAAACAGCATAACTCAAATATTTAAATGTTTAAATTAGGTGTACTTTAATGAGTTTATCACAAGTAGAAAAAAATGGTTAAACAGAAACAAAACAACAAAATAAAACAATACCTAAAATACAATATGAGAAAATTAATTTAAAATTTTAAAAAGAAAAAGTGTTGAATAAAATCTAACAAGCTAGAAGTGTATACACATTTAGAAGCTTAGCTTCTGTGTTGAATACAAATCTTTAATTTTCTCTGTAATTTCTTTTTAGGAACTCCTCCAAGAGAAGAAAATAATAAAATGATTTTCATTCTAAGAATAAATGACATTAAAAGTAAAGAAAACAAGTTAAAACCAAATACTCAAATATAGTAGCTTATTATTTCCACCCTCCACCTGAAGCCCTTAAGTTACTCCCTTTGATATGTATATATTCATTGCACATTCTCTGAGAGTATTGATTTATATATGAATTTAGCCGATGGCTATACATATGCAATAAAGATGTCCTTTTAATTCTCTAAATTGTGTAATAAAGTTATCAAACCCATCAGTTTCTGAATGACATGAGACCTCGATGGTTGATGATGTATGAAAAGTTCACGCCATCTCCTTGACTATTTTTATTTGCGGAAATCTCAGAGTTTTTCACATGCTATCAGGGTGCCAATCTCATTTTGATGAGAGTCACTATGTCACAGGTATCTTTATTTCAAGAATTTCACACAGTATATTGTAATTAGTCACTTAGAATAAATATTGAAATAATCATAAATTTTGAAAAAGCCCCTTGGGCATCAATAAAAGGTCACAGTCAAAACTAAAATTCCAGGTGATGGAAAGAATGAAAAGAATGACTGCAAAACAAGAATAAATAATATAAATTGTTGTTATGATATAGATGTAAAGAGAGGTGTGGGGATCATGTTTGGATGACTTGTGAATTGTGTTTCTTTTCTTATATTTATTTTTCACAATGTGTTTATTATGTACTTTCCTAAGAGACTCTCTCCGCAAAATTATTAGATGAGCACATCTTATGCACCACCCTGTTTGACATTCTGGTCAATAGAACTTTCAAATAGAGAATTTGGAACAGAACATCACCTATACCCTAAAATTTAAAGCAGTAAAATTTAGGAAATTTAAGAAAGAAAACACTTCAGATGTAAAAAAGTTAAGTGGTAATTTTTAAATGTACTTCAAATTCATTTTGGTTTGTGGACTCATTTAGTATGTAAAATGTAAGTTATAAAATATTATGAATATGTTTAAATAGGAATACATTTAAAAGGAAAGAATGCAGACTTGAGTTTCACCTGAATTGAAACATGTATGGCAATGAAATATCTCAAAAAATATTTGGTAATGATAATACAATGACTAAACATGAATATACCCACCTGTTGGACATTGGCAGATTGTTGAAAAGTTGTTGAATATCACATTTGCTACTAAATATCACATTAACCCTCATACAGCATTGCTAGAAATCATTTGAAATCATCTTAATTTTTAAGTAATGTTTCAATAATTTTATTTTAAAATTTATAACGTACTAAAAAGGAGATTCAGGCTAATTAATGATATTAAATATCACTAAAAGAGCATAGCTAGAACATATTTTTTAAAATCATTGCTTTGTTTTATGCATATTAATATTATCTCTTTGCCACAGTTGACAATTTATAATCTGAGACAAGGATAAGAACAATTTTGGTTCAATTTCAGTAAATTCAAAAAGATACAGTAAATCTCTTTGATAATGAATATCCAATCTAAATGTATTGTGCTGCATAATAGCTGAACATATGTAACATTTTCAAGTATGATTTGCAGATAAAATTGGTAACAGCAGCTTGATATACTAAGAGTGCTCTCTTTTAAGTATTTTTCCATAATGACACTCAAATCCTAACTTCACAGATGTGATATTTTTTGTTTAATTTGTGCTATTGAATTTTATATTCTTCTTAGTGTGTAGAGTCAGATGATTATAATGGTATATGCTATTTTAGACTGTAGTATGAAACTGGTTGTTTGACTCAGTGTCACTGCACTTAGAACAGGTGGCTCCTGTTGTTAAGAGTAAGAAATAAATTATGATTATTTAAAGATTATGTGCAAACAACATATCTCTATAATATGAAATGTAAGGTTAAATGCTAGTGTTTAGAATGGTAAAAATTTTATACGTTGGTAAAAATAATATAATTGGTTTCTGGTTATATTTATGTACTACAGTTCAAATGATCATATTAAAGGAAGAGCTTGTTTCATCTTAATTTTTAAGTAAACTATAAAATATAAACTACATATTCAGTAATGCATGTGTCTAGTTACTCAAAGCATTTACTTGTATTAGCCCTATGTTATTTTTTTCTCTAGTAGAAAGGGATTTAATGGCCAGGAAACAAAATGTTCCAAGCGACCCTGAATTATACTAATGCAGCTGTTTAATTCTAAAATACCTTTGAAACTGTTTTTTACTTGTTTGTTTTGTCTCAGACCATTCTCCATAGCAATGAAACTCTTAAAGCTAGTACATATTACCAGTCCAATGTGTGTGAATAATCAACTTAATAATGATAGTATATATAATCACTATATATTTTCTAGATAGTTCTAGATTGTTAACATTATTTTCCTTTAAAATAAGTAATATATTCACTATAGAAAATTTAAAATACTACAGATCAACAAAATAAGGAAAAAATATAATCCTTCTGCTGAGGTGACTTTTTGTGGAAAATACAACTTGTAAACTAATTCACATATATATATATATTACATGGCTTCACAGAACTTACAGTATTGCAGAGGAGACAGATGAGAAAGAGGGAAATAAAATAATTTGGATTTGTATCAAAATTTATGAGGACAATAAGTTAGGTACTAGGTTAGAATGAAGAGGAGAGTCTACATTTAAATAGGGCATTCACTGAAACCTTTTCTGGAAAGGTCATGTTCAAACTATTAACTACTAGTTACAGAAAAGGGAACCACACAGAAGGAAGGCAGAAAGAATATTACAGGTTGCAAATGTCCTGCTACATGAAATACCCTAGCATATTTGGAACATAGATCTAAATATTAGTGTTATTGGACATGGTTAGCAAATAGGAAGGACTGTAGGAAAAGTAGGAAAGAGATGTAATGCAATACACTCTAGAATATGGTAAAGTTAGAAATTTATTCCTGGTAAAAGAGAACATCAGTGAAGGAATGTGGAGAAAACATTTAGTAAGCTCACAAAGTCAGGTCAAGTGGACTATGACTGGAACTAAAGTGGAAATAGACTTTACTTATTTAGGGAAGAAAAACTGATAGGATATGGTCATGAATTTGAAGTTGGTTAGTGAGTGAGAGAGAAAGATTCAGGCTGCAATAAATTCATTTTCTGAGCAAAAGAATGGATACTAAACCTCTTAGAAAAATGGGGAAGATTGGAATTTGGAAAGGGGCACATTTTTTGAAAAAACAAAGATAATTTTATTTTAATTATGTCCAGTTTGAAATATCCAGGACATATCCAAATGGAGATATGAGGTGGTAAGTTACATATCATATATACACATGGGAAATACATGTCAGAGGAGTTGTGATCCAGAAATAAAAATTTGTGAATTATGGCATTAAATATAGTATTCAAATAAAGTGAAATTGGGAGTCACCTTAGAAGAGTGTTGAGAAACAAAATGCACTGATAACCTGAGGAAATCCTGTCTTTAGAGGACGGTGATTCTGAAGCATCAAGGTTGAGATGAAAGAATCTCTTAGTGATAATGCTGAGAAGAAAAGAAACAAGGGAAGAATGCTGTAAAATAAGTCCCAATTTCCTTTTAAAATATATTAAATATATATATTATGTATATTAAATATATATTTGTATATGTATACATTTTTGTTATTGAGAATATTTGAAATACCCTTGTTTAGGGAAGCTTAAGCAATTCATACCTGAATACTGACATATTCAGATTGAGTTCTATGATCCTAAAAGATTTCGCTCATATTTTCCCTTACCTATATTTTGGCATATTCTTCAAGTATTTCTAAGAAATAATGGATTTTGGGGTATGATTTTGATTTTTTTCTGAGTCTAAGCGCATACTTATAGCTCATCTATTGGAATGATTTCCCTAATGCTAAGTACAGCCCCCCAAAACCTAGTTAGGAGAGAGACAAACACATATTTGTTGAATTAATAAATCCATTCATGTCTAATTGTCAACATGGATGGATAGTCCCAATCTTAAATTGTTTTTCTTTGCACCGAGAAATATTGTTTTCCAAACATGGTGAGAACTGCATAGAAATTAGCATTACTTCTCTTCTTCCATCTGTAATTTTACTATGTTAGTATTATAATAAAATTCTTTTAAAAATTATTGGCCCTTTATTTGCTTTAATCATATTTTGAAAACTTTTCAAACTTTATTTTAAAACTTGTACACTGATATTTGTATTTTCTCTAGTGTTTAATAAAACAAAAACTGGGGTGCTAATATTTATCAGGAGGGTGACACAGTTACAGAGGCACTAACTGGCTAACTCTAGGGACCCCTGTAAACGTGGAAATTTCACTAGATGTGTTTTCATGGGGATTTGGGCCCAGTTTTGAACTGAGAGCTCCAGGCATTAATTAGAAGCAGTCTGCAGTAGAATATACAAGAAACGACTATAAGGACTTTCCTGGAAAAGTGTTGCAAAGTGTCTCTGTCCACTTTAGAGGTTGATTTAGAGTTGAGTGAAGGACCTCTGTGCATAGAAAAGATAAATACGACTCGAGAAAGGAATGAAAGTAGACCTCTCAAATGAAGACTGGCCTTGGGAAGAATGTTGGTAAACTTAACTAAATTGCTTAAGAAGCAGGTTTTGTGTCAAGGTTTTAGAATGAAATGAGAGAATGATCCCTGTGTTTGCAATGATAATTTAGATGATTACGTAAAATATTATGGTTTTAGAAAAGGTCAGTTTTGGCTGGGCGCAGTGGCTCATGCCTGTAATCTCAGCACTTTGGTAGGCCAAGGTGGGCGGATCACGAGGTCAGGAGATCGAGACCAACTTGGCTAACATGGTGAAACCCTGTCTCTACTAAAATACAAAAAATTAGCTGGGCATGGTGGCGCGTGCCTGTAATCCCAGCTACTTGGAAGGCTGAGGCAGGGGAATCACTTGAACTCAGGAGACGAGGTTGCAGTGAGCTGAGATCAGACCACTGTACTCCAGCCTGGCAACAGAAAAAAGCTCCGTCACAAAAAAAAAAAAAAAAAAAAAAAAGGTCAATTTCATATACAATTTGCTCTTTCGATTCTGCTAATTAAGATTTTTCTTATACTTTCTTGTTTACAGTGCATGAAAATTGGAAACACAAATTGCTTTTTATGTTTAAAGTGACCATATGATTTGTTGTCAAAACTAAAATACTTTTGAAAATAAAATTGTTCAAAGTTAATAATTATGTCAGGCCAACTGGCATAAACTAGCATCATTTTGGGAAAACAAGGATATATGGTCATGTAAATGTACGATAGTTTGTCAGATATTCTGAGTCGGGAGTAGGACTCTAGGTATTCCTCAAAACAGTGACCTGAATCTTCCTTGTACGTTACCTGTGGGGTGGGTGTGTGTGTGTGTGTGTGTGTGTGTGTGTGTGTGTGTGTTTTCGTTTTTAAAGAGCTGTTATTTTTGTTTTTTGAAATGGGGAAAATTTAATTTAAACCTTGAGAATTTCTCAAAAAAAAATTATTCTACAAATGTAATCAATAATTTTCTGGAATAATTCAGTTGTGAAGGACTATAAATGTACATGTCTATAAATGGGCATTTATCTGTAAATGAATAACATTAAAATTTGCCAATTACTAAATTGAAAACACTGCCATGACATAAAGTTAATTTTTACAAAATAGAGAATTCATACGATAAACATAAATTTACTTTATATCTATGATTTAACTAAATCACTGGATTTTAAATCAGAGATATTGGAAACTCAAGTAATTTATTCAAAGCCATGTATATATTTTAATCTTCAGAGAGCATAAAATGTACTCTAAAAGTAAATTTAAAATACAAATTGTTATTAATACCTGCACTGTTTATAGGCATCAGTTAGTTTATTGGCAATCTCTATTATGTTAAAGATAATTATCCAGTCCGCACCTGCCTGCAGGGGAATTCAGAGCACAAGATAATTATAAGCTCTTATATCTTTGTATTTCAGCTCCAGTTTTACTTTGCTAAAATTATACTTTCTATCAAAATCACCTCTTTGCTCAAAAATAGGAAGATAAGAAGATCCTCAAGGTGTTTAGAGAACTACCGTTTTCTCTCCGGCCCACATGACTGAGAATTTTCCCACTACATAGTACTCTGTTTTCGTTCCAAACTTCATCCCTGAGGTCATTGTTAGAGGCCTCTGGCACTCGTAATGCTGTGTCCTGCACACTGGCATTTAGTCTGTAAAATGGACATTTTCCTCTCTGCCAACAACCATGATCATTTTCACAAAAAGCAGCAATCCTTTTCCAACTTTCTTTTGTCAAAGCAAAATTGCACTGGGCAATGTTCAATCAGCAAGGGAGACTTTATTCAAGGCAATGGCAGTAAGAAAGGAGACCTGGGCTCAGTCTGAACTCAATTCTGCTAAAGAAAAGAGTGGAACAGTTTTTAAGTGCTGAAGTGAGCTAGAGAAAAAGTACAGAAGGGTTAGTGGGGAGAATTTTCAATGAGGTGTGTTGAACATATCTGAGTTATTCCTGAGTTTTCAAATGCTTTTGTCTGTGAATAGGCCATCTGTGTTTGCTAATTGGCACCCATTAATGTTAGGCTGCTACCCTTCCACAGATACATCATCTTTGATGTATTACATTTCAAAGAGATGGTTCCCAAGTTCTTGGAAAGATATTAATGGGCTGTGAAACTGGCAAGAGGCTTTTAAAAGAATTTGCATACATCTCAAAAATGTAGTCAAGTTGAAGGAAACATTATGGCAACCACCTTGGTCACGTTAATCTTACCACACAGTGAATGCCTCCCCTGGGAAGTTTAAATCAACTAAAAGGTCCTCTCTATCTTTAGCTTTTCTCCCAATTAGGGCAATTTAGTCTTAATTTTTCTCCTCTGATCCACAGGCTATTGTACTCTAATTATACTGTTACATTTTTGACCTCAGTAAGACTTTTCTAGTCAGCTCAACTCTTGCCATAGAACCAACAATCTTCTCTATTTTCACTCTCATTTACTCCCCATTAAGTCTCCAATCTCACCTCATAGGTTGATACAATATTGCACAATGTGTCAAAAATATTGTAATGCTGTATCCCACCTTATTAGCAAGCAAATGTGGAGTAAAAGTACTGTGCAATGCAAATGTTTAATTTATAAAAGTACATTTCAAGTACAGATCAGTATGGTATGACTCAGTCTACTCTGTGTTTAGAAAACATTTTAGGAATTAAAAAACATTGTTTGGCTGACTTCCTTTAAATTAGTCGTAAGCATATTTTAATTGTGAAAAAATGATGTCATGAAAATGTAAGAGTAAAAACATGTCAATGATTATTTTATTAATTAATTTAATGGAAAAAAGTTTATCTGGAAAAAGATGTAAAATAAAAATAAGAATCTGATATTCTTTTGATGTTGCTGAGAGTTGAAGAAAGAATATTCTAGCCTATAGAGTTGGACTATTCACTCAGCTTTTTAAAAAATTCTTCATGACTTATTTCAATTCTAATGAAGGCATATGGGTAAGTAATCTTATTTTTAGTAAATTATCAGTATATTAAGTGAATTGAGTTTAATTAATAAGTTCATCTTTAAGAACTAATAGGTGTTACCACCAGAGGTGATATCATATGCCAAATTTATAAGACAGTGAGAATTTAGGACATACTTAAATTTGATTTGAGACTTCATTCTAAAATATAGGAAGCAAAAAAGTGATATTATTAAGTTTGTAGTTATAAAAGTGAGCTCTTCTTTAGTATAGGGGGCTTGCTGGAATTGGCCAAGACAGAAAACAGAAAACCCAGTTAAGAAGTTGTGTTATTAAGGCAGATTCAATTTGGTGTTCAATATTGAAGTATTCCTTTCTGAAGTGTTTTTTGAAAGTCTACTGTGTGAATTAATGTGAACTGAAGGAGAAACAGTGGATGTAGAGCAAATTCAGGAAACTTTAGTCATTTTGGAAATAGAAATGCTTGAATTAGAAAACTGTATTTTTTTTTAAATCTTATAGGAAGTATAGGAAGAAAGCATGCTACTGATGTTAAGAAGTCAGTGATTAATGGCATTGAAATTTTATCATTTATTTTTTATTCTCTGAAATTATAACTCTCATTAAATCAAGCTTAGCCTAAAGCTGCCTCCTTACACATATATATAAGTAAATACACATATAAATAAATATATATAAATACATATATAAATACATATATGTATAATTGTATTTATTTATTTCAATAGGTTTTTGGGGAACAGGTGGTGTTTGATTACATGAATAAGTTCTTTAGTGGTGATTTCTGAGCTATTGGTGCACCTGTCACCTGAGGAGTGTACACTGTGCCCAATGTATGGCCTTTTATCTCTTACTCCTATCTTACCCTTTTCCCTGGGTCCCCAAAGTTCATTGTATTATTCTTATGCCTTTGTGTCCTCATAGCTTAGCTCCCAGTTATGAGTGACGACAAACAATGTTTGGTTTTTCACTACTGTATTACTTCACTCCAATTCCAATTTCATTCAGGTTGCTGCAAATGTCATTATTTCATTCCTTTTCATGGCTGAGTAGTATTCCGTGGCATATATACACCACATTTTGTTTATCTACTCTTTGACTGATGGGCATTTGGTCTGGTTCCATAAGTTTGCAATTGCGAATTGTGCTGCTGTAAACATTCAGGAATCTTTTTTGTATAATGACTTCTTTTCCTCTGGATAGATACCCAGTAGTTGGATTGCTGAATCAAATGGTGGATCTACTTTTAGTTCTTTAAGGAATCTCCACACTGTTTTCTATAGTGATTGTACTAGTTTACATTCCCACTAGCAGTGTAAAAGTGTTCCCTTTTTGCCCCACCCATGCCAACATCTATTATGTTTTGATTTTTTAATTATGGCAATTCTTGCAGGAGTAAGGTGGTATCTCATTGTGGTTTTGATTTTCATTTCTCTGATAAATAGTGATGTTGGAGTACTTTTTCATGTTTCTTGGCCGTTTGTATCTCTTTTTTTTTTTTTTTTTTTTTTTTTTGAGAATTGTCTATTCATGTTGTTAGCCCACTTTTTGTTGGGATTGTCCATTTTTTTCTTGCTGATTTGTTTGAGTTCTTTGTAGATTCTGGATATTAGTTTTTTGTCAGATGTATAGATTGCTAAGATTTTCTCCCATTCAGTGGGATGTCTGTTTATTGATTGTTTATTTTGCTGTGCAGAAGCTTTTTAATTTAAGTCCCATCTATTTATCATTGTTTTTGTTGCATTTGTTTTGGGTCATGAAGTATTTGACTAAGCCAATGTCTAGAGGGTTTTTCCAATGGCATCTTCTAGAATTCTTATGGCTTCAGGTCTTAGATTTAAGTCTTTGATCCATTTTGAGTTGATTTTTGAATAAGGTGAGAGATGAAGATCCAGTTCCATTCCTCTACATGGGGCATGCCAGTTATTCCAGCACGATTTGTTGAGTAGGGTGTCCTTTCCCCATTTTGTGTTTTTGTTTGCTTTGTTGAAGATCAGTGGGCTGTAAATACTTGGCTTTATTTCTGGATTCTCTGTTCTGTTCCATTGGACTATGTGCCTATTTTTATACCAGTGTCATGCTGTTTTGGTGACTATGGACTCATAGTATAGTTTGAAGTGAGATAATGTGATGCCTCCAGATTTGTTCTTTTTGCTCAGTCTTGCTTTGGCTATGCAGGCTCTTTTTTGGTTCCATATGAATTTTAGGAGGTTTTTTTCTGGTTCTGTGAAGAATAATAGTGGTATTTTGATGGGAATTGCATTGAATCTGTAGGTTGCTTTCGGCAGTGTGGTAATTTTGACAATATTGATTTTACCCATCTATGAGGATAGGATGTGTTTCCACTAGTTTGTGTCATCTGTGATTTCTTTCAGCAGTATTTTACAGTTTTCCTTGTAGAGGTGTTTGAACTCCTTGCACCTCCTTGGTTAGGTATGTTCCTAAGGTTTTGTTTGTTTGTTTGTTTGTTTTTTCAGTTATCTTGAAAAGGGTTGAGTTCTTGATTTGATTCTCAGCTTGGTTGCTGTTGGTGTATAGCAGGGACACTGATTTTTGTACATTAATTTTATATCTTGAAACTTTGCTGAATTCATTTACCAGTTCTAGGAGCTTTTTGGATGAGTTTTAAGATTTTCTATGTGTACAATCAAATCATCAGCAAAGAGCAAATGATGACAGTTTCACTTCCTCTTAATAATTTGAATTCCTTTATTTCTTTCTCTTGTCTGATTGTTCTGGCTAGAACTTCCAGTACATGTTGAATAGGAGTGGTAAAGGTGGGCATCCTTGTCTTGCTCCAAGTCTCAGGGGAATACTTTCAACTTTTCCCCACTCACAGTAATGTTGGCTGTGGATTTTTAAGTGACTTTTAGTATCTTAAGGTATGCCTCTTCTATGCTGATTTTGCTGACGTTTTAATCATAAAGGGATGCTGGATTTGTCAAATGCTTTTCTCTCCATCTGTTGAGATGATACTGTGATTTTTGTCTTTAATTCTGTTTATGTGGTGTATAACATTTATTGCTTACATATGTTTAAACATCCCTGCATCCCTGGTTTGAAACCCACTTGATAATGTTGGATTATGTTTCTGATATGCTGTTGAATTTGGTTAGCTAGTATTTTGTTGAGAATTTCTGCATTTATGTTCATCAAGAATATTGGTCTATAGTTTTCTTTTTTGTTTTGTCTTTTCCTGGTTTTGGTATTAAGGCACTACCAGCTTTACAGAATGATTTAGGGAGGATTCCCTCTTTCACTATCTTGTGGGATAGTGTCAATACGATTGCAACCACTTCTTTGAATATCTGATAAAATTCAGCTGTGAATCCATCTGATCCTGAATGTTTATTAGTTGGCAAAATTTTATTACCATTTACATCTTCCTGCTTGTTATTGGTCTATTCAGTTTCTATTTCTTCCTAGTTTAATCTAGGAAGGTTGTGTATTTCCAGGAATGTATCCATCTCCTCGAGGTTTTTCAGTTTATGTGCATAAAAGTCTTCATAGTATCCTTGAGTGATCTTTGGTATTTATGTGGTATCAATTGTAATATCCCCCGATTCATTTCTAATTGAGTTTATTTGGCTCTTCTTTCCTCTTTTCTTGGTTAATATCACTAATGGTCTATTAATTTTCTTTATCTTTTCAAAGAACCAGCTTTTTGTTTCATTCATGTTTTGTATTTTTTTGTTTCAATTTCATTTAGTTCTGTTCTGATTTTTGTTATTTATTTTCTTCTACTTGGTTTAGGTGTGGTTTGTTCTTGTTTATCTGGTTCCATGAGGTGTGACGTTAGATAGTCTATTTGTGCTCTTTCAGACTTTCTGATGTAGGCATTTAAGGCTATGACCTTTCCTTTTAACACTGCCTTTGCTGTATCCCAGAGGTTTTGACAGGTTGTATCACTATTATCATTCAGTTCAAAGAAATTTTTAACTTCCATCTTGATTTCATTGTTGACTCAACAATCATTCGAGAACAGATTAATTTATATGTATTTGGATGGTTTTGAGGGTTCGTTCTGAAGTTGATTTTCAACTTTATTCCACTGTGGCCTGAGAGAGTACTTGATGTAATTTTATTTATTTATTTATTTTTTGAGATGGAGTCTCACTCTGTTACCCAAGCTGGACTACAGTGGCGCGAACTCAGCTTACTGCAACCTCCACCTCCCAGATTCAAGCGATTCTCTTGCCTTAGCCTCCTGAGTAGCTGGGACTACAGGCATGCACCACCATGCCCGGCTAATTTTATATTTTTAGTAGAGACAGGGTTTCACTATGTTGGTCACACTGGTTTTGATCTCCTGGCCTTGTGATCCATCCATCTTGGCTTCCCAAAATGCTGAGATTACAGGCGTGAGCCACAGCGCCCAGCCTGTAATTTCAATTTTCTTAAATTTTTTGAAATTTGTTTTCTGGCCTATTATATGGTCTACCTTGGACCGTATGATGATGAATAGAATGAATATTCTGCAGCTGTTGGGTAGAATGTTCTGTAAATACTTGTTAAGTTCATTTGTTCTAGGGTAGAGTTTAAGTTTATTGTATCTTTGTTGACTTTCTGTCTTGATGACCTGTCTAATGCTGTCAGTAGAGTATTGAAGTCTCCCACTATTATTGTGTTGCTATCTATCTCATTTCTTAGGTCTCGTCATAGTTGTTTTATATATTTGGAAGCTCCAGTTTTAGGTGCATATATATTTAAGACTATAATCTTTTCCTAATGGAAAAGTATTTTTATCATTATATAATGTCCCTCTTTGCATATTTTTAACTGATGTTTCTTTAACGTTTGTTTTGTCTGGTATAAGAATAGCCACTCCTGCTTGCTTTGGTGTCTATTTGCGTGTAATATCTTTTCTACCACTTTACTTTAAGTTTATGTGAGTCCCTTATGTAATAGGTGAGTCTCTTGAAGATAGCAGATACTTGGTTGATGAATTCTTACTCATTCTGCCATTCTGTATCTTTTAAGTTGAGCATTTAGGCCATTTTCATTCAAAGTTAATATTGAGATGTGAGATACTATTCTGTTATGCTATTTGTGGCCTGAATACCTTGCTTTTTTGTTCATTGTGTTATAGTTTTATACATCCTGTGAGATATATGTTTTAAGGAGGTTGGATTTTTGTGTATTTTGAGAATTTGTGTCATGATTTAGAACTGCTTTTAGAAGTTATTGTAGTGCTGGCAAATTCTCTCATCATTTGTCTGAAAAAGACTATATCAGTCCTTCATTTATGAAACTTAGTATTGATGGATACAAAATTCTTGGCTGATACTTGTTTTGTTTAAGGAGGCAAAAGATAGGACCCCAATCACTTCTAGATGTTGGGTTTCTGGTGAGAGATCTGCTGCTAATCTGATAGGATTTTTCTTTTTAAGAGTTTACTTGGTGCTTTTGCATCAAACCTCTTAAGATTCTTTCCTTTGTCTTGACTTTAGATAACCATTTGATTATGTGCCTAATCAATCTTTATGTGATATGAATTTCCCAGGTATCCTTCAAGCTTGTTGTATTTGGATGTCTAGATCTCTAGCAAAGCCAGGGAAGTTTTCTTTTATTGTTTCCTCATGTATGTTTTCCAAACTTGTAGTTTTCTCTTCTTCCTCAGGAACACCAATTATTCTTAGGTTAAAAGATTTAACATAATCCAAAACTTCTTGGAGGCTTTATTCACTTTTTAAAATTATGTTTTCTTTGTCTTTTTTTTTTTTTTTTTTTTTTTTTTTTGGATTGGGTTAATTTGAAAGCCATGTCTTGGAGCTCTGAAGTTATTTCTTCTACTTTTAAAAAATTTGATTGCTGACACTCTCTGGTGTATTTCACATTTCTTTAAGTGTGCCCTTCATTTCCAGAAGTTGTGATTATTATTTATTTATGCTATCTATTTCTCTGGATTTTTTTTGTCCATATCCTGTCACTTTTCAAAATTTATTTGAGTTTGTATTTATCTTTCTCTGGTGCCTCCTTGATTACCTTAATAATAGACACGATTTTTTCTTTCCTGGCAATTCAGGGATTTCTTCTTAGTTTGGATTCACTGCTGGTGAGTTAGTGTGATCTTTTGGGGGTGTTAAAAAACCTTGTTTTTTCATATTACCAGAATTTTTTCTGGTTTCCTCTCATTTGGGTAGATAATGTCAGTGGGAAGATCTGGGGCTCATGGGTTGCTGTTCAAATTCTTTCATCCCATAGGGTGCTCCCTGGATATGAGTGCTCAGGGTTGTTGCTTCCTGAGAGCCCAACTGCAGTGATTGTTACTTCTCTTCTGGATCTAGCCATCCAGTGGAGCTACCAAGCTCCAGGTTGGTACTGGAGAATGTCTACAAAGAGTCCTGTGATATAATTTGTCTTCAGGTGTCTCAGCCCTGGATACCAGCACCTGCTCCCGCAGGGGTAGCATGGGAGTGAAGTGGATTCTGTGAAGGGCCTTGGTTATATTTTTATTTATTGAACTAGTTTTGTGTTTGTTGGCCTCCAGCCAGAAAGTGGCATTTGCAGGTGCAGTGGTATAGAGAGGATCCAAGCTTGCCCTAGTGTCTCCTAGATAAGTTTTTCAGGTGGTGGGCAGGGCCATAGAGCTCCCAAGAGATTATGTCCTCTGTTTTTGGCTACCATAAGGGTAGAGAAAGACCATAAGCTGGGGGCAGGGTTAGGTATGTTTGAGCTTAGACTCTCCTTGGGCAGGTCTTGCTGTGACTGCTGTAGGGGAGGGGCGTGTGGTTCTCAGGCTGATAGAATTGTGCTCCCAGAGGGATTATCACTGTCTTTGCTGTGTTACGCAGGTTGTCAGGTAAGTGGGAGAAAGCTGGCAGTTACAGGCTTCATCCAGCTCCCACACAGCCTGAAAGGGTGGTTGCACTCCTATTGTGCCCCTCTAACAGCATCAAGTTTATTTTAAGGCAGCCAGAGACTTGTCCCAGGCTCAAGGCCTCCCCACTGGGAAAACAAGCAAGGATTTCAGGTTTTGCACCTCCCTGCCTATCACAACTTTTGTGCTGTGTCTGTACTTCCAGTTCACCCTCTCCCCCAGTTTCTGTCTAGGAAATTTTGTTTTCAGTAGAAATTGTTACAAAGTTCTGCTGGAGGGTTCCTTCTCCCTGTGGTCTTTCCCCAATTCCACTGGCAGCCCTCCCCATGGATCCCTCTGAGACAAAGTCAGAAATGGCTTTCCTGGGGACCACAGGGGCCCACAGGGTTCTTTCCACTGCTTCCTCTACCCCTTTATTTCACTCAGCTATCTAAGTTCATCTAAGCTCCAATTAAGGTTAAATCCTTCTCCAGTTATCTGGACCTTCAGGTCCGCCAGTGAGGATGTGTGTTCGGGGACAGACAATCTCCTTTTCTCACTTTCACACTTGGGGCACTCACAGTATTTTGGCTGTCTCCTGGAGCCTGCAGCAATCCACTTCCTTCAAAGGGCCTGCGGATTGTCTCAGCTTTCCTGGTATGTTACTGTGGTAGTTCTTGGAGTGAAAGACCATGATGTGTCTCTACATGCTGCTCTGTTCATCCAAGTGGGAGCTGCAAATTAGTATTGCCTCTTATCCACCATTTTCTCAGTCAGTCTCCCTCCTTACATATTTTAAATTCAATCTAAAGGTTTCTTTGTTAATCATGAACTATAAGATAAATTGAATTGTAAACAGACTATAGCTTACTCTTCTGCCAATCACCAAGTTTTAGCCAAAGGTGGCCAACTGCTCAAATAAGGCAAATTTGGCAAACACTGAGCTGTAACCAATCTGGCTGTTTCTGTACCTCCCTTCCATTTTATGTATTTCACTTTCCTTTTTCTGTCCATAAATCTTCTTCCACCATTTGGCTGCATGAAAGTCTCTGAGACTACTCTAGCTTGAGAGGCTGCCTTATCTGTGAATTGTTCTTTACTCAGTTAAACTCTTAAATTTATTTTGGCTGATGTTTTTATTTTAACATGTTCTGTTAATACTTTCTTTGGTGGTGTTCAGCACCTATAGATAGTAGAATCCATAATCAAAAACTGAAACAGTAACATCAGAAAATCACTTTTCCACTCCTCTCTGGTAAAACATTGGCTGATAAGACATTAAAGCCTAGTCAGCTGAAGACTACCAGGACAAACTTGTATTCCTGCAAAATCAGCTTTATTGACTCACAGAGAGGAAGAGTAATTAGAGGAATGAGAAATACCATTCAAAAAGTAGGAAATAAGGAGCTTTCATAAGGTTTGGATTATTATTGAAGGATTCCAAGGAGGGCATGAAAGAAGCAGGGATGAGTTCTGTGTTTGTTGCTTTTCCCCAGAGAAGACAGAGAGACTGTTGACTTAGCAATTAAGTATCCCCCGGAATCAATGGGAATAGCAAAGTAGATCTTGGGATATTATTGGTAAGAAAGCAGTAATCCATAAAAAGAGTGTCATTACGGTATTTTATAGCTGCTGCATGACCTTTGCAAAAACGAAGTTTGCTGTTTAATTTGAAACTGCTTTTATCTATCTATATCTATGTCTTCTATTCTGATCAATGGAAAAGCTTTTCTTTTTCTCCAGTCTAAGCTTATTTCTACATTTTTGTTCCTGGAGAGTGTTTATTCTTTCTCTGTTCTTGCCAATTAGATGAATTTACCCCTGACTTTGATTCAGGAACCAGAAATTTATAGAGCAAGGAGGAGGTCTATGGAGAATCCATTCTAGAGGTAAGCCAGAGTGGCAGTGCAGCAACATGCAAGTGGAGATTATGTTGGCAGATTCATAATCTCTGTAGCCCCTTGTCAGCACTATTGGCAGCAGTTCTTGGAAGACAGATATTATGCCATGATTTGGATTATTAGAGCAGCTTCAGCCTACCTCAAACTCTTCTCCCTACCCTTGTTTCCATATGAACATTTGCCCAATGTTCTATGAGTTTCCTAATGACCTCTTGACAACCAATTTCTGTTTCTTCTCATACAATGTTGTTTAACATTATAAAGAACACAAAATAAGCAGCCAACTTCTGGTTAAACCAGCTTTATGTGGTCTAAATCCTAGAGTTATTTAGAACCCTGATTGCTTAAGACTGCAAAATTAATTTGAATTTTCAAATATTACAAAAATATATGACCATGTGAAAACTATTTTAAGAATCATTCCAGGGCCTTAGGAAGTATTCTTGCAAATGATCAGGCATGAATCTTAAGCTTTACTAAATTCAAAGCAAATGCACAGCTAGCTATTTTGAAAATCATGTTTGGAGACTTAGACAACAGATCACAAGTCAAGCATTGTTTTGGCAAATATATTAGCCTTTATTTTAGACATGATATAACATCTATTTTAATTGCATAATCTCTAACTTCAATCACTTGACAGATTGTTGATAGTATTTAAACAGTTTCAGTACCATTAATATTATACACAATTTGCAATAGCTGTCAAAACAGAAAGTAATTGTAAGAAACTCATGTACTATATTACCTTAACTTCATTTTCTATAAGAAACAGTCAAAATAATGTTGAAGACAGTAAACTCTTTTAAGTGGAATACAAAAAGGTTGTCACCTTAATAATGGCAGTGGTGGCCCATCTGGAACAGAGGCTGTGAAGATGCTGGCTGCAGTAGGAAAGGCACAACCAGGGTTGTGTGTTCTGCAGGGCCAACAGGAGACAGGAACAGGCAGGAGCTCTGCCTCCTACCAAGTTGGTGGGGTGGGAGCCCCTTAGTCCTAGATGCAGCTCTGAACCTGAGTATTCCTGTGCTCTGGGGGGCCTAGGAAGGCCCCTCCTACCCCTGCAGGCTTGGAAGTGACTGGCCCTGCTGCCTGGCCTCTCCTTGCTCCCAGTGGTCACTCTGATTTTGGAGCAAAGTTGTGGCCAAGCTCAACCATGGCAACGCCTCCCTGACACCTTGGCCCCCTCCAGACTTTGGGCACTAATGAGCATGGGAGGGAGGCTGAGTGACTGAGGGCAGCTAAGTTTGGACCTACAGGCTCCTGTGGGTACAAACATCCTGGGTGTTGTGGAGGCATGTTGATGGTGGGAGGTAGACATTTCTGGGTGGAAAGGGGCAGGCCCCTGCCACATTCAGGTCAGAGAAGGCCTGAAGCCTGGGGGTCAGGTTGCCAGCTCTAGACAAAATCTGTGGCCCAGAGTGAGAACTTCCTTGATGACAATTCCACTAATCAGATGGTGCTTTTTCCAGGCCCACCCATGGCTGCACATGGACCAATCAGCATGCACTTTCTCCTTTCTGAGCCCATAAAAACCCCAGACTCAGCCAGTCTCAGACAGACATGGGGACTACCAGCTGTGGTAAGGAGCTGCCCACTTTGGATCTCATGAACTCGTTGGGATGACCTGCCTATGGAAAGGAGCTACCCACTATGGGTCTCCTACCTGCGGACAGGTCAACACTGACAGGGATGATCTGCCTTTGGAAAGGAGGTACTCACTTCATATCTCCTGAGAGCTGTTCTGTTGCTCAATGAAGCTCCTATCTGCTTTGCTCACCCTCCAGTTTTCTTCATACCTTATTCTTCCTGGACACTGGACAAGAACTCTCAACCCACCAAATGGCAGGACTGAAACGGATGTAATACAAACAGGGCTGAAACACATCCCCCCACTTCCCACATTGTGGGTGATGAGGAGAGAGCTCAGATCTAGGGGCTTCATGAGCCAGGGCTGTAACACCCTCCTTGGGGTCTGTAGTTTTTGGCATCTCTGAGTGTTCAGGAGCCACGGTGATCCCCTTGTCCAGACACTGGTGCCCACAGCAGAAGCTGCTTGTGGTATGTCTGGTCCGGCTGCAGTCTCGCACAGAGCTGGTACTGGTGCCAGTTTCTGGAGCTGACTGCCCTGCCACAGCAGCTGGTGTGCCTGGTTGTGTGCAGTGGCTGGACTCATGCTTGCTTGCTCACACACCCCTCACCACTCTATGCCTGGTTTGTCCTTGGTAGACCAGGATCTGGGTTAGTAGTATGAGCCAAGTGCAGCCTGATGGGCTGAGTGGGAGGAATG
The DNA here is from genome assembly GCF_037993035.2 of Macaca fascicularis. Taxonomy (NCBI): domain Eukaryota; kingdom Metazoa; phylum Chordata; class Mammalia; order Primates; family Cercopithecidae; genus Macaca; species Macaca fascicularis. Next base: position 60,257,868 of record NC_088391.1, on the reverse strand, counting down.
AGCCCAGTGGGCATGAGCAATACTGAGGCAGAAGGCACCACCAGCCCCAGAGGCTTCCATCTGGTGAAACAACACCCCGAGTATCATGTGACACTAATATATTATTATTTGTAATAATGTTAAAATTTTATTTACTATCATTAATGTAGCATTAATGAGGCTTCAAGGTTAAACAAACTGAAATTGTTAGTTCGTACAATAATTTAAATAACTTCAGATTTCATTGAGTCCAATGTTTGGATTTTAGTAATCATGATGATGTATCATGTGTGGCCTAAACTAAGCTTCTGTCTAAGAAGGCTAAAGACACAATGGAGAAGATATAAATTCCTCCTGCTAGCATCCTCACTTTCAACTCCTCCTCAGTTGTCTATACTCTTTGCTACCATCTTCACCATGTGTTTATAACAGGATAGCTTTCCCACCTGAGTTTACTATTTATGAAATCATGGCTTCAGGGCATCTCATTCTAATAGGGAAAGTATTCCTGAGATTTTATACTTCAGCTCTCCTTTAGAAAAATGAAAAGAATCTATTTTATTGCACAAGTTTTTGATTCTCTGATCTGTCTGTGGGTTTCTTGGTAAATACTATTGTTAATCAGTCATGTATACAGTGTCTTTTTTTTCTCTCCAAGAACAAAGAGACTTATAGTTATTGCCTATGGAGACATAGAGAAATGAAGTACGTGAAAAGTTAATGTACAAATGCATACTTAAAAGAAAACATAGGACACTTGAGAATATTCACCAGAATTGCACATTCCAAAGTAAAATCAAAAGCTCTTTGTACATGACAAAACACTTAAAGTAGCTGTGATTAGCTTACTATAGAAAAATTTTAAAAGTGAAAGATTGATGAGAATTCATAACAAGTGTGGTATTACTGACCAAAAATTTTATTATTTTGGTCACATACAAAACAAAATAAAAGTCAATAAAAAATTCTGTTAATATAATCACCCTATTTTCAACGATTAGTGGATATTATATCTATTATCTAAAACTAGAGGCACACGATCTTTACCGAAAGAATATTCAGATAAAATTCATAATCCTGAGACCTAATTTACCATGGATATAATACCAAGCATATATTCATAATATACCAAGGATATAACATTATACCTATAGTTAACAATATTATATAGTACACTTAAAAATCTCTTAAGAAGACTGATCTCATGTTAAGTGTTCTTACTACAATAAAATAAAAAATAGAAGTTAAAAAAGAATACTAAGTAAAGATATTTGGTCTGGAGTAGGTACAAAATATCTGTATTAAGAAACTCCATCAACAAGTGGTGTGAAGCCACAGATAAAAATCACTTACTGAGGTGTTAGATTCAAATGTAAAAAATAAAGTGAGTCCTAGTGTTACAAAAGATCATGAGCTCTATGGAGATAAAAAGAAGAGCTATATTTTCTATTTAAAAAACAAAAACAAACAAACAAACAAACAAAAAACAACAATCTGACAATTCAGGAGATGCAGCCTCAGTGTAAAAGGAAATTTCACTTGATTGGGTATTGGAGATTTAAAGACTGTAAAAGCAACATCCACAGGACAGGCAACGGAGTCAGGGATTGAGGAACAGAGCCTAGTTCAGGTGACCTTTAAGTCCCAAATCACCAGTCTCTTTGATTGGCTGGTTCTAGGTGGTCTGTTGGTGGTCAGTTGGGGAATTTTCAGCTGCAGTTTATCACAGCACCGACAACAAAAACTGGTTTGACTTGATTGTAAGAAAAGAGGTCCCATTACACTTTTACAATATCTTTCCAAGAACACAGTGTAGTGGCTACTCCCTCACCAGCCATACCTGATTGTGTTTTAATTTTAAACACCTCGGTGAGCCACGAGGAGTCCATTTTGTTTGTCAGTCGGGGCTATACTTTAACAAAGTTAACATACAAAATCTCTGAAATTATAACTAATGATACTGTATAGTTTTTGTCTGATATCAGTCAATGTAGTACCAGGGTTGATAAATATAAAAATTTGAATTGTGAGGGCTTGCTGATTTTTTTTAGGAACTTCCCATATGCCTAAAACTTCTCAAATATTTACATTAATAAGTCATTTTCCATACAAATTCAATCTGAAGAAGGGTGAGTATCTCTTCTGATTTGAGAACTCTTCTCATGAAATGAATCCAAAATTATATATGAAATAAACCGTATCATTTCTAGCACTTTTTGCAAGGTGTCAGAACACATTACTTGTAATTTTCCAGGGTTCTCTGGGAAATATTAAAGACAACTTTAGTTTCAAAAGATAAAACTAGGATTCAGTATTGAGAGGGCGAAATATCAAATGTTGTTAGAATATATGAACACTTAATTAAGATAGGATCACAAATTTTAAGAAAAAATACTTGGCTGCCTTTCAATCCAAAGTGAAATTAAAATACTTTTAAAAGTAAACAGTTGAAGTGATATGGTTGTAAAGCACCTTAGCTACTTCCTAAGTAAGACATCTTTGTTTTTTAAAATAGTCAAGAGCATACTACAATCAACATAAACCATAGAAGTTTGTTCTGGTAAAACAAAAAATCTCTGTTCCCAAGTAAGACCCCTTTGTTTTTTTTGAATAGTCAAGGGCATAATGCAACCAACATAAACCATGGAGGTTTCTTCTGGTAAAACACAGAATCTCTGTTATCTATTCAGATTACACAGAAAGTAAAGAAAAATCTTTCACAATCTTTTTTAAAAAGCAAACCAATAATTCAAGAAAATGTCCTTTTAAGAAAGAGAAAGCCAAATTTAAATTTTACATTATCACAATACAGTCATGCATCACTTAATGATGGGGACCCATTCTGAGAAATGTGTCCTCAGTTTATTTTGTTATTGTTTGAACCTTATGGAGTGTATTTACATAAACATAGATGATATAGCTCACTATACACTCAGGCTATATGGTATAGCCTATTGTTTCTAGGCTACAAACCTGTACAAAGTGTTACTGTACTGAATACTATAGGTCATTGTAACAAAATTGTAAGTATTTGTATACTAAGCATATCTACTCATAGAAAAGGTACAGTAAAAGTACAGTATTATAATATTATGAGATCATTGTCATATATGTGGCATGTTGTTTACCAAAATGTATGAGAGGTGTAACTATATTTGATACTGAAACCTGTTTGAGATTCTTATAAATAAATCCATCAATCCATAGCCAGTTTGGCCTTGGAAAAAAAGTCCATTTCCATTAGTTCTATAATTTTCTATTCATGTAGGTTTTGTCCTGAATTTTCCTCTTTCTCATTTGGAACCATCAATCCCTTTTACTTTGGTACAAAACTACTATATTTTTCCTTAACAAAAGATACATACCATGTACCTCACATAAAGTTGGACTGCTGTCAGTATTACTCCTAGCAGTGTCTCATGACAATTCCTTTATTGTGTGGGAAATTTAAAAGTATTTTAGGAATATTCAAATTATGTAACTGGCATTTATCTCTAAGTCAAACAGAACAGAGCCATTTTAGAATATTTTGTAGTCAAATTTGGTAACAGTATTCAGGGATAGAAAAATATTACACACTCTCAAAACACAAGCGTACATAGACACAGATAAGGAGATGATAGCTTCAACTATAAAATATCTACCATGAGCCAAACACACCCACAGAAATATAAAACTCAAAACTCAATAGTTTATATCAAGAGACTTTTCTTTTCCCATTGAGTAAAACTAGTAAATTGACTTGCGCTCACAATAGACAAATAGAAAACAAACAAACAAACAAACAAAAACTAGATTCTGTGTTGTCTTTCACCCAAAAAGACAAGTTATTTATAAACCATATGTTTAAAGAGATTAACAAGTGATCAGTCCATAAAACTGAAATGAGCTGGCACCAGAAATTTTTTTTTTAAATTTTTTGTCATATCGTTTCTGTCTTTTTGAGTACTCAAAAGTATCAAAGTCAATGAGTGCTATTGTCTGCTGGTGTTGCTGTTGTACAGGAGTCTGGCACATAGGGTCAGGAGCTCTCCTCTAAGTTCCTCATCTGGCGCACAAGGGAAACCTGGAGGTCTTGCTACCTGGATGGAGTAAATAGGGCTTTAAGGGTTAGATCCAATTCTGTCCAAGTCATGGCACCGAATTGTCAAAGACAAAATGCACCAATTAAAAAGATGGTTTTATTGAAGCTAATTCAATAGTGAGAACATTTATTAATGAGGAAATGTCTCATAAAAGAAAGATGACCTGGGATTGGTAGAGGCAGGTAAACAAAGAAATCATCTGGGGAAAGATGGAAAAAGCACTTATTTCAGGATATCATGGATAAGGCTGTCCCTTGTAGATAGTCGCATCTCTAGAACACAAAAGGATGGAGGAGAGCATATTGGAAAACCAGCCTTTGGTATAACTTCTTTATAACTGTCATCTCAAGGCACAGACTGTCTTCTGTCTGTGTTCCCAGATGACTTCCACTGTCTTCAGGGAGCAAAGAGCTTAAGCAAGGTACAACATTATCACCACAGTGAAAAACAATCAGACAGTTTTTTACACAATTAATACAATTAACTTGTAAGTCCTAGCAATTATGCCACTAACTGACTTAAATGTGTTTTATAAATATTTACAAGTGCTTTATTTTTAGTAGCCTTCAACCAGTGCAATATGTAAATTGTGGTAGATATGTAAACTGTGTTAGATCTGTGTAAGAGAATACTACTCAAAAATAAATGAGAAAATATTGTTGGATGCAACAAAGAGGTATTAATCTAAAAAATATTATATTTGAAGAAAAAATTAGGAAAAATAAGTTTATTATATAATTTCCTTTCTGTGAAGGTCTGGATAAACAAATATACTCAAGAGAGAAAAAAAGAGATGGGTGGTTTTCTGAGGGAGAATTAAGAGGATTAACCACAAAAGTGTACAAGGGAAATTTCTGGCATGATAGAATTGACTAGGGTGTTGATTACAAAAGTATAATATTTATTAAATGTCATAAAATTACAGGCCTAAAATATGTTTATTTTCCTTTTTTTTTTTTTTTTTTTTGAGACCTAGTCTCGCTCTGTTGGCTCTGCTGCCCAGGCTGGAGTGCAGTGGTGCTATCTTGGCTTACTGCAACCTTCGCCTCTCATATTCAAGCAATTCTCCTGCCTCAGCCTCCTGAGTAGCTGAGATTACAGGTGCACCCTACCATACTCAGCCAATTTTTGTATTTTTAGTAGAGATGGGGTTTCACCATGTTGGCTAAGCTGATCTTGAACTTCTGACCTCAAGTGGTACCCTCTTGGCCTCCCAAAGTGCTGGGATTGTAGACATGAGCCACTGTGCCCAGCCTAAAATATGTGTATTTTCTGTGGAAATTATACCCCACTAATATTGATTAAAATGTATTTGAAAAATTATCACATTTTATTGTATTTGAAAACACTTGAAAGAACTGAAGAAGAGTGTTTTGATATTAAATACTAACAGAAATAAATCATTTTCATGTTCATTTTCCCACAACCATCTCGTCTTTTATGCACTTTTATTTTTTAATAAATATTAATATATAGTAGAGTGGAATGTTGAAGGGACCATATACAGAATGGTAAAAAACAAGGCTTTACAGTTAAGATTGACAACTTTCAACTCTTATTTTCATCTCTAACTAGTTGTAATACTTTGGGCAAATCTCTCAAGTTCTTTGTAAATGAAAATGATAGCACTAGAGTCTATCATATATTGTTAAGATTAAATGTTTTAACATGTGAAAAGCACGTACTTATGTACCTGTCAAACACTGTTACATTTGTATTAGACAGATTTATGTTTTTTATGTTTATGTTTTATTTTTTGAAAATTTTTATATTTGCAAAAATTTGTTTTATTATGTTTTATTTTTTGAAACTATTTAAGTCTTTATTTTGAAATAATTTTAAACTTACAGAAATGTTAAAAGATAAAACAAAGAACTTCTAATGCCCTTCACATGATTACTCTATTTACTCTTGTAAATTTGTATCATTTGCTTTTTTTTTGGAACTCTCAAACTCTTAGTCTCTCAATTTTTGTCTTTCTCATATTTATTTATGTATAACATATATATGTGTGTATATACATATGTCCTTTATTTTTTAACTAATAAAAATATTGTTTTATTAGAGGTTAATTTCATTACTTAAATACTTACAAAGAGAAAACCAGATGCTATTATTTGATCTATTTCCTGAATATTCCATCCACAAGTTTCATTTTGTCTAACTTTGGAAATGCATAAACTATAAAAAGTGATCTAATAAAAAGTTAATTTGAGGATGAGTTGTAAACCTTGTTACCAAATTTTAATTTATTTATTTTACTTTTTATTATTCAACTTTTGTTTTAGATTCAAGGTGAATATGTGCAGGTTTGTTACATGGGTATATTGCCTGATGCTGAAGTTTTGGGTACTTACGATCCCAACACCCAGGTGGTGAGCATAGTACCCAATAGGTAGTTTTCAGCTCTTGCCCCCACCCTCTTAAACATATTAGTCCCCAGTTTCTATTGTTCCCATCTTTATGTCCATAGGTCTAGCTCCTACTTATAAGTGAGAAAATGTAGTATTTGGTTTTCTGTTCCTGCATCCATGTCTCTGCAAAGAATATGATTTCATTCTTTTTTTATGACTGCATACTATTCTATAATATATTAACTACCAAAATCATTTCACACAGAATTCGAAAAACAAAAAAAAACCTATCATAAAATTCATATGGAACCAGAAAATAGTGCAAATAGCTAAAACAATCCTATGCCAAAAAATAAAAATAAAAATAAAAGTAAATAAATATTAGAGGCATCACATTACTCAACTTCAATGTATGCTACAATAAATAAACATCATTATACTGGTACAAAAACAGACACGTAGACCAATGCAACAGAACAGAGAACCCAGAAATAAAGCTGCACATCTATAACCATTTGTTTTTTGACAAAGTCAATAAAAATAAACAATGAGAAAAGGACTTCTTATTTAATGAATAGTCCTGGATAGCTGGTTATTTATATGCAGAAGAATGAAACTAGACAACTACATTTCACCATATTAAAAAATTAACTCAAAATGGAGTAAAGATCTAAATGTAATACTGCAGAGTATAAAAATCTTAGAAGAAAAATCTAGGGAATATAGAATTTTGGACATTGGCCTTACAAAGAATTTATGACTAAATCCTCAAAAGCAATTGCAACAAAAACAAAAATTGACAAGAGGGATCTAATTAAAGAGCTTCTGCACAGCAAAGAAAGCTATCAACAGTATAAACAGACAACCCACAGAATGGGAGAAAACGTTTGCAAATTATGCATCCCAGAAAGTTGTAATATCCAGAATCTATAAGGAATGACATAGCAATAGAAAAACAACCCCATTAAGAAGCGGGCAAAGGATATGAACAGGCACTTCTCAAAAGAAGACATGCGGCCAACACACATATGAAAATATGCTCAATAGCACTAATCATGAGAGAAACGCAAAGTAAATCTACAAAGAGATACCATATCACACCAGTCAGAATGCATATTATTAAAACAACAATAACAGAGAAAAGGGAAAACTTATATACTGTTGGTGGGAATGCAAATTAGTTTCAACCACTGTGTAAAGCAGTTTGGAGATTTCTCAGAGAACTTAAAATTGAACTACCATTTGATCCAGCAATTCACTTACTGGGTTTATACTCAAAGAACATAAATAATTCTACAGAAAAGTCACATGCATTCATATGGTCATTGTAGCACTATTCACAATAGCAACAACATGGAGTCAACCAAGGGGCACATCTTCTTTTTTCTTATTGGAATTGGCTAAAAAAGACACTGTAGCACTGCATTAAATATTAAATATAAGGGCTATTATCTTTTTAAAGTACAGACTCCATAAGCGTGTTGTAAATCCTAGAACAACTGCAAGCAGACAATTTCTCTCTCACTCTCTCTCTGTCTCTGTGTGTATAGTATGTATACATTTATTCTATTAATATTTCACTACTGTATACAGGAGAAAATAAAGAAAGCTAACATTATGTGTGATATTGACTTAGGTTTTACTGTCTAATGAATACAAAATAATTGTATTAATTTTGAATCCTATAAGACATTTAATATATGAGATTGAGGATAAATCCATGAAAGAGATTAAACAGAAGCAAGAGGCATGTAGCAAATAAAAACAAAAAATGGCTCCAAGACGAAAAAGAATGCCAAATTTCATGAAAAGTGTATGTTGTGCATTTTACACATAGCAGAGATTTCACTATTTATAGAATTGGGCAATGAAATCACTGGTTGCCATGGAGAAGATATTAATGTAATGGTGGATCAAGAAGCCAGATTGCTTTAGCTCTAAGTGTGAATGAGAGACTTGAATGGGAAGTGAAGGCATCTTTTAAAGAAGAAATGGTAGCTGTGTAGCTAGAGAGCTTTTGGCTATATAAGAATAACAGCTAGAATGTAGACAATTGAGCATATTTATATGCTCTATGGAACAACTCAATAAAATGCATAAAATTAAGAGCACAAGAGAAAGGGGTAAACGAGCACTTAAGCTGGTTGTTAGGGATAATATCTAGATCACATGGGAAGAGTTAATACTGGATCAGGGAAGTATTAGAGAAGGTAAAAATAAATAAACTGTGAAGGCAAAATTGTTTCATGTATCTGTCTGTATGTCACATATGTAGGGAGAAATATTCAATCACCTGTTTTCTGTGAGATCATTTAGTTTCAGTATTTTAACTAAAAAGCTAAAAATTAAAGAGAATTATATTTCTTTTGTGTTTATTGCAAACAATGACTTATTTAACACTATAAACTATGTAATTTTTAATCACAAATGCCTAACTCAATGGATTTAAAGAGTTATTGAATCTCTGCATTTTTAAAGATATAGGTAACATAGTTGTGGTCTCAAGAAACATTAACCTGGTAATGATCATAAAGAAATAGATGTTGTTAATGCCAGATTGAGACTAAAGCAAGGGGTGGTAGCAGCTCCATTTTGGAAAATCATTCCTAATAAGAATTAAGAGATTTTATGGAAATACATTACAATGTTACAGACAGGTAGGATGTCAAAAAGGGTCTTGGGAAGAGAATGCCTTCCAAGAATCCATTCCAAGAACGCAGTCTCCAACATTGTGGAGGCAGAAAACATAGGGATATAAGAATAAGGATAGAAAGGCAACAGGATAAACTTGATACAAACTCTACTAATGATGTAATTAAACAAAACATACTCACCTTTTTTGAGCTTCAAGTTTCCTCTCTAGAGACAAAGTTACAATACCTATTGTGTGTGTGTGTGTGTGTGTGTATACACACACTACGAGATATTAAATATAAGGAACTTAACACAGTCCCTGAAATATTGTCTAGAACAAGAAACAAAAATAGAGAAAAGCTAGATATCAAGTCTGGAATATTGCATTACAGAATAAATGCTGATTTGGGGAAAGAATTAGGAATTTGTAGAAGCAGACATAATTGAATAGGCTCTTGGGAAAGACTAAATGAGCAGTAAAACCATCAGCTTTCTTTTCTACTCAAATAATCATTCATTAGAACAAAATTATCTATATTAATGTTAGAATATATTACTTTCTACGTTATTCAACAGTAAGTCTGGCAGACTATCAGTTGCTGTCTTATGCCAAATAATTCCTTGAAATTGTTATATCTTGGTGTGGCATAGGAGCAAGATGGACTATACTCAAATAGCACAACTCTATTGATTGGGATATGACACTGCCTGATGAGGAAAGTTGTTTGGTCAGAGGAATGCATTCAATGTCTTCTTTACTTGTAATTGTCGCTGAAATGTCAGATTATGTTGTGTTTCAACTGGCGAGAATGCAGAACATCTAAATGCTTTTGAAGCTATTATTTTACATGTTCTATTATTAAAAATATTACTATATTTACCAGTAACAGACAGAATTTATATACTATCAAATTTATTTTTTAAATTTAATTTATAATTGAATATGATATGTATCAAAAATTTTGGTAGCATCAACACTTTTGTAAGGTTATTTTTATGTATTCCTTCTTGTATATTTAGTACTAGAACACATTTTTTTTTTTAGAATTAGTTCCCTAAATCTTTAAGAATTTTTTTCACTCCCCCTTATTTCATTTCGGTTTTTATTTCTTGCATCCAATTTTAGGTTATAACAATAATCATGCAGAAGAAGCCAAGAGTGTAGACACATGAAACTTCAGTATTTGAGAAACACATTATGGGTAACAGATCACATCTCCCAATATTCACGATCAGCTAGCTTTTACCTAAAAAAGTCTGTAAGAGTATTTATCTGTTTCCCAAAGTTTCAACAGCATACACATGACAAAACAAAATGTTTGTTTATTCTTGACTCCACAAAATGATATTTTTATTGAGGCAAATAAATTTATTAAAAAAACCTTTGACCATTTTGGAGGGGTTTTGGGGTGTGGTGTGACTGGGGGCACTCAGCTAGGCTAGGCTTGGTGGGAAGGTGTGTGCTGAGGTCACGCTTTCTGTGGCTGCCGTGTTGGGAAGCCGCATGACTCGTGGCCGGGCAGGGAAAAAGAATTGTCTCATCTATGTGGATAACTTACCTTCAGGTATCCCAATCAAGGACACTGAGGATGTGATCTACAAATACGGGCACTATCTGTGACATGGATCTGAAGAATCCCATGGACCACACTTGGCCTTTGTTGAGTTTGAGCAGCCACAATGAGGAAGTTACAGTGTATGGTCTCCATAGCTGTGATTATGACAGATGCCTCCTGCAGGTGGAGTCTCCTACAAATGGCCTTGGCACAGGCCAAGGAGGCAGTGGAAGTCCTCAAGGTTTCCATGGCTCCCCTACCCAGGCGGTCTGAAAACAGAGTGGTTGTCTCTGGGCTGCCTCCAGGTGGAAGATGGCAGGAGTTAAAAGATCATATGCATGAGGTAGGTGATGTATGCCATGCTGAGGTTTACCAAGATGGCATGGTGTCATGAAGGATGTAGAGAAAGAAGATATGACCTTTGTGGCTGGGAAGCTAGATAATACCAAGTTTAGATCATTACATTGCTCATTTTGTAATTCTTTTGCTTCCTCCCAGGCACTTTTTGTCTTAATAAGAACTAATGTGGGGAGAACTGACTAATTTGTCACAGTGCTTAATTACAACTGTTAATGTGTGACCTGCTGGTAGTGTATGTGTAGGTATAGAGTATCTTTAAATCTAAGATAGAGTACAATATCAATATTGCTAAATCTGCATATCCTCTGTGTGATTGTTAAATCATTACTATTTTACTTTCTTAAGAAAAAATGAAGCAAAATAGAGAGTTCCAATGTATTGGTGTACATAATCCAGTTGGGAATACTTTAAGTTTCACCTTCTACTTTAAAATAATTTTTCATAATTGGCTCATATATTTAAAACACTTTAATTTACAAATTAAATTGCAAATGAGAGCATTGAATTTATTTTACACTTAGGTGGGTAGCAATACCCGTAAGCTTTTAAACTACTTAAATTTTTCAACCACAAATCCTGTAATATGCTGTAGAGTAAGTGTTGGCACTGTCAGTTGAACTGTAAACATCAAATGCTTATTTCAACTAGTCTCTATACTGACTAAGTTTCTAAAATTTATCTTCTGTGCACCTCTGCATCCCAGGCTCAAGTGCTCTTCCCATCTCACTTCCCGGTAACTGGGACTACTGGTGTGGGTCACTACATGCAGCTATTTTTTGCATTTTTTGTAGAGACAGGTTTTCATCATGTGGCCTAAAAATCCTGAGCTAAACTGATCTGCCTGCCTTGGCCTCCCAAAATGCTGGGATAACGGGTGTGAGCCACTGTGCCCTGTCATTTTGCAGAATTTTATAGTTATTGATACTCCTCGGTTAAACTAAATACAGACTGTGATGGTTAATACTGAGTGTCAAATTGATTGAATTGAGGTATGCAAAGTATTGACCCTGGGTGTGTCTGTGAGGGTGTTGCCAAAGGAGATTAACCTTTGAGTCAATGGACTGGGAAAGGCAGACCCATCCTTTTAAGGTGGGCACCATATAATTAGCTGCCAACACTGCTAGAATATAAAGCAGGCAGACACATTTGAAAAGACTAGACTGGCCTAGCCTTCCAGACTACATCTTTATCCTGTGCTGAACCCTTCCTGCCCTCAAACATCAGACTCCAAGTTGTTCAGTTTTGGGACTCGGACTGGTTTTTCTTGCTTCTCAGGTGCAGATGGCCTATTGTGTGACCTTGTGATCATGTGAGTTAATACTTGATATTTGACACTTGAAGGGGAGGCCAGGTCCCCTTGAGGAAGAACGTCAATACACTACCAACAATTTATGCTTGTAATCTTTCCACCATCCTTTCCCAAGGAGACCTCTGGACTTTTACCAGGGTAACTGTGCACTGGGAAAAGGAAAATGATCAAACATTTTGGGGACTACTTGACACTGGCTCTGAGTTGATTGCAGGGGACCCAGAACATCATTGTGGTCCTCCAGTTAAAGTAGGGGCTTATGGAGGTCAGGTAATTACTGGAGCTTAACTCAGGTCTGACTTGCAGTGGGTCCAGGGGTCCCTGGACTCATCCTGTAGTCATTTCCCCAGTGCCAGAATGCATAATTGTCATATACATACTTAGCAGCTGGCAGAACCCCCACATTGGCTCCCTGACTGGTAGGGTGAGGGCTATTATGGTGGAAAAGTCTAACTGGGAGCCAGCAGAGCTGCCTCTACCTAGAAAAATAGTAAATCAAAAACAATATCACATCCCTGGAGGGATTGCAGAGATTAGAACCCTGACTAATACACAGAGATAACTCATTCCTCAGAAATCTTTTGTGATTTAACAGTATTTAACATTTTGCCTCCTCTTGTTTGCTTTAGCTGGTTGAAAGGTTTGGATTGGAGAGGGCTCACTACATTCCAACACTTGGAGCTGGATCATTGGATTCAAATCATAATGTGGATAGGATAGGGAGAACAAATTTTGTTGGGACAGGAATCCACTCCTATTTCCTGATAATCTGATCCTGCTTCATTAATCCTCATGGATTGATACTTGAAGGAAACATTAATCCTCATGGAGCAGGATCAGATTACCAGGAATATAGGAGTGGATTCCCACTCCAACCAAATTGAATACCTTTGGATTTTTAAGTTTAACTTAATTGGCTCTTCTGAAGAGTCCCCCTCACCCAATGTTTGATAATTGGAGCCCTTAAGATGCACAATGAAATTGTGTTCTGTATTTTCTGGTAAAAGGAGTAAAGGGAGGACCTAGAAATATATGCTGGAGCATTCTTCTTGGAAGGATTCAGCAAAAGCAGATGGCAAAGATGTAAAGGGGAAGGGAGAGGGGTTCTTTAAAATAGTAAATCACTAAGTGACTTCTAAATTTAAAGAAAATGAAATCGTCCGGGCATGGTGGCTCATGCCTGTAATCCCAGCACTTTGGGAGGCCAAGGTGGGTGGATCACTTGAGGTCAGGAGTTCAAGACCAGCCTGGCCAACATAGAGAAACTCCGTCTCTACTAAAAAAAAAAAAAAAAAAAAAATACAAAAATTAGCTGGGCATGGTGGTGTGCTCCTGTAATCCCAGGTACTTGGGAGGCTGAGGCCATAGAACAGCTTCAACCTGCGAAGCAGACGTTACAGTGAGCCAAGATTGTGCCACTGCACTCTAGCCTAGGCAACAGAGCAAGACTCTGTCTCAAAAAAATAAATAAATAAAATAAAATAAAAAAGAAAAGAAAAGAAAAGGAAAGGAAATTGGAGTTGAGGAATAAGTATTTTTTTACTTTGAATAAAATAAACATTTTAAAATATATAATAAATAATATTAAATATACATATTATAAATAAATATAATATAAATATAAATAAATAAATATAATAATATATAATAAATAACAAAATTTAATAACTTTCTACTTAAATTACTAGTTGTGCTCAGCAGAAGACAAAATGTTATTTGTTTACGGCTTGCAACTATCTTCCCTAACAAGAAGTTATATGGTGTACTTATTCTCCAGAATAATTGCAGCTTTGACATGGAAGAATTAGGATGCTGGTATCCATCCTGTTTCAAACCCATCTATCAGTCTGCTCCTAGCAGCTAATTACAAATGCAGCTCACGAGTTACAAGTCTGTTTAAACTTCTGTTTGAATCCTAAAAATGGTTTGGAATGAGAAATTGTTTTATTAAAACAATTGAAGAACCATTAACTATTACAGTCAGAAAGTCGAAAATCTTTGAAGAGCTGTTTATTCCTCACTGTATTTAATCTTAAAATGACGAAGTAACTTGTGACTCCCATTATACATGTTAAAATGAAGGAAAAACTCTGACTTGCTCTATCACAGGAATTTCTGTATATGTGTTAACACTTTAGGGTCACATATACTAATTTTTGTTTTCCTACTGAAACGGGAAAAGTTCCCTTATCCCCCTCACAGGGCATGTGACTAGGTGTATAGCTCCTTTCTTCATGCCTCACAGCTCAAACCGCTAGGGAGAGCGTGCAGACGGGCAGGTTGTGAGGTGCGTGGGCTCTGACCCCTTGGCAGTGTCTAGGGGTGAATATTTACAGCTCCTGAAGTCCCAGTGGGCGTGTGTTACTGTGTACTCTCTTAGTGTTGCCATCTGTAGGCAGTCTGGTTAATCAGCTCAATTAGACCTTCTGCCTTATTTCAAGGACAGAGGGCTTTCTGTATCCTGGGGTTTCTTGCCTTGGTGTAACAGAAAAATCGGATCACACGTGGGCTTGGAGAATGAGTGGAAAGCTTTATTGAATGGTGGAAGCTCTCAGCAGATGGGTGGGGAGCCAGTGGGAAGGTGGTTTTCTCCTGGAGTCGGGCCACTCAGCGGCCTACTCTCCTCTGACCACCCGGGCCAAATTCCCCACCGTGTCCAGGTCGATGGCCTGCTGGCATCTGCCAGTGCCTATCAGTGTGCTCTTCCACTCCTCTACTCCTCTCAACGTCCAGCCACCTATGTGCTCTTCTGCCAGTGTGTTCCTCCCAACATCTAGTCGCTTGTTTTCTTGCTGCTAGGGTCTCAGGGATTTTGTAGGCACAGAATGGGGGTATGGCAGGCCAGGGTGATCATGGAAATGAAACATTTGGGTGCAGAAGTAGGAGAGCTCTCCTCACCTAGGTCCCTGGGCATAGGCCCGAGGGTGGAGCCCTCCCCAAGGACCCTGCCTTCCTCCTCCCAGCACTTCCTTGTCTCTCCCCCCACTACTGCTTCACAATGAAGTATTTCCAAGAACAACAGAATAATTAAGACTCTACTTCTAGTTACATCTTACATGCAATAATATGGTTATAAACATGAATAAAATTTATTA
Organism: Macaca fascicularis; assembly: GCF_037993035.2. NCBI lineage: Eukaryota > Metazoa > Chordata > Mammalia > Primates > Cercopithecidae > Macaca > Macaca fascicularis. The sequence continues at coordinate 60,242,496 of NC_088391.1, read as the reverse complement.
AAATTTTAGTTAGCATATACGACTGGAAATAGTTCAATCATGCAAACATGATAAATGACTGCTGGTTACATTATATTTGGGGACTCTACCTGGAAGGATTTGATCACTACGTAAAAGTTGCCACAAAGAGATTAACCACTGTTGTTCAGCTGGAGTAAAAAAAGGTCAGTCCTATATTTCTTTTGATTTTTAGTATGTTTAGCTTATGAAAAAATAAGTCTGAAGAAATGTGTTCATTAGTACCTTCATATTTTGTATGATTTATTTCATGAGTAAATTATAACTATTAGATTTATTAACACGGGATGATAGTCTAGGAATTTTTACTCTGAAGTCATATCAAAGGAGGTCAATTGGTATTGGGAAAAATAGTCATATGATTCTCAGAGGGTCAAGAGGATACCATAGAATTAATTCAAAACAATTAATGTTCTTAGTGTACTCTATAAGCAGTCATAAGTTTTTCTAGGCTTCTCATTCACTATTTGATAATGCAGAGGATAAAACATATCAGATAGAGTTACAATTATTTTTAAAGATTTCATATTCTGTGATGTTTATCCTCAACTTCGAAGAAAATATCTCAATCAAAACTGACATTTTCTCTAAGGAGTACAACTATTTGTGATTACTATATGTAATTGCTACAATATTTTCATTAACTTGTTCATATTTTCCATTTATCTCCAATAATGTCTGTAAATGTTAGTTTCAATTCTTCATAGTTATGGTTATATTTTATTTAGCTCTATACTTTCCAATGCAAGTCTCTCACATAGTACTTTAAATTTGGTACAGGTCACCAAATATTCTAGTTATTTTCTCAACATAAAGCACTACAACAAACAAACAAATTTATTTTGATAGTGTGTAGGTTAGTAGAGTAGTTAAAAAAGATAGAATACGAAATGGAAAAAGTACTAAGTAATTTTCTTGTTACAATATCATAATATGATTCAAATATAGTAGAAAAATATGCAAACTAGTTTGTGCATTTGATTTATTTAAAATAGTGTAATTAAAGGGTCATCTGATTATCCTTGTATTCATGTTTTTGTGTGTGGTGATTCATTTTCTCTTCTCACACCCCAAGAAAAATGTATGTGTCTTATATTTGTGATTTTCAATGCCATATACTTCATTCCATATGGAATAAATCAATATATATTTATCAAACGGTTACACTACATCAGCAAGTTTTAATGTTCTGAATATAGATGGACTCTGTGGGGAATTAGTCACTGAAATTCAATATATACAATCTTATGTCTGGTTTCATGACATTCATATTTCCAACATTCGACTTACAAAAGTATATGTTTAAGCACATGAATAAATTAAAGAAAGCACTACCGAAGAAAATAACAATCTATAGGAAATTACTACACATAAAGGATTTTTACTGAAAAGTTTTCTCACTTAGAAAAAAATAAACACAGAAATGTTTGCATTTTGAAGGTTGTATTACTAGAAGATTAAGATCACTAAAATACTTTTTTTGTTCTGCTGTACTTTTGAGGAATGACTGTGTTTATTAAATACATACATTAAAGGTTAGATGTGTTTTTCTTTTCTTTTTGTTTCTTTTCAATCGGAAAACAGGACATTTGAGGGAAAGAAAATTTGTGTCTTATCATATGGAATTCCCTCCTTTCCTTCATTATTTTCTTTCTTCCCTTCTTCCCTCCTTTCCTTTATCATTCTTGCCATTGGTATATTCTTCTTTTTCATTAATGCAATCAAATCATTTACATTGCATTCTTACCATATGCCAGATGCCATGCCAGCCATCAGAAAACAGTGACAAAAAGACATATGGTTATTACATATCACTGCTAATAAAGAGAATTCCCATAATAATTTTTCAAATTAATAAAGAGTTTAGGGTATGTTACAAAAGTATACACTAGGGACTGTTAGTGAATAGAAACATTTTATGGATGAAATATTTTATTCAAGCTCAAAAAACAACTTTGATAATAGTCTGAGTTTGGATATTATTAATTAAAGCAAACAAGTAACATGTGTGTTGTTAGTATTCCAAATACACCGTGAATGAATTTGTCAATTCTACCTTACTACTGCCTTTGTAATATATAGTGAATGCCATTAGGATTACACATCAGCTCTTCTAAAAGAATGCCCCAATGTACCAAGGTGGTGGCCAACGATGATAGAGGTTTTGGCCACTGAAGTGTCTTGGAAATAGTCTGTCAGCAGCTAAGCTTTCATTTACAACAAAATCTGTCAAGAAAAATGACCTTGCTGCATATTTATATTTTTCAAAGGAAATATCAGAGAACTACTTTCAATTTTATCCAAAGAAATTGGACTAGCCAAATAAGATGAAGTCTTAACTGAATCATTTTGGCAGTGAATAAATCAAAGTTTAGAGGTAGCTGTTAAATGTTTTCATCTGCTAAAATGCCTCTACGTTTTTGTGCAAGGAGGGCAAGCTGCTATTCAGTCTTTCTCTAGTACAACAGGCTATTAAGATGCTCCTATAATTTTGTAGAAAAAAAATTGAAAAAAATAAATTATCAAAGTCTTCTTGTATGCAGGGGATTAATTACATATCGAACTTAGTTTTATATATATATATATAAAATTTAAATATATGTTAAAGGATTTAGTAAATTTGGCACTAAATGTACCAGTAAACACAGGTGATAGGTTTAATTGGAGGTCTATAAGATATTCAGAGAAAAAAAATATCCTTTGGGAAAATCTTTAATTTTTATAATTTTATGAAATTTTAGATATAAAGTTCAAAAAAGGAGCAGACATGGAGCAGAAACTATAATGAGTTTCTCCGAATTCTGTATATTTTCTGGGGCTACTTTTTCATTTATTTAAAAAAAATAGTCCAACCTTGGTATAATCAGATTGTTCCTTGTTATTTATACTGTTCAGTTCTGCTTGGTGAAATGCACTCAAGAAGCTGAAAAACTGTTGTTACTTTTTTTCTTTTCCTGCAGAATTCTTAAATCTCCTCATGAGAGTACATAATCACATGTACTTGGTGTTTCTAGGTTAAGTAAGACTTCGGATACCATTCTTCAAAATTCTTAACTTTTCAAGCAGCATTTTAATATTTCTTCTGCTTGATTTGCTATATTATTTTATTATTTTTTCCAGGAGTTTTCTTTTCATTTCAGACCTCAGTGCTTTTAAAAAATCATATAATCGGCTTCTCAGGAGTATTTGGATATTCTCTGGGAAGAGCAGTGGCTGCAGTTGGATCTGATTTGCTACCTCTTCCTAACCTTATACTAGAAACTTAAGTACTTTGCTTCTCACAAATTTAGGGGATTCATAGTTGATTGTTGGAGCCTAAAATTATGTAATCCATTCATTTGCAATAAGTAATGGATTATGATTTTTACATGAGAAACATACCTACCATGTTTACCGTAATTACAGTCATGTTTTTTCTATCTTTCCCTTTCCCTTTCTATTTCTAGACGCCTGGTCGTGTGGCCGTGAATACAGTTTGGTTTAAGCGTCCAGGTACTGCATCTGTGTTATCATAACTCAGTGTTATGATAAGACTTAGTGGAGCTATATTAGATGGAAAACTATAGTACATAAATTCACTCACAACTTAGGTTGGTTAAAATAGAGATCTGTGAAAATTGCTGGTTACTTTTCTACGCTTACCATGTGTATCAATATCTCATTATAATAAGCATCACCACCATTATCTTCAGCCTGGTTTTATTAATCTACGTAGAGATGTCTGCAGAGAAGTTATTTAACTCAGGACATTATTAATAACAAGGATACATTTTTTGAAAATAAATGAATGCAGAGACTATACTGAAACTAGAAGGAATGTACTCATTATACCAGAAATGATATCTAATAGGTTTATATATAAGTCCATTATGCTTATTAAGAAAACAGTAAGAAAAATTAACAAGTCAGCTTAAGGGATTATTTATCAAAAATGCTTCACAATTTTATGTAAAAAACAAAATAGTTTCAAGAATAAATATGTGTGTGACATTTTTCATAAAATATACATCATAAATTATAATGCTTGCCAGAGCTGCAAAATGCAGATGTGATTGATAGATCATATAGAGTTATAACATGTACTGTATCCCCAAGACCTATCTAATCTTAGTAGAAAAGTATTCATCAGAGGGATGAAGCCGACCTGATCGTGGAGGATAAGCTTTCTAATGTCCTGCTGGATTTGGTTTGCCAGTATTTTATTGAAGATTTTCACATTAATGTTCATCAGGGATATTGGCCTGAAATGTTCTTTTTTGTTGTGTCTCTGCCAGGTTTTGGTATCAGGATGATGCTGGCCTCATAAAATGAGTTAGGGAGGAGTCCTTCTTTTTCTATTGTTTGGAATAGTTTCAGAAGGAATGGTACCAGCTCCTCTTTGTACCGTTGGCAGAATTCAGCTGTGAATCCGTCTGGTCCTGGCATTTTTTTTTTTTAATTGCTAGGCTATCAATTACTGCCTCAATTTCAAAATTTGTTATTGGTCTATTCAGGGATTCAACTTCTTTCTTGCTTAGTCTTCAGAGAGTGTATGTATTCAGGAATTTATCCATTTCTTCTCAATTTTCTAGTTTATTTGCATAGAGTTGTTTATAGTATTCTCTGATGGTAGTTTGTATTTCTGTGGTATCAGTGTTGATCTTACCTTTTTCACTTTTATTGTGTCTATTTGATTCTTCTCTCTTTTCTTCTTTATTAGTCTCGCAAGCAGTCTACCTATTTTGTTAATCTTTTCAAAAAAAAAAAAAAAGCTCCTGGATTCATTTCTTTTTTGAAGGGTTTTTCATGTTTCTATCTCCTTCAGTTCTGCTTTGATCTTAGTTATTGCTTGCCTTCTGCTAGCTTTTGTATTTGTTTGCTTTTGCTTCCCTAGTTCTTCTAACTGTGATGATAGGGTGTCGATTTTAGATCTTACCTGCTTTCTACTGAGGGCATTTAGTGCTGTAAGTTTCTCTCTAAACACTGCTTTAGCTGTGTCCCAGAGATTCAAGTACATTGTGTCTTTGTTCTCATTGATTTCAAAGAACTTATTTATTCATGCCTTAATTTTGTTTTTTACCCAGTATTCATTCAGGTGCAGGTTGTTCAGTTTCCACGTAGTTGTGAGATTTTGAGTAAGTTTCTTAATCCTGCATTCTAATTTGATTGCAGTGTGTCTGAGAGACTGTTTGTTATGGTTTCTGCTCTTTTTCATTTGCTAAGGAGTGTTTTACTTCCAATTGTGTGATCAGTTTTAGAGTAAGTGTGATGTGGTGCTGAGAAGAATGCATATTCTGCTGATTTGTGGTGGGGAGTTCTGTAGATGTCTATTAGGACTGCTTGGTCCATAGCTGAGTTCAAGTCCTGAATATCTTTGTTAATTTTCTGTCTTGTTGATTTGTCTAGTATTGACAGTGGGGTGTTAAAGTCTCCCACCATTATTGTGTGGGAATCTAGTCTCTTTGTAGGTCTCTAAGAGCTTGCTTTATGAATATAGGTGCTTCTGTATTGGGTGCATGTATATTTAGGAGAATTAGCTTTTCTTGTTGCATTGGTCCCTTTAACATTATGTAATGCCCTTCTTTGTCCTTTTTGATCTTTGTTGGTTTAAAGTCTGTTTTATCAGAGACTAGGATTGCAAACTCTGCTTTTTTTGTTGTTTTCCATTTGCTTGGTGAATCTTCCTCCATACCTTAATTTTGAGCCTATAAGTGTCTTTGCACATGAGATGGGTCTCTTGCATATAGTACACTGATGAATCTTGATGCAAATTAATAAGCGTAATCAATCACATAAACAGATCCAATGACAAAAACCACATGATGATGCCAATAGATGCAGAAAAGGCCTTTGATAAAATTCAACACCTCTTCATGCTAAAAGCACTCAATAAACTAGGTATTGATGAAACATATCTCCAAATAATATGAGCTATTTATGACAAACTCACAACCGATATCACACTCAATGGGCAAAAGCTGGAAGCATTATCTTTGAAAACCGGCACAATACAAGGACGCTCCATCTCACTACTTTTATTCAACATAGTATTGGAAGTTCTGCTCAGGGCAATCAGGCAAGAGAAAGAAACAAAGGGTATTCAAATAGGAAGAGAGGAAGTCAAATAATCTCTGTTTGCAGATGGCATGATTGTAGATTTAGAAAACCCCATAGTGTCAGCCCCAAAACTCCTTAAGCTGTCAAGCAAATTCAGCAAAGTCTCAGGATACAAAATCAATGTGAAAAAATTACAAGCATTCCTATACATGAACAATAGACAAACAGAGAGTCAAATCATGAATGAACTCCCATTCACAATTGCTACCAAGAGAATAAAATACTTAGGAATACAACTTACAAGGGATGTGAAGGACCTCTTCAAGGAGAACTACAAACCACTGCTTGAGGAAATAAGAAAGGCACAAACAAATGGAAAAGCATTCCATGCTCACAGAAAGGAAGACTCAGTATCATGGAAATGGCCATACTGCCCAAAGTAATTTATAGATTCAATGGTATTCTCATTAAGCTACCACCGGCTTTCTTCACATAATTAGAAAACACTACTTTAAATTTTACATGGATCCAAAAAAAAAAGAGCCTTATAGCCAAGAGAATCTTAAGCAAAAAGAACTAAGCTGGAGGCATCACACTACCTGACTTCAAACTATATAACAAATCTACAGTAACTAAAACAGCATGCTATTGGTACCAAAGCAGATATGTGTGTATATATATATACACACACACATATGCACATACATACACACACACACAAACACACACACACACACACCCCAATGGAACAGAACAGAGGCCTCAGAAATAACACCACACATCTACAACCATCTGATCTTTGACAAACCTGACAAAAACAAGCAATGGGGAAAGGATTCCCTATTGAATAAATGGTGTTGGGAAAACTGGATAGCCATATGCAGAAAACTGAAACTGGACCCTTTCCTTACACCTTATACAAAAAATAACTCAAGATGGATTAAAGATTTAAACATAGGACCGAAAACCATGACAGCCCTAGAAGAAAATCTAGGTGATACCATTCAGGACATAGGCATGGGCAAAGACTTCATGACTAAAACACCAAAAGCAATTGCAACGAAAGCCAAAATTGATAAATGGGATCCGAATAAACTAAAGAGCTTCTGCATAGCAAAAGAAACTATCATCAGAGTGAACAGGCAACCTACAGAATGGGATAATTTTTTTGCAATCTCTCCTTCTGACAGAGGGCTAATATCCAGAATCTACAAGGAACTTAAACAAATTTACACGAAAAAAATAAACAACCCCATCAAAAAATTGGCAAAGGATATGAACTGACACTTTTCAAAAGAAGACATTTTTGCAGCCAGCAAACATATGAAAAAAAGCTCATCATCACTGGTCATTAGAAAAATGCAAATCAAAACCACAATGAGATACCATCTCATGCCAGTTAGAATGGCGATCATTAAAAAAGTCAGGAAACGACAGATGCTAGAGAGGATGTAGAGAAATAGGAATGCTTTTACACTGTTGGTGGTAGGACAAATTAGTTCAATCATTGTGGAAGACAGTGTGGCAATTCCTTAAGGATCTGGAAATAGAAGTATCATTTGACCCAACAACCCCATTACTGGGTATATAGCCAAAGGATTATAAAACATTCTACTATGAAGACACAGACATACATATATTTATTGCAGCACTATTCACAGTAGCAAAGACCTGGAACCAACCCAAATGCCCATTAGTGATAGACTGGAAAAAGAAAATGTGGCACGGCTGGGTGCGGTGGCTCACGCCTGTAATCCCAACACTTTGGGACGCCCAGGCGGGTGGATCACCTGAGGTTGGGGGTTTGAGACCAGCCTAACTAATATGAAGAAATCCCGTCTCTACTAAAAATACAAAATTAGCCAAGTGTGGTGGCACATGCCTCTAATCCTAGCTACTTGGGAGGCTGAGGCAGGAGAATCGCTTGAACCCAGAAGGAGAGGTTGCAGTGAGCTGAGATTGCACCATTGCACTCCAGCCTGGGCAACAAGAGAAAACTCTGTTCTGTCCCTCTCCCCTCTAAAAAAAGTAAACGTGGCACGTATACACCATGGAATGCTATGCAGCCATAAAAAAGAATGAGTTCATGTCCTTTGCAGGGACACGGATGAAGATGGAAACCATCATTCTTAGCAAACCAACAGGAACAAAAAACCAAACACCACATGTTGTCACTCATAAGTGGGAGTTTAACAATGAGAACATGTGGCCATAGGGAAGGAAATATCACACACCGGAGTCTGTCAGGGGCTGGGGGGCTGGGGAGGGATAGCATTAGAAGAAATACCTAATGTAGATGATGGGTTGATGGGTGCAGCAAACCACCATGGCACATACATACCTATGTAACAAACCTGCATGTTCTGTACCTGTATCCCAGAACTTAAAGTATGATCATTAAAAAACAGAGATCAACACAAAAAAGAAAAAAGAAAAGTATTCAATATTTCATTTTGAAATATGAAGTTAGGTGAACATTTAGAAGACCAATACCATATTGAGAAAATTCTTTGTAGTTCTAGTATGGTAATGGTAATTTATTTCTTTATTGCTTGTTTCCTTTATTCATAAATATGCATTAACTGTCCAGCATTTTTTTTTGCATCTATTCAAATTGTTATATTATTTTTGCCCTTTATTTTAATGAAAAAGTAGTATACTTCAAAAAATTTAACATACATTCAGTTTTTAACAATATTATTATCCCTGTGGGTTGCTGAGCTTTTGAACCTATAAGCTGGTGTTCTTCTCCTAAAAAGTTGGGAAGCACTTGCCATTTAAAGAAATATTTTTGTGCCCCGAACTCCTTTGATTTTTTTTTTAGAGAGTGCAATTGCCAGATGCTTTGATATGTCCCACAGGTCACTGCATCTCTAATCATTTTTCTTCAATATTATCTTCACTGTGCTTTGTTTTGAATAATTTTCATTGATCAATCTTTACATTCATTAACAATTTCTTCTGCCATCTCAGTCTGCTCTTAAACCCATCCAGTACTTTTTCATTTCAATTGTTGAACACTTCAGTTCAACTTTGTTATATATTTTGTTGTTTCCACCTCTTGCTGAGATTCCCTTGCTCCCTTGCTCTTCACTCATTGAGATTTCTTTAGAAATTTAAAATAACTTATTTAAGGTCTTTGCCTGCTAAATCCAACACAGGTTCTATATCTGTTTTACCTATATTGATTGCTTTTTAAAAAAAAATTTAATGAGTCACATTTTTCATGTTAATAATTTTACATTTTTGACTCTGGATATGTGAATTATACATTGCTGAGATTTCAATTCTGGTATCTTAAAGAAATGATTTCCTCCCTCACAAGCAGTTAACTTGTGGGTTGGAAAATGTTAACTTGTGTAAGCTTGCTTAGTGCTATTTGTGGGCAGATCTATGAAAAGCTTGAGATGCTTTCCAAGTTCCTCTAACATGGTGGGACTTAAGCTTTGTACTCTTTCTCATGTGTGGATCTGGTCAGGGTATGGTTGTAAGCTTTGTTAAGATGGTTCTAGAATTTGACTTATTCTAGGTGTTTCAGCAGGATGTCTGAGGTGTTAGCATGGAATGTTACTGAAGTTTGTCTGCTAAGTCAATCTGTAGTGAGTTTCACATTGTTTCATCTCATGCATATGTATCTCGGCCTACATTCTGTCTTCCCTAAGGCACTGACCTGCAACTTCCAATTGTTTCAATAACAGAATTCTGACCTCTGCCTCTTCTTAGCTCATCAAGATCATGTTCTGCTAACAGGCTCCTGCCAGCTCCCTGACAGAATACTTTGTTGAGCGTGAAGCTCTAAAGATTTTGCTTTCTCTCTAAATGTTGTACAATGCTTAAAACAGTGTTCTCATTGATTCCAGACTCATTTTCATACTTGTATACTGAAGGAAAGTCGTTTTAGTGTTATTTACTATGTCATGACCTGCCACAAAAGTCTCCGGTGATCTGTTTTTACTGATGGCTTTTCAAGACTGGTGAGCTGTTTGTTTATCTATCTTCAGCTAATCTCCCTGATCATCAATGATATGCTATAGGGATTGTATGCCCATCCCCTGAACACCAAGACACCTTTATTGAAATAATGTTACTTAGTCCTCAGGTGCCTGGTCACTCACATAAATGATGAAATTATAGTGTTGACTCCTTCAGATGTGGGGCCTGACGGCTACTCCAGGAAATTCCTAAGGCTAATCAATACTCAATCTGTACTCACACTCACATTTCATTTCCCAGGATCAGATAACAGAATATATGTCCTTACTTGTACTTGACAATAGATGACTTTGGGTATGAACGACTTCTTCTCCATTTTAATAGAAGACCTATTACTATATAGTCTCTTTTGTAACCCTGGGTTCCTTTCCGCTTTTTTTCTCCCAGTGGATTCACGAGGCCAGGAGGGAGCATTGCAACTTTGCTTAGGTAGTTAAGCATTAAGTGTGAGTCTTAAATACCCAAATGTTAAGTAAGCAATCACTCATCTGGAATGTATAAAATGTGATTTAATTTCATCTTTGGAGTAGAGAATTAGTCTTATATTTTACAATCTCTTAGCGACTTGGGTTGCTGTATGCATCCATATTAAATAAACTGACCACTGAGACATTTGAAAAGATATTTCAAAGATAAACCAAGGTGTTGGCAGTAGACTCTTGTTAAAACTACAAAAATTCTAATTCACAAAATATTAGCACCACATATTACCAAATAGTAACACTTCCAGTCCCTAGTGCTGAATTATATTTCACTTTGCAGTTGCTGTGTCCACAAAATCTTTATAAGCCACTGAGAAACAGTAAACACAAGTGTACATTACTATTGCCACCCTTACTTACCATACTGTCTATAGTTTCGGAGAAAAAAGAATTGAGAATAGTTTTTTGTTTGTTTTTTATGCAACTAATAATGTATATTCTTCTTCTGAGACTGGCAATAATTAAAATAAAATGGAAACAGACTGTGGCAAAGGGACCTAATTATATTTACATAAATATACACATACAAACACACAAACATTAAAAAGACAGTTAAACTTCTATAATGACCGGAGAGATAACAGACAATTTACATTAGGTGGTCAGTGAAACTCTATCAAGGAAAGTCATATTTGAAATTAAGTTTCAAGAATATATCAAAAAGCAATTCATAAGAAGATTCTAGAGAAGAAATTTCTAACAGTCAACAGTGCAAAGCCACTGAGTCTAGAAATGGCTTGAGTGGTAAAGCTATGACATTGGAGGTACTGAAGAGGAGAGGGCTGTTTTCAGGTGAAAATGCTTAAGTAAGCAGTAGCTGAAAGCTATATATGTCCTGCACTATTATTTTCAGAAGTCTATATTTGGTCAAAAATAGTTAACATTTTCTGTATTGCATAAAACCTAACTCTGTATTTTGATGAGTTTAAAAACTATTTCTGCATATTTAAGACTAAATTTTATTTACTTCATCAAAAATTACTCATTTGTATATCATATGCTTATGGAATGATAACCAAGTAAATGAATAGAACTGCTCCCAAAACTCAATTGTGTTCTAACTTTAGTAGGTGTATATCCATTTAAGAAGGGAACACAATATTGCTCTTTTAAAAAATCAATATTTTTTCTCACTTTTCTTCATAATTTTTACTCCTGTCAAAAATTGAAAGTATGCTGTTACCATGGAAGCATTTGTATTTTTGCTTTAAATAGCATTGACTACTATTCTCAAATAACAGTATTACCTCATGCTTTCTGGAAACAAATCATTATACCAAAATATTATTCCTGGAAACAACATTGTTCATTCAAAACATATGCCGATATAAGAAGATATTTCAAGCACATGTGTTATATAATTACTTTTCTTATGCTGTTGTCTACTTAGCACAAAATCATATAACTATATTTGCTGTAGAGTTAGATATCATAAAGATACGGAATCTTTAAAGGTAGTATACCTTTCTCCTAAAAGATAGTTATTCAATTAAATTGAAATGAACATTATTCGCATTTGTAAAAGTAGATCTAGTAATAGAAACAATAGAAAAGAATTTTGTGTAATGATAAAATCAACTATGCAATCATAGTCAGATAAGGTGGATATAAGAAAGTTACCGCTCTGAAAGGACTGCATGTTTACTGGCTAATTTGTATGAAAGTTAGCATCTCTGAGGACGATGACAGGCCTTGGAATGAATATCAGGACTTTACCTCCGGGTGCTAAAATCTTCAATTTATCATGAATAGTTACCCGCAATAAAGAGACTGTAGGGAGAAGATTATATAGGTGAAGTTCATACATTTTAATATCAACGTATCCTTTCTTTCTTTCAGGAGAATAGTGATTACATTAAAATTTACAGAATTCAAGAAGATAAGTTTCAATAATCTCCTGGTAGTTGAGGATAGGCATTCATTGGAACACAATAATGCTGTTTTGGTTTCAGATATTTATAGTGTTTCATGATTTTGTGCTATTATAATAGTATATAGTATATACTACACAGAATAAATATTATTTCATATTTATTAAATCTTTTCTGTTATAATTAGATTACATATTTTATTTACATTTGGAAAATTTAAATATGAGCTCATAAAGTTGAAAGGAAGTATAAATTAGTAATCATTAGCCTAAATATATGTGTATTGTATAAAGTAGTGAGAATGAATGCAATCATGGAAGAAAGGAGAACAGATTCAAGAGAGGTGTGTGGATTGAACCATAGGACACTCAGGAATTCAAGATCTGAATGTGGAAGAGAAAAAAAGTAAAGGAAGCTGAGAAGGAAAACAGAGACTGAGAATGAAATCACTGTAGCCAAAATAAGGTATTTCAAGGAGGGTGATCAAGTGAAACGAAGGCTAAATTGTGCTTACTGAATATGGCACAATAGAAATCACTGGAGAACATTTAAAAATTCCAGTAAGTGGTGCACAAAACTGACAAGAGCTGGTTCAAAAAAAAAAAAAAAGTGAGGGAAAGACACAGCTTTAGATATCTTTGAAGGAAAACTGCTTATAAAAGACAGCCAAGAGATGGCAGGCCACTTGAGGAAAAAATGTTCAAGAATCATTTGTTACTTATTATTTTATTTTGTAAAAGCTTTGTTGCAATCTCAGTATGTTTGTATTAACATAGATAAGAACTGGTAGAGAGAAAGCAATGAAGGAGAGAGCAGGCCAGAGGGTTTGGATGTACAACACAAGTGGACTGGCTGATCTTAAATGCAAGTAGAGATAACCAATTCACAGTTCTGGGAAGACATACATGATACATATATTAGATATAAGGAGCACATTATACATGCATATGTTGCAGATAGACTGGTAGATTATGTGAGAGAAGGATGAGTTCATTGTCTTCTGAATGCTCTCATCTCAATATAAAGGGTTTTGGTGGTCAGCTGTGTTTGAAGAGGAAGTAAGAGTTTCTGGTTGAAAGAAGAGAGGAAGGCATGGAACAGTTGCGGTGGCCCTGAAATTGTGTCCATAAGGTCTCTGAGTGTACATTGCATAATTGGCCCTGCATGATTCATTCTAAAACTTAGTATCTTATTTATATGCCTGACAACATACTTCGGCTGTTTTCAACTAACATAGCCCTATTCTGGAAAGATGGGGGATTTATCTGATGGGTGATTTTGGCTTAAGACTTTCTCAACAGCTGCATTGCACATGACATTTCTTCACCCAGTCTTCTTCCTTCCAGTTGTCTTTCACAGGGGTTAGACCCGCTTTGACTTGATGACTCTCTAATCTCCCCCAAGTTTCTGCCTACTTTTCCTCTTAAGTGTTTTCTCCAAAAATCTCTTATATGTCAAATTATGTCTTGGTTTTCTGTTTCACACAGAAGCTGAACTCGCACAGCAGTCATCCATGGAGTTCACAGAATACAATTAGTAAGGAAATTTAACAGGATTGGTAAGCAGTTCTCATATTGTGATCATAAATTCAATGTGTAGTTAGTCACAAAGACTGTGTTCATTGCCCATGACATGCCATGTAAAAACAGGATGGTGTGGAAGAGACAGAGACTTAGATTTAATAATGATTAAGTTTCACTACATGAGCAAAAGAATGGGTCACATTGAAGTTGATTACTGAGAAACAGAAGGTAAGTGGAGGGGATGGATACTGAAGTAATGGTTGAATCGACAAATCAAAGGTCTTGATTGAGTAAAAGTAATCTGGAACTGTGAAGAAGAGAGGTTAACCCAAGAGTAGGATGATATTTGAGGTGTGCATCGGTTGATAATGACTACATTGTGTGTAACCATAAAAGAGTAGTTGAAGTCAGATATAGCACAGACAATTAGAGGATAATTTTTCCATAATAGCTTTGAGTGTTTCTGGTGTATCTTTATTTTCATCATACTACCAAATATTAGCAATCTTCTCAATTTATATATATTTTTCCAAACTTCAACTATGAGTTGAAATGTATTGACCTTTCCTTCTGTAACTGAAAAATATCTGAAAGTGAAGAACCAGTAGGCATTTTAAAGACAGCTCTCTCTGATGAAACCTTAGAGAAATTGTTTACCTACTTGAAATAATGATTTTTTTTTTTTTCTGGATGCAGACAGCACTGTTTTTCAGGTAAGTAAGAGACCACAAATTAAGAGAAATATAAAGATATCTAAGCAAAGTATTGCAATGTGAATTGTAATACAAACAACACAAATATAAGTATAAAAGATATGTGAACTCTTTGAAAAAGTAAAACAAGAAGTGATATACACAATGGTGTATAGAAATAAAGTAGTGAATATGTCCCTAATAACAATACATAAAATTATGTGAAAAGATTAATATAGAAACCATACAAGAGGCATTGTTTGGACTTTAGGCACATTTCCTAATATTTATAATAGATATTATAAACATATTTTATTTAGTATGGTCAAATCTGAATGAATGACCAAAGTTAAGAATATAGAAGAATTTTAATACAACCTTAACCTTCCTGATAGAAAAAGACTTATTAGCTAAAGCCCAAGTTAGAAAAAATGGCAATCATAAAGTATATTTTAATTGCTCACAATTACTTGTAAATATCTAATTTAAACAACTAGTTAACCTACAAACCACTGCTCAAAGAAATCAGGATTAGACAAACAAATGGAAAAAAAAATTCATGTTAATGGATAGGAAGAATCAATATGGTTTCAATTTTAAAGTAATCAAAATACAACATTTTCATATAACCTTTCTGGCAAATTAAATGTCTTAATACTTTTTAAATGTCTTTTCTTGGGGATAATATTAGCAAAATGGCAGAGTAGGCAGCCTCAGATTTTGTTCCCTCCACAGAGATACTAACTTAAAAACAATACAGTGTAGAATCCAAAAGCCCTTTATGAAAAACCATAAATTAAATAAGACTGTATTCCATGTAAGCCCAAAGTCAGTAACAGCCATATTGAAACAAGTAGGAAAATATATTTCATATAAATGATAGTATCATCTATATTATAGGCAGTGGACAGTGTATACCTTTTCCCAAGCTGGCACAACTCAGCAGGTTGAGGGGAACAGCTCAGCTCACAGCTCCTTCAAAGTGAAAAAAAAAAAAAAAAAAAAAAAAAAGAGTAGCTTCTCCTTTAAAGAGAAGAGTGAAACACATGTACACAGTTCTGTATTTTCAGGGGACTGTCCAATGCCCTGGTTTTTGTCTAAACTTAGGAGGCTGAGGCAGGAGGTTCACTTGAGCCTCCCTGGGAGGTAGCCGCGACCATGCCGATGCATTTCAGCTTGGGTGACCAAGTGAGACTCTGTCTCAAAAAACAAAACAAATCAACAAACATGACAAAAGCAATCATCAGGTCCTAGGCTTTTTTTTTTTTTTTTACAGCAGACTTTTTATTACAGATTCAATCTCATTACTACTTATTGGTCTGTTAATATTTTATATCTCTTTATAATTTAATCTTGGTAGATTATATGTGCTCAAGGATTTATCCATTTTCTCTAGTTTATCTAATTTGTTGGGCATATAATTGTTCATAATAATATTTAAATCTCATGATTTTTAAAAATATTTTTGCCTGAGTGATCTGTCCTTTCTGAAAGTGAGGTGTTTAAGTCCTCTGTTTGTTATTATTGTATTACAGTCTATCTCAAACTTTAGTAACATTAATATTTGCTTATATATTTAGGTGCTTTCATACTGGGTGCACAGATATTTACAATAATTATATCCTCTGGCTGAACTGACCGTGCTGCCATTATGTGATGACCTTTTGTGTTTATCTCTTCTATAGTTTTTGACCTAAATTCTATTTAATCTAATATAAGTATAGCTTGTCCATTTTGTTGTTTTTAATTTCCATTTGCATGGATTTTTTTTTTTCATCTCTTTACTTTCAACCTATGTGTGTCCTTATAGGGAAGTTAATCTCTTTTAGGCAGTATATAGTTGGGTATGTTTTGTTACTTGTCAGCTATCTTTAATTGAAGAATTGCTCCATTTACGTGGGTACTTAAGAACTTACTATTGCTATTTTATTATTTTTGTTTTGTTTTACAGATACTTTCTTCTTTCTCTTCTACTGTATGATTTTGTAGTTAAGTAATTTTCACAAATAGTGTGTTTTGTTTCCTCACTTCTTGTTTTTAGTATATCTATTCTAGGTTTTTCTTTGTGGTTACCAAGAGGCTTACAAAAAACATCTTAGAGTTATAGCACATTATTTTAAACTGATAACACATTACTTTGAACACATGCACTACTTTAATTCCACTTCTCCTGCCCACATTTTGGATTTTTGATATCACAATTTACATATTTTTATATTGCATATAACCGAAAATTTTTATAGTTATTTAATAGTTTTGTGATTTAAGCTTCATACTAAAGATATAAGTGAACTGCATACTATCATTACAGTATTAGAATATTCTGAACTTAATTCTCTACTTACTTACCAGTAAGTTTTATTGTTGGTCATAAGTGTCTATTTCTTTCTAGTTGAAGAATTCTTTTTAGCGTTTTTTGTAAGATGTATCTGGAGGTGATAATCTCTCTTAACTTTTGTCTGAGAAACTCTTTATCTCTCCCTCTTTTCTGAAGGATGACTTTGCATAGTACAGTATTTTTGCTTAGTAGGTTTTCTTTTTTCTTCAGTATATTAAATATATCATCCTACTCTTTCCTGTTCTGTAAAGTTTCTTCTGAAAAGTCTGCTGCCAGGCCTATCGAAAGCCCATGTTCTTCTTTTTTTCTTGCAAATCAAAAAATTATCTCTTTAGCTTGGATTTTTGAGAGTTTGATTAAAACATGTCTTGGGGTCTTTTGGTTTGGAGTGAATCTGGTTGGTGAGCTTTGATTTTCCTGTATCTGGATATTTATGTCTTTCTCCAGGTTTGGAAAGTTTTATACTGTTATTTTCTTAAAACATTATTTCTATTCTGTTTTTCTCTATTCTCTCTTGAATGCCAATAACTTGTGTATTTGTTCTTTTGATGGTACCCATAAATCCTGTAAGCTTTCTTTATTCCTTTTTATTTTTATTTTTTTCTCTAACTGTACATTATCAAAGAACCTGTCTGAATTCACAGATTCTTTCTTCTACTTAATCAATTCTGCTGTTGCCGTTTTGTATTAATTTTTCATTTTGTTCACTGTATTTTTCCTCTGCAGGATATAGGGCTTTTATTATTAATTTAGTCTCTGTTACATTTCTCTGATAAATTTCTGAATTATTTCTTTATATTTTCTTGAAGTTAGCTGAGCTTTCTTGAAACAGGTATTTTAAATTTTTTGCTAGGTCATTCATCTTCTAGATCTCTTCAGGGCCAGTCACTGGCTTCTTGTTTTTCTGTTTGGCGAAATCTTCTTTCCCTGATTATTCTTAATTCTTGTACCTATGTGTTAATGTCTGCATATCTGAGTAGAGATTTATTCCAGTCTTTGCAGACAGGCTTTGCCTGGGAACCATCTGGTATGATCCCTAAGCCTGTGACAACTTCAGCCTTTGCAGTGCTCAGAAGCACCCGAAGTCCAGGACCACTGCATTTAGTGCAGCCGAGACTGGAGTCTTGTGGCCTGCAAGGCAGACAGGGCACCTGGCAGGCATCCTGTGGCTGCCAAAGCTGCCATGGTGCTGGGTTCACCAATTTCTATGGTTACCGAGGACTGCTTGTCTCTGAGATTTTTCCAGAACTCAGGGACACTGGAGTTTTTCGGTGGTGATGGAGCCTGGAAGCTGAGTCTATCTTACGGGGTCTTTGAGTTCCTGTCTGGCCCTGGGGTGGGTCTAGAGGCTCAGTTTATGGGTACTATCTTTGAGCCATGGACTGTGGGGACCTGCTTAGTGCTGTGTTTTACTGTGGTGGGCTCAGTATCAGGATCCAAGGCAATGTCCTGCATTTACTTCCCTTTTTTCACTCCAACAGGACAGTATCTGTCTCCACTCTGCCTGAAGTTAGGATAGGAGCAACATGAATAATGTCAAGCTGTTCTTTTTGCTTCTTTCCATTAATTTATTAGTATTACTACCTGGTATCATGATCTCGCATCTAATTTCTTTAGCATTTGTGAAGGTATTTTTATGTATGTAGAGTTGTTCAAATTGATCTTTCTTTGGGGAAATGATGCTAAATTGCTTTATTCTGCCACCTTTCTCCACCCTTTTCCTAATATGGTAAGTTTTATGTTGTGTGGAATAAGACTACAAAGACCTACTGTTTATGGTAGTTTCATTTGAAACATTTTAAAGTAATAATAGTTAAATATCTTCTGAAAATTTAGGTAATTCTATCTCCTGAAATGTTAGGTTATTTCTTTTTTATTTTCTAATAGGAATCAAAATTGAAACTATACAAGTCTATTTGCAATATCACATTATATAAAGTGATTCTTAGCTACAAAATCTTCATCCACAGTTGTCTGTCATAATAAGCTGACTCCTAATGTCACTCTTTCTTTCCCACATGCTCCCGTAATAAAGTAATTTAAACAAGCAATTTTCAGCTAAACTAAAGTTAAAAATAAAGGTCATCAGTATTTCTAAAAGTTGTTAACGCATTAATAAGATAAGAAAAATGCTTCAGAGGATGTCCCAATGGTATCATTTGTTTTTGTCTCTCTTCCTGCTAGTAAGTGCTTTTAGTTTCTCAATAGTAAAATAAGCATTCTGTAGACAGAAATTGTCATGCTTCCTTTTTAAAATTATGTCGGATAGAATAATGATTTTATATGTAAATCTTTACTCTGGACTCTCATGATATTAGAACAGAAAGTTTTTGTTATCGGTTCCATTAATTAAAAATAAATAAAAATGTATTAATGAAATAAAAGTGTATTAATCTCTGATTAAACTGAAATGCAAGTATAATGATTGATTTGTGATATCATTGTAAAATAATATACATTTTTAAAGTATTAAGGGTCTCAAATATTATTTTAATGAATCTCTGTCTACATAACAAGGTACAATAACAAATTATGCTAGAAGTTTTTCTAACTATCTTTTAAATTTTTTTAGAATTTTCTGAAGATTCGTTCAAAATTACACAAGTATGTTCAGTGGCTTCCTCTGAAGGTATTTAATGCCACATAATATCAGAGATGTCCAGTAATACAAAATGGGTCATCACTAATATAGTCCTAAGGTTGCATTTATAAGCTATTATAGCCGAGATATTTTGATCTCTTTTATCAAAAAAATGCCACAAAATAAGTTTTTTATTGCCAGAACTTCGAATATTTTCTTTTTCTGTGGCAGGAGATATTTTATATAGTTGTTAATCTGCCCCTGCTATTTCTATACTTTATGTTTTATTTGTTTCTCCCACAGAAAATTTGAAGAACTCTAGAAATAGAGAAAGATTTTTTAAAAAGTCTTTTCTAGATTTAATCTATTGCAATGTTTAGCTGTAAATTTTGTAGGACCTCCTGGATCTAAATTTACAATCTCTATGACATCATACAAACAAAAACCTACACATTTATTGTGAATTATTTCCCCAAATTTATAAATAAATTTAAATTTAAGAATTATTTATACATTATTCTAATACTAAAAAACTATTTGAAAAATCCGACAAACCAAACTTTCATTTTAAGAAAAACTGTATCCATAATTGATGATAATTGCAGCAGTGATTGGCTGTAAAGCACAAGTTCATGAGAAATGTTATGTCTCTGTTTTCCTGGCAGAAACTACATGTGTTAAAAAAAATGTTTTCAAACTACAATACATAGGGAAAGATAAGGAGAAAATAAGCTGATATATTTAACTGGCACTAGTGTAACTACATGTGCCTCTGATTTTGAAAAATTTGTTGCAGCATATTATAACAACATCAGTCAAGGTAAGGACACCTCTCATGATTGATTTGTATCTAAAAAAAAAAAAAAAGGCATACACATGCTTCCAAAAAAAAAAAAAAAATGGCAATGGAAGACAGTTGTGTGAAGAATCACAAGGCTTTGTACTGTGATTTAAGAATAGGTAGGCCGGGCGCGGTGGCTCAAGCCTGTAATCCCAGCACTTTGGGAGGCCGAGGCGGGCGGATCACAAGGTCAGGAGATCGAGACCACAGTGAAACCACGTCTCTACTAAAAATACAAAAAATTAGCCGGGCGCGGTGGTGGGCGCCTGTAGTCCTAGCTACTCAGGAGGCTGAGGCAGGAGAATGGCGTGAACCCAGGAGGCGGAGCTTGCAGTGAGCCGAGATCGCGCCACTGCACTCCAGCCTGGGCAACAGCGTGAAACTCCGTCTCAAAAAAAAAAAAAAAAAAAAAAAAAAAAAAAAGAATAGGTTAGTTAAATCTCTCACTCCATAACCGGTTGAAAGAAAGTGTTTATGGTTTCATATTCTAAGACTCTTATGTGCAGAGAAATATATATATATTATTTATATATGTATTACATACACATACATATATCTGTATATATAATGTGTATATATACACATATAATGTATAAATACATTATACATATTTATGTACTTGCATAATGTGTATATATATATATTATATGCTTGTGTATGTGTGTGTTGATAGATGGATAGACAGATAGATTCAAATACCTAGAAGATCTATAAGAAATGCTTTCTATGAGCACACCAAACAGCCTGATCATGATGTCTATGTATAATTTTCCAGTGAAAAGATCCAGAAATCCTTAGGGAAGTGCCTGATTTTTGGCCTGGAGCAGAAAAAAATACAGATAATCATGAATTGTACTTTAACCAAAAATCAAAAAATTACTTAAAAATAATAAGGATGTATCAAAAGATACAGATGTCAACTTTAATCAATATATGCCAAGCAAATCAGGAAAAATTTGAGCATTAAAACAGATAGTGATATTTACCAATTTTGCCCATCAATTTCAATAAAAATGTTGAGTATATACTGATATAAATAAACTAGTAAACTTAGTCTTTAATGAGTTATTTGCATAGTTTTAAAATACCATCTCATAAAATACTTTATTATAAAAAGAAAAATAGTAATTTTGAAATGGAGAGATCTATTAGGTACCAGCTTCATCAAAGGATCAAAATAACATCACCAATATTCGGAAAATTTATATATTGTACAAACTGAGGAGGATAGCACTTCAGTGGCATTCTGCACAATCATATTAAATTGTGAAATGACTCAAATTGAGGACATTCTATGAAACAACCCTTTCACATTGTTCATAAGTGACAAGGTTATAAAAGTCAAAGCAAATATAAGTAGTTTTTCTAGATTAAAGACTAAAATTAAGACATGACAGCTAAATGAATCATGATTCTAAACTGGATCTTTTTACTATAATGAACATTATTAAGACAATTAGCAGATTATGAGTGGGATCTGAGGATTAGATTTTACCAAGGTATTGATATAAATTTCCTTTTTTGATTACATCGTTCCCATATAGGAAAATCGTATGCTTACAGAAAATACACTGCATAATATTCAGGGGAGATTGAATAACATATTGGCAACTTATCCTCAAACATTTCAAGAAAATGAAAGTTCTGTGTTATGTTCTTTCAAAATTTTCTTAACTGATTGTTCAGAAATGAAGTATTTATACAAAATTCTACTCCAGATGATAATAATACTGCAAATAATTATTTCAAAGAGCCAAATAGATGCATATGACATTGATATTTCCATATTAATGACACATGCAATCAATGTCACTAATAACACAGCTGAGTTCTTTACCTCTGTTTCTATTGAGATGAGCTGTAATAAACTAACTTGGGGAACTTTAAAATGAAAAAATGTACATTTTATAATAATGGAAACACCAAACAAAATTTAAATAGATTATTTAGCTGCCTATTTTTTTATTTCTCTACTGAAGTGTCCAAAAATGGATGCTGATGCACAGGAGAATATCTTCACAACATTAGAGTGTGTATAACTTCCTAAATAATGTATTAAATAAGTAATGGTATGTTTGATGCTATTTACATGAAGACCTTTATTCCTCAATAGTCATGATTAAAAAATAAAAAGGAAGTCTACAGATCACACGGAAGATTACATTACAAATGAAGATATCTGAGAAAGGACTAATTTTCAAAATATGTTTGTATGTGTTTATCAATATATGTATCTGTGTATGTCTCTGTCTATGTACCTATGTATGGATGTATGGATGTGTCTGTTTAAATATTAATATTGTAAAACAATAATAATAAGATAACAGAAAAGCTACTTGAAATATAGACAAAATAAATGAATAAGCACTTCATAAAAATATCAAATGTACATTGGTTCTATATATTGGAGAAGGGACAATCTTCAATAAATGGTATTGGGAAAACTGGATATTCATATATTTAAGAATGAAACTAGACCCCTATCTCTTGCCATATACTAAAATCAAGTCAAAATGGAGTGAAGACTTACACATAAAACCTCAAACTAGGAAACTACTGAAAGAAAACATTGGGTAAACTCTCCAGGACATTGGTCTGGACAATCATTTCTTGAGTAATACCCCACAAGCACAGGCAACCAAAGTAACAATGAATACATGGGACTGCTTCAAGTTAGAAAGCTTCTGAACAGCAAAGGAAACAATCGACAAAGTGAAAAGACAATTCACAGAATGGCAGAAGATATTTGCAGTCTATTCATCTGACACAGGATTAATAACTAGAATATGTAAGGATCTCTAAAGATGCAATTAGAAAAAGTATAATCCAATTTTAAAAATGGGCAAAAGATCTGATTAGACATTTCATAAAAGAAGATATTAAAAATGGCAAACAAGTATATGAAACGTGTTCAACATCACTGATCATCAAAGAAATGCAAATCAAGACTTCAATGTGATATCAGCTCACGTTAGTTACATGCCTTTTATCCAAACAATAGGCAATAATGAATGCTGGTGAAGGTGTGAAGAGGGGAACCCTCACACACTTGGTAAGAATATAAACTAGTACAGCCACTATACAGAATAGTGTGGAGGTTTCTCAAAAAGCTAGAAATAAAACTACCATATGATCCAGCAATCCCACTTCTTGGTGTCTATTCAAAAGAAAGGAAATCAATATATTGAAGATATCTGAACTCCCATATTTATTGCAGCACTATTCACACTCAGTAGCTAAGATTTGGAATCAACCTGTGTCCATCAACTGATGAATGGATAAAGAAAATTTGATACATAATCACAATGGAGTGCTATTCAGCCATAAAAAAATACGTGACCCTGTCATGTGCAACAATATGTATGGAATTAGAGGGCCTTATGTTATGTGAAATAAGCCAGACATAGAAAGACAAGCTTTGCATGTTCTCATAATTTTAGTTTGTGGGAGCTAAACATTAAAATAATTGAACTCGTGGAGATAGAGAACAGAATGATGGTTACCAGAAGGTGGGAAAGGTTATGGGGAAGGAAGGGAAAGTGAGGATTGTTGAAGAATGTAAAAATATAGTTAGATACAATGACTAATATCTAACATTTGGTAACACTACAGAGGAATTACAGTCAGCAATAATTTGCTGCACATTTTAGAATAACTGAGGGAGTACAATTGGAATGTTCACAACACTAAGAAATGATGAATGCTTGAAGTGACGCATATCCCATTTACTCTGATGTAATTATTACACATTGTCTGCCTGTATCAATATATCTCATGTACCCCGGAAGTATATATGGATATATATACCAATGAAATTTACGAAAAAAATTAAAAATTGGAAAATGTACATTGGTTCTACCAGTTTTGTTTGACATTATCTTTTAAAACTGAACATACATATTGCCAATGATAAGAATGCTCATAAAATCATTATTTATGACACTCCCAAACTAAAAGCATCCATATGTCCACAACAGAAGAGCATACACTTTAATTTGGGCTGAAGAAATGCAACTTTCTACTGAGATATTATATAAATTTCCCCCAAATATATCTCACAATTCAAGTCTTTTAACAAAAGAGAAAAACATGTACATGGGATTCCATGTGAAAAATAATGGGTAGATTTATATTTTATTCTAAACTTTAGATAATAAAATGGTCTAATATGCCTTATGTTTAATATTGTTTAAAACTAAGAAATGAGTAATGTTCTAAATTTGTGGGCTGTAGAGACATTTATTAGTTCGATAAACATTTCCACCTGAAACAACTAAAAGGTAAACAATAAAAACAAAACTATGTTTTATTAAGAAGAATCACGTAAAATTTACATCACTTGTGTGGTTAAACAATTCTAAAATCTTAGGTTATAAGTAGAGTTGGAAGAGGCCTGGAATGGTAGTACCACAAAGTGGCAAGCAGAAGAACACTAGAATGCTCTTTTTTTTTTTTTTTTTTCCTAAATTTGTATTTTAGGTTCTGGTGTACATGTGAAGCTTTTATTTCCATGAGTTATAAATATTAACATTATTATAAATTAAAACTAAAAAATGTGAAAGTCTTACTAATTTATAAAACTAATAAGTCCACTAAATTTTAAGAATATCATATTATTCTCAAAAGTAAAAATAGTTATTGATAAGATTTACATTTTTTACATTTTGAAAAATATGATTAATGCACAGTTTCATAGATAACAGCTGGAATCTCATATCTGCTTCTCCTTTCAATCTGTTATGTGTTGTTTTGGTAGAAATAAATGAAAAAAATCCATTCTTACTTAGGTATTTGGGAAAGGGAAAATATTTTAATAATCTTTTCAGACAATTGTGGATATTCTTAGACATACAAAATGGTTAACAAAAGATAGTTTCTTACAAGTTATTTAAAATGTGACCTGAGAGCATGCCAATGAAATTTTTACAGTCAATTTTATTTTAATCAATTTCTCTATCCTGTACATGAAAGGGATTGCTAACCTATGAGTGATTTTTGTCACATTGAGCACTGTACATTGGAAAATATTGGTTTATTGTATTATATAGACAACAAATAATGACACATTGCACTTTATTGCATATTGATTTTTAAATATCAACATGAAATGTCAATAAATAAAAATATTGAAAAGATTGCTATATTTGGCTATAAATTACTTAATAAAAAGAAAAATATATCAGAAAGCATAACAAATACACAAAGGATAAAAGCCATATTAATGTAACAACTTGGCAAGAAAAATGTCTATTATGTATAACAATTTTGACTCAATAACAAAAAGAAATATATGCAAAAGCCACACACAGCTAAATATTAGTTCACAAACCTATAACAAACTGTAAAAAATAAAAATTTCCTCAAAACCATTATATCAAATATTAAATTCAACATAAATGTTATGACATTTTTAACCAAAAGGGGAAACATTACATTTAAGAGGAAAGGCTAATTTATATGAAGAGTCATATTTTAGCTTTATTTAAGAATATGTAAAATAATAGAATGTTGTTTCTATTTATTTGGCTTGTGTTGCATCTTATTTTTTATCTTCATATTTAATTATACCTCCAAACTTTTCTATTATAATCAATTATTACTTTATAATAGCCAAGTTGAATATGATAGTTGTCCTAGAAAACATTATTTTCAAACTGATTTTTTTAAGATAAATATTACTTTATATATAAAGTCAGATGGTAAGGTCAAAGTAGAAGTGTCTTTCTGTATTTTTTTACGTGTTACAAGTAACATATATGGCAGAATACTTTCTTCTTACATTTCATATGTGTTGGTCTACTTCTCCATTCCATTCATTAGTATGACAACTGTTAAATTTTTGATTAATCATTGGTTAGCTCTGTAAAATACGAACAGGTGTGAATCTTTGAGTTGGAACTATTAGCAAATCACTCATGCTTTGTAAAAAGAGAAACCTTTTCAAGAAACATTTTCTGTGATTTTATTATGATGGCATTTTAAATATCAGCAGTAGAAATCGTCCAAAGTAAAGTCAAGGCTCTTCATTGTTTGTTTTCTTATGCCCAATATACAAATAAAGCAAGAATGATATATTTCAATCCTTATTTTAATTATTTGCTTAACCTGGTCTAGTATACTTTGGGCAATACCTTTTCATAACTGTATTTTGGAATATAGAGGCCTGCTTAAATAAAATTCTTCTGATATTATGAAGTATAAAAATGTATTTGGGACAAATTTGATTATGCCTGGCAATGGATTAGTGATACAGACAGGAGGCAGGAAAATACTGGGTAGAAGAGAGCAGGCTACCAGCAAAGCTTCCACTCCCAAACCTGGAAACAAGCAGCCCTAAGGGGAACAGGTATTTCTGTTTTCACGCCCAAATATTGCCTTTTCCAAAACCACTCTGGCCTGCCACACCCTCATCCTGTACCCATAAAAACCCCAACCCCAGACTCTATGATTAGAAGAGCAGAAGAGTGGCAGAGCAACATGACAGAGGAGGAGAGAAGAGAAGGGACATCTGAATGTTGAGAGCAGTTCGGCTGGGTAGGGTCAGAGAAGAGATAGGAAATGGGATGGCCAAACTCCAGGGGAAGATTTTCCTCCCACTCCATCCCCTTTCCAGCTCCCCATCCAACCCCTGAGAGCCACCTCCATCACTTAATAAAACCCCCGCCTTCACCATCCTTCCAGTCCATGTGACTTGATTCTTCCTGGACGCTGGACAAGGACCTGGGTACAAAGAGGGGGATTGTAGAAGGCTGTAACCCTGATGCCCCACTGAGCTGGTTACCACTTAGGCATCCATGATGGCAAAGCTAAAAGACACTGCTGTAGGGCTGGAGCCCTCCTCAAAAAAAAGTGCCCTCCCTGTCTCACCTGCGTGATCCCCCTCCTGTAAAGGGTTTGAGTGCATGGCGGCTGAGTAAATGAGCCACTCCCTTCACAAGGGTTCCCTGTGAAGGGGTCAAGGAAATTCTCCTGTCTCATTCATATTCACCATTTTTTTTTAATTTTTATTATTTTTTCTTTTATTATATTGTAAGTTCTGGGATACATGTGCAGAACACGCAGGTTTGTTACCTAGGTATACACGTGCCATGGTGGTTTGCTGCACCCATCAACCCATCATTTACATGAGATATTTCTCCTAATGCTATCACTTCCCTAGTCTCCCACCCCAATAGGCCCTGGTGTGTGATGTTCCCCTCCCTGTGTCCATTTGTTCTCATTGTTCAATTCCCATTTACGAGTGAGAACATGCAGTGTTTAATTTTCTGTTCTTGTGTTAGGTTACTGAGAATGATGGTTTCCAGCTTCATCCATGTCCCTACAAAGGACATCAACTCATTCTTTTTATGACTGCATGATATTCCATGATGTGTATGTGCCACATTTTCTTTATCCAGTCTATCATTGATGGGCATTTGACTTGGTTCCAGGTCTTTGCTATTGTGAACTGTGTGGCAATAAACATATGTGTGCATGTGTCTTTAAAGCAGAATGATTTATAATTCTCTGGGTATATACCCAGTAATGGGGTTGCTGGGTCAAATGGTATTTCTGGTTCTAGATCCTTTTATTTTACTAATAGATACCACATTTTTCCTCACTTAATCCCATCATGCCTTATTCCTCTTTTAATTGTGACAAATAATTTAAAGAAACATTTATAACACAACTTTATTCATATAAAGCTTTGAGTTTAAGAGACAAAATCAAAATGGGTAGTGTAGATAAAATAGTTTGAAATTTATTGAATATAAAAAATTGGTTTACAAACATTTCCATTCATAAATTATTTAACTTCATTTTATATATGGGATGATTCTGTCTATGGAAACAATAACTTCACATTGCTATGATTTTAATCAGACATTTTAAAACTGTAAGTGAGATACTTGGGAATATTTGAAAATGTAATACATATTACATGGTATGATTGTGTACATACTGCATTTCTTGTATGCCATTGTCATTTTTGTGTTTATGTAGAGGAATATTCTTTGTCTTAAGGAATGCACATTGACGTATTTAAACATGGTGTATTTTAGTAACCTGATGCCTAAAATTTACTTTTCTATGTAGCAAAAAAAGTCTGTGTATCCTGTGTGTGTGTATGTGTGTATGTGAAGAGAGAACAAGAGAGAAGACTGAAATGGAACAAGAACAAAAAGTGTAAACAAAAATATGTATTTTACATATATTTATACAGAAAATATCATATAGAAATTATATATATATTAATTTTAGGTATAAATATAAAATATAATTAAATTTTTCTATATAGTCTACATAATTTTTTTCCAATTTTATCTAGAAAAATAAATGCTTTTACTACCCCTTATGAATTATAATTGCAAATTTTACCTTCTGATTAGTGTTCAACTCCAGAAAATAGATTATTCTCAACATTTATTTGATTTACTGTAAAACCATGTATATCATCGATACCTTTATAGTCTTACTTCCATTTGTTCTCTCCTGAAGGTTATCAGTGCTGTCTTCTTTTAAGAATTTTAATTATTTTTTTAAAGCCTGCTAAACTCTCAGAAACTTTTACCATTATGAATGATCCCGTCATTCTTAAAATATGTCTTTTCACTTGTCCCCAGACATTCCTTCTTATGATTCTGCCCCCTGCTTCTACTAAATTGCCACCTACCACCCAAGGCTAGGTTTATGACTCTAAAATGAGAAAAATAGATGAGACTCTTTTGTGTCATATAGTGGAATGTATGATTTAAAGCTTGTCACATATTGGAGATGGAAACAATGCATCATTATGTTATCTCTATTCTATGTTAAATAGCCATTTTAGCCTTACTGCTTAGTCTTCCAGTTTTAGACTTTTTAACAATTTGCTAAAGATCCAATAGTTGATCAGTGCTTCACTTAAGGGGTATTGAGTACAGTATATTACCACCACCGGAAAATGTATTTCCTTTTTCTTTTGTTCTTTAATATATTTTATTTGTAGATATAATTAAGACATGAAACTTATGTGACATATTGAATTTATAATAAATCAAGATTCTCCATTAATAATGTATTACCCTTAATTTGTAAACCTTCCCTACTTCATACTGATTGTCTTGATTTTTTTAAAGCTTAATATTATATTTAATATAATCTTTCCCCAATTTCCCTAAGTAGAGAATTGTTTTCCTGTAATCTTTTGTTTTCTGCTTTTATGATCTGTACAAATTTAATTCTTTTTGTATCTTACTTACTTACCATATTTGATGAATAAGCCCTTTAAATTCCTCATGAGCATAAGTCAGAACTACTTACAGTTTCAAGTTTGAGATAGACTCACTTCTGAAATTACATTGGTGCAGCATTCACCAACAACCAATAATTTCTGGGTAGAATTTTGTTCAGTTAATGATGAAACTTCCCTTTAAATAGATTTTAGTATGTGGCAGGAAAAAAAAGATAAAAATACAACTTTACTTTCAATTATTTGCCATCTATTTAAAGATACGTTGTAAGGGCCTATCTTTATTTCCACATACAGTCTGGTAAAGCTGCCTTTTTTTGAAAAGAAGGAACCTCTTCTGTAGGCCAGATGCATAAACTGCTTGACAGATGTTGTGTCCCTGCTTTAGCTTCCCAATCACTCTCTTAGATGGATTTACTGCTTTTCTGTGCAAGAAGTGTTGGGTTTCAGTAAAGATACCAATAATTTCATATGCACTGACCTTGGCATGAAGTAACTTTTCCAAAATTGTGAAACAGCAGCTGTGTGAATCTTCTTATTTATCTTTTTTATGCAAAATGTTTACTTTTTTCCCTCATAAATATAACTTCAGTAGTTTGGTTACCTTGAAGTTGTACACAAAGGGAAACATGTAAGTGCTCATGGTAATGAAGGATATTTAACTCATCAGGATTCTAACTGCAAGCATTTGCTTTGGAGAAATGCTAAACATTCACTGTGTAATGGGCAGAATAATCATAAAATATCCATTATAGTGTGTTCCTTACATCCTTTTAGGTTGCCTTAGGGAGTAGACAGCAGGTCATAAAAAGTTGTTTTATTTAAAACTCTAACAGCTTTTTTCAAATCAGAAAAATCACAAACATTGATGTGTGTCCTCACAGTGTTCACATAATTACCATTGAAAATCATGCTCTTAAAAAAAGTATATCTGTGATGAATACCCAGAAATGAGAATAAGAAAAATAAACTCCTAATATTTTCTTCTCAAAATATGTATGTTACGCTTGATAACATCCGTGTTAATTGTTATCTCAGTTAAATATACAATAACAAGAATAATATTCATCATTATAAGTGAGGCAGTTTGAAATCTAAAAATAAATATGTAATGCAATATAATGGAAACTTAAATTCCCAAAGCTATGATTGGTCATAGTTGGATGATTTTTGATTTTAAAGATTTGACTTTTATAGAGATTTTTTACTTTTCATTCAACTCCATTTTATAGTTTTAACAAGTTTTGTGACACAATCACTTATATTGAGACTGTGTAGATTTGAGAAAGTTCCTTTTTAACCAGTTTTGTAAGACTTTCTGATCCGAATATACTAAGATAGTTTGATTTTCAGGAAAAATTAAGAGTAGCACTTTAATTTTATATATCTGTAAATGATGGCAACATAAATTAATTGTTATCAGTTACTCTAGTGCCTATGATTATAATTGAATAGAGACTATATAAATCCAAAAGTGTATTAAATATTAGAACATAATACAATGCAGAATCAAACGTTTGTCCCTATAAAAATATGTTAGTTCTTTGTGTCTGCCACTTATTTTCATTTTGTTATTGATATCTTTGAACCCTCATTCTTTTTCTTTAGAGACAGGGTCCCACTCTGTTACCTAGGCTAGAATGCAGTGACATGATCTGCAACCTCTGTCTCCTGGGTTCAAGCAATTCTGGTGCCTCAGCCTCCCAAGTAGCAGGAATTACAGGCACACACCACCACTCTGTGCTATTTTTTTGTATTTTTAGTAGAGACGTGTTTTGCTATGTTAGCCAGACTGAGCCATCATTCTTTTTATGTGTACATCTGAACTATTAGTGATTGTGTTATGTAAAACAATTCAAACAATTAGTGGAATATTATTTTATGGAAAATAAAAAATGAGAAAGGCCATAAAGTGATCCAGAAATTATTGAAGAAAACTGACTTTATTCTACTTAGTTACATGTGTAATTGGTTGTTATTTTTCTCATCAGGATAATGTAGATGTGAAAGGTGAAGTTTCTGGAGACATGTAATACAGCATTTCATTGACAGCAAATATATTAGCTATCTTAAGCGTTGGTTGCCTACATAATGAAACTGGTAGAGTAGAAACTGTGTGTATATTCTAGAGAGATTGTGAGTATTAAGGAAATTAATGCATATAAAATGTTGCCACTGTACACTGAAAATATTAAGTATAGTTCATTTTGTTCTCAGAATGTAACTAAAAAGTTGTTCAGTTCTGAGTTCAATAAATACTGCTGTTTGTTATTTTTTATTTGTGGTTATGATGTTAAAACACAGAAAAAATCTATTGTGCCTGTTGGTATCAAAATTTAGCATGTCCTTTTTTTCTTAGCCTTAATTCATGGTTATATAAAAGCATACATACAAAAGTCTTATTTCTAACTCTGTTTTTCCAAATTGTTCCCATGGTCCCCTATAGAAAACCATTTCATTAGTATCAGTTTATATTTCCCTTATTAAGTAAGCAAATGCAAATGCACATCATATGCATATGCACGCACGCACGCGCACACATAGACACACACACACACATATATATATGTATTCATTAAATTTTTTTGATGTATAATAGGTGTACATATTTTGGGGATTCATGCAAAAATTTAACCAGGAGCTGTTTCATCCTCATATTTGACTTAGGGGATATTCTTTGGATAATGTCAGTGCTATATATTTGTCTCTGGTTTTCCACAGTTGTGGGGAGTGGAACCAGTTTGCTTCTATACCACTATTTTGGAACCAGAAGTGTATTTGTTTTTTTTTTAATCTACAGTATCATATGTAATACTCTTGAACTTTGATTTTTTAATGATAGCAACACAATAAATAATTCCATGAGTTTTTTTTTATATTTGTACTGGAAGTATGGTAGCTGGTTTTAAGCAAATATGCCTATGTATACATATTTAATTGTGTTAATTATTGGCAAATTCACCTTCATAAATGTATCATTTGTTATTCCCACAAGCAATGAGCAGATGAGCTAGTTTGAATAAAGACTTGCCAACAGTGATGATGTCACACTTTAAAATTTTTAGGAAACTAATCGGAAAGCAAAGGTGTGATAATGTATTTTAAATGTGCAATTTTCTTCTTTTTTAAAAAAATTCAACTTTCATATTAGATTCAGGTAGCACATATGCAGGTTTGTTGTATATGGGTATATTGTGTGATGCTGAGGTAAAGGGTATGAGTAAACCCATCACCTAGGTAGTGAACATACACACATACAACACAATAGGTAGTTTTTCAACCTCTGACCCTTCCTCCCTCCATGAATAGTCCCAGGTTCTGTTGTTCCCATCTTTATGTCCATTTGTACCAAATGTTTAGCTCCCACTTATAGATGAGTACATAGAGTATTTGGTCTTCTCTGTCTGTGTTAATTGGTTTAGGACAATTGCAACCAACTTCACCTTGTTGATTCAAAGGACATGAGTTAATTCTTTTTATGACTATGCAGTATTCCATAGTGTATATGTACTATATTTTCTTTATCCAATCCATTATTGATGGGTATCTAGGTTGATTCCATGTCCTTGTTATTGTGCATAGTGCTATAATGTGATATAATAATTTATATTATAAAGTTTATCATTTAAAATATTGGTGCATGCATCTTTTTAATAGAATGATGTATTTTATTTTGGGAGTTTCCCAAGTAATGATATTGCTGAGTGAAATGGTAATTCTGTTTTAGTTATTTGACAAACCTCCAAACTGCTTTTAATAGTGGCTGAACTAATTCACATTCACACAAACAATGTGTATGCTTTCCCTTTTCAACACAACTTCACCAGCATCCATTATTTTTTGGCTACTTAATAAGTCATTCGACTGGTGTAGCATGATCTCTCATTGCAGTTCTGATTTGCATCGAATCTACATCATCAATCAACAATCATCATCTCATGATTAGTAATGTTGAACATTTTTTCATATATTTGTTGACCACATGTATGTCTTCTTTAGAGAAGTGTCTGTTTATGTCCTTTATCCACTTGCTAATGGGGTTATTTGTTTTTTGTTGTTATATATTACAGATTATTGTTATAGATTCTGGATATTAAACCTTTCTCAGATGCACAGATTATGAGTATTTTCTACCATTCTGTAGGTTTTCTGTTTACTTTGTTGACTTTCTTTTGCTGTTTAGAAGCTCTTTAGTTTAATTAGGTCCCATTTACCAATTTTTGGTTTTGTTGCAATTGCTTTTGGGGACTTAGTCATACATTCTTTGCAAAGTCTGATGGCCAGAAGAGTATTTCGTAGGTTGTATTCTAGGATTTTTATAGTTTTAGATCTTTAATTCATCTTAAGTTATTTTTTGTATATGGTAAAAGATAGGGGTCCTGTTTTATTCCTCTGCATATGGATAGTCAGTTTTCCAAGCACTTTTTTCATGAAATAAGAAGTTTTTCCATGTGGTCCAGTTTTGAGGGTCCGATGACTGTAAGCATGTGGCTTTCTTACTGGATTCTCTGTTTGGTTCCATTAGCCTATGTGTCTGTCGTTGTACCAATACCATGCTGTTTTGCTTATTGTTACCTTGTAGTGTAGTTTGAAATTGGGGAATGTAATGCCTTTGACTTTGTTCCTTTTACTTATCACTGTCTTGGCTACTTAGGCTCTTTTTTGCTTCCATATGAATTTTAGAATCATTTTTTTTTCTAATTCTGTGAAAAATGCTGTTGATCGTTTGATAGGAATAGCATTGAATCTGTAGATTGCTTTAGGCAACATGGACATTTTGATGATATTGATTTTTCCAATCCATGAGCATGGAAATTGTTTCAATTTATTAGTGTCTCTATAATTGTATTCAGCAGTGCTTTTTAGCTGTCCTTGTAGAGATCTTCCACTTTCTTAGCTAAATGTATTCCTTGGTATTTTATGATTTTTGCAGCTATTGTAAAATAGGATCGTATTCTTGATTTGTCTCTCCGCTTGAATGTAATTGGTATGTAGTACTGCCACTGATTTTAGTACATTGTTTTTGTGTCCTACACTTTATTGAAATCGTTTATCAGGTCTAGTAGCCTTTGGGGAATTTTCAGGATTTTCTCCATATAGAATCATATCGTCAGTGAAGAAAGATAATTTGACTTCTTCTTTTCTTATTTGGATGCCTTTTTTTTTTTTCTTTTATCTGATTTCTCTGGCTAGGATTTCCAGTACTATGTTGAATAGGAGTGGTGAGAATAGGCATTGGTATCTTATTCCAGTTTTTAAGGGGAATGCTTCCAACGTTTGCCTGTTCAGTATGATATTGGCTGTGGGTTTGTCATGGATGACTCTTATTATTTTGAGAATTTTTTTTCAATGTTTCAGGTTTTTATCATAAAGGAAATAAGTCTACTTTGTTGAGGGTTTTTATCATAAAGGGAAGTTGAATTTTACTGAATTTTACTGAAAACTCTTTCTGTGTCTATAGAGATAATCATATGGCACTGTTTCTGATTCTGTTTATGTGGTGAATCACATTTATTTATTTATGTTTGGACCAACTTTGTATCCAAAGAATAAAACTTACTTGATTTTGGTCAACTAACTTTTGATGTGCCGCTGGATTTAGTTTGTGAGTATTTTGTTGAGAATTTTTGCATCTATGCTCATGAGGGGTATTTGTCTAGAGTTTTCTTTTCTGTTGCATCTTTGCCAGATTTTAGTATGAAAATAATTCCGGCTTTGTAGAATGAGTTAGAGAGGAGACCTTCCTCCTTGATTTTTTGAAATAGTTTCAGTCGGATTGATAGCTGCTCTTCTTTGTGCATATGGCAGAATTTGGCTGTGACTCTGTTTTACACAGGGCTGTTTCTGGTTGGTAGTTTTTATTGGTTGTTTCTTTTACTGATGCAATGTAGTAATTCATTACTAGTCTGATCCAGAATTCAATTTCTCCCTGATTCAGCCTTAGGAGTTTGTGTGTTTCCACAAACTTATCCATTTCTTCTAGATTTTCTAGTTTATGTTCACAGAGGTATTCGTAGTAGTCTCTCAGGATCTTTTGTACTTCTGAGGGATTGGTTGTAATATCACCTTTGTCATTTCTCAGTGTACTTGTTTGGATCTTCTCTTTCTTTTTCTTTATTAATCTAACTAATGTTGCATATATCTTGTTTATCCACTCAAATAACCAATTTTCATTATTTAATTGTTTTCATGGATTTGGGGGTTTAAATTTTATTTAATTTTCTTTAGTTAAATTTTATTGATTTATAATATTTTTTTTAGCTACTCTGATTTTAGTTATTTCTTTTCTTCTGTTAGATTTAGTGTGTGTTTGCTGGTTTTCTATTTTCTCTTGGTTAAATTAGATTATTAATTTGAGATCTTTCTAACTTGTCTGAGTGAGTGTTTGGGGCTCTAAACTTTCATCTTAACACTGCTTTTGCTGAATCTGAGTGATTTCACATGCAACATCTTTCTTTTTACTTATGTCATAGAACATTTCTGCCTTAATTTCTTTCTTTACCCAAAAGTAATTCAGAAGCAAGTCATTTAGTTTTCTTGTAATTTAGTTTTGAGAGTTTCTCTTGATACGGATTTCTACTTCATTCTACTTTTTTCTGAGAACATGTTTGGTATGATTTTGATTTTTGGAACTTATTGAAACTTGACTTATGGCTGAATATGTGATTGATCTTACAGTATTTTTCACATAAAGATGAGAAGAACGTCTATTCTATATTTGTTGCATGGGTGTTATATAGACGTCTATTATCTGTTAGTTCCAGTTGTTTATATTTAAGTCCAGTAGAATTTAAGTCCAGAATTTCTTGTTCATTTTCTGCCCTAGTGATCTGTCTAACACTGTCAGTCCCTCAGAATTTTTGTGTGGCTGTGCAAATATATCTGTAGGTCTAGAAATACCTTGTTTTATGAATCTGGGAGCTACAATGTTAGGAGTGTATATACTTAGCATAGTTAAGTCTTCTTGTTGAGTTGAAATCTTTATTATTATGTAACATTCTTCTTTGCTTGTTTTTACTGTTACTAAAGTCTGTTTCATATGATATAAGAATAATGACTTCTGCTTTTTCTAGTTTTCCTTTTTTTGCCATAAATCTTTCCTCCTCAGTTTACTCTGAGACTGTGGGTGTCATTACAAGTGAGATGGGTCTCTTGAAGAAAGTAGAAATGTGGTTATTTTTTAAAATCCAACTAACCACTCTGTGCCTTTTATGTGGGTTATTTTGACCATTTACATTCCAGGTTAATACTGATATATAAGCTCTTGATCCTGTGGTGGTGGTGTCAGCTGGTTGCTTTGTAGTCTTGTGTAGTTTGCTTTATAGGACCTGTGGGATATGTAGTTGTCTGTGCTGTTGTGGTGGCGGATATTGTTCTTTTGTTTCCATGTTTAGAATTCCGTTAAGGAACTCTTGTAACGCTGCCTAATGATAAAGAATCTCTTTAGCCACTATTTCCCTGTAAATTATTGTATTTCTTATTTGCTTATGAAACTTAGTTTGGTGGGTATGAAATTTAAGATCAGAATTTCTTTTCTAAGAAAGAAAAGAAAAATGCTAAAAATAGGCCTTCAATCTCTTCTGGCTTCTAGAGTTTCTGCTGAAGAACCTACTGTTAGCCTGATAGAGTTCCTTTTGTAAGTGATCGGACCATTTTCTCTAGTTGCCTTAAAAGTTTTTCATTTTATATAGTTTTAAAATTTACTTTCATAAAGTTCTGAAAAGTTGTCTATAATATTTTAGTTTTTTTCTGAATTAATGATTATTTTACTTGTCTTATCTTATTTTGGTTATTTTAGTTTTATCTACTTTTTAATGTATTATCTTACCTAGTGATTTTGTTGATTCTTTTAAATATTGAGCATTTTAATTTACTTATTAACTGTTTTAACCTTACTACATTCTGCTTTTTATCTTTATTATTTTCTTTTACTATTTTGTCTTGGTTTGTTTTTTGTTCTTTTTCTAGATTTTTCATTTGGAATTTAATTCCCTTGTTTTTATCTTTTATTTTTTATTTTGTGGTCTTGGGGAATAAGGAGATACAGCGACTGCCTTGATCTCTGTCTACTCTTTTCTTAAGCCCAACATTTACTCTACACACACTCCACCTCAAAGGAAAGAGAATAAGGCAGAACACATAACATAATCTTTCTATGAACCAGATCTTCTGGTAGATAGGCTAATACTATTTCCTGGGAGGAGATAATTTGTCCACCGAATATACTTAGCTGGAGGAACGTGACAAATTTTACGTTCCATAGATAAAAATTCCACTATATGAGGTTGGTGGGGGTATCTTCTCCTGTTAGTTGTTTCTTCTGACTCTCCTATTTGATTTATATTCCCTTTCTCCCTCTCACTCTCTTTTCTGCATTCCACACATTTCGTCAAAAATTCAATTTTGATTAAGAGTACAACTATAAAGTAAGTATATGAGTTTATTTCTATTAGGCTACTTATGCCCCATACTTACTCAGGGCTAATTTAAATTAATTTTTAAGCTTTGGATTTTCAAGGCAACACAGGGAGAATATACAGATATCTCTACTTAATATAAAAATCCAATTCATTAAATCAGACTTTCTGCATGAAAAGATTTATCATGGATTTAATTCTTATTCTTTATTAACTTTTTCAGCATTTTACAGACATTTTCGTATGTACAGAAAATTTAAAAGAAATGAATCCTGCACACTCACATTCTATAACTATGATTTTACAATTAACATTTTACTATATTTGCTTTATTATCTATCTATGCATCCACCCATCAATTTTTATTTAATTTCAAAGGTGCAGACATTATTTTCATTCAAAAACATTTTTGCATGCTAGAGTTAACTAGAGTTGGATATCTTTAAATGTTCTTTTTAAGGTCAAATTTACATAGAATAAAGGCAGCAATCTAAGTATACTAATATGTTTTAGAAAATGCATACACTTGAAAACAAAAGTTCTATCAAAATGGAGATCATTACCATCACCCTTTTTGTCAATCTCTACCTCCAAATGCTGATAGGCAACCACTATTCTTTCCTTTGTCAGAACCAACTATTATTTTTGCTTGCTCTGGATTTCAGTAACTTGAAATTATGTATTATGAAATCTTGTGTAAGACATTTCACTCAGTTTAGTGTTTTTGACATTTACCTATGTGGTTATATGATTTTGCATTTTTAAAAAATAATAATAATATATTTGATATGTCACAGAAAGACCCTCTAAGAGATTTCTGAGTAGTACAACTAAGAGTTATCTGTTTATATGTAAGAAATAAACTATCATGTTAGGATACAAATATTTTAAACAGTTTCTACTGGATTAGCAAAAATACATATGGTTGCTAAATAAAAAGATCCCTTGTGTATAGTATGATTTCCCTTAGTGCCTCCTAATACATTTTATATGCATTAGCTTTGTTGATGCTTACAATGTTTTTCTAAACATCATTATTTGATTCTTAAACTCTGCAAATTGCATTTGACATATAAATTGAGATAATCTCTGCATGTTCATTTATAATTCAGTGAGCTTTGTAAATATGCATATATTTTTTCCTGTAAATATTTCCTGAAAAACATTATAATGAGAGATCTACTCCATAAAATATTTGGATATCAAAAACCCAGAGATCTTTCTCTAAAAAAAAAAAGAGTAATTGAGGAGATGTTCTGTAGAATATGTTTGTATTGGAATTCAAGTTTGCCTTGTTTTTAATTTTTTCTTTTTGTAGTATTCTGCTAACTAATGTGTTCTTTCTTCCATAAACTTTCACTGGAGGTTAGTCCCAGGACCCGGCATGAGTCCAAGATTCTATTCTCCCTAATATGGTCATTACATCCCATGCCTCTTGTTTAATTACACAATACATTCATAGCTTCAGCAATAACTTACCATTTCTTTTTTCAATTATCAGTTTTTTTTATTGCTCTTGTTTATTGCTTATTTTCTTTACTTTTTTTGTGAACTCCACTATGCATGTTATAGAATATTAACAAAAACATTGTAGCAATAATGTTTAAGTGAATTTAAGCAGTTATTTTAAAGATATTCAATCATAGTGCAAGAAATAGAAGTTGATCTTGGTAAACGTGTTTTAAAGATTATAGTAGGATATTTTAACTGTTTTTTCTCCTCTTTTTTTGTTTGGTTTGATTAAATTTATTAGCATTGGGTAAAAGAAAATTTGTAATGAAACTGCATATTTCTATATGTACTGCCAATTTTACTAATGGTCTTTCCTCCCCCCCGCAATGATGTTTACACTACTTATTATTTTATTATTGACTTACAATCATTAGCAATTTACTTTTAAATTTTAAACTTTTTATGTAATGTATTATTTAACTACTAGTATAAATTGTTTTCTGAATTTTCATAGGACATTGCTGATTTCTTTTTGTGTGAGTAATGTTTCAAAGTTATTGCCTCAAATGTCAGCAAATAATCCAAAATAAGTAAACGTTTCAAACATCCTTTAGCTTATGCTAAATACACATTTTATTGATAAAGCAACTACTTGTTTTTAGGTAGCCATACAATTTTTAGTTAGTTCAGGAGTTAGAAGTTTTAGTCTACAAAGTAGTCAAGTATCTATCAAGCTCATGAATATGAAGCCTAATGCAGTCATTCTTGGAATAAAGTTCCTATCACTCATCGGCTCACATTTTAGAGTCTCCATTGTGTAACATAATGCCTGGCATATAATAAATGCAAGGCAAATTAAATATTTGGTGAATGGACTATTGTACTAGCATGATTTTGTAAAGCACTCAGCAACTCAGGGAAAGCAGTCTGTGTGGTTACTCACAGTTGGAGACTGGCAGTGCTAATAACATGACAACAAAATCAGTTGAAGATTATATTGCATTATTGAAAGGGCTGAAAACATTACATGGGATAATACATTCTGAACTAAGAGGAAAAATCACAACAAAAGTAACAAAGAAATAGACAATATGAAATGATAGAAGACTGAACTCAGAAAGAAATATTTAAAGAGAATTAAATGTATGATGGCTTCATGAAATTTATTTATCCTCTTATTTAATGCATATTTCCTTCATATGTAAAATTATCAAAGGCTTCTCTAGGCTTTATCCAGATAGCTATGCCTATTGGAACTCATAGTATGTAACTAATATCTTAGAAAAATTAGATGCTACTTTTTAGTATTTTCTCTTGCAATAATCTTTTCCATAAAATTGTGGATTATCCCTTTCTCTATTTTTCATCTCTTTTTGGGGGGTGTATCTTTTGAGGGTGTATCCTCCTCTCCCCCAGTGTTTTCTGTTTTACTACCAGTTCTTGGTCTTTTTCTTAGCTAGTAATCTCCCCTAAAGGGACATCATCTACAATTTATTTTCAATTATCACATAGAAGACCAGTTCAGAACTATTATTGGAGTCCCAGGCCCATCTATCTGTCTGCTTTTCCAACAGGATGTCTCACCGACAATTCAAATTTAACACGTCTAAAGATGAATTCATTTTTAGTGCTCCTCTCGCTTCCTGTCACTGCTAGTATCAAAGCCCTAATCTCCTTCCATGTTTTTGATGAGCAGAGCCATCTTCTACAAGTTGTGCAAACTAGAATTTTAGACATCATTAC
This sequence comes from Macaca fascicularis, assembly GCF_037993035.2. NCBI lineage: Eukaryota > Metazoa > Chordata > Mammalia > Primates > Cercopithecidae > Macaca > Macaca fascicularis. The sequence goes on along the minus strand of NC_088391.1, from coordinate 60,201,298 downwards.
TGACTTGTCCTTTGTTCTCTCTCCTGTATTTCAGTCAAATTCTGACATTCATCTTCTAAACTTGTCTCCAATTCATCCACTTGATATTATCTTCCATTACTAATTTCAGACAATCTTCCTATGTTGATTATTGGAATTAACTGTTCAAATGTGGTCACTTTGGAAGATAAAAGTGCTTATACCGAGAGATCTTACATAATAAAAGTTGGACTGTTTCTGACAACAGAATGATCATATTTCTGACTATAAAGATCTTACCTCAACCGTTGTTCTTACTCTCATCCATTCTCCTCCTTGCAGTAAGAGTTAACTTTTAAAATACAAAATTATCAATAATTCCCTTGCATTGCTCTTAGAATAAATACTACAATTCCTGACATGGTCTATAAGGTCTTGCATAGTCTGGCTTTCACCTATATTTTCAAATATTTCTCACACTCCTCTTGCTTCTCATCTTTCTCACTCTGCTCCAGGAATCAGGCTTTTCTCATTTTTACATTTTTTAATTTTCATTGTATTTTTGAGATGAAGGATTACTCTGTCACCCAGGCTGGAGTGTAGTGGCACAATCAAAGTTCACTATAACCTCCGTCTCCCAGGTTCAAGTGATTCTCCTGCCTCAGTCTCCCGAGTAGCTGGGATTGCAGGTGCGCACAACCACACCCAGCTAATTTTTGTATTTTTGCTAGAGACAAGGTTTCACCATCTTGGCCAGGCTGGTCTCCAACTTCTGACCTCTGGTGATCCACCTGCCTTAGCCTCTTAAAGTGCTGGGAATACAGCTGTGAGTGCCTGGCTGCTTTTTGTTTTTCAAATGACTGTGAACCTTTGCATTTCAGGATTTTGCATGAGTTGCAGCCTCTTAAAGATGCAAATCTTTCCTTCCACTTTGTGCACTTCATCTCTACTGTACATGCAAAGTGCAGCTGAAACACAACTGTATTTTCTCAGAGAAATCTTTTCCAACTCTCCTCAAGACCAATGTTAAGAATTTTCAAGGCCGGGCGCGGTGGCTCAAGCCTGTAATCCCAGCACTTTGGGAGGCTGAGACGGGCGGATCACGAGGTCGGGAGATCGAGACCATCCTGGCTAACATGGTGAAACCCCGTCTCTACTAAGAATACAAAAAAACTAGCCGGGCGAGGTGGCGGGCGCCTGTAGTCCCAGCTACTGGGGAGGCTGAGTCGGGAGAATGGCGTGAACCCGGGAGGCGGAGCTTGCAATGAGCTGAGATCCGGCCACTGCACTCCAGCCTGGGCGGCAGAGCGAGACTCCGTCTCAAAAAAAAAAAAAAAAAAAAAAAGAATTTTCAGAGAAGACTTGGTTTTTTCCTCTTCAAACTTACCTATTTATGTACAGGTAATTATACATAAATTATATGTACAATTAATTGTTTAATTCCAGTCCCCAACTAGAATGTCAGCTTCATACAAGAAGAAATTGAGAATGTGTCATTTACCTTTTTTTATTTCTCTTGTTTTCTTTATTTTTTTTTTTTTTTAATTCCAACAACTTTAGCAGTAGAAATGGGTTTTAGTTACAGGGATGAATTGTAGAGTGGTGAAGTCTGGAATTTTATTGGACCCATCACTCAAGGAGTGTCCACTGTACCCCAGTAGGTAGGTTTTATCCTCACCCACCTCCAATCCTTCCTCCTTCTGAGTCTTCAATGCCCATTATACCACTCTGATTTTGTGTACCTTAGCTTAGCCGCCACTTATAAGTAAGAACATGTGGTATTTGGTTTTCTATTCCTGAGTCACTTCACTTAGAATGATAGCTCTAGTGTCGTCTAAGTTGCTGCAAAATACATTATATTATTCTTTTTTATGGCTTAGTAGTATTCCATTACATATATCATATATATTTCATATATATTTTATATACATGAATATATATCCCACTTTTTTATCTAGTCATTTGTTGATGGAAACTTAGGTTGATTCCATATCTTTTCAATTGTAAATTGTGCTGCAATAAACACGCACACTTAGGTGTATTTTTGATATAATGTTTTATTCTCCTTTGGGTGGATACCCTATAGTGAAATTGCTAAATCATGGTAGATCTACTTTTGGTTCCTTGGGAAATCTCCATACTATTTTCAAAAGAGGCTGTACTAATTTACATTCACACCAGCTGTATTAGTCTGTTTTCACACTACTGTGAGGAAATACCTGAAATGGGCTAATTTATGAAGGAAAGAGGTTTAAATGACTCATGGTTCCACATGGCTGGGCAGGCCTCAGGAAAGTTAGCAATCATAGCAGAATGGAGAGCAAATACATTCTTCTTCACGTGGCAGCAGGAGAGAGACTGAATGCCCAGTAAAGGGAGAAGCCGCTTATAAAACCATCAGATCTCATGAGAACTAACTCACTATCACGGGAACAGGATGGGGAAACTTCTCCCATGATTCAATTATCTCCACCTGGTCCCTCCTAGGACACTTGGGGATTATGGGAACTATAACTCAAGATGAGATTTGTGTGGGAACACAGCCAAATCATATTACCAGCAGTTACAAGCATTCCCTTTACTCCACAACTTCACCAGTGTCTGTTATTTCTTTGACTGTTTAATCATAGCCATTCTGAATGGTGTTTGATGGCATTTCATTGTGATTTTAATTTTCATTTCACTGATAATTAGTGACTGGGCATTTTTCGTATTGTTTGGCTGTTTGTACATATTTGTGAAATGTTTATTCATGTTATTTGCTCACTTTTTAGTGGGATTTTTTTTCTTGATGATTTGTTTGAGGTAGATTCTTGATAATAGTCTTTTGTTGGACATGTAGTTTGCAAATATTTTCTCCCATTCTGTAGGTTTTCTATTTACTCTGATGATTATTTCTTTGGCTCTGCAGAAGCTTTTCAGTTTAAATGGGTCTCATTTATTTATTTTTGGTTTGATTGCATTTGCTTTGAGGATCTTTGTCATACATTCCTTGCCTAGGTCAACATTCAGAATAGTTTTTCCTAGGTTTTCTTACAGAATTTTTATGGTTTTAGTTCTTAGATTTAAATATTTCATACATCTTTGGTTAATTTTTGTATATGGTGAGAGATAAGAATCTAGTTTCATTCTTCCACATGTGAATATCCAATTTTTCCAGCCTCATTTATTGACTTTTTCGCAGTTTATATTTGTATGTTTATGTTTTGTATGTTTTCTCAAAGATAAGGTGGTTGTAATTAGTTTTATTTCTGAGTTTACTATCCTGTTGCATTGGTCTACATATCTGCTTTTATGTCAGTACAAGGTTGTTTTGGTACTATAGCCTTGTAGTATAATTTGAAGTTGAGTAATGTGATGCCCCCATATTTATTCTTTTTGCTTAAGAATGCTTTGGCTATTTGGGCTCCTTTTTGGTTCCAAAACAGTTTTAGGGTTGTTATTCTTTTTAATTCTATTAAGAATGATGTTGATATTTTTATAGAAATTTCATTGAATCTGTAAATTGCTTTGAGGAGAATGGACATTTTCATGACATTTGTTTTTCTAATTCATGAACTTGGGATATATTTCCATTTGTTGATGTCATTTATAATTTCTTTCAGCCGTTTACTTAAGTTCTCCTTAAGAGATCTTTCACCTCCTTGGTTAAGTGTATTCCTAAGTATTTTACTTTTTGGAGCTATTGTAAAAAAGATTGAGTCTTGATTTGATTCTCAGCTTGGTTGTTATTGGTGTGTTGCAACTGATTGTGTACATTTATTTTGTAACCTGAGACTTTACTGAATTCATTTATCAAATTGAGGAGTATTTGGGGGAGTTTTTAGGGCTGTCTAAATATAAGATCATATCATCAGCAACAGAGATAGTTTGACTTTCTTTTTTTTCCAATTTGGATGTCCTTTCTTTCTTTGTCTTGCCTGATTGCTGTAGGTTGAACACCCAGTGCTATGCTGAACAAAAGTGTTGAAAGTAGACACCCTTATCTTGTTTCAATTCTCAGGGGGAAAGCTTTCACCATTTCCCCTTTTAGTATGATGCTGGCTTGGTTTTATATATATATGACTTTTATTATTTTGAGGTATGTTCTTTTTATGACTAATTGGTTGAAGGTTTTAAGAATGCTGAATTTCATTGGCTTCTTTTTCTGCATCTATTGAGATGATCATACGGTTCTTGTTTTTAATTATTTTTGTGTGATGAGTCATATTTATTGATTTGCATATCTTGAACCATTCCTGCCTCCCTGGGATGAAATCCTGTGATCATGGTGAATTATTTTTTTGATGTATTGTTAAATTTGGTTTGCTAGTATGTTGTTGGGAATTTTTATTGTTCATCGGGCATATTGTTCTGTAATTGAATTTTTTGTCATGGCGTTTCCTCCTTTGGCATTTGGGTGGCTTCATAGAATGAGTTAGGGAGGATTCCTTCCTTTTCAATCCTAGGTCATAGTGTTAGTAAGATTGGTACCAATTCTTCTTTCCAATGTCAGTGGAAACTGGCTGTAAATTCATGTGGTCCTGGGCTTTTCTGTTGTTGTTGTTGGGCAGATTATGTATTACTGATTCAATCTCACTGCACATTTATCCTTTTATTCTTCCTAATTTTAAATTTTAATTGCAGAAAAAAATACAAAAATAGGCTCATAATATGTAGAAAATGTTACTGTCCTAGTATTCTCTGTTTACTTTGGTTTTGCATTTCATTTAGAGTAATTAGTAAGGATCCATTCTAAAAAGGATGGGAGAAGATAGACCAATAGCACAGGAAAGATATTTTTATCTGCAGTCTAATTATCAAAATTTAACCCCTAGGAATTCTAACAAAATTACTCTCTCAAAACGGACTCTTAATTGACAAATCCAATATATTATCTTGAGTTTCTATCTTCATTGACTTCTATAGTACTGGCAACTACATAGTTTCTAAGATTTTTTCCCAAACCCTGCTATATCCTTTTTTTTCTCTAATTCCTCTGATTCTTGAACTTTTTCTCAGTCAATAACCTACCGCCAAAAGATTTTATCTGTACCCCATTTTCAGCATATTATATTGTAACATAATTTACACTCGTCCATGAGTTTTTCTTATCATTCTACTAGATTTTTAAATTCTCTGAGTGTTTTAATTTTTTGTTCATCTGTAGTACCTAGCATATTTGTATACACACTGTTTTTAGTAAATAGATACTAATTTAAGTTTAATAAGTAAAGCAACGACTTTAATGGCATATGTTTTCATGAAAAGTGGTGGACTCTGTTTCCCAGAAGAAATATTTTTATTTATCTATGGCTTACTAATCTTGAGCTTCAATCTGTCTGCTATAATGTTTGTTTATACAGTGCATGTGGTTAAAGGAACTCAATTCAAATATGAGTATATGCCTGTAACTCAATCTTTTATGTATTCATTTTTATGTTACATTGTATATCTTATCTTTTTTAGCTTTGTGTTACATTTATAGACAATCAAAAGTCTACAGCCACTGTGAAATGGGCTGTAGGCCATCATCAATGATTTGAGAGTATTTCTAGTTTTTAAAACATATTTTATAGAAATGTGAGAGTTTAACATATGTTTTTAATGTTTCACATAATTTCTCATTGTTTTTATATTCTTTAAATAATGAATTCATGGTGAGCAAATTTTTATTTTGTAATTTACCTGCACTTTATCTGAAAAAATTTATACAATTTATATAGGCAATTATTTAATATTTCCTAATTATGCAAGTACTTGTTATAATCACTGTTTAATTCATTTGATCTATTTATGAGATTATGGAAAATAAGTTATTAGCAAACTTAAATGCTTTACCTTAAAAGTATAATAATATAATTATGGCAAGGTAAAGCTTTTTATTAATAATGAGATGTTCTTATATAGGTAAATTATATACAAAGATATTTAAGTAATTGAGTTACCAAGGACTATATAGTATAATTGACTTCAACATTAAAAAAGGAATTTCAATCTGGAAATTTCTAAGAAAGTAATGTAAAGGAAGGACATCAAAGTATTGAAAGGCATGGTGAAGATTTCTCCTTCTATGAAAGTACACGCTGCAGAAATTTGGATAACTTACAACTAACTGAAGTAGTGAGTGACTGAAGTTATAGATGTTAATATTCTCTTGTGTTATATGATTTATTGTCCATCAGATAGTATATCCTACTTTAGAAGGAGTTTGGAAGTGACCATTAATTATGGCTGGGGCCATTCCTCAGCCTGCATATTAAATGGTAAAGTTGCCAAAGGGTTTTTAACATATTTTCAGTCTGTTATGATTTTATTGTATTAGTTCATGAAATAGCACAACAAAATAATCCCAAAATATTTGAGTTATGTTAAATATATTTAAGGTCAATAAAAATATGATGTCTAATTATTTTGTGCTCCGATTTCACCCATATTTTATAAACAATGAGATTCATAGTTAATGTACAATTTTTGTCTTATATAAACTAATATACTATTAATAGAAAACTAAAAATCTCCATGTTTCATTTTATAGAAGAAAAACTATTTTAAAAAAATTGAAAATGGGCCTCAAATCTTATCAACTAAAAAATACTAAGGAAGGCATTTTAAATAATAAATCATATGAAGTGGAATCACAAACATCATTGAAAAATAATTTTTTTTGAGTGCTGCCTTTATGCCAAGCCATTTTCTGAGTTCTTCACTGTACTTATTTTTCAAAACATTCCAATTGGCTAGATCCAATTGTCACCTACAGTTCGTATATAAAGGAGATTATAAACACAAACATTATCATATCAATTCTTATCATATGAAGATTGCATTGTTACTAAATTACAGAATTAGGATCCAAATATGTTATTCTGTCATCAAACAAGGCACCACAATGCCTATGATAGATGAAAGAGGGGCTTTTGTTTTTCTTGGACAAACTGGAGGTATTTCCTGACGAGGAGGAGCATATATGAAATAAAATATCTGGTCTAAGCTTTACAAGCACAGGGAACAGCAAAGACAAAATTGCTAAGACAAAAATGAGCAAGACATTTTCTAGAAACAACACACGAAAGTGATATGTGTGGCTAGACAGTAAGTGGTACAAAACTGAGAGAGAGCAAGTGGTACAAAGTCAAGGAGGGCTTAGTAATGTTTTCTATTGTATTTCTTGTGTAATATTCAACATTAGAGGAAGGATATACATTTCTCTTTAAAATGCGTGTCTGCCTTGTCTTTCAGTTACAGTTGCAACATGGGAGAATAACAGTCATTTTATAGGATTTCTAGCAAGATCAATTGAAGTAATACACATAACAAACAGGCTCTGACGCACATTGAATACTCGATAAATATTAGCGGCTATTATTATTTTCTAATCTGGATGAGGTTCTGAGTAGATCCTCCATCCTTAAAGATGTAGGTGTTTATTTCCATAAAATGATAATACTAGCACAGTAAAAATAATTGTATACTATGAATCAATAGCATATAAAAGGATAAAAGTTACTTGCAAAATTTAACAAGTTTAAAAAAGAGTGAAAAGTGAAAGAAAAAATGCTAAATTTTAATCTATAACAAAAAGGTGTCTAAATATTTCCAAAGAAATGAGCAGATATGTTTAATAAAAGAAACACAGACAAGCAAGAGAGCATCAATCAAATATGAACACAAAATAGTTATGAATCTATATATATCAAATGATTACATGAAAGAGTATCAAATGTATTTGAACCATAATTAGCAATACAGGCATAGTTGCCAAAAACGAAATCATTCTGTTGGACATTAATGTATATATAAAGTTAAGTAAAGCCAGAATAAATAAAAATAGATATCAAGAACAAGATACACTTTAATTTTATGAACTAATAAACTTCATTGTATTAAATTTAAAAATTTTATTAGAAAAATTATGAACAGCAAATTAAAATCAAATAGAGCAATTGGAAATATGTTTGCAAATCATGTTATAGAGAACATTAATTAGAACAAAAATTATTTTTATCAAGAATTGAGTACATAGTTTGATAGTTTCATATTATATATAAAATATTTTAGTCCAGGTTATGTGTTTATTTCTAGTTCAAGTATTTTTACTTTAGTATGAAGGATTCATATTAACGTTATTCTTCATAGAAAGCAAAATTCTTCAAATATTCTGCAATATACAGGAAAAGAGTCTCACGAACTACGTTTTCTATAAATTTACCCTTTATACTTGAATAGTTATGTCTATAAAAAGAAATGCATAGGATATTTCTTTAAAACAAAAATAAAATACAAGGTCAAGTACCCTATTAAATGAGATTTCTTTTTGGTTATTTCTTGAAAAACCAGTTGAGATTGCTTTTAAAGTAATATTTTAGGAAAAATATACATAGCAAATATTTTAGTTGCATTCCTTTTAACTACAGCAAAGATAAAGAATTATTTTGTTCTTTGGGTTTTGTGTTCTGTCTTGTCTTAATATAGCTACACATATTTTACCACGAGTGTTTATTTCAGTGAAAAATTTTTAAACAAGGAAGAAATTCTTAGAATTTTCTGTTGGATTACTATAACATGGGGTTATTTATTTATAGGAATGGGGGATAATGTGAACTAGTATCTGAGTTCACTTTATCATACAAATTACATTAACAAATAGATGTTTTTATATTTAGTAAGCTTGAAGACATGTTATATAAGGTCATCAAATTAAGAAAAATAGAAATTTACTTATTTAGAGATAACAGCTTATCAATCAATCAAAATATGGGATTACAGAAGCTCAACACTAATTTTCAGTAGAGCAATTTTTCTAACTACAGGAAAGTCATCTTGAATATTTTTATATGGGACCTTTGTAACATAGGATAGTAAAACTTGAAAAAATTTATTTTGAGTTCAAAGAAACTAGAAAGATAAAATAACCATACTTTATTAAATACTGCATGAAAATTATGCATTTTTTGGTTCAAACATGTGTTAACAGGTCTCAGATTGCTATTTAAGAATACAAAGTCTATAATTTTTGATTATTTCCTAAATACTTCAAATTAGATCTTGGAGGAGGCCCTGGGGACAGTCAGATGTTAAGTAATGCCTACGATTTAATGTTTTAGACACTGAAGTATGGTGGTTTCCTGCTCCTGGGTTTTGAGAACTCTTCAGCTTCCTAAAATGTGATTCTTGTTAACAAAAACCTTCTTGCTTTAAATTCTGAGTCTCTGATTCCATTTGTACCATAATGAAGACCAAAAATTTTTAAGAATGACTAAACCTATAAGATAAATGAAAACTACATTGATGTTAATAAAAGTTATGCACAATAGTCATACAAATATTTAGCATAGTTTTATTATTAACTTGCAAGAGTATTGAATAACTCATACATTTGAATAAATGAGAAGTCTTCTTCACCATATCCTAGGTATATCAAGAAAAATTGAGCAAACGTGTCTGTGTCTGTGTGTGTGCATGTGTGTGTATATTGTTTGTGTGTGTGTCAAATCTCACACTTATCTTTATACATCCACAGGATGCTTTTTAATACTTATCTTAATTGACTTATGTCTTCTCTATTATCTCACTACTTTTGAATTTTCCTCCTCTGTTTGTTGGCATTTCACATTAGTACCTTCCTATTTTAGATTCACATTGCCACTTTAAAATTGTACTTGTTACTTCCCTGTCCTCTATTCTCAACTCTTTTCTCTTTATTCTTTCTTTTCTAGATTCAAATTCTCCATAATTTTCTTATTTATCCTCCCACTTTGCTGACCAGCTTTTCGTGCTGTATTGGAGTCTACTCCCTCTATACACTGCTATTTCTGAGTGTATCCTTTTGTTCTGGCATTTGTTTATATTCCTTCTTGGATATATACTATATATTTTTATTTTTGTTGTGGACATATCTTTCTTTTGGAAAACATGATAAAACTACTTCATAACTTAAATGGGCATGACTTATAATACTATAAGGTTTATTATTAATAAATAATATGATAATATATAAGTCTCTGTTTTTAGTGATGGTGGAACATTTGATTTTGCCATGTGAGGTAATCTGTGTATTTTTATTTAAAATAAAGTATCTGTAGAGTAAAATGTCAGCCTAATTCAATTTAATCTCATTGAATTCAGCCATTAAACTGTATTATAGAACTGTTCCTAGGTGTCTGTATAGACATATATGAATGTCCACAATTTCCTCCCTGTGGTGAACCTCGATATAGGAAAATGCTTGTAAATGTGATCACATCAGAGCAAGAAGAACCTGTCTGTGTAAATTTTCTTAGCCTTTACCAGCCTCTGCTGAGATGTCCCCTTCATTTTGTTCATTGAGATTTGTCTTGTGTCTTGTCTTTTTCTTACTGATTCTAGTCATCCATCATTTTAAGGCAAAGCTAATTTAGTGATTTATTTGGAGGAGATAAACAACGCGCTCTTTGTTATTTTCCCCAAGGGTTTCCTCAACCCTTCCTGACTGCAGATTATTTGAAGCCCATTTGGGTTTCTTTCTAGCTAAAGTGTTCCACACTGGAGTGTCTTCTATTTGACCTCTTTTCCCAAGATGCAGTGATTCTCGACTACATGTTTTGCTTTTCTGAATGGTGCATAGAGATATTTTTCAAATATTTTTCCATTCCATAGTAGAATTTGAAAAGTTTTAGGGATATGGAGAGGAACATAGACCTTCTTTGCTGAGACATACTCTACTTTTGTGTGTCTACCTTGATGTGTCTCTTACTGCTGCTCCCTGGGTTGCTGCAGGATAAATGTAAGGCAATCTCCTTCCAGAGGCCTAGGAGGAATTTGGTATTCAGGATACCCGATGCTCCTGGATTCTTCCTCAAATGATGTGGGCTTTCTATTGACTCATTACCTGGACACTCTGACTGGAACTGTGACTCCTTCTTAGAAGCACTGGTAGACTACAAGTGCCAGACACTTTTCCTCAGATCCTCTCCAAACTTTTCTTCAGGTTAGAAATGACTTTTAATTGTTTACTGCGTGGCGGTAAAATAACTTCATGGTAGATATTCCACTATGTCCATCATCACAATTTGCTTCTAGGAATTCTAGTCTTTTAGTTTTTGATCAATATGAGTGTAAAACAAGCCATATCTTCCCCAAGTGTCTAGCTATCACAAATACAATTCTTCTGATATCAGACTGATTGCTGTGAATTAAAACAGTCATCTGATGTTTTATTTATTTTAGTTCTTGTAGATATTCTGAGCCACTTGTCAGGGGTAATTAGTGCTACTGGCTCCAGGAATGAAAGACTATACAATTAAAAAAAGAAAAAAAAAAAAACCCTAGCCAAGAAAAAAAAAATGTGTCAGTTTAAAATGTTTAAGTGTTATTTTACATTGGCATTATGAAAAGCTTCGGTCTAATCTTAGAGTCACTAAGAGAGTCTAAGATTTGTTTCATAAGTAGCTTTCTCTCTCTCCCTCTCTGCTCTTATAATTCCTACTTCCCATCAGTTAACAGGGTATGATACAACTATACTATATGCTATTTTATAACTCTTCGCTTAATTTTTTTTTATGATATCCTTGCATGCTCATTCATCTAGAATATTTTCATTTATTTTTCCAGGAGTGTTAGCCACCAAATTACCACTTCTGACAGAGATCACAACCAAAGTCATACTACAGTAGGGATGGGCTGCCTGTGGTTTCTGGAGAGAATGTCTATCTCCAGCAATCATTTCACTCAGACAGCCACCACCATCTTTTATGCTCTGAGTTAGTTCCAGTGTGCTTCACTTTCCCTCTACTGCAGTAACCAAAGTTATCTAATTTTATCTAACCATTCTCATACAGCCTCCCATATCTTCTACCAAACCCACCTCCAGATTTCTCTCTAGCTTAAAGGTACCCAGTTACTTTGAAAGTCTGTATTTGGGATCAGGTATTTTCATACTGTTAAAATTCATTCCTAAGAATTTTTTCCTCCTGTATCTATTATCTATATATAATGGGTCCTCAAAAGTGTCTAATGATGCTATTACATTTCCCTGATCTTCATTTCTAAAACTCCAAACTAAGTATTTCAGACATTGCTAACTCTCCTTCTTCTGCTTATGCCATTACATAGTCTTTAGATTATCTTGCTTCAAGCAACGTTAAGAAAATAGAAGCCCCCAGATACGATAGCCTCTTATCATCCCACCTCCGAATAATGACGACCCCTCTCTTTGGCATCTGCAGCTTCCTTCCTCTTCCTCGCATTTGTTTCCAACTAAATGCACCTTTCTTTGTGTTTTCTTTCTTTCTTCTAAAACAAACAAAAAACGGGATACATGTGCAGAACATGCAGGTTTGTTACATAGGTATATACGTGCCATGGTGGTTTGCTGCACCTATTGACCTGTCCTCTAAATTCTCTCCCCTCAACCCCCACCCTCTAACCCCTGTGTACTGTTCTCCTCTCTGTATCCATGTGTTCTCATTATTCAACTCCCTCTTATGAGTGAGAACATGTGGTGTTTGGTTTTCTGTTCCTGTGTTAGTTTGCTGAGGATGATGGCTTCCAGCTTCATCCATATCCTTGCAAAGCACATGATCTCATTCCTTTTTATGGCTGTATTCCATGGTATATATACATATCACATTTTCTTTATCGGGTCTATCATTGATGGACATTTGGGCTGGTTCCATTTCTTTGCTATTGCAAATAGTACTGCAGTAAACATATGTGTGCATGTACCTTTATAATAGAATGATTTATATTCCTCTGGATATATACCCAGTACTGGGATTCCTGGGTCAACTGGTATTTCTGGTTCTAGATCCTTGAGGAATCACCATACTATCTTCCACAATGGTTGAACTAATTTACATTCCCACCAACATTGTAAAAGCATTCCTATTTTTCCACAGCCTCGTCACTATTTATTGCTTCCTGACTTTTTAATAATCACCATTCTGACTGGCATGAGATGGTATTTCATTGTGGCTTTGATTTGCATTTATCTGATGATCAGTGATGTTGAGCTTTTTTTCATATGCTTGTCAGCTGCATAAATGTCTTCTTTTGAAGTGTCTGTTCATATCTTTTACCAATTTTTTGATGGGGTTGTTTGTTTTTTTTAATTGTAAATATGTTGAAGTTCCTTGTAAATTCTGGATATTCAACCTTTGTCGGATAGGTAGATTGCAAAAATTTTATCCAATTCCCCAGAGCGTCTGTCCACTCTGATGATGGTTTCTTTTTCTGTGTAGAAGCTCTTTAGTTTAATTAGATCCCATTGTCAATTTTAGCATTTATCAAAATTGCTTTTGTTGTTTATGCATCTTTACTTCTATCGATAGCCAATCTCCTCATTTGTGCTCTAGATCTTCTTTCTCTTATCAAGGGATAATTTTCTTCACCTATCCACTTTCACTTTTACGTTATCGAGTTCTGCCTTTTTCCTGATGCATCCTACAAAGAAACACATTAACTCTGAATTCTCCTGTTTGAACAAAGCAATCAAAACAAATCAAACTAAAAACAAAAACAAAATGCGAATAATTTTTCTTTGATTCCACCTCTGTTTGCCACAATTTCATGTTCTATTTCTTTGTTTTTTCTAACTGTTGTCCCAAATTTTTCCATACCAATTCACTTTTAACCCACTACGATCTGGTTTATATATATTATGTTCCAATGAGTCCATAAAAATAGCTTTTGTAAATGACACTAAGGGTTTTCATGTGGAAAAATACAGTGGATATTTTTCTGAGCTCATTGTATTCTACCACTTGGCAGCTTTCCAGAGAATTGACCTTTATCTCTTTTCTAATATGTTCTCGCAGTTTCTATGAAACTTCAACCATCCGTTAGTGTGCCTCCTTTTCATTTTTTTCCTCTAACATTTCTTCTTGACTCCAGCCTTTCCACTATGCTTCTAAAAGATGCAATACCTCAAGTTATGTGAATGGAACTTTTCTCTACCTCCATCAACCTTCTCTTCTTAGGTAATTTTGTCATTTCCCTTATCTCTAAATAGCATACATATTCTGACAACTTTCTAACTTAACTCTGCGTTTTAGACCTATCCTGTGAACTCCCCACTTACATATATATATATATATATATATATATATATATATATATATTCTATTGCCCATTTGGCATTTCTGATTCGATGCTTCATAGCCATCTCTAAATTAATATATGTAAATTCAATTAGTTAATCTCTCCTAGTCCATCCGAAACTTATTTTCCCTTCAGTTCTAGTAAAGCTATCAAAATGATTAAGCCAGATATAATAACCGATAATAAATCCAATATTTTTCTCACTTTTCTTTCAACCCATCTGCAAATTCTATCAGTTCCAAACTTAGAATAAATATTGTATATGTTTACTTCTCTACTGCTGTTATCCCAGGCCAAATTACTACCATGTACTTGCTATGAATTGCATTATGTGAGCCTCCTAATCTATATTTCTATATCCAATTTTACCTACTTCCAAATTATTCTATACACACAAGCCAGAATAATGATAAATTACTAAATTTGGTTATATCTCCCCTTTATTTAAGTCCCTAAAATAAAAATAGGAGTCATTCTTTTTACTATAGACTATAAGGACCCACTGCACCTTTTCAGTTATCCAGCATCATTTCATTCCTCACCTCCTTTGATTACTTTACTCCAGTGGCACTGCCCTGACACAATGGAAAGGCTCATATACTGGTCTTCTTGAAGCTCTTATATTGTTCCAAGCTCTACTAGAAGTCAGAACCTCTGTACCTACCCTTTCTATGCATGGAATTGTCTTAACATTTCAAATAGCTGGTTATTTCCAATATTTTTGAAAACAACTGCCCAGTTCTGTTTAGATGAACGACATGATGTGACTCACATCTTCAACAGATCCTTCTGTCTTCTCTAGGGAGACCTTAGGATTTTATTGCATTGTTTGTCAATGTCTATAGGGCAATCAGAAAATTCTGACAGCATCAGCGAGCAGGGTAGAAGTAGAGTGCAGAGATGGATGAATTACTCTTTACTTGAGATAGATAAGTAGACACCCAGTTGTAGCTAAATAAAAAAATTTGCCCTAGTACTGCCAAAGACTCTTTTTCTTTTTGTCCTTTTGATTCTCAGCATGACTTTGCCTTTTTATTCATGACTTATGCTTATATCAGTGGAACAGTGACTTTCTTTTTCTACTAGATCATTTTACATCAATTATAAAAAGTGTTCTATTTCTGAAATTATTGAAAATAGAGAAAGAATATGTTTTATCCATTAACTCAATCTTCATTTTTTGTTCACTTCTACAGAAATGTGTAACTGAGATATTTAAATTACTCTCTTGAAATAAGCCTCTACAATACATCTATCATCTTTCGCCCATAGAATTACGTCTCCCTTCATATTCTTGGCAGATGTTCTCCAATTCATCTTTTTAATTTTCATTATTCTGTTATGTGAAGTGTGTCTCTCACTTTGTTGGTGGTTGGTAAATGTACATAAAAGCTAGACTTGAAAAGGTCTCTACACTTATAGAGGTAGATACTCAAACCAGGCCCACCCCATGGATTCAGGCACCCCAGGCCAATTTTCATGCTAGGATGGTTCTGTAGCCTCAAGCTCAAAGCCTGCCCCAGCATAAAGTCAGCCACCATGGATCTAAGCTTTAGCCCCCAGAGACACAGACTCAAAGCCCATCCCACAGACTTACGTTCCTAGCATGTCCCTATGAACTCAATAGACAAACCTACCACACTGGATCCAGATGCAGGCCGGCATGAATAGATTCAAGTTGCAGGCCCATCCCAGTGGACTTAGGCTTCAGGCCCAATCCTGCAGACCCAGCCAGCAGGCTGGCTATTGTGGACCCAGGTGTCAGGCTCACTGATGTGCTTACGCAGGCACCAGGCCAACCCACCTGAAGACT
This sequence comes from Macaca fascicularis, assembly GCF_037993035.2. Lineage (NCBI taxonomy): Eukaryota > Metazoa > Chordata > Mammalia > Primates > Cercopithecidae > Macaca > Macaca fascicularis. Next base: position 60,185,469 of record NC_088391.1, on the reverse strand, counting down.
CCAGCTTCAAGCCTCCCCTTGGACCTGCCAAATGGTCAGTCCAGAGTCTGAGCATGTTGACTTGCAAAGGGCTTTTTCTGTTAAAAACAACCTGTAAAAACTAGAAGAGGTGCCTAATTCTTCAAACATAAAAACACCAATGCAAGACCGCAAGGGTCAGAAATAATCATAGAAACATGGCATTACCAAAACTATAAAATAAAACATGAGTAACCAACCCTGAATAAATGGAACTTATGAACTCTCTGACAAAAAATTAAAAATAATCATTTTAAAGGGGCTCAGTGAGCTACAAGAGAACACAGATATACAACTAAAAGAAACCAGAAAAGCAAAACGTGAAGAAATAGAAGTTCAATAAAGAGATAGAAATCATTAAAAAAAAAAAAAAGGCAAACAAATTCTAAGTTGAATTACTCAACAAGGGAACTAAGAAATTCCATAGAAACTGCTGTGGTTTGAATGTCCCCTCCAGAACTCACATTGAAAATTAATTGCTAATGTCATGTTATTGAGATGTAGGATCTTTAAGGGGTGATTAGGCTATAAGGGTTCTACCCTCATAAATTGATTAATGCCATTATCATGAGATTGGGTTGGTTATTGTGGACATTAGCTCCTAATAAAAAGATGAGTTTGGTCCAATTTGTCTCTTTCATTCACCTTTTTATCCCTTTTTCCATGTTGTGATGCAGCAAGAAGGCCCTCACTGGCTGTGGCCCTTTGATCTTGAACATCCCAACTTTCAGAACCAATTGTCAACTAAACTTTCATTTTCTGTGACTTACCCAGCTTGTGGCATTCTGTTTTAGCACCAGAAAATACACTAAGACAAAAAGCTTAATCAGCAGAATTTATCAAATAAAAGAAAGACTTAGTAAATTCAAAGTCAGGTCATTTGAAATGACCCAATTCAAAGGACAAAAGGATAAAAAAAAAATGACACAGTGAAGATAACCTACAAAACTTACGGAACATCATCAAGAAAGCCAATACTTGCATTACAGGAGTCCCTTAAAGATTAGTAAAAAGGATGAAGAAAAAAGCTTATTGAAAGAAATATTGAGAGAAAACTTCCTAGACCTGGTGAGGGAAATAAATATTACAACCAAATAAACTCCCCCAAACCCCAAACAGATTAAATATTTTTAAAAATTCACCAAGATCATATTATGATCAAATTCTCAAAAGTCAAAAACAGAATTTTGAAAGTAGCAAAAGAAAAGCAACCTGTCACAAACAAAAGATCCTCCATAAGACTATCAGGTGTTTATAAGCAAAAGCCTTTTAGACCAGGAGAGAATGGGATGACACATTGAAAGCTCAGAAAAAAAAATGCTGCCAATAAAGAATAGTATATCTGGCAAGGCTATTTTTCAGAAATGAAGGAGAGATAAAGATTTTTCCAGACAAACAAAACATGAGAGTTTATCACTAGTAGACCTCCATTAAAGAAATGCTAAAGATAATTCCATAACTTGAAAAGAAAGGATTTCAAATACAATGTGAAAATATATAAAAATAGGCAAACTGACAGTACAAGTAAAAAATAATATAAAAATTATAATACTTTAACACTGTATTGATATTCATAAATGATTTTAATTCTCTACAAAAGTGAAAAGACAAAATTATTAAAAATATAGCTACAATATTTTTTAATGAATACATGATATGTAAAGGATATAAATTGTGACATCAATAACAAAAAATGTGAGGGGAGGAGAATTTAAAATGCAGAACTTGAGCTCTTTTGTACATAAACAAACTTAAACTGTCATGAGATTAAGACATACTGTTATAATTGAGCTTTTCTGTATGTCACCCAGTAACTACACCTACAAATCCTTTAGTGTATACTGAAAAGAATAAAAACAAATAAATCAAAGCCAACCACTAAGAAATCAACAAATGATAAAGGAAGATAGTAAGGGTGGAAGGATGGAACAAAGAAACTATAAAGCAGTCATAGTAAAAATAACAAAATCGCAATAGTAAGTCCTTACCTCTCAATTACTTTAAATATAATTGGATTAAACTCTCTCATCTAAAGACATAGATTTTCTGAATGGATAAAACAATAACCACCATCACAACAAGATACAACTATATGGTACTTATAAAAGACATACTTTAGTTTTAAGAACACACAGGCTGAAGTTCATGAATATTTTTTAAAAATACCATGCAAATGGTAACCAAAAGAGAGCATGGTTGGCTATACTTATATCAGAAAAAGAAAGAATAAACTTACATCAAGAACTTTAAGAGTGATAAAAAAGAGTATTATAAAATTTATAAAAGAGTATATTCACAGAGAGGATTATATTATTAGAATATTCATTCCTTTCAAAAATCACATTGAAATTTAATCTCTGATGTGATAGTATTGAGATATGAGATTTTTAAATTTTGATTGAATCATGAAAGTTTTGCCCTCATGAATTGATTTATTCATTCATTCATTAATGGATTAATGTGTTGATGGATTAATGGGTTATAATGGAAGAGAACAGGTGGCTTTATAAAAAGAGGAAGAAAGATCCGAGCTAACGCATGTTCAGCACTCCCATCATGCAATTTTCTGCACCACCTTGAGAGTTTTTAGAGTCTCCATCAGAGAGAAGGCTCTTACCAGGTGTGGCCCCCTTGATTTCTCTGCTTCAATAACTGTAAAAAATAAATTCATTTCTTTCTGTATGAATTACCCATGTTTAGGCATTCAGGTATAAGCACCAGGAAATGGACTAAAAGAGAAGATAGCTATCTATCTATCTACCTATCATCTATCTATCATCCATCTAGATATAGCTATATAGAGATATAGATGGATAGATATCTATGGATAGATATCTATAGATAGATATCTATGGATAGATATCTATAGATAGATATCTATATATCTATGCCACCAAAACTATCTACATAGATATATATAGATACAGATATATATAGACATATCTATCTATATATAATTTTATAACATACTTATTTGTTACCATGAGGCATACGTCTATAGATAGACAGATAGATAGATAGATAGATAGATAGATAGATAGATAGATAATAGATAGATACTAGATAGAGAGATAGATAGTTAAGTCGCCAAAATTAAAGCACCTGGATATATAAAGTGAACTGAAAGGATAAATCAAAACTGAAAAGATAAATAGTCAGCAATACATTAATAGTAGAAGACTTTTATATCCCATATTAAACAAATGATAAATCTTCTAGAGAAACCGTCAATAAGAAATCTGTAGAAATGAATAACTCTATAGACCAAATAGACCTAACAAACACATACAGACTACTCCATCCACCAGCAGCACATTACACATTGTTTTCAAGCACACACAGGACATTCTCCAGGATAGACTGTGTGTTAGGAAAAACAAAAACAAGTCTCAACATACTTAAAAATATTAAAATCATATTAAGTATTTTTTTCATTAATAATTTTATAAAACTAGCCATAGATAACAGAAGAGAAATTGGAAAATTCACAAATATGTGGAAAATAAGTAACGTACTCCTGAACAACTAATTGATCAAGAAAGAAATCAATAATGTAATTAAATAATATCTTGAAACAAAGGAAAATAGAAATACAACACATCAAAGGGAATAAAATGCAGAAAAAGTTATAAGAATTAACTTTATAGAAATAAATGCTTACCTTAAGAAAAGAGAAACCAAGATTGAAAGGGTTAATTACAGAATCTGGAAGTGGGAAAATGGTTAGAGGGTACAAAATCTTAGTTAGACAGGAGGAATATGTTTTATTCTCCTTTTTAGATATATTGCAGAGCATGATTAATACAGTTGATACAGTATATTTCAAAATTGCTAATTAAATTTAAAATGTTCTCACCATAAAACATGTGAGGTATTTGAGGTGATGTGCCAATTCTTCTACATTATATTCATAAATCATAACATCACTTTATACTCCATAAATACATACAGCCTCTTGTACATAAATATATACAGACAATTATGAATTGTCAATTTCCAATAAAAATTAAAACCAAAATTAAAATTTTGTCAGAAATGAAATTTGGATCAAACTCTTCTTTTATCAGTTGGTAAACTTTTATCAGTGTGTTTTGCTGCCACTTTACTAAGTTCTAAAATGAAAGGTATAAGATCTTTGTGTATGTGTGTGCGCATATGTGTGTGTATATACATATGTGTGTGTGTGTTTATGTGTGTTTATGCATATGTACATGTATTACATTGTGTGTCGTGTCTACATGTTAGTATCTGGCATAATCATCCAGAAACCCTTTAAGAAATTTCATTCTATTCAGATTGGCTTAGACTAGTGAGTGCTCATATAAAATGTGAAAATATATAGTGAGTAAGAAAATGCCTTTAGTTCACATGACTTAAGAAAATTTTTCATTAATAAGCTAGTTTTAAATTTGTTCATAAAATACAAATATTTTCAGAATTGTCAGAATAGGTTTTTGCCTGGGTTTACTATTCACACAGAATTATATTTACCTCTTCTAATTATTTTAAAGTGACACAACTACAACTGCAGTCTAAAAAGAGAATAAGCTTTGTTTTTGTAACTTTAATGAGTAAGACTAGTTTAATATTTTTGGCTTAATGAAAACAGTTGTTTCTTCTAAGTTATTGGCAAAATACTAATTTCTACTACTATATAGAATTTACTGATGTGAATACCTAATATTCACAAGATATAAAAATAGTTAACAGAGAAATAACTTAGAATGATGACTAGCTTTGTCTCATATCTCAGCTTTAACAAGTAATATAGTTATAGTTGTTAACAATATATATGTTTGGTGAATGAAAATGGGAAAACATTTATTAATAAACTTTTTATATAATTTGAATTCTTAAAATTGCATTTTATTATATTAAGTAACAGATATTCATTACACTTCTAGATCATTTTCAAGTAAGGTAGAATACTAAAACATAAACTAATGTACAAATAAAAGTACATCCTCACTTTCTTAAATGTTATAGGAAGACTAAATATATTTGGGTCTATTAATACACATAAAATTTTTCTCATAGACAAAAAATGTTTCTAATATTTTAGAGATGAAAAATGCTTACCTTTAAAATGCTAATATGTGACAGACAATTCAAAATTTTTTGCTTCCCTTGTTTTCAATAGAAATTACAGTTACTAAGAATTAAAAATTCTAATTGATATATAAATTTTTTTATACAAAGTCTACCAAATATGTAAGATGTGTTTTTTAAGAAAAAATTATTACAAAGGTATAAATGTGGTTTTTTTGAGAATTTTTTTTCCCCAAAATCCAGATGGTGTTTAGAGTTGTTTCAAAGAGTAATTTTAGGAAAGAAATAGAAAAAAAAAAAAATAAAGAAACAAGGACCACATACAGTGGCTCACACCTGTATTCTCAACACTTTGGGAGACTGAGGTAGGAGGATTGTTTGAGGCCAGGAGTTTAAGACCAGCTTAGGCAATGTAGCCAGACTCTATCTCTAAAAGCAAACAAAAAACAAGTTATAAAAAGAAAAAAGAAGTACATCAGAGATAAGGGAAAGATGTGAAAAAAGTTATAAGTATTAACATGTATTTTTGGTGAGCTAATTTCAAATAAGACCCTAATTTTTCAAAATGATTTTAAAAAATGGAGTAAATTTTTCAAAAAGCAAAATGACTGGTTATTCAAAACAAACAAACAAAAACAAAACAAAACAAAACAAAATCCAGAAACCGGAAACTATAGGGCCAAATTAAAGGTCTAAGCACATCATGAAAAGTGTGAGTACATCATGAAATGTTAATGAATGACAAATTTATGAGAGAAATTTGTGTATGATCAATCCAGCTATAATTAAAAGGGAATTATTTCTAAGTCTTTCTAAAGATTGAACTTTGAGATATGTACACACACATACTGATACAGAATTAAAATTGTGGTCCCCTATGTTAGAACAACAAGGTTTTCTTGAATTATTGGTATTTCCTTATATAAAATTGCCAAGAGGTTTTGATTTAATACTCAATTGGTTTCTTTAAGTTTTCCACCATCGTCTGAACTGCAACGTTACAGTGTAGATCAATGTTTTCCTCCAGTTTAACTTGGTTTTGTACTCTTGGCTGTTACTTTGGTGTTTGAAATGTTCCATGTAATCAGAAAATCTTCATTGCTTTTACTAAGAATCATCTATGTCCCTGCTTAAAGTAATAGTTTTCTTGTTTACATTGCCAAGAAATATGGCAAATTGTACACTTTTAACTTTAGACATACATTCTTTTTGTGTCTGATTAAAATTAAGTGCCTCTTCATTAGGTTCAACTTTCAAATTATCTAAATAGATTTCTTGTAAGGAGAACCAATCACAGTAGAGGAAATTTTTCTCTATCATTTTGGTAACTAACCTGAGAAACAAAAGATTTTTTAATATTTCCAAGATAATTTCCTGTGTTTCATGTTGGTCTTATTGGTTTTCTTTGATTACTTAGACAAAAATGAGCTGTGAAATGGTTAAGGTGTTTTGTTTTTTTTGTTTTTTTTCTTTCACATATATGTAACTTTCCTTACTGTTCTAAAAATCTTTCGTCACTCTGGTTAAGTGAATGACTATTATATCCCAAAAACATGTGATTCTATTTTGGAGAAGTGTTTTAAACTTTTTGACATTTTGCAGGCTTCCAAAGATCAAGTCCTAAATTAAGTCATTTTTTGAATCTCAAACTCATTTCACAGAGCCTAGGAACTTTTCAGTTTTATAAAACGGAGTTATTAAACTAAATCATACTTATTTGAGATGTTGAATTATACATGAATCTTTATCAAATGATAAGTGATACCAGATCTCTCAGTTATATTTATGAGTGTATTATTGAATTAATTTTCCAAAATTGTGTAAAATTTTTAAAGATCTAATATGCCATCAGTCATAATTCGAGTTACTATGTTGTTTGCCAAAAATAACTGTATTTTCTCATCAATTTTGAACTCATCAGATTTTTAACCATGGCTAATATAAAATTTTGTCATCTACATTTACTGTCTTAATTTTTCTCTGAAAGCATCTATGATTAGATTCAGAGAAAAGCCTCTAACAATTACTGTTTAATACACGTTTCTAATAACTTTAAGAACATACCAACAGATGAAGTAAAATTTTTCAAAACTCTAATGAAGAAACTGATAGGTACATAAAATTGTGTATCAAAATTTAGCAAATATTTTAATACTGCAAGATTGGATAACTGCTGAATATAATGTTTTTACAACTTTGGTTGGTTGGTTGGTTGTTTTTGAGCCTGAGTCTCCCTCTGTCTCCCAGGCTGGAGTGCAGTGGCGACATCTTGGCTCACTGCAAGCTCCGCCTCCCGTATTCATGCCATTCTCCTGCCTCAGCCTCCCGAGTAGCTGCAACTGCAGGCGCCCGCCCCCAGGCTTGGCTAATTTTTTGTATTTTTAGTAGGGATGGGGTTTCACCTTGTTAGCCAGGATGGTTTTCATCTCCCGACCCGGTGATCTGCCTGCCTGGGCCTCCCAAAGTGCTGGGATTACAGGCGCGAACCACCGCTCCCGGCCTGTTTTTAAATTTTTATTTGTAGCATTCTTTGATCCTTAGTTAAATGTTTTGTTTTCCAGATTTATGACGTTTTGTCTTAAGCTATCTATAGTTTACATCAATTTGGTAAAGTTTACTTTTTTAAACAAAAGTGATAACATTTACTTCTCCCTACTTGATCTTTACAACATTCAGAATATATTAATGAGTATTCTTATTTCTATGGCAATATCAATTTTTGCGTAAGTTCAATAAGAATCTGCTCTCTTTAGTACAGGATATAGTTGAACACACTGGTTATATTACCAAGGTTTTGACTGAAATGTCATAATTTAAATTGGTTATAAGTACTGCAGGCAAAATCTAAAGTCTATATTTATTTGATATCCTAGTCCCAAGAATTTCTTAAATTTGAGATTTTGATGTAATTAATACCTACCTTGCTACACTTATGTAAATAATCTGACCAAAACTGATGAAACTAAACTTATTTTACAAACAAGTTTCTTTTGCTCATATTATCTTTGGTAGAAATTGAGATATCTATGGAGAGAAAAGTTTTGTTTCTAAAGAAAAGCTATAATATATCTGCTATTAGACTATAGCTCTGTGCACTGTTTTCAAAGTTTTATTATCTATCTGTAGAGTAGACTAGATCCTGAATTCTTCTAGGTTGCTGCAATCTAACTTTATTCTATGAAATTACTAAAAATAGAAGCTACCTTGGTGCTAACGCCCTATAAGCTGAATGAATTTTAATAAATAAGTCTTGTGCCTGATACATGTACCATACAGAGTGCTTACTGAACTGCCTGATGTCATAACCAGATATATTCAAAATGCAAACCAAAATCAGAAGTTGATGGTTTCACACTGTAGACAGCTTTTCCCAAGATGGCAGAATAAGACTCCATATCATGATGAGATTCTTATCTGTCTTCCTGCCTACATTTTTTGGCAAGATAATGGTATAAGTGAAATTTTAAAACGAATTGCTTCCACTGGTAACTTTGTAGCATCTTACCTGAGAGATTCTTTATTCCACCTTAGGAGTAATTTTGGTAACATCCCTAATACAACTATTGCTCTCTCTCTGCTTTCATTCAACCCAGTCGTGGATTACTAGATGATAAAATTGCTGCATATTATCTATTGGTTAAATAAGAAAATGTCTGTGCTATTGCTAATACTACATAATGTACCAGAATAAATTCCTCTGGGAAAGTGCGACCCATATCCACAAATAAGAAAACAGGCTACATCATGACAATAGGTCTCAACTAATTTTTCATGGTCATTTGATTTATTAAATTGGTTGTTTTAAAGCCTAGGTTCATGGCTCAAAACTATCATGTTAACTGAGATGATCTTATTAGTATTAATTTTACTCTCTCTGTGTGTGTGTGTGTGTGTGTGTGTTTTAATTTTGTATGTTACTTGCAAATTTCTGCGGAAGTACAACTCCTAACAGAATAGTGCTCACCCGGGACCTTAAAATGACAGCAGCTATGGAACAGACAAAATGAAACTTAACAATGGACTACAGGTAGACCTAGCCCTAACCTGAGAACCGCTTCCTCCAAAGGTCCCTTATTACTCAAAGGTGGCTAAAAGTGCCACTGACTCTTATTTGCCAATTATGCCCTCCAATATGGAACAAATCAACAAGGGGCATCCATCCCCACACCAGGGGACAATCAAAGATTCATTACCGGATAACTGGTCAGAGAAAAAAAAATTACCAAAACAAACAAACAAACCAAAACAAAAAGAAATGTGAAAGTTATAAGAATTAAAATGGTCAGTGGTGTTAAAAAAAAAAATGACGAGTGGCACTAGGGAAGGCTATAAGGTAAGGTTCTCATAGATGAACACCTGATAAAAACAATTATCACAAAAGACTGTAAAAACCACAACCATGTACCAGGGCAATCAAAACTTTATACACAAAAATATACTTCTGTGAGGACAACTGCTCAGCAACTGCCCTTCTAAACTTGGACTGGTGCCACCCTTGTTATTGATCTTTGTAGCCAAGGATAATTACCTCAAAACAATTATGTAAATCCTCATTATTTTTTTCTTTAAAAACCTTTGGCTTCCCTTTCCTCCCTCAGTATGTATACAGTTTACTATGGCATGCATATTCACATTGTAATGGTCACTTGTAAATAAATATCATTTTGTTTTAGAGAGCTTTTCTTTGTCTATTATTTAGGTTGATAGCCACATCATATTTTGGACCTGCTATACAGACATCAGAAGTAGTAGAAACCTTGGAAAATCAGAAATACTAAACAAGATTCACATTCATTTACATTGGATTTACTTTTAGTACAATATGCATACATAATATGGGTTAAAAATTGTCTGTAACTATCAATTCACAAACTCTTGTTCAGAGACAGAAGGACTTTCCTGGTGTAGGACACTTTGGGTTCTAAGACTAAATCGACCTCTATTAGGTTGAATCATTTAGCCCAACTAGAAGAGTTCGTTCATCTGTAAAATTAGCTGGTTTAAGTAGGAAATCTCATTGCAAGTGATATTTGAGTAGGAAATCTCATTGTACATGAAGAGCTGAGTAAAAACAATTTGTATTTAATATAGGCACACACTAAATCAATAATAAATAAACTTTGTCCCTAGAAGGAATAATTTGTTTGTAATATAAGAAAATGATACAATGTGTGATTATTCAGTCATTGAAAATTCTTAAGGCCAATGTAATTTGGCACTGAAGGAAATTAGTGTCAATTTCTAAGTCTGGCTTTAAAAGTTTATATTCGCTGGGCGCGGTGGCTCACGCCTGTAATCCCAGCACTTTGGGAGGCCGAGGCGGGCGGATCACAAGGTCAGGAGATCGAGACCACGGTGAAACCCCGTCTCTACTAAAACTACAAAAAATTAGCCGGTCGCGGTTGTGGGCGTCTGTAGTCCCAGCTACTCGGGAGGCTGAGGCAGGAGAATGGCGTGAACCCGGGAGGCGGAGCTTGCAGTGAGCCGAGATCGCGCCACTGCACTCCAGCCTGGGCGACAGAGCGAGACTCCGTCTCAAAAAAAAAAAAAAAAAAAGTTTATATTCAACCTGACACCTGGACAGAGTGATAGTTTGAGCTCAAGGGTATACTTTATCATATCCATTTTGGATATTCATTTGCAATTTATTGAATTAAAATTATATTTGATATGTTAATGTTATATAAAGGTACCAGATTGGAGTTTTTGGGAAAGCAATTTTTCTAGATAGAATTGGATAAATTCCTTTTATTTTATTTTTTAATGCATTTTGTTATGTGGGCCTTATTGGTAACAGATTTAAATGTAAAATACAGTGTTTTGATTAAGTTACATCTTAGTTCAAATACACTATAAATCACTGCGGTTTGCTAAATGTTCAACATTTTTTCAATGAATTTGTTATTCAAATATTTTAACTCAGATCTCCCAAGTGTTTATGTAATGACTTAGAATTGTGTTAAATATTGCTCTCCAAAGTATTCATTTCAAATTTTCCCAAATGTATTCTGTCATGAAAATTCAGTGAATTGATATCTTCATAATTTACTTTGCCACCTAAACCCTACCGTATAAACTTAACACCTTCTATTATAAAAAGGAGAGCTACTCAAAACATTCTTAAAATCTTACTGTCACAGTCTGGTATATTTTCAGTAGATGCAAAAGTTTACAAACTGGGAACTCTCATTAAGTTAGTCCCAAATCTGCATTCTGTGTTTTTCCTTCTGTGCTTACTGAACCTTTAGAAAATCATTTGTGTGATCCACTTAAGTATCATCTCCGCTATACTGTTAGGTCTTGGAGGACAGAATTTATATTATCAACATTTTTTACTATCACAGCTACTTATGATTAGCAGAATGATTTGGACAGTCTTATTTTAGTCAATGTTTGTAAACAGTACATAAATAAATGCATACATAATGAATGCATGAATAAATGAATCCAAATCCCTTATATTTAGAATGCAACATTCACACTACTACAATATGTTGACACAGTTCTGGTTGGCAACATTTAATGCAGGCAGGTTCTGCTGTAAGAGTATATAGAACTTCATTTAGGGGCTCTCAAGAGTTTTATTTTAGACTTCAAATTGTAAAAACCCTAAGGTTTCTATGGGCAATGATGAGCTCACTCAATAAAGCACAGCTTGCCTGTTTGATTTATTTAGGCCATTGGATTCTTAATTCCAGGTGTTTTACAGTATTGTATTAGCTATCACTACTCTTCTCCCTCTTTATTCTGTTTTAGTATAACATCCAAGGTCACAAAAGGAACCATTATGGGATGAACTTTTGTGAAATCCTATGGCCTTTTGGAAATTTCTCTCAGACTCTCAATTTGGATTTGAATTGTTGATTAGATAACCATTGACCATGGTTACGTATTTAAGAGCTGCTGAGTGTAGGTTCAAAATTGGTGCTATTGTTCACTACAATTAATGAAGAGAAGGGATATTTACAGCACAAGACTATTTTCCTGAATTGGAGTGGAGGAAAAAGAATCAATGAAAGTGTGGTAAACAGTGGCTAAGAAGAGTGTAAACAGTCTACGCTGAAAATTCCCTGACTCTAGGAACCATTTTGCTCAGAACTAAAGGAAAACAGCAGTGAGAAGTAAGAAGACTCAGTCTGCCATGTTCACGACAAATAGAGTTTGGCTACTTTAAAAGGAAACACCAGCAATACAAGGAAGAATGTGATAAACTTAAAGACACTTTTTATCTCTTAGGAAAGTGAATTAAAAAAAAAAAATCCAAAATGCTTAAATTCAGCATCCAATGTTTTTCCCTAATATGTTCGAGAGGGAATAATGCCAATGTTTTAAAAGTTTATCTTACATCTGACAGATATAAGAGAAAAATAGGGAAGAAAGTAGAATATAACAAGAATTTCAGTCAAGTTGTTTTACTGCATGGAAAGAGAGGTCACCCTTTTATTACAATATAAGAGGTCAAAGCTTTTCGTGGTTAAAACAAAGTAAAAAACTGAGAGGTTTGAGAAAGAACACACATTGGAGGATAGAGGCTAAAGAAAGACAAAATGAAGGCTAAACAAAAATTGACAGTCTTTTCAAGGACTTTTTCTAATTTCAAGAAATTGAAGAACATGTGGGACCCATTTCTGGGATACAAGAGAAAAACTGCTGGAGTCCGTCTTCTACCATTGAAAATCTCCATTTAATTCAACATTGAAGTACCAGAAGCATAGCAGTAAATACATATATACATATATCCATTAATTGATTTTAAAAAGGAAAGAAAGACTCAGACAATTACTCAAGAATAAACATATTTCAGGTATCACAGCCTGAATGGGAACCTTTGGTTTTCCCAGGAAATGAGAAGACAGTACCCCAATTAATCACCTGATAGAAGAGTTCCATCAATTATAATTTCGATTCATGTATTTTACATTCTAAATAGTGCCATAAAGAGGCCCTGGTAGTGATTATGCATCCAAAAATGCTTTTACTGTTTTACTGTTTTGTTTAAATTACTCCTTTTTGTTACTTTACTCCTTTTCCTGAGACAATTAAGTTTCTACTGTAGTCAGTGGCTGACAAGCATAGGCAAGGATTTCGCAGTAGGAGATGCATGTCTAATAATCACTTGTGGAGTTCTTAAAAATTACAAAATACCAAGTTCAACTTGGAATCAAATATGTTGAAATAAGCTGTGTACATGTGCATATTTAAATAGCTACGAAGGTGACAGCTAGGTGAGGCTCTGACTTAATACCTTATAACTAGTTGCCTTAAACATTGTTTTTGAGTGTTTCAATTTTGCACCAGAAATATTATTTTCTATGGGAATTTGTGTCTAGATCATAAAAAGCAGTAGCTGTTTGCATTTGTTTTTAGAGAATTGATTTTTTTCCCTAAATATTGTGGAACTTACATTGGTGCTAAAATGCCCTTATGTGTCTTGACCAGCTGCGACGTCAGCAAAGCGGACACACAAGACTGAAGTTAGACTAACCGACTTTGCAGATGTTAAATGAAGATATGAGTCTAATTATGGTAGAGGATGACTCAAGTGGCTACAGCTGGGGATAAAATCCAGGCTCTCCTTAGCCACATGTGTGTGTCATTATAGCAAGGACTGAGCTGAATAAAGACATGATAGTGGAGAAATTATTTTTGAAAATAAATTTATTTGAAAGGAAGAATGTTTATTCAGGAGGCTTTAATTCCCCTGTAGAAATAAAATGTTTACTTAAGAATATGTTTTGAAATTTACTTTTCTCACATTGCTTAGTTGCTGACAAGGCATGATAGTCAAAGCTTTTAATATTTACTTTAATGCAACAATGTGATAGGTTAACCAATGCTTTGTATTATTTTATAATAGCCGTGACAATTAGGCTACTTTTTTGTTTGTATGCTTATCAAGATTATGTTGTATTATTCCCATGACGGTTTGTGCCAGTTTTATCATGTATTTGATTATGCAGTTAAGTAATATGCAAATGAATGATGCATGAGTGTGGGGAAAATAGATTTATTTTGTTCTGTATGCACTAAGTGAAATACTTTGGAGATATTCCCTTAAGGCAAATCATTAAGAAGAAATAGCTGTCAAATTGGTTCTGACAAAGATTTTTAAAAGACTCAGGAGTGGTGGGAGAGTAAAGTGTATAGAAGGATTCTATACTCAGAATTATTTTCCAGTTATCTTTAATGTCTCTTTAAATAAGTAGTAAACTGAAAATAGATGTATTATGGGAGTCATATATAAGAAATATTGTATTAAGATACATTATCACTGATGAATTATGTTTTTAAAGTTAAAATATAGAAATGGCATGTGTATCTTCTTAATTTATGAGTTAATATATTTGTTCAATTTTTGCACCAATACATCCATTAAATCCGAGAAGGATTCTATTTTCTGGAGACAATGTTAAGGGGCATTTAGAGAAGCCCTTGATCAATGTCATGTACTGCTTATTTCACTGGTCCCAGAATGATCAATAGAAGACATGGCAAAGAGCAGGGAAGTGGCCTTACCACAATGCTTGCAGAAATTCTCTGATTCTCTGCCCATCTCTTCCTCAGAGTGGAAATTAATGTTCCTAATTGACAACAGGTTTTACCTACACAATAATAAATTGGAGGGAAGGTTGAAATAAAATGTGCCCTCTAGAGTAGAGGATAAGATATTTATGGGCCAGGCGCAGTGGCTCACGCCTGTAATCCAACACTTTGGGAGGCCGAGGTGGGTGGATCACTAGGTCAGAAGTTCGAGACCAGCCTGACCAACATAGTGAACCTCCGTCTCTACTAAAAATGCACAAATTAGCCCGCATGGTGACTCATGCCTATAATCCCAGCTACTCGAGAGGCTGAGGCAGGAGATTCACTTGAACCTGGGAGGTAGAGGTTGCAGTGAGCAGAGGTTGTGCCATTGCATTCTAGCCTGGGCAACTAGAGCGAAACTCGGTCTCAAAAAAAAAAAAAAAAAGATATTTATGGGTAGCATCCTACTCTTTCTCCAAAGAGAAGTACTTATTTGGATAACTCACATCCAAGACTCTGATAACATGCACTTTATAGTAGAGTTTAAAGTTTAGCATGCATGAGCATGACTCCTTTCTCTCCTTTTAGTTGAATGAGTTCATGAGTGCTAAAGAACACTTTCATATAGGAGGTTTTTAGCCATCAACATTTCTGGGTTTCAATCATGGAAGTCAAATTACTAAAGTCACTTGGGGATTGTCCCTTGATGTAGTCCTGCATTAGCTTCTGCTCTCCTCAAGGACAATTTGGAGTTAAATCTTTTACCATTTTACATGCAAAACTCTTTACTATATTGTGACTGAAAAAGATTTGAAAAGATCATCATTAAAAAAGTTTTGAACAAGAAACGTGTATATTTCTTAAATCACAGAAACATGTATAAAGTTATGCTTATAAAAGAAGCTTGTTATTAACAGTTTTGAAATAAAAATTGAATCAACATTTAACATCTTTCCTTATACCTCGCTTTAATAAAAAATAATTTCATAATACAAGAAATATAATAAATATAATTATTTTTAACAAATTGAGCTTTGTATAGGTGCCTCCAAATTATCTCCAGAGTACATTCTCCTCTCCCCAGCTTAAATATAATATTATTATTTTCTTAGTGTGAATATGCTGCTAAGATGGCTAGATGACCTTGGGCCAAGTAGAACTTATACTCAAGTTTCTTTCCTTAAGAAGAAGGTATAATGTGAAATAAGAACCCGTTAAGATTCCAGAATGGAGGTTTGGAGCTTTACTTTGGAGTAGCAGACACTATTCATTCCTCTGATTACACTGTGTTATTGTTTTTAGGCTGATTCTTTAATTTATGCATTTGCTGTTGGTATGGTAATAGGAGCATGCAAATATCCACCAATTGAGAAGTGCACTAACTCATATACTTGTAAGTACACATGGGGCTCAGAAGTTTTAAAACGTGTATTGACCACTCAGCCCAACTTTTGTTTTTTTTTTTTTTTGTTTTTTTTTTTGAGACGGAGTCTTGCTCAGTCGCCCAGGCTAGAGTGCGGTGGCGCGATCTCGGCTCACTGCAAGCTCCGCCTCCCGGGTTCTCGCCATTCTCCTGCTTCATCCTCCCAAGTAGCTGGGACTACAGGCGCCCACCACTACACCCAGCTAGTTTTTTGTGTGTGTGTTTAGTAGAGACGGGGTTTCACCGTGTTAGCCAGGATGGTCTCGATCTCCTGACCTCGTGATCCGCCCGTCTGGGCCTCCCAAAGTGCTGGGATTACAGGCGTGAGCCAACGCGCCCGGCTAAGTCCAACTTTTAACGCAGTGATTTGTTTTTACTGAAGTTAGAATACTAAGGATCTAAACCATCCAAAACTTCACAAAATGACTCATCTTGTTTCTTTTTCTAGTCTTGACATTAAAAATTCAGACATGAATTTGGTTTATCTCATTTTCATATGGCAAAAGAATGTGAGGAAAGTTTTAGGAAAATCTCAACTTTTGATCTTTTTTTTTCTTCCTGGAATACTGCAACAGTATCTGTTAATTGATCAAGTGTTGAGTGTATAATTACTGATATTTCTGGGAATTTGAAATCAGGGATCTGACCTTGCTTTTTTAGGAGGCCAGGTACAAATTTATGAATACCCGCTGAAGGTAATGATTTCAACTGTATTTGTATTAGGTGGTGCAAAAGTAATGGCAAAAACTGCAATTAGTTTTGCACCAACCTAGTACCTCCAACCTTACTCCCCTTTGAGGCAATTTTCTTCTTTTTTTTCCAATGACAATCAGCCCAGGCCAAAAGGATGCTTAATCAGCTGTTTTGTCCTAGTGTTATTTTGGTAACTTCAAAAATCTTGAACTACATTTTGGAGAACTGACTACTTTTACAAGATGATATAACCTTTGCCTTACGATTTTATTTTTCCTGATGTTTTTCTAGGTCATTCAATATTCACAATAAAAATAACTATAGCTATATTTCTTTGGCTTAACACTACCCACTGCATTTTGGACACTGGAGTCAATTTAAATTCTTCAGATGATGGTTCACATGTGATCAGTCACATGCACTATATCCCAGTATCTGTCATTTCCTCCTCTCTGTTGTCACAGATGTTACTTTTGAAACCATTGAGTCCTGCTTGCTATATAAATTTTCTCCATCATTCCAAAGTCAAACAATCTGCTATGAAGAGATAAAACAAAAAAATAAAATTTCAGGCCAATATCCCTGATGAACATTGATGCGAAAATCCTCAGTAAAATACTGTCAAACTGAATCCAGCAGCACATCAAAAAGTTTATCCACCACAATCAGGTAGGCTTCATCCCTGCGATGCAAGACTCATTCAACATACACAAATCGATAAACATATTCCATCACATAAACAGAACCAATAACGAAAACCACATGATTATCTCAATAGATGGAGAAATGGCTTTCAATAAAATTCAACATCCCTTTATGTTAAAAACTCTTAATAAACTAGGTATTGATAGAACGTATCACAAAATAATAGGAGCTATTTATGACAAGCCCATAGCCAATATCATACTGAATGGGCAAAGGCTGGAAGCAGTCCCTTCGAAAGCCAGCACGGGAGAAAGATGCCCTCTCTCACCACTGCTGTTCAACATAGTATTGGAAGTATTGGAAGTTCTCACCAGGACAATCAGGCAAGAGAAATAAATAAACAGGAAGAGAGCAAGTCGAGTTTTCTGTGTTTGCAGATGACATGATTGTATATTTAGTAAACCCCACTGTCTCAGCCCCAAAACTCCTTAAGCTGATAAGCAATTTCAGCAAAGTCTCAGGATACAAAATCAAAGTGAAAAAATCACAAACATTCCTATACACCAATAATAGACAAACAGAGAGCCAAATCATGAATGAATTCTCACAATTGCCACAACAAAAATACAATACCTAGGAATACAGCTAACAAGGGACATGAAGGACCTCTTCGATGAGAACTAAAAGCCACACAGTGTGAGGAACGACAATCACCGGGGTCTTTCAGTGGGTGGGGGCTAGAGGAGGGAGAGTACTGGGAGAAATACCTAATGCATACAGGACTTAAAACCTAGATGATGGGTTGATAGGTGCAGCAAACCGCCATGGCACATGTATACCTATGTAACAAACCTGAACGTTCTGCACATGTATCCCGGAATTAAAAGTAAAATAAAATTAAAACACAAACAAATAAACAAACAAAAACAGGCTTCCATGTATTTCAACCAATAAAAAGTCATTATGCTTAACTGGGAAAAATATATTTCTTCCAAAATTTTGAAGCAAATTTATCAAGCTGACAAGTCTTAAGCTTTCAGTTGTTTATAGAGACTTCAGCGATGATAGACCTTTATTAATTTAGAAATGCTTCCAGGCTAGTGTCATGTCCTTGGAATCTTGGGAGGACTCTGAAAAGTGTAGTATAAGAGTAATGCACAACTTGCAACAGGCTGCAATTACAAGTGACCCTCCCCTTTCATAGTTGCCTTTGATCCTTGAAACAAGTTTAAGCTCAACTCTCTTTCATTAAGGAGAGGTTTTTACTAACAAAGTTCCAAGTCCTTCATACACATAGTACCTTAGTAGGTTCACCAAGATAGTTTCCTAAGTGAGGATATTCCTTTTGTTTTGTTTTGTTTTTTGTTTTGTTTTGTTTTGTTTTGTTTTGATAGGGAGTTTCGCTCTGTTGCCCAGACTGGAGTGCAGTGGCCTGATCTCAGCTCACTGCAAGCTCCGCCTCCTGGGTTCTCCTGCCTCAGCCTCCCCAGTAGCTGGAACTACAGGTGCCCGCCACCACGCCCGGCTAGTTTTTTCGTATTTTTAGTAGACACGGGGTTTCACCGTGTTAGCCGGGTTGGTCTTGATGTCCTGACCTCATGATCCGCCCGCCTCGGCCTCCCAAAGTGCTGGGATTACAGGCATGAGCACCGCGCCCTGTCGAGGATATTTCTTATTTACAAGATACTCAATTCTTAGTTTTTCTCTCTAGAACCCCGATACACTCTCAATACTGTGAGATTGCTAGTTTTGTATGATGTTATATTCTGTTTTATCTCATTTTACTCAAAATATAAAGTTCTTATTTAAGACACATATTTATTTTGGAGTGTATGGAGTTGTAAAAGAAATTCCAGTTGAGATCCAAAGGTATTCGTTGACCTTTTGATAGTATGTTTAATCCCCATTATTTTTTACAATAATTATACATAAAGAGAACTTCTGAAGTTACTAGTCATTAAACTCAAAAATTTCTAAGCTCTTATACATTAAAAGTAAAGCACCATTCTTCACAGAACTTCAAATCCCTGACATAGATATTATGTAAGATTTATTTTATTTTAATTTATTTTATTTTTTTGAGACTAAGTCTCGCTCTGTCGCCCAGGCTGGAGTGCAGTGGGGCGATCTCGGCTCACTGCAACCTCCGCCTCCCAGGGTTCAAGGGATTCTCCCGCCTCAGTCTCCTGATTAGCTGGGATTACAGGCATGCGCCACCGTGTCTGGCTAATTTTTGTATTTTTTGTAGAGACGAGGTTTCACCATGTTGGTCATGTTGGTCTCAAACTCCTGACCTCGTGATCTTCCCGCCTTGGCCTCCCAAAGCGCTGAGATTGCAGGCGTGAGCCACTGCTCCCGGCCCATGTACGTTTTATATTTGGGATACACGCTTATGTCATTGGGTGTATATGACAAAAACTAGTGCAGGAGCGTCAAAAATGCATCCCTGTTGCTATATTAAGAAAGTGAGAAAAGTGTATTCTACAATATTTTGATTATTTGAATTACATAAAGACTGCTAAGTCATAAGCATTTAAATTTCTCTTATAATGAATTATTTCATTCTTCACTCTCATTTTGTTTCAATGCACTCCATATTCCAATTGTCTGAATCTACTTGGGAAGTTGTCTTTTGGGAATTCAAGAGTGAATGAATAATATTTGAAGGGCAAGAAATCTGGACAAGGATATTATCTCATGTTTAAAGTAATGTCTTATTATAATTTTACACAGATAATGGAGAGGTATCATGATTCTTAAAATCCCAATCCCCCAAAGAACAGTGAATTATAAGTTCTTTAAAAGACCTTTACAACATAGATTACATAAAATTAGCATTACTATTAGAGTGGCTGTAAACATTTACATTATGTTATAAAATATTGTCTACAACCAAAAATAGTACATCTTTCCTGACATATTTAAGATTCATATGTATATTTGATATGTTTGTATGCAAGGGTAGTCTTACTCATTTGCAAAATAGAAAGATTCAGATACCTTTCAATCTTTATAAGCTCGGTGAAATATATATACATCCCATATTTCCAAAAACAGAGGAGAAAGAAGAAAGGAATAAAAAATAGGCAAAAGGAAAATAAATAAAGCAAATTGTCCCAAACACAATGATTAGTCATGTTCTTTCCCAAAGCTTTGATGTTTCTCTAATAGAAGAAAGGTCAATGATTTTTAGTGTATAAGCAAAATAAACAATTATAATTTATCAGTATTCTGAGTTAGAACAGTGCTGAAAATGTTTGATTGGATTTTAGATTCAGAGCAAGTTCTGATTATGGAATATGAGATTTTGGGTGATGAAGGACATCATGATTCAGCTTCCTCATGGCTCAGGGGAATCTGGTACCAAAGGAGAAGAGAGATCTGTATTTGACGATTGTAAATTCAAGATATGCTTGCTCACTTCACATGATGTGTGATCACTCCTGATAATATAGATATACTTGTATAATGCTCATATAGTTAATCTTGAGCTTTAACAAAAATAATTCTGCTACTTTTGATAAGAAGCCTATATGTGTGTGTGTATATATATATATATAAATTCAGAATATTAAACTAGTAAAATATGTTAGAAAAATGTGTTTTACCATTATTTTGCACAAAATATTGGAAATGTTTTTGTTGCTGAGTTATCAATTTCTACAGTTACATAAATAATGACTTAATTAACTTCCTACCAAATGTATGTTCCCATTGCAGTGTGTTCTATTTTGGGGGGCAGGAGGGGGAGATTGGCTTTAGTTGTGTCACTGACACACAAATGGCTACATTTGGAGGAAATTTTAAAACGTATTATATTATCTAGAAAAATCTTTGGCCGGGCGCGGTGGCTCAAGCCTGTAATCCCAGCACTTTGGGAGGCCGAGACGGGCGGATCACAAGGTCAGGAGATCGAGACCATCCTGGCTAACACGGTGAAACCCCGTCTCTACTAAAAAATACAAAAAAAAAAAAAAAAAAAAAAAAAACTAGCCGGGCGAGGTGGCGGGCGCCTGTAGTCCCAGCTACTAGGGAGGCTGAGGCAGGAGAATGGCGTAAACCCGGGAGGCGGAGCTTGCAGTGAGCTGAGATCCGGCCACTGCACTCCAGCCTGGGCGACAGAGCCAGACTCAGTCTCAAAAAAAAAAAAAAAAAAAAAAAGAAAAAGAAAAATCTTTGTATACATAAAATGAATTCCAAGCAATTGTAAAAGAATTATAGTGTTAGAAACACTACCTAAATATGAGTAGTAAAAGATAGGGCAAATTACCAAGAAACATCATAAATAATAAATACTTTTTGGAAGAGAGGGATATTTTTCCAAAAGGAAAAAAAAAAAGTCACTTCTGTATTAAATCCAGAAGGTGGCAATCTTGTACTATTCATTGTATTATGCACATTTCTTGTCATTTTTTTCTCTCTCTTCTATACACACACAAACACACTCTCTTAGATGTACATATGCGTATTTAGAAGTCTAAACACATAAAACTGATTGCATGCATCTATACAGTGGATACTTGTTCACATGGCAACATTGTAATATAACTTATATAATTGTCCTATTTTGCCAGGTATATCGATTTAACAGTATATTTTAGTACTTAATTTGGAAAATTTTCAGAAATATATCAAGAAATAGTTTTTAATGCAAAGTTAGTGCATACGTGCATTATTGAATAATCATTTTATGTTTCATCAATTATGCAATATGTATTAAAGCAAAAATAATTTTGTTTTGGAAAATTCATTTTCAAAATTGAAATATAACCGTATCCATATATACCAATTGTTTTTATGGTTTTATTTGGGTTGTGTACAGTGAAGCACAAGCATATCGAGTAAGATAGAAACTCAGTTGTAATAGTTTAATGTATTTAAATGCAAATTTAACATATATAGTAAATTGTAAATCTAGATAAAGGAATAAACAATATGAGTGTGTCAACTATATTAGACTTCAATAACCAGATAACTAATTCTTAGTTAAACAAACTATTCTTAGGGATGATGTCTCCAGCAAATATGTAACTACATGAGATCTAGAGGCTAGGTAGAAAAAAAAGAAGAAAAGAGTTACAGACAAATATGTGGTTTAAAAAATTAAGACTAAAGAACCAAGAAGTAATTTCAAATCAAGTTTTAAAATATAAATGAAATATGTGAAGTAATCCTACAGATGTTTAAAGACTTTATTTCATTGTATTTGTGACAAAGCAAATTCTATTTTTTTCCTAGGTTATACAACCCATTTCGTTTATTTATGAATCAATTTTCTGTATCATTTTCTTTTCACTTATATGGAGACAATGTGATACCGTGGAGATAACATGGGGCTTTAGCCTAAAACCAAGCTTGATGCATGCTCTTGCCTGCCGCAAACTAGTAACCTGACCTTGAGCAAGTTACTTAACCTGTCTGAGAAACCCACAGCCTGTTGGGGAAATAAGGGCAACATTACATAGAGTACAAAGTTGTTGTGTGTCATAGTCCATACTTCATAAAAGCTTCTTTTATACTTTCAAGTTTTGTTCTTGGTGTAGTATTTATAATGCTAGGTAGCAATTTCAAAAACAATTTTACATTATGGCTTTTATGATGCTTTTACAAATCTGATTACAATACAGGAGTCTTTTCTAAGTGCTCCATGTTTTATTTTCCCCAAGAAAATACATTAAATTTAAATTCGTGCACTTAAAATTCTGTTTTTTGAAACACTCAATTTTCACAAAATGTAGGATCATTTTTCCTGTGTAAAAATGGTTAAAATTTACATCATTTTTCTTCTTGCTAAGTTGTTAAAGAAATCTTACATAACTTACATTTGTTTTCTTATAAAAAATATTTCTAATTGGGTTGACAATAAGTTTTGTGGTTTGATTATCTTCTAGAAACTTTAAAATTGTATTGACATGTGTTTTTCATAAGATGTAAATGCACCCACAAACTGGTATGTATGATTAAGTATAAGTGAAACATTTCAAAAGCTGAATTAGATATAGATTCTCCCAAACTACTCAGTGGTATAATTGTTCTGGATAGGTTTCTTGCATTAATAACCCAGTCAAGAGAAACATTAAATTTCCCAGAATGAAAACCTGATGAAAAAGAAAAAAAGTGGTGGTTTGGGGGGTGGGATTGTGAAAAGAATTACGAGCCACAGTAATTGACAACAGCAAGATACCTTTAAGCTTCTATTTTCTGAGGCTTTTCTCAGAAGGAAGAAAAATGAAGTTAAACATCATCCTGTTCTCTAGCCCTATATAGTAGCATAAACATTTTTAATTACTATTAAATAAATTTAGTTATGTTACTTTGAAGTTTAAATGCCACTTCCAACTTTTAGTAGTTATTTCAGGTAGAATTGCATGAGAATTTTATATATTTAATTAGGTATTTTTTTTTTACTATTAGTATGACTTATTTGCACATGAAGAATTAATGAAAATTAATTTTGATTTAATTTTTATTGGGACGGGCTCCAGATCCTATCCCAATAAAATAACTTTATTTTAACCTATTTTCTTTTTATATAGTATGTGAAATTATACTGAAATCTAAATAGCTTGAGTTTGACATAATTTTTAAAAATCTGAATTTGATGCTTCATGAATTAGTAAAGATTTACTGTAACAACAAGTATCAAGCTTTTTTAGCCATGAAACATAACGTGATAGCAGAATTTTTAGTTAGTAAAATATATTAATAATATTTAATGATATTT
Source organism: Macaca fascicularis (assembly GCF_037993035.2). Classification (NCBI taxonomy): domain Eukaryota; kingdom Metazoa; phylum Chordata; class Mammalia; order Primates; family Cercopithecidae; genus Macaca; species Macaca fascicularis. Next base: position 60,161,392 of record NC_088391.1, on the reverse strand, counting down.
TCTTAAACTGTACAGGTAATTTTTGATCAAGGTGACCACAATCTTTTTTTTCTTAATAAGAAATGTACTCTAGGAATGCCTTACTGTTAACATGGGAAAGTGAACCAAAACATTATGCCATCATTTTTAACTTTTCACTAAATAATAACATACACAAGCATTAACTTCAATACAGTCTCTTTGAAAGCTCTGCAGATTTATGTGAATTCTATTATTTGGTAAAATAATGCAATACCTAGGTCAATATGCTAAAGAAAAATTTACAGAGGCTATATATATAGAGAGAGATATTCACTTCAGTATTCTCTCTTTTTATAATTTTTATATAATTTTTTTTGTAATAGATGAAGTGTCACTATGCTCCCCTGGCTGGAGTGCGATTGCAGTGGCTCTTCGCAGGTGCCATGATAGTGCACTGCAACTTTGAGCTCCTGGGCTCAAGCAATCCTCCTGCCTCAGCCTCCCGAGTAGCTGGGACTCCAGATGCATGTCACTATGCCCGGCTTTGCAGCATTATTTCTAAATGCAAGGAACTGAGAATAATAGTCAACACTATTGGAGTGATGCTTAGTATGATGAAATGAGATGACAGTCCCTTAAGAAGCCATTCAAAATGATAATTTTGAAAAATATTTGAGTGTATAGAAAATACTTGTAATAATCATTCAGTCACAATTTTACAAATGCTTGTTAAACATCCCCATGGGCTGAGCCCCTTACTGAGCCCTGAGTTTCGTGTCTTGCACATCGCTGGCACTCAGCAATGTGAAGACCAAAACGGAATCTTTAGGAATTCCTTCAGTTTGGTGTGCATAGAAAAAAAGACCTGTAATTTCATTCACACAACAAATTTATTGGTGGGGTGAATTTCGGTGATTGTAATATTTTCATTTACAAATACTTTAAGTCTCAAGAATAGGCATATGTTAAATAATTTGATAAATATAAGAAAATAAATATAGATACACAAACACAGACACACACAGACAGACTGACACACACAGACACACACACACATACAGTGCTCTTGTACCTTAAGCCACAGATTTTATCAGAGTTTAGATTCCAAACAAGGGAAGTAAATAATCCTCCTTTATCAACTGTAGTGCTGTAACACTAAAAGTCAAACATCACTAACAAAGTAGACACAAGCCCAACTACCAAATTGCTCTCATAGTGTTAGAAAAAAATTATATTACAAGAAAACCCACACACAAAAATAAAACAAACAAAAAAACCCTAAACCCCAAAATCCTGTTACTCATGTAGTTCTTACTGCTTTTTATTTGAATTGTTCTTTCTCTTGATAACTTTCTCATCTCTGAATCAGCACTGATATGTTCTTTATTAATATTTTCATTTCCTTCCCCATTAAACTCCTTGCAATATTAGGATCTAAACATATTTTATGTCTAGTTTGAATGAATACAGACAATTTTACATCACTTCTTTCAGTATAATCTGTGTTAAATCATGTAATATTTGCAAAACTTATTTGGCAAGGGATTTTATTAGAACAATGACACACAAACCAGCAAAAAGCAGTGTTTATTTACAATATGTTATGTTATGTGATTTTTTAAAATTTAAAATTAATTTCCTAAATGTCATGATATCCATTTAATGTGAATGCTGCTGGTTAGGTTAATTCATTTTTTTTCTTTAAACTTCTTAATATCTGAACTTTTTTCTATTCAGAACTCACCTTATTACCTATAGAGTAACTCAAAAGTATGTTAGATAACTTTTTACACAATTTCCAATGCAGTTTTCATATTCAAGTTTTAAAACTGATTATTTAGTAACAACTTTTGATGTACTCTAAGTGTTTGAATGTCACACCCAGGCCCATCTGAATCGAAGATTAAAAAAAAAAAAAAATCTGAGGATCACAAGTTCAGAAACTTAGAACCGTATTTAGAAATTGCAAAGTATCTTTATTTAGCCATGATTTCTGCTGCTTTCAGATCAGTAGATGAGTAATACTAGTATGCAACTGAAATTCTGTGCATGGGGTGTTCTGAAAACCACAACCTCTCACTTAGAGAAGGAATGGCTCATAATTTCTCAATCAGATGTTGCTACCAATTGTACTGACTGGCACACCATCTATAAAAATAAATGCTTCTTTCCATTGCTACTCTCTATGATTATTATTGTTGTCTTTATATTATTATTATTTCCATTATTGTTGTTATCATTCATATATTTACAACCTGTGCCAATGGGACTCTGCTAGTACTGGCAGACACGTGTTCATGATCTTCATGGAAACTGCAATACAGAGGAGAAATACATGCTAAAAACATTTGGGCTTGCAGGGTGCCCAGAAATCAATTGGCAGATATATAATAATGAAGAGATATTTGCCCACATTCAATACACATATATTTTAGAAGGTATACAAATTCACAAAGGAGTCACTCTTCATTTTGGTATACTTTGAAATACACATAATTACCCATGGCGTATGCTGGCTGTAATGATTAATTTTGTAATTGCGATTATTAGCTCTCAGGAAAACAACATCTCTCACAATGTCATAATAATAAGTCTTAAAGAAACTTTTTATTTAACCATTCTTCTCAATAAGTCTATGGTGCTGTTATGTTAAACTATTTGACTTTTTTTTTTTTTTAATACCATTGTCCTCCATTTCCCTTACTCTATCTTAGTATTTATTCATGTATTCATGTATTTAACAAATATTTTTGTGTGCCTACGTGTGACAGATCACTTTCTGGCAAAGATAATATGGCTATGAACAAAATATATAAAAGCCCTAACTTTCAGAAAGTTTAACTGGGGCAAGACAAATAAAGAAAATGAACAAGATGCACAACACTCAAAATGTAATGTGGGTATAGGGGAGGAAGATCATACAAATGGAAACTGGATTCAAAAGGAATGGAGGTCAGGGGACTGATCTGTGAAAATGTGATATTCCTACAGAAATCTGAAGGAGGTGAGAGAGTGAACCTTGTAGATATTGGTATTGGTAGAAGGAAATTCTTGGGAGAAGGAACAGAGAGAGCAAAGGTATCACAGTTCATTGTTTCTCCAACAAGAACTTCAAAGTAATAAATATGTTCAAAGTAAAATATATAGCAATACAGCTTTATTTACCTAAATTATAATCTGAAAAACCAAAGCAATTATCTAGATTATTAACACATTAATATCCCTATAGGTTGATTAGATGGGTATTCCTAAGTTACCCAGGAGAATGTAATACATTTTATTGTTACAGTCTGATCCCTAATATTTCATAAAGTTAGCAAATGTGTACAGAGAAACTTTGTTTCGCCAGTAATTCTTTTGGGCCTCCACACTCTCAAGGTAAATAAGTCCCAGGTTTTGCTCCCCAAAGAGTCATTCTTGTAGGAGAGAGAGACACAAGTGTAATTCATGGTAATATAATTTAAGTATCACTATGGAAATGTATACAGAATGCTACTGCAAGAGATGGATAGTTAATTTAGCTTAGGAAAGGATAGAAAGTGCTTCATAAAGAAAGATATGTTCTAGTGTGACCTTGTAAGAGGCTGGACATATTCAAGGCCAAGTAAAGGAGAGGTAAGAGAATTCATAAAGCAAACAAACAAGATAATTTAACATAATTGTCACATAACTCTTTTGAGGAAAGTAATTAAAGCTGCTTTATAGGAGTTGATTATTATGAGTTAGTGAGTGATCTTGTTTCCACATCAGCTAATGAAAACAATCATTATAATAAATTATAAACTCTTATATTGACTGAGTGCTTTGTATGTGAAAGTGAGTTTCATCAATCCTCAGAGCAACTCTGTAAAATGGGCACATTTGTAACTCCATTTTGGAGAACAGAATATTTAAATCAAGTAATCATTCAAAGGTCAAGAGAGTACCTGGTTGAAGCAGGAGTAAACTACTTGTTCTTTACTATGAGGTCAAATTCTTAAGCCTTGAAAACTATAAGCAGTGGGGAAGGCTCTGAAACTGACTCATTGAGCTGAAGAACATTACAGATGACTGTGTCCTATTCATTATACAAAGAAAGAAAATGGAGTAAAATGAATTGGCTCCTTCTCCCTATTTACAAATTCGAAAACAAAACTGGAAAACGACTCTAGTCTCTTTATTTGGTATTTCATATTTAGCAAGATTTTCTAAAATAGTATTTTGCCCATTTGGAACAGATCTCATCTCTTTCCTTCCTATCAGCACATTTTCAGAACATGTCTGTTTAGTAAATCCTGAATGATTTATTTTTGAAAAATAATATAGACCTGATTCAAGAAACTTTACCCCAAATTTCTATTTTTGAGACCTTGGATACATTTATCTCTTTGACAATGAGTTCTTCATTTTTATAAAATAAAAAGTTGAATTGAATGTAATATCTTATACCTCTCAAAATCAATGGTAAATGCTGCTACTTTTTATTCTTCTAATTGTGCCGTTGGGTATTGCTGAAATGTCAGTTACCATTGAAAATAATATTTTACATTTGTATGACTGAAAGAATCATCCAAATTTTAACATGTTCACTTTTTGAAAAATAAGGTACCTGAATATTTTATTTTAAAATTCCCTGTACAGTGGAGAAAGCAGATATTCAAAAGGTTAATTTTAACACACTCATTCAGTAAGAGTAAACAGAAATTCAACCACAGTTCTTCTGATTCAATGTCCATTAAATACACTGCTAAGTTCAGTGGTCTTTTGAATGAAGCACAGTTTTACGACCTATGATGTGACTAAATGAGAAATCAGAACCATGAAACATGAACAGAAATGGAAAAGAGCAGGATCTGCCATCAATTTGGGAAAGAAGTTAAAAGTAAAATAACTACTGTTGGAAGGATTTGAAATTGCTTGGCAAAAATGGAATCCAGCATTTCTTGATCAATCTTGGGATAGTTGGACACCTGATTTAAAAGGACGACTGATTGACTTCAGAATCTGGAAAGCTGTCGGTGAAATTTTGTCATTAGAGTGTTATTATTCCATTCAAGGTTATTAATTCAACCTTTAGTATAACTTTAATGCTTTCTCTTCATTTGTCAGTTATTAGCTTTTGCCCTAGGTTGGATTTTAATTACATTTACTTTCTTTGTCATTAGCTGTGATTTGCTAGGTCATTTTGCCATTTCAAAAATCAGTTGATGAGACAGCTGATATACTTAATGAAACTTAGAGATGATTTTGTATGAAATGATTCTCACATTGTTATTTCAGTTCAAAATATGTTATAGTTTCTTTCTTGTTGTATTTAGGATTAAAAAATCAATATGTGTGTCTACAAGAAAGAATGTATAGACTACAGCAATATTTTGACTGTAATAATGCCATTTTGCTAAGATAGTTTATTATGGTGAGAGTATTACCCAAGAGAAAATCTTTTTTGTCATTGCCACTCAATGCTATTGAGAAACCTTTTAACCCAAAAAATTAGTGATAGGCAACTTAAGTCAAAGACAATATATACTTCGTCCTATAATTTTTTTCTTATAAAAGTTTTTGAGTATTTATCCAGTTATGAGTTAAATCATTTGATACATATGTGCATAATGCATATGTACATATAAAACAGTGCTTAGGGATATACCCTTTAGTATTCTTATGACATTTTATGTGTGTATGTAAGTATGGATATATGTATGGCTGTTTGCAGCATACTAAAGTAAATGCCAGTGTAAAAATTAGTGGAATGTAGCATGAGAACTGAATTGCTTTGTCTAGTGTCACTAGCTACACAAGCATTAGAAAACATGGGATAAGATGGCATAGAGATGCTATGAGCCAGTGGTGCAGGCTCTTGAAGCAAAATATTTGAATTCAATTTCAAACTTTTGTACTTATATAAGAATGAATTGGCTGAAATTGTTCTCTTTGTCTTAGTTTCCTAATCTGCAAAATAGAGATTATAAAATCTATCTATTTTATAGATTAGGAGATATTTTTATGAAACTAATACAACATGAATTTTGTTCATATGTAGATACATTGCTTATAATATTTCCTGAAAAAAATAATCACTTCTTGAATGCTATCTGTTACTGTTATTACTATCACATATCAACATTTTAAATTTTAATGTCAATTTTCCTCTTATATTACATGTATAAGTTATGAGCCAAGGTTGTTTGTTAAAATATCTGCAATCTGTAAAGCATTTTTTTCTGTTTGTCTCTGCCTCCTATCTCTAGTCTACTTTGGGATGGTCTTAGGGTACAACTGTAGCAATAATGACCTGGAGGTCAATGACACAGTTCCTGTCTCTCCTTATCTGTGAGAGGCACCAAAAGGAGGGAGAACTATCAAGATACAAGAATATGCCCTTTTGTATTGTTCAGTAGCAAAATTTTGTGAGGAGCACAATACGGAAATATGATCGTTCAGTTTATACTAGTAATTATTTAGAGACCAAAGTAGATACTCTTTTTCAACAGTTCAGAATTAGTAAACTATGGTTCTAGGAGTTTGAGATGGATTCTCAGCAAGACTCAGTCCTCTGTTTTGTACCTGGATATTGATTCTCATAATGTCATTGATGGACATTAAAATAGTATTTTGTTTTCTCCTTTTTGGCTCTGAGTCAGCTCTTCAAATGACCGTGAATTTATACTGAGCCAGAAGTGCTGAAGAAAGCTTCATTACTGGTGGATAAAGTGCAACACCATCATTCATTTTTTAATTTAGGCTCTGCTTAAAGTGTTGGAGGTTGCAATCAATTACATTAACACATGATGCAATTTGACTCATTTGAGCAATTTTAATCAGGATTTCATCCTCATCATAGTGCTGAGACTGCTGTATTGAAAGAAAATAATGACCTTTTGATTGCAACAAGGGATGTTGTCTTTCATGATTTTGTTGGACCTTTTGGCAGCATTCAATGCAGTTAATCATGACATTTTATTGGCTGGTTTATAGATTTTGTTAGAATTTTCTCAAGTAAAATTAAAACCAATTCAAATGTCACCTCTCAGTGATATATTTAAATGTTTGTTCAGTAAGGTTCTTTGAGCTCTACTGTAGGATTCTGTAAGAAAAGAGCTCCTTTCTTTTTTCTTCTTTCCTATTTATATTTTGTACAAATGCACTTTCTTATAAAAGAGTATTTTGGACTTTTATAACATCATAGAATGCTTTGGATAGTATTTAACATCTCTGGTTGAAAAATCAGTGAACTGTGTTTGCTGCTGAAATACCTTACGCTGGCCAACTGTATTCCTTTATTAGGTATGTCTAGTTACACATCTCTAGCTCCTAATTTGGTTTTTTAGAGGGAGAGTGAGATTATATAGCATAGACATGCAGACATGCAGTAAATAGGAAACACGGTATTCTTCTCTAAGTCCAGATATTTTCAGAGGGGTCTCAGAGGTCGCTGACCAAACTATCAATAAGGTAGCTCTTGACATCATGTAATACTTTGTTTACCTTGGATGTTTAACTGTATTGACATTATATTTGCAATTATGCAGAAAGCAGATGGAAGCCTCTTGATATTGTCTGGCTCAGAGGCACAGGGAAAATACTAATGTATTTCATCTTTTGTAATTTCATTCATGAGAAACTTGAAATTTAAATGAATATTAAAGGATCAACAGTTGTTAAATATAAATGTATGTTTCTGGAAGAAAATGGTTAGCAATAGGCCTACAGATGATTCCTTCAATTCAATGGAGGGGTGTCCTCATGAAACAAAGAAGATAGCCTGTTCAAATATACTCATAAATAGTATAATGACGAACCTCTTGCAAAAATGTTACTGGTATTTGCTGGTGAAAAAGCCCTTATCTATAAAATGTTCTTCACATGTTGTACCTGTTTAATTGCTTAGTACAAGCACATGTAGAGCATAGGGATTTAAGAGCATGGCTCCCTGGTAAAGGTCCTGTATGTTATGTAAATATCAGAGTATAAAGTGGAGATGTATTACAACTAAAACAACTCTATTTTTATTTTAATCTGTGTAACTTCAAACATTGTTTAGAGACTTCATATGTTATTCTGTTCTAGAACATACTCTCATGTAACAAAAAATAAATGCCTCAAAACAAACAACAACAACAACAAAAACAACAACAACAAAACAACAAGTCAACCTCTGTGGCAGTCCCTGAACTTCTCTGCTTTGCTTGTACATTGTGACCATTTCTATGGCTCAGATTTTTCATAAATCTCAAGTTCTGAGTGAGTCTGATTTGACAATGCAGTTCTTCTTTTTATTGCAGTTTCTCAGAGGATTGCTAAAGAAATTTTGTTTTTACTTATTTTTTATGTCTTTTTGGAAATCATACAGTATGTATTCCTTAAGATAATGAAATTAAATACTAAATATGATTCACATCATGGATAATTATTTTAAATTGTATTTTAAATGAATTTGGAATTTTGTGTGAATAAGGATCCTTATATAAGTGGTCCTTTTTATTATGTAGCAATATTATTAAACTACTAATTATATTAATATATTATAGCTAAGCATTAATTTATCTTTTGATAATATTTCTGAATATGTCCCTAGGGATTTATAATTTTCAGAATATATTTTTTCATTATATTTATTCTGAACAATTTCTTCCTAAAAGTAATTTCTTTTAATTTATTATTTACAGTATTCTGTTGCCCAAACATTAACACTTTATTCCTTGGTTGTCTGGCTCTTCAACTCCCTAAGCCTGCATATTGTTTGAATCAACTTACTGCTTTTCCCAATCTTACTTCTGAATTTAATGAGACAAAACTATGTGATAATGAGCTCTAAATTCACAAACATTTTCAATTGTATACAGCAATTCTTCAATATCCTTTAATCAAAGCCCTCCTTGATTCTCAGAGCCTGCAGTTCACAGACTACAGTTACACAGCAGATATCCTTATTACAAACAAATGGCTTTAATAAGATATAAACTCCATCAATATTTTACTCTTTCAAACTAGAAAATTATCTGCATTGTAATACCACCTTCTCCTTAACCTTCTATCTGAAATGAAGGTGTTTTTGTTTTCCTGAAGTATAATTTCTCCATTTTTAAAAATCTGAAACACATAATTTCTTCCCAATGGGAGTCTAGTTCCATCAGTTGTCTTGTTTTCAGCTTCATTGTCATTCTTTCCCTGTCTAATTATTCTTGCCCATACCTCTCTATTTTAAATACAGTAGAACTCAGAAATAAACATAAGTACTGTGTGCATCTTGTGTAGCTACTGAAATATTTCTCTTTTCCTCCAAATCATACAAGTTCTTAAAAGAGTAGCCTATGGTTTATAATCTCCAATCTTATATTTATTTATTTAGTACCTTGCCTATTACCCAGCCAGCACTGTTCTTCCTGGTATTACCAAGGATATTTCAGTTACCAATTTCAGTAGTTGTGGTGGTGGTGGTAGTTCCTGTTGTTGCTTTGTATTACCTCATTTTTCTGAAGCATTTACTATTGGTGACCATCCATGTTTTATCTAGTTTATCTGATAAAATGGTCTCCTCTAACTTCTCTGTATGTTTATTGATTGTGTTCTTTCTTAGATACTCACATCAGTTTGACTACTGAAACTTTAGTGCTTTCCAGGTTCTTTCATTGACCTACTCAATTCACTTACTTCCTTTGTTATTTTAAGAAGTTTCATGGCTTTTTGCCAGTCCTAAATGTTGATAACTTCAAATCTCTCTCTTCTCCTACTGCTGTCTTCTGAAATGCAGACCAAAACTTGTAATAACATGCAGGCTATCTACACTTTGATTTGTTTAACTTATCCAAAACTTTATTCATAAGTTGTTACTGTCCTCAAAACGTGCACGTGAAGGTATCATCTTTAATCCACTCCCTTATATAAGCAGAACCCCAGAAGTAATCTAGGGAGAGGTTTCCATTATAGCATGTCCCAAATTCGTTGCGGGTATTGTTCATCTCTGCCCTCTTGTCAGATGATTCTCTCTCATAAAATGTAAGTTTATCTGTATACTCCAAAGTCTTGTAAAATATTACCATTTTGTTTGTGTTTTATGGTGTAAAAAATGCTTAGATTCTTCTTATATCCTCATATATGATATCTTAACAAGTCATTCGTTTTGGTCACATTGATATATTAAAGACCTCTCAAAACTGCTTCATATTTCCTATTACCTCCACCCCCAATTCTTTTGTTAAGAGCTTTTTCATATCAACCCTGGATTATGGCCAGAGCCATTTAATTAGCCTTCATGAATCGAATGTACCTTCAAATTCAATCCAATCTCTATAGTGCTGCCAGAGAGCTCTTCAAAACCTAGCATTCAATTTCTTTGTTTAAAAATATCTCAAGATCATTATCCACTTTTAAAAGAGCAAATCAGTAAGCCACATAAGAAACACCTTCATATTGCAGCAGCTGGCTGTACTGGCAGTCTGGTCCTTTTACCCAAATATTCTAATGTTTCATAAACTTTCCTTCAAGAAAACCTTCACTGATTTCCCTAAGTTGGGAGATGCATCACTGTGTTTTTCTATAATCCTAATTACAATGATATTTACCTCATAATGTTTCAGTTTGCTCATGATCCAATTAGGCCATGGTCCTTTCAAAAACTGTGAATCTGTATGAATTAATAAATATATCAGCATTAAAATGATCCTGTATTTATGAGTTAGTAATAGAAAGGCCTAAATATATAGACCACTTGTTTTAGAATGTCATTTTCTTTTCTGTCACTTGACTATAGTAGCTGGCATATCAATTTATTCTCTTTCAAGTAATGCCAGTAAACACTCATCTCTAGCATTTGAATTTTGTTTCTGTGTTTTTGCTTTAGAAACCACTATAGAAACCACCAAATTTCTAAGCAAAGAGAAACATAGTTTTGGAAGTAAAATTTGAGCATAGACTTTGCACGTGAAACTTGAGATGAATCATTTTAATTGAATTTAATTATGTATACTTGTGGGGTAAAATGTCTTGTTTTGATCTATATCTATCTATCTATATATATGAAGATTCAATCGAGCTAATTAGCATATCCATCACCTCATCAACTTAACTATTTTTATAGTCACATCATTAAAAATATTATTTTAGCAAATTTGAAAGATACAACACATTAGTATTAACTGTGCTCACCATGCAGTGCAATAGATCACTAAAATTTATTTTTTTCAGTCTAACTGAAACTATGTATCTTGCGATTAATATCTCCCTTATCCCCAACACTTTTCAGGCCTTCCTCCCAAACCCAGACTGTCTTCCTACTCCCTTTCCAAGAGATAAACCATTTCAGATTCCACATATAAGGTAAGATCATGCATTATTTGTCTTTCTGTGCCTGGCTTATTTTACTTAGCATGATGTCCTCACATTCCATCCATGTTGTCATTAATGATAACATTTCTTATTTTTTAAGGAGAGATGAGTTTTTGTTAGAATGAGTAAAATCAATTGAGGCCATGTCTCAGGGGAGGAAGAAGATCGGCATGGCATGGAAAAATTTGAAGTCTCAGCAGAAATAAAGAAGAAATATATTTCACACAGGATGAACAGAGTATAGAATATATACAGAAACAGGAATTAAAATATGATTTATTAAAAATATTTCCTAAACCCGTATGTTAAAAATCTTTCATCTTTCAGTTACAGTTCATCTTGAAGAATATGTACTAACCTACATCTTCTCATTTAATTATAAAATATTATTTGCTATTTCTCACATGATAACAAAATTAAGTCTTTTAAAATTTAGTTGATTATTTTTGTTATTAAAAACAGCAATTGCTCACTATAGGAAATTGAGAAAAAATAAACAATAACTGTATTTTTTTTCAACTTTCCTAAATAATTTTTGACATTGATAGTTTAAATGTTTTAGAGTTCATTTGAGCCTCTACTGAAGCTCTCTGCTTAATTTTATAATCAGCAAATCTCAAGATATAAAAACTTGGTAGAAAAAGAGACTAATTTTATTAACATTTATGTGATACATAAGTTATATAACTCATTTTATTTTGGAAATTGTGAATAAGAGTATGCTGACGTAAATATCTCAAGGCTTTAAATGATTTACCATTGTGAAGTTGACGATTAAAATAATGATCATAAAATTTACTAATATTTTAATGTACGCTAATTATATTCTAACACCTTGGAGAAATAAGACTATACACAATATAAATAACCTCAAGCAAAATTTAAATCAGAATTTTTTTCATTTCAATTTGAAATAAAATTCTATTAATCCTAAAGGAAAAAAATCCTAAAATTCTATTAATCCTACCTTTTGTCTATTTGAGATTAAGAAAAAAATACTAATTAAGACAGTATTTATCATATAAACTGTTGTTCAGGCTTAATAATAATAATTTATCAGTAGCCTTATGAAATTTTAACAACTTGGTTCTCTAAATCTATATCGCTATTTATAATCCATCAAGAGAGTTTTAATGTTCAGACTCCCATCACGTGTTTCTTCCTTTATTGTTATATTTTTTTCTTTGCCAGCTTCTTTTCCTGAATGATAGACTCATATATGAAGCTCCAACTGGATTTTAAAGAGACCAGATAAGGAGTATAATTAGTAAAAGTAATAATCAATGAAATGATAAAGCAGAAAAAAATGAAACACAGGAAAGCTAATTCTGAAGGGTCTACTTTTTCTGCAAGCAAGAAAATAGCCAAGTACCATATCTTGGCATTGACAGATTAATCAACAGTTTATAATATATTATACTCTCTTTTTAGGATCATCTCCCTCTGCTCCAGCAAAAATAAAATATTCACTCTCTTCTTAACTCCCATGGGATAAGAAACATACAATTCTTGCCACATGATCATTTTTTTCTTATTGTTTTTTTCCTCTAATGCATTTAGTCTTATAGAAGCCCATCTTTCCCATTGCATTTTTTCTAATAATATCAATTTATTTTTTCCAATTGCAAGGCAACAGCTTCCCAGGGTCACTCTATTGTCCCACCATATTCTACTTTTTATTGTCAGTTTATTTTAATGCACTTTATTAAATCCCACTTGCTGATAGATACAAAATATACCTTATGTATTTGGTAACTAAGAGATTAAGATTCTCCTATTACATACACTAAATACCAAGAAAAACTATATTGTCATTCATGGAAAAGGTATATGTAGTTAACGACAATTTTATGATCTGGATGTAATTTACTTACTGTATAATAGTGTAATTATATCTGTTTATATTTGTAATTTGCACTATTACATGGAATCAAATATTATTTTACCAAGGATATGGCCATAAATAAGAATTATAATGTAGTTAACAATGACTCATATTAGTCAGATATACAATAATGCCTATGAAGCTATTCTGGAAACATGTTTTAATTTAAATTGAAAGCAAAAAATGTGGCTAGCTCCTAGAATAAGCATCCCCTAATTAACACCTTGAATAGGTAAAATTGTACTGAGATGATGACCAATAAACTGTCACAGAAATGCCTATTGGCAGAAGACACTCAAAAAAGAACTAATTCATACTTTCACCTTAAGAAGTGTAATAGTGTATATATTTTTAAAAAGGTTTTGCCACACAAAACAACCTTATGATTTATTGAGGATTTGATGAGATACTTTGTAACAGTATCTCATAATCATATGTTTATGATAGATTAAGAGAGCTTAAGTAAATGTATAAGGTGAGCATGCCGTCATTGAAATACAATTTTCTGAAAAACTGTATGGAATGTTTATATTATTACTATTATTTATGTTTAATCATTTAAACAATTTATTTTAATTTCAGCATACTCAATATTTTAAAAGAAATTTTTAAAGAAAATTTACGGAAATAGATGTTATTATTTCAAGAAGATAGTGTATTTAGTACTTTCATAAAAATAGCAAGTTTAGTAGAAAATATTTCTAGTAAGATCAAGATTAAAAGTTTTATACAGAGATGTTCACTTAGTTTGAATGTATTTTATAGTCACAAAATATCCCATTATGTGTCTTATTCCATAGGCAGCTATGATAAGACAGACATTTTGCTGAAGTTCTATTGCTAGGACTGAGCAAAGAACTTAAAATCTGTGCCTACAAACAAGCTGACAATATTGCAATTTTGATATATTAGCTGCTCTTTAAATTATATCACTAATACATATTTTTAAGACCAATATGATAATACATCATTTTTAGTGAATTATATTCTATAGAAAATTTTCACATTTTAACTGTTGTGTTTCATGTATGATGAATGCAAAAGTACTAAGGAAATATATATCAATGTATAACTACTTTTTAAAAGGAAAAGCAATAAACATACACACAGAGTAATATTGGTAAAATTATCTTGAAGACTTACTTTTAGAGTTAACTCATGAAATAGAAATTTTCATTTGCTGTTCAAAATTATAATAATGTTGAGATCCCAAAGTACAATTTATCTAGAAAGATTGCCTCTCACTCAGCTGCATAGATCAATAAAAGCTCAATATTATTTTTTAATTATATATTATACATACCTCAGATACATATGTTAAATAATGTTATTGAGTAAGCTAAGAGATAGTATATAAACAATAGAAGATAAGTATGCATCTATACTATTCACATTAATAGGACTTTCTGCCATCACAAAATTCCCCAGAAGATGTCAATGCAAGGCTGTAAGATATTACATTCCAAACAGAAAACTGAACTAAATCAATGAAAGTCACTGGGGACATCATGAGTATAGCTACAATGTCAACACCAAGTGACAAGATGCCAGTAAATTTGTTTGGAGAAAATTTGTTAGGTAAAACAAAATAATTTTAAAAGATAGTTACATATTAAAGATATACTTTTAAAAGTAACATCATTATACGACTGAAAAAATGTACTGTATATGAAGGTCTTTTAAAATATAATTTTTCTTTTAAATATACTAGTGACAAAAATCATCCAAATAAGAGAAATACTGGGAAAATTATTTGAGAAATAGGGAGCTGAAAATTTTTACTTTTAAGATTAAATATTATATCACTTCAAATTTCCTTTTGATCATCTGTGTGTCTGTGTGTGTGTATTTAAAAGACACAAAAGCTCCATTTTATGAGAGAGAAGGAGAGAGACAGAGAGAGAGAGATGGTTGCACAACATGACAATTTATACAGCCATCCAGTGACCACACAGGGCCATTTCTACAAATCCTTCTCTACAGAGAGAACTTTATATCTGTTCAGTACTTGTTCTCCCTTGTCTTTCTAAAATCTTTTCTAGACCTTACTAACCTATTTACTGCACCATAACTTAATTGTGACAGAAAGAATGGAAGTCTATATTTTTTTCTGTAAGAAAAAACATGTTATAAATTTAGTAGCCAATGACAAGTTTATAACTAGATGATATCCTAATATATAAACAAAACTAAAAAAAAAAAAGGAAAAATTCACACGTCTCTTAGCTATGCACTTTAGAAAAACCTCCAAAGAAGCATATAAATACATCTCCAAATAAAACCAAGAATAGACATATATCTGGAAGACAGCCAGTAGTAATAAAGCTTCTCAAATAGAACTCCAGTGCATGTCACATTTGAGAAATGAGACCATGCAATGTGTTGCTTACAGTCCTTTATAAATAGTTTAGTTTACGTGTTGTGTGTGCATGTGTGTAACAAAAGATCATTTTAATTTTTGTTAGTGAAATAGAAATTTTACCCAATAATTTATATTTTAGTTACGTTTCTGATTATGTGTGAGGTTGAACTTACATTTCTGAGTTATACATATCATAGAACTGTCAAAATGTTTTCACATAATTAAAAGCAAATGGTGATCATTCAAAAACCGTTCTCATCGCAGCTTGTACTAAATGTGAACACATACTGCTGAAACTAAAATCAACACAAGAAGACATTTGGTCAGTGCAGAATGTGTAAATATTTTGGTTACTGAATTCTTAATAATCTTAGCAAAACTATAAAATCACAAAATATAAAGAATCATACTTGGAAAGAAAAGTTGAGTTTACACTGGGAAAATTTCTTCAAAACCTGCATGCTTTTCACTTTCTCATTTATTTCAGTGTTACTCCGGACATTGGTTAACAGTTTAATTCTATAGATCTACAAGATTTGCTAGATCTTCAGAACTTCAACAATATCTGGTACAAACTGAACAACACGAATACATACTTATTGAATGGAGTATGTAATAGTTAACCATAATTAATCTTCAGATACTTTTGAAGATTTTATTAGATTTTTCTTACCTTTGTATAATAAAAATTATGATATAATGTATTGATTTTAAGGATCATCACAGTACGTATTTTATTCTTTTCTCATATTTTTTTTGGGAACAATTACCTTATTTGATAAAAATTTGATATTCCCTGTAACACGTGGTGTTATTTGAGGTAATGATGAACATTTAGAAGTTGAGTTTTAGAATCTAGCATCCTTGCCTCTATGTATATCTTTCAACTTCTGAGATAACCTGAGCTTCTAAACTTTTTCATTTTAAGAAATGACTTCTTGGTATCAAATGTATGTGATGACAAACACATTGATTTAAGGTTTTTGAACACTATGGTTTGCAAAGCTAGATAATGTTGACAATATAAAAACTGCAATAAAACCTTGTCAATAGACAAACTCCAATAAAACATTGTTTAGTTGGCAATCATTCTCAGTGAAAAACATATTCATAAAATACAATGAAATACTTTCACAACTAACAATGAAATAACTATATATTCTCAAAGCAGTTCACAGTATTGATATTTATTACTGTCATGCACCACTTAACAGGAATATGTTCTGAGAAATACATCATTAGGGAAATCTGTTCTTGTGTGAACACCATTGAGTGTACTTAAGTGGTATAACCTACTACACACCCAGGCTATATGGTATAACCTATTGCTCCTAGGCTACATACCCATATAGCATGTTACTGTACTGAATGCTGTAGGAAATGATAACACAATTATAAATATTTATATGCATAAATATATCTAAAGATAGAAAAGTGACAGTAAAATTTTGGTATAGAAGATAAAAATTCGCACACCTAAATAGGACAGTTACTGAATGAAGGTTACAACATTGGCAGTTGTTCTGGATAAGTCAGTGAGTGAGTGAATGTAGAGGTCTAGGAGATAGCCGTACATTACCATATTCTTTATAAAAACTGTACACTTAGACTATGCTAAATTCATAAGACATTTTTCAAGTTATTTATTTTTAATAATTAATATTAGCTTACTGTAAGTTTTCCACTTAATAAATTTTTTCCTATGTAAATCTTTTTACTTTTCTGTAATAACATTTAACTTGAAACAAAAACACATTTACAGATGTAAAAAATATTTTCTGTATATTCTATCCTATAAGCTTTTATTCTTGCTGTTTTTCCTTTTTTTTTACATTTTAAAAATTTTGTTAAAAATGAAGGCACAAATGCACACATTAGCCTAGGCCTACACAGGGTCAGAATCATCAAGATATCACTAAGCAACAGGAATTTTTCAGCTTCACTAAAATCTTATGGGACCACCATTGTATATGAGGTCTGTCATTAATCAAAACATTATTATTGCAGTTCCTGATTGTATTTCAAATGTATTATGATTTGTTATCACTAAATCCTTACCTATAGAAAGTCACCCAAAATAGAATTAAAACTGACAAAGATCAAGTTAACAACAAAAAGCAAAAGTAATAGAATATCAATGCCTGTGTAGTAGTTTACTTATGAGAGAGTATGTTTGTTATCATGGCCAATTTTCCCCATATTCTTTGCCTTCATCTTGTTATTGAGCAGATTTTGGTATCAAATACACATTTGTTAATATCATACCTGCTCACATAAAATAATTTTAGGCAATTTATATTAACAATTATATAAAATCACCAAACATACTAAAAAAAAAAGCCAATTGTTTATTGAAGCTCTATTTTGTGTCAAGTAATGTATACATATTTTTTAATTTAATTAGCAAAATAGAATAAAACAAGGAAGAGAAAACTTTGTGATACACACATTCTTCCATTTTATAGAAAAAGGAAATGGATCACACTTGGTTAAGTAAATTGCTCAATTGTAAAGTGCATTCAAATTCAGAGTTCTACAATGTAAAATTCCATGCTTTATAAATATATACTAGTCTATCCATAATATATTGTCAAAAATTAGATACTAATTAGACATAAGAGGATAAAAATTAGACATAAGAGGAAGAAGAAATCCTGCAGAGGACTCATTTTATTAATAATAAAATCCAAAATTTAGTTCTGAACATCTGAGGACCTAAAACTATTATCTACCAAAATTGTTTGCGTAGCTGTTACTTTCTATATTCTTTAGGTTAAGATATGTCTTCTGGAGCATTCATTTTCTTCACATAAACTTTTGATAAGAGCAGCTTAGTGCGCAAAACATTTTAAATATTTGGCAAAATATATACGAGAAGTATTTTCTTGATTTTACTTCAAAAAGATCTGCATCTTCTAAATACCAAGTGTATGTGCAGACAATACTAGTGATGCTTTATTGAAAAGGTGAGTGCATTTGAACTCTATTCTGGTCTTAAAGGTAAATGGAGGGTGTCAGATATACACATGCTTAGGAATATTAACAATATGAATCTGACCTCTTCTTGTCAGGCAGGGGTCAAATAAGATAAAGTATCCAAATGGGTGATAGGTTAACATACTGTGTCATGGGCCTTATTCTGGAATCTCTCAAGGGCTGTACTGTGATGGTGCTCTAGTATATTTCTTTCTCTATTTGATGTTAAAGGGACCAGAAATAGAGTTTCAAAGAGCAACATGAAAGTGATATAAGGTGTTCAATCCAAAGGTTATGAAAGATGATTTTATGAAGAAAATCAAAGGTGCTCTATTTGCGACCAAGGCTATTTCAAAACTATTGAAAGTATTTCTCTGGAATCAGAAGATATATATATGTAATCTGCTATAATGAATAATAGTTACAGGTGAAATCTAATTAAATAAAATATCATTGCAATGAAAACATGTAAAATATAAAAAACTCCACAGGTACATAGTGTTTCACACTTTGTAAACACTTTTCTGTACAAGATCTAATGCAAAATAAAAATCACTTACAAAACTTAAAAATAATAACATTGCTGAAAGATGTGGGAAAGTTTTAAACTTTTAGGTTGATTGATGCCTACGTTTTTAAAACCTCCTCACAGACAGTATTTTTTAGATTTAGAATGTATGACTTGCCTGAAATCATAGGGAGCAAAAGTGTCACTCTTTAAAATCGGAGTCACCAGTTTCAATCTGTAATACCTACTGTTGCTAATCATAACAGGAACCACACTGTGTATGTTTAAATGCCTTTATAAAAAACATATATTCATGAATCCAATATTTGTAATAGACTTTTCAGGTAGATATTACTAGTGTCATAACTTTATGTTAAGTATGCTAAAGGTCAAAGAAGTTTAACACCCCTATGCAATACTGTTTGCCAAAATCAGTCCTGAAATCCAGGTCTTTTAATTTGAGATTACATGTTTTTCATACTATGCTGGATTGCTAGACTGTACTTCATACTCAGATCACTCCATTAATTTCAGCACAGTATAGGAAATTTATAGGTTCTTTGAAGTTTCCTGTATTACATTTGATAGAAATAATACACAGAAATTAAGAATTCCAAAGTTACACAGAACTCTTTTTGTAATAAAGTGTGTTTTTAAAATGAGCAAACAAACTTTTGCTTTCTTTATCCATTTACCACAAAAAATCCTCAATACTAACCTTCCTTCATTGTCCTCATTTTCACATATTCCACAAACCATTGTCATCTGTCTCTCCTTTTATTAATCTACCGAAAGAGCGCCTATGTAAGTCACTAAAAACTTATTAATTGCCAAATATAATAACCTTCTCTCAGTTTTTACCTGAGTGACTTCTCTGAATCGTTTTCAATGTCATTCACGTCATTCACAATCTTCTATTGAAAATTCTATTTTTGATGTTGACTCAGCCTTTCCTTTTTAATTTTTGGAAGAATGTTTTTCAAACTTGTTAGATGGATCCTCTTATTCTGTATCTCCAATCTGCCTACAGGGCTGAAGTCATACCTTCATTGACTTAATGGATGTTTCTCTGAGATTTTACTCGGGAAACTAAAATCTTTCCAAAATCCAACTCACAGTCTACTCACAGAGTCAGGATTTACTTCTGATTCTGCAAGTAAATTAAAGACAATACTGCCTGTAGATCTCTCTACTCTCTGACTTATTTATCGCTACACTCATCCTCATCCACTCTGCTCCATCTAAATAATAACTTTTTATTTACCTTTCCCACTAGCTGGAATGCTCTTCCCCAGGTTTATGCATGACTCTCTCTCTCAACTTCAAGTCCTCACATTTAAAATTCCTAGTATTCTTTTGTCTCCATCTCCTTTCTTGCCTAATTTTCTTCACAGACCTTATCATCATTTTCCAGATTATATATTTTTTGCATATCTGTTTAACGCCTGTCTCCTCTACCAAAAATGAAGTCCTTCTGATCAAGGGTTGTTATCGGTTTTCTTTGCTGCTCTAGCCATCTGATATGACTTGCCCATGTCCCCACCCAAATCTCATCTTGAATTGTGGTTCCCATAATCCCCACATGTTGTGGGAGAGACCAGGTGGACATAATTGAATCATGGGGCGGTTTCCCCCATCCTGTTCTCTTGATAGTGAGTGAGTTCTCATGAGACCTGATGGTTTTATAAGGGGCTTTGAACTCCTTTTGCTCTGCACTTCTTCCTTCTGGCACCATGTAAGATGTGTCTTTGCTCTTCCTTCATCTTCCACCATGATTATGAGGACTCCCCAGCCATGTGGAACTGAGTCCACTAAACCTCTTTTTCTTTATAAATTACCCAGTGTCAGGTATGTCTTTATTAGTAGCATGAGGACAGACTAATACACCATCTATAGCACTTTGCTTGGTAAATTCAACTCATTGTTGAATAAATTGGTGAAAGAATATTTCACTCCTTTCTTTTATGTACTTTCCACATAAAAATAAATATTATTTGTGTCATATTATTTTGCAACATAACTTAATTGAGGCCCACAGCATCGTATTTTGCTCTTTGTCAGTGTCCCTGTCTAAGTGGTATTAGTGACTCTTTGCTCTTTTTTCTCAGATCTAGTATCACAGAAACATGAGCGGCATATTTCTCAAATGCAGATTTGATCCTTTTAATCTCTCATAATAAAAGCATTTACCAAAGGACAAAGTTCAAATCTGTTTTCATTTTACAACAAGTTCTTCACAGTCTTAGCCTAATACACAGTTCCAACTCCTCACACTCTCCAGAATTATTTCCAAATTGTAACTACACAAAAATAATTATTGTAACCTGATCATAGTCTTTTTTCACATGTGTCTGAGAGCTTTTCTTTAGAGCAAAGTTAACTATCCTTCTGCTATCCAACTGGAAAATGCCCTCTCAAGCTTTCAAAACATCTTTTATATGATATCTTCTCTGACCTCTTCAGGAATAATTATCACACATTATGCTGTTCTAAAATATCCATTCTTCCTGGAATTATTAGCATCATAATATTGTGCTCATGTAATTCCCTGATGAAGCTATAACATTAATGAGAGACATTCAGGTGTTTATAGAAGGAGAACAAGTTGAGAGTTGCAAAAAGGTAAAAATGACATATATTATGTAGATAGAGAAACCAGAAAAACCTGGAAGAAGACAAAGTATAGAAAATGAAAACAAGTATGTGATAGGAAGTATACTTGTCAGCATGTAACAATATGCTTCTGAGGTCTGGACAGACAGCATAATGAGGGCAAAGACAAAAATGAATAATTGCAAGGTTTAGTTTGTATTAATAATTTAATAAAAAACTTTGGATCGTTATGCTTTTCTAGGACCTATGCTAAATTTCAGTGCTACAAAGAATAGTAAGAAAGACAAGCATTCTTCCCTGAGGCCGCCCAGTTGGCAGGAAAGTGGCTCCTAATTGGGAGATCAGTAAGTTTAAGTAGGGTCCCAGCAACAGGGCAAGGTAAGGAAGCAAAATTCTAGCATACCAGTAAGGGAAAGGTTAGAACATCTTTTGTAGGAGTCTGGGGTAAAAGGAGGTTATCAAGCATAGAATTCATTAAAGAGTGTCAAGTTAGAGCCCCCAGTCAATAGCTGAGATACATTAGGGGTAGAATCCGGGAGCAAAGTGTGAGCTCAGTCACTAAAATTGGACTGCTAGGTTCAATTCTGACTAATAGCAAGAGTGATATCATAAGGAGCAACAGAATATGAGCCTTTAGCTAGTTAAATGCCTTCTAATTCACCTCTGGATTACTTCTAAGAACAAACACACTGCAGGGAGTTATCAAGGGCTCCCATAATGAAGATAAGATGAATGAAAATGTCAGGAAGAAGTACAATCCTATTTCATTTCCCCTTTAGGCTGTGATGTCCTCTATGTTAGAAACAATGTTTTATTTACCTTTATATCAGGATTTAGAATAACTGAGAGTACCTATTAAGTATACAACAAGTATCTATTGCAGTGATTAAACAGAATTATACCTTCAGTTACTGTGTTTTGTTTAATTTTACCATAGGGACATGGTGATGTGCTATCAAACATTACAATAGAGGCTATAAACACACAGAGTATATCAAAGTAAGAAATGGAAAAAGAAAACACTTAAACCATGTATTCATTTTTCTTGATCTTCTGTGATATATCCTAAACGTAAATTTTTGACTACATAATTGCATGATGACAAAGTTTTCATGTGATAGGAGAAAAAAAATGGGAGATGGAGATAAAAGATAAATCTGAAAATAATATAGGAAATAAATTCATATATCCTACTTTGATCATATGAATTATTTTGAAATCTATGTTTTAGATGTAAAAAGGGAAAAATGTGATGACATTTGTCTAATTAACAAGTCATGCATACAATAATGCATATGGTGAGTGATAAGGGCAATATATTTTGGGGTACTGTGATTATGGCAACACACTGAAATTTGACTGCTAAAATTATTTTCTACAAAATTTGGACTATAAAGGGGATTTTATTGTTTATAAAAAGTTATCTGCTGAGCATGGTGGTTTATGTCTGTAATCCTAGCACTTTGGGAGGCCGAGGTGGGCTTATCACTTGAGGCCAGGAGTTTGAGAACAGCCTGGCCAACATGATGAAACTCCGTCTCTATTAAAAAGAACAAACATTAGCCCAGTGTTGTGGCATCCTCCTGTAATCCCAGCTACTTGAGAGGCTGAAACAGGAGAACGCTTGAACCCAGGAGGCAGAGGTTGCAGTGAGCTGAGATCATGCCACAGCACTCCAGCCTGGGCGACAGAGGGAGATTGTTTCAAAAAATAATAATAAAATAAAATAAAAAATAAAATAAATAAAATAAAATAAAATAAAATTCCCTGTCTCTAAGTAGGTGAGTTTCCACAGTCCAAATTTTAAATACTAATAATGCATTTAAAAAAAGTCATTCTGTTTCAGAGATAAATGTGCACTTTTACTCCCCACTATATAGAAGTAGATTTTCTCTATACTGGTTTTTTTTCCTGTATTATTTATCTTTATCTGACTTATCTCCCTAAGAACTAGGTATATGGCAAATATGATCTTTCTGTACTTTCTTCACAACTCTTCTGTTAACATAGATATATTTTAAAATGTAAACATTTATTAAAAAGCAAAAAATAATAAAAAGCCGTGCTTTCTTACAGTTTAATTTTACTCTGCCCATTATTTATCCATGTTTAATTTACCACTAAACTCTGAAAAGCTTCAGATATCATTAAATCAGAACGTATTTTTAATTTGCATACATTTTTATATAATGGCTGTATCATATGTTATCTACTTAGTATTTCCTATTTTGGGGCACCTTGATTGCTTCTATATTTTTTAAATAAATAACTCTATAGTGAATATCATTCTACATAAATTTTTCTCATTTCTGCGTTTTGTATGTTTTTGACTTCAATTTTTTTTCCTTTTCTTCCTTTCTTTTCAGTCAATTGCTCTGAATAGGGTTGTTTATATGTCATAATGGGTTTTTTTTTTTAAATTAACATTTCTAGGTTATTGGATTACAATTTTTAAGACTGATGCAACTGAAGATTAAGATGGCTGTCATAAGTTAAAATAGCCCAAATTAGAATTTTCTTACTTTACCCATATGATTCATAAAAAATAAGCATTCTTAATACAAAAACCATTAAAATGAGAAAAGAATCAAATTTGTTGACTGGCTGATAAAATCAACTGCTTCTTATTTTCTCCTATCCTCCTTCAGGGTTACATCTTCTCCAGCCCAAGAATTTTCCACCACATAGTTGTGTGTGACTAGACACATATGATTGCAATGGATTCTCTTGAAGTATTACTTGAATGTTCACATATGAGGAACAAGTTGAGTCTCAATATGTTATTACATATGTATGATATTTGTTTTATTCCCTAATCAGGTTATAGACATTTTTGGTGACTCATTTTGTCCATCAGAAGCAGGCCTATGACTCATTTATTTATTTTCATTGAGAATGTGACAATAGTTTCTTCATTTTCTTCTAAAACTATCTTCAAAAATATGCAGAAGACATATTTACATATGCTTCATCTCAGCTAGGCTAAAAATGTTTAGTAATACTCCAAATCGAAAAACAGTTTACTCTACATATATATTATATGGCCAACTTATTCAGACCAGTAAAAATTATTTTGACTTTACATAGCATATGAACATATTTACCATAAATTTAACCTTTTCCTACATGTGACAATCATGACAAGTAGTTTGTGTAAGAAATATCCACTCAGATGCTGAAACCTGTTTTCATTTCCCCTTCTCTTCAGTTAGGTAATTATTAGCAGACCATTAAGAAATGGCTTATATTGAAGAGGCGAAGCAAGATGGCCGAATAGGAACAGCTCCAGTCTCCAGCTCTCAGCATGAGCAACACAGAAGACGGGTGATTTCTGCAGTTTCAACTGAAGTAATGGGTTCATCTCACTAGGGAGTGCCGGACAATCAGTGCTGGTCAGCTGCTGCAGCCCGACCAGTGAGAACTGAAGCAGAGGGAGGCATCACCTCACCTGGGAAGCGCAAGGGGGAAGAGAATCCCTTTTCCTGGCCAGGGGAACTGAGACACACAACACCTGGAAAATCGGGTAACTACCATCCCAAAACTGTGCTTTACCAAGGGTCTTAGCAAACGGCACATCAGGAGATTATATCCCACACCTGGCCTGGAGGGTCCCACGCCCACGGAGCCTCCCTCATTGCCAGCAGAGCAGTCTTCGATCTAAGGGCAAGGCAGCAGCAAGGCTGGGGGAGGGGTGCCCACCATTGCTGAGGCTTAAGTAGGTAAACAAAGCCCCTGGGAAGTTTGAACTGGGTGGAGCCCATAGTAGCTCAAGGAGGCCTGCCTGTCTCTGTAGACTCCAATTCTGGGGACAGGGCACAGCTAAACAACAACAACAACAAAAAAGCAGCAGAAACCTCTGCAGACACAAGCGACTCTGTCTGACAGCTTTGAAGAGAGCAGTGGATCTCCCAACACGGAGGTTGAGATCTGAGAACGGACAGACTGCCTGCTCAAGTGGGTCCCTGACCCCTGAGTAGCCTAACTGGGAGACATCCCCCACTAGGGGCAGACCGACACCCTACACGTCACACGGTGGAGTACACCCCTGAGAGGAAGCTTCCAAAGCAAGAATCAGACCAGTACACTCACTGTTCAGCAGTATTCTATCTTCTGCAGCCTCTGCTGCTGACACCCAGGCAAACAGGGTCTGGAGTGGACCTCAGGCAAACTCCAACAGACCTACAGCTGAGGGTCCTGACTGTTAGAAGGAAAACTAACAAACAGGAAGGACACCCAAACCAAAACCCCATCAGTACGTCACCATCATCAAAGAACAGAGACAGATAAAACCACAAAGATGGGGAAAAAGAAGGGCAGAAAAGCTGTAAATTCAAAAAATAAGAGCGCATCTCCCCCTCCAAAGGAATGCAGCTCATCACCAGCAACAGATCAAAGCTGGACGGATAACGACTTTGACGAGACGAGAGAAGAAGGCTTCAGTCCATCAAACTTCTCAGAGCTAAAGGAGAAATTATGTACCCAGTACAAAGAAACTAAAAATCTTGAAAAAAGAGTGGAAGAATTGATAACCAGAATAATTAATGCAGAGAAGGCCATAAACGAACAGACAGAGATGAAAATCATGACACAAGAAATACGTGACAAATGCACAAGCTTCAGTAACCGACTCGATCTACTGGAAAAAAGAGTATCAGCGATTGAGGATCAAATGAATGAAATGAAGTGAGAAGAGAAATCTAAAGAAAAAAGAAGAAAAAGAAATGAACAAAGCTTGCAAGTAGTATGGGATTATGTAAAAAGACCAAATCTACATCTGATTGGGGTGCCTGAAAGTGAGGGGGAAAATGGAACCAAGTTGGAAAACACTCTTCAGGATATCATCCAGGAGAACTTCCCCAACCTAGTAGGGCAGGCCAACATTCAAATTCAGGAAATACAGAGAACGCCACAAAGATACTCCTCGAGAAGAGGAACTCCAAGACACATAATTGCCAGATCCACCAAAGTTGAAATGAAGGAAAAACTGTTAAGGGCAGCCAGAGAGAAAGGTTGGCTTCCCACAAGGGAAAGCCCATCAGACTAACAGCAGATCTCTCGGCAGAAACTCTACAAGCCAGAAGAGAGTGGGGGCCATTATTCAACATTCTTAAAGAAAAGAATTTTAAACCCAGAATTTCATATCCAGCCAAACTAAGTTTCATAAGTGAAGGAGAAATAAAATCCTTTACAGATAAGCAAATGCTTAGAGATTTTGTCACCACTAGACCTGCCTTACAAGAGACCCTGAAGGAAGCACTAAACATGGAAA
The DNA here is from genome assembly GCF_037993035.2 of Macaca fascicularis. Lineage (NCBI taxonomy): Eukaryota > Metazoa > Chordata > Mammalia > Primates > Cercopithecidae > Macaca > Macaca fascicularis. Next base: position 60,134,511 of record NC_088391.1, on the reverse strand, counting down.
GGAACAACCGGTACCAGCCATTGCAAAAATATGCCAAAATGTAAAGACCATCAAGGCTAGGAAGAAACTGCATCAACTAACGAGAAAAATAACCAGTTAATATCATAATGGCAGGATCAAGTTCACACGTAACAATCTTAACCTTAAATGTAAATGGACTAAATGCTCCAATTAAAAGACACAGACTGGCAAACTGGATAAAGAGTCAAGACCCATCAGTCTGCTGTATTCAGGAGACCCATCTCACATGCAGAGACATACATAGGCTCAAAATAAAGGGATGGCTGAAGATCTACCAAGCAAATGGAGAACAAAAAAAAGCGGGGGTTGCAATCCTAGTCTCTGATAAAACAGACTTTAAACCATCAAAGTTCAAAAGACACAAAGAAGGACATTACACAATGGTAAAGGGATCAATTCAACAGGAAGAGCTAACTATTCTAAATATATATGCACCCAATACAGGAGCACCCAGATTCATAAAGCAAGTCCTTAGAGACTTACAAAGAGACTTAGACTCCCATACAATAATAATGGGAGACTTCAACACCCCACTGTCAACATTAGACAGATCAACCAGACAGAAAGTAAAAAAACATATCCAGGAATTGAACTCATTTCTGCAGCAAGCAGACCTAATAGACATCTACAGAACTCTCCACTTCAAATCAACAGAATATATACTCTACTCAGCATCACATCACACTTATTCCAAAATTGACCACATAATTGGAAGTAAAGCACTCCTCAGCAAATGTACAAGAACAGAAATTATAACAAACTGTGTCTCAGACCACATTGCAATCAAACTAGAACTCAGGACTAAGAAACTCAATCAATACCGCTCAACTACATAGAAACTGAATAACCTGCTCCTGAATGACTACTGGGTACATAACGAAATGAAGGCAGAAATAAAGATGTTCTTTGAAACCAATGAGAACAAAGATACAGCATACGAGAATCTATGGGACACATTTAAAGCAGTGTGTAGAGGGAAATTTATAGCACTAAATGCCCACAAGAGAAAGCTGGAAAGATCTAAAATTGACACTCTAACATCACAGTTAAAAGAACTAGAGAAGCAAGAGCAAACACATTCGAAAGCTAGCAGAAGGCAAGAAATAACTAAGATCAGAGCAGAACTGAAGGAGATAGAGACACAAAAAACCCTCCAAAAAATCAATGAATCCAGGAGTTGGTTTTTTGAAAAGATCAACAAAATTGATAGATCTTTAGCAAGACCAATAAAGAAGAGAGAAGAATCAAATAGATACAATAAAAAATGATAAAGGGGATGTTACCACCGACCCCACAGAAATGCAAACTACCATCAGGGAATACTATAAACACCTCTATGCAAACAAACTAGAAAATCTAGAAGAATTTCCTGGACACTTACACTCTCCCAATACTAAACCAGGAAGAAGCTGAATCCCTGAATAGACCAATAGCAGGCTCTGAAATTGAGGCAATAATTAATAGCCTACCAGCGAAAAAAAGTCCAGGACCAGATGGATTCACAGCTGAATTCTACCAGAGGTAAAAGGAGGAGCTGGTACCATTCTTTCTGAAACTATTCCAATCAATACAAAAAGAGAGAATCCTTCCTAACTCATTTTATGAGGCCAACATTATCCTGATACCAAAGCCTGGCAGAGACACAACAAAAAAAGAGAATTTTAGACCAATATCCCTGATGAACATCGATGTAAAAATCCTCAATAAAATACTGGCAAACCAGATTCAGCAGCACATCAAAAAGCTTATCCATCATGATCAAGTGGGCTTCATCCCTGGGATGCAAGGCTGGTTCAACATACGCAAATCAATAAACGTAATCCAGCATATAAACAGAACCAAAGACAAAAAGCACATGATTATCTCAATAGGTGCAGAAAAGGCCTTTGACAAAATTCAACAGCCCTTCATGCTAAAAACTCTCAATAAATTTGGTATTGATAGAATGTATCTCAAAATCATAAGAGCCATTTATGACAAACCCACAACCAATATCATACTGAATGGGCAAAAACTGGAAGCATTCCTTTTGAAAACGGGCAAAAGACAGGGATGCCCTCTCTCACCACTCCTATTCAACATAGTTTTGGAAGTTCTGGCTAGGGCAATCAGGCAAGAGAAAGAAATCAAGGGTATTCAGTTAGGAAAAGAAGACACCAAATTGTCCCTGTTTGCAGATGACATGATTGTATATTTAGAAAACCCCATTGTCTCAGCCCAAAATCTCCTTAAGCTGATAAGCAACTTCAGCAAAGTCTCAGAATACAAAATTAATGTGCAAAAATCACAAGCATTCTTATACACCAGTAACAGACAGAGAGCCAAATCATGGATGAACTTCCAATCAAAATTGCTTCAAAGAGAATAAAATATCTAGGAATCCAACTTACAAGGGATGTAAAGGACCTCTTCAAAGAGAACTACAAACCACTGCTCAGTGAAATAAAACAGGACACAAACAAATGGAAGAACATTCCATGCTCATGGATAGGAAGAATCAATATCGTGAAAATGGCTATACTGCCCAAGGTAATTTATAGATTCAATGCCATCCCCATCAAGCTACCAATGACTTTCTTCACAGAATTGGATTAAACTGCTTTTAAGTTCATATGGAACCAAAAAAGAGCCTGCATCTCCAAGACAATCCTAAGTCAAAAGAACAAAGCTGGAGGCATCACGCTACCTGACTTCAAACTATACTACAAGGCTACAGAAACCAAAACAGCATGGTACTGGTACCAAAACAGAGATATAGACCAATGGAACAGAACAGAGTCCTCAGAAATAATACCACATATTTACAGCCACCTGATCTTTGACAAACCTAAGAAAAACAAGAAGTGGGGAAAGGATTCCCTATTTAATAAATGGTGCTGGGAAAATTGGCTAGCCATAAGTAGAAAGCTGAAACTGGATCCTTTCCTTGCTCCTTATACAAAAATTAATTCTAGATGGATTAGAGACTTAAATGTTAGACCTAATACCATAAAAATCCTAGAAGAAAACCTAGGTAATACCATTCAGGACATAGGCATGGGCAAGGACTTCATGTCTAAAACACCAAAAGCAACCTCAACAAAAGACAAAATTGACAAATGGGATCTAATTAAACTAAAGAGCTTCTGCACAGCAAAAGAAACTACCATCAGAGTGAACAGGCAACCTACAGAATGGGAGAAAATTTTTGCAATCTACTCATCTGACAAAGGGCTAATATCCAGAACCTACAAAGAACTCAAACAAATTTACAAGAAAAAAACAAACAACCCCATCAAAAAGTGGGCAAAGGATATGAACAGACATTTCTTAAAAGAAGACATGCATACAGCCAAGAGACACATGAAAAAATGCTCATCATCACTGGCTATCAGAGAAATGCAAATCAAAACCACAATGAGATACCATCTCATACGAGTTAGAAGGGCGATCATTAAAAAGTCAGGAAACAACAGGTGCTGGAGAGGATGTGGAGAAATAGGAACACTTTTACACTGTTGGTGGGATTGTAAACTAGTTCAACCATTATGGAAAACGGTATGGCAATTCCTCAAGGATCTAGAACTAGAAGTACCATATGACCCAGCCATCCCATTACTGGGTATATACCCAAAGGATTATAAATCATGCTGCTATAAAGGCACATGCATACGTATGTTTATTGCGGCACTATTCACAATAGCAAAGACTTGGAATCAACCCAAATGTCCATCAGTGACAGACTGGATTAAGAAAATGTGGCACATATACACCATGGAATACTATGCAGCCATCAAAAAGGATGAGTTTGTGTCCTTTGTAGGGACATGATGCAACTGGAAACCATCATTCTCAGCAATCTATGGCAAGAACAGAAAACCAAACACCGCATGTTCTCACTCATAGGTGGGAACTGAACAATGAGATCACTTGGACTTGGGAAGGGGAATATCACACACCAGGGCCTATCATGGGGAGGGGGAAGGGGGGAGGGATTGCATTGGGAGTTATACCTGATGTAAATGGCGAGTTGATGGGTGCTGGTGAGTTGATGGGTGCAGCACACCAACATGGCACAAGTATACATATGTAACAACCTGCACGTTATGCACATGTACCCTAGAACTTAAAGTATAATAAAAATAAATAAATAAATAAATAAATAAAATAAAGTATAATAAAAAAAAGAAATGACTTATATTACTCTAAAATAGTACTTCTTATCTAGTGAATCAGATTGCTTGGAGATAGGTTCAGCTAACAATAACATCACAAAAGAACAATATTATAGAGTATTATTAGGAAAAAATTATGCTAAAATCCTTAACGAGTATTCAATACATGCTAAAATATTTTAATTGAAGAAAACAAATATATGTGCCTATACTCTAAATTTCCAAAAGAAGATGAATTTGTTCTGGATAAGAAATAAATTGTTCTCATTCTTAATTTTAGCATTTATGGATGTGTCTTTAAATAAATAAATAAATACATACATACATACATACATAAATACATAAATAATGGTCTCCATATTGTGATGGTCATTTACTATTTTATCAATTATGAGAGAACAGAATAAAATCACTTTAAACTATTCATTACCATCAAAGAAAATGAAATGCCTCCAATAAAAGGCATCTCCAGAATGTTGACAGTCAGGTTTGAGAGCAAACAATAGGCAAAGTGAAATAAAAAAGCAATGTAGAGTGAACACAGTAATTTATTCAGGTAATTAGAAAGAAAATTGCATTCAACTGAGTACCATAATTGTTTTGAGGTCAGTAAGTAAAATTTGCAATTAAACACACTTTATTTAGTACATGAATAATCATGACTTCACTCTTTTATCTGTTGAGCATCAGAAAAATGTTGAGTAAAGTGAAGTTAAAACAAACTATCAAACAATATTTTTTAAAGTTTGTATACCAAACTTACTCAAAATTCCTTAAAAATTTGCCAATATTAGAAATTTGTGTTTTATCATCTAACATTACATATCCAAGAAAATGGCATTGACATATTTAAATTATTTTCCAAGGTGAAGAACAGCTGTTTATCTTATGTACACTGTTTTGTTAATTTAGTATCCCTCTCTTAAGTTATATTTCTTATAACACTTCTACAATAAAATTTTATAAATCCTGACTTTCATATGAATGAACTCTATTCATCTGAAATATTTAGAACCGTATAAAACCTAAAAAGTATGGAAGGGATAATTTAGCGATTATTATATTCCATTCACTACAATAAAAGTATACATCACTCCCCTACTGATGTTACAGCATACTGGCTTATAAGTATAGATGACTCATTATTAAATCCCAGGAAACATGTGCCTAATGTCTTCTAATCTCTTAGCTTCTACATTTAAGAATCACGTTTAACTTATACCCTTTCATTTTTAGATAATTGTAGAGCCATTTCAGTTGATTAAAAGGATATCAGTCTTAGAGGACCAAAGATAATTGAAGCTGCCCCTGATACATGGATGCAAGACTATTTTAGATACCTGAAAAAACTCTAAAGTAGATTATAGGATTAGTAACAGATCTTTTCTCTTATAGTGGGAGAAACTTAAGAGTCTGTAATCCAAAAGTGGAGCATATCAAAAGCAGCACTTTTTACAAGTTGGATATATAACTGCAAAAATTATTTCACTTTTTCATTCTTTTTCAAAACTTATCTGTTAAATGGCAATAGGTTTAATATTGGTAAGCCTCTTTCAGCTTTCAAAGAGTACAGAATCTTATGCAGAAGATAGATAAGAAACTAGCACTGAGTCTGAATTCATCACTGCTGGGATCCCAAGTCCTGCATAAAGCTTGGTACTTTGCAGACATTCAATTCATATGTCGAATTAATTCAATATGTTTTATTTTGCTTACGTGTTCTTCCATCATATAATCTTTCTCTTGGTCATGAAATTGACTCCAATGTTAACGATATGAAATCTCTTTTTCAAGGCATTGAGAACCAAGCAATATCCAGAAACTTGTAATACAATTTACTAAATATTATAATGATTTGTGAACAAAATTATACGGAAGAGCCTGAGGTTTAAGGAAGGCTAAGATGTTTTCTAAGGAAAGGTAATTCTTGACGTGAGGTACTGGTAGGGAACATGGGTTTAGGTATAGAGAGAAGGTAAGAAAGGACAAAATCAGGAGGCAGCATGTGTGAAAGCCACAGCATGAATCCTTTGTGTGACTAGAGTTCCAAAGCGAAAATCATGCAAAAGAAAATAACAAGGAAGTAAAGGAAAAAGGGAGAAGTTAAAGTCCCTCCCATTATACTCTTAGGGCAATTAATTTGAACTTGATATCAAATGGTTTCTATAGCTAATGGAGAAGAATAATCATGGTAATGATTATCTTTGGTATTTATTTTGGTGGTATTTATGTTTCACAAATATTATTCAAGTTAACATAGCAAAAAGGCATTAAAGGATAAGAAGAAACTTCAGGGAGACTAGGTAAAACAGGATGAAGTAATCCATAGGACATGGTAAGCTATCAACATTAGGAATGCTAACAAATTTATAGTTTTGTTAAATATTAAGTGATGAAATTCACAAGATTCAGTTATCAATTGATGTGGATGATAGAAGCCACAAAACTGTCCGTAAAGTTCATGTACTCAGAGCTAAGAGAATGGTGGTGCTGTTCATTAAGAAATGATATGCTTGGACAGGAAGATTTGAAGAGATTTAATCCCAAGTTCTCTTTGAACATACTGTGTTGAGTAATATCTCCGTGACATGTAGGTTATTTATATACCCAAAATGATTTCATACATGAGTTTGAAGCTTAGGCCTCTTTGACATAGACTAGTACAAGTCACAAAATGAGACAAAATTTCTTTGAAGAATATTCAGTGGGAAATACTTATGGCATAGTCAGAACCCAGAGGCAAACATGAGAAGAATCAGGAAACAGAGAAAGAGTACCAGCAGAGTGTTTTTTGTTGTTGTTGTTGTTGTTTGTTTGTTTGTTTGTTTTTGGTTTTGTTTTTTTTTTTGTTTTTTTGTGTTTTTTTGAGGACACAGAAGAAATTTGCAAAAGCGGGAAAGTGGGCCATAGAACCAACAGCTATGATAATATACTTTGAGATCAGCAAAATATTAAATAAATGAGATTATTGGTAGACCTCCTTCCTAAAGTAGTTTCAGTGCAGTAGTGGGTGTAAATACTTAACCAAACTGATTGGAGGAATGAAAATAAGCAATAGGAGAATGTGAGCTTGTGCAACACTTTCAACAAGCACATTTGAATGGAAATAAGGACAAGTATAACTAATTTGACATCTTGGGTCAAAAATTAATTTTTAAGGTGCCAGAAAATTTAAAGTGTAGTAGAAAGGAATTTAAAAAAATGAGAGAAAGATTAATGTGATTATATGGGCAGTGGATAATTGAAAATCTTTGGATAAAGTGAGGTCCTGAGAAGAACAAGATTATGAGATACAGAGCAGGATGATGGATTTAATCCTAGACAAGAGGAAGAACATGCTTTTCATAGGAATTATGTTCAAAGTTGATTGCTTTGCTTCCTCAATGACACTTTTCAGTTTTTTCTGTTTGTTTTCGGTTTAATAGGCAAGTACATCTGTTGAGATTCAAGGGAAAAAGTCAGATTTATAGGAGGCTATAGGAATATGATAAAGCTTAGAAATAAGTAAAGGTCAAACTGCTATATGTTTGCATACATTTGCATGGGAAACTAGAAAAAAAGTTTCTATTAGAAGAAATTTCAATGTTACAAATTATTGTCTTCTGTTATACCTCTTAGTTGTCTGTGGGTTTTCAGCTCACTTCCTGTTTCTCTGAACTTGCCTGTGCATTGTGTTTGAAAGGGAAGACTCACAAGCACATTCTCCAACACTCTTTGCACCTAGAGAACTCCAACGGGAACATAGAGGTAGGATAGGAATTGAATGTAATAGCAAACAATTTCAGTGCAGTCCTCAGAAGTTCAAATTGCTTTGTGCAACTCCTGGCAGCATGCTTTCAGGCAGAAGCTGCACCTGCAAGAGTCACATCCCCCTCCTCCAGGGCTGAGCCAGCCCCCTAATTTCTCATGAATCCTTTTCTCTTTTGCTTCTACAGCCCATCTAACAACTTTGCAACTGATTTCCTGCATTTTCTCAGTATCTGAAGTTCTAGAGTGATTTCTGCATTCTAGACTTGACACAGACTGATACAATTGCCAAGAAACAAATCAGAACTGCATGAAACATGAATTGTCTGAATATAGGGTAAAAACAAAGATAACTAATATATTTTTACTTAGTAATTAAACAATTACCAAAAAAATCTAAATTCCAAATTCTCAGTTTAACTGAACCAAACACAAATATGCAGTGAACACCTTGCCTTATGAATTAAGTCATCAGAATTTCATTTTTTGAAAAAAGAATTTAAATGTTTAATGAGCCTCATCGAATAATACACCATCCAAATTTAATGAGAGACAAGCTATATTTTTGAATATATTACATTTTCTGAAATTGTAGTAGGTAGTTAATGTTATCATCCATGCTGTTAATAACAAGTCACGTTGGCACTTTGGTAATGATTCCACCTATTTTTTAAGATTCAGTATTTCTAACTTTAGCTCACTGAAAATTTTGTTTTATTATCATATTAATAGCATAATAATGAGATGTGCAATATCTAAATACAATTAGCTGTTTAAATCATTGGGATGGGGAAGACATTGGTCAAAGGATACGATATTTCAATTAGACAGGAGGAATGAGTTTTGCCAATCTATTGTACAACATGGTGACTATACTCAATAGCAATGTATGGTATACTTGAAAATGCTGAGAGTAGATTTTAAGTGTCCTCATCACAACAAACTATGTGATACAATGTGTATGCTAATTAGCTTAATTTAGCCATTCCACAGTTTATACCTATATCAAAGCATCGTGTTTTATACCATAAACATATACAATTTTTAATTTGTCAATTAAAAATAAATAAATACAAATATACTTTAAAGCATTGCTGCTGAGAATCTGATTGCAAGTGTAATTTTTCATATGGGTGAGGTAAATTTCTATGGGGAAAATTCTTTTTGTTGTTTCAACCTGCACTCTTCACCCCAGCCAGCTGTTTTGTTAAAAATATAACTGTATTGGTTACCCAGTTCTGGGTTATAAATTGCCCCCAAACAAGTCTTTAGTATATCAAATAGTTTCTAAGGCTCAGGCATCTGAAAAGGGCTTATTTAGGTGGTTCTGGTGCAGGGTCTTTCACGCAGTACTAGTTAAGTTGCCAGTTGGTGCTGAAGTTCCTCTTCCAAGCTCACTTATGTGGCTCTTGCGGGAGGGGGAGGCTTCAGGTCTTGGCATCTTCCCGTGCCTCTGTAAAGGCTTCTCAGGACACAGTTTCCCTTATTGCAAGATATCTGAGACAGAAAAAGGGAATGTGTCAAGGAGATTTTTATGATTATAGATTCTCCAAAGTGAGAACCTGCAGGATTTTGTAACTTACTATTAGAGGTCACACGCCATCACTTCTTGCACGTGTTTTTGGTCACATGGACCTATCTAGGTCCAATGAGGGAGGAGTTACAAGAGTCTAAACACCAGGAGGCAGAAATCATTGTGAGCCATATTGGAGGCTGTCTTCCACAATGTCCTTTCTTTAGAATTACTCCAAAGAGGATACAATGATTTGGGGGAATCAGAATTGAATAAATGTATATTTTAGGTTGGGAAAATGTAAAACATTTTCTATGTAAATTACCTGCCATCATTCAATCTTTACTACCATCTTTGCTTTTGAAAAATGGTGTATTATATATGCACTAAAAATTGTACCCAGACGTGGGAGAAAACGAGAGAGAAATATTTCAAATTGTTTAACAAGAAAAATTATAAAATAAATAATTTCTGCTCATAAGTATAGTTTTTAGACAGAAATCACTAGTAGTAAGTGAAAATTTTCTTTCTATAGCTGTTATGTTATATATTTAGAAGCTCATTTAATTCAGTAACATTTAAATATACTGCCAAATACATATAATCTATGATTTTAAAAACATTTTTTTCAGTATACAAAACTAATCAACACAAAAGATAAATTGGTGTGTATTGAGATAACAGGATTTTTATACTTTCTCTGGATTTCTTAAAATGGAATTCAAATAAAGCATGAACTAAAGATGTCATATCTTATTAATCATTCCATAAGAATCATAGGTATTCTTCACTTCTCCAATAGAATAGAATATCATATTTTTTATTCCCTTTTTTAATGTTGGCAACTAAATACTTAGGTCATTTACTTTCACCTCTTTTTTTTTTATTATTATACTTTAAGTTCTAGGGTACATGTGCAAAATGTGCAGGTGTGTTACATATGTATATATGTGCCATGTTAGTGTGCTGCACCCATTAACTCATCATTTACATCAGGTATATCTCCTAATGCTATGTCTGCCCCCTCCCCTCACCCCACATCAGGCCCAGGTGTGTGATGTTCCCCTTCCTGTGTCCAAGTGTTCTCATTTTTCAATTCCCACCTATGAGTGAGAACATGCGGTTATGGTTTTTTTGTCCTTGTAATAGTTTGCTGAGAATGATGGTTTCCAACTCCATCCATGTCCCTACAAAGGACATAAACTCATACTTTCTTATGGCTGCATAGTATTTCAGGCGTATATGTGCCACATTTTCTTAATCCAGTAAAAATACAAGTGCATGTGTCTTTATAGCAGCGTGATCTATAACACTTTGGGTATATACCCAGTAATGAAGTTTCTGGGTTAAATGGTATTTCTAGTTCTGGATCCTTGAGGAATCGCCACCCTGTCTTCCACAATGGTTGAACTAGTTTACAGTCCCACCAACAGTGTAAAAGTGTTCCTATTTCTCCACATCCTCTCCAGCACCTGTTGTTTCCTGACTTTTGAATGATCGCCATTCTAACTGGTGTGAGATGGTATCTCATTGTGGTTTTGATTTGCATTTCTCTGATGGCCAGTGATGATGAGCATTTTTTCATGTGTCTGTTGGCTGTATGAATGTCTTCTTTTGAGAAGTGTCCGTTCATATCCTTTGCCCACTTTTTGATGGGGTTGTTTTTCTTTTTTTTAGGAAATTTGTTTGAGTTCTTTGTAAGTTCTGGATATTAGCCCTTTGTCAGACTAGTAGATTGCAAAAATTTTCTCCCATTCTGTAGGTTGCCTGTTCACTCTGATAGTAGTTTTTTTTTGCTGTGCAGAAGCTCTTTAGTTTAATTAGATCCTATTTGTCAATTTTGGCTTTTGTTGCCATTGCCTTTGGTGTGTTAGATATGAAGTCCTTGTTGATGCCTATGTCGTGAATGGTATTGCCTAGGTTTTCTTCTAGGGTTTTTATGGTTTTAGTGCTAACATTTAAGTCTTTAATCCATCTTGAATTAATTTTTGTATAAGTGTAAGGAAGGGATCCAGTTTCAGCTTTCTACATATGGATAGCCAGTTTTCCCAGCACCGTTTATTAAATAGGGTATCCTTTCCCATTTCTTGTTTTTGTCAGGTTTGTCAAAGATCAGATGGTTTTAGATGTGTGGTATTATTTCTGAGGACTCTGTTCTGTTCCATTGGTCTATATCTCTGTTTTGGTATCAGTACCACGCTGTTTTGGTTACTATGGCCTTGTAGTATAACTTGAAGTCAGGTAGCATGATGCATCCAGCTTTGTTCTTTTGGTTTAGGATTGTCTTGGCAATGCAGGCTCTTTTTTGGTTCCATATGAACTTGAAAGTAGTTTTTTTTTTCTCCCAATTTTGTGACCAAAGTCACTGGTAGCTTAATGGGAATGGCATTGAATCTATAAATTACCTCGGGCAGTATGGCCACTTTCATGATATTGATTCTTCCTATCCATGAGCATGGAATGTTCTTCCATTTGTTTGTGTCTTCTTTTATTTCATTAAGCAGTGGTCTGTAGTTCTTCTCGAAGTGACACATGTAAAGCAGTGCATAGAGGGAAATTTATAGCATGAAATGCCCACAAGAGAAAGCTGAAAAGATCTAAAATTGACACCCTAACATCACAATTAAAAAACTAGACAGCAAGAGCAAACACATTCAAAAGCTAGTGGAAGGCAAGAAATAACTAAGATCAGAGCAGAACTGAAGGAGATAGAGACACAAAAAGCCTTTCAAAAAATCAATGAATCCAGGAGCTGGTTTTTTGATAGACCGCTAGCAAGACTAACAAACAAGAAAAGAGAGAAGAAGCAAATAGACGCAATAAAAAAGAATAAAGAAGATATCACCCCCAATCCCACAGAAATACAAACTACTACCAGAATACTATAAACACCTCTAAGCAAAGAAACTAGAAAATCTAGAAGAAATGGATAAATTCCTGGACACATATACCCTCCCAAGACTAAACCAGGAAGAAGTTGAATCCCTGAATAGACCAATAACAGGCTCTGAAATTGAGGCAATAATTACCTACCAACCAGAAAAAGTCCAGGACCAGATGGATTCACAGCCGAATTCTACCAGAGGTACAAAGAGGAGCTAGTACCATTCTTTCTGAAACTATTCCAATCAATAGAAAAAGAGTGAATCCTCCCTAACTCATTTTATGAGGTCAACATCATCCTGATACCAAAGGCTGGCAGAGACACAATAAAAAAGGAGAATTTTAGACCAATATCCCTGATGAACATCGATGCAAAAATCCTCAATAAAATACTGGCAAACTGAATCCAGCAGCACATCAAAAGTTTATCATGCATGATCAAGTGGACTTCATCCCTGGGATGCAAGACTGGTTCAACATTTGCAAATCAATAAATGTAATCCAGCATATAAACAGAACCAAAGACAAAAAGCACATGATTATCTCAATAGATGCAGAAAAGGCCTTTTACAAAATTCATCAGCCTTTCATGCTAAAAACTCTCAATAAATTAGGTATTGATGGAAAGTATCTCAAAATAATAAGAGATATTTATGACAAGCCCACAGCTAACATCATACTGAATGGGCAAATACTGGAAGCATTCCTTTTGAAAACGGGCAAAAGACAGGGATGCCCTCTCTCACCACTCCTAGTCAACATAGTGTTGGAAGTACTTTCACCTCTTTTTTTTTAAGTGTCTTTAAGAGTTCAAGTTTATAAGAAGTCCCGCTATATCTTAAAAAAAGAGTTTTTGGTTAGACCTAATACCATAAAAACCCTAGAAGAAAACCTAGGTAATACCATTCAGGACATAGGCATGGGCAAGGACTTCATGTCTAAAACACCAAAAGCAACGGCAACAAAAGACAGAATTGACAAATGGGATCTAATTAAACTAAAGAGCTTCTGCACAGCAAAAGAAACTACCATCAGAGTGAACAGGCAACCTACAGAATGGGAGAAAATTTTTGCAATCTACTCATCTGACAAAGGGCTAATATCCAGAACCTACAAAGAACTCAAACAAATTTACAAGAAAAAAACAAACAACCCCATCAAAAAGTGGGCAAAGGATATGAACAGACATTTCTCAAAAGAAGACATTCATACAGCCAACAGACACATGAAAAAATGCTCATCATCACTGGCCATCAGAGAAATGCAAATCAAAACCACAATGAGATACCATCTCACACCAGTTAGAATGGCGATCATTCAAAAGTCAGGAAACAACAGGTGCTGGAGAGGATGTGGAGAAATAGGAACACTTTTACACTGTTGGTGGGATTGTAAACTAGTTCAACCATTATGGAAAACAGTATGGTGATTTCTCAAGGACCTAGAACTAGATGTACCATATGACCCAGCCATCCCATTACTGGGGATATACCCAAAGGATTATAAATCATGCTGCTATAAAGACACACGCACACGTATGTTTATTGCGGCACTATTCACAATAGCAAAGACTTGGAATCAACCCAAATGTCCATCAGTGACAGACTGGATTAAGAAAATGTGGCACATATACACCATGGAATACTATGCAGCCACCAAAAAGGATGAGTTTATGTCCTTTGTAGGGACATGGATGCAGCTGGAAACCATCATTCTCAGCAAACTATCACAAGAACAGAAAACCAAAAACCACATGTTCTCACTCATAGGTGGGAACTGAACAATGAGATCACTTGGACTCAGGAAGGGGAACATCATACACCGAGGCCTATCATGGTGAGGGGGAGGGGGGAAGGATTGCATTGGGAGTTATACCTGATGTAAATGATGAGTTGATGGGTGCTGACGAGTTGATGTGTGCGGCACACCAACATGGCCCAAGTATACATATGTAATAAACCTGCACGTTATGCACATGGACCCTAGAACTTAAAGTATAATAATAATAATAATAATAATAATAATAAAAAATAATAAAAAAAAAACAAAATAATAAATAATTTAAAAATGAATTAAAAAGAGAGGTTTTGGTGTTCAATTTTGTAAATTCCAGTGTTAATAATTTTCACAAAGCATATTTAGGGGAAATTTATGTTTTAAAATATTTGAAGGTTTTTCTTTTCTTTTATGGCTTATTTGAAAGTTAATTTAAGTAAAAACAGATAGTAGTATTTAAGAAAAATAGAATATTCTTATGATAAAAAAGTGACTAAATTATTATATATTTCCTGTATTCTTAAAAAAATTATATAGTCTCTCTTTTTGAGGATGAAAGATACACTCTATAGTTATTAGTTCTAGCTTGGGATATTGCTGTTTCAGTCTTCTTTATACTCAGTAATTATTTTGTTTGTAGTGAATTATTACCTTCTAATAGAGTTGTGTATGTCACAAATTTATCACCATAGATTGACAGTTATTTGGTAATCCTATTAGTTTTGCTTTGTATAATGGGAGATTATTTTTAAAGTATATTCAGGTTTTATTCTTTTTATATTATCTGAATTATTGTAGTATTTGATACCATCTGTGTTTATTTTTATTAATGTTTTACTGTTAATATTTATTTTGACACATTTTTTGTTTATTTTCTCCTTTTTAGTCCATTCTCTTTTTATTTTTAGCATTAAAGTATTGTCATTTGATTTAGGTGGATATGCTTAGGTGGGTATCTTCTTGTTTACTATTTTCTAGAAGGTATTTTCTCTATTTTATTTTCACTCTTTCTTGTAGTTGTGTTTTAGGTTAGTCTCTTTGGAAACCTGTATAGTTTCCAAATATAATCTAGTTCAAACATAATCTGATCATAAATGACTTATAAAGCGTAAGTTTAATTCGTTTACATTTGTTTAATTACTGATACATTTAAATTTATTGATTCCATTTTAATCTGTGCTTTTAATGTGACATCTATTGTTTAGTTCTTTTCCCTTTTTTGTTACATTCTCTTAAAGTGATAACGTTTCTGTCCTTCCATTTTGTTACAGCAAAGGGGTCTTGATGCAGACCCCTAGAGGGCGTTCTTGAGTCTCATGCAAGAAAGAATTGGGTGAGTACATAAAGTGTAAGCAAGTTTATCAAGAAAGTAAAGGAATAAAGAATGGCTACTCCACAGACAGAGCATCCCTGAAGGATGCTAGTTGCCCATGTTTATGGTTATTGCTTGTTGATATGCTAAACAAATAGTGGATTATTCATGCCTCCCCTTTGTAGACCATATGGGGTAACTTCCTGACATTGCCATGACATTAGTAAATTGTCATGGTGCTGGTGGAAGTGTAGTCCTGAGAACAACCAGAGGTCACTCTCATCACCATCTTGATTTTGGTGGGATTTGGCTGGCTTCTTTAATGCAATCTGTTTTACCATCAAGGTCTTTATGACCTGCATTGTGTGCTGACCTCCCATCTCATCCTGTGACTTAGAATGCCTTAACTGTCTGGGAATGCAGTCCAGTAAATCTCAGCCTCATTTCACCCAGCTCCTATTCAAAATGGAGTTACTCTGGTTCCAATGACGCTCACAATGTTTCCACTCCTAAAGTGAAAAATATAGATCATATTCCCCCCTACGTTTTTCTGATTATCTGCACTTAATATACATATATAATTGTCAATTTCTCCAACAAAAATAAAGTTTGCTGTTTTTTTTCTTTTTCTCCTGAATTATTTTACATGATCTAATTTTTACCTCACATAAAGTTGCCCTATGAACATTTTAAAATTGTCTAATAAATTTTTACCATACTTATTAAGCTATCTGCTCATTATTTTGTATTACATCTCATACAATTTGCTTGTGTTCACTTTTCTTTGCAGTACCTGCTTTTACAGGTCTTTTGGTTGGGAGTCTAAATTTACAGCTAGTATTACTTCACTTTTGAGTGATCTTTAAACTAAGCAAATATTTATTCATTCATGAAAATGTTTATGGTTTCCACTTTACACGGGCACTCTTTTAAGCACTTGGGGATCAGGCAGTTGACCAAACATATAAAGGCTGGACCTTGATGTGGCTGCTCTTCATAGGTGGGGGGAGTAATGATAATGAACACAAAAAAATAGAAGAAAATAAAATAGAATATGATATAGAATATCAGGTATAAAATCCTTAAAAGCTAAAAAGGAAAGACTAAAAATCTATTTTATTTTAGATATAGTGTTAGGAATGATTTGGTGAGGAAATTGCTTTTGGGAAAACTCACTGAAAAGTGGGAGAAGAAATCTAGGTGGAGAATGCATCATACCAAAGGAGGATATCCTCAAATACCAGTTTTCCCCTTTGTTGAATAGAAATAAATACTAATGGGTCTGTAATAGTAATCAAATTAGAATAATGATGTTAAAGTATTTTGTAAAACAGAGTCTCATACAAATAAAAGATAATACTTAAATACCATGCAATTTAAGTCAGAGGCTCTCAAATCTCAGAGCGTAGCAAAACAATCTGGCGTGTTTTTTCATTTCATTTCATTTCATTTCATTTCATCTTTCTGTTTCATTTTGACATAGAAGTTCTATTCACATGGTGCAAAAATCAAAATAATAATTTCAAATATATAGTGAAAAATCCAGCTACCCCAACCTCCTCACGCTGACATGTCCCCCTAAGCGAGTAATCACTGCTTTTAGTTTTGTGTGTATTTTACCAATATCTTATTTAAATCCAGCAACAAAAAGCTTGTACCCCTTTTAGTTTAACATTTATATTAATATTTATATTAAATACACGAAGTACGGTATTTAATATAAACTGCTATATACTACCCTAGCCTTTGGCAACCAACATGTTAATGATTTAATAAATCCAAATCTCTAGGAACAGATTGAGATAAAAAAGCAGTGATCAGACATGAATTAGGTGCAGATGATCTGCTATAACACTTTGAGGGGTTATGAATTATCAATATCTTTCAAAAACTCCCCAATATGTCAGCATTTTAATCATTCCAGTAACACGGAAAACACAAATCACTGAAAGTGTCCTGCAAAACAACAAAAGAATAAGACTGGCCAACACACATACGCACACACACACACACACACACACACACACAGCTTAATTGTATAGCATGATCACTAAATCATTTTAATGTCTAGAACTATATTAGTCAGGCTTCATCAAAGAAGTAAGTATATTAAGAACAATATAAACTAAAGAATTTGTTGTAAGGATTTAGCTTTATTCAATTATGAAAGCTCTTCTGTTTGTCTGTGTAGTAGCAGGGCAGGCAGCGAGAAGTGGGAAGGGGAGAGAATTTGAATGCGAAGAAGAAAGTGAGGAGGAGCATAAACAAACTGTAATCTGTGAGAACAAGCTGGAAACTGCTTTGCTCTCTGACTCTCTTTGAACCTTCCGAATAGTGACCTGATAGAGAAGCTGGTTCCCTTTATTACATACCTGACCCAGGAGCAGAAGAAGCCAAAGGAATATGCACCCAACAGCTGCCCCAGGAGTGGAACATGCTGGCCCAGGATTCAGAAACCCTGAGCTGGAGTTGCTGAGGGCCTGGTAAGGCAATAGACCAACATATAGTAGAACAATATGGCTGTGTGGTACTAGCAGCTGGTGCTCTGTGACTGCTGAACTTTCGTTTTTAAGTATAAAAAGGATATGGCTGCTGCTTCTTGGATGCTTAAGTTCTGTTTTGAGGATTTTGTACGAAATATTTTCTATGGCTGAAACTAACATGCAGCCGTTTACTGTTCCGAGAAATTTAGTCCTATCCTATCTAAACTGACATAGTACAAATCCACTAGGGTTTACCCTTTGTCAATTTGACATCAATGTATACCACTTGATCATGATTAAATTCAAATTAAGGCAATAACAAAATTATCTCCTGCCTAACATAATGTAATCATTCTTGCACAACTGAAAATATACCAAGTCTTGCCTCGAAGGAGGATATACTCTTTTTATCTGTCTTTATAGATGTTAATTATTCTTGTTGAGTTATATTTCCCCTTTAATAGTCTCAGTAACTTATTTACTGAGATATACAATTAACTATTATGCCATATTATGTTAGAAGGCAGGAGATTGAGAGAAGAGAGAAAGAAGTGCCAGTTACACACAAAATACTCATACTAAAATAAAGAATAAATATGCAGAACTTCTAGGGGCTGTATTAGTCCGTTTTCACACTGCTGATAAAGACTACCCAAGACTGGCTAATTTATATATGAAAAAGAGTTTAATGGACTTACAGTTCCAGGTGACTGGGGAAGCCTCACAATCATGGCAAAAGGCAAGGAGGAGCAAGTCATATCTTACCTGGATGGCAGCAAGCAAAAGGAGAGCTTGTGCAGGGAAACTCCCCCTTGTAGAACCATTAGATCTCATGAGACTTGCTGGTATTAATAACTATTTTATTCTACTACCAGTTCTGTAGTCACATGGACATAAAAAAGCTTCTCCGCTATTCATGAATTTTTGCCTGGTGGTGTGACTCAAACTTTCAATATGCAGATGTTTCAAGTGCAGGTAATTTAAAGGCTATATTTTAAGAGTAACTGATTTATGAATTTCCTCCACTATAGTCGCAAATAAATCGGGTTTATAAATGCAAGGAATATACTACCTCTTGGGAGAGTCCAGCAAATTATCAAAACAAGGGAACAAGAATATGCCATATATACATGTACACACATTTGTATGTTCCATGATATATAGAAATTATAGCACAACTTTGACATTTCTTTATATATCTACTAATTTGGGATATAAATCTTCAAAGCACGTTGTCATCTACCACTAAAGCATAAGCAAGGGCAAGGCAAGAACAGCTAGACTATAATCTTGACAGGTAGATACTACTCACTATCTTAAAGTTTCACATGTAAATATCACTCTCCTTTCAATGGTCATATTTATGCCTCACAAAATTATAAATTCAATGTCATTGTTGTTTTCAAATAGTTGAAACAGAATTTTGTACATAGTAAATATTTACTAAGTAAACAAAAATCTTATATGTTCAATGCCAATAAAGTAAGAAATTCATGGGGCAGAAACATTCAGAGCAGAGGTTTTCCCCCAACAAATGGATCCAACTCTATTGTTCCTGACATGTGCTGCTATTATTAAGACTATATTCTGGTAAATATTATAATTAGTAAATAATCTGCTTTTTTTCTGGTAGCCTTTAAGATTTTCTATTTTTGATCTTTCATAGTTATTATATATTTGACTAATATGCATATTTATTTATAGTTTTTGGTATTTGATCTGTGCTTTTTAGATCTAAGGAATTCTCTGGGAAATTAAGGCAATGACTTCTGCAACTTCTCCATTGTTTCTTATGTTTACTTCCAGAATTACTGACTCTTGCGGAGATCTCTCAATCTAGTCTGAATATCTGTGGACATAAAGTCTTTTTGTTCCTCTTTTGTCCTTGGGAATAGACTTTTGAAGTGGAACATGTTTAGTGTTCTCTGACTTGTAAGAATCAAAATCCGATCATCGTTGTCAGCCTCGAAAACCAAAGAAAATCAGACTGGTATCCTCGACTCTATTATTTCAAGTTGATGTTTAATTTTCTGATCAAAGATCAAACAAGATCAATTATGTTGTTTTTTAAGAGAATTCATGACTTCTTGTTACTGCTATTTTTATCCTTATATTTTCTTATCACTATTATGTGTTGGGAACAGCGAGAATATGTTGGAGTGATCTGAGCCAGAATTCCATTAATTCAACTTCTAACCCTGTATTTATTATTTATTATTTTCTTTCCTTGAAACACATTTCTTATTTTTGAGGTTTATTTCACTTTACTTTTCTGTTTCTTTCCTCCTCTACCCTTGAAACCTTTCTCATTAAAGCATAGGCCCTCAAATATATATATATATATATATATATATATTTTTTTTTTTTTTTTTTTGGTTGAGTCTCGCTCTGTTGCCAGGCTGGAGTGTGCAATGGCACGATCTTGGCTCACTGCAATCTCCACCTCCCAGATTCAAGCGATTCTCTTCCCTCAGCCTCCCAAGTAGCTGGTATTACAGGTGCATGCCACCACATCCAGCTAATTTTTGTATTTTGAGTACAGACAGGGTTTCACCATGTTGGGCAGGCTGGTCTTGAACTCCTCACCTTGTGGTCCACCTACCTCAATTTCCCAAAGTGTTGGGATTACAGACGTGAGCCACTGTTCCTGGCCCATATATATATCTTAAACTTGCATTTATATATATATATATATATCCTGTTCAGAGGCATTTCCTGTTTGTTCATGTAGTAAATCTCTTGTTTGATTAATAAGTATTATGTTTGATAACAGTTGCAAAGTTACATTTGCTTAGAGTAGAAAAGAGGGTTGAGAGTGTTTGGAAAAAAATAGACAATTTTTAAATGTTTAAGGTAAAAAAACATGCTCTATGAAATACAGCAGAGAGAATATTGTAAGTCTTAAATATTTAAAAAAGCACAGCATCTCATGGTCAAATCCTACCCATATTATCTCTGAGGAGTTAAACCCAAAGTAATAACATAAAAAGTCAGAGAAAACGCTGCTTTAAACAATTAAATAGGTAATGACAGAATTATATAAACATAAATTTTAAAAGAATCAAAAATAGACTGAAAAAGTGGAGCAAGCAGAAAGACCTGTGTAAAATTAATTCCCAGGACAAGAATGTTCAAACATGATAATAGTATTAGGCAGGCAAAGAGAAATATGTGTCATCCTGGACAAGAAAAGATATATGCAAATGTAATCTTCACTCAAGGGTCTGCATGTTAACAAGCACAGCATAGCAACTAATCAGTCTCCAATAGCCTAGTGCATTGTCTCCTGCTGTAGTAGTAATGACCTACATTGTGCTGTTTTACTGAGATATAAATATGTAAATGGAGAAATTTTGTACAATTATTTTAGGACACCAGGTTATTTAAAAGGCATAAAAATACTAAATAATGGGTAAGAATGTCTCTGGGTTCTAATGTGTTTTCTTGTTCCTTAAGAAATTAATGATCCCTTTAACCTTTTGCAGTTTTCCTCTCACAAAAAACAATAGAAAAAGTAAAGCTGTAATGTCTTTTTAGGAAATTCATCTTTCTGCAGGGAGAAGTTACAGCAAACAAAGAAACAAGAATATGTTTAGCCACAGATCATGCCAACCCAGATGGGAGATAAAAATTGCCACTTTTTCTATATAAACTAGTAAAAAAAAAAAAAGTACACTAAATTGTCTTGAAAATAAATGAAGTGAAAACTAAATTACTCAAGTTAACAAGTATGTATTGAGTATCTAGTTTTGTCATAGATTTGGAATAAATCAGTAGGCAAAGCAAACACAGACGTCTTTCTTCGGGGAACACACATTTTGTTAAGACAGGACAAAAAGTTAACAATAAGTACCATAACTGTATGCCAAGTATATAGTATGCTAGAAGGTGTTAAAGGCTATAAAAAATAAACAAGTAGTTCATACAGATTGGCAACACTGGGGCTGAGGGATAGTTTGTATTCTAAGGAAGATGCAGGGTCAGCCTTACTGAGAAGACAGTGTTTGAGCAGAGATTTGAAGATGAAGGTATAGGGTACTTAGATTTTTGAGTAATAAGAGTTCCAGGCAGGCAAAAATTGGTACAAAGGTGTAGATGCAAGAGTCTTCCTGGTGCATTTAGGAAAAGAGAAGAACTCTGGGGACCGAGTGGATTGAATGAGCAGTAAGTTGAGGAATTAATGGGAAGTGAAGTTGGAAAAGTAATGTTATTCATAGCATTTGGATAGGGTTTTCATACTACGTCATTCTTTGTTATGGGAAAGTTTTTGAAAAAGATTCTTTGGTCGGGCAAAATTGAATGAGATTTCTGAATTCTCTGGTAAGTCAGCCCATATGTGCACTTCCTTGTAAAATCCAGTTTTAGCAAAGAACCCTGCTAATTTAGCTTAGCAAGAACCACCCATCCTTAAGATCTGATCATCTTCAATATCGGATTAGGTTCTTCATTTACCACCATCCCTCACTTGATGTCTTATCACTGTGGCCTGACTTCAGCAAGAATGTTGTTGAATCGATTCAGCCAGAATCCTCCCTGACGTTTCTTTTTAGCAATTTTTCATCCACCGATCCCCACCCTGCTCTTCGACTATAAATTCCCACTTGTCCATGCTGTATTCAGAATTGAGCTCAATGTCCCTTCCTCACTGCAAGATCCCATTGCAGTGGCCCCAGTGCCTATTGCAATAGTCCTGGATAAACCCTTAGTTAGTAAGCTTTAACAAGTGTCACTGAATAATTTTTTAATAGTTATGATGTATCCCAATATGGATCCATATTGTGAATCACCAAGTAAGGTATAGATTATAACTTTTCTCAAACCAATTTTTATATGGTTTTATTCCTTTATAACCTACGTGTAACATCTTATGAGTCTAATATTTTAGAGAAAATGTTTTGAAATAAATTAATGACTCCCCAAATCTACTGTAAGTTCAAACTGAGAAAATTCAAATTTTTATCTTCATATTATTTGACCTTTTGAGAAAAAAGTACTTACTTTTTTATTTAATCATATTTTCCATATCTGACCCTTAAAATAGAAATTTCATAAAATTATATTTTCGGCATGTTTTCAAAATGATCCACATAAGATCCTTCTTCATTCCCACCCCCATCATTATTTTCTCGATATGCACGGCTTCAGGTCTACTTTTACTTCTGACCTCCTGATTTTGAGTTCAATGAATTTTGACCTATTTGCATATTTCCATCTGCAAATTGAAATGTCTTGAATTGTATTTTCTTCTATCTCTTATTTTTCCTCCTGTTGTCACTATCAGCATCAAAACACTTCCAGTCTTCCAGGTTAAAAATATAAAAATAGTTTTAGTTTCCCTTTTCATTTATACATAATATTCAGTTGGACTCCAAATTTTGCTCCTCTTAGCTTTAGTGTTTCTTGAAAGTTTTATTTTTGTTGCAATTTTATTTCTGTCCTGGTTTTCCTTAATCATTCTTATGAACTATTAACAGAATTTTGGCTAGATTTTCTGTTTCCAGCCTTCTCTGGATTATGTCATTATGTCATTATGGTGGGGCCTAATCCAGTATAACTGATATCCTCATAAAGGGAGAAAATTTGGACAAAATTGACTATAGATGTATGACTATGTGAAAGTACAGGGAGAGCATGACCGTTTACAAACCAAAGACAAAGGCCCCAGAAGAAATCAGTCTTGCTGACACCTTGATTCCAGACTTCTGGCTTCCAGAATTATGAGAAAAAATAAATATGTTTTTTTAAAGCCACCCAATGTGTGGAACTTTGTTATGGCAGCGTTAGCAAACTAATTCAAACACACTTCTCAGATGTCCATGGGCAGCTCTTCCCCTTATCTTTCCACTTTCTTCTACTGGGAACTGAAGTTTTTAAGATGCTGATCTAATTTTTGAAAGGTACTGATCCTCTGTTTTCTGCTCTGGTTCTCTGTCTCTTCTACTTGTTTAGAGGTTAAGGTTGATGGCCTACCTGCTGCTGTTTCATGAGTTGCTATAATTGAGGAAGTTGTGGTATTTCCGCATCAAGAAATGTTTGGGTTGTTTACACCAGATCTTTCCATTTGGGGTACCTCACTGACTGAGTTCTTATAGGAAGCTTGGTACAGATAAATAACATGGCAGATTATGTAATGTACATTAATGGTATTAATGCAGCTACATTCATTCAGCACAGGGTGTACTTTGGTAGGATACGCCAACTCAGCAATTTACTCATCAGCAAAAAAGGCTTTTACTTTAGCTCTGAAGAAAGTAATTTTGTGTGCTTTGACAGTTGACGTGGGCAATTGTGTGTAGCCCTCATCAGTGACAATTTGAAATAGGAGCAATATAATCATCTGGGTATAGCTTTACAGAATGAAGAACTATTTTAGTTATCTACACATAGTATATCATCCTAAATCTTGCAGTCAATGACCACTTACTTGTTAACATACCGTTCCTGACAGTGGTCATCTTCTACTTCAGTTTTTACCTTATGTTGTTCTAAAAACCCAGAGTATCAGTGACTAGAGGAAATATTTGGCTTCAGAGTGTAATAAACACATATCAAGGGCTTGCTGCTTTATGCAGCCTGCTCTCATCTCTCGCCACTTTTTTAGTACAAGCCGTTATTAGCACTAGTCATTTTAATAATGACTATAGCATAAGCCTGAAAACTGAGTAAACTTAGAAACCCATATAGGCATTCTTCCTGTCAATTCAACAATCTGGAGTGCTGGGATTCTGGATGGGCATCTTATACTAGGACTGTCATTCACAATAATCAACCAACTGAATTTACCAGTCATATCGCTATCTTTTAACTCCCCTAGGCAGCCTCTAACAGAACTTCTGTTCCCCTAATTGTACACTATACCCCTATATCATTGTCTCTTTGCATATGCTTTTCTATAAATCTCTACTTATCAAAAGTGATCTGACTTTTATAATCACCGCTTTCTCTCATATTAAAAATTTTTTTTTCATTAAAAACGGGTCACTCTCTTCTCTAGCCATCCAAAATACTTTGTTTCTACTGACGTGTTTATCAATCTACTCACTATAGTAAAAGTCATTACTCACATATCTTTGTATCCTTTTAGACTGTAAGCAATATGGTGCTCTTGAAATAAAATACTCTCTATGTGACTTTGTGACTATATTAACTTTTTTGAGTCTTCACTTCTTCATTTGTAAAATAGTAAACAAAACTTCTCATATATACTATAACTTTGATGGGATTTAATAACAAAGTGTTTGGAAAGTCCACTGCATTTAAACTCCAGAGACATCTACAATTTTCTTTATACAGACTCCTCAAAATATAAATATCAGCCACACGCTTCCCATAGTAGGTACTTAATAGGTATTGTTGAACAAAAGAGTGAAGTTTCATTTCCTTTTCATTCTGTTTCAATGAAAATACAGACCAGCATTTATTCCGTATGACTGATTTTGTACTTTTCAGCACAATATCCTATGAAGAACAGTCACTCAGTAATTGTCTGTTGAGTTATAAATCACAAAGGTTTTCACAACAAAAGTAACAAATTTAGTTGACTTTTCTAATCAGTTATTCCAAAATGACTTTTCTTTTTTAAAATCATTTTTTAAGAATTCTGTTCATAGCTGTAAGGCCAGATAACAATCATTAGCATTTATTGACCTTTTGCAGTAGTAATTTAATCTTTGGGGGAATAAAGTTGATTAATCACAGCTTGACATATTGAAATTTGGCATAATTCTTTCCCAAAAGTGCTTATAGGGCAGCAAGTTCTAGGGCATTTAGTATAATAACTAAAGCACATATTACAAATAAAATGTGTTCAAAAAAGTCTTTCTGAAATTTAAGGTCATCTATTTTAGTAAAGTCCTTCAATCCTGGAATAGTCTTCCAATAGTACAGAGAATTGATCATATGTATTAATCTCACCTCCATTCAAAAATTTCAGAAAAAGTGTGGCTAATAATTTAAGTACAAGAAAAAGGGTAAATGTATAATAAAAATGAGATTTCAAGAGACTCTATAAGTGGAAGAAAATTTTAAAAAATATGGCCAATATTAAAGATTATATCACTTGACAAACATTCAATATCCTAACTTAACATGAAGAGGCTGAAACACTAAAATCTGTATTTTTGGTGCCAATTAGAGAATCTCATAAGATTTCATCAATAACTTATACTCACGGTAAACTTAAATTTGGAACATAGTCAAATGGAGCAAAGGGGCAGAACTGGACATTGGTTTTGCAAACTGAACTAAAGGCAGTAAATTTCTGGTAGATCTCCAATTCAGCAAAAACTTCTGATTATAGCAGACAGGCTGTCCTAGTCGGTTTGTACTGCTTTGGCAAAAGGCCTGAGACTGGGTAATTTGTAAGCAAGTGAAATGTATCTCCTGTAGTTCGGTAGGCTGGGACATTCAGGATCAAGACTTCAGCATTCACTGTTTGGCGAGAGCCTTCTTGCAGCATCCTCATATGGTGTAAGGGCAAAAAAGGGTCTAGCTATCTCCTTCCAGCCCTTTTTGAAGGTCGATAATCCCACTTATGAGGTCTCCATCCTCCTTACTCAATCACCTCCTAGATGTCTCACTGCTTAACACCATTGCACTGGAAGGTGAGTTCTACTATAAATTTTTGAAGAAGACACAAGCATTCAAACCCTAGCATAAGCCATGGATTTGAAAGCAATATTTTTATCAGAAATCACCGAAGTTGGTAGGGTGATTATTGGTTCCACAGCTTCTGATTATGATAGGGAACAGCTTCTAAGGAAACCCATTGCAAAACTGTGGCTTTAGTAAGTCCGGGATCGGCCTAGAGTGAATTTTTCAAACACCCAAATAATTTAGTAAGCTACCAAACGCTATGAGATAAATTGTCCATCTTTATGCTAGCTGAAATGGATTGTGTTCTAACCTGTATTCTATTTAAATGAATAATTGAATCAGAAATTTCTTTAACAGCACGCAAAATATAGAAAATTGGGTTTTGTTTTCTGGATAGTTAGGTGGAAAGAGATTCAAGTGTACATTATAGATAGGATATTGACTTTTCACATTATACAGTGACAAAAGAATTAATTCATTATCTCTACCACCTAAAATGAAGTTTCTGTTGAAGGAGATGCTTTATTAGATATGGCAGCTGCTATGATAAAACCTTACAGTGAAAATGAAGCTTATCTTGCAGACTGTTAAGTTACAGTGGATTTTCAGTGCTTGGTTTTACCTGGTAACTTAATTAACTTTTATTTGAAAGTTAGTTAAGAAAACACTTGACTCTGGGAAGTGCAATGAGGACATTTGGATGGAAACAAATAATGGTGAATATCACAATCTCCTCAGAGTCTCTGAGTCTTCCTTCTCATCATAAGAAGCTTTTCTGTCTTTGCTTTGGAAGGCTATCCTTGTTTATCTTGTAATGGCCTCACTTAAGGTTAAGCCTTCTCCAGACAATCACAAGAGGTACCAGGTTTTTTTACGTCCCACTTCCATCACTCCTCATAGCCACTAAACTCCAACCTGCCACTTGATGGGCAAGAAAATATCTGACCAAAAAAAAAATAATAATTTTACATAGTAAATAACACAGTATTTTGCTTATCTTCAAAAGTAAAGGAATATATGGGGGAATGTATATGAGACCAGTTGAAAATAAACATAATATTAAATTGAATTATCTTATGGAAATGAGAGTTTGAGAAAAGTTAACAAAGATTACGGATTACATATCTTAGTTTATACCACTGAGAATGGTATCATATATTTTATTGGTTAGCATATTGAATCAAGAATCAGACTTAATATACAATTACTGAAATTATTATGCCTGAAATTCTTTGTATTATGAACTGAAAGAAACTCCAAAACTTGGAGAGAGAAAAATGTTGCATATAATTCATAATATATGACTTTTTCATAATTATGTACTCAATTGACCAAGGAATTATTTAATTCACAATGAGATTGAGAAATATATCATTTAAAACACTGCAGTGATGATTCTGTATAGCACAACAGTAAATATATGAGATGACTGAAACTGGCTAATTAATTTTAGTAGAGATGATGGGATCCTAGAGTGTCAGGAGCAAAGAACCATCATCTGACATCCACAGGTGACGTAATTTTCTCACTTAAAGAAAGACGTGGCCAATTAACTGTGTAAATATGCACTGAAGGAGGAAACATTTCCAGTTATTCGGTTAGTACTACACATTGTCTCTGAGCTATCAGTAATCCGTAATGATTCAAAAGATGAAAACTGTGGTCCACTAATCAAAGTACATGTTGAAACGACTCTATGTCACCATGGGTTTTGTTTTGTTTTCTTTCTTTCTTTTTTTTCTTTCTTTCTTTTTTTTTTTTTTTTTTTTTTTTTTTTGATGGAGTCTCACTCTGTTGCCCAGGTGGGAGTGCAGTGGTGTGATCTTGGCTCACTGCAACTTCCATCTCCTGGGTTCAAGCATTTCTCCTGCCTCAGCCTCCCAAGTAGCTGGGATTACAGGCATGTACCACCATGCCCGGCTAATTTTTGTATTTTTAGTAGAGACAGTGTTTCACCATGTTGGCCAGGCTGGTCTTGAACTCCTGATCTCAAGTGATCCACCCACCTTGGCCTCCCAAAGCACTGGCATTATAGGCGTGAGCCACCACATCTGGCCAGTTTTTCTATGTTCATCAATTTAACCAATGAGTACTTTCCCAGATCCTGAATATGTTATTCATATACATATATTTGACAGTTAACAGAAATACAATCTTGTTTTCCTGACCTTAGACATAAGAGTTATTATAGTAAAATGAGAGAAATGGAACCTCTAGAACTTAACTTCCTTAATAAAAGAGCAAAGTGATAGCAATACAACATTTCTGGGTGAGCTGCATAAATAAGTGCTACTATTAAACACCTGAAAAGTGTACATATCATACACATATTTAGCTTACTTAACTGGTCTGTACACACGTGTCCTGAAAAATTACTGTGGAGAAAATTAATGCATCCCCTGATATGCAACTCTCCATCTGCTAACAGCTTTTTCTCCATTCTTTAAGAGAAAGCACCAGATGTAATTTGATTAAATCTATCAGGGAACAGCAGTAGACCCTCATTTTCTTACCTCTGTATTACATCAACTCTCCTGTTAAAGTTCTGAATTAATCCAGAGGGATGTTGATCATTTCACTACTCCAAAACATAGCATATTGGTCTATAACATTTATAATGTCAAGACCTGGTGGGAAAAAAAGAAGGCGGTATCCTGAATGAGTTGGCAAGACTTACACATTCTGAAGGCTGAGAGAACTAAGTCTCAGAGTCTGCCTCCTAAATGAAGTTTCAAGGAATTATTGTGTGTATGTGTATGAGTGTGATATTTCTTCCAAGGTAAAAAATACAGATTGTAGCTCCATTCACCCACTACTGCTGAAACAGAAGCACAGTGATTTTTAGGACGTTTTTAATTTTGGAAACAAAATACACCATATAGTTGAATTGTTCTGACCTATTTTACTGGATAAATTGAAAGACTCTTAGTTTTTATCAGACCCTAAATCAAGAAGATGCTCTCCACCTTGTCCAGAGTTCACTTCAAGCAGCTCGGTCACCAGTATTAAAGACTCAGTAGATCAAGTTGAAAAGACAGTCAGTAAACATCACAAGCATTAGTTAGACTGTAAAGCAAACACACAAACGTTTATTAATTGCTTTGTAAAATAAGTTGAAAATCTACTGTTACAATATAACAAATGTGAGTAAAGAGAAAAAAGATATAGAAAAGAAATATACTGTGTACAATGTAATCTCACAGATTTAAAATGGATAAAGATTGATGATACTTGAGAAATAAAAAATGCTAAATGAAAGAGGAAAATATCATAGATAAAAAACTGCTATAATGATTACACATAAAACTTTCAAGTATTTGTTTAGAGAATGACATGAAGTACTTATTCTATACTTATGGATTGATTTAGAATACTTATTTGTACTTGTATTTGTCAACAACTTGTTGAAGATCTACTTGCCAGAGATCTTTCATTCTCATTTTGCCTCTTTACTTAGCTCAGCACAACTACATGCACAGAATATTCTCACCATTGTGCTGCAGAGAGAAGTGGAGGTTCTCTGCAGCATATAACATAAAACACATATTTTGATGTGTTTTTTTTTTTTTTTTTTTTTTTTTTTTTGAGACGGAGTCTCGCTCTGTCGCCCAGGCTGGAGTGCAGTGGCCGGATCTCAGCTCACTGCAAGCTCCGCCTCCCAGGTTCACGCCATTCTCCTGCCTCAGCCTCCCGAGTAGCTGGGACTACAGGCGCCCGCCACCTCGCCCGGCTAGTTTTTTGTATTTTTTTAGTAGAGATGGGGTTTCACCGTGTTAGCCAGGATGGTCTCGATCTCCCGACCTCGTGATCCGCCCGTCTCGGCCTCCCAAAGTGCTGGGATTACAGGCTTGAGCCACCGCGCCCGGCCGATGTGTTTTATACATATATAGATAGTGGTGAATCATAAATTATGTCTCCTACCAAGCAATGATCATGACTTTCAGATGGAGATAGGAAAATTTACTGCTACAAGCCCTGGGCAGAGGTGATAACATAATTTTCACTCAGGTAAAGACTAGATATTTAGCTGGTGTGGACTCTGACACCCCCCCTCCCCGCCCCACACACACACACACAATCTTGTGCTCTGAATCATGACCTTTCCTTAGCCTGATTGCTCAACATTATCTTTCAAAGTAGTCACTCTTAGATCATTCTCTCATCTTAAGGTTTCACTATATTCCAGCCATACTTGTTTCTATCCTTCCACACAAATCTTTTTCACTTTATTCATTCATAACAGCTTATGATGGAAAATGTAGTTGAAAAAGTGCATTGCTTAGTTTAACTATGAGTCATATCAATAAAGAAAGATGATTCTGCCTGAAACAAAGGTAAGAAAGTTTCATTCTTCATTAAAAAATTCAGCAAGGTATCAATTCCTAGAGAAAAAATAAGGGAGATACTTCTTTCTATACAAGGAATGTGGTTCTTTCTGTCAGAACTACTCAAATAATATTTTCTAATGAACCAACGTAAGGCTAAAAATTAAATTTCCCTTGCAAGGCTTTTTAAATATTCACATTCTGCTGCACAGCTAAATGTTTTGGTTTTGTTTTAGAAAATCTGAAGGAAATATTTCTAGTCATAAGGAAAACATTCTTTGTGAAATTAAAATGATATCTATTTTCTTAATATAAACTAGTAATAACTTGAGAAGGGTGTTTTGATTATTAAAAATGCCTGTTTTTGTACATAATACATTACTTACATGAACTGGAATTTTTTATGACCTGGGGAATATTGAGTTGTATAAGAATTATGTTGTATTTTTGTTAGATAAATGGCAAGTGAGAGAGGGGCAAGAGAGTTTCATTGGATAGTTCTTGTAGACACTGAGTGGTTTTGTTGACAGATGAAGGCCAAGTGGTTATAGTTATTTGTGAGTGCAGTATACAACAATATGAAACAAGAACAGCATAAAATCAAAGTGCTTTCATACAGGGAAAAAAAGAAACTACCAACAGAGTAAACAAGCAACTAACAGAATGGGAGAAAATACTTCCCACTATGCATTTGACAAAGTTCTAATATTCAGAATCTATAATCTACAAGGAACTTAATCCAATGAGCAAAAAAATAAGCAACTCCGTTAACAAGTGGGCAAAGGAAATGAAGAGACACTTCTCCAAAGGAAACACACATGCAGCCAACAAACATATGAATAAATGCTCCCCAGAAAAACATAGAACAAATGCTCTAATGTAATCATTAGAAAAAATGCAAATCCAAACCACAATGAGATAACATCTCACATCAGTCAGAATGGCTAAAATTAAAATGTCAAAAAATAAGAGATGTTGACAAGGTTGTGGAGACAAGAGAACACATGAACTGTTGGTGGGAGTGTAAATTAGTTCGGCCACTGTGGAAAGCAGTTTGGAGATTTCTCAGAGAACTTAAAACAGGCTACAATGTGAACAAGGAAACCCATTATTGGGTGTATATACAAAGGAAAATAAATCATTCTACCAAAAAGACATACGCGTTTGTATGTTCAAAGAGCACTATTCACAACAGCAAAGACACGGAATCAACATAGCTACCCATCAGTGGTGGACCGGATGAAGAATATGTTACATATACACCACGGAATACTATGAAGCTCAAAAAAGAATGAAATCACTTCCTTTGTAGCAACATGGATGCAACTGAGGCCATTATCTAAAGCAAATTAAAGCAGGAACAGAAAATAAAATAACATATGTTCTCATAAGCAGCAGCTAAATACTGAATACATATGGACATAAATATGAGAAAAATATTCTCTGGCGACTACTAGAGGAGGGGGGTGAGGATTGAAAAAACTCTCCACTGGTACTATATTTACTACCTGGGTAATGAGATAATTCATAGTCCAAACCTCAGCATCACACAGTATACCCATGTAACAAACTCACACATGTATCCACTGAACTTAGCTAAAAGTGGAAATAAAAATTTAAAAAATAATGATATAAAACATATAATACATTGTTGAAACAGGTTGTTGTAAAAACAGTGATTAAAAATAAAGTATAATAATTGTTAAATTTACTCAGAATTGTGAAAAGTAATAGAGCTAATGATGTAAAACTTGTAGAAACACGTGAATCTAGCCAGGAGTGGTGGCTCACGCCTGTAATCCCAGCATTCTGGGAGGCTGGGGCGGGCGGATCACAAGGCCAGGAGTGCAAGACCAGCTTAACCAATATGGAGAAACCCCATCTCTACTAAAAATACAAAAATTAGCTGGGTGTGGTGGCACATGCCTGTGATCCCAGCTACTCAGGAGGCTGAGGCAGAAGAACCGCTGGAACCCAGGAGGCAGAGGTTGCAATGTGCCAAGTTTGCGCCACTGCCCTCCAGCCAGGGTGACAGACTAAGACTCTGTCTCAAAGAAAAGAAAGAAAGAAAGAAAGAAAGAAAGAAAGAAAGAAAGAAAGAAAGAAAGAAAGAAAGAAAGAAGGAAAGAAGGAAAGAAGGAAAGAAGGAAAGAAGGAAAGAAGGAAAGAAGGAAAGAAGGAAAGAAGGAAAGAAGGAAAGAAGGAAAGAAAGAAGGAAAGAAAGAAAGAAAGAAAGAAAGAAGAAACGTGAATCATATTTTATAAAACAGAAGTAGAAAAATTGAAAAAAAAGTTATTTTTGTTTTTGATACAAAACAAGACAAAACTAAGAAAACTGCAAAAACATGAAGCCATCGTTGTGCTTTAAATAAGCTAAGAATTTCAGGTTACCTGATATGTCTATGTATATTCATGTGCTCAAGTATCTGTACTATATATGCATGCACATATACTTGTATGTGTTTACACACAGACATACATACATAGGAGTGTGAGAGAGAGAAAAAGAGGAGATTGAGAGACAGATACATTTATATACACATATGCAACTTAACTATTTTGTTTTGATATGTTGACCAATGTGTTTGCTTAGACATTAGCATTTTGCTAAATCAATTGATAATGCAGTTTTTTAACATAGTTTTTAGGCACTCATATTTTGAAATACATTTTGTTTCCCACCATGAGAGGATTCACTGCATCTTGATTAAGGTTGATAGTTAAGGTTAGCTTATGTAATTTTATTTCAGACAATCTACTAATCAAATCCTATTGGGTGGAGGTGCCAATTAGCCATTAACTACGAACAAAGCATATATGAAATGGCCATGAACAAACAATTAACAGCTTTTTGAGACATAATTTGTGGTAGTAACTTGTTGATGGTTTGTTAATATTTTTATTTTCTTTTTCATTACTTTAAAATTATTTAACTGTAGCTTTCTTTAAATATTACTTTTTATATTTGTGAAACAAAGCTTCCTCCATGACATTTGTCTTTGAGCATTGATAATAAGTATTCATTGTATTATTTATTTTTGTGCATTTAATAAATTAACTATAACTTTTAATACATGCATCTTTATCAATTCTCTAATTTCTAAATTACTTCTTTATATTTTTAATCAAAGTGCACCACTTATTATTAATGAGGTTCCATGAAGAATGAGAAAACTGTCTAAAACGAGTTCTGCTTTTTATATAATAACCTAATTTTATATAACAACCAAATTTTCATTAAATTTGGAAGTAAGCATTATGTTTCCAGTTTTACAAATGAAGAAACACTATCTCCCCTTTTGCTTCTCTACTCATTGTCTCCCCCCATCCCACTCCCATAGATACAGAGTAATATAGAGGAATGACCACAACCATTGAAAATCCCATTACAAGTAAATACCCAAAAGAGGGCATTCACTGTTGATGAGAACTAAGGAATCAATTAGACAAAATAACTTGGCCAGTTGTTGGTCAGCAGCTACCACTATTGGCTATCCTAGAGTTAGCACAGAAAGCATCAGAATGAAGTAAGTATGACAGCAGTAATGGCAGGTATGCAGTATCCTTACAGCATGAATTCCAATAGTGAAGTTATTACTACTTTTAATGTTCAATCTCTCAGCAACAAAAACACACACTGAGTCTACAATCCTTGAGGAGAGACTCTGGATACTTGGTGGCAAATGGAATATTTTGGATCTCTTCTACCATAGAAGGGGAAGCTGTCCATTTTTGAAAGGAAGAAACACATATTCCAAGAATATTAATTATGTTCCTGCATTCTGACCCTTAAGTAGCATCTTCTCCAGAGACTTATTTTTTTTTATTCACCTGCACAGAATTTCACATAAGATGTCAGATCAACGCACATACTTTACACAAAAAAGATGCATGAATGCACCCATGTCCATGGTATCCATTGAGTATTTCACAATAATGACATCAAAAATCTAGAAGCATATGGGAGCAATGGAATGCCCAGTCAAATGCATGGCAAAAGCACCAGTTTGATACTAATATTTTATAAGAGTGAGATACCACCCTGTAGAGTATATCAAAGACTTTTAAATGGTGATGCATCCCAGCAGGAAGAATGCATGATTCACAATTCAAGAGCTGGAAGCAAGTATAGGCCTACTTTTTAAAATGATTTCTCTTTATTTTCAGTTTTTATGGGTACATAGTGTGTGTGTGTGTGTGTGTGTGTATCTATCTATCTATCTATCTATCTATCTATCTATCTATCTATCTAAGGAATTATCCCACTTACCACCATCCTATGTAATGTTCTTGGGATCAATATAGGTGAAAATTATAGTAAGGAGGCAGGATTAGGCAGAAGGAAAGTCAGACTTGTGTTACACATTCAGCAAATAGCTTTGGATGGTGCAATTGAAAGATGCTTTAAGAGTTTTCCCATTTCAGATGGAGAGAGCAATGGACAGACTAGGGAAGAGGCATGAGCCTGGGGAAGTACTGCAGTGACTCTTGTGGGTTTGGAGATTTTTTATTCTAGAGGGGAAACATTTCTATTGTGGGAAATACAGCAAGAAAAACTACTGCTTTTGTTTAGGTATTTCAAGGACTTAGTGCCAATGGTCCGGCAGGCAAAAAGCGGATTCTTCATCTTGTCAGGAAGAACTGAACCTGATTATCAAGAGGAAGTAGGGAGGAATGCATTTGACATTTAGGTAGGCTATTTTTTTGTGCTTTTTGATACTCCTTTACCTAATTTTGATGTTTAGTGAATAAATCCAGCAACAGTGAGTTACAAAGATTATGCGACTTATGGCTCAATTTCTCGGGTATGAGGATGCACGTCATGCCAACAATAAGCCCACAAAGGCCATTAAAAGTTCTGTGTGAGCATAAGAGGAATCTGAGACAATAGACGAAACTATGAGTATTGGTTATAGTTCCAAGGGCAGCTGCAATGCCAGGGACTCTATCTAGTTCAAAACCTAAACTATCTTACTTCAGTTTCACCCAAGAAGTGATACATGAGAGGGCTGAAAGAAATGTTTCTGGACTCTATAAGAAGAGTGTATCTGAGCAGTACAAGAGTGGATTGTGGAGCAAGCTATGATGTACTATGACTCCACTACTGAGGATACTGCCAGAAAATTGCTCTCAGCTGTCAGTCCTCTTTTCACTGATGAAAAAGTACATCACCTAGGATCAGACCTCTTTCCTTGGACAGTCTTCATTCAGTGACTAATCAACCTAGATTAGTTCCCTTGAACCATATTGGAACAACTCTGAAGGGGGCTCCCTATTGGGTCAGCCACGTCATTACTGAGCCTGCACCCATAGCTCTGCCCAATCCTGCTTTCTTACTCTCTTGTTTAACAGCTACAAAAATCTAGTAAAACTCTTGGGTGGTAATTGCCATCTCAATGTCTGCCTTTCGAGCAATCCAACTTAAAGCACTTATAAGAAATTAATTGTGAGGCTGGATGAGGTGGCTCACGTCTGTAATCCCAGCACTTGGGAGGCAGAGGTGGGCGAATCAACTGAGGTCGGGAGTTCGAGACCACTCTTACCAACATGTAGAAACCCCGTCTCTACTAAAAATACATAATTAGCCAGGCATGGAGGTGCATGCTTGTAATCCCAGCTACTCGGGAGTCTGGGGCACGATAACCGCTTGAACCCGGGAGGTGGAGGTTGCCGTGAGCCAAGGTCGCGCCACTGCCCTCCAGCCTGGGCAACAAGAGCGAAACTCCGTCTCAAAAAAAAAAAAAAAAAAAAGAAACAAAACAAAAAATTCACCGTGTACCCAGCAATGTTTCAAATATTATATATATGTACTATATATATGTACACAATATTATATATATTTTATATACATGTATGCATATATGTAAATTCCCTTTGTTAATAGAAACACGTATATGAACGTATTATTTAATCAACTAGATAAGAAGTCTGTATGCTATTATAGAAAAGGTCATCAACATAAACAGTTTTTAAAAACTAAAAATAAACTGATACATCATGTGTATAGACACTCTGATTTAAAAATTACTATATTTATCATTGTAGTCTGTGTAGTCATAATCATTTGATGTAATAATAATTTTCAGAATATATTTGCCAGGAATTCAGATTTTCTTTGGTGTGAAAAGTAAATATAAAAGATAAAATAACCTTATTTTTTTCAGTACCTGAAAAAGTTTTTGCAGGCATGAAGGTTATTTGTTGTAATATTGGCTCTATTCTTAATATCTGTGATAGAAAAATGAGAGGAATATGAAATACTATTTTCTAAGAACTCAACAGTATCTTCTATTATTTGTTCTTCATCATAGTTGCTAATACGAACTCCTTTATTTCCATCAAGGAAACATTATTTTGAATAAATACTTTTTAAGGCAATGTTAATTTATAATAACATGAAAGTGAAAATAAGGTGTGACAGAAACCATTAAGGATTCTTCCAGGAGGATAAAGAAACTGTAGAAGTTAACACACTTTTATTTTTAAATTAAAATGCATTTAATTTAGAAAAAAATAGAAAAATAACTTTCTTTCAGTAGCAAGTTTTTTTGGAGTAAATTGTTCCAATTTAGAATTTTCTTTTGTTATGATAGAAAGTAGAGCAAAATGCCAAGGGTGATAAAATGTATAAGCCTTAGATAAAAATCACTGCTTCACTATTTAACCTTTTCTCCTCTTTCCAAGGTGATGTACAACAGTTTTCCTTAAGACATTTTAGGTAAAAATAACATTTATGCATGCAAGAAATATCTGTTTACTCTCATTTTTCCAAATTGACAGACAGCATTGTATGTTTTTATTGTGTAGAACAAGATCCATTAAAGTATTCAGTATAAATATACATTCTGAAATATTTTAATCTAGCTAATTTACAAATGCAGTACCTAAAAGATTTTACTGTTTTTAAGATCAATAACACAATTTATTATTTCCATATAATAAAGTATAATTATTCCTTGGGCCTGAAGAAATTTTCAGTTTTATATTTATATAATTTTACCTAGAAAACAAAGTACTAATGCCTCTCAAAATTTCTTCCAAAATAAGAAGTGATTGTCCAGAGCTACATCAATGACATAACAGTAACTTAAATGACATAAATTTTAATGAGAAACATCAGGAAGTTATTTTATCAATTTGCTAAACATTTTAATAAATAAATGTAGTCTCATTTTTTTTTCTTTATAGTATGGAGAAGAAGAAGAAGAAGAAAGAAATGTAGATTATTCTATTATTTAGCTGAGAAAAGCATGGAATTATATATAGTCACATATGAAAACATCTACTTGCTTACTGATATATAGATGAATAAAGGTTTACTTAAATTTATATAAATGTTATCCCTGGGAAAGAATTTTTTGGATAAGATATGGTAATAGCCCTGTCATTATGCAACAATCACTATGAAAGTGTAAATCTAGGAGAAGCTGTAGTGAATAGTAGACTTCTCCCGGTATTTCATTCCTTTGTGTATTCAACAGATAGTACAGAACCTTATCCAGTAGACATTTCAAAAATAATCTACACTTATCTTTTAAAATATGATTCCTTTGTCACATTATATTATATTTATATTATTTTTCCTCAGTGAGTAAAGTAGAAAGTATACTATACTCATTTTGTACTCTGTGAAAACTTAAAAGTAAATGATAAAAACATATTGATTAATTTATTCAAATAAAATACAAATGCTTTGATAATTCAGAAATTGTGTGTATTCAAATGAGCTAGATTAGCTATATGTATATGCTGTTGTCACGCTTTAAAATTTTAGCAATGTTATTTCTCACTTTTTTTTAAAAAAGCACAGTCAACAAGTAACAAAGGCAAGTAATGATTGTATAAAATTTTACAATACATGTAACTGATGACTGAATAATATCAATCATATATAAAGATCTTGAATCAACAAAGAACAGTTAAATCACCCAGTAGTAAAATTGTCAAATAATACAAAAATGCAGTTCAGAAAAGATAAGGACAAATATAAATAAGTATATAAAAACATACGCACATTGCAAGAAAATAGAAAACATGTAAGTGTGTGTGTGTGTGTGTGTGTGTATGTTTGTGTGTATCTGTGTCCTAACTGGTTTACTATGCTTTCCCTTTCCAAAAAAAAAAAAAAAAAAAAAAAACGATTTATTGTCTCTGTTATAGTGTCTTCTTCTCTCCATTTATCTAGTGATTTGTTAACCACTTTCCACAACAACAATACTGATTACAAATATGCAAGAAGACAAAGCGAGACTCCGTCTCAAAAAAAAAAAAAAAAAAAAAATGCAAGAAATAACCTAGAAGATTTACAAAAATTCCAGGAAGGATATCACAAATGTGATAATACACATAACTTTTCAGGTATGTTGAGTATTAATCAAATAAACAGTTGAGAATATGGGAAATGGGTTGCATATATATTTTTTCAGAAATTTGTTCAGCAACTGCGTGAATAAAACAAAGGATAAAGGGTGACTACAATGTTATTAGTTGGGTGATGTAAAGAGATTCAAATAGTGACAGCAATAGAAACGCACTTCCAGAAAAGTTTTAGAACACTTCTTGTTAAATTGTCTCATAGGTATTTTAAGAATTAGATTGCTGCATGAAATATAAATGTTTTCTCCATGTGTGATCTACTTAGTAATTGTGGTACATAGAAAATAAAATGATTTTTGTACATTAACTCTACCATTTCAATATGGTATCCAGAAATTTTTCAACTCATTTTCTTGGAATATTCATGTATAAAATAACAAACAAAATGATTATTTTGAATTTTACTTGCTAAATTCAGCATCATCGCTTCTCTTATTACATTAGTTTCTTATGTAATCTTTGAGGAATAACAGGCCTAATCGGGTTACATTCATCCAGTGTTGCATTTTTAAGCTTGTTTCTAACTTGTTATTTGACATAGATCTATATAGCTAAATATCTATCTATATTTTATCTATAAAAGAAAAGGACATTCTGCCATCATTATAGATTGTTTCTTCTATTTCTATTATATTTTTCTAATAGACTATATTTTCTATTTGCTTAATATCTTGAAATGTAGGAATATATTTCCTGTGATTGAACCATGAAATAAAATCCAATTTACTATGTTGCATAATCCTTTGAAAGTTCTTCTGGCTTCTACTTTTTAATATTTTATTTAAGATATTTGCTTCAGTATTGTTCTGTACTTTTAGGTTTTGGCATCAATATAATACCGAATCTGTTAAAGGAATTTCAAAGCTCTTCTATCCTTGCTGGCCTCTAAACAGTTTAAGTAACATTTGGCATTATCTATACCTTGAAGTTTTCAAATAATTGGCTTTTGAACCTGACGCTCTTTGGGAAAAGTAATTATTTGAGAATATTTTCAATTGCCTCTAAACTAATTGCCTGCCTGGATTTTCATTATTTTTACTGAATAATAATACTAATAATTAAAATACTAATAATTAGAATATATAAAATAACTTCAAATACATTTGGTTTATTTTATAATATTTCCTAATATAAAAGACATTACTGAGAACCAGCAGTAACTATTGAGAAAGAGTAATTTAAAAAACTACTAACCAACGTAAAAATGGGTAACACCTGAAAATGAACTTAAGAAAAGTTTTGTGGTACCTATGTAAAAAAGCAACTTAGAAAGTATTCATAAGAAACATAAATATACAAGGCTGAGGCAGGAGAATTGCTTGACCCCAGGAGGCGGAATTTGCAGTCAACCAAAGTCGCAACACTGCACTGCAGCCTGGGCAACAGAGCGAGACTCCGTCTCAAAAAAAAAAAAAAAAGAAAGAAATAGACATATTTTATGGTTAAGAATATTTTTAATTAGGGGATACCAGATATTCTACTCATTAGTGAATATATTAGAAAAAGTAGAGTTAGACGCATAACACATTGCTAAGAAATTAATAACAACACTGTAAAAGAAAGTGAATATAACCTTAGAAATATAAAAATAAATTAATTAATACCTAGTATAGAATAGGCACCACTAATGTAGTTCAGATCTGCTAATCAGATAGAGGTAAGAAAGAATTATGCACAATCACTGCCCCTTCATAAAATACACTATCATTCATGAACTATTCTGGTTTCTATGTTGTTTCTTGGTTAAATTCTAGCACTGACTTTTTACTTTTTTTTTTTTTTTTTTTTTTTTACTTAAGCTTGTGTTGTGTTTTGGACTTTCTGGACTGTCTGTGTTCAATTTTGTATTAGACATTTCTGCTAAATGAGGTTTTACATTATTTCTTGAATTCTGGAAACATTAAATAACAAGAATAAATCTATCCCATGGTTTGAGAAAATTACCTAGAAACACTCTACAATTTATTTTATAACTTAGCCAGTATTTACAATTTCTTGTCAGTGAATTTTAGTACTCACTTTCTAAAAAAACATCTATTTAATTTAGTTTTTCAATACACAGTTCTGGACTTCTTCAGATTATGGTGTTAAACATTGCACGAGATCTTTTTTCTCATTCTGATCTTATGAAAACATTTGATAAGCTACAAAATAATAGCTTGTTAGAAATATAAATGAATAAAATTCCAGTGAAACCCTTCTAAAACGTATCTAAAACGTATCCACTTTGGGAGGCCGAAGCGGGTGGATCAGGAGGTCAGGAGATCGAGACCATCCTGGCTAACACGGTGAAATCCCGTCTCTACTAAAAAATACAAAAAATTAGCCGGGTGTGGTGCCTGTTGCCTGTAGTCCAAGCTACTCGGGAGGCCGAGGCAGGAGAATGGCATGAACTTGGGAGGCGGAGCTTGCAGTGAGCCGAGATTGCACCACTGCACTCCAGCCTGGGCGAGAGCGAGATTCCATCTCAAAAAAAAAAAAAAAAAGCATCTAGGTCAACTAATCTTTATGTTGCAGAATCAGAGGAAAGACATACAAACTAAAGGGTGACATACATAGTATATTTGCTAGTGTAAAGGCAAATTTGTCAGTTTTATTGGCAAGCATTGACTATTGTGAGAAATTACAGTCCAAAAGAGTCTCAGACTTGAAGCCAATTCAAAATTATTTTCCAATTCTTTCCCACTGTACTGTCACCAAGCACACAAAGCTGAAGACTGGAGAAGTGTAGATGTGTAGAAAGAATAGTAATACCTATTTGAATAGAGAAAAGTGTTAATGCAGGATATTTTACATATTATAAAAAAAAAAACAGAGTAGAATAAAACTTAAAATGATTCCTGTCTTTATTCATACCGTTAGTAGTAATAGTATTTTCATACCATAGCTATATTTTTAAATTAAACTTAGCATATTAAATGTAACATAAACTACATATTAGTGTTACAGCATCATTAGCTATTAATGTTGTTTTCTTGGTAATAAAAGCAGAATCTTTATATATAATGGTTGAAAAAATTATGTAAAATGTATTATTAGCAAACAGTAAAAAGTACTATATAATATTAAGTAATGAGTTAAAAATATACAATATGGAATATATGCTAGTGAAAAGGTGTAATTATTAATTACAGATTCTAGAAATGGTAATATTTCTTTTATCAAAATATATTAAATTTAAGTTTAAGTACAAATTAACTGTGAAGCCCCATTAATGCATTAAGCCTGTGAACTTTGCTTCATATTGTCTTCTCCTTCAATAAAAGATTATGGAATGGGGATTGGGTCAAGACAGCAAACTAGAAGCAGCTCATGAGTGGTCCTCTCACTGAGAGGAAACAAAAGGGTTAGTGAACACTGACCCTACAAATCAATCATCTAAGAAACCACATTGGGATCTATTAAGGCAGCAAAGGGACTCAGAGAGCGCAGAGGAGTGAAGCTGGTCTGCAGCCTATCTGGAATAAACACAAAGTCAGGAGAAGCTGGGTAACACAGTAAAGTGTGAGTGAGTGAGAGTCCCCTGGGGGATTCAGACTCTCCACGCGTACCTGTGCAAGCCTGGGAACAGGAGAATAATCTTGGCTTCCACAGCAAATCCCTCACCCTGCCCGACCCCCACATGCTTCTGAACTGAGGCAGCGGTGGAGAAGCAAAAGGAAATTTTGCAGTGGCAACTCTCAAGTCCAAGAGGATTTCTACAAGCCTTGGACCCCAGATAACACTGGCATCAGTGCCAAAGCCCCAGTAGAGGTTTCAGTTGCGGTGCTTGGGGGCAGTAAGATTGCCCCACAAAGCCCTCTCCAGATGACTCATTCTTGGCTTCAGCATCTGGCCCAGATGTCCCACTTCTGTCTGAACTCAGCTGGTAGCTGCTGCTTCCTCTTGCCCTGGGAAACACATGGATGGCAGATTAAGTGACTACACCCAACCCCCACCACTGGTAGACAGAAAGGCAAAGCCTGATAAAGCTTCCATTCCAGGGGTCATGCTTCTGTCTGAAATTAGCTGGTGGACAGATCCTCTTGTTGTCCTGGGAAACACCTGGACCTCAAGGTGGGTGACTCTAGCTACCACCACGTTTTGTAGCAGTCAGGCCACACCTGCTAGAAGTAGTAGTCCTAATTCTGCTTAAATTCTGCCAAGGAGTACAGCCTCCTGTTGCCTCAGGAAGCACGAGCAAGGCAGAACGGGTAACTCCACTCACCCCGGCCTCGAGTAGTCAGATGAGTCATACTGAACTAGAATTTCCAGCCCATCAGTCTCTCTTCTGTCTTAACACTACAAGAAAGCGAACCCCATGTTCCCCTAGGAGGCACCTGAACAGTAGATTAGGTGACCCAACACCCCCCCCACAACTTATAAACAAATGGGACTTTCTACCTTGGGTGGTACCCAGGAAGGGAGGAGCCCTCAGTCTCAAATAATTGAGAAAGATAAAATGCCTGGTTTTCAGACTGGTGGATAAGTAGGGTGTGCCTCACTCTGCAGAGCTGACCTGGCACGTATACTGCCTGCCTGCCAACAGTGGCCCCTGCCTGAGGGAACCGTGTGGACAAGAACAGCAAACAAAAGAAACATGGTCACAGAGCCATTGATCAGAGGGGTCTCCTCCAAGGCCCAGGAGTGAGCTAGATGAGGGGATCATCTCTCCCTCCCCACAACTTGGCACTTGGTGCCAAGTGTGCCAAGACACAAAAGAGCTCTCAGCAGAGTAAGATCTTATCTGCTAGCGGACACCTTTAAGCATTACTTACTGGATTGCAGCCAAAAAGACAACACCGAAACATTTCACCAGTATATGGAATCTGTGAAAACTAAAACATGTCCTGCCATGTCTGTCGGAATATGTGAGTGAGAAAAAATGCCACTGCCACCAACCAGATGAAACACTTTGGCTGGAAACCCCATCAGAAAGTTGAGGCCAGTGGACCCAAAACACCTTGGCCCCTTCGACACAGCATGTTCCTAACCCAAAAAGCCAGAGAACAAAGTTGGCAGCCCAGTATCAATACCTAGAGTTAGCACATGCAGAACATGCAGCACAGGAGTGCGGAGCTGAGCCTTGGCCCTCTGACATCTTCCAGAGTTAAAGTTAGTCAAGCGAATCTGCCTTATACCAAAACCAAACCCCCAAGGGCATCAAAGAAGATAAAAGCAAAATAACTTCTTTCAAAGAACAGCAACTTCAAAAATCAAAAGAATATTGGCCCACGCAGAAAAGAAAAAAACAGAGCAAGAATTTAGGAAAGTGAAAAAGACAGAGTGTCTTTTTACCTCCAAATGACTGCACTCGTTCCCAGGAATGGTTCATAACCAGGCTGAAGGGTGAAATGCCAGAAATAGAGTTCAGAATATAGATAGGAATAAAGATAATCAAGGTTTAGGAGAAAGTCAAAACCCAATTAGAGAAATCTAAGGAATACAATACAATGATACAAAATCTAAAAAACAAAATGGCAATTTTAAGAAAGAACTAAACTTATTTTATAGAGCTGAAATATTTAGTAGAATTTTGTAATACAATTGCAAGTATTAACAGTAAAATATAACTAATTGAGAAAAGAATTTCACAGCTGGAAGGCTGGTTCTCCAAATGGAACCGGTCAGACAAAAATAAATAAAAAAGAAAAAAGAATGAACAAAATCTCTGAGAAATATGGGATTATGTA
Organism: Macaca fascicularis; assembly: GCF_037993035.2. Classification (NCBI taxonomy): domain Eukaryota; kingdom Metazoa; phylum Chordata; class Mammalia; order Primates; family Cercopithecidae; genus Macaca; species Macaca fascicularis. Next base: position 60,089,654 of record NC_088391.1, on the reverse strand, counting down.
AAAAGACCAAGTCTATGACTCATTGGTGTCCCTGAAAAAGAAAGTAAGAAAGCAAGCAATCTGGAAAACATATTTGAGGGCATCTTCAGGGAAATTTTCCCCAATTTAACAAATGAGGTCAACATTCTAATTGAAAAACTGCAGAGAATTCCTGCGAGATACTATAGACTGCAACTATCCTCAAGACACATGCTCATGAGATTCTCCAAGGTCTACCATTACACACACACACACACATATATATATAATTATATAACATATATATTATATATAGCATATAATTATATATGTTTACATATGTTTATATATAATTATATTATGTATATGTTTATACATATACACACACACACGTATATATATTTGGCAACTAGAGAGAACAAGCAGGTTACCTACAAAGAGAACTCAATAACGCTAACAGTGAACCTTTCTTCAGAAACCCTACAAGCCAAAGAGACTGAGGGCCTATATTTAGCATTCTTGAAAAAAAAAAAGAAAAACTCCAATAAAGAATTTCATATCTGTTTCATATCTGGCCAAACTAAGCTTGAAAAATGAAAGAGAAATAAGATCATTTTCAGACAAGTAAATGCTAAGGGAATTCATTGTCACCAGATCTGCCTTACAAGAAGTCCTTCAGGGAGTAATAAATATGAAATCAGAAGACTAGTAACAGCCACCACAAAAACACAATTAAATATATAGTCCATTGACACTGTAAAGCAACTACAAAATCAAGCCTGCATAATAACCAGCTAAAAACACAATGACAGGATCAAATCTTCACATAACAAAACTAATCTTTAATGTAAAGAGGTTAAATGCCCCAATTAAAAGACACAGAGTGTCAAGTTAGATAAAGAAGCAAGACCCAATGTTATTCTCTCTTCAAGAGACCCATCTCACATACAATGATACTTATAGGCTCAAAGTTAGGAAATTGAGAAAAAGCTACTAATTTACAAGAAAGAAAAGCTATTCTAATTTCAGACAAAAAGGACTTTAAATAAACAATAACTTAAAAAGATAAAGAAGAGCATCATTACATCCTGGCAAAGGATTCATTTAATCCAACAAGAATACTTAACTATTCTAAATATATATGCATGCAACACAGAAGCATCCTGAGTTATAAAATAAGTTCTTAGAGACCCACAAACGGACTTGGATAATCACATAATAATAGTGGGAGACTTCAATACTCTGCTGACAATATTAGAGAGTTAATCAACAACAACAACAACAAAAATTCATAAAGGTATTTGGGACCTAAACTCGACACTTGAATAAATAGACCTAACAGACATATAAAGAACTTTCCACTCAGTAACAACAATATATACATTATTTTTATATTCACATGGCACATCCTTTAAAATTAACCACACAATTAGCCACAAAACAATTCTCAGCAAATTAAACAACAACAACAAAAAAATCACACCAACCACACTATTGGACTACAGCACAATAAAATAAAAAATAATACTAAGAAGATTTCTCAAAACCACATGATAACATGAAAATTAAACAATGGGCTCCTCAATGACTTCTTGGTAAACAATGAAATTTAGAGAAAAATAAAGAACTTATTTGAAACTTATCAGAACAAGGATAAAACCTACGAGAATCTCGGGTCACAATGAAAGCAATGTTAAGAGGGACGTTTATAATGCTACATGCCCACATCAAAAAGTTAAAAAGGTCTCAAATTAACAACCTAACATTGTACCTGGAAGAACTAGAAAAACAAGAGCACACCAACCCAAAGCTAACAGAAGATAAGAAATATCCAAAATCAGCGGTGAACAGAATGATATTGAAACCTGAAAAACCATACAAAAGATCAAAGAAACCAGAAGTTTGTTTTTTGAAAAAATAAGTAAGATTGAAAGAAAACTATCTAGACTACTAAAGAAAAAAGAGAGAAGATCCAAATAAACACAATCAGAAATGTCAAAGGAGACATACCACCAACCCCACAGAAATATAAGAAAACCCTCAGAGACTATTGCAAACTCCTCTATGAACACAAACTAGAAAACTTATCAGTAATAGATAGATTCCTGGAAACATACAACCTTCCAAGATGGAACCAGAAAGAAACTGAAACCCTGATCAGACCAATAATGAGTTCCAAAATTGAATCAGTAGTAAAAATCCTATCAATCAGAAAAAAAAAACAGGAACATACATATTCATAGCTGAAGTCTACCAAATGTTCAATGAAAAACTGCTACTATTTCTACTGCAACTCTTCCAAAAATCTGAGTTGGAGGGATTCTTCCCTAACTCATTGTATGAGGACAGCATCATTCTGATGCCAAAACCTGGCAGAGAGACAACAACAACAAGAGCAAAAAAAAAAAAAAAAAAAAAAAAAAGCTTCAAGCCAATATCCTTATGAACATAAATGCAAAAATTCTCAGCAAAATACTAGCAAACAATAATCTAGCAGAATATCAAAAAGCTAGTCTACTATCATCAAGTCGGCTTTATTCCTGGGATACAGGGTTGGTTCAACATACACAAATCAATAAATGTGATCCATCACAAAAACAAGACTGAAAACAAAAATCATATGAGCCTCTCAATCGATGCAAAGACTTTCAATAAAATTCAACATTTTTCATGTTGAAAACCATCAACAAACTAGGCATTGAAGAAACAAACCTCAAAATAATAAGAAACATTTATGACAAGCATACAGCCAACATCTTACTGAATGGGCAAAAGCTGGAAGCATTCCTCTTGAGAACCAGAACAAAACAATGATACCTACTTTCATCACTCCTATGCAACATAGTACTGGAAGTCCTATGTTAGAGCAATTGAGAAAGAGAAAGAAATAAAAGGCATCAAAATAAGAAAGGAGAAAGCCAATCTATCCATCTTTGCAATAGATATGATTTTATTTGTAGAAAACCCATAGTATCTGCCCATAAGCTCCAAGATCTGTTAACAACATCGGCAGAGATTCGGGATACACAATCAACGTACAAATTTGTAGCACTTCTGTATAGCAACAACATCCAAGCTACATACCAAATGAAGGACTCAATCCCATTTATAGTAGACAAACACACACATGCACACACACATACGCGCGCGCACACACACACACAAAATACCTAATAATACTGCTAACCAGGGAGATGAAAAGCCTCTTAAATGAGAATTACAAATCACTTCTTAGAAAAATCAGAGATGAAATAAACAAATTGAAAAATATTCCATGCTCCTGGGTAGAAAGAATCAATAGTCTTAAAATGGCCATACTGTGCAAAGCCAATTACAGATTCAATGTTTTCCTTTCAAATACTAACAGTATTCTTTATAGAATTAGAAAAAAAGTTTTAAAAAATCATATGAAATGAAATTCTGCCCCCAAAGTCAAAGCAATCATAAACAAAAAGAATAAAGCTAGAGTTGGAGGCATCATGTTACCCAACTTCAAACTATACTACAAGTCTACAGTAACCAAAACAGTGTAGTACTGGTACAAAAACAGATAAATAGACCCATAGAAAAAAATAGAGAGCCCAGAAATAAAGCTGCTCACATACAATTATCTGAACTTCAACAACAACAACAAAAAATCAATGGAAAAAAGACTATTTTATTAATGGTGCAGAGATAATTGGCTAACCATATGCAGAAGATTGGATTGGGACCTCTTCTTTAAACAGTATACAAAAATCAACTCGAGATTGATTAAAGATTAAATGTAAAAAACTATAGAAACTCTTGAAGAAAACCTAAAAGATACCATTCTGGATATAGGCCCTTGAAAATATTTTATGATGAAGATGCCAAAAGCAATTGCAAAAACAACAAAAAATTGACAAGTGGGACCTAATTAAGCTAAAGAGCTTCCATGCAACAAAAGAAACTATCAACAGAGTAAACAAACAACCCAAAGACAGTGAAAAAAATCTTTGCAAACTATGCAGCTGACCTTACAAAATTTTATTTATGTTTAATATTTATTTTTAAAACTATTATTTTTTAAATTTTTGTGGATACATATTAAGTGTATATACATATGTTTATGAATTACGTGATATATTTTGATACAGGCATACAATATGAACTAATCACATCAAGGCAAACAAGATATTCCTCATCTCAAGCATTAACCCTTTGTGTTTCAAACAATTCAATTACGTTTTTTGAGCTATTTTTTAAAATGTACGTTTAAATTATTTTTCACTGTAGCCATTCAGTTGTGCTAGCAAATACTAGGTCTTATTTACTCTATTTTATGTACCCATTAGCTATTTCCCCATACACCCCCTCACCCATTCCTGACTATTTTTCCCATCTTCTGGAAATCCTCATTCTACTCTTTATTTTCAGAAGTTAATTGTTTTCTTTCATAAAGGTATTTGGGACCTAAACTCGACACTTGATTAAATGGACGTAACAATTGTTAGTAAATTGTTGTAAATCTTAGCACCCACAGATGAGTGAGAACATGTGATATTTGTCTTTCTGTGCCTGGCTTATTTTACTTCACATAATGATCTCCAGTCCCATCCCTTTTATTGCAAATGGCAGGATCTCATTCTTTTCTATAGTGGAATAGTGCTGCATTCTGTATATGTACCATGTTTTCTTCATCCATTCATCTCTTAATGGACAAAAGCAGCTAGCAAATCTTGGCTATTGTGAATAGTGCTCCAAAAAAACATGAGGTTTCAGACATCTCTTCAACATACTGATTTCCTTTCTTTCAGAATTTGCCTAGAAGTGGTATTATTACCAGAAAGAGGTCCTGATCCAGACCTTGAGAGAGGATTCTGGGATCTCACGTGTGAAAGAATTCAAGGCAAATCAATAGAGTAAAGTGAAATCAAGTTTAGTAAGAAAGTAAGGAAATAAAGAATGGCTACTCCATAGGCAGAGCAGCCCCAAGGGCTGCAGTTTGGCTAATTTTATAGTTATTTCTTGATTATACTCTACACAAGGGGTGAGTTATTCATGAGTTTTCTGGGAAACAAGTGGACAATTCCTGGAACTAAGAGTTCCTCCCCTTTTTATACCATATAGAGTAACTTCCTGACATTGCCATGGCATTTGTAAACTCATGACACTGGTGGGAGTGTCTTTCAGCATATTAATATATTATAATTAGTGTATAATGAGCTGGGAGAATGATCAGAGGTCACTTTTACTACCACCTTGATTTTGGCGGGATTCAACCAGCTTCTTTACCACATGCTATTTCATCAGCAAGATCTTTGTGACTTGCATCTTGTGCTGATCTTCTATATCACCCTAAGAATGCTTTAACCTCCTGGCAACGTAGCCCAATAGGTCTCAGCCTTATTTTTCTCACCCTTTATTCAAGATGGAGTAGTTCTGGTTCAAATGCTTCTGACAGGATTGCTGGATTATATGGTAGCTCTATTTATAGTATTTTAAGGAAACTCCAAACTGTTCTCCATAGTGATTGTACTAATTTACATTCTTAGCAACATCATATGAGTGTCCCCTTTTCTCCATGTTTTCGCCTGCATTTGTTACTGCCTGTATTTTGAATATAAGCCGTTTTCACTAGGATGAGACAATATCTCATTGTAGTTTTAATTTGTGTTTCTTTGATGATCAATTATACTGAACACCTTTTAATATATCTTTTTGCTATTTGTGTGTCTTATTTTGAAAGATGCCTATTCAGACCTTTTGTCCAGTTTTTGATTGAATTATTAGGTTTTTTTTATAGAGAGAGTTGTTTAGGCTCCTTTTATATTCTGTTTATTATTCCTTTATCAGTTGGGTAGTTTGCAAATAAATTATCCCTCTATGAGGGGTTTCTCTTAAATTTGGTGATTGTTTCCTTTGCTTTGCAGAAGCCTATTAACTTGATGTGCTTTCAACTTTCCATTTTTACTTTGATTGCCTATGCCTGTGGGTTTTGCCCAAGAAGTGTTTGCCAAGATCAAAGTCCTGAAGAGTTTCTAAAACGTTTTCTTTTAGTAGTTTCATAGTTTGAGGACTTAGATTTAAGTAATTAATACATTTTTTTGTATATGGTGAGACATAGGGGTATAGTTTCATTCTTCTGCATATAGATATCCGGTTTCCCCAGTACCATTTATTGAAGAGATGGTCATTTCCACAATTTATGTTCTTGGAAACGTTCTAAAAAAAAGTCACTGTAGATGTAAGGATATGTTTCTGGATTATTTATTCTCTTGCACTGTTCTATGTGTCTGTTTTTGTCCAGTACCTTACTGTTTTGGCTACTTTAGCTCTGAAATATAACTTAATGTCAGGTAATGTGGATACTCCAGTTTTTTGTTTTGTTTTGTTTTGTTGTGTTTTGTTTTTGCTTAGATTAGCTTTTACTATTCTGGGTCTTCTTCTTATTCCATATGAATTTTAGGATTTTTTTCTATTTCTGTGAAGAATGCCATTTGTATTTAGTGGGGTTTTTATTAAATCTGTAGATTGATTTGGATAGTATGGATAGTATGAATATTTTAACAATATTAATTGTTCCAATCCATGAATATTGAGTATCTTATCATTTCTTTGCATTCTATTCCACATCTTGCAACATTATTTCATAATTTTTATTGTAGAGGCCTTTCACTTCTTTGAATAAGTGAATTCCTATTCATTTTATTTGTAGCTATTGTAAACAGGATTACTTTTTCATTTCTTTTTCAGAATGGTTGGTATTGGCATATAAAAATGCTACTAATTTTTATGTATTGATTTTGTATCCTGAAATATTACTGATTTTTTCAGTTTTAATAGTTTTTTTGGTGAAGTTTTACTTTTTCTTCAAAATACAATATCATATCATCTCCAAAGAGGGCAATTAGACTTTTTCATTTTCAATTCATATATCTTTTATTTGTTTCTCTGGACTGATTGCTCTGGGTAAAACTTCCAGTACTACATTGAATGACAGTGGTGACAGTGGATATCATTGTTGTATTCCAGATATCAGGGAAAAGTTTTCTGTTTTTCCCCATTCTATAGGATGATAGCTGTGGGTCTGTCATATACTGCTTATATTATGTTGAGGTATGTTTCCACTATACTCAGTTTTATAAGGGTTTTTTAACTAACAGGGAATATTGAATTTTATCAAATACCTTTTCAGTGCCAATTGAAATTATCATATTTTTTTCCTTCATTCTGTTACTATAATGCTTAATATTATTTAATTTGCTTATGTTGAACCCTCCTTGCATCCCTGGGATAATTCTACTTGTAATGATGAATGGTTTTTTAATGTGTGATTGAATTACATGTTCTAGTATTTTGTTGATGATTATTGCATTAATGTTCATCAGTGATATTGGGCTGTAGATGTCTTTTTTTTTTTTTTGATGTATTTTTCTGATTTTGGTATCAGAAGTAATGTTGGTTTCATGCAATGAGTATGGCAATATCCTGTCTGTATTTCTCAGAATAGTTAAAGTGGCACATGTATTAGTTCTTCTGTAATGTTTGGTAAGTTTGAATTGTATTTGATAAAATTCAATATTCCCTGACTTTCTTCATCAGTGAAGTCATCAAGTTCTATGCTTTTCTTTGTTCAGAGATTTTTTATTACACCTTCTGTCTCATTACTTGTTATTATTGTGCTTAGGTTTTGGATTTTTTCATGGTTCAATCTTAGTAGGTTGTATGTGTCTAGGAATTTATCCATTTCTTAAAGATTTTGCAATACAGTGGAATTTAGTTACTCGTAATAGCCACTAATGATTCTTTTAATTACTAGGATGTCAGTTGTAACGTCTCCCTTTTCTTCTCTAATTTTCTGTATTTGAGACTGCTCTCCTTATTCTTAATTATTCTGCCTAAAGGTTTCTCACTTTTAAGTTTTCAAAAATTTAACTTTTTGTTTCACTGACCTTTTGTATTTTCTTCATTTCAATTTTATTTATTTATGCTCTGATTTTTGTCATCACCTTTTTCCCACTAATTTTGGAATTGGTTTGCTCTTACATTTTGATTTTGGTCAGATGCATCATTATGTCGTTTAGTTGAAGTTTTTCTTTTTTTAAGTAGACACTTATAACTTTTCCCCTTAGCACTGATTTTGCTGTATTCCACAGGTTTTGGAATGTTGAGTTTCTATTATCATTTGTTTCAATACGTTTTTTCATTTTTTTTCTTAATTTCTCCAATGATCCGCTAGTCATTCAGGAACATATTGTTCATTTTCCATGTATTTGTATGATTTCCAAAATTCCTCTTGTTATTTGTTTCTGGTTTTATTCCATTGTTGTCAAAGAAAATGCTTAGTATTAGCTCATATTTTTAAAAAGTTAAGACTTGTTTTTTGACCTAACATATTGTCTATCTAACCTTGAGAATAATCTATATGCTGAAAAGTAAAATGTGTATTCTGTAGCCATTGGATGAAATGTTCTGTGTATATTAGGTTTGTTTGGTCTATAGACCAAACATATAAGTCTAATATTTCTTTGTTGAATTTTTTTCTGAAATATCTGTCCAATACTGACAATGGGTTACTGAAGTCTCCAGCTGTTATTGTATTGGGATCTCTCTCTCTCTCTAGCTCTAATAATTTATGCATTATGCATCTGATGCTCATGGATAGGAAGAATCAATATCATGAAAATGGCCATACTGCCCAAGGTAATTTATAGATTCAATGCCATCCCCATCAAGCTACCAATGAGTTTCTTCACAGAATTGGAAAAAAACTGCTTTAAAGTTCATATGGAACCAAAAAAGAGCCCACATTGCCAAGACAATCCTAAGTCAAAAGAACAAAGCTGGAGGCATTACACTACTTGACTTCAAACTATACTACAAGGCTGCAGTAACGAAAACAGCATGGTACTGGTACCAAAACAGAGATATAGACCAATGAGACAGAACAGAGTCCTCAGAAATAATACCACACATCTACAGCCACCTGATCTTTGACAAACCTGATAAAAACAAGAAGTGGGGAAAGGATTCCCTATTTAATAAATGGTGCTGGGAAAATTGGCTAGCCATAAGTAGAAAGCTGAAACTGGATCCTTTCCTTATTCCTTATATGAAAATTAATTCAAGATGGATTAGAGACTTAAATGTTAGACCTAATACCATAAAAACCCTAGAAGAAAACCTAGGTAATACCATTCAGGACATAGGCATGGGCAAGGACTTCATGTCTAAAACACCAAAAGCAACGGCAACAAAAGACAAAATTGACAAATGGGATCTAATTAAACTAAAGAGCTTCTGCACAGCAAAACAATCTAACATCAGAGTGAACAGGGAACCTACAGAATGGGAGAAAATTTTTGCAATCTACTCATCTGACAAAGGGCTAATATCCAGAACCTACAAAGAACTCAAACAAATTTACAAGAAAAAAACAACCAGCCCCATCAAAAAGTGGGCAAAGGATATGAACAGACATTTCTTAAAAGAAGACATGCATACAGCCAACAGACATGAAAAAATGCTCATCATCACTGGCCATCAGAGAAATGCAAATCAAAACCACAATGAGATACCATCTCACACCAGTTAGAATGGCGATCATTAAAAAGTCAGGAAGCAACAGGTGCTGGAGAGGATGTGGAGAAATAGGAACACTTTTACACTGTTGGTGGGACTGTAAACTAGTTCAACCATTGTGGAAGACTGTATGGCGATTCCTCAAGGATCTAGAACTAGAAGTACCATAGGACCCAGCCATCCCATTACTGGGTATATACCCAAAGGATTATAAATCATGCTGCTATAAAGACACACACACACGTATGTTTATTGCGGCACTATTCACAAGAGCAAAGACTTGGAATCAACCCAAATGTCCATCAGTGACAGACTGGATTAAGAAAATGTGGCACATATACACCATGGAATACTATGCAGCATCAAAAAGGATGAGTCTGTGTCCTTTGTAGGGACATGGATGCAGCTGGAAACCATCATTCTTAGCAAACTATCGCAAGGACAGAAAACCAAACACCGTATGTTCTCACTCATAGGTGGGAACTGAACAATGAGATCACTTGGACTCGGGATGGGGAACACCAGGGCCTATTATGGGGAGGGGGAAGGGGGGAGGGATTGCATTGGGAGTTATACCTGATGTAAATGATGAGTTGAAGGGTGCTGATGAGTTGATGGGTACAGCACACCAACATGGCACAAGTATACATATGTAACAAACCCGCACGTTGTGCACATGTACCCTAGAACTTAAAGTATAATAAAAATAAAAATATAAATATAAATAAAAATAAAATAAAATAAAAAGGAAGAAATTTAATGAGACTGGTGTATAGAAAGTTATCAGAAAATGTTCACTTTGATTTATATACAGCAACAAACATTTGGGAAAAAACACACACACATTAAAAACAGATGCTTAAAAATAATTTGAATAAAATGATGCAAAATTTGTTTACTTCAAACAAATAAAAAATACTGCACAGAAATGAAAAAAGTTTAATAATTTGAAGAAATAATATAATTATAATTTGGAGTACTTAATATTGTCAAGATGTAAATTTCCCTTAAAATAATCTATGAAGTCAATTAAGTCTCAGATGGAGATTTGACTTGATGTAAAACTCAGGTCATTTTATAGAATTTGGCAAACTGACTCTGTTACTCATTTGGCATACAAAGGACATAAGAGGCTAAGACCTTATTGAAAATGAGGAAGAGAAATAATGTTACAGGAAATACAATATTAGATTCCAAGACTATTAAAAATATTGCAATTTAGAGATTATGGTATTCAAATGTGGATAGTCAAAAAGATAAATAAATATAAATATATTTTAAAAATAGACCTGGCCAAGCACAGTGGCTCATGCCTATAATCCCAGCACTTTGAGAGGCCAAGGTGGACAGATCGTTTGAGTCAAGGAGTTCAAAGACCAACCAGCACAACATGGTGAAATACTACTTCTAGAATTTTACAGAACCGGCCATATTTTAGCAGATCAGTTTCACTAGTTAATTTCTGTCTCTACAAAACATACAAAAATTAGCCAGACATGATGGCACATGCCTGTAGAATCAGCCACTCAGGAGGCTGAGAAGTAGGAGGATCACTTGAGCCTAGCTTATTGAGGCTGCAGCAAGCCTTGATCGAGTCACTACACTCCAGTCTGGGAAACAGAGTGAGACTTTGTCTCAAAACACACACATATATGACATTCCATATTTGACAATATCAATGATATTTAATGGGACAGGAAAATCTTGTTAATAAATCATGATGGATCAACACAATATCTATTTGGTAACAGTTAACCTTATTCCCTACTTCATACCATGTACAAAATTTGATTTGAAATTATTCATCAATCTAGTTATGAAGTTTAACATTGTAAAGCTTCTAGAGTATAGTAAAGAAGAATATATTTGTAACTCAGGTGTGGGAGATTTCTTGGTCAGGTTTCAAAACTCATAATAGGAAGGTTAGACTTATAAATTATTTTTAAAAACTACTATTTATGAAAGGTGTTATTAAGCAAACTAAAAGGCTAATCAAAGAGTTGAAGAAAATAGAGGCAATGTATTTGCCAGGCAAATGCTTATATTGAGAATATTTAAGGAAATTCTACAAATTGATAATAAAATGTTATATAATCCAATTTAAATAATGGATAAAAGCCTTCAATAAGCATTTCTCCAAAAAAATCAACATCTTTAGTAAACAGTATTACTGAAATACACATTTAATATTGAATTACTGCTATATCCCATTAGAATGACCAGAATTGAAAGAATAATAAAACCAACTAAATAAGTGAAATGTTAGCTGCAAAGAATACAATTTTTTTAAGCAGGTTCCAATTAATTTGAGCACATACCTACTGTAACCAAGCACTTCCCCCCCGCAGGTGAATATCCACAAGAAATGAGAATATATTTACATCAAAATATACATATCTACATTTTCAAGATGCTCCAGATTATTTACAGAAGTTTCACTTATAAAAACCCCAAATTGGAAACAGTCAAAATGTTCATCATCAGGAGAACAGATAAACTAATTGTATATTCATTCAAATTCATTCAATATTAAACAAAAATTAAAGTGATACATGCAACTGCATACATTTAAGTTAATGAAGATAACTTGAGCCAAATAAACTGCCCACAAGGAAGTTAATGTTTATATTATGTGATAATATTTATAAGAAGTTCTAAAATAAGCAATATTAGTCTATCTTAACAGAATTTAGAGGAATGATTATGAAGGCAGGTGGGAGAATTGAATGGCAAGGGTAACAAAGTCCCTAGGTTAAAGAAAATATTCTGTTTTAATCTGGGTGGTTTTCACCCAGGTGTAGACATATACTGTATAACATTCACTAAGATGTACAATTAGGAATCATGCATTTTGTTTTTGTAAACTGTGCTCAACTTTTTTAAAGGAAAGGGAAAAAAGAACAGCAACAACAACAAAAGCAGCCTCCTGCCTGAGAAGTCTCTTATAAATAAGAAGTGGAAAAGAACAGAAGAAAAACAGGAATGACAAGATCACGTTCCAAAAAGGCTTGAATACATGGAAATTTATTATTAGCTACCTTGATCTGCAAAATCATAGAGGATATATGCTTCCAGAAAGAGAAAATGACTGATTTTATAAGAGGAATTTAGCTGCTTGAGCTCAGTATATCACCTCCATTTATTATCAGCATGCCATCAGTAAATAGCTATCTGTTCTCAAAGGAAGTAATAACTTGAAAGTAATCTTCATAAACTTTTTTTATGCCATGCTATGTTATGTGATGTAAAGGTACTTTAAAGGAATAAGGTGGCATGAGAAACGAATATTTAGGGATATCAGAAAACTACCCCAAGAAACAGGAAAATTGTCAAGAAACAATTCTATAGATTCTCCAAGAAACTAATGGCAAGATGGTTTTATTTAAAAAAACATGAAAGTAGAGCTACCAAGCAAAGAAAATCCAGGGAACAAATATATAAATGCAATTTTATTAACTTACAGCCATTGTGAAGCCTCCACAAGAAAGAAAAATACAACTGAAGCCTTGCTAGGAAAATTGAAGTCAATCTTGAAGGAAATACAAAGGTAAATGAAAATAAAATAAATTATCAAATATAGATATGAAATAAGTCTAAAAGAGGGTAACTACATGCACAAACTTATTCAATCTTCTATTTACTATGCATTTATTGGGCACCTGTTATGTGCCAGTCATTGTTGCCAGTACTTTAATACAAAAATTTCTGTTCTCATATTGCTTACAGTGTAGTAGAGAATGGAATTCTAGGTTTGGTGATGGGATGAATGGCCAGCAATTGAGTTCTCATGTGCCAGGAGTTATTCTAAAATTTGTACACCTAATTTTCATATAAACCCACAAAGCAGTATATTAGTGTTCCCACTTTACAAATCAAGAAAGTGAAATTCAAGAAATTTAGGTAACCTGTCCAACATTATAGAGACAGGATTTGTTTCTGTTGTCCAAATCCCTAGCCGTTAATATGATATAGCACCCTTCTAAGAGCAGAAAGGAACAAATGAATATGGGGCTACTGTTTAATGAAAGAGAAAAGCAGATTACAGAGAGGAATGTAAATGACATATAGTATATATATTTATATTTATAGTATATATAGAGTATATATAAAATATATTTATATATTATATATTTATATATAGTATATATTTTATATATTATATATTTTATATAGTATATATATTTATATTATATATTATATATTTATATATAGTATATTTTTATATAGTGTATATTAATATATGCTGTATATGCATATATTTCATTAATGAAATAAAATTATAATGTTAGACAAAGGTAGGTTGTAATGACTGACGTAGGTTTAGGAAAAAAATCAATACACAAATTTACCCGTATTTCATAGCAAGAATTAGATTTTTTTGTTTGTGAAATTTAAATGTGCAATAAAAACACAATGTTCTCAGCCCATAATGTTTCTTCCTACTACATTAAGCATTAGTGGAATTGTAAGTACCAAATACCTCTCATAAAACAAATATTAAACAAATTTTTAAACTTTTCTCAATTCCATGACAGTTTTCTTTTCTTCTTTAAACTCATTAAGAAATAAAAATAACAAAGATTGAATAACTGTATTTGGTAACTTCATTTCTATTTCTTTCTTCACTCCATAGACTGTAATGTTTTATAGATAGGAATCTCATTCAGTAATTTTGTTTTAATACTATTTTTAAATTTTTCCTGATAATATGTCCAAATTATTGAAAAGAAAACTACTTTAAAAGACTACCTTGACATATAATTAACATAGCAAAATTTTACTTTTTCAAAAACATTTTTAAATGTGCTATTCTCTGGTTTTGATTGTATAATATATATCTCTTCCTTAAAATAAATAAGGGATTTTTTTGTTATTTATGTCTTCTGCTATTTTAAATTAACTTTATGTATAATCAAATCATGCACATATGCATACATTTTTGTTTTAGGTATGTAAATACATATATACACATATACATCATATATGTCTATTTATCTGTTATAAATATTTTTACCTCATGTAAGTAAAATATCTTCATTAAAAAGTGAAACATTATTAGTTTTCTCTTATTCGAGTTTTGTATTTAAAATTGATTAAAAAGTTTTCTTTATACCTCCATGACATGCCTTTTGTGTGTGTTTTTTTAGAGCCTCTGAGAAACATCAAGAAATAATTAACAGTTGTGATAGTTAACTTTAGGTGTCAACTAGACTGGATAACGGAATATCTAGAGAACCGGTAAAGCATTGTTTCTGGGTTTGCCTGTGAGGGTATTTCTAGAGGAGACAAGCACAAGAGTCAGAGGGGGAGATCAAGTGCATGGGGAAGATCAAGTGTCAGTGTGGGTAGTCACCATCCAATTGGCTGAGGGTACAGATAGAACAAAAGAGGAGAAAACAAAATTATCTCTCTTTCTCTCTCTCTATGATACTGTCCTCCTCTGACATATGCTACATGTGTATAGACATCAGAACTTCAGGCTGCCTGGTCTTAGAACTCCGAGACTTATATCAGTGTCCCCTTGAGTTTTCAGATACTTGGCCTTGGAATGAAACTTACACTGTCAGCTTTCCCGGTCCTGAAGCCTTTGTACTTGGACTGATTCACACTATGAGCATCCCCAGGTCTTTAATGCAGAGAGTCATGGGATTTCTCATCCTCCATAACCATGTAAACCAACTGTTTTAATATATCTCCTTTCATATATCTATATCTATCTAGCCTATTGGTCCTGTGTCTCTGGAAAACCCTGACTCATACAGCAGTGCAAAGATTTTATGAGGAGGCATGCTACCACAAAACAAAAAATGAAAAGGAGTTCTGGAATGATGAAAGAACAATCAGACTTTGATGCAAGTATATCCATAAATAAAAGAAAGAAGGACACAAAATTGGATGGACACATCCTAGATTGCCAGGTTGCTAATAAATGATTGGTTTGAGTGTCACTGTTCTTTTTTGAAAGTGACCAGAGGAGTTTGGTGTGTCCCAAGAGTTGACTTGCCTTAGTACACTCCCTCCACATTTTGTAATTATCCAGTAGCAATCTTGGGGAGGTATAGGTGCAAACAGTGTAATAGATTTCAGAGAGCTACTCATGGAGACTTTTGTAAATTGCGCTTCTAGAAGGTGGAGAATGGAGGTGTATTCTCCTCCAAACTAGACTATATATATATGTGTGTGTGTGTGTGTGTGTTTGTATATATATCTGTGTGTGTGTATACATGTATGTGTGTGTGTAAATATATGTGTGTTTGTGTGTATATATATTCTAAAGATCAAAATATATATATCTGTACAAGTATATGTATACATATATGAATGTGTATGTATATGTACATATGTGTGTATAGCATGATGCATGTTTATTATGGAGTGCCACTTCATCAGTTCCTGTGTGTCCTTTGGAATACTTAGCCATTCGTTATACCATGTTTATCCTCTCAGAGTATTGACCATTCTTACGATAACAGAATTATCAACAAATGTGTTTACTTCAAAAAAGAGTAGGTAATGCAAGACAACAAATTGGTCTTTACACCTAATGATATACCATAAATTTATTTTCATATCAGTACTTATATAGCCATTGTGTTTAATGTTTAATGGATAAGTAGTACTTTATTGCATAAATTTTCTGAGATATATTTTGGTAAAATCCAAGGATTATTGAATACAATGACTATCAGATTTTAAGACGTACAGATTTAAAACAAGAGTAGTATCTTAGGACACTAATATCCTACTGAAAATTTACAACGTTTACCTTGCTCCCAGCTTTCCCCAAAGGGACTCTGGTCTTTCATCTCTCATAAAACAAATATTTAACAAATCTTTAAACTTTTCTTAATTCCACGACAGTTTTATTTTCTTCCTTAAACTCATCAAGAAATAAAAATAGCAAAGATTGAATAATTGTATTTGGTAACTTCATTCTATTTCTTCCTTCATTCCATTGACTGTAATGTTTTATAGATAGGAATCTCATTCAGTAATTTTGTTTTAATACTATTTTTAAATTTTTCCTGATAATATGCACAGGTCTCTTTTATCAGAGACCTGTGCATTGGAGAAGATTAAGCCTGCTTTTAGGGAATAATTCCCACTGGCTTTAAGTTGACAATGATTCCAGGAGACTTAAAACATCACTGTGGCCCTCCAGTCAGAGTAGGGGGCTGATGGAGGTTAGGTGATCAATAAAGTTTTACCTCAAGTCCAACTCACAGTGGGTGCAGTGGGTCCTTGAACCCATTCTGTGATTATTTTCTCAGTTCCAGATTTATAATTGAAATAGCCATACTTAGCAGCTGGCATAATCCTCACATGGTTTCCCTCACCTGGTCCTTTACAAAGGCCTCAGGACCGGGAAAGCTGATAGTATAAGTTTCATTCCAAGGCCAAGTATCTGAAAACTCAAGGGGACACTGATAAAAGTCACGGAGGTCCTTTATGGTGGAAAATGTCAAATGGAAGCGAGTGGAGATGTCTCTCCCTAGGACAATAATAAATTGGTGAATTAAAAGCAATACCATATTTTTGGAGGAATTTCAGAAACGAATGCCACCATCATAGATGTGAAAGATGCAAGGTGATGATTTCTACCATATACCTATTTAGTTCTCCTATTTGGCCTGAACAGAAAATAGATGGATATTGGAGAATGACAGTGAGTTATTGTAATTTTAACCATGGCAACTCTAATCACAAATGTTGTACCAGGTGTGGTTTCATTGCTTGAGCAAATAAACACATTTCCTGGTACCTGGTACGGAGCTATTAATCGGCAAATACATTTTTCTCCACATCTGTCAATAAGACCCACCAGAAGTAGTTTGCTTTCAGCTACAAAGGCCAGCAATACACTTTCAAAATTCTACCTCAGGGGCATATCAACTCTCCAGCATTGTGTTATAAGTTAGTTCATGCGGGTATTGATCACTTTTCCTTTCCACAATGTTTCACATTGGTTTGGTCTCTTATATTGAAGATATTATGTTGACTATACTTAGTGAGTAATAGTTAGAAATGACTCAGAACTTATTGGCAAGACATTTATGTGTCAGAAGGTAGAAAATAATTCTTCTAAAATTCAGAGTCCTTCTACCTCAGTGAAATTTCTAGGGGTCCACTGGTGTAGGGCATATTGAGATAACTCTTCCAAGGTAAAGGATGAATTGTTATATCTAGACCCTCCTATGACCAAGAAAGAAGCACAATGCCTAGTGGGTCTACTTGGATTTTGGAGGCAACATGTTCCTCATTTGGGTGTATGACTTTGACCCATTTACCAAGTGACCCAAAAAGTTGATAATTTTAGGTGGGGTCCAATATAGTGGAAGGCTCTCCAACAGGTCCCGACTGCTGTACAAGCTGCTCTGCCACTTGGGCCATATGATATAACAGCTCCAAATGTACTTGAAGTTTCAAAGGCCGATAAGGATGTTGTGGAATCTTTAGGAGGCCCTTGTAGGTGAATCATAGCACAGTCCTTTAGGTTTTGGGATCAAGGCTCTGACACTATCTGCAAATAACTACTTTCCTCTTGAGAAATAGTTCTTGACCTGCTATCGGGCCTTAGTAGAAACCAAACACCTGACCATGGGGCACCACATTACCATGACATCTGAGCTGCCTATCGTGGACTGGCACCGACTATAATTATCTAAACCACCAAGCCACAAATTGGCATACACAGCAGTACTCCATCAGCAAATAGATCAGCATATATGTGAGCATGTCCTGAAATAAGTTACTTGAAGAAGTGGGCCAAATGCCATGATTCCTCTTCCTGCTTCATTCTCTTCTCTCTCCCAGCCTGTAGCTTTAAAGTCTCAAGGAATGCCCTATGATAAATGGAGACAGGACTAGAAGACTCAGGGCTAGTTTACACCTGTACTGCACAATATGCAGGCACCACCTGAAAGTGAACAACAGTGGCACTACAACCCTTTTCTGGGACATCTTTGAAAGACATTGGTGAAGAAGCATCTTCTCAGTGGCTGGCACTGAATCCAGTGAACCTGGATGTCACTTTGCTTGGAATAAGAAATATCCAGGCATTCAATTATATACCAATTTATGGGCTATGGTTTGGATGGATGGAGAGGGATTTGGAAATAACATGATTGGAAAACTGATGAGAAAAATATTGAGGGAAGAGGTACGTGGATAGATTTCCCTCAGTGGGCAAAGACATAAAAATATTTGTGTCCCATGTGAATGTTCACCAAAAAAAAAAAAAAGTGATCTCAGTAGAGGAGGACTTTAACAACGAGGTAAGTAGAATGACTTATTCTGTAAATACCAATCAGCCTCTTTTCAAGCCACCTGTATCACCCAATGAGCTCACAGAAAATGTGGACATGGTTGGCAGCGATGGGGTTATTCAAGGGTTCAGCCACATGAATTTTCACTTACCAAGACTGACTTGCACTGAGTGCCCAATCTGCCAACTATAGAAATCAACATTAAGTCCCTGATATATCACCATTCTTTGGGGGTAATCAGCTAGCTACCTGGTGGCAGGCTGATAACATTGAACGTTTCTATTGTGGAATGGGCCAGGTTTTGTTCTTGCTGGGATAGACATTTACTCTGGACATGGATTTGCTTTCCTTGCACACAATGCTTCTGCCAAAACTACCATTCATAGACTTATAGGACAACTTATCCACTGGACACTGCTTCTGATCGAGAAACTTACTTCACAGCCAAACAAGTCAGCAATGCGCTCATGCTCATGAAATTCACTGGTCTTACTAGATTCTCCTACTATCCTGAAGCAGTTGGCTTGATAGAAAGTGGGAATGGCCTTTGGTAGGCTCAGTTACAGTGTCAGATAGGTGACAAATCTTTGCAGGCTGCTGCAAGATTTACCAGAATGCTATAGATGCTCTGAGACAGCATTCAATATATAGTACTGTTTTTTTTTTTTTCATTGCCATAATTTAATTTTTCAGGAATTAAGGTTTGGAAATGAGAGTGATACA
Organism: Macaca fascicularis; assembly: GCF_037993035.2. Classification (NCBI taxonomy): domain Eukaryota; kingdom Metazoa; phylum Chordata; class Mammalia; order Primates; family Cercopithecidae; genus Macaca; species Macaca fascicularis. The sequence goes on along the minus strand of NC_088391.1, from coordinate 60,070,161 downwards.
ATTCAGCATTATCCCTAGTGACCTCCTAGCAAAATGTTAGTTTCCTTTTCCTACGACTTCATGTTCTGAGCTGACCTAGAGGTCTTAGTTTCAGAGGGAGAAGTGCTTGCACTAGGAGACACAACAATGACTCCATTAAACTCTAGGTTGTGACTGCCACCTGGCCACTTGGGGCTTCACATGCCTCTGAGTCAGCAGGCTGAGGGGGAAGTAATGGTGTTTGCTGTATTGATTGATCTAGAATATCAAGTGGATCTCGGATTGCTACTTCATAATGAAGGCAAGAAAGATTATATCTGGAATACAAGAGATCCCTTAGGGTGTCTCTTAATATTACCATGCCCTATAATGAAGATTATAACATCGTCATCCAGCCAGGACTACAAATGGCTGGTGCTCAGGAATGAAGTTTTCAGTCACTCTACCTAGTAAAGAACCATGATTAGTTGAGGTGACGATTGCTGCCATCTAAGAGAATACAGAGTGGGAAGTAAAACAATGTATGCATTTTTAAATACCAGGTAAGATAATGTGACCAGTTGCAGAAAAGAAGACTTTGAGCACCGTCTGTTCTTTCCTATTCTGTCACAAATGCATTTATGTAAATATATGCATATATTAAGCAAATATCTTCCCTTCTTTTGTCTTGTACTGATGTTTTCAGATACATTGGGTTTATATTACTACTTAAGTATGGATACTCAACTTACAAGACAGTTATGTTCTGATAACCCCAATGTAAGCTGAAAATACTGTAAGTCAAAATGCCTTTATAATACACTGTAGAGTATTGGTTGTTTACTCTCATGGTAACAGGACTTACTGGGAGCTGTGGTTCACAGCAGCTGCCCAGCATTCTGAGAGAGTATTGTACTATGTTGATAGCCGGGGTAAAGATCAACATGCAAAATTCAAGGTTCGGTTTCTATTGGATGCATACAACTTTCTCACAACCTAAATTAAAAAAAATTATAACTTGAACCATGACAAGTCAAGGGCCATTTTTATTGTTAATTTTTCCTCATGGTATTTAAGCTACAGACTATCAGGAAAGGAGTAAACATCACTCAAGGATCTTACCTCCTCTACTGAGAAACAGATTAGTGTGTTTCCAGTGGACACAGGATAATAGTATTATGCTAGGTGAAACCGTGACCTTGTTATTGTCTTCATTTGGAGATTAGGTAGTATTTAAGGACATACACATGACTGTCCAGGTAGATTTATTATGATTGCTTTCGGGGTGTCAAATCATCTGAGAAAGCCTGATTTATTCTCAATGCTTGAATAGGCGCTGAGCCTGTCCCTCTTCTGCTGAAGGGTGAGTTTGCTCATTCTTCTGGAGCTCAAACGCTCTTTTTCTGCTGCCCATGGATGTTACAGCTCCAGGTTCTCCAGCTTTTGGACTTTGGGATTCACACTATGGGTCGTCCAGGCTTTCAGGCATTTGGACTTGGACTGAGCTACTGATTTTCCAATTTGCAGATGGCCTATCATGAAACTTCTCAGTGACCATAATCAAGTGAGGTAATTCCCCTAATGAATTTGTTTCATGTTTCCCTATGCATCCTACTGGTTCTGTCTCTCTGAAGAACCTCGACTAAAACAGATTATACAACGTTATACCTTATATGTAACAATTCTAATTTATTTAATGTAACTTATAATAATATTTTAAGTGACTTTTGATATATGGCTAGTAATTCCAAAAAGTCATATTGAGTTTTAGCATATATGCATTTTAGCATATATGCATTTTACCATTAAAATTATTGTTAAAATTCACAAGTGGAATTTATTATTTTTCAGTAGTACATTGATTTTGTGGAACATATAAAGAGGTGTAAAGAAACATGCCAAATTTGTCGCTTAAACTGATATACATTTATACTTGCACTTTCAAATTTGATATGATGAGATATATTTGTGTCTATTTTTAATGGATGTTGGGCATAATTTCACTGCAGCCCTTAGAAACTTTTTTTTCAAAATTTGGTAAAATTTTATAAGACTGTCAAATAATATTTCTAAAGTTTTCAACTCCAAGTTATAACAAATTTTTGTACAAATCTGTCATTTAGACTATAAATTGTAGATTTTAGTTTTACCCTATCAAATTATAGTAAAAATTTTAATGTGTTTAACAAAGTGTGGGTGAAAATACTTTGATTTACATTTCACACATTTTTCTAATTTTTGAACATATTAAAATAGAGAGAAAATTAATTAAAAAGGTTACTTCAGATCAAAATGTCACATAAATGTTGCCTATATATTGCAGATTGCATTTCAAAACATTCATGCCTGCTTAGTACATAAATTATATCAAATTAGAATTCAAAACTATCAGATATATAACATTTTATTCTTATTTTCAAAATTAGTATAAAATATACACTCACAATATGGCATCTATAAAATATTATTACAGAGGATCATTCATTTGCTGAAAATTTTTAGGAAGCAAAAACTACAAAGTAATATTTTATAGTTTCTTTTTAAAATATATTCCATGTAATGTACTAAATATTACTATTTGTTACCACAAAAATGTCAATTAAATTCAAGGGAAAATTTTTCTGTTGGAGGAGAAGATTTTCTTAAATGCTGATGGATGCATGATAAACTATTGAGGATAATTTGAAATAAATTTGAATTATAATTACTGGATTTTTACAGGTTTGACTGAATATGTTCAAGATGTGATAATGATTTTTGAAGGCAGAAGCTAAAAAATCTTTTATCTAATCCCAAAAGAAAGGAAAAAGGGAATACTGCCATCACTTTTTATATTTTGATAGAATCTTTAGCTGCTTATATATGCATTTATTTTTTAATGGACATTTACTTTTTCGGTTCTTAAATGTGATTAAAAAAATAGGCTTCATGTCACTGAACTTTTTGTCACTATCCTTTTCTAGTTTATTTTATATTGATTCATTTTAATTTGCTTTTTCCGTTTCTATTTATTTTTCCCACATGCATAATTATTGTAACGTGTTAACAGCTACACTTTTGTTAATATGTGCTCTTTTTAAATATGTATTATATCTATGTGTAATGCATTTGTATTTTCATCTTGTCCATTGCTGCTAATATAGCATACCTCATGGCATATATCCATATATGCATTTTCCATTGAGGATTACCCAATTCTGTGGCTATTATATTTAGTTTGAGTTTAATAGAAAGATTTATGTTGACCACAATTATATATAAGTATCATTCAGTTATTGCTGGTCATCCTCTTATGGTACTGTCTTCCCACTGTACATTCTCATTTGGCATCGTGATAGGCATGAGTGGGATGTGTTGTTATTACTGTGACCTATGTCATCAGCTCTGAGTAATCTGAAATGCACAGAGTAAGAAAACAGTGTATGGAATATTTCCCTTATCATTGGATGTATAAAATTGCTGGAAAAGCATATGGTTCTCTTTTATATCTTTTCAAAATTGAAGTTCCCTTTGTCAGAAATATACTTGGTAATGCAGTGCAAATAATCTAAATACACCTATTTATACTTTATGACAAAAATCAAGGAAAGCAGAATGTTTAATTTTTTGGAGAGCTCAGGTGCTATGCACAGTAGTATGTCCGTGTGTGAAATCTCAGGTTTTTGCATCTCAATGTATCATATCACAACTTACCATATCTGACACAACTTGTTTTAAGGAGGACTTCCAATTACAAATTAAGTGCCATATAAGTCGCTGTTGACACACAAAAAAATTGCCTGAAGATTAAAGTGTTCAGTGATAAAAATTCCTACACATATCCATTAATAAGTAAATGCATATAATGTGGGGATAATGTGGTGACACGAATATATAGGCAGATATACTATAAGGAAACCTTAAAATGCATTTGTTGACACAAACACACACACACATGCACAGATATACATATAAATATTTATGTATATAAACATTTTAGAATATTTATAATTTTAAATAAATTACTGGTAATACTAAAATTCAAACATGTTGGTAGTATCTCAGGTGAAGTCAAAATGCAAACTGAATTATGGTATTTTTCAACTTTTTCAAATTTGTGGTTTAATTTCTCTTCTCTTAAAATAAGTGCCTTTCTAATTTGCATTTAAATGTTTTCTTCCTTAAAAGGAGATATAAATGTTACATATGCTTCAGACCTCATAAAATGTGGTTCTCTACTTGAAAATATATTAATTTTGTTCTGTATCCGTAATGCCACATTTTCTTTTGGCCTATGGATTATCTTATTGTATTATTTCAGTTTTTAAAGTTAAAATCTGGATTTTCTATAATTTCCCACATCTCTTATGGAATCTTCCTGTATTATTTATCTTCCTATTTTATAACTTACTTAAAATGTTTCAATGTAGAGTTTTTCATAGTACATAAGTCATTGCACATGTCTGAAAATATTTAAAATACAAAAAATTAAGATGGTAAAATATAGAATTTTAATTGCAAATCATTTTCTTTTAAGGCTGAATTTATTTCACCATCTTTTTCTTTACCACTCTTTCTGAATCTACTCTGACAATATTTTTAGATGATCATTTATTTCTCCCTGAAATAATTTAAAATATTTTTGTTAAAACTGAGGTCTTAAATTTATAACATGTTCAGGACATCGTTTTCCTTCTCTCTCATTTCAAACTTCATTCATAAATGACATTCCTCTATTTTGACTCATTCAATTTAAAATTATTTGTTCACCATTGAAAAACTATTAATAACTGCTTAAGACTTTCAATATTCTGATATTAGAATCTTTCCTTTTCCTTGCTCTTTGCTTAATACTTATAAAAATATATTTTCTGTGAATCCCTTAATAATTTAATTTAATAATTTATTCACAGAAAATATATATTTTTTCTTACTCTGCCTTACTCAACTTTATTCTGCTTTACTCAGCATTATTATTCATGGTGTTATTATTACATCTAATTATTTCTTAGTTTTATGTAGTATTTTTCACAATGAATATCTACTTTGTATTTTAATGACATTAGACTCTTATATAACATTACTAATAATTAAGTTATTTTTCTTAAATATAGCTAACAGCTTTATTTTTAGTATATCTGCTTTTACAAATTCACTTTAGACAGCATATACTATTGACAATTTGTATGTTATTATATGAAGGCATTTTGTTACTTTGGTCTTGGTGCCTATTTTAGTGGTGGCATTAGCTCTTCCTTCAGAAAGAGGCTAATGGAGAAGCATAGAAGGGCAGGACCTATTCTGTTTCACTTAAAGTGATTCCCAAGAGGAAAGAGATGAGCCGCTGAGCAGAACATGAAGATGCTACTGAACAACACTGTCTTGCTTACTATTACATCAAAGATAATTATCGGACAGTTTAATTTTTCTTGGAAGAAACCACATTTGAAAAATACATTCAGTCTCATAGTCATCCATCTGCTCTGGATATTTTGACTACTAAATATTGAAGAAATAAAATCTAAAGGCAAACGCATTGAGTGTCACATATTTTCATCAGTTCTCAACACTGGCAAGGACTTCTGTGACTGTAATATTACATATGCACTTTGACATACTGAATGCCAATCCTTTTGATAATGAAAGAACGTAGGTGAGACAAGGAAAGATATTAAATATTTTAAACCAAAAACTCATTGCCACCTGCAGAAGGCATCTGCCGAAAGCTCAAACCTACTTCCCCGACTCCAGGTTAATTATATACATTAGAATGATAATAACAGAATTCAAATTGCTCTTGTAGTTTCTCACAAAGCTGTTGTTGTTATGGTTTTATTGTCATTGTTATTGTTTTTAATTGCACAAGGCCAAGCTCCCTTATGTTTTATTATTTTTTAAATAAAAATTACATGTATTTAAGGTGTACAACACTCTCAAGCTAATTATCATATTCATAACCTTATATAGTTGTTGGGTTTTGTGTGTGTATGTGTGGTTACAGCACTGAAACCTCTCAAAGTTTTCAGTATATAATACAGAATTATTGACTGTAGTCATTGCAGCATTATTCACAACAGTCAAGTTGTAGAAACAATGTGTATATAAATGTGTGTGTATATATACACATATGTATATATATATTCTATATTCATATTGTCAACCACCCCAAAACTTGTACAGTTTTTTAAAATATGCAATCCTGGATGTGAAAGTCAAATAAAAAATAACCAAAGGTTAGAAATAACAGATCAAACAACAATAAAACAAATAAAATAAAATTTCCAACTCCGGATTTCTAACAGTGGCAAACCCTTAATAATTTAAATACTTATAACTTTAACTCTTCATTTGTAATTAGACTCCTGTGTTGTGAGCATTACAAGAAATTAAGTCTCAGTGGTACATAATTTATGACTCATGCAGTTGTAAATTAAATGGAAAATAAATTAACTTCAACGTGAATTTCTAAGTGTATTTTGTAGTACCTAGTTTAAGAAAAAGCAATTGCCATTAAAACTTTGAAATCATCCATTAAGTCAGATTTAAATCTGTTGTGTTGAGAAGGGATGACAACGCCATAGTACTTAAAACAATTATGCTCAAAATGTACATTAAAATTAATGTATATTCATGTGTAATATAATTAAATATATTGCATACTACAAATGTAAATATATTTTAAAATAAAAAACAATAATGAGATAAGAAATATTCCTGCTATGTAGGTATCTGGTGAAAAAATAAATTTATACGTTAGAGAAAATGTTGATGATTTAGTTACATAGACAATTTACTTATGTTTAGAATCCCCCCTTTTATTCCAAAAATAATATTGGAGGATACACACAACTTAAAAATTAAATTACATAAATACATTAAGTCTGAAGATAAAATTTTGTCTTGTTTAGTAAACCTAAAATACATGTACATACAATGAAATGTTATGAAATGTTATGATATGATCCCCCCAGCTTCACCCACAATGTTTACACACTTGTCCCTGGAACCTGTAATATGTTACCTCATATGGCAAAAAGGACTTTGTAGATGAGGAGATAATTCTGGATTTTCTATATGGGCTCAAATAATCACATAAGTTCTTGTGAGTAAAGAAACTTTCCCAACTCTGGTCAGTGGGAGATGTGATTATGAACTATGGTCAGAGAGATGCAACACAGCTGGTTTTAAAGATGGAGTAAAAGGGCCACACGCCAAGGAATATTGGAAACGTTTAGAAGCTGGAAAAGGCAGAAACATAGATTTTCCCCAGAAGCCTCCAGAAAGGAATGCCCCAAATTTGCCTTTAGGCCGGCAAGACTTCTGTTGTACTTCTATGCCATAGTAATGCAAGATAATATTTTTTTTTTGATTTAAGGAATGCAAGATAAATAAATTTGTTTTGATTTAAGCCATGAAATGAATGGTGATTTGTTAAAGCAGACATAGAAATCTAATATAAAGCTATTGATTTTCTCATTTTCTGCTCATTTAGAAAACTTGAGATATATATATACACACACACACACACACACACATACATATATATATAAAAGCAAACAGAGAAAATAAAAAACAATCAAAAAACCCTCTAGCTAAAATTCTCAAAATTTATTTCAAAGATAAATGGTTTTCTAAAGATTTCTATTAGAAAGGTGTTCATATCAAATAAGTGTATTAAATTGAACATACAATTTTCAATTTTGAAGATTTGAAATACATTTTAATATTATATAGCAAAATATTACCTATTATTATACATTTTATTATATGAAAACAGCTAGTATTGCTGCCTTAAAGATACTGGTTTGCTCTTGGCAAATCTCAGACAAAAGTGAAGAGGTGGAAAGATAACCAACTAGACACAGCTGGGAAATGCCTCTTCCAAAGAGAGGAGTCAAAATATCCAGTAAACCATTACATTCTAAACAGATCTTTAAAGAGGAAAAATAAAAAATCAATAGAGAGGTGACAGGCACTGCGTTTTAACAAGGACGAAGCTGGGAAGCCTGCATGCAGTCGTTGGGTGCCAGGACTGGTCCCTGGACCCAGACTGGACCTAGAGTGAAAAAACCCTAGGACACTACATTCCCACTGTGGACCTCTGAGATCCTAGTGACAGGAATTACCAAGACAACCATAGCCCTTTGGACTGGCAGAAGGAGCCACCTGGAGAACAAGTAGAAGCAAGCTTGAACCTATGCACACCCTAGAAGACTTCACTGTTTAGCTTCAGTGAAATGCAATAGGCGCCCATACCCAAAGACTCCATCTTTCACTGAGTGGGTGCAGCTTCTGCTCTCTGCCAAGCTAAGAGAAAGCAGGGCCACCATCGCTATGGAACTGAGGTACTTCTGATCCATGCACCTCTTTGCCTGCCAGCTCCACTCGAGATCGCCTACTTGGTTGCTCTTGTAGGTGGGTGCTTACAGCACAGTCTATGCTACCCCACCTGGATGTTTTACTGGCAGCCTAAGAGTAGTTCATCCCCCCATTATGGATGGCACTTGACTTTAAGAGGACAGAGGACAAAACTGTGGGCCAAGTCTCAACTCCCCAGTACTCAAGCACACCAGCTTGGGTTATCAAGCAAAGATTTATGGCTTGAGCTCAAGTAGGGGAAGAAACCCTACTGTCAGAACACAGAGAAAAGTGTGGCACAGGTCTGTGTGCCAGCACGGGAGATGGGCAGCACTCCTTTTGTAAGACCAGACTGGAAAGGATGGGGTTTGATAGCTGTGGCTTTTCTCCCTGGGAGGCCACAGTTCAGAATGTCTGGAATGGCTCAGAAATCTGGGCACAGATGGCCTGGGACAAGCCTAACTTACTGGAAATTTTCCCAGGGCAGACACTGGAAGTAGAGCCCCTGGGTTCAGATTGTGTGAGCTGGGCAGGCCCCACATGTGTCTGTGGGCTGAAAACACTGGGCTATGGGTGTCATACTGGTTGAACATCCACAGCGCTTATGCCCAGCCCTGGGATCCCCTGCCCTAGAGCCACTGCATCACGAGGCCACAGGCAAACATACCCCAAAACGCACTCTGACTTTGGCAAGCACAAGGGACTGGTAGATTCCTGGGGAGTTAGAGGTCTCCTGGTGACCTAACCGTCAGTATGTACCACCCCTACAACAGAGGGAAATGCAGCCTGCTACAGCCCCTTTTGGGAGAAAGGAAGCACTGGCATAGTGCCAGCAATGAAGGGAATACCACCAAAGCCCAGAAATGGACTTGGAGAGGGAGTCTTCTTCCCTTGTCCTCTTTTGTCTCCTCCCCAGAGCACTGTTGTAGATGCACTGAAATACAAAAGGCGCTAGCATGGCTGAGTAAGAACCTGTGTGTTGGCCCTTACTCTAAGCACCATCTACCAGACTGCAGTCTGAATTATACTACCAAACAAAAATAATTTGATACAACATAAAATGCCTGTGAAACCTATAACAGGAACCTATCTACAATCAAGGAAACTGAACAGAGCTTTGGCTCCCTGAAAGCACCCAGAGACAAAGCTAATAAATTCCATACAACATACATCACAATCAACATATAAAGGGAAAAAAGAATAAAAATTCAAAAAGCTTCATCCAAATGACAGCAATTTCAAAAAGAAAAAGGCAGTGTCAGCTTCCTCAGATGAAAAGGAAATAACTCAGGAATACTAGCAATACAAAAAGCTAGAGTGTTTTGTTGCTCTCAAAGATCACACTAGCTCCCTACCAATAAATCTTACCAGATTGAAATATAAAATGGCAGATATAGAACTCAGAATCTGGAAGGCAAAGAAACTCATAAAGATCCAAGAGAAGATTGGAAGTCAATCCAAGGGAAGCCAGAAAAATTTTCCAAGACTTGAAAGCCAAGATAGCCACATTTAAAAAGAAGAAAACTGAACTTCTGAAATTAAAAAAAAAAAAAAAAAAAAGAAACTATAAGAATTTCAAAACACAGTTAAAAGGCTTAACAACAGACTAGATTAAGCTGAGTAAAGAATTTGAAGCCTGAAGATAGGTACTTTGAATCAACCTAGTCAGACAAAAATAAAGAAAAAGAGATTTTTTAAAAAATGAACAAGACCTCCAAAAAATGTGGGATTATCTAAAGTGACCAGACCTAAAACCCATTGTTTTTTCTGAGAGAGAAGAGAAAGTAGGTAACTTGGAAAATATATTTGAAGATACAATTCATGAAAATGTTCCCAATCTCACTAGAGAGGTTTACACACAGATACAAGAAATTCAGATAACTTTGAAAGATACTATACAGGATGATCATCTCTGAGTTACATAGTTATCAGACTATCCAAGGTCAATACAAAAAAAAAAAAAAATTAAAGGTAGCTAGAGAAAAGTGTCATACTACCTATTAAGGGAATCCCATCAGACTAACAGCAATTTCTCTGAAGAAGTCTTACAAGCCAGTAGATACTGTGGGCTTGTTTTTAGCATCCTTAAAAAAAAAAAAAAAAAAAAATTCCATCCAAAATTTTATAACGCAACAAACAAGCATAAGCAAAAGTGAAATAAAATATTTTCTAGACAAGCAATTGCTTGTGGGATTCAGTGCCACAAGACTGGCCTTATAAGACACATTTAAGGGGTTTCCAGATTTGGAAATTTAAAAAAAATGTTACTGGCTACAACATCAACAACAGCAAAAAACACATAAGTACATAGCCCATAGACCCTATAAAGCAACTAAACAATCAAGACTGCAAGCAACAGACTAACAAAACTACACAGGAACAAAACTTCACATCATTTCTAACCTTGAAAGCAAACAGTCTAAAGGCACCACTTAAAATCAAAAAGTGGAATATTGGATTAAAAAACAAACTTAATCTTATCCTGTTTTCAAAAGACCCATCTCACATGTGATGATGCCCATAGGGTCAAAGTAAAGTGATGAAAAATGATCTATTGGCTGGGTGTGGTGGCTCATGCCTGTAATCCTGGCACTTTGGGAGGTTGAAGTGGGTGGATCACTGGAGGTCACGAGTTTGAGGCCAGCCTGGTCAACATGATGAAACCCCATCTCTACTAAAAACATATTAGCCAGGCGTGGTGGCAGGTACCTGTAACTCCAGCTACTCAGGAGCCTGAGGCACTAGAATCACTTGAACCCGGGGAGCAGAGGTTACAGTGACCTGAAACTGGACCATTGCACTCTAGCCTGGGCAACAAGAGCAAAACTCCATCCCCCCCCCAAAAAAAAAAAAAAATCTATCACAGAAAAAAAAAACACACACACTCAAAAGGAAGGGGTCACTATTCTTCTGTCAGATAGTGTCAGATAAAACAGACTTCAAACCAGCAACAGTAAAAAACAACAACAGCAACAACAACAAAGTCATTGCATAATGATAAAAAGTTCCATTTAACATGAAGACTCAACTATCCTAAGTATATATTCCCTCAACATTGGAGCAACTAGATTTATAAAACAATTACTTCTAGATCTAAGAAAAGATTTTGACACACAATAATAATGGACTTCAACACTCTATTGACAGCATTAGACAGACCATTATGGGAGAAAACTAACAAAGAAATTCTGGACTTAAATTCAACATTTTACAAACTGGACATAATAGACAGCTACAGAATACTCCACCCAACATCTGAAGAATACGCATTCTTCTTGTCTACAGACTGAACATACTCTAAAATATACCACATGCATAAAGCAAGTCTGAACACATTTTTTTTTTATTGAAATTATACCAAGTCCCTTCTCAGACCATAGTGGAATAAAAATAGCAATGAATACCAAGGGAAACTCAAAACTACACAAATGTGTGTAAACTAAATGACTCGCTCCTTAACAATTTTCAGGAAAACAATGAAATTAAGGAACAAGTCAAAACTTCTTTAAAAATGTGAAAATAACACAACATAATAAATCTCTGGAATGTAGTAAAAGCAGTGTAAGAGGAATGTTTGCAGCATTAAACACCTATCCCGAAAAGACAGGAAGATATCAAGTTAACAATGTGATGTCAAACTTAAAGGAACTAGAAAAACAAGAGTGAACTAAATGCAAACCTAGAGAAGAAAATAAATAATTAAAATCAGAGCAGACCAAATAAAATTCACACCAAAAAAGACAACATATCAAAGGAAAAAAAAGTTGTTCCTTGAAAGGTTAAATAAGAATAATAAAATGCTAGCTAGATTAACAATGCAAAAGAAAGAGAAAATCCAAATAAACACAATCAGAAATGACAAAAGTGATATTACAACTGATCCCACAGAAATACAAAAGAAGTTCAGGGGTTAAAATAAACAATCTTTATGCACAAAAGTTAGACACTCCAGAGGAAATTAATAAATTTCTGATAACACAACCTTCCAAGATTGAAAAAGGAAAAATATAAACACTTAGCAGATCAATAACGACTTACACAATTACATCAGCATTAAACAATCCTACCAAATAAAAAATGGTCTGGACCAGATAGATTCTCAGGGAATTCTACCAAGTGTATAAAGAAGAGCTGGTCCCAATGTTAGTGAAACTATTCCAAAGAAACCACGGAGGAGGGGATTCCCCCTTGACTCATTCTACAAAACCAGTATCATCCTAATACCAAAATCTGGCAAAGACAGAACAAAGAATACTACAGATAATATCCTTGATGAACATAGATGCAAAAATCCTCAGCAAAATATTAGCAAACTGAACTCAAGCGAACATCAAAAATATAATCCACCAAAATCAAGTGAACTTTATTTCTGGGGTGCAAAATTGGATCAACATATGGCAAATCAATAAATGTGATTCACTATATAAACAAAATTAAAAACAAAAACCATATGATCATCTTGATAAACAATAAAGCAATTGATGAAATCCACCGTTCCTTCATGATAAAACCCCCCAACAAACTAAGAATTGAAAGAACATATCTCAAAATAATAAGTACAATCTATGACAAACCCACAGCCAATAGCATACTAAATGGGCAAAAGTTGGAAACATTTCTATTAACAACTTGAACAAGTCAATGATGTCCACTCTCACCACTCATATTCATCACAGTGCTGGAAGACCTAGCCAGAGTGATCAGGCAGAAGAAAGAAATAAAATTCTTCTAATAGAAAAATAATTAATCAAAATACATTTCTTCATTGATGCTATGATTCCATACTCAGAAAACCACAAGAGCCCTGCCAAAAGGTTCTGCGAATTTATACACGTCTTCAGTAAAGTTTCAAGATACAAAGTTGATGTGAAAAAATCAGTAGCATTTCCATACATCAATAATGTTCAAGCTGAGAGCCAAGTCAAGGATGCAATCCTATTTCAAATAGCCATAAAAAATACATAGAAATAAAACTAACCAAAGAGATGAATGATTTCTACAAGAAGAATTACAAAACACTGATGACAGAAATCAGAGATGACACAAACAAATGGAAAACATTCCACGCTTATGGATTGAAAGAATTAATATCATTAAAATGTTCATACTACCCCCAAAAAAGCTACCAGATTTAACAAAATTCCTATCAAATTATCAACATTATTTTTCACAGAATTAGAAAAATCTAATCTAAAATTCAAATGAAACCAAAAAAGGGCCCTACAGCCAAAGAAATCCTAAGCAAAAAGAGCCAAAGCCAGAGACTTCACATTACCTGACTTTAAACTACAAAGTTACAGTAACCAAAACAGAATAGTACTTATTCAAAAACAGACACATAGACCAATGGAACATAATAGAGAAGCCATCATAAAGCCACACACATACAATCAACTTTCACAAATTCAACAAAAATAAACAATGAAGAAAAGATAGCCCATTCAATAAATGGTGCCAGAAAAACTTGCTACCCATATTCAGAAGAATGAAACTTGACTCTTTCCTCTCATTATATGTAACTATTAATTCAACATAAATACTTAAATGTAAAACCTCAAACTATCAAAATCCTAGAAGGAAACCTAAGACACACTCTTCTGAACATTGGTCTAGGCAAAGTATTTATAACTAAGTCTTCAAACTCAAATGCAACAAAAACAAAAATTGACAGTTGGGACTTAATGAAACTAAAGAGCTTCGGCACAGCAAGAGAAACTATCGATGGGGTAAATAGATGACCTACAGAATGGGAGAAAATACTTTCACACTATGTATCTAAAAAAATATCTAATATCTAAAATCTATAATGAAGATAAATTAACAAGTAAAAACAAGCAAACTCATTAAAAAGTGGTCAAAGAACATGAAGAGACACTGTTCTAAAGAAACTACGCAAGGGACCAACAAACATGGAAAAATGCTCAACTTCAATAATAATCAGAGAAATGCAAATCGAAACCACACTGAGAGATTATATCATACCAGTCAGAATGGCTACTATTAAAAAGTGAAAAAATAATAATAAATAAAATTTAAAAAAAAACAGCTTTTGACCAGGAGTGGAAGAAAGTGAATGCTTATATACTGCTGGTGGGAATGTAAATTAGCTCAGTCCCTGTGGAAAGCAATTTGAAAATTTCTCAAATAACTAAAAATAGAATTACCATTTTGTCCACCAATCCCATTACTTTGTATATGCCCAAAGGAAAGTAAATTGTTCTATCAAATGGACCCCCACAAAAACCAAACACCTGCACCCGCGTGATTACCACAGCACTATTCGAAATAGCAGACATGGAATCAACCTAGGTATCCATCGATGGTGGATTGAATAAAGAAAATGTGGTACATGTACACACTGGGATATTACACAATCATAAGAGTATGAAGTCATGTTTTGCAGTTACGCAGATGCAGCTGGAGGTCCTTATCTGAAGTGAATTAATGCAGAAACATAAAACCAAATAATGCATGGTCTCAGTTATAAGTGGGAGCTAATCATTGGTACACATGGACACAAAGATAGGAACATTAGACATTGGGGATTTAAGAAGAGGGGAGGGAGAGCAGGGAAACAGGGTTGAAAAACTACCAATCAAGTACTATGTTCACTCACTCACTGGGCTACAAAATCATTAGAAGTCCAAACCTCAGCATCACACAATATAACCATGTAATAAACCTGCACATGTACCACTTGAACCTAAAATTAAAAAACAAAAATCAAAACACAAAATACAAACAACACAGTAGAAAACAAAAAATAATCTAATTGTACCATATGCACATCACTAATATCTGAACATATAAAGAACTTCTAAAAATTTAGGAAAGAAACACTGTCATTATTTAAAAATCTTTGGAATTTATAAACCATTAGTTGTCAGGTAAATCAATGCAAATTATTGTGTCTCTAGAGAAAATGTTCGATAACACTCATGATAAAAAATGCATATCCACAATTAACAAGGATGCAATTTCCTAGCTATCAAAAATTCAGAAGCTTGACATGCCCTATAGATAGTTGTGGGAAAATCGGGACTCTGATATATCACTTGTACATACACAAAATGAATGATGACTTTTTTATTTAGGAGTATTTATTAATATATAGTGAAATTATAGATGTATTTTCTCTGACCAACTAATCTGTTTTGAAAATCTAGTTTTAAAAATTCCAATATATTTAATAACATAAATATATATGTGGTAGCGCTACTGAAATAGACAAGTGGAAACTAGAAGAAGCTTGAAGACAAAACCATCACAAATGCATTGAACAAAATATGATACGTATTTTAGGATAAATAAAGACTTAATGAGGAAAGTTCTTAATGTAAGATTTTAGGTGTATTAGCTTTCTAAGGCTGCTGTAAAAAAGTTACCACAAAATGGATGACTTAAAACAACAGAAATGCATTTATTTGCAATTCTGGAGATTAGAAGTCTAATAAAGGTGTTGGCAGGCTCATGTTCTCTCTGATGATTCTAGGGGAAGATACTTCCTTGCCTTTTTCCAGCATCTGACAGTTGCTGGCAATCCATAGCATTCCTTGACTTGCAGCTGCATAACTCCAGTCTTTGCTTCCATTGTTGCATGTCTTTCTTCCCTCTGTTTGTCTCTGTGTCTCTTTTTTTTCTTATAAAGACTCCAGTGATTAGACCAGGGTTGACCTTAATCTAGGGCAGCCTCATCTTAACTTGATTACATCTGAAAAGATCCTGCTTCCAAAATGGTATCATGAAAATATTTCTGTACCATGTGAATGTCCACCAAACAGTGATCTCAGCAGAAAGGGACTTTAATAACCAAGTGGACAGAAAGACCCATGCTTTGTGTACAAGTCAGACTCTTTCCTCAGCAGCTCCTATCATTACCAAGAGCACTCATCAACAAAGTGGCCATGTTAGTAAAAATGGAGGTTATGAACGGACTCAGCAAAATAGAGTTCTACTCATCACAGCTGACCTGACTATAGTCATTGCTAAGTGTTCCTTCTATTGTTAGCAGAGACCACCGCTGCTTCCCTGATATCGGACTATTCCCTGGTGCAATCAGCCAGCTACTTGGTAGCAGGTCGATTGCACTGCATGACTTCCATCATGAAAGGGCAGTGCTTTGTTTTTTTACTGAACTAGATATTCACCTGAATATAAATATATAGATTTGCTTTCCTTTCTTGGAATGCTCTGTCAAATCTACTGTCTGTTGATTTACAGCTAGTAAAGAAGGCCCGAGAGTCCCTGGCAAACCACTGGTGTAAGTCCAAGAGTTCAAAAGCTGAAGAACATTCAGACTGATATTTGAGGTCAGGAAGCATCCAGCACAGAAGAACAATGAATACCAGAAGACTCAGCAAGTTAGCTCCTTCCACCTTCTTCTGCCTGCTTTCTTCTAGCCGCTCTGGCAATTGATTAGATGGTGCTCACCCAGATTAAGGGTGGGTCTGCCTCTACCAGTCCACTGGCACAAATGTTAATCTCCTTTGACAACACCCTCACAGACACACCCAGGAACAATACTTTGCATCTTCAATCAAGTTGACACTCAATATTAACCATCACAAATCCACCCCTTGTCAACTTGAACCCATACACATCTCCTGAAATTACACATAATCTTCAAATAAAGACAATAATGATGTCATAGTTATAGCTAACATAATATGGCTATCCTTCATACAACTGGAAGTGAATTAATTCTTAACCTAAATGCTATTACATAAAATTAACAACACTTAACTGCTGATACGAAGTTAATAATGTTACTTGATAAGGGAAAACAAAAGGAAATAAAATAAAGATATTTTCTTAGTAGAAGTGTATATATGCACAAACATGTAAGGAGGAAATCCACATGACAATTACAGTTTTCATTTTTGCAACTGGTCTTCTGGCTGTAGCTGGTATTGATGACTACCTTTTTCTACTAACCATTCATATTCCTTTAGCCTTCAGCTAGCACCTCATCAGGTCATTACTTTTTACCTGGTGAAGTGACACAAACCTTCATTCCTGAAGAGTCTGGGCCATTTGTAGTCCTGCCTGGATTGGGTTGTTGTAGTTTTCCATTGACCTTAATCACAAGGCATGGTAGTACTAGGAGACACCCTAAGGGATCTCCTGTATTCCACACATATTCTTCCTTACCTCCACCATGGATTAGTAACCTGATTTCATCCTGATAGTCTGGTCAATCAGCCAAGCCAACACAGTAACTCCTTTCTTAACCTGTTGGCTTAGAGTTAGGAGGAACCCAAAGTGGCCAGGTGCCAATTTTAACTTTCAGTTTTAAGGGTATCATTGTTGTGTCTCCTGGTGGCAGAATTCCTGTCTCTGGAACTAAGGCCAGCAGAACATAATGTTGGGGGAACAGGAAGTAAAATTTTTGCTAGTGAGTCACTAGGGGTGATGGTGAGTGGTGCCACTTCTACTTCTACCCCTTGATTCCTAGACCTGTAAATGCTGGCTATGAGAGAAACAGTACCATATACTGGATGCTGATTCAGGACATACACAGCTTTCAAGAGAACTTTGCCAAGCCCTGCAAAGTATTGTCACTTAGTTGGTGGTGTAATTGTGACTTCAAAAGGCCTTTCCACTGTTCTATCAATCAGGCTGCTTTAAGATAATGGGGAACATGATAAGATCAGTGAATTCCATGAGCATGAGCCCACTGCCACACTTCTTTAGCAGTAAAATAAGTGCCTTGTTTAGAAGCCGTGCTGTGTGGAATGCCATGATGGTGCATAAGGCATTCCATAAGTCCACATATGGTGGTCCTGGCAGAAACATTGCCTGCAGGATAGACAAACCCATATCCAGAATAAACGTCTATTCCAGGAAGGACAAACCACTGCCATTTCTGTGATGAAAGAAGTTCTATATAATCAACCTGCCATCAAGTAGTTGGCTGATCACCACAAGGCATGGTGCCATACGAAGGGCTCACTGTCAGTCTCGGCTGCTGCCAAATGGGGCACTCAGCAGTGGCTGTGGCCAGGTCAGCCTTTGTGAGTGGAAATTCACATTGCTGAGCTCATGCGTAACGTCCATTCTTGCCACCGTGGCCACTTTGTTCATGGGCCCATTGGGTGGCAATACGGGCAGCTGAGGAAAGACGCTGAGTGGCGTTCACAGAATAAGTAATCCTATCAACTTGATTATTAAAATCCTCCTCTGCTGAGGTCACCTTTTTGTGAGCACTCACATAGCATACAAATATCTTTACAGTTTTTGATCACTCAGAGAGGTCCATCACATGTCTCTTCCCCAAATGTATTTGTTACCAATTTTCCAGTCAAGCTTCTTCCATGTCTCTGACAATCCAGCCAAATCATTGGTTACAGCCTATGAATCAGCATATAATTGCACATCTGGCCATTTCTCCCTCCAAAGTGCACAACCAGGTGTAGTGCTAGAAGTTCTGCCCACTGGGAAGATTTCCCTTCACCACTATCCTTCAGGGATGTCCTAGAAAAGGGCTGCAGTGCTGTAGCTGTCCACTTTCAGGTGGTGCCTGCATGTCATGCAGAACCATCTGTAAACCAGGCTCTAGTCTTCCCTTCCTCTGTCAACTGATCATAGGGAACTCCTCATGAGGCCATCAGTGCAGGCTGGGAAGAGATGGCAGGGTGACAGGAGTGGGAACCATGGGCATTTTAACCACTTCCTCTTGTAACTTACTTGTGTCTTTAGGACCTGCTTGAGCCCAATCACATATATATCACTTCCATTTCATGATGAAATGTTGCTGTGCACACCCAATTTATGGCTAGATTGGTCAAAAAGCACCCAGTTTATGATAGGCAGTTCAGTTCAGTTTCTACTTAAGTTTAATAACAGGCCAAGGGCTGTCACTTAAAAGGAGAATAGTTATCTGTAGAAGATGGCAGGTCCTTGCTCCAAAATCCTAGAGGCTTCCTGCCAAAGGCACCAAACAACATTTCTATCTGCCACTGACACCTCAAACACTATTGGATCTGTTAAGTCATATGACCCAAGTGCCGGAGCAGCTTGCACAGCATCCTGGACCTGTTGTAGAGCCTTCTATTTCTGGACACCACTCGAAACTGGCAGTCTTTTGGGTCACTAGATAAATAAGCCAGAGTAATATACCCAAATGCAGAATATGTTGCCTCTAGATTCCAAATAGGACCACTAGGCATTGCCACTCTTTTTTGGTTGTAGGAGGTGCCAAATGCAGCAATGGATCCTTCACTTTAGAAAGAATATCTCTACAGTCACCATACCACTGGACCCCTAGAAATTTCACTGATGTAGAAGGTCTCTAATTTTATTCTAATTTATTTTCTATCCCTTGGCATGCAAATGTCTCAACAATAAGTCTAGTGTGTTTGCTACTTCTTGCCCACTGGGTCCAAGCAGCCTAATGTCATCAATATACTGGACCAGTGTGATATCTTGTGGAAGCAAAAAGTTATCACGTTCTCCATGAACAAGATTATGACACAAAGCTGGAGAGTTGATACACCCCTAAGGTATGACAGTGAAGGTATATTGCTGGTCTTGCCAGTTGAAGGCAAATTGCTTCTGGGGGGCCTTATGAACAGGAATGGAGAAAAAGATATTGGTTCAATCAATGGTTGCCTACCAGGTACCAGGAGTTGTGTTAATTTGCTCAAGTAATGAAACTACATTTGGTAAAGTAACTGCAATTAGAGCCACCACTTGGTTAAGTTTACCATAATTCACTGTCATTCTCCAAGTTCTATCTGTCTTCTGCACAGGTCAGATAGGACAGTTGAACAGAGGTGTGGTGGAAATCACCAGTCTTGTGTCTTTTAAGTCCTTGATGGTGGCACTAATCTCTATAATCCCTCCAGGGATGCAATATTGTTTTTGATTTACTATTTTTCTAGGTAGAGGCAGCTTTAATGACTTCCATTTGGCCTTTCCTGCCAAAATAGCCCTCACCCTACCAGTCAGGGAGCCAATGTGGGGATTCTACCAGCTACTAAGTATATCTATGTAAATTATGCATAACGGCACTGGGGAAATGACCACAAAATGACTCTCGAGACCCACTGTAAGTTGGACCTGAGCTAAAGCTCCATTAATTATGTCACCTCCATAAGCCCTTATTTTCATTGGAGCACCTTCGTGATGTCTTGGGCTTCCTGGAATCAATATCTGCTCAGAGCTAGTATCTAGTAGTCCCCCAAAGGTTTTATCATTCCCCTTTCCCCAATGCACAGTTACACTGGTAAAAGGCCAGAAATCTATTTGGGGAGGGAATGGAGAAAGATTAATACTATAAATTGTCAGTAGTGTAATGGGGTCCTTCTTCAAGGGGACCTGACCTCTCTTTCATTCAAGGGGTTCCGGGTCTATAAATAGTCTGGAAACTGATTGAGGGGCTGTGATTCTCTATTTTTATAATTCAGAATAGTCTTTTGTCCACTTGACCTGGAAGTTTTCTGCTTATACAAATTAAGTCAGAATGCAGTAGGCTTCCTATCAATTTCACTTCTAGCAACACCATGATTAATTAGCCAATGCCAGAACTCTACAGGAGTCAGACTCTTCTGATTGCTGCTTTGCCTCTGATGTCCATTACTAAGAAGTAACTAAGAAGAATAAGCATTGTCTTACCTGGCAACTGCCTCAGGTGAGACCATCACCATTGCATCAGGCAGTGCATGGTTAATCTCCTCAGACATAGGTGGAAAATCTGATGATAGCGTAAGTAGGGGAGGGATGTTGCCACCACTGGGTATAGGGAGGCTGTTTCCTCTGGCAAAAGAAGCTCATCAGAGTTTACAAAATCAGTGTCCCCAGCTTCATCAGGGTCCCCCCACATGTCCCTATTCCAAGTTTCGGGGTCCCATTCTTTTCCAATCAATGCCCTTACTTTAACAGTAGGCACCTGGCGAGACTGAGCAGGCATCTTTCGTTGCAGGCCAGCCGCTCACATGATAAAAGTTTGTGTCTGATTTTCCCCAATTACATAATTCTTTAACACCCATCATAGTATTCGAGAAAGCAATGCTTCTGACCAAGGATGTCACATCACAGCAAAGTGTGGCAATAGGTGTAGGATCCTGAAATTTATTGATCTCATTTTTTTATCCTACATACTGAAACAGCTGGCTTAACAGAATGATAGAATATTCTTTTGAAGACTCACCAGTTGCTAGGTGGTAATACCTTATAGTACTGTAATAATGTCCACCAGGAACCTTTGTATGCTATAAATCAACTTCCCATACATGGTGCTGTTACTCCTATATCCCAGATTCAAAGGCACAAAAATTAACATGTGGAGATTAAACAGCATTACCATTGGTGATTATTGAAAAATTTTGCTTCCTGTCTCCAGGATGTTATGGCCTTCTTAGTTTCAAAGGGAGCCATGATTCCATCAGGAAATAAAATGGTAATTCCACTAATTTCTAAGTTAAGACTTCCATTCATTTACTTTGGCCTCCTCATTTCATTGAATCTTAGTAATTTCCCTGGACTGCATATATTTCTTGCTATGTATTTAACTCAACGTTATCTTATGAAATTCTGAATCTAATTGTTACTTCCCCAGTCTAATTAGAAGTTTAGAATATTTTAACTTTTCTCTGGTCCTTCCTTTCTTCTTCTTCAAACACTTGAAATCTCAGGTTTTAATTATATCTTATTTTCTACCCATTCAATTTTAATACTAATTCCAATATTTTTTTGGCCTACAAAGTGTTGTCAATTACTATGTCCATCTTTGAGTCTTGTGTTCAGTTTTTTTCCTTCTGAATTTAACATTTTTCTTTTCCTGAATTTCCTATTAAAATAGTTATCTAATAAAGTCTTTAATAAGAACAGCTAAGTAAAATATTCTAGACAAGTATTCCACTCTTAGTTCTTGGGCATTTCCCTCTATTGCTATTGATTAGCCTTTTTTAGGTCTATTTTCTATTAGTCCATTAGAAATATATGCTTTGTAATTCTATTCTGTGGATACTTCTTTTTTCTTTTTAATATTCTGCATTTTTGTATTTTTTGGTCTTGTTTGCTACTGTTTTCAAGCTGAATGTCTTTTCAATATACACACACATATATAGTGCTGAAGAATATTCTAGAATTGAATATATATGTCATTCTAGAAGCAAATAATTGAGAAATGGAAAATTTATTGTTTTATTTATTTTTATTTTTATTATTTTAAAGATAGTGATACACACATATATGTGGTCTTTTAGAATTTATATGTCTAAATATCCATGTGTATCTATCTGTTTATCTATCTATCTATCTATCTATCTATCTATCTATCTATCTATCTATCTTTTATCTATCTAATCACTCACAGGGTTTTTATTTATCAAGTGCCCCAACTGACTTCTTAAAATGTCCTATCTCTATGCCTA
The DNA here is from genome assembly GCF_037993035.2 of Macaca fascicularis. Lineage (NCBI taxonomy): Eukaryota > Metazoa > Chordata > Mammalia > Primates > Cercopithecidae > Macaca > Macaca fascicularis. Next base: position 60,047,491 of record NC_088391.1, on the reverse strand, counting down.
ACTAATGTGTTTTGTTGTGTTTGAGCGCTTTTCACCAAGCCATCTCATCTATTACTTTTCTTTCCATGTTTATATTTATATCTCCATGTTTATATTCATGCTATTTTATTTTACATTTTTGTATCTTTCTTGATTACATTCTGTATATATTTTTTTCCAGGATGATTCTCTCTGATTACTGGCTTCTGAGTGGTCTCTAAGAGAATGTATTGTTTGCTATTAGTAAGTTCTGGTACTTTATAAGTCCTGGAGCAGCTACCTTTGTTATCTACTGAGTGCAATTTTTGTCCTTCCCTCACTGATTAGAAAGCATTCATAGAGATATAGACAGCAGCAAAGGTAACATCTACTTCAACTCCTGTACACTGCCTTGGCTTTAAATTTGTTTTGCAATTCAGGTCCTCAGGAATTTATGTACTTCTTTTATCTGAAATATAAAAGAAAATGTTTCATATTTATATATACATATTTAATATACATAAAAAATATAAAAATATATAGCTGCATGTATATGTAAATACATATATAATCTGTAGCTTTTGCCTTGTTTGCAACTGGTTTTATTTTAACGACACTTTGAGGAAACTTGAAGGGCTAGTTAAATATTTATATTTCAGTTATAATAAATATTTAAAATTTCTATATTTATTATAGGCTAAATCAGAATTTCAGGTCATTAAAAGTATTTTCTTAATTGTTTTACTATGATTCTTGCCATAAATTTTGTAGAATAGAAGTAAGAAAGCTGCATAATTAACAGGGACATTTCCCAGTCATATAACCTGAGTATTGGTCTATGTAAAAGAAAAGTGCTCAAACTAAAATATATATGTTTTATATTGAATCTGAATTTATTGGGACTTTAGAGCCCCCCATCAAAATTTTTTGATTCGATTTTATTTTAAATGACAGCAGGACAAAATTAAGATACAAACGTGTAATATCCAATTCTTCTAACTGAACAAGCGTGATTCATTGAATAAATAAGACACATCTAAAAAACAGATTTGAGTATAACTGAAATGAATTGTTAAAGTATTATAGAATAAGTACCTATATGGACATTTATACCCAGTTACCAACGATCTTCCTTATTTTGTTGTGTTAATTTCATACCTACTTTTCAATGGAAGCAAGACTTTTAAAGAAATAAATAACATAGCATTCTACCTGTGGTAGAAACCATGTGCACAACAGGCTAGGAATGAGAGAGATGAGATTAAGGAAAGTGAAAAAATTCATTGATCTCTTAACCAAATTTTAGGATTGTCCATGGAAACTTTGGAAATACAGGTGTGCTTAATTTTAAAATTGTGTCTATTTCTCCCTTTTTAAAGGATCCACTGAGTAACTTTTTAAATGTTTGATTGCACTTATGGACACATCATATAAGTAATAAAGGAAATTTTTTTCTAGTAATCACAGCTGCTAGAGGACAAGGTGGCAACAGAAGCAGCAGGATAGCCATCTGCTCTACAGATAGCAATATGGAATTCTTTGGAACTCTTGATTAAACAAGTTTATTTAACTTTTTTTTTTAGAGAAAAAAATCTTCTGAAATTATAAATTAAATTAATAGGTTATTCACCATCAAGAAAGAGGTATCTTCATTTTAAGTTTACATTTTCTCACATATTAAGTTGCTCTCTTATGATAGCCTTTAACCTAATTAAATTTACAGATTGTGCTATCTTATTTTCACATAAACTATGAAATCTATAATGGACAAAACATGTCATAGTTTCAGCCATCTCACATTGAAAATTATGATTTAGCTATAATCGATTTGAGAATATTACAACATATGAAATAATCATAAAAATACCTGGACCTAATTGCAAATTTTTTACATCACTTATATTTGTTTCCTTTCTGATCGTTACTTAATCAGGAAGAGAAGTGGAAAAATAATTAAACTCACACTGGTCAACTTGGGTGGAAACTATATTAAAACCCTAACTAAAATGGTTTTAAATGTTTTCCATAAAGTGCTCTTCCCATAACCAATAAAGATGGCAGAATTTGGTGAGTTAACAAACAACTATTAAAAATGATTTATACTTGATCATTGATAAAAACTGAGCTAAGAATGGTACCAGTTATTGAAACATAACTTCAAACCTGAGGCTAGCCAAAGGATTTATTTTCCTCTCCCAAATATAATTTACAAGAGTAACAAGCAAGTAATTTGATTAATTCTTATTCCACTCACTTTAGTTCTTACTATTTTGCCCAAAGCACAGGTAATTAATTAAGATAAAAGTAATATGAGATGAGAAGCAATTAAAATGGTATAAATTTTCCTTAATTAAGTCTCTCAACTTAGCAGGTTATATTTTGGCATTTTTTATTCAAGTGTAGCTGAACAAACTGTCATATTTCTTCAGAAAAATGGTTTATCAAATATATTTGCATATGTGCTGGAGATACACACTTTTTGCCAGAATAGAATAACAATTTCTTTCAAAAAAAAATTGTTACTAAGTTAACTCATTATAAAATAATACAAAAAAGTGTTATTTTTCCAGAAAGAAAATAAATATGAATCCAGTTTAGCCTAGAGTGTTGAAGCCCGCAATGTTTGCAATTATTTGCATCTTCATCCAAACAGATGGCATGCTTAAATTCTCCGAGTATTATCACATCTCTGCCTTTCCCAGTTTTCTGTCAAAGCAAACAACAGTAACTCTTGATAGAAAACAAAGAATCATAATGAATAGTACAAAGTGAATGTTAAATTTAAACTTATCATGTTTGTGTCAGAAATTTATTAATAAATTAAACTATTCAAAGATTAAATTAACTATTTTAACAAATTAACACATTTAACAGATTTAGCTATAAAGCTACATTAAGTAGAAACATAAAAGTAATGGATAACTGAACTGGGTCCAAATATTTAACCATTTTTTAGTCACATCTCATTTTGGAAAATATTGCTTAGGAAGCATTCTATTATGATTACAGTTATTAAACTGAACTAGGTCTTGAATTTCATCAATGATTAAATGCAGTAAGGTGCAGAAACACCAAAATGTGAATTTATACATATCAGAGTCTCTTTTATGCTCTTTACTTTTTTCTCCCTCTCCTTTTTCTTTCCTTTTTCTTTTTCTCTCCCTTCCCTCTGCTTTTCCATACACACACACACACACAAACATACAAACGAGTTGCTAACCATTTTGAGAAGCTTCATTGACTTCTTAGATTGTATACTTAGACATTTATTTTAGAACTGAAGTGTAGGTTAAATGTTATCATTGTAAATACTATTCTTTTAGTCATTGTTCCCTCCATCAAATCACATCCCACCACTGAGTCTATATCATCACATGGTTTTGTCCATTTCCACATTTAAGCCTCAGATAACGTGTTATCACCTATTGTATATCTCCTAGGCAGAGTAGGCAAGTTGTCAACCAACACTCTATTCCATTATCCTTTCTAATTTACGTTTGGTTACATATTATCATTTGAGATTATTTTTATCATTCATTAGGTTACTTATTTGCTTCTACTTACCCTTTGTGTGTTGTAAATTACAAGAAAGAATGAAAGATGTCAGTTTTGCTAATTGCAACATTAATGGCACCTCTAACAATACCAAGCTTGGGGAAGTGTTCAATAAATTCCAGGTGACAAAAATAAAAATGTAAAAATATTATTTCTTTGAAAACAGTAATGAAAGTTACTAATAACAAATAATTCAATCATGTAAAAAATTATTTATTTCATGATTAACACCTTTTCTTTTAAAAAGAAATGTCTTTACTAAATACATCTGTCTTCTTTATTTTATTTATATATATATAATGTATGTGAGTTTAGCCTTCTCTACTAAGCTGATTTTAAAAAACAACCTTAACAATATAATTTCAATATTCCAGAAAGACTGTGTTCACTGACATGGGATATTGAATCACTAAAAATCAATGTCCATCGATGTCAGAAAACACATATTATAATTAACATAAAATATTTGAGGGTTATAAAGAAAAAAGATTAAATACATGACCTCAGTATTTGAATAGCAATCACTTTGTGCTCTTAGAAATTTCTGCCTATTTCTTCCTGTGGATTATAGGGAATTGGAATAACTATTTTTACCTTCTTTGGATAAAATGAGGTCTCAGTGTGTCTTTGCTATTACCTTTCATGTCTAACACAATTTATGGGGTTTTGTAATGTCTCAATGACTGTATGTTAGGAGGAAAATATTCTTTTGCATTATTGCTGCAAAAGTTCTTAGGCTTGGAATATAGAAGAATATTAAAGCCCACAAAATAAATTAATGAAGCTGGAAATTAATATCAACACAGATATTTTCATGATTTTGCAATTATGCATGTGAAATTAGATTTCATTATTTATATTTCAAAATCTTCCAAAGTTTCCAGTCAAGATGGTGGACTAGAAGCAGCTAGTGCGTGCCGTTCTCACAAACAGGAAACAAAGTGTAAGTAAACACTGAACCTCAAACCAATTGTCTAAGAACCCATGTCAAGATCCATCAAGGGAGTGAAAGGAAACAGAGACTAGAGGAGAGTGAAGCTGGGCAGCAGCTCATCTAGAATCATCATGGAGGTAGGAGAAGCTCCCCAACATAGGAAAACAGTGAACTAGTGACACCCCTCAGGAAATCCACACTTCCCACCAGAACCTGTGCAATCCTAGGAACAGGAGAATCCTCCTCATCCCCTCAGGCCTTAGAATGATACAGAGAGGTGCCCAGAGTTTTTGCAGAGGCAACACTCAAGTCCACAGGGATATCAACGGGTCTTGGACCCCAGAGTAACCTGGTGCCACATGCCATAACCTCAATAGAGGCCACAGTCATGACGCCCAGGAACAGTAAGATTACTCCACACCTCCTTGCCAGACAAGGCTTGACACCAGCTTCCAGCACAGTAGCCTCACTTCTGCTTGAACTCTGATGGAGATAGCTCCATGTTCTCATGGGAAGTACCATGCTTCCAGAGCAGGCAACTCCACACATCTCTGTTGTTTATAGCCAGGTTGTCATGCTTGCTTGCCTCCACCACAACAAACTGGCGTCTGCCTGAAGGCTGCAGGTAGGTTCAGCTTCAGGCTTCCTTGAATTTCTGCAGATTAGTGTACTTCTGTGTTCCCTTTGGAGGCACCCAAAGGGTATACTGGGTGACTCCATCCACCCCTGCTCCCCATTACCAGGCAGTACATATCAGTTGGGTATGCCAACACAGCATGCCCACCTATGCCTGAACTCTGTGGTTTGGTAAAGTTCTGTGTTCCCCTGGGAAGACCCATACAGTTTATAGTATGACTCTACCCAACCATACTGCTCCTAGATGGGTGAGATATACTGGCTTGGGCTTACAGGTAAGGAAGAATCTGAATGGCAAGGAGGCTCATAAAGATCCAGGACAGAGGCTAAACCCAATCCAAGGAATCCATAGGATACAATGACACTACCTAGGAGCTAAAGGATGAAATGGACATTTTAAGAAAGAAGCAAACTAAACCGGAACTAAAGGATTCACTTCAATAACTTAATAATATGATTGAAAGCATTAAAAGCAGAATAGAATAAGCTGAGGAAAGAATTTCAGGACTTGAAGACCAGTACATTGAATCACCTCAGTTACATAAAAATAAATTTAAGAGATTGTTAAGCATGATCAAAACCTCTGAGAAATATGGGATTATGTAAAGAGACAAGTATATGACTCATTGGCACTCCTGAAAGAGAAGGAGAGTGAGCAACTCTAAAAACATTTTATTATATAGTTCATGAAAATTTCCCCAATCTTGCTGGTGAGGAGGACATCAAAATTCAAGAAATACAGAAGACTCTATACAAAATACAGGCAAATAATGGCCAGATTCACCCATATCAACACAAAAGAAAAAATTTAAAGGCTTCTAGAGGGAAAGGCCAGGTCATCAGGCTAGCAGTAGACCTTTCAGCAGAAACTTTACAAACCAGATGAAATTAGAGTCCCATTTTCAGCATTTTTTAAAATTTTTATTTTCAGCATTCTTAAACAAAAATATATGCCAACCAAAAATTTTGTATTCTGCCAAAATAAGCTTCTTAAGAGAAGGAAAAGTAAAATCCTCCTCAAACAAGCAAACACTAAGAGCATTTGTTACCACCAGACCAGCCTTACAAGAAATTCCTAAGGGAGTATTAAATATGGAAACAAACATTAAAGCCTACTACCACAAAAACAGTCAAGCATATAGCCTGCAGACAATATAAAGCAATTACATAATCAACTCTACAAAAGAAACAGCCAACATTGTGATGACAGGATCAAAATATCCTATATTGATACTAACCCTGAATGTAAATGGCCTAAATGCTCCAACTAGGCATATAGTGCCAAGCTGGATAAAAAGACAAGAATCATTTGCTGTCTTTAAAAGCTATATCTCACATGTAATGACACTTATAGGCTCAAAGTAAAGGGATGGACAAAGATCTACCCTTCAAATGGAAAAGAGGAGGAATTGATATTCTTATATCAGATAAAGTAGACTGTACACCAACAACAGTAAAAAAGTTCAAAGAGCGGCATTACATAACAAAGGAGTGTTGGATTTAACAAGACTTAACTATCCTAAATATGTATGCACTCAAGATGGGAACATTTAAATTTATAAAACAACTTCATCTTGACCTAGGAAAAGATTTAGGCAGCCACACAATAAGAGTGGGGGACTTCAACATCCTGCTGACAGCATTAGACAAACCATCAAGACATAAAACTAACAAAGGATTTTGGTGCTTAAATATGACACATGACCAACTGAACCCAATAGACATTTGCAGGATATTCCACCTAACAACCAAAGAATATTCGTTCTTCTGATCCTCAGAGAGAACATAATCTAAGATTGATCACGTGCTCAGCAATAAAGCAAGTTGGTCTTAGCAAACAGCACACCAGGAGATTATATCCCGCACCTGGCTCAGAGGTTCCCATGCCCACAGAGTCTCGCTCAATGCTAGCACAGCAGTCTGAGATTGAACTCCAAGGCTGCAGCAAGGCTGGGGAAGGGGCGTCCACCATTGCTGAGGCTTGAATAGGTAAACGAAGCAGCCAAGAAGCTCGAAGTGGGTGGAGCCCACCACAGTTCAAGGAGGCCTGCCTGCCTCTGTAGACTCCACCTCTGGGGGCAGGGCATAGCCAAACAAAAGGCAGCAGAAACGTCTGCAGATTAAATGTCCCTGTCTGACAGCTTTGAAGAGAGTAGTGGTTCTCCCAGCATGGAGTTTGAGATCTGAGAATGGATAGATTGCCTCCTCAAGTGGATCCCTGACCCCTGAGTAACCTAACTGGGAGATACGTCCCAGTAGGGGCCTACTGACAACTCATACAACCAGATGCCCCTCTGAGACAAAGCTTCCAGAGGAACAATTAGGCAGCAACATTTGCTGTTCTGCAATATTTGCTGTGCTGCAACCTCCGCTGGTAATATCCAGGCAAACAGGGCCTGGAGTGGACCCCCAGCAAATTCCAACATATCTGCAGCTGAGGGTCCTGACTGTTAGAAGGAAAACTAACAAACAGAAAGGACATCCACACCAAAACCCCAACTGAATGTCACCATCATCAAAGACCAAAGGTAGATAAAACCAGGAAGATGGGGAAAAACTAGAGCAGAAAAGCTGAAAATTCTAAAAATCAGAGCACCTCTTCTCATAAAAAGGAATGCAGCTCCTCGCAAACAACAGAACAAAGTTGCATGGTGAAAGACTTTGACAAGTTGAGAGAAGAAGGCTTCAGATGATCGGTGATAACAAACTTCTCTCAGCTAAAGGAGGATGTTCGAACCCATTGCAAGGAAGCTAAAAACCTTGAAAAGAGAGTAGATGAATGGCTAACTAGAATAAACAGCTCAGCGAAGACCTTAAATTACCTGATGAAGCTGAAAACCATGGCACAAGAACTACGTGATGTATGCACAAGCTTCAGTAGCCGATTTGAACACGTGGAATAAAGGGTATCGTGATTGAAGATCAAAAGAATGAAATGAAGTGAGAAGAGAAGTTTAGAGAAAAAAAGAGTAAAAAGAAAGAACAAAGCCTCCAAGAAATATGGGACTATGTGAAAAGACCAAATCTATCTTTGATTGGTGTACCTGAAAGTGACGGGGAGAATGGAACCAAGTTGGAAAACTCTCTACAGGATATTTTTCCAGGAGAACTTCCCCAACTTAGCAAGGCAGGCCAACATTCAAATTCAGGAAATACAGAGAATGCCACAAAGATACTCCTCAAAAAGAACAACTCCAAGACACATAATTGTCAGATTAACCAAAGTTGAAATGAAGAAAAAAATGAAAATCTTCATAAATGAAGGAAAAATAAAATCCTTTACAGACAAACAAAAGCTGAAAGATTTTGTCACCACCAGGCCTGCCCTACAAGAGCACTAAACATGGAAAGGAACAACTGGTACCAGCACAGCAAAAACATGTCAAATTGTAAAGACCATCAATGTTAAGAAGAAATTGCATCAACTAATGAGAAATAACCAGCTAACATCATAATGACAGGATCAAATTCACACATAACAATATTAGCCTTAAATGTAAATGTGCTAAATGTTCCAATTAAAAGACGCAGATTGGAAAATTACATAGAGTCAAGACCCATCAGTATGCTGTATTCAGGAGACCCATCTCACATGCAGAGATGTACAAAGGCTCAAAATAATTGGATGGAGGAAGATCTACAAAACAAATAGAAAACAAACAACAAAAAAAGCAGGGGTTGCAATCCTAGTCTCTGATAAAACGGACTTTAAACCAACAAAGATCAACAAAGATCAAAGAAGGCCATTACATAATGGTAAAGGGATCAATTCAATAAGAAGAACTAACTATCCTAAATATATATGCACCCAGTACAGGAGCACCCAGATTCATAAACCAAGTCCTTAGAGACTTACAAAGAGACTTAGACTCCCACACAATAATAATGGGACATTTTAACACCCAACTGACAACATTGGACACATCCATGAGACAGAAAGTAAACAAGGATATCCAGGACTTGAACTCAGCTCTGCACCAAGCAGACCTAATAGACATCTACAGAACACTCCACCACAAATCAACAGAATATACATTCTTCTCAGCACTACATCACGCTTATTCCAAAATTGATCACATAGTTGGAAGTAAAACACTCCTCAGCAAATGTAAAATAACAAAATTTATAACAAACTGTCTCTTAGACCACAGTGTAATCAAACTAGAACTCAGGATTAAGAAACTCATTCAAAACTGCTCAACTACATGGAAACTGAACAACCTGTTCCTGAATGACTACTGGGTATTTAATGAAATGAAGGAAGAAATAAAGATGTTCTTTGAAACCAATGGGAACAAAGACACAACATACCAAAATCTCTGGGACACATTTAAAGCAGTGTGTAGAGGGCACTAAATGCCCACAAGAGAAAGCAGGAAAGATCTAAAATTGACACCCTAACATCACAATTAAAAGAACTAGAGAAGCAAGAGCAAACACATTCAAAAGCTAGCAGAAGGCAAGAAATAACTAAGATCAGAACAGAGACACAAGAAACCCTTCAAAAAATCAATGAATCTAGGAGCTGTTATTTTTTTTTTTGAAAAGATCAACAAAATTGATAGACTGCAAGCAAGACTAATAAAGAAAAGAGGAGAATCAAATAGACACAATAAAAAGTGATAAGGAGGATATCACTACCAATCCCACAGAGATACAAACTACCATCAGAGAATACTATAAACACCTCTATGCAAATAAACTAGAAAATTTAGAAGAAATGGATAAATTCCTGGACACATACACCCTCCCAAGACTAAACCAGGAAGAAGTTGATCCCTGAATAGACCAATAAGAGGCTATGAAATTGAGGCAATAATTAATAGCCTACCAACTAAAAAAAGACCAGGACTAGACAGATTACAGTGAAATTCTACCAGAGTTACAAAGAGGAACTGGCACCATTCCTTCTGAAACTATTCCAATCAATAGAAAAAGAAGGAATCCTCCCTAACTCATTTTATGAGGCCAGCATCATCCTGATACCAAAGCCTGGTGGAGGCACAACAAAAAAAGAGAATTTTAGACCAATATCCCTGATGAACATTGATGCAAAAATCCTCAATAAAACACTGGCAAACTGAATCCAGAAGCACAGCAAAAAGCTTATCCACCATGATCAAGTTTGCCTCATCCTGGGGATGCAAGGCTGGTTCAACATATGCAAATCAATAAATGTAATCCATCACATAAACAAAACCAAAGACAAAAAACACATGATTATCTCAATAGAAGCAGAAAAGGCTTTTAAGAAATTCAAGAGCCCTTCATGCTAAAAACTCTCAATAAATTCGGTATTGATGGAACGTATCTCAAAATCATAAGAGCTATTTATGACAAACCCACAGCCAATATCATACTGAATGGGCAAAAACTGGAAGCATTCCCTTTGAAACGGGCACAAGACATGGATGCCCTCTCTCACCACTCTTATTCAACATAGTGTTGGAAGTTCTGGCCAAGGCAATCAGGCAGGAGAAATAAATAAAGAGGAAGTCAAATTGTCCCTCTTTGCAGATGACATGATTGTATATTTAGAAAACCCCATCATCTCAGCCCAAAATCTCCTTAAGCTGATAAGCAACTTCAGCAAAGTCTACAAAATCAATGTGGAAAAATCACAAGCATTGCTATACACCAATAACAGACAAACAGAGAGCCAAATCATGAGTGAACTCCCATTCACAATTGCTTCAAAGAGAATAAAATACCTAGGAATCCAACTTATAAGGGATGTGAAGGACCTCTTCAAGGTGAACTACAAATTACTGCATGACAAAATAAAAGAGGACAGAAACAAATGGAAGAATATTTCATACTTACAGATAGGAAGAATCAATATCGTGAAAATAGCCATACTGCCCAAGGTAATTTATAGATTCAATGCCACTCCCATCAAGCTACCAATGACTTTCTTCACAAAATTGGAAAAAACTACTTTCAAGATCATATGGAATGACAAAAGAGCCCACATTGCCAAGACAATACTATGTCAAAAGAACAAAGCTGGAGGCATCGCACTACCTGACTTCAAACTACACTACAAGGCTACAGTAACCAAAACAGCATGGTACTGGTACCAAAACAGAGATATAGACCAAAGGAACAGAATAGAGCCCTCAGAAATAATACCACACATCTACAACCATCTGATCTTTGACAAACCTGACAAAAACAAGAAATGGGGAAAGGATTCCCTATTTAATAAATGGTGCTGGGAAAACTGGCTAACCATAAAAAAAAAAAAAAAAAAAAAGTTGAAACTGGATCCCTCCCTTAAACCTTATACAAAAATTAATTCAAATGGATTAAAGACTTAAATGTTAGACCTAAAAGCATAAAATCCCTAGAAGAAAACGTAGGCAATTGCCATTCAGGACATAGGCATGGGCAAGGACTTCATGACTAAAACACCGAAAGCAATGGCAACAAAAACCAAAATTGAGAAATGGGATCTAATTAAACTAAAGAGCTTCTACACAGCAAAATAAACTACCATCAGAGTGAACAGGCAACCTCCAGAATCAGAGAAAATTTTTACAATCTACCCATCTGACAAAGGGCTAATATCCAGAATCTACAAAGAACATTAAACAAATTTACAAGAAAAAATCAAGCAACCCCATCAAAAACTGGGCAAAGGATATGAACAGACACTTCTCAAAGAAGACGTTTATGCAGCCAACAATCACATGAAAAAGGGCAAATCAAAGCCCCAATGAGATACCATCTCATACCAGTTAGAATGGTGATTATTAAAAAGTCAGGAAACAACAGGTGTTGGAGAGGATGTGGAGAAATAGGAACACTTTTACACTATTGGTGGGACTGTAAATTAGTTCAACCATTGTGCAAGACAGTGTGGCAATTCCTCAAGGATCTAGAGCTAGAAATACCATTTTACCCAGCCATCCCATTACTGGGTATATACCCAAAGGATTATAAATCATGCTGCTATAAAGACACATGCACACATATGTTTATTGTGGCACTATTCACAATAGCAAACACTTGGAAACAACCCAAATGTCCATTAATGATAGACTAGATTAAGAAAATGTGGTACATATACACCATGGAATACTATGCAGCCATAAAAAAGGATGAGTTCATGTCCTTTGTAGGTGCCTGGATGAAGCTGGAAACCACCATTCTGAGCAAACTATGGCAAGGACAGAAAACCAAATGCTGCATGTTCTCACTCATAGATGGGAATTGAACAATGAGAACACTTGGACACAGGGTGGAGAACATCACACACTGGGGCCTGTTGTGGTGTGGGGGAGGGGGGATGGATAGCATTAGAAGATATACCTAATGTAAATGATGAGTTAAGGGGTGCAGCACACCAACATGGCACATGTATACGTATGTAACAAATCTGAACGTTGTGCACATGTACCCTGGAACTTAAAGTATAATAAAAAATAAATAAATAAAAATAAATTTTAAAGAATCATACCAAGCACACTCTTGCACCACAATCACAATAAAAATAGATATAATATCAAGAAGATATCTCAAAAATATAGAAAAAATGTGGAAATTAAACAGCTTGCTTCTGAATACCTCTTGGGTGAACAACATAATTTAGGTAGAACTCAAAAATTTCTTTGAAAGTAAAAAAATAGAAACACATCTTACCAAAATCTTTGGGATATAGCTAAAGTAATGTTAAAAGGAAAGTTTATGGTGCTAACTTCCTTCATCAAAATGTTAGACAGATCTCACATTAATAATCTCACATTAATAATCTAACGTTGAACCTATAGGAATTAGGGGAAAAAAAATACAACACCAAAGCTGATGGAAGAAAAGAAATAACTGAAATTAGATAAGACTAAAATGGAGGCCCAAATGTTTACACAAGAGATCAATATAATCAAATATTAGTTCTTGAAAGAATAAACAAGATTGATAGACTGCTAGCTAGATTAACAAGGAAAAATAAAAGGCAGTAGATACAAGTAAGTACAATCAGAATTTACAATTATGATATTACAGCCAATTCCCCGGAAGTACAAAAGATTCTCAGAGACTATTATGAACATGAATTAGGAAATCTAGAGGAAACGGGTAAATTTCTGGAAAGACACAACCTCCCAAAATTGAACTAGGAAGAAAATGAAAACTTGAACAAACCAATAACAAGTTCAGAAATTGAATCAGTATAAAAAAAAAAAAAAAAAACAGATAAAAAAAATCTACCAACCCCCCAACATCCTGGACCTGGTGAATCCACAGCAAGATTGCATCGCATGTACAAGGAAGAGCTGATACCAATCCTATTGAAACTACTTCAAAAGTTGAGGAGGAGAAGTTCCTCCTTAACTATAATTCTATGAAGCCAGTATCATCTTATTAACAAATTCTAGCAGAGATAGGACCAACAGTGAAAACTACAGGACAATACTGCTGATGAACATGGATACAAAAATCCTCAGTAAAATACTAGCAAATCATATCCAACAACAAATCAAAAAGTATATTTTATTCCTATAATGGAAGACTATTTCAACATATGAAAATCAATAAAAGTAATTCACCACATAAAGAGAATAAAGAACAAAAAACACATGATCATCTCAATATATGCAGAAAAATCTGTGATAAAGTCTAAGATACCTCCATGACAGAAACTCACAAAACACTAGACATTGAAAGAACATGCTCCAAAGTAATAAAAAGCTATGTATTCATGAGTGACAAATCAATAGCCAACATCATACTGACGTGATAAAAGTTGGTAGCATTCCCTTGAGAACTGGCACAAGATAAGGATACCCACTCTCACCACTTCTACTCAACATAATACTGGAAGTTCTAGCCAGAGGAATCAGATAAGGAAGAAAATTAAAAGGCATCCAAATAGGAAAATAAGAAGTCAAAGTATCTCTCGTTGCTGATGATTTGATTCTATAAATAGAAAACACTGAAGACTCTGCCAAAAGACTCCTGGAACTGGTAAATAAATTTCGTGAAGTTTCAGGATACAAAAATCAATGTACAAAAATTGGTCACATTAATATACACCAATAACATTCTAACTGGGAACCAAATCAAGAACAAAATTTCATTTACAATGGCCACAAATACATAAAATGCCTAGGGAATCATCTAACCAAAGAATTAAAAGTTCTCTACAAGGAGCTCTACAAACACTGCTGAAATAAATCTGAGAAAACACACATAAATGAATAAATAATTTCATGCTCATGGATAGGAAGAATCAATATTTTTTAAATGGCCATACCACCCAAAAATTACAAATTCCAATGATTATCAAAATACCAAAGACATTTTTCAAAGAACTAGACAAATCTACTTAATAATTCATTCAGAACCAAAAAAGAGCCCAAATAACCAAAGCAGTTTTAAGTAAAAAGAACAAAGCCTGAGGCATCACATCATCTAACTTCAAATTATACTATAAGGTTATAGTAACCAAAACGCATGGTGCTGATATAAAACAGGCACATAGACCAATGGAACAGAAGAAAGAGCCTAGAAATAAAGCTGCACACCTACAATCATCTGATCTTCAGCAAAGTTGAGAAAAAACAGCAATGCAGAGAGGACATCCTATTAAGTAAATGGTTCTGGTATAACAGTCTACCTCATGTGGAAAAATGAATCTGATTCCCTATCTCTTACTATATACAAAAATGAACTTGAGATGCATAAAAGCTTGAAATCTAAAACCTCAAAGTACAAAAATCCTACAAGTAAACCTAGGAAATATAATACTCATCGTCTGTTTTGGCCAAGAATTTATGGCTAAGTCCCTAAAGGCAACTGCAATAAAAACAAAAATTGATATGTGGGACCTAATTAAAGAGCTTCTGCACAGCAAAAGAAATTACCAACAGAATAAACAGAGTGCCTACAGAATGAGAAAATATATCCATAAACTATGCATGTGACAAGGTCTAATATCCAAAATCTGCAAAGATCTTAAACTATCAACTAGCCAAAAACAAATAATCCAATAACAAAATGTCAAAATACATGAACAGGCACTTCTCAAAAGAAGATAATCAAGCCATCAACAAACATATGAAAAAATCTTAAATATCTCTAATTATCAGAGAAATGCAAATCAAAACCACAATCAGATACCACCTTACATCAATCATAACGGTGATTATTAAAAATTCAAAAAATAACAGGGTGGAGAGGCTGCAGAGGAAAGGGAATGCTTATAATACTCTGTGGTGGGGATGTAAATTAGTTCAGCCACAGTGGAAAGCAGTTTGAGGAGTTCTCATAGAATGTAAAATAGAGCAAACATTGGACCCAGCAATCTCATTACTGGTCATGTACCCAGAGGAAAATAATTCATTGTATCAAAAGGACACATACACGCATTTGTTCATTGCAGCACTGTTCACAATAGCAAAGACATATTGCTAACCGAACTGTCCATCAACAGTGGATTGGATAAAGAACATATGGCACATATACACCATGGACTGCTACACAGCCATAGAAAGGAATGAAACCCTTTACTTTAAGGCAATGTGGACAGAGATGGAGGTCATTGTCCTAAACAAATTAGTGCAAGAACAGAAAACCAAACTCCATTTTTGTTCTCTGTTTTAAGTGGGAGCTAAATATTGAATACACATAAACATAAAGATGAGCATAATAGACATTGAGGCCTACTAGATGGGAGACAGAAGGAGGGGGATGTAGGCTGAAAAACCAGCTATCAGGTACTATGCTTACTACCTGAGTGAGAATATAATTTGTATCCTAAACCTCAGCATCATGTAATATATCCATGTAACAAGCTTGCACACTTACCCTATTATAAAGGTTGAAATTATCTTTTAAAAATTCTGAAGTGTAATTATTAGTAAATTTTAGTTCTCAGACTTTCTTCCCATTTGATATTTAATATGAGACACTATAACATGTTTGCTTAATATGCACAGATACATTTTTGTAATAAACTTCAATGTACTTTAAATTCTTTAAAATGCTAGTTGTATAATTTACAGGGTTTGCACTAATTAAATATTTTGAAAAAATCAGATCAACATCTCTATATGGCATATATATTTTTCTCAGTATTCAACATCTTAAATGTTATTAAGTCAAAATATTTTATACACAATTTTATATATAGCACATATACTGGCATTGCTTTTTGCTATCCAAAATAAATATATAGCAAAATTAACTTGTATTGAAAATAAGACAACTGCTTTTACTTTACTGTGTTAAGTATTTAAGCTTATCCACGTTTTTAAAATTACAATCTGATACATTTTTAAATCAAAAATTAATATTGCTTCCTGGATATAATTTATGACAGCTATAAAATGGCACTATCTGCTAATCTGCTTTTTGGAACTAACCTATTAGGATCCAGTTCACTAAAATCTATTTTTGTAAATGCTAAGCCTGTGTATCTTTAAAAGGGTTTAAGACATCTTAATGTGGACATCTGATGAAATGAATAGGATTTTGCAATTAATCTAAGAAGCATATTTTTAAGATACACGTATGACCAAACAGAAATGGAAAAATGCTCTAAGACAACTACTAATCCTACTATACCTATAATTACCACTGTGACTATTGGTAATAAACACAATGTTGATAACAAGTTACTTACTAAACAGTTTCTATGAGCAGGAAATTGTTCTACTCATTGAATTATCACAATAAACCTATGAGTTTACTTTTATCATCTCCTTTTTATTAAGGAGAATGAGAGAAATGAGTGACTAACTCAAGGTCAGAAGTTAGGGAGATAGAAATCCAACCTAGGAATTTTAGTAAGCTCATGTCAGCCTCCAAAATAATTATTTACATTTGCATGAATATATTAACATATTTCTCAGGATATAGTTATTTATTTCATATTTTTCCTCTTTGTTTATATTTTATTTGAGAATTTTAGAAACCTTTAGGTCCCAAGTGTTAAGATCTGAGCCTTCCAGAATCCCTTCACACCTAAATAAGCTTCAGCAGTTCACAGGCCCAGTTGCTCTTGGATTAAGTAAATGTTTACCTTTACGGACTGACCGTCAATTAAACAAAACCCCACTGTGGTAAGCTACTATCTTTTATTTTCTCAGAAGAAGTTTGAGTCCCATATTTTATATATAACAAATTTTGGTATTCATCTGGACAAAGTGAAGGAGTGGATCCTAAAATGGTAGCAAAATATCTCTTTCTGGATTTATGGTTTATATAATCCTAAGTCACCAAAGGAAAACAAAGACTCTCCACTCAAAATGACTGCAAATTTGTATTCACAAGCATATTTATCTGCTTCTCTTCATTATAGTTCTTTTTCAGGCTTTACTATCACATATTGTAGATGATTGCGTTATGCTAAATTGGGAGATGGGAAAAATGCAAAATATTCTCTTGAAGAAAGGGACATTTTACTACTGACTTAAGTCATTTAAAACAAAAACAGGCTTTAGTATTGCCCATATTCTGTAAGGCTTATTTACTATGTGATGATAAAAACTGAAATTATTTATAATTTTATTTTTAAGTTACCTTTCACCAATAATCAATTTAAGAGAAAGTAAGGAATATATTATTAACACTTTTAATGATTTAATTGCCTGAAATTTAAAATTTTATATAAGTGATTTGTAAGAATGATACACTTGAAAATCCATTTGTCAGTTCACCATTATATAATATTTCATGGATTTAATACATTGAGTTATGCTCTCTGCAATTATAAATTAATACCTGTATATTTGTGGCCTAATATAAATGTGTTTTTTTAATATAAATCTAGTAATGTTCTAATGATGGTTTTCCTGCCTAGGAAATGTGAGAGTTTGGTCTCTGAAGTCATTAAAATACCAAAGTTGCCCTGGAAGGAGGCATGTAACCATCAGAAGGTGAAAAAGTCTAAAAGAGAGCTTGCGAGATGTACCCATGGGCCATGATGGACATGACACTGAATCTCCAGTGTGCCTCTCCTGCATACTGCCTGTCATGACTCAGATGCAGTCACAGAGAAACAGCAAAACACAAGCTTGGAAAAAAGACAAGATGTGGAACAAGGAGGAAGAAAACCATGGATTTTGTTAAACAAAATCTTTTCTAAAATTTCTGATTACCCTTGTTTTATAAGTATACGGTAAATCTGAAAGTAGATTGTGTGTGTGTGTGTGTGTGTGTGTGTATGTGTGTGATGAAGTTTTGCTGTTGTTGCACAGCCTGGAGTGCAATGGCATGATCTTGGCTCACTGCAAACTCTGCCTCCCAGGTTCAAGTGATTCTCCTGCCTCAGCCTCCCGAGTAGCTGGGATTACAGGTATGGGCCAACGCACCCGGTTAATTTTGTATTTTTAGTAGAGACAGGATTTCTCCATGTTGGTCAGGTTAGTCTCATAACATAGATAAGAACAATCAGTATAATAATGCCTTTGAATATGGCTATTAAGAGTATTGCAATATATATATTTAACATATTGCCAACATTTTAGTGTAGAAAAATTGTCCAGAAATGTTATATTTCTCAAAATCATTATTAGATGTACTTATTTTATGTTATTTTATAGAATGTGATTTGAGAAGACTTGTTCCTAAATCAATAATTTGAATCATGTAAG
This sequence comes from Macaca fascicularis, assembly GCF_037993035.2. Lineage (NCBI taxonomy): Eukaryota > Metazoa > Chordata > Mammalia > Primates > Cercopithecidae > Macaca > Macaca fascicularis. Next base: position 60,028,813 of record NC_088391.1, on the reverse strand, counting down.
TTTTAACTAAATTTAGATACTATTTTAGACACAATTATTTCTGAGTGCCTAATTTAAGTGATTCATGTAATAAACAGAAAAAAACAGAAGCAAGATATTTTTGAATTAAGATGGGAAAATCTAGGATAAAAAAACATAAAGAGAAATTTGAGATTCAAGGGTGTGAGATAAGGTAGAATTTGGCTAACAAAACAAATGAGTAAGGAAGCTTTTATAAATTATGATTATACTTTAAATTCTGGGATACATAAGCAGAATGTGCAGGTTTGCTACATAGGTATACATGTGCCATAGTGATTTGCTGCACCCATGAACCCATCATCTAGATTTTAAGCCCTGCGTGCATTAGGTATTTGTCCTAATGCTATCCCTCTCCTTGCCCCCTACCTCCTGACAGGCCCCGGTGTGTGATGTCCGCCTCCCTGTGTCCATGTGTTCTCATTGTTCAACTCCCACTTAATGAGAACATGCAGTGTTTGGTTTTCTCTTCCTGTGTTAGTTTGCTGAGGATGATGGTTTCCAGCTTCATTCATGTCCCTGCAAAGGACATGAACTCATTTGATTTTTATGGCTGCATAGTATTCCATGGTGTATATGTGCTACATTTTCTTTATGCAGTCTATCATTGATGGGCATTTGGGTTGATTCCAAATCTTTGGTATTGTAAATAGTACTGCAATAAACATACTTGTGCATGTGTCTTTATAGTAGAATGATTTGTAATCCTTTGCGTGTATACCCGATAATGAAGTTACTGGGTCAAATGGGATTTCTAGTTCTAGATCCTTGAAAAATCGCCACACTGTCTTCTACAATGGTTGAACTAATTTACACTCCCAACAGTGTAAAAGCGTTCCTATTCCCCCATCCTCTCCAGCATCTGTTTTTTCCTGACTTTTTAGCGATTGCCATTCTAACTGGTGTGAGATGGTATGTCATTGTGGTTTTGATTTGTATTTCTCTAATGACCAGTGATGATGAGCTTTTTAAAATATGTTTGTTGGCCACATAAATGTCTTCTTTTGAGAAGTATCTGTTCATATACTTTGCCCACTTTTTGATGGTTTTTTTTTTTTTTTTTTGTAAATTTGTTTAAGTTCCTTGTAGATTCTGGATATTAGCCCTTTGTCAGATGGATAGATTGCAAAAATTTTCTCTGTAGGTTGCCTGTTCACTCTGATACTAGTTTCTTTCGCTGTGCAGAAACTCTTTAATCAGATCGAATTTGTCAATTTTGGCTTTTGTTGCCATTGCTTTTGATGGTTTAGTTATGGAATCTTTGCCCATGCCTATGTCCTGAATGGTAATGCCTAGGTTTTCTTCCAGGGTTTTTATGCTTTTAGGTCTTACATTTAAGTCTTTAATCCATCTTCAGCTAATTTTTGTATAAGTCATAAAAAGAGGTCCAGCTTCAGTTTCTGCATATGACTAGCCAGTTTTCCCAACACCATTTATTAAGTAGGGAATCCTTTCCCCATTGCTTGTTTTTGTCAGGTCCTTTTAATCACTCTATTGACCAGGTAGAACATTCCTCCCTTCCTTTCCCTCCTCTCCTCTCCCCTCCCTTCCCCTCTCTTCTCCTCTCTCTTTGTCCTCCAGCAGAAATAAGGATTTGGATAATTCTGATCCTTTTATATGGGACAGAACAGGAAAATAAAGACTAAAAAAAAATACCTTTTATAAGATCCAAAATGAATTTCCTGAGACTTCAACTTTTGCTGAGCAGAATGAGAATAGAAAAGATTTTCAGATTGTTTACTAGAAATTGGTCCAGTTTCAAAATTGCCCACGTTATTATAAAGCCTAGTTAAATGGAGCTTAAAAAAAATCTTAAAGAATAGCTATTTCCTGAGAGGGAGATACACGGAATCAAGATCAAGGAAAGATTTTCCCCATGGGCATATATATCAGCTGATTACCAGAACCATACCATTACAATCCTCCAAAAAAAGTATCAGTGACAGTGTCAAACTGTTACATATCATCTAATTTTACTCTTGGAAAGCATTTTTGTCTTAAGCTATTGGAATTAATATATTACTTAATTGGTTTTAGCATACATGTGGACCATCAATTTTAAGTGGCATAATAGTAATCTTTATGCTTAAAATGAAATATTTATAATTTTAAAAAGTAATAAAAATCAGTGCATATGAGCGTAAGAAGAATACATTTTTCCAATAATATTGATCCATATGATGAGTAGCTAAAATTGAAGCTCCTGTTGTAGTCTAGCAGTTTGTTTATTTTTCTGGCACTTTATTTCCATTAAATTCGGAAATATCAATTTAGGTTGTTAAATTTGGCAATACGTATTGGGTAGCTTGTTCAAATAATACTTTGTATTTTTAACAATTATGCAGTGATTTCTCATTGAATACCACTATTATCTCTCTGTGAGTTGATACATAATGCATTATGCACAAGATATAATATTTGGTGGCAGATGAAAATAGTTTTAAATTTTACTCTTTGAGACCAAGATAGTGGAGTAGGAGATACCAATTTTCATCCAACTACTCTCTCTACATGTATAAATATACTAAGATACTCTCTCCTTCTCTCTCTCTCTTTCTCATTCTTGGTTGCAAGAATGGTTCATATTAAATACGCATATGCATATTTAATGCTTCACCAGAATTAATGTTTTTTAAAGATACATTCCGATGATGTACTATTAATAAAAAATAGTTAATAATGTAGCCACCTGACTGCCTCAGGTTTAAGAACAACAAACAAATTTACTGAAAAAATAACTAAAATATGCATATGCATATTTAACAAAAGGTAAAAATGACATGATTGTCTCAACATACAGAAAAAGCATTTGACAAAACTCTACACTCTTTTGTGATAAAATTCTCAATAAAAAAGAAACACAAGGAATATACTTTAACATTGTATAGCTCATATATGGAAAGTTCATAAGTAATCTTGTACTTGATGAAAATCTGAAAGCTTTTCCTCTGAGATCAGAAACACAAGGCTACCAACTCAACATCGTAATGAGTGACCTAGCCACAATTTAGACAAAATAAATACTAGACATCTGAATTAGAAAGGAACCAGTACAATTATCCTTAAAAAGACCATCTGATCTTTATATAGAGAAAATCCTAACTCTTACAAAAACAAAAAAACCTGTAAGAATAAGTATATATATACACACACACACATATATACTAGTATATATATATACACACACACATATATATACACACACACATATATACTAGTGTGTATATATATATAATTTATATATTTACGGAATATCTGTCATTACCTATGCTTCACCAGAATTACTTCAGTTTTTAAAAGATATATTCTGATGATGTACTATTAATTAAAAATAGTTAATAATGTAGCCACCTGACCCCCTCAGGTTTAAGAATAACAAACAAATTAACTGAAAAAATAACTAAAATATAATGTATAATTCTTCATAACTTTACACACAAAGATGCTTCAATCTACTGTTTAATGACTATCCAAACTTAAGAAGGCCTGTTTGCCTGGGCCAGGCCACAACGTTATTTTTTTTAATTGTAAAGCGATAGAAATTTAATGAAACTAAAATTCAGACAATAGTCTAAATATTTTACATATCTAGCGAATGCGATGACATGCAATATTTACATATTGTCCTTATTACCTTCAGTCCTCCGTCACAGATGTGGATCTTGGAAATGCTGTTAAATCTTAGAGCTGATAGTGCTCAGAAGCTGGTTCAGGGATGGCTTCAGAGAGATTATCCCCCAGTTCACATCAAAGAGTCTTGGAGAACAGCTTAGTTTGCCTTACAAAAGAGAGAGGAGTTTTTCTGATCTATTTACTACTTCTTCCAAGGCTGAATGCAAGGTTTTCGTGAAAACAATTCCAACTTTCTCTTACTCTATTAAAGAGTGAATGTGACAAAGTTTCTCTCTAAACAATGGAGATGACACATAGGTATAAAAACTGGCAGATAAATAGGATTTATAAACCACAGGGTTTAGGCAGTGGGTTTACAAACGATGCACATCTGACATCAATGTTTCACATTCAGGCAAAAATGTAATGAACTGTTGGTGATTATTGTGTGCAGAAAAAAATGATGATAACATGGGCTCCATTTTAAATACTACAGCATGAACGACAAACTCTGAAATCGTAACATGCTCAACCTAAATAACTGTGAGACGTGGCCAATCTCAGGCCCCAATCTGGAAAAATTTCCCGTAATCTTTTTATTTACTTAAGTATGCTACTTGAGCAAGAAACTTTAAATTATATATATGGTCTCTGCTGACTCTATTTTACTAGAGTTAAAAAAAAAAATCTGTTTCACATTTTAGAAATTCACGTCTCTTTCTACCTTCCACGCACCCCTCTGAGGGGAAGCCTCGTTTTTCTCACACTACAAGAATGCACTTCAGGCAGATGTAAGGACTGGGATGGCTATTAGTGGAGATGGTACACCTGGCAAATTAGCCTTCAATTCACCCTCAGAATCAATAATCAGTAAAGTATAGCTTTTTAAAATGTTTTAATTTTGTTTTCTGGGTACTTGCAGTGTTGTAGGCAAACAGATATGTAGTCAGACTTCCCAGAAAAACAAAAGAAGGCCAAGAATTTACATCAATACACATTGAAAGTGCAATACAAACTTCTTAAAGGACTGAAGGGTTTCTCACCTTTATCAAGTGTTGACAAGTAGGGTGTCTGTTTTGGGAAGATGAGGGCTAAGGAAACATGCTACTCTAATCAGAAGAATTATATTGTACCTTATTCTTGAGCACCTTTCATCATTATTGTTCTTGTATAATTTGCATAAAGAAAGAAATAACCTTTATATTTGTATATTTCAGTGACTGAAAGCAAAGTCTGTGAAAAGAAGTTGGGTATAGTTGATTATATGGAGATCACCTCCAGATTATCTGGAGAGCAGGAAGGGTGCAGGTGTGTGAGACAGAGAAAATGGAAGAATCGCAGGAAGATGTTTTGCTTGGGAGGCTACTGCTGTAGACCACTGTGACCCAACTCTCCTCAGAGGTACAAGAGGTCTGACATACAAGAGGTTATGGTGGCCCTTTGTGCAGATTTGCCCACCAGCTCCCATTCTCACATTGGATGAAGGTACTTGCTGGAAGCATTAATTGCTTTCCACTTCATGGAAAACTCCGATGAAGAAAAGCAGAAAGATGAGAGTGATGCAGGATGTTTGAGGTTTCATTCTTTTTCTGTACAAAACATTAATCCATCATTGCTTCTGTTGGTGTCAGAATTGAGCTGAGGGAAGATGGCAGAAAAATGACTAGTTCACTCAATACTCTTCCATTAATCACTGCTCTGCATTTGCAACTGTGCATATACTGCATCTTGTGGACTGCGTATTTGTGTCCTCCCCCAAATTTCTATATTGACAGCTTAACCCCCAGAAAGATGGTATTAGGAGGTGAGGCTTTTAAGGTGTAATTAGGTCCTGAGGCTGGGATCCCAGCAAACTCCATGACAGAGTTAGTGTTTTTTTTGGAAGAAGAGAGCTAGCCCTCTCTTATTCTCTGCCAATGATACAGCACCTTTAAAAATCAATTAAAAACTTGTAGGTCCATAGGTTGAAAGATTTGTTATTATTAATTACAGTCAATAATTATGAAATACAGCTTTAAAAAATCTGCATTTTGAATCCAGGTTTTGAATCCAGGTAACATATCTAGAATAGGTGGTTATTTTGAGGAATAAAAATTACATAAATATAAACATTTAAAATTTATGAACTATAAATATACAAATAAACAAATACAAATGTATTTTAATATAAACCATTATTTCTTTACTAGATCATCAGGCATTTATGGGAAATTAATATTATTAAAAATTGTATTTGTTTATTATAAACATTGGAATGTATATCAGCAAAACTACAATAAGTTATTGTCTTAAAATTTAAAAGGCAGTCATTTTCCTATGTATTTTTTTACTAGCCATATATCCCCCAAATACTGAAAACATCCCTCAGGTATTTTAAAAATCTATTAAACGTTTACCCAAAATAGAACATCTTTTTCTGTATATCATCTAAAGTGAGCAATTAACGTTCTCTTTAACGGTATATTTATACCGTTATACATACCATATATGCACTATCACTTAAGGACTTAATTTGAGCTCTTAAATAACTGGAGGACCATTCATGTTTTTCTATTCCTATTAAATTGATGTGAGGTTAAATATTATAAAGCATCTGTTGCAAAATGTGTTTTAACATCTATATATGTCACTATATATACATATAGTGAAATTTCTTAAGATACAATATATTTTTCAAAAAGTATTGTATAAGAAACTTAGAAACACACAACATAATCACTTTAATGTCATGTATATTTTCCTTAAGAAATTTAAATGTTATTCCTTTAAAAAGATATATCATAAAATATTTCACAGAAATAAAATATTACTACTTAGATTTTCTTCATGTTCTTAACATTTATTGGACATGTACAATATACTAAGTTGACTAATGTGTACTTGTCTTTTGGATCACAAAATATAAATTTTATTTAATTGCTTGAATTATGTCATTATTAAACAGAATAGAAATCATAAAGACCAAAAGAAAATTATACACCTTTATGATTTGAACAGTAACTGTTCCATACTGCATTTTAGAAAATCAACTGTGAGATGGTGAAGAAACACTCTTTGCACAGTTTGTAAAATACCATATTTTCACAGAATGCCCTCAGATAGTTTGAATTTTATGTATTGATAATACTGTCATATACAACATTTTTATTCAGTTTGGTTTAGAGTATTAGAATATCGCAAATTTCAAATAATGTTTGACATAAGGATACAATGTTAAATGATCTAGCTGCCATCAGTACTAGAAAAGCAGCAAACATGTGAACATGCTGATAGAGACTTTCCAGCGTCTGATCCTTTATGGATGTGCCAGTTCTTTTCCAGCCTGATTACTCTGCCATTCACTGGAGCCTATCTTGTCTGGAGCTGTCATGCTTGGTCTTTGACATTAACAATAAGATTAGGGCCAGCACTGACTGTCATAACAGCAGCAGGAGCCTAGAAAGATAGTAGGAAGCTTGCTCAGATGCAATTACATTTAAAGGGAGACCATTAAATCCATACTTACAGAAAATCATTCTCCAGCTTTACTGAGGGGAAAAAATTACTGAATTTTTACACTTTAAGCACTTTAAGTTGACAGCATGAAAGAAGTAAACAATATAATGTGATAGTTATTAGACTGTTAATTGGTTACAGTTAATGCTTCTTCATTCAGATGTTGAAAATCTGTAAATAAATTTACATAATCTATAATAAGTAAAGAATAATTTAAATTAGCTTAAAGCTTCCCTTTGTTCTTGACAATACATAATTTCTGAGTATAAAGCCATATTAGTTTATACTATCCTTCCTCATTCCCCCATTTATTTGACCAGTGTTTACATCAGAGAATGAATCATATTCAGAAAATGAACAATATCAAAGTTCTTCTTCTTTTAAGTAAATATATTTTTATTTCTTATATCAAAATCTACATAATATATGAGGTTGTTTTTATACTTTATATGCAAATTTTATACCCATATGAAATAATATTTTTCCTAGTGAGCCTATTTTAACTTGAAGTAATGGTATTGCTTAATAGTGATATTTTCTGATAAAATATAATGAATTGTGGCAAACTGGCATGGAGGTAATGAGGAATTCAGGATCACACACAATAAGCTGAGATCATTGTTATAACAATGTTTAAAATAATATTGTCAATACTAATACTAGTTTTTCTTCTTTGTAATGGATTACCACACACTAAGAGGCTTAAGCTAATATACTTTTGTTATCTTATAGATACTACAGGATAACACGAGTCCAGATGCAGCTTAGTTGGTTTCTATGCCAATGTAGTCTTATCATTATTAGGCTATTGAGATTAAACCCTCATGATGCTTCATTCAAGAATTTTTGCTGGACTGCATTCCTATCTGGAGGCTTGACTGGCAAGAATCTGTTTCTATCTCATTCATGTACTTGGGATAATTTATATTCTGGAAGCTATGGGGGGGCAGTTCTCTCTGGTTATAGGTGAGGGGCACTCATCTCCTCAAGGCCATAGTTTTTTTGACATGTGTTCCTCTCAGAGGCCTTCTTACAAATGGCAGCATAAAACTTCCAAGTCAGCAAGCAAGAAAGTCTATCTCACTCTCTGCTAAATAGTGAATTTTACATAACGTAACCCAATAAAGAGAGTAACAGCCCCTCGCTTTTGCCATATTTTATTCATTAGATGAAATTCACAGGTTCCATCCTCATTCAACAGTGTGACACATTGGTAATCACCATAGGGTTGTGCTAAACAGTAATTATAAAGAAGTTTTGTTTTGTCAAAAATGATTGTGATTTTAAAATAATAAGAAAGATAAACACATGGACAGATATGACAATTCATCTGTATCTGGTTATGAATGAGTTTTTAGAGCAGAATAATTTCTAGTTCAGGGAATTTTTGAGGGAAAAGTTCAGCCAAATCTCAGAGTTAGAGCCATATCTCACAGTTCAACCACAGTTGGAAGTTTATGTGTTTAATAAAATAATCTTTTAAGCATAAAACATATCATCTTTCAGCACAGGAACTGCTCTGCATTCCATTCACTTTTCCAAATTTACTCTCCACCCTTTGGTAGCACGTTCTGTGCCTCAGGAAGCTAAATTTTATGGATAGCATCAATGGAGTCATTGATTTTCTGATTTCCACCTGTATTTGGCCAAAACGAGACACCTGAAAAAGATCAAAGTGAAAGAAGAAAATGAAGTAGAATTATTAATTTTTTTTCCTTTTAATCCCCAAACTCCTAATTGTCAGTTTTTGCACTACTCTTCATGTTTAGTAGTGACCACCCCTTATTTCTGCTTCTACAGGCCAAGGGATAGTTTCCTGAAGCTATTGTCCATGCTCTAAGTCCATGTTAGTTCCTACATATTTATAAATAGTCCTAACGGGAAATACGAGATCTTTGGATATGACTGTTTATTATTCACAGAGTATCTAAGAATCAATTCTGCATGTCACAATTTTCCATGGGGTGAGATGATAAGAGTCAATTGTTCACCTATTCACACAGCGAGGTTGCACCACTAAAGGAGATCCCAGAAATTATGAGACTCAGAGCTTATACATTGGGGCTGATGCATTGGCCTGTCCTCCTTTAGGAAAGAAGCCTTTACTCTGGGATGAAAAAAAAAAGAATAACTTTTTGGAGAAAAGGTGAACGTCTCCCTAAAACATAAGCAAGTTGCTCTGAGAGAGATAAGTATGTAAATATCCAAAAAGAATACACAATCTCTAATTTTCAAGTCATGATTGCCATTAAATTATCCTTCAACAAAGTTGACTAGTGCTCTTATCAGCGTATATATGGAGATTTCTAACTCAACACTCTTTATTCAATTTTTTAGCATTATCTCAAGCTTTTTCCTAGTTGGATCTTGTTTAATACAGCCTGTAAGTAATCAAATTGAGATATGAATACACATAACCTTGCTCCTAAGGTAGTGTTATCAATCATTCTGCTATGTGTATGTTCTGAATCCATAAACGTTATTGCATTGCCTGCAACAAAAAAATTATTTCCTTAAAAATCTTCTATTATACTTTCAAGAGTGTATAATTGAATATTTTCAATGTCTGCACAATAAAATAACCCAGAAAATATTAGTGTGATAAGATAACATATAAATAAATTAGAACAATAGTATAGTTCTTCAATTAAGATGATATTTGTTAAGCATATCATTCCTCTATGACTTCAAAAAAATTGCAGTGAACAAGGAATAAAGACACCTTACTGTTCTCAAATACACTATTTCTGTTTTAGGAGACATTCTTTAGTTCAATGTCCTAAACCTTCACCTAGACTATAATAGGAACACAGACATTTTATTTTCCTAACAAAAATATTTTGGAATTTATTTGTATGTAACTATTAAATATAAAAGTACAGATTAATAGTTATAAATATAGCATTTTATAGATCAATTTTCCATTTATCTGCCTTTTATAAAATCCTGTCTAGTTTACCCTCTTATTTTTCTTTCCAAGCACACAGAACAAAACCATTTTTTAGCATCACTTTAACTTATTTCGGGACTTTATACCTGGGCTCTGTTCAATTCAATATAGTTGTAATTGATATGACTCACCTACAGACTTGGTCCATTAAAAAAACGTGTTCTATGCTCAAATATTTCTTCAGCCAGGTGTTTAACATGGCAGTGTCAGATGGATGGAGAACAAATTTCTAGATCAACACTGGGAGGAGATATACCAAATTGAGTTTCTCCTCAGTTTTGAATTATGATGTAAGACAGACATAAAATTTTATATTCTTAAGCCATTGATATTTGGACTTGTTTTTAAAAAGAGTGACAACTAAATTAACTAAACACCAACCCTTTTTATACCACCCTTTACTGAGCAAAATACAAATATATTGACAACACCTATAGAGCTATTATAGATACTGGCAAATTAGTTAGGTCAGATATTCCTTCAGTTTCAAAAAATCTCAAAATTCACATCATCATCATCATCATCATCATCAATAACATAGTAGGCCTCTCAAATAGTCAAACACCCTACTTAATTCATATTTTCTCTGAGTAAATGAAAAGGACTGAAAAATCCAAGGCTATCACTTGTAAGAGTCTAGACAAGTTTATTCAGATCACTTGAGATGAATACTCCAAACTCAATCTAAATAATTCTACTTCAGCCACAGAATTAAATAGCTTATTTTAATATGGTCTATATCTAATTCTTCCTCATCAGTTGATTCCTTCTGATATTCTTTCACATGTGCTTTAATTTGATGCTTCTTTCAGTTTATTACATTAAAATTGAGCTACTAGAAACATAGTAAGAATAAATACAAATTCCCTTTTCCTTTCATAAGAAATATAATAATTCCCAATTATACAGTAACCATTAAACTAGCACTCTAAAATTTTCTGAACAAGTGAAATAATTACAATTTTCCCTAAGATAGTTAAATATCTGCCAATCCTCAAATACGTGAAATGATAATGTTTTAACCAGGAGTGTTTGTTTGTATTTGCTATTCACACACCAAAAAAGATATATCTTAAGAAACTTACAGTGGAATGTTTGTTTACTTTTGCTTTTGTTTTTTATGTAAAGGAGACAGACTTCTAGAAAAGGTAAAACCCTAAAGTGAAACAATTCAGTAAACTATGCGTGCCAATTACAGGAGAAAGAAGTGGATGTGGGACTTTTAGGAGACACGCAAAATATCATCATTAAAATGAAAACATTGAATGTTTATTGATGAAGTTAACATATGTTGTCTGAATCAATGAGCAAGAACTAGACATAAACAAGTGAAAATAGAGTGAAAGAAAATTTAAGAGGCTTTATAGGAAAACTATTTCATGCCAAGATGCTTTACTAGACCATCAAGAGATTTTTCTAAAAGACATGCATTGTCACTATTGAAACCTTTGAAGACAGACAACAGAAGCTCCTCCAAACAGTTCTTTAATATACATCCCTTTGTAAATGCTATTGACAACAGTATTGCTCTGAATAATGTTCTGATGAGATGCTCTGAATCTCCTTGTTTTCCTTTTTCTTTAAAGAGATTATTGGTATTTTACCCACTTTGTAGACACAATTAATTATCCCTCCAAAATAAATGAAGTTAAGTGTGTTTTTATTTTAATGAATGCTCTTAATGTCTTTCCCAATGGTGTGAGAAGTATGGAGAAAAAGTTCTGAGTAAAATAGAAGAGCACAATTTAATTAACACATCTATTTAGTAAAACTGTTTTTAATATTTACATGCAATTTCAAACTATATATTCTTGTTTAGCAATTGTAAACTTCAGTCTATCATTCTTCCCTGGAAATATTTTTAGACCTCAACTTCTATCATTTCTGTGAGGTAAAGTATCTCTGAGCAGATAACTGAGTGAGGGTAAGTGCCAAGCTTATATCTGGGGGAAGAATCCACAAAGAGGTAACAGTAATTTCAGATCTGAAAGTGATATTTGAGGTAGATGCTTGGCCTTTCTGAGAAACTGGAAGAAAAAAGAAATGCCAGAGTGTCTAGAACAAAGTCAATGAGTGGGTGAGTCATAAAACTCACAGAGTCAGATTAGCTATTATTTTCTAGATCTTGGTAAGGACACCAGATTTTATTCTGAGATAGAAATGTTGATAAGATTTGAGTGGAAATACACTGGATTTTGTATGCAAATGTGAGACTGTAGAAAGGCAAGAATGCATGCGAAGAGGGCAGATAAAATGATATAATCCAGAGGAGAGATGCTTCCTGGAACTAAAAGTGATTGTAGTATGTAGAGGACTACGTGCTCACAAACAGGGTGTTCCCCATAAGTCCTGCTCTCGCAAACGAAGCAGGGCATTCCCGACAAGTCCTGCCCTTGCAAACGAAGCAGGGCGTTCCCAATAAGTCCTGCTCTTGCAAACGAAGCAGGGCGTTGGGGGCCTGTTTATATGTAAACATCTTGAAAATCCAGAAAGTCAGGGAAAGGTCAGAAAAACAACGATGTGTCTTGTGACTTGGCAACATTCCACAAATGACTGTATAAAATAAAGCGGAGCGCGCCATTCAGGGCGGCCGCCATGTTTGTCTTGTCTCGTGTTGTCTTGTGTGTTCATTCCTTTGTTTAGGAAACACGCGGACCCCAACAGTAGTAAATGTAGAGTAAGAAATGGTCGATAGATAGATAGATAGAGAGATAGAGAGATAGAGAGATAGATAGCAAGAGAGAAAAACAGAGAGGGCCATACATACATACATATATGTATATATATCTACCCCAGCATCCCAAAGTGCTGAGCTTATAGGTGTGAGCAACCATGCCCTGTCTGACAACTTGGTTTTGAGTAGAGAAATCAAGCGACCCTAAAGAGTATAAGAAAATGTATTGAGGATATAAGAAATTTTGTTGCTGACAGAGTGCTAGATCTCTATCTAGAGATACATCCAGATCTGTTGCTAGAGTTCTAGATCTCCATCTAGAGATAAATTTGACAGAGATAGATCCACAGGGATCAGTGGAAAGTCTGGTGTTAACTCTGTAGGATGAGACAACGAGCCAAATCAAGAGGTATAGCTAGCTGCATAGAGAGGAGAATTTTTTAGGTCAATTGGGGCTTGATAGGGCTAATCACCATAGTATCTAGGAAAGACATGCTTAATCGGTTAACATTATTTTCTTTCTTGGCAGTAATATCTTTGGCAGTGTTTAGTAAGGACACAGTGAGCTATGGAGAAAGGGGAAGAATGTTGAGTTCTAAGAGCCCATTTTTCAGTGTTGAGGAGTATGATATAGTAAGGTTGAGGTTTTGTTCAAAATCAGAAGGTAAAAAATCATTAAATTTCAAAAAAATGTGAAAACAATTTCAGGTAATGATGTAATTAGGAAATAACAGTAGCTATATGTCAAATTTGAATATATTGATATTACTTATTTTGCTTTATTATGTTATTCTTGCAATACTACTCCAAAGTAGCAGCCTACGTATTTCTCCTTTTTCCTCTGTTTTCACCCATTCCTTTTGTTTCATCAGCCTTTGAGTTCCTATTGTGTGCTAAGTCCATCGCAAGACCAATTAGGACATAAATTGCAGCAAGTTTTTACTTTTTCTTAAGCTATTATTCTCCTGGCAAAAATAAATTTACATGAACCAGATATTCTAGATAGCTTATAGTACTAGTAATCTGAAGAGGTATACTACACATGGAAGAAAGAACATGAATCCAGTATTAATTTGGTTGAAGAGAACCAAATAAAACTTGATCTGTCTGGGCAGTGGAAAATAGGTCACACCTAAATCGGTTTATGTTGGGTGATTAGGGGCTACAAAGGTAAACTGAAGCAGATGAAAGGGAGAAAAGTAACTTATCCAATTTTACTGCAGTCAAAACACATCTGTAAAGAAACTTCTTGTAGAGCTTTGTCTTTGAGAAATAGATTTGCAGAAAATGGTCACACTGCATTTTTTTCTGTAACGATTTTGCTTTCTTGTGGGTTAGTATTCCAGCTAGTGTGCTTGTATTGTGAATCCCTCCCAAACTTGTTGCTACTGTTAGTTCTGCAAAATTATCATGGTTTTAATGGACACAAGAAATGAGGAAAATCAAAGCAATCTCTCTTCTGTCCTACATTCAGAGCAATGTGGTTTTGCACTATTAGGCACAAAGCAAAAAATGGGCACTTCTACAATTTTACAAACCAAAGTTAGCAAGGGTAATTATATCTGTCATTTCTTTTAATTTTAGCTTTGAGGGAACTGAAAGCTGAACAGCACTAAGTAAGTTGTCTATGTAGGCACAACTTTTTAGCCTAACTTTAGTATGATCCTTACAAAAGCAAAAATGTATTGAGGGTTACTAAGTGCTAATCACTGGGCTCTATATAATAGTTACCATTTAAGTATTAAATGTATCTTCCATTATACTACACTAACAAACAAATTGCATTAATGCATGTTTGTTCTAATAAAATAGAAATTCATGCATTTGGAAGCAATTTTAAAATACCAAAATATTAAAAAAGAACAGGTCAGGAATTTCTTTCTCTTTTGATGTAATATAATGATCTATAAGAGCAAAATCAATTTTAAAGTTTGATACAAAATTGAGTGGAAGATTTTATAAAGTCGACATAAAGGCCATGAAAATTTTATCTTAAATATACTTTAATTTATAAATTTGTTGATCATGTTAATTAGTAGCAGGCTGCAAAATATTGTTAATTCCTGAAAATTTAATTTGCCACAATTCTAAGTTACTTTGGAAAATAAAGGAAGGTCATTTTAACTAACCTTTAATGTTACAATGCCTCTTGAAAGAATGTTTACCTTCCAAACATTGAAATCAAATTGGATGGTTTAACCTATCTTTGTTAAATTTAATACTACCTACATCTAATTTGCATATGTTATTTTCACCTTTAATTTTAAACAGTAGCTAAGTAACACAGCCTGAGACAATGCAATTGACATTTATTACATTACAGTTTAATCTCTAATTTGCTCTTCTTTCTAAATCATATTTTTACATAGATTGTTAATTGTTAACTATTTTCACATCTATTCTAAGGTTCTAAGGTACATGTAGACATTTATTAATCATTTTCAAATCATCAGATTTTTGTTTTATTCCTCTATCTTGCATGTTATTTCTTGCTTTACATATTTTTGTTCCTATTTTTATCATTTTATCTTACTTATTTGATTTTATTCTGTTACTCAAGCTTCTTCAGCTCAACCGTTAACTCATCTTTAATACTTGTTCTTAGTTTTTAATACAGGTTTAAACAGGTGACATTGTGTCACTCAGGTTGTTTTCGTAGTATTTTAATTGCTTTTACATTTTAATTATTTTGTAATTTCTTTGTATTTTATTTAGCACAAATGATTTTCACACTATATTTTTACTTTTAAGATATATGTTTTTAAATAATCATTTATTTATTTCTAATTTAATTGCATTTACTGCTAGAGAGAATAATCTTTTATGGATTTTTTGGAGGCTTCCCTCAAGAACTAATACAGATTTGACTTTTTTTTTTTTTTTTAAGACTGAGTCTCGTTCTGTCACCCAGACTGGAGTGCTGCCACGTGGCATCACATTTGACTTTTTAAAGTATTATACTTGTGAGGTAAATCTTGTGGGTTTTTTTGTTTGTTTTTTATATTTTATTTTGTGTTTCATTAATGTTACATACTACATCATGAATATGTCATGTAAAATGTTGACTGGGTCAAACATAAAACACAAACATTTAGATCAATAATTTTGTATAAATATAAATGGATATTTACAAAACTCCATAATAAATATTTTATAGATATATAAGTATCTCTAGTGATATATATCACAGAAGTGTCCAAAATAAGAACAGGAATTTTATGTGTATGAGTTTCTGTTGATACCCTACCATTTAAAGAGAAAACTACCTTCCGTATCTCTCTCTCTTCTGCCTCTTTCTTTTTACATACACACACACACACGTGCGTGCGCGCACACACACACACACATACACATATACACACACATACACACACATGAGTGAGTCTACATATGGATATAAAAGAAAATAAGATTAGCAAACGGACAAAAATACAACAGGGCATTATATGCGCTATGAGAATCTATTAAGCATTACCTGTATTCTTTGCAAATGAGAGACCAAAAACTCAGAGATGTGAAGAAAAATTCAAAGCTACCTAGACAAGTATTTAAAGAAGCATTCCAATGTTCATAGTTTTAATTTTACATCATATTTTATAGGATCCACTAATACTTTAACAACACTGTAATCTATGTTTTGTTTATAAAATGATGTGGTTGTTCCTATATATATTTGCATTCGTATCTGTGTAAATTGCAGCTCAGAAAATTTGACATGGCTATTCCATGTCAATTGGATTCCATGTCAATTCCATGTCAATTGAATGAAGAGAGGCTTCATTCAATTTTCTTCCAACAAATTGTTTTAGCATTATACAATGTTAAGTGAAAGGACTCTTTTGATATTGTGAACCGGAACAACAGGGGTGAAATTGATAACTGCAGTCAGTATTCATTTCGCCAAAATGTATGATGACCTAAGCTCCCTAGTATAATGCCAAATCAAGATGAAAGGTGCTAAGTATTAGACTCTGGGAAACACTGATACTTGGCAACATTTTAGAATATTTTTAGTGATTATTTCCCTTGGAAGCAATACAAGTAGCTATTGCTCACATAAAATTAAACAATAATTTTAAAACTTTACTATCTCATAATCTTTGTAGTAATCTCCATATTATCCAAAAGAGCAAAAATAACGACTAGGAAAGCTTACTAAATTTCCCTATATCTCAAGACTAGTTAGTGAAAGGGCAATTTTTAAAAACACTTTTATGGTTCCCAGGCTTGGGTTCAGAGCCTCTTTATAGTAATACTGTGCTATACAAGTAACTACTTTTACAAATTTTAGGACTCTAACACAGAACTCAATTAATAAGTCTTAATATAATTCACTTGTTATATAAATTATGCTCAGTTTCCAAATACACTTGGCATTCGTATTGGTATCTGACATCAAAAAATTTATTTCCCAAAAGTATGTAATTCCATTTATCTTTTCTTTTTACCTGATTTTATTGGAAAGTAAAATTTAACAAGGAGTCTGTGGTCCAGACTCACAATATCTAAAGTGTTATTTCATGTAATAGTGCATAATGCTAAGACAAATTGCCAGCAGAAAAATGAATCTTTTCTGAACAAATTCAAGACCTTAAAATTTTTTGAAAAAAAATTGCCAGTTTAAACACTTTGTTTACCATAGACATTTTATTTATAGAAATATTCAGGAGTTATGTAGTTACATTTTATTTACTGCTTGATACTGCTACAAACCATTACTGTAATTGAAAAGTATTTAATTTTAATTACCATCTTTTCACATTTAAAATATATACAGTATCAATATGACAATTATTTACTAGTAAAATTATTGTGGACAAGTGTGAATATGTTAGTTAAAATATAATATTGTGAATATTAATAATAGAACAAAGACTAACATTCCTCCAAATTAGCAACCAAAAAAGGTCACTTTTTTAAGTTACAAATTAGTAAATATTAAAAATAATAGATTTTATTCTAGTAATTATGTAACCCAGTATTTAGACTTAGAAATTATGAAGCACATATTTATACTCTATTGTTGTTTATAGTAGAAAATACTCAAGCTTTCTTGAAATATGTTTTTGAGCATTATAAATTCCACTATGGTACCACAAATAATTGTTCAAAAATTATAATTATCTTTTTACCTTAAATATTTATAGATTATTTAAATTGATTTCAATAAATTTTAAGTTCAATGTTAGTTGAAATTGAAGTAAAAAAGATAAAAATTCTTCATAAACCTCATTAGGGATTCCTTTCCATATATAAGCTATAATTTTAAGAGCTATTTGGAACTTAAGTTCTTTAATTTATAATTTAATATTTTTAAATGCTGAATGATCAATTTGTGCTGATTTTAAAATTTTAATATAAAATATTTAATATTTTGATGTTTAATATTAATGCACAAAGTAGCTCTACGTGTCTACATTCAGTATGTTTATTGTTTAACACGTTATATGATCACATTTAAAAAATAAACCCGTTGGACTTCTTCCCCACATTATTCCCAAACTTCTAAAATGCAAACGCTGAAATTATGCATTCCATTAAACAGTATAGATAATCTTCCGCCTAGAGGAATATTATTATCTACATTTTTAAATAAAATAGCACTCAAATGTTAGAAAGTTTTGTCACAAAGTGCCACTTCAACGTCAATAGTGGATACACATAAATGGTAAGAGGTTTTGCTGTATACATGGCTTAAAAATACCAGTGAATCACCGAAAACTCTTTCTCTTTGCACATATATTTTGGTGAATATGATGACATGTATATGCATCTTTATCAAAATATCTAAAAGAAAACATAGAAAGTGCTAACATTTCATGGAAATCTCCCCTTTAATCACTATGAGCAAGGAAATGTTTCCTTTCTTTGTTTCTGCTAGGTTTCCTTTTTTCCAGCCGAGTTGGCAAATTTTTCTTTTGTTCATTTCAAATTATCAGAAGTTTGTTAAAATTATCAACCTGGTATGAGGCCAAATTTAATGTATTTTTTTGGTTGTTAAGGGGGAGAATTATTTTATTTTACTGTTTTAAGTCACCGCAAGCTTTGAAATACTGGAATGAAGGAAGCTGGAAGGTATATTAAGGACCTGCTAATTGTAAGGTCAGAGATATGAAGGAATAATAACTATAAATTGTGATATCTTGAAAATTAAACAGAGAAAGAAAGAACAAAAACACATTACCTCACTTTTTCCATATTAGTAATATTGCAAGGGCTTTTTTGTTTGTTTGTTTGTTTTTCTGTTTTACCTACAGGGAAAGGGAAGGATATAGTATAGAATTATTGTAATATCTTCATCATTAGTCTCTCTGTTCTCTGATATGAGCAACTGAATTTTTCATAACTCAAGTCAAAGGTAATGAAAAAGCAGTGTCTAGAAAATTCCCCTAATTATGACACCTTCCCTGCCCACTTTCAAAATGTTTGCTGATCTTAAACTTCTCTTCTGCATAAATCTGCATCTGAAAGTCAGTTTTTAATTTGCCAGGTGGTCAGTTTGAAGCCACACAGTTGGCTATTTGACCTTTTGATCAAGCACATCAATGTTCATATATTCTAATTAAGTAAATTTTATTATTATCATGTTTTAGCATGCCTTCTGCTCAACTGCTTTCAATTGTCTACGCTGCCGTACATGTCACTGAACTAATCTGCTATTTCCTAGAAGACCATAAACTTTACTGGAGCCTGGTGCAGACGACTCAAGAGTAAGGACTAACATATTTATTTACAAAGTACTGAATCCACCTCAGTCTTTTACTCTCAAACAATAGACTGCTTTGCAGTAGTGCTATTTGCCTTTGAGAAAAACAAAAACTGTAACTTTTAATCATTTATCTGACTTTCTTCACTTAGTTTTTTTACTTAAGCTCCATTTAGTAACTTAAACAATTTAAATTCAATATTTTAAAATCTAATTTTGTAATTGGAAAAACTTTTTTTTTTCTTTTCTTTTTTTGCTAAGGTCTCTCACTGTGTCACTCAAGCTAGAGTGCAGTGGTGCAATCTCGTGGTGGGGTGGGTGAGGTGGGAGGATCACTTGATTTCTAGAGGGCAAGTGATCCTCCCACCTCAGTCTCCCAAGTAGCTGGGACTGCAAGCATGTACCACCACATCTGGCTAATTTTTATATTTTTTTCTAGAGAAGAGGTTTTGCCTTGTGCACAAGCTGATCTCAAATTCCTGGGCTCAAAGAGAGCCACCCACCTCGGCCTCCCAACGTGCTGGTACTACAGGCATTAGCCACCATGCCCAGACACAAAAAACAATTTTCCAATCAGGAAATGAGTATGTGTAATTGTATACGGAGAGCTTTATACCAATATTATGCATTAATTTAGATAGACAAGTACTAGTATTTGGTTTCTAATAAATTAGAAATCCAGTGTGCTATAGATATATCTTGCATTTCAAAGTTATTTTTTCCTAACGTGCTTTGAATTGACACTTACAAACAATGAGCAGTATTTATATAAATCCTATTAAACATCTCAAAGTCAATATAGCATATAATAATAATAAAGGCAGCAACAATTCTAAATAATAATAGCAAAGAATTGCCACAGTGCTTACTCTGTATCATGCAGTCACCTATGTATTACATATGTCAGCAATGTGTATACATACACACGCATACACACACATGCATATATATACACACACATACACACACACATATATATATAGCTTTGTATTACTTTGCAATGTATTCTTGTGGGCTTTTTAAAGTCAATGAGAAAACATTGATCAGTAAAAACAAAATCATTTTCTAAAACTAACATGCAACTCATCAAAACAGTGTTTTGAGTATTACAAAAGCAAAAACATATAATTTGAAAACAGTTAAATATCATGGATTATATTTTTATGAAAATATTTTAAGTCTTTATCTACCAGAGGGCTTTATTTTTCAAAGAAGATCAATGGTTAAATATAAAGATACTTAATTCTTATATATGTTTGCTTATTTTATGTAGGTTAGTATGTATCTGATTAAACTTACTTATATTTTTCATATTCATCCCACCACCATCCAAAGGACACAGAGGAAATAAAATCATCAAGATGGAGGTCACTGCAATTATGCACCATGACTTCAACCATTATGACACCATTTCACAGTAAAAGCATTCTCTTGTTCCAGGAGAAAGATATCTCCCCGATACTATAACACTTTCAGCCTAGAGAAACTACACAGAAGCAAGATAAGACTTCACGGAAGAAGTTTTGTGTACTTCTTGGCCACCACACTACCATAAAGTAGAGGAGAGATCAGTTTCTGTCCTCCTCTCCCACTTCACCTGTCAAATATTTTAAGAGTGAATTTATCCGGCCGGGCGCGGTGGCTCACGCCTGTAATCCCAGCATTTTGGGAGGCCGAGGCGGGCGGATCACAAGGTCAGGAGATCGAGACCACGGTGAAACCCCGTCTCTACTAAAAATACAAAAAATTAGCCAGGCGCGGTTGTGGGCGCCTGTAGTCCCAGCTACTCGGGAGGCTGAGGCAGGAGAATGGCGTGAACCCGGGAGGCGGAGCTTGCAGTGAGCCGAGATCGCGCCACTGCACTCCAGCCTGGGCGACAGAGCGAGACTCCGTCTCAAAAAAAAAAAAAAAAAAGAGTGAATTTATCCATACCTAATTTTTTGATTATCTTAATTACTCCCAGAGGGTCAAGCTCTCAATCATTTTTATCCAGAGTCTCATTACTCTACTATTTCATATTGCTTAATCTGACCCAATTTCCCAACTTTCTTTGCCCTACACTACATTCTAGAATTAATTGGTTTATTTTTTAACAATAAAATGTTTTTATTTTTAACTTATTTTATCCTTCATGATTCCTCTGAATGTTTCTAGTGCAGGCTCAAGATCTGATGATTTATTTATCCTGTAACGCTCTCAATTGGAGAATATTTTTTTCTCTCTTTAAATCATATACTCCAGAGCTTGCAGGTGAGGTATGTATCTTCCTTGTTTTCATTGCCATTTCCATCTTACTTATCCTAAACATCCTTTTGGGAACACAGCTCCTTTGTGGTTTATATCATGAGATTTCCTACCTCTAACCCTTGAGTTAGCTCTTTGATGATCTCCCAACATTTCCTCCTCAGTTTTTGATATCTTTATCAACTGGTCCTTTCCTACCACTACTATTTCTCTATTTCTGAAGGAACACATACTTTCCATTTCACATTTTGGCCTCACACATGTAACCTTTTGACTTTGGATGTCAGCCTACTCCATTTCAACCCTATTTCACAGTCATATTCTTCTGAGCAACCTATTTTATGACCATAGACACCTATCCTTTCAGGTTACCTATTGCATTATCTTCACTCCTACAAATACCCCATGTCATTTAGCCTTTTGCTTTTTTGACCCTCACCACTTACTAAACCATCAATTAAGGGCTTCATATTCTGACTTTTCTCTTTACTTAAGATTGAATCAATTATCTTTCATTAAGATCACTCTCTTGGGCTGGGCGCAGTGATTCGCATCTGTAATCCCAGCATTTTGAGAGGCCGTGGTGGGCAGATCACCTGAGGCCAGGAGTTCAAGACCATCCTGGCTAACATGATGAAACCCCGCCTTTACTAAAATACAAAAAATTAGCTGGGGGTGGTGGGGTGCACCTGTAATTCCAGCTACTTGGGAGGCTTAGTTGTGAGAATCTCTTCAATCCAGGAGACAGAAGTTGCAGTGAGCCGAGATCACGCCACTGCACTCCAGCCTGGGTGATAGAGTGAAACTCCATCTCAAAAAATAAATAAATAAATAAATAAATAAATAAATAAAATAAAATACTCTCTTGAAATACAGTAATCGCATTTTTCTACTTCTCTGTCCCACTCACTTGGCAAAACCCCAACACTAGTCAGCCCAACTCTCTGTAGCTGAAATTCATTGGAAAAAAAATGACAAATCTGATGAATCTACTTTTAAAGTTATGGACACAGATCTCAAACAAACACTCCATACCAATCTGGCTGTCTAAAAATGGTATTATTTAAATTACTGCATTACACATTTCCTCCATGTTCAAAATTCTTCTCTTTCCATCCCCTGTTAATAAAACTCTGAAAACCAAAACACAACCCAGAGTCCTTTAAGCAGATATTTTATTGAAAAATGGTAAATAGAATCAATTTGACAGGAATTTTCTGTTCTACCACATCCAAATGCCAACTGCCTAAATCTTCGCTTTGTCATCATTTATAACGGAAGTTCATCCCAGACTCATTAGTGACTTATTTTTACCTTAAATGATATGTAAAACATTGTTCTCCGACATTGACCCCAGGAAAGTTTTATAGTATGCTAAAGGCAGCGCAAAGCAGAAACACTAACGGGAAGAGTTATATGACTCGTGAAAAATGACTAGCAGTTTATCAATCAGGTGAAGGAAAAAGGGCATTCTAAACGTAAAATCCAAAGTTCTGAAAATGAAAGAGAGTTTGTTTGTTTGTTTGTTTGTTTGTTTGTTTTTTGAGACGGAGTCTCGCTCTGTCGCCCAGGCTGGAGTGCAGTGGCCGGATCTCAGCTCACTGCAAGCTCCGCCTCCCGGGTTCGGGCCATTCTCCTGTCTCAGCCTCCTGAGTAGCTGGGACTACAGGCGCCCGCCACCTCGCCCGGCTAGTTTTTTGTATTTTTTAGTAGAGACGGGGTTTCACCGTGTTAGCCAGGATGGTCTCGATCTCCTGACCTAGTGATCCGCCCGTCTCGGCCTCCCAAAGTGCTGGGATTACAGGCTTGAGCCACCGCGCCCGGAAGAGTTTGTTTAAGAAACAAAGTTAGTTGTTATGCCTTGGTAGATTAAAATGTGTGTGTCTGCATGTGTGTGTGTGTGTGTGTGTGGAGAAGGGCTGTGTGGGAGAAACTTTTAACCAAGTTTTTTTCTGTTGCAGATTTAAGATGCAGCCAAAATGTTTAATTTTGCCAGGAGAAGAAAGCTAGACCAGGAAAAAAGTGGCTACCTCTATAGAGAACTAGTTCTTCTCTGGCATCATCCAATTCTAGGTATTAAGCCTGAGTGACCCATGCATGTCCTACACCAGGGGTCCTCAACCTCGGGGTAGCAGACACATACCAGTCTTGGTCTGTCAGGAACTGGGCCGCACAGCAGGAGGTGAGGGCGGGCAAGTCAGTATGACTGCCTGAACTCCAGCTCTTGTCAGACCATCAGCGCATTAGATTCTCATGGGAGCGTCAATCCTGTGTGAACTGGACATGTGAGGGATCTAGGTTGCTCATCTTTTATGATAATCTAACTAATGCCTCGTGATCTTGTTACCGATGGGGGGATGTCCAGGTTCTTGGCATCTTGAACAAAGAACTGGACAAAACGCACAAACAAAGCAAGGAAAGAAGGAAGCAACAAAAGTAGATATTTAATGAAAATGAAAGTATATTCTACAGTGTAGGAGTGGGCCCTAGCATATGAGCTCAAGGGCCCCTTCACGGAACTTGTGGGGGTTTAAATATCCTCTAGAGGTTTCCATTGGTTAATTGGTGTACTTCCTCTGGAGAGGACATTTCCTGTGATAGCTGAAGTGTGAGTGAGCCTTATGTTTCCTACCTCCAGACCCTGTTTTCCTGCCTCAGACTGAGGAGGAAGTTTCATCCCAAAACAATGCCCCAGACTCGTGAAAAAAATTGTCATCCAGGAAGCCTGTTCATTATGCCAAAATAGTTGGGGACCATTGTTGTACACCATCCTCGATGATAAAGACCCTCTTAGCACCTCTGGCTTTCTTTCATGCCAGCTGGCTAATTGTCTTTTAAATATTCAAAGAAAATAGATTAGGATATCATTTTTATTTTACAAGAAGACTCCTTTGCCTCCATGTAAAGGTTTCAATATCTGTTTATGAAAGGTAAGAAGACAATTGGTCTTTGGCAAGGAAAAAAAAAACATTTATTTCCTATAAAATGGGAAATAGATGCTTTTAAATTAATACTACTAGTAATATGTAAATTAATATCTAATTTAGCTACCAGATTTAATGCTGAATTATAGCATTTATGTGAATTCATATATGTGAATTATAACATTTAATCTGCACAAGACTTCAGGTATAAACTGTTTATATATATATATATATAAAACTGTGGCTAACAAGAGCAAAATGACTGGGCTATGCCTTACTGTTTAACTTAGTTAAGAATTGAGAAGATAATTTTTAACCAAGTCAGCTGTCTCTGAAGGCCATGCTGTAGAACAACTGCACATGGCCTCCACCAGAAAAAGGAGTAATTAGCAATTTAGACAGAAGTTTTTCTCATTGGGTAGCGTGCATAAAGATCAGTTTCAGTAAATATTCTACTACATTTATATATTTTAATAAAATATATTTAGATATGATTCAGAATATGAGCCAAAAATTATGAATTCTATTATTCAATATAATTGAAAGTTCTAATTGATACAGTTTCTCTATGTCCTATCTCTTCATATCATTAAACAATTATTCAAATAATCAAGTTATTATTGACACATACAACCAACCAATGAAAAAGGGTAACACAATACAATTAGGTAAACTCGTTTGTGCACATGTGTTGTTGATTGACAAAAATTTTATGGAGCTATTAATTAATAAATGCTCAGCTATGAAACACAAAATATCTATACATTTTCTAACTAACTCCCTGTAGAACACTCAATTTGCCTTACTGGAGATGTGGAAATTATGAGGAATATTATGTTTGTTACCGTCATTTCAGGTCTTATAAAGATAAGTTGCTCTTAAAGACTGATTGCTTTAGAATTATCAATACTTCTGATTTAGAACATACATACACAAGTACACATACAGACACACACACACGATTATTATAGTTACATGTTGCTGCTAACGTGTTATCCCAAAATTTGTGACTTAACAACTTTTATGATGCTCCTGATTTGTGGACCAGGAGGGATCCAGGCAAAGTTTGGCAGGCAATTCTTCTACTTTACCTGCTCCACATGCTTTACTGAAGTGGCCTGGTCATGTTTAGCTGGCAGCTTGGCTAGGCCGGAAGTTCCAAAGAGGCTGTACTCATATGTCTCCCACATTGGTATGGATACCTGGAGGCTGGGATCAGCTGAGCTGCTCTCTCTGTCAGTTATTTGCAGAGTTTTCCTATGCGGTCTCACAAATAACAAAGTAGAACTTCTTACATAGCCTTTCAGACTTTTAAGAGGAAGTGTTCCATGAAAGAGGAACCTGAAGATCCCCTTATCTGGGCCTGGAAGCTGTAGCAGGATGACTTCTGCCACTTGGTATCAGTAAAAGCAGTCCCAGTCTTTGTCTAGATTCATAGCAAGGTGAAAGACCCGTTTCTCTGTCTTAATTGACATAATTTTATGTATTTACTGTGTACAATATGAAGTTTTGAAGTATGGATGCTTTGTGGGATGGTTAAATCTAGCTAATGAGCAAATGTATAATCTCACATAGTTATTACTTTTGTGATGAGAACACTTAACATCCACTCTTTTTGTATTTTTCAAAAATACAACGTATTATTTTTAACCACAGTCACCACACTGTATTATATATCTCTTCAACTTATTCTTACTATCTCACTAAAATATATGTGCTTTGGCCAATATCACCCGTATCCCTCTTCCTAAAAGCCCCAGGCTCTGATCACCATTTTATTCTCTATTTTTATGGGATCGACTTTCCATCTCTTGATGTGTATTTAAAAGAAGGTAGAGCTATCTTTAATTCACCAAAATAAACAAGAAGCTGACTAACAAATTAGTAGTAAGATATAGTTTATATTTTTATTAAATATATTTCCATCTTGTTTTTAATCAATAGAATCTGAGCATAAATATATGTATATAATTATATATCAAAGCATACACTTTTCTTAAATTATATTAAATATCCTCGTTGCATACAAGAAAGAGCTTTTTTATTTGTCATTGTAGGTTTGAGTCATTTGGCTGTGACATAATTTTGAAAATCATGACTTTTATATAAAATTATTAATTTTATACATTATTTCGAGAAAATTAGATTCATGCATCTATCAAATTATTTTGTTTTTGGAAGCATAATTTTATTTAAATTAAGTTTCTATTCATATGTCTTGGTAAATTCAGATTTTCAAAGCACATTGGTATTTTATAATAATACAATTTTTGGCTCTAATAATGATATTTAACTTTGCATTATTTCTAAAACCTTCATAAGGTCTTCAGTGAAATCATTTGTAGTAGCCTCAAAAATACAGCTATATCCTTCTTCCTCTAATTTTGTAAAGGAAGGAAATTATTTAGTTATCAACCAAAAGCAATGGAAGCTTCCGTAAATCATTTCAATTTATAGGCATCTTTTGACATTTATAAAGCAAAAATATCTGCTGACAGCAGACCAGAATTACTTTGTTCTGAGTGGTAAAATTAGCATTCAGTCCAGTAAATGGAAATTTTAGTTACAATTCATTAATATGTTCTTAAGCATTTTTTTTAAACAACTATCTATGTACAAGAGAGACAGCATCAGCTCCTGACAGCTGTCCTCTCTATGCTTTCCGTAAACAGAAAATGAAGCAACATCCCACTCATTCTCTCTGGAAAGACAGCTTTCAGAGCTTTATGCAAATAACATGACCCTCTAGCTGTGACACATTCTTCAAAAAGACACCTACCTTCAAAAGTGACAGCAAGTAATAATGTGACAAACGAGCATGCTGCCTGTACGTGTGCCACATATATCACCTAGAATCCTTGGATGTGATAAAATTAACGTGACCTCTACTGCCAAGGACATTATAATCAATGCAACAATGTGGCACAGGAAAAGCAGAAATCGTGGGGGCTATGTGCTCATTCAGTAGACGTTTAAATAAAGCTTTTTAAAGTCAATTGGCCTTTTTATTTTATTTTACTTTATTTTTTGGCAGAGATACATTGACTAATAGAATTTCCATTGTCTTTATTACAAGAAGATGGCACCATATTTGCTGATAGTTGGGAACAAAGATAGGTTACATATGATACACTTGAGTAATTAGAGTGTAGGTAGGTAATATAAAACTTCAATGAATATTGATATTGAGATTAAAGATCTTGGCTTAATGTTAGTGTAGCCTGCTCTACGTTTTGTTTTGTTTTACAATTGATTTTTTTCCCTTTTACAGAGAGAAGACAAACGATGCATCTTTTTCTTTTTTATTGATGAGAGAATTATGCAAATAAGTATAATAAAATATTTCCAACTGGCTTTGCAAAATAGATAATGTATAAATGAATTGTTTTCAGTGTACCCACACAGGAGTGCGATACACACCCCATGAGAGCGTTATTGTATCTTAATTGTAGCAATCAAATTTAAGAAAAAACCATAGGGCACTTTTAAAATCTGTCTTGACAGGTTTCTGGCAAAAATTAAAACATCCTAAACAAAAATAATCTTTGTGGTGTCAAGCTGAGACTAGGCCACCAACTGATACAGACATCAGAATGCTGCAAAAGTAGATTTAGAACATTGCTTATAATTATTTTGGAGCCACTGAACAGGATCATATATTTTAATAATTTATATTCAGTGTTCATAGTTATTTAAGATTGTGGAAAATAAGTAAGAACTAACAAACAATATGATTACATGTCTACTGATAAGGTTGGAAAAAAGTAAATTGAGTTCATCATATATAAAAATATATTCATAATAGAAATGAAAAGCATTTGATCCCGGCTTCAAAATAGTACATATTTTCTCAGTATAACCATATTTTTTATGTTAAACGTATACATGTAGTAATTATATATGTTGAAAATATTCATGTAGTAATAAACAAAAAAAAGGCATAAGATGTAATTATTGTTCAAATATGACATCCCATGTTAGAAGAAGTTATATACACACTCAGAAAATAAGTTAGTAGCTTAGAAATAAATTCTTAATAGTAAAGACCATTTAAAGGCCAAATGGTCTTTGCTATTATAAATTTCAAAAAAACGAACTATAAAGTTCTCCTTTATTTCACAAAGAAACTCGTCTCTTCAAGTGTTTCCAATTACACATAACAAAAGGTTTAGGCATAGTAAGGAGATTTGCTCACTTTGTAATCCTACGTGCATTTATAAAGCTATAAGCTATTTCAAAGATTAAGAAGCATACAAAATTGTGGCTGTTTCCTCAATATTAGATTTAATATGTATTGAATCTGGTATTTTTAGTTTATTATTAATTTATATTCATTTTTATCAAAGTTATGCCTGTGAAATGAGTAAAGACAAATAGTTCTTCATAGCTGACTTGGAGAAAAGTAGTCCTCTGCTTCCTTTCAATCACGTGTTCTGAGTGCCCCAGAGGCAAACACTTTTGATTATGTTCGTTGTTCAATTTGGCATTAACTGTTTTTCCCTAAATAATATGTTTATAATTTCTAGATTGGTGCAAACATAATTGCAATTTTTACCATTAAATATAATTTCAAAAACCACAATTACTTTTACACCAACCTAATACTTCTTTATCTTTCAGTATTAGCCAATTTTCAATTATTTGTAGTTTGGGTATAAAGATTTATTTCTCATTTCACAGCAATTCTGAAACATATGCATGGAGCCCTGCTATATCTTCCCATTAAAATTGTATTATAAATTTTATACAATCAGTATTTAATTTTAAAGGGTTATGTAGACACTAGTCACAAATGATTATGATTCACTATGTAAGCACTGTTCTACAATTGAATGCTAGTACATTTATTTGTATTCTTTAACATAAAATCATTTTTATTTTAATGCTTATTTAGCTTACTATGTATTTTTTTCTTTTTTGTTTTTTTAGTACATGGATGGTAGTTTTGGTAGAGATATTGCAAGCATGAAAGGCAAATTCATATCCTGAGTAAATGTATATTCCAATAAAAATAAATAGCCGTGCCTTCCCTGATTGAAGTGGTTCAATATAATCACCCTGTGACCAGGTAACTGGCTGATCACCCCATAAGTGGTGCCCTATGAGAGGGCTCAGTATTGCTCTCTGCTGCTGACAGATTGGGCATTCAGCAGTGGCTTTAGCCAGGACAGCCTTGTTAATTTGAAGTCCAAATTGTGGCGCCTCTACATAATCATCATCTCTGTAACCACGTCCGCGTTGTTAATGTGCCCATTGGACAAAAACAAAAGTGGCTGAGGAAAGAGACTAACTGAAATACACAAAATGAGGCATACATAGTATCTATCATCATGGTATTTCATGTAACATTGTTTCTGACCAAGAAACTCACCTCACAGCCAAATAAGTATTATTAATATGTCAATGGGCACATACTCATGGAATTCACTGATCTTACTACTTTCCCCACATCACCATGGCCTTTTGAAGACTCAGTTATATGAGAAGCTAGGTGGCAATACACTGTAGGGTTGGGGCAAGTTTCTTTAGAAGGCTGCATATGCCTTAAATTTGCATTCAACATATGATACTGTTTTTTTCAATAGCCAGGATTCAATAACCAGCCTCCAAAAATCAAGGTTTAGGAATGAGAGTGATAGTACCTATCATTACCCCTAATGACTTGCTAGCAAAATTTTTGCTTCCCACTCCCACAGCTTTATGCTCTGCTCGCCTAGAGGTCTTAGTTCCAGAAGGAAGAATGCTTACACTAGGAGACACAAGAATGATTCTGTTGAACTGTAAATTAAAACTGTAACCTGGCCACTTTGGGCTCCCCGTGCCTCTGACTCACACTACAGAAGGAATAATGGTATTTGCTGGGTTGATTGATCTGGACTACCAAGGAGAAATTTGATTGCTTTTCCACAATGGAAGTGAGAAAGATTATATCTGGAATGCGGGAGATCTTTTAGTGTCTCTTAATATCACCATGTCCTGTGAATAAAGACAATGGGAAATTACAACAACTAAATCCAGGTAAGACTACAGATGTCTCAGACTCTTCAGGAATGAAAGTTTGGATCACTGGATCACTCTGTCAGGTAAACAAGGAACACAGAATACGAAGTAGAATAAGCTCATATGTATGTAAATACCAGCTAAAATAGTGTGATCAGTTAGAGAGATGAGGATTAAAACAGTCATGAGTATTTCCTCCTTATTTTGCTATGAATACATTTGTGTGCATATTGCTGACCAAAATTAAGGCCATGGAGGCAGAAATAATTCGATAAAGGTTTTATTGGATGCCAAATTTGAGAGTCAACTTGGGAAGATACATCCACAAAGTTGAGCATATTCTAAAGTCTTAGAATTTGAAATGTTTCTAGGAGAATATTTAGAAGGGAGAGGAACTTTTCTTATCACATTGTACTCTTTCACTCGAGGGTACAATACAGAGGTTACAGTGATTGGCTGCCGATTACAACATGCAGCATACAAGCTAAAATGTTTTGCATGAAAGACAATCAATAAAACTTCAAACTCCATAAACAAACCAGAGTCCTTTACAATGTAAGTAAGTTAAGTATTAATCGTTAACACTTTGAAGAATTCACTATCACTATAAGATTTGAGAGATTCTCAGTAAGATTATTCACTCAAGAATAGGATTTAAGCCGTGAATCACACGACTTTTCCTAGGAAGTTAAAATAGTTTATTATTTAAGTGTAGAGTGCGTAACTTAACCCTTCCCTGACATGGCCATAAGTTCTGTTTATAATTTAGTATCTTATTGCCACAGAGTCCATTCCATCAGTCTTAGGATCTCTATTTTAGCATTAATTCCAGTCAGTTGTTGTGTCTAAACTGCAAAAAGAAGAAGATGTATTTGACCTCTTGTCTCATCGTGGTGACAAACCTAGTTTTTAAGTTTTTCTATGGGGTTCCCTTGGCCAAGAGTTTGTTCATTTGGTCAGTTGGAGGGGCTTAGGATTGTGTTTTTAGCTTATAATATATACATATGGTAAGCAGATATATTTATGTTTTCCTCTTATTCTTTTATCAAATGATATAAAAATATTGGCTTTATATCCATATTTAAGTACTGTTAGTTTTACATCATAGTATTTAAGTTACAGGATATCAGGAGAAGGGTAACCATCAAGCTCAAGTATCTTACCTCCCATTCTAGAAAAGAGATTAGTGGATTTTTTTGTTGTTGTATGCAGGATAGTTGTGTTGTCTTAGGTGCAATTATGACCTTATTATCTTCTGTATTTGGAGATTAAACATGGTTTAATATGCATGTGGAAGCCAATGTGTATATGAGAACCAAGTTGATAAGTGATAGACTTGTAATAGTTAATTTTATGTATTAACTTAACTGGGCTAAGAGATGCTTGGATAGCTGGAAAAATGTAATTTCTGAGTGTCTTTGTGTGGGCATTTTAGGGAGAGATTAGACTTTGCATCACAAGACTGAGTATAGAATATGCCTTCACCAACATGGGTGAGCATAATGCAATTTTTCTGGGGCTAGAATAGAATAAAAATGGAGAGAAAAGGAAAATTCTTTCTCTTCTTGAACTATGACATCCATCTTCTCCTGCCATCAGAAATTGGAGCTTCTAGTTCTTTGGTCTTCAGAATCTAGGACGTTCTCAGGCCTTCAGACTTGGCCTGAATTATACCACCAGATGTCCTGCTTCTCCAGCTTACAGATGGCATATGGTGAGAATTCCCATAATAAATCTCCTCATATATGTGTGTGTGTGTGTGTGTGTGTGTGTATCATATTAGCTCTCTCTGGGACCCCTGACTAATATATTTAAGTTAACATCATTTTACTTTAATGTCTGTTCAGATTTCCATGTATTCATTTTAATATTATATTGTAATTGTCATAACATTCCATCTTTTCACAAATATTTTTGGCTGATTTATTTGTACTTTTTTATTTTATTTTCCTTTGTAAAACACAAATTTCTCATACAGAAAGAAAATCTTTATTTCTGAGTTTATTTTCCTTGTTTTATGTCTATATCCCCTTTATCATGTAAACAAAGTTGCTCTGTATATAATGTCTTATAAATTGTAAGTATGAATGAGATAAGCTTTTTAGAAAAATTAATTCCCGATTGAGTTTATTTTTAATCATATTGTTTTAATTTTACCCCATTCACTAAAAAGCAGCTGCAAACCACATCATTTCCATATAATATTTTCTTTGATCCCTATCTGTGAGGTAAGGTGAATGGTAATAATTCTGTTTTGTTTGTTTTGTTTTTAATCAATCTTGAGCTTTAATTCACAAAATATACAATTTTCTCATTTAAATGTATAATCCATTTTTGGGGTATATTCACACAAGTGTGCAAACACCATCGTGATATGAGACTAGAGTATTTTCATCTCCCTAAAAAGAAACACCATTCCCATTAGCAGTCACTTTTTTCCCAAGCCACATAGAAACCACTAATCTACTCCCTATCTCTATAGGTTTGACTTTTCTGGGACATTTCATTAAAATAGAATCACTAATATATTTTCATAATGGTTAGCATGATGTTTTCAAGGTTCATCCATGTTGGAAAGTATAGGACTACCTCATTCCTTTGTATCACTAAATAACATTCTATTTAATGGTATAATATTTTTTTAATGACCTCTCCTTCCAGTGATGCATATTCAGGTTGCTTCTACTTTTTGAGTATCATAAATAATTCTGCAATGAACATTTCTGTACAAGTTTTTCTGAAGATAAAGTTTGCAATTCTCTTGGACTGCTTTGTTTTCTGTAGTCTAAAGTGTTCTAAGGAAACCTACATTGACAATACATTTTCTTTTTTTTTTTTTTCTTATTCAATACATTTCATTTTTATTATTTTTTCTAAATTTATTTATTATTATTATACTTTAAGTTGTAGGGTACATGTGCATAACGTGCAGGTTTGTTACATATGTATACTTGTGCCATGTTGGTGTGCTGCACCCATCAACTCGTCATTTACATCAGGTATAACTCCCAATGCAATCCCTCCCCTCTACCCCCTCCCCATGATAGGCCCCTGTGTGTGATGTTCCCCTTCCTGAGTCCAAGTGATCTCATTGTTCAGTTCCCACCTATGAGTGAGAACATGCGGTGTTTGGTTTTCTGTTCTTGTGATAGTTTGCTAAGAATGATGGTTTCCAGCTGCATCCATGTCCCTACAAAGGACATAAACTCATCCATTTTGATGGCTGCATAGTATTCCATGGTGTATATGTGCCACATTTTCTTAATCCAGTCTGTCACTGATGGACATTTGGGTTGATTCCAAGTCTTTGCTATTGTGAATAGTGCCGCAATAAACATACGTGTGCATGTGTCTTTAGAGCAGCATGATTTATAATCCTTTGGGTAAATACCCAGTAATGGGATGGCTGGGTCATATGGTACATCTAGTTCTAGATCCTTGAGGAATCGCCATACTGTTTTCCATAATGGTTGAACTAGTTTACAATCCCACCAACAGTGTAAAAGTGTTCCTATTTCTCCACATCCTCTCCAGCACCTGTTGTTTCCTGACTTTTGAATGATTGCCATTCTAAATGGTGTGAGATGGTATGTCATTGTGGTTTTGATTTGCATTTCTCTGATGGCCAGTGATGATGAGCATTTTTTCATGTGTCTGTTGGCTGTATGAATGTCTTCTTTTGAGAAATGTCTGTTCATATTCTTTGCCCACTTTTTGAAAGGGTTGTTTGTTTTTTTCTTGTAAATTTGTTTGAGTTCTTTGTAGGTTCTGGATATTAGCCCTTTGTCAGATGAGTAGATTGCAAAATTTTTTCCCATGCTGTAGGTTTCCTGTTCACTCTGATGGTAGTTTCTTTTGCTGTGCAGAAGCTCTTTAGTTTAATGAGATCCCATTTGTCAATTTTGGCTTTTGCTGCCGTTGCTTTTGGTGTTTTAGACATAAAGTTTTTGCCCATGCCCATGTCCTGAATGGTACTACCTAGGTTTTCTTCTAGGGTTTTTATGGTATTAGGTCTAACATTTAAGTCTCTAATCCATCTTGAATTAATTTTCGTATAAGGAGTAAGGAAAGGATCCAGTTACAGCTTTCTACTTATGGCTAGCCAATTTTCCCAGCACCGTTTATTAAATGGGGAATCCTTTCCCCATTTCTTGTTTGTCTCAGATTTGTCAAAGATCAGATGGCTGTAGATGTGTGGTATTATTTCTAAGGACTCTGTTCTGTTCCATTGGTCTATATCTCTGTTTTGGTACCAGTACCATGCTGTTTTGGTTACTGTAGCCTTGTAGTATAGTTTGAAGTCAGGTAGAGTGATGCCTCCAGCTTTGTTCTTTTGACTTAGGATTGTCTTGGAGATGCGGGCTATTTTTTGGTTCCATATGAACTTTAAAGCAGTTTTTTCCAATTCTGTGAAGAAACTCATTGGTAGCTTGATGGGGATGGCATTGAATCTATAAATTACCTTGTGCAGTATGGCCATTTTCACGATATTGATTCTTCCTATCCATGAGCATGGTATGTTCTTCCATTTGTATGTGTCGTCTTTTATTTCACTGAGCAGTGGTTTGTAGTTCTCCTTGAAGAGGTCCTTTACATCCCTTGGAAGTTGGATTCCTAGGTATTTTATTCTCTTTGAAGCAATTGTGAATGGAAGTTCATTCATGATTTGGCTCTCTGTTTGTCTGTTACTGGTGTATAAGAATGCTTGTGATTTTTGCACATTGATTTTGTATCCTGAGACTTTGCTGAAGTTGCTTATCAGCTTAAGGAGATTTTGGGCTGAGACAATGGGATTTTCTAAATATACAATCATGTCATCTGCAAACAGGGACAATTTGACTTCTTCTTTTCCTAACTGAATACCCTTGATTTCTTTCTCTTGCCTGATTGCCCTAGCCAGAACTTCCAACACTATGTTGAATAGGAGTGGTGAGAGAGGGCATCCCTGTCTTGTGCCAGTTTTCAAAGGGAATTTTTCCAGTTTTTGCCCATTCAGTATGATATTGGCTGTGGGTTTGTCATAAATAGCTCTTATTATTTTGAGGTACATTCCATCAATACCGAATTTATTGAGCGTTTTTAGTATGAAGGGCTGTTGAATTTTGTCAAAAGCCTTTTCTGCATCTATTGAGATAATCCTTTGGTTCTTGTTTTTGGTTCTGTTTATATGCTGGATTATGTTTATTGATTTGCGAATGTTGAACCAGCCTTGCATCCCAGGGATGAAGCCCACTTGATCATGGTGGATAAGCTTTTTGATGTGCTGCTGAATCCGGTTTGCCAGTATTTTATTGAGGATTTTTGCATCGATGTTCATCAGGGATATTGGTCTAAAATTCTCTTTTTTAGTTGTGTCTCTGCCAGGCTTTGGTATCAGGATGATGTTGGCCTCATAAAATGAGTTAGGGAGGATTCCCTCTTTTTCTATTGATTGGAATAGTTTCAGAAGGAATGGTACCATCTCCTCCTTGTACCTCTGGTAGAATTCAGCTGTGAATCCATCTGGTCCTGGACTTTTTTTGGTTGGTAGGCTATTAATTATTGCCTCAATTTCAGAGCCTGCTATTGGTCTATTCAGGGATTCAACTTCTTCCTGGTTTAGTCTTGGAAGAGTGTACGTGTCCAGGAAATTATCCATTTCTTCTAGATTTTCTAGTTTATTTGCGTAGAGGTGTTTATAGTATTCTCTGATGGTAGTCTGTATTTCTGTGGGGTTGGTGGTAATATCCCCTTTATCATTTTTTATAGCGTCTATTTGATTCTTCTCTCTTTTCTTCTTTATTAATCTTGCTAGCGGTCTGTCAATTTTGTTGATCTTCTCAAAAAACCAACTCCTAGATTCATTGATTTTTTGGAGGGTTTTTTGTGTCTCTATCTCCTTCACTTCTGCTCTGATCTTAGTTATTTCTTGCCTTCTGCTATGTTTTGAATGTGATTGCTCTTGCTTCTCTAGTTCTTTTAATTGTGATGTTAGAGTGTCAATTTTAGATCTTTCCTACTTTCTCTTGTGGGCATTTAGTGCTATAAATTTCCCTCTACACACTGCTTTAAATGTGTCCCAGAGATTCTGGTATGTTGTATCTTTGTTCTTATTGGTTTCAAAGAACATCTTTATTTCTGCCTTCATTTCGTTATGTACCCATTAGTCATTCAGGAGCAGGTTGTTCAGTTTCCATGTAGTTGAGTGGTTTTGATTGAGTTTCTTAGTCCTGAGTTCTAGTTTGATTGCACTGTGGTCTGAGAGACAGTTTGTTACAATTTCTGTTCTTGTACATTTGCTGAGGAGTGCTTTACTTCCAATTATGTGGTCAATTTTGGAATAAGTGCGATGTGGTGCTGAGAAGAATGTATATTCTGTTGATTTGGGGTGGAGAGTTCTATAGATGTCTATTAGGTCTGCTTGCTGCAGAGCTGAGTTCAATTCCTGGATATCCTTGTTAACTTTCTGTCACGTTGATCTGTCTAATGTTGACAGTGGAGTGTTGAAGTCTCCCATGATTATTGTATGTGAGTCTAAGTCTCTTTGTAAGGCTCTAAGGACTTGCTTTATGAATCTGGGTGCTCCTGTATTGGGTGCATATATATTTAGGAAAGTTAGCTCTTCCTGTTGAATTGATCCTTTTACCATTATGTAATGGCCTTCTTTGTCTCTTTTGATCTTTGATGGTTTAAAGTCTGTTTTATCAGAGACTAGTATTGCAACCCCCGCTTTTTTTTGTTCTCCATTTGCTTGGTAAATCTTATTTCATCCCTTTATTTTGAGCCTATGTATGTCTCTGCGTGTGAGATGGGTCTCCTGAATACAGCACACTGATGGGTCTTGACTCTTTATCCAGTTTGCCAGTCTGTGTCTTTTAATTGGAGCATTTAGTCCATTTACATTTAAGGTTAATATTGTTATGTGTGAACTTGATCCTGCCATTATGATATTAACTGGTTATTTTGCTCGTTAGTTGATGCAGTTTCTTCCAAGCCTAAATGGTCTTTACATTTTGGCATATTTTTGCAATGGCTGGTACCGGTTGTTCCTTTCCATGTTTAATGCTTCCTTCAGGGTCTCTTGTAAGGCAGGCCTAGTGGTGACAAAATCTCTAAGCATTTGCTTATCTGTAAAGGATTTTATTTCTCCTTCACTTATGAAACTTAGTTTGGCTGGATATGAAATTCTGGGTTTAAAATGCTTTTCTTTAAGAATGTTGAATATTGGCCCCCACTCTCTTCTGGCTTGGAGTTTCTGCCGAGAGATCTGCTGTTAGTCTGATGGGCTTCCCTTTGTGGGTAACCCGACCTTTCTCTGTGGCTGCCCTTAAGATTTTTTCCTTCATTTCAACTTTGGTGAATCTGGCAATTATGTGTCTTGGAGCTGCTCTTCTCGAGGAGTATCTTTGTGGCGTTCTCTGTATTTCCTGGATTTGAATGTTGGCCTGCCCTACTAGGTTGGGGAAGTTCTCCTGGATGATATCCTGAAGAGTTTTTTCCAACTTGGTTCCATTTTCCCCCTCACTTTCAGGCACCCCAATCAGACGTAGATTTGGTCTTTTTACATAATCCCATACTTCTTGCAGGCTTTGTTCATTTCTTTTTCTTCTGTTTTCTTTTGGTTTCTCTTCTCGCTTCATTTCGTTAATTGATCGTCAATCGCTGATACTCTTTCTTCCAGTTGATCGAGTCAGTTACTGAAGCTTGTGCATTTGTCACGTATTTCTCGTGTCATGGTTTTCATCTCTTTCATTTCGTTTATGACCTTCTCTGCAATAATTACTCTAGCCATCAATTCTTCCGCTTTTTTTTCAAGATTTTTAGTTTCTTTGCGCTGGGTACGTAATTCCTCCTTTAGCTCTGAGAAGTTTGATGGACTGAAGCCTTCTTCTCTCATCTCGTCAAAGTCATTCTCCATCCAGCTTTGATCCGTTGCTGGCGATGAGCTGCGTTCCTTTGGAGGGGGAGATGCACTCTTATTTTTTGAATTTCCAGCTTTTCTGCCCTGCTTTTTCCCCATCTTTGTGGTTTTATCTGCCTCTGGTCTTTGATGATGGTGATGTACTGATGGGGTTTTGGTGTAGGTGTCCTTCCTGTTTGATAGTTTTCCTTCTAACAGTCAGGAGCCTCAGCTGTAGGTCTGTTGGAGATTGCTTGAGGTTCACTCCAGACCCTGTTTGCCTGGGTGTCAGCAGCTGAGTGTACGTGTCTGATTCTTGCTTTGGAGGCTTCCTCTCAGGGGTGTACTCCACCCTGTGAGTTGTGGGATGTCAGACTGCCCCTAGTGGGGGATGTCTCCCAGTTAGGCTACTCAGGGGTCAGGGACCCACTTGAGCAGGCAGTCTGTCCCTTCTCAGATCTCAACCTCCATGTTGGGAGATTCACTGCTCTCTTCAAAGCTGTCAGACAGAGTCATTTGCGTCTGCAGAGGTTTCTGCTGCTTTTGGCTTTTGTTATTGTTTACAGTGCCCTGTCCCCAGAGGTGGAGTCTACAGAGACAGGCAGGTTTCCTTGAGCTGCTGTGAGCTCCACGCAGTTCGAGCTTCCCAGGGGCTTTGTTTACCTACTTAAGCCTCAGCAATGGCGGGCGCCCCTCCACCAGCCTCGCTGCTGCCTTGCGGCGAGATCGCAGACTGCTGTGCTAGCAATGAGGGAGGCTCCATGAGTGTGGGACCCTCCGGGCCAGGTGTGGGATATAATCTCCTGGTGTGTCTGTTTGCTTAAGGCACAGTATTGGGGTTGGAGTTACCCGATTTTCCAGGTGTTGTGTGTCTCAGTTCCCCTGCCTAGGAAAAGGGATTCCCTTTCCCCTTGCACTTCCCAGGTGAGGCGATGCCTTGCCCTGCTTCAGCTCTCGCTGGTCGGGCTGCAGCGGCTGATCAGCACCAATTGTCTGGCACTCCCTAGTGAGATTAACCCAGTACCTCAGTTGAAAATGCAGAAATCACTGGTCTTCTGTGTCGCTCGCGCTGTAGTTGGAGACTGGAGCTGTTCCTATTCGCCATGTATCCACTTTTTAAACAAATTTTGGGACCTGTTTTTTCTTTATGTCTTTGTTTTTGTAATGTCTGTGTCTGGGATAGCATACTGGCGTCAAAAAAAATCGCTTTGGAAGCATCTCTTCCCCTTCTATTTTCTGAAAGCGTTTGTGAATGATTAGTATTAATTCCTACTAAAACTTTAGTAGAATTTTCCAGTATGGCCATCTGAGATTTTTTTATTTTTTATTTTTTTTTTTTGTTTGTTTGACTTGTAGGTGACGTTTTAAATTACTAACTCAATAGTTTTAATTTTTATTAACATTAAATTAATTTTAATAAATTAATTGTTTATTTATTAGTTTAGTTATAAATAAACAATTGTTTATATTTATATTTATATATTTTTATATATTTATATATATTTAAATATATTTATATATTTATATTTATAAATAAACAATTGTTTATTTATAACTAGACTAACTGTTTAGTTCTTCTGAGTCAGTTCTGGTAATGTGGTTTTCTATTTTTTTTTTTCATTCTAATTACATGGTTTGTTGGTATATCATTGTTCACGGAATTCTCCTGTAATCTTTTTTTTTTTTTTTTCATGGTTGTAAGCGATGCTTTCTCTTTCTTTCCATATTTTAGGGAATGGTGTCATCTCTTTTTTTAAAATTATTGTTTTGATATTTTTCTCAGCCAGTCTAGCTAAAGATTAATTGCTTTCGTTGATATTTATAAAAATTCAACTTTTACTTTGTTCGATTTCCCCTAATGTTACTTTTCTTTTCTATTTCATCAATTTTTGCTCTAATGTTTATAATTTTTTTTTTTTCATTTTGAGATTGCTTTGGTTTTAGTCTGTTCTTTTTTCTAGTTCATTGTGAAAAAGTCACCTTACTGGTTTGACATCTTTCTTCTTTTTTAATGTATGCGTTTGTACCTATGTATGCTTTCCATAAGAGTTGGTATGATGTACATTCCTTTTTATTTATCTCGAAGTGTTTTATGCTTCTCCATATGATTTACATCTAACCCATTGTTTATTTAGGCATGTGTTACCAAATATCTACTTTTTGTGAATTTCTTGTATTTTCTTCGGTTATTGATTTTTTTATTCCATTTTGACTTGAGAGCATAATTATATGGTCAATGCTTTTGAAACTCATGAA
Organism: Macaca fascicularis; assembly: GCF_037993035.2. Lineage (NCBI taxonomy): Eukaryota > Metazoa > Chordata > Mammalia > Primates > Cercopithecidae > Macaca > Macaca fascicularis. The sequence continues at coordinate 59,988,055 of NC_088391.1, read as the reverse complement.
GGCTTGCTTTGTTATCTAGCATATAATCTATTCTAAATGATGTTCCACGTATTGTTGCGGGAAGTCAGGGACCCCGAATGGAGGGACCAGCTGAAGCCGTGGCAGAAAAACATAAATTGTGAAGATTTCATGGACATTTATTAGTTCCCCAAATTGATACTTTTATAATTTCTTATGCCTGTCTTTACTGCAGTCTCTGAGCATAAATTGTGAGGATTTCATAGGCACATCACTTCTCCAATCAATACCCTTGTGAGTGCCTATGCCTGTCTTTACTTTAATCTCTTAATCCCATCATCTCTGTAAGCTGAGGAGGATGTATGTCACCTCAGAACCCTGTGATGATTGTGTTACAGCAATGTTCAGGGAACAAGAGAGATAAGACTTTGGACTCTGACTGCTGGTGAGCCAGATGGAACAGAGCCATATTTCTCTTCTTTCAAAGACAAATAGGAGAAATATCGCTGAATTCTTTTTCTCAGCAAGGAACATCCATGAGAAAGAGAATGCACTGTGAGGGTAGGTCTATAAACGGCCTCCTGGGAGGTGGCCATCTTTTATGGTTGAAGCTGAAGGGATGAAATAAGCCCCCGTCTCTTGTAGAGCTCCCAGGCTTATTACGATGAGGAAATTCCCACCTAATAAATTTTGGTCAGACAGGTTGTCTGCTCTCAAACCCTGTCTCTTGATAAGATGCTATCAATGACAATGTGTGCGGAAACTTCATTAGCAATTTTAATTTCGCCCTATCCTGTGGTCCTGTGATCTCACCCTGCCTCCATTTGCTTTATGATATTTTATTACCTTGTGAAGTATGCGATTTCTGTGACCCACACCCTATTGGTACACTCCCTCCCTTTTTGAAAATCGCTATAAAACCTTGCTGGTTTTACGGCTCAGGGAGCACACGGAACCTGCCGACATGTGAAGTCTTCCCCGGACACCTAGCTTTAAAATTTCTCTCTCTTGTACTCTTTCCCTTTATTTCTCAAACCAACCGAGATGCTTAGGGAAATAGAAAAGAACCCACGTTAAATATTGGGGGTGGGGTTTTCCCCAATAATGTATGCTTGTGAATAATGTTTATTCTGCTGTCATTGGGTCTAGTGTTCTACATATGTCTATTAGTTAAATGTTTTATCAAGTTGTTTAAATTTTGCATTTCCTTGGTGAACTGCCTATTTATTCTACCACTATTAAATGTGGGGCATGAAATTCCCTCAAATTATTGTTGAGTTGTCTATTTTGTCCATCAAATTTTTAGTTAAGTTTAATAACATCTGAAATGTTGTTTATATGGTTTGGCTGTGTCCCCACTCAAATCTTATCTTGAATTGTAGTCCCCCTAATCCCTACCTGTTGTCAGAGGGACCAGGTGGAGGTAATTGAATCATGGGGGCCGTTTCCCACATACTGTTTTCATAATAGTGAGTGAATTTCACGAGATCTGATGATTTTATAAGTGTCTGACATTTTCCCTGCTGGCATTCATTCTCTCTTCTTCCGCCCTGTGAAGAGGTGTCTTTTGCCATGATTGTAAGTTTCCTGAAGCCTCCCCAACCATGTGGAACTGTGAATCAATTAAGCCTCTTTCCTCTGTATACTACCCAGTCTTGGGTATTCCTCATAGCCATGTGAGAACGGACCAATATAGATGTTACTATCAGTATATGTGATTATAAGTATCATATCTTCAGGATGAATTTACTATTTTAATATTATAAAATGTCCTTCTTTGTCTCCAGCAATTTTATTGCCTGAAAGTGTATTTTGTTGGATATGAATATAATATTTTCAGCATTCTTTTTATTACACTTTGCATAGTATATATTATCAAATCATGTTATTATTTATTTATTTTTCATTAATTTCAACTTTTATTTTAGATAGAGGGAGAACATGTGCAGGAGTGTTACATGAGTATACTGTACTTAGGTAGTGAGCATAGTACACCATAGGCAGTTTTTCAAACCATAGCCCCCTCCAATCCTCCCCCATTTAATAGTCTGCAGTGTCTATTGTTTCTATGTTTATGCCAATGTGTTCTCAATGTTCACCTCCCACTTATGAGTGAAAATATGGAGTATTTGGTCTTCTGTTCCTTAATTAATTCACTTAAGATTATGGATCCAACTCCATTCATGCTGTTGCAAAGGATATGATTTTAATTTTTTTATGCTTGCATACAATTCCAGGCTATATATGTCCCACATTTTTAATATTCAGTCCACCATTGAAGGGCACTGAGGTTGGTTCCATGCATTGACTATTGTGAATATTTTGATGATAAACATGAGTAAATGTGTCTTTCTGGTATTATCTATTTTTCTTTGGGTATACACGCAGTAATAGGATTGCTAGGTTGAACAGTACCTCTGTTTGACGTTTTTAGAGAAGTCTCTGAACTGCTTTCAACATGTACTGAAATAATTTGCATTCCCACTAACAATGTATAAGTTGTTACCTTTTCTCCGAAGCCTTTCCTGAATTTGTTGCTTTTTGACTTTTTAATAATAGCCATTTTGTATTTAAAAGTCAAAAAATAACAGATGCTGGTGAGGTTGCAGAGAGAAGGCAATGCTTATAAGCTATTGATGGGGATGTAAATTAGTTCAACCACTGTGGAAAGCAGTGCTGTTATTCTTCAAAGAGCTAAAAACAAAAACAGTATTCTCCCCAGCAATCCCATTTCTGGATATATACACAATATAGTAAAGCCATTCTGACATAAAGATGCATGCACTCATATGTATATTGCAGCATTATTTACAATAGCAAAGATGTGGAATCAACCTAAATGCCCGTTAATGGCACACTGGAGAAAGAAAAGGTGGTACACATACACCATGGAATACTATGCAGCCATTAAAACAAAAACAAAAACAAAAAAAAGCTCATGTCCTTTTCAGTAACATAGATGGAAGTGGAGGCTATTGTCCTTAGCAAGTTAAAGCAGGAACAGAAAACCAGATGCCACATATTGTCATTATAAGTGTAAGCTAAATGATGAAAACACTTGGATACAAAGAGGGAAATGATAGACACTGGGACCTAGTTGAGGGTAAAGGGTGGGAGGAGGAAGAAAAATAGGAAAAAACAAACAAACAAACAAACAAAACCAAAAACTATTCGTTACTAGGCCAAGTAACTAGGTGATGAAATAATCTGTACAAAATACCCTGGTGACACAAGTTTACCTCTGTAACAAACCTGCTCGTGTACCCCAAACCTAAAATAAAAGCTTAAATATAAACAAGTAAATAAATAAATAAAAGTCATTCTGATTGGTGTGACATAGTATTCATCATGGTTTTTATTTGCATTTCTTTTACCATCAGTGATGTTGAGCCAAAAAACATGAGTTTTTCATGTTTTTTGCCATGTATATGTCTGTGAACTTTGCCCATTTTTCATTTTTTTTTGTTGATTTAACTTCTTTATAAATTCTAGATATTAGACTTTTGTCGGATGCATAGTTTGTGAATATTTTATTCCATTCTAAAGGTTGTCTGTCTACTCTCTTGATTCTTTCTCTTGCTGAGCAGTTCTTTTTTTTAATTACGTCCAACTTGTCAGGATTTTTTCTTTCTTTTTTCTTTCTTTTTTTTTTTTTGTAGTTGTTTTTGGGAAAATAGTTAAAATTTTTTTGCCAAGGCCAATGTCAAGAATGGAATTTCCTCAGTTTTTGTCTAAGATTTTTTATAGTTTGAGGTCTTACATTTATATCTTTAATCCATCTTTATTTGTATATTGTTACAATTCACGAGGTTCTATAGATCTCTGAGGTTTTGTTTATTTTTCACCAGTTATTTTTCTCTTTCTCAAACTGAATAGTCTCAATTAACTTACTTTGAATTTCATTAATTTTTCTTTTGTCAGTTCAAATTTGCTCTTGTACCCTTTTAATGACTTTTGTATTTCACTTATTATCTTAAACTTCAAAATTGTAGGTGTTTATTTTTCTTTTTTGATGTTATCTATTCTGTGAAATATTGTTACCATATTTTTATTTAATTACTCAGATTTTTTTTTTATTTTTTGAGTTCATTGATAATGGCTGATTTAATATATCCATCTAGTTCTTGCATCTATGTGCCTTCTGAAACAATTTCTATGAATTTTTTTTTTTTTTTTTTTTTTTTGTATCTTGGAAGTGTACTTCCCTATTTATTTTCGCAATTTGTATTTCATGTAAAAAATGAATACTTAGGTTAATATAAAATGACAGCTCTGGATATGAGATGACTCCTCATTCCAGGGCTTGTTATTGCTGTTTTATTGGTGGTGGTGGTAGTGCTGCAGCTGATGTAGTAACTCTTTCGTGTGTGTGTGTGTGTGACTTCCTTGGGCTGATGCTATAGTTTGTTTCCTCTGTAATTTGTAATCACTGAAGCCACTGCTTGGTTAGCTAACTCTCAGCTAATGGTGTCCAGAGTTTTTCTTAAATGCCTTAAACCAATAAGCCTTTCACTCTTCACCAAGTAACTCTGTGTATGAATTTGGACATACATTTAACTCCTTTCAGCTAACAACTCTGCCTTAGTGTTAAATTCTTACTTGTGAGGGATCTCAATATTGGCCAAAGCTGAATAATTGGAACCCACTCAGTTCTTTCTTGGGCATGCACACAGCCCTGCACTGGAATATGGCTCTCTAGAATAACCAGAAAAATCTCAGAGCTTTTTAAAACTCTCTCTGTCAACATCTGGTTTCTTTGAAATTACTTTTAGGTTTTGACCAGTCTTTAGATTGTGCCACCAGCTATCACACCACCAGATATAAAGCATCTGATTATTTCCAACAAATGCTGTTGAAATAAGACTTTTCCCCAAAAGGAGCTCTGAGTTCAAACTCATAACAAAAAATGCCCTCTAAATAGGTCTTTCTCACGGAGCTGCAAAGCAGATCCAACAGTGGCAATGCTCTGAAAAGGAGAACTTTTAGTAACTTCAAAACTGATCTTTTCCTTTTGGTGGTTTCAAGGCATCTTACTGCACATCCTGCATTTGTAACGTCAGTGGTTTTCAACACCCTGTGTATTTTTTTTCTTTGAGCTAAGATTAAATATTACAATTATTATACTTATATCCAGATTTTGGGTGTACAACTCTCAGGCATCTAGATAAGTTATGCCTTCCATGTTCCAGAATTCTTTTTTAAATTGCAAATAGAATTTTTATTTTCCCACCCAAATTTCACTTCAGTGTCTCCTAATTGTTTATGTATATTTAGATATACTTGCCTGCAGGAAAATTTATCCATGACATAATTCCTGATATCTTTTTCAATCTCATTTCTTAGAAATTACTCTTTTTCATATGTTCTTTGCAATTCTATATTATGGGTCTAGGTTACACATTTTCCATTCCCTTTGGATTACAAGCATTCTTGCTTTTTTCACATTTCCTCATCATTTCCAAGCATACACTTACAAAGATTCTGATGAGCTAAATATAATGGCTTTTTTTCCAAACAACATAAATATTCTTATTTCTCTTTGAGTATAGGGAAGTTTATGCAATTTATTCTTTTGTTTAATGTAGTTATCACAGTTTCTGATTTATTTTATACATTGGAAATGTATATTTGCTGAATATTAAATCAATTAGTCATATAGCATATGATTCAGGAAACTGAGTAAAGGTGCCATAATGGGCGAAAAACAGCAGTAAGTATTTTTCACCTATAGTTTGTTTTTACTATTTAGAGGGTAAATAAATTAGCTTTATTGAAATGTTTTGCTGTTATTCATTTGCTTTTTCATTGTACAAATGCAAATATCTAAGCTCCTAGTCATTAAGACAAAACAAAGCAGTTGGAAGTGATGAGAAGACATCCCGTGAATAATTTAATTTATTTCAGTAAGTTACAATTACATGAATAAAATGAGTGAGCCTATGCTTATTCATTTCAGCATTGTTAGTAAATTGTTAGGGAACTAATGATCAGATAAGTCAGAGAGGATAAGCATTTTCACAAGAGGCATGCCATTCAAAGTAACAACTGGCTGTCAAGCCAATTAACAGGCAGGTAAATAGTTTGTGACAAAATTAAAGGTATAGTCTACAAGAGCAAAAAAACTCTGCATCTATTTTTTAAATTTATTTGTTATGATTTAATCTATGTAATAAAACATTTTTAAAAGATTTATACAATATGTATATCCAACATCAAATCATGTAATTGCTATTATTATGATATACATTTATTCAGATTTTAAAATATACTATATATCTGTATCTATCTTTAAATGAAGCTATTATGAATATATTTTTTGAACTATATGAATATTTAGGAAAATTATTTCAATTATTCTACAGCATTACTCTAAAGTCTCTTTATTTTTCTCATTTATATATGTATCATACTATGTTTAGCTTATTTCTATGATTGAATAATTAGATTATGTCAATGATTTATAATATAAATTATGTTTGTATAAATACTAATTCCTGCATATGATTCACATGGTGTACAAATGAGTGGATGTATATGTATGTCTGCGTATTTCCTCAAAAATTTCAAGTTTGTTAGAACACACAATATACATATTCTATAGTTCGTAATGTTATGCTGTTTTACATATCTGCATTTGCAACACATGCTGTTATCAATATATTTATTTATTTAGTCAATAAACTTTCCAAAAATTTATCACTGTCATTGCATGTTTCAAAAACAGCTATTCTATTCTTACCAGTTCTATCTATTTATTCTATAGTACAGAATGTTTGACTCTAATTTTGTGTAAATTTCTCTTTAATCAACTAATTAATATTTTTTATAGGGGAAAGCACAATGACTAGTAAATTTTAAATGCCGTTAAATTATTCCACCAGGGACATATTTCAGCCAGAATGAGTTGCTTTTGTGTTTTGTCTTTATTAAATACTACAGATTTACTGATTCTTACACGTACACAAGTCAATTTTATTGTTAATTAAGGCTGTTTTCATGATAATCAGTAATTATATAACTGTTTAACTCTGTTGTTAAGACAGCAAGATAAATCATTTGGATATTAGAATAATACATTCCAAATTAATTTTTATTACATTTAAACATTGCACTTTATATACTACCAAGTTAAAAAGAACATTTGGAGCTCTGTGACATTTTGATGTAATTTTTTTGTTTATTTCAATTTTTAACATATATTCATTTCTGTAATTGCTTGACATATTTAAAAATATGTAACATATTTAATGTAACAAAATGACATTTCTACTGACATAGTTAATTTAATTATGTGCTTATTTTTAATAATCCATCTTACATACGAATATCAAATAAGTCGTATTTTCTGCCATTCCCCAGAAAAGCATAGACAACACATACAAATGTACTGTAGTAATTTTTCTTTCTTTCTTTTTTTTTTTTTTTTGAGACAGAGTCTAGCTCTGTTGCCCAGGCTGGAGTGCAGGAGTACACTGGCGCCATATCCGCTGCAACCTCTGCCTCCTGGGCTCAAGCAATTCTTTCTCTTCAGCCTCCTGAGTAGCTGAGATTACGGTGTGTGCCACCATGCCTAGCTAAACTTTGTATTTTTAGTAGAGACAGGGTTTCACCATATGGGCAAAGCATCTCTAACTCCTGGAGCTAAGTGATTTGCTAGCCTCGACCTCCCAAAGTGCTGGGATTAGAGGTGTGAGCCACTGACCCTGGCCCAATTGTAATTTTTCTAATTTTTCAAATAAACAATGCTTATCCCTTGTTAAACACATGCACACACATAATAAACACACACACATGTTTAGAGGGGAATGTAAACAATAGAAAATAAATAAAAAATATCACTGTCCATTAGGTACACAACTTTCTATAGCAGAAGCAACCATACCAGCCAAGATCTAATATTTTCTTCTGAATTTCCTGAGGTCATCTATTCATTTAAAAATATAGTACTGTGTAGGGATGGGTCGGGACTGAAGGGTGTGTAAATAGTTATGTGCTTAATACTATATTGCCTGTTTTTCCTTGCTAACTACTTTTTTTCTTAATAGGTTATGATTCACAGAATAGACTACATGGAGTTTCAATTCTATTGAAGTATTAACTACTATAACTTTATCTTGAAATAATTTATTATACATAACTAGACAAACGGTTGTACATTAATAAATTATCAAACACTTTGGGAGGCCGAGGCAGGCAAGTTCAGGAGTTTGAAACTAGCCTGGCCAACATGGTGAAACCCTGTCTCTACTAAAAATACAAAAATTAGCCAGGCGTGGTGACCCGAGCCTGTAGCCCCAGCTACTCGGAAAGCTGAGGTGGGAGAATAGCTCAAACCTGGAAGGCAGAGCTTGCAGAAATGAGATAGGGCCACTGCACTCTAGCCTGGGCAACAGACCAAGACTCTGTTTCAAACAAACAAATAAAAAATCAAACAATACTATGATAGCTTTTAAAAATATGTATTTCCTAATATTTGCAAGTTTATATCTAAAGTATAAATTTACCAATACTACAAATTAACATTTTAAAGCAGATATTGCCAACTTTTTCTCCAAAGATATTTAATACTTTTAATATTTAATACTTTTTAGTACTTTTACTGCCACCTGGAATTCGTGAAATACCTGTTTTTTTTTCATTTCTTCATTTACTTGAAGTGTCCTTAACTCTTTATCATTTTTGTCTTTGCTATTCACATAAGTAAAAACTAGGTCATCATAATTTTAATTTGTATTTTGAAATTACAAATTTAAGACTCTTTTCAAATGAGTAGTGAGTCATTTTATTTCCCTTTCAATTCTAACTGTACATTCACATATATATAGTCATTTGTTAATATGTAATACATAAATGCAAATATACAAAATCTAGCAAAATTTAATATATTGGTGTTTAATCATTTGAAGATTTCTGAATAAATCTATTGTATAATGATTTCCACAGTTAATGTTAATAAAATTATAGATTCATTATCCACAATTTTGACACCTCAGTTTAAAACCTATTACTTGAAATATGTTTTAAATCACTTGAACTTTTACTACAAGCAAAAGTTTCTAATAATCTTTCCAAATGTTTAATGTTAAAGTTGTTTGAAAAAAAAGTACCTTCTTTATTTCTTCCAAACCTATAGAATTTCAGCTATAAATTAATAGTAGTATGATGTAATAATCTTTTAAAATAGTTATACTCACATAAAGTTTTTATTAGATTAATATTTCTAATTAACAAACATGCATATGTTATGCAATAACTATGCAATAAATCTTAAAAATAGAAGACAATGTATCTGATTTTTATGGCTAGTAATTTGACTTCTTACAAATATGTAGTTCTGAATAAGCAGATAGTTCTCTAGGCAAAAGGAAAATAAGGAGAAACAGAAAGCTGTATATTTCCCTTGTTTCTAGTCAGACTTATATGTTCAAAGTAATAAAGTATTTCTAAAACAAACAATCAAAAATATTTCAGAATGTTTAATTTGCTCAAAATATCCCGAGTATTTATGTGATTGACGATGAATTTCATTTAGTAGTAATTGTCTGGATTGGCAGTTTAAAATCATTTTTTTTCTGTCATTTATTGGTTGTACTGAATTGTTATATTAATATGCTATCTTGTTCCATTTCAATAAAATATGTCAGTTCATTTGGGTTTCAAAGTTAAATAACATGTGTGACTCTTGGTGGGGGGTCTTTCATAGATCATGTTAACTTACTTACAGGACAATGCTGTAGAAGTAATTCCATGGGATCCACAATATAGCCAGTGGTGCTGACCACTTAGATCTGACTATAATTTCAAAAGTTAATGTGCTTCCTTGATAGGTTTTGTTGCATTTTTGTTGCATTGTTTATTGATAAAACAAACTATCTTATTTTACTGAATATAAGCTTTACTCAATTAAAAATAAACTTTAGAATAGTTTAATCTGCTACAATTTGGGACAAAATAATCTATGGCACAATCACTATAACTCAAATTCTCAGGAATTTTACTAATAGTCCATTTAATGTTTCCATGGAAGTGAACATTTATACCTCAGGGAGGCTGACAGACACAATTAAAGTCAAAATTGACAGTAACTTCATTATTTCAAAAAGGTGTTCAAGCAGATTTCTCCTATTTGTAAATTGGACATAAAAGTTTCATTAAATTATATGGTCACACAAGTAAAGACGAAATTCCCTGTCATAATGTACATGGTAAGGCCAATGTTGTTCCTGAAGTTTTAATGATAAAATTTGATATATTAGCTTGAAATAGCAGTGTGCAGGGTTATATATGTATGCCAGTTGTTACTGTGAGCAAAGATTTGGATATAAATAGAATTTTTATTTTATATTTGTCCACTAAATTAGCTATTTCTTTTCAGTCATTTACTGGGAAAAAATATGTGCTTGCCTATAAGATTCAAAGGATAATAAAATATAAATAGTAATAAAAGCAAGAATGGACATTGATGCTATAAAATGTTTGCTAGCAAGCTAAAAAATGTACCCTTATCACCCACATGTGTTTTTTTTTTTTGTATTATTTTTGCCTTCATATTCATAATCATTTAAAGAGAAATATAAAAATGTTATGTAATGACTATAAACTGAAAATAATTAAACAATCAAAACCTCTTAATATAATTTATACTCCTAAGATTTTTCCCAAACTGTTAGAGATCAGCAATTTCTATGGTTATGAGAGTCCTGTCTGTATGCATGCATTAATACTCATCATAGTATTTATCTAATTTAAAAAAAAAAAAAATCACAATGAACTTCCAAACCTTCGGAAACAGGACGTTTTCCCTGACACCTCTGCGTCTCAGGACACGGGTGCCTCACTTAGCCTGCATCTCTCAACCCCTCATGGAAAGGGGAGCATGAAGGTGAGTGCGTGCAGGAGCTAGGGTGAGCGCTTTTGGGCATCGGCAGGAGCAAAATTCTTGTATGGGCCGCATGGCAGCATCTAAGGGGAAGTACCCGTGACTCCCGAAGCCTCAGAGGGCATGTGTGACAGTGTGCTCTTCTAGCTTTGCCATCCGTGGACAGCTTAGGTGTTAAACAGCTCAGTGGGCTCTCTGCCTTTTCACGTGAGGCACTTGCTTTCCACCAGTGAGAGCAGAAAGTCAGTGTGACAGCCTTTAGTTCACACTCATGTCACCTGAGCTCTTTTTCGGCATCCACGAAAAATCAGGCAAAAGGAGCAAATTGAAGGGTGGTGAATATGGAGGATTTTAACGCAGATGAAAGTGGCTCTCAGTGGGAAAGGGCGCTGGAAGGGGAATGGAGAGTGAAGGTGATCTTTCCCTAGAATCCTCTCTGAAACACCATCAAGAAGCTGTCCCTCTGAAATCATGCTGCTTCTCTCTGATATGAAACCAGTCTCCCATGACCAGATGTCCAATTGCTTCTTCTCTTCTCTGCTCTGCTCTCTGCCATTCAAGTAACTTTTTTGTTTGTTTTTGCTTTGTTTTTTTGTTTTGTTTTGTTTTTTGTTTGTTTGGCTCACTGCAACCTCTGCCTCCCGGGTTCAAGGGGTTCAAGCAATTAACAAGCAATTAATTAATTATCTTGTCTCAGCCTCCCGAGTAGCTGGGACTTCAGGCCCCCTCCACCACTCGCAGCTAATTTTTGTATTTTTAGTAGAGACGGGGTTTCACCATATTGATTAGGCTGGTCTAGAACTCCAGGTCAGGGGTTTTAATGGGAACAGGGTATGGGGCAGAGTGGGCCACGGGTGGTTTTGGAAAAGGCAACATTCAAATGAGAAAACATGAATGCATGTTCACACTTTGGGCTGCGGTTTTAGATTTGAGGGTGGGGTCTTCGTTTGGGACCCCACCCTTTTTCGGCCTAGAATTCCTCTGCCTCCTGTATCTATCACTTCTACCCACGGTGTGTATGTACATATACATATATATCTATAACAATTGTTGCTTCTGAGAAGTGGCCATGATAAATCTTTCAGATGTGATTAAAATGTTTTATATTTTGATAAAGGTTGGAGCTACAGAGGTTTTGAATTTGTCAACATTCATTAAAAGGGTAGCTTAAGACTTGTGCATTTCTTTGTAAATATCACCTCAAATACACAAAATAAAAGAAGGACTATTACCATATATTGATTTCTTACTATTTATACACATGCTGAAGCATTTGGGAAAAGTAAACTGATGTCCGAATTTTGAAACTAATAATTCATAAGATAAATTGAAGGACAGATAGGTGGGCTATGTCTATTGAAATAATGAGGTAAAACTTTATTTGTAGAATTTAGATGGTGGGATATGAGTATTCACTGCAAAATTGTGTTAACTGTTTTATAATCAAAACTTAATAATAAACCGTTGTTAACAATAAAAACAAAATATGTAATTTGCTTGTAATATCTGGGTCTCATTATTTCCTTCATTTTAAATGTAGAATCTAAAGGTGTGATTGAAAAATTATGATACAAATGAGGTAAGTGAAAAGTCTGCAAAGTAACCACCTGTACTGCATAGAGTCAAATGTTTGTTGTATTTTGTTGGCTTTATTTTATCATAATTTTAGCTTCTATATATTGTGTGTTTCTCTAATTGTTTCATTTACCAAAATTATGTATTCTTTTATTATTTTCTAATTCTGTTAATGCATTACCTGCTGTGTTTTTAAAATTCTTGTGTTCTAGTAAGTTTTCATTTGTGAAGTGACTTTTTGTGTCTCTAATTTCCACCCCATTCTGATATCTTATTTTCAGATTTACTAATTTTTCTATGTGCTCTAATATTTTTCTTACTTTATTTCAGCTCATTTTGAAATATTAAAGCTATACTTTGTTTCTGTTTGTGTGAATGTTTCCTGACATAATTTTATTATTTGAAATAATATTATTCTAGTCCTTATTCCTTATTTTATTATAATAACCTTGTATCTGATTCAATAGCAATCCTTTGTATTATTCCTTTTGATGTGTAATTTGCCTTTCTGATTTACTGGAATGAAGTATGTGTTTCAATGCCTTTTATAGATTCATAGCTTTACAATTACCTCTTTGGTTCTATTTATAAAGTGTTAAAATTTGTGGCCTCTGATTTCCTAAGACCTCTCAGTTCTCTTTTGGGATCCCACTCTCTGCTATTGAGTGACTCTTTTTTTTTTTTTTTTTTTTTGAGACGGAGTCTCGCTCTGTCGCCCAGGCTGGAGTGCAGTGGCCGGATCTCAGCTCACTGCAAGCTCCGCCTCCCGGGTTCCCGCCATTCTCCTGCCTCAGCCTCCCGAGTAGCTGGGACTACAGGCGCCCGCCACCTCGCCCGGCTAGGTTTTTTTTGTATTTCTTAATAGAGACGGGGTTTCACCGTGTTAGCCAGGATGGTTTCGATCTCCTGACCTCGTGATCCGCCCGTCTCGGCCTCCCAAAGTGCTGGGATTACAGGCTTGAGCCACCGCGCCTGGCCGAGTGACTCTTTCTTTACTCTTTTTTGTGTCTTTATGGCACCAACAGGATTCTATCTCCAACAATTTCCCTGCAGTATAATATGGGACACCTTTCCAAATGAGCGGGTAATGACTGGTTTTGAGATTTCATGGAACTATATATTTTTTTAGACAATTTGAACCTCACTGTGGATTCTTGCACTCATCCTGAAGTGAAGGCAGTCCAGTTTTAGTTGTGTAAACAGGTTTACTCTACTTTCCAAAGAGAATCTGTTGGCTAATCTGCAGTTTCTCTCTTGTCAAGTATGTCCACCACTTTTTTGAATCTTCTCTCCACACAGATGCTGATATCATGAAAACATGTTCCTTTTCCTTCGATGTGTGTATTTGAATGTTCATAGATATAGCTTGTTATGTACTTTTGTTGTAGATACAGTCCAACAGTTTTGTTTCTAGTATCCAAATTCTCTGATATTTTCATTTTATTAGAAGAAACAAGAAGATTAAAAACTATAGCAGTTGCCATCACTATCTTTCTGTAACACTTATTATTTTTTTAAAAGTTTTTTTGTTTTTTATTTAAAATTAATCTTTCAATAATTTTATTTATGTATTATATATTAATTTAGACTAATATATGATTTTGTGTATTTGATTTTTTAAAAATTTTCTTCACTTAAAATTTATATTTTACAAGATTTTTTACATGTAAAATTATATAAACCTAACAGTAAAATAATTAAATGATGCCACAGTTACAATACCACATACACAGGGTATAGGAGATACAATTTCCCAGGTTATTTGCTTCTAAAAATTGTTATGAAATGTATTATTTCAGCACCAAATAAACTTAATATTATATACTAATCAGAATGGTCACTGACATCTATGTATGGGGGAAACGAAAACAAAACTGCTGCTAAGTTTTTCTTTTATTTTTCATCTTATAAGTGATACGTTTATAATTATAGTAATTTATGAATTATAAATTCAATTTCGTTTTGTACCCTGGCAAATTAATATTAAGTTTTTGAGGTTGACATAAGTTGATTTATTCATTATGTAACGCAATCTTACTGTGAACCTACTTTTTCCAAATCATGTATGTTTGTATGTGCCTGTTTGTGTTTAGTTCTTGTTTTGATTTTTGTACTAGCTATAAAATCTATCCCTTAATCAGTAAGAAGCACTATAGATAACACTCCTGAGAAATTCATTAAAACTTACAAATATAGAAAATATGTTTATATGTTAATACTTAAATATACTTTATATATATATTTGCTATGCAGCACAGTGTTTTGATATACATACACATAGTGAACTGGTTACTACAGTCAGGCTTGTTAACGTATCCATTTATTTACATAGTTACCATTTTGGGTGTGTGTTTTGTGTCTATGTGTGTCATAAGAATAGTTACAATCTACTATATTATTAAGTGTTAAGTGTATAATACAGTATATTATTAACTATAGCCTTCATGCTATACATTAAATATTTACAACTTATTTATCCTACAATTTTAATTTTTACTCTCACCCCATATCCCTCACTTCCAAACTTTGATCAACCAGTATTCTACTTTTCACTTCCATGAATTTGGCTATACTAGAATCCACATATAAGTGAGATCATGCAGTTTTTCTTTCTATGCCTAGTTTATTTCACTTAGCGTAATTTTTCAGGTGTATACCTGTTGTCATAGATGACATAATTTTCTTCCCTTTTGAATTGGAATAATATTGAATTTTAAATTGTGTGTGTGTGTGTGTGTGTGTGTGTGTGTGTGTGTGTAGTTGACCTTTGAATAATGCAAAGGTAAACAATGCTGATGCCCTGCACAATAAAAAAAAAAAAAAAAAAATCCACATATAACTTTTGGCTCTTTGAAAGCTTAACTACTAATAGCTTACTGTTGAGTGGAAGCCTTATAAATGACATAAAAAATAGATTAACTTGGCCAGGCGCGGTGGCTCAAGCCTGTAATCCCAGCACTTTGGGAGGCCGAGACGGGCGGATCACGAGGTCAGGAGATCGAGACCAGCCTGGCTAACACGGTGAAACCCCGTCTCTACTAAAAAATACAAAAAAAAAAAAAAAACCTAGCCGGGCGCGGTGGCGGGCGCCTGTAGTCCCAACTACTCGGGAGGCTGAGGCAGGAGAATGGCGTGAACCCGGGAGGTGGAGCTTGCAGTGAGCTGAGATCCGGCCCCTGCACTCCAGCCTGGGCGGCAGAGCGAGACTCCGTCTCAAAAAAAAAAAAAAAAATAGATTAACTTGTAATTTGTATGTTATTTGTATTATATATAGTATTTTTACAATAAATTAAGTGTAGACAAAAGACATGGATATTAATAAAATCATAAGGAAGAGAAAATACATTTAGAGTACTGTACTGTACTGTATTTGTTGATACAGTAAGTTTACCATGTCTGTTTACAAGATGAATTGTCTGTCTGAAACTGTGCACAACCACAATTGCAGACCCCAGTCTATGCAGTACATATCAAGCAACTCAACTTTTACTTATAATGTCATGACTTTTCTCTGCTATTTGGGAGCACTTTCAGCATCACTAGTGGCACTTCATAAGGATCTCAGGATATTATTCAAGGCTTACAATATTGGACTAAGCATCATGAAAAATACATAAAACGGAGAGATCACTTTTTGCCGTGAGAAATAATTTACTTCAGATATAAATTGCTCATGCAGAGATCGTGAGGCTTAAATAGTGTTTTAAATGATACAACACTTCAGCTCATCCTAATAGCAAAAGGAGATGTCTAAAAATTATTATAGTACTACAGTAAGTATTATAGTTAAGTTTCAAACTTTCAAAATCTGAAATATTTGCACACTGACATGAAACCAGGACTGGAAAATCTCACACAAACACAAAAACTAATTAAACTTTGTTTTATGCATAAAATTCTTAAAAATATTGTGTAAAATTACCTTCAGTCTATGGGTATAATTCATACATTAAATATAAGTGAATTTTACATTTATACTGAGGAGCCATCCATAAAATATTTCCTCATGTATATGTAAACATTTGAAAATATTTCTAAAAATCAGAAATCCAAAACACTCTAGTGCCAACTATTTTGGATAAAGACTACTCAACCTGTATACAGACATGCCTCAGAAATATTGTAAGTTTGGTTCAGACCACTGCAATGAGCAAGTATTACCAAAAAATGAGTCATGCAAATATTTTGGTGTTCTAGGACATATAAAAGTTATGTTTATATTATACTCTAATCTATTAAGTGTACTATTATTCTAAAACAGAGTGTATATATATATGTTTGTGTGTGTGTATATATATACACGCCAATGTATATATCTTAATTAAAAACACTTTATTGCTAATCTCACTTCTGGTATATATCCAAAAGAAAGGAAATCAGTATATAAAAGAGATATTTGCATTCCCATGTTTGTTGTAGCACCATTCACAATAACACAAATTTGGAAGTAACCTAAATGTCCATCAACGGATGAATGAATAAAGAAAATGTGGAACATATACATAATGGAGTACTATTCAGACGTAAAAAAAGGATGAGATCCTATCATTTGCAACAACGTGGATGGGACTGGATGTCATTATACTAAGTGAAATAAGCCAGACACGGAAAGACAAATATCACGTGTTCTTACTAATTTCTGGGATCTAAAAATCAAAATAATAGAACACATAGATATAGAGGGTAGAAGAATGGTTACCAGAGGCTTGAAAGGAAAGTGGGTAGGTGGGGAGGAGGTGAGATGGTTAATAAATACAAAACAAAAAATTAATTAGAAAGAATGAATAAGACCTAGTATTTGAGAGCACAATAGAGTGACTGAGGCCAATAATACTTTAATTGTAAATTTTAAAATAATTAAAAGAGTATTACTGGATTGTTTGTAACACAAAAGATAAATGCTTCAGCAAATGGATACCCCATTTTAAATAACGTGGTTACTATGCATTGCATGCCTGTAGCAAAATCTCTCATATACCACATAAAATATGTATCTAATATGTACCCACAAAAATTAAAATATTTTAAGATCACACTGTATCAAATAAATACATACTATGTATGGCTATTTTTCAGTTAAAATTGCAACAAAATATTAAAGATTACTTGAAAAAACACTTTATTGTTAAAAAATGCTAATGATCATCAGAGAGACTTCAGCAAGTCAGAATCTTTTTTGCTGGTAGAGGGCCTTGCCTTAATGTTGAAGGCAGCAAGCTGATCATGGTCACAGTTGCTGAAGGCTCAGATGACTGTGACATTTTCTTTCTTTCTTTCTTTCTTTCTTTCTTTCTTTCTTTCTTTCTTTCTTTCTTTCTTTCTTTCTTTCTTTCTTTCTTTCTTTCTTTCTTTCTTTCTTTCTTCTTTCTTTCTTTCTTTCTTTCTTTCTTTCTTTCTTTCTTTTTTTTCTCTTTCACTTATCCTCCTTTTTTTTTTTCTTTTTTTTTTTTTCCTCTTCAACTTTTAAGTTCCAGGGTACATGAGCAGGTTGTTCAGGTTTGTTACATAGGTAAACGTATGCCATGATGGCTTGCTGCACAGATCAACTCATCACCTAGGTATTAAGTCAAGCATGCCTTAACTATTCTTCATGATGCTCTCCCTTCACTTGCTGCACCCCACCCGCGACAGGTCTCAGTGTGTGCTGTTCCTCCCCATGTGTTCATGTGTTCTCATTGTTTAGCTCCCACTTATAAGTTTGCTGGGGATAAGGCTTCCAGCTCCATCCATGTCCCTGCAAGGGACATGATCTTGCTCCCTTTTATAGTTGCATAGTATTCCGTGGTGTATATGTACCAGATTTTCTTTATTCAGTCTATCATCAGTGGGCATTTGGGTTGATTTTCTGCCTTTGCTATTGTAAATAGTGTTGCAATGAACATATGTGTGCATGTATCTTTATAAGAGAATAATTCGTATTTCTTTGGGTATATACCCAGAAACAGGATTGCTGAGTTAAATGGTATTTCTTCTTCTAGATCTTTGAGTAATCAACACACTGTCTTCCACAGTGGTTGAACCAATTTACCTTGCAACCAACAGTGTAAAAGTGTTCCTTTTTCTCTGCAACCTCGCCAGCATCTGTTGTTTCTTGACTTTTTAATAATCATAATTATGATTGATATGAGATAGAATATCATTAGGATTTTGATTTGCATTTCTCTAGTGATCAGTGATGTTGAGCTTTTTTTCATATGTTCTTTGGGTGCCTGAATGTCTTCTTTAGAGAAGTGTCTTTTAATGCCCTTTGCCCATGTTTTATAGTTGTGTTTTTGTTTTCTTAAATTTAAGTTTCTTGTAGACTCTGGATATTAGACCTTTGTCAGATGGACAGATTGCAAAGATTTTCTCCCATTCTGTAGGTTGTCTGTTCACTCTGATGATAGTTTATTTTACTGTGCAGAAGCTCTTAAGTTTAGTTAGATTCTATTTGCCAATATTTGCTTTTGTTACAATTGCTTTTGTTACAATTGCTTTTGGCATGTTTGTCAGAAAATCTCTCCCCGTGCCTATGTCCTGAATGGTATCACCTAGATTTCTTGAAGGGGTTTTATAGTTTTGGGTTTTGCTAAGTCTTTAATCCATCTTCAGTTAATTTTTGCATACGGTGTAAGGGAGTGGTCCAGTACCAATTTTCTGCATATGGCTAACCGGTTCTCCCAGCACCATTTATTAAATAGGAAAGGCTTTCCCTATTGCTTGATTTTGTCAGGTTTGTCAAAGATCAGATGTTTGTAGGTGTGCAGTCTTATTTCTGTGTTCTCTATCCTGTTCCAGTGGTCTATGTGTCTGTATTTGTGCCAGAACCATGCTTTTTTGGTTGCTGTAGGCTTGTAGTACAGTTTGAAGTCAGGCAGCTGTGTCTACGTGTGTCATAAGAATAGTTATAATCTGCCATATTATTAAATTTTAAATGTATAACACAGTATTATTAACTATAGTCCTCACGCTCTACATTAAATATTTACAACATATTTATTCTACAATTTTAATTTTGACTATCTCCCCATATCCCTCACTTCCAAGCTTCTGTCAACCAGAATTCTTTCTGATTAGGATTGTCTTGGTTATACAGGCTCTTTTTTGGTTCCACATGAATTTTAAAATAGTTTCTTCTAATTCTGTGAAAAATGTCAATGGTACTTTAATGGGAATAATATTGAATGTATGAGTTACTTTGGTCAGTATGGCCATTTTCACAATATTGATACATTCTATCCATGACCATGGAATGTTTTTCCATTTGTTTGTGTCCTCTCTGATTTCCTTGAGCAGTGGGTTGTAGTTCTCCTTGAAGAGGTCCTTTACTTTCCATCTTATCTGTATTCTTAGGTATTTTATTCTTTTTGTAGCAATTGTGAATGAGAGTTCATTCATGATTTGGTTCTCTGCTTGCCTGTTTTTGGTGTATAGTAATGCTAGTGATTTTTGCACATTGATTTTTGTATTCTGAGAATTTGTGGAAGTTCTTTTTAGCTTAAGAAGTTTTTGGGCTGAGATTACAGGGTTTTCTAGATACAGGATCATGTTATCTGCAAACAAAGACAATTTAACTTCTTCTCTTCCTATTTGAATACCTTTTACTTCTTTCTGTTGCCTGGCTGTGCTGGCCAGAACTTCCAGTACTGTGTTGAATAGGAGCGGTGAGAGAGGGTATCCTTGTCTTGTGCTGGTTTTCAAGGGGAATGCTTCCATCTTTTGCCCATTCCATATGATAGTGACTGTGCGTTTGTTACATATATTATATTGAACTATGTTCCTTCACCACCTAGTTTACTGAGAGTTTTTACATGAAGGGATGTTGAATTTTATTGAAGAACTTCTCTGTGTCCGTTTTAGATAAACATGTGGTTTGTGTCTTTAGTTCTGTTTATGTTATGAATTACATTTATTGATTTGCGTATACTGAACCAAACTTGCATCCTGGGGATGAAGCCAATTTGATGGTGGTGCATAAGCTTTTTGATGTGCTGTTGGATTCAGTTTGTCAATATTTTATTGTGGATTTTTGCATTGATGTTCTTCAGAGATATTGGCCTCAAGTTTTCTTTTTTTTATTGTATCTGTGCCAGGTTTTGGTATCAGGATAATGCTGGCCTCATAAAATGAGTTAGGGAGGTGCCCCTCCTTTTCAAGTGTTTGGAATAGGTTCAAAAGAAATGGTACCAACTCCTCCTTGCACCTCTGGTAGAATTCAGTTGTAAATCCATCTGGTCCTGGCCTTTCTTTGGTTAGTAAGCTATTTATTACTGCCTCTATTACAAACTCATTATTGGTCTATTCAGCAATTCCATTTCTTCATGGTTCAGTCTTGAGAGAATGTGTGAATCCAGGAATGCATCTGTTTCTTCTAGATTTTCTAGTTTATGTGCATAGAGGTGTTTATAGTATTTTCTGATTGCTGTTTCTATTTCTATAGGGTCAGTGGTAATATCCTCCTTATCATTTCTGATTATGTCTATTTGCTTCTTCTCTCTTTTCTTCTTTATTAGTCTAGATAGTGGTCTATCTATTCAAATGATTTTTTTCAGAAAAACAGATCCTGGATTCATTGATTTTTGAAGGGTTTTTCATGTTTCTATCTCTTTCAGTTCTGCTCTGATCTTGGTTATTTCTTGTCATCTGCTAGTTTTGGCTTTATTTACTCTTTGTTCTCTAGTTCTTTTAATTGAGATGTTAAGTTGTTGTCTGTAGATTTTTATAGCTTTTGGATGTGGGCATTGAGTGCTATAAATTTCCCTCTTAACACTGTATTAGCTAAGTCCCATATATTCTGGTATAATGTCTCTTTGTTTTCATTAGTTTCAAGTAACTTCTTAATTTCTGCCTTAATCTCATTATTTACCCAGCAGCCATTCAGCAGCAGGTTGTTCAATTTCCATGTAGGTTTTGAGTAAGTTTGTTAATCTTGAGTTCTAATTTGATTGTGCTGTGGCCTGAGAGACTGTTATGATTTCAGTTCTTTTGCGTTTCCTGAGGAGTGTTTTACTTTCAATTATGTGATCAATTTTAGAATAAGTACCATGTTGTGATGAGAAAAAAAGTATACTGCGTTTTTGTTTGTTTGTTTGTTTTTTGGAGGGGGGTGGTGGAGACTGACAGTTTTTAAAAATTAAACAACAATGAAGTTTACCATATTGATCGACTCTTTCTTTCGTGAAAGATGTCTTTGGAGCATGTGATGCAATTTGAAAGCATTTTACCTGCAGTATAACTTCTTTCAAAATTTGAGTCAGTCCTCTCAAATCCTGTTGCTGCTTTATCTACTAAGTTTATATAAGACCCTACTATAACTTCTAAGTTATATAAACTTAGTAGTTTATATAATCTACTAAGTTTATATTTTATCTTTTTTAATGACTTTCAAAGGATCTTTGCCAGGGTAGATTCCATCTCAGAAAACTTTCTTTTCTCATTCATAAGGAGCAACTTTACATCCATTGAAGTTTTATCATTCGATTGTAGCAATTCAGTCAGAACTTCTGGCTCTACTTCCAATTCTATTTCTCTTCCTACTTCCACATTGTCATTTACCTCTCCCACTAAATTGTTTTGTTTTTAATTTAAAAATATTTATTTATTGTGGGTACATAGTAGATTTATATATATATGGGGTACATAGGTATTTTGATGCAGACCTGTAATTTGTAATAATCACATTCAGGGTAAATATGGTATCCATCACTTCAAGCATTAATCCTTTCTTTGTGTTACAAATAATCCACTTATACTCTTTTAGTTATTATAAAATGTACAACAAATTATTGTTGATTGTAGTCACCTTGTTCTATCAAATAATAGATCTTATTAAACTCTTTAAAGTCATCCATGAGGCTTGGAGTCTACTTTTTCTAAACTCCTGTTAATGTTGATATTTTGAACAACTCCTGAGAATAACATAACTTCTTAATGGCATCTATAAACCTTCCCAGAAGATGTCAATTTTCTTTTCCCAGAGGAATTACTATATATGAGAGTTCTACTATTAAAAAGGTTATTTGTTGAATGATAAACCTTGAAAGCTAAAATTCTTGAGCCACAGACAGCGAATGGATGTTGGTTAGAAGGCATGAAAACAACATTAGTTTCCTTGTTCCATCTTCATCAAAGCTCTTGGATGACTAGATGCATTGTCAATGAGCTGTATTGTTGTGAAATAAATGTTTATTTCTTAGGAGTAGATCTCAACAGTGGGCTTAAAGTAAGCCAAGCTGTAGACAGATGTACTGTCATCCATGTTTTGTTGCTCTGTTTTTAGAAAGCATAGGCAGAGTAGATTTAACATAATTCTAAGGTCTCTAGGATTTTCAGAATGATGATGAGCATTGGCTTCAACTTAAAGTCACCACTGTAAGTTCTCCCTTACAGGAGAGTCAGCCTGTCTTTGAAGCTTTGAAACCAGGCATTGACTGCTCCTCTTTAGTCCTGAATGACCCAGACTGTATCTTCTGACAACATAAATCTGTTTTATCAACATTGAAAAAAATCTGCTGTTTAGTGTAATCACTTTTACCAATCGATCGTCTTTGCTACTCCTTCTGGATAACATGCTGTTATCTACATCAACACTTCAAGGTTTAACTTGCACTTTTGTGTTATGCACATGGTTTCTTTCATTAAACCTCAGGAACCAAACTTTACTAGCTTTAAATTTTTCTTCTGCAGTTTCTTTAGCTTTCTCACCCTTCATAGAATAAAAAGAGTTAAAGCCTTGCTCTACATTAAGGTTTTGGCTTAAGGAAGTGTTGTGACTGGTTTTATCTTCTATCCAGGCTACTGAAACATTCTCCATATCAGCAATAAGGCTGTTTCTCTTTCTTATCATCTACGTGTCCACAAAAACAGCATTTTTATTTCCTTCAAGAGTTTTTCTTTTGCAGTTGGAACTTGGCTACTTATCTGACACAAAAGATCTAGCCTACCTTGGCTGTCAGCATGCCTTCGTCACTGAACTTAATCATTTTTAGTTTTTTTTTTTTTAATTTTTTTTTTGAAGTGGGAGAGGTATAACATTGTAGAGTTTCTAATTGACCTAATTTCAGCATATTATAATATTTGTTTCTTTCAGCAAATAAAGGGTCCAGAGAGTAAAGAGAGATATGAGGGTATAGTGGTCAGTGGAGCAGTCAAAAGATACACATCATCAATTCAGTTCACTCTTTTATATGGATGTGTGTCATGGCATCCCAAAACAATTTTATTAGGAATATCAAAGATTACTGATTACATATGACCATTGTGATGGTTAATATTGAGTGTCAAGTTGATTGGATTGAAGGATGCAGAGTATTGTACCTGGGTGTGTCTGTGAGGGTGTTGAAAGGAGATCAACATTTGAGTCAGTGGGCTGAGAGAGGCAGACACACCCTCAATCTGGGTGGGCACCATCTAATCAGCTGCCAAGGTGGCTAGGATCAAAAGGGGCAGAAGAACGTGGGAGGACGGACTGACTGAATCTTCTGGCCTTCGTCTTTCTACCATGCTGAATGTTTCCTGCCCTCGAATATCAGACTCCCAATTCTTCATCTTTTGGACTCGTGGACCTACTCCAGTGGTTTGCCAGAGGCTCTAGGACCTTCAGCCACAGACCGAAGGCTGCACTGTCGGCTTCCCTATTTTGGAGATTTTGGGACTCGGACTGGCTGCCTTGCTCCTCAGCTTGCAGATGACTTATTGTGGGATTTACCTTGAGATCATGTGAGTCAATACTCTAATAAACTCCCTTTCATATATACATCTATCCTCTTAGTCCTGTCCTTCTAGAGAACCCTGGCTAATACAATCATAACAGAAAATAATATTGAAAAAATAAAATATTGTGACAATTACTAGTAGGTGACAAAAACATGAAGTGAGCATGTGCTGTTGGAAAAATGTTACCAATGGACTTGCTTGACACAGGTTTGCCACAGCTTTCAATTTGAAAAATCACAAAAACTATGAAACACAATAAAATGAGATATGCCTGGACATATAATCCTATTTTCTTTATTCATGAATCATTTGATGGACACAGGTTTTTTTCTAAGTATTGGCTATTGTGAATAATGCTATGGATATTGGACAGCAGCTGCTTCCATGAGACAGTGATATTATTTTCTTTGGAAAATGCATACACATATATATATATATAGAGAGAGAGAGAGAGACGTACACACACATATATATGTAGTGTTTATTAATTGTAGGATTAATTGACAAAGTAAAATACAGTAGACCTTGTGCAGTCCATGATAAAATGTGTTTTTTTGTCAAATGAATAGGTTATTTTTGTGTGAGGAAAGTCATAGAGTGCCAGAAAGGGCATATGAGATGTCACTGCATCATAGTGTTATATATTTTATATATAGTGTTATATATGTCCAATAGTGATATTGGACAGCAGCTGCTTCCATGAGACAGTGATATTATTTTCTTTGGAAAATGCATACATATATATATATATATATATATATAGAGAGAGAGAGAGAGAGAGAGAGAGAGAGAGACGCACACACACATATATATGTAGTGTTTATTAATTGTAGGATTAATTGACAAAGTAAAATACAGTAGACCTTGTGCAGTCCATGATAAAATGTGTTTTTTTGTCAAATGAATAGGTTATTTTTGTGTGAGGAAAGTCATAGAGTGCCAGAAAGGGCATATCAGATGTCACTGCATCATAGTGTTATATATTTTAAAATATATTTAGCTGCAATCGTAAACATAAAATACTACCAATGTTTCCATAAAAAATAACACATTTTGAATGTATAATATTAAGTAGGGAATTGCAGTCACTGATTAAATCTCAAGAAATTTTGTTTTTTATTTTTATTTTTATTTACTTATTTTTTTTGAGATGGAGTCTTGCTCTGTTGCCCAGGCTGGAGTGCAGTGGCATGATCTCGGCTCACTGCAAGCTCCGCCTCCTGGGTTCACACCATTCTCCCACCTCAGCCTCCCAAGTAGCTGGGACTACAGGCGCCCGCCACCACGCCTGGCTAATTTTTTGTATTTTTAGTAGAGATGGGGTTTCACCGTGTTAGCCAGGATGGTCTCGAACTTCTGACCTCATGATCTGCCCGTCTCAGCCTCCCAAAGTGCTGGGATTACCGGTGTGAGCCACCATGCCTGGACTGTTTTTTATTTTTTATGTTTCGTATAATTTTTCTAAATGTTAGACACCAGGATTGAAAATAAAGAGTTAAAATAGTCCTAAATCAGAAACTAAACAGTATTTTATTAACTAAATGTTATCCAACTTTACATATCAAATTGTTACGTTAAACGGAAGTACTGGTTTTTTAAATGTTTCAATGATACTTATGTTGGGATAATAATTTTTTAGAGAATTCCAACAATCATGGGCAAAGTTAATACTGTTTTTTAAAAATGTTTTTTAAATAGAGTATTTTTGAAATTCAAATATCGCTGTTCTTTAACATATCTTGAGATTTTGCAAATGCATTAGCATTTTAATGGTACATACTGTGGAATAAAATTCATATTATAATGAAAATTATATTTACTGCAGTTAAGTACTGAGAAATGTAGTAATTAGAAATAAATCACTTCAAATTATGCCGCTTCTTACATTTATGTGCTTGATTACTTTTTAATATGTGACATCATTCCAGCAGTTCTTGCTTCTTCATTAGTGTATTCAAATTTGATGTTTCCTTTACAGAGCATGTGTGTAATTTATTTAGTACTAGGTTATAAATTTTAGAAAATTAAGTTCTATGTTCATTAAGTCTGAACATTATGATAAATGAAAGACTTTTGAGTCTTTAATGATATATGAACTAACCAACAATGAGCTTATTTTCAAGATTTGCCTTTGTAAAATATTATATCAGAGAAGAAATTAAGAAATTATTGCCAATATCTTTGTGATTTTCCTCCTGTGTATGCTCAAACTATTCCTCCATAGAAGACTATTCCATATAGATGGCATATATATATGCCATATATATATATATATATGTTTCTGAACCTCCTAAAATAAATCTCATTTGTGATAAAGATTTCAGTTATTGGTTTATAAGAAAATTAAAGGTCCTTGTATAATACAGTTTTCTTACAGATAAGATTGAAATATAGAATGTAAGATGATAAAATAATCGATACAGGTTTTGAAAAAAGAATTTGAACTGATGAAGAAGTTATTTATTTATTTATTTATTTATTTTATTTTTATTTATTTATTTTTTTTTTTTGAGACTGAGTCTGGCTCTGTCGCCCAGGCTGGAGTGCAGTGGCCGGATCTCAGCTCACTGCAAGCTCCGCCTCGGGTTTACGCCATTCTCCTGCCTCAGCCTCCGGAGTAGCTGGGACCACAGGCGCCTGCCACCTCGCCCGGCTAGTTTTTTGTATTTTTTTTTTAGTAGAGATGGGGTTTCACCGTGTTAGTCAGGATGGTCTCGATCTCTTGACCTTGTGATCCGCCCGTCTCAGCCTCCCAAAGTGCTGGGATTACAGGCTTGAGCCACCGCGCCCGGCAGAAGTTATTTAAAAAAATCAAAAGATGTACCATCATGGAAGTTAAGAGAAAAAGATAGTGCCAAGGTTTAATAAACTAACAGTGGTAAAAAATTATTCATTAAATCAGTGTTTTTGTTTTTGTTTTTGTTTTTGTTTTTAACTAAATCATTTCTTCCATATGTCATGTTCTGTGTCCTGGAGATAAAGCAGTGAATAAGACAAATCCCTTTCTCTCAAGAAACTTATTCTCTCACTACGGAAGAAAACAAAAATAAAGAATAAGTTAACACATACTATGTAAGATGGTGATAAATCCCATGAAGAAAATGTAGAGGAAGTGAGTTACAGTGTCTTGGGATAAAGAAGCTTATTCTTGTGGTTAGGCAGAGAGGGGAGGGCTTACTCTTAAAGCATATTTTGGGAGAAACCTAAAGAAAGTAAGAGAGAAAATTATGTTCATAACTGAGCACGTTTTTAAGACAGAGAGGATATCAACTGCAAAGTTTCTGAGTCAGGAAATGGCTTCTCAAACCTCCAGGAGAGTAAATTTGTAGTTAAGCAAACTAGATGTGAAATGATTTGAGATTAAGGTAAAAACGATAGTGGGATGTAAGATCATATCAGACTTTAAAGGCCATGCTACAGAATATGGATATTATTTTCAGTGAGTTGTAAATCCAAAGGCATATTTCAGCAGAGAAGATCAAAATATGACTTTCTTTATTTTCAAAAAAGTATTCTGATGCTGAATTGAGAATAGACTGTGTAGTAAGCTGAGAAAGGAGGCAAATACACCATTTGTGTACACTTTTCTTTCATCTGATGTGCTTTGCACTAGGTCTTAGTTTTGGAGGTAGTAATAAATGCTTGGACTCAGCATGTATTTTGAGGCAGCCCTGAACATTTTGCTGAAGTATTGCATAGAATTATATGTATTCTGAGTGGATTATAGATATTGATTAATATTAGTTGAAATGGTTTCAGATTTTAAAATATTATTTATTTATTGATGCATTGTATTAATTTTTATCGTGTGTAATAAACATTTAAAACATTTCTTATTTATTGGAATCCACATCAATTAATATTTTCTTAATTGTATAAATTACAAATAATTATCATGTTCAAGGAGAGCTTTCTTTAAGCAATCTAACTCACTGAATTTATAAAATTGTAATCTAAAGTAAATATCCTCAAGATTTTACTTAGCTTGCATAGGCTCCTTGTAATTGAATTAATTATGTTAACTATTGGAAGGATGAAATACAAATATACTGCATACTATCTTTCTGACCCTGAACAATTCTGAAACATTAAATTGAGAATCAACCTGAAACCTTCAGGAAAAAACTACTAAAGAGTTGGGATAAATTAGTAAAGTCATCTCAATGAGATTTAAATTTAAAGAAGAAAATGAAAAAAAAAAAATAGTTTTTTACGTGTTAAAAACAGCTGCTTTGGTTTTAAAACTAAATTTATTCATCTAAAAAGGGTGTGTCAGAATGTCTTATTTAAACACACTTTTACTATGATCTAACAGTGTGGCATATTTCTAAATAAACTATCACTCATCTTACATTAATAGATAATACCATGTCCTATTGATAGGTAAAATCGACTTGTACTTTGTTCTTATAAGATTATTTGGAAAAAATTATGTTTAACATTAAATTCATTTATTCATGCATTCATTTACTTCCCTCTCTTACCTACTTACTGAATTCAATCTGTTTGAGGTACTATCTTCTCCTCTGAAGACATGTAATATCAAATGCACACACATTGTGTGTGTACATGTATGTATATGTGTGTATGTATACATATGTTTACACACACATACACACACACACTCTCCCACTTTTAATTCTGTGACTTTAATAGAATATAGTAAAAATAGAATCAATGCTTAAAAATTCTAGAGACTGGTGCAGACTCTGGTTTGCCTGTCTGTTGACTTAGAGTCTTCTTGGAAATTCTAAAAACCCACTCCTGTGTCAAAGACTTTGCACTGCCTATTCTTTCCATCTTACAAACTTTCCTTCTGTTATTAACATAATTTTCTGTCTTGCTTACTTCAGGTTTCTCTAAACTATGCTAAGAGAGAGGCCTTCCCTCTCTATTCTATCCACAACATGAAGCTGTCTTACCCCTAAGATAATCCTTTAAATTATATATATATATATATATATAATTTTAACATATATGTGTTATAATATTATGATATCTATATAACATAAAAGATGACATATCAGTTCTAATTTGCTTCTAGCTTTAGATTTTAAAGCCAAATATATAGCATATGTCACAGCAATGAAGGTTTTAGATTGATAAATATTTTTAGGATTATCATCTAAAATATTCAGTCAATCAGTATTTTCAGGGATAAATTTGAAAAATATTGATTTTAATAAACGCCTCCAAAATTTTCACACTCTTGAAATTTGAAAAGACCTGACTAAGCTTTTAAGACTAAAAGCCTAAAATCTCCCTCTCTACCACACACACCTCTTTGAATTTAACAGAACATTCTAAAAATAAAGTCAGTGCTTAGTAATTTTAAAAACTGGTTTAGACTAGAAAGATGTAGTAAAGTCAGGGCCTGGTTGGAATATTGAATCTTACTCATAACATTCACATTGGTTTTTTTTTTTTTTTCCAGATTTCTATCTTCTGGTTTCCAAACCTTAATCAGAGCAAACCAGGAAGATAGTTTGAGAAACTAGTGAAGTTACGTATGGAGGTCTCTAATGCCATGACTGGTAATCTTTCTCTCTGGCTAGCTCAATTCCTTCTTAAAAAGGCTATATATAGACAATGCTGAAGCCAAGGAAATTGCAGGTACATTACTTTCCTGGGATTGTCACTCACAATTGCTCACACAAAATGTTTGATTAGCACTAATAAAAGCTTTTATCTATTCATGAATCCATCTATCCATTCATATATCTACCCCGCTAATCATTTAGCCATCCATGTACCCATTGATGTATCCATGAATCCAAGCATTCATACATTTAGTCATATATTATATTTAATGCTGATTCATGGCCAATTTCAATCCAATTTCTATGATTAATATATTTTCTTTTTGCTATTGACTGCTATCTTCTATCTTCTAGATTTCCATTTCCTGTGCACTTCCTAATTCATGTAGATATACATGTTTTCTTGGACAAAGGTATATTAAGTATTCTTAACAATACAGGATGCTTCCCTGACCAGTACTATATGAAAGAAGGAAACAATTAGTATTCTGGTGTAGTTGGATTACTGTATTTTCTTCTAGGAATTCCTAAGTGTAAGTTAATATTGTCAAAACATACTGTCAGCATTTACAAATTCTGAATTATAGCATGATTACTATTTTTTGGGGAGCGATTAATCCTCTCATCCCTCATGCGTGTATCTTAAAGTCGTAGTTTCACTGTATGTCTGTGGGATTTCTGTTGAGGATGTTATCCAATTATAAAGCATTTGGAGAGGAGTTTTGAAAATAGAATATGTGAAAAAATGTTTCCCAAATTTTCAACTTAATAATAATATATCTCCCATTTTGAATATGTATGATAACTTGCTAAAATTTAGTCAGGGTTTAATATTTCACAATTTAAAATGTAGTCATGATTTAAAATTTCATAATTAATAGAATATTCTCAGAAGATCCAATAAAGTTGATATACAAGTAAATATTTTTAATAAATTTATATCTAATTATCAAATTTATGCATTAAATGTGTCTACTTCAGCCATATGTCTATCACTTTGAAAATACTAAGAGTATTCTCATTTATTTGAGAACAGAAATCTTAAAAAACAGAATAAGAAAAGCACAGACAGTTGGAGGAAAGGATTGGATATAAAACAAAATACATTATAGTAATTGAAATTTAACATAATCATACTTGTGTTAAAAAAAATGTTTGGCACTCTATTGAAATAAAATTCTGAAACTGGCAGGTGGCTTGGGCAAGATGAAGTTTGGCCAGATATAAAATTTTTGGAGTTAGTAAAATACATAAGAAAGTTCAGGGGCATGTCCCACACTTACAAGTGCAGTAGTTCAGAACAGCAAATAAGTCAGTTTCTCTCTCAAGAATTCTCTTTCAACACTAGGCATTTGGCTGTCTAGCAAATCTTATTTACTTAAACTGCATCACAATATAAATTGAGATATATTTTTAATCTCTTCACTTTTATTGGTTAATAACTATGATGTATTCACAAAACTTTGCTATGAGAGTATTGAAAAAACATTATAGTATATTATGTTCAGTATAAAATGTTTAATAGTTAGAAATATAATTTACTGATAAAAAAAGAACAAATGAACTTACTTACTAGAGAATAACACCAAGAGTAATAGTATAGAACTATAAAATCTTTAAAAGTAATTTTATGCTAAAATAAGTAAGAGGTTCGTATATCACAAATTAGAATAAAAATTAGCTTTAGGAAAAATATTTTATTTAAATTCATATTAAATATTTTTGTACTGAGTCCTTCAATTCATTTTAAGAACAATTAAGATAATATTTAAATTAAGGCAGATATTTACTGAGTAATTGTTTCAATATTATAATTATACAATTTTTCAATTTAAATTTATAACTAATATGTGAATAGACACTAATAATCTGGCATTTAAATAAACATTTAGTTTCATAATATTGTGATGTTAGGGGCTGAACATTTTCCTTCTCCATCTGAATTCAAAACAAATCGTAATAGGAGAAAAATAAATAAAAAGCAAATAATTAGCTTTACCAAAGATAAAATGTATCAGAAAAATATAACTTTAATTCTGAGATTGTAAATCCTCACCAATAACTTATCAAACTCTATGCTGTTAGATTAACCCGCCAATAAGGAATATTGTATCTTTGTTGTGCAATATATACATAGGTTTGTACTTCAATGATGATAATGCTGGTGATAGTGTTGGTGATTATGCTAGTGGTAGTGAATAATTAGATTGGTAGTACAGAACAGTGAATACTAAGAGATATTTGATGTGCTAGTGTTAAGAAAATTGCATAAAGTTAAAATAAGATACCCTGGATTAAAGTTAAACTTAACTGCTAAAAAACTGAAGGTGAAATAAATTACGGACACAAGCTAGAAAATTTAACAGTTATTTTTGCTTAGCTAAAATGTCTACATAAGGCAAAGAAACTCCATCTCTTGTGATTCATGATTTGTAATTTTCATAATTTACATTAGTAACTATTTGTAACCCAGTTGCTTTTTGAAATTACAAAGCAATACTTCAATATAACCAGTAACTGTGTACAACACCTACAAACAGAGGTTAAAATATAGTGAACTATTATTTAGAATTTTTTGACTAAATTAAAAGATATATAAATATTTTAGGTTTGGAGTTTTAAAAGAAGCTCATTTTTACATTTAGAAAACTAACGCATAATCTAGGACAATAATTTCACTATGTCTGCTTTGCATTCTAGGATAGCCTTTTGTGTTGAAAAGCAGCAAGATGGAAATTAATGCTAAAACAGAAACGGAAAATAAAAAAGATCAGCACCAGAACTATGAAGTATTTACTGATAAGTGAATAACTGGACTGAT
Organism: Macaca fascicularis; assembly: GCF_037993035.2. Taxonomy (NCBI): domain Eukaryota; kingdom Metazoa; phylum Chordata; class Mammalia; order Primates; family Cercopithecidae; genus Macaca; species Macaca fascicularis. The sequence goes on along the minus strand of NC_088391.1, from coordinate 59,955,588 downwards.
GGTGTGTATCTTTCCTGGTTAGTGTCCATAAAATGAGGGCATTGCTAAAAGCTAAGACTTGTCAATGGATAAGAAACATTGTAACCTACTGCATACAGTTCTACAAGGATTTGGTCTGTAAAAGTGGCTAATTACATAGAAAGGGTGTGCTTGTTTACATTATCTTTAGAATTTTTGTTTGTTTGTTTGTTTGTTTTTGAGGCGAAGTTTCACTCTTTTTGTCCAGACTGGAGCGCAATGGCACGATCTCTGCTCACCGCAACCTCTGCCTCCCTGGTTCAAGCAATTCTCCTGCCTCAACCCCCCGAGTAGTTGTGATTACAGGCGACTGCCACCACATCCAGCTAATTTTTGTATATTTGGTAGAGACGGAGTTTTACCATGTTGATCAGGCTGGTCTTGAACTTCTGACTTCAGGTGATCCACCGGCCTCTGCCTCTCAAAGTGCTGGGATTAAAGGCGTGAGCCACCATGCCCGGCCCCATCTTTAGAATTTTAACTGGATTTTTATGCTTTCTATTTTCTCCTAGAAAAAAGGTTTTATTTTTTAAACATTTACCCCAATTTCTGTCACTATTCAAATATTTCCTAAGAATTAAAGGTTGAAAATAAGGTTCATATTTTAGACACCAGCTCCAACTAAAAGTCATATATATGCAAAGCAAGAAGTCCGTAATGAAAATAAAGATTTTCTGTGTAAAAATATGATTTCATTATCTTTCTTCGCCTTTACACCCCATCCGTTATGCTGCTAATCTTCCTGAATGTTTTATCTCAGGACCACAGCAGACTCAATATTCACTTACCCAGGCTTGGTATTGGACTGTCATTCTTTAACTTTACCTGCTTTCAGAATTCTCAGTAGTTAAAAATGAGCACCTCTTCAAAACAAAAATTCCTTATTTGAAACTTTTCAAATTAAATGGCATAGTTTCATTCCATTCAACCAGTAAATTTTACATAAGGAAGCAGTAAAGAGAAGAGAGCAAAAGTTATGTTGTAGTTATGGATTGTGCTTGTACATTCTCAGTGAAAAATCCACAAACCTATTAATTTACAAATAACTTATTTAACTCTTAAATTAATAGGTCCCATCCTAAGCACACTAAATCAGATAAAGATACAGATGCAAATATAGATACATGTACTACTTATTAATTATTCATTCCTGAAAAATCTCTATAACTCTTGCAGCCTTTTCTCTGACAAAAAATTATCAATTTCTTTCAAGACCAGTCTATTTAATAGTAGAGCTATTAAATATGAACCTTATATCTGAGAGTTAAACTATCTTTCCTACAATGCTTCCAATGTTCTTTGGTATGCAGTTGTCCCTTGCTATTGAGCTGTGGTCTGACTGTCCGTCCCAAATTTATATATTGACATCCCAATCTCCAAGGTAATGATATCAGAAAGTAAGACCTTTGAGGAAGTACAGTCTTCATGAATTGGATTAATGATCTTATAAAAGAGACCCAGGAGAGCTAGCTAGTCCATTCCACCATGCAAGAACACAGCAAGAAGGTGCTATGAGGAATAGGCCCTCATTAGACACTGAATCTGCTGGCACTTCGACGTTGGATTTCTCAGCCTCCAGAACTGTAAGAAATCAATGATTTTTGGTTATAAGCCAACCAATTTATGGTATTTTGCAATAGCAGCTCAAGCAAAGATACTTCATATATGTATCATATAAAGGACCTATTATGTATGTATGTATAAGTTATGCTTATGTAAGTATATAACTATTTAAGTTATATAACATATTCACATGCTATGTTATATTTATATTAGTTATATGATACATATTTATATGCTATATATGTTTATATGTTATATTACAATATGTTTATGTAATATATGTATATATGCAATATGTATCTATATCATACTTAGGAATAGAAAATATTTAAGTGTCCTTGCAGGCATTAATAATCACCTTCAACAATTTTCATGTTTTTTCCTATAAAAATTGTAATGCTTTTAATGTCTAAAATTAATGTCAATTCTCAAAGCACCATGTATTTGTCCTATGTGAAATATTATCTCTCCTCTTATAGGAGGAATAAATGTATATATAGTATTTCTATTGCTAGTCATTGTGAAAAACTTAATATGTCTGTAGCAAATAACTTATCTATATTGTCATATCCTTCAATCTTAGAGAAAAATAAGAGCTAAAAAGCATGTAGTCCAATTTCATTTCCTATGCATAAATATTCTTTTCGTTATTCCCAGTAAGTATGAGCCAATCACCCTTAAACATTTCAGAGACTATCCTGTTATAAAATGGAATGAATGCATGCTTTAGAATTATCGTCAACTGTGCTTCAATTCTAGCTCTCTCACTTATTGACTGGGGGTTTCAGGAAATTTATTCCTCATGAAAAATCTTCAATATTCACTTGGAACTAATAATACCCAAAATATAGACTGTATTGGTTACTAAATGAGATAAAAGGGATAAAGTTCTGATATTATTCCTGGAGCTCAAGTAACTGTTGCCTTTCTTCTTTTGTCAACAATTTGCTAATAAGTGGAAAATAATAATGTTTTTAGGTATTCCACACATTCCAGTCATGAATTTAAATACTGTAGTGATAAAGTGTAGTGACATTTAATAACTTATGTTTGCTTCCCTTGGGTCATTAGTTATTAAATCCACACCTTTCAATGGAGGTCATAGTTTGCTTCCTATCCCTGTTCTTCTACCACAGTTAAATGTCTACCTGTGATTAAAACAGCTGTTCTCTATGCAAATTTACCATCACTACATTAATTATAAAAACAATGAATGAAAGTAAAATAAATTTGTCTTATTAGTTACAAGCCAGTTCTCAATTCATGTTGACACTATTTTAAATAAGTAAAGCTGTAAATCTTGCAAACAAGTGTCTCAAAGGGTAATGAGAAATTTAAATTGTTATGCATAATTTGAAATATATTACATATGTTATATACATAACATATAATTCATACATATTGTATTTAAAACATATACCACATCTAATACGGAGATATCTTGGCTACCCTTCACACAGTTTCTCCCAAGAGAAACATTTTTTAAAACTGTAGTACAATATCACAATGAGGGTATTGACATTGATACAGTCAATGCTCAACAGTTTGATAATCTATTGTATTGCCTTTTTATAGCCACAACGACTTCACTCTCCCTCCATTCCTGACACTTGGAAATCTACATTCCATTGGTATATTATTACAATTTTAATAATATCATACACATGCAGATATATTAATATTAGTGTTAGTGAGTAACATCTGGGATTGACTTTTTTCATTCAGTATAGTCTCCTGGAAATTCATTCATTATGTATATTAACAGTTTATTAATTTTTATTGTTGAGGACTTACATAATATAGATATTATAGTTTTTGTAACTCTTTATCTGTTGTAGGACATCTTTGTTTTTTTCTGCTATGAACATTTCTGTACATTTTTTTGTGTGTGAACATTAAGTTTTCATTTCTTTGAAAAAATGCCAAAGAGTGTAATTGTTAGGTTGTATAGTTGCTGCATGTTTAAGCTGACAACAAATTTTTTTTTGTTGTCAGACTTTGTTGTAGACTGTTTTGCAGAGTAGCTGTACCATTTTATATTCCCATCAGCAATGTAGAATCAATTCAGTTTCTCTCCATCCTCCCCCCATTTGATGTTGTCACTATTTTTATTTTAGACATTGTTATAAGTGTGTATTGTTATCTCACTGGAATTTTACTTTTTATTTCCTTTATGGCTAACAACGTTGAATATTTTCTCATGGAGTCATTTGCTTTGCCACTCATATATTCACTTTGGTAAAATATGCATTTATAATTTTTCCCTTTTTCTTAATGTTTTGCTTATGTTTTCACTGTTCAGTTTTGAGAATTCTTTATATCTTCTAGATTACTAGTTCTTTGTCAAATATTTGTTTTTCAAATATTTATTTCCAATGTCTTCTTTTATATTTATTTTATTGTATATATTTGAGGTACACAACATCATATATTGATGTGGATAGATATAGGAAAATGATTGCTACAGTCAAACAAATTTACATATCTGTCATCCTTTATAGTTATTGTGTGTGTATGTATGTGTGTTAAAAGCACCTAAAACATACTGTCGGCATATTTTCAGTATTCATTACAATAACATTATTTTAAAATTATTCATTTATTTTCATAGATTTTTTTGGGGAGAGGGTGGTGTCTGGTTACATGAGTAAGTTCTTTAGTGGTGATTTGTGAGATTTTGGTGTACCCATCACCCTAGCAGTATACACTGTACCCAATTTGCAGTCTTTTTTGCCTCAACCACTCCCACCCTTTCCACCAAGTCCCCGAAGTCCGTTAGTAATTATAGCCCTAATGCTGTACATTAGATTTCTAGACTTATTTATCTTACCTAACCGAAAATTTGTATTCTTTAGCCTACTTTTGCCTATGTCCGTACCCTCCCCCACCTTTTTCCCACTCATGGTAAACCACAGTTCTAATCTATTTATATTTATTATTATTTTTTAAGATTTTGCATACAAATGAGATCACCTGTCTTTTCATCCTCTAAAGAGGCCTTTCACAAAGCAAAAACGTTTCCTTTTGATAAAGTCTAGTTTATTATTTTTTTCTTTATTGGATCATACTCTTGATGTGAAGCCTAAGAACTCTTTGTCTAGCTCTAGATCATTATTATTTTCTTTTTTCTAAAAATTTTAATATTTTTATATTTTTAACATAGGCCCATGATATATTGAGTTAATATTTTTATGATGTTTCAGATTTATATTGTTTCATTTTCTTTTACTTCCTGTTAATATCTAAGTGTTAAAGCACTTTAAAGAAAGGCTATCCTTTCTTCATTGAATTAATATTTAATTTTTAAGTGACTTTTTAATTATAAGTGATTTATAAATATAGTAAAAATCCATTTTCAGAAATATAGGACTAGATTTCAGTATCTCTCATCGCAATTTTTTTTTTTTTTTTTTTTTTTTTGAGACGCCAAGTCTCGCTCTGTCGCCCAGGCTGGAGTGGAGTGCAGCGGCACGGTCTAGGCTTACTACAAACTCCGCCTCCTGGGTTCAGGACATTCTCCTGCCCCAGCCTCCCGAGTAGCTAGGACTACAGGCGCCCGCCACCACACCAGGCTAATTTTTTGTATTTTTACTAGAGATGTGGTTTCCCCGTGTTAGCCAAGATGGTCTTGATATTCCGACCGTGACTTGATCGTGATCCGCCCATCTCGGCCTCCCAAAGTGCTGGGATTACAGGCGTGAGCCAACGTGCCTGGCCAGGTGTATTACTTTTAAAAGTCTGGGAACAACTTCTCACCAATAAGTTCATAAGAAACAATTTGGAATTTAAGTGAAAAATAAGTTGTCAGGTTTGATTTTTAATTGGAAATCTCAAATCTCTGAAATTTTTGAAGAATAAGTCTTACGTTATGTAGATTAGTAATATCATGAAACTAATCTAAGAACTAATGTTCAAGGCCATTCACTATACATTCCTAAGGCTAACTACTTACTTCACTTAAAATGAGTGACTACTTAAAATTAGTAACTACTTAATTCACTTAAATTTACTTAATACCTTAATCAGTACATTTACCACATGAATTCTCTCGTAGAAATAGAATACAAGCTGGGGACAAACTAGCCTGATCATTTAAATCCTGTGTGCAGCAAGTGGGAGGTGCTACAAAATGGATGAATTATTCCATGTCTAAATGCTGTCTAAGTCTAACTTTATATCCAGGTCTATTAGAGTAAGCACACATTACATCTCAAATGGGTTTTTTTCAAACTGCATAGACAATAATGTACAATAATAACAAAATCAGAAAGAAAAAAACTTGACATTGTAAAATGTTTGCAGTAATTGAAAACCTAAAAATTAAAAAGAAAACATTTTTTACACAGCACAATCTATATACTTTATTATTTTGTAAATAATTCTATTTCAACTAATGTAAAATATGTAATACTTATAAGAATAAGCAATGCATCATAATGTATATCATATATTATATGTTCATTATAATATTTTTTCTGGTCAAAATAGATAAATAATCTACTTAAAAAGTAGATATTAAATAATCTACTTAAAAGGTGACATATTGTAATGAAACATCAGAAAACAAAAATGGAGAAAAGTATTTAATTTTTTCTGCTGTAAAATACAAAAGAAACTACAATTTTGAGTATCATAAATGTATACATCTGCAAGATGTTGTTTCAAGTTGGTCTTTATTGGTTAAGGAGCTGTTGTAACTAATAAAATCAATATCTCAATAATTTAACAAAAGAAACATTTATTTATGTCTTCCATAGAATATGATTGGTGTTGGGGTGGGAGTGGTGAATTCAGGCTGACAGTGAAACTTAACTAGCACTGCTCACATTTCTCTTGTCACATTAGCTGGTAATTGGGAAGAAAAAGATTTTTACTGATCATCCCAGAACTGATAAATACATTCTATCAGCAGTCATTAGCTATGGTTTTGTCATATTACCACCTTCACCTGCATGGGAGACAGAAATGGAGCCTAGCTCTGACCTCAGAAGGAAAGTGATGTGAGTTTTATAAACAGCTAACCAGTCTCTGCCATATTTGGATATATATGTGTTTCATGGACGTTAATAGTTTGGTTCTAAAATTTTGATTTGTGTGTAGCTTTATATCCAAAGCAAGAAATTTTTTTTCTCAATTATATATAAGAAAAAAACAAAATCACTTTGATAATGAACTACTAAGGAAATCCATATAATGTTTAAGATCTCTAAAGAATGTGAAAGTAACACAAATTATTGTTTTGGTATAGCTAAATTTTGTCATTTAAGATATTCTGAAATTCATGATATGACTTGCCCAGGGGAAAAAATGGGTTAGTCTATTCGTATAACCAGAAATGTATTCTTGTTTTGATGGTACATGGGTTTAAAACTCCAGTCTTAGAAATTGTGTGATGCAACCTCCTTATGTTATAGGTCTGAGAAGTGAAGTTTAAGTGATAGGCCAACTGCAAATTGGCAGAAAGGAAATAAACACAATGTATATAACCCTTCAGTCGTTTTTCCCATTGCTTCATGTTATCTCATAACGTGAATGTTATTGTGTTGTGAACTGTGGAGAATACAAAACAGACACAACAGATTGTACATTTTCACTGTACCAGATAAAATATAAAAGTCCAATGAGTCTGGAAACAACAGATGCTGGCAAGAATGTGGAGAAATAGGAATGCTTTTACATATTGATGGGAATGTAAATTCGTTCAACCATTGCAGAAGACAGTGTGGCGATCCCTCAAGGATCTAGAGCCAAAAATACTATTGGCCCCAGCCATTACTGGGTATATATCCAAAGGATTATGAATCATTCTAATATAAAGACACACGCATGTTTATTGCAGCACTATTTACAATAGCAAAGACTTGGAACCAACCCAAATGCCCATCAATGATAAACTGAATACATATACACCATGGAATACTATGCAGCCATAAAAAGAATGAGTTCATGTCCTTTGTAGGGACATGGATGAGTCTGGAAACCTTTCTCAGCAAATAAACACAGGAACAGAAAAACAAACACCACATATTCTCACTCATAAGTGGGAGTTTAACAAGAGAACACATGGACACAGGGAGGGGAGCATCACACACTGGGCTTGTCAGGGATTGGGGAGCAAGGGGAGGGAGAGCATTAGGAGAAATACCTAATGCATGGGAGTCTCAAAACCTAGATGATGGGTTGATAGGTGCAGCAAAACACCGTGGCACATATATACCTTTGTAACAAACATGCGTGCTCTGCACATGTATCCAAGAAATTAAAGTAAAATTTAAAAAAGACCAATGAGTGTTAAATTCAAGTTATTTTCCAACATAAATATGTTATCAATTATTTTTATTCATGCATTTAAAAATATTCCTGGCACAAACTGAATACATGAAGTATGGTATATTACACACAGGATAATTGAATATTCTCACATATTGAATTCACACAGTGAACATTTTATAATCATTCATGCTCATTATTAGTGTAAATAAAATGTCAGTGAATTAAGTGAGCCTCCTCTATTACAATTCTTTTCTAAATTTAGTTTGTACCAGTATTTATTGAACTTGAATGGCATTTAATGTGTTATTTTTTTCTCTTTAACCTGAGCTTACAAAATACATTTGTCTTCTCAGCATTCTATTTAATAAAGCACTATAAATTATAGTTATTTAGAGGATTAAAATTCTGCAAATTATCCTGGAGGTCAGGAAACGGCCATTTTGGCAAAGAGGAGAGGGTACTCATTTGTAACTTCTTACCTTCAAAGTATTTGTGATATTGAAAGATAGTATCAAATATGTATATATGTGCTACCTATTAATATAGATATTTAATAATAAGGCATAGAGTTGTTAAACATTTAATACTTACATAATAGATTCTGGAGACACAAAGGTTAATAAGAACACCACTCAGCCTACTGATAGATCATAGTTCAGAAGACAAACATAACTCTAAGTCAAGTGAACAGTATTACAACTAGAGGTGCATATGTTACAGTGGGGAGAAAGAACAGTTAGAGACTGCTTGATGAACTGAGGAAAGCTTTGCAAAGGATATGAAATTTTTTAAAGGCCTTGAAGTCTGAATAGAAGTTCAACATGAGAAAGGAGGGATGACAAAGTGTACAAAAGGAATTTCATGGACAAGATAGTGCAAAGATGGAAAAATAATTCTTCAAAAACTGACTATCAAACTGTAATGTCAGGTTATAGAGAAATATGAAAGAAATGTGCCCAGGTTTTGGATTACAGAACCAAACAATGCACACATCATGTTGGATTATATTCCTTTATCAAAAATTGAGTCACAAATGGTCATACTTAACAAGGACGGGTTTCATGATCATATGTCCTATGCAGTTGCATTGGGCTCCATGCATAGAAGGGCCCCATGCTTATTTCAATTCTATGCTCTTGATATTTTAAATTTTATATTGTTTTTGATCAAGGGGTCTCATGCTTTCATTTTGCATTGGGCCCTGCAACTCATGTGACTGGTTCTGCTTCTAAAAGCAGGGGAGGCTGGTCAACCTATTCTAGCTGTGTGCCATTAAGAAAGGTGTATTTGCTTTCCATGGCTACATAGCAGGCATTGCCATGGTAAGTATGACAAGGCAGTTCCAGTTCCAGGTAATCACTCAGAGATTATGTGACATGCTTATTATAATGAGCCTATTCTGACTCTAAGAGCATTGATTTATTTTTCCTTCTTAAAACTGAGTTAGTATAACTTATTCCACAGACATAAATATAGAACTTGAAAATATTGTCAGAAAAGACTAATACATTTGTGATTTACCTTTTTAAAATTTGTATTATTATGTTTTCCCTGAGAAAACTGTCCAAAAGAGATGTGTGAAACAAAAATAAAAAGGAATTTACTAATCTAGAAAAAGTTGTTGTCTGAGAGCCACCTTGCTGGGCAGCTTTACCAAAAGTGAAATGAATTGAAATGTAATTTCTGTTTAAAGACTCAACCAATGTAATCACATAATAACAAATAAGAAAATGGATCTTGCCTTAAGAAATAAGACTTCAGTAAATAAGAAACAAATTGGAAAAGAGAACTGTTACTCTGTGTTTACATGTGAGAGTATTGGAAAGAGATTATCCCTAATCAGCTTGATGAGCTAATCAGGAGGTTTAATTAAAAGCCAAACCCTCAAGTAAACATTTCAACAACAACAACACAATAAAAAGTAAAATAAAGAATTAAAATGTGATTAAGAAGCCCAAACAAACAAACACAAGGCTTTAGGTAAAGAGTTCCTTTGGTTTTTGCTGAAAGTTAGAGTTGTCATATTTTAAAATAACCAGTGTAGAAAAACAAACATTTGTGATTGGGCTTAGAAGTAGAGTTAGGAACTTAAGTTTGATGATTAAAGAAAAAAAAAAAAAAGAAAAAGAGAGAGAGAAAAAGAGAAGATATTGAGAAAAGAAAAGAATAAAAGTGAATATCTCTATTTTCAGCTTTGCAAAAACTTCAACAGCACGCCAGGCATTATTAAAACCAATGATCCCATCGAGGATAGGTGCTCTGTTACACATACATGACTTGCATTGGCAAACAAGATGTTAGCAAATATGACACAAGGTGAGTCTGGAAAAGCAATTGCACAGTAGGGCTTGCTCTTCAGCTCATTTTGTCCTTCTATCTAACCATCAAAATATGCCCCTGGTAGCAAGCTAGAGAATAAAATGTGTGGAGCAGAGCTGGTTTGGAGCAGAGCTGGTGGAGAGCTGAGTTATTCCATTTGAAGATATTCTATACCAACCTGCCCTGTCATCACAAATGTGTGAATCATGTTAGCAAAGAGCAGTCAAATCTGGCACAGGACAGCAAACACAATGAATGAAACTTAGACTTATGAGAAATAATAGAGTTGTTATAATCATATGTTATTATTATTAATATAATGTATAATGTATTTTAACACTATGTATATAACAATAGTAGTATTATAATATGAAAGTAAATTATGAGGCCGGGCGCGGTGGCTCAAGCCTGTAATCCCAGCACTTTGGGAGGCCGAGACGGGCGGATCATGAGGTCAGGAGATCGAGACCATCCTGGCTAACAAGGTGAAACCCCATCTCTACTAAAAATACAAAAAATTAGCCGGGCGTGGTGGCAGGCTCCTGTAGTCCCAGCTACTTGGGAGGCTGAGGCAGGAGAATGGCGGGAACCCGGGAGCTGGAGCTTGCAGTGAGCTGAGATCGCGCCACTGCACTCCAGCCTGGGCCACAGAGCCAGACTCGGTCTCAAAAAAAAAAAAAAAAAAAAAAAAAAAAGAAAGTAAATTATGTTAGGTTTAAGCAGGAAATGATTTCAATTTCAGCCATTAATTCAGATATTGCACACTTGCTAGAGAAAATCAAACACAAATCAAATTACTGGCATTTGTTTAACAAATGATAATTTAGAAGCTCCTCTTTCTGTCTCTCTCTCTTTCCCTTCTTCTTTCTCCTTCCCAAAATACTCATAAGTAGTTTCTTCCACGTAGCAGAACAATCCATTGTCTGCTAACAATTTTTCATTGTCCTTCTAACTTTAGAATAAATTTTAATTTGCAGGGATATTGATTATTGTACTGTCCCAGAGGACATTACACTTTTCCAAACAGTGATCTTATGCTGGTAAGGAATGCAAAAAGCATCATTTCATTCTATGAAATTCTGTGAGATACCATAAAAATAAATACGTATTTTATTCCGTGAATATTTTTGGAGGTCCAGTGATCTGGATATATTGAGATATCTCTGCAAAAAGTAAAAATAAGTTGTTCTATATAGAATCTCCTTCAGTTCGGAAAGAAAGGACAATGCAAATAAAGCCACTTTTTTTTCCTCAGTTAGTGCATCTGTATTTTGAACAATATAAAGACGTGCGTTGTTTAAGGATTAGTATGATTTAATCTGTATTTTAATGTTAGCACAAAATACTATGTTCAAGATAAAAATAAAAAAGATTTGAAATGTTTAAATATTATTGCCTCTGTGCTGCCATGTTCTATTTCCAGTAATACCTGTACACTACTGCTACCTAGTTGATTTTAGAAAAAAATTAGTTCCATTTAGATGTATTGCATGCCAAGTTACTAACACACATCCATTTTTACTTTAGAACAAAAGGCTTGTTGTACGGTCTCGAATGGGAAATTGGCAGCTTTGCCACTTCACTTTAAAAAGCGATAGATCTCATGGTGGGGAAAGCATTTGTGGTAGATCAGGAGGTTTCAAGTGCCCTTTGAGAAGCCTAGCTAGGATAATAAGAAGGAAGGCTACCATGTTTTGATAGCAAAGACATAGCAGAAAACATTCTACTTTTGACAAACATCCTTTAGTATATAGGTCCAGATATAGACAAAATGTCTAACCATAGGACACCAGATGATATTGTATCCCTGAGATGTCCATAATTATGTGATTCACTTTTCCGTATTGTTTGACCTAACAGTTGTTAAAAAATGAAAGTGATTCATTCAGGATAATTTTTTAAAGGCAGAAATAAGTTATGTAAGTAGAGATTTTACACTGAAACTCAAGAAAGCCAACAAAGAAACATATTATGTTTAAGAATGCTAACATTGGCCGGGTGCTGTGGCTCACATCTCTTATCCCAGCACTTTGGGAGGCCGAGGCAGGGGGATGACCTGAGGGCAGGAGTTTGAGACCAGTCTGGCCAACATGGTGAAACCCCATCTCTATTAAAAACACAAAAATAGTCAGCCGTGGTGGCAGTCACCTGTAATCCCAGCTGCTTGGGAAGCTGAGGCAGGAGAATTGCTTGAACCCAGGAGGCAGAGGTTGCAGTGAACTGAGATCACACCACTGACCTCCGGCCTGGACGACAGAGCAAGACACTGTCAAAAAAAAAAAAAAAAAAAAAAAAAAAAGAATGCTACCATAAACAAATGATTACCTCAACTACAGGGTTTTTGTCTTTCAGGAATAAAGTTTTGGGCTGCACCAGGAAGTAGAAAACCTATCAGTATAGGCTTAGAGCAAGTGAATACTGAGTTATCGTAAATGTCAACTATATCTTGAGACCATTTGGAGACACTAATATTCAAGTATCTACTCACCTACTTGAATAGTTTTTCTTGATATAGTTAAGGAACTACTTTAGTCTATAATTATAAATATATATGAATGGCATAAGTATTTAAAGTTTTTTTCTATATCAATTTATATCTTTTTTTTGTGGTAGTTAACTTTAAAATTTAAGCTGTGAGTTAAATAAAGATTGTGACAGTACTAAGAAAAAAAAAATCAAAAGAAGAATGGATATGATCCAGAGAGGGTGGATTTAGATCTGCACATAGCAACTGCTAATGTTTTAAAATACTTCCTCTCAAATTTTAAATAGAAAATGAGAGTGTTTTTATATATACAGATTATTATTTCATTGTAGTATAGGAAGGCATTTGCTATCCGTATATTCATGATTCAATATTGTTTATAATTATGTGTATTGGTGTTACACAGTGAGCACACTTTATTTGAAAAGAATAGTCTGTCTTTGTAGCTGCCTAGCAATTGCTAACATGTTCCCATATTGGGGAAATTCCTTATGCTCTAAGCCCAAGACTTTCCACGGTAGAATCAAGGACATCCGTTCCCCATTGCTATTGCCGGTATGTTTGTGCCTCCCATCCCCCAAAATGTATAAGCTGAAATACTACCATTAAGGTTTTGGGAGGCAATTAGGTTATCAGGACAAAGCCATCATCAGTAGGATTCGTAATTGTATATATTAAAAAAAAAATCAAAGCTTTTTCATCCCTCTTACAATGTGAGGATATAGTGAGAATATGTGGCCATCTATGAATTGGGTCACGGGCCTAATCAGACATCCAGTCTGCCCATACCTTGATTTTGCACTTCTCAGAATCCAGAACTTTGAGAAGTAATTTTCTGTTGTTTATAAGTTGCTCAGTCTATAGTAGTTTGCTATAGAAGCCCAAATAACTAAGACACCCATCCACTTTTGAATATTGAAAAAAGGCAAATGGCATCTGTTCTAACAATAAAACACAATCATGAAAGCACGAATCATGAAACTTCTTTTTAATAGCCAGTAATATAAGAAAGAAGAATTCGCACAGAATCCTTTCTAGGAAGGGCGGTACCAGAGACCTCGTGTCTTCAGAGAGTGTATTGGCTGTCCAACTCTCTCTCTGAATGTTAGTGAAGCCGTCCGGTAACAAAGAGTAATTATGCAAGTTGTGGTGTTTATATTAGCACATTAAGAGTCCTATAGAAAATTGTATTTAAATATTACTCTTTGCTATCAGGCATCTAAGGCTTAGTCACAGTCTGTCTCAGAGATTCAGTGAACTACCTAAAATCCTTTAAGAAATTACTTATCTGACACTACTAAGAATGGCTATTATTAAAAAGTGAAAAAAATAATGTGCTGGCAAGGTAGCAGAGAAAAAGAAATGCTCATACATTGTTGATGGGAGTGAAAATGAGTTCAACCATCTTGGGAAAAAGTGTGGACATTCCTCAAAAATCTAAGAACAGAACTACCATTTGATCCAGCAATACCATTACTGGCTATGTATCCCAAAGAATTTAAATCATTCTATCATGAAGACACATGCACACATATGTTCATTGCAGCACTGTTCACAATAGCAAACACATGGGATCAACCCAAATGCCCATTAATGATAGAAAAGTTAAAGAAAATGTAGTGCATAAACACCATGGAATATTACGCAGCCATAAAATAGAACAAGATCACGTCCTGGACGAGACCATGGATGGAGGTGGAGGCCATTATCATTTGAGAACAGAAACAAAATATCATATGTTCTCACTTATAAGTGGGAGCTAAATAATGAGAACACATGGACACATAGAGGAAACAATAGACATTAGGGCCTAACAGAGGGTAGAGGGCAGGAGGAGGGAGAGGGGCAGAAAAAATAACTAATGTGTGCTAGGTTTAATACCTGGATGATGAAATAATCTGTACAACAAAGCCCCCATGACACAAATTTGCCTATATAACAAACCTGGACATGTATTCCTGAACTTAAAAGATGAAAAAAAGAAACTACACATTTGTTACAAATACTTTGAGTTTGGTGTTATTTGCAACAAAGATCTATAACTGTTTTAACATACAATGAGTCCACAAAAACATAATTTTGAAGTAGTAGCAGACATATAAAGAAAAAATAATACAATACAAATGCATCTACATTTTCTTTTCTTTTCTTTTCTTTTTTTTGAGATAGAGTTTCACTTTTGTCACCCAGCCTGGCGTGCAATGGCATGACTTTGGTTCACTGCAACCTCCACCTCTTGGGTTCAAACCATTCTCCTGCCTAAGCCTCCCGAGTAGCTGGGATTACAAGTACCCACTACAACACCCGGCTAATTTTTGTATTTTTAGTAGAGATGGGGTTTCACCATGTTGGCCAAGCAGGTCTCGAACTCCCGACCTCAGGTAACCCACCCGCCTCGGCCTCACAAAGTGCTGGAATTACAGGTGGGAGCCACCGCATCTGGCAAGTCTATCTACATTTTCTTATCCAAAACTATTGAGGCTCTCTTCCTGACATTTATAGATTAAAAAGAGGACAACATGTAGCATTTTGCACTATAACATACCATTGATAGCAGAGTCTAGTAAAGTATGCTGGAATTAAATATATATAATATATACATATAGGCATAGGACAAAAATATTCACAATAAGAGAGAGAAAATTAAATACTAAAAGAATCTTCATATTAATTCAGCTCAGATTTTGATGACAAATCTGTTTGGGTCAGGTTGTTTTCTTTCCTACCAAATTTGTAGTGGAAAAGTTTCACTTTATATATTTTCATGTATTTAAGAATTTTTGATGAGGAATTGTGATTTCTCATCAAAATCATATTGGACATGTGATTAAAATCATATTGGACATGTGATTGAAATTAAATGTATATATTTCAACTTATGACATGTATACAAGAAGAAATTACCTTCATCAACATCACTTAATAATTCAGAACCAGAGGGAATTATCAATATTAGAATTTTATTATAGAATTTTAAAAAGGTAGTCCATGTTAGGATATAACTAGAAATTTTTTCTATAGTGATCAAGTATGTATCAATGTTTAAATATTTAAAAAATATATAACTCTGTACATGGAATGTTCACGATTTTTTTTTGTAGAAAGAAATGTTTATATCAAGAAAAGATTTTGCACATAAAATATCTTGAATGAATTAATTTTTTAAACTTTTTAGGTGACTGTGAAGAGTGTAACTAGCTATATTAGTTGGTGTATAAGGAGAATTATAGCTATGGTATTAGCTACAGATTAGCTGAAATGGCTCTGCCACTTGTGTTCATTTAGGGCTTGAACTGATAGGTGAGCATATATTCAAGAAAATTTTATCATGACCACTGAAACACAAGACAGTATGCCATGCAAAAATAAATAAATAAATAAATAAATAAATAAATAAACACACTTTTGATTATTTAGCATCTACTTAAGTTTTCAGACATCAAGGCAAGTTACATCCTAACCAAGACGTTTAAAAAGCCTTACAAAACGTTTTATGCACAACGATATGTACTTTGAGTGTCTGCAAAGATGAATGTTCACAGGAGAAAAGAACGGAGATTAAAAAAATAGATAATTACAAGTGGTACCTAAAAATAAATTACCAAAATGCAAATTGTTATTATCCTCACTCTGTGCCAAAACTGTATTAAATGTGAAGATAATGTAATAATTAGAACAGTCTTGTCTATCCTAATATTTTAAAATATACTGACAAATGCATGTAATTCATATGTCAGAAAAAAATCATGACTGAATAGATTAAAAGCATTTAAAATGTTTCGAGAACATTCAAAAAAGATGAGAACACATAAAAGAGGGAAATAAAATCATACATTCTTTTTTTTAGAGAGCTGTAGATGCATTTTTGGATTTTGAATAATTCACAGACTCCTGTTCAAGTTTCCAGTTCCAGTATAGATTTTATTTCTCTTCCTCTTGTGCGTAGTTCCATTCACTGAAGATTTTAAATGGAAGCATGATGTAAATGCACTGTGTTAAATCCCAATATATTTATCAAGAGAGGCATATTTCTAGAAATAAAGATATTTTAAAGTAGCTGTATATATTATAACTAAGAAAAATAATTATTTTTATTTAAAAAACCCACAAAAGTAGTTGTGTGAACTGAAAATATGCAGTTTCCATGTTTTTTTACAATTACAAATCAAGCTACCATAAACATTTGATGCAGATGTTTACATAAATATGTCTGATTAATAAGTGAGCAATGAGCAATAATATTGGTAGTGACATGATAAATGTATGGTTAAATTTAGGTAATACTGCCAAACTACTTTCCAAAGTGGCTATACGAATTTGCCTTCCCACCAGCCATAGACAATTATTCTAGTTTCTCTGCATTCTAACCAGCTCATGGTATTTGTCTTTTTTCCCCCAGCTAATGATGTATAATGAAATCAAATTGTGATTTTAATTTTTATTTCATTGATTTGTGATTATTTTCTTCTCACTGACTTGAGTCACCTCTTATACCTTCTTGGAAGTGTCAGCTAAAATCATTTGCCTGATTTTTTTTTTTTTTTTTTTTCCGAGACGGAGTCTTGCTCTTTTGCCAGGCTGGAGTGCAGTAGCGAGATCTCAGGTCATAACAACCTCCGCCTCCCTGGGTTCAAGTCTCAGCCTCCTGAGTAGCTGTGACTACAGGCGAGTGCCACCATGCCCAACTAATTTTTGTATTTTTAGTAGAGACAGGGTTTCACCATGTTGGCCAGGATGTTCTCAATTTCTTGACCTCATGATCCACCTGCCTCGGCCTCACAACATTTGCCTGATTTTTATTGAAATGTATGTTATTGTTGAATTTTGATATTTTTTAAAAATGTATTTTGGAAACAAGTCATTTCTCTGATATGTCAACTACAAATATGGTCTCTAATTCAGTGTCTTGTGATTCTCTTAAAAGTGATTTTTGAAGAGTCAAATTTCCTAAATTTTAGTGAATTCATTTTTATGTTTTTTTTCTTTTAAAAGCTCATTTTTACTATCGTATGTAATAATTTTGCCTAACTCAAGGCTGCAGGGGTTTTCTCATATTTCTTTTAAGTTTTATGAATTTTACATTTTAAATTAAGTTATATGATTCATCTTGAGTTAATGTTTGTATACAGTGTGAGGTGTGGGTGGAGCTTCAGCTTTCTGCATATGGATATCAAATGTTTCCAGCACCATTTGCTGAAAAGAATATCCATTCACCATGGAACTGCATTTACACTTTTGTCAAGAATCTATTGGCTTTATTTATATGGGTCCATTTATAGATTCTATTTTCTTCCACTGATCAATGTGTCTATCCTTGATTACAATAATGATTATTTTGATCTTTTAAAAGTATAAGTTGTTTTTAAAACTTTTTGAAATAAATCTCAATTATTAAACATGTTAATGGAAACAACAATGTTAGGTTATTGAATTCTAAAGAACAGTTTCATGAAAAACGATAGAAAAATAAGCTCAATTATGTCAATTTTGCCACATAATTATTTTCAAAAATACTTCACTACATGGAAGATATTTCAAAGTTAATTTTTCTATAAATGAACATATTTATTAAAATTACAAAAATCACTATTCATGTCGTTTAGTTTAGAATTGACTCAGTCATTCTGGCTCAGATTTTAGTAACTATATTTTATGGTCCAGATCCATAGGTCAGCTAAAATGCTTCTGCCACACAGGTGCTCATTGAAGGGCTTGAACTGATAGTTAAGCACATATACAGGATAATTTCTTTTCATGATGATTACAAAAACACAAAAGCGCATGAAATACAAAAAAGGTTTTTAGCCCTAGATTGTTTAACATTGATTAAACTTTTCATTCATTAAAGCAGTTACTTGACTGAGCTCAAAGACAGTTTAGGAAGTATGTTCCTACCACGGAAATCAAGTAGAAGGAGCAAATATTTTTTAATTATATTCCAACTACCATGGTTTTGTATATTTCTTCCGACATGTGAAATGTGCAAATTCCAAAAACCTTTTTTTTTTTAATTATGGCATCAGGTTTGAAAGTCCAGATTATTGAAGTGCCTATGAAATCTTAATGCATGTAAATGACGAGTTGATGGGTGCAGCACACCAACATGGCACAAGTATACATATGTAACAAACCTGCACGTTATGCACATGTACCCTACAACTTAAAGTATAATAATAATAAATAAATTAAAAATAAAATAAAAAATAAAAAATAAAAAAAAAAAAAGAAATCTTAATGCAGCAATTTTTGATCCAGAGTCCTCTGAACCAAAGATCTAGGTTATCTAAGACCTTAGATAACTTAGATGGTCTGTGTTATCTAAGATAATCATTACTCATGGTCAACATTCAAATATGGGACGTGGAAGTATTAATCTCCCAAGACATATGGAAGTCACAGGACCATAATAATTCTGGATAAATGTTACTAGATGTCCCTACTCTGGGAGGGGAAGAATATTTCTTTATTAGGCAAGCTTTCTATTATCAGAGCTCTTGGCTCTGCCCTCAGGAAGTGTCTTCTTTTGGCATCATGCTCTTCGGCCAATTCTGAATAATTGGTTAAGAATTTAAGAATTAAAAAGAATTAAATAATTCTTCTTTGGGGGTTTTTGAGATGCCCTCTCAACCTGATGACTGTCTTTGAAAATTCAAGACCAAAAGACATTTTATAACCTGCATAGTTTTTGTCTTTTGTGATCTAACTAGCAGTACTTTTACAACATCGTTTTTATAAATATTTTGGTTGTATAAGTCTTAGATTCCAGTCAGTTCCATGTGCCAAGAGCCACATCCTCAATTATTTTTAGGATGTTTCTCTCTCTAGACTTAATTGCAATCCTTTTGAAATTGAGCAGGTCAGGTTGCAGTGAGACCACAATTTTCTTCAAATACTTTTATCTAGCTTAAATGGGTTTATTTGACACTAATTTCTTTCAGAAGTAACTAAGTATATTCAAGTAACATACCTAATATGTGTTCTTCCTTATTATATGTAATAATAGTCATACTCTATTTGGTGAAAAGCAGTATTATATTCTAAAACTGTGATTTCTAGGTTCTCTATACTTGCTTAAAATTCTGTTGCAAACTGGTAATTTTTTTCTCAGCTTACCTCTTTCTAGTAGTAACTATGAAATACAGCTAGTAGCAACCAGTTCATGATTTCCATGTTTTGCCTCGGATTATCCATTGCACTTTTAAAATACATTGGGGATGATTTACGCCTTTCAAAATACCACAAGCAAAATTTCATCAAATATTTTGGTAGTAAAGAAAATAAGTTGCTATTTTTCTGACCTCCTGTATCAGTTTTCTCACTATTAGCACTTATCTAAAATTCACTGACATTTATTCTAATTTTTTTTTTCTCCAAATTACAGTCCTCCCATTCTGGTGTCATTTTTTTTACATAAACTTAGCTTAAGAGTCTCTGCTCCAGAAATGTTCCTCCTGGATTCTAGGCTAAGGGGCAACAGCTACTGAGTCATCACTTTTCTCTTACAAAAGGTAGATGTGCAAGATGACATACCTAACCACACAAGCACACTAGAAGCACTGTTAATGTCACAGCTACTCCAATCCCAATGTCAAATAAGTCATACATGATGAAAGGACTAGTGAAATTTAACTCATAGAAAACACCTTCGTATTACAGAGTTCAGGGAGAAGGAGTTACTATTTTTGTTGTGTTTTGTTTTATCTTTCCAACTAATATATTCATATTTATATCTGTTTCTATTTCTATGATGCAACAATGGGTAGAATTTTCTTGTGAAGGTCACAGAGAATAAAATACCTAGGAATCAAACTACTTTTTAATATTAATGTAATCTAACACAGTCCTTTAAAAAATAAATTGAATAAAATGAAGTCATTGACAACAGTTTTTCAAGAGAGAAAAGGAAAACACAAAACATACATATGTACTAATAAATTGCCATCGATTTAAGGTGCAACTGCAAGTAATTCTGCTTAGCTAGAATTGTAAGGAAGATGGTGAGAGAGTGAGAATGGTGTTGGGGGTAGATGTTATCCATTTCTACCATCCTAATATTATCATAAAAAATACTATGCCAAAGCAAGTCATTAAGGAGATTCTGGTTGTTTTATTTTTAATATTCTTTCTTGAACACAACTTGTAGCAACATGAAAGTATTTCATAGTATTTGAATATAACATACTTGAAGATTTTTTTGTGATTTTTTAATATGCACCATTCTTGTCAAGAAGGAAATGAAACTTGTTCCAACAAAAGGGCAAGATGAAGCACAAAAGAGATCTAGTGAACTGGTGGTTCAAAACAGAAGTAAGACGAAATATATGCTTGAAATCATAGTGAAGAAAAGCTCTAAATTACATATAGACTCAGTGGTGTCAATACAATAGACTTGAACTCAAATCTTAATTTTAAAAAATAGACAAAATGTCCCTAAGGTGTGTCTATAAGAAAAAAAAAGTATGATAAAGTGTCTAATATGTTAATTTTGAGAGTTGGTGGTTCAATCAGCTATTTGAACTCTGTAAGCAATGTTTTCTGTATATCTAGAAATTTTGAGTCATTTTCTATATATATTTATATAACAGAATTTTTTCAGGGGATATATGAAAATGATTTTTGTGTTAATATGGATGTAATACACACTTCCAATTTAAAGAGTCCATTTTCCCAATGTATCAGGTAAATATTTTTCAATAGAATTTTTTTTCTTCCCATTCTACTCTGCTTTTTCTTTTACAATATCTGTTATTCTAGATCTGCCCAACATAGATCGTTTTTCCCAAAAAATTCTAGGAAAGTTACAGTCTCCTTTGAAACTAGTGAAAATTACAAACCCACTTATTCAAAAGATATATAAATGACACAGAAAAAATAAATAAATAAAATTTCATCAGTTCATGGATATCCTGAAGATCATCTGTGATACTCTAGATTAAAATATACTAAGTTTACAAGATGAAACTGGTAATAACACATTCGGGAGTCCACCATTGTACCATTACATTTGCAATTTGGCTTTTCTCCTAAAAAAACAAATTTGGAGAAATGTATTAGGATCTGTGCTTGTTCTCAAGCTATTATCTTTCGGTTCAAATCCATTCTTCTATATCCTGCTTTGAATGTCAGGTTTAGAATTCTGAAAACCAGAATTCTTCTTTATGAGGGAGTACTCTCCTATGTTTATGCTAAAAAGAGCAGAAAAGGAATATTGAAAGATGGGAGGAAGGAAGAAGGGACTTACTTATTCCTGTTTTACTCACTGCTCCTATTATGAACACTCCAACATAGCCCTTCACTCTGCTACCAGCAGTTTGGGTTCTTGTCTCCAACTGATTTTTAATTTTAACTTTAGATTCAAGGGGGTTATATGCAGGTTTGTTACAACAGTGTATTGTGTGATGCTGCAGTTAGGGCTTCTTTTTATCCCTTCACCCAGATAGTGAACATGGCACCAAATAGAAAGTTTTTCAGTTCATATCTCTCTCTCTGCTACCACTCCAGCAATCCCATTACTGGATATATACCCAAAGGAGAGTAAGCTATTCTACCAAAAACACACCTCATGTGTTTATCAAAGCACTATTCACAATAACAAAGACATGGAACCAACCTAGTGCCCATCAGTGGTGGATGGAATAAAGAAAATGTGATACATATACAACGTGGAATACTACATAGCCATAAAAAGAATAAAATTGTGTCCCTTGTAGCAACATGGATGCAGCTGGAGGCCATTATCCTCAGGGAATTAATGCAGAAACAGGAAAAAAAAAATCACATGTTCTCACTTGTAAGTGGGAGCTAAACCTTAGATATACAGGAACATAAAGATGGAAACAATAGACACTACAAACTCCAACATACATCTTGATTTTCTCTCAATAATTCTCTTTAAAACAGAAGTTTTAGATCAGAAGTTAACGCTAGACACCAAGGTAAAACTGACACGATATTTGAAAGTGATTTGCCAAATAACCACGCACTTATTTTCAAATGATACTGACTTCAACCTATTTCTTTGATTTTGAACACCTTCAAATATTTTAAATATACAAAAATTTTAGGAGAATGAGTGAGATCATCTTGTGAGGAGAACTCTTTGGTGTGATCTTATTCAGCTCTCCATCAAGGGAAACCTAGTGCCCGTGCCCTCCCGTCAAACCAAAGCAGATTTTGGCTGGGACCAAAAATCCTTTAATAAGTGTCAAACACTCCTGGTGTGCGGGGTGGTGTAGAAGCGGCCTGAGAAACATCGAGGACCAGAGTTTCTCTGATAGCATGGATGCTAGAGCTGAGAAGGATCACTGATACAGGATTGCTTCCATTTTCCTAGTTTACTGGGCAGGGATTTCATATGGGTTTCCAGAAGAGGATATGCGGCCCACATGAAAGACAAAACCACAAGGGCATGCAGAATAAAGTGGATGGGTATCAAGAACCCAGTAGCAAGAAGCTGGGAGTGAATGAATGAGGACTAAGGATGGAGTACAAGTGATTCATTAGAATGAAGATGAATTGACCGAGCGCGGTGGCTCACGCCTGCAATCCCAGCACTTTGGGAGGCCGAGGCAGGCCGATCTCGAGGTCAGGAGTTTGAGACCATAC
Source organism: Macaca fascicularis (assembly GCF_037993035.2). Classification (NCBI taxonomy): domain Eukaryota; kingdom Metazoa; phylum Chordata; class Mammalia; order Primates; family Cercopithecidae; genus Macaca; species Macaca fascicularis. The sequence continues at coordinate 59,932,325 of NC_088391.1, read as the reverse complement.
TGGCCAACATGTGAAACCCGTCTCTAGTAAAAATACAAAAATTAGCTGGGCGTGGTGCTGCGTGCCTGTAATCCCAGCTACTCCGGAGGCTGAGGCAGGAGACTCGCTTGAACCCGGGAGTCAGAAGTTGCAGTGAGCCGATATCACGCCACCGCACTCCAGCCTGGCGACAGAGCGAGACTCTGTCTGAAAAAAAAAAAAAAAAAAAAAAAAAAAAGACGCATCTGAAACACTGAAGGAAAATGCACTTGGACCAATCGTATATGGAATGTCCAAATCGCCTCAAAATTGTGTCCTAGAAGACAAAAGAGTCATCTTTAAACTGCAGCATGGTCCATAGAGAACGAAGCCAGTTTAGGAAAGTACTGATGAAAGTACGAACTGCGGTATTCCTGTGCCTTTCCTTCCGCGGAGATCAATGGAGCAGTTGGGAAGTCGTAAGAATAAGAAAAGAGGCAGCCAGGAAGGAATTACAGGAGCCTTTCATGTTCTTTCCCACCACAGGCTCCCAGCCTGAAGCTTCCTGAGCTGTGGCAGGCGAGTAAACTTATCACTGGATCAATTTAGAATTTTAATTAATGTCATGTTCTTCTGCTCTAATGATTGAACTGAGTCTTTGTTTAAAACTGTTATCAACCGTCTGCCACATAAGATTAAGGAGACAGCCTGTAGGAACTGCCAGAATTCTTATCTAGATAAGACAAGACTTTTGTTTTGTTTTGTTTTGTTTTGTTTTGTTTTGTTTAGATCTAGGGTCAAGAGTACATTATTTCAGTTAGTAAACTAAAAGGATGATGAGAAGTAAGTCAGTATTATGTAATTTAAATGTATTGCGAGGCTGAATTTTTCAATGTATCTTTCACCTTTATTACAATTTATCTTGAATTGTATATTTTTTCTAATTGACAGATCAGTTTACCTATCTATGTATCTATCTACCTATCATCTGTCATCTATCTATATAAACTTTTCACATATATTATTGAAGCATGAAAAATTAGGATCTGAAAAGACCTGAGACTCAACCACTCATTTTCATTTTTTCACATGTCACCTCCACTCTTCCAAACCGATAACTGCCCTGGCTTTGAACACATAATGAGAGATAGCAGAATACTTTGTAAGACTGTTAAGATGGAGGTGAGAATCTTACTATGTTCTTCCCTATATTCAACAGATTGGTCTCTCTTTGAAGCTTCAAACATTTTACTTTTTCTATCACATAATGTAGATCTCTTCTCTGGAGTAGTATATATGAAAATTTTACATGAACAACTTTTAAATCACCTGAATTCAGCTATTGTGTGCTCATGTCATCTCTTTGCAAATCTTATAATCATGAATTTCTTATAAGTCATGATTTCTGGCACTATTGGACATATTTCTGACTGATATCTATGTCTATATTAAATTGTGGCAAATATTAATGGTCTAATATTTCAGAAAGAACTTTGAATAATTTACATAAAAATGTATGTCATTGATATTAACTAATTTTATTTTTATTTCATCAATTAGGTAAACACAACTAGAGCTTATATTGAACTTATGAATTTCTTTTTTTTTTTCAATTTTCTCTTCCTTTTTATTGTTGAATGAGAGTGTTTAAATAGATATATCACAGTTTGTTTACCCATTCACCTATGGAGGGACGTTTCACTTGTTTACAGTTTTTGTCAGTTTTAATAAAGCAAGTGGGAACAATTGTGTACGTTTGTTTTACATGAGTTTCCATTTCTTTGGATAAATGCCAAAGAATGTGATTGATGAGTCATCTGGGAAATATATATTAAACTACCAAACTATCCCCACTAGTAATATATGAGACATACAGTTCTCTACATACTCAACAGTATTTCCATTTTTTCTTTATTTGAAAGCTATTTTAATATGTGTATGGTGGTATCTCAGCATAGTCTTAATTTGCATTTCCTTAATGGTTAGTGATGTTGAATATCTGTGCATATTTGCCCACTGTATATCACCTTTGGTAAAGTATATATTCATGTCTTCTGCTTACTTAAAAATTTATAACCCGGGACACAGTTTATGTATCTATATACCTATATTTATATCTATCTATCTATCTATCTATCTATCTATCTATCTATCTATCTATCTACACATACGTGTGTGCGTTTTCTGTCTATCTATCACCTATCTATCTGCTGGTTACTTGAAAATAATATGTATTTTGCTGTTGTTGGATGGAATGTTACATAAATATCAAGTTGGGTTTGGTGTTGTTGAACTTTTCTGTATCCTTGCCGACTTTCCCTCTAGTGTTCCATCAATTGTTGAGAGAGGGATGTTGAAATCTCCATCTACAATTGCAGATTAGTTTGTTTCTAAGTTTAGTTCTATCAGTATTTGATTTATTTATTTTGAGGTTGTGTTGTTAAGTGCATCCACATTTACAATTATTATATCCTCTTGGTGAATTGACCCTTTTATCATTATATAATTATCCCTTTTTTTTTTCCGGGTAATTTCCTTGCTCTTGATTCTACTTTGTCTGAAAGTAGTATCACCACTTCAGCCTCTCAATTTATTATTATCTAAACAACACTATTCAACCTTTGCACTCAATCACAACTATTAGAATTTTTTGGCTGGAGGCTTTTGACTGCGTGTTTTTTCCAGTTTGGAATTATTATTTTTAAAAATTATTTCAGTAGTTTATGGGGAACAGGTGAGGTTTGGTAACATGGATAAATTCTTCAATGGTGATTTCTGAGATTTTGATGCATTCATCACCCTAGCAGTGTACACTGTAGCCAATGTGTAGTCTTTTGTTCTCCCCCTCCTCCCACCATTGCCCCAAGTCCGAGAGTCCATTATGTCATTCTTACACCCTTGTGTCCTCATAACTTAACCCCTACTTCTAAGTGAGAGCATACAATGTTTGGTTTTCTATTCCTGAGTAACTTCAATTAGAATAATGGTCTCAAATTCCATCCATTGGCAATAATGGCATGATTTCATTCCTATTTATGGCTGAGTAGTATTCCATGGTGTGTGCATGTTTGTATGTATGTACATGTATGTGTATATCTGTACACACACACACACACACATACATATCAATCACATTTGTTTTATCCATTTGTTGGTTGATGGGCATTTAGGCATCTTTCATATTTTTGTAATTGCAAATTGTGTGGCTATAAGCATGCATGTGAAAGTGTATTGTTCATATAATGATTTATTTTCCTCTAGATAGATACACAGTAGTGGGATTGCTGGATCAAATGGCGGATCTACCTTTAGTTCTTTAAGCAGTCTCTCATACTGTTTTCCTTAGTAGTTGTCCTAGTTTATACCCCCATCAGCAGTGTAAAAGTGTTCCCTTTTCACCACATCCATGACAGCATGTATTATATTTTCATTTTTCTAATGATGGCCATGATTACAGGAGTAAGGTAGTATTACATTGTGGTTTCGATTTGTGTTTCTCTGATCATTAGTGATGTTGAGCATTTTTTCATGTTTCTTGGCCATTTGCATATCTTATTTTGAGAATTTTCTATTCATGTCCTTAGCCCACTTATTGATGGAATTATTTATTTTTTCTTGCTGTTTTGTTTGAGTTCCTTATAGATTCTAGATATTAGTCTTTTGTTGAATGCATAGTTTGTGAATATTTTCTCCCATTCTATGTGCTTTCTGTTTACTCTGCTGATTATTTATTTTGCTGTGCAGAAGCTTTTTAGTTTAGTTAAGCCCCATCTGTTTACCTTTTCTTTTGTTGCATTTGTTTTTGGGTTCTTGGTCATGAACTGTTTGCCTAAGCCAATGTCTAGAAGAGTTTTCTGATGTTGTCTTCGATAATTTTTAGTTTCAGGTCTTAGATTCAAGTCTTTGATCCATCTTGAATGCTTTCTGTATAAGATGAGAGATGAGAATCCAGTTTCATTCCATATATAAGTGGCTTGCCAATTATCCTGGCACTACTTATTAATAGGATGTATTTTCCCTACTTTATCTTTTTGTTTGCTTTCTTGAACATCAGTTGTCTGTAAATATGTGGCTTTTTCTCTGGGCTTTCTATTCTGTTCCATTGAGCAATGAGCCTATTTTTATACAAGTGCCATAAAACTGTAGTACAGTTTGAGGCTGGGTAATGTGATGTCTGCAGATTTGTTCTTTTTGCTTAGTCTTACTTTGGTTATACAGGCTCCTTTTTTGTTCCATGTAAACTTTACAATTGTTTTTTCTAGTTCTATGAAAAGGATGATGATAATTTGATGGGAATTGCATTGACTTTATAGATTGCATTTGGCATTATGGTCATATTCACAATATTGATTCTACCCATACATGAACATAGGATGTGTTTCCATTTGTTTTTCTCTTCTGTGATTTCTTTCAGCAGTGTTTTGTAGTTTTTCTTGAGATTTTTTATCTCCTTGGTTAGGTATATTCCTAAGTGTTTTAATTCTTTTGCAGCTGCTTTAAAAAGAGCTGAGTTCTTAATTTGATTCTCAACTTGGTCGCTGTTGGCATATAGCAGTGCTACTGAGCATGTACACTGATTTTATATCCTGTAACTACATCAAATTCATTTATTAGATCTAGAATATTTTCAGATGAACCTTTAGGGTTTTCTAGGTATACAATCATATCATCAGTGAAAGTGACAGTTTGACTTCCTTTTTACTAATTTGGATGTGCTTTCTTTATTTTGTCTGACTCTGGCTAGGACTTCCAGTGTTATATTGAATAGAAGTGGTGAAAGTGGGCCTCCTTATCTTGTTCTATTACTCAGGGAGAATGCTTTCAACTTTTCCATGTTCAGTATAATGTTGGCTGTGGTTTGGTCATAGATGGCTTCTGTTACCTTAAGTTATGTCCCTTCAATGACAATTTTGCTGAGAGTTATAATCATAAAAGGATGCTGAATTTTGTCAAATGCATCTGTTGAGATAATCATGTGATTTTTAAAAACTCTGTTTATATGGTGTATCGTATTTATTGACTTGCATATGTTAAACCAGCCCTGCATCCTTGGTATGAGACCCACTTGATCACGGTGTACTATTATTGAAATGCTGTTGGATTCTGTCAGCTATTACTTTTCTGGGATTTTTGCATCTGTGTTCATCAGAGATATTGGTCTGTAGTTTTATTTTTTTATCATGTCCTTTCCTGGCTTTGGTATTAGCTTAATACTGATATTACAGAATGGTTTAGGGAGGATTCCCTCTTTCTCTATCTTTAGGAATATTCTCAGTAGGATCAGTATCAATTCTTCCTTGAATGTCTGATAAAATCCAGTTGTGGATCCATCAGGTCCTGGACTTTTTTTCTTGACATTTTTGAAATATGGGACTATGTGAAAAGACCAAATCTATGGCTGCTTGGTGTACCTGAAAGTGACGGGGAGAATGGAACCAAGTTGGAAAACACTCTGGAGGAACTTCCCCAACCTAGTAGGGCAGGCCAACATTCAAATTCAGGAAATACAGAGAACGCCACAAAGATACTCCTCGAGAAGAGCAACTCCAAGACACATAATTGTCAGACTCACCAAAGTTGAAATGAAGGAAAAATGATAAGGGCAGCCAGAGAGAAAGGTCAGGTTACCCACAAAGGGAAGCCCATCAGACTAACAGTGGATCTCTTGGCAGAAACTCTCCAAGCCAGAAGAGAGTGGGGGCAAATATTCAACATTCTTAAAGAAAAGAAGTTTTAACCCAGAATTTCATATCCAGCCAAACTTATGAAATTAAGTTTCATAAATGAAGGAGAAATAAAATCCTTTACAGACAAGCAAATGCTGAGAGATTTTGTCACTACCAGGCCCGCCCTACAAGAGGTCGTGAAGGAAGCACTAAACATGGAAAGGAACAACCGGTACCAGCCACTGCAAAAAAGTGCCAAATTTTAAAGACCACTGATGCTAGGAAGAAACTGCATCAACTAACGAGCAAAATAACCAACTAACATCATAACGACAAGATCAAGTTCACACATAACAATAATAACCTCAAATGTAAATGGGTTAAATGCTCCAATTAAAAAACACAGGCTGGCAAATTGGATAAAGAGTCAAGACCCATCAATTTGCTGTATCCAGGAGACCCATCTCACATGCAGAGACAGACATAGGCTCAAAATAAAGAGATGGAAGAAGATCTACCAAGCAAATGGAAAACAAAAAAAGTCAGGGGTTGCAATCCTAGTCTCTGATAAAGCAGACTTTAAATCAACAAAGATCAAAAGAGACAAAGAAGGCCATTACATAATGGTAAAGGGATCAATTCAACAAGAAGAGCTAACTATCCTAAATATATATGCACCCAATACAGGAGTACCCAGATTCATAAAGCAAGTCCTTAGAGACTTACAAAGAGACTTATACTCCCACACAATAATAATGGGAGACTTTAACACCCCACTGTGAACAATAGACAGATCAACGAGACAGAAAGTTAACAAGGATATCCAGGAATTGAATTCAGCTGTGCACCAAGCCGACCTAATAGACATCTATAGAACTCTCCACCCCAAATCAACAGAATATACATTCTTCTCCACACATCGCACTTATTCCAAAATTGACCACATAGATGGAAGTAAAGCACTCCTCAGCAAATGTAAAAGAACAGAAATTATAACAAACTGTCTCTCAGACCGCAGTGCAATCAAACTATTATTAGAGTTTCAATCTCACTATTTGCTATTGGTCTGTTCAGGGTTTCTATTTTTTCCTGATTTAATCTAGGAGGGTTGTATATTTCCAGGAATTTATTCATCTCCACTAGGTTTTCTAGTTTATGTGTGTAAAAGTATTCATAGTAACTTTGAATGATCTTTTGTATTTCTGTGATATCAGTTGTAATATCTCCTGTTTTGTTTCTAATTGAGCTTACTTGATTCTTCTCTCTTCATTTCTGGGTTGACCTTGCTAATGGACCATTGATTTTGTTGATCTTTTCAAAGAATCAGCTTTTTGTTTCATTTATCTTTTGTATTTTTTTATTGTTGTTATTGTTTCGATTTCATGTAGTTCTGCTCTAATCTTTATTATTTCTTTTATTCTGTTGACCTGGGGATTTGATTTGTTCTTATTTCTCTTGTTCCTTCAGGTGTAAACTTAGATTGTCTATTTGTTTTCTTTCAGAGTTTTTGATGTAGGTATTTAATGTTATGGACCTTCTTCCTAGCCTCACTTTTTGCTCTTTCCCAGAGGTTTTGATAGGTTTTGTCACTATTACTATTCAGTTCAAAGAATTGTTACATTTCCATCTTAATTTCATTGTTGACCCAATGTTCACTCAGGAGCAGATTATTTAACTTATGTGTATTTGTATAGTTTTGAGGATTTTTTTCGGAATTAATTTCCAATTTTATTCCACTGTGGTCTGAGAGAATACTTGATACAATTTTGATTTTCTTAAATTTATTGAGACTTGTTTTGTGGCCTATTACATGCTCTATCTTGGAGAATGTTTCATGTGCTGATGAAAGCCATGTATATTCTGCAGTTGTTGGATAGAATGTTCTGTAAATACCTGTTAAGTCCATTTGCTTAGAGTATAGTTTAAGTCCATTGTTTCTTTGTTTACTTTCTGTCTTGATGATCTGTCTAGTGCTGTCAGTGGAGTATTGAAGTCACTCACTATATTTGTTCCTTAGGTCAAACAGTAATTGTTTTTTAAATTTGAGAGCTACAGTGTTAGGTGCATATTATATTTAGGATTGTGATATTTTCCATTTGGACTAATTCTTTTATCATTATATAATATCCTTCTTTGTCTTTTTAAACTATTGTTGCTTTAAGGTCCATTTTGTCTTATTAAAAATAGGTACCACTGCTCACTTCTGGTTTCCATTTATATAGGATATATTTTTCCACTCCTTTACTTTAAGTTTATGCAAGTCCTTATGTGTTAGGTGAGTCTGTTGAAGACATCAGATACTTAGTTGGTGGATTTTTTTTTTTTTTTTTTCCATTCTACTATGCTGTATCTTTTGAGTGGAGCATTTAGGCCATTTACGTTCAATTCATCATGCTAGTAGTTACCTGAATAGCTTTTTTATTTTTTTTTTCTTTTTTTTTTTTTATACCAACACCTGCCCCAGTGAAGGTGGCAAGGGAATGAAGTGGACTCCGTGAGAGTCCTTGGTTGTAGTTTGTTTAGTGCACCGATTTCTTAAATGCTGGTTATGCTACTAGTGAAGTTGTCATGTGGATAGATTTAGGACCTCTGGTTATCCAGGATGTTGCAGGTGGTGGAATTAGCTATTGTTTTCTCCTTCTTTGGAGCAGAGTTGTTCTGTTATGAGTTGCCGTAATGGCTTGAGTTGGTTGATCTCCAGCCAGTTGGTACTGCTTGCAAGAGAGCAACAGCTCCAGTGGTAGAAGGGTGATATTAGCTTGTCCTATGTTGTCCAGGATAAGTATTCGAGTTTCGCAGGTGATGGACAGAGTTTCTAAGAGTTTGTCTTCTGTCTTCAGCTACCAGGGTATGTCGAGAAATATCATTAAGTGGGGGTAGGATTAGATGTGTCTGAGCTCAGACTCTTCTTGGGCAGGGCTTACTGCAGCCACTGTGGGGTATGGGGGGGGGTGGTTCTCCGGCCAATGGGATTATGTTTCCAGGAGGATTATGGCTGCCTCTTCTGCATCATACAGGTCACCAGGGAAGTGGGGGAATGCTGGCAGTAACAGCCTTACCCAGCTCCCATGCAGCCATCAAGGCCAGTTTCACTCCTGCCATGTCCTGCCAATAGCAAACAGCACCAAATTTATATCCAGGCAGCTGGTGAGCAGAGCTGAGATATTGCCCCAGGATATAAACCTCCACACTGAGAAAGCAAGCAGGGCTCTCAGGCCTTGCCCCTTCCCACCTGACTGCACCTTCAGCTGTAGCTTCTGCACTTGTATCTGTACTTCCTGTTTGGCCCTCCCCCCCAGATTCTGCTCAGGAAAATTTGTGCTCCATCAAAATTATTACCAAGTTAGCTAGTAGCTTCCTTCACCCCATTGCCCCTCCTCAATTCCACAGGCTGCATTCCCCAAGGACCCCTTGGAGATAAAGCCAGGGATGGCTTTCCCGGGCTCAAGCTGGAAACCAGGACTACCTACAAGGCTCTTCCCACTACGTCTTCTACTTTTATATTTCACTTGGCTCCCTAATTCCATTTCAGCTCTAGGTAAGGTTAAATTATTCTCCCATGATCTGGATTTTCAGGTTCCCCAGTGGGGATGTGTGTTCAGAGACAGACTTTTCCCCCACTCACGCTTTGGAAACTCACACTTTTCTGGCTATCTCATGGAGTTTGCAGTGGTAAGCCACTTCTTTCAAAGGGTCTGTGAATTATTTTGATTTTCCTGGTATGTTCTTGCTTTGGCTATTGGAGCAAAAGTTGATAATGTGAGTCTCCACAGGCTGTTCTATCTATCCAAGTGGAAACAGCACATCAGTCCTGTTTCTTATCCACCATTTCATCTCAGGCCATCTGACCAGTTTAGGAACTTCTAAAACATTAGATATTATTAAGGTAAGTTTCTAGGAATCCAAGTTTATGCTACCTTGTATCATATAAATTGATATAGTGAAGATTATTTTTCATCATTAAAAACATATATGCTATAAATTAAACTAGATAGATTTACTCTGTAATTCCAATATTTTAAAGTGATTTTAAACTTCTATTATTTTATTGAACCCATTAAATATTCTTTCAATTTTCTGTACCAACAGTTTTAAAAACAAGATTTTATGTTTAAATTTAATTAATTTATACATGACATGAGGCAAAAAATAAAACAGCTGACACCTCAATTAGCTTTAACCTTCATAGTTTTAGAGCACTTCTATAAAAATAATTTTAATCTAATATAGCTCACATATTGCACACATTTACAAGCATATCAAAGGAGATTTTTAGTAATTTGTTAAAATAAGTATAACCACAACTGGCTTCAATTCTGTTATATTTAATGTCAAATTCAAGGGAATTTTTCATGCATTATCTTACTTAACTTCAGAATCAGATATGATTTGTTTAAATAGTTCTCTTTGATTTCAACAGATGAAAACCCAATTCAATTCACACTACTTTAGGAAAAAGATGTAATTTGTTGGCTGTTATATTTAGTTTATTTAATATTTTTTCGCAATTTTCATCTAAATCATTGTCATTCATTGGTTGAAATATTGTAATTACTTTCTATTTTCCTTTCTCCGACTCCATTCAGTCACTAGTAAGCTCTTTATAAAACAAAATCAGATGATTATACTCTCAAAATATTAATTCACCAGTGCCCTTAAATTACCTATAAAGTCCAAAATGATTTTGATCATTCTGTCTTCCTTGGATGTATATCCTATTTTGATTATAATACTTAGGATACCTGAACTGTGCAAGTATATATACACAAACACACACATATATATGTACATATATATACACATATGTACGTATATATACATATATGTGTGTGTGTATATATATAAAACTATATATATGCAAGTCTAATACCTTTTTCTTAAGTATAATGTACCAATTTAAATGTCTAATTTAGGGAAAAAACACATAAACACACCCATCTACTTTTATAATTTTACATTACTTAGATATGAATAACAACTTATAAATATTTGCAAGTCAGTCTGCATGTAGATGACTTCTAGATTTTTTAAACAATTTTCTATTTTTCTACCATCTTGTGTTTTTAATATTTATACCAGTCAGTATTTTTTTCTCTCTACTTGGTTTCATGTAGTCTTTCCAAGTGAGTCTACTTTTCAAAAAAGCATATCCTCCTTCCTCTCAATAGTCACATTTTATCTGATCCTACATTAAATTAATCTATGATAAAATGATTAAAACTAACACAAAGCACTTTTACACTTTCAGTAATAAGTATAATTAGTGTTTAGTAAGAGCACATCTCAACATGTAGATGGAGAACTTTGAAACATGTCACAGAACAACCTATTAGCAGAACATGTTCAATAAGTATAAGCATTAGTCATTATTTTTCACATAAAGAATGAAGTATATCTAAAACAGGTTGCTGATTCAGGTAAGTTAACTAACAGAGCTTATAATTTTCTAATTCCCCATCAGTACCTAATTCCACCATGTGGTCACAAGTCTCTTTCTTTTCAATACAGCACTTCTAAATATGCAATTTTATTTAATATTGTTATCATCTAGCTGGTTTCTAGAAATAAAAAAAAAAGGTAATATTTCTTAATTGCATTTCTTCTACCAAATTCAGACTCATCATTTTAGACTTAATTCATTGATTGCATCTGATAAAGATTAACATATTCAATTACAAGTTACCTGCTCTGAAGAAGGTGTTGCTCATTCTTTATCTTATTTAATAGTGGAGAGCAAACTATTATGTATTACTAGTATGTATTACAATTATTATCTGTAGGTCTTTATTAATGAACAACAATATAGACTATGATGTAATCCAGAGCAGAAACAGAGTTTTATTTAGACTTTAAATTGTTCAGTTTTATGGTAGAGAAGATGGTAGGTAGGTAATCAATAAAGAGATAGCATGTATTGACTACTTAGGAAGTTCTGGGAAATCTGTTTTACATGTATTAGTTCATTGCTCTTCTACAGAATGTTACAAAATGTATATTATTAGCATTTAAAGTCTGCAGATCTTGAAAGTGAAAGAAATTACTATTTTCTCAAGGAATGTCTTACAGTAAGTGTTTGAGCAAAGTCTGTCTGAGCAAGTTATGGTAAAAATTTGATATTATGTTCTTGGTCTCCTGGTATTTACACACTAAGGGTGTAGTCATGTATCAGTCAAAGGGTTTTAATAAAAAATGCATAATTACACATTGGGAGAAATACACAAAATTGAAAGATAAATTATTTACTATTACATTTGATGCTTTTGTTCTTGAATTCACAATATACATTGTATTAATTGAATCAGCCATACATTTGTGATCATGTCTTATATTACATTGTGGACAACAAATAATATTCATACAAGTATTTTTATTTAAGTCGTGGGTGCAAACTACTTCCAAATTCCTGAAGTTATCCCCATGTATTAGTTTCATTTAGAAAAACTGTGTTATTGGATATTTGTTAATATTTTACAATGTTACTAAGATTCATTGAGTCTCTCTTCCTATTTTAGTCTTTGTGCCTCAAAAGCACGTCATACATATATGCAAATACAAATGTTTTATTAATCAAGTTACTTAAGAGATTTTCTTTCTGATGTCTCTTTGTAAAGGATGCACTCAGTTTTTTTAAGAGAAATGTTCTTGTAGACTTGTCACAGTATTATCATTAATAATAGTCTTGTCTTCACTCCTTAAACTTCACACTTATCTACACTTGTTCTTCAAATAAACCACTTCATGAGAAAGCTTGTGAATACATTTTGCTATTATCAGTGTGTCTGATGATTATAGTTATCTCTTAAATCATACTGATCTCAGTCTTGTGTCATACTTACTAGGTGGAAATCAATATTAATTGATTAAAACTATTACAGTGAAGGTATCAGATTGATTTAGTTGTTCAAAATTAATTTTATGAGTGATCTATATTTCCGGTAAATCTATTTTTTTTTATTATTTAACAATGCTTATAATAGCAATTACATAACAATGTAGGTTAGTTTAAAAGTTATACATGTTATATGTCAACAAAGAAGTTTGCATTCAGCAATGTAACTGTTTTTTAAAGAACCCCAATCCACAAAAGTAAAAATAAAGTTTATCAATGAAAGGATTATTTGAGAATGAAGAATTTCACCTTAGTTTTATTCAAATCTTATTATTTTGTATTTGCAATCAAGCAGTAGAAGGTTGCCAAATAAATACAAACATGTATAAGTGAAACAGATTTACCATCCAGAAATAAAGCCAAGTGTACTTATAAATCTAATCAATCTCTGAGTATAGAGTGTCTTATTTAATAAGTAAAATGAGAAGAAAGTAAAACATAAATTTATACTTCACATTATATGCCAAATTGATCCCTCTAGCACATATGGAGATAGGCGAGATATTTGTAGTAAGAACTTCCCCTATGCTTCACACTCCTTCCCTGCCCACACCACCCACTGAAGAAAAAAAAAAAAAAATCCAGAAGCAAACTGGAATCACAGAAACTCTTAAATTACCCATGCCTTGGAAATTCACTGTTGAGCAAACTTAGTGAATGCTAGAAAGGTATCAGCACTGTTACTGTAAATGCTTGATATGGCTAATGTATTTGTCATAGAAATTCACCATAAACATGTTATACAGAAAATTTGTGAACACTAGAAGATTATTAAGAGAAATATAAGTATTTACTTAATTTTTAAAGTGGTTTTAAATAGTCGGCTTTAAAGTATTTAAGAAAAATATGACATATGTCATGGCTCCAGTAACGCTTTCGCTCCCTGAATACTCAGTGTTATTTTCATCACTCTTACAGATAATTCTAAAAAGGGGAATTGTCTTTATTATTTCCCCAATATTCTTAGAATAAATAATTTTTTAAAAACTTGAAATATTGAACTATGTGAACTTTTAAAATATACATATAAAAATACATCATCAGAGAGAAACTGAAAATGACAGACCAAGGAGGACAAAATATGTGTATAAAGAATCTCTCTTTACCTTAAACAATCTAAAAGGTATTTTTAAATAGATATAGAAAACTACACTGTGGTAACTTTCAGAAAATACAGCTAAAAGAGGATTTTTTTTCTAACGGAAAGTGCTTCAGTAGACACGAAGTCTAGTCATGTACATAAAAGTAAACATAAAGATGAAAATTATAGCTACAACTAGATAATATTTTTAAATCAAATCTTAAAGTTGGTTGCTGCTGGCATTACTGGATCAAAGTTGGAAATCTGTTTCTACTATTTTATACAATAAAACACTTGTTTAGATAAAATTATCTAATCTTCAGATAAAATGATTGATATGGTTTTAATCAAAGCCACAAATTATATCCTTGTTGAAATAACTTTTCTTCTCTGGATTTTTCTATTAGATTTTACTTCTAAAATTAAAACTGTGAATTTACTATTTTCACTAGGGAACCAAGAGATTTAAATTGCTTCTGCGTGACTGTGGTCCCATTGATCAAATATGGAATATGAGTTTGATCAGTCACTCATAGTATCCTTTGATCATATGACTTCCTAAATATTCAGACAAACCTCTTTTAGATAGATAAACTTAGAGAAATAATTAATTGGTATCTTAATTTGTGGTTTCTGGTAAAGGTAAGTATGTTATATTATTGCATTAGTCCATTCTCACGCTGCTATAAAGAACTGCCCGAGACTGGGTAATTTATTAAAAAAGAGGTTTAATTGACACAATTCTGCATGGCTGGGGAAGTCTCAGGAAACTTACAGTCATGGAGGAAGGGGAAGCAAATATGCCCTTCTTCACATAATAACAGGCAGGAGAAGAAATGAGAAATGAGTGAAGGGGAAATCCCCTTATAAAACTGTCAGATCTCATGAGAACTCACTATCATGAGAACACCATGGGTGTAAATTGCCCCTGTGATTCAATTACCTCCAACCAGGTTCCTCCCCTGACAATGGGCTTACAATTCAGGATGAGATTTGAGTGGGGACACAAAGACAAACCATATCAATTATCTACTAACAAAAGTTTTGTTATGGAATACTTGATTAATAATTTAACTCTAAATTGTAATGAAGCTGGTATTTCAAATATATTTCTTCCATGAATGATCATGATAGTAACTTCTACTTTACATTTTGTAGGAAGAAAAAAAAAAAAAAACATTGGATAACATATTATTAAGAGACAATCTAGCCAAATTACTTTAATGATTTAAAAACTAGGAAAAAAATTATTTGCTAAAAAATGATATTATCTACTGCAGCTCCAGCTGGTAAATATGTAGCTTTTGTTACTGTTTCTCGGACAAATTTGGTATCATTTCTGAATAACAACTGATATACATATGTGTGAATATATTCATATATGTTTATATTCATTTTCTTTTTTTTTTTTTTTTTTGAGATGGAGTTTCACTCTCCATTCCACTACACCCAGGCTGTAGTGCAGTGGTGCGATCTCAGCTCACTGCAACCTCCACCTCCCAGGTTCAAGCAATTCTCCTGCATCAGCCTCTGGAGTAGTTGGGATTACAGGTGCCCATAACTGCTCAACTATTTTTTTATTTTTTTTGTATTTTTAGTAGAGAGAGGGTTTCACCGTGGTGGACAGGCTGGTCTCAAACTCTTGACCTCAGGTGATCCACCTGCCTTGGCCTCCCAAAGTGCTGAGATTAAAGGCGTTAGCCACTGCACCCAGCTCATTCTTCTAAATTATACATATTCATTCTTGAAATTAAAGAAAAAACACTTAACACAGCTATCTTTTGTATGATGGTATTTTTCTCCTTCACTGAAGACATTTGAAAATCAAAAAAGTGTTCCTCTTCCTTTAATTCGTGATTTCTTTTAAATTTGTATCTATTTTTCAAGGCTTTTTTTTTACCATAGTAAAAAGTCTTTTTTTCTCTCTTAGAATTATTTTATGTACATCAGGAAGGCAGTCTGATTGCCCTTATGTAACTTCTGTGTGATTACTAAAATTATTATTGAAAATTAATGTTTTTGTCTTTATCTATACAAAGCATAATATATTTATACTTCTCCAAGGTTTACAAAGATCCTTTCACAACTTCTCATTCTGCAAAATAATGATGACAAAAGATATTCATGTTTACAGAAGGAAATATTTACCCAGTCTAATTCTGACATGTGTATGGCAACCTATTCTATATTGCATTTGAAGACATTTTGAGGTAATTTAACCTAAATCTTGTGTTTACAATAGTAGGGTAAAAGGCAAGAGAGTTCCTTTATAAAAATTAAATGTTTTGTAAAGAAATTCATTGCAAATCACCTTCCCATATCTTTAAACCAAAGAGGCAGAAACCAATTTTATATACTAGGCTGGTATACTTTTTATGGATTATTTTTTAAAGAAGAAGAGTGAACATGAACAATGACTAGAATTCATAATGTATGGAAAGATGAACAGTGAATAATAAATTTTTAATTTAAACAAGAACCTGTTTCTCTCGAGGCTCAATAGTTTGATCACCACACTGTATTTTAAAATGCAGCGTATAACCTACTATGCCAAAATAGCTAGGAGAATGTGTTTCAGATACAGTGTGAATTAAGAAATCTCATCCTCTGGTTACATGTCTCAGGGAGTTGGACTTTTCCTTTTAATAAATATTTCAATCTAAAGAGAGACGCCTCAGTAAAATGAAAACAAATGACAGGACTGTCTCCAAAGAGACAGTGTATTATTTTAAAATGGATGAAATGGTCTGTACTCTGCCCTGTGACAGTTAAATGCTCAAAATGAGACAGCCAAAAATAGAGTTAACTAATTCTCGCGAATAAGAACTTGGTCTTCATTTTTTTTCTAATTTGAGATGAAAAACAAACAGAAGTAAAAGAGCACAAAATCTAAACAATATTCTTACAAATATCACATTTAACAGTTACCAGAGAGATAGTAAAATCATAAATAATATCACTGTAAGTTAGAGCTAACCTTATTGATTACTACATTAATATATTTCATTATAGGTATTCAAAAAATTCAAAATAATTGTAAAATATATATTAATAGATAAGTAAGATTTTTAAATGAACTATTATTCTCTGAGCTCTTAGATTTAAATTTGAAATTTATATTAGACAAGAAACTGGGAATTGGATGTGAAATAAACAAATCCCTTGGCCTCGCTCCTGATGTCATGTAGCATTATTTTTGTGACACATCACGGTGGCTCATGGCATTGAGCTCTGAGTGTTCTATTTATTTTATCCTGATAAAATTCTAAAACTTTGTAAAATCTCTGTAAAATATGTCCTTCAGCTAGCTCACTAGTCACAATATAGTACAAAAAATGTAGTGAATATATCAATATATGTAGAAGTGTAATCACATAATTTGTGACTCTCTTTTTCATTTTCATTTTATTTTGTTGGGGAATACTATTTGTAAGCATTAAAACGCAGCTATGTTAGCCTACAAGAAATAATTAATACTAGCCAGATAAAAGTTATTTTTCAAATGTTTCTCTCTGAAAATAAAGGTGAAACTTGAGTAAGACAAACTTTATGCTTTACCCAAGGAGTTTATAGTCTTGTGCAATGAACACAGAAGGGATATTGCATTAAACAAAATTACAGCACAGTGATATTGACAATTTCATGGGAAACGTACGAAATGTTATGACATATTTATAGAAAATCAACCCAGACTCTGGAATTGCTGAAATTTTCTGTATCAACATAAATTATTCAAGTAACAGAGATAGAGAACTAAACTTTTCCAAATGGAAAAAAATTAAAAAAAAAAAAGAAACTGTAGAAAGTCCTCTAAGAACAAAGAAGCACTGTGCTTTGAGGAAATGAGTATAATAATATCATTAGACTTGGAGAGGCAGTTGGGGAGACAGACATATAATTTAGGAAATGAAGGATATGTGGGCCGTGTGAAGGGCTTTGGAATTTATCTTGAGAACAATGGAAAGTTATTGAAGATTTGTAAGTGAGAACCAGAGATCCATCCAGTAGCTTAGTGAAGGTGGGGGTGGGGTAAGCTAAAACCAGAGACAACAAGACACTTTAGAAGATGGTGCCATAATTTACTTTTCTTAAAAAGATTACTTGTCTGTCTTTATACCAGTGGTTCTCAAAGTGGACCGTCAGATCACTGGAGGGCTTCTGAGATAAATTCAAGAATCCATAAGATAAAAATGAGTTCCATAATAATAGGAAGACTTTATATTTCTTCTTCATTATATTGTCATTTGCATAATGCAGTCTCATGGGAACAAAAGTTCAGTTTCATTTATGAATATTCTAGATAAAGCAGTACATTTAAAAAAATTATTAAATCTCTACTCTTAAATTTATGTCTTTTTTAATATTCTGTATCACAAAATGAGAAATACACATAAAGCCCTTCAGTTGCACGCATAAGTATGAGGCTATCTTGAGTGAGATCACTTGAACAATTGTTTGAGTTATGAGCTGAACTTGCGGCTTTTTGTTTTTGGAATATCATTTTACTTGAAAGAAAGTCTGAATATAAATTATGGTTTCATATGTTTGTGGATGTACAGATATTTTCTCAAAATAAAGGAAGCCTAGTAACTCAGATACACAATTAATATTACTTGTTGATCTAGAACATAATGTGTTCTAAACACTCTTTAATTCCTCATTTCCAGGTATGCCCAGGACAAGAGAGTTCAAGCAATTTACCCAAATTTATACAACTAGCACACCTTTGTTAGATTTTTAATATATTACTTTTTGTTAAAATTTCTAATATCAGAAGAGAAAATTGGTATACTATTCTTTTTATAATTTCCAGGAGAAATATTTAAGTATCAGCTTTCAAGTGACAGAAATAAGAATGAAAAAATATATACTAAATGGAATTTTTTCCTTAGAAAAATACTGGTATCTGAGTCCCACACTCAGATATTCTAAATCAAAATTGATGCAGGATTTTTTTTTCTCCTTAGTTCAGCTAAAATACACGTTCTTGTCTCATGACCAGGAAAGCTTAGGCACGCAAAGACACTGAAGTGTGAGGAGGATGGATTTATTAGGCAAAAAGACAGCTCTCAGCAAAGAAAAAGAGGGTCCTACCAACAGGCTCCCATCTCACAGATTGAATACCAGGCTACCACACAGAGCTGAAGAGTCCTGGCTCCTCCCCTGCATAAGGCATAAATTCCTGGAGGCCCCACACCATTCTCCCAGTGCTTATGCAGGCCCTTAATCTGAGCTACTCCACGGTGACTTATGTCCCTTACGACGCATGTATTAAGGGACAAAATTTTTCACCATGGGCATGTTTAGGTAAGCCCCCTGTGCACAATGACCTGGGTAGCATTTGGCTATCTCCTGTCCCTGTCAGTGTGAATTGATTTTTTTTTTTTTGAAGCCTCAGATGATTTTAATGTGTAGTCAAAATTGACAATCACTGGTCAACGAAAGAAAAGCAGAAAAGAAAAGAAAAAGAACAACAATGAAAAAGAAAAACATCTGGCTAGATTGTGATTTCCTTGTAAGTTAATTATGCTAATAATCTAAGGTAACAATAATAAAACTTTTGTCAAATATGATTGCATCTAAAGTGTATCTCAGATCTCTGGCCATTTCATATTTTTCTTTATTTTGTTATTAAGAAAACTAATGGCCTTGTAAATTTATGTTTTATATAAGCATGAGTTAATTAACAGTTAATTCTGGGATTCAGATTACCTTGAAGACAGCTAATTTCCTAATTTCTGAGAAAGAAATAATAAATGCTAGACTTCCTGTCCTCTAAAGGAGAGGATTAAGAATGTATGATTCCCAGTCACTAGTCCCAATTACATAACTTATCAACTTTTGGATCTTAACAGGAAACTGTAAATAGCAGCCAAACTTTCCACTTAGATTGACTGAAATGTCTTACAGTTATAATTGCCTTAGCAAAAGCAAACACAGTTTAGCAGAAAATTTGTATTATTTTAGGCATATATGCTAACCAAATAATCTCCTTGCTGACAAAAATAAAAGAAGTGAAATATTTTAATTTTTGATTAGTTATTTAACTTTTAAAAATGCATAAATAATGTTTATATTCTGCACAAACTTAACATGAATTGCTTATAGCTCTAATGTCACAAGATATGCATAAAGCATATTCATGAATATGTTGCACAGTATTTAAATGCATCAGTAAGTACCAGTTTTGCATTATACAACATACAAATGTTCACTTACTGAGAGTTTGTTGATCCATTTGCAATTCTTCCACCATTATTTAGACCTGATTTTCATACTCTTATTGATATGTAAACAGGCTACCCTATTAATTTAACTTCAGAATTCCAGCTCACTAGACAGCTTAATGTTCTTGTTAACAATTGCTCTTGTTCTTTGTATTAAAACTGCAATTTTGTGAAATCTTGTAGTAAGTATGAATATAGATTTTCTAATGAACTAAAGCTATTAATATATGAATATAAATTCATTTAACTCTGCAGAATGCATACTTAATGGAACATACAGTTAACTAATATACTAGAAAAAATTTGAGAATAAGATTAGCTGAGTGAAATGTAAGCATTTACTTGAGAATTAGTACATTTCTACCAAATTAACTGGGTCTATTCTTTTAAAAGTCTACACACTTAATTTTAGAAACTATGAACTTTAGATACACAAATTTAAAATTTAATAAATTCAAAAAGAGGTATTTTTTGCATTATGACTTAGTTGAAAAAAGTAAAAATTTGAGGCAGTTATTATTGAACATAGAGTATATGTGACAGAGTCTGTGGGTGTGTATCATTCTAGTGGTTGAACGGCAGACACAAAAAATGACTGTCCTCACTGATGACTTCATCTATTTAACATAAGAAAATTCATTGTCTCCCAAAAGAAAAAAATTAACTTAAGTATCACAGGTGTAAGTTAACTAACATTCAAGCTCTTCTTATTTAGTAAGTTTTTTAAATAAATTTTAGTCATATATTAATTTACTTTTTTGGGGGAAAAGCAACCAACAATGAAAATTTTATATATATATATATATATATATATATCTTCCTATATATAAAAAATATGTATAAGGATGATACATTTTTATATATTGCAATGCATGAAAGCATACTGTTCACCTTAACTTGTACATGTATTTGTAAATTAGAATGCTTTTTATTTTCTGTGGTAGTAAAGTAGAAAATATAACTAAATATGCTTAAAACATGTGATTGAGTGTGGGTGATATTACTTGCATTTTAAAGAAGAGGAAAGTGAGTTCTTCAGAAGAAAATAACTTTCCCAAGTGACTAAGAACGGAAACACATTTAATTCCAAAGTTTTGAGCTGTTGCAGGACACATTGTATCAAATAAACTAAGGAGAAATCTTTGAGAGTAACGGTGATGCTGTATTAACTTCAAGATGAACTCTTGGCCCTGCCATAGATTGTAAGAATCTTTATTTTTCTTTCATACTTACTGTCCATATAATACCTGAGATGTAATCAGTAAATGCTGTGTTTTCTGACTGCTCCAACAAGTGACCAGTCCCCCAACTCTCTCTCTCTCTGAGATGCTCTATGTACTGAAACACAAATCTATTGAAATCAGACCAACTGAAAACACTATAAATGCCTCTGAGTGTTCAAATGAAACAGAGAATCCTTTCTCTTTCCCCACTTCCTTTTTTGTTTGAGACAGGGTCCCACTCTGTCACCCAAGCTGGGATACAGTGGCACAATCAGGACTCAGTGCAGCCTTGACCTCCCAGTCTCAACCAATCCTCCCACATCAACCTCCTGAGTAGCTGGGACCAGAGGTGTGAACCAGGCCCAGTTAATTTTAAAAAAAAATTTGTAGAGACAGTTTTACCATGTTTCCTAGACTGGTCTTGAACTCCTGGGTTCCAGCAATCCTCCCATCTTGGCTTCCCAAACTGCTAGGATTACAGATTTGAGCCAACAAACCTGGCCAAATTTCTCACTTTAAATCAAAAGCTATAAATGATTAATAAATTATTAAGATTAATGAGGAAGAAATGTTGACAGCTGAGATAGGCCAAAATCTAGACCTCTTGTGCTAAACAGTTAGCAAAGTTATAAATGCAAAGGAAAAGTTCTTGAAAAAAATTAAATGTGCTACTCCAGTGAGCACATGAACAATAGGAAAGCAAAACAGCTTTATTGCTGATAGCAGAGTACGTTTTAGTGGTCTAGAGAGATGAGCAAACCAGACTCAATATTTTAAGGCACAACCTAACCTGGAGCAAGGCTCTAATGATCTTGAATGCTATGAAATATGAGAGAGGTAAGAAAGCTTCAGGAGAACAGTTTAAAGCTAGCAGAAGTTGGTTCTTGAGGTTTTAAGAAAGAGGGCATATTATAGCAGAAGACGACAAGATGAATCAGCAAGTGCTGATGTGGAGGCTGCAGCTGGTTATCCAGAAGGTCTAGTCAAAATAATTACTAAAGGTGATTACACTAAACAACAGAATTTCGATATAGGCAAAACACTGTTTTTTTGGAAGAAGATGCCTTCTAGAGCTTTCATAGCTAGAAATAAGTCAAGGCTTGGCTTCAAAGCTTAAAATATAGGCTGGTTATCATGTTAGGGACTAATGAAGCCGGTTACTTCAAGAGAAAGCCAATGTTTATCTGCCATTTCAAAAATTCTAGGGCTCTTAAAAATTATTCTAAATCTACTCTGACTATGCTCTGTAAATGTAACAACAAAGCCTGGGTAACCACACATCTGCTTATAGAATAGTTTACTAAATATTTTAAACCCACTGTTGTGAACTACTGCTCAGAAAAACAGATGTATTTCAACGTATTACTGCTGATTGCCTGTGTACCTGGTCACATAACAGCTCTGATGAAGATGCACAGAGATTAATGTTGTTCTCATATATGCTAACACAGCATCACATTCAGCCCATGACTCAAGGAGTTATTTCAGCTTTCAGGTCTTGTTATTTTAGAAATACATTTGTAAAGCTGTAGCTGCCATAGATGTGATTCCTCTGATAGATCTGACCAATTAAATTAGAAAATTTCTGAAAATGATTCACCACTGTTGGTGCCATTAAGAATATTTGTAATTCATGGGAAGAGGTCAAAACAGCAGCATTAACAGGAATTTGAAAGAACTTGATTTCAACACTAATAGATAAATTTGAGGGGTTTAAGATTTCAGTGGAGGAGGTAATTGCAAATATGATAGAAATAGCAAGAGAATTAGAGTTGGAAGTGGATCCTGAAGATATGACTGAATTGCTACAATCTCATCATCAAACTCGAATGAATGAGGAGTTACTTCTTATGCTGTAAGTAAAGATGTGGTTTCTTGAGACAGACTCTACACCTGAAAAAGAGAATGAAAACGTTATTGAAATGACAACAAAAGATTTAGAACAGTATGTCAGGCCTCTGAGCCCAAGCCAAGCCATAGCATCCCCTGTGATTTGCACGTATACGCCCAGATGGCCTGAAGTAACTGAAGAATCACAGAAGAAGTGCAAATGCCCTGCCCCGCCTTAACTGATGATATTCCACCACAAAAGAAGTGAAAATGGCTGGTCCTTGCCTTAAGCGATGACATTATCTTGTGAAATTCCTTTTCCTGGCTCATCCTGGCTCACCCACTGAGCACCTTGTGACCCCCAACTCCTGCCTGCCAGAGAACAATCCCCCTTTGACTGTAATTTTCCTTTACCGACCCAAATCCTATAAAACGGCCCCACCCTTATCTCCCTTTGCTGACTCTCTTTTTGGACTCAGCCCGCCTGCACCCAGGTGATTAAAAGGCTTTATTGCTCACACAAAGTCTGTTTGGTGGTCTCTTCACACAGATGCGCATGATCATTGTTGCTACAGCATCAGGGGTTGAGGAAACTGACTCTAATTTTGAAAGAAGTTTTACTGCAGGAAAATGCTATGAAACAGCATTGCATGCTACAGAGAAGTCTTTTGTGAAAGGAAGAGTTGACCAATGTGGCAAATTTTTATTGATGTCTTATTCTAAAAAAATTTCCACAGCCACCCAAACTTTCAGCAATCCCCACCCCCATCACTCAACAGCCATGAAAATTGAGGCAAGGACCTCCACCAACAAGAAGATTTGAAATTAGGATTCACTGGAAGCCCAGATTATTGTAATTTTTTTTAGCAATAAAGTACTTTTAAGGCAAGATATATCCATTTCTCAGACACAATGCTATTGCGCACTTAAGAGATGGTAGTATAAACATAACTTTTATATGCACTAGAGAACCAAAAATTTGTGTATCTCGCATTATTAACATATTTGCTTTACTGTGGTAGACTGGAACCAAACCGCAATAATTCCTCTATGTCATCTAACTGACAAGTTTTTACATACAACATAAAAAGCAAAATCATAAAAAACAAAATGATATGTTGGTCTACATTAAAATTAAAAGGGTGTTCTGTGAAACAGATTCTAAAGGGAATGAAAACACAAGTTAAAAGTTCAGAAAAAATATTTGTAAAACATATTAAGAATTTATATTCAAAAATACTAAAAATAATCCCTGAAATTTCGCAGTAAGTGGAAAAAATCCAACTTAAATGAGCAAGACATACAATACCAAATGCACAATTAATGAAAGAAATCATTTGTAAGTCAGATTTCATTATAATTAAAAATTTATTCTCTGGAAGACACTGTCAAAAGAGTAAAAGACAAGCCACAGACTGGAAGAAAATATTCATATCAGATAGATTATATGTTTAGCATTTCCTAAAAGATAAGTCTGATAGTGAGGAATTCTTTCATTTTTTGTTTGACAAGGAAAGTCTTTATCTCTCCTTCATGCTTAAATGATTGCTTTGCTTGGGACAAAATTCCCATTCCCTTCTGGGCTATGTGGTTTTTGTTGAGAAATTTGTTGCCAGATGAATTGGACCTTCTTTATAAGTTAATTATCTCTGTGTGTAGCTGTTTTTAGTATCCTCTCTTTTCCTTCACTTCTGAAATTTTGATTATTATATAACTTGGGGTATTTGTATTGAATTGCCTTGGTGTTCTCTGTCCTTCTTATACCTGTACATTCATGTTCCCTTAAATATGTAAAGTTCTCTGTTGTTATTTCTGTGAATATACTTTTTATTCCTATCTCTTTCTGGACTCTTTCTTTAAGGCCAATGACTTAGATTTGCCCTTCTGATCTTGTGTCTTGAAGTACACTTGTAAGCATATTCAGTCTTTTACATTATTTATTTATTTTCTTCTCTTTTGACTTTATTTTTAAATGGCAGTCCTTAAACTCACTAACTCTTTCTCCTACTTGATCAGTTCTGCTGTTAAGACACTGTGGTGCATTTTCAGTTCGTTAATTGTGTTTTTCAGCTCTAGGATTTATTTTTGATTTTAAAAGTATTTTAATCTCTGTAAAATTTCTCTGATAAATTTTTAAATTGATCCAATGTGTTTTCTTGAACTTTAAAGAGCTTCCTTAAAACAGTTATTTTGAATTTTCTACTGGAAAAATAGTTCACATAGTTTCATCATGTTAGGGTTGGTCCCTGGCACCTTATTTAGTCTATTTGTTGAGGTTATATTTTCCTAAATGTTCTTTATGCTTTTGGACATTTCTCAATGTCTGTTCATTGAGAAGTTGAGTATTTATTCCAATCTCGGAAGTTTGGCCTTATTTGTACCTATCCTACTTCGGAGAAACTTCCAACAATTCAAAGAGGACGACTGACTGTTGAGATTCCTAATCCTGTGTTCACTGCAGTAATTTCAGCACTAGAGGGTGCCGTTAAGTTCAGACATGCTGTGATTCTTGCAGACTCCTGGATAACCAGTCCTGATGCACTTTGAGAAGATAAGGGAGATTTCTCTGGGTCCCCATGAAAAGTTTCTTGCTCGTTTCCTTCTCTTTCTCCCGAGTGGAATGAGTCTTTTACCATTCTTGGCTGTCTAGAGTTAAGGGGAGGGGTAACACAGGCACTCCCATTCCTGCTGCAGCTGACAACATGCTAAGTTACAGCAAAACCTCACAGCTTAAGATACCAGGGCAGAATCAGGTCTTGCCCAAAGCCTGCAGCTCGACCACTACTTTGTGACTGCCACTGATGTTTAGTCAAGGTCCACAGTAAATTTAGTCTTCAGGTGGTGAAACCACCTGGGACTCACGTTCAACCTAAGAGGTCAGTAGATGCTTTTCTGTCCTGGGATGGGGCCAGCAAACATCATTCCCAGGAAGCATCATTTCCAAGAATGTCATGAAATAGGGGACTTGAAATTCCACCTGGTGCTCTGTTTTGTAAACTGTGACTAGGCTGATACCAGGTTGCAAGACAAAATCTTCTATACTCTTCTATTTCCTTCTCCCAATAAAAATGAGTCTCACTCCATACTGCATTGCCTGGAATTGAGGAAGGAATGACAAAGACATGCTTATGGACACCACAGCTGGTGTTTCATTCCGTGTTTCACACCCAAGCCCACAGCCTCTGAGATCAGAGCAGTACTGGAGCTCAATCAAGGGCAACAGTCATTACAGCCTGTCTGCCACTGAAATTTGTTCAGTGTCCAAAGCCAGTTTAGTCAGCCAGTGGTGAGCCAGGACTCAGGTTCTTCCTGCTGGGACAGCAGATTTCTCTCTGGCCCAGGGCTTGTCTAGATGCTTCCTCTATGAGAACTGGCAGAATTCTATTCAGCACTGAGTTCCACTGTGATGAATTGACACTGAGTTCTAATGCAAAGCCCCACAATCACATCACTCTGCTTCTCCCAAGCCCACAGTTTCTCTCTCCGCACTGAGCTGCCTTGGGTTTGCTGGAGGGGTCGTGTAGGCAAAGAAAAACTGTCCTTTCTGTCCCCTTCAATTAGCCTTTTCTTGTTACTGTGCAACAACCAGGTACTTGATTCTCTCATCTGATTATTTTGTTCTTTTGAAGGTGTTTTCTAGGTGGAGAGTTGTTCTCCTTGATAATTCCATTGGGGGACAATTGTTGGAAGGTTCTATTTGGCCATTTTGCTCTACCTTCTCAGAAAATCCTATCTTCTAAAGAGTTTTATTAGTTTAGAACTAAAAACAAACACATACAAAAAAAAATGTTCAATAGAAAAAAAATCTTGCACAAGCATTGAAAACTTTTGTTTGCAAATTATTCAATATTTTGTAATTGGTAATGCATCTGTGTCATTTCTATGGTGAGTCATAGTTTATTTTAGTATTTTAGTCAGTTTTATTATGTAATATTTATTTTATTATGTGCTTTATTATTTTAAATAGACAAGCATTTACAATGTTAACATTTTAGGTATGTGTGGTGTTTGTTACCATATGGCATTTTAAAGTTGTTTATATTAAGTTTATTTTTTTTTAAATAGTCGCAATGTTTATATATGAAGACACAATTTCAGACAATAGCAAACAAAATACTATTATCCCCTGCTTCTTGAATGCACAGACAAATTTTTAGCAGTAGAAAACTATATTGTCTATTTTAATCACTCCCAATCTCATTATGGATAACCTCAATAGATAATTTGAGGTTGTGATTTAGTTGACTATTCTCATATAAAAATGTATAAACCATATACTTACCCTTTTGTAGCCAAACAGTTTCTATGGAATAATTATCCAAAAAATAATATAGTATAATTTTTAGGTTATAATAGATTATAATACTATGTTTCATACATTCAGGTAAGTTGTAGAAGGGTGACCATTTCTATACTCTTATCATAAGAACTTAAATTTTATAAAAATATATTAAAAATTAAAATATTTGGATAAAATTTAGTAGAGAATTTGAAAGATACAATAATATATTGTTTCTAATTTTAAAACTTATAGTCAGAATCTCATGTTCTCTTATTAGAAATAAATTATTTATGTGTCCCCAAAATTTTTATTGTTTTCTTTTTGTTATTGTTGCTGCTTTTTATTTATTGATTCCTCTAACTAGGAGGATTACTCATGTTTGAGATACTTTGCTGTATCGTTTTATCAGGAAAAGCACAGAAACTCAAGAGAAGGGGCTGCCTTTGTGCCAAACACATGAGGAAACTGGGAAAGGGCAATAAGATGAGGTGTGAGTGTTCAATTGAGTGGCATGTTTCTCTGCTCTGTTTTCACTGGTAGCTCACAGAAAATTGTGTAAAAGGTAATTTGGTGACTTGATTCACTTGCTTATAAATAGTGCATGAATGAATTCATTTTATGAATATACATTGCAATAGAATATTGTATTCACTTTCTGTAAATTTCCCTGTTTTTCAACTAGGGCTTGCTACAGGTTTTCCATCACCATCTGGTGAAGGACCATCATCCTTTCTCTTTCTTCCATACAGGCAATTCTTTCCACTTGAGATGTTGTAAGAGGCTCTGCATTCTGTAGGTGTGGAAGATGATTAAGAAAGATCTTAAAGATATGGGTGCTTTTGTGAGTTCTTCAGCGATTGTCCCATCTGGACCTTTCTCATTGTGTGGACAATGACTCTTCTGCTGCAGCTTATTTCTCAGGAACCCTCTTACTGCTGAAGTTCTTGCTATGATATAGTTTTCTTCTTGAGCAGACGCCCTTCTAAAATGAGGCCAGATGGATACTACTACAGAAGTCATGTGGTTGCTGAAATTCAGGCACTTATTAACTATTACCAGAAAGAAGAACAATTATTTTGCAGATGCATCTCTTTACTCTACAGGTTATTTTATCTTTCCCCAGCACGGGCCAGGAAATAGTTCTCCATGTCCTTTAATTTCCAGAACACCTATACTTCAAATTGTTCTGCTGAAGCCTTTCTCATTATAGTTGGATTTTGAAGTAGCATCCTTTCTTAGCTCTTTTCTGTTTTTTTTTTTGTTGTTGTTGTTGTTGTTTTGGGGAAAGAGAAACAGACATCTTTCCAAATAAGTTCCTTTTTGGAAGTCCATTTTCCTTCTTTTTTAAAACAATTCATTGTCTCAATAGTTGTTGCTTTTATTTTGTACATGTTTCAGCTGAAACTGAGGCAGAAAGTGTCCTACTTTAACATCATGCTAGAGTGATCTGTTCTGCGATGGAACTGTTGTTTAATATTTGAATCTCTTTTTAACCAAATCCCTTGCTCCTAGAAATGAAAAATGTAAATAAAAGAATTTTTGCCTTTATAGTTTGGCTAACTTTTCATTTCAAGTTACAGATGAATTTCATATCTTAATGTCAGTGAAAATAGGGACTATCAGATTACATTTATAACTAGTATTCAAAAACATGGAAGGTTCTACTTAAGAAAGGCAAGCATTTACTAAATACTTATATGACCAATATGATGCATTATAAATAATGCAATTACAGAATAAAAAAAGATATGTTCTATAAAATTTCTAAAAGATACTATAGTGAGTTAAATGGTGGAGTTCAACAGATATGTTCACGTTCTAACTTCCAGAACCTCTCAATGTGACTTTATTTGAAAATATAGGTCTTTGCAGATGTAATTATATTAGAGATTTTGAGATGAGATCATTCTAGATTATCTGAGTAAGTCTTAAATCCAGTGATAAGAGTCCTTATAAGAAAAACACAGAGGTGGGATATAAAGGGAAGAGAAGAAGGCCATGTTAAGGACAGAGGCAGCATTGGTTAATTTTTAAGTAAGAGAAACACATTTCTCACAGTTCTGGAGGCTGTGAAGTTCAAGATCAAAGCATCAGATTTAGTGCTCGGTTAAGGTTTTCCATCTGCTCCATGGATGGTGCCCTATTGCTGTGTCCCCACATATTGGAAGAGGTGAATAACTTGCTTGCACTTCTTTTATAGAGTCACTAATCCTATTCACTCATCACTTAATTACCTCCTAAAGGACTTACCTCTTAATACTATTATTGTATTGGCAATTATATTTTAACATAGGATTTTTGGGAGGGATGCATTTGGACCATGGTAACCTGATTTTGGCCTTCCTGCCTCCAGAATTGTGAGAGAATAAATTCCCATTGTTTTAAGCCACACCCATGTTGTGTTAATTTTTTACCACAGCTGCATGACAATAATACAGGTACTTTCTAAGGAAATTAGTTGTGTTAGACTAAATTTATCTTAAGAAAATAATTCACATATCACCCAGGCACAGCTACCTTTTATTTATCATTAATTTAATAGTCCAGGAACGGTGACCCTGGGTAGCAAGCCCTTATGCTGAACACAACTCAGATTTCCTCATTTTTTTGTCTTATTTACTCTTGATTCTTACTATAGTATGAATTTATTCTGAAGAAGATAAAAAAGAGGGTTGAAAAGTCAAATAACTCTCTGGAACACATCACATGACACTTCTTCTGACATTCCACAGGAGAAATCTTGGTTATAGTTCCACACTTGAATGCAAGGTGGGTGGGAAATATGTCTGGCTATCAGTCAATAACTATGAAGGAAGAAGAGAAATGTTTTGATGAAATGTTGACATAATTTGTCAAACTTAGCTTTTCAAAATTAAAGTTGAGTTAATATTTTGTAATCGTTAAGTAACTTATACAAAAATTTGTGTATATACAAATATGCAGTTTTACTTGTTCTTCACATGAAGTTTTATAATTTTTAGAATGTATACAAGATAGATCTTCCTCCTCCTTTTAAAGACAAAATAGGAAAAATTTTGCCTCAAGACTGCAACGTTAATCTCTGCTTCTTTCTAGTCCCCCTCCTCCTAGCCTATGCTGCAAATTTTAACCATCACAATAGTATGCACTAATTCCTTATAATAAATATTTTATATAGGAGCTCAGTGATTCAGAGCTTGTGATAGGTTATCTAGTCACAAGGAACAGGGGACTGGTGGGCCTTAGACTGTAGTTGTTATGAATTTACCCCTCACTTCCAACTTTTTCCTCAATGAATTAACAGGGAAACCAGTGATAGTGAAATTTAAGAGGAGAAAGGAATACAAGGGTTGCCTTGCCCCATCCACTTGCTATCTGTAGATGGCTATATGAACATGCAGCCTCCAAATATAGAAGATTAAATAGATGGGGTATTGTCCAGACATATGGATAAAGTTTTAATGAGGCATAATAATGTCCCTTTATATGTGTGTGTGTGTGTGTGTGTGTGTGTGCGTGTGTGTGTGTGTATATATATATATATATATATACACAGATCTTATATATGGTTCTGTTTTGCTGAAGAATCTTAATTGATAATTGTACTTTATGAAAATAGAAAAGATAGCTTTCTATTGTTTTTATTTTACTGATTGCATATGTATAGCATATGTGGATGATGATGTTTTCTTATAAGCTTTCTTACCTATTAAATTTTATTAAAGTAATTTTAATGTGTAAAAAGGAGAATATTGAAGGAGAAGATCTTTACCAACAATATATGAGTGTGTCAATGCGAGTAATAATAAGAAATAAATATTAATACCAAATTCCCTGATAGATAAAACAATGTAGTCACATTAAAGCCTGTGAATGCTAGAATAACAGCTTAGAAAACAATGTCTTTGGGAGTCAGCCCCGGAGAGCAGAATCAAAGTCTAATTCAGGAATATACCCCAGTCCTCAGGGAGAAACAATCACAATGTTTGCTCAGAGGTATTTCAGATGGATTTATTATTTATTCCTTTATTTAATTTTTACAGTTCAGTGCTCAATATCTATCACTCATTATTTTCTCTTTCCAGATAGAAACAGTAACTGGAGTTCTGTAGACCATGTTCCACCTCTGCATATTGCATTTTTTGGGGAGCAGGTAACCTGTATTATTAATTCATAAGTCTCTGGATGAAGAAAAGCCAAATATATCATGATGCGGAGACTACTGTGCATTAACTTCTGATAAAGATAACACATAATCCAAAGGTAATGGATTTTGAGCTATTGCATAATTGATAGGATTTTAAACTCTTTCATTTGGATAGAAGAGTTCATTTTTTGCATAGAAAAGAAAGAGAGATGAATATTTTATTTGTGGTAGAGCCTTCTAATGCTTACCTATATCTGTAGATGGCTATAGGAACATGTTTCTCATCAGGTTGCATGATCACATAACCATCTACAGACACCAATTGAATGGGACAAAGTAGCCCTTGTAGTACATTCACCACTTAAATTTTACTATTGCTGGCTTCCCTGGTAATGCCCAGATATACAATTACTGCTCAAATGGCAAAGCCATGTCATTCTATCTAACTGTAAGTTGGTTGTAGAAGTAGCATGATTAACAGCACTTCATTCCAGAGAAAGAACAGCAAGCAGAGTTTTCCTCTGAATTAGTGTGACCCTTGATATAGTGTATGGAAGAATTAACTTTAGTTATGTTAAGATCACACTACCATACTCTTATTTTTAACATAGGGCACCTTGATAGATATCTCAACATGAAACAAATAGAACTTAGATAAACTAAAACATACACTTAATACACCAAAAGTTTGTACAAAAGTAAATGAATAGACAAAGGAACACAAATAATTCAGTAAAACTAAAACCAGAATAGAAAATGAACAGGAGACCTAATGCCAGGAAATGATTGCTTTGGGAAAGAACAGCCTTATGTGGTGGAAGACTATTTTAAAACTTGCATGTTCTGATTTAATTAAAGTGAGCTTGAGAATTCTGCATTAAGTAGGAATTCCAAAACCCATCCACCTCTAAATAAAACAATAAAACAATGTTTTCCTGTCCTCATATTAAGTGGAAAAAAATAATAAAACTGGTAATTCCTAGTTAAACCATTTTTATAGTTTCTACTGGTTAAACCATTTTTATGGATTCTATTGAATATAATATAATAAACCCTATATGATATGGAAAATTCCCAGCATAAAACTTAAATCTAAGTGGACTATGTTATATAGAAATCACTAGTTCCACCATTTCAAACTCATTTTAGGAAAACAAACAATAGCAACACTAAGGATTGTGAACACTGGGATTATCAGATATGGAACATAAAATGACCTAATAACTGAAATTATAAACTCAATGAATGAATTGATAAAATAATAGATTAGATCAGGCTGAACATGAAATTAGTAAAATGGAAAACATATGTTAATCAACTGAATACATCATAGAAAATAAATAGAAATAAACAATATGTTGATAGTCATGAGTGCAGTTAATGTTAGTAGTCAAGATTTCTAACATAAATATAACTGGAATTACATAAAGATAATAAAAGTGTGCCAGACATGGTGGCTCACACCTGTAATCCCAGCACTTTGGGAGGCGGAGGTGGGCAGATCATGAGGTCGAGAGATGGAGACTATCCTGGCCAACATGGGGATAGCCCGTCTCTACTAAAAATACAAAAATTAGCTGGGCCTGGTGGCGAGTACCTGTAGTCCCAGCTACTTGGGAGACTGAGGCAGGAGAATCGCTAGAACCGGAGAGGCGGAGGTTGCAGTGAGCCGAGATTGCACCACTGCACTTCAGCCTGGTGACAGAGAGAGACTCTGTCTCAAAAACAAAAAAACAAAAATAATAATAATAATGTGAAAATGTTACATTGAATATATAATGGGTGATACTTTCTTCAGAAATTTTGCAAATAAATCCTCAGATTCAGAAATTCCAGTGTATATTAAGCAAGATAAATAGATTAAAATACAAAGCTAGGTAGCTACCATGATTGAATCTGTTGAACAAGATAGGAAAGCAAAACAATAGAACACAAAATAGTTTTTATAAACATACACACATGTAAATGAATAGTTGAGACATTACAAACCAGGGAGAATATGATATTGAGACAATTGATCATTTATCTGAAAAGAAATCAAATAAACTCTCCGACTCATAAAATTTAAAAATAAATAAACTTCAGGCTATTAAAAATTATGTGTAAAAAATATTTAAATAATGAAATAAATATTTTTATATACTTTGAACGGAGAGTAATTATTCCAACTATATGGAAAATGATTCCAAGCCAAAAATATATATGTATATTTTTTATAAACCTGACTACTTTAAAATTTTAAAATTAAAGCTAAAAATTGATATATTTGAATCCCAAATAATATAAAGTATACATAAATATATACAATAACACTTAACTATACACTTTAAAACAGTTAAGATGATAAATAGTTAGATATGTTTTATCACAATAAAAAAATTGAAAAAATGTATATATTAGAGAAATTCATTCATTTTAGGGTATTATTTTCAATACAAAAAATTAACAAAACATTCAATCTTAGTGTATTAGTTGGTGTTCTCCAGAGAAACAGAATATGTGAGAGAGACAGATATTTATTATGAGAATTGGTTTACATGATCATGGAGGCCAAGAAGTACCGGGATCTGCGATCCACAAGCTGAAAAGTTAGAAAAGATGGTCCGAAGGCCTGAGAAACAGAAGCTCCAATCACAAAGTAACTATGCAATTTTAACTAAATAATTTCATTTGCAGGGACTTTACTGTTTGGATTTGATTGGATTATACCTAAGCATTTCTGTGTACTACCCAATTGTAATTTTCCAGAATTTACTGGTTTTATAGGGATATTCAATGTCCAGGTGAGGGAGGGAGAATGGGTTTAATATAGCAGGAGTGAGTTTAGATTTTCCAATGTACTAAGTAGGGAAACAGCCAAAAAATTAAAATACATTATTTAGTCATACGTAGTTACAAAATTCCTACTTCTCATATTTGTAATTTTCAAGGAAACATAGTGATTTTACTTTTTTCATTCCTTCCAAAAGAAGAAAAATATGCGTTTATTTAACATAAATAATTATATGATGCTTAACTCTTTCAAACTCAAGTTTTTGTTTCCCACATCTTAACTTCTTTCTCAATAAAGTTATTCTCATTACTGTTAAACTCTGCATACCCACCTGCCCTCTTTCTCCCTCTTGCACACTATGTGTGTATATATATACGTGTACATATATGTGTGTGCGTCTGTATATATGTGCATTTGTGCCTTATTAAACTTTATTTTTTATAATTTGTCCAACATCTACATCAAATTACCTTTCTTGAAAATAATACGTTTCTTGAAGAAAAGATGACTTTCAGCGTTTTTCAGTGTGTGTGTATGCTCACATATATATATATTTGAGATATAGATATACATATATATGTAGATATGTACAGTATATAGATAGATAAATTTCTAATCATTGATACTCTTCACTTAGGTCACTTACTTCCAAATTATGATTTATGAGTACTTTATAATTAGGAACTATTTTAAGTAAACTTGGTTTTAAAAATAAATATATTTTATATATTCTAAATATTTGATGATCAATAATATCTTTCTTGTATGTTTTAATTATAGGACCTAAAATTAATGGCTACAGTACTTTCTAATTCAATGATATTCCTGATAAAGTTGACTGTAATTTATATCTATTTACTTTACTTATTTTCTCATGATTATTTGTTTGCTATAATCATGAGATTATAATAACAGAATTTGCAGAATGTATTTGTCCCAAATTGAATTTTCACCCTCTGAATCTAATGATATATAGCAAATTCATTAAGATCAGAGTATTTTTTATTTTACTCATTTTTCTATCATTTGTATGCAGATTCTTAAAATTGTATATAATGGTTATTTGTTAAATTATCTCGATATCTTAAAAATGATATTAAATATATATCATCTTAAAATTTAAAAAATATGGCATTTTACTAAGAAAAATTATTGTTTTTAATTCTCAATTATTACATATTAAATCAATTATTCTCTTTTCCCAGTGCACGAAAACTTTAATCATGAGGTTGCTTCATGAGTTAAAACTGCCGCCCTCTTTCTCATTTTCCCATTTTCCTTGATGTGGCTTCTTAGCTAGAATATTACTTATCTTGCCTTCCCTAAGGCAATGTTATAACGGATTCTGGCAGAAAGTCGGTAATTGCTATGAGGTGCTTGATTCCTTCCTGCTGATTGTCACTGAAAACAATTGAACATCATTTCCTTGAATATGTTAGTGCTACAAACTAGCTCTTTACTTTTGACAACACTCAGTTCCAAATCAATGACTTTTTCAATTTTTCTTATTCCTTCAATTTTTAATTCTTTTCTGCTTGAGAGAATTGCTGTTGGTGTCTCAATTGGTGCTCAGCATTTGTGTAATGTAGGTGAGTTATTTTGAAGAATATTCTAGAGAAAATTCTCTTTTTGACTGTTATAGCTTCATTGCTGTGCTAAATATGTATACTTGATTAAAAGAGGGAAAATGCTTGCATGTTCTCTCTGTAAAAGAATGAATGACAAATACTGACTGTAGTCACTTAAAATATACAACACAGAGTCACATCTTAAAAATGTCTGAAAAGTACGTCAGTAGATAAATGTGTTCAACATTGTTTAATAAGTGATTTCACCATTTAACCTATTTTTAAATTTATTGCCAGTTATTAGCATCTACCAGAATTTATAGGTTGTTTAAAGCATTTGGACAATGGATAATATTTCTTGAGGAATTCTAAGAGGAATATCATTATGGGTTAACTTTTACTGAAGAAACTGTATGTCAAAAACTGTGTCAATTAAGGGACAATGAGGACATAACACAAGTTATCTGCTGTGTTGTTTTCTTGGAATAGAAAAAAGGACGGTATTTGAGCAATCTTACATAACACTCTATCTTACGAAATTAAATCACTGAGTTTTTTTTTAGTACCCACATTCATGTTGTTGGACTTAATGTGGGAGAAAATATGTGTGTGTGTGTATGTGCATGTGTGTGTATACAATAATAACAAGCTAAAAAGCCTATAATTTATTTTCTCCTTAACTTAGACAATTAGCTTTCCATTCTACTGCATATATAAGTTGGTATCAAAGAAGTAGATATATCACTGTTTCAGAAGAATATTCTCAATTTCTAATTCTCTTGACTGTGAATAATATATTGTGTAGAAAATAACAGAAACTGACTGAGATGAAAAGTGATGCAGAAGAGTCAAATCTAAATGTTAGGAATTTGACTTTATTATTTTATGATACATCAAGATCCTCTAGGAAAAACATACATGATCAAAATTCTATGACCCAAATCTATGTTTTGATAAGTCTAAAATAGTGCATTAGTTAAGTAAAATATAAATATTCTACATGTTAAAATCATTTTGTTATAGTTTGTTAGTGTTTTTTTTTTCTTTCTTAGTGAAATGCAGAATAGTGCATTTTTAAATCAATGATGTCTTAAATTCAATGAAATACAGTAAATGTTCAACATATAGCCAAGGAATTGAATACACATCAGACTTATCTTTAATCTTTCCCCCAGTTGTATATCATGTACTTTGGATTATACACATTGAAGAAATATCTTTTGAATTAAAACTATCCATGAAATAAAGTTATTTCATTCACTTCATTTAAAATTAATACTGACTTAAGGTATAAATTTTTATTTTGATTGATTTAAATTTAATATGGTTCTAAGGTATTGATTTTTTATAGGAAGATATTAAGAATTT
This sequence comes from Macaca fascicularis, assembly GCF_037993035.2. Classification (NCBI taxonomy): domain Eukaryota; kingdom Metazoa; phylum Chordata; class Mammalia; order Primates; family Cercopithecidae; genus Macaca; species Macaca fascicularis. The sequence goes on along the minus strand of NC_088391.1, from coordinate 59,895,334 downwards.
TATACTTATCAGAGGGTGTGAGAAATAGAAATAGAGTTAATCAACTGAAGTAGTTAATATTGATTAGGTATTCTTTATAAAAACAAACTTGAAAATGTTTTACTTCTCAAAAAATTTGCTGCTCTGAATTAAAAGGTCATTAAATAAACAAATTTTGTGATATGCATTCTTCTTTCAAACAAATTTCAAGTTTCAGAGTTTCCAAAATATGTACGTATTAAAAACAACATATCAGCAAGGAAAACTGGCTAGCTTAATAGACTTTAGAATGATTGCTTAGTATAATGAATTATGTGCTTTAAATGATTAGGAATATGATTTCTGTTTTCATCTAGATACCACTTATTTTGCTTTTTAAATTCCTTGGATTTTGAATAAACTTCAGTTTTTAAGCTTACTTAGCCAAATAATCCATAAGTATTTTAGGAATGATATTTGAAATGAAGAATAAACACTGAAAGAGACTGTTCGACAGACTTCCGCTATCAATTATATCAGTAAATATCATTGGCAATACAGGGCACAGCTAATCTTCTGGGGATGTTTTTAGGGGCGAAACAATATACTTAATTGTTTTCCAGCCTAGCACTAATGAGGTTGCTTAAGACTTTCTTACTTTTTAATGGGATTTTAATTTTTAAAGGAACAATGCCAAGATTTAATTATACTTCTTTGCCCTTATGGACAGTTTTCATCCATGAATATAGCAATATCTACAACAAGTCTTGTTGTTCCTTTTTTTATACATAGAAAGGAAATTAAAGCCGAAAAGTACTAAGTGACTAGCTAGAGGTCATAGAGCTCATCAGTGGAAAGGCTGTACAAGTAGTAGAATCACAGCTGTCTCTTCTAATTCTGTCTACCAACTCAAGACATTTTCCATTCTTAAACTGCCTGTTCTTCTTATAACAGTGTGAACAAGCATTGAAGACATCACTGGGTTAGACAGAAAATTATAAACTTGGAGGTTTTTTCTTAATAATTTTACTTTTTTATCAAACTACATTCTTATGAGAAATCATCTACAATTAAGTTCTGATATATTTTAAATTCTATCAATTCAGAATAGTATAATACCTGGACATCCAGCATTGATTCTTTTTAGACTGAATTGTACGGACATTGCCCTATCCTATGCCCTTGAATCAGTATTGCAGAAATTCAATTGCCCTACCCTTAACTTCTTTCACAAAGGCTGACTTTAGTTATTGTGAGTATGATGGCTGTAAAATAGCAATGTCCTCTTGGGAATCATGAGAATGAAAATTAAACAAACAATTGTTAAGTAAGCTTAACAATTCAATGTCGCAAGCAGGAAAATACATGCAGCTCTAAATTTTATCACAATTAACTCCTCCTGAGTTTTTGTTATACATTTCAACTTTCAATGTGAAACTTGTAATTATTTACCTTCAAAAATTGTTAATGATGTATTATCTACTTGCAGTGAAACAATGTAATATTGATTGGAATCTCTTGACAGAAAAAGCATGTAAGCTAATATGTCAGTAAAGCATTCCAAAAGCACCTGATGTTTTCTCTATTGATTTCTCAACCTTGAAAAAAGACAATGAGTTCCTAAACATGCTCTGAGAAATACTCCTGAGAGAAGACTATGACTGTGTGCAAATTATTTCAAAAATAACATAGTGCTTTTGAGCCCTATATTGACATGAAGTATATTTGAAACTTTTGCATATAAGAAGATGGTAGCCTTTGTCAGAAATAAACTTACACGGACTTGTATATATTTTGATATATTAGAATATGATGAAAGCCTTATGCAAAACAGGTAATCCCTTGCTACTTTTCTATTCCCAATATATAGTCTGTCTGCTGTTTGTTTTTCAAGATTTAAAATCATCCCTCAATTTATCTTCTACTATATTTGACTTCTCTTATAGATATGATGCAGTTGCTTGTAGCAGTTTCAGACCAGAAAAAAAAAAAATGGGAAAAAAATCTGTATGACATTGAGCCAACATTGAACAGCTAGGTCCCAGGTAAAGAAGCATCATACAAAGGTGAACCAATGCTCCCTTCCCCTGTGATCTGTTCTGTTATTGCTCTCAAAGCATTTGCTGACAAACTGGGCAGTAAGATGCTGCTAAGAGTCAGAAAAATTGGCAAAGCTCTGGCATCCTTACCGAGCCGAGTAGAACAACAACTTGAAATTTAAGCATCCCCAAACAGAGGATTCAAGGTCCCCAAAAGAAGGGAGGCACAGAAGAGTGGGACTGAAACTCAGCAACTGTTTTCCGCTCCAAGCACTTGCAGATAATTCTGTAGGGGCCTAGAGGATAAAGAGCCAAGCTGAAAGTGGCTGAAAAGTTCAGTGGTTTTCAGAAATCTTACTGTACCAAGGTGCCTAGAGATGGGGTTCAGGAAAAAACAATGCGGGGCTAGGAAACAATGACCTCTGGAGCTAAATTTGGATCACTGCAGGGATATCCACTCTGTGGGCAGCTTTTCCAGATAGACTGAGGCTTACCAGGACTGCAAACCAGCCTTGATTTCTAATTAGATTAAAGTAATTTACTCCACTCTGAGCCTCATATAACTTAAAGTGGATCTTGTCAGGAGAAAGGTAACATCACAGTAGCAGATGATTTCGGTTCCCTACCAATCTCCATGGATCTGAACTATTTTACTTTAAATCAGTCCTTTTTCTAGATGCGAAGACCTGCATAGGATCCCACTGGTTTAGTGTTTGTGTGGCAGGCCAGCAAGGGTGGGCCTTACCCTAAGCAGACCTTACTTAGTGGCAAACACTGTGGTTCCCCTGCCCTTGCATGGAATATCTCCAAGGTGCATGTTGTAAATTATTTCCTGCTTCATCAGTGGGATTACACTATACTTTCCCATACTGGTGATTAATGTGGTAATTCAACTTTCAATGACTTCTTTTCCTTTCCTTCTCCTACTTCCTCACCCTACTGGCATTTGTGCTCAGAAGCACAAGTGTGCTCAAATAAACTGTGTTCAAATTCTTGTCCCAGGTTTAGCTTATAGAGAAACTAAATTAACACTATAATTCAATGCTTCTATACTTTGTATAATATCTGGTTTTCAATAGAAAACTAATTAGGCACACTGCGAAAATGTACAAAGAGAGGAAAGAAAGCAGTTGAGACAGAACAACAGGTGACAATGGATGCTGGATTTCCAAGCATAATTTTTGAAATAACTGTGATCTTTAAATACTGCCATAACACACAAATTCACAAATAAAAATTTTAACAGTACTCAATCTATTATATATTCTACAATTTTCTTTTTGGTAATAAGATTTATAATTATAAAGGGTCAAAATTATTTCAAACTGGCAAGTTTCTAAGTATGAAGGCACCAGCTTTTTAAAATCTTGGGTTTGACTCCTGATGAGTTTTCTTGCCATCATGTCTATATTTAAACTTATAATAAATGTTTCTAAAATGAGAATGAACAGTGCTTGTACTACCCCATTGTTCTTTCTATGATGAATAAATATTTGCTATGGATTTTAATTCTCCTAGTACTCCTGTCACTATAGAATCTTCTGTTCCTTACTTTTTAGGGCTGTTGAAGAGCAATCATGCCTGCAACTGACGCCTTTTCCATTCATAATGTGTAATGCATGAGGGTTTAATTTGTGAATTCCCTATTTTAAGAATTCTCAAAGTCCCTACTCTCATCTTACTGTGTTGAGTGCTTTGTAAGCATTTGATAAATCTTTTATTTCATCGATTCACACCCTCTCATTGGTTAGGAGACTATTTGCTATATACTGATTCTCACTATACTTTCCACTCATAAAATAAATAAGCCTTTGATCAATCACATAGCTTTCAAAAGAGTAGTCACAGAAAGATGAGAGAAAGTGCCTCCCACCCAAAGAAAAACCTCATTTAAACAATTTTAATGTTGAGGCAAGGAATAACACAGGATACCCTCATTTTCTTATTTTCCTTTAATGCATTCAGGGTATTTTCCTCTTTCATACTAAAATACAAACAGAAAAAATACTTTAAAATATTTTTAATGACTCTAACGCCCACACTAAAGTCAGCTTTGAGCACAGTAATTTAGGAATGCATGCCTTAAACAGTTATTGAACATATAATTTTGTTAAAATACTCCTTACTAAATAGTTGATGAATTTCTAACATGTAAAATTCATTTAACAATAATTAGAAAAAAATAGTATGTCATATTCCAACTAACTTGACATGTGGGTAATAATTTGTTTTGCAAAACAGGCAGTCTTTTAAAACATAATGAATTCTCCTTCTACTGTATCTTATGCTTCTTTCTATCTTGATTTTTATTTAGGGCATATCAAAGTTATTAAGTCCACTTGAGGTTGCATGAATTTGTTTACAAAAATGGGAAAAAGAAGCACATTATATAAGCCTCATTTATTCCAATACCAAGACTCTTACTTTCTTTAGAAATAATACTAGATGAAGTCACTTGGACTGAAACAGATGGAATTAGGGAAGAATTAAATCATTCCAATTCTGGATTTATTGCAAATCCTAAGAATTACCCAAAAAGGGGGAAAAAAGGAAAAAAAATACTATATTGAAGCTGTGGGAAGAAGAAATAGGAAATGATGAAACTTGCTTTAGAATTGTCAAAAATGTACAATTCTATATGTAGCATTTTGGTGTTATTTTTTTTTTCTCTGTACCATATGCCCTGTGACTATTTCAAACTGCTAACCTGATGGGACCTGTGAGCACATCTGTTTGACTCACTCCTTACCTTCTTCTTTACTTCATGGTACATTGCCCTGTACACAGTGTGAACTCCAATGAATATTTGATGAAGAAAAGATCTACTAGCAGGGAAACAAGCCTGCAAGGAGTCCAATCTATGGAATAGTAATTAGGGAGAAACTCCTTGTACACCCAGGCAAAACCCTAAGGAAAAGGCTTCAAAGCAATTTCAAGTGAATTCTTACAGATAATCAACAGTGACCTAATTAAGATTGTAAACAATGATATAAAGTTGGCCCAATAGAATGCCCACTTTATCTACCAAAAATGTTATGTGTGACCAATAAGAGCATATGAAAAAAAAACACATGAAATGACAAAATTAGTTTGGCACACACTTTTTTCTCTTTCTATATATTTATTTTCTTTTTCTCCCTTTATATAAAAGAATTTGATTTTTCTCCATATTAATTAAATATACACTCACATATATCCCAATGTTCTTCAATCATGATCAGAAGACGTGCTCTGCTCAAGACACATGTTTCCACTTCCACTGCATCACATTTACTTAACGTTTTCATTCCCTCTTGGAACAGTCAAATGGATTCGTGTTCCATTTATGATAAACTAATTCTTTCCATATCTCATAGATGAGGGATGATTCTTCCCCACTCTCCATATTCTGTCTCATGTAAAAAGAGCTCAAAATAATATTATACATCTATCATAGACAATATTTATATTTACCATATATGTCTATTATCATAGACAATATTTCTAATATGTTTTACCTTTATTCCCTCATTCAACTACATTCTCAAAAATAGAGAAAATAACATGAAAAGTAGAGTTTTGAAGAGAAACTAGGTATTTCTTCACCTGATTTTTTATTTCCTGCTTCCCTTGGGAACAATGTTGTGCCTAGAATACATATTCCCCTGTATTACTTCATGCCAGAAATCTCTACCTATATTTAAGGCTGTTTAATTCATAGTTTAATAACTAGGAAAACACTTACTCACATACATGAACCATGTCCTGGAATTTTCTCTCAAAATGCAATTTTGTCCTCTATGTGTTGACATTTTCATTCCTCATTAAGTTTATAATGTATGTTGCACACAAAAGTGTCAATTATTTGGAATCCCTTAAACAAATCTATTTACGAATGCTTCCTAGTAGAGAACAACCCTGAGTAACACCAATATTAGATTATTTGATCTAAGGAAAAAGAACCTGAAAAGTGCTTTTCTTACTAACATGAAACATGTTGCCCAATTTTTTATATTTCATTCAAATAAATACACATATCACTTTCACATTTTGTAAGTGTTGCTTTCATATCTAGAATGCTTTTTCTTCTCTCTTGTCAGCATGGATAAATAAAAATAAATAATATGCAAAAATATAAATCAAACAAAACTAGTGAAGAAAATGCAACTTGCGTCATTATCTTCTCCCCAGCAAATAGTCAAGAGTAAATTCCATAGAAGAAAAAAAAAAAAATCCCTACATTAGCTCTGTATCAAACAGTCTATAAAGGGGCAATAATCATTTTTACCTTAAGAACTGTGGCCCACTCTGGCTTATGCTCTGAGGGTCTATTGTAGCAATTCTTCTGTCATCTACATGTCTGCAGAGTTATGAGTTGGTAAATTACAGTGGATTGTACAAATTCCTGGCCTATATGTTTTAATCCTCCTGCAAGGCCTACTTTGGTACACACAACCTCAAAACTACCTAAGTGCTTTATATTATTGCTTTGAGTCCTGAAAAAGTAAGAAGCAGGTCTATAAGGGTATTCCGTAAGAGAAACCATGGGAAGACTTTAAAGAGAACCCCTGAGGAGTTTGCTTTTTACAAAAACGGGACAATTAATAGGATGGTTGTGCCTTACCTTTGGGTCAAGAGAAAATTGATTTGAATATTCAGTTAATTCAAGGAGATATTTGTAAGAGAAATTCAAACGAATTGTTGTAATCTAACAATAATATAACAAAATGTTTTAGACTGAGTAATTTATAAACAGCATAAATTTAGTTCACACAGTTCTAGAGACTGGGAAGTCTAAGATCAAGCACATTTGGTCTCTGATGAGTGCTCAGTTCCTCATAGAGGGCACCTTCCATTGATTGTCCTCACATGACAGAAAGGCAAAGGAGTTTCCTCAAGCCTTTTTATAAGGGTACTAATCACATTCATGAAAGTAGATCTCTTATTACTTCATCACTTCCTAATGACCCCAACTCTTAATATTCTGACATTGGATACGAGGTTCCAATATAACAATTTTTTGGGGAGAATACTGATATTCAGACCATAATATTCTGCTCTGGTCCTACCAAAATTAATGCCCTTCTCACATGCTAATAACCATTCTAATAGCCTCCAAATTCTGAACTCATTTCAGTATGAACTCAAAGTGTAAGTCTTCTTAAAATTATCTAATCAGACATGGGTGAGACTCAAAGATGTGTTTCATCCTCAGGAAAATTCTCCTCCAGCTGTGAGCCTGTGAAGTTGAATTACTTCACAGTGATTTGAAACACCATGGTTACCATGGAAAACCAAGAAAAAAAATTGAGAAAATCAATGAAACCAAAAAATAGTTCTGTAAAGAGATAAATTATACTGATAAGCTCTAGCCAAGATGACTAGAAAAAAAAAAGAGAGAGAGAGAGAAGAAGTCATGGTGAAACAAGCATAGGATAGATAGCCCAAGACCTGGTACCAATTTGTGTCTTAGTTTGGGCTGCTATAACAGTAATAGTATAGACTGAGCAATATGTAAACATCATAAATGTATTGCACACAGGTCTGAAGGCTGTGAAGTCCAAGATCAGGCCACTGGCAGATTCAATGTGTGGCGAATGTCCATTCCTTCTGGACCTTCCTTCTGGCAACTTCTATGAGTGTCTTCACAAGACAAAAGGGAAAGTGGGCTTTTTCAAGCTTGTTTTAAAGGGTACTTATCCCATTTGGGTTACCTCTTTCCCCTCATTCAAATTTTTATACTTTATATATTTGGTGAATTTGGTCCATTTCACACATCATCAAATTGTGGGCATAGAGTAGTTCATAGTATCCCCTTATTACACTTTTAATGGCTGTGGGACTGTATTGATGATTTCTCCTTCATTTCTGAAATTGTTAGCTTGTGTTTTCTCTCTTTTTTTTTCTAGTCATCTTGGCAACAGCTTATCAATATAATTAATTGCTTTAAAAAACCAGCTTTTGGTTTCATTGATTGTTTTCAATTTCTTGTGGTTTTGAACTTAGTTGATTCCTGCTAAATTAAGTTTTCTTTTCTTGTGCATGTTGTAGTCATAAATTATTCTTTTCTCTCTGCTTCCCTAAATTTAAAAGTAAGATTATTGATTTTAGATCATTATATATTTCTAATATATGAATTTAATGCTCTAAACTTCCCTCTAAAAACTGCTTTAATTGCATTCTACAACCTTGATATATTATGTTTTCATGTTCACTTAGTTCAACATGAGAAGTTTCTATGACACATTATTTAGAATGTGTATGACACAGTATTTAGAATTAGATCTAATACATTTATTTAGATCAAGTAAATGTATCACTTGATCTCCAAATATTTACATATTTTACAATCATCTTTCTGTTATAGATTTCTAGTATAATTTTACTATGTTTTGAAAAAAATACTGTGTGGGATTTCTATTATAGGAAGCTTGTTAGAATGCTTTTATGACTCAGAATATGGTCTATCTCGAGGACTATTCCTTATGAGCATGAAAAGAATATGCATTCTGCTGTTGTAAGTAATAGTTTAAAAATATAAATTAGATAAAATTGATCAATAGTATTGTTCTGGTCAACCATATTCAACTATATTAAGTTATTGCCAGTAAGTGAGAGACAAGAAGATAGAGAAACATGCCGTACATTGGAGGATGAAAAATTTGAAAAGAGGATAAAGTCTTAAAGATCTGTGTGTGCTTGAACAATGTTCCATTTCCCCCTAGGTAATAAAACAAATGTTACTTTCTTTTTTATTTTAGTGTTTCTTTCTAAAATATATTCTTGTAATTATATAAAATATGTGGATAATTTAGTAAAATATTAATGAATTCCAATAAAAAATTTATATATAAATTGTCATGTCTAATATAATATACCTATTATATTCAGGAAAAATAATCCCAAAAAATCATAATCCAGTGTAGAAGTATTTGAACCAAGGCATGTATAGATATAAATTTATATTATATATACTACATATATATGATATATATACTACATATATATCATATATAATAAATATATAATATATAAATATATATACATACAAACACACATATTTGTAAGTGTAAATATATACACATATAGAGGCATGTATGTGTGTATTTAAATTATATATGTATGTATGTAAATACTGATATGTTAACATATATACGGGTGTGTATATACACTTATATTAACATATAGGTGTAAATGTATATTAAAATATACATATGAACATATATAACACGTGTGTATACACACATATAAACACATATGTAAGTATACACATATATTAACATCTGTATGTATGTGAATATATAAAATATATGCACACATGTGTACACATATGTGTTAACATATATGTGTGCTTACATATATGTTAGCATGAATGTGTGTACGTGTACATATATTTAAAAGCATGTGTGTATAGACCTATATGTTAACATAAATATGTGTGTATGGGTAAATGTGTTAACATAAGTGTTTATGTGCATATGTTAGCTTATGTGTGTATGTACATGTATTTAACTGATGTATGTGTGTACATACATATAAGTAAACATATGTAAGTGATTATGCACTGACATACATGTTAATGTATGCATATAGTATATCTGGATTAAGACAAGTGTGCAATACATATCTATATACAAGTTAACATACGTATGTGCATATGAACTCACATATAGGTTAACATGTATGTGCATGCATGTACATATATATCAACGTGTGTATATTAATGTATGTACATATACCATAATATGTGCATGCATGTACATACATATATAAACATATGTATGTCTGTATGTGCACAAAATTATGTTAACAGGTATGTGTATATCAGTGTACAAATATGTTAATATGCATGTCTGCATGTAAGTATATAAGTAAAATATATGTGTGTAGGTACATACGTTGACATATGTGTGCATAAGTATATAAATATTATCATGTCTATGGGTGTTCATATATCTGCTAACATGTGAAGGTGTGTATGCATCAACATGTGTTAACATATATGTGTACAATCACAAGCAGTTTAACACGCATGTACACATGTACATACATGTTAACGTGTGTTTATGTGTGTAAATGTATGTTAAAATATTCATGTGGTTATCATGACTCAGGCATGTACCTAAATATATGTGAACACACGTATGTGTGTATGTATGTGCATGTATGTTAACATGTGTGAAATTGCATATATATTAACGTGTATATGTACATTTGTGTATGTGTATAAATATGTTAACATATTCATGTGAGTGTCAGCATAGGTGTGTATGTAATGATATAATACCTATGTGTGTACATGTTGACATAAATATGTATGCATGTGCATACATATATGTTAACATGTGTATGTGGGTATACATATGCACACGTTAAAATGTTGGTGTGTAGTGGCAGTCATGTAAACATGTATGGGTTTATGCACATATGTGCAAGTGAACACGTGTGTGTTCCAATATATTAACATATGTGTGTGCACACGCATGTAAACATACATATGTGTATGTGTATATATGCTGACATATGTATGCACGTAAGTGCATAGATGCCAACATATGTATGCAACGTACATGTTAGCACATGCATGTGTGAAGGATCATACATACATGTTCACAGGTATGACTGTATGTGTGTGTCAGCAAATATGCTTGTATGTGCATATTTGTCATCATGTATGTGTGTATGTATTTTAGTATGCATGTGCATGTTCATATGTGTTAATGTTTGTGTGTTTGCATGTATGTTGACAAGTATGTGTCGATATTCATATATTTTAACATTTATGTGTATTGTTAACATATTTATTTGTGTCTTTTAACGTCTGTGTTCATATGTCTTAACGTGTGTATTTGCATGTATGTTGATATGTTTGTGCCTATGTATATATATTTTCTAACATGTATGTGTCTATGTCAACATATGCACATGTGTAAGTACATATATGTTAGCCTATCTAAGTATGTATATACACATGTGAGTATGAATGTGTGTGTGTATATATATGTACATATATGTTAACATGTATTTGTGTGTGTACACATGCATTGTGTATGTATGTAATTTATGCATGTAAACATTTATGGTGTGTTTACATATATGTTAACAAATGTATGTTCATATATGTTGACATATGCATGTTTGCTAACATGTATTTATGACATATACGTTAATATATGTATGTATGTAATGACTTATATGTCAACATATATGTATGTGCATGTACATTAACATATATGTACATTTATTTAAGCATAAATATTTGTGTATATATGTAATCATATGTATGTATGTATGTACATACATGTTGGCATGTGTGTACATATATTCCAACATATGTATGTACATATATGGTAGCATATGTGTCTATATGCATGCATGTATGTATATGTTAGCCTGTATATGTTTGATTACATATATGTTAACGTGCATGAGTGTATTTGCATATATATTAACATTGGAATATATTAATCCTGAGGTTTCTCATGTGGACTCCTTAATTCCCCAAAAAACTGTATCTTAATATAATTTTAGAAATATGAAACTCTATCACAAAGGTAGTAGAACACAGATTCCATGTCAGGTCTGCAATGGCACAATTCATGGTTTTTCTAATGTTTCCTGTTATCTTCTTTATTTGGCTGAATATTTCTGAGTTGTCCAGTACATAAAACTTACTGTTTGCAAAGTTTATTCTTGAAGAACCTGCCCTCCTATATATTTTTCTCATTCAACAATCACCTTTACTAAAATGTTGTCTTCTTGCCTGTAATATGCTCACCCTCTAAACTCAATCTCTACTTAGACCATCTTTAATGGGGGAAATGTGCCTTGTATCTACGCCAAGCCTGAATTTTAAATGAAATAATCTCATAGTTCCTCATGATAAGGACATATGCCCTATCATGCTACCAGTATGGGGATAATCAAGGCAAAGATTCACATAAAAAGCTTTAATGCATACAAGAATTATATATCGTGGCTAAAGAAGATTGAGTTTCTACTAATTCTCCATGAAATAGTGTTATTCTTATGTCTAATCAATGTTAAAATGATAAATCATTTTATACAGTGTCCTAAAGTCCGATTAATTGCCAATTTCTGAATGACTGGAATATTTCATTATTGATTTCTGGCCCAACATAAAGTTTATACATTCATATGAAACATATTTTATGAAGGAAATTAATAAAGTCAAGGGCATCTTAAGAAATGCAAAGAACAGGTAAATAAATATTTCTTCACGTATAACTTCAAAGCCCCGTTCACTAAGGTAGATTTGCTCAAGCCATAAGTATGGTCAATGTAATAATATACCCATAGAGACCTGGGATAGTGGCTCATGCCTATCATCCCAGCACTTTGAAAGGATCATTTAAGTCCAGGAGTTTGAGACCAGCCTGGGCAACGTGGCAAAAACTCCTAAGAGATAGACACATTTATTTATACACTTATTTATGCAATTTTGTCTGCATAAATTCAGATAACATTTCAGAGAACTGTTCATGATCATCAATTTGAGAAAGTTCAATCCATAGCATGGATATTAAAGACATTTAAAGCAAATTTGTCCTTGCAAAATATGATTCCCTATCTCTTAGTAATAGTGTATCTTTAAGTATTGCAGCCTTGTTTTTAAGAACAAAAATTAATCTTTTCTTATGCAAAAGAAAGGAACTTCGCTCAGAGCTCTGATGGTTTTATACACTCACATGTAAGGCTCAGATATTTGGATATTAATTTCCATAGTAGGCAAAAAATTATCATTAATAAAAACCATTAATACATTGCTGTACTGCAGATGATGGGAGATCAAAGAAGAAAAATAGATTAGAGAAATCAAATGGATTTTGGCTGTGAACAGTTAGAAACCCCAAGTGTTTCAACTGAAACACACATATTGCATCTGAAATAATAATAGCTGGAGGATTATTCATTCTAATTTTAATTCTACAGAGGTCATTCTACTTTTTAAAGTCTTTCATTTAATGGCACGTGTTTGTCCTAATTTAAATAATGTTTCTTACCAAGTAAGTTGCTTGAATGTTATTTTTAATAAAATAACCAAAAGGAAATTTGTTTAAATAAAATATAATCAGTACTGAAAATAATTGGTATATGATCATGATAAACACCAGTGACCTAACTTTAATACAGATATTATTTAATATATTTTAAAGTTATTTTTAAAGCTCATAAAGGAAGGGTTTAAATATTTTAAAAATAAAAATTTTCCCCAGTATCCAATCTCATATTATGCCCTTGGAAAATGACATAAAAATGTAACCTACTCACCAAAAACATGTTTACTGTACTTTTTTCTTATGATTATTACTTTAACTTTTTAAAATGTTTTCATATTTAAAGTTATTTTATTTATTGCACTAATAACGTTCAATTTGCCAGTCATGAATTATTTCCTCTTACCTATTGTTTAAATAGAACTTAGAAAAAATGTATATTTAGCAGAAGTGATACTCTAATGATATTTTTTAAATTATTTGAGCATGTTTATAAGAGAACATATTTCTAAATTTTTAAAACCTATTTATTGATATTTGTGGGCATTCGCCTAATCAAGCCAACATCCCAGCCCACTCAGAGTTGGTTTCTAGTCACTGAGTATGGGTCACATATTCTTTTGATTTTTTTTTTTTTCCAAATGATTTATCTGAACATAAACTAACTTAGGACTCCTATACTCTATTTCCTCTTTTTCCATGTTCAGTGATGATTTTATGTGATGCTTATATTCATGTTTGTGTGTGTGTGTGTGTGTGTGTGTGTGTGTGTGTATGTGTGTTAACCTGATTTCCAAGGATAAATCTTATATCTGTGCAGTTTATTGTTCAGGCAAGGGTTTGGGAGAGGTTGTAGTCAGACATCTCAAGGTTTCAAGGCTTCCAGTCTCTACTGTGTCACTTTGGGAGGCACATTCAATGTTCAGTCACTTGTCAAGTCTTCCACAGCCTTCACTCTCTGCCAGGCCCTTTTGGGTTTCTTCCAGGCATGTGTGCAGTTTCCCAGTAACTAGTTATTTGTGGGGAGTATATACAGTCATTCTATGAGTCTTTAATTTTAGGATCTCCTGGTCAAATTGCTCACTTGTCTGCACTTACTCAAACTAAGACCACAACCTTGGACTTGAAAATTGATGATTTTTACTCATTTTTTTTCCTATCAAGTTCACTATTAATAGAAAACAAAACTGTGTTGTCCCATTCTTTTATCATAGCTCTTTGAGCACCACCACATTCTTATATCAGCTATGGGGAAATAGGAGTGGACTTAGTTAAGAATGTCACAGATCAGTGTTTTACATTCATGATGGTCTATGAATTTTCACATGAATAAATACTTCTTTAATTTCTCTCTGCCCTTGGTATATTTGTAGAGCCCTGGAATGATAGGTTGGGTCAATTGGACTTAATATTTTTATAGAGATTTATTCAATATCCTCACATAACCATTGCTGTAAATTTCTTAAATGTGGCCCTTGGATCCTTAGATTTGTGGTAGATGTGCTTCCCTGCTCCTCGGTGCCCCTCATCTCACACCATCATGTAGAAGAACCATGAGCACAATTGAAAATTACCAACAGTTTTTTTTTTTTTCTTTTAATTACATGTTTAGCCAATGTGAACCATTGACCAATAGTAATGATTCCTGAGACTTCTAGATTGAGCTCTCAGGTGCAAACTTGTATCACCTTGAATGATGCTCAGACTACTAGAAGGCATAATCATCATCATCATCATCATCATCATCATCATCATCATCTTTGCCAGGAGGATTCACAGTCTTATCTTGCTACAACAGTCATTTCTTATGGTAGTAGTGGGAAGTCCTCCACTGCTCACCAAAAATCAGATGTTACGCTCATATTTTACTTAGTTTCTTGGTCTTTGACACAAACGCTATTGAGAGTGGACTAAACAGAAGTGGACACATCATAACCTGTAAGTCTCTTGAACTTTGTCCTACCTGGACCCTGTCAGTGTTACCATTCCTGTTGTCACTACCACTCCTGCTGAAGTTATGGTTCAGTCTCCTCAGTTATCCTTAGTAATAAAATGTTATTCCATACTTACCACACCCTTAGTAGTGATGGCAAATAATTCACTGATACATTTAAAAGTTTTAAAAAGTGATGTTTTGCTTATCATGTCCTTTTTAGATTACATTTTAGTTCTCAAAAAAAAGTTTACATTAAAATATTGTTCATCTTAATCATGAAGTTACTTGAAAAAAACCATAAATTTTGTACTTCAGGCAAGTGCTGCAGCTGCCTCATTCTAGCTCTGGCCCTTTGGTAATAACAAGTCTTTCAATGTTTATTTTATCCTTAATTTTCTTACATTTTATTATGCCTTATTTTACTAATTTGGTTAATCACATTTTATTTATGTCAACATGGCAGTTTCTATAACGCACCTTGATTTCTCTTGTCTACCATTTCTGGAATCTTCTGGATTTTAAGGTACAAAAGATTAATTTTATAAAAAATTTAAAAGTAAACATAGAATGTCTTTTATAAAGATAATTTTAAAATTTTAATTTTTGTTTATATTTTTTCTAATTATGCCCATAATTTTGATACATATGTGCACTACTTCAAGTCTTTGTCATTTTCCACAGTATAGTTTAAGATGATTTTCTTTTATTGATTGTGATTGATAATCATACATTCATTTATTCATGTATTAATTTAGGAAGCCAATATTTATTGTGTACTTGCTTTAATATATCTTTTCAAATAAGTTCTCTACTGAGAATATTCACTATATATTTTTCTTACAATTTTTTGTTATTTAAAAATTGCCATTTCATTTACTTGTCTTTTATGTGTTTATTTCTTTCCAAACTGTGTATTTGTTTTCAATCTTTATTATTCTGAATTCAAACATTTCAAATATTTGTCTCATTATCTGCATAAGGATCTAAATTCACCTATTCCATTCTGGAGACCTACTCCTCAGGTGAAATTTCTAGACTTTCATTTGTATCACTCCTGTGTTGGATCTCCGTATTCTTCATTCAAACATCGATTTATTTCCTCTTTCTTGGCTTATTCTAGACATTTTAAGAAAACGTCCATCTATTAGTTTTCTAAAAAATTATGAAGATAAAGTTTTAACATATTGATCTTTTAAATTACCTTTGTTCTGCCTTTTCCTTTTCATGGGTATAAAATTCTTAGTTGAAAATAATGTTTACAACTAAGTATTTCTGAATCATTTATTCTATTGCTTTCTAGTTCTAGTATTATTCTTAGGAATCCTAAGTACTGTTTTGCTTCTCCAATCCAATTTTACTTTCTCTGGAATATTTTACTATTAAAGAAAACCTCTCAGTTATAAAATTTCTCAGAGATATGCCATTGGTGATATTTTAAAAATAATTATGGAGAAGATTCAGTGAAAATATTTTTGAACATTTCTCACTTTACAGAATCTCGTAATTGGATACTGGACCACAGAGATTGGTTCTCTCTATTTTCTTGTCCTTTGCCTCATTTTTAGCTCTTTGATTTATTGCATTTTTTAGCCAAGCTTTTGGAATGTTTGCTTTTTGTTCCTTTTTTATTATTTTAATTGATCCATAATAATTGTACATATTTATGGGGTACAGTGTAATATTCCAATACATGTATGTAATGTGTAATGATCAAATCGGAGTAATGAGCATAGTCATTGCCTCAAACATTTATCATTGCTTTGTGTTGGGAATATCACAATAGCCAAAATATGGAATCAGCCTCTGTTCATTGGCAAATGAATGGATAAAGAAAATGTGTTATGTGTACACAACAGAATACTACTTACTCATAAAAAAAAATGAAATTCTGTCATTCACATTAACACAGATGAGCTTGGAGAACAATTATCTTACATGAAATTATCCAGGCACAGAGGGATG
Source organism: Macaca fascicularis (assembly GCF_037993035.2). Lineage (NCBI taxonomy): Eukaryota > Metazoa > Chordata > Mammalia > Primates > Cercopithecidae > Macaca > Macaca fascicularis. The sequence goes on along the minus strand of NC_088391.1, from coordinate 59,878,442 downwards.
CATACCGAATATTCTCATATATGAAAGTTAAAAAGTTATTCTTATATTGTTAGAGAGTAGAATAGTATTATAGTTACTGGAGGGGAGAAAGGGTAGGAGAGAGGAGTGAAATTTTTGCTTTTAATTTTTTATTCTGGGAGTTTTTCAGACTTTAATATTATGATGTATATTTTGTTGTCATTTTAAAATTATAGAGTTTGATTCTTATTTTCTGTTCATTTAAAAAATATTATCCAGTTAAGGTTCATTGTTAATGTCCTGTGTTTCCTTCTATACCTGCTCTATTGCTGTTTCTTTCTAGTTCTATATTTAATTTACTTTGCTCTCTACTATTTACATTTTTACTTAATAGGTAGAACGTGCCCATTTGGGGGCTTAATATTATTGACTGTTTGGGGACCCTCATTTATAGGTTCAGTCTGTGGAACTCTCCTTCACTTCTGAATAAGAGTACCCAGTCTTCTGCCTATTGGCATAGTCTCCTGGCACAGAGATAAACCTTGAACCATATAACATGAGGGCATATAGACATTTACTTAATGACACTGATTTTGCTCATTGTTTCTTATAAATTAAGCTAAGTTTCTTTTTTTAATATTTCAGAGTTTATTTGCAAAAGTTATTTGAAGCCTGAATCTCTCGTCTACTGATAAGGGAAAGGAGGCAGAGTTGCTGCTAGTAAGCATGTAAGTGTATATCTAATCCTCCCATTTTTGCCTGTCCCTTATTCTTCTTCTCAGTTGTGCTTTAGGTAACTGAGTCTAGAAAATGTGCATTTCAAATTTTTCTATGTTTCACGTGGTTAGTACAGAAATGTTCTGTTTGTGGAGGTTAAGTAAAATCTGCATTTGACAATATATTTCTAAAGATTTTCAAGCAATCCCAAGCCTTCTAACCAAATGCCTTACCTTCTGTCTCTTCTCATTAATAAACTCCTCTGCAACTTAACATTCTCAGTTTCTTCATCTCTTCTACACATGCTTCATCTTAAAATAATTGTTTTTATAACTGTTATCCCTTACTGTTTCTTCTACCATTCTCTTTGCATTTATGAGTATGTCAGCTTTCATATTTTTTAGTATCATTTTGGCATTATTTTGGGGACAATGGAGGTAAATGTACCTACTTCCATATTTAACTGAAAGTCCTTGGAAGTTAATCTATTTGACATTTTATATATATGCTGCTTTTTAAAAATCAATTCTTTAACTGATTCACTAATTTATTAAATAGTGTCCAAGTCCTATATTAGGATTTTATATTTCCACAGTCCCTGTATATTGGTTATAATATCAATATGGTATGCTTTATTTGATGGAAAGGACAGAATTTAAATCCTGAACCATGGCTGTAGAGGAAGTCACTATGTTTTCTGTCCACTATTGAAGTGGAGAGGAGCAATGAATTTGAATTGTGACAGTGTCCAAGAGGATAATATCAGTTCAAAGCATGAGAAATTAAGAATGAGAATGAAAACAAAGTGGAAAATAATACAGGCACTACAGGAAGAAAAGGAAAAACAAGTAAAAGCATTTAAATGACCCTATACTTCTTCAAATATTGTGTTTATTAGTTGATTGTTATTTTTGTTAAAAATAATATCGTTTCTTGGGTTTAAATACGAGTCTGTGAAATTCAAGCTTTACTAATTAACACTTTGGATGTATGCAATGAAAAAAATCTAGATGTTAAGATCTGAATATCTTTTCCTAGTAAGGGAATCTATCCAAAATTTACATGAATGTGCATTAAGAAAGTCAGATAAATGATTTTTTAAATGAAAGTGAAACAATTAATTTTCCATAACAAATAAATTGTAAAGGGAATACATTTCAGGTCATACTAAGCCTATTAGTCATTACCTTCATAGTCCGTCCTTCTCATTAAATATTAGCACAAACATAGGAAGTAGGAAGGATTTTGTTACTTAGATACTATCCACATGTTTTTAAAACTCAGTGCCTCTGAGGTCACCAGAATATATATATATTTTTAAATTTTGTTCTTTTTTATCTTACAGAAATAGACAGTTTTACATGGTCATTACTTTTCACAAAGCTTATGGTAATAAAAAATTGTAACTAATATTTTGAAAAACTAAGGTTAGTCCAAGTATTCAATACTGAATTTTCTCATTCTCATATCCTTGTTTGATACATTGTTTACCACAACTTTTACACATACTTCTTCAGAAGAATGGTATATACTGTAAAGCTATACATTTACTATATGCATTTCACTATAAAACTTTACATTATTATTACATATAAATAACCAATTATTTTAAATATACATTACCTTGATAATATTTAGCTTGCAGCTTTACATTACTGGACAAAAACCCCAACTCTAGTATAGTACAAACTACTCTACATAAACAAATCAACAATCTACACCCACTACCCTTGGAATACAATAATTACAGATATTTTTACCATTAAAAAATGATTTATCAAAATCGTGTCTCTGAAATCAAGTATTTAAACAAATACTTGATTTAAACAAATATATAAAATGCCTATTTTATATATTTATTCATAAAGACTGATAATTCCAAATACATAAAATTATCAATAAATTGGTTAATTCTACTTAAAGTTAAATTGCAAAATTATACCAGACCAAAAATTACAGTTTGGTTACCCATAGTCAGATTCCTGTATGTGAAATAATTACTTTTATGACTCTGATTAAATTTTATAAATGTCTTTATTAGTAGAGAAGAAGTCACATTTCTTTATATTTTCTATGTATATGAACACATCTGTTGCTAAGTTTAAGGGGAAAAGTTCTTTCCTGGTTAAGGGAGATAAAAACATGCACAAGAATGTGATGGAAGCTAGAGAATGTTGAGAGGTTATCATCAAAAGACTCACTCATACTAAATATTTTAGCACTTTATTGCCTTTTTGCTCATCAGAATATTTTCTCAAATTATTTTTGAAAAGCTAAACATTTTTTATTTTGAACATTTAAACAATATTTTTGATATGACACACTTTTCTGGATTCAATTTGCTGAGAAACCTGTTTTATTTCCCTCTTTTATTAGGTAATCTGTCTTAGCTGGTTGAAATCAGTATATAGAGAGATGCAAAGTCTTTGACTAATGTCATCAAAAAATGTAAACCAAAAATAGTTGAAGTAGCAAAGAAAAACTATTTTAAATGAGAAAAGCCAAAATTCACACTATTGGTACCACTTAGGCAAATAGTATTCACCCGACATTATTTCAGGTCAAATGAAACTGTCAACTGGGTATATTCTAGCCCTAAGTACAGGAAGGTCTGATTATGCCATAAGGACTGTCTCATAAGCAGTCCTTTCAAAGCAACAAAAGAGAGCCATTACTGACATGCAACCTGTATTTCACCTCTATACCCACTCTTTTAAACTCTCTGAATTCTATTGTCACTTTTAAAAATAAATATTAATATTAATATTCTATCCACTTTTACAATTGATATAAGAGAAAGATCAAACTCTGAAATAGCAGGAGGCAGTGGCAACCTGATTTCCATTGTCTTTCAGCACCATCTTGTACTTGGCCAAATTCAGTAAAATGGATGTAATTCGTTGTGCAGTGATATATTCCTCTATAGTCTCAAGGTTGGACATAAGAAAACAAATTATAAAGAAAGAAAAACAACTAAACTTATTACCGACCCCCTATTTGTCCTATGAGTAATTAAAGCCCCTAAACCTTCTAGTGTTTTTGCTTCCCAAGGAAGCAATTATTATGATAATGTTTATGCAGTACACCCATTTATCCTTAAGAGCTATCAAGTCTAAGTCTTGATCCACTAGATTGTGACAGTACAAAAGTAAATTCAAATACCTCTTTGGCAAAAATATGTGTCCTGAAGTCTATTCAACATACATGGAAATTGTTCTTAGCTGAACTCAGAAATAAAATGGAAAATACAATGACTAAGCTTAATACAAATGTCTCAGTCAATAACCTTATTGTACATTACTTACCATGCTAAGTATGGCTGAAGGTATTAAGAAAACCAATTGTGTTCATCCTTAATCGTCCACTCCCAGTCTTTATGTACTTTCTGACTTGCATACCGATCAGCTGGGGAAATTAGAAAAGAAGTTAGTAAGAATCAAAGCTCCCACTTTCACCATTACCTGTATTATAGTGGTGACTTCTTGCTTCCTTCCCAGATTTCTGAATTGTTTAAAATTTATTATAGGGAGGGACTGGGCCCTTCCACAAGTTCATATTTAGCATACCCACTTAAAATTGGGTAAAGAGTAAATTTGACTGATCTCCATTAGAGAATAATAGAGACAGAATCCTCAATCCCTGCATAATAACCACCTCAATTATGCATTCTGGTTAGGAAACACAACCCCAGAATGTTTTCTGCACTGACGTTTTCCAATTCTCAATTTAAGTGAAATGGTCGAATTCACCACAGTATCACTATAATTTCCCCACTTACTCTAGAATATTCTCTCTACTCATAGTGATTAGTATACATTGCCATTTCATATCTTGTAATTCCTTATGCCCTCTGGCCCATATCATTAAAAAGAACTTAAATGTCAGGGATTGGCTGAGTTCATTCCCATCCTTCAGTCAATTGTTTTTATATTCTATGATGTTAACTAAAGTGACAATTCAGTCTTCTTTTAAATAATTTTTGACTAAAAATTTGGACTTCTGTACAGTTGACCTTTCGATAACATCAGTTTGAAGTATGCATATCCACCTGCACAGGGATTTGCATCCTCTGAGATAACAGGGTCAACCTCTCCTCATCCTCCTTCACCTCAACTTATTCAATGTGAGGACGACAGGGATGGAGACCCTTATAATGATCAATTTCCATGTATGATGAGTAAATATAATTTCTTTTCCTTATGATTTTCTTAACATTTCCTTTCCCCTAGTTTACTTTATTATAAGAATACAGTAAATAATACATATAACATACAAAGTATATGTTAATTGTTCATGTTATTAGTAAACTTCTAGTCAATAATAGGCTATTAATGGTTAGATTTTGGGGGAATCGAAGTTACACACAGATTTTGTAATGCAGAGAGGTTTGGTTCCCCTAATCTCTGCATTATTTAAATATCAACATTAATTAAATTGAATATATTCAAAATTGACCTGATTCTCCAAAGGTGTAGTTGTCACAATGGCTATTTGTCACCATTTTAGAGGTCAATAATGTGCTATTAATTATACCATCAATGTCTTCCTCTCCATTCTGTTATTTGAAACCCATGTAACAATTACCAATTATAGATTTTGCTAAAGTTATTTCTGCTTGAAATTTCCTACCTATGCACGTTGCCAGTTTCCTAGGTCTAAAGAGATTTCTTCCAAATTGCATTGGGAAGATTTGTCTACTACAATATTTCTAAAGCCATTTGGAACTTCATACCAAGGATAAGGAGAGAGTAATTCTAACAAAATGTTGTCATCATTTTTTTTACATCTCTTTCATTTCCTTTTCTCCTCCTGTCAGAAAAATGTATTGGACATTAGATTGCATGGTTGTAAAAGACACTGCCATAGCTGCATTGAATTTATAATGCAGTATTAAAAGTGTTGAGTTGTTAAGAAATAGTCACTTGAAGTATATTTTTTATTCAACAACAAATTTTGCTTACTCCAAATTAACAAAATGTAATCCAATGATACAAGTAGAGACTAAATAAGAATGTGACTTTTTTTTTTTTTTCTGAAGAAGACCTGATCTATATAAATGCAGGTCCCTAAATTTCATTTTCCTACAACTGTGATGCAAGTTAGTTTGAAAGTAACAGATGAGCACTGTTAAAGGGGACATTATACATCATCTCAGATGAAGCAACTCAGTTTTGGGGCATGTTACTTTGTTATACATATGCTCCTCTCCTTAACTTATGATGGGGTTACATCCCTGTAAACCCATGGTACATTAGTCAAATATGGATTTAATACATCTAACCTACGGAGCATCATAACTTAGCCTCATCTACTTTAAACATATTCATCTCTCTTTTCCTCTTTATTAGACTTGCTAGCGGTCTTTCAATTTTGTTGATCTTTTCAAAAACCAGCTCCTGGATTCATTATTTTTTGAAGGGTTTTTTGTGTCTCTATCTCCTTCAGTTCTGCTCTGATCTTATTTATTTCTTGCCTTCTGCTAGCTTTTGAATGTGTTTGCTCTTACTTTTCTAGTTCTTTTAATTGTGATGTTAGGGTGTCGATTTTAGATCTTTCCTACTTTCTCTTGTGGGCATTTAGTGCTACAATTTCCCTCTACATACTGCTTTAAATGTGTCCCAGATATTCTGGTATATTGTGTTTTTGTTCTCATTGATTTCAAAGAACATTTTTATTTCTGCCTTCATTTCATTATGTACCCAGTAGTCATTCAGGAGCAGGTTGTTCAGTTTCCATGTAGTTGAGCGGTTTTGAATGAGTTTCTTAATCCTGAGTTCTAGTTTGATTGCACTGTGGTCTGAGAGACAGTTTGTTATAATTTCAGTTCTTTTACATTTGCTGAGGAGTGCTTTACTTCCAACTATGTGGTCAATTTTGCAATAAGTGTGATGTGGTGCTGAGAAGAATGTATATTCTGTTGATTTGGGGTGGAGAGCTCCGTAGATGTCTATTAGGTCCATTTGGTGCAGAGCTGAGTTCAATTCTGGTATATTCTTGTTAACTTTCTGTCTCGTTGATCTGTCTAATGTTGACAGTGGGGTGTTAAAGTCTACCATTATTATTGTGTGGGAGTCTAAGTGTTTTTGTAAGTCTCTAAGGACTTGTTTTATGAATCTGGGTTCTCCTGTATAGGGTGCATATATATTTAGGATAGTTAGCTCTTCCTGATGAATTGATCCCTTTACCATTATGTAGTGGCCTTCTTTGTCTCTTCTGATCTTTGTTAGTTTAAAGTCTGCTTTATCAGAGATTACAATGGCAACCCTTGCTTTTTTTTTGTTTGTTTTGTTTTCCATTTGTTTGGTAGATCTTCCTCCATCCCTTTATTTTGAGCCTATGTGTGTCTCTGCACATGAGATGGGTCTCCTGAATACAGCACACTGATAGGTCTTGACTCTGTCCAATTTGCCAGCCTTTTAATTGGAGCATTCAGCCCATTTACATTTAAGGTTAATATTGTTATGTGTGAACTTGATCTTGTCCTTATGATGTTAGCTGGTTATTTTACTCGTTAGTTGATGCAGTTTCCTCCTAGCATCGATGGTTTTTACAATTTGGCATGTTTTTGCAGTGGTTGGTACCGGTTGTTCCTTTTCATGTTTAGTGTTTCCTTCAGGATCCCTTGTAAGGCAGGCCTGGTGGTGGCAAAATCTCTCAACATTTGCTTCTCTGTAAAGGATTTTATTTCTTTTTCACTTATGAAGCTTAGTTTGGCTGGGGGGATATTACCACCGATCCCACAGAGATACAACCTACCATCAGAGAATACTATAAACACCTCTACACAAATGAAGTAGATAATCTAGAAGAAATGGATAAATTCCTGGACACATACACTCTCCCAAGACTAAATCAGGAAAAGTTGAATCCCTGAATAGATCAATAACAGGCTCTGAAATTGAGACAATAATTAAGAGCCTACCAACCAAAAGAAGTCCAGGACCAGACAGTTTCACAGCCAAATTCTGGAAGCATTCCCTTTGAAAACTGGCACAAGAGAGGGATGCCCTATCCTCTCTGCCACTCCTTTTCACATAGTGTTGGAGGTTCTGGCCAGAGCAATCAGGCAGGAGAAAGAAATAAATGGTATTCAATTAGGAAAAGAGGAAGTCAAATTGTCCCTGTTTGTGATGACATGATTTTATATTTAGAAAACCCCATCATCTCAGCCCAAAATCTCCTTAAGCTGATAAGCAAATTCAGCAAAGTCTCAAGATACAAAATCAATGTGCAAAAATCACAAGCATTCCTATACATCAATAACAGACAAACAGAGAGCCAAATCATGAGTGAATTCCCATTCACAATTGCTTCAAAAAGAATAACATACCTAGGAATCCAACTTACAGGCGATATGAAGGACCTCTTCAAGGAGAATTACAAACCACTGCTCAACAAAATAAAAGAGGACATGAACAAATGGAATAATATTTCATACTCACGGATAGGAAGAATCAATATTGTGCAAATGGCCATACTGCCCAAGGTAATTTATAGATTCAATGCCATCCCCATCAAGCTACCAATGACTTTCTTCACAGAATTGGAAAAAACTACCTTAAAGTTCATATGGAAAAAAAAGAGCCTGCATTGCCAAGACAATCCTAAGCCAAAAGGACAAAGCTGGAGGCATCATACTACTTGACTTCAAAATCTACTACAAGTCTACAGTAACCAAAACAGCATGGTACTGGTACCAAAACAGAGATATAGACTAATGGAACAGAACAGAGTCCTTGGAAATAATACCACACATCTACAACCATCTGATGTTTGACAAATCTGACAAAAACAAGAAATGGGGAAAGGATTCGCTATTTAATAAATGGTGCTGGGATGGCTGGAAAAATGTAGAAAGCTGAAACTGGATCCCTTCCTTATACCTTATACAAAAATTAATTCAAGATGGATTAAAGACTTAAATGTCAGACCTAAAACCATAAAAATCCTCGAAGAAAACAGACAATACAATTCAGGACACAGGCATGGACAAGGACTTCATGTCCAAAACACCAAAAGCAATGGTAACAAAAGCCAACATTGAAAAATGGGATCTAATTAAACCCAAGAGTTTCTGCACAGCAAAAGAAACTACCATCAGAGTGAACAGGCAACCTACTGAATGGTAGAAAATTTTTGCAACCTACCCATCTGACAAAGGGCTAATATCCATAATCTACAAATAACTTACACTAATTTACTAGAAAATATAAAAGCACCCCATCAATAAGTGGGTGAAGGATATGAAAAAACACCTCTCAAAAGAAGACATTTATGCAGCCAACAGACACATGAAAAAATGCTCATCATCACTGGCCATCAGAGAAATGCAAATCAAAACCACAGTGAGATACCATCTTACACCAGTTAGAATGGCAATCATTAAAAAGTCAGGAAACAACAAGTGCTGGAGAGGATGTGAAGAAATAGGAAACTTTTACACTGTTGGTGGGACTGTAAACTAGTTCAACCATTGTGAAAAACAGTATGACGATTCCTCATGGATCTAGAACTAGAAATACCATTTGACCCCGCCATCCCATTACTGGGTATATACCCAAAGGATTATAAATCTTGCTGCTATAAAGACATGCACACATATGTTTATTGCGGTACTATTCACAATAGTAAAGACTTGGAACCAACCCAAACATCCATCAATGTTAGACTGGATTAAGAAAATGTGGCACATATACACCATGGAATACTATACAGTCAGAAAAAAAGGATGAGTTCATGTACTTTCTAGGGACATGGATGAAGCTGGAAACCATCATTCTGAGCGAACTATTGCAAGGACAGAAAATCAAACACCACATGTTCTCACTCATAGGTGGGAACTGAAAAATGAGAACACTTGGACACAGGGTGGGGAATACCACACACGGGGGCCTGACATGGGGTGAGGGGAGAGGAGAGGGATAGCATTAGGAGATATACATAATGTAAATGACGACTGAATGGGTGCAGCACACCAACATGGCACATGTACACACATGTGACAAACCTGCACATTGTTCACATGTACCCTAGAACTTAAAGCATAATAATAATAATAAAACATATTCAGAACACTTGGAAAAAATAATCTAACACAAAGCTTATTTTTAATGTATCTCTCTAGAGCTAAAATTATCAAGGGTTGACTATCTCGTGTAATTTATTGAACGTTATACTGAAAGAGAAAAACAAAATGGTTATACGGACACTGACAGTTTCTACTGAATGCATGCTACTTTCAAACTGTGGTAATATAAACATTCATGAGTTGAACTATCATAAGTTAGAGACTGTCTGTTCTTGGTTGATCACTCCTCAGAGGAAGAACTATGTGGCAAACTTCTCTCCAGCTGTTTTTAATAAATCCATAAATTCTGGTATTATTTACAGCAACCCATTCTAAATTAAATATGAGGATTCTGTTAAAAATATCTTGATAAAGAAATCTCTGGGTTTTCTACCTAGTAAATATCATCAGAATGTTTACAAAGGAGTCTAGTCACAGTCAGCTGCCATAATGTTGTAAATATTAGCTATTCAAAAACTTAAAATAAAATTTAAAAGAACTTAAACTCCACTCCATAACAAAAAGGGAAAAAAAGCTATTCACACTTTATACATTATAATCATATTTGGCTACTTTAAAATTAGACCTGACCCTTCCAAAAATGTGGTTATAGTAGCATTTTTTTTTTTTATACAATGGGGTGGGAGCTAAAAATGGACTTCACTATTTCTAACATAGTCAAGGAAAATTATTCAAAAAATACATGTTTCTACATTAATTCATGTTTGGAAGCTATATTCTAATAAACATGAAATGTATATCAAAACCTGAGAAAATTGTAGAATTAATATTTTATATAGAATGGATGTCACTAAGTTTGTGTTTATTCATAGCTATGACAGTTAATTATAAAGAATTTAAGAACGTTTAGGAATATAATTACTGTATTAGTTTGTTAAGACCACTGTAACAAAATACCACAGACTGGACAGCTTAAGTAATCAAAATTTATTTTTCACACAGTTTTGAGTGTTAAGAAGTTCGAGATTAAGATATCGGTGGGTTTGATTTCTTCTGAGGCATCTCTCTTTGACTTGCAGATGGCCACTTTCTCCCTATGTCCTTATGAGATGTGTTTTTCTGTGTGAGTAAACGGTGTCTCCCTGGGTGTCTTAATTTCTTTTTCTTGATCTAGTCAGATTGAATCAAGATCAACTCTAATAACTTGTTTTTATTTAATTTCCTCTTTAGAGGCCTTATCTTTACATATATTCACAATTAAAAATGCCTGCATTTAGGGAATTTAGAGTTTTGATGTGAATTTTGGAGTAACACAATTCAGTCTGTAACAATTACTTCATCCTATCCAGGTGTACTAAACCATCATTTATAGATAATGGCAGCAGATGTATACCCATATTCATATAAAACTATGATGTTATTTGAATTCCAGTTCTTCTTGCAAATACTGTGAAATCAAAATTAGTTTGGGAGAAATTACTTAACTAATCATGCAATTTATATAAATCATGAAGAAACTTTTAATATATCTCTCTAGAGCTAAAATCATCCAGATGTTATTTCTCCTTTCTGCCTAAGAAATTACTTTTGTAATTTGCAATTCTTTGTGCTATTCAAACACTGCATCAATAAATCATTATTTTGGTCATATAAAGTGTTGACTTTTGTGCTTCATACTAAACTGCCTTGTAGAAGAAAATGCCTTTGTTTAAAAAATGATAGTTGATCCTAAACACCACAAAATCAGAACTGTATAAAATTAAAATCAATGCTTTAATAGTTTATTTCTGTAGAGTATATAGTATAGGATATATGATATATTTCATGTAAACCTTTTGCTTATGTCAATACACTTTTCTCACTAGAGTGGGGAGACAGTTTAAATAATTAATTTATATTTAGCCTCTATGATACAGTATCGTGAGAGATGTGATTGAGAAAAATACAGTAACATAACAGGTAAATGATAAAAGTTCTTGTAGTATAGAAAAACAATGGTACTTTGTTTATAGAGAACTACTGAGTCAAAGTATATATTATAATACTTCAACCAGAGACCAGCATATACAATGTTTCAATTCAAAACAGACAACTGCCAATCATCATCATCTAATGAAGGTTGAGATACAATCAGGTTCTTCAAGAAACTCACTCATCCTTAAATTTCTAAAGATTCCTCTTATTGTTCTAGAGGCTTTAGCTAGAAGGTTCTTGCTGTCTCGAAAAGTGCAAAAAATGCCTAACAACTCCAACACATTCTGAGTTAATTCAATAAGCTACATGAATCAAAGATTAATTTCTCAGATACAGTGCCACTGGAAGACATAGAATTCAAGGTCACTGAAGGACAATTGTTGAAGTCCACTCTCTCCCCTCACTGTTAAGTTAATTGTTCTTACCTTTTTAGTCTTTTAAAAATATTCATTGCATATATGGTAGAAAACTAAATAATGCCCATTATCATAAAAACAATTACTAAAATATTCCCAGTAATGAAAGTGTGTTTAATTTGAACATCACGAAGTATTGCATATTACTTATATAAATAAATTATTTTCCCTATTTTGATCACTTTTCACAAGAAACTGCTATTTCAACTCTTGCCAGTTGAAACTATTAAATTATATAAATAATAGTAGTAATATCTTCAAGGGAGACTCTATCATAAGCACTATTTTTGGATAGCTTAAAAACCATTCTTGCTCTTCACCTACAAAGAGATGACTCATGTTTATCTATTCTAATCACAGAATGTGTTACTCTCTAAGGAATGCTGACTCTTTTAGAACACCAAGTTGTTTCCTAATATACAAAATAAACATATAAACTCAGAACTTTTCAACACTCACGTAACATAATTCAATGATATGGTAACAAGCATATTCACAAAAACTGTATCAAAATATAGTTTTTGAATATCTGACCAATGAGAAAAATATATTCTTCTTTACACAACTAGAAAATAGGCAAATATATAAAACAATATTTTTAAGCAATGGACAAAAGTGCAGAACCGTGATCTCTGAGAGAAGGGAAAATGAGGTTAATCCTCTCATTGCTTCAGCTTTCTAACACTTACAGACAGCCCCTGTAATGCAGGCACAGGGAAAGGAAATCCAAATCCAAATTGCCAAACTGGATGAGGTAAAGAGATGGAGATAGAAATGCATGGAAGATGAGGCTAATAGAAGTTGCAAGAAAGATTTTATTTCTTATGCAAATAAAGGCTCCATGAATATTTGTAAGGACCCGTTTAAGTCTTTGCTGGGTTCTACCTTCTCTGGATATAAATTGAAAAGCCACAAGGTAGTCAAAGAATGACAGGACAGATGTAAACTAAAATTTCAGAAATTACACAAAGCAGAGGACATTTGAGCTCTGCCTAATCAGAATAGAAAGTACTTAATCATTTGAGGTATACAATGGAGACTATAGAGTGTGATACGTCTTAGTAGTTAGGTTGAATTATACCTAGAATGAAATAAAATAAATGCCCATCCTTTGAAAATCACTTTGCAAAGTGAAGGAAGCTGCAGGGAGATAAAACCTAGTATAAAAGTTGTGGGCAGGCAAAAATTTATTTGCCTGCCAAAAAAAGACTGGTACCAAAAATGTCTGGCACTAAAAACAGAAGAAACAAAGTTGAGAGCCAGACTATGTAATATTTCCAAAGCATAATCCAATAATAAAAATACAATGAACAACAACAGAGATTAAAAAAAACACTGGGCATGCAAAAAGCAGAACTATATAATCCATAAAAAATGTAATATGATACAAAGAATTCCAGAAATGAGACAGATGATGAAGCTAGAAGACAAAAATGTTAAAGTTGTATTAAAAGTGTTTTCAAGTATTAAAACACACACATGTGGAAAGGGTGCAAAAAGGGTAGAAGAATAAAGATAAAAATAACTTAATATTTTAAATGAGAGAAAATACAATTTAGAAATGGGAATATAATTGGATTTTTGGAGAAAATAAAAAAGAAAGAACTGAATAATAATGAAATGTATATTGTAAGCAGAACATCAGTATTAGAAATGTTACAGAAAATTATTCTCATGGAAAGAAAATGTTACATGATAGAAAATTGTGTCTCCATAGATAATGAAAATATTTAGAAATTATAAATATATAAATAAATATAAAATACATTATAGTAGCAGTCTTTAAGATGTCTTCCCATGATCTCCACCCTTTAATATTCACATCTTTGTGTAATCTTTCTCCTCTGTAACGTGGGCAAAATGTGTGACTTCCTTATCATGAATAGAAATTGTACAGGTTCTAGGAAGTCACTTTTGTGTCTAGGTTACATGGGATCATGACTTAGGTAGGCTTGCAGACTCTGTTACATGAGCACCTTCCTTGGTTTGGATGAAGTCAGCTGCCATGTTGGAGCAACATCTGACAAAGAACTGAAGATGTTCTCTTGTCAACAGTCAGCTTGAAACTGAGACCCTCTGTCCAACAAGTTTTGAGGAGCTGCATTTTTTTCCAGCAAATACGTGAGCTTGCAAGTGGTTAAGACTCGCTGAGTCAAACACTCAGGATAATTCATTCCTTGATGTTACCTTGATTGTCGCCTTGTGTGAAAACCTAAAGAAGAGAATCTGAAAAAGTTATATCTATTTTCCCAATGCACAGAAACTGTGATACAATAAATATGTATTATTTTGAGCCTCTTCGTTTGTGGTAATTAATTATACACTTTTAGATAACTAATTTTTTTTCAATTTTTAATAAATAATTGACAGACTGGAGCAAAAACTACAATGATTTATAGAGTTCATAATATATGTAGAAGTAAATCATATGACAGTAGTCAATCAAGAGTTAAAAGAGTAGAAATGAAAGTATAACAGTGTAAGAGTTTAACATTACTTGCATTTCTATAGTATTATTTTAAGGTAGATTATGATAAAGATGCATGTTTTAAACAATTGAGAAAAAGGTAAAAAGAACACTGACAATATTCAATGAAATTTGGTTACATATTAATCTGATGAAAGAGTATAAAAATACTAAAAATTATTTGGTCCAAAAAATGCATTAAAGATTGAAAAAATACCAAAGAAGAGACAGGTGATATTGAAAGCAGAAAGCATAAAAGCATATCAAAATTCAACTTTATAAATAATCAAACGAATTTATATTAAATGTACTAAATAACTAAAAGACACTCAAATTAGATGCTTTTCACCAAAATCCCACTTCACAGGAAAATGATAAAAACTACATATAATGAAAATCTTAAGCATAACAAAATGGAGTAATTATATTCATAGTTGAAAAACTATACGCTTGTAAAAAAAAAGTTCCTTAAAAATAAATTAGAAGGATACGAATGTACAACATAACATAATTTATGAGATACAGTTAAAGCGGTGCATACAGCAAAAATAGTGGCTTTAAAACGTTTTATCAGAAAAGAAAAAAGTTTTAAATCAATAATGTAAGTTTTCCACTAGAGAGAAAAATAACTAACATATATTGAGTAGAGCAAAGGAGGAAATAAAAGGCTAAAATTCTCAAAAACAATTTTTAAATGACTAATTAGACTTAGCAGAAATTAACAAGAAATGAATATTTGTAGAAGTTGAGGATAAACAAGGGGCCATCAGAACAAATCCTACAATAAGAAATAATAATCCAGAAATATTCTTAAATATTTTATGTCAATACATTTGGCAATGTAGGTAAAAATGTGTAACTTTATCAGAAGTCACATATTACCAAAATGAGTTAAGAATAAAAAGAAAAGATCAGTAATAGCACATATTTTTAATGAACTTATAATTATAAACCTTGACATAAAGAAAACTCAAGACTCAGAAAGCTTTATTAATGAATTAGATGAAGCCTTGAAAAGAAATACCTCTATTCCCATTAAATATCCTGAGCATATAATGAGTACTTTCTTAGTCATATGAGGATGCTAAAATTACTTTGATAGCAACACTGAAAAAGTAAGAGGAAAGGTCATAGCTTTGGGATATAACATATGACGCTTTGGGACTATGGACTAAAGAATACTGAACAAAACATTAGCAATCAATTAAGAAGAAAAATATGATCAAATACGGTTTTCTAATAAAGTATGTTTGTTTTTAACATTTAACACCAATTGATATAATTTTGAATATTACTACAATTTGAAATATAAGTACAATATATAATTATCCTCTCAATCCTTGCAGGGAAAAAATTAAATTTACCATCACTCAGTACCATTTATAATTTAAACTCTCAGAAAGCCAAGAGGAGAAGAAAATTTCTCAATCTTAAATACTATAATAAAAATAAATAGCTAACATTATACTTAATAGTTATAGACCAAATGTTTTCCTCCTCAGAAGAGAAACAAAAAATATATCTATCTGTTCTTATCATTTTTTGGTTAACGTTGTTTTCACAGTCCTAGCTAGTGCAATAGACAAGGGAAAGAAATAAAGAATAATAAAAATGAATGGGTAGAATAAAATGTTCTCAATTTTTTGATGACTTTTTTTGTGTTAAAAAAAAGTTACTAAAATGCCCAATGAAACCAAAAAGAAACATTTTACAAGCTTGAGAGCAGTTAAGTGAGGCTACTGAAGACAAGAACAACGTGCTAACAAATAAGCAATTATACTTATAAATAATAAAGTGACAACTGAAAATTGGTATCAGAAAATACCATTATCATTATCATCTTAAAATAAAATATCTGAGCATCAGTTTATTCAAATATTTGTAAATTTTGTGTACTTAAAACTGCAAAACATTACTGAAAATAAAGATCTAAACGAATGGATAGGTATACTAAGTTCTTGGATAGATTTTGAAGCTGCCAATTCTCTTCAAATTGATCTTTATACTCTATGCAAAGTAAAAGATACACAAGTAGGAATTTTTTCCTGAAGGAATTGATAATAATTTATTTGAGTCTCAGAAAGTAAATTAGGATCTTTTTGTTGGATTTTTAGTAATTACTATGTCAGTCTGGAGATATTTTGGAAGTATAGAAAACATTTAATGTTGATCTTGGGAAGCCAAGATTTTGAATATGGTGGGTATGTGAAGAAAGACTT
This sequence comes from Macaca fascicularis, assembly GCF_037993035.2. Lineage (NCBI taxonomy): Eukaryota > Metazoa > Chordata > Mammalia > Primates > Cercopithecidae > Macaca > Macaca fascicularis. The sequence continues at coordinate 59,861,663 of NC_088391.1, read as the reverse complement.
CTAACTACATAGAGTAAGAATTTTATAAAACTAGAAATTCTATTTAAAAGGGAGACAAAATTACAATATGCAAAAAAAATGTGAATTACTACAATTTTCTATAGAACAATTGTCCAAATATGTCAATTTAAAGTATGCATATGCTATGATATAATCATTAATGTAGAGTTTAATATAAGAATGTGATTAGTTTTCATTTTTATCTGAATAATATTCTATTATTTAAAATAGTAAAAAGTTGAAGAAACAAATAAGCAATACAAAGAGGATTAAATAACAATGGGGTGCTATATGAGATGATAAGTAATAAACACTAAATGCTAAAAGATGATTTCAATATATTTGAACATAAGTAATCATTTTTAGTTATTCTCATAATTTATTCTGAAGAGTCATTTTCTGAAAATAATGACTGGTTGAAACAGCCAAAGCAGAATGAAGTAATGGCACTAACACTTTGAAATATGACTACAAAATTTATTTTTTGGCTACTAACTTTGGTGAAATTTATTGGAGACAATTCATAGTTAACTTTTCTCTATTATTTTCTGCCGTACTTGATGTCTTCTACTGAATTATGTAGTTGAATTTATTTTACAAAATTATATAAGGAAACATGCCAGAGACAATTTTCTTTTTATTTCATCTTATTAAATGATATTTCCCTTTTTCTACTTGAAAAAAAAATAGGCATATCACCAATAAATTATCGATCATATGTACACCTTTTACTTCATTAAGTGGATAGAAAAAGACTTAAACATTAAAACTAATTAAATAACACCATTTTCGCTAATTTTTGCTCTTGACATATTTAAGTATTAACAAAAGCTAAACAAGAGTTCAATGCACACATGTAGAGAGAGAGATATATATATATATATATGCTTAAGAAGTTCTATATTTTAGCACCTATATTTTGTCTTAAAAACTTAAAGTTTGGGAACATTAATACAAATTCACTGAGTAATTGCATATTGACATATTAAATTATTTTTATTACTTTGCTTGAAATAGATTATATCTACATCAGTTTAATTTTGAATTCACTGGATTTCAGTAATCTATCAGAACGTGCGTTCTATAATTTAGTTTTCAGTAGTTTTACAATATCCTTTTAAAAATAAATTAACATTTTTATTTGATTTGAAAGTAAAATCAGCAAGATGTGATGGCTTGTGCCTTTAATCTCAGTTACTCAGGAGGCTGAAGTGAGAGGATCCTATAAGCCCAGGATTTTAGGGTTCAATTCGCTATGATTGAGCCACTGCACTCTAATCTGGGCAAGAGAGTGAGACCTCATCTCTTAAAGAAAGGAAAAGAAAAAGAGATAAAATCAGATTTTTATAACTAAAAGTAAGTCTGTTTTACTATTTGGTTTAAGAATGATAACTGTGCCAATTATATTCATTTGGCAGAACATTTTAATCCTAAGGTTAATAAGTTAAATCTCAGCATCCATCTTGGCTAAATTAGACACAGAGTCATTACTAAGGTAAAAGTTTTTTTCAAAAGAAATTGTGTTGACGAATATATATTTAAGTTAACAGCATTTTTATTTCCTGAACCTCTTTCATGTTTCACCCCCCAGCCCAACTTTCCCACACTTCCAAATTTTGGAGTTTCCAATGACTGTAATTCTACTCTGCATATCCATGTGCATCCATTGTTTAGCACCCACAGATAAGTGATAACATGCAGTATTTCACTTAAAATAATGGGCTCCGGTTCCACGTATGTTGCTGTAAAATACATGATTTCATTCTTTTTTATAGCTAGAAAGTATCGCTATATATACATATAAAACTGGTATATTATATAAAAATACATATCGCTTTTTAATACAGTCATCTGTTGATGGACACTTAAGTTGATTTCATGACTTCGCTATTGTGTATAACACTGTGATATTCATATAACTGTATGTGTCTTTTTGATATAATCATTTCTTTTCCTCTGGTTAGATACTCGGTAGTGGGATTGATGAATTGAATGATAGTGCTATTTATAGTTCTTTGAGAGGAGTACTGAGGCTTCTCTTCAGATCCTATAGTTCTCTGAGAAATCTGCATAAAGTTTTCCATAGAGCTTGTAGTAATATACATTCAAACCAACAGTTTATATGCATTCCCTTTTCTCCACCTTCTGGCCAACATCTTTTGCTTTTGATTTAACAATAGTCTTTCTGAATGGAATAAAATGGTGTATCACTGTGGTTTAAATTTACATTTATGTGATGATTCATTATAGTGAAAGCTTTTTCATGTTTGTTGGACATTTTGTATGTGTCCCCCCCTTTTTTTTTTTTTTTTTTTTTGAGACGTAGTTTTACTCTTGTTGCCCAGGCTGGAGTTCAACGGTGTGATCTCCGCTCACTGCAGCCCCGCCTGCCGGGTTCAAGTGATTCTCCTGCCTCAGCCTCTCGAGAAGCTGGGTTTACACTGCACCCAGACTGTATGTCCTCTTTTGAAAAATGTCTGTTCATGTCCCTTACCCACTTTTCAGTGGTGGTGTTTTTTATTTCTTGAGTTCAGTTCCTTGTAGATACAAGATATTAGTCCTTTGTCAAATGAATAGTTTGCAAATAGTTTCTCTCATTCTGTTGGTTGGTTGTTTATTCTGTGGATTATTTCTTTTCCTGTGCAGAAGATACTCAGTTTAATTTAAAGTCCATTGGTCTATTTTTGTTGTTGTTGTTTCTTTTTGTAAACCTAGCTGTAAATTGTTTAATTAGGTGAATGGATGTTCCCAGGTTTCCTTCTATGATTTTTATAATTTCATGTCTTACCTTTAAGTCTATGGTTAATCATGAGTTAATTTTTAGTGGTCTGTTTATATTCTTCTGCGTATGTCTCTCCAATTTTTCCCACACCATTTATAAAATAAGGTGTCCTTTCTCCAGTGTATATTTTTGTCAGCTTTGTCAAAGATCAGTTAGTTGTAGGTATGTGGTTTTATTTCTGGGTTCTTTATTCTGTTTGGTTGATGAGTGTTTCTATTTTTATATCACTACCATGGTGCTTTGGTTACTATAGCCTTGTAGTATAATTCAAAATCAGGTAATGTAATACCTCCAGTGTTACTTCATTTTCTTAGGATTGCTTTGGTTATTTGGGCTCTTTTTTATTCTATATATATTTTACAATTACTTTTTTTCAATTCTGTGAAAAATAATGTTGGTAATTTGATAACAATTGTATTTATAGATTGCTTTGGGTAGTATGGCTATGTTAATGATATGTATTATTTCTATCTGTGAACATGGGATGTTTTTCCATTTGCTTTTGTCTTCTAAAATTTTTTTCATTAGTTTTTTTTTGTAAATGTCTATTGTCAATGGGTTTGAGTTCTTGATTTGATTCTCATCTTGAGCGTTGCTGGAATATAGAAATGCAACTGATTTTAGTACATTAATTTTTTATCCTGAAACTTTACTGAGGTCATTTATCAAATTTAGGAGTCTTTTGGAGGATTATTTAGTGTTTTCTAGGTATAAGATTTTGTCATCAGCAGACAGAGATAATTTGACTTCCCTTTTTATATTCGAATACCTTTTATTTATTTCTTTTGCTTGATTACTCCAGCTAGGACTTGCAGCACTGTGTTAAACAGCAGTAGTGAAAATATCATCCTTATCTTATTCCAGTTCTTAGGGAAAATGCTCTCAACTTTTCCCTATTCAGCGTGACGTTGGCTGTGAGTTTGCTATATATGGCTTTTATTATTTTGAGATACACGCCTTCTATTCCTACTATGTTGAGGATTTTAAAATGAAGTGATGCTGGATTTTATTGGCTCAATTTTTCTGCATCTATTGGGACAATTGCATGGTTTTTTTTTTTTTTTTCTAATTTTGTTTATACAGTGAATCACATTTTTTGATTTACATGTGTTGAACCACCCTTGCATTACTGGAATAAAAACTACTTGATTATGGTATATTATCTTTTTGATATGCTGTTGGATTTAGTTTACTAGTGTTTTTTGAGAATTTTTGCATCTATGTTTATGTAGTTTGAATGCTGTCCCCAACCCAAATCCCATTTCAAAATGTAATCCCTAATGGTGGAGGTGGGGCCTCTGGAAGGTGATTAGATCATGGGGGTGGATTTCTCACGATTGGTTTATTACCACCCCCTTGGTACTGTCCTCATGAAAATGAGTGAGTTCTCATGAGATCTGGTCGCTTAAAAGTGTGTGGCACCTCCCGCATGAGCTCTCTTGCTCCTGCTCTGACCATGTGATGTCCCTGCTCCCCCTTTACCCTCTGCCATGACTGTATGTTTTCTGAGGCCTACCCAGAAGCTGAACAGATGCCAGGATCATGCTTCTTGTAAAGCCTGCAGAAAAGTGAGCAAATTAAATCTTCTTGTCTTATAAATTACCCAGTATCAGATATTTCTTTATAATTATGTGAGAATGGCCTAATACATATGTTAATCAGAGATAGTGGCCTGTGGTTTTATTTCTTTTCTGTATTCCTGCCAGGCTTTGGTATCAGGGTAATGCTGGCTTTGTACAATGAGTTATGGAGGATTTGCTTCTCTTTGATTTTTTTTATTAGGTCCACTAGGATTGAAACCATATCTTCTTTGTATCTCTCATAGAAGTCAGCTTTGAATTTATTCCTGGCCTGTATTTTATGTTTGGAGAGTTATCATTGCTTAATCAATTTTGTTACTCATTATTAGTCTGTTCATGGTTTCTACTTCTTCCTTGTTCAATCTTGGGAGGTTGTGTGTGTATCCATAATTTATCTATACAATAATGTATCCGTTTCTTCTAGGTTTTCCAGTTTGTGTGCGTAGAGATGATGTTTGTACTCATCTTAAAGAATTGTTTGTATTTCTGTTAAGTCAGTTGAAAGGCCACCTTTGTCATATCTAATTGTGCTTATTTTGATCTTTTCTCTCTTTTTTATTCATTCATCTGTCTAGTAGTCTTTCAATCTTGTTCTTTTTCAGAGCACTTTTGATTTTGTTGATCTTTTTCCTGGATTTTTGTATCTGAATTTAATTGAGTTCAGCTTCAATTTTTGTTATTTTTTTTCTCTGGTAGCTTTGGGGTTTCTTTGCTCTTGTTTTTTTTTGGTTTCTGTAGATGTGATGTTAGATTGTTAATCTGAGACCTTTCAGTTTCTACATGTAGGCATTTAGAGCTATAAACGTTGCCTGTTTAACACCACTTTAGCTGTGTCCCAGAGATTCATATATGTTGTTTCTCTGTTTTCATTAGTTTCAAATATTTTTTTTTTTATTTTTGTCTTAATTTAATTCTATACCCTACAGTCATTTAGGAGGAGATTGTTTAACTTCCTTGCAATTATATGATTTTGAGAGATCTTTTGGAAATTGATTTCTCTTTTTATTGAACTGTGGTCTGAGATCATGGTTGGTATGATTTAGTTGAGTTTTGTTTGGATTTTTTAAGATTTCCTTTATGGCGACATTAGGCCATTCTTTCATTGCAATAAAGAAACACCAGAGACAATTGTATGGACTTTACAGGAAGTATGGTGCTGGCATCTACTAGGCTTCAAGGGAAGCCTCGAGAAGCTTAAAATTATGGTAGAAGGTGAAGGGGGAGCAGATACTCACTCACATGGCAAAAGCAGGAGTGAGAGAGAAAGAGTGGGGAGGAGATGCCACACAATTAAAGAATGAGGTCTCATGTGAACTGAGAGCAAGAGCTGATTTGCAACCAAGAGGATGGCCCAAGCCATAAAGGAGGCATCCACCTACATGGTCCAAACACCTTTCACCAGGCACCAGCTACATTACAGTGTTTGCCATGTGCAGGTGCGAAGAATGTATATTCTGTTTTTGTTGTTAGGAGTATTCTGTAGATGTCTGTTAGGTCCAATTCATCAAGTGTTGAGTTTAAGTCTAGAATATCTTTGTATTCTGCCTCAGTGATCTATCAAATGTTGTCAGTGGGGTGACAAGGATTTCCACAATCACTGTGGTGTTATTGGAATCTCTTTTTAGGTTTCTAATAACTTGTTTTATTAATCTGGGTGCTTTAGTTTTGAGTATAAATATATTTAGGATAGTTAGATCTTTTAATTGAATCAAACCCTTTATCATTATGTAATGTCATTCTTGGTCCATTTTGATCATGATTAGTTTGCAGTCTGTTTTATCTGATATAAAAATAGTAATTTCTACTCTTTTTGTCTTGCTATTTGTCTGATAGCTCTTTCTCCATCCTCTTACTTTGAGTCTATGGATGTCATTACCTGTGGGATGGTCTCTTAAACACAGAAAACAATTGAGTATTGCTTATTTATCCAACTTGCTACTCTATGCCTCTTAAGTGGGTGTTTAGCCCATTTATATTCAAGGTCAATATTGATCTGTGTCATTTGGATCCTGTCATCATGTTAACTTGTTGTTATGTAGACTTGCTTTAGAGTGTCAATGGGTTATTTACTTAAGTGTGTTTTAGTGGTAGCAGGCATTGTTCTTTTGTTTCCATGTTTAGCATACCCTTTAGGGTCGCTTGTAAGGCAGGTGTAGTAACAAATTCCCTTAGTGTTTGCTTGTCTCTAAAGGATTTTATTTCTCCTTTGATTATGAAGCTTAGTTTGAAGGAATATAAAATTCTTGATTGAAATTTCTTTTCTTTGAAGATTGGGTGCTCCATTGTTGGATGTATTTATATTTAGTGTCTTTATACCTTATTGTTAAATTGATTTCTTTATCATTATACAATGACTTACTTTGTTTTCCGCTTACTGTTGTTGATTTAAAGTCTGTTCTATATGATATAAATACAGCTACACCTGTTTGCTTTTGTGTCCATATGTGGAATATATTTTTCCACCTCTTCATTTTTAGCTCACAAATCTTTTTATCATTTAGGTGGGTTTCTTGCAGTCTGCTTTGTGTTGATCTTGTTTTATAACCCATCCTACCAGCCTACATCTCTTATGTGGGGCATTTAGTTCATTTGCATTCAAGGTTAATATTGATAGGTGAGGTTTTTTTTCTGTTGTAACGTTAATTATTACCTAGTTCTTTTATAGTCTTGATTACTTATGATTACTGCTAGTTTTGTATTTTCATGTTTTTTTTTTTTTTTTTTTTTTTATGGTGAGTACTACCTTTTTGTTTCCATGTTTAAAACTCTGTTGGGCATTTCTTTTTTTTCTTTTTTGAGACGGAGTCTCGTTCTATCGCTCAGCCTGGAGTGAAGTGGCGAGATCTCAGCTCACTGCAAACTCTGCCTTCTGGGTTCACGCCATCCTCCTGCCTCAGCCCCTCGAGTAGCTGAGACTACAGGTGCCTGCCACAACGCCCAGCTAATTTTTTTGTATTTTTGGTAGAGACAGGGTTTCAACGTATTAGCCAGGATGGTGTCAATCTCCTGACCTCGTGATCCATCTGCTTCAGCCTCCCAAAGTGCTGGAATTACAAGCGTGAGCCACCACACCTGGTCGGGCATTTCTTATAGGACTAGTCTAGTGGTTAAGAATTTCCTTAGTATGTGCTTGTTTGGGAAATTATTTATTCCTTCTTCACTTATGAAACTTAGTTTAGCAGGATACAAAATACTTGGTTGGCATTTTTTTCTTAAGAAGACAGAAAATAGAACCTCAATCTCTGGTTTATAAGATTTCTGCTGAGAAATCTGCTGCTGGTGTGATAGGATTTCCTTTATAGGTGATTATTAGATGCTTCTTTCTTGCTGCTTTTATGATTTTTCCCTCATATTGAGTGTGAATTGTCTGATGATTATATGTGCTGGTGAAGTTTATCTTTCAATGTATTTTCTAGGAATTATCTGAACTTCTTATATCTGGATGTCTAAGTCTCTACCAAGACCAGGGAAGCTATCCTAATTTCCTCAAATATGTTTTCCATCGTTTTTACTTTTTCTTGTTCTCCCTCTGGAATACCTATACCTCAGAGATTTGGATATTTTATAGAATTCAATTTTTCTCAAAGGCTTTGTTTTTTAAGAATTTATTTATTTTTTACTTTTTTTGACTGGGTTAATCAAAAGACCTGTTTTCTAGCTTTGGAATTCTTTCTTCTGCTTGTCTCACCTAATCACCTATTGTTAATGCCTCCATATGTGTCTTGTAATTTTTCGATATATATATTTTTTTGTTTTCAGAAGTTCTGTTTGTTTTGTTTGTTTGTTTCAAATTACGTAACAAGTTGTTTGCTCTGCATCTTTGCTTTTACCATAAATGGAGTATGGAGCACTCAAGTTGTCATCTAATAGAATTTTAAAAATTGAGTTTAATCATAGATCACAATATGATGTAATCGAACACCATTTATAAAACAGAATTTCCTCCATTTCCACCATTTCTTATATTTGTAAACCAAATTTATCTGTGTGTATACAAAAAGTAATTAAAAATGGAATATTATTACAAATGGTATGATAATAGATAGTATTCTTCTATGGATGTACAAACTATTTTTAAAATGTAGTTCATTTGTATCTCACTATAAGACATATTCACAATAATTCAATTATCTTTAATTTTTAAATTTGAAGAATAAAATATATTTCGATCATTTTAAAACTTACAATCAAATCTAAATATTCAGAAATACCATTTTAACTACAGAGAGAAAATTTGCTCTATACTTTTAATTTCAGGATATATTTTTGCTGTAGTAAAACTGTAATGAAATTATTAATAATCTTCACTTATAAAGATATTTGATTTGTTTAAATTATAAAGAAGTTGAATGGAAATGTAAGTTCATAAAAAGTATCAGAAGATAAGCTATTTGATTGTACAAATCCACTTAGTCAAGAATTTCTAAATGAATATTGGTGGGTTTTTGACTCTTATGGTATTCAGATTCCACTTGTTATATTTAGCATATTAATGAAAGATTTTTAAAATACATTAATATTATAATATGAAAGTTATATCATTTTTAACTTAAAATTTTAAAAATTTATATGCCAGCTTAATAAATATGTGAGAGAAACTATTTATTAGAGTTAGATGTGGAAATATTTAGAAGGTAATTATTATAACTATTCCAAAATGTTATGTGACAGCTAAAACATATAACAATTATTTAAAAGAAAGAAAAAGTCTCCACAGACAACCTATTTGAACTGATTTGTGAAACAGAGGTATAAGTTATTCAGAAGGAAGCAAGGACATAAATTTAAATCTGGCTGAAGAACATGTGCAAAAACACAGGGTGTGAAACAATTTGGTCAATTTTAGAAGTGGTAAGTTAATATATTTATCCAAAAGTCCCATAAGTGGCACATAAAAGACAGTGCAGAAAAGATAGGAGCAAGTTAAGAAGGACATTTGCTGACATTAACATATTATGGGCCTAATAGGGGGTTATTAAAAATTTTACCTTAATGAGTAACATCAGATTTTTTGTGTTAGAATAATTACTCTTTTTGTCATAGGAAAAAAAACATATGTATTTAAGAGAAAAAGACTTAAGGTTTAAAATCAAGCAATAGACCTGAAAAATAATGAGGACATGAACTAATAAAATTTTAGAAGAAATATGCTATAATGCTAAGGTATAGAATAAAGACAGACAGACATAATGTGGACAAAATTTGTGGAAAATTGATCTACGTGGATAGATGATGAAATGTAGACATCTGTCTTTAAGCATTTCAGCATATTAATTCTCTTAACAGAATTTTAAAGGAATATACTTTGATATGGCATTTTATTCCTTTTTATACACTGAAAATTTACACACTGAAATTTTAAGGTCCACTAAAAATTCAGGAAGAAATGCTGAAAAATAATTGGAAATTTTTATCTGTAGCTTAGAGAATGGGTCATAGTTGGAGGTGGTCATGATTAATTTTATGTGTCATCTTGCCTGCAAGAAAGTTTTCTCAGATAGCTGAGAAAACATTGTTTCTGGATGTGTCTGTGAGAGTGCTTCAAAAAGAGATTGCCGTTTAAATTGGCAGACTAAGTAAAGCAGATCCACTCTCACTAATCTTATTAGTTAACCTCCGTTCTATTGAGCCTGAATAAAAATAGAACAAAAAGGTAGAAGGAAAGGCAAATTATTTCTTTCTCCTTAATCTAAGATCTCTCTCTTCCTCTGCCCCCAGACATTAAGATTGGTTCTCCAGTCTTTGGACTTTAGGACTTACACCTGAACTGTGCCGCTATCAGAGACGCACCTCCCCAGACTGGGAGTTGCAGCATTGGCTCCCCTTGTTCTCATGCCTTCAGACTCAGACTAAATTACACCACTGATTTTCATGGTTCTCCAGTTTGGAGAGGGAAAAACATGGGACTTCTTGGTTTCAATTGCATGAGCCAATAATAAATCTCTCTGTCTTCTTCTCTCTATCTCTGTCTCTCTCTCTATATATGTATACACACACAATTATATACATAAACAGACACATAATTTTTTCATATTATATATAATTTGAAATTATATCATATAATATGAAAAAATTATGTATATGTATATAATTTTATATATATGAAAAATTATGTATATATCCTCTATTGATTCTGTTTCCATAGAGAATCCTGACCGATATAGAGGTAAAGTCATGAAGCCCTAAGACACAGGTACACATTAAGTAGCTAGAATGAGAAATTGTCCAAAAAGAAATGATCAGTAACAGGAATATTTATGGGTAGGTGGAGGGCAAAGAATAATCAGAACTCAAAGAAGAATTATAGAAATTTATAAAAATAAAGTAAATGGTATTATTAAAGCAAAAATATGAGAAAAAGTAATGGATAATGACATGTTGAAAAAGTTAAAGTAAGAAAACAAATATAAAGTATTTTTTCCATGTAGAATTTATCAATTCACTGGTGATCTAGCAAGAATTGTCAGCTTGTAGAAAGAGCTGAATATTGCAGTGAACCCAGAAAATAAATGAAGTTCAGTGCTTAAAAAGAAGAAATCCATTTTTAAAGTTTTTATTGTAAAAAAAAAAAAAGTGAGAAGATTAGAAGAAGTAGTCAAATTATTATTTTTAAGTTATTTACTAAGAATGAGACTTACCAATGTTTAAAGGATAAAGGTAAGGGCCCAAAGTAAAGGGAAAAATAGATGTTATAGGAGTGAAAATAGATTATTTATGGGCCATTTATAGGAAAATATATTATTCAAGATATTCAGGAGGAATAGCACTTAAGGGTATTGGCGGAAGTGTTTGATGCTCAGGATCAAATCCTGGTTCACTTCTCACTAACTGTGTGATTTGGGCAGGTTACTAAACATAGGCTTGATTTATAAACTGGAGATAGTAACAATTATATCTTCTACAATTACCATGAATATTAATGTGCCCAGTAATGTAAACTAATGGAATCAAGGACCAACAAACAGGAAATATTCCATAAGTGTAAGTTTTAGTAGATGTAAAAAATTTGAATTTCTGGTTTACAAAACTATAGAGTAAGTGGACCTCAGCTAAGTAGGACAGCAGTTTGACTATAAGAGCTTTATTAACATTAGATGATATTCATGAAAAATGACAAAGATGCATTACTTTGTTTAATTTTCTGCAAAACAAAGAGATTGTCACCTACTGGTGGAGAAGGCAAATGATTAGATTCACCCAAGTGGAAGGCGTAGAAGATATGTGGACTAGTATAACAAAAACTTGAGGGAGGATGGGCTAAAGACCTGTTAAAATAAGACTCTTTCTTGTTTATGAAAAGAAGCACCTGTTTAAAGTCAGAACTAGCAAATCCTATTCACATATCTGTCTTGTGAGGTCTCTCCCTCGGCCTTTATATGTTTATGCCAAAAGGAGAAGGAAAATTGTTGGGGAAAGAAAAAGTAAAAATGTGTACAGCAACAGGAACTTTCAATCATTCTTGGTGGAAATGCAAAAAGGTGCAGCCACTTTGAAAGAGACTTTGCTAGTGTCTCATAAAACTAAACACACTTTTAACCTACCTTCTAGAAACCACACTCCTTCGTATTTTCCCAAAGTTGAAAACTTCTGTCTGCACAAAACTCTGCACATAGTTTTATAGAATCTTTAGTCATGATTGTTAAAACTTGGAAGCAACCAAGATGTCTTTTAGTAGGAAAATGAATAAATAAACTGTAGTACATCCAGGCAAAGGAATATCATTCAGTGCCAAGAAGGAATGAGTTATCAAACCCTAAAAAAATACATGTAGGAAACTAAGTAAAAGCAGCCAATATGAAACGAAAAAACAAACAAACAAAAACTACATAATGTATGATTACAATTGTATGACATTCTGGAAAAGGCAAAACTATGGAGACAATAAAAAGATCAGAAGAGTGAGAAGTTAAGTGACGGAGGGATGAAGAGACAGGACGCAGGATTTTTAGGACAACGAAACTACCTGTATGAGACTATAGTGATGAATACATATTATTACACTTTTGTTTTGTTTTGTTTTGTTTTGCTTGTTTTTTGAGATGGAGTCTCGCTCTGTCACCCAGGCTGGAGTGCAGTGGCGCGATGTCGGCTCACTGCAAGCTCCGCCTCCCAGGTTCGCCATTCTCCTGCCTCAGCCTCCCAGCTGGGACTACAGGCGCCCACCACCGCGCCCAGCTAATATTTTTTTTTTTTTTTTTTTTTTTTTTTTTTTTTTTTGGTGGAGACGGGGTTTCACCGTGTTAGCCAGGATGGTCTCAATCTCCCGACGTCGTGATCCGCCCTCCTCGGCCTCCGAAAGTTCCGGGATTACAGGCATGAGCCACTACGCCCTATCATTATTACATATTTGTCCAATCCCATAGAACGTGCAACACCAACAGTGAACTCTAACGTAAATTATGGATCTTCATTGATAAAGACGTACCAACCTGGGTTCATCAATTGCGGAAAATTTGCCACTCTGCCAGAGAATATTGATAATTGGGAGACTATGCAAATTTGGGGAGAGTGGGTATACGAAAAATCTCTGTAACTTCCTCTCAATTTTTCTGTAAACTTAAAACTGCTGTAAAATAATTTATTAAAAATAAATTGAAAAAGAAAAGAAACATTGGCTTAATAAAAGCTCAGAAAAGAGAATGTTTTAAGAATACGTGTATGAAATATGATATCAAATATTATGGCAGTATTAAGCAGCATGAGCCTGAGAAATGTCCACTGGATAAACACACAAGATAATAGGTGATACTGGCAAGAGCTCTTTGGGGAGAATCGTGTAGTGGTTGGTAGAGTGATGTGGAGAGAACAAGTAAGGATACAAGAACATATAAAAATAGTAGTGGTAGACAGATTGAAGCAAAGAGAATGAATGAGGATATAAGACAATATAAAAATAATGGCAAGTGATTCAAGAAATTACATTGTGAGAAGGAACAGAGAAATGTGGCAGCACATTAAGAAAATATTAGATTCATTGAAGCTTCTCTCTCTCTTCTCTTTGGCTCTTACTATACGCATGCAAGCACATATGTGTGCATGGATGTGAGTGTGTATTTGTGTTTTTGTGTTTAATGGGAAATATTTGATGTTTTAAGAAGCAAAGGTGGGTTGAAATGGGCACACATGGCCTTTTGGAACACTTGTATACTAACTTCCACCTTTAATTGAATGCATAAGGAAGAGCTATAAAATGCAGCATTTTGATATCAATAATAAAGACAATATGAACAGTAATTATTATAGAGGGCTGCCTACATCTGGTCACAGACAAAATGGCCTTACACATAGTAACTCGTTTAATATCTGCAATAAATCTTAAAGTCAGTGATACTAAGCTTATTATGCTGAGGAGGAAACTTAGGTGCAGAGCAGACATATAACCTTCCTATAGTCACTGGTGGAATAGGTGGTCTAGCTAATACTTTGTTCCAGACTGCAGGACCCCAGAGTCTGTGTCCTTAAATACCACAATATGCTGCCTCTGTCAGAATATTTTGTGAAACTATAGGGTACGAGTGCAATTTTGTGACATACACAGATTGTGTAGTAGTTTAAATCAGGGCTTTAGGATATTCATTGTCCAAATAATGTACATTGTCCCTATTAAGCAATTTCTCATCACCCACTCCTCTCTAGAGATTTTAAGGCATACTTATTATTACTCACATGCCTTAGAATTCACTTTGGGAGGTGCTGACAATGATCAATAAGTCATAAAGAAGAAGACCCATGTCCTGGAGAATGGCTTAAGGTAGATAGCTAAGGGGAAGAATGCAGGTGATAGAAAAGAAATTAGTGCAGAAGATGTTACAAAAGTTAAAAAAATAATGGGGAAGGGTAGGGCTTGTAGAGATAAAGTTGTCATAAGAACAATCAATGAAAGGGTATATAATAGTATGATAGAAATCTTATTTTCTTTTTTTAGTGGAATTCTATATTCTATTTTAGCAGTTCACAAACAATGACTTAGTTTTATATTTCCATATTTTCTTCCGCATATGTTTTAGTTTGTTTGCATTGTTATAAATAAATTCCTGAGACTAGGTAATTTATTAAAAAAAAAAAAAGGTTTATTTTGTCTTTTGGCTCTATAGGCTGTACATGAAGTGTGGTGCTAGTATTTTCTTCTGGTGGGAGTCTCAGGAAGCTTACAATCATGATAGAAGCTGACCAGGGAGCAGGTGCATCACGTGGTAAGAGAGGGGGCAAAGAGCAAAAAGGAAGTTCCAGGGTCTTTGAGACAACCAGATCTCACGTGAATTCATAGAGTGAGAATTCATTCATTATTACCAAGATAGAACAAAGCCATTCATGAGGGACGTGCCCCCATGATGTAACCAACCCCCCATCAAGCCCAACCTCTAACACTGGGGATTAGATATCAACACAAGATTTCAAAGGAACAAACATCCAAACTGTAGCTAGGTTACCTTGGTTTGAAAAGTCAGTTATGTATTCTAAGTGCCTAGTTATCATGAACTTAGACTCTGAAAATAATGTGATATTTGTAGGAAATAAGATATTTCTTCATGATCTAGAAATTCTAATTTTATAGTAAATCCATTTGATTAAAATAATTGTGTGCTAGCCCTTAGCTCTTAGGTGTGCAGGCTATAGGAAGTTTTAGTTTAAATTGAGTTTAAATCTCTTTTTCCACATGAAACACATGTAAAACTCACTTCTTTAAAGAAAGTGGTCATTCAGAATGGGATGAACACTGAATCTTTGTGTAGCACTAGACTTGATATATATCAAAAGATATGTTCTCAAATCAGAGGGTATTTTGTAAATTGCAGTAACATTTTCCATAATCTGACTAATGTAAAACTCTGTGCCATGGTTCTTATTCAAAGGTTACAAATACGAAGATAACTTTTATTTATTTTTTTATTGAAAGAAATATTTGAAGTCCTTGCTTCAAACCCATTGAAAATAATTATCTGGTAGTTTGTCTAGGGATGTTTATAATATCAAAATATTTCCAGGTAAACTATGCACTCTCTTTTCCTTATTAAAAGATACTGCTAAGTAACACAAAGTAAAATGAACTTACTTGTAGGCCAGATACCTTGTCTAACCTCCAGCCCAACTGAATAACCCCTTTTTAATATTCTTGACAGACATCATATTACCTCTCATATAATTTTGTAGTTTTCTTATAGAACTAGTTATATATATCAATAGTTCAAATTTATAAAATTATTAGAGTTTATAAATGCTATATAGATGTAGTCAATCTATTCAACAATCCTGTGAAATGAGAAATTCATGGAAATTACCTCAATTTTTCAATTAATAAAATTAGTGGTATGGAGATTTATTGATTTTTTACCACATTAGGAAATATCAAGTGTCAGAGCTGGGATAAAATTCAAGCCTAAAGATATTACCATTACACCCCATATGACATTCCTGTGCATGAGGTGATCATAGAACAGTATTTCTCTCACCAACTTCAAGTCTTTGTACAACTCTGCTTTTCTTGGATCCATCAGCATTTCTGTCTTCACCAGTTTTCTGACTCTTATGCAGTCTAATTTTATTTATTCAATTCTTAACAGAAATGTGATTTTCTTGAATATTGACCCAAGGAGTTTAGGTGACCTTCTTATATAATACCTTTTGCTCTCCTGTCATGAAACTTACTAAAGTTGCTTGAATTATGGTTAGTGTAATGACCCCTCATCTTTGAACACTAACATCTCTTAATCTACATTGACCATGTCTTACTTTCTCACTGTAAACTTTCTATCTTTTATACTCAGCTAATTCCGTGTAAGAAATTCAACAGCAAATGGCTATCTGTTGAATTAGTCAATGAATAAAAGGAGGACATTTTTATTTTTTAGTTAATTTTTATAATAATTCAAGATAGTACTCCCCATCTCTCCAATTCCTTAAAGTAAACGCTTTTAAATTTGTTTGATTTTTAGCCAGATTTTAAAAACAAATGCATGATACCGAGTTGACTAGTTAGATCCTGTGGGCTTTCTTTTTAACCTGAAGGGCTCAGAACTGATTTTGCTATAGTTCATTTTATCTCAGTAGGGCTGACAACTACCTTACTACTGCTTCTTTACTTCTCCACTTTAATATGGACACTTAAATTGTATTAATTCTAAGTCAAAATTTCCTTTCTGACAGCCCTGTCATCACACTAACTTATTTTCCACTTGTAGTCAACTGAAACTCCAGGTCTTTTTCACTTAAACTGTCGGATATTCACAACTCACCTGTCTTGTATTTCTGCATTTGGTTTCTGAATCTAAGTAAATCAATAAATTAGATAATGAATTATTCAATATTGCCAGTGGCTCATATTGCTTGTCTTGTTTTCTACTCTAAAAACATCTGGTGATATTTGTTGGTGAATTTTGAATATGGTTTACCTTCACATTTTTTTTTTCTATTGCTGCTGCAGTCATAAAAGATAGAATGTGTACTGAGGTACCAAATGCTTCACTTCTACTTTCGCTTTGCCAGAGACTGGAAATATGGACACTTCCCTTTCTAAACTGTTCACTCATCCCAGAACCCTCCTGTTTCCATTTGAAGCTTTCAATAGCTTCCATAGCTCTGACTGCCTTTTTTTTTTTTTGAGACAGAGTTGCTCTGTCACCCAGGTTGGAGTGCAGTGGTGCAATCTCGGCTCACTGTAACCTCTACCTCCTGGGTTCAAGCGATTCTCCTGCTTCAGCTGCCCAAGTAGTTGGGATTATAAGTGCCCGCCACCACACCCAGCTAATTTTGTGTTTTTAGTAAAGACAAGGTTTCACCATGTTGGCCAGGCTGGTCTCAAACTCCTGGCTTCATGTGATCCGCTTGCCTTGGCCTCCCAAAGTACTGGGATTACAGGCATGAGCCACTGTGCCTAGCCTCTGACTGCCTTTAATGAGAGGCAAATTCATGAGAATTCTAAAACTGTTATTCTTACAATTTATACATGATTTTTAAACTGTTTTTATTAAAGGATTTTTTACTTCTAAATAAATGCTTATTAGTACTTGAATTATAAAATAAAAATTTTTGTTCAACATAACATGTTTTAATGCTAGATATCATACTTATGTAATAGATAATATCACCTAAAAATAAATATGTGTATAGTAAACTTTAATTATTTTTCAGTATTAGTGTTGATTGCTATGTGAGTGTAATATATTCCTGTTATAATTTAGTATTTAAGTCCCTTTGTATGAAATTTTTAAAAAACGGCAAAGAACCAGCCAGTAAATAATAGTCATTGCTCTTTCTCTAGCTCACTACTGATATAGAAAACAAACAAACAGACAAAATTTAAAAGCTTAGTTTCTTCAAAAATTCTTATAATGTGGAGTGGATAGAATATTTAGTGATTTAACTAGGGGGTTCTTGATGGGGATTTTCACTTCAAATTAATGCCTTCACTATATTTCTACAATTTCTATGAATGTCTCTCTAACTCTCTCTTTTCTCTCTGTATCAATATGTTTGTTTATGTCTATGCCTATATATGTATCTCTGAAAAAGTAGGACAAATTTGTGTCTGATTATAAAACAGTATATGTATCACAGTTGCAAGATGCACATTTGACTTTAATGAAGAAGAAAAATAGCAGTATCAACCATTCATTGAGAAATGCAAATGGGCTACATAATCACAAGACTCATCAAACTACCAGGAGAATACAGGGACGTGAATCTTCTGGGAAGGACTTCTTTATAATGAAATTGTGTCTCTTGTTTTGTTTGTTTGTTTATTTTTGAGACAGGGTCTTGCTATGTTGCCCATGCCAGAGTGCAGTGGCACAATCAAGGTTCACTGCAGTCTCTGTCTCCCAGACTCAAGTGATCCTCCCACCTCAGCCTCCAGAGCAGCAGGGACTACAGGTGCGTGCCACCATGCTGGCTAATAATTATTTATTTATTTTTTTTAGTGTAGACAAAGTCTTACTATATTGCTCAGGCTGGTCTCTAACTCCCAAGCTAAGGCAATCTTCCTGTCTTGGCCACTCTGAACCCAGTTTGTTTGCTTTATATGTCTTTATAATCTTAGCAGCCTCTTAATTATGGAAACACAGTGAGAAAGACAGAAGTAACTTCAGTACTAAGTATATGTCTGAATATTGCATGATACTGAGGAGTATTTTGTACTGCTTGCATTAAGTAATACTAAGTATTTTCGTGTTTCCTAAACACAAAGTTGATGATTTCTCAGTTTAGGAAAATCCACAGCAAACGCATTCTCCCTATTAGATCTGAATACAGTAATTACAAATCACGTCCTCATGGAGATGAAGGGAGGGCTGTGCCTGGCTATCTGGCTCTTCTCATTACTTCTCTCACTTTTCTCTTTCCCAACTCTTATCTTGTCCATTAACTCTCTGATATGGGGAGTAGGCAGCTCCAAAGTGGCTTTCTTTTTGTCCAGAACTCCCATTGTCCATATTTTTAATTTCTCAATGTTTGCGTCCCTGTATTTCACCTAAATACTCACACTACCAGTGAATATCCTAATAAAAAGAGGTATTATTGTAACATTTTTTTGTTGGAAGAGAGGTCAACATTGCACAGTGGGAAGTGCTTTAGAATACGTCTAATATGTATTAAAACAGCACTTTCATGACTTTCTTATTTTGTAACCATAGAGGAATATCTTAATATTATTGGCCCTTATTTTCTTTATTTTCTAAAACGAATAGGAACTAATTAGCTTGTTAGTTAAAATTAAATATACTTGTTACATAATTAACATTAAGAATATGTAAGTTAACCTTAATATCACATCCCCAGGCAGTTTTAAACGAAGCTAATGAACCCTTTGATCTGCACGACCATCTTGTATACTGGCCTTTCTGAGGTAGTATTGTAGCAATGTATGCATATAGTTATCTGCCTCCATAAAACTGAAAATGGTTTTTCCTAACAATTAGTTGAGATAGTTATCTCTTTCCAGTTGAAATTTTCCTCTCTTAGAATTTCCCTAATGCTTATTGACAATAGAATGGGATTGGAAATTTTGCAGATCTGACTAAGGATGAGTTTTGTTGGGGATATACTTAGTTTACATTTAGTAAATTTTTTTATATTTAAATGGTATGCAGATGCATTTTAATCAAACTAGGTTATTGATGGTGTCTGATATGTAAATGGCTTCAATAAATACTTCTCTTCCCAAAGTATTAAATCACTTTACAGTGTGATAAGAGGGTACAGACTTAGTGATCAGATATCATTCTAAATGTGTTATTCTCCTCCATTACTCTAGCAGTAATGGAGGAGAAAAAAAATTTGAAATACATAAAGCCAAGAAGCAATCTAAAAAATTATTCCAAACATCAACCTGAAATTCTCTATAAAATAATTTGCTTTGTAAAACAATACTAGCTGGAGCATCCAGGAGAAGAGTCAAAATAAGAAAACAAAAACATAATTCATGAAAGAGGTAGAATATATTAGTATCTTTTTCATTCCTCTGCAATACGCACACAGAAACACATACTACATATGCATGGGTGTGCGTGTGTATGGGCACGTATTGTCAGACTGTTGAAAATCAGTTTTCATTGATTTCCATTGAAAAGAAAAGTTCTTCCTTTTTAGGAGAAACTAATGTCTTTCCTTTTTTAATTGGAATTTTTCAAAATTGAATTTATTAGAATGACAGTTTATATTTTAACTACCCAGAATATACTAGAGAAAAAGCAAGCTTCTATGTCCGTGAAGTCATGTCTTGAGCATCATGAATCATCACATTATTTCTTCAATTACCTGAAGTATGTTTAATTTATTAGGAAACTGCCAAAATGCCTTTCAACATGGCAGTACCAGTTTGCATTCCTATTGGTGATGAATGAAGTTTCTATTGTTCGTTATCCTCATCAACATGAGTTATTGTCAGCATGTTGGATTTTGGTCATTCTAATGAATGTGTAGTTGTACCTCTGTGAAGTTTTATCTAGTTATTTTAACCCACAATTTCCTTTCCTTTCCATTAATTCTTCAAACGAAGTCACATACTGCAGTTCTATGGGCTGAATCAACTTACAAGATTTTTTTGTGTGTGAGTGGGGACACATTGTTTAAAATATTTTAGTTTGAATTTCTTTCAACGAAATGAACTCTCAAGTTCAACACCATTCTCACCACTACTTACTGTTTTTTAATCACCTCAGTTTCCTAATTTCATTCATCTGCTGTGTCCTTAAAGAAATGTGAATTTAAAACCACTGCAATTCACTCGGGCTTTAATGCAGTGGGTATTGTTAGTTACTGTCTTAGAGTTCTCCAGAAAAACAGAACCAATAGGATGTATCTTCATGGAGAAAGACATTTATTTTAAGGAACTGACTCATAGTTGTGGGAAAAATTTAAGATGCAGATCATTAGAAAATTCTGGTAGAAGTTGGCCGGGCCAATGGCTCACGCCTGTAATCCCAACACCTTGGGAGGCCGAGGCGGGTGGATCACCAGATCAAGAGATCCAGACCATCTTGGTCAGCATGGTGAAACCCCGTGTCTACTAAAAGTACAAAAATTAGCTGGGCGTGGTGTCACCTGCCTATAATCACAGCTACTCAGGAGGCTGAGGCAGGAGACTCGCTTCAACCAGGCAGTCACAGGTTGCAGTGAGCCCAGATGGCGCCACTGCACTCCAGCCTGGGGACAGAGCGAGATTCTCTCTCTCAAAAAAAAAAAAAGAAAGAAAGAAAGAAAAAGAAAAAGAAAAAAAGGCTCGGTGCAGTGGCTCACACCTGTAATCCCAGCACTCTGGGAGGCTGAGGCAGGCAGATCATGAGGTCAGGAGATTGAGACCATCCTGGCTAACACACTGAAACCCCATCTCCGCTAAAAATACAAAATAAATAAATAAATAAATAAATAAAATAAAATAAAATAAAATAAAATAAAAATTAGCCGGGCGTGGTGGTGGGCCCCTGTAGTTCTAGCTACTTGGGAGGCTGAGGCAGGAGAATGGCATGAACCTAGGAGGCAGAGCTCGCAGTGAGCAAAGATCGCACCAGTGCACTCCAGCCTGAGCAACAGAGCGAGAGTCTGAAAAAGAAAGAGGAAGGAAGGAAGGAAGGAAGGAAGGAAGGAAGGAAGGAAGGAAGGAAGGAAGGAAGGAAGGAAGGAAGGAAGGAAGGAAAGAAGGAAGGCAGGCAGGCAGGCAGGAAGGAGTCTTAAGTTGAAGGCATTCTAGAGGCAGAGTTTTTTTTTGTTTTGTTTTGTTTTGTTTTTTGAGACGGAGTCTCGCTCTGTCGCCCAGGCTGGAGTGCAGTGGCGCGATCTCGGCTCACTGCAAGCTCCGCCTCCTGGGTTTACGCCATTCTCCTGCCTCAGCCTCCTGAGTAGCTGGGACTACAGGCGCCCGCCACCGCGCCCGGCTAATTTTTTGTATTTTTAGTAGAGACGGGGTTTCACCGTGGTCTCGATCTCCTGACCTTGTGATCCGCCCGCCTCGGCCTCCCAAAGTTCTGGGATTACAGGCGTGAGCCACCGCGCCCGGCAAGGCAGAGTTTTTTAAATGTAAGTAATATTTTATACTGATAGTCTAAATTGTTTAACAGATAACCCTTACCAAAATGCTAGGGGATCATTAATAAATGCAATTATATAATACTATCTTCTAAGAAAAATGATTACATATGCTATATGCAAAATTATACTTATTTAGATTCTTAAACCATCTGGCAATGGTACATATTAAAATAGTTTTCCATACAATTAATTTAAATGGAGAGAAGAAAAAAATTCAAATTAAGAAATGATTTTAGGCATCTTTTCAAAATCAAAGTATATAAAATATTAATAGCTTATTATTTAATACCATATTTCATTTTTTCTTGTCTTTATATTTGTCTCTAAAATATTCAGACATCATGTTAGTATAACTAATAGTTAAAATCCTGATAAACTCAATAAACAAATCTCTCTAAACCATTGTTAACCAGTTAGTAAATAGTCTTAGCAGATGATTTATTAGTTGAGCAAGGAATACCCAACCAGGCAAATACATATCAATATTCTATTCTATGGCTTACTTTTCAATGGTTAGCTCATTAACATTATATATATATATATATATATATATATATATATATATATATATATATGGGCTGGGTGTGGTGGCTCATGCCTGTAATCCTAGCCCTTTGGGAGGCTGAGGCGGGTGGATCACCTGAGGTCGAGAGTTCAAGACCAGCCTGATCAACATGGAGAAATTCTGTCTCTACTAAAATACAAAAAATTAGCCAGGCATGGTGGTGCATGCCTATAATCCCAGCTATTCGGGAGGCTGAGGTAGGAGAATCGCTTGAACCTGAGAGGCAGGGGTTGAGGTGAGTAGAGATCGCAGTTGTACTCCAGCCTGGGCCAAAAGAGTGAAACTCTATCTCAATAAACAAACAAACAAAAGATACATGTATCTTGCATAAACTTGTTCAGAAGTGCATATGATTTTTCTGAGAATTGGATTACATATAAACTATTGTTTATTACTGAATATTTTAGTCATCTTCATGTTTCTTTAGAGCAATATAACAAAAAATTCCATATCCATATAATATGCAGCCAAATGCTTTTACATATGCATTTTATTATATAATTATGCAAGTTATTTCATTATACATGTTAAATACAGAAAATTAAAAATAATCACAAAATAAAAATACTTGGAAAAGCAATTGTTTGTGACTTGAAGTTTCCAATTAACTTCGACACATACCGGCAAATGACTTCCTGTTTTTTTTACTGTGTTTCTGGTATTTTACTCCTAAAATAGTTACATAAAATTCTACTGATTCTTATTTTTCTAATTATAAATCTATTCAACCTTTTTGTCTATGTTACTCATATATTCTTTTCTCAGGTAACACCCTAATACCTCTCAGCCATTTGATTAAATAAATCCCCTCAGCTCACTTGTATGCTATTATAGTTGCAGTAGTTTAATGTACTGATTTCTGAAATCTTGTTTGTTGAACCCATTTTGTTTCTCCCCAATCCACAGAATATTAAGCCAGAAAAAGAAATGTTAGCTTGATCTTGATCAACTTAATCTAGAATTTATCATTTTTATTCAAAATGGTTTTACATGTACATAGTGTTGTCAACATATTTATGGTCATAAGAAATATAAATTTCAACAATTGCTAATTGCATATTCTATAAAAAGAACCTCATTATCTGTTATAATTTTATACTTCATTAAAGCTTTTTTTTGTGTGTATTATACTCTTTCTCATCATCAAAGAGTATCTGAAGCTCATTAACTATCTTGAAATGACAAATTACTTTCTTTCTTTGACTACAAGTTTCTCTCCTTTTTATCAGTAAGTGTTTTCCTTTCAAGATTACACTTAATCTTTTTTACCCTTTAAATGATTTACTTCTTAAGTAACATGAACAACTTTATAATTAAATGTTTTGACAAGAAAAAAGCTGATCTGTTTTGCTGAAGAGGATATAGATTGGCCCACTATATAAAAAGTTTAAAAAGTTTTTATCCCTAACAGTACAGAAATGGAAATAAAAGGAATATTATGAATACAAAAACAATCTTTAAGCTTAATACAAATGCTTTTAAGGATTCTAAATTTTAATGGATTTAAGAATTTCGTATTTATTTATTTTATTATGGTTAAATCACATAGCTGAACTCTCTTCCACTAATAACTGTGAAGAATATTACCATACCTAAGTCATTTAAATATGGGAAAAACAGTTCTGCTGTGGTGTCAGTAAGTGATAATTAGTCTTCCTGTTCACAGAATTTTGCATTATACACTTTCAAGGTTGAATTTTGTGTTGATCTCAATAGCAATGTAAACGACTAAATATACCAGATTTCACAGAGCAGATATCACATATGGGATGGCTGCCAAGTGAAAACCACTTAGGTTCCAAGCTCCATGATGAGCTGTGGGATATAGACCTGTCACTGATGAGCAACTCAATCTCTTCCATATTTGTAAATAAAAATAAGGGCACAGATATAATTCATGACAGTGGGAAATTAATTTCATTTTGTATTGGCGGAGCGTTGCTTTTACAAACTTACTTTTACTTTTTAATCACGTCAGTCTCTATTTTACTGCTTGTGAAGAGTGCAATTAATGCAGATTTTACTGAAAGACATACTTATTAATAAGCAGTTAAATAGCCTTCAGGAATACTCAAATGATTTTTTTAAAGTATAATGTTTAAAATTATATGCCTCTAAAATCTATATAATTTTACATTATGTAATTTAAGATAGTTTTAGCATTTTGTGTATACACAGACACATACAATTCTGCCAGTGTATAGCATAAAAATTGATTATTTTACTTTCAAATAATGCACTCTTTATAAATGAATATGATATTAAAATATACCTACTTTTTTCTAGTTTTGATGAAATAATTTAATCTAGATTTAAGTTCATTTTGCAAAATTGATGTAAGATAAGGCATGATATACCAACAAACTCAGAAAAAGAAATTTTTACAGCAACTGCTTTTACAAACTTCTGAGAATTTCTTAATGACTGAAATTTTATGAGACAGCAAATCTAAAGTGTTTAAGTATCAGAAAATTTTAATTCAGCAAATTAAATATATTTTGTTATACAGGTCACCAGAAATTTTTAAATCTGCCCCCCAGGTGAACAGAATTAGATTGATTTTCTTTTTCTTTTTTTTTTTTTTTTTTTTAAGACGGCGTCTCGCTCTGTCGCTCAGGCTGGGGTGCAGTGGCCGGATCTCAGCTCACTGCAAGCTCCGCCTCCCGGGTTTACGCCATTCTCCTGCCTCAGCCTCCGGAGTAGCTGGGACTACAGGCGCCCGCCACATTGCCCGGCTAGTTTTTTTGTATTTTTTAGTAGAGATGGGGTTTCACCATGTTAGCCAGGATGGTCTCGATTTCCTGACCTCGTGATCAGCCCGTCTCGGCCTCCCAAAGTGCTGGGATTACAGGCTTGAGCCACCACTCCCGGCAGATTGATTTTCATGCTTATGTAATACATGGAAGTTCAGTCTGTGTATGGCTGTATGCACGTAAGTAGGTAGGTAGTATGCATGCATTTTTATTATATAATAAGCAACCATAAAATCAACACAAACTCAAAGCTAGAAATGTGTCAATATCTACTTCTAGCTATTCTTTTCATCTACTTTTGATTGTTATTCTACCTCCCTGCTTATAACTAGATAGTCCATATCTTGAGCTTTTTATACCTAGAGATACTTCATATCTTGATTTTTTTTTGTTTTCATTGTTTCTTTTCATATTGTAAAAAGTGTTGTTACATATACGCTTATGTCTGTACAATTCTTGTTTAGATCTTGTTTCTGGATATTGTATAAAAAGTCATCTCCTGGGACTTGCTTATTTCATCTCAATTATAATTAGTTTACTGTTAACTTATATCCATATTGTATCTATGAAGCTGTGGTCCATTCATGCCCATATTTAATATTACATTGTATAAATATGTCCCAATTTATCTTTGGTTTTCTGACTTTTATCTATTAAAAACATTGATATAATCAGCATTATTATTTTCTTTTTCTTTCAAATATTGTATGGCCATATGTTTAGTCCTTCATAAATAAACATATTGTTAGATTTTTAAAAATCTCATGTGATAATTTCTTTCTCTTCGCTAGTATGTTTATTGAATTGAAATGTATGTATGTATATATGTATGTATGTGTTCTCCAATGTTGTAACTTGTTAATAAATTTGACTCCGTTTAACTACATATTTGTTTCTGGTTGGCTTTGGTTGGAGTGCATGCACATTATCATCAACTAAGTTTAAAAGAGGTGGTTTGCTTTCTCTGAACACATTGATCTCTCCCTAGACATGCTATTAAATTATAAGGTTTCTTATAATCAAAAAGATCTTATAACAGAGAAAACACAGCATTTCTGGTTATTTGCTATGACTTGCATAATAACAATGTATTTTTGGTTTTACCTTGATCAGTTTTCATATCTTTATTTGTCCCAGATGTTTTAACTTTTTTATGAGAGCAAGTTTCCAATAAAACTTGAAAATATTTTATGGATCCAACATTTTCCTGACCTTTCTAGGCCTCAAACCAGGTAGATCCATATTTAAATGTCAATATTTGATGTATTTCTCAGTTTACATACATTTTTCTCCCAGTTGGAATGATGGCATGCTGTAGAATGAAATCTCTATTTTAGAACATGGAATTACATGAAAGTGTTCAACTTGGAGGTAAAAGACAGGAGCAGAACATATCTTAAACATTGAATATCTGTGCCTACAATTTAGGCTGGTATAATTCCATGTATTTTAGAATACATGCTGGGTTATTTTCAGGCAATATGAACTCAGTGTCTTCCTCTTTACCTTATGAGTACAAGCATTTGTTCAAGGGCTACTACTTCATTCACTTTATTATATATCATTTTAGTCCATAAATCCCAAGATGCAGAGACACCAGCAACAAAATATTTATGTGCTTCACATATTATTTTAAATACACAGTCTGTTCCTTTTCTAATATCAAGAGCATTAATCTGCCTAGCACAAAAACACTTAAAATGTGGTTAAGTAAATATAATTATATATCATCTAACTGACAAAAATAATAATAAGCCAATTACTTAGCATTTACTTTGTGTTTTTATTTTTATTTAAAGCTAAGTTCTTTTAATGGACATTTATGCAAACCTCAGAATAGCCCTGTGGTCTTAATGTTAATATTAACCCTTTTCACTGATGAAGACATTTAGTCTTACATAGTAAATTACTTATTCAAGGTCATCCATGAGTAACCTATTTATTTAAAGATTTAGTCCAATTAATGTCAAAATTTAATCTCTCTATATATTCAAAACTTATTGCATCTTTCTCTCATCTCAAATATGATTTCTCACCACTCATTCTGTAGACCAGCAATGGTGGTTCCAGCTTGTAGTTTGATGTTCTCCCTGTTCCAATTCCTTTATCTCTTGATCTTTTGCCCCCTTCCTTTTGCCTCCTCTGATCTCAGGGCAAGAGATGAGTGATATAAAATATTGAAAATATAGAAATACAGTAATGAAGCAAACTTATACTAACTGTTTATTTAGTTTTATTTGTAGCTTTCTCTTTTCTCTCATGAGAGGCTACAATAACTGTCATTGGTCATGATTAACACAAATTTATCTAAAATTTCATAGGTTTTATTTAGCTCTGTTGGAAAGTTAATTGCCATGATATTTCTGGACATCTTGCATCAGCTTTTGTGCTGGACTAACTTTTCGAGAATGTTTGCATAGCAAACAGTTTTGGAAATAAGCATAGTATCTTCCTGCCTGTCAAAGAGCAAGTTTGTTTACTGTCCTTTAAATTTGTTTAAATTTGTTGAAGGATAATAAAGATAATGTCTCCCTCCAGGGTAATATTTGGGCAAGCTTGCTAGATGCCGCCTTTAAAATATTGAGGTTTCCTAAACTTGGGGTTTCTCAGCTGTGACCCAAATCTACCATGTGTCTTTCATATAACTGAGTCTGCTCCTGTATTTCTCCCATAGGTGATAGGGGAAAGAGTCACTACTGATGTAAACATTGAGCTCATTCTCTCTGCTATGCCATGATAAACAAATCCCTTTGTTGCTAAGCCAGGAATCTCTTTTATCTGCTTCCATCTATGAAACCAGGGAAGGCTAACTTGTTAGGTTACAGAAAGAGTAAAAGTTCAACACCTTCAAAATTCTTAACAAGGTGCTTCCCCACTGACACATCTCTGGAAGGGTCGCTGTTGGGCAGAGTTCTTTAAGAAAACTGCAAGACCTGATCCTTTCCCCAAGTCATTCAGAGCAAAGGAACAGTCAGTTCTATAAAGCTCTGATAAGTTAGGTGTTCTCATTGCTGTTTCTCATCTACCCACCCATAAGGACATTGAACAACCACCTCCAGACTTCTTTGGGCAAAAGTTGGCATTATGTTCTATGACTCAGATCTTCATAAGGGGCATACCAAGTTCTCCCAATAACTATTCCATGCTCTGGTCATTTGCGGCGCTGGAGAGGAGATGGAGATATTGCAGTTCAGGTGGTATCCAGCTGTTCAGAAATGTGCTAGCATTTGCTTTTTCACTAAGATCTAACCTATTTAATGGTCCTACTTTAAATAACCCGTCAACTATTTGATTGTTACTGACCAATGAGATAAGAAACTTGTGATAATCAGTATATCTCTACACTGCTTCCGTCATTGGAAATATTTTCCTGTGGAAAATTAAAATTTCTTTTTGCAGGTCTCATTAACATGTGTCTCTTATCATCCTCACCTTTGAAATCATGACCAATACATTAAAATATAAGAATATGTAATAGCCAGTTGAGCTCAGATTCAAAGTCACAGAGAGGTAAAAAGGGCAGAAATCAGCAATTTTGGAGAGGTCTTAAGAGTAATTTATATCTAATCTATCATAACTAAATTAATCCAACATATGATGTCAAGATCTCTAAAACAATGCTTCTCATTATGTTTTCTTAATCTTTTCCACTCTGTTTGGAGCCAATGCTTTTAAAAATATGATACAAGTTAATTATTTGAAAAAGAAATTTAAAAATACATGAAGTACCATCTCAACATTTTTATCAATAGATTCAACAGACATAAAATTACTGTCACAATGATTACAATATTGTTTGGCATCAATTCCTATGCTAACTTGTGTGGTCAGTAACAAATACTTTATGAGGGAAATGAGTCTGTGGACTGCAATTTGAGTATGAGTCTGCCAAAGCATTTCTGGATGTTAATATTCAGTGACCCACATCATTCCTTATTGTGCAGAATAGTCCAAATATGAAGGTTTTTTTACAAGTCAAGTGACTGATCATTTTAAAATTTTGATTATAATTTGGACCACCCTTAATGCTTTATCCTTCCAATAACAGTGATATTTGTTATTTTAATAATTATTGGTATGTTGCTATTACCTCATATAGTTCACTAATAAAAGGGTATTAATTCACTTATATGTACACTGTGGTTTAATTTCTGTATCTACTGTTGCTAACTTGCTATTTTGTGGTATCATTTCAAATGCTTATACTAATTATTTGCAGAAAAAATAACTCTCTTTAAAAATTCTGTTCATCTGTATATACAACGTTATATTTCTGGATTCAAGAGCACATCTGGTTATTTGTTGTTGTTGTTGTTGAGACAGAGTCTCACTCTGTTGCCAGGCTGGAGTACAGTGGCATGATCTTGGCTCACTGCAGTCTCTTTCTCCCAGGTTCAAGCAATACTCCTACCCCAGCCTCCCGAGTAGCTGGGGTAGGAGTATTGCTTGAACCTGGGAGAAAGAGACTACAAGCGTGCGCCACCATGCCCAACTAATTTTTGTATTTTTAGTACAGACCGGGTTTCACCATGTTGTCCAGGATGGTCTCGATCTCCTGACCTCATGATCCACCTTCCTCGGCCTCCCAAAGTGCTGGGATTACAGGCATGAGTCACTGAGTCCAGCTGCCCATCTGTTTTTAAATGTTAATTTACCAACATGCACTGCAGTTTAAAAAGTAGAGATTTATGACTGCTCTTAGTATTCTGTAATAAAGTTTTCTTTCCCAGTAGTCAAAATCTTTTGGGAATTTGCATGATCTTCAGTGTTAACATAACTGGTTGGCACTAATGATTGCTAGTCATTTGATTCTATACTAAAGAACTTACATTTAAGCACAGTACTATCAGAATATTTAAAATGTAATTCATCTTTAATAACATTAATGAGCATTTAAAATCATGTTGCTCTTTTCTACTATTCTTTCTCACCACCATCAAGGATTTTATGGTTATTATTTTTTGCTTTACCCTCTAGTTCTGCAGCTAAGGAGCATTACATTTCATTTCTTTGTCGCATTTGAAATAATAAGGCTATATCAGTAGCACTAAGGAAACTATTCCAGATTTGATTAAATCCTTGCAGAGCGCAGCCAGCTTTCTTTTATATTTGTAGCTACTATCTCTGCCCACTTAATCCTCCTATGCCATCTAATTTCAAAATGTGATTGTCATTTGGAGATCCCTTTTATATATCATTCCTAACGGACCATCAGCTTTTCCATCAAAAAACCAATATGCACAAATGATGATCTCTTTGTAGTCCATGTGGCATATGATTTAGGTAATAACAAATAATCATAATTATTTTTTCTGCTGCTAGAAAGGATATAGTCTAAAATATGAGTTCTCTTAATGATTAAGTGTGTGTTTTTAAAATTCATGTTTTTATATCATTTCCAAATAGCATTCCTTAAAATTATACAGTTCAGTCATTCTAACAATATCTCTGCCACTCAACTAATATAGGATGTTAGCTACTTCTTAACACAAGGAACATGAATGTTATGTTGAATCAAGTTTCAATCTAAGTATTTGCATTTAAATTTGAGAATTTGCACATATTTTGGAACTATTTGAATAATTTATTCAATTATTTGCTTGTTAAACCAAGAAGTAAATTTTTGAAGTGCCTCTGGTGAATCCAAGGAAATAATATTGGTATACAGTTAACATTAGAAGGCACATACTAATACAATAGGCAACTGGTTTGTTTATTTGCTTGTTGTTTTGCTTCTGAGCTTTCAGTAACCCTTCCATTTATTTGGAATATTTTAATATATTAGACTGAATAAAGTCCCTTTCTTCAATTGAATGCATTAACCTACTTTTCTGGACCTTGAGTTATTCACTTAAGAACAGCAATGAAAGTATTCATTGCGTCAGTGGCACTGAGAGTCTATTTCCAGTAGAGCCAGCAGCTGCATCCTAAGGGACTGCTGCTCTATGTGCTGGGCTCTATCCTCCACTGCTCAGTCTCCACCAGCTCCTGACAGTTTTCTGATCTTGGTTTTTCAGCAGTCTCATGGACTCTATGGCATCTCTGTTAACAGAAAATAAAAATAAAAACAATAACAATTGAAACAATTTTTAAAAATCTCCCTCAAAGATCCTGATAGATGCAATCCAGAAATGGGATGGTGGTTCTAATCTAGTAAGTGTACAGAAGACTTCATACTTTCCAGCTCTTTGTTTTTTCATTCTAAGTGTGTGTGATTGGTCTGCAGGTCCGCGTGAGAGTTCCATCTGGCAAGAAGTAGTAGAAACAGGAAGGAACAAAGAAGGGACAAGGTGTCTTAAGGTTCCCAGAAAATCAGAAAATGCTACACTTCTATTCAAACTCCAGAGAAGCGGTCTTTCTGCCTTTGATCAGCGCTTAATTGCATGGCCATCCCTAAAAGCAACAGAGGATGGGTGGTATATGTAGCTTTTATTAAAGGATAATTTGTGTCCTCATTTTGCCTCTCAAATATGCTCGTTTCCTCCTCTTTCTACATATAAATACAGGTACTTTTTACCTAAGTAAGAAAAAGAATAACTTTGTTTAGCTCTTCTCTGCAATGTGCAATGCCCTCCAGCATGTTCAGTTTTTGATTATTGTGGTCAGGTGACTTACAAATAAAAATATTTATTACCTATACCCTCAGACCTTTTAAAATAAAAAGAAAGTAGGAACAAGATGAAAGGAATTAAGGAAAAAACAAGCACACAAAAAACTTCACATTACAGCAAAGGGATACTGCTGAAATCACTCAGAAGTTGCATGTCCCTAGTAGTTATTAATTCATGCTTAGAAAGAATGCAAAAATTTGCTTCACTGGAAGTAGAATATCAGCTCATCTTACAGCTCAATGTACTGTTCATTAGGAAGAATTCTCTTGCCCATTAATCCTCATGGTCATTGACGTTGTTGCTTGAAAATTCTTCCCTTTTATCTTCCATTGCCTCTTCTGAACTGGACATTATGAAATTATGCCTTCCACTTCCACTTCATATGGTATACATTTGTCAGCCTGGTAATATGGTAATTTCTTTTTTTTTTTTCTTTTTAGATGGAATCTCACTCTGTTGCCCAAGCTGGAGTGTGGTGGCACAATCTTGGCTCACTGCAACCTCTGCCTCCCAGGTTCAAACGATTCTTCTGCCTCAGCCTCCGGAGTAGGTGAGATTACAGGCGCGTGACCGGGCCTGGTTACTGTTTGTATTTTTTAGGAGAGATGTGGTTTCATCATGTCGGCCAGGCTGGAGGGTGATTTCTAGAAGTTGAAAATGTCAGGAGATTTTGATATCTTTGGCAATACAATTTTTTTGAAACAGTAATCTTCTGATTTATTATTTCTGGTCAGTTCCATATGCAGAAAACCACAGTCAAATACTTTGGTCTTTTTAAATTTAAAACTCGAAAGACTGTTTTTTCCCTTCATAATATAGATACTCTCCTTATTCCTCTGTCTTAAAATAATGTTGTATAGCTTGAGATCATTTGAAAAAAGATGAATTGGATGTGAAGGCAAGAGTCTTGATCCAGTTTTTACTATCAGGCTACTGGTAATATAAGTTAGAGCCTCAGTGTTAAGACTGCTATTCATGTCTTTGCTTTTGTGAGTAGTGCTGCAGTGAACATATGTGTGGATGTGTTTTTATAACAGAATGATTTATCTTCCTTTGGGTATATAGCCAGTAATGGGATTGCTGGGTCAAATGGTATTTCTGTCTTTATGTCTATGAGGAATAACCACATTTTCTTCCACAATGGTTGAACTAATTTATACTCCCACCAGCAGCTTGTAAGTGTCCCTTTTTTCCCACAACTTCACCAACGTGTTACTTTTTTACTTTATAATAGTCACCATTCTGACTGATCTGAAATGGTATCTCATTGTGGTTTAGATGTGCATTTTTCTAATGAGGAATAAAACAAAACAAAAACGAAAGACTACCATTCAAACCCCCACTACTCATGACTGCTTCAACTTGAAGCACAGAAGCTCATTCTCTCTCTACATTATAGAATCTTAGTCAAGCGTGTTATGGGGGGAAAGTGCTTCCCTTAGTAAATTTATGTTCCCTTGTTATCACTGCTTAAAAACTATAGTCACTAACCTGAGTTTATCTCTAAGCATCAAGAAAAAAAAAATGCCACAACTACAGACACACCTTTTCCTATTTCTCCTAATGTTACATTGGGCAGATATAAGTAAGTCATCAATTCCCTAACCTTTGGTATCTGAAATCTCACTGTTTACCTCTTCTCTGATTCAACTCAATGCTATGTATTTGGATCATCTTACTTTCAGCATACTTATTGCAGTTACCATATTTTGTATCATTTAAGATTAGATTCAGTCATTTAAAAAATACTAAAATATTATATCCCATTAAAAATTGTGAAAGTATGCAATCTGGTACTGATAGAAATTGGTTCTTTTAAAGTTTGAGAATATTCTTTACCCTCCTTGCAAACCATTTATTTTTATTTCTCCTTTTCCTGGTTAAGTATATTATACTCTCTATTAGGTGTAAAAAAGCATAATGTGTAAATATGTATCTCATACCATTTTATACTATAGTTCAGGTTAACAGGTTAAAATTTATTTTATTTTAACAAATAAAAATATTAATAATGCAATATACCATCTTTAGGGATTTATAATAAAAAAGGTGATTTTCTGTTTTTTGTTTGTTTGTTTTGTTTTGTTTTGAGACGGAGTTTCACTCTTGTTGTCCAGGCTTGAGTGCAATGGTGCGATCTTGGCTCACCGCAATCTCTACCTCCCAGGTTCAAGTGATTTTCCTGCCTCAACCTGCCAAGATAGCTGGTATTGCAGGTACCTGCCACCACACCTGGCTAATTTTGTATTTTTTTAGTAGAGACGGGGTTTCACCATGTTAGTCAGTCTGATCTCAAACTCCTGACCTAAGGAGATCCACCCACCTCAGCCTCCCAAAGTGCTGGGATTACAGGCGTAAGCCACCATGCCTGGCCAACAAAGGTGATTTTCATTTAAATTCTGTATGTAAAAATGCATTGACAGGCTCTTTAGAGCATAAGTGTTCATTTCCTGGTAAATTCAGTTTCCAATGATGACAAACAAATGACATGGTATCATATTTTTGTTTTCATTGCCGAATGCTTCTTCTTTGAGCCTAGGAAAACCCATTTGTAACATAGAAACATGGATTTTTGAGCTACTTTGAGTGACTCTGAATTTCAAACCAAAAATATCTTATGAATTGGTGTGATGTAGAGAAAATTTTTTTTAAAAATTGCATATTGTTGTGGGAATTCAGGGACCCTGAATGGAGGGACTGGCTGGAGCCATGGCAGAGGAACATAAATTGTGAAGATTTCATGGACATTTATCAGTTCCCAAATAATACTTTTATAATTTCTTATGCCTGTCTTTAATCTCTTAATCCTGCTATCTTAGTAAGCTGAGGATGTACATCACCTCAGGACCACTGTGATAATTGTGTTAACTGTACAAATTGATTGCAAAATATATGTTTAAACAATATGAAATCAGTGCACCTTGAAAAAGAGCAGAATAACAGCAATTTTTAGGGAACAAAGGAAGACAACCATAAGGTCTGACTGCCTGTGGGGTTGGGCAAAAACAGCCATATTTTTCTTCTTACAGAGAGCCTATAAATGGATGTGCAAGTAGGAAACATATTGCTAAATTATTTTCCTAGCAAGAAATATTAATATTAATACCCTGGGAAAGGAATGTGTTCCTGCGGGGAGGTCTATAAATGGTCACTCTGAGAATGTCTGTCTTATGCAGTTGAGATAAGGACTGAGATACGTCCTGGTCTCCTGCAGAACCCTAAGGCTTACTAGGGTGGGGAAAAACTCCACCCTGGTAAATGTGTGGTCAGACCGGTTCTCTGCTCTCGAACCCTGTTGTCTGTTGTTTAAGATGTTTATCAAGACAATACGTGCACCGCTGAACATAAACCCATATCAGTAGTTCTGCTTTTGCCCTTTGTCCTGTTCCCTCAGAAGCATGTGATCTTTGTTAGATCCTTATTAGTGGTTCTGCTTTTTGCCCTTTGAAGCATGTGATATTTGTACCTACTCCCTGTTCTTACACTCCCTCCCCTTTTGAAACCCTTAATAAAAACTTCCTGTTCTGAGACTCAGGCAGGCATCACAGTCCTACCGATATGTGATGTTGCCCTTGACAGCCCAGCTGTAAAATTCCTCTCTTTATACTGTCTCTCTTTATTTCTCAGCTGGCTGATACTTATGGAAAATAGAAAGAACCTACATTGAAATATTGGGGGCAAGTTCCCCCCAATAACATATTTTATTGATTATTTATTGAACCAGTCATTGAAATCTCCTTTATATCATTGGGATGACATTTTTAATCATAATGTATCAATATTTTGATTACAATATGTTGCTCAGTAAAGTTAGATTTTATTCAAAAGCATAGAGAATATTGCTACAATCATATTTTAAGAAAAACAAAGCAATATTATTAATTCATTACTAAGATTTTGATTATCTTAGTAAATCACATTATCTCTACACCAGGGAATTATTTTAAAGCTGTTACACTCTTCTTCTTTATTATGGCAAGCCTATCAATGCACTTACAATCCTCTCCAACCCCGTAGAACTACCACAAAGACTCTCTCTCTCTCTCTCTCTCTTACACACACACCCTCCCCCCCAACTATACCACCACCACCACCACCACCACCACACTCTGAGGGAATTTTTCATGTGAGCAATCCAGGCGGCCACAGTCTCACGTTCTGCATGCTGGTGTACAGAGAGACATACTCACACACAGTAAATGATTTTTTCTTTAATTTCTCCCCAGAGGAATACGTGATGGGAGTTAATGCTTGCATTTGTATTTCATAGCTCATTTTACCACACATTTTTAAGGAATCTTCTGTATCATGTATTTCTTCTCCTTCTTGAATCTCTACATTCAATTTCTTTAATGACTTTTTCTCCTTAGGTTTAAAATGATAGTCTCTCACATCTTTAAATAGTTTTCCCTCAATTCTGAATGTCTAAATTTATCTTAAGCTACTTTTATAACACTTGCTTTCATTTCACTATCTTCAAAATACCCTATGCTCATTATGCTGAATAACATATTTTATATTTTCCTTTATTTTGACCCGTATGTGAGCTATATTGAATTCGCCGTGGACAAGTCATCCCCCTGCTGTATTTTAATATCCAACCTGAACATTTTAAAATTTCAAAAATTGATTGTGGCTTATAGATTGAACAGTCTAAAGAAAACATATGATTAGATTGCTATTTTTTTAATAACATAGCCGAAAACACTTGTGAAAAAATTAATTAATACTTTGTATGAGAGTAGAATTTGAAAGCGAGATGCTCCATGTCACACTCATTCCACTTATATATTGAATGACTGTTAAGCTGCCAGATATCATTTCATGTACTTTGCATGCTCCAGTTATTAACAAGAAAAAAACAAAAATTTTAAAACTCCTAGAATTAAAGAACAAATATTTTATAAACTCACTGTAATCTATAATAAAAAAAGTAAATTATAAGTATCTTAGAAGATTATAAGTGCAAATGATAGAGAAAAGAGACAGAATAGAACCCTGACATGGTGACATTTGAGAAAACATCTGTAGGAAGTTCAGGAGGTGCCATGTCCGTATGTT
The DNA here is from genome assembly GCF_037993035.2 of Macaca fascicularis. NCBI lineage: Eukaryota > Metazoa > Chordata > Mammalia > Primates > Cercopithecidae > Macaca > Macaca fascicularis. The sequence goes on along the minus strand of NC_088391.1, from coordinate 59,824,791 downwards.
GGGAACACTGTTCCAGGCAAGGTCATTACCATTGCAATAGCCCTGAGGCCTGAGCACAACCATTTATTTTGAGGAACAGAAAGGTTGCTAGTTTGTATCAAGCAGAGTGAAGAACAGTCATGACAGATGAGGTTATGAAGAAATAAGTGGTTTGTAGGATCTAATTGGGAATTGTCCATCTCCCAGGGGCTCCAAAAATGAAATGAAAATGTATTGTCATATAAGTACTACACGCTAACCGATAGAGGGAAATTTATAGCACTAAATGCCCACAAGAGAAAGCAGGAAAGATCTAAAATTGACACTCTAACATCGCAATTAAAATAACTAGAGAAGCAAGAGCAAACACATTCGAAAGCTAGCAGAAGGCAAGAAATAACTAAGATCAGAGCAGAACTGAAGGAGATAGAGACACAAAAAACCCTCCAAAAAAACAATGAATCCAGGAGTTGGTTTTTTGAAAAGATCAACAAAATTGACAGACCGCTAGCAAGACTAATAAAGAAGAAAAGAGAGAAGAATCAAATCGACGCAATTAAAAATGATAAAGGGGATATCACCACCGACCCCACAGAAATACAAACTACCATCAGAGAATACTATAAACACCTCTACGCAAATAAACTGGAAAATCTAGAAGAAATGGATAATTTCCTGGACACTTACACTCTTCCAAGACTAAACCAGGAAGAAGTTGAATCCCTGAATAGACCAATAGCAGGCTCTGAAATTGAGGCAATAATTAATAGCCTACCAACCAAAACAAGTCCAGGACCAGATGGATTCACAGCTGAATTCTACCAGAGGTACAAGGAGGAGTTGGTACCATTCCTTCTGAAACTATTCCAATCGATAGAAAAAGAGGGAATCCTCCCTAACTCATTTTATGAGGCCAACATCATCCTGATACCAAAGCCTGGCAGAGACACAACAAAAAAAGAGAATTTTAGACCAATATCCCTGATGAACATCAATGCAAAAATCCTCAATAAAATACTGGCAAACCGGATTCAGCAACACATCAAAAAGCTTATCCACCATGATCAAGTGGGCTTCATCCCTGGGATGCAAGGCTCGTTCAACATTCGCAAATCAATAAACATAATCCAGCATATAAACAGAACCAAAGACAAGAACCACATGGTTATCTCAATAGATGCAGAAAAGGCTTTTGACAAAATTCAACAGCCCTTCATGCTAAAAACGCTCAATAAATTCGGTATTGATGGAACATACCACAAAATAATAAGAGCTATTTATGACACACCCACAGCCAATATCATACTGAATGGGCAAAAACTGGAAAAATTCCCTTTGAAAACTGGCACAAGACAGGGATGCCCTCTCTCACCACTCCTATTCAACATAGTGTTGGAAGTTCTGGCTAGGGCAATTAGGCAAGAGAAAGAAATCAAGGATATTCAGTTAGGAAAAAAAGAAGTCAAATTGTCCCTGTTTGCAGATGACATGATTGTATATTTAGAAAACCCCATTGTCTCAGACCAAAATCTCCTTAAGCTGATAAGCAACTTCAGCAAAGTCTCAGGATACAAAATTAATGTGCAAAAATCACAAGCATTCTTATACACCAGTAACAGACCAACAGAGAGCCAAATCCGGAATGAACTTCCATTCACAATTGCTTCAAAGAGAATAAAATACCTAGGAATCTGCCTTACAAGGGATGTAAAGGACCTCTTCAAGGAGAACTACAAACCACTGCTCAGTGAAATCAAAGAGGACACAAACAAATGGAAGAACATACCATGCTCATGGATAGGAAGAATCAATATCGTGAAAATGGCCATACTGCCCAAGGTAATTTATAGATTCAATGCCATCCCCATCAAGCTACCAATGAGTTTCTTCACAGAATTGGAAAAAACTGCTTTAAAGTTCATATGGAACCAAAAAAGAGCCTGCATATCCAAGACAATCCTAAGTCAAAAGAACAAAGCTGGAGGCATCACGCTACCTGACTTCAAACTATACTACAAGGCTACAGTAACCAAAACAGCATGGTACTGGTACCAAAACAGAGATATAGACCAATGGAACAGAACAGAGTCCTCAGAAATAATACCACACATGTACAGCCATCTGATCTTTGACAAACCTGAGAGAAACAAGAAATGAGGAAAGGATTCCCTATTTAATAAATGGTGCTGGGAAAATTCGCTAGCCATAAGTAGAAAGCTGAAACTGGATCCTTTCCTTACTCCTGATACGAAAATTAATTCAAGATGGATTAGAGACTTAAATGTTAGACCTAATACCATAAAAATCCTAGAGGAAAACCTAGGTAGTACCATTCAGGACATAGGCATGGGCAAAGACTTCATGTCTAAAACACCAAAAGCAACAGCAGCAAAAGCCAAAATTGACAAATGGGATCTAATTAAACTAAAGAGCTTCTGCACAGCAAAAGAAACTACCATCAGAGTGAACAGGCAACCTACAGAATGGGAGAAAATTTTTGCAATCTACTCATCTGACAAAGGGCTAATATCCAGAACCGACAAAGAACTCAAACAAATTTACAAGAAAAAAACAAACAACACCATCAAAAAGTGGGCAAAGGATATGAACAGACATTTCTCAAAAGAAGACATTCATACAGCCAACAGACACATGAAAAAATGCTCATCATCACTGGCCATCAGAGAAATGCAAATCAAAACCACAATGAGATACCATCTCACACCAGTTAGAATGGCGATCATTAAAAAGTCAGGAAACAACAGGTGCTGGAGAGGATGTGGAGAAATAGGAACGCTTTTACACTGTTGGTGGGATTGTAAACTAGTTCAACCATTATGGAAAACAGTATGGCGATTCCTCAAGGATCTAGAACTAGATGTACCATATGACCTAGCCATCCCATTACTGGGGATATACCCAAAGGATTATAAATTATGCTGCTATAAAGACACATGCACATGGATGTTTATTGCAGCACTATTCACAATAGCAAAGACTTGGAATCAACCCAAATGTCCATCAGTGACAGATTGGATTAAGAAAATGTGGCACATATACACCATAGAATACTATGCAGCCATAAAAAAGGATGAGTTTGTGTCCTTTGTAGGGACATGGATGCAGCTGGAAACCATCATTCTTAGCAAACTATCACAAGAACAGAAAACCAAACACCGCATGTTCTCACTCATAGGTGGGAACTGAACAATGAGATCACTTGGACTCAGGAAGGGGAACATCACACACCGGGGCCTATCATGGGGAGGGGGGAGGGGGGAGGGATTGCATTGGGAGTTATACCTGATGTAAATGACGAGTTGATGGGTGCAGCACACCAACATGGCACAAGTATACATATGTAACAAACCTGCACGTTATGCACATGTACCCTACAACTTAAAGTATAATAATAATAAATAAATTTAAAAAAAATAAAAATAAAATGTATTGAATAAGAAAAAAAAAAAAAGAAAATGTATTGTCAATGTAGGTTTCCTTAGAACACTTTAGACTACAGAAAAGAAAGCAGTTTTGTTATGTGATCATAGTCTTGCTTCTTGAGTTTATTTGAATTTCCGGATAACATCCTCTGAGACTCGACATATAACCACTCTTTATATTTTAACTACAACTTAAGATACCATCTTCTTGTAGTCAATTCAGTAAAATAGATTTCAGTAGGCTCGTGTGTTCAGCTTCCACCCAGGCCCTATAATAGCTAAACACTTGATTATCAAAAGGCATTTATCTTTCATCTGACTCTGGGAGCTTACAGGTCCATGGGATTTCAGGTCCAGAAACCTGATGGGCTCTGCTAACCCGCACCAGTGTCCCTCTGTCATAGGCTCCAATTAGAAAACTGAGAGGTTGCTGGAACCTATAACTCAAATGGCAAATGTAGACCAGTGAGGCCCTGAAGGAAAGAGAACCTGGGTGGTTTGTTGGAGGGCCCAGAGGGCATCCCTGTTATTTGGGAACCCTGTTCAAAAGTAAAGGCTTTCTGGTAATACTGCAGATTGTGGCCATCGATGTTCCTACACTGGGAGATAGATGAGAGTGCCAGGCACAGCCCCATCAGTACTGAACCTCATTTTTACTTGTTTAGGTAGAGAGGGCTCAAGAGACCTCACAGACTCTTTACTTGTTTGACTCAATGAGACAGTGATAATCTTGTTAAACCTAGCATGAGAGAGAATAGCACCCTATGGAGCACATCACTACAGAACATCTTTATTACAGTGTTTTCACAAGTCCCATTTTGCCAGAGGAGGAGGAGGAAGCAGAGGGAGGGAGGTTCATGTAAATGTGAGAACCTCTCCTTCCTGGGTGAGGCACTATTTGGGCTCTGAAAGACTTGACCTTATGGTGAGGAGTTCTGTGCCATTAAAACTATGTTTAAACCATTAGTCAACGTATAAAGTAGCATTTTAACCTCGGAAAAATTTGACAATCATTATCTGCAATATCCATTTAAGCCTAGAAATCTATTTTGTTTTTGTTTTGTAAGACTTCTAGGATAAGTGTGGGTAGTCTTTAGTGAGTTATAAAAGAGGGCTTTTTCTTTCCTCAGATAGTCATGCCCTAAAAAAGGGACTGCATTTTGGCAAAATTGTAATTTACCTTTTGAAACTTTATGTTCCCTATATACTAAGAGAATAAGTAAGTAAAGTTCTTTACATAGTTTTCTTTATTCTCTGTACAATGTAGGTAGTCATCTATGTATTACATCAGAACTGAATCAGAAATGAAATGTAGATTTTTGTCTTGACTGATGACATGGAGAAAATATTGATGGGTCAGGAGTTGGTAAATTCTAGGAATATGAATGCCCACATGTCATTGTCCTCACCAGGCAAAGGGAAAGAGCTGTTGACTATTCTAGTTTGGAAGCACACTGAAAAATGCCGTACAAGAATACACTACAGTGAAGCAGGTGGCTTCAGGTGGAATTCATGAGAGAATTGTATTTTAGTTTATTATTTCCAAGAAGTAAGGAATAACAGTTTTGTTGATGGCCCTGAGTTCTGAAATGAATCAATATCACTGCTCATGTGGTTTCCTCACTGGGAGGACAGGAGTGGTTAAAAGACTAACACAGTGTACCAGAACACTTCTGAATATAAAGTCTTCAAATATAGATGTGTATCCTTCTGCTTTGGGGTTCAGGTGATACTAGGGATGTTTGGGAAATCATTTAGTAGGATCTATCCATTAATGAGTTGTTCTCTAATTTTTCCTAAGTCTATGGAATTTTTAGCCCATAGCGTGCTAGACATAATACTAACATTTTAAGATGTTTTGAATCATATCCCAGAAGGTGTTTATCTGGAATCTGATTCAAAGATAAAGGAGTAGACACAACTTGAATATGACCAGATAAATCTCCTGAATTTCAAGAATTGTTCACCCTTGTGTGAATATAATCTTACAATTCTGTTTGGAAAGTAAATCTTTCCCCATTAAATTGGTACAGGTGGTATCAATTTTCAGAGGAGAGCTGAATGGTTTTTTTTTTTTTCTTTTTTTCCAGAGTCTAAGGTTAAGAATTAAGGCCTAGGAGAAAATGAGTATCTGTGGGTAACTCAAAATACATACCAAATGTATGATATGTTTATTCTGGGGAAAATTTCGAGCAAAGATGGTAGAGTTTAATATAGAAAGGGCAGCACTTATATCTACCATACATTAATTAGTCTAAGTATCTGTATTTACAGTTAATTTACCTTGAACATTTCAGTGTAAAGCAGGATACATTTCTGTTTTTTTGGATCAGCCTTTTTGAAAACAGTTGAGAGATTTTTCTTCCAGAACAAAAGATACTGTAGAAGACAATGGCTTCTTAAATTGCAAACTACATTATACAGAGAGAGAGAGAGAAAAAGAGAAAGACACAGAGAGAGCAGGTTAGAAATGCAGAGAGAAGGGAGGAAGTAGGAAAGAATGAAAGGAAAAAAGTGTGTGTGTTTGGGAGGGAATTTTTGTAGGTTTAGAGACTAAAGAGGTACAAAAGTTGGACAAATCATTGTTGCTTGACAATATCCTTTAACAAAACATAAAATAAAATAAAATAAAAAACACCTATGTAAGATGTTTTGGAGAATGTTGAGTATTAATAAGATATAAGGCAATATTTGATAATTTATGCTAATTTTGTTATGAATAATATTATTGTTGCAATATAAGCAAGCATATTATTATTTAAAAGATTCTAGTTTAGTCACGGATGACTATCAGAATATCTACAAATTCATTTAAAGAGACATGTAAATAATATTCCAGAATGTGACTAATTTTTGGATTTAGGTCAGGGGATCATTGTATTTTTCTCTATTTTTCAACTTTTTGACATATTTTATTCAATATTACATTATTTTATATACATATTTGATCAAAACAAGATTATTATTTTTATTTTAACCTTTTTTTATACTTACTAGTCAGGCTCACCTATATTTCTCAACTTTTAAAAATTCTTATTTTTTTTAGGTGTGTCTTTGTTATATACCATAGAGTCAGGTATTGTTTGTGAGATATATGGTAAAAATATTTTTTAATAATTAAAATTAAGTCATCAAATAGAAGAGTTATGCTTAGTTTTACCCTTTCTTTATTTAAGGTCAATACTACTGCTTAGTACATGACACTAAAACAAAGTGACTCAAAAGTGATTCATCAGTGTTTGTATCAGTTGGGCATTAGTTCTCCTGTAGGATGTGTTTTCTCATCCCTCTGCACTCAACAGTAAAACAGATAGGTCTGCTAATCTTGATTCTGTTGGTTTATATAATCATGGGCCAGATTTCTGTTGACTGGTCTACATCTTCTGTCATAATCTACCATGGTAGCCTTGACTTGTTCACAAATGTGGTGGCAGGATTCCCAGGGGAAGTCCTCCTGAGCCTCAAGCCCACATTTCTTGCAACTGTGTTTTCACCTAATTCTGTTGATCACATTAAATTGCAAGAATTATCAATAATCAAGAGGATGCAGAAATCATCTCTATCCATGGTTAGATGGTCAAATCTGTAATGTCACATTACTAAGGGCACATACGCAAAGAGAGATTGCAAAGGACATAGATGCAAGGAGACGTTCATTTTCAAATCAATCTACTACCATCTTAAAATTGTCATATAAGTTTAGGTTATGCATTTTGCAATACGCTTTTAAGAAATCCAAGCTATTACAGATCAGAAAATTGGCTAATTAATTTCAGCCCCCATATGCCACCTTTTCTCCTATCAATTCTTTGTAAGTTGTACTGTTTCAAAATTATTAGAACACACATATTTACATATTTCAATCTCTGAATTTTTACATTTGCTGTATTCTTAATTCACCTTGTAAATATAGGTAATTTATGACCAAATTTTTATAATTTGTGAGGTCATATCCTGATTTCAAATAATACCATAGTCAATATTCATGAAAAAAATAAAAGCATACATGGCATAGTTAACATAAATACCCATTGCAGTGTACAATGCAATGTGCATAGTTTTCACGGTGAAAATGCCTTGTTTCTCCCTGTGTTGATATTAATTTTGATTATCTGCACTAAGGTATCCCTTCTATTCTTTGGAAGAGAAAACTGATCTTATCTTTGTTGGACTTCCCCATTACAAATTTTTGACTGCTCTTTTCTCTGTTCTTATTTGCCATCAATTTGACCACATTTGTGTTTAATTTCTTAGGAATTATTTCATGTTTTTCTCAGATTTATTCATGCATATGTAATGTGTGATACATTAATTGATCTTTATACAAAAGGAAGGTACTTGATTGTGTCCCTAACAATACATTAATCCAAGTTTTAGATTTTTCTTCACAATTCTTCCCTTTGTTGAGCAGAATCAAGGAAAGCAAGTCCTAAACTAGGTAAAATAAAAGATGTTTGTATTATGTAAAAAGTGTTTTGGTTTTCTGAAAAGTTTTCTCACATATTTTATATTAAAAGAGGATTGAAACAAATTTTCATTTCTGGTGGAGGAACCTAGAATCTGTGGATAATACCTGGGGTGAGCCAGTATCTGGAAACCCACATATGGAAATTTTGTTTCTTTGTGTTTCTTCTATTTCTGAAGAAGTTATTTTAAAAACAAGATTTGCATTTTTAAACTAATTTTGTCCTCAATTCCACTCCAGCTCTCTATGGGTTTTGTCACCTCTGTTAAATGAATAAGTGAATTAATTTTTAAAAGATGTGGTTCTGTATTTCTCCTTTATAGCACAACTCTCCTCTGTCAATGAAAGGTTTATTTACGTCAGTGAGAGACCGACCAGTCGGAGAGCTTTTTGTTTGATAAATTTTTCCTCAATCCCATGCAATAAATGTATGTATGTTTTTGTCTTTCCTGGATCACCCTTACTGAAATCAGTTGAGAGATTTTTTCTTCCAGAATAAAAGATATCGTAAAAGACAACGGCTTTTTAAATTCCAAACTATATTGTGCACAGAGAGAGAATGAGAGAGAGACAGAGACAGAGAGCAGAAGGATTGAAAGAAGGCAGAGGGAAGGAACGAATTAGGAAAGAACAGAAGAACAAAAGCATGTTTATTTGGGAGGAGACTGTTGTAGATTAGGCAACTAAGGTTTAAGAGATCTTAATCTTTGTAAATTAAGAGTTAAGGGACCTTAACCTTTATTGCAGATTAAGAGACTAATAATAAGGTTGAATGAAGCTAAACTTCAAAGCACCATTCAACCACCTCTAAAACACAGTATTGAAAGAGATACAAATTGGAGCACTCACTTTCTGCTCCATACTCCTACACCCACCATCTCTTCATATGCAATTTCAAAGATCTGTAACTACTTTTGTGACAATATTCTGCTTTGGTAAGTAGCTTCTTAATGACTTTTTTGTGTCTTTTCTTTACATTTTTTATTCTTTCCCACACTGAAACCCCGTCTCTACTAAAAAATACAAAAAAACTAGCTGGGCGAGGTGGCGGGCGCCTGTAGTCCCAGCTACTCGGGAGGCTGAGGCAGGAGAACGGCGTAAACCCGGGAGGCGGAGCTTGCAGTGAGCTGAGATCCGGCCACTGCACTCCAGCCTGGGTGACAGAGCAAGACTCCGTCTCAAAAAAAAAAAAAAAAGAAAGAAAAAAAGAAAATTATAAAAGATTTTTGCATGTACAAAGTATTTTTAAGTTCTGTGACAAGTTTATATGATTTCATTTATTTTAATAACCACACATAGAAACACGCACACATTCACACAGGGTTTTGCTTAATGAAGCAGTCTATTATTCAGAATAATATACAAAACAAATGAATGCAATGTGCATCTGTCCACAGCATAACACCTTTAGCAACCTATTTAGTAAGTGATGTTCTATGTCTTCAGTTTCATGCCATGACTAAATACTATCTTGCTTCTCTTATTGAAAATAAATAATACTGAATTTATTACTTTAGGCTTCTGATTCTTTGGCATTCTTATTTCCAAGACACTTTTAAATCTCTTTCTATATAAAAGTCCCTTAATCAGAAATGACGAATATGTAATAAAAAGCAAATAACTAAGTCATCTGAAGCAGAGTAATTTTTAAATAATTTTGGATAATATTTTCACAACAATTTCCAACTCTCCATTTTGTAATGCTATGTTCAAACATTAATTACAGATGTTAATATTTATTAATTGTTAATGAAATTATTTAATTTTGTTATGTGCTCTTTGTATACCCTTTAGTTTGTCAATGCTCTAACAAAGAATTGATTTTACAAATCATACAACTGTTATGTAATGTTAAAATATTATTGAAGTATATTTTAGTTTTATTTTCTATTTTACACTTAGAATTTTTTAGAGGGTGCCAAAAGTCTAGTTGATAATAAACATTATAAATATTTGTGTAAATATAATTTTATATTGAAGGTACATTGTCCATATTTTATACTTAGCTAAAACCGTCATTTCTTTAGTTTTTCAATTGAAACAAGCTCATGGCAAGGTTAAGAAACTTTGTCAAATTACATGGAAATATAATTTATATGGCTGAAAAAATAATGTTAAATTTAGAATATGTATTATGCGAATGATTTCTATCAATAAAAAATTTATTTTTTATTCTATTACATTGTCTTAGTATATAAGCACATCAATAATATAAACTCAAAATTAAGTGAATATTCAAATCTTTTCAGAATAAACTTAATAACAAATACCAGCTACCCACTCATTTCCTATAATACTACTGCCATATGTTTAACTTGGTTTCATGAAAAATAGAAAATTTGAAATTTTCTTGGCATAGTTGGAAGACAAAAATTAAGGGAAAAAACTGAAAATTTTCAATATTCAGCATATGTCACAATCAAATCTAGAAGGTAAAAATGTTAATTTTTTACATAAGAGATACATTTTTATATAATCATAATAGTTTTAAAAAGTAATCACATATGTAAGTCTGTAAATTTTTCTCATAGCTTACTGATGTAACAATTCGACTTACTAAACACGAATTGAATCAATCATGGCTGTATGAAGCATTTTAAAGCAATACACACACACGAACATACACATTTACATGTATTTTTGCTTTAAGCAAAGTTTGATGAGAAATACTGTTATATAAAAAAGGAGAGAAGTGGATCTTTGGTTGAAAAAGGGGTGGACAAAGAGTCAAAAGACATTTTAAATTAACTTAAAAATTAAATTAAAATAGGACAAGAAATCCTGTTTACTTGGCTTTCCATTTCCAGTGTTCTCATACCCTGCTGCACCATGGACAGCTCCATTCACTACAGTTTGAAAACGACTGCTCTAAATTTGCTTTTGCTACTAAAATTTTTTGATTGATAATGCTACGAAAATATTGCTTATAGGCTCTTAGTCTTTCTTAGATGCCTAGGGAATTGTCACTTGGGGCTAGTTATAGTAGTCAGGGCTGGTCAACAAATCCAGTTATTTATTTATTGTACTTTCACTTACAAGTGCTATCATAATAAAATAAACTTATGTCTAGAATAGCAGAGTCAAAATACATTTTAAATTAACTTAGAAGAATAAGTGTTCATTTTAGTTTATAAAATAAGTATATTTTATTTTCTTATTTTTTCAAGCTCTTCAATCACAATATTTTATGAAAAATTTAACTTTTCTTCTTAGTAAGTTAATTTATACTAATAAGAAAAGTGTCAGTTACTATTTACAGGTTTCTATCACTAAAATTTTTATCAGAGTATTTCCTTAATATCATAAAGAAGTACCAGTATGTTATTTATTTTATAAACACATTTACTCAGGAAATAGAATACATTGCTTATAATAAATTAAACAGAAATTCTATATTTTTACTATTCATATAATGTCCTAACATTGTCTGTAATTTGGTCAATCTTTCAAAATTTAATTTTCTTTTTAGAGTGTTTATTGAATTTTTTTCTTCTGTTTATAACAAATTCTAGTACACAGCATTTCATTATAGTGATGAAGAAACAAACAATAAGAATAATGGAGTGTGTTGAGTTGTATATTTTTTATTCACTTTTAGTTTGATAAGATCGTAATTTACCATGGTAACTAAGTTTTATCAATCTGCACCCCCATTTTTTCAATCCACTTACATGAGAGAGGCTGTAAGAAGAGCATTCACCAGTAACATAAACAAAACTGATTCTAATGAAAGAAGACAATGCTCACAGAAATATTGAGAAGCCTAATTTACCACCATGCACAATTTAATAAGAACCTGCATTTTTCTTTGAATGATATGTCCTTTTGTTACAGTTTATTGCTCTTTTGTAATTATTAGTTTATATTAATGTCAACTGTCATGATTTTATGTGATATTAGTAAAATTTAGCAAGAATGAAATAGCATTGCTCTATAAAACAGTAAGACCACTCTGAATATACTGCTCACTCAAAAAATGGCAATAAATCTACTGATATTGTTTGGCTGTGACCACACAAATCTCATCCTGAATTGTACTTTTCATAATATCTATGTGTCATGGGAGGGACCCATTAGGATGTAATTGAACCATGAGGGCAGTTAACCTCCTGCTCTTCTCCTGATAGTGAGTTCTCATGAGATCTCAAAGCTTTGTAAGGGGCTTTTCTCCCTTTTTGCTGAGTACTTTTCCTTATGACTGCCATGTGAAGAAAGACATGTTTGATTCTGCCATAATTGTAAGTTTCCTGAAGCCTCCCCAGTCATGCTGAATTGTGAGTCTATTAAACCTCTTTTGTTTATAAATTATCAAGTTTATAAATTATCATGTTATCACACATGTCTTTATTAGCAGCATGAGAACAGAAGAATATATCTACAATTGAAGAAAATCATTTGACAAAACATTCCTTTCCAAAATATTTCCAAATTAGAAAACATGTTTATGAAACTTGAAAAATATAATTTAGATTTAGTACTAATGAAAAAAAATATTTTTTTCTACAAAAATATAATTTAAAAAAGATTATAGTATATAAAATATTTTTGAAATATTTTTATGGTGCAAATTTTATTATAGGTAAAGAATAAGTCTTATGTTTGTTGTTTTTATATGTTAATTTAATTCTGTTTTCTGAAAGTTCTTATTTTCATATACTATAAATGATTGCATTATTTATGTATATTATGGAAATTAAACAGATTAAAACCAATATTATCAGAGATCTTCAGCACATTTTTGAATGAAGTCATGTGGAAAAATACAAATTACACAACTGAATAGACTGGCAACCCCTTTAATACAAAATACTTAACCTATACTTAAATTTTTTGTTTACTAACAAAGTAGTGGCTATAATGAAGTTGTTACAATGTTCCAGAAACTTTTATCCTATGGGGCAGCTAACTGTAATTTACTAATTTTCAAATGAGTAAGTAAGTAGTTAAATCTTTTATCTTTCATTTTAGTATCCAATATTTGACTATCCAATATTTCTCTTTGATTAATATCCAATATTTAAACTTGCTATATAAATATACACCATTTTTAACAAAAAATTATTATTTTCACTTGTAATTTATTACAATTATTCTAAAAAATGTGTCTGTTATCACGGTTTCTTTTGGAACTGCTGAGGAAAGTCAGTCCTCCATATGGTATGTCATTCTCCAGCAGGTTCGCACAGGCTTGTTCATATGGAACAACAGATTCCAAGAGCAATAACAGAAATGTTTAAACATTTTCAGGGCAGAATTAAAAATTGTTCAATGTTACTTCTGCTTCATTGTATTGCTCAACACAATCAAAAGGTCACCTTAGCTTCAGGAAATACACACACACACACACACACACACACAGAAAGAGAGAGGGGCAGGCATGTACCTCTTTCCATGTCACTAGAATATTAAGATTACTCACGGTAAAGCAGATATTTTTGCTTTTTTGTTCTAATCTGTACCTTCAGCACATATATTGCTGTCTGGCATATAGTAGGAGCTTAAGAAATATTTCTTTAATGAATAAATAAATCATTACCATAGGATGAATTTATTTTTCTTGATTATCTTAGTTGTTAAATTTATTTCATCTGTGTATTCTTGACCAATACAAGGCTGGAGGCTTCTCAAATATGCTCATTTAACTGTTTGCACCTGCCTCCAGAGAATAATGGATTTTTCTTTCTCCTCTTCATTTCAAATATTATCTGTTTGTTTATTTATTTATTTATTTATTTTGCATTTTACAGATCTACCTGGGACTAAAAATGTAAAGAAATCTAGGATATGTAGTTTACATTTTCTCCTCTGTGAGGCACAGGTATCCATATAAGGGAGAATAATGATATAAAATTGAATCAGGTAACCTATTACATGATTCCAATGTATTTCAACTGAAACTAATTTTACTATCAGCTGACAGGTAGATATTAGATCCCGATCTTGCCTTCTGGACACATATCCTTATCCATAAGTTTCAGATCTAATGTGAGCCAACATCAAAGTTTGAGTTTGAGTCTGTGTAGAATGGAGTTCTTGTTACTTTTTCATCTCCTGAATGTAAAGATGCAACCTTAGACCTTCTGGAAACCCTACTACAATATCAAATATAGAGAAGAGGTCTAACTGGCTCCTTAATACATAATTCATTAAGATATAGTTTAATCCTATGGAACTAGCAATCAGCAAATATCACTTGTCACCTCTCAGTTATGTAAACCTATGTATATAATGTGTCATTGTTTCAGGTGAGTAACATCGGTCAATGGATAGAAAATAAAACACAGAATCTGACCAACATTGCCATAACATTCCATTTATCTATATATCTATATCTATTTCTATCTACATATATATGTATATATATGGGTTAAACTTAAGCATTCTGCAAGTGACATCTCTGTTACAGTAAAGATATAGACAAAAGTCTGTTATGTAAAATTGCAATTTGTTAAAGTGAATGTAAAGTCAGGAGTTACGAAAACACAGTTTTAAAAACTCAGATTAAAAAATCTTAGGTCATGGTCGACGGAATGAGCCAGACTATTAGAAGAGTCAGCTGTCCTCCTCCAAATGCATCACAAGTCCATAAGTCATGATAAAAGAAAAGAATAAATGGAAACAGAGAACTATAAAATTATTTTACATTAGTAGATACATACAGAGTCTTAAATATTACTAAATTGAGTCCTAGAAGACTTGAAAATCAAAGTATATCAGAAATTCATAAAAATATAGATAATTAAATATTAGGCAATTATTATTATTTTTTTAAAATTTATTTATTATTATTATACTTTAAGTTGTAGGGTACATGTGCATAACGTGCAGGTTTGTTACATATGTATACTTGTGCCATGTCGGTGTGCTGCACCCATCAACTCGTCATTTACATCAGGTATAACTCCCAATGCAAACCCTCCCCCTTGCCCCCTCCCCATGATAGGCCCCGGTGTGTGATGTTCCCCTTCCTGAGTCCAAGTGATCTCATTGTTCAGTTCCCACCTGTAAGTGAGAACATGCGGTGTTTGGTTTTCTGTTCTTGTGATAGTTTGCTAAGAATGATGGTTTCCAGCTGCACCCATGTCCCTACAAAGGACACAAACTCATCCTTTTTTATGGCTGCATAGTTTCCATGGTGTATATGTGCCACATTTTCTTAATCCAATCTGTCACTGATGGACATTTGGGTTGATTCCAAGTCTTTGCTATTGTGAATAGTGCTGCAATAAACATACGTGTGCATGTGTCTTTATAGCAGCATAATTTAAAATCCTTTGGGTATATCCCCAGTAATGGGATGGCTGGGTCATATGGTACATCTAGTTCTAGATCCTTGAGGAATCGCCGTACTGTTTTCCATAATGCTTGAACTAGTTTACAATCCCACCAACAGTGTAAAAGTGTTCCTATATCTCCACATCCTCTCCAGCACCTGTTGTTTCCTGACTTTTGAATGATCGCCATTCTAACTGGTGTGAGATGGTATCTCATTGTGGTTTTGATTTGCATTTCTCTGATGGCCAGTGATGATGAGCATTTTTTCATGTGTCTGTTGGCTGTATGAATGTCTTCTTTTGAGAAATGTCTGTTCATATCCTTTGCCCACTTTTTGATGGGGTTGTTTGTTTTTTTCATGTAAATTTGTTTGAGTTCTTTGTAGGTTCTGGATATTAGCCCTTTGTCAGACGAGTAGATTGCAAAAATTTTCTCCCATTCTGTAGGTTGCCTGTTCACTCTGATGGTAGTTTCTTTTGCTGTGCAGAAGCTCTTTAGTTTAATTAGATCCCATTTGTCAATTTTGGCTTTTGCTGCCATTGCTTTTGGTGTTTTAGACATGAAGTCTTTGCCCATGTCTATGTCCTGAATGGTACTACCTAGGTTTTCCTCTAGGATTTTTATGGTATTAGGTCTAACATTTAAGTCTCTAATCCATCTTGAATTAATTTTCATATAAGGAGTAAGGAAAGGATCCAGTTTCAGCTTTCTACTTATGGCTAGCCAATTTTCCCAGCACCATTTATTAAATAGGGAATCCTTTCCCCATTTCTTGTTTCTCTCAGGTTTGTCAAAGATCAGATGGCTGTAGATGTGTGGTATTATTTCTGAGGACTCTGTTCTGTTCCATTGGTCTATATCTCTGTTTTGGTACCAGTACCATGCTGTTTTGGTTACTGTAACCTTGTAGTATAGTTTGAAGTCAGGTAGCGTGATGCCTCCAGCTTTGTTCTTTTGACTTAGGATTGTCTTGGAGATGCGGGCTCTTTTTTTGTTCCATATGAACTTTAAAGCAGTTTTTTCCAATTCTGTGAAGAAACTCATTGGTAGCTTGATGGGGATGGCATTGAATCTATAAATTACCTTGGGCAGTATGGCCATTTTCACGATATTGATTCTTCCTATCCATGAGCATGGTATGTTCTTCCATTTGTTTGTGTCCTCTTTGATTTCACTGAGCAGTGGTTTGTAGTTCTCCTTGAAGAGGTCCTTTACATCCCTTGTAAGTTGGATTCCTAGGTATTTGATTCTCTTTGAAGCAATTGTGAATGGAAGTTCATTCCTGATTTGGCTCTCTGTTTGTCTGTTACTGGTGTATAAGAATGCTTGTGATTTTTGCACATTGATTTTGTATCCTGAGACTTTGCTGAAGTTGCTTATCAGCTTAAGGAGATTTTGGGCTGAGACAATGGAGTTTTCTAAATATACAATCATGTCATCTGCAAACAGGGACAATTTGACTTCTTTTTTTCCTAACTGAATACCCTTGATTTCTTTCTCTTGCCTAATTGCCCTAGCCAGAACTTCCAACACTATGTTGAATAGGAGTGGTGAGAGAGGGCATCCCTGTCTTGTGCCAGTTTTCAAAGGGAATTTTTCCAGTTTTTGCCCATTCAGTATGATATTGGCTGTGGGTTTGTCATAAATAGCTCTTATGATTTTGAGGTACGTTCCATCAATACCGAATTTATTGAGCGTTTTTAGCATGAAGGGCTGTTGAATTTTGTCAAAAGCCTTTTCTGCATCTATTGAGATAATCATGTGGTTCTTGTCTTTGGTTCTGTTTATATGCTGGATTATGTTTATTGATTTGCGAATGTTGAACCAGCCTTGCATCCCAGGGATGAAGCCCACTTGATCATGGTGGATAAGCTTTTTGATGTGTTGCTGAATCCGGTTTGCCAGTATTTTATTGAGGATTTTTGCATCGATGTTCATCAGGGATATTGGTCTAAAATTCTCTTTTTTTGTTGTGTCTCTGCCAGGCTTTGGTATCAGGATGATGTTGGCCTCATCAAATGAGTTAGGGAGGATTCCCTCTTTTTCTATTGATTGGAATAATTTCAGAAGGAATGGTACCAACTCCTCCTTGTACCTCTGGTAGAATTCAGCTGTGAATCCATCTGGTCCTGGACTTTTTTTGGTTGGTAGGCTATTAATTATTGCCTCAATTTCAGAGCCGCTATTGGTCTATTCAGGGATTCAACTTCTTCCTGGTTTAGTCTTGGAAGAGTGTAAGTGTCCAGGAAATTATCCATTTCTTCTAGATTTTCCAGTTTATTTGCGTAGAGGTGTTTATAGTATTCTCTGATGGTAGTTTGTATTTCTGTGGGGTCGGTGGTGATATCCCTTTTATCATTTTTAATTGCGTGGATTTGATTCTTCTCTCTTTTCTTCTTTATTAGTCTTGCTAGCGGTCTGTCAATTTTGTTGATCTTTTCAAAAAACCAACTCCTGGATTCATTGATTTTTTGGAGGGTTTTTTGTGTCTCTATCTCCTTCAGTTCTGCTCTGATCTTAGTTATTTCTTGCCTTCTGCTAGCTTTCGAATGTGTTTGCTCTTGCTTCTCTAGTTCTTTTAATTGCGATGTTAGAGTGTCAATTTTAGATCTTTCCTGCTTTCTCTTGTGGGCATTTAGTGCTATAAATTTCCCTCTACACACTGCTTTAAATGTGTCCCAGAGATTCTGGTATGTTGTATCTTTGTTCTCATTGGTTTCAAAGAACATCTTTATTTCTGCCTTCATTTCGTTATGTACCCAGTAGTCATTCAGGAGCAGGTTGTTCAGTTTCCATGTAGTTGAGCGGTTTTGGTTGATTTTCTTAGTCCTGAGTTCTAGTTTGATTGCACTGTGGTCTGAGAGACAGTTTGTTACAATTTCTGTTCTTGTACATTTGCTGAGGAGTGCTTCACTTCCAATTACGTGGTCAATTTTGGAGTAAGTACGATGTGGTCCTGAGAAGAATGTATATTCTGTTGATTTGGGGTGGAGAGTTCTATAGATATCTATTAGGTCTGCTTGCTGCACAGATGAGTTCAATTCCTGGATATCCTTGTTAACTTTCTGTCTCATTGATCTGTCTAATGTTGACAGTGGAGTGTTGAAATCTCCCACTATTATTGTATGGGAGTCTAAGTCTCTTTGTAAGGCTCTAAGGACTTGCTTGATGAATCTGGGTGCTCCTGTATTGGGTGCATATATATTTAGGATAGTTAGCTCTTCCTGTTGAATTGATCCCTTTACCATTATGTAATGGCCTTCTTTGTCTCTTTTGATCTTTGATGGCTTAAAGTCTGTTTTATCAGAGACTAGTATTGCAACCCCCACTTTTTTTTGTTCTCCATTTGCTTGGTAAATCTTCCTCCATCCCTTTATTTTGAGCCTATGTATGTCTCTGCGTGTGAGATGGGTCTCCTGAATACAGCAGACTGATGGGTCTTGACTCTTTATCCAGTTTGCCAGTCTGTGTCTTTTAATTGGAGCATTTAGTCCATTTACATTTTAGGTTAAGATTGTTATGTGTGAACTTGATCCTGCCATTATGATATTAACTGGTTATTTTGCTCGTTAGTTGATGCAGTTTCTTCCTAGCCTCGATGGTCTTTACATTTTGTCATGTTTTTGCAATGGCTGGTACCGGTTGTTCCTTTCCATGTTGAGTGCTTCCTTCAGGGTCTCTTGTAAGGCAGGCCTAGTGGTGACAAAATCTCTAAGCATTTGCTTATCTGTAAAGGATTTTATTTCTCCTTCACTTATGAAACTTAGTT
Source organism: Macaca fascicularis (assembly GCF_037993035.2). Taxonomy (NCBI): domain Eukaryota; kingdom Metazoa; phylum Chordata; class Mammalia; order Primates; family Cercopithecidae; genus Macaca; species Macaca fascicularis. Next base: position 59,805,860 of record NC_088391.1, on the reverse strand, counting down.
TGGCTGGATATGAAATTCTGGGTTTAAAATTCTTTTCTTTAAGAATGTTGAATATTGGCCCCCACTCTCTTCTGGCTTGTAGAGTCTCTGCTGAGAGATCTGCTGTTAGTCTGATGGGCTTCCCTTTGTGGGTAACCCGACCTTTCTCTCTGGCTGCCCTTAAGATTTTTTCCTTCATTTCAACTTTGGTGAATCTGGCAATTATGTGTCTTGGAGTTGCTCTTCTCGAGGAGTATCTTTGTGGCGTTCTCTGTATTTCCTGGATTTGAATGTTGGCCTGCCCTACTAGGTTGGGGAAATTCTCCTGGATGATATCCTGAAGAGTGTTTTCCAACTTGGTTCCATTTTCCCCCTCACTTTCAGACACCCCAATCAGACGTAGATTTGGTCTTTTTACATAATCCCATACTTCTTGCAGGCTTTGTTCATTTCTTTTTCTTCTTTTTTCTTTTGGTTTCTCTTCTCGCTTCATTTCATTCATTTGATCCTCAATCGCTGATACTCTTTCTTCCAGTTGATCGAGTCAGTTACTGAAGCTTGTGCATTTGTCACGTATTTCTCATGTCATGGTTTTCATCTCTTTCATTTCGTTTATGACCTTCTCTGCATTAATTACTCTAGCCATCAATTCTTCCACTTTTTTTCCAAGATTTTTAGTTTCTTTGCGCTGGGTACATAATTCCTCCTTCAGCTCTGAGAAATTTGATGGACTGAAGCCTTCTTCTCTCATCTCGCCAAAGTCATTCTCTGTCCAGCTTTGATCCGTTGCTGGCGATGAGCTGCGCTCCTTTGCCGGGGGAGATGCACTCTTATTTTTTGAATTTCCAGCTTTTCTGCCCTGCTTTTTCCCCATCTTTGTGGTTTTATCTGCCTCTGGTCTTTGATGATGGTGATGTACTGATGGGGTTTTGGTGTAGGTGTCCTTCTTGTTTGATAGTTTGCCTTCTAACAGTCAGGACCCTCAGCTGTAGGTCTGTTGGAGATTGCTTGAGGTCCACTCCAGACCTTGTTTGCCTGGGTATCAGCAGCAGAGGCTGCAGAAGATAGAACATTTCTGAACAGCAAGTTTACCTGTCTGATTCTTGCTTTGGAACCTTCCTCTCAAGGGTGTACTCCACCCTGTGAGGTGTGGGGTGTCAGACTGCCCCTAGTGGGGGATGTCTCCCAGTAAGGCTACTCAGGGGTCAGGGACCCACTTGAGCAGGAAGTCTGTCCCTTCTTAGATCTCAACCTCCGTGTTGGGAGATCCACTGCTCTCTTCAAAGCTGTCAGACAGAGTCGTTTGCGTCTGCTGAGGTTTCGGCTGCGTTTGTTATTGTTTACTGTGCCCTGTCCCCAGAGGTGGAGTCTACAGAGACAGGCAGGTTTCCTTGAGCTACTGTGAGCTCCACCCAGTTCGAGCTTCCCAGCAGCTTTGTTTACCTACTTAAGCCTCAGCAATGGCGGGCGCCCCTCCCCCACCTCGCTGCTGCTTTGCCGGTAGATCACAGACTGCTGTGCTAGAAATGAGGGAGGCTCCGTGGGTGTGGGACCCTCCCGGCCAGGTGTGGGATATGATCTCCTGGTGTGCCTGTTTGCTTAAAGCGCAGTATTGGGGTGGGAGTTACCTGATTTTCCACGTTTTGTGTGTCTCAGTTCCCCTGGCTAGGAAAAGGGATTCCCTTCCCCCTTGCGCTTCCCAGGGAGGCAATGCCTCGCTCTGCTTCAGCTCTCGCTGGTCGGGCTGCAGCAGCTGACCAGCACCGATCGTCCAGCACTCCCCAGTGAGATGAACCCAGTACCTCAGTTGAAAATGCAGAAATCACCGGTCTTCTGTGTCGCTTGCGCTGGGAGTTGGAGACTGGAGCTGTTCCTATTCGGCCATCTTGGTCCGCCCCTAGGCAATTATTTAATAATTCTAAAAGTATTAGTTAAAGGGAAGAATCTTCAAATATTCAGAAGGGGAAGTGTTAAAAATAATTTTAACAATTAAAAACTCTTAAATGTAGGGAATAAGAAGGGAGACATTTTTCCTGAAAAATAATATATACTTACTTTGTGCAAATTTTATTCAAGTTATTTGTAAAATAAATACAAATATAACAATTAGCATAATGGTCATAAAATAATCATCATTACAAGTTTTATTCAATGTAATTTCTTATGCATAGTTAATTGCTCCAAAGCTATTCATGGCATTATTTTCTTCAAGTACGCTCACTGTATTGTATAACAAGGTCCCATGTGTACATTTGTATGTTTTGTCGAAAACAATTGCACTAGACAAGTTCCAAAGGCGAGGAAAACAGTATTCAAGACTATTGCAATAGACGAGAGAGATTAAACTGAACTCTGCTGAATCGAAAGGCAGGAGAGCTTTTGTGCATGGGGATGAATTAGTGATAAAATAATGGAGGACGCTAGAGAGGAGGTTGTTGAAGGTAATTGGGCCATCTGTGTTTGCTAACTGGTGCTTGTAGAAGTTAGGCTCCTTCTCTGCCATCGAGACTGGGAGATAGGTACACTATCTTTTTCCCTACATATTCTTGAGTTATAAAACTGACAAGAAGCTGGAAGAAGATGATGTACATATCAAATGGGCAAAGAAGGAATACACAATTGCAAATTTTCTAAAGTAGATATTATAAGAAAAGAGAAACAAAAGAGACAAGGTAATAGTCGGGGTGAAATCTTTCTAAATTTGAGTTAAGATTAAGGAAATGTTATGGCCCTGTTGGTGAGATTATGTGCCCTATTTTCTATCCATTGTTACTCACCCGAACCAGTGACACATTATAATGATCACAATGACTGTATACCAAATTTTGAGATCAATAAAATTAAGTTTATTGGTAATCTTCTTCATAATCTTCATCATAAAACAACTATTTTTTCACCTTTAATTTTCATGCTACCTTAAAAAGGTATATTGAATTAAATTACAATTATTTAGAATATATAAATTACTGTTCTTTTAAGTTCAGAGGTTTGTGTGCAGGTTTATTAAATAGCTAAACTTGTGTCATGTGGGTATGTTGTATAGATTACTTCATCACCCAGGTATTAAGCTTAGTACCCATTAATTATTTTTCTTGATCATCTCCTTTCTCCCACCCTCTACCGTAAAGGAGCCCCCAGTGTCTGTTGTTCCCTTCTATGTGTCCATGTGTTCTCAGCATTTAGATCCCACTTAAAAGTAAGAACATGCAGTATTCAGTTTTCTGTTACTGCATTAGCCTGCTAAAGATACTGGGCTCTAGTTCCATTCATGTTCCTGTAAATCATATGATCTCATGTTTTTATTTGTGTCTATATAGTATTCCATGGTGTATTATGTACCACATTTTCTTTATCTGGCCAATATTGATAGGCATTTAGGTTGATCCCATGTCTTTGCAATTGTAAAGAATGTTACACTGAACATATGCATGCTGGGTTGAATGGTATTCCTGTTTTTAGGTCTTCAAGGAATCACTAGATTGCATTTTACAATGGTTGAATTAATTTACACTGTCACCAATAGTGCATAAGCTCCCTTTTGTCTGAAATCTCACCAGCATCTGTTAGTTTTTAAATTTCTATTAATAGCCATTCTGACTAATGTGAGATGACATCTCATCGTGGCTTAGATTTTCATTTCTCTAATGATCAGTGATGCTGAGCATTTTTCATATGCTTGTTAGCCACATGTATGTCTTCTTTTGAAAATGTCTTTTGCCCACTTCTTAATGAGGTTGTTTGTTTTCTTCCTGTAGATTTGTTTAAGTTCCTTATAGTTACTGGATATTATACATTTGTTGGTTGCATAGTTTTCAAAAATTTTCTCCCGTTCTGTAAGTTGTCTTTTCACTCTTGCTTTGCAGAAGGGCAGTTTAATTAGATACTATTTGTCAATTTTTGCTTTTGTTGCAATTGCTTTTGGCATCTTTGTCATGAAATCTTTTCCCATTCTTGTGTTCAAAATGGTATTGCCTTCACTGTCTTCCAGGGATTTATAGTTTTGCATTTTAAATTTAAGCCTTTATTCCATCTTGAGATAATTTTTCTATGCGGTGCAAAGAAGGGGTCCAGTTTCAGTCTGCTGCATATGGCTAACCAGTTCTCCCAGCGTGACTTATTGTACAGAGAGTCCTTTTCCTATTGCTTCTATTTGTCAGGATTGTAGAAGATCTGATAGCTGTGGATGTGCAGACTTATTTCCGGGCTCTCTATTCTGTTCCATTTGTCTGTGTTTCTGTTTTTGTACCAGTGCCATTCTGCTTTGGTTACTGTAGCCCTCTAGTACAGTTTGATATGGAGTAATGTTTTGCCTCCAGCTTTCTTCTCTTTACTTAAAATTACCTTGGCTATTTGGACACCTCTTTGGGTCCATACGAAGTTTAAGATAGTTTTATTTTCTAGTTCTGTGCAGAATCTCAATAGTAGTTTAATAGAAATAACATTGAATCTATAAATTGCTTTGGCAATATGACCATTTTCACCATATTGATTCATCCTATCCATGAACATGGAATGTTTTTCCAATTTTTTGTGTCATCTCTGATTTCTTTGAGTAGCAATTTTCAGTTCTCCTTATAGACATCTTTCACCTTTGGGGTTAATTCTTTTCCTAGGTATTTTATATTTTTTTGTGGCAATTGTGAATGAGACAGAATTTCTGATTTGGCTTGCAGCTTGACTGTTGCTGGTGTTTAGGAATGCTAGTGATTTTTGCACACTGATTTGGTATACTGAGACTTTGCCAAAGTTATCCGTTTAAGGAGCTTTTGGGCTGAGAGTGTGGGGTTTTCTAGATATAGGATTATGCCATCTGCAAACAGGGATAGTTTGACTTCCTCTCTTCCTATTTTGATGCCCTTCATTTCTGTCTCTTACCTGATTGCCCTGGACAGGACTTCCAGTACTATGCTTAATAGGAGTAGACAGGGCATCCTTGTCTTGTGTTGGGTTTCAAGGGGAAGGCTTCCAGTTTTTGTCCATTCAGTATAATGTTTTCTGTGGGTTTGTCATAGTTGGCTCTTATCATTTTGAGGTATTTTCTTCAATACCCAGTTTATTGATAATTTCTAACATAAAGTCATGTTGGATGTTATCTAAATGTTATTCTGCATCTATAAAGATAATCATGTTAGTTTTGCTTTAGTTCTGTTTATATGAGGGATCAAATGTATTGGTTTGCATGTGTTGAACCAAACTTGCATTCCAGGGGTGAAGCCTACTTCATCCTAGTGGATAAGCTTTTTGATGTGATGCTGGACTTGGTTTGCCCATATGTTGTTGAGGATTTTTGCATTGATACTCATCGAAGATATTGGCCCAAAGCTTTCTTTTTCTGTTATATCTGCCTGGTTTGGGTATCAGGATGATGCTGGCCTCATAGAATGAATTAGGGAGAAGGCCCTCTTCTTCAATTTCTTGGAATAATTTCAGGAGGAATGATACTACCTCTTCTTTGTACATCTGGTAGAATTTAACTGTGAATCTGTCTGTTTATAACCTTTTTTTTTCTTTCTTTTGCATGGCAGGCTATTCATTAGTGACTCAATTTCAAAGCTTACTATTGATATGCTCAGGGATTCAATTTCTTTCTGTTTCAGTATTGAGAGCCTGTATGTGTCCAGGAATTTATCCACTTCTTGTAGTTTATCTAGTTTATGTGCATTGAGGTGTTCATAATATTTTCTGATGGTTGTTTGTATTTCTGTGGGGTCAGTGGTAATATCCCCTTTGTTGTTTCTGATTATATTCATGTGAATCTTCTCTCATTTCTTTTTCTATCAGTCTAGTTAGCAATCTATATGTTACATTATTTTTTTTTCAATAAACAGTTTCTGTATTCATTGATCTTTTGAATGTTTTTATGTATTCCAATCTCTGTCAGTTCGACTCTGATTTTGATTATCTCTTGTCTTATGCCAGCTTTGGGATTCATTTGCTCTTTGTTCTCTAGTTTATTTAGTTGTGATGTTAGGTGGTTAAACTGAGATCTTTATAACTCTTTAATGTGGGCATTTAGTGCTGTAAATTTATCTCTTATTACTGCCTTAGTTGTGTCCCAGAGATACTGGTATGCTGTACCTTTGTCATCATTATTTTCAAAGAACTTCTTGATTTCTGCCTTAATTTCATTATTTACCCAAACATCATTCAGGAGCAGGTTATTCAATTTCCATGTAATTGTACTGTTTGGAGTGAATTTCTTAGTCTTGATTTTTAAGTTAATTGCACTGTAGTCCAAGAGATTGTTTGTTATGAATTTAGTAATGTTTGCATTTGCTGAGGAGTGTTTTCCTTCTGATTATGTGATCAATTTTAGAGTACGTACCATATGGCAATGAGGAGAATGTATATTATGTTGTTTGCGGGTGGAGAGATAGGTATACATCAGGTCCATTTGTTCCAGTGCTGAGTTCTGGTCTTGAAGATCTTTGTTAATTTTCTGTCTCAATGATCTGTCTAATATTTTAAATGGGGTGTTAAAGTATCCCACTCTTGTTGTCTGGGAATTTAAGTCTCTTTGAAGGTCTCCAAAAACTTTCTCTATGAATCTGGGTGCTCCTGTGTTGGGGGAATATATATTTAAAATAGTTAGGTCTTCTTGTTGAATTAAACGCTTTACCATTATGTGATGTCCTGCTTGGTCTTTGTCTTTTTGTTGTTGTTGTTGTTGCTGTTGTTGTTGTTTTAATATTTGTTGGTTTAAAGTCTGTTTTTTCTGAAACTAGGATTGCCACCTTTGCTTTTTTTCTGATTTCCATTTGCTTGGTAGATATTTCTCCATCCCTTTATTTTGAGGCTATGTGTTTCACTGCATGTGAGATGGGTTTCTGGAAGAAACCAGTGGATCTTTGTTCTTTATCCTACCAATCGATCTTGGTTCTTTATCCTGTTTACCACTCTGTGTCTTTTTTTAATTGGAGCATTCAGTACATCACCTCTCCGGCAAGGATATGGCGGAAATAACAGAAATAGAATTCGGAATATGGATAGGAACAAAGATTACTAAGCTATCAGAGTAAATTGAAATTCAATCCAAGGAAACTAAAAATCATAATGAAACAATGCAGGAGCTGACACACAAAATAGCCGGTATAGAAAAGTACATAATCGACCTGACAGAGCTGAAAAACACACTACAATAATTACAATAATTTCTTTTTCTTCTTCTTCTTTTTTTTTTTTTTTTTTTTTTTTCGAGGCAGAGTTTTGCTCTTGTCTCCCAGGCTAGAGTGCAATGGAACAATCTCGGCTCACTGCAACCTCCGCCTCCCGTATTCAAGCGATTCTTCTGCCTCAGTTTCTTGAGTAGCTGGGATTACAGGCACCTGCCACCACGCCTGCCTAATGTTTGCATTTTTAGTGGAGACAGGGTTTCTCCATGTTGTCCAGGCTGGTCTCAAACTCCTGACCTCAATTGATCCACTGTCCTCAGTCTCCCAAAGTGCTGGGATTACAGGCATGAACCACCATGCTCAGCCACAATAATTTCATAATACAATCATAATAGCAGAATGAACAAAACACAGGAAAGAATCTCAGAACTTTAAGATTGGCTTTCTGAAATAAGACAGTGTACTAGTCAATTTTTATCCTGCTGATAAAGACATACCTGAGACTGGGCAATTTACAAAAGAAAGAAGTTTAATGGACTTACAGTTCCACATGGCTAGGGAGACCTCACAAGCATGGCAGAGGCAAAAGGCACTTCTTACATGGTGGTGGCAAGAGAGAATGAGAGACAAGTGAAAGAGTTTTCCCCTTATAAAACCATCAGAACTCGTGAGACTTATTCACTACCACAAGAACAGTATGAGAGAATCTGTCCCCATTATTCAATTCTCTCCCACCAAGTCCATCACACAACATATGGGAATTATGGGAGTACAATTCAAGATGAGATTTGGGTGGGGACACAGAGCCAAACCATATCAGACAGTCAGAACAGAATAGAGAAAAGTGAAATAAATGGAATGAAGAAAACCTCCTAGAAATATGGGATTGTGTTAAGAGAGCAAATCTATGACCCTTTGGTGTCCCTGAAAGAGATGAGGAGAATGAAAGCAACTTGGAAAGCACATTTTGGGAGATCATCTATGAGCATTTCCCCAACGCAGATAGAGAGGCCAACATTCAAATTCAAGAAATTCAGGGAGCCCCAGTAAGATACTTCATAAAAATATCATCCTGAAGACATATAACCATCAGATACTCCAAGGTCAAAATGAAAGAAAAAATGTTAAAAGTTACTAGAAAGGGAAAGGTCAGGTTACCTACAAATGGAGCCATCAGACTAACATCAGACCTCTCAGCAGAAACACTCTTAGCCAGAAGAGATTGGGAGCCAATATTCAAAATTGTTAAAGAAACAAAATTCCAAACCAGAATTTCATATCTTGCCAAAGTAAGCTTCATAAGCAAAGGAGAAATAATATCCTTTTCAGACAAGCAAGTGCTGAGGAAATTCATTACCAGCAGACCTGCCTTACAAGAACTTCTGAAGGAAGCATTACCAATGGGAAGGAAAGACAATTACCAGCCACTACAAAAGCACGCTTAAGTACACAGAGCAGTGACACTATAAAATGACTACATAAACAAATCTGCAAAATTACAAGCTAAAATCATAATGACAGCGTCAAATCCACATGTATCAACACTAAACTTGAATGTAAATGCTCCCAATTAAAAGATATTGAATATATAAATTACTTTAACAAAATGCATATTTTATAATGCTTGTTCTTGAAAATTATATGTCTGTATTTGTTTACATCTCAATTTATACTACCTTATAGATATACTTTTTTCTCTAAAGTTCTTAGAGATATTTTTACATATATATAATACATTTCTTGTTATTGTTTTTGTTTAATATTAATTAGTAAGGTGTTTTTGAAGCAAAATTACTTAAGACTGATAAACATTTGAAACTTACTATATCTGTTAGCAAAAACTTCTTTTTGTTTATAAGCAAAATGTTGCTTCCTAAAAAATATTGTATTTCTATAATCTTTTTATTAATTAGAAATTGTTTTATATTTATTTCCAAATATTTTAAGGGCTTTGTGTTTTAAAACTCGCCTTTTAAAATAATTTAATGTATTTTCTAAGAAGGGGTGTGTGTGTGTGTGTGTGTGTGTATGTGTGTAAATCTGTCACTGCCCAAAGTAAAAATGAACTATTATATCTTTTTATTTGAAACAGGATTATACTGTTTAATAATACTCTGGATATGTCTTTAAATGTGCCTATACATGCACACATATATACTCACATCAAACAAGAATGAGAAAATTAAATAATAATGATTTTGTTTACAAATAGTTATTGCCATGTAAGTCTTGATCTCATGTTGGGATGTCAAAATAAAACATGGCATATTGGTTGACAACAAGCCCATTTAATTCTAACTCTGTCGAATAGCAATAATAGAGTAGGAATATTCAAATGAATCTGAGCCGTAATGTTTAACAAATTTAAGTAGAACTTTCAGCACATCAGTACTTAACTTAATTATCGTATTACTGTTGTTATAATTAACGTGATTGTTTTCTACTGAACATTGATCTTCCACTTTTAATGCTATTTTTTTCCTCTGTTAACCTGAGAAAAAGTTATAAAAGTCAAAAATCTCTTTTGCCTGAAAAGGACAAAATGAAACTTTATAACCCTAATGTATCAGTGCTGCTAAAATACATAAACTCTTCTCTGCTCATAAGCTTGAACACTTCGGCTAAAAGAAAAGTTAAAGCACTGAGTTGTATCTCTCATTCATGAGATGCCAAGGAATCATGGGAATCTTGCCAAATTCCAGATGGCATACTGCAAATAATGAGTGCAGTCATATTTACTACCATTGATGATTTTCAAGTGAGAAGGCATACCCTGTATTGGAATATAAATACTTTTAAAAAAACATAAAATGTTCAATATTATTGTGGAAAGATAATAAAAAATTAAAACAAACATTGATCTCCTCCTTGGTGTTGAAGTTACAATGCTGAAATAGACAACTAGATAAGTAGTGCTATCCTATTCAAGGGATGCCATTAAATTAAAACATATTTAAAAGCCATGGAATAAATTAATTTTTCATTATGTTGATTAAATGTGGGTACATTTTCCATAGATCACACATACGCAAATAAAAATTTGGGGAAAAATTTTAAAATGTGAGTATTGCTGAGAAGTGTTTTACGGTTTATTTTCTTTATGCCTGTTTTGCTGAAATCTTTATTCCATAATTTTCTTACAAGTTACTATTTAGATTATTTAATGCATAATATCAGCATGTCAAAATAATTATTAGGTTGGTGCAAAAGTAATTGCATTTTGGCCATTTCTTTCGATGGCAAAAACCTCAATTACGTTGCAAGATATTTACCATGTCTTTTTCAAAATATATATTGTGTGTATGTGTGTATTTCTGTGGGTGCTTATTTTATTACTTTAGATTTTTCTATCCATCTTATATGTAATACTAATGAGGTGCTTCTTTCCTCTCAAACTTAATGCAATACTTATATACAGATCTCATTAAACAATTATTATCTCATGATTTTTTTTTTTTTTTTTTTTTGAGACGGAGTCTCGCTCTGTCGCCCAGACTGGAGTGCAGTGGCGCGATCTTGGCTCACTGCAAGCTCCGCCTCCCGGGTTCACGCCATTCTCCTGCCTCAGCCTCCGGAGTAGCTGGGACTACAGGCGCCCGCCACCACGCCCGGCTAATTTCTTTTTGTATTTTTAGTAGAGATGGGGTTTCACCGTGTTAACCAGGATGGTCTCCATCTCCTGACCTCGTGATCCGCCCGCCTCGGCCTCCCAAAGTGCTGGGATTACAGGCTTGAGCCACCGCGCCCGGCCTATCTCATGATTTTAAATAGATTCACATGCCAGCAAAGAAAAGCATCTCTCAGTTTCCAGATACGTTTTAACTCTTAGATTCTGAGATCTGTCTTACTCTAAAATGGTCAAAATGTAAATGAAGTACTTTCAATATCATTACTCAGAGCATAAATGTAATGAATCTTATCTAGAACTGACTAACCTGAATGGTGACCTTTTGGAGACATTTATTTATATATACACATATATATGTACATATATACATATGTATATATGGATATATGTTTATTCATTTAGGTATATGCATATATGCATATTTAACATTCCTATGTATACACTTTATACATATACAGACATATATGCATATATAATATTCAAATTTCATAAATACTTTTAAAAAATGTTAGCATACCATGCTCCATGACTGACTGATACAGTAGACCCCAAATTACTTTTTTTGCAGCAATTTTCCCTGTTTATTTATCTACAGAAAACAGCTCAGAGGCAAATTTAGCAAAGACAGTTTAATAGGTGAATTCTATGCCCCCCAAGCAGTTCTTATGTCAGTCTTCACATTATAAAGCCACGACTTATGTGAAGGCCATTGAGATTTCTATTGTTAGAATAGTAATTTGTTTCAGGGCAGAATGACTAGGAATTCTTATATAATCTGTGAGCTATGGCAGCAATAATAGGAAAACATTCACATGGTCCATTTACAAGATGAGATTGCATGAAGTCCATCTGATTACATATAAGTGGTTATTAGAATAGGTTCTCAAATAAGAGTCATAAGAGAGCTACAAATTTTTCAGCCATCTATTTTCAAGTCATTTTATGAGAATTGTAGTTTCATGCATATTGGGCACTTCATTGTCATTGAATGTGGAACAAAAGTTAATGGCACATTCACCGGCCAGTTACAGGCTTCTTGGTTCAAGTGTCAATGCAGGCTGTACTATTATAGTAACAAAGAAATATTAGAACAGGAAAATAGCTATTGATAACAACCACTTTCTTTTTGACTCTATAAAATAAGAATGTTAATTCACTACATATATCAGAAGCTCTTATGAAGTTCTAAAGACAGACATGTTTTGTTATAAGAAAGGCATGCTGTAATTTATCAGTACAAAGCCTCAAAGTGCGTAAGCCCTTGGGTGGTTGAAAAAGAAAACTGTAAACGTGCACTTACAAAACTAGTCAAAGTATTCATGTAGAGAGACAAATTTAAAAGAACATTGTTTTTGTCATGCCAAGACACACATATCTACATTCCTTAGAATATGTTTGCTTATTCATTCATTCTGTTTCAAGACCTCTCTCCCCCACAGAGATCCAAAGGCAAAGTGAACTCACAGAGAGTGACTCCTGAAACAGTGAGGGCTCCTGTGGTTTGAAAAAGGCTTCCACTTGGCTTGCGTAAGGCACTACTGAAAATTATTACCTGAAAGTGTAAGTTGAAGAATCAACTGTAAGCTTTCAGAATTCCATTGTAAAAAAAAAAATTCTCTTAAGGTTGTATTTATCGATTTTTATTCATGTGTTTATTATAATTTTTGATTTTGGGGATTACATAGTAGATGTATATGTTAATGGAGTACATGAGATATTTTGATACAAGCATACAATATGTAATAATCACATCAAGGTAAATTGGGTATTCCATCACGTCAGGTATTTATCATTTGTTTGTGTTACAAACATTCTCATTCTACTCTTTGAGTTATTTTTAAATGTACAATAAATTATTGTTGACTGTAGGCATGCTATTGTGATATCAAATACTAGATCTTATTCATTCTTACTATATTTTTGTACTGAATAACCATCCCCAATACCTGTTCCCCCATACTACCTTTCCCATCCTCTGGTAACCATTGTTTTACTCTCTATCTCCATGAGTTCAACTGGCTTAATTTTTAGCTCCCGGACATAAGTGAGACCATGTGGTTTGCCTTTCTGTGTCTGGCTTTACTTAGGCGTTAATATTAACCAAAAGCTTCCACTAAATGTATGAAATTAAGTTTTAGTAGTTTAAAAATGCATAAACACATCAAGGTGTAGTTCCTTCAACAAAATGTGATGTTAAGGGAATAATTGGTTAAATATTTTATAAATTTATGTTTCTTTACTGATGTATTTTTGAAAACATTTATATCAATTACCTATTCAAGATAAAAGTTATACATTCAGTTTACTTATGGCCTGAATTATTAACACCAAAACTGCATTTTAGTTACATAACTGAACCAATAAGCCTTCAAATTGTTAAGATGGAAGGAAACAAGAAAGTTCATTTAAAAAATATCTTCTAAATAAACATCTAAAGCAATCGGAATCAATAGAGAGAATAAATTCAATACAGAGGGTAAAAAATGTACAGGGTTCTGGAATATTTACTTCAAACACCAATAGAAGATTGATATGAAAATGACAAGTGGTTAATCTAAATTAAAATCCTGAAAGCCAAAAATTCTAGAGACAAATAGAAAGCAAATATTTTGCTACTTTTGCAGCTGCTAGGAAAAACAACAACAACAACGAACACTTTTCTAGAACCCAAACAGAAAAATATATTTTTTTCCATCTATGGCGATTTGTGTCCTCTCAAAAAATAATATAATAGAACAGATAAGTTATTTTCTTAGAGCTAGAATATATCTCAAGTTTTCATCTAGACAATCCTTCATAATTTTGGTAGATTAAGTATATCTTCCTTGCTTCCACAGAGGAAATAATCAACATTCAGAAAGGCCAGCTAGCCTATCTAGTCACTAAGTGGAATTTTCCTGGGATCAAAAGATACGTATTATTTCTTTAATGTGCACAGAGACAAGAAAGGTGAAATAAAATAAATTTTGCATTATAATTGTTTTTTAAAAATCTCATTATTTAAAAAATCAATTTTCTTCTTCCTCTTTTTCTGTGATATATATTTAATGTTACTTTTAAATAGCTTAGTTCAAAATTTAAAAGTTCATATGTACTCTGGGTACGTATTTTAGGTACGTACTTTAGGTACCTGTATTTAGATAGTCCTAAATTCGCACATAATTATATGCATTTGATAAATGTCCAGTTAAAATAAATTATAATTAAATAATTAGCATGCACAATCAAGTTCAGAAATATAAATGACCTCTCAAAATATAAGTAAATATTTTGCAGTATAAAAAATATCAAGAAGAAACTCCTTTGCTTATGTTACTTTTCCACTAAAATCTATAGATGACTAATACATAGACAAAATTCATGAATTTTCTAATATCATAATCGATTTATACAAACCTTTTGGCAAAAAGTGTTATATAAACCTTTTGGCAAAAAAGTTTTTTTTTTTTTTTTTTTTTTTGAGACGGAGTCTCGCTGTGTCGCCCAGGCTGGAGTGCAGTAGCCGGATCTCAGCTCACTGCAAGCTCTGCCTCCCGGGTTTTTACGCCATTCTCCTGCCTCAGCCTCCCGAGTAGCCGGGACTACAGGCGCCCGCCACCTCGCCCGGCTAGTTTTTTTTTGTATTTTTTAGTAGAGACGGGGTTTCACCGTGTTAGCCAGGATGGTCTCGAACTCCTGACCTCGTGATCCGCCCATCTCGGCCTCCCAAAGTGCTGGGATTACAGGCTTGAGCCACCGCGCCCGGCCAGCAAAAAAGTTTTATATAAACATTTTTGGCAAATATATTAAATGATTAAATTACTTACTCCTCTGCATATCTCTGTGATGATATAGAAATTGTTTTTTTCTATAACAAATCAATCAAATCCAATATCTAATATATTAACAACTTTGAAAGTATATTTTCTATGGAAAACATAACTTAAGACCAGCTTACCTAGCGGACTCCCTTGAAATTAGTCCTACAATGGAAAAGTTACCCGTTCCATATTTTACAAGTATACTGAAGCAGGCACAAAGAAAAGGTGGTCTTATTTTACCAATTGTTGAATAAAAATGGGAACTACTTTTTTACTTAAGCTATCCCTTTTTATATCTTTAAAATTGAGTAGCATTCTGTTTTAAGTACAATAATCACTCCTTTTTTTTAAGTATAATAATCAACATAGTAAATACCTGATAGTATCTAGATGAATTTGAAAACTGGTAATTTTTGTACCTATAGAAAATTTAGCACAGATTAAATTATAAATGAACATACTATTTCTTTATCCCAATTAATTTAGAATTTCTTATTGTAGGAAAAAAATTTAGTTCCCTTAAACTTTCTTTGCTTTTTCAACGAGGACTTGGTAGACAATTGTTACCAAATTTTTATTATTATATAATATACAAATTATGTGTGTATAATATGTCTGAAAGTTGTAACACTTTCAATTTAAGCTTTGTTATGTAAAAAACCTAACATTAACCACTCCCATGTTCTTGACAAAAAAAAAAAAAAAAAAGAAGACAAACAAATTGAAAAATCAATGAATTTTCTTGGGCACATCAGATAATTGAGGTCACACAGAATCCCCTTAATCTCCAAAACTGGAGCAATATGTTACAACAAATAATCATAGCTGAGATCACGTGACATGTGGAAAACATTTATTATAAGGCTACCATAATCTAGATAATATGGTATTGGTGAAGCATAGACATACGGATCAATGGGACAGAGTACATGGCTCACATAAATAAGGTGAACTGATCTTTCAGAAAAGATCAAGGCAATTCAATGAGAAAAGATAGAAGATTTAGCAATAGTGCTATAAAATTGTAAATTTTTCCACATGCAAAAAATTAAACTTTTTTATATACAAAGCTATGAATCTCAACATCGTCCTTAAACCTCTTGTAAAACTGAACAAAGATTAGATCATAGAACAAAATGTAAAATGACAAAATATAAAACTTCCAAAAGAAAACAGGAGAAAGCCAAGTTGACCACAGATTTGGTGACAAGTTTTAGATATAACAGCAAAACAAAGTAATTACAGAAAAATACGTTGGATATTTTAAAATTAAAAACTTCTGCTCTGTGAAAGATACTGTTAAGAGAATTTGAAGACAAGTCACTCACTTGGAGAAAATATATGAAAAACCTACGTATGATAAAATAATTGCATTTAAATTATACAAAGAATGCTAAAATGCAACAATGAGGAAAAAAGTCCAAATTTAAAAATAGGTAAAAGCTGTAAACATACTTTATCAAAGAAAATAATCGTGAAAAGATGCTCAATACCATTTGACATTAGATAAAATTACATTGTTGCAAATGAAAGCAACAATAAGCTAGTACTACACACTGATTTAAAACATCAAAATCCAAAGACTAACAACACTAAATGTTGGTGATGATGTGGAACAACAGGAACTCTCTTTCACTGCTGGTAGGACTGTCAGATGGCACAACCCCTTTGGAAAACATTTTGAAGATTTCTTGTAAAGCTAAACATAGCTGAAGAGGAGATCCGACAGTCATGTTCCTAGATATTAACCGATTTGAAAATGTACGTCTATACAAAACCTGATATTTATAGCACTTTTATTCATAATCACTGCAAATGAGAAGAATCCCAAATATTTTAATAAGTGAATGACTATACAAATTGTATTGTTCATATGCAGGAGTATGAATGAATACACAAATTGTATGTTCATATACAGGAGAATTATTCAGCAATGAAGTGAAGTGAGTTATCAAGCCATAAAAAGACCTGAGTGAACCTAAAATGAATATTGTCAAGTGAAACAAGTCAATGTAAAAATAAAAAAGACTACACGTACTACGATTGCAATTATATGACATTCTGAAAAAGGTAAAAGTTAAAAAAAAAAACTCTAAAAATATCAGTTATACAAAACAAATAACCATGAGTTCATGTTGTTATAATAAGAGATCAAATGAAATTAATAATTGGAGAAGATACACATCTCCTGTGTAGCAGAATTCTAAATAACGTAGACACTTCCTCCAAGAAAAGGGAGAACAAATCCCTAGTTCTTACGTGTAGGCTATGCATAGTGGTTTCAAAGAGTACAATATAAAAAGAGTTAAAAAATGTAACTTTGTAGTGGAGAAACCCGACAAACACTAGCTTAAACATGCCATCAAGGTTAACATCAGTGCTGAAAAACCTACTGATAATATATACCCTTAATATGAACTGATGAAAACACCCTTACAACTGGTCCTCCTCTCCAAAACCTGTAACTCCAGTCAAACCCTGAGAAAAACAATAGATTCTGTAGAGAGGTATCCTACAAAATATTTTACTACTCCTCAGAATATCACTTCTCACCACCCTCAAGATCATCAAAAACAAAGACAGTCTAAAAAACTGTCACAGCCAAGAGAAACTGAAATAAACATGACAACTCAGTGGAATTGTTAACCTAAATGAGATACCGTAAAAGGAGAAGAACATTATTTATAAATTGAGGAAATCAGAATAAATGATGGGCTTTAGTTAACAAGGATGTATCAGTATCAGTCTATTATTTGTAATAAGTAAATTAATCATTCTTATATAAGTTGTGGATAATAGGGAATATTAGGTTCAAGACATACAGGAATGTTTTGCACTACCTTCCCAATTTTTCTACAAATTCAAAACTTTAATGTAAATGTGTTTAAAAACAAATCCATTATCTTCATCAAATTCTTCTCAGAGACTTGGTCAAGTTTTCAGCTAGCTAATAAATATACGTAAGATTATAAAGGCATGCATACATTATTGTTAAGTCAGAGCGTTTATTCAAAGAAATGCAGCACTTTTTGTTGTTGTTTTCTTTTGCTCTTGCCACAATAGCTATAACATGTAGGCTTATTCTGCTCTGCTACTAGCCTCATTCTCTGCTACATGTGCATGCTCACATTCTTCTAATTAGAATCACTAGCTTAAAAAGAAGGTCCACAATAGTAAGAAATGTATGTGATACAGAGATGTCAGAAATCTCATACAGTGTGTGAATAAATATCAGGTGCTTTTGAAATAGGTTTGCCAAGATATATCAACGAATGAACTTAAATAAGGATGGAACAAATAGCTGCTTTAGGGCTAATCTTCATGTGTTTATATATTAGGTTGTGTTCTTTGTTACATATTTTCTGCCCTAGAGCCACAAATTACTGTCCCTTTGTAGAACTTTCCTGTTTCGTCAACAGAAAATCCCTGTCCTATATTTCTAAAGCTGTCTTCTTTTTCATTCATTACCAGAGGATGAAGTGAAAAATAGAAAGGAAACTTTATATTTACTATTGTCATTATTTAGAAATTGACAGTATATTTTTAATTTTGAGAATAATTAATGATACGTTAGTTTTTGCCTTCAGTTACAGGTATACATTTATCTGTGGGATTAAATTATAAAAGCGACTTTTTTCTTAAGTACAATCAACAATACATAATATTTAATCTTAAAAATAAAAAACAACCCATAAATCTGTGTAGGACAAGTTCAGATACCCAATGTTTTGATTTCAACTTGCTCTTTTACAAAACCCAAGGTGATTAGTGTCACTCTCAGTCAGAGCAAGCTGTAGCCGTCTGAAGATTTTGGTTTCACAGAAAATCAATAAGTTAGTTTTGTCAACAAATTTTATTTTATATATTTTATTTTTTATCTCGTCACTCTCAGTCAGAGTGAGCTGTAGCAGTACAAAGATTTTGGTTTCACAGAAAATCAGTAAGTCAGTTTTTTCAACAAATTTTCTTTTTTTTTAATCTTTGTTTATTGATAAAGTGATTCATTATTATTTTTGAAAAAATTCTAAAATGTTCTGTGTACCTGTTAACGTAGGTTAGGTCATCCAAAAGACAAAGCAAACCGTCAACATTAAGTCATGGGCTAGGATTATACAAATGAGAATAAATACAAGGCTTATGGTAATTGTTAGGTAAATACAACCAAACTAAACTGTACTTCAAGATTGTTTATATAAAAGTGTATTAAAGCTCACTTTAAAATAATTTCCATCTTTTCTATTAAACAGGCATAGACTCATTTGCACTCATGTACAAATATACCTAATAGTTTTCTTTATTTTTTAATACAAGTACAATTTCTTGCTTCTTTCTGCAATCCAACAAAATAATATAGAATGAAGTCATTAGAAAAATATGAATCTTTCTGAATCTATATTTTTAATTTAAATCGGAAAATACAGTTTAGATCATAGGAAACATGGATCTCAGACATATATTATCTGTTTCTAACAGATTATTAGATACAGTCTTTGTTTTGGCTGAAACACAAAAATATTACTTTCTTAATAACAGATTAGTTAAAAATACTTTCCACTGATAGCAGTGCTAGTCCCTAGAACAAAAGGTAAACAAACCTTATTTGTAAGTTACTGCTATTCAATCAATGCCTGGAATATGTAGATCCTAAATCTAAGCCCTTAATATACATCTGCTTTAGCGATAACCCTTAAATGGTCCTGTAAACATAGTCCAAATCTGCTTTCTAATAGAAATACAATTCAAGTAAACATTGCATATTTGATTTAAACCACCTTACAGTTAAATTAACTCATAACACATTGACTCATAACCACTAATATGTAAAAATAGTTTTTAAAAAATCATTCTTATGCAAAGATGAAAAGAAACTTTGTAAACTTGTTCACTGAAAATAACTAATGTTCTGCAGCTGCTCTTTGGTTTGGCATAGTTTCAGGTACTAAATATTTAAGTAAATTTATTCCCAGGTAAACTAAGTCTCCTGTCTAATTCATTTTTAATGGCAATGGCAAGACCTGAACTTCAACTTTATTTTTCTTAAGTGTCATCACAAATGTTCAAGTGTTTGAAGGAACAAAGATAGTACTTATAAAATTTTACAGGGCTTCATTTTTATTTTTTTCCCAAAATAGTTGATAGCAATAATCAATACCAATTGAGACACCAAAGAGGCAACTTCTCCCTGTTTCCCACACCACTTATAGGCCCTTGCTAGAATGGTCATTAATACGTATGAATAAGTTCAGCTAAATATTATTTGGAATGTGACAACATGCTGGCTGTAAATTAAATCAAAAATAAATAATTCAAAGGCCTTAACTGAAAATTTCCTAAAAGATATTTGCTGTGCTATTAAAGATGATGTTAAATAACAAAAATTAAAAGAACTGAGAAAGACTACAATACCACGAAAGTGCATAGTAATGAAGAAAAAAATGAAGCTTCCTCGGCTGTTTGTAAGGTGCATGCAACTCTTTTGATCTGAATGTAGAAATACTCACAAAAAGTACCAGAAAAACATTTCTGAAAATAGTCAAGTATGTTTAAACATTTATCTCCTTATACTATGTAAACCGCTAAGCTGAAGTTATGTTCTTTAGTTGGTAACTGATTTATTTTTATGTATTTATTTATTTTAGATGGAGTTTCACTTTTGGCGTCCACGTTGAAGCGCAGTGGCACAATCTTGGCTCACTGCAACCTCCACTTCCTGGGTTCAAGCAACTCTCCCGCTTCTGCATCCCAAGCAGCTGGGACCACAGGCATGTGCCACCATGCCTGGACATTTTTTTATTTTGTTTTTCAGGTTTTTGTTTTGTATTTTTTAGTAGAGATGGGGTTCTGCCATCCTGGCCAGGCTAGTCTCAAACCCCTGACCCCAGGTGATCCACCAGCTTCAGTCTCTCAGAGTGCTCGGATCACAAGCATGAGCCACCATGCCCAGCAACAATTGGTATCTCTTAACTCTCATTCTAGTTTTCTAGACTCAAGACTATTAAGACTAAAGAGTTGAAACAAAGGTAGAAGAATCCATTCTATAGTATTCCAAACTATGTTTTCAAAGTTAACTCATTCCTTTGGTTCAAAGAGGAAAAAAAGTTACCTCCTTTTAAAATCTAACATTAGTATGGCTGATGGAAATTAGACCAGTCTTTCAAATTATAAATCTACAGTAGCAACCGTAAAATTTATGCTGTAGTAGGAAATAATAGAGCTATCCCTCATGTATTGTTTAGCATATAGAAGGTACTCCAAAAAATGTAGTGGGGCTGGGCGTGGTGGCTCACGCCTGCAATCCCAGCACCCCGGGAGACTGAGGCAGGCGGACCACCCGAGGCCAGGAGTTCAAGACCAGTCCAGCCAACACGGCAAAACCTTGTCTCTACCAAAAATGTAAAAATTAGCTGGGCATGGTGGCATGAGCTGGCAATCCCAGCCCCTCGGGAGGCCGAGGCAGGAGAATCTCTCAAACCCAGGAGGCGGAGACTGCAGCGACCAGAGATAGAGCCACTACACTCCAGTCCAGGAGACAGAGCAAGACTCTGTCCAAAAAAACAACAACAAAAAAAATTATTGGGTGAATGAAAAGTGATTTTGCAAAATTAGGCATCGCAGAATGTTAGAAGTCATCCAGTCCAACTCATTCATAACACACCCTCCCCTGCAGTCCCATTTTACAGACAAGAAACTCCAACCTGTACTACTCACAGATACTGCTAAGATTCATCTCCGCCTCACTAACTGGAAGCAATCAGTTATTTTGTAGTGTGTGTGTGTCTAACTAAAAAGTATACATGAGGAATAACATTTCTACATTGCTTATTCTGTACTTTTCTTTGGAGTTAATGCAACAACTCCTGTGACTTAGATTAGATTTCAAAAGGAAAAAGGAGAAATGCATCTAGTTCTAAAGGGGTTGGTTGCTTTTAGGAAGTCAGACTTAGGATTGTGCATCTAAGAGTAGAATCCACTTCTCAGAGACTGGGGATGTTAAATAATTACTCAGGTTAGAATAACTAACTGACAGCCAGGAGGAAAACTTATCCTAAAGTTATTTATTATTATTATTATTATTATTTTTGTCTAGTTTGAATTGCATTTTAAGTCACTGTTTAAGCTGTTGCAGAAATACTATAAAAGTTTCAAAGTAATTTTTGGTCATTACCTACACTGAAATTTGAAAGTCACGTCAACAGCATACTTTATTCTAACTACCATTAAAACTCAAACGACTTTTTTAACAGATTACAATAGTCCTCTTATCTTTTCTTCTGAACACTTACACCTCTTCCCACTGTGTCCAGTATTTCTCCAGTACATGTATCTCTGTGTTTCTCTGCCCATGTACATACCCCTGAAAGTTCAACCAAAAAAGTCATAGAAAGCAGAGAGAAACCAAAATATTTCTTACACTGCCAAGTTCCCTAGTTCCCTTTAAGTCTTGAGTACCTGCTCCACTACATGGTTGTATTAATGCTTATAACTAAGCTTTTGATGAATTAGACCAAAGTGTTCTATGTTCTAAATGATATTTAGATATCTGAATCCTTCTGTTAGAGCCAACAATAAAAATGTTATTTAAAATGTTGAAAAGTATAAAATAGTGATTATAAATTAGCAAATACCCAGTTTAAAAAAGCAGTTTTCCTTATACAGTACAAGCAATGGTAATTTGGATATTATTCACTTTCAGCCACCATTTGCTCTAGGTGTATTTTACTTAAGACAAGTTTTTAAGCTTGTGTTTTTGGAGTGAAAATTTACATGGATACTCACAATTCTAATAATGTAATTCAGGTATCAAAAAATACATATACATGTTAAAATGTGATGATAGCTCATTACTCTAGCATCTCATAACAGGTAAGTATTTCTTCCAGAATAACATTAAGTCACTTTTGTAGCTGTAAGTCAATGCTGCACAAATTGGCACTTAAGATTAAGGCATCGTCTTGCTCTGGAGTAGTGCTTCTGTGGATCCCAGGAACTGTACAAAGGTTTAGTTTTTTAAAAAATATAACTTCTCTTATACTTCAATTATTTCATTCCATTCATCATTTTCTTGCAAATGAAATTGAAAATATCAGTCTATAATGTTTTCATACACCTGGTATGACAATGCCTTCTTCAGCTCCATTCTCTAGCCACTGAGTGAAAAATTCACTGTCCAACAAGAGGTTTTTGGATTCACTAAGCTGTTTGAAAGGAAAAGGCTGATTTGAGCCACTTCTGGCATACTCTTTCTGGTTTGTAACAGAAGCTTGTTCTGGATCCACCCACATAAGGCAAGTTGGAAACTGCAACCATCAGCCAGCCTTGAAAATATTGGAAGTAGCCAATATTTCTTTTCATCACCAAAGACTTGCCTCCAATTTTTATTGTATCCAAGAGAGAAACCATTTACATTAGGTCCATATGAAAATGTGGGTGCACAGAATGATTCTATTATTGTTCTATTTTTTTCCAACTAGCCAGCAGTGGTAGCTGAAAAGTGAGAGGACGCTGATGAAGAACATTGCAGACACAAAGAAAAGAAAAAGGACGTGGAATTTTGCACGTGGATCTGTCAGTTCATTCCTCCAAAATTTTATGAAGTACTCTAAAACTGTTGCAGCCATGAAAAGGCAATATAATAGAGAATACAATAAAAACAGCAGGAATAATTTGTAATTAGAAAATCCAGCACAGTTATTCACCCAAAGACAGTAATGATCCATCTTAAGAATACATGAGTCACATGCTGAGCAGTGATGAGCCCGATCAGGTTTAATCAGCTGACATTTTTCACAGTATCTGATAGTTTTTGAAACTGACGTGGTGTAGATAGGTAAAGCTCTTGCTGCTCTTCTCAAAATTTCTTGTTGTCTTTCTTGGCTGAATTCTTTTCCATAGCGTTCCTTTTCAGAATTGGACAAGTAGAACTCTTCGGAGGGGGAAGCAGGAGATACGAAGATTGTCATCCATTAGTACCATACAAACATAACAAAGAACAGATGGAAAGCCACAAGGGAAAACACGGTCTTTCCATTTTCTTCATCTTCAAAAATAGTAAACAAGCATAGCTCCACCACGAACGCGTAGTGGGACCAAATGACCATGAAGGTGAGGAAGAGCACCGGCACCCAGCCCATGATGCATTGGCAGCAGCCAGAGAGCGTCCAGGGCGCCATGTTTGTCTGGCGGCTGCAGAGCCCCGCATCCCATAGTTCTGGGGAGCGTAGGAGTCCTGGCGGGGCGGCAACTCAAATGCTCTGGGCTGCTCCTGGCCCAGCTACCCTGCCTCCGAGGCAGGGATTCTGGGAGCAGAAGTCCTAGGAGCCACCGAGCCTCCTCCCCTCCAGGCGCCGGGCCAGGTCCTGCCCCGACCCCACATACCACCGCCCCCCTCCCCACATACCGCCGCCCCCCTCCCCACGCGTCAGTCCCCAACCGCCCACCCTGGACCGCTAGCCCTGGGCCAACTGCTCTGGGCCTCAAGCAGCGCCTGGTCTCCGCACCCTCAGGGGGCAACAATTTTCTTTTTAAAATAAAAATTACATTATTGTATTCTGCACCTTTGTTATGTACCTGAAAGTATCAAACTGGTGAGAATGTCAGTTCTTTTATTATTATTATTATACTTTAAGTTCTAGGGTACATTTGCACAAGTGCAGGTTTGTTATATATGTATGCATGTGCCATGTTGCTGTGCTGTACCCCTTAACTCGTCATTTACATTAGGTATATCTCCTAATGCTATCCCCCCACCCACTCCCACCCCATGACAGGCCCCAATGTGTGATGTTCCCCACCCTGTTAACAAGTGTTGTCATTGTTCAGTTCC
This sequence comes from Macaca fascicularis, assembly GCF_037993035.2. Lineage (NCBI taxonomy): Eukaryota > Metazoa > Chordata > Mammalia > Primates > Cercopithecidae > Macaca > Macaca fascicularis. The sequence goes on along the minus strand of NC_088391.1, from coordinate 59,781,518 downwards.
CACCTATGAATGAGAACATGCGGTGTTTGGTTTTCTGTCCTTGCCACAGTTTTCTCAGAATGATGGTTACCAGCTGCATCCATGTCCCTACAAAGGACATGAATTCATCCTTTTTTATGGTTGCATAGTATTCCATGGTGTGTATGTGCCACATTTTCTTAATCCAGTCTATCATTGATGGACATCTGGGTTGGTTCCAAGTCTTTGCTATTGTGAATAGTGCCGCAATAAACGTATGTGTGCATGTGTCTTTATAGCAGCATGATTTGAAATCCTTTGGGTATATGCCCAGTAATGGGATGGCTGGGTCAAATGATATTTATAGTTCTAGATCCTTGAGGAATCGCCACACTGTCTTCCACAATGGTTGAACTAGTTTACAATCCCCCCAACAGTGTAAAAGTGTTCCTGTTTCTCCACATCCTCTCCAGTACTTGTTGTTTCCTGACTTTTTAATGATCGCCATTCTAACTGGTGTAAGATGGTATCTCACTGTGGTTTTGATTTGCATTTCTCTGATGGCCAGTGATGATGAGCATTTTTTCATGTGTCTGTCGGCTGCATAAATGTCTTCTTTTGAGAAGTGTCCATTCATATCATTTGCCCACTTTTTGATGGGGTTGTTTGATTTTTTCTTGTAAATTTGTTTAAGTTCTTTGTAGATTCTGGATATTAGCCCTTTGTCAGATGAGTAAATTGCAAAAATTTTCTCCCATTCTGTAGGTTGCCTGTTCACTCTGATGGTAGTTTCTTTTGTTGTGCAGAAACTCTTTAGTTTAGTTAGATCCCATTTGCCAATTTTGGCTTTTGTTGCCGTTGCTTTTGGTGTTTTAGTCATGAAGTCCTTGCCCATGCCTATGCCCTGAATGGTATTGCCTAGGTTTTCTTCTAGGGTTTTTATGCTTTTCGGTCTGACATTTAAGTCTTTAATCCATCTTGAATTAATTTTTGTATAAAGTATAAGGAAGGGATCCAGTTTCGGCTTTCTACATATGGCTAGTCAGTTTTCCCAGCACCATTTATTAAATAGGGAATCCTTTCCCCATTTATTGTTTTTGTCAAGTTTGCCAAAGATCAGATGGTTGTATATAGTGTATATAGAAATATATGTATTCATATTATATTAATATCTATAAAACGTTATATGTGTTGAGTCTAATGTTCTGTGAAATAGACATATAAAACAGAATATATATACCTAATAATTCAAAAGTTTACTTGGGGTTGCATTATCTTCTAGATCAGATTAGAGAAAGCAAGCAATTAAAAATTATGTTCTGTTATGAAAATTGTGAGATATATTTACTAGTCTGCCTGAGATACTTTAGCTTTATGCCTGATGTTTATATAATTGATAGTTTTGATAATGGCAGGAGACAAATTTCTAGGCTGATAGGGGTGGGTCCTCTTGAAACCAGACCTTCAAACCAAAGACAATTTAAAGCCTGAAAACTGAGCTACCAGTTCCAGGTAGAGTGCATGCCCGGAGTGAAAACTTCGTTGATGCCTTTTAGCCCATCAAATGGTGCTTTATCTAGGAATGCTTATGGACCAATCAGCAGCCTCGCCCCCATTCTGAGCACATAAAAACCCCTGGACTCAGCCCCACGTGGAGCTTCCTGCTTTCAATCCCCCTCTCACAGAGACGGCTAACCAGTTAGGGTCTCCTCTTATTGTGGAGAGCGTTTTTGTCACTCAATAAAATTCTTTGTCTCCTTGCTCACTCTCTGGTGTCCGCATAGTTCATTCTTCTTGGACACAAGAGCCTGAAACCCACTCAATGGCAGTTGCAAAAGAAGCTGTAACACCTTAACCCTTCTTCACACTCACTGAGCACTGGGGGAGTAAAAGCCTCTGGGTACCACATGCTCTCGTTCACTGGACTATGGGCGTGAAAAGTTGTGACCCCTTTGTGAGCCCAGACCTGGGGACTCTCTAAGCCAGAGCTACAACATGCCCCTATTCACTGTGCTGCAGGCAGTGGGAACAAACATGAGCTGTAACACAAACGAACTGTAACATGCCCCCACCATTACCCACACTGCAGGTGGCAGGAAGGAGGAGAGCTGCAACAGTCCTTGAGGGCTCAGGCCTTAAGACTCCCCAAGTGGGATCCATAACACCTCTTGGGGTTCCATAGTTGCTGACATCTCCAAGGTTTCAGGTGCCACCACATTCCGCTCAATCAGCCTCCACCGCTCAAGGTGGAAGCAGGTCGCAGCATGCCAGGTTCAGCCGTGGGCTGAATGTGGGTTACATGTGAGTGCAGGATCAGGGCCAGGCGCAAGCGGAGTGCAGTCCACGAGGCCAGGTGGGTGGAGTGAGCCCAGTGGCAAGCCCAGAGCCCAGCAATGCCCAGGCAGAGGTGCTGGCTGCGGAGATTTCTGACTGGTGAAGCGGCACTGAAAGACTCCTGTGTCAATTTTCCCTTTTACTCTCAGAAATGTTTCATTTTAGAAGGTGTATTATACAATATCTTGATAGAAGGGATTTCAGAAACCACCTTTCATTGTCATCTCTTTCTGCATTTCTTCAAAGGTGAAGGTTCTGCTCTTCAAAATAAAAAAAGTCTGCCCTCTGCAGTAATTTGTATTATTGTGTAAATATAAAACATTGGTGCAAAGTCTGATTATTCCAGGTAGTATTAGGAATCATCCCATGATTTTCTGTGATAAAGATTTTCTGCTTGATACACCTTAGTCTAAAAATTAAAATAGTACTATTAAAGGAAATGTCTTTTTGCATTGCAGAAAATTTTTATTTAAATAAGGAAAATCAAAGTATATTTAAAATCTAATGAAAAGTCATTTTTGTAAATTTCAATGCGTGCTGACTCTTGAATTATCAATTTAAGTATGCAAAAGTGTGAACTTGGTGTAATTTAGCTCAAAAAAGCACATGTATACATGCTGTTTTAAATTACTTTCTTTGAAATAATTTTTGATTTATAGAAGACATAAAAATGTAATGCAGAATTTTCTGTACACTTTACCCAGCTTCCCTTGATGTTAACACCTTGTATAATCAAAGAACATCAAAGTACGGGCAGCATTTGGATATCCCCACACTTTTTACTGGAGTTTATTCAATTTGAGGATCAAATCTAGGACACTACTTTGCATTTTACTGACATGCCATCTCAGTCACCTCCAATCTGTGACAGTTTTTTATCCCCTTTTATTGTTGTTATGACCTTGAATCTTCTGAAGATTTCTGCCCCTGTCCAGATATTTTGTACATTGCCCATTGATTTGTGTTTATTTAATGTATATCGGGGTTATGGATTTGAGGAAGAGTACCATAGGTGATTTCATCACATCATATGTAATGTCAACATGCTGTTACTATGACTTAAACATGGTGACATTAACCTTGATCTACTAGTTAAGGTGAGGTGTGCCATTACATAGTCACTATTTTCCATTCCCATACTTACTTTATGGGAAGCAAGTTAATAAATTCAAATCACACTTAAGGGAAATAAACTAATCTCCACCTCCTGAAGGGAGAATTATCAAATAATTTGGAGGCAGATGTTAAAACCACTATACTAATTAGAATTACTTTTGGTGAGATGTTTTGAGGCTATGCACGTATTTTGTGTCTTAACATTTTACTCACCATTCCACAAAATCACTGGAATTGGCTACAACAGTTGTTACTGTGGTGTTCTGATGGTATTTCTCTTTCTCTAATTGTTTATACATTTATTATTTGGAAATCTTCTGAAAAGAAATCTTTCTTTTTACTCACACTTATTTAATCCATTATTTGTTTACAACAGGAGAAATTATAGATGTTTATTTTGTTATTTTTGTTATAAGCCAATACTCTAGCTATTTAATTTGTTGATCAGATTATTTAGCCTTGGATAAGAATCTCTTTCCAGTTGCCTCTTGTCTGTGTTTTTTAATGTTTCTTATTTTACGGGTCATAATGTATGTTCCTTCCTCAGCCTTAGAATCAAACATTAATAAAAAGAGTCTTTGATTCTTTTCTTCAAAAACTACCATCTAGGTACAAAATATGCTCATTGTTCCTGGCATGTCCCTACTTTTAGGCTATCTCAGTCGAAAGAGCTAGTAGTCTACATATACTTGTGTGTATGACCACAATCATCTCTATGTTTATCTACAAATATACTTTGTTCAGCTTTTATTTTAGGTTCAGAGGGTACATGTGTAGGCTTCTTTTCTTACATGGGTAAATTGTGTGTTGTAGGTGTTTAGTGTACAGATTATATTTTTCACCAGGTAATGAGCATAGTACTCAATATTTAGTTTGGTTTTTTTTGTTTTTTTTTTTGTTTTTTTGTTTTTTTTTTTTTGGTTCTCACCCTCCTCCCACCCTCCACATTCAAGTAGGGCCCGTGTCTGTTGCTACTTACTTTGTGTCCATGTGTACTCAGTGTTTATCTCCCACTTATAAGAGAGAACATATGGTATTTGGTTTTCTGTTCCTGCATTAATTCACTTAAGATAATGACCTCAAGCTTCATCTATGTTGCTGCACAGAACAAGATTTAATTCTTTTGTATGACTGCATACTATTCCGTGGTGTATATGTATCACATTTTATTTATCCAGTCCACTGTTGATGGGCATCTAGGTTGATTTCATGTCTTTTCTATTGTGAACAGTACTGTGATAAATATATGAGCACATGCATTTTTGTGGTAGAATTATTTATATTCCTTTGAGTATATACCCAGCAATGATACGTTGAGTTGAATGGTAGTTCTGTTTTATGTTCTTTGAGAAATTAAATTGATTTCACAGTGGCTGAACTGGTTTACATTCCCATTCGTAGTGTACAAGTATTTCCTTTTGTCTACAACGGCCAGTATCTGTTATTTTTTTACTTTTTAATATTAGCCATTTTGACTGGCATGAGATGGTATCTCACTGTGGTTTTGACTTGCATTTCTCTATAAAACTTTTAAATAATAATTAGAAACTATTCTCAAACTATTCTAAAATATGAAGGGGAGGAAATTCTTCTGAACTCATTCTGGGAGGCTACTATAACCCTGATAACAAAACCAGATAAGAACAAAAATAAGGAAGCTATAGGCTAACATCCCCAATAAACATGATTCAAATATCCTCCACAAAGTACTAGAAATCTAAATCCAACACCACATCAAAAGGATTATATATCATAATCAAGTTTGAATTATCCCAGGGATGCAAGAATGGTTTAACATATGCAAATCAATACACAAAAAACATAACATCAAAAGAATAAAGAAGAAAAACCATATGATCAACTCAATAGACATGGAAAAAGCATTTGATAAAATTCAGCATCCTTTTATAATAAAAACACTCGACAAATTAGGCATAGAAGGAATGAATCTCATAAATATTACAATACATGGCAAACCCATAGCTATCATCCTTAATGGGGAAAAGTTGAAAGCTTTTCCTCTAAAACTGGAAAACCCAAAGAATTCTCATTTTCATCACTCTTAGTCAACATAGTATTCAAAGTCCTAGAGTAATTAGGGAAGAGAAATAAATAGTGTTTAAATTTAAAAAGAGGCAGTCAAATTGTCCCTGTTTCCAGCGGACTTGTTCTTTTGTACAGAAAAACCTAAAAATTCTACCAAAAAATTCCTAGAACGGATAAATGAGTTCAGTAAAGTTGAGGACACAAAATCAACATAGAAAATCAGGAGAATTTCTGTACATCAATAACAAAATATCAGGAAAGAAATCAAAAAAGCAATCCAATTTACAATAGCTGCAAAAAATACTCAGAAATAAATTTAACCTAGGAAGTTAAAGATCTCTACAATAAACATTATAAAACATTCATGCAGAAAATTGAAAAGAATACACACAAAACACAGAGTGATCTCTTGTTCATGATTTGGAAAAATTAAGATTATTAAAATGACCTTATTACCCAAGTGATCTGTAGATTGAAGCCAATCCCTTTCAAAATACCAATGACATTTTTCACAGAAGTAAGAAAATAAGTCATGAAATTTGTATGAAACCATAAAACACTTCAAATCCTCAAAACAATTCTAAACAAAAGTGTCACTAGACACTAGATGTGTCTAGTGATCACAATACCTGACTTTTAAATACATTATAAAACTATATAGTAAATAAAACAGTATGCATGGTACTGGCATAAACAAAAACATATAGATCAAAGGAACAGAATAGAGAACCCAGAAATAAATTCACGTATTTACAGCTAACTGATTTTTGGCAAAGGCACCAAGAACACACAGTGAAGAAAGGATAATCTTTTCAAAAAATGATGCTAGGAGGACTGGATATCCATATGTAGAAGAATAAAACTAGATCCCTTCTCTCAAGGAAAGAGGGAAAAATTATATCAAATAAAAATGAATTAAAGACTTAAATGTAAGACCTAAAACTATAGAAGTTCTAGAAGAAAATATGGGAGAAATGCCTCAGGATATTGGTGTGGGAAAATATTTCGTGGATGAGACCTCAAATGATTTCATGGATAAGACCTCAAATGCATAGGCAACAAAAATCAAAGTATGAAAATGTGATTATATCAAACTAAAAAGTCTCTGTGTAGCAAAGGAAACAATCATCAGAGACAATATGCAAAATGAGGGAAAATATTTGCAAACTATTCATTTGATGAGGGATTAATATCCTGAATATACAAGGAACTTAAATATCTCAACAGGGGGAAAAAACACACACACACACACACACACACAAATAATGCAACTAAAAATGGGCAAATAATATGAATAAATATTTCTCAATGAAATTGTATAAATAGCCAACAAGTATAATAAAACGTTGTAAATATCACTAATCATCAGGGAAATGCAAATCAAATCATAACAACAGTGAGCTATCATATCTCCCCAGTTAAAATAGCTATTATCTAAAAGACCGACCCCCCGCCCCTCAAAAATGCTGCGAATAATGCAGAGAAAAGGGAACTCTTATACACTATTGGGAAGAATGTAAATTTGCACAACCATGTGGAAACAGTATGGAGGTTTCTTAAAAAACTAAACATAGATTAGAAAATCATCTGACTACTGGATATATACACAAATGAAGGGAAATCAGTATATTAAAGCGATATATGTACTTCCATGAGTATTGCAGCACCATTCACAACAGCCAAGACATTCAATCAACTTAAGTGTCCATCAACAGATAAATCAATTTTAAAAATGTGGTATACATACACAATGGAATAATATCCAGTTATAAAAAGAAAGACATCTTGTAATTTGTGGTGACATGGAATGAGCTTGGTGGGCATTATGTTAAGCAAAATAAACCAGGCACAAGAAGAAAAATGCTACATGTATTCACTCGTATGTGGAATTTCAAAAAATTAATCGCTTAGAAGTAGAGAGTAGGATGGTGGTTACTAGAAGCTGAACAGGGGATGTGGCAGGGAGAATAGACATATGCTGGCTAAAGGAAATAAGTTACACTGAAGAGGATTAAGTGCTAGTGTCCTACAGCATAATAAGGTGACTATAGTTAACAATAATTTATTGTATATTTTCAAATAGTTAGAAGAGAGAATTTTGAATATTTCCAACACAAAAAAATAAATTTTTGAAAGATAGATACACTGATTACCCCGAATTGATCATTACACATTGCATATACATGTATTGAAAAATCACTGTATATACAATAAATATGTACAACTATGTGTCAACTAGAAATTTTTTAAAAATACAATTTTTTAAAATACAGATAACATACCAGAATTGCCCAAAAATAATTTACACTTTTAGCCACTCCATTATTGCCTCTAACATATGATTTATAGATGAAGAAAGTGAGGCTTGAAAAGTTAATGAATTTTTTTCAAGTTTATGGATTTAGAATGGCTATGCTAAAATTTCAGCCTTATTTTTTGTGACTCCATAGCCCAGGAACTCTTACTAACTTTCTGTAATTTAATTGACTTTTATTTTTTACTTACTAAAAATGACTTGAAATTATCCTCCTTTTCTTAACAAGTGACTTCTGATTAGGCTAGAGATACAACCATATTCCATAAATTGAACTCTGTTCTACCTAGCTCTACCTCTGTTTACTAGATCAGTGTTTTTCAAATTGTGAGTCCAAAATTAATTTAATGAGTTATGACTTGTCTTTAAAAATAAAGAAAACATAGAATCTGATACCAGGTATAAAATTAACATTACTTCATGTATGTATGTACATATATATATTTCGGTTTGTGCTTATGGGTAACATGAAGAAAAACAGGGCTAGGTGTGGTGATCACGCCTGTAATCTTAGCACTTTGTGAGACCAAAATGGGAGGATCGCTTGAGGCCTGGAGTTTGAGACCAGCTTGGGCAACGTAGCAACATCCCATCTCTACAAAAAATGAAAAATTAGGTATGGCGCCATGCACCTGTAGTTCCAGCTACTCAGAAGGTGGAGGTGGAGAATCACTTGAGCCTGGAAGGTTGAAGCTGCAGTGATCCGTGATTAAATCACTGCATAAGGCCTAGGCAACAGAGACACTGTCTTGAAAAACTAAAAATAAAAAAATAAAAAAAAAAAGAAAAGAAAAAGAAAAAGTGAAAAACAGATTTGTCACTATGAACAAATATTTTTAAAAGACAATGCATTAAATAATGGTAAGTTTATGTTAAGGTAAGAGAAGCAAGAGGAGTCTGATATCTCAAAAATATATAGTAATTATGGAAATAAATAAAAACAAGCTTTAAGAAGGCTCTTAATAACCATGACATCAATAACAGTAGCGGTAAAAACAAATCAGCCATCTTTATAATTTGTTTCATTTAGTCTTCTCAAAAATTCTGTGACACAGATTTTATTTTATACCTTTTGTACAGATGATGAAATTGAAGGATAAAAGTTTAAATAACTTGCCTAAGATTATTTGACAAATAATAAGGCTAAAACAAGGGCTTCTTAAAGCTGCTGGATGCCAAAACCTAAGGTCTTTCTTGAAGCCTTGTGCCCTCCCAAGAGGAAATAAGTACTACTCTCACAGTTTACTTTTCCAGGAATACATTTGTGTTAATACATCCAAATATCATGTAATAGGGAAATAGGGGAATGTACTGGTTTTCAGTTGTTTGAATCGTGGCAACCCTCTGACATATAACTACCTACCTGGTTGGAAACCCATCAGAGAAATAACTAGGTTCAAAACTGATATGGGAAGTTTATTCCATGAATGATTATGCAGGAATTTTATGACAACACAGTTATGAATAGACTAGAATAAACAAAAGCATCCAACAATAGTGAACCTATTTTAATATATTTTAAATATAATATATTTTAAATATATTTAATATATTTTAAATATAATATATTTTAAATATATTTAATGTATTTTAAATATAATCTAATATAAATAGATTATATTAGGCAGCTATTTTTAAATCATGTTATAAAATTATTTACCAACAGAAATAAATTAATAGTGTGACATGCAGAAAAAAAGCAAGCTATAAAATAATTTTATCCTATTTATTAAAAATAGGAAGTATCCCTCACCATTCACATCTATTTGGTTTCTGCTTTTGGATATGAAGAATTCAGAGAGTGAGTCTGGATAGTGAGTTTGAGGGAAGCCAAATTATCCAACTCTACTTGGTTGCTGTGTTTTGAATATCAAACAGTAAGAGTTTAAAGATTGAAGAATTCATGTGAAACACATCTTTTTTTTTTAAGTTTGGATAGTGGGAGTTCAAAAAGAAAATACGCACACACACACACACACACATACACACACAAACATACACATTTTCATAAGCAAGGTATGGGGACAAAGAGATAGTGACCCTTAAAGACTAGTAGACTGTTATCACCAAGCACATACTCAATCTGAAGCATATGCTATTTTAGTGATAAATGGGGATAGATTCCTGTCTCTATTTTAATTTTTGTTTTGGTACATTTAACATTTTTACTGGGTATGTGCAGTTGACTTTACCTCAGTTAAATGTATATAAAGACCGGGCGCAATGGCTCATGCCTATAATCCCAGCAATTTGGGAGGCCAAAGCAGGCAGATTACCAAAAGTCAGGAGTTTGAAACCAGCCTGGTCAAGATGGTGAAAGCCCGTCTTTACTAAATATACAAAAATTTGCCGGGTGTGGGGCACATGCCTGTAGTCCCATCTACTCAGGAGGCTGAGGCAGGAGAATCGCCTGAATCCGGGAGGTGGAGGTTACAGTGAGCTGAGATTATACCACTGCACTCCAGCCTGGGTGACAGAGAGGGACTCCATCTAAAATAATAATAATAATAATAATAATAAATAAATGTACATAAAGTAGAGCTTCAGTTTATATGTCTATAATATGTATATATGTGTGTCTGCATTTATTTATTTTAAAATAATTTATATAGAAGAAAATCTGGAAGGCCAAATGGTATAACAGTCATGGTTATCTTCAAGTGGTGAGATTAGATTTTATTTTTCTTAACTTTGCTTAATTATATTTTCCAAATGCTCTTATAGTGAACATATATTGTTTCTACGATGAGTTATAGTTACCTGATATAGTAAACACAAACAAATGCAAAATCTTTGTGTTGGGATAAGAACATTAACATTTAATTTACAACAGCTCTATTTTATGAGCTCATGGATTAAATAGAAAGAACACTGTCTAGTTTTACCTCTAGAGCTTTCTGTTGCAACAAGTCACATTCTTCTTTCTCTTTGCCAACAAGCCACACTTCCCATGGTGTCATGCTGCTTTCTAGTAGGCGCACCTGTTTCTATTTTATTATCTTCTGATCCAACCTCATTGCTACAAAATAGAGACTACTATAGCAGTTGTACATGAAACTCTTTTGCTTACTCCTCAAAATCAACTTAGTTGTACAGTAAATGAAAATTTAATAATATATTTACAATATTGTGATTTCATAGATACAAATGAATTAATTATATGTAAGTATGCATTTAAAAATCATGAAAAGGAAGTCCAATATTTGAATTAATGTATTCATCAAACTGCCTTTGAATTCCTTCATCTTGTAAAACAAAAGTATTTAAAAACCCATTAAAATAAACCACAACCAATCCTCAATGCCAATAACTTTTAATTCTTAAAAATACTTTTTGGGTAACTAATCACAATACACAACCCTAATTAGATATTGGAGCAGGCTTTTTAATTTTCCTCCCTTAAATATATCAGAAAAAAAAAGAATATGTATATACATAGAATGATAAATGTACTGACAATTACAGATTCTAGACAAAGGATAAACATAAGTTACTTATATTTTTCTTTCAACTTTTCTGTAAGTTTGAAATTGTTTTGGAATAAAAACACACTAAATAACATTGGTTTTACTTTCTGTGTCTTCAAATTAAATAAATTACTAAGGAATTTTTTTAAAGTGTCTACTGTGATTATGGATTATTTTGTTTATCTTCATATATTTGTCTAATTTTGCTTTATATTTTAACCCAAATAATTGGATACCTGAAATTTATAATTTTGTTTTTACGGGTGAATTGAAAGTATTGTAATTATAAATTGACTACTTCTATCTGTATGTCTCTCTTTCTGTTGATCCTTCCATCTGTCCATCTATCCATATATTCCCCTCTTTTTTTTAAATATCCAAAAATCTATCAACATAGTTCCAGAAGCTTTCCTTGGATTATACACAAATCTTTTTGTGTACTTTTATCTTAGGCACCATGTTTTAGAGAAAAATAATCCTGCCTTATAATCTTTATCTTCCAGGGGACTTTTACGTTATTTTCATGTAATGTAATTACTAATACATTTGGCTTAAATCTGCCATTTTCCTAATTATTTGCACTATTTTCTAGCTTGCTTTTTGATTGATACCATTTTATAATTTATTTATCCTCATCCTGTTTCACTACAACTTGTTATTTCTTGCTTACATAACACATCATTTGAGATCAATAGAGCTCTGCTCTACCAGTTTTTCATTCTCAATTCTAAGTTAAAAGAACAACCCCTATCTGGTTCATGAAGTTTTCCTAGCACAGAAAATAAAATGTTGATGAAGCCCTGTAATGGTTTTTATACTTGCTGAAAGGGAATATGCCACTTTCACATACATTAACTATCTAAAGTAAACCCTTGACTCTGTATGCCATTGGAAGCAGGTTTCTTTCTCAAGAAAAGGCACCACCAGTCAGATGTCAACAGACAGAATTAAAAATCCCCTCTACAAGCAAGTGTGAATAATTGCAAATATTTATATAACCTACCACAGTTTAGTAGATTACACTTTGTTTTTAATATGCTACTGATATCCATCTATCATATTTAAATTTCTACATACATATAAGGTATTACCATTTATATATTCATTTTTAATTTAGATTTACTTTTATTGTTCATAAAAAAATTACAACTCTTACGATACTTATGGTGTAATTTTCTTAGACCCTAATGAAAATAATTTAGTATTCCTTTTATTGCAAGTCAACTTGTAATCAGTTCTCCAGGATACATTTTTTGAATAAAGAATTCTACAAGATTAATCATTTCATTTCAAAATTTTGTAGATATTGTTCGCTTATTTTCTTGTTCTAATTGTCTCTTTTGAGAAGTCATCTGTGAGTGTACATATTGCTTCTATGGTGGCAAAATGTATTTTATTTGAAAGTAGTTTATATAAGATTTTTCTCACTGTCTTTGGCTTTCATCAGTTTACTATTGTTCACCTTGGTATAGGAGAATATTGAGTTATTCTTTTAAACATTTCTAGAAAGTTTGTTACTTCCTAATATTTTATTTAGTATTAGAAAGTTCTGAGCCATTTCTCTTCAATTATTTATTTGGACAATAAACATTTTAAGGATCACCAAATGAAATGTTCTTTAAATTAAATTCTAGTATAATTTCACCATTTATTGTGAACATACTACATGTCAGATTAAGTAACACTTAATATTTGTATTTTATTTAATTAGTAGAATTTCTATACAATGTAGGTTGTATTATTCTATTTTATAAAGACTCAAAAGTCATAATCTATTGTACTAATTCAAATAGCTTTTTACTAGTGTTTCTGAATTATAATTTTATGATTTTAGGTCACTAAATTTGCGGTCCTTTGATTAAATGTGTTCAAATTCCTCTGCTAGAATATTATTGAAATATTGTGAAATATAATCGTATTCACAACTCTATTGGTAAAAGTAAAGGTTATTTAAAAACTAAATGTTTATTTTGTGCCACTGTGTCAGAAATCCTACAAATTTGTCTTATCAAAATTTTTAATACTATATCAATTGCACCAACATTATCTATTCATAGGTAAAAAAAAAACCAAAACACTAATATTACAGGGATTAAATATCTTGCCTATAACCAACGTAGCTAAGTCCATGTGAATTACAACCTATACTATTGGACATAATATTGTAATGACATCAGCATAAAAACAGGAAGAAAAGACAAAAATTCAAAAACCTTAAAGTTTCTCAACGTTAAAGAAAAGATCAGAAAAGAGATTGATCTGATCAGACTTGGTAACTGATGAACTGATAGCCTGGTAATTAAGAAAACCACAATCTGAGGTTACGTGTTGTTTTAAAACTTGACTTTTGGTAATTTGCTAAAGAATTAAATAATTCACTAAATGCAATAATATTTAACCCTTATTATTAAATAATGACTGTTTTCTTTTAGTAGAGTTAAATGCTTCTGTTTTAAATAAGAATGGAAAAGTTGCACTTGGATTATAGGGATATTTAAATTTCCTAAATGAAATTTCTAGGTTACAGAAGTAGTTTACGATTTTTTTTTCTTGATTACTTAAACCGGTAAAATATTTTTGAAAATTATGGCATATGAATAATAAAAGTAGCAGCTTTGATTCTGAGAAATGAGTGAGACTATAAACCGGACTTCACTATTCCAGACAATTTATAATCTATGTTGGCATATAAATGTGAGTGTCAGTGTGTGTGTGTGTGTGTGTGTGTGTGTAAAGAAAATACAATGGGAAGACAATATATGATACATTGTGTTTTTCTTATGATGGTTGCCAGATTATTATAATAAATTATTTAAAATTTAAAGTCATTACTTATGTGCTATGCTTTACACATCTAAAATGAATAGAAAAATTAGTTGAAAACAACTTTGTTTCTTTAAATTAGGTCTTTTATGTAAACAACTAATACAAACTCTTATTCCACAGAATGAATTTTCCTTTAATTTGTATTACCACAAATGACTAAAACTTTGATTACTTTTTTCTACTTTTAAATTTTCTCCTAAATACAGTACCCTGTGTTAACTGGAATGTGCTTTTCAACAGGATATGCACTTAATTGGCACCATTTCCAAGGAACTAAATTAAATCTGACGACATGGTCTCCCATTTAATTGGAATGGTAATTTCCCTTAATAGGGACACTTGCAGATAATTATGTGAGGTTCAAATGGGGCTATGGGTCCATAGGAGGCTCAAAGGTTGTTGATTCTTTTACTTCTACAACATCTGTCACCAATTATCTACTAACTGCAGAAGTTTGAACTCACTGTGGGAGACATTTAAAACCGCTTCTTACTGAGTTTAGCTCAGAATTTTTTGTTACACCTGTTAAGATCTGAAAGAAAGCTCTGCTTCTGCCTTCTCATATTTATCACTTCAAACAGCTCTCCTACCTTTTTGACATAGGCCAGTGATGTGGGAGCTGGCTCCTGCTTCACGAAACTACATAAAATTTCTGGTTCTAAGACAATTGACTGTGCTTTCTATTCTCATATGCTATATATTCATAGTTTGAAAAGTCCTTGTAATCATCTTGTTGCCAGGTGGGACTATCAATCATTGTTAACGCTGCTTTATAGCGGTTGAGGCTTGTTCCCTACTACTTTATTTTAACTATTATTGACTATCATTTTCTATATGTTCAAATGTGTGTATTGTTTTGTAAATGCTGTAACTACCAGTGCTGACAGTTTTCAGTTGCTTTTCTCTTTACACAAATGAAATTTCAGACAGTGGCTTAAGAGCTCAGGATTTATAAGTAAATACAGACTCAGGCATTAAACACTTTTTAATTTTGGCTATTATTTTATTTCACTGAGCTTTTCCTTTCTCTCCCATAAAATAAATCATATTTTGTTAACTGATTGACAAATATACATATTGTGCCCCTACTTTGTACCAGGTAGGTCTATTTCTTTTGGGGTATGTAATATTGATTTAAGCAGACAGAAGTCTTAACGATGTGGAACTTAACTCATAAAGGGAGAGGTAAAACAACCATTTGAAGAAATGCTTTCGTATTCATGTGAATTCTACACAAAAATTCAGATGTGAGAACAAAAAGCCACATTTCTTTATTTTATTTAAATCATATTAAATCTGACTTTGAGGTCCCATCTTGTAATGCAGGCAGGAAATTGAATCCACTGCATTATTTGTGCCATGCTCCTTTCTCTGGGTCATCACAATAGTAGGAGTCAACTGCGGGATGAAAAGGCACGCCAATTACCCCATGTCTTTATCCCATCATGGCCACCTTTGATGTGCTTCTTATCCATCCTCAGCAGTACCTTGATGCGATGATATGAGTTGCAAATGTGTAATTTAAAACTCAGTTATTTTTTCTAGAAGATTTTAAACCAAACAATGAAAAACATCCACCTGGCATTAAAACCACCTCTTCAGGTTTCTGAAAGGTAATGGGATATAGAACAATTAACTTTGGAATGCCACTCTCCCCTAGACGTGAACTAAATTAATACTCTTTTTCTTATTTCAACTTCTTTCTCCTCACAGGCATTCAGTTCTCCCCACCTACCATTTGTATAATTCCTAAAGAACTTAGATTTCCAGAGAACAAAACCTAGGGTCTCATTTTCTGTCAGGATCTTTGTATTTTCTTCTTCATATACCTCATATTATTCATAAGATGAAGTACATCTGAGTGGGGCAAAGAAATACAAATGACTTGTTGATTTGCTTAAAATTGGAGAAAACATTACAGACACAAAACAAAATATCAAATTAATTAGTTATACCACAATTATTAAGTTGTATGAGAAAATAAAGAATAATATTATCATGGAGAGTAAAATGATGCTGTGGGAAGAACTTGTATGGGATGATCATGGAAATTATTTAAATAGAATTACTTACATGGGATGATCATAGAAATCATCTTTGAAAAGATAACACAGTAAAAGATGACATTTTAAAACTGCTATATGAAAAGCTGGAGAAAGAACCTTTGAAAACCTTGGAATCCACAGGTGAGAGTCTCTAAAATAATAAGAATTGAAAATGACATGAGACAAGAGTGTATTGAACAAAGAAAAGAGCAGTTAAAGAGGCAGCTGTGAGAATAAATAAGGGTCAAGTAATATAAAACCTTGTAAACTATAGAAAAAGAATTTTGATTCTAAGTGTTGAGTGAAGATAATCACATGTTTACATGGGCAAGTTACATGATTTTATTTTCAATTTTGAAAGGTCCTTTGTCACCCACAGAGATGTGTGAAATAAAATAAGAGAGAAAGCATGGGGATGTTTTAAGAAATCCCTGACAGTGTCCACAACAGAGAAAAGGATACTGAGGAGAAAAGATGAGACATCATTTTTGCAAGGTGATTGTCAGAGTCACACATGCATTATACTCTTGTAACAGTATCATTTGTGTCAACAATCTGCTTACTGTTATGAGAGGATATTTTGTGATTAGAGTTAGAAACTAATGAATCTTGTGTAGAAAGAAAGGATTACTGGTGTGGACAGGCAGCTACCCTAAACATTGGCTTCTTTGTTTTCCTGGGTGCTGTGGTATTTGTTAACTTTAAAACATTTATGCTTTGTTTTTTCTTGTAAGTGTGTATTCATCATTTTCCCTAATTTTCAATAGATGAGTTTATTTATTAAAAAGAATCCCACAAATATAAAAGCTTCAGGACCTTTAACACACAAATATGCAGCCCATTATTTTATTTTATTTTATTTTATTTTATATTTGCAATTATGGATTATATACTAAAAGAAAGCCACAAAAGAGGGTATAATTTATTTCAATTAATTTTATTATTATCATCATTATCATGAACTATCATTATCATGAATAAATATTATTATCATTGTCATGAGTAAATAATTATCAAGAATTATTCATGAAAAATATGGCTTGAAATAATCACATTATCATTATCTATATCTTGAATTGTCCTAGGAATATCTTGAAAATATGAGAGAATATAGGCCAGCTCTATAACAATTGTTTCAAAAGGATTGTTATATAAAATATAGAAGGATATTTTATATGTTTATATTTTGTGTAAATGCATGACAAAATTAACAAGTAGTTAACAAAGAAGGGATTCTTTATACTAAAATATTAAGAATAAAAATCTGTTGAAGAAGTATATGAGGAGTATATGAGTATATGAGAATTTTCATTGTGATCTAAGAAGTCATTCTCCAGCTTAGATCACCAGCATCAGGAGATAAAGGGAAGTCATAAGGACACGTGGTCTATAACTTTCAGAGGCGAAACAATGCTTATCTCAGTTAGACATGCACAATTCAGAGTGAAGCCTAATGATTTTTCTGTTGCTGTATCTGGCATAGTAAAAGGAAAGCCCACATTTTTGACCTGGAGTTCTTTATGCTTATAATAAAATTGATTTTCTGTGTTTTATGTTTTCGTGTGTGTGTGTGTGTGTGTGTGTGTGTGTGTGTGTGAAAGAGATCGAGAGAGAGAGAGAGAGAGAGAGAGAGAGATTCTCTTTTGGTCTGAACCAATTTAAACTTGGTTTCTGTATCTAATATAGTCACACTTGTTTAATGACTTTCTGTCTTAACAAAGTTCACTAGGTGCACGTTTATCCTGAAGGTATATCAAACTAATGGAATATTTTAGTACTCTCTTGATAATAATAATCTAATGATTTGAATTTGCAGACACTAAGAAGAAGGAGGAGGAAAAGAAAGAGGAGGAGAAAGAGGAAATGTGGAGGAGGAGAGAATCACGAAGAGGGGGAGGAACAAGACATGAAAAAGATAGAAGGGGAGACAAAGAAGGAAAATGAATTGTTAACGTTTTATAGTCTCATCATCCTATGACTTTACTTACACAAATTGACTTATTTCTCACAAATATAAAGGTTTGTAATGGTTCTATTTTACAAATAGGAAATCAAAAATACAACTTAGCCTTCGAGAGGTTAAGTCACTTTTTCTGCTAATAAGTTTAAGACCTAGAGCGCAAACACAGGAAGAGTGCTCTTAGCAGTGCCCAGCTTTTAATCAGTACTGCAAGCCTACCTGGTTTGTTGCACAGACGTCTACAGAAAAAAATAAATAACTAAATAAAGCAAACACATTTTAAATATAGGAATTCACTTTTGCAAGGCTAATGTTATATAAATCCCTGGAAAGCAGTGGTGATTATAGTTCTTTACCACATTAAAAATATAATAAAAATGTTTTGTTTCAAAAATATCTGTGTGCATTAATTAATCTTATTTTGTACTCATAAACGTCATGACAGGTGCTAGGAATATAAATATAAGTAAAACATAGTGTCAATTTTTTAGACTCTTACAATCCAGTAGATGAGACTAATACGTAAATATATAATTACAATTAAACATTGTGTAGGTTTTAACTTTGATAAAACTAAAACTCACAAAATATAAACTCTGAACAATATCAGATACAAGAAGTTTAGGTGAGGAAAAAAATATGTACTTAAAAGATACAATATTCTCTATCAATATTCCTCAAAGATCACTAAAAAATCCACATATACTCATACATAGTACATGAAATATGCCACTGAAATATTTCACTTTTCTGCTCACTTTTTTCACAGTCTGTAGATATTACTGAGACTACTTTTCAAACTCCTAAATTCAATTCTTTATCCAATTGAATTGATGCAATTTCTTATTATTTACTAAAATAACTCCTGAGATTCACAATATTTTATTGTATAAGCAAATTTAACTTCTGCTACAGCACTAAAGAATCTTTGGTTGAAAACACAGGGAAAAAAATTGGCAACGATGTTGTTTTTTTTCCCTTTGTTTTCCCAGGGAGGCGTATGAAACATAAATAGAAAACTCTTGTTAACTGAAGCAGAAGTAAAACAGACATCACTACTGATTTTACAAACATTAAAAAGATAATAAGGAAATATTATGGACAATTTTATGGACATAAACTCTACAAGAAAAAGGCTTTATAAAACAAAATTTCACTGATTGGAAAGGAAGAAATAAAACTGTCTTTATTTGAATTTTACATGATTGTTTATGTAGAAAATCCCCAAAACTCTATCAAATAAAGTTTGCAGAACTGATAAGTAAGTTTAGTATATACAAAATACAGTTGTTTTCTCTATATTAGTAATGAAAAATA
Source organism: Macaca fascicularis (assembly GCF_037993035.2). Taxonomy (NCBI): domain Eukaryota; kingdom Metazoa; phylum Chordata; class Mammalia; order Primates; family Cercopithecidae; genus Macaca; species Macaca fascicularis. The sequence continues at coordinate 59,762,135 of NC_088391.1, read as the reverse complement.
TGAATTTGTAGTTTAAAATATATAACAATAGAATTAATACATAAATAGAAATACAACATAAATATAGAAATAATAAATATATATACAAGAGCATTAATATATAACATATGTATCACTACAATAACAAAAAGAAAATACATATGTATTTATATACATATATATAGTATATATACACACACAGAATCTTAATGATGAAAAATGTAAACACTACAGAAAGAAACCAAATAAGGATTAATATATAAATGGAGAAATAAATCATATCCATAGATTGAACAACTCATTATATAACAGAATACTATTTAACAATAAAAAGTAATAAACTATCAATTCACACAACAAAAATATGAAACTTAAATATGAGTTTTTAAGTAAAAGAACCCAGATACAAAATGTACATTCTGGAAATTATGATATTCTTTAAAAAGCAAAATGATAGATGTAGAAAATAGGTCAATCATCATCAATGTTTGGAGTAAAATGTAATGATTAATACAAAGAGCCACACAAGATATTTGCTATAGGACAAGGATTGTCTATAAATTGCTGTCTGTAGAGCACAGGATTGTAAACACAAGTCATTAAATATTTTTTCAAAGTTATTATGGTAACACCAATGACTCTGTATTTTGAAAGGTTTATACCTAAATACTTCAGAGTTTTGTTGTTGTCTCTATTGGAAATAATGATTTGTTTTCTATTTCAAATTTTAGTTTTTCATTTCTGGTATATAGGAAATAAATTGATATTTGTATATTGATCTTATGTTCTGATACCTTGTTATGCTTATTAGTTCTGGTAGTACTTTTTAGATTCTGTGGGATTTTTCACATAAGCAATCATGCCACCTGAGAATAAAGATAGATTTATTTAGTTTTAAAATATAAATAAATTTCAATAATTTATTTTTAATTCATATTATTGCAAGAGTATGATATAGAATAGAAGTGAGAATAGAGGACATCCTGTTTCCAGCCGTAGGGGTAAAGTATCCACTCTCTCACAGTTATATATGATGTCAGGAGTTTGTTTCTTTTTAGTCGATGTTCTTGATCATTATGAGAAAGTTTCTATTTCCAATTTGCTGAGATTTTACATAATGAATGAGTATTGGATTACACAATGCTTTTTGTATGTCAATTTACACGATAATTTTATATTTACTTAAAAGTTTGATTTGGTAGACTACATTGATTTTGGAGTGTCTAATCTATCTTGCATATCTAGTACACTACTAGATATATGCATATTTATAGTATATCTCATTTGGTCATGTTTCATAATTCCTTCCATAGCTAGATTTGACTTCAATATTTTATTGAAGATTTTTCTGTCTGGGTTCATGAGAGATATTCATATGGAATTTTCCTTTCTTATAATATTTTTAATACTTATAGTATTGGCATAATATTGGCCTATAAACCTTGCAAAAATTTCCCTCTGATTCTATTTTCTGGAAAGAATTGTGAAGAATCGCTAATGGTTCTCTGTAAAGGTTTAGTAAAACTCAACAGTGAAGCCACCTTATGCTTGGTACTTACTTTTTGGAGAGTTTTAAATAATTTTTTCAATTTCCTTAATTCATTTTTATAGTACAATTTAAGTTATCTGCTTTTCCCTGTGTAAATTTCAGTAGTTTGAATCTCTATTTAATCTATGTTATCAAATATGTGGGAATAGAGTTTTTCACATTTCTTTTTTATCTTTTAATGTGCCTGGAATCAGTGTTATCAATAATAAGGATATCACATTTATTTCACTTTTGCCCCACCCACTCTGTTTCACTAGTTAACCTGGCTAGAGATTTAATAACTTTATAGAACTTTTCAATGAACCAACTTTTGGTATTGTTGATTTTCTCTACTGTTTCACTGTTTTCAGTTCCATCAATTACTGCTTTAATTCTATTACTGTTTTCTGCTTACTTTCTGCTTAAATTCTAATTTTTCTCTTTCTTAAGTTGGAGACTTTCTTCTCTTCTAATATATGCATTTAAATCTATAAATGTTTCCTTAAGCATTATCTTCAGTGCATCCAAATTTGTTTTGATAATTTATGTTTTCATTGTTATATTTTCTGAAAATTTTAAAAACTTTTTTGAGACTCTTCCCTTACCCACAGTGTATATAGAACTGTGATGATTAGTTTCCTGGTATCTGGACTCCAAACTCCAAGTTCTTCAGTTTTGGGACTTAGACTGGCTCTCTTTGCTCCTCAGCTTGCAGATGGCCTATTGTGGGACCTTGTCATTGTGTGAATTAATACTTAATAAGCTCCCCTTTATATATTATATATATTAAATATATATTACATATTATTATAATTATATAATATAGTTAATGTTATATAATTATATATTAAGATATATCTTATTATTTATTTAGATATCTATCTCAATAAACAAACTCCCCTTTATATCTATATCCTATTAGTTCTGTCCCTCTAGAGAACCCTGACAAATAGAGGTGCATATACAGTAAGAATTACATTTTTTTTGATAATTAACTACTATAACATAATGTAATTCTGATGCTCACCTTCATCCTTATACTCTTCCTTGTTTTTGTTTGTTGTTTTGGGGGGACAGGGTCTCACTCACTCCAGGTGCAAGTGCAGAGGCACAATCATGGCTTACTGCAGCAGCAACCTCCTAGCCTTATGTGATCCTTTCACCTACCACCTCAGCCTCCCTAGTACCTGGGACTATAGGCCTGCACCCCCATGCCAGCTAATTTCTGTATTTTTTGTAGAGATGGGGTTTTACCATACTGCCCAGGCTGATCTTGAACTCCTGAGCTCAAGCTATCTACCAGCCTCAGCCTCCCAAAATGCTGGGATCACAGGTGAGAGTGAGTTATTGTGTCCAGTCATCTTCCTTAAGTTGATGTGTGCTTCGTCTGAAATTTAATATAGCTATTTCAGCTTTTTATAATTATCATTTTCATAGGATAACTTTATCCATCCCTTTACTTTTGAGTTGTCTGAATCTTTATATGTAAAGCGTGTTTCTTTATTCAACATCATATCATGATTTGTTATTTTTTACTTTTTTATTGTATAACTTCACAGGGTACTGTATGATGTTTTGACATATGCAGAAAAATTAAATCAAACTAATTAACATATCCATCACCTCAACTACTTATATTTTGTGGTGATGTATTAGTCTGTTATCATGTTGCTATGAAGAAATACCCACTACTGGGTAATTTATAAAGAAAAGATGCTTAATTGGCTCACAGTTCCACATGACTGGGAAGGCCTCAGGAAACTTACAGTCATGGCAGAAGGCACCTCTTCACAGAGCAGCAGGACACAGAATGAGTGCCAAGCAAAGGGGGAAGCCCCTTATGAAACTATCAGATCTCTTGAGAAATCACTCAATATCATGAGAACAGCATGAGCAAACAAAATGTCCCCATTATTCAATAATCTCCACTTGGTCCTGCCCTCAACATGTGGGGATTATTACAATTGAAGATGAGATTTGAGTGGGGACAGAAAGTCAAATCACACCAGGTGTGAATGTATAAAATCTATGCTTTTAGCAAATTAAAAACATTCCTCCTGACAAGCTTTAAATTTATACCCTTTTTTCAACATCTCACCTTTTCCCCATCTCCCACCAATACGATACCTCCCAATACCAACCACTATGTAGTTCATGCAAGTAACAAAATTACAACTGACCCCATAAATTTATACAAATATAAAATAAATAAGTGGTATAAGTGTACAAATGAAAAGTTTTTAGAATGTGTATAATATCTGCATGCTCACATTTATTTCAACATTATTCACAATAGCCAAGTTATGGAGGCGACATAAGTGTCCATCAATGGATGTGTGGATAAAGCAAATGTGTTATGTACAAACAATGGAATACTTAACACCTGAAAAAAAAAAAAGGAAATTATGTAATTTTTGACACCAAAGATTAACCTGGAAGATATTTTGTTAAGTAAAATAAGCCAGGGAACAGAAAGACAAATTCTGCATAATCTCACTTATACAGAAAATCTAAAAAGATTAAAAGATGGAAGCAGAGTGTAGAATATTGCTTTACATGTGCTCTGGGTATAACAGGGTATTTCTTTATAACATGACATAACCTTATAGCAATTCCTCCCTCTTATCACGTGCTATTGCTGTCATTCACTTCACTTGTAAACTATACTTTTTAATACAGTGCTATTAATCCTTTCTTAAAGTTTTATATCAGTTGAGTAAAATTTTTTTTTAAAATTTTACTTTCATCCACTCTTTTCTGATGCTTATTCTTTTTTAATTTAGATCCAGTTTACTGATTCTTCTTGAAATGCATCTTTTAACATTTCTTTCAAGGCAAGTCCCCAGGAAATGAACTTCTTCAGTTTAGGATGATTTAGGGAAATCATTCTTTCTTCTTTTACTTTTGTATGATAATATAGTTAGTTATACAATTCTAGTTTGCTGTTTGTTTTTTCAACATGTGCTGTATTTAAGTATATCTTCTTCTTGCTTCCATAGTTTCTGATGAGAGGTTCACTGTACTTCTCATCCTTGCTCCACTATAAATAGGTTGTACTTTTCTCTGACTTCTTTTTCAAAATGTTTGGTTGGTCTTTGGTTTTACACAGTTTGAATAAAATGTACCTTGGTCATTAATTTTTCAAATTTATTAGCCATCATTATTTCAGATATTTCATCTGCTCTCTTCTCCCTTTTTTCTGCTTCTCATGTACTAATCTCACATTTGTTATGCTTTTTGATAATATTCCACAGTTATTGGATCTTTTTTTAAATTTCATTTTCAGGAGTTTCTTTAACCTATATTCACAATCATGAATTCCTTCCTCAGTTATATATTTCATGGATCACCCTTTCAGAGTCATTCTTAATTTTTCTAGTTGTGTTTTTGATTTCTAATATTTCTTTTTAATTCTTTCTTTCTGGGATATTTCCTCTCTCTGCTTGTATTACTCATCTGTTATTGAATGTTGTGTACTTTTTCCATGACGGTCATTAACATACTGATCATAGTAACTTTAATTTCCTTAGAATAATTCGAGCACCTGTGTCATAACTGAGTATGGCTGTAATAATTTTGCTGTCTCCTAAGAGGACATGCTTTTATTTTTTAATAGATCATATTTTTTGGAAGCTAGGTATGTTATATCAGGTAATCGGAAAAGAGAGGAGTAGATCTGCAGTATAAATATTTATGAAAATCTCACTGAGATTTTGGCTGTGCTTAATGTTTGATGAATAAAAAGACATGAAATGCTTCAAATTCCTCCATTATTTTTCTCCTTCTTTTCTTTGTGTTTCTTATATGCTCCTCCTAACACTATTTCAGTCTTTGTGGTAAAATATTATTATTACTCTAAAGTCCTCTTGATGAGATTGTAAAGTTTAGGAGAGATACAGTATCCCATCACTTTATGACTAAATTTCAGTTTTGTGCCGAGATTTTGTAGTTGTGACATTCCACAAGAGTTTTTTCAATGGTCTATTTTCTCCCTCCTCCCTATTATTTATTTTTTTCCAAATTGCAGCATTCCCAGTCCTTTTATTGAAGATCTGACTTGAGTATGTTCATTTATTTCCTTAGTCACAACTGGAAGGTAGGATGTGGCAAGAATGGGGATCAATTTACTTCCTTCTTTGGATGAAATTTCAGAATTGCACTCTAGCAATCTCCATTCCCTTGGAGAATACACTTTGTTAAGGAGAAGACTCTGGGAATGTTTCACAATGATTGTTCTTCTCCTTCCACTGCCAAAACATAGAGAGTTCTATTTTTTTTCTCAGATCCTGCTCACGAGAACCTAGTAATATTCCTGCAAGGATAACTCCATGAGAATGGAAATATGAGCCTCATCTAAATTTGTGGCCCCAGGAGATTTTGCTCCCAGAAATTCCCAAGAAATCTCACAAAATTACCATTTTTAGAGTGTTTCCTAATTTATGGTTCCAGTATTTTCTCCTCCAGTTGAGCACACGTAGATGGCTACATCTCTCTGGATGCACTTGTCTCTCTAGATTTTAGGGTGGTGTTTCCCTAAAACCTGTTTTCTGATATGTCCAAGAAAAGTTGTTGATTTTCAGTTTTCTTTATTTTCCCTTTTTTGCGGTAATTGGGATAACAATTACCAAGTCCTGTACATGTTGAATGTAATGACACATCTCTCTATTTGCCATTAGCAAACTAAATAGAATTGTAAAATATTAAACTGAAAAAAAAATCCAGCTGAATCAACTTATTTGAAGCGAAAACTGCATATTTTTGATCTAACTAGCTCCATTTTAAGCTTTTATTGTTTTGAAGCTACTATCTACACTTTTTATCACAAAAATTTTAGAAAACTCAGTGTACTACCAGAAAGTACTTGCTGTTCAACTGCAAGAAATGAAGTTCGCTGATGACCTCCAGCTGTTACAGCCTTTAGAACTAACTCACCTTTTAAGCTAAGGTCAATCTCTTCTCAGATGCAGTCTCCTCCAGGCAATGCAGGGGCAGGGTGCAGATATTCTCGCTTTGTCACTTATGCTCAAATTGGAGCTGTCTTCTAAATGTTAATCTTAGCTTTGGATCTCCCTACTGAGTTAGCCAGACTTTGACATATCTACATCAAAGTTTAAGGCTTTCTCTGCTCACTCCTGCTACCTTCCACCATTTTTTTTTTCACAGATATCTAATCTGTATCATTTTGGGATCATGTCATACCTAATCCTACTTTCTCTCTTTTTTAACTTTCGTGGCCATTGTTCATCAATATGCTTCTTGAACTCCTAATTCCCTCTGTGTTTCCAACCCAGATTATGCCACTTGTATATTATACTTGTTAAAATAATATTTTTTCTTAAAATTTTGCTTATCTCCAATTATTTAATAGGAAAATAACTGAATATCTCAGCTTTTCTATAGGCAAAATAAAGAATAGTTTATTTTATATGTTTTGAGAATTAATGTTATACATTTATGGTATTTAGAGCATTGACTTACAAATTAAGTATAATACATTGCTAATGCTGTCACAGCTATTATTCATAAAATTTATTAATAAATGTCAGTAAAAATGAATTTCAAGCTTTTATTTTACAGTTTTAAGTTTTATATATTTTGCTTTTATTTATTTTCTAAGTTTTCTAGCTCTATCCCAGCAAAACCGTAGATATCAAAGAATTTGGGGAGCTTTCACAAAAGCTAAACAAAATATCATTAATTTACTTATATCAATATATCTTTTAGTATTCTATATAGAGTTTCTTTTAATGGTCAAACAATATTATCTCTTATAAATCTACTAGAAAAAAGATTTCAGATTTTACCAGTTTTATTTATTTTCTGTAGACCTTAACTCATTTTTATTTACACAATCTTGGACTGTTTTTTATTACTTTAATTGCATTTTGGATAATGATCAATATTAAGTTGTTTCTGTATACACACATATCCATACTATGAAGCTGATGTTTCATGCACAGAGCAAGGAATTGCTTCCTAATGACTAAGAGTACCAATTAGGTCAATGTTTTACAGTCTGCCAAATTAATCATGTGGGTGTATCGCTATTTTAATCTATTTGAAAAAGAAAATAAAAAAATACAAGCATTTATATTAGATTCTCTACTAAGCTAAGGTCTGATTTCTAAAAAACTTCATACTAGTACTCTGAAAATGAATTCATGTAAGTTTGATTTTACAATTCACTTCCTACAAGTCTAGTCAATAAAGAGCAAATTTTACTTTAAATTACAAAAAAAAAAAAAATCAAAGCTTTCTAAAATATGCTAACAATTAAGGACATTAAACCTTTGTTGTGGAGGTAATACCACTCATTCAATTTTTATTTCTAATTCAAAAACTTTTAATTAAATACAATTTGTATGGATTCAGTGCTATTCTCTCCTGATTTCTTGTGGAGGGTAACAGAACTGAAATAAAAATTAGTGAAGCACTCTATATCCACATGGATTTTGCTAGAACACAGAAGACAATGGAAGACTAGATAATTAAGTTGAGAATCAAAACAAAGTGCAATATTACTATGTGTTACAGACAAAAGTTTGATCTGGTTGAGGGAGATTGGAAAAACCTTCATGGAAATGGTGACATTCCTAATGATCGTTCAATAATGTGCAGCCTCCAGAAGAGTAAGCCCAAGGGAGGCTGGAAGATCCAGTGCCATCAGTAAAAGATACAGATGAGAAATCAAAGGATTTGACTCAACAACTTAAGGAATATAATATAAGCAAGACTTTTTTGGTACATAATGATGTGGAAATAAATAAGGAAATATAAATCTAGGAGAGAAAATTAACTCTAAAATATAGAATACTTTGCATGACAGAGTGGTAGTTCACACCGGCTTTACCAGATGAAAAGTTATTAAAGGCCTGTAAGCAGTGGAAAATGGTGTCACTAGAGATTTGGGAGCTCTTCATCTAATAATAAATTGGATAGATTGATGTTGTTGAAGAAACAGTTTATGTAAAAAAGGTTATTCCTTCTTTGATTAGGAATAAAGAATGTAATAGATTAAATAAGGGTAGAAGCACTGAAAATTCTCAAAGGATAGCATTCAACTGAGAAACATTAGTGAATTAGAATTTATATAGTGAAAGCATAGTCATACTCAATATAATGATGCTTAATTTAAATGTACATAACATACATATATTTATAAATTACCATGTAGAAGTTATTGGATTGTTAAATATAAAACATTTATTTATTCTACAAATAGTTATTGATCATCTAATGTTAGTGAGGAACTACTCTACACATTCAAACAAAATTTAATACATTTTTTAACAAAATTTAAATACATTTCAATTCAAATGGGAAAAGAATACCATAGACAATCAAAGATGTTAACTTTAGTCTATAAAATACATAGAAATACTGACATATATGACCCATTGGTATGGTTGTCAGGCAAAATCTAAGAAAAACTATTTAAACTAAATTCTAAATTATAAAAAGCATACCTTGAGAAAAGGAGTATTACTTTATTAGAAACTATAGAAAGTTCAATTGAAAAAGAACTCTGTTAAGTCATATAAACTATGCTTATATGGCTGAGATGTAGTGAGGTGTGGAGGAACAGTGGAAGAGGTGAGGCTGGAGGTGGTGGGAAGCCATATCTCAGAGGGCTATAAGAATATTTTAAGAAGCTTTATTTTGTTTTTATATTTATAAAGCTCCTCTGGCTGCTGTGTGGAGAATTAATAGTAGGAAAGTAAAATAGGAGGACATGCAATAGTTAGGACTTACTGGTAGTTACCCAGGAAAGACTCCAATGAGGGCAGGAAGAAGTGATGGAAAGGATAAATCATTGGAACATTTATGGGGAGGTATATTCAATACTTCCTAATAGTAAATTGAGTGAGTTTTAAAACAGATTGGAATTAAAGATTATTTTTATATTTTGAAACGTAAAACTTGGCAACATATCCCATATTCTATCTTAGGCACATTTAGGAACAAAATTGGAATTTTGCCAAGAAATAACTAAGGTTTCCTATAGTAATACTTTAATTTGTGATTTCTATTAAATTTCTAACTAGAGTTTGCAAAAATAATGTAGGATATGTGGAGCACAACAAACAGTACAGAATAAATGTTTAAATGTGTAAATCATAAACCTAAGCTTGTTATTTGAAGCCATAAAATTGGTTGAAATCACCAAACAGTAGTGGAGAAAATCTTGATGAGATAGAATGAAAAAATAGAAAATAAAATCCTTGTGGAGACACAAGCAATAATGAAGGTTACAAATGGTAACATTTATATAGTTATTTGATGTTAAAAAGAAAGACCAGTCAAGATAGGCAGATCACTTGAGGCCAGGAGATCCAGACTAGCCTGGCCAAGAGGGCAATTAAAAAATATATATAAAAGTTAACTGAGTGTGGTGGTGTGTGCCTATAATCCCAGCTACTCTGGAGGCTGAAGCACAAGAATAGCTTGAACCTGGGAGGCAGAGATTGCAATGAGTCAAGATTGCACCACTGCACTCCATCCTGGGCAATAGAGTAAGACTCTGTCTAACAAAAAAAAAAAAAGAAAAGAAAAAAAGAAAAGAAAAACAAAAGATAGTTGCACTAATCAGAAATCTTTGAAAATGCAGTTTAAATATAAATATTTGATTAATTTCTATATAAAAAGGTAGTTCAGTAAAAATGGTAATTAACTTTAGCCCATTTAAAAGAACAGTTCTCTCCAAGGCAAAACTTATACATTAATAATTATTATTACCTTAAAACTGTGGTCAAATAATATCTATGGGTTAAAATTTTGTAATGTTTTGGTTGGCTTAAATCTTCATAATAAAATTGCCTCTGTAAAAATATTTCTTAGTAGTAGTTGAATCTGGTATTCATATGGAAAGGGTATGTATGTATTCAGTGAAATTTATTTTGTGTAAAGGCATACATAACTAATAATATAATTTTGTAACAATATTACTTAGAATCTAGAATATGCAGGTATACACATTTGTGAGATGCTTTTCTATAAGAGGTATTCTCTTACTGAGTCACAAACAGCTATGTACTAGGTATAATGTTATATCTGGAGTAATAGTCAAGCCTGTTTTATTCTAGGAAAATGAAAATACATAATAATATTTCAACAAGGAACAAAAAACAACCAGGTAATTAATATTCAAGATTCATTTATAATGGAAATTTTAGAAGTAGTTAGAAATTTTCTCACCTAAAGTTTATCTTTCCTGAACCAAGAGAATATACTATATTTAATGGATGAGGGGGAAAAAGCAAATCCTTTTGTAAGAAGAACAAAAGATCAGTTGATGATTAAATTAAAGGGCTGGGTTTCAAAGAAATTCCTATTTTTTAATATTAATAACACCTAGGATAATCATGGGGTTTTGAGTGGAGAGTAATAGACTGTGTACTAAAGATCTAAGCACTAATAAATGAGGGAGACTGATTAAGAAGGTTGTAGTATATATCAGAATTTCCTGTCATTTTAAGGCTGAATAACATTCCACTGTATGCGTAAACTACGTGTTCCATATTCATTCCTATGTCCGTGGACACTTGTATCATTTATATATTTTAACTACTGTGAACAATGCTGCTACAAAAGTGAGTGTACTAACATTTGTAGGAGACTGTTTTTGCAAATCTTGTGGCTATATACACAGAAGTGGCACTGCTGAATCATATGGTAATTCAATTTTTAATTATTTGAGAAACTACCAGACTGTTTTCCACAGAAACTATTCCATTTTACATTCCCACCACCAGTGCACAGGAGGTTCCATTTCTCCACATTCTTGCCAATACTTGTTATTTTTCTTTTGTTTTCCTGATAGCCATAATACTAATAGATGTCAGATAATATCTTATTATTGTTTTGATTTGCATGTGCCAAATAGCTATATTTAACATCTTTCACGTGTTTAATTGTCATGTTTATATATTCTTTGGAGAAATGTCTAATTGAGTCCCATTTTCATTTTTGAATCAGGTATTTTTAAATATTTAATTTTAGTAATTTTCTGTATATTCTGTATATTAATATCCTACAGACATATTATTTGCAAATGTTTTTCCTGTTCTGTGTATAGCCTTTTTACTCTGTTCATAGTGTTTTTAGATGCAAAATTTTTTAAAAATCTCTGTGAAGACCAATTTTTTTCATTGCTTATGCCTATGGTATGATATCTAATGTATCATTGCCAAAGCTAATACTGTGAAATATTTGCCCTACATTTTCTCATAAGAGTTGTAATTTTAGGTCTTACATTTATTTAGGTCATGGATACACTTTGATTTAATTCTCGTATATAGTGTTAAGAATGGGTCCAACTGCATTTTTTACATATAGATATCTAGTTTGTTCAACAGCATTATCTAAAAAGACTGTCTTTGCTTCATTGAATGGCATTGGCATCCTTTTTGAAAATTATTTGATGATAAATGTGAGAATTTATTTATGAGCTCACTATTCCATTCCATTTGTCTGTATGTCTGTCTTTATATCAGTAACACACCATTTTGATTACTGTAACTTTGTGGTAAGTTTTGAACCCAGGAAGTGCGAATACTCTAGCTTTCTTATTTTATTTTTAAGATTGTTTTAATTATTGGGGTCCCTGGAGAATGCATATGAATTTAGGATGGATTTTTCTATTCTTGTAAATAAGTCATTAATATTTTGATAGAGATTGCATTGAATGCATAGGTGGCTTTTGGCAATATTGAGGTTTTAACAATTTTGGCTTTCAATTCATGTACCCATAATGTATTTCCATTATTTATATTTTATTTAATTTCTTTCAGCAATATTTGTATTTTCATCCTGTAAGTCTTTTACTACATTGTTTACTTCCTATGTATTTTATTTGTTTGAGGCTACTATAAATAAAATTAGTTTCTAAAACTTTCTTTTTGGATTGTTCATTGTTAGTGAATGGAAATGAAATTGATTTTTGCATGTTGACTTTTTATTCTACTACTTTACTGAATTTGTTTATCAGTTTTTTGTGTGTGTGGAAACATAAGAATTTTATTTATGTAAGACCATATCATCTGTCAACAAAGATAATTTTACTTCTTTCATTCTAATGTGGATGTCTTTTAATTTTTTTATTGTCTAATGTCTCTTAGTTGAATTTCCAGTACTATGTTAAGTAGAAATGGTGGAAGCAAGCATCTTTGTTTTGTTCCTTAACCTTACAAAAAAAACTTTCAGTCCTTCCCTATAAATTAAAAGTATAATTTTATTATGGGTTTTTCATATGTGGCTCTTATCACATATAGCTTTTTTCTATTTATATTTTGCTGAGTGATCTGTTTATCATGAAAGTGTTTTGTATGTTGTCAAATACCCTTTCTGCATTGATTGAGATTAGCATACGTATTTTTTTCTTATTCTGTTAATGTGACATATGACATTAATCAATTTTCACATACTGAATCATCCTTGCACTCCAGGAATAAATTCCATTTGCTCATGTCATACAATTATCTTAATATGCTACTAAATTCACTTTGGTTTGCTAGTATATTTTTGAGGAATTTTGCATAAATATTTGTAAGGGATACTGGTCTGTAGTTTTCTTTTTTTTTTTTCTTTTTTTTTTAATAGTATTGTTGGCTTTAGTGTCAATGCTGTTGGTTCCAGAGTATGAGTTAGAAAGTGTTCCATCCATTCTCTTCTCCCTCTCTCTCTCTTTTTTTTTTTTTTTTTTTTTTTTTGGAAATGTGTGAGAAAGATTGGTGCTTGTGCTTCTTTAAGTCTTTGGTAGAAATAACTTGTGAAGCCATCAGGTCCAGGGCTTTTCTTTACCATGGGTGTGGAGAATTGGTTGCTGCTGCTGAGCTGAGCTAAAATTGACCAAAATTAACCACACTTTACTATCGAAGTCTTTCCTTGGAAATTGCAAGACTTTAATAAGCTCCAGAGTTTCAACAGGCAGATTTTCCCTATGTACTTGTCTGGGTGGAGTGACAGATTCCTGGTGCTTCCTAATCTTCCAACTTTGCTGAATGTGCCCGCTAGTTTAATTTTAATGGTGGTTGTATATAATGATTCTCTTGCAAAGAGTTTGAAAATTTAGTAATTAGTTCTCAGTATAGGCCAACTCCAACATACTACTTGCTGCAAGCAACAGCATTTTTATAGTTCAGAGAACATACAGAAAAAATAAGTTAGATAGTTATGGAATGGTGGGTTTTGAGTGTTCAATTAAATGATTTTCAGTTGGAAGGCAGAGAGGACTTGATCATGTGTAAAGCAATGATTATCATTATAGATGTGATAATATACAATGAATAATTGCCAGTATGGAATAGGGACATAACTTTGGGATGAAATGATTAAAACAATGAGAGACACACTGTTTTGCTTTAAACAAGCTCATTGATGCTAGTAGGTACTGATTCAATTGGCAAGATAAAGAGGTTTACTTGTTAAAAATGGTTATGGATATAAACCCAGCAGATTCACCCTAATGAGTAGAACGAATAGTGCACGTATAAACTGAACTTAAAGTGTATTATCCGTTTTGAGCACCAATTATGGGCCAGGTCAGAGATAAAATAGTCTTCTCTTAAGCAGCTTATATTTTAGTGTGAGAGTCAGTTACTATTCAGATAAACACAGAAGACAATGTAAAATTTTTAGCCTCAGAAGTTTCTGAACGAGTGATTTATGGATCTAATGAGGTGTTTAAAAGTAGAACTTGCCAAATTTAGGGCTTAAGGGAAAACTTCCCTGAGGACATAATAGTTGAACTGAAATTAATGGTTCATTAGGCATATTTTAAAGAGAAGAATACTAAGAAGTTGGGGACAGATTTCAAAAGGGCACCGTGAAAAGGAAAAGTCAGGGGACCTGTGATCTCAGGGAAGAGTGGAAAAGTAAATAATAGGCAGGGTATTTTAACTATTAGTTACGGAAACGAAATCAGGCTTCCCTTAGCAAAAAATAAATACATACATACATAAAATATAACTGACTTGAATAATTGAAAAATTTAGATATGATTGAATTTAGTATTTAAATGATGCAACCAAGAATTGACTCTTTTGTAATTACTTGGCTTGGAATTTTTTTGCATTGTCTTCATTTTTAATTGGCTCCTTTCTCATTCACACAAGATGGCTTCCATGATATTTAGTTTCCATCAGTTCTGAACCTCAACAATAAGGATCTTCTTTCACTAAAATTCTAACAAACAACCTTTGGATTGTTTTGAATTGAATCTATTTGGGTCTTCTGCTATATCTTTGAATAATACCTGTGGTTAGAGGGATGGTATGAAATGAATAACCTAGTCTAAGTCACATCTGACACTTTCAGCTTAAATCATATGAACTATTATATTATGATGGCAGATGTCTGTATCCCATAAGAAACATTGGGGAACTACTAACAGAGGAAAGACAAATGGTTCCTAAGCTTGCCAAAAAACAGATGTAATAAATATCTAGTCATATAGGACTCTGCATGATATGTTAAATTTATGACTAAAAGTGTTCTGAAAGTGAGATAAGTAGCTCAAAAATATTTAGTAAAAGCAGGATAATATGTCAAATTTACATTTTCAAATGTTCACTATTCCCATAAGGATTAGAAAATATTGGGAAGGTACTGTATGGAACCTTGAGGATCAGAATGGGTCACTGGTATTATAAAAGTCAATAGACCAGTTAGTTGACAATGAGATTACATATAAGTTAGCAGAAATGATAAAAATGGAAAGAAGTGGCCTGAATCTGGCTTAGACACTTTGAAATAATCTTCAGAAATCCCTCCTCCGTAACCATAGGTTTTCTAAAAATGGAAGGACAAACTGCAGACTACCAAACTGTATAGCCTGGGTGACATTAATTACAGAATGAAATGCTAATCAACATTTAAAATGCTGGATTTCTATGTATTATCTTCAAATAATTATATTGAATGTCAGCATATGATTAATACAGGAAGACTAATCATTGTAAATTGATATCAATTAACCTATCATAAACCTTAACTTATAAAATGTATTACTCTTTTCATTCAAGATTTCTGCTTATAAGGGCTGACTTTCAATTATTACTTTTTGATTTATAGTAGTAACCTCAATATCTAATATTATGCCACTGTTTGCTGCACAGAAATGAGTATCTGTACCTTTACAAAATCATCAATTTTTTTTTACAGAGATTAGAAAGATATACCCAGAAAGTGGTAAATTTATTTTCTTTTTGTGATCAGTAAGACCAGGAGTTTTGCTGTTCACAGGATTCTTGTGTTAATCACAATGTGGAATTTATATAAAGAAATAATTTGATGGTTTTCCATTCCATCTATAAGCCTCTTTTTATGAATCATTCTAACAACATGACTGCAAAGATGAGTGCTGCTGGGAAAAAAAGTTCAATTACATAAAGTGGTATAATTAGCGTGAGTAATCTATGATCTTCCATCCCGTTGTGTCTATTTTTGCTTGGCATTTTTTTTTCAAATTACTTTAATTCATATCCTTACTTTCATTCTCAGTGATGACCTTATTATTTGGTTGAGAATTTTTGTGCACATAAGGTTCATGAGAGATATTTGTCTGGAGTGACTGTGGATATATGATTTATTTTTCCTCCCACAAAACTCATGTTGAAATTTAATCCCCAGTGTGGCAGTGTTGGTACCAGGGATGAGGGTTTGGGTTATGGGGGTAGATTCCTCGTGAGAGGCTTAGCACTCCCCTTGAGGTTGTGTCTTCTCATTCTGGCAAAATGGGATTCATTCTTCAGAGAATTAATTAGTTCCCATTGGAGTAGGTGTTATAAAGTGAGGTTCTTCTTCCTATTTGGTTGTTCTTCACATGCACCTGCTTTCCCTTTGAGTTTCTCTACATGTTTTGATGCAGCACAAGGCCCTCACCAAAAGCCAAGCAGATGCTGACACCATGTTTCTTGTATAGACTGACCTATGAGTCAAATAAACCCCTTTTCTTTAGAAATTACCCAGTCTCAGATATTCCATTATAGCAACACAAAACAGACTAAAACAGCAAGTTTATTTGTAATGTCTTTGGTTAGGTTATCAGTGTAATAATGGCCTCATAAATTAAATACAAATGTGATTCCTCCACTTCTATTTTTTGTAAGAGATGACAAAATTGTGATAATTTTGTATTAAGTTTTTGGTGGAATTCTTCTGTAAAACCACCTGAGCATCTGTATTTATTTGGGGTTGAGCTATGTAATTATAGATTCCATATATTTGTTGGTTGTTCAGATTGTCTATTTCATCTTAGTTAACTTTTGGTAGTTTGTGGAGTTCAAGGTATAAGTCCATGTCTTTTAAACTGTTAAATTTATGAAAACACAGTTGTAATATTCACCTATTATCTTTTAATGGCTGCAGAAGATTTAGGTCTATTCTCTATTTCACATATGATATTGTTAGTTTACGTATTTTTGCCCTTTCATTTTCGTTAGTGTTGCTATAGCTTCGTTTTTTAAAGCAACTTTTCAAAGAAGCACTCTTTTATTTCATTGAAATTATATTTTTTTCCTAATTTCAATAGTGTTGATTTGAGACCATTTCATATTTCTAATGTAAGCATTTAGTACTACTAATCTCTTTAAACATAGTTTTAAGCATATCTCAAATATTTTCATATGTAATCCTTTGATTTTGTTTAGTTCTATTTATTTTTAAAATATTTCATTTGGGACTTTTTCTTTGAACCACAGATTTTTTAGAAGTATGTTGTTTAATTTTCTCTCTTTGAATATATATTGTGTCTTCTGTTATTATAATTCCAATATTTTCATTTGTTTTAATTTTTTTACGGTTCATATACTTTATCATGGTGAATATTTTATGACACTTGGAAAAAATATAAATGTGTATTCTACTGTTGTTAGGTGGAGTGTCATATGTATGTCAATCTGTTCCTGTTGGTTGTGTTATTCATACAATAAATGCTTACTCCTACTTATTTTCTGTTTAGTAGATCAATAAGTAGCTGGGAGTGTGGTAGAGTTTGAAGTCCACAGACCTAATTTTATATTTATCTATATGTTTTCTTTCAGATCTATTCATGTTTTATTCATGCATTTTGAATGTCTGTAGTTTGGTTCAGACATATTCCTGATTTTTTAAAATGTGGGCATGTTGCATTTTTTCCCATCCTTTCACTTTTATTCTACCAGTTTTATTGAATTGGAAATTACTTTCTTGTAAGGGCTGTATAATTTTGTTTTAATTCACTGCGTTAATTTCTATCTTTTGATTGCTGTACATAGATCGTTGGCATTTAAGTCAATTATTAGTTTGTTGCCACTTAGGTGTGCTATTCTGTTCTTTGCTTTAAATATATATATCTTGGGGTTCTTATTTCCCCGTATATCTTCCCTTGCCTTTCTGAAGGTTACTTGAAAATTGCTTAGGATTTAGTTTCTTAATTTATTTATAGTGTATGGAATGCATCTCTTTATGTAAACACACACACACACATTGAATCCATATATATAATGGATTCAGTTGGTACATATGCAAGTTAGGTTACATGTATATATTGCATAATGGTGGAGTTTGGGGTTCTTGTGTACCCATCTCCTGAACAGTGAACAATTTACCCAGTAGATAATTTTTAAACCCTCTCTATCTGCCCACTTTTGGAGTCCTCAGTGTCTAGTACTTCCCCCCATATGTCCATGTGTATCTGTTGTTTACCTCCCACTTTTAAGTGAGAACATGCGGTATTGGTTGTCTTTTCCTGAGTTATTTCTGTTGGGGTAATGGCCTTCTTTTTATGTAATTTTTGTAGAGGTTGGCCTGGTGTTTCTAATACACCTGTGTGACTTATATTAGTCTACTGGTTTGAATATTTTACTCAACATTTGAGTGAAACAGGGAAACCACATTTCCCTTAATTCACCTAATCTCCACCACTTTCAAATATTATTGTATTAAATATCAGATTGTGTTAGAGTTTCTATTTCAATCATCAAATATGGTTTTAAAAACTCATCAGGAAAAGAAAAGTCTGTTGCTTGCATTCATCCACATTTTGCTTTTTCCATTATTCCTTATTTCTTTTGTCATGTTTCAATATTGCTTCCTTTATTAAATTTGAATAACTTCCATTAGCAAATTTTGTTAAGGGCAGGTCTGCTAGTGTAAAAATCTGTTTAGTTTTACTTCATCTGAGAATGTTTCATTTTTTCTTTATTCTTGAAGAATAATTTTCCCAGATTTAAAATCCATAATTGACCATTTTTTTGGAAAGTTTTCAGATATTGCTTTTTTGAATACTCTTTCAGGCCTACTCTCACTGTACATTATTATGGATATTTAGTGATACAAATACTGATTCTTTGCTTATTCCTCTATGATTCTCAGACTCTGTGTATGTTTAAATTATAGTCAATTTTCTCTCTGTTTTTCACAGTGGGTGAATATTTTATTTTTCCTCAAGTTTGCTTTTTTCATGCTTTCTGTTCTTCATTCTGCTAGTAACCCTGCTAAGCAAGACTTTTTTTATGTTCAACTTTTTGTATTTGTTATTATATTGCATAGTAATACCGTATTGTGCAATATTAGTGTGTACTATGTTTTAATTTTTATATTTAACTTGGCATTTTATAGTAACAATTTCCAATTATTTCTTGTTTTATAACTTCATTTCCTTGCTGATGTTTTCCATTTTATTTTCATCAATAATATTTGTAGCAATTGCTAAAGCAATTTTATGGCACCTGCTTTAAAATTCCTGTCAGTTAATTCTAGCATATTATTCTTCTCAGTATTGGCATCAGTTGATATTTTTTTTCTCATTTAAGTTGTGATTTACTGGGTTTTGGATATGATGGGCTATTTTGCACTTTATCCTAGGCATTGTGTCCATTATATTAAGAGATTTTGAGTCTCAGTTAACTCTTTTTAAAAAATATTTGTTTGGTAGACATTCAGTATACCTACATTTACCACAGTGATAATCTTGGCCTTCTGTTTTGAGCTGTGGTTCAAATGACAATTGAGTTTCCAGAGCCTTTTAGTGTTATTTTTGTCTGCTTGGTTAATCTGGTGCCTGCTGGCAACTCTCAGATGGTGGAGGGTTAAGTGGCATCCTGTTAGTGACATCTGACTTCCCTTGTGTCTCTGAGTAGAGACAAGTTTAATCAGAGTGAAAAAAGAGGTTATCTGGTTGGGCCATTTTCTGTGACTGTGCCCCTTTTTGGGAATCTGTTCACTCTAGTGTCTCTCAAAGGAGAAATTGATTCTCAGTCATGATAAAGAGATTATTTCCCCTGTATGCTTGTTTTTAATGACTGCTTTCTCCCAGTTGTGTTTCCTGTGAGTGATGTAGAAATCGCCTGGTGTTTCCTGGGGGATTTCTATTGGTTCTGTGGGATTCCTTCTTCTCTTAGATGCAGAATCAGTAAACTCATAGTCTGAGGAGCTTTCTGTATTTTCTGTATTTTTTCTTTCTTTTTTTTTTTTTTTTAACAGGGGGGATGTAAAAAGACCTGCTGATGTCCTGCTCCTCCTTGAGTTCCCAAATCAGCTTGACTTTTTCTTACACTCTCAGAGTTCTCCTTTGGTTGTCTTGTGCACCATCTCCCGGGATTATAGTTGTTTTAATAGGGACAAAAAAAAATTGGTTTATGACATCTTGTATCAACCCAGATCCCTTTTCTTGGATGTTTAACCTTCCTTCCACTGCAAGTTTTTCATCAATACTTTTTTTTTAATGTGAAAAGTATTTTCTACAGTAGGAAACAGTCTTTAATGTTTATAGGAACCAAGTAGCAAACATAAATAATTTAAAAGATTAAGAAGTTAAAAAGGATATATGAAGCCTGAAATTAAATTCTTATTTTCAATGAACAGACAGTACACATTATACAACTTCAGTCAAGTGGTTTTAGTGATCCAGGTTTGGCAGTAATGTGTAGCCCAATATCACAGATGTCATTTTCCCCTGCCAAATACTTTGAAATGTGTATATTAATATAACTTTCCTTATTTTAAAATTATTTTATATTCTTTAACACTGTATGGAACAAATAAAGATTAGAAATTGGTAAAGCATATGTTTGTTTTACATCGTTTTCATCTTACTAGCTCCATTTTTTGTCACATTAAGACAATCTTATGATCCTTTTATTCAACAATTTTTACAATAATATAATATCTAACTACACACGATTACTGAAGTTAAGAGATGGATTCTGGATGGCACAATGTTTGTTTAAATTATGGGTTCATCAATTTTTAGTCATGAGAATTGTAGGAAGAATGAAATGAGATTTAAAATTAAAATTAAACAGAACAAAGCACATATACTATATGTGAATTTTCTATATCTATTATTTGTGTATACTTTATATATATAAATGAGGACATCATACTGTCTACCTTTATGAAATTCATAATTTATTTATGAAGATAATCATTAATCAGCTTATTCTAGAAAAGGTGAATGGAAAATGATACTATGAATATATACTGCAATCCATTTGACCTATTATTTATCCTCATTTATCACTTCTTAGCCATGAAATCTAATGGAGACTTTCAGTTCTCATCATGACTTGTTTTTAACACATCTTCCTCAAATGTTCCATATATTTACTCTTTGTTTGACTCTTCATTTTCCCCCCTTTTGTTTGAGTCCTGAGCTCACCTCTCTCCTAATCTCTCACTTTGTTTTTGATTATCTTATGACCGTTTCTAGAATTATTTTTCTGTAGAGCTACATGTAAGATGGAAAATAGTTTAGTTGAATGTGTGAGAATACAATGGCTGTCACTTTGTTTCCCTAATAAATGCTGGCAGGCAGGAGTGGAGAGATCTTGAGTTTCTCAAAGACAATACCCATGGCAGAGATACATGAGAGTGGGCAAAAACGCACAATCAATAAAATCTCAAGGTGAGGCAAAGATTTTTGAGTTTTTATGTAGTTACAGAGTAAGAAGTAAAAGTTCCATAAGACAAACACACGTTTTAAGACATCCCTGTGGAAAAATAGTCCTTCCAAAGTTATGGTGGTAGGATTCTCTCTGGCAATGAAGTAATGAAGCAGGCATAACTAAGATAATCAGTACTGGGAAAATGTGTGCTGGACCTTGAGATAACTATGTGGGACATATAAAATTTTTGAAACATCAGAGAATATAACGAGATACATAATATTAGAATTGACTAAGAGGTAGTGTTGGGCCTAAAAGAAGGAAGAAAAAATGGCATCAATAGTGGGAACAAATGATAAAGAATATAATTCTAATGATAAGAAAATCTTCTCACTGCTGATACATAGTCAATCCATAAGTGGACTGGTATCTCCTACAATGATTTCCTTTTTTTCTGATAATGAGAAATAGGAAGAACATGATTCATCAAAAGTAAAGGGAACTTACAGAAGGAGAGGCAAGTAATAAAACTCTTCAACACTCTGAAATTTTACCCAATATTTAACAGATAGATGCTAATATTTAAACCAAAAAAGGGGAAATATATTGGAAGCAAACATATTACAGTTTCTTATGCTGAAGGGAACTGAATATCTCTTAGAACTTGTAATAGATTATAAATATGTGTTTTTATTTTTGTATAAATCACAACAAAAAGTCAAACGACAATTCACATACTGGCCAGTCTTCATGGATTCAATAGGAACAGAAAATTGGGGTAGAATCAAACCAGATAAGGAGACTAGAAATGATGTTCACTTTGTACCAAAGGAAAAAAAAAATGGACAAGAAGGAGGAAAACAATATCCTGGGACAAAGGAATATAAATTCAAATATATATCTTAAGTGTTACTATCACACACACACACACAAGAAGAAAATTATAACTATTGAGGTCATGGATATGTTAATTAGCATGATTTTGATGATCATCTCACAATGCATTTATATATCAAAATATCAAGTTGTGGCTTTAAGTATATATAATTCTTACATGTCAATTATAGCTGAAGAATTTAAATTATTCCATTCATTTCTGGAGTGAAATGAAAATAAATTCCAATAACAAATCCCCCCAAAAATTCAGCTATTTGTGTTATCTATGTGTTTGGAATTATGCTGTGTATTAGTTAAAATGCTGAACACATATAGTACTTAATTTTAGTCCAGTGACAATTGTACTAAGTCATACACTGTATTGAATATAGAATCAGAAGTCTATATACAAAGTGGTATAGATGGCATTTAGAGATACTCAGGATACATGATCAGTATTCCATGTCTCTATTATTATTATTATTATGGCATTTAATATGGATGACAAATTTCATGCTTAGTATAAGACAAGTACCATTTTAAGAGGTTTGCATGTAATATTTCATTTAACCCTTGCAATGAACCTATATATTCTGATTTTTAAAAAAATTTTTTTTTAATTATTATTATACTTTAAGTTCTAAAGTACATGTGCATAACGTGCAGGTTTGTTACATATGTATACTTGTGCCATGTTGGTGTGCTGCACCCATCAACTCGTCAGCACCCATCAACTCGTCATTTACATCAGGTATAACTCCCAATGCAATCCCTCCCCCCTCCCCCCTCCCCATAATAGGCCCTGATGTGTGATGTTCCCCTTCCCGAGTCCAAGTGATCTCGTTGTTCAGTTCCCACCTATGAGTGAGAACATGCGGTGTTTGGTTTTCTATTCTTGCGATAGTTTGCTGAGAATGATGGTTTCCAACTGCATCCATGTCCCTACAAAGGGCACAAACTCATCCTTTTTGATGGCTGCATAGTATTCCATGGTGTATATGTGCCACATTTTCTTAATCCAGTCTGTCACTGATGGACATTTGGGTTGATTCCAAGTCTTTGCTACTGTGAATAGTGCCACAATAAACATACGTGTGCATGTGTCCTTATAGCAGCATGATTTATAATCCTTTCGGTATATACCCAGTAATGGGATGGCTGGGTCATATGGTACATCTAGTTCTAGATCCTTGAGGAATCGCCATACTGTTTTCCATAATGGTTGAACTAGTTTACAATCCCACCAACAGTGTAAAAGCGTTCCTATTTCTCCACATCCTCTCCAGCACCTGTTGTTTCCTGACTTTTTAATGATCGCCATTCTAACTGGTGTGAGATGATATCTCATTGTGGTTTTGATTTGCATTTCTCTGATGGCCAGTGATGATGAGCATTTTTTCATGTGTCTGTTGGCTGTATGAATGTCTTCTTTTGAGAAATGTCTGTTCATATCCTTTGCCCACTTTTTGATGGGGTTGTTTGTTTTTTTCTTGTAAATTTGTTTGAGTTCCTTGTAAGTTCTGGATATTAGCCCTTTGTCAGAGGAGTAGATTGCAAAAATTTACTCCCATTCTGTAAGTTCCCTGTTCACTCTGATGGTAGTTTATTTTGCTGTGCAGAAACTCTTTAGTTTAATTAGATCCCATTTGTCAATTTTGGCTTTTGTTGCCATTGCTTTTGGTGTTTTAGACATGAAGTCCTTGCCCATGCCTATGTCCTGAATGGTATTACCTAGGTTTTCTTCTAGGGTTTTTATGGTATTAGGTCTAACATTTAAGTCTCTAATCCATCTTGAATTAATTTTCATATAAGCAGTAAGGAAAGGATCCAGTTTCAGCTTTCTACTTATGGCTAGCCAATTTTCCCAGTACCATTTATTAAATAGGGAATCCTTTCCCCATTTCTTGTTTTTCTTAGGTTTGTCAAAGATCAGATGGCTGTAGATGTGTGGTATTATTTCTGAGGACTCTACTCTGATCCATTGGTCTATATCTCTGTTTTGGTACCAGTACCATGCTGTTTTGGTTACTGTAGCCTTGTAGTATAGTTTGAAGTCAGGTAGCATGATGCCTCCAGCTTTGTTCTTTTGACTTAGGATTGTCTTGGCAATGCGGGCTCTTTTTTGGTTCCATATGAACTTTAAAGCAGTTTTTTCCAATTCTGTGAAGAAACTCATTGGTAGCTTGATGGGGATGGCATTGAATCTATAAATAACCTTGGGCAGTATGGCCATTTTCACGATACTGATTCTTCCAATCCATGAGCATGGTATGTTCTTCCATTTGTTTTTGTCATCTTTTATTTCATTGAACAGTGGTTTGTAGTTCTCCTTGAAGAGGTCCTTTACATCCCTTATAAGTTGGATTCCTAGGTATTTTATTCTCTTGGTAGCAATTCTGAATGAAAGTTCACTCATGATTTGGCTCTCTGTTTGTCTGTAATTGATGTATAGGAATGCTTGTGATTTTTGCACATTCATTTTGTATCCTGAGACTTTGCTGAAGTTGCTTATCAGCTAAAGGAGATTTTGGGCTGAGACGATGGGGTTTTCTAAATATAGAATCATGTCATCTGCAAACAGGGATAATTTGACTTCTTCTTTTCCTAGCTGAATACCCTTTATTTCTTTCTCTTGTCTGATTGCCCTAGCCAGAACTTCCAACACTATGTTGAATAGGAGTGGTAAGAGAGGGTATCCCTGTCTTGTGTCAGTTTTCAAAGGGAATATTTCCAGTTTTTGCCCATTCAGTATGATATTGGCTGTGGGTTTGTCATAAATAGCTCTTATTATTTTGAGATATGTTCCATCAATACCTAGTTTATTGAGAGTTTTTAGCATGAAGAGCTGTTGAATTTTGTCAAAAGCCTTTTCTGCATCTATTGAGATAATCATGTGGTTTCTGTGTTTGGTTCTGTTTGTATGCTGGATTACATTTATTGATTTGCGTATGTTGAACCAGCCTTGCATCCCAGGGATGAAGCCCACTTGATCATGGTGGATAAGTTTTTTGATGTGCTGCTGGATCCGGTTTGCCAGTATTTTACTGAGGATTTTTGCATCGATGTTCATCAGGGATATTGGTCTAAAATTCTCTTTTTTTGTTGTGTCTCTGCCAGGTTTTGGTATCAGGATGATGTTGGCCTCATAAAATGAGTTAGGGAGGATTCCCTCTTTTTCTATTGATTGGAATATTTTCAGAAGGAATGGTACCAGCTCCTCCTTGTACCTCTGGTAGAATTCGGCTGTCAATCCATCAGGGCCTGGACTTTTTTTGGTTGGTAGGCTATTAATTATTGCCTCAATTTCAGAGCCTGCTATTGGTCTCTTCAGGTATTCAACTTCTTCCTGGTGTAGTCTTGGGAGGGTGTAAGTGTCCAGGAAATTATCCATTTCTTCCAAATTTTCTAGTTTATTTGCGTAGTGGTGTTTATAGTATTCTCTGATGGTTGTTTGTATTTCTGTGGGGTCGGTGGTGATATCCCCTTTATCATTTTTTTATTGCATCTATTTGATTCTTCTCTCTTTTCTTCTCTATTAGTCTTGCTAGCGTTCTATCAATTTTGTTGATCTTTTCAAAAAACCAACTCCTGGATTCATTGATTTTTTGGAGGGTTTTTTGTGTCTCTATCTCCTTCAGTTCTGCTCTGATCTTAGTTATTTCTTGCCTTCTGCTAGCTTTTGAATGTGTTTGCTCTTGCTTCTCTTGTTCTTTTAATTGTGATGTTACGGTGTCAATTTTAGATCTTTCCAGCTTTCTCTTGTGGGCATTTAGTGCTATAAATTTCCCTCTACACACTGCTTTAAATGTGTCCCAGAGATTCCGGTATGTTGTGCCTTTGTTCTCATTGGTTTCAAAGAACATCTTTACTTCTGCCTTCATTTCATTATGTACCCAGTAGTCATTCAGGAGCAGGTTGTTCAGTTTCCATGTAGTTGAACGGTTTCGATTGAATTTCTTAACCCTGAGTTCTAGTTTGATTGCACTGTGGTCTGAGAGACAGTTTGTTATAATTTCTGTTCTTGTACATTTGCTGAGGAGTGCTTTACTTCCAATTATGTGGTCAATTTTGGAATAAGTGTGATGTGGTGCTGAGAAGAATGTATATTCTGTTGATTTGGGGTGGAGAGTTCTGTAGATGTCTATTAGGTCTGCTTGCTGCAGAGATGAGTTCAATTCCTGGATATCCTTGTTCACTTTGTCTCGTTGATCTGTCTAATGTTGACAGTGGGGTGTTGAAGTCTCCCATTATTATTGTATGGGAGTCTGAGTCTCTTTGTAAGTCTCTAAGGACTTGCTTTATGAATGTGGGTGCTCCTGTATTGGGTGCATATATATTTAGGATAGTTAGCTCTTCCTGTTGAATTGATCCCTTTACCATTATGTAATGGCCTTCTTTGTCTCTTTTGATCTTTGATGGTTTAAAGTCTGTTTTATCAGAGACTAGTATTGCAACCCCTGCTTTTTTTTGTTCTCCATTTGCTTGGTAAAGCTTCCTCCATCCCTTTATTTTGAGCCTATGTATGTCTCTGCATGTGAGATGGGTCTCCTGAATACAGCAATCTGATGGGTCTTGGCTCTTTATCCAGTTTGCCAATCTTTGTCTTTTAATTGGACCATTTAATCCATTTACATTTAAGGTTAATATTGTTATGTGTGAACTTGATCCTGCCATTATGATATTAGCTGGTTATTTTGCTCATTAGTTGATGCAGTTTCTTCCTAGCCTCGATGGTCTTTGCATTTTGGCATGTTTTTGCAATGGCTGGTACCGGTTGTTCCTTTCCATGTTTAGTGCTTCCTTCAGGGTCTCTTGTAGGGCAGGCCTGGTGGTAACAAAACATCTAAGCATTTGCTTGTCTGTAAAGGATTTTATTTCGCCTTCACTTATGAAACTTATTTTGGCCTGATGTGAAATTCTGGGTTGAAAATTCTTTTCCTTAAGAATGTTGAATGTTGGCCCCCACTCTCTTCTGGCTTGGAGAGTTTCTGCCGAGAGATCTGCTGTTAGTCTGATGGGCTTCCCTTTGTGGGTAACCCCACTTTCTCTCTGGTTGCCCTTAAGATTTTTTCCTTCATTTCAACTTTGGTGAATCTGGCAATTATGTGTCTTGGAGTTGCTCTTCTCGAGGAGTATCTTTGTGGCGTTCTCTGTATTTCCTGGATTTGAATGTTGGCCTGCCCTACTAGGTTGGGGAAGTTCTCCTGGATGATATCTTGAAGAGTGTTTTCCAACGTGGTTCCATTTTCCCCCTCACTTTCAGGCACCACAATCAGACATAGATTGGTCTTTTTACATAATCCCCTACTTCTTGCAGGCTTTGTTCATTTCTTTTTCTTCTTTTTTCTTTAGATTTCTCTTCTCACTGCATTTCATTCATTTGATCCCCAATCAATGATACACTTTCTTCCAGTTGATCTAGTCAGTTACTGAAGCTTGTGTATTTGTCACATATTTCTCATGTCATGGTTTTCATCTCTGTCAGTTCCTTTATGGTCTTCTCTGCATTAATTATTCTAGTTATCAATTCTTCCACTCTTTTTTCAGGATTTTTAGTTTCCTTGCACTGGGTACTTAATTCCTCCTTCAGCTCTGCGAAGTTTGATTGACTGAAGCCTTCTTCTCTCATCTCGTCAAAGTCATTCTCCTTCCAGCTTTGATCCGTTGCTGGCGATGAGCTGCGTTCCTTTGCAGGGGGAGATGCGCTCTTATTTTTTGAATTTCCAGCTTTTCTGCCCTGCTTTTTCCCCATCTTTGTGTTTTTATCTGCCTCTGGTCTTTGATGATGGTGACGTACTGATGGGGTTTTGGTGTGGGTGTCCTTCCTGTTTGATAGTTTTCCTTCTAACAGTCAGGACCCTCAGCTGTAGGTCTGTTAGAGATTGCTTGAGGTCCACTCCAGACCTTGTTTGCCTGGGTGTCAGCAGCCGAGGCTGCAGAAGATAGAATAATGCTGAACAGCAAGTGTACCTGTCTGATTCTTCCTTTGGAGGCTTCCTCTCAGGGGTGTACTCCACCATGTGAGGTTTGGGGTGCTGGTCTGCCCCTAGTGGGGGATGTCTCCCAGTTAGGCTACTCAGGGATCAGGGACCCACTTGAGCAGGCAGTCTGTCCATTTTCAGATCCTAACCTCCGTGTTGGGAGATCCACTGCTCTCTTCAAAGGTGTCAGACAGAGTCGTTTGGGTCTGCAGAGGTTTCAGCTGCTTTTGTTGTTGTTGTTGTTGTTTCGCTGTGCCCTGTCCCCAGAGGTGAAATCTACAGAGACAGGCAGGCCTCCTTGAGCTGCTGTGAGCTCCAACCAGTTCGAGCCTCAGCAATGGTGGGTGCCCCTCCCCCAGCCTCACTGCTGCCTTGTGGTTAGATCGCAGACTTCTGTGCTAGTAATGAGGGAGGCTCCGTGGACGTGGGACCCTCCCGGCCAGGTGTGGGATATAATCTCCTGCTGTGCCCATTTGCTAAGACCCTTGGTAAAACGCAGTATTGGGGTGGGAGTTACCAGATTTTCCAGGTGTTGTGTGTCTCAGTTCCCCTGGCTAGGAAGAGGGATTCCCTTCCCCCTTGTGCTTCCCAGGTGAGGCGATGCCTCGCCCTGCTTCAGCTCTGGCTGGTCCGGCTGCAGCAGCTGACCAGCACCGATTGTCTGGCACTCCCTAGTGAGATGAACCCAGTACCTCAGTTGAAAATGCAGAAATCACTTGTCTTCTGTGTCGCTGGCACTGGGAGCTGGAGACTGGAGCTCTTCCTATTCGGCCATCTTGCTCCGCCCCTATATTCCGATTATTTACCAGTAATTAAATTTAAGAATACAGTGAAGACAAGAGAACTGCATAAGATTTCCCAACTGATAAGTGTGTGTAATAAGACTTTGAAAGCCAGGTAATGGGGTTCTAGAACTTAGCTCTTAACCACTGTTTCTGTATTATTTCTGTTTTAGTTATAATGCTTTTCTATGTGCACTGACTAGGCTATTTACAATTAAATTTCTCAGATTTTATAACTTTTTGAAGACAACTGGAATGAAAGTTGCTAGATTTTGTTAATCTGCTAAAGTAGATACTTATTTTACCCATGAATCTGGGTTACTTTTCCAATTGGAAAGGTGTTTTTCCTAAGACAGATGAGTGTTTCTTAATTTCTTATTATGAGAAAAGCACTGGTCCCCACAAAATTCCATATGTGCTTGTTAAATCATAATCATCTAGAAACTACCCCAGATAAGGTTGTAAGGTAGCAACATTATATTTAATGCAAAACCATGTTTATTGTAAAAGCGCAACTGACAGAAAAACTGCAAAATGTCACTTGATGAGAGGGACCAGAAAGGTATTTCTTTTTTAAAATTTGAGTATCCTTTGAAAGATTCTGAGAAGGGCCTAGAGGAAGCAGGTCTGAGTTTTGAAGTTGTGATTAAAAGAAGCAAGAGTTAACTGTGGATTGGGTGCTATTATGAGATGAAAGTGGTTGATGAAGTGAGGGCAAAGGTCTGGCTTAGTATAGGCCTATTCTCCTAGCCTGATTAATGGCAGGGCTGCTTTTGCCCTTGTAATTTGAGCTGCCTTTCATTCTTTCAGCCTGAGAAAGGTTTTACTCTTTCACTAAATGTGATGAAACCTTGGAAAAGAATTCTGTCATTCTACTAATTCTACACATTTGTTAATACATTTTCATATTTATTTCCACCTTTGGCAAGATTTTGTTAATTTTTTTTTCATTACAAAACAAGTACTAATTTCACATTTATATTGACATCAGCAATCACCCTAGAAAATCTTGCTTCCTCAGATGAGACACACATTTCATCTAATGGCACTGACTCTTTCCATAATGGAAAAATGAAAGTTATGCAGTACACTGGAAACAAGTTGAAAGAGCAAAAATTTGTAAATATTTACTTGTAGTGTACTCTGGGGCCACAGTCTTAAAACTTTCAGTGGCACCTCACTTTCTGTATTGCTAAATGTCCATTATTATTTAAATATAATACATTTCAATGTTCCCTGCATACTGATAGGGAACGACTATCAGCATTTCCATGTCTATGCATGGATCTATGGGGCACATAGAAATTCTTATCAAGTGATTCCCCAAGTTATATTGACCAATTGGTCTATGCTTGTGAATGTCCCTCAGGGTATCCCATGTGTAGTAAATCAAATGGAACATGTACGTATCCATATTTTGTAATTGCCCATTTTAGAGCCGAAATATTCACTAACACCAGGTCCTACAATTCAACAGATTTTAATGTGAAAAATAATAAACTTCTTTCACACTTCATTTTCCTTTTTAAAATAAATTATGTATATTGGAGTTAGACAAATCTAATAATGAGTATTGCATCTTTATCTAAGTACTAAGGTTTTGTTTTTAAAGACACTAAACTCTTTATTCTGAATTTCACGATAGGGAATTCCTATCAGACTAATTTGCCTAAAGATGGAAACTGAAATATTTAGAAAAATTACAAAAAGTGCAATAACCT
This sequence comes from Macaca fascicularis, assembly GCF_037993035.2. Lineage (NCBI taxonomy): Eukaryota > Metazoa > Chordata > Mammalia > Primates > Cercopithecidae > Macaca > Macaca fascicularis. The sequence goes on along the minus strand of NC_088391.1, from coordinate 59,731,403 downwards.
ATAAGTACTAGAGAGCCATAAACAGCAGAAAAATGTGGAGGAGAATCAATATGAAGAAAAAGCACTGGAAAACTTCCCCTTTTGTGGTCTTTTTTGCCTTAAGGCATTATCCAGTGGATGTGAGACAACAATTCTAATGGAAATCTTCATTTTGTTGTCTGAACAAAATGAAATGTTGCCTGAAAGAATCAGACAACAAAATCTAGAACCACTATGACATCAGGTAAGTGTGAACAAGGGATGACTTGAAAAAAAAAGAGAGGTCCAAATTGGGAGAACTTCAAAATGGGTAGAGGCCTGAAGCATGTTTGCATGAGGCAGAATCCAATAGCCTAGACAAGATTAAAGAAGTTCATACAGATTTTATTCCCTGCCCGTCAGAATAATGAAACAATTAGAACTCGAAAATAGCCAAGGTAATTGCCTACTAAACAAAATAAGCAACTTAAAAAAACAACAAAAATCAGATTGTCAACTATTTATTACTAAAATTTCAGGGGAGGTCAACCACTAAGAAAATCATACACACACACACACACACACACACACACACACACACACACACACACGAAGTAGAATTTAAATGTACACTATTTAGCACAAAGAAAAGCAATAATAGAGGGATAGACAAATAGAGAAGACATAGCGCACGTGTGCACGTACACACACACACACACACACATAAAATCACAAAATAGTAAACAGAAATCCTCCCCTATAGCTAATGACATGGATGTAAATTGATGAAATACTCCAATTAAAAGGCAGATATTTAATAAATGAATAAAAATGATACAATTAATTTTTATTTATATAATATGAACTCTACATTGCATTATAGAAACAGTTTAAAAGTACAAAAAATTAAAAAGATAGATAAAACCTAAAAGCATTGTACAATAGAGAACTGGGTGGCTATATTATCAGACATAATAGAAATTCAGACAAAAATTGTTGATAGATAAAGGGTATATTGTACAATGATAAAAAGGGTCAAACTGTCAGGAAGATATAAAAATTATAAATATATACGTGCCTTACAAGAGAGCTCCAAAATATATGAAGCAAAACTCACAGAATTGAAGGGAGAAATACAGTGTCAAAAGGTCTAAAGTAAATGTAATTGGAATCTCAGCAGAAGAGGACAAAAATAATGAGGCAGAAAAACATATTATCAGATGTAATAAAGGAAAGATTTTTAAATGTGAGGAAAGACAAAAAGTTACACAATTAGGTAGCTCAGCAAACTATAAATAGAACAAATATAACGAAAAACATATATAAGTGCATTGTAGTAAAACTGCTAGAAATTAACAATTACTAAAATATTAAAAGCAGCTAAAGAAAAGAAGATATCATTAGTGATGATACTAATACATGCAAACTTCTTAGAAAGACAATGGAAACTACGAAACATTAGAAAAATATTTGAATTGCTTATGGAAATAAATGTCAATTTAAAATTCTCTATTAGGCAAATTACCATTCAAGAATGGAGACAAAATAGTTACAATTTTAGGTAAAGGAAACTAAGAATGCTTTGAAGGGTAATTGAACTACAAAAAGGGTTAAAGGAAATTCTTTCCATGAAGGCAAATAATTTATGCCAGAGAGGAAACCATGAAAAACAAAGAACATTAACAATTTATATAGCTGTGTGAATATAAGCAACTTATTTTCCTCTTAATTTCTTTAAACTGTGTAAGAATATTTGAAACAACATTTTTAGCATTGTCTTATAAATTTTATGTTTATAGTTGTAATATATCCAATAGCTACAGAATAAAGAATAGTGGAGAAGATTTCTACATTTGATGTGACTACAATGAAACTACATTATAAGTTATTATTAGTATCCACATAAACAATAAAAAATTATACATCAATAGCCATGTTAATTCAGAAAAAATAGAAATATTTTGAAATTAAACAACATACTTCTAAATAGTTCTTATTTTGAAGAAGAAATTGCTAAGTAAATAAAGGAATTTTTAAGCTGAATAATAATGAAAATGCAATATATAACAATTTCTAGGATACAGTTAAAATAGTGTTTATAGACAATTTTTTGGTTTTAAATATCTTCATTATAAAGAAGAAAGCACTAGAATAAATAATCTGTTTCTGCCACAGGATGCTAGAAAATAGCCCTAAAACTATTAAAGGAACTATATATGTTAAATATTTTTTTTTACCAACAAAACCTCAGGCCTAGAAAATTTATTTTCAAAATTCTACCACTATTTAAGGAATAAATTATACCTATTTTATAAGAAAATCTTTCGAAAGTAAAAAGTAGAAATGATTTTAATACATTTTATAATGTTGGCATAATCTAATGGTAGGAACGGACAGACATTAACAAATGAATACAGACAAATATTCCTGATGATTGGAGATCAAAACTCTTAATAAAGTATTAACAAATTACATTAATGTATGTTACACATAAAGCTTATATATATTCTAAATTTCTATCTCTTCCACCAATTTATAAGTTGAAACCTCATGAAATTATATATTTATATATAGTATATGATATACATTCATATAATAAATGTATAATTTTACATTACATATATATTTATATGTACATATATATATGCACACACTAAATTTTTGTGTCTTCTTCCAGTTCGTATGTTGAAACGCAATGAAAGATATTAGAAGGTAGGGCCATTGGGTGGTGATTAGGTCAGGAGGGCAGAGCCATCAGGTATGTGATCAGTGAAGTCATAAAAGAAACCCCAGAAAGCCCCCACCGTCCTTCCACCATTTAGTCTCAGTGAGAAGACACCGTGAATGAACCAGAAAGTGATCTCTCACTGGGCAGAATCTGCCAGTATCTTGATCTTTCAAGCCCTCAGAACTGTAAGAATTGCTGTTGTTTATAAACCACTCAGATTATGATATTTTGTTATAGCAGCCTGAATGGACTAAGACAAAAACATACACACACACACACGCACACACACACGCACACGTGCGCGCGCACACACACACACTCATTACTGCGGCCAAGAAGAATTTTCCCTGGAATGTAAGATTCATCTAATGTTTGACAATGAATGTGTATTTCACCATGTTAACTAAAATATAAAAGATCCTCTCAATAGATACAGAAAGCAATTTAAGAAAACTCAACACTCTTTTATTAAAATTTAAAAAAATATGTTCTCGACAAACTAGAAATAGAGGATAGTGTTTTTCAACCTCATTGACCTGATAAGGGCATTTATGAAATGCCTAACATAATAGTTCATGGTAGAATATTGAACACCGTTTTCTGAGACTTAGAAGTCAACTTTTCCCACTTTTATTCATCACTGTACTAGAGTTCCTAGACATTACATTAAAACACGAAAAATAAATTGCATATAGAGGGTCAATGAAACAGCACCAAGTGCAAGAGAAGCTCTGGGATATTCACCCAGATCTCCCTCCAGATATTCTGAGTTCTCTTTATGCAACTCTCTCTTCTCCAGTCATTTGTGCTGCAAACTATAGCTCTTTTGGCCTTCGTAGACCTCTAGATCCTTCTACTTTACTCAGAGACTTTAGTTTCTGCCTTGTTTCCCATATTTACACTGCAACCTGGTGACTAGTGCCTCTCAGTATATTGAAACAACAGTGAGTGCATAGATATCTATATCTATATCTATATCTAGATAGATAGATAGATAGATAGATAGATAGATAGATACATACATACATACATACATACATACATACATACATACACACATACCTATATTATTTCTTTCTGTCATGGAACATAAACCTTTATTTGTCTAATGTCAAATTTTTGAAATCTATTGATACACACAGACAAACACACACATATTCTGGTTTGTAGTGTTTCAGTGGGATGGTAAATAATCTTTCTGCTACTCCATCTTATCCAGAAACAGAGTTTTACTGAAGGATATTTTCACTAGAAATATCAAATCTAGATCATCAGTTTGGCCTTATTAACATGACTCTTTTGCTAACATTATTCTTCTGAAATGAAAATTGAAAACAAATATATAGTTACTTTGATCTGTAGAAGTAGATGTTGCCGTGAATATAAAATTGAGACTAGAGTCATAATTTGTTAAAGAGCAGATGATTTTTTCCCGAAGAAAAGCATAATATAAATTAAATGTTCATAATTTACAATCCTAATCTACAGAATTGGTTTTTAAGAAAGTTAAATTGAATTTCAATCATGTAATGAAAGTTGTTTCATTTTATATGACCTCTATATGAAAAAAGTATTTAGAAGTAAGCAAAAATAACTTTAGTTAATTAAGAGGTTATTATTTTCTTAATTCATGTAAGTGAGCATCAATATGAGGAGAATTTTTGTTTGTAAGGAAACTACTGGAAGGAAATGTAAGTAACATTAAATATTAACTTTTTAAGTTGAGTCATCTTTGGACATGTAAATTACAATATATTTCAGTTTAATGAGCATCTTAAAGAGAGAGTAAAAATATTTATTGAGACAGACTATCAAGATGTATGAAAATGCGTCTTATCTTCACTTATTCACATATGTCTCTACATCTTTGTATGCATATACCTATCTAGCTGTAACACTTCTCTGAATACTCTTGAAACTGCCTTTGCAAAAGTTATAACTGAGGAAATTATGACAGTGAAAGACATCAGACATAACCGACTGCATGTTGCTTCTCACCTTTAAGCTGTCCTTTTTCATTCCTGGGTGTAGGCCAAACTAACCTTGGAAAATAATTTAGTTTATAGTTTAACTCTGATAGCCATTTCCTGGAAAAAAAACAACAAAAAAAAAACAAAAACAAAAAAAAACAAAACAAAAAAAAACAAAACAAAAAAACCCTTTTTGCCTGAGGACCGGTCTGCCTTTGTAGGACTAATATATTAGCTATTTAGAAAGTAAGTATTAGGGGCCATGCCTGAACCTCCCCAAATTGCTCCTGGGAGTAATATCACTATTGTAAAACCTAAGATCAATGCTTGAGATATTTTGCAGACCCTTGCACTTGATGGATCAGCTGACACCACCCAGAACAGTAATCTGGCTCAACCAGTTCTGTGATCCCACCCTGGAACAGAAGACAGCCAAGAAAGACTTACTTTGACCCCCTATGATTTCATCTCCAACCTGACCAATAAGCTCTCCCACTTCCCAAACACCTACCTGCCGCATTATCCTTAAAAACTCACATCCCTGCATGTTCACCAAGACTCATTTGAGTAATAAAACTCTAGTCTCTTGCATAGCTAGCTCCACATGAATTACTGTTTCTCTGTTGCAATTCCCCTGGCAAAGTGAACCCATTGGGTTGTTACACTCTGTGGCAATTAAAATACAATACAAATTTTATGTAATGTGATTTATGCTTTTCATATGTTTAATTTTTAATTTCCCTTCTAATGCAATCTTGAATTGCCAGAATACTGAGAATTCTAAGAATAATCTTTGTGATCATAGATGGTGATTTTGTTTTTAACTAGGCAAAAATGGAGAAATAAAGTTTGATGATTGGGTAGGAATAAATACAAAATCAACTTGAACAGGCAAAGATTTTTAAATGCTAATATATTTCCTAGGTATTCTGACAAATGGGAAAGGGTTGTAGTTTATGGGTTACTCTGTATTATCTCAGCATAAATGACTTGCAGAATTATCTTCCAAAAAACTGAGAAAACAATAAAAATTGGAATATTTAGTTCAAACTCACTTTTAATCTATTAAAATTATTCAATGCAAACCATTTCTTCAGTCAATGTCTCCTCCACATTGTTATTTTCTCTATTTGATTATGACATTTTTGAGAGTAGTATCTCTGTTTGTGTCACTTTTCAGTTCCGACACCTAGCAAGGTGTCTTGAATATTTAATATGTTCAATGAATATTTATTTTAATTCAATAAAGGTATAAAATTTGAGTGTTTTATTAAATATTAGACCCTTTAATGTGATGATTAGTTGGCTTGCAAAGATCTTATATGTATCAATATTTAAGGCACATATTTTTTACATGGGAGTCTGCTTAACAAAGACATGGAAAACAAGAAAGTGGTGTTTCCTTATGTGTTTGTACTTTTTATGAATTTCCTATTTCACAGTTAAATTAGAAACTACAAAAAATACTTTATTATTGGACGGTTTTATTTAAAAACATAATGGTCTTTATTTTCTACTTATAAGACATGTCATAAAAAAAAAACCCTGGCATGTATATATAAATGAGTACAAAATACAATTACTTTAATAATTTCTATACATGACAAGCCTTGGTCTTCAAATATATTCATACATTTTTATTTTATAAAATAAATTCAACTAAATCTTTATCCTCTCCTAAAATAATATTGAAAATAGAAATAAGTCCAATACTCCCCCCAGAGAAAAGAACAGGTATCAAATATATTCTGCAGATTATACAGAGATTACTTAGATTCGTTTTTAAAAAGAAAATGCATGCTTTAAAAAATTCTGTGGAATAGATACTCACTGCAAGCAGCTGGACATAAAATGAGCAAAAGGGACTAGGTTCAATCTTTACAAACACACGTGTAGGGTAGTTAAATAAGAAGAGTTCCTTGCATCCTCCGTACTGAGAGACAAATAATCTATAGGAAATAAAGAATAGTCTCATAAAGAATTCTGAAGTCATCGTCTTCAAATTGAGCACAACAAGTCAACCTCCACTGCTGTTAGGTAAAGTCACAAATTTCACATACAGAAAATATTCATCAATAAAGAAAAGTACTCTGAATAAAAATAAGTGCTTGATTTTGGCAATGTATTTCCAAGGAAACTAAAGATAGTTGTTTTTAGAATAGTCTCTTTATCTAAGTATAAAATGTTATAAAAGAAAAGCAAGTAAAATAAACATGTATAGTTACAGTTAACATGTGTGATAAAATACAGACTTTCTGATACCTGTTTTAATACATACATTTATCTTGTTTAATTTTTAATATTGAGTTTCTATAATTAGAACAATACAGTAACTTGAACGTCTCTTTTCTCACCAGTACCAAAAAAAGTCACAAGGTTGGACAATTTTCTATTGTTCGCCTCCTAAATTTCTTCTCCGTGGTATTTTCTAAATTTTATTTTACTATTCATTGATTGGCTCATTAACTCAGTAATAGTACCCTATAATGTGGTAGCTGTATTATATTCCTAGAATAAAGACCGGAATATGACATATTATTTGGGCTTTAGGAGGCTCACAGTATGATCAATATGATAAGTAAACATCAATTCTAGCAGAATGAATAAAAATGTTGAATTACATTTCTCAGCAAAGAGATACAGAAATTGAAAAGTAGATGTTATTAGTCCTCATTGCAAGGCTAAGGAAGCCATTATAATGGAAGCTAGAATTCCCTTTGAATAATTTGGAATTTTATTTTGGTGACATTGAAGATATCACAAATATGTATTTAAAAAATAAATTTGATTACAGCATTGACTTTGTTTTCCAGATAATTTTAGAGAATTCTGCTCACAGTTTCAGGTTGAATGCCGAAAAAAAGAGGCATGTATATTTTATAATGAGACTAATATACTGTTCTAGACAGTAAATTGCAAGCAAAAAAGCTAGGACAACAGTGTGAAAACAAAGAAAATGTTATTTCTTGGAAATATTAAAGATACATTCACATTGTAAAAAATATTTTATTATTTTACCTGAAAATAATAATTTCAAATTTTTACTGATTAAAATAATTTCACAATATTATGTCTTGTTTTATTAATAAAAAAGTTACTTATGGATGCAGAAATAGCAATGAACAAAATATTTTTCATATTTTACATTACATATAAAAGATATAAAAATAATTGCATAGCTTAAAAATTAATACATAACATCTCTACAACAAAAAAATTGGAGGAACTTGATAGACATGCAAATGTGAGAGTTTCATACCAGAACCAGGCCCAATCAGTGTTTTGTTGTTGTTGTTTGTTTGTTTTTTTGAGATGGAGCTTTGCTCTTGTTGCCCAGGCTGGAGTGCAATGGCAGGATCTTGGCTCACCACAACCTCTGCCTCCTGGGTTCAAGCGATTCTCCTGCCTCCACCTCCCCAGTAGCTGTGATTACAGGCATGTGCCACCACGCCCGGCTAATTTTGTGTCTTTTTTTTTTTTTTTTTTTAAGTAGAAACGGGATTTCTCTATGTTGGTCAGGCTGGTCGCGAACTCCCAACCTCACGTGATCCGCCTGCCTTGGCCTCCCAAAGTGCTGGAATTACAGGCATGAGCCAGCGTGCCCCCCGCAATTTGTGTTTTAACAAGTCCTCAATGTGACTCGGAAACACTCAATAGTCCCATAGGCAGATTTTTTGGATAAACATAGAAATGAACCATTCTGGTCTTAAAGCTTGAAACTTACATTTGTTTTATTGAGTTCCTTCCTTAGGAAATGTTCCTCTGTTCTCCAAAAACTGTCAAAGAACATAAACTCACCAGATCACCTCATCCAGGCAATGAGATGCCAGACCCCTCATCCCTTATGATTACCTCCTTACCCCTCGCTAGTTCATGTTTTCTCACACACAGTTGTATTTCTTTCCTGCTATATAAACCCCTACTTTTAGACAGGGAGATGGATTTGAGAATAATCTCCCTTCTCTGCTACAGCACCCCATTAAAGTCATCTTCTTTGGTAATACTCATTGTCTCAGTGATTGACATTCTGTGTGGTGAGCAGCAGGACCGAGACTGGACCTAGTGTTTTGGTAACAATTCTGATGGGCACCAAAGTTTAAAAACATTGAACTATGGTGCCAGTCAGGAAAGAGCCGAAAGTGGTTGAAAAGTTACTGCGTATTAGAGGAAATCCAAAATTTTTGTATTAGCAAATTGATGGAGTTCTTATTTGGTAAACTCCATTTCTCATTTGAGCTAATAAATAAGAAGAGTGAGAGAAGTATGAGAATACTGGAGAATTAAGAAAACTTAAGTAATCTTCAGACAGAAAGGAAACCAAAGAAAGCAAATGTTCAGAACACTTGCTTGAGAACAATTGTGTCTATGACAGATTACACAGATACTTTCCTCATCTGGAATTCTACATTTTATTGATACAGTGACATAATATTATTTTGTAGGTTTTTACAATCTATATAATACTCTTATTGTTAATATGCTCTTAGTTCTGAGGGTATGTTTTAGGTCTTTACATTTAGCTTAATCATGACAAGGACTATTGCCTTCTACTACTTTAAGTTTTCCTAGAATAAGGTTTCAAAACAGTCCATAAATGTTTAGAAATGAATAATTTGATTAATACATGACTAAATGCTATGGAGACCCAAGCAGAAAATAAAAACAAGTTGAAGGCTTACAAATATAATGGACTGTTTCCTATTATCTTGGCACATTTGAAAAGTTAAGAACAATATTATGAAGTCAAGGTTAATCTAAAAAACTGTCTTAGAGAGGCTGTAAAAGTAACAAAAACTATTGTTTTCTGAATTACTGCTGGGCATATTAAGCTGCATTACTGGAATCTATGTGCTGTCTGCCTGCTGTAGCTTGTCACAAAACAAGCAACCATTTGTGCTTTGAAATTTCCTTCATTCACAGAGCAATTACTGGACATAATGTGCTACATGCATTTTTTAATCCTGTAATTTACTTATCCTATCTCATGTTGTCCAATAAAAATGAAGAGGGAGCAAGTCCATGGAAAATGCTAGTGCTTTTTTATTGCTCATGTATTGAAAGATTAAAAATTTGTGATGAATACAAGAAGGTCTCCATAGCAACACATGTAGTTAGACAACGTTCTAGATGATTACAGTGAGAGAAGTAATATCAACTGGTTAAAAATGAATGGTACTTATTCCATTGAGACAAGCTTGACAAATGGAGTGACAGGGCTCAAGGACAAATGAATATCAAGGAAGACTGACCCGTCTCACTCAGTCATGTTCAAGCTGTTCTACAGCCTTATATAAAAGTGAGTGAATCTTCTCTCATTCTTAAAATGCAAACCTTGCCCAGCCTCAGAGCCCCATTTTGGATGCTGGCACAAATATTATGAATATTATGAATCATATGAAAATTCAAAAGCACTCTATTAACCACAAATGATCTTGAATATATTTCAGTTTATTAAAGAAACAGAAAGGAAGGCTCAATACAGGTATAAAGAGTAATCCTTGTTTTAAGTTCTTGAAAAACTGTCAAAAATTTGGAGTTACTGATAAAAATGGTAGGAAATATATACTGTAACCATTTGAGACATCTTGACTACAACATAAAATTCGTATTATACAGTAAAATGTCTGCCCCATTATTAAAATCAATCTCGTTAGTGTTTATCATTTCTTAAATCCTTTTAAAGTCTTTTCACATTTCAAGAGTGGAGCCAAAATGTCAGGTTACTTCTATAGTGAAAACATTAACTATAGCTTAAAAACTTATACTAAAGTTTTAAAAAATGTACATGCAGAATGATTCAACTTCTGCAAGTAATAACTTTTATCATTTTGTAAGTAGAATAGACTATAATGTGTACTGAGTACACTACCATTGACATTGTATACTGTGATTATTTCAATGTATAGATTTTACAAACCACATCATTATTTAATTTCAATATTATCACTATTTAAAATGCTAGTTTAATCTCTCTATTAGTTTTTTAGGGCTGCTGTAACAAATTACCACACTCTTGGTACTTAAAACAACAGAAATTTATTTTTTTCACAATCTGGAGGCCATGACTCCAAAAGCAAGGTGTAGATGGGGCTGCAACTCCTCTTGAATCTCTGTTTCTGGTGCCTGTTCTCATTCATTGTTTTGTGACTGCGTCAATAAAATCTTGGCCATGTTTACCTTGTGCTCTCCTCTTCTGTGTCTGTTTAATAATTCTCTGTCTCACTCTTTGAGAACACTTATAATTGAATTTAGCCAACCTAGATAATCCAGGACCAGCTCCTTCATTCAATTACTTAATCACATATTTTGCCATAAAAATTAATATTCACACTGTAGACGTATCTTTTTGGGGGCCACCATGAAGCCTACAGTGGTCTCACATTTCAATTAAAACATAAGGTTTAATCAATTATGTTCTCTGAAAAAATGGTTTTAATTATAATTTATTATCAAACGAATTTGTAAAACATAAAGATGGCATCATTATGACCCAAAAAAACCTCAATGATATTTTCCAGCCTGAACAAAAAAATAGTTTTTTCTTAATAACTGTAGAAAAAAAAAATTATTCTCTACGACTTATTTCATGATGTAGATTCTTTTGTTCAAAAGCATTTTTATTATCAAATTATGCTTCAAGTAGTATAGTCTCAACAATGAAGCAGAAAGTAAAGTCCAGACACACATATATTTAATTTAAAAAGTAATGAAGCATCTTTGGTGACAGGCCAAAATGTAACCTTTTTTTGTTTGTGTTTTGAGACAGGGTGTCATTCTGTCTTCTAACACTAGAGTGCAGTGGTGTCATTTTAGCTGACTGCAGCCTGGCCTTCCTGGTGTCTATCTAGCAATCCTCCCGTCTCAGCTTTCTGTGTAGCCAGGACCACAGTTGCCTGCCACCCTCACTAACTTTTTTTTTTTTTTTTTTTTTTTTTTTTTTTTTTTTGGAGAGATAGTGTCTCACTATGTTGCCCAGGCTGATCCTGAAATCCTGAACTCAAGCCATCCTCCTGCCTCAGCCTCTGAAAATGCTGAGATTACCTGCATGAGCTACCACTGGAGTGCAGTGGCCGGATCTCAGCTCACTGCAAGCTCCACCTCCCGGGTTCACGCCATTCTCCTGCCTCAGCCTCCCGAGTAGCTGGGACTACAGGCGCCCGCCACCTCGCCCGGCTAGTTTTTTTGGAATTTTTTTTAGTAGAGACGGGGTTTCACCGGGTTAGCCAGGATGGTCTCGATCTCCTGACGTCGTGATCCTCCCGTCTCGGCCTCCCAAAGTGAAAAACATGCTTTTTTAAAAAAATCAGTTATAAAACCATTGAGGATATTATTTAGAGATATTTCATAGCTATTTGCTGAATTTCAATTAAGTATTATTTTGAGTGTCTAAGATACCTTGTGTAATACAATTGTAACTTTTAATTGTTTCTGTTGATCTACAGCTTCTCATTGTAAATAAAATAAAGTCACTGTGAATAATATACTTCTCTTTCATCAGAATATAAAACTGTAATCCACTTCATGAATCTAAAATTTATTTTTGATTTGATTACAGCTAGATATTTACTTAGTCTTCTAACCATTATTAATTATATATACTTAATATATTTGTTGGTACATTTAACAACTTATCTAGTCATCATTAATTTACCCTCATTAGAATTTATTTTTTTAAAATTAACAAGTAACAAAACTAATTTTGTTCATCTCAGTCATGTTTATATGTGATGAATTAATTTGTATTGAAAGTATAGTTGTGGTTTACAGGTAGTTAGTAAACAATTCTTAAAAATGCTGGAGAAGTTTATAGTAACTATGTTATAACCATTAATATTTCCAGATCTAAATTTGAATGTGAAACAATGGTTACCTAAAACACATAAATACATTTCTTTGAAAAAAATCAGAAAATCTTGAAAAACAGGACAATAAACAGCTGTAGAATTTTGAACTTGTAGAAGTTTTATATATATATACACACACTATTTGCTTCCTTGCTTCCTTTGCCACTTCAAAAGTCCCAGAGATTAATGTTTTAAAGGCGACAAGAGCATGTCAACAAATAAGAACAAAGCGTATTTTGTACTGAGGCAACAGAAATATCATATTGTAAACACGTTTCTTAACCTTGGCTTAGACAGCAGACAATCTACTGCTGTGTTAATAACCAACCTGAAGAGGACAAAATGAAAATGTAATTATGTGATATAAAAAGCTTATTGATTTGTCAAAATGCAATCTTTCAAGCATTTTTTACTATAATTCTGCCAGAATTCTCTCTCATTAACCTCTTCATATTTTAACACCAGGAGTTATCACCATTTATGAAAAATAAATGTAACTGAGATAATTTCAGTTTAACAAAGGATGCTAATTCAAAGGTTTTCTGGGAAGAAAAATATTAAAAATTATAAAAAAGTATGGACACTACTTTTATGAAAGTTGTATTTTAAAGTTATTCATGTTTGAAGTAGTGGCAATGGATATATATTTCATATTTTATTTGGTTAAAGGATTCCAGGTATATGTGCAATACTTGCTGTAATTAGGGAAAAGAAGGCCATGACCATATAGTCAATTTAAAAACTTAAAATTATAAATGATATTATTCTGTTTAGGTACAATGAAATGTTTACCTTTGGTTTTGAAGTTATTTTAGAAATATTCTTAAAGTCTTAATTCTTAAACTGAAGTTAATACTCCAAATACACACACACACACACACACACACACACATATATATAGAGAGAAAGAGAGAGACAGAGACAGAGAGATAGATTAAGAATAAATTTTGCATATTAATTAACTTTTCAGTTACTTAAGGACTTAACATTTTATAGAATTAATTTAGTTTAAACTTTTGGAGAGAAGTACTATGTTTAAAAATATTCACATAGAGCAATATTAATTTGATAATATATGATAATAGCAAAAAATCAGGTATTATAGTTAACTTATATTGATATAAATACCTACCTGGTTTCTCAAATGCATATTCTTATATCCGTATCTTCCAACATGTACACACACACACACACACACACACAAGTTTACACAAAGAAAACATAAAATAGGAAGGAAAATTAAATCTCTTCTAAGCCCAAAAATGTAGAAAACTATGAGAATGCATCAGTGAAGCTAGGATAAATATCTGCATTAAATATCAAATATTCACTGGATGGATCATTAAATGTCACTAAGCTTTTATCCAGCAATACAGATATAAAAGTATTTGTTCTATATCCCAATGTGTGTATATGCATTGTACCTTGATATATGGATATGTCCCTGGATTTAAATACATAGATTAAATATATTTACTGTATATTTTTTCTTTTTGACACATATTATAAGGTTATTCAACCTTTCAGCAAGGATAGATTATGCCAGACTTTTCTAAGGCAAAGTGACTTATATAAGAAATATTTAATCTCCATTAAACTCCATTGTTTTTCTTAATTATTTTCCCTTTACTCTCGTTGTCATAGAATTGTCACAGCACGAAAAACTTTTTATTGAAATATTGCAAAATAAGTTTTACATTAGTTACAATATGCAGATAGAAGAGTATTTCTTCATCAGGACACTAGCTACAGAACTTGTATAATCAAATTTGAAATTCTTGGTCTTACATGTTCTACATAGATATATAATTTTTATAGTCAAATTTGACTAAGAGAAGTACTAGGATAGCCATGCCAAAAAGAAGGAAAACTGATCACTTTCTTACCCACAATTAACCCAAATAATTATTATAATAACTTTGATAGTAAACACTATTTTTTAATGAATGTTACTTACCAAACAGCAATTCAAATATCTTTTATATTATTAGTTCATTTTATTCTTATATCAATTATATGAAATAGGTATTAATGTTATATTTTATAGATAAAAATTCAAATAATTTGTAGAAAGTACATTTAGTACAATAACTAATAAAGACAGTATTCAACTCAGCTTCATATTTATTTTCTTAAAAATTATCTACTTCCTTTAATATTAATTTTTTGAGAGAACCCAATCTAATTTAATTTTTCATATAGACCCTTCAGAAAGTAATATGAAGTGGATGTTCCACATGTTGATAATATGTTCTTTAATTTTAGGAAATTAGATAACACCTAAAAGAAAGAAATCTGTCAAATGATCTGGAGAGCCTAATAACACATACCTGAGGCTGGACAACAGAAATGTCTCCAACTAATTTAAATCCAAGTGGAACAAAGAAGCCAGAAAATGTGCAAAATATTATGAAATAAATATCACGTTAAATTTCAGATGATATAGTAATTCATTTTCACACTGCTATAAAGAACCATGTGAGACTGGGTAATTCATAAAGAAAAAAAGGATGAATGTTATCATTCATTCTACAATAGAAGTCAGTCTTGCAACAGTTGAAACTCAGGAGCTAGATGTCTTCACTGCATTTAACAGGTATGGCTTCTGCATTATTTCTACCTCCTCAGGCAAAATCTTGAGTGGATCTGTCTAATTAGTGCCACCAAGTTTGGCTGTTTGTAGACAAACAAACTTTTTGTATTATGCTTTATTCCGTGAGGAGGTGGGATTCACTAGGAAGAGTCCCCAAAGATACTGGTCACCAAGAAAGCAAGAAAAATGTAAAATAAAACTATGCCATGTGGAAAATTAAACCTCTCTATCAAGGTCTATAATTGGTGGATACAAAGGTGACAAAGATGATAGCCGACGGGGTTTTAAATATGGAGGATATGTTGAGTTAAAAATTTAATTCACTTTGTTCAGATAACATAGCATGTGTTTTTCTCCTTATTACAAGGCTTTCTGTAATACAAGGGCAAAAATAATTATAAAGAGAGTATAAGAAAAATTGGCTCAAAAACAATAACTCACCAACAAATGCATAATATATTGCCACTCTGCCTAACCAGAAAAATTTCAGTGCAAAAAATATTTTATTTAATTTTAACAGCAAGCATTTTTAAACCTAGTTTTCTAGTTCTAAAGATTCCTTGTAGAATACAGATCATTTATTATATGATACAAGTATTCTTCTTAAATTACTAGAAGCAAACAATTCAAATATTTTTGAGGACTGCTATATGAATCAATGTGTATTTGAAATTACAAAACTGGTTATAATAAATTTTAAAAACTCAATTTTCTAGAAACTATAAATCATTATTTTGAAGAAACTGGTAGGTTTGCTTATATAGTATAGTATTTAGCATAAAATATTTTTGAAAAATATTCTGCATTTTTATCATGTATGTTAATATGAATTTGATATTTATGCTCACTAGAGGGAACTTTCCCATATAGCCTGAACCTTCTGCATTGCTTATATTTGGACTTCCTTTTATTTGGACAGGTGAAATCATACACAAATGAAAAAGGAATCCTTGGAATAACAAAATTAACATTTAATGCACAGTATATTGTTTTAATAAATTCTCAAAGTCCAGTGAAACTGGATGGATGGATGAATGGATGGACAGATGGATAACTGGCTGTAGCAGAATATATCATAATGAACTTACCTAATATTTGATCTAGACCTTGTAAAAATATACACCAAAATAATAATGTTTCCACTTCCCATATCATTTCTCTTAGTTGTAACAAAACTATTATTCATCTAGTTTCCCAAGACAGAACTTTGCAATTAATTCTTATTTTTCTCTATCACTATCCAGTTCACATAAATCATTTAATGTAATCAGCATAACACACAAAAATAAAAGCAATAAAGCATACAAGAAGAGAATACATGTTTTCCAAGATTAGTTTATTCAGCATGAGAGGATTTTTGTAATAACAACCACATGAAATTCTTAAGGTTTTTTTTTAATTCTAATTTTGGATGCAGGAAAATTTAGTATCAGTGAAAATTCACCCAAGTTTATAGTAGAGACAGGGACAAGGACTATGATAAATTCTGTGTGCAATATCAAGTCTAAGCATCTGGGCCTACCAAGACATAGATTTTCATTTGTCTAGTTGTTGTTTACTCTTTTACAACATATTATTATTGCAATTGAATTTGCTAGTTGGTATTTTATCATTATTATTAGTAGTAATAGCATATAGAAAGTAACTATGGAATTTCATTTCTGCCATGTATCATGCTGCTAGTCCATGTTGTTTTATAATAGGTCCCTTAAAATATGTCAGAAAAAGCTGGGCACAGTGGCTCATGCCTGTAATCCCAGCACTTTGGGACGCCAAGGTGGGCGGATCACCTGAGGTCAGGAGTTCGAGACCAGCTTGGGCAACATGGCGAAATCCCGTCTTTACTAAAAACACAAAAATTAGCTGGGCATGGTAACATGTGTCTGTAATTCCAACTACTCAGAAGGCTGAGGCAGGAGAATCACTTGAACCCAGGTAGTGAAGGTTGCAGTGAGCTGAGATCGCGCCACTGCACTCCAACCTGGATGACAAGTATGAAACTCCATCTCAAAAAAAAAAAAAAAGTCATAAAATACATACTGTATTCTCACATCTATCAATAAGTATATTAAAGGAAGGAAGTCATTGAACCTTTTAAATATATTTTCTCTGCAAATTAGTTGGCTAGACAAGGTAATCTCTGTAGACGTTTTGGCTTTTAGTATTGTTTACTAAAAAAAAGAAAGATAGGTAAATAATTTCATACATCATAATGTTGGCTAATTTCTTAAATGTGATTTTTCAACGTATTATCTATAGGTATTCCTATTACAAAAACTTAAATTACTTTTTTTATTTCTGCCAACTTTAAAATCTTCTAGTTCTTTTTCACTTGTATATTGATAATTGAGCTGAAATGATCCTTTGTTTTTGTAGGTTTCATCAATGTTACTGTAAAATTAGCTATATTTTTTATTTTATAATATTTTACTTTTGGTACAGGATCTTGCTCCGTTGCCTAGGTTGGAGTGCAAGGGTGCAATCATCACTCACTGCAGCATTGATCTCCCGGACTCAAGCAATCTTCCAACCTCCTAAGTAGCTGGGACGACAGGTGCATACCACCATACCAGGCCAATTTTAAAAAACATATATTTGGTAAGGAGGAGATTTCACTATGCTGGCCAAGCTGGTCTTGAAATCCTGAGCTCAAGGAATTCTCCCGACTCAGCCTGCCAAAGGTATTGGTATGACAGGCATGAGCCACCACAGCTGGCTAATGCTATTTTTAAATTTTAATTTAACTTTTATACTTTTTTCTTACATTGGCTATTTATCAAAGGTTAATCTATATTCAAGACAAGAAGAAGAGAAGGTTAGTGAAAGAGGAAAAAATACCTTTCTATTTTTTTTCTATTTTGGACATCAATAAAAATAGGAAAACAGCCACAGAGCAGGGAGAGGCCATGCTAGGAAACAGCACCTTGCCTTGAATTAAGATGGCTGCTTCCGTGAGCAAAAATGCACAATTTTACCATCAATATTTACTCATTCTCACTGATTTAATGGCATAAATGTGTATAAAACTGAAGATACGATGAAAAAATTAAGCTGAAAATATGTGCTAATCATTGTTTGTGAGTGTGCGTGTGTTCTTTATAAGAGGTCTGTACATTTAAAAGTTCTGTTCTCCTGTTCTCAACATTTTGTCTGAGAGCTCAGAGATAATTAATGGTACTGATTTAAGTGTGTGTTATAAATTAACAGCACTGCACCTCACCCACAAGTGACTCATTAGTAGGAACATATGATCATGCAATCCTATTGACATATACTACTACATGGTTTCCATTAATGAAAAAAGAATATATGAAATGTGGGAGATGAGAGTTGAGATTCATGTATTCACAGTAGAAAACATAAGTTTCTAGTGTTTCTTAAGCAGGACGTTGATATCATGTTGGCTAGATAATACTACCTTCAGGTTTCACTGTCACTAGGTAGACAATTTTAAAGTTATGCCCTTTTTATGTCCATGAAAACTTTTTACATTATGGATTTTGGGCTATAATAGAATTCTATATCCAGAGATATGCCTACCACGTGTCCTATTTTTAGAAAGCATAGAGTTTTTCATTATTTCACCTCAGATTATTTAAGATATAATTATATATATATTTTTTTATTTAGGAAGAGAATTTGATTCATCAAGCCATGCATAAGAAAACAAGAACATGAAAAAAACACATATTAAAGGTATTAACTCTCTCTTAACCTCAGTCTCCACGAAAGCAGAGTCTAAGTCAAAACCCTGGGCCAGTGATGATTTAGAAAATGATCTCCGAAAGCAAGAAAGAGAAGCCGAAGGAGTTGACTGAGGTAAGAAGAAAATCAATATAAGAAGCATTAGCAAGGTGACTGCTGCTAAGGCTGATTGGTAAGCTTGCTCATAGACTCCTAGAGGCTTCATTTTATGGTTTTGTGCAAAAATGATTAAAGAAAATGGGCTGTATTTTTAAGGAGAGAGCTAAACTTCAAGGCGGTTCTTAAGCTTCCCATTAACTTTCTAGAGATTGAAAAATCTCTAAATAAAATACATTCATAAGTCCTTTTATAAGTAGTAAAGAATTGGAGTTTTTCCACTGACTTTAAGACTTGGAATTTGGAGAAAGTCAACAGTGTTTTTGGAATGAAAATATTTCTGGGTGGTCTCCTGTAACCAAAGATGAGGAAAGAGAGGATACTAAGCTTTGTGCCCTAAAAGTCTACATTCCTGAAAGTTACATTCTAAATGCCTAAGCATTAAACTCCCGAGAGAGACATTAAAAGTGGATTTGCAGAGTTACCTGTGAAAACCATATTAGGCATAAATGGGAGGTTTTCATTTGGTAATGTGTGCTTGCTACCAGTATAAGTCTGACGCCAAAAGATTTGATCAGATCATCAGTACAATCATCACAGCTTCCCTCTTCAGAAAGCTTAAATGTCAACATTTGAACATGGAGCCATACATGCAATTCAAAGATTAAAAAATACATGAATGCGCTTCCAGAATATTCTGCCCCCTGTCAAAAGTAGGAAGTGTTTATCCATAAGATGCCATCCCCAATTACTCAAGGTGTGCCGTGTTGCCTCTTCTACCTTTTCTAGGTGTGAATTTATGACTGCCTTGTGCTTTATCACAGTTGCCATCCTTTATGTATCAGAGATTTCCCAGAGGAAGAAATGGAAGATCCATAGCAAAATTTGCGTCAGGAGGCTGACCTTGCACCTAACAAGAATAATCCAAGCCTGCTTAAAAGTGGTTGCAGATAAAACAACTTGAGGTGGAGCTGGGACCAAGAGAACTTGTCATGGCATGCAACTGTTGACCCGTAGCACCTGCAGTACTTCTCCATGCAGTGTTAAGTAAAGAACTAACTGATATGAGTTACTTTAATCACAAAGTACAATTTTTATAACAGTACTACTTAGGTGAAATCTAATGAATTAAAGTATAAAGTAATTTTTGATTTTCAAACTCTTGAATCTACTATTTTAGAATTTCTAGGATGTTATAAAAGCAAGAAGAACCATGTTAACTGAGGATTTAGAAACAAAGTGACAAAGGAACCTGGAGGTAACATATTTTCAGCTGGAGATTGAACACATGACCACCAGGAAAATTGTTACAACCTGGAAGTACCTTGGAAATAAATCTGAGCTTCCTGATTGCATAAGGGTTATGAAAGCAGGAATTTTTGTGAGTAAAAGGAAAATTAGGAAGATGTAGAAGATTGTTTTCTGACCAAAAATGATGATTTATTTATAGCTTAGATGTTCCATAATCAAAGCCAAATCATCTATGAAATAATTTAAACTTTGATATAATTTTTGTTACCTAGGGAAAATAGTTTGTTGTTTTGAAAAATACACACATTTAATTGACTGACTTCTCAAAACAATTGTTTTTAGTAAAACAGTACATGCTCTTTAGCTGTTTATAGTTGAATTAACTATTAAGGCTTGTATTAAAAAACTAGAAAGAGTAAAACTTAATTATCCTAACAAATGAACACAGAAGAAACAGGATGCATCCACAGGTGGTAAATCATCTCAACTGTGAGTGAAATGCGAAAGCAAAAGTAATAGCCAGCTGTTCAGAGCAGTGCAAATTGTACACAGCAAACCTGAACTGAATATCCAAGCTAAGGCTTAATGTAATTCCTTCAAGGCATCAGATGTTCATAGAGGTAGAGAGGAGGAGGGCAATTTATTGTAGAAAATTACATTTATATTATGATCTGTGATCTAGATATTAAATTGAAGATCTCTCCTAGTCTGTAGTCCAATATTGGAAACACAATTTAGTTCTACTGGCACAGAAAATGAAGATTCAGTATGCAGTATTAAGCTTCAGTATTCAGTAATACTTAGTATAACCATCTGGAATGAGACCCTGTTAGTATACCATCCACTCAGATGCTAGACAAACTGTGTGGAGAATAACTAGACTAGGTGTATAAAAAATGAAATAATCACAGATATTTCTCAAAATAAAATATGTTTTCATTGTTCATGGAGAGTAGAAAGAGAAAAAGATTCAATATTTAATAACTGACAAAAATGATGGAGGAATCAATATAAAAATGTAGACATAATTTTAATCTAAATAAACACGTAAGATGAACCATAGTAAACAATAATCACCCACAATATTAAAGCAACCAGGAGATTCCATTAATGAAAATATTATACAAGTGAACATTAATGAAATGGCAAGAAAAAAGACACTAATTATCTCCACCACAATAATCACATAGTGGTGTTTTATCTCTTTCTTTCCATAATTTTAGTAGTTATGATTGTATCTAATTTGGCTTTTTCACCACATGAAAAATTATTCCTGAATATGAGGAATTTCTAAAACATTTTTTAAAAAAACTAATTTGAGGCTGGACACAGTGGCTCATACCTGCAATTACAGCATTTTGGGAAGCTGAAGCTAGTGGATCTTGTGAGGTCAACAGTTCGAGACCAGGATGGCCAACATGGTGAAACCCTGTCTCTACTAAAAATACAAAAATTAGTCAGGCATGATGGCATGCATACCTGTAGTCCCAGCTACTCGGGAGGCTGAGGCAGGAGAATCACTTGAACTGAGGAAGTGGAGGTTGCAGTGAGCCGACATCAAGCCACTGCACTCAAGCCTGGGAGACAGAGCAAGACTTCATCTCAAACAAACAAACAAACAAAAAACCTGTTTGTTTAAGAATTATAGTATATACACTAAATATCTGAGAGAGGCTTTAAATATTTTACCACTTATTTTAAAATGAGCAATTCCTGCAACTTTAAACTGTCTTTGATATTTTCATTAGCATATGTGTTACATTCACATGAATTATGAACCAAGAACACAATGTTATTATTTTGTTTTAAAGGCGTGAGTATTTTTTAAAACTCGAGAGTGAAAATAAAGTGTTTTATTTTACTCATAGTCATATATACAATGTACTTTCTTCTGTCTTAAAAAAAATTTCTTTTTTTTTTTTTCATGTCATGGCAGCACACAAATTAGCTGCCATGATACATTTTAAAAAGTGATAGTTAGCATTTTTATAGTGCATGTTCTTTGGTAAAATAATTATTCGTTAATGTTATTTCATCAGAAAGGTATTTATATAGCTTTCGTTCTTTTAGTGCTCTATAATTTTGTTAGATGTAGAATGCCAGGTTGACATCTATTCTTAGCAATGAAAAACTAGTTTTCCACTGCCCATAGTTTCTGAATACTCAACCAAGTTTCCTCACTTTCAATATGTCATTTTTCCTCTTATTTAAGTCAACTTGTTCATTGGTTTTCAGCTATTTGACTGTAATATACCTATGTGAGTTTTTTGTTGGTTTGTTTATATTCCATCTTGTTTTGTGAGCTCTTGAATTTCCACATTTATGTAAATATGTTTATTTTCAACAAACAGATATTATACTCCCATTCTTTGAAGTACTCTCTTCTTTCCGTAAGGACTATAATTACACATATGTTTGAACTTTTAATACTGTCACATATATCTCTGAGTTACTTATTTCTCTCAATAATTTTCTTCTGTGTTTCAAATTAGATAATTTCTATTGGTCCATCTTGAAGCTTGATGTTTCTTTCCTTTCCACTGTCATTTTGCTCATAAGATTAAATAGTGAATTTTTTTAGATACTGCATTTTTCACATCTAGAATTTAAATTTGGTTTACGAGTATCTATATTTCTGCAGAGAACGTTTATCTTTTTACTCACTATAAATTTTCTCTACATTCTTGAACAAAGGTGTAATAACTACCTTAAAAGGGTTTTTTGGGTTTTTTTTGTTTGTTTGTTTTTACAGACTCTAGGTTATTCCAGTTTTGGTCTTGTTAATTTTCTTTTTCTTTATAATGAGCCATATTTTCTGTTTTGTGGGGATTTTTTTACATTGAGAATAATATGATACACTGTAGAAATGATGTATTCTGCCAAATTTCTCTGAAGAATATTATATTTTTAAGAAGGTAGTTGATTTGGCTGAATTCATATTGTAACTATGTCTTAAGCAACAGAGAGTGGATTAAATTTCAGTTCAATTCCTTTAACTTTAGCTTACCTGCATGAAACCTGATTATACATATGTGGTTCATGGATCTGTAATAAAATGAGAAAAGAGTAGAGGTAATATGCAGAAAGTCAATCTTACTTCTTTGACATTTGTCACTTTTCAAAACTCTGCTTGACCAAACCCAGCATATGGTTTTTCAGCACAAGATTGCATGTTTTCTATTAAAACGTTACTTCTTATTGTACAAACTTTGATAAGATCTATAAAAATAAGCTTCAGATATATTTGGGAACTGCCACAGTATTCACTGCACACTGGGAATTGTTTGCCTCTTATTCTATAGTATATCTCCTAGCCTCTCACCTCAGGCCACATTGGCCTTTTAGGTAACGCAATGTGCAATGCTTCTTACCAAAGAGCCTGTGCTTTTGCTATTGCCATTGTCTAGAACCCAGCAGAAATGTATTAGTTTGTTTTCATGATGCTATGAAGAAATACTCAAGATTGGGTAATTTATAAAGAAAAGAGGTTTAATTGACTCACACTTCTACATGGCTGGGGAGGCCTCAGAAAACTTACAATCATAGTGGAAGGGGAAACAAACATGTCCTTCATCACATGACAGCTGGAGAGAGAAGTGCTGAGCAAAGCGAGGGAAAGCCACTTATAAAACTATCAGATCTCATGTGAACTCACTCACTATCACAGAAACAGCAAGGAGAAACCTCCCCCATAATCTAATCACCTCCCAGGAGGTCCCTCCTCCAACACATGGGTATTACGATTTAAGAGGAGATTTGGGTGGGGACACAAAGCCAGACCATATCATTCTGCCCCTGCTACCTCCAAAATCTCATTGTTCTCACATTTCAAAACAAAATTAAGCCTTTTCAACAGTTGCCCCAAATTTTATTTCATTTCAGCATTAACCCAAAAGTCCAAGTCCAACGTTTCATCTAAGGTAAGACAAGACTTGTCCACCTCTGAGCCTGTAAAAGCAAGTTAGTTAGTTTCTAGATACAATGTGGGTACAGGCATTGGGTAAACATGCCATTCAAAATTGGATAAATATTGGCCAAAACAAAGGGGTTACAGGCCCCATGAAAGTCCAAAATTCAATAGAACAAACATTAAACCTTAAAGTTTCAAAATTATCTCCTTTGACTCCATGTCTCACATCCAGGTCATGCTGATACAGGAAGTGAACTCCCATGGCATTGGTCAGCTCTGCCCTGGTGGCTTTGAAGGGTACAGTCCCCCTCCTGGCTTCTTTCTTGGTGTCTGTGGCTTTTCCAAATGTGTGGTGCAAGCTGTTGGTGGATCTACATTCTAGGGTCTGGAGGGCAATGGCCCTCTTCTCACAGCTCAACTAGACAATGTCCCATTGGGGATTCTATGCACGGCTCCAACCCAACATTTCCCTTCAGCACTGCCTTAGCAAAGGTTCTCCATGAGGGCTCACCCCTGCAGCAAACTTCTGCCTGGACATCCAGGCATTTGCATACTTCCTCTGAAATCTAGGTGAAGGTTACCAAACCTCAATTCTTGACTCTGCACACCCACAGGCTCCACACCACATGGAAGATGCCAAGGCTTGGTGCTTACAACCTCCAAAACATTGGCTTGAGCTGTACCTTGGCCCCTTTTAGCCAAAGCTGAAGCTGAAGCAGCTGGGACACAGGGCACCATGTCCCGGGACTGCAAAGAGCAGGGGGATCTGGGGCCAGCCTAAGAAATCATTTTTTTTTTCATCTAGGCTTCCAGGCCTGCAAGGGGTAGCACTGCTGTGAAATTATCTGACATGCCCTGAAGACATTTTTTTTCCCATTGTCTTAGCAATTAACATTCATCTCCTTGCTACTTAAGCAAATTTCTGCAGAAGGCTTAAGCTTCTCCCCAGAAAAGAGATTTTTCTTGTCTACTGCATCACCAGGCAGCAAATTTTCTAAACTTTTATGCTGGGTCTTCTTGAACGCTTTTGTGCCTAGAAATTTTTCCACCAGATACCCTAAATCATATCTCTCAAGTTCAAAGTTCCACAGATCTCTAGGTCAGCAAAATGCTGCCAGTCTCTTTGCTAAAGCATATCAAGAGTAACCTTTGCACTAGTTCCCAACAAGTTGCTCATCTTCATCTGAGACCACCTCAGCCTGGACTTCATTGTCCATATCACTAACAACATTTTTATCAAAACAATTTTACAAGTCTCCAGGAAGTTCCAACTACTTAAAAATCCAAAGCAAGAAAGATTTCTATCCTGGAGTAACTAAGTCACCTGGAGAAGAAAAATACATAAAAATGATTATTTAAAATCAAACTGAGTATGAAGATAGGTGAAGGGTTCACAGGACTCTATATTAACTGCACGATTTTTGTAACTGTGAATTTACAATTATTTCAAAATTCAAAGTTAAAGAAAAAGCAAACCAGAAAGGTGGCAGCAGTGATGTCATTTTTTTAGTATCCTCCATTATAAATATATTTTTAAAAAGGAGATAAAAAGGTACACCTGTACTCCAAAATGTAAGTTCAACCCCACTAACAGTTTTACAAGACCTGTTTAAATGGTTATATATTTACGCAGGACGAAGCAGAGAAAAGCAATGGGTGCTAAAGGATCCAATAGCAGATAAGTATAAAATAGGCATGAAGTCCTAACTATGTGTCACCAGTGGTGTTGCAGGAGTCAGGGGCTTGGCCCTATAACTTACTCAAAACTAATTATTTGATGTTTCCTTCTAGGAAAAAGCTGATAATTATTGAACCCAGATAATGGATGTGAGTGTCCATTAACCATTCTGTCAAATTCTGTATATGTTTAAATATTCTATAATAAAAATGTTTTAAAAATGTAAAAAATGAAACTGCCACAGCCACTCTAACCTGTAGCCAGACTGCTCTGATCAATCTGCAGCCGTAAACATCAAGGCAAGACCCTCTGTAGCAAAAACTTTATGACTCTAAGACTCAGATAATGGTTAGCATTTTTTTAGGGAAAAAAAAATGTATGTTTAAATAAGATACACAATGGTCTTCATAGGCATAATGCTATTTCAGTCTTAACCTACAGTATAATGTAAGCGTAACTGTTATAAGCACTGGGATACCAAAAAGTCTGTGTGATTATTGCAGTGGTCTTGAACCAAATGTTCAATATCTCCAAGGTATGCCTGTATTTCTTTTTCTTTTTCATCTTTTCCTTTTTTTTTTTTTTTTTTTTTTTTTCCCCAGACAGAGTCTCGCTCTGTCACCCAGGCTGGAGTGCAGTGGCACGATCTCAGCTCACTGCAACCTCCACTTCCCAGGTGCAAGTGACTCCCGTGCCTCAGCCTCCTAAGTAGCTGGAATTACATGTGCCCATGACCATACCCAGCTGATTTTTGTATGTTTAGTAGAGATGGGATTTCACCATATTGGCCAAGTTGGTCTCAAACTCCTGACCTCAGGTGATCTGCTCTCCTAGGCCTCCCAAAGTGCTGGGATTACAGGCGTGAGCCACCACACCCAGCCCTGCACTTCTATAACCTGATTTATCTTCTTTCCTGCTTGGAAGATCCACCTAAATTGACTCATCTTGATAATTTTACTCTCTATTTAATAGAATTAGAAATTATTTGGTCTTCTTCACTGACTGCTCAAACTCCTTTCAATATACTCATACCTTTAAGACTTCGCTTTAAAACTATTTTCTCTCTTTTTTTTCCTCAAGTGAATAAAGGAAAAATTATTTATTTATATTTTAACTTTTATTTTAAGTTCTAAAAGCCATATGCAGGCTTGTTATATAGGTAAACTTGTGCCATGGGGGTTTGGTGTACAGATTATTTCATCATCCAGATATTAAGCCTAGTACCCAATAGTTATTTTTCATGATCTTCTTCCTCTTTCCACTCTCCACCATCTGATAGGCCCCGTTGTGTGTAGTTCCCCTCTATGTGTTTATGTGCTTTCATCATTTAGCTCTCACTTATAAGTGAGAACATGTAGTATTTGGTTTTCTGTTCCTCTGTTAGTTTGTTATGGGTCATGGTGGCCTCCAGCTCCCACCATGTTCCTGCAAAGGATATAGTCTCATTCTTTTTATGGCTGCATAGTATTCAATAGTGTATACATACCTCATTTTGTTTATCAAGTCTATTATTCCTAGGAATTTAGATTGATCCCATGTCTTTGCTACTGTGAACAGTGCTTCAGTGAACACATGCATCCATGTGCCTTTAAAACAGAATGATTGCTATTCCTTGGGGTATATACCCAGGAATGAGATTGCTGTGCCAAATGACATTTCTGTTTTTAGGTCTTTGAAGAGTTATCACCCTGTCTTCCACAATGGCTGAACTTCTTTACGCTCTCACCAACATTGTAAGTGTTCCTTTTTCTCTACAACCACGCCAGCATCTGTTATTTTAATTTTTCTTTTTTTTAGTAATAGTCATTTTTACTGATATGAGATAGTATCCATTGTAGTTTTGAATTGCCTTCTTCTAATGATCAACAATATTGAACTTTCTCTCTACGATTGTTGGCTGCATTTATGTTATTCTTTTGAAGTGTCTGTTCATGTCCTTTGCCCACTTTTTAATGAGTTTATTTGTTTTTCTCTTGTAAATTTAAGTATCTTATAGATGCTGGGTATTAGACTTTGTCACATGCATAGTTTACAAAATCCCCCCCACCCCATTCTGTTGTTTGTTCACCTTGTTTATCATTTCTTTTGTTGTGCAGAAGTTCTTTAGTTTAATCAATCTCATTTGTCAATATTTGTTTTTGTTGCAATTGCTTTTGACATGTTCATTATGAAATCTTTGCCCATTCCTATGTTCAGAATGGTATTGCCTACATTGTCTTCCAGGTTTTTATAGCTTTGGATTTTATATTTAAGACTTTAACCCACCTTGAGTTAATTTTTGTATATTTGTAAGGAAGGGATCCTGTTTCAATCTTCTGCATATAGCTAGCTAGTTATTCCAGCACCATTTATTAATAAGGAGTCTTTTTCCATTCCTTTTTTTTTTTTGGTCAGGTATGTTGAAAATCAGACACTTGAAAGTGAGTGGCCTTATCTCTCGGTTCTCTATTTTGTTCCATTTGTCTATGTGTTTGCTTTTGTACCAGTATCATGCTGTCTTGGCTATTGTAGCCCTGTAGTATAGTTTGAAATTAGGTAGCATGGTGCCTCCAGCTTTGCTCTTTTGCTTAGGATTGTCTGGGCTATTTGGGCTGTTTGGGGGATTCCTATACATTTTAAGATAGTTCTTTCCAGTTCAGTGAAGAATGTCAATGGTAGTTTAATAGAAATAGTATTGAATGTATAAAATGCTTTGGGAAGTATGGTCATTTTAATGATTTCGACTCTTCCTATCCATGAGCATGGAATGTTTTTCCTTTTTTTGAGTGTGTCATCTCTAATTTCTGAAAGTGGATGATAGTTCTCCTTGTAGAGATCTTTCGCCACCTTAGTGGCATTCCTAGGTATTTTATTCTTTTTGTAACAATTGTGAATAGTATCCTATTCCTGATTTGGCTCTCAGCTTGACTGTTGTTTGTGTATAGGAATATTAGTGATTTTTGCACATTGATTTTATATGCTGAGACTTTGCTGACGTTGTTTATCAGGCTAAAGAGCTTTGGTGCTGAGACTATGGGGTTTTTAGACATAGGATCATGTCATTTGCATGCAGGGATAATTTGACTTTCTCTTTTCCTATTTAGATGCTTTTGCCTAATTGCCCTGGCCAGGACTCCAATACCATGTTGAATAGGAATGACAGAGGGCATCCTTGTCTTATGTCCATTTTCAAGGTGAATGCTTCCAGCTTTTTGTCTATTCAATATGATCTTGGCTATGGGTTTGTGATAGATGGCTTTTATTATTTTGAGGTATGTTCCTTCAATACCTAGTTTATTGATAGTTTTCAACATAAAGAGGTATTGAATTTCACCTAAAGCCTTTTCTGCATTTATAGAGATAGTCCTGCGGATTTTGTCTTTAGTTATGGTTATGTGATGAATCACATTTATTGATTCGCATATGTTGAACCAACTTTCTCTCCCAGAGGTAAAGCTTATGTAATCATAGTGGTTAAGCTTTTGGATGTGCTGCTGGATTCGTTTTGCAAGTATTTAATTGATAACGGTTGCACTGATGTTCATTAACGATATTGGCCTGAAGTTTTGTTTGTTCATTTGTTTGTTTGTTTTAACTCTGCCAGGTTTTGGTACCAGAAACCTGGACCTGTAGAATGAGTTAGGGAGGAGTTCCTCTTCCTCAACTTTTTGGAATAGATTCAGCATGAATGAAACCAGATCTTCTTTGTACATCTGGTAGAATTAAGCTGTGATTTTTTTCTGGTTCTTAGCTTTTTGTTTCTTTTCTTTTCTTTTTTTTTTTTGGTTTGTAGTCTTCATTACTGACTCAAATTCGGAGCTCATTATTAGTTTGTTCAGGCATTCAGTTTCTGGTTTACCCTTGGGAGGACATATGTGTCTAGGAATTCATCCATTTCTTCTTCTAGATTTTCTAGTTATGTGCATAGAGGTGATCATAGTATTCTCTGATGGTTGTTTGTATTTCTGTCAGGTCAGTGGTAATATACCCCTTGTCATTGCTAATTGTGTTTATTTGAAACCTTTCTCTTTTCTATCATTTATCTTAGCATCTACCAATCTCTATTATTTCTCATTGATCTCTTCCAACTCTTAGGTCATACAGAATTTAAAAGATGAACTTTAAATATGCATAATATCTATTTCTTTAGGTATATTGTAAGAATAAATATGCTGTAATCTCTATGAATTACAAGAGTTATGGTATGGTATTTTGTAACACAGAGTTATACTGCAATTTTCAGAACATAGTAGATTCATGAAGTTGTGAAAACAAGTAAAATAAATTGTAAATATAATTATAGTAAGTCAAAAAAGACAGAGAGATGAAATGAGAAATCAATCTCTGGCTTCATATTACCATTATTGAATTGTTTCCCCAGTACTTTTACATGATGATAAATATATCTTATGCATTAGTAAACATAACTCCTTTTAAGAAATAAATATCATTCTTAATAATATTTTAAAACTGTTAATGATTTAACTAAATGCTAGAATGTTAATTTTTCTAACTAAATATTGCATCCATTTAGCAAATTCTTACCGTAAGAGTAGAAAGCCCCTTTACATTTCAAGCAATACCATATTATAAAAATGACCTAAAAAAGACTTAGAGTATAACAAATTGCAGTATCTTGCTTCCTAATATCTTAAAATTTCAATGATTTATTTAGTATTCAGCTTATTTGGAAAACACTAGATGTAGAAAATAATTTTATTCAATGCTTTAATGTATTTTATTTCAAATTCTCGTAACTTACAAATAAGACCATCTGTACTATATTAGCTGGGAGAAAGATGGTTAAAAGGCAGAATTTTCTTAGCTTGAGTACACAGGTGCTATGACTCATGGTGTGGGAGGGGAGTTAACAAAGCACTCCTTTAACAGCATAATCTAACTCTCACAGAGAAACGAAGATTGTCTACTGGAAGAATTGGGTTTTGCATTCATGATTGATGAGATTATTGTAACAAGTGAAAATAAACAGTTACTGATGACACACGTATGTTAGTTGCTGATAAGATGCTTTTTGGGTGCCATTATTACGCCATCTGTCTTTAATGCATTGTTTCTTTTTTTTCTTTTTTTTTACTTTATGACCATCTAGCTGTTTGATGACTGTTTGCCGGTATCTTGATTCAAGAACATTTGTAAGAAAGCAAAACAATAATTTTCCATACGAATTGTTGTGATTCGTACACATATATACTCTTTTTATATTTATTCATTAACACAAATTTCTGCCAAGAGATAAAATGTGTAGTACCCTTGAAACTCCTTTAAAATTGATTTTTATGTAATAAAATAAATTGCAGTAAAATTAGATGTCATTTAGTTTTCCATTTCCAGATGATTTTTAGCACTTTTTGCCATGAATTTGATTAAATATTTTAGAATTAAATGACTTTGAAAGTCATTATGGCTTCCACAATATCCGGATGTCTTTGTGTAACATACATAAGGTTTTTACAGTATAGATCAAAGTTTACTCTGAGGAATGAGACTAAAGTGAGTCTTCTTTTCTCAATAACTCACTTGAAGTGATTTCTAAATATCATGATATTAAAAGCAAGAAATAAGATATGTAAATAAATAGACTACATTTATACACCAAATAGTCTATAAATCACCCTTTTCTTAGAATATTTGGAACATATGTAGATTAAAATAAGTGTTCATCTTCATGAAAACGTAAGTAAACTACAGCTTCACACAGCATATTCTATATAGAAAGCTGAGAATTCAATAATGACAGAAGGGAAATACCTAAGACTTTTACCTCCAAGAATTACCTACAACCTATCATCCTTAGATCTATTTTCTGCCTCTCATAGGACAATCCCTTTATATGCTGAATTAAGAATGCAAAATAATTATTAGTAAAAGTCAGTATTTTGTGTAGTGTTTACTATGACACAAGCACGGAGCTTTGAATTCAGAGATAAATAAGGCTGCTGTACTTCCAGGGGCTAACAATTTTTCTGGAGATAAAGAAATATGGCAGCTGGTATATGTATCAAATCGTAAAATGTACAAGTCAAAGTCCTGTAGAAGCACAGAGGAGAAAGTGTTACTGTGTTTGCAACTGCAATTTGAAATACAGAAGAAACAATTATTTACACCAGCAGTCACAAATTGCAGAAGCATGTAACCTGCATTGCAGGCACCCTAATGAAACAGATGTTCTAGGTAGAAATATTAGCAGTCTTTTATCCAAACTATTGCATGCTTAATTCCTTGGTTCTGCAGGTTTTTAAATATACAGTCATCACTTTTAAACTTGAGACAACACACAGAATGGGGTAAAATATTTGCAAACTATGCATCTGACAAATGACTGATATCCATTTTCTACAAGAAACTCAAACAACTCAACAACAACAACAACAACAAACAAACCAAAATAAAAGCATAAACAAATTGACAAAGAGCATGAAGAGACATTTCTTAAAAGAAGACATACAAGTGACCAACAAACATGAAAAAATGCTCAACATTAACATCACTCATTATTAGAGACACACAAATTAAAATCACAATGAGATACCATCTCATATGGGTAAGAATTGCTATTATTAAAAAGACAAAAAGCAACAGATGTTGGCAACAACATAGAAAATAGGGAATGCTTGTACACTGTTGGTGGGAATGTAAATTAGTACAACCTCTGTTGAAAACAGTATGGAGATTTCTCAAAGAACTAAAATTAGATCTATTATTCAATCTAGCAATCCCAATATTGGGTATACACCCAAAGGAAAATAAATAAGTATATGAAAGGGACACCTGCACTGGTATGTTTATTGCAGCACTGATCAAAGTCATGCAGTTAATATAAATGCCTATCAGTGAATGACTGGACAAAGAAAATGTGAAATATATATATATATATATATATATTCCATGGTGTGTGTGTGTATATATATATATACACGATGGAATACTATGCTGTTATAACAAAGAACAAAATCATGTCATGTCATTAGTAGCAACATGGACGAAGCTGACGGCCATTATCCTAAGTGAAATGACTCAGAAACAATAAATGTTCACACTTACAAGTGGAAGCTATATAATAGGTACACATGGGCTTAAAGAGGAAAATAATAGCCATTGGGGACTCTATAAGGGGAAATAAGAGAAGGATGTGGGTGCAGTGGCTCATGCCTGTAATCCCAGCACTTTGGGAGGCCAAGGCAGGCGGATCATGAGGTCAGGAGATCGAGACCATCCTGGCTAACATGGTGAAACTCAGTGTCTACTAAAAATACAAAAGAAAAATTAGCCCGAGGTAATGGTGGGCACCTGTAGTCCCAGCTACTCGGGAGGCTGAGGCAGGAGAATGGCATGAACCTGGGAGGCAGAGCTTGCAGTGAGTCGAGATTGTGCCACTGCACTCCTGCCTGGGCAACAGAGCAAGACTTTTTCAAAAAAAAAAAAAAAATAGAGAAGGATGAGGGTTACAAAATAACTTATTAGCTACAATGTTCCCTGTTAGATGATAGATACACTAGAAGTCCAATCCACACCATTTTGCAATATATCTATAAAGCACACCTGTACACATCCATTTTGAATTTATTTTTAAAAAGGACATAGAGTGGTTGAATGAATTTTTTTAAAACACTTTA
The DNA here is from genome assembly GCF_037993035.2 of Macaca fascicularis. Taxonomy (NCBI): domain Eukaryota; kingdom Metazoa; phylum Chordata; class Mammalia; order Primates; family Cercopithecidae; genus Macaca; species Macaca fascicularis. Next base: position 59,698,057 of record NC_088391.1, on the reverse strand, counting down.
CTGTATGCTGCCACAAGGAACTGACTTCATCTGTAAAGACCCATGCACTGAAAATAAAGAGATGGAAAAAGTTATTCCATGCAAATAGAAACCAAAAACAAGTAGGAGTAGTTATATTTAGATAAAACAGATTTCAAGATGAAAAGCCTAAAAACAGATAAAAATGGTTATTATATAACAATGAAGGCAGCTTATACAAATTTTCAGCCAACACTGGAGCATCAAAATATATAAAGTAAGTATTATTAGGCTAAAGAGAGTGATAGCCCCAGATACAATAAATGAAGACCTTAACCCCCACTTTTAGCCTTAGACCAGTAATCCAGAGAGAAAACCAAAACAGAAATATTGGACATAATCGGCCCTGTAGACCAAATGGGCTTACTAGATATCTACAGACCATTTCATCCAATAGCTGCAGCCTAGACATTCTGCTTCTCAGCAAATTAATTATTTCAAGAATAGACCATGTTAAGCCACAAAACAAATTTTAATAATTTAAAAAAATTGAAATCATGTTAAGTATATTCTCTGACTACAATGAAATAATACTAAAAATCAATAATAGGATGAACTTTAGAATCTATACAATCACATATAAATCAAATAATATGTTCCAGAATGAATAATGGATCAATGAAGAAAATTTAAAAAATAAAAATGTATTTAAATAAGTGAAAATGAAAACACAACATACCTAAACCTATCAATAATGACATTGAATGTAAATGGATTAAACTCAGAAGACTTTTCTAGACCTTAGCCTAGGTAAAGATATACAAAAAATAGCACTAAGAGAAAAGTTTATAGCAATAACCAATTACATCAAAAAAGTAGAAAAACTTCAAATAAACAACTCAACAATGCATATTAAAGAATAAAAAAATGTAGAGCAAACCAAACTCAAAATTAGTAGAAGAAAAAAATTTACAAAGATCAGAATAGAAAGAAAATTGAAACAAAGGAAATGATACCGAAGATCAATGAAATGAAAGTTGTTTTTTAAAAAATAAACAAAACTAACAAATCTCTAGCCACATTAACCAATAAAAACAGAAGACTCAAATACATAAAATCTGACATGGAAAGAAAAGACAATACAATTCATACCACAGAAATTTGGGATCACTAAAGACTACTGTGAACAACAATATGCCAATAAATTAAACAACCTTGAAGAAATAGATGAATTCCTAGACACATGCAACATACTAACATCAAACCACAAAGAAACCCAAAGTATGAATAGGCATATAACAAGTAATGAGATGGGAATTATAATAAAATTATTCCATCAAAGAAAAGCCAAGAACCTGATGATTTCATTATTGAATTCTACCAAACATTTATGGAAACCCTAATACCAACCCTACTCAAACTATTTCAAAAAATGAAGGAGGAGGGAATACTTCCAAACTCATTCTATAAGACTGATATTTCCCTAATACCAAAACCAAAGTCACAACAAAAAAAGAAAACCATATGCCAATATCTCTGATAAAGATGGATACAAAAATCTTCCACAAAATGTTAACAAACCTAATTCAACAACATGATTTAAAGATTATTCATTACAACCAAGTGGAATTCATTCCAGGGATGCAAGGATGGTTTAGCATTTGTGATGTGGATTAGATATTTGTCCCCACACAAATTTCATGTGAAATTCAATCCCTGATGTTTTGTTTGAGGTGGGGCCTTGTGGGAGGTGTTTGGATTATGGGATTGGATTAATCATGAATGGCTTGGTCCATCCCCTTGGTAATAAGTGAGTGCTTGCTCTGCATTCAAATGAGATCTAGTGGTTTAAAAGTGTGTGACACCCCTCACCCCACTCTATCTCTTTTGCTATTGCTTTCACTATGTGATATGTTTGCTCAAGCTTCGCCATAAGTAATAGCTCCTGATGCCTCCCAGGAGCCAAGCAGATGCAAGCAGCACACTGCCTGTACAGCCACAGAACTGCGATCCAGTAAACCTATTTTATTTATAAATTACCCAGTCTCAAGTATTTCTTTATGACAGTGCAAGAATGGCCTGATACAACATGCAATTCAATCAATGAGATATATCTTATCAACAGAATGAAGGACAAAAATCATATGATTATTTCAATAGGTGTTGAAAAAACTTTTGATAAAATTTAACATTCTTTTGTCATAAAAACAATAAAAAGTGGGCACTGAGGGAATACACCTCAACACAATAAAAGCCATATCCAACAGTATCACATCGAATGGGGAAAAAACTGAAAGCCTTTCCTCCGAGATCTAGATCAAGATGAGAATGCTCACTTTAACTCCTATTTAACATAGTACTTGTATTAGTGTATTCTCATGTTGCTATAAAAAGAAATATCTGAAATAATACCACACATCTACAGCCATCTGATCTTTGACAAACCTGAGAGAAACAAGAAATGGGGAAAGGATTCCCTATTTAATAAATGGTGCTGGGAAAATTGGCTAGCCGTAAGTAGAAAGCTGAAACTGGATCCTTTCCTTACTCCTTATATGAAAATTAATTCAAGATGGATTAGAGACTTAAATGTTAGACCTAATACCATAAAAATCTTAGAGGAAAACCTAGGTAGTACCATTCAGGACATAGGCATGGGCAAAGACTTCATGTCTAAAACACCAAAAGCAACGGCAGCAAAAGCCAAAATTGACAAATGGGATCTCATTAAACTAAAGAGCTTCTGCACAGCAAAAGAAACTACCATCAGAGTGAACAGGCAACCTACAGAATGGGAGAAAATTTTTGCAATCTACTCATCTGACAAAGGGCTAATATCCAGAACCTACAAAGAACTCAAACAAATTTACAAGAAAAAAACAAACAACCCCATCAAGAAGTGGGCAAAGGATATGAACAGACATTTCTCAAAAGAAGACATTCATACAGCCAACAGACACATGAAAAAATGCTCATCATCACTGGCCATCAGAGAAATGCAAATCAAAACCACAATGAGATACCATCTCACACCAGTTAGAATGGCGATCATTAAAAAGTCAGGAAACAACAAGTGCTGGAGAGGATGTGGAGAAATAGGAACACTTTTACACTGTTGGTGGGATTGTAAACTAGTTCAACCTATATGGAAAACAGTATGGCGATTCCTCAAGGATCTAGAACTAGATGTACCATATGACCCAGCCATCCCATTACTGGGTATATACCCAAAGGATTATAAATTATGCTGCTATAAAGACACATGCACACATATGTTTATTGCGGCACTATTCACAATAGCAAAGACTTGGAACCAACCCAAATGTCCATCAGTGACAGATTGGATTAAGAAAATGTGGCACATATACACCATGGAATACTATGCAGCCATAAAAAAGGATGAGTTTGTGTCCTTTGTAGGGACATGGATGCAGCTGGAAACCATCATTCTTAGCAAACTATCACAAGAACAGAAAACCAAACACCGCACGTTCTCACTCATAGGTGGGAACTGAACAATGAGATCACTTGGACTCAGGAAGGGGAACATCACACACCGGGGCCTATCATGGGGAGGGGGGAGGGGGGAGGGATTGCATTGGGAGTTATACCTGATGTAAATGATGAGTTGATGGGTGCAGCACACCAACAAGGCACAAGTATACATATGTAACAAACCTGCACATTATGCACATGTACCCTACAACTTAAAGTATAATAATAATAAATAAATTAAAAAAAAAAAGAAATATCTGAGACTGTGGAACTTATAAAGAAAAGTTTAATTGGCTCACAGTTCTTCAGGCTGTACAGAAAACATAGCAGCTTCCGTTTCTGGAGAGGCCTCAACAAGCTTTCGATCTTGGTGGAAGGCAAAAGGAGAATAAATTATATTACATGGTGGGAGCAGGAGCAAGGAAAGAGGAGGTGCTCCCCACTTTTTAACAACCAGATCTTGGGAGATGTCGCTCACTATCATGAGAACAGAACCAAGTAGATGGTGCTAAACCAGTCATGAAGATTCCACACCCATGATCCAATCACCTCCCACCAGGCTGCACTTCCAAAATTGGAGATTATAATATGACAGGAGATTTGAGTGAGAACACAGATTCAAACCATATTTTTATTCTGCTCCCCACCCATGTCCTTCCCACATTGCAAAATACAATCATGGCTTCCCAACAGTCCTGCAAAATCTTGACTCTTGTTCAGCAACAACTCATAACTTCAAATTCCCAAATCTCATCCGAGACAAAGCAAGTTCCTTCCACCTATGAGCTTGTAAAATCAAAAACAAGTTAATTACTTTCAAGATACATATCTGGCCATATTTGTCCTTTAGCCATGATCCAAATGAACTTGTAGGAGTAACCATTGATACTGATGACATGTGAGTTATAAAAATGGACACAAAAAATAAAACACACAGAAACAAAAAAATGACAGAGAAAGAGATGGAGATTAGTGGGATTTACTCTCAGGATAAAATTGTTTCAGAAAAAAGAGAAATAGATTATAGAGGGAGGCTTCCTCCTGTTAGTGTCTTGCCACCCTTAGTTAGTAGCAGACAAATGCCTAGGTACTCAGATTTTCTGTCTATGATACATACTAGAGTGGGCCAGGGAAGGAGAGAATTCTATTTGGTTCAAGGAGGAGGTAGGAGTAGTCAGGGAACTACGAGGCCCTCAGCAGAAAGGAACAGAACTAAGAGCTTTGGAGGTGCTCTCCATCCTTTAGAACTCTCTCATCATGGAACGTGGTGCTCCAAACCTCAAATCACCATCATATTGGATTGCACCTTTGTGTCAGATCTCTAGTTACTTGACCCTATTTGTGGGTCAGGAGAGACACCATCATGCTGGGTGAAAGTAAGGAGGTAATGGAGGGTCTTCAAAGTAGAACATTAAATGGAATAAGAGGGATAACTACCTATGCACTGAGGTTGAATTTTAAATTACTGCCACTACAAAGGCTGTCACACATTGGGCATTGGGACTAAGGTCATAATAAAGAGGTTTACTTAAGTCAGGAAGCATTACTATTTGCCCCAGCCTAAGATATTGGTTGCCATTATACAAATCTTCATTTCTAATAAAAGCAGTGACATTCCACATTCAAACAGTGATATACATATGAATAGCTAAAAAATAACCAGTTTATTTCTAGAGTAATGGAAGCTAGCTTTTTCAAAAAAGTAAATGTAGAATTATGTCTCCTGTCTAACTGTATTATTTTATAATCTTCTAGTCCACACTGAAGTAAATTGACAGGAGCAACTCAGGAGGCATGTATCAATGAGAGGAGTTATAAATAGATAAATAAAGACATATGTATGTGTAAGTGTGCATAGAACTACATACACACAGAGTCACATAAACAAATATATCCATATATACATACATACATATACACTTCTCTCAACACACGTCCACAGACAAACCCATGCACACAATGGAAACATAAAACAAGGAGACAGATGGTAATTTGTGGAATTTACTCTCAGGAGCCTGCATGGTCACATAGAGTGTTTTTAATAGGGTTTCCAGTTCTTCTTCTTGTAACATTTGTAGGTAAATCTGCATCTTTTTTTGATGAAGTTGTAAAAAGGAGCAGGTCATAGGAGAGTTACTTCTTCCTGTTAGTGTATTTGTCACCCTTAGTTCTTAGTAAGGAGTTTTTTTAAGCAACTCAGATTTCTGGAGTTTGAGACCTTTACTAGAGTGGCCCAGGGGAGGAGAGAATCCTATTTGCAACATGGAGGAGATAGCAGCTGGCAAAGAGCTGTGAAGCCCTGGACAGAAAATGGGGAACCTAATATACTGTGGATTTGTCCGTTACCCTTCAGAGCTCTGTTGACATGTGAGGTTGGTGCCAATACCCAGACTGATACAGGGGTATAGGCAATAGGTAAATACTCTCATTCCAAAAGGAAGAAATAGTCAAAAAAAAAAAAAAAAAAAAAGAAAAAGAAAAAAAAAGGATGACAGTCCTTACACAAGTCTGAAGCCCAGCAAGGCAGTAGTTAAATCTTGAAGCTCCAAAATAATATCCTTTGACTTTATTTTCCACATCCAGGACTTACTGATATAAAGGGTGGTTTCCCAAGGTCTTGGGCAGCTCTGTCCTTATGGCTTTATGGGGTTCAGTTCCTGTGGCTGCTCTCATGGCCTGGCATTGTCTGTGGCTATTTTTAGGTTGAGACTGAAAGCTGCCAGTGGTTCTACCATTCTGGGATCTAGAAGATGGTGGTCCTTTTCTCATAGCTTCACCGAGAAGTGCCCCAGTGAGGACTCTGTGTGGGGGCTCCAACCCCACATTTACCCTCCACACTGCTCTGGTAAAGATTCTCTGTTAGGGCTCCACTCCAGCAGCAGGCTTCTCCCTGGAAATCCAAGCTTTTCCATAGATTCACAGAAATCTAGGCAGAGGCTCCCAAGCCTCAATTCTTGGACTCTGTGTGCTTGCATGCTTAACACTGTGTGGAAGCCACCAAAAAATATGGCTTTCACCTTTTGAAGCAGTGGCCTGAGCTACATCTGGACCTTTTGGAGTCACAACTGCACCTGGAGTGGCTGGGATGCAGGGAGAGTGTGTCCTGAGGCTTCTCAGGGCATCAAGGCCATGAACATGGCTCAGGAAACATTCAGTCCTCCTAGACCTCCAGGCCTGTGATGGAATGGGCTGCTACAAGTTCTCTGAAATGTCTTCAAGGCTTGTTCCCCAGACACTTGGCTATTAGCATTTGGCTCCTTTTAACTTACGCAAATTTCTGCTGCCTGCTTGAATTTATCCACTGTAAATAGACTTTTATTTTTTACCACATGGCTAGGCTGCAAATTTCCCAAACTTTACACTCTGCTTCCTTTTTAAATGCAAGTTCCAATTTTGGGTGATTTATTTGCTCACACATATGAATATAGGTGGTTAAAAGTAGAACAGCTACTTGCCTTGCTGCTTAGAAATTTCTTCACCAGATACCCTAAATCATCACTCTCAAGTTCAAAGTTTCACAAATCCTTAAAAAAGTTTCCCAAAGCCAAATTCTTTGGTAATGCATAACAGAGGTGACCTTAGTTTGAGTTCCCAAAAAGTTTCTCATCTCCATCTGAAACCTCATCAGCCTGTTTTTCTTTGTCTGTCTCACTATCAGCATTTTGGTCTCAGCTGTTTAACCAGCCCCTAGAAAGTTCCAAACTTTCTCTTATCAGCCTGTCACCTTCTGAGCCCTCCCAACCCTTCCAACCTCTGCCTTTACACAGTTCCAAAACTGCTTCCACATTTTCAAGTATCTTTACCTGAAATATAAATATACCTGAGGAGCAGGTATCTCTGAAATCTCATTCTTTGAAACCTAGGCAGGTTTCCACACCTCAATTCTTGGACTCTGTGTACCTACATGCTTAACAGTTTGTGGAAGCCACCAAGGACCAAGGGAGAAGCAATGCCTCACTCCTTGGTACCAATTTTCTGGATTAGTTCATTCTCACATTGCTATAAAGAAATATCTGAGACTGGGTAGTTTATTTAAAGAGATTTAATTATGTCATTGTTCTGCAGGCTGTATAGGAAGCATAGTGGCTTACATCTCTGGGGAGGCATCAGGAAACTTCCAATCATGGCAAAAAGCAAAATGAGAATGAGGTGTCTGACATGGTGGGAGAAGAAGCAAGAGAAAGAGAGGGGCAAGCAAGGTGCTATATGCTTAAATAATCAGATCTCATGATAACTCTATTAAGAGAAAATCACCAAGCAGATGGTGCCAAATAATTCACAAGCAATCCACCCCCATGATTAAGTCACCATCCACCAGGTCCTAGCTCCAGCACTGGGGATTACAATTTGACATAAAATTTGGGTGGGCGACACAGATCCAAACCATACCAGTACTGGATGTTCTAGTTAGAGCAATTAGACAAAATAAAGAAATAACTGACATCTGAACTGGAATAGAAGTCAAATTATTTTGTTTTAGACCACATGATCATGTATTAATACAAAACATAAGAACTTCAGCAAAACAAAAAAGCAAGAAACAATTAGATCTGACTGTTCTAGTAAAGTTACAGAATACAAAAATCAACATACAAAAATCAGTAGAATTATGTACTTCACCAGTGAACAATCTTTTAAAAAAATCAAGAAAGTAATCCTATTTACAATAGCTACAAATAAAATTAAATACCTAGGAAAAAACTTTACCAAAGCAATAAACAATTTCTACTATAAAACACCGAGGACAGAAAAAAAATAAAATATATTCCATGTCCTTTGATTGGACAAATCAATATTGTTAAAATGTGCGTACTATCCAAAACAATCTACAGGTTTATTGCAGTTCTTATGAAAATGCCAGTGATATTCTTCAAGGAAATAGAAAAAATAATTTAAAAATGTATGTGTAACCACAATAGACTCAGAATAGCCAAAATCATTCTGAGTAAAAAGAAAAACTGAAGGAATCACATTACCTGACTTCAAACATACTACAGAGCTGTAGAAACAAAAACCGCATGGTAGTGATATAAAAAAAAAAAAAGACACATAGACCAATGGAACTGCATAGAGAATCCATAAATAAATCCATCTACAATGAAGCCATTTTTCATTGTAGGCACCAAGAACATACATTGAAGAAAGAATAGTCTCTTAAATAAACGGTGCTTTGAAAACTGGAGATAGACAGGATAGATAGATAGATTAGATAGATAGATAGATAGATAGATAGATAGATAGATAGATAGATAGTATTTTCACTGTATACACACACAAACACACATGCAGAAAAATAAAACTAGACCCTTGTCTCTCATCATATAAAAAAATCAAATCCAAATGAATTAAACTCTTAAATCTAAGACCTGAAGCTCTAAAACTACTGAAAGAAAACTTTGGAGAAACTCTGCAGGACATTGGTCTATGTAAAGATCTTCTGAGTAATACTTCAAAAGCATAGGCAACCAAAGCACAAATAGACAAGTAGAATCACATAAAGCCTAAAAGCTTCTTCAGAGCAGAGGACACAATCAACTAATGCATAGGCAACTCACAGAATGAGAAAATATTTAACTACTACCCATCTGACAAGGGATTTTTAATCAGAATATATGAGGAGTCCAAACAACTCAATAAAAAAAAATCAAGCAATTTGATTTAAAAATTGGTGAGTGAGCCAAATAGACATTTCTTAAAAGAAGACATACATGGCCCAATAGGTATGTAAAAAATGCTCAACATCATTAATTATCAGAGAAATGGACATCAAAATCACAATGAGCTATCATCTCACACCAATTAAAAGTAACTTTATCCAAAAGACAGGCAATAACAAGTTTTAGTGAGGTTGTGGACAAAGGGAAACCCCTGTACATTGTTGGTGGGAATGTAAATTAGTACATACACTTTAGGTATGGAAATAAAAAAGACAAAAAAGCAAACAAACAAAAAAAAGAGAATGGCATGGAGATTCCTTATAAAGCTAAAAATAGAACTACCATTTTACCCAGCAACCCCACTACTAAGTACAAACGCAAATAAAGGGAATCAGCATATTAAAGAAATGTCTGCACTTCCATGTTTATTGTAACATTTTTCACAATAGCCAAGATTTGGAATCAGCTTCAGTGTTCATCAGTAGATGAATAGATAAAGATAGCATGGCATATATACATAATGGAATATTGTTCAGGCATAAATAAATGAAATTCTGTTATTTCTAGAAACACAGATGAAACTGGAGAACATTATGTTAAGTAAAATAAGTCAGGCACATATAATTTTTTTATGTTTTCCCTCTTACGTGAGAGCTAAAATTTGAAACAATTAAACTCATAGATATAGTAGAATAATGGCTACCAGAGGCTGGGAAGGGTAGTTGGGTGGAGGATTAATAGGTGCAAAATACAGTTAGATAGAATGAATAATATCTAGTAATTTATACCACAACAAGGTTAATATAGTTGATAATTGTTTATTGTATATTTAATATTGGTTAAAGAATGAAATTATGTTACTAACACAAGGAAATAATAAATGCTTGAGGTGCTAGATACTCTAATTACCCTGATTTAATTATTACACATTGTATACCTGCATCAGAACATCACATGTACCACACAAATATATACAACTATTAATATTTTGTACCCATAATAACTAAAAACTTAAAAAACCTTAAAGGCAGAAATAAATGACATGTAGATTGAAAGATAAAAATTACAATTATATTTACCCTAAAATTTTTTAACTCATGTACGCAAAAAATGTCATAAGTAAACTACAAAATAAATCCACTAAAAGTAATAATTTATTTTATAAAAGTCATGGGTTACAAGGTCATATGAAAATAAAATTTAAATCAATCTAATACCAGTAACTTTGTATTTGAAACTAAAATAATCCAACTTCCATTGACTACTGTAATGGCTGTCCTAATCATTGCAATAAAATAAGAAAAATATATAAAATGGATACAGAAAAAATTCTGAAAGTATCTATTTATAAGTACCACAGTCGTATATGAAAAATATCCTAAGGTAGCTACCAAAATATACTTGAGATAATAAGTGAGCTTAGTAAGTTTGTAGAAAACAAGGTCAACATTACAAAAAAAAAAAAAAATGCAGATTTGTATATCTATATGCTAGCAATAAACATTTGGAAAGTGAAATTTTAAAATATCCCTTTTGCAATAGCATCAAAATATAAAATATTTAGATTGTGTGGTATTTGTTTAAATTAGACATATAAATCAGTGTAACCTCATAGAACCCATAAATAAAACCCATAAATATATAGTCAATTTATTTATAGCAAAGGTACTGAGAAAATTAAATAGGAAAATAATACATTTTTAACACAATCTTGCTGAGACAACTGGATAATCAAATAGATAAAACACAGCCGTGCATCTCTTAATGATGGGGATATATTCTGAAAAATGCACCATTAAGCAGTTTAGTTCTTGTGCAAACAACATAGAATTTACTTGCACAAACCTATTAATTCATGTTATAGACTACTACACATCTAGGATATACGGTATGGCCTATTGCTCCTAGGCTACAAATTTGTACAGCATGTTACTGCACTAAATACTGTAGGTAATTTTAACACAATGTTTAAGTATTTGCATATCTAAACAATCTAAGCATAGAAAAAGTACAGTAAGAATATATTATAATCGGGCCGGGCGCGGTGGCTCAAGCCTGTAATCCCAGCACTTTGGGAGGCCGAGGCGGGTGGATCACGAGGTCAGGAGATCGAGACCATCCTGGCTAACATGGTGAAACCCCGTCTCTACTAAAAATACAAAAAACTAGCCGGGCGTAGTGGCGGGCGCCTGTAGTCTCAGCTACTTGGGAGGCTGAGGCGGGAGAATGGCGTGAACCCGGGAGGCGGAGCTTGTAGTGAGCGGAGATCACGACACTGCACTCCAGCCTGGGAGACACAGCGAGACTCCGTCTCAAAAAAAAAAAAAAAAAAAAAAAAAAAAAAAAGAATATATTATAATCTTATGAGACTACCATCATGTATATGGTGAGTTGTTGACTAAAATGTCATTATGTGGAGCATGACTATACACAAGCGTCACTGATCCTCTAGGCATACACAGTGATCAACAGAAACCTATGCAATATTGATTTATCTGATATTACAAGTGAATCTCAAATGTATTTTGATGAACCAAAGAAGCAAGAAACTAGTGTAATATAGACTTCCATTTATATGAAACTCTACAAAAGACAGATGTAAACTATAGTGAGATAAGGCAGATTATGGAGTGTTTGTGGATTGAGTCAGGCCCTTAAGTTGGCTAGATACAAAGGAGCTTTTGGCATGATGACAATTTTTTTACATGTTTTATGCTAATTTATAATTGTTTCAGTATTTGAAACAATATAATATGTAAAATGATTATATTGTTGCAATATACAGTAAACATTAATAAAGCTGGTTACAAACTGAAGGCATTTTACATAAGCATATTCTACAGCTTGTGAGTAAGACAATAAAGGGGTAAGTGTGTATGTTTGTCTATAAAATTTGAGCACCTGTTAGCAAACCAAATATTATTGAATAATTCAAGAAAACAAATAAAGAAAGATATACATAATTTTTTAAAATTTATTTATGGCAATAAAGAATTAATATTTTATTATCCAATGCACATGCTGAAATTAATTTAATGAAGTAAAAATACATCTAGATGTTATTTAATTATTTATGGATACATTGTCTGAATTACTTTTGTCACAAACTAATTTATTATGGAAACTTAAGCCAATTATGTATCTTTAGCCTATACACAGAGACTGAAAATTATTAAAAATCCTGCAATGAATGATAAATCTAAACAGTAAATGAATGAACCATTAACACTTCATTTACTTTTGACAATAAATTTTGTTCAGAGCAACAATGAGCATATGTCCTGAAAATGGAATAAAAATTATTTTCTATCCTGGATTTAAAATTCTATCCTTTCAAAAAGGGGGTTATATGTGAAAGTTTTGGTTTTCTTTTTTTTCACCATATTAAATTTAAGGAAGACAAACACTGTTATTTGTGCTTAATTATTTGATTCCTATTTTGTTATGCCCAGTACCAAGAGCAAGCTCCAAAAATGTGAATGTAATCCCCATGAATTCTTCAACTGAATGCCTACTAAAAAATAACAGAGACTGGAAAAATAATTATAGCAAGTAACACTCAGAACAATACTAAGACTCACATAGAGTTGAGAATATTTTATTTTACTATTTAATAGACAAGATGTAAAAACTCCTAATACATAGGCATCACATAGAGTTCTCAGAACGGTGTTTAAAAAATAAAAGAATAAAATTAAAGCCAAAAATCTATTTTGGATCTAACAAAGCTTAAAATAAAGCCCTGAAGGAAAAAAACAAACAATTTTTTTCCAGTAATTGACCTCAGTCTATAATCCAAAGTATGGAACCTAGAAACAAAATATATTACCATTACTATGATGAAAAAAAAAAAAAAAAAAAAAAGACATGAAAAGAATTACAGAAATATTGCTTACTATAAGAGAAAAAAATAGGTAGTAGAATTAGACCTGGAAATGACAAAAATGATAAAATGGGTGGTCAAGGGCATTAACAAATGGTCTTATCAATATACTCATATTCAAGACTACAGAGAAAACCATGAAAAGCAGAGAAAGAGGTTAAAAACACACACATAATAAATTGTAATTAAAAAGATGTAATATCTGAGATTAAGTAATACAATAGACAAATTAACAGAATATTAGACATTGCAGACAATTACATAAATTTGAAAACACAGAAATTAAATTATTCTAAATGAAACATATGTAAATAGAGGGCGGAGCAAGATGGCCGAATAGGAACAGCTCTAGTCTCCAACTCCCAGCGCGAGCGACACAGAAGACCGGTGATTTCTGCATTTTCAACTGAGGTACTGGGTTCATCTCACTGGGGAGTGCTGGACGATCGGTGCTGGTCAGCTGCTGCAGCCCGACCAGCGAGACCTGAAGCAGGGCGAGGCATTGCCTCACCTGGGAAGCGCAAGGGGGAAGGGAATCCCTTTTCCTAGCCAGGGGAACTGAGACACACAACACCTGGAAAATCGGGTAACTCCCACCCCAATACTGCGCTTTAAGCAAACAGGCACACCAGGAGATCATATCCCACACCTGGCCGGGAGGGTCCCACACCCACGGAGCCTCCCTCATTGCTAGCACAGCAGTCTGTGATCTACCAGCAAGGCAGCAGCGAGGCTGGGGGAGGGGCGCCCGCCATTGCTGAGGCTTAAGTAGGTAAACAAAGCTGCTGGGAAGCTCGAACTGGGTGGAGCTCACAGCAGCTCAAGGAAACCTGCCTGTCTCTGTAGACTCCACCTCTGGGGACAGGGCAATAACAAACACAGCCGAAACCTCTGCAGACGCAAACGACTCTGTCTGACAGCTTTGAAGAGAGCAGTGGATCTCCCAACACGGAGGTTGAGATCTGAGAAGGGACAGACTCCCTGCTCAAGTGGGTCCCTGACCCCTGAGTAGCCTAACTGGGAGACATCCCCCACTAGGGGCAGTCTGACACCCCACACCTCACAGGGTGGAGTACACCTCTGAGAGGAAGCTTCCAAAGCAAGAATCAGACAGGTACACTCGCTGTTCAGAAATATTCTATCTTCTGCAGCCTCTGCTGCTGATACCCAGGCAAACAGGGTCTGGAGTGGACCTCAAGCAATCTCCAACAGACCTACAGCTGAGGGTCCTGACTGTTAGAAGGAAAACTATCAAACAGGAAGGACACCTACACCAAAACCCCATCAGTACATCACCATCATCAAAGACCAGAGGCAGATAAAACCACAAAGATGGGGAAAAAGCAGGGCAGAAAAGCTGGAAATTTGAAAAATAAGAGCGCATCTCCCCCGGCAAAGGAGCGCAGCTCATCGCCAGCAATGGATCAAAGCTGGACGGAGAATGACTTTGACGAGATGAGAGAAGAAGGCTTCAGTCCATCAAATTTCTCAGAGCTAAAGGAGGAATTACGTACCCAGCGCAAAGAAACTAAACATCTTGAAAAAAAAGTGGAAGAATTGATGGCTAGAGTAATTAATGCAGAGAAGGTCCTAAACGAAATGAAAGAGATGAAAACCATGACACGATTAATACGTGACAAATGCACAAGCTTCAGTAACCGACTCGATCAACTGGAAGAAAGAGTATCAGCGATTGAGGATCAAATGAATGAAATGAAGCGAGAAGAGAAACCAAAAGAAAAAAGAAGAAAAAGAAATGAACAAAGCCTGCAAGAAGTATGGGATTATGTAAAAAGACCAAATCTACGTCTGATTGGGGTGCCTGAAAGTGAGGGGGAAGATGGAACCAAGTTGGAAAACACTCTTCAGGATATCATCCAGGAGAACTTCCCCAACCTAGTAGGGCAGGCCAACATTCAAATCCAGGAAATACAGAGAACGCCACAAAGATACTCCTCCAGAAGAGCAACTCCAAGACACATAATTGCCAGATTCACCAAAGTTGAAATGAAGGAAAAAATCTTAAGGGCAGCCAGAGAGAAAGGTCGGGTTACCCACAAAGGGAAGCCCATCAGACTAACAGCAGATCTCTCGGCAGAAACTCTCCAAGCCAGAAGAGAGTGGGGGCCAATATTCAACATTCTTAAAGAAAAGCATTTTAAACCCAGAATTTCATATCCAGCCAAACTAAGTTTCATAAGTGAAGGAGAAATAAAATCCTTTACAGATAAGCAAATGCTTAGAGATTTTGTCACCACTAGGCCTGCCTTACAAGAGACCCTGAAGGAAGCACTAAACATGGAAAGGAACAACCGGTACCAGGCATTGCAAAAACATGCCAAAATGTAAAGACCATCGAGGCTAGGAAGAAACTGCATCAACTAACGAGCAAAATAACCAGTTAATATCATAATGGCAGGATCAAGTTCACACATAACAATCTTAACCCTAAATGTAAATGGACTAAATGCTCCAATTAAAAGACACAGACTGGCAAACTGGATAAAGAGTCAAGACCCATCAGTCTGCTGTATTCAGGAGACCCATCTCACACGCAGAGACATACATAGGCTCAAAATAAAGGGATGGAGGAAGATTTACCAAGCAAATGGAGAACAAAAAAAGCAGGGGTTGCAATACTAGTCTCTGATAAAACAGACTTTAAACCATCAAAGATCAAAAGAGACAAAGAAGGCCATTACATAATGGTAAAGGGATCAATTCAACAGGAAGAGCTAACTATCCTAAATATATATGCACCCAATACAGGAGCACCCAGATTCATCAAGCAAGTCCTTAGAGACTTACAAAGAGACTTAGACTCTCATACAATAATAATGGGAGACTTCAACACTCCACTGTCAACATTAGACAGATCAACGAGACAGAAAGTTAACAAGGATATCCAGGAATTGAACTCATCTCTGCAGCAAGCAGACCTAATAGACATCTATAGAACTCTCCACCCCAAATCAACAGAATATACATTCTTCTCAGCACCACATCGTACTTACTCCAAAATTGACCACGTAATTGGAAGTAAAGCACTCCTCAGCAAATGTACAAGAACAGAAATTATAACAAACTGTCTCTCAGACCACAGTGCAATCAAACTAGAACTCAGGACTAAGAAACTCAATCAAAACCACTCAACTACATGGAAACTGAACAACCTGCTCCTGAATGACTACTGGGTACAGAACGAAATGAAGGCAGAAATAAAGATGTTCTTTGAAACCAATGAGAACAAAGATACAACATACCAGAATCTCTGGGACACATTTAAAGCAGTGTGTAGAGGGAAATTTATAGCACTAAATGCCCACAAGAGAAAGCAGGAAAGATCTAAAATTGACACTCTAACATCGCAATTAAAAGAACTAGAGAAGCAAGAGCAATCACATTCGAAACCTAGCAGAAGGCTAGAAATAACTAAGATCAGAGCAGAACTGAAGGAGATAGAGACACAAAAAGCTCTGCAAAAAATCAATGAATCCAGGAGTTGGTTTTTTGAAAAGATCAACAAAATTGACAGACCACTATCAAGACTAATAAAGAAGAAAAGAGAGAAGAATCAAATCGACGCAATAAAAAATGATAAAGGGGATATCACCACCGACCCCACAGAAATACAAACTACCATCAGAGAATACTATAAACACCTCTACGCAAATAAACTGGAAAATCTAGAAGAAATGGATAATTTCCTGGACACTTTTACTCTTCCAAGACTAAACCAGGAAGAAGTTGAATCCCTGAATAGACCAATAGCAGGCTCTGAAATTGAGGCAATAATTAATAGCCTACCAACCAAAAAAAGCCCAGGACCAGATGGATTCACAGCTGAATTCTACCAGAGGTACAAGGAGGAGTTGGTATCATTCCTTCTGAAACTATTCCAATCAATAGAAAAAGAGGGAATCCTCCCTAACTCATTTTATGAGGCCAACATCATCATGATACCAAAGCCTGGCAGAGACACAACAAAAAAACAGAATTTTAGACCAATATCCCTGATGAACATCGATGCAAAAATCCTCAATGAAATAATGGCAAACCGGATTCAGCAACACATCAAAAAGCTTATCCACCATGATCAAGTGGGCTTCATCCCTGGGATGCAAGGCTGGTTCAACATTCTCAAATCAATAAACATAATCCAGCATATAAACAGAACCAAAGACAAGAACCACATGATTATCTCAATAGATGCAGAAAAGGCTTTTGACAAAATTCAACAGCCCTTGATGCTAAAAACGCTCAATAAATTCGCTATTGATGGAACGTACCTCAAAATCATAAGAGCTATTTATGACAAACCCACAGCCAATATCATTCTGAATGGGCAAAAACTGGAAAAATTCCCTTTGAAAACTGGCACAAGACAGGGATGCCCTCTCTCACCACTCCTATTCAACATAGTGTTGGAAGTTCTGGCTAGGGCAATCAGGCAAGAGAAAGAAATCAAGGGTATTCAGTTAGGAAAAGAAGAAGATGACATCTGTTTGCAGATGACAAGATTGTATATTTAGAAAACCCCATTGTCTCAGCCCAAAATCTCCTTAAGCTGATAAGCAACTTCAGCAAAGTCTCAGGATACAAAATTAATGTGCAAAAATCACAAGCATTCTTATACACCAGTAACAGACAAACACAGAGCCAAATCAGGAATGTACTTCCATTCACAATCGCTTCAAAGAGAATAAAATACCTAGGAATCTGCCTTACAAGGGATGTAAAGGACCTCTTCAAGGAGAACTACAAACCACTGCTCAGTGAAATAAAAGAGGACACAAACAAATGGAAGAACATACCATGCTCATGGATAGGAAGAATCAATATCGTGAAAATGGCCATACTGTCCAAGGTAATTTATAGATTCAATGCCATCCCCATCAAGCTACCAATGAGTTTCTTCACAGAATTGGAAAAAACTGCTTTAAAGTTCATATGGAACCAAAAAAGAGCCCGCATCTCCAAGACAATCCTAAGTCAAAAGAACAAAGCTGGAGGCATCACGCTACCTGACTTCAAACTATACTACAAGGCTACAGTAACCAAAACAGCATGGTACTGGTACCAAAACAGAGATATAGACCAATGGAACAGAACAGAGTCCTCAGAAATAATACCACACATCTACAGCCATCTGATCTTTGACAAACCTGAGAGAAACAAGAAATGGGGAAAGGATTCCCTATTTAATAAATGGTGCTGGGAAAATTGGCTAGCCATAAGTAGAAAGCTGAAACTGGATCCTTTCCTTACTCCTTATACGAAAATTAATTCAAGATGGATTAGAGACTTAAATGTTAGACCTAATACCATAAAAATCCTAGAGGAAAACCTAGGTAGTACCATTCAGGACATAGGCATGGGCAAAGACTTCATGTCTAAAACACCAAAAGCAACGGCAACGAAAGACAAAATTGACAAATGGGATCTCATTAAACTAAAGAGCTTCTGCACAGCAAAAGAAACTACCATCAGAGTGAACAGGCAACCTACAGAATGGGAGAAAATTTTTGCAATCTACTCATCTGACAAAGGGCTAATATCCAGAACCTACAAAGAACTCAAACAAATTTACAAGAAAAAAACAAACAACCCCATCAAAAAGTGGGCAAAGGATATGAACAGACATTTCTCAAAAGAAGACATTCATACAGCCAACAGACACATGAAAAAATGCTCATCATCACTGGCCATCAGAGAAATGCAAATCAAAACCACAATGAGATACCATCTCACACCAGTTAGAATGGCGATCATTAAAAAGTCAGGAAACAACAGGTGCTGGAGAGGATGTGGAGAAATAGGAACGCTTTTACACTGTTGGTGGGATTGTAAACTAGTTCAACCATTATGGAAAACAGTATGGCGATTCCTCAAGGATCTAGAACTAGATGTACCATATGACCCAGCCATCCCATTACTGGGTATATACCCAAAGGATTATAAATTATGCTGCTCTAAAGACACATGCACACGTATGTTTATTGCAGCACTATTCACAATAGCAAAGACTTGGAATCAACCCAAATGTCCATCAGTGACAGATTGGATTAAGAAAATGTGGCACATATACACCATGGAATACTATGCAGCCATCAAAAAGGATGAGTTTGTGTCCTTTGTAGGGACATGGACGCAGCTGGAAACCATCATTCTTAGCAATCTATCACAAGAACAGAAAACCAAACACCGCATGTTCTCACTCATAGGTGGGAACTGAACAATGAGATCACTTGGACTCAGGAAGGGGAACATCACACACAGGGGCCTGTCATGGGGAGGGGGGAGGTGGGAGGGATTGCATTGGGAGTTATACCTGATGTTAATGACAAGTTGATGGGTGCAGCACACCAACATGGCACAAGTATACATATGTAACAAACCTGCACGTTATGCACATGTACCCTACAACTTAAAGTATAATAATAATAAGTAAATTAAAAATAAAAGTTAAAAAAAAAAGAAACATATGTAAATAAAAGACTAAAAAAATTAAGCACACCATTAATAAGCTCTAGAAAAACACCAAGTGGCTTACTATTTACCTAATTTAAGCCTCAAAAGGAGAGAAACCATTTGTGGTAGAGAGGGCTAGAAATATATTTAGTAGAATAATGACAGACAACTTTTAAAATTTTGCGAAAAATATAAATCCAAGAAGCTCATGTAAATAAAGGGTCATAAATAAAATCACATAGGTACATAATAAACAAATTACTTAAAACAGTGTAAAGCAACCAGTTAATGAAAAGACATATTACTCCTACAGGACCAACTTTAAGAATGACAACAGCCTTTTATTGTACAGTGAAAGTCAGAATATATTGAAGTAATTATTTACTTAACTATGTATCATTCATATGGAATTCTATGCACAACAAAATATCATACAAAAATAATGATGAAATAATTCCAGATATACAAAAAGAAATAATTCATGGTCAATGTTAGAAACAAAATGCTTGTTCCTTGGTGCCACAAAGAAATAGCAAAAAATATAAATATAATTTTCTCAGCAAAGCAATTTTCACCTCTAAAGAAGGGTGCAACTTGTGAATGGAGTAATGGAGAGAGCATACCTGAACAAGGGAGGGGAAGGGGTTCTTATTCCTAAAGCAGGTAGCCCCTACTGCTGTGTAGTTCCCCTATTGGCTAGGGTTAGACCTCACAGTCTAAGCTAATTCTGATTTGCTATTCTAAAGAGAGCAGGGGTATAAGCCAGAGTGACAGGATGAGTAGTCTGGCAGGAAGGATGGTTAGGAACAGGTAAGTAAATGTGACTTAGGTCAGAGAAGGTGACCAGGGGTGACTTAGGTCAAAGCAGGTGACCAGGATGAGTCAGGACAGAGTAGGTGACCAGGTGAACAGATGTAAACTACTGATTAAAACTGGTTGAAAATGTTCTTTACTGAAACTATGAAGAAGTTAAACTTTGAAATGGAGGACAAACAACTGAACATACTGACATACTGATTCTTTGAAGAGAAATCTAGAATGCACTGTATCTGACAGTCAACACACCAGTACTAAAAGAAATACCAAATTATTAGACAAGTGGAAAATGGTCCAGATGTATATCTATACAAAGTAATCAATGGCAACAAAAATAATAAATATGTGGGTAAAAGTAATCTGCTTTTTAAAAACTCTCATGTAAGGACAGTTAGAATTAAATTAAGAAACTTCCAGCTTCAGAGAACACAGAGTAAGTCCACAGACCTCTCCCCTACTAATAATTGCAAATAGTAAACCCTGAACAAAATGTACAAAATACTATAAAGACTGTGGAAGGAGGGAAAGAATACAGATTGACTAGTGACTTCAGTACCTGAGGACTTTCTTGACATTATTTTACATTTATATGTTGGTACATTTTTACTTCTTATATATCCCAGCCTGGACATTACAACAAGTGACTTCCTAGAAACAGGAACAGATTCAGAAAAAACAAGCAACAATGCAAACAAGAAATTGCTTCATTCTCTAACCAAAGTACAAGGATTGGGAAGCCCAGGAGGACAAAACACTTTTGACAATATTTGCTCTATAACCTTCCCATTTTCCACAGGTCACTGCCATCATGGTTACTGTGAGACAGAATCCTGCTGCCAATTCCTGCCCTGCACTAATGAATGAAGGTGGTGCTCCCCCATTACCAGATAGTGCTGAATGTATTTGGAGATGAAGCTCCACCAACCAACTGAAGTAAACAACTGAAAACAGGGACCACACCCTAGCATCTTTCAAAAAGAGTGGGAATAAGGTTACAGAAAGGACAGAGGAGGAGGAAAGAAACTTTAAATTTACTTTTCTAATTCTTTGCATTTCTATTCTAGTCTTCCCAGCAGTGTGCTACTCAGGTGTTAATAGAAAGCCTGAGTAGTGATCCACACTATCATTCAGTTCTCAGAGATGGTTCTATGTAGTTTCTGGTCATTTTAATGCCTGGGCCATACAAAAAGTTGACTAGGACTTCATACACAGATTTAAACTTGAGCATTGCCAACAAATTAAGATAGATGTGCATCATGAACAAATAAGTTATACTCAAAACACTTCCATGAAAACATGAAATAAATAATATTTAGGTAGCCCACAAGAGGAAATGAAAGGGAAAATAGAAAATCTCTGAAAACAAACAAACAAAATAAATGGATAAAATGGCATATATAAAGCTTATAGCAATAATTATATTAAATATAGAAAGTCTTTAATAATAGAGATTTTCTTAATGGAAGAAAAACATGACCCACTGTATGCTGTCTACAATAAATTAATTTAAAATAGATTCAAATTAAAAACAGATGAAATTGATATATAAGATAGATGATAAATATAAGGCACATACAAATAAAAGAAAAGCTTGAGTGACTTAATATCCACATACAAATAAAAGAAAAGCTTGAGTGACTTAATATCAGGCAGTATATTTTATAGACACATCTTAAAGTTTTATTAGGATAACATCATTTTTCTTTTGAAAATTTCCATTAATTTGAGTCACTCTAAGAAAACCTTTTGATTTTTAAATTTTAAATCAATGAAACTTGTCTTTACATTTTAGTTAAAAATGACCAGACAAATCATTTAAAGTAGGTATTATCTTGTTAGAGGATGAACAATTGTCATTTTCCATAATACTGATATTAACTTTAGGGGAACTTTCAAGAAAACTGCATAACATGTCCAGGGTTCAGGGTCTAAAAACCCTAGTGGTCTTTGGAACACCAAACTCCATGCTAAGGGGTGGAAAGCTACCCTGACACACCATAATCTAAGCCCAGGGTATAAAATCTCTCATGGCTTGGATAGAATCCGGGGCTCATGGCTCTGGAATGTGTCTAGACTTGCTGACTCCTTGGTCCTTGCTCTTCAGGATCAATTTTAATTGAGTTAAAAGAACTTGCTCTCCATTATCTCACGTGGGAGAGAAAATGTTAACCATCACAGCTGTAAATTATGTGCTTAATGCAACACACTCTTTTGACCCCCACATTCTCACCACCTGTTTCTTTGTTGGATTGCCAATAAATAGTGTGTGCTCCCAGAGCTCAAGGACTTTGCAGCCTCCACAAGCACGATGGCCCCCTGGTCCCACTTTTCTCTCTCAAACTCTTGTCTCAATCGTTTGACTCCGCTGGACTTCATCTCCCCTGTGAACTGGTGTTGGATCTCATCACCCCAACAGTCAGCGTTAAAAAAAGAAAATTCTATAATTTGCATCACCATAGATGAACCTGGAGGACATTATGCTAAGTAAAATAAGCCAAGAACAAAAACAAACAAACAAAAACATGTTCTCACTCATAAATGAAATCTAAAACAATTAGACTTAAACAGAAAGAAAAATGATAGTTGCCAGATGCTAGGGATGGAGGGGAATGAGAAGATATTGGTCAAAGGAAATAATGTTTTATTTAGATATAAAAAGATAGATTATAAGTATTTGAAGTGATGAATATGTTAATAACCTCGATTCAATCATTATACATAATATACATATATCATAGCCTCCTTTTTTATCTCCAAAATATATACAACTAAAATTTTAAAATATTAAATAACATTAAAAAAACATAAAAATGTAATGATCATGGTTTAGTGATGCAAGTAAAATAATTCATTACTCTAAAGACTAATGGAAAAAATGAACCAAGCATTTATTCTAATTTATTCTAATGCTTTTGATAAACTGCACATAGGGTAACCAAATTAAAAAAAAACCAAAAAAACAAAAAACTTAGATATAACTTCTCAATATAAGATGATCAATCCTTTTTAAAGGAACTAAACTAAAACATTCTTTATCTAACTAAAACATTGTATCTTTTGACCAACATCTTCTCATTCCCCTCAATCCCTGGCATCTGGCTAAATTCTTGGCCAGAATTTAGTGGCATGGTAACATATATTCAAGGGGAAAAAAAGACATGTTCATTTCATTTTGGGGTCATTGTTGCCTTGCGTAAATACAGTTTTTATTAATAAAGAGAGGAAAGTTAACATTTAATAAGCAACCAATGGCCCTTCACAGGATGCTCAAGTATAAAATGAAAGTGTTTGTATAACTTAGAAGTTTTTGATTTTAATATTGATTACTTTTTATTCATATAGCTAAAAAATATTTTAGAAAATTTCTAAGATGACTTTTTCAATATTAATCCCATTTCTTTTCATTCTATTTTTTCCTTGTGTCCTCGCAAAAATGAATTAACTTGAATGAATTGAGTAAATTGAGATTTCTATTTAATATCACGGATGCATTCCTGCAGTACTATTGTATTAGTCTATTTTCACACAGCTAATAAAGACATACCCAAGACTGGGTAATTTATAAATAAAAGCTATTTGATTGACTGACAGTTCAGCATGCCTGGGGAAGCCTCAGGACACTTACAATCATGGTGGAAGGTGAAGCAAACACATCCTTTTTCACATAGCAGCAGCAAGGAGAAGAATGAGCAAAAGGGAGAAAAACCCCTTATAAAATCATCAGATCTCGTGAGATCTCACTCACTATCATGAGAATAGCTTCATGGGGTAACCACCCCCATGATTCAATTACCTTCCACCGAGCCCCTCCCACTACACATTGGGATTATGGAAAATACAATTCAAGATGAGATTTGGGTGGGGACCCAGCCAAGCCATATCAGTTATATTAAAATTCAAAAATTTTATAAGCCAATTGAAGTATAATATAGATTTTAAAAGCTATATTTATTCAGAAGTTAAATATATTGACCTATAATTTCACTGATGTCAATGAAATTGTGAAAGAACATGCATAAAACCTGATATGTCATAAAAACTACATTACCATCAGTGAACTTCTTTGAGGTAGCTTATTGAGACTTAGCTATTAATTCTTAAGGAAGTATAAAATTAAAAAATCTATTGATCCAACAGCATAAATCCAGGAGACATGTACATTTACATTTGCTTATTGTTATTCAACAAAAGAAATTTTTTTAAAAAATGACTGAACATTTATGTTAGATATAAGTTCTAAATTTCTCTTCAAATAATAAATATGTCAGTATGTTCAATTCTTTTTCTTCTACTTTTAAACTTAACTTCCTTGTAAAGCAACCTTTTTCCATTACCTACTCCACCCTGACTCTTTCTGATTACCTGCTCCACCCTGACTCATTCAGATTACCTGCTACCTGCTCTGCCCTGACTTATTCTCCACTATGCATAACAATTTTTTCCCCACCAAAGCACTCATTTTGTCACTCTCTTTAAATTAGCCAATCAGAATTAGTTTAGCCTGTGCAGTTTTACCCTAGCCAATAGGGGAACCACACAGCAGCAGGAGCTAAGAAGTTAAAAAAATGTGAGACATCCTCACTACGGGGGGCGGCGGGGGGGAGATTGAACCTCACACAAACCTCCAGTAGTAGAAAAGGCAATACATTTCCGGAGGGGAAATTGAGCCTCACCCCAAAAGGCAAGAAATTTCCAGTGGAAATTGAGCCTTACCCCAAAAGTCGAGAAATTTCCAGCAAGGGAAATTGAACCTTGAATCTTACCCCAAAACCATCATGATGGGAAATACCCCAAGCAAGACAAGGATCAAGGGGGATAAAGATGGTAACAATCATATTCATCTGGATAGCCCCCTAAGTCTCAGCTAGATTCAGCACTTGCAAGTTAAACTTTCATTGTAGCTACGTGTGTGCTATATATTTTCCAAGAATGCAAAAAACCTTTCTACACATATGTAGAAAACTTCTTTTAGTCTACCTATATGCGCCATATTTCATTACAACCAATGGAATAATTTTCCATGGGTTTTATTCATTTTTCAATAGCTTGAATGCTAAGAAATACATTAATGGGTAACATCTATATACATTGCAGACAAAATATTTGTGCTTAATCAAACTGAATGAACCATTTTTTTTTTAACTCATACAGATGAAAAAAAAATCTTTAAAAATTACTGATCAATGATGACTGGCTAGACCTACTATGATGTAACAAAAGTTAGTCATTTATTTGACCATTATGTTGTGGAACTACCATCTTTATGAGTGCTGCTTGGCTGACACCCCCCACCCCGCTCCCTGCCAGAAGAGCTAGAAATGGTGATGATCACTAATTCTGCCTCCCATGTACCAGAAATATATGCACCAGCTTCTTTTATTGAATCAAGAATTACTGATAAAAAAAAAGAAGATAATTGTTTCAGGGACAGTAATAATGACCTGTAGGTTGGAGTTGACTGCAGACTTTTGAGTAGCAGAGAGTGTCATCTAGAGTTTCTTAGAGGCAGCAGCTCTTTTCTATCCAAACCAGAGCTATATTTTAGAGCAGATGGGGAAGCCTAGGCTCAAACCCAGCATTTCTTGCTATTCTGAACACTTTTGGCTCCTTTTCTGCTTTATCTGGCAGAATCAGCTTCTTTTACATACAGTAAATAATTTATCTAATTTAAAACAGTTGAATTTTGTGATAAACCACAGTATGTCATCTAAAGCACAAAAAACACTATGAAGAAAATTACCAAGTGTTAATATTTATGAATGTAGTAATTTATTAAAAACAACAAGCCTATAATTCAAATGAATGAGACATAAACTTATAGATCTTCCTTATTAAATTTATATGGGCATATCTAGCACTGTTTGCTACATCAGCCTTCTATCCTGAGATTATTGGGGAGAGAAAATGTGAAGAAAAAGGGAAAATTTTCATGGAAATAACATGTGTGAATGCATACTAAAGTGGTGGTGGTATGTATACCCGAGTTCAGATGGGTATGTTTTTACTTTTCGATTGTCTACAGAATATTATTTGTCACTATAATCAATGTTTTTTTTTTTTTTAAATAAGGGTTTAGATTGGACATGGAAAATTCAATACATATACAAAACTGAAGCATTTATTTTTTTAGCAGCTTTGTAGAATTAGGTACTCTCTTGCCTTCAGCTTCTTGTCGACCTGATTTCCTCAGCTATTCTCTCAGAGGAAAGAGTTTTCCTTGGTATGTGTTAATTTCAGATATTTACAACAAACATCACAATGCTTTGGTGCTAATCTTGGGATTTGGTAATTAACAAGACATGGAAATTTATAGACAATCTTGACATTTGAATGTTGCAGGGAGTCATTTTATTCCACATTTTTCATATAGATTTGCTATAAGGTTATCTTCTTTTCTTTTCTCACATCTCCATCCCACTTTGGCTTTATAGGGACATTATTTGAGTGCAAAAACATTATTACTATGAATTCTCCTAGAACTAAAGTAACTAGATGTTTTCTTAAAAATACTTCATTCAGAACAAGTAAATATGCATTGTAGAGAAAACTGTGGCTTGAATTGCAGGAAGAAAGGCAGAAACACACAAAAAAATAATACTTTATCTATAGCAGTGTTTCAATTTTTAAAAAATTGAGCTTATATAATGAGAGATAGTAATGTAATGAGTTGGGTAGATGGAAGAAAGCCATTCTAGGCTGTAATTCTAAAAGGCTTTTTGGACTAAATAGGTCTACATTCCAACCTTTGCTCAGTAAACAGTTCAGTCTTACAAATATTCACTCTTATTGTTGGTGTACTTTATTTCCTTTCATAACCTGTTTAAGAGAAATAAATGAACAAACAAAAATCTGTCTATCAGTGTTGCTATGAAGACCAAGTGAGTTTGCAGGTGTGAACTGCCTAGTAAATTGAAACATTTCCTTGAAGGATTGGGACAGGTTATATTATTTTTCAGTAAATATTCAGTCTTCCTTTTCTTGTCAATGAAAAGTCTACATTTCATCCTTGACCGTGAGTACTTTTGGCAATGGATGTTAGCTGCTTTGACTTAATTAATATTTGAGTAGAGGCTTCAAATGTGCTTAAGATGTTTTGGATTATGCTTTCAGTACCCTGTCCTTCACCACACAAAGAACATATCTGTATTAGTTGAAGTTCTCCAGAGAAAGAGAACCAAAAAATATTTATTTTGAATAATTTAATCATCCAATTATGGTGGCCAAGTCCCATAATATGTCATCTGCAACTGGAACTCCCAGGAAAGCCAGTGTGGTTCAATTTACTCCAAGCAGGAAGGCCTGAGAACCATGGTAGGCAAAAGTGTAAATTCCAGACTAAGAGCAGGTGAAAACCTATGTCCTTATAAGGCAAACAGGCAGAAGGCAAAAATGGCAAATTTATCCTTCCTTCACCTTTGTGTTCTGTTGAAGCTCTCAATGGGTTGGATAATCCCCAACCCCACTGGGGAGAGTGATCTACTTTCCCGAGTCCATGATTTCAAATGCTAATTTCATCAGGAACCACCTTCTCAGGCACCCCTATACATGTTTTATTTGGGGGACACCCCATGGCGCATGGCAATTGACACATGAAATTAATCATCACAGTGCCCAAGTACTCACTCTCCGCTTTATAGTCTGGGGCCTAAAAAGAGAGACAGGTGGAGCAGATTTAAGCCAGATTGTTTTCTTTCTCTGTAATTTATGCTCGAGGTCTCTCTCTTGACAGGGACTCTAAGCCTGTCCTGACAGGACTTGAGAGGATTTGGTTGTGGATGTTACAGTGTGCCTTTCAAAGTATACTCCTTTACCTTGGCAGAAAGCCTATTCCCCAAGTGTCCAACATGGAACTCATTAGGCCTGTTGATCACTGCCCTTTCTCCAGCTCCCTGCATGGACTGGAGGCCACTGCTCAGTCACAGCAGTGTGGGACTCATGTTGGACACTTAGACAATAGGCTGTCTGCCAGTGTCACACTGCTGTGACTGAGCGATGGTCTCCAGTCCATGCAGGGGGTGGGGTGGGGGGTGGAGTGGTGATCAATGGGCCTGGTCCAGAAGACTCTGTCTATATGTCCCAGAGGGAGGTCACCAAGAAGTCCTTATTGAGGGCAGATATCTGGATTGACCACATTCAGTAACTGGGAGGGAGCTGAGAACTGGAAATTCAGTTAGTTATGTCTATATTCTGCTCCTGGTACAAGACAATTAATCTGATACTCAAAATAGATGCCCAGGCAACAAAAGTATTCACTGTAAATCCAGAGCCCAGCAGAAAACCACAGCCAACCTGCAGATTTAAGAAAAAGAATTAAGAATTTGTTATTCAGCCAGGTGTGGTGGCTCAAGCCTGTACTTCCAGCACTTTGGAAGACTGAGGTGGGCATATCACAAGGACAGGAATTAGAAACCAGTCTGGCCAACACGGTGAAACCCTGTCTTTACTAAAAATACAAAAATTAACTGAGCGTGGTGGTGGTCGCCTGTAATCCCAGCTACTTGAGAGGCTGAGGCAGGAGAATCGCTTGAACCCTGGAGGCAGAGGCTGCAGCGAGCCAAGATCACACCACTGCACTCCAGCCCAGGTAACAGTGCAAGACTCTGTCTCAAAAAAAAAAAAAAAAAAAAAAATTGTTATTGTAAGTCACTAACATTTTATTTTATTTTTATTTTATGTATATTACAAAATGTTGGCTGATATAGGGGCCAATAAACACTGCATTTTTCTTCCTCAAGTTTCAGAGATTTTTCTCAAGGCCGACCCAGCAGGAGGATCCTTTACTTACTTAAACAAACCATTAGAGTCCAGCTATATTTTCTATATGGAACAGAGTAAACATGTGAATCGAACTTTGTTTTTTAAAAGCTCTGAAACAAGAGACTTGTAACAAGCTTACTAATGAAAAGGTAGCATTTGCTGTAACTTGACTGCATAAAGTAAGGCCTGATGAAAATGAAATATTAATATGCAGGTTATGTTAGATGCTGCTTCAGAATTTCAGAAAAATGAACAGTAATCAAATGAGGGTGTCACATAATACACAGCAAGCAGAGAGCCAATTATGTAAATGAACACCCAAGGTTAGCATGATACAATGCTTTTTAATTTGACAAATATGAAAATCAACTTGTTCTTAATGTAATAGATGACTGTGACAAAAGTTAAAGAGCACCCAGTGTTTTCGTAATCCCCTGTCAAATTAAAAATGCTATTGTGAGTGAGCTGCTTTCATCAGTACAATAGTTGAAAGGCTCGAAATGTACAACATTTCCTGGGTTTCAGAAACATTGGACTAAAACGTTTCTGAGATAAAAGTCATAATGATCAGTTTACATCTACTTCCAACAACTGGAAATACATAATGGTAAACTCCTGTTGCCTCAGTACATTTCCAAAATATGAAGAGCTTCTCCCGTTTAGCTGATTTTACTTGAATAAACTGCAGATACATTTTTAGAATTATGTGAATTTTATTCATGACTCTATAAAAATTATTTGGCAGAATCTATCTTCCTTTTTTATTTTCTTGCTTACTAGTCTACTTTTCCAGCTAGTCTACTTTCTTTTTTTTTTTTTTTTTTTTTTTGAGACGGAGTCTCGCTTTGCCGCCCAGGCTGGAGTGCAGTGGCCGGATCTCAGCTCACTGCAAGCTCCGCCTCCCGGGTTCACGCCATTCTCCTGCCTCAGCCTCCCCAGTAGCTGGGACTACAGGCGCCCGCCACCTCGCCCGGCTAGTTTTTTTTTTGTATTTTTTAGTAGAGACGGGGTTTCACCGTGTCAGCCAGGATGGTCTCGATCTCCTGACCTCGTGATCCGCCCGCCTCGGCCTCCCAAAGTGCTGGGATTACAGGCTTGAGCCACCGCGCCCGGCTAGTCTACTTTCTTTATTTTAATCATTGCTAATAATATAAATAGCGAATATAGATTGGATTTAATTTTCTGTATAAACTAAATGCATATGTATATTTACATTTATTAATGTGTGTGTCAAAATGTATAATCACATAAGAAAAAAATATATAGCCATATGATTTTCAATACCAAAAGAATACCATATTTACAAAATCACTGGGGTTTTTAATATTATTTAATTTTTTTTATTTTAAATTTGAAAAAATGTGCCTCACTTGGGGAAGGTAACATTTTAATTTTTAGTGTTTAGTGATTTATATCTGAAATGTATTTCCTTCTGTAGAACTATAAATATATGATTCTCCTAAGTTTGATTATCTTCTAAGAAAAAATGACAAAATATTTTCACCTTGACAGTGTTCTTGCTAACAGGTGTCAAATTGTTTTTATGTTGGCCTGCAATTTTCACCAGAAGAAAAACAATAGAATGAGGAAAAGAAAGGGTTTTAAGGTAACAAATTTACTTAGATACTTAGACTTTTATCTCTAGAAATCACTCTATAATTAAACAAAAAGGATATGACTTTTGCTTTAAATTAAATGTACTCATTTCATGTCTTTGAACCTGATAATAAAAATAGATAGTGGATATTTCAGAAATATATTCTTAATAATTAAAAAGATGAGCTATTAATTATTCCTTAGTTTCTGTACTAGGGTTTTATGAGACTGGAGATTATAAAATCTGTATAAACTATTTAAGTGAAGGAATGTAAAATTTCAAATACAAAATTCTGTATAGAGCATAGAAATGGTTCATGCAATGAAGAATCCTGAAGTCTACAGTTTATTTCTAAGAAATCCATTCTTGTTTATATATAATAATTGACAAAGCCCTGGTTCATATTAATAAATACCCCCTTTTCAAAGAAAGAACAGCATTTTGAAATAACAATGTGTAAGAGACTCACAGAACAAGGTTAAATATAAGAAAGAATATATATGCAGAAAAATATATTAGTTCACCATTTAAAAAATATAATGCTAAACTCCAATAAATTTTGATTATAAAAATGTTTTCAATATAAGCATTTATGACACTCAAGAAGTTAGGCAAAATAGATTAAAGTACATCATATGATTTTGCCATTTTTGCTATTTGCATTGTATTACATATAGAATAAAAATATTTATTACATTGTAGATGAAAATCCGTTAAAATACCATACCCGGTTTCTTCCAAACTCTGAAGACATTAATGGAAAATAAATCTCAATTAATGATGGTCAAGAGATGTATTAGTAACACGAACACATAGGATCTCCCACCTACACACTTCCATTTGAAAATAAAAAATTAAAATATGTAAATGAAATACACAGGCTGTATTTGATGATCATAATAAAAAATATTAAAGCCTGTATGAGAACTTCAGATATTTAGAATAAACAGTTTCTCATTGTAATATTATGTAATAATAATGTTTTTTAGCAAAAATAATGTAAGTTTTAACTTCAGCTATTCTATGTAGAATAACTAAAATTTAGAAAGAGTAATAATTTGGATCACAGTTTTGTAATCACAATGTTCATTACTTAAATGCAATAAAATAACAATTGGCTAATAAAAATGCTCAAATTACCTCTATAATTTTGTGCAGTGATTGCAAAGAGTATGCTATAAAAGCAATATAAGCTCTAATGTCAAATATGATAGCTAGTAGACACACATGATAGCCATTAGACACAAATAACTATTTCAGTTTCAACATCAATTAATTAAATCAAATTAAGTTAAAAATTTATTTCTGGTGTCAAACTAGCCACAATACAACAGCCACATGTAGCTGATGACTACCATATTTGGTAGCATATGGACAGCTT
Organism: Macaca fascicularis; assembly: GCF_037993035.2. Taxonomy (NCBI): domain Eukaryota; kingdom Metazoa; phylum Chordata; class Mammalia; order Primates; family Cercopithecidae; genus Macaca; species Macaca fascicularis. The sequence continues at coordinate 59,666,042 of NC_088391.1, read as the reverse complement.
TCATCGCCATATAGATTTTTTAAATCATATAATGTTACAATAAAGGCTGTTGGAAATTGCACCACAAGTCAATCATTTATTGATCTACCACTAATGAATTGAAAATCTCCCAGGCACCACCACGACATTGCTTTATCTGTTTTTTTTTTTTTTTAGCTCTATCTTTACTTGCTATATACTAGTGATTTTTGTTTCTTTAGTTTTCAAAGTTTTGCTATTTTAAAAAGTGTGGAAATCAATGAACTTATAAATTAACAGATTTAGATATTTTAGGAAATGAAATGTTCCTTTTTACTTAAATATTTTATTACAAAAATTGTTAACATACATAGACATTGAAAGGATAGTATATAAATCCCATATAACCCCTGCCAATGTTTGAACACTACTTTCTTAGTAATTGATAGAATGATAAACAGAAAATCACTAAGGATGTTAAATATTTGGGTAATATGCTTAATAAAATTTAATATTTGATATCTATTAAATAAACACACCCAACAACTCAAGAATATATGTTATTTTGAGTGCAGCAGGAACGTTTACCAAGTTAAATGTTCAAGTGAAAACACAAATTCTTGTCCAATAAACATGATAAATGTCAAGAATTAAAAATATACTAAATGAGTTTTCTCACTAAAATTGCATTAAATTAGAAATCAAAAAGTATACACCTACAAAATTACCAAATGTTAGAAAATGAAGTATAACATTTCTAAATAACTCATGTCAAAATATAAATTAAATTAAAAAATTGTAGAATATTTCAAACAATATTAATAAAGCTGCAACATATCAAAATATGTGAGATGAAAATAATGCAGTGTTTTGATGAATATGTATGGCCTTAAATATCTATATTAGAAATACAAACTGTATGAAATTATTTAGAAAGTAAAAGAAAGTAAGCAATAAAAACAAAATAGCAATCATATATAGATGAACATTTCAGAATGCTAAAAAAGCCGAAATTTTGTTCTTCAAAAATATTAATACAATTGATAAATCAATCCAAAGCAATATCAGTTAGGGAAATAAAAGAGAAAAAGGATATCAACAATACTATAGTTCTTATAACATAAACTATATGTAAAAAAATGACAACTTAGATTAAATGAAAAAAAATTCTAAAATAACTTGTCTTACCAATACAGAAGAAAGATGGAAAATACAAATAACATTCTTTATAATAAAAAAAAATGTCTACTAAAAAAATTCCCACAAATAAATCTTCAGGCACAGATGATGCTCCTGGAAGAATTCTATCAATCTTTTCATTCATAAATAACATCACTTTAATATACATACATACTTTCAGAAAATAGAAGAGAATGAGAGCCTCAACAACTTAGTATAGGAAGGCAGAATTACCCAAATACAAAAATACGATATTGACATTACAAGATAAGAAGAACACACTACACAAATATCCTTCAGGAACATCAACCCAAAAAGGCATAACAAATATTGGTAAATCAAATCCAGCATATATAAAAAGTTGTATAATATCCATGACCAAGTGGCATTTGTCTGAATCGCCATATAATAAGTAAATCAATTTAATAAGTACAAAAACACCTTTTCAGAAGGGAAGCCCAGACCTAGATATTTTGGGAACATGAATTCAGTTTTTATTCTTCAGCCCATAAGATGTGAAGGTGAAGGCCTGTTGACTTCAGCAGTGAAGTTTCATCATCTCAGTTTTCTGATGCCTACATCACAGCTTTCTGTCATCAGGAAGAGAACAAGAAGTCAAGTATTCTTGAACTCATTGTTTCATTAGTGTCTTCAGAGGTAGTGGCTTCCCTGGTAGGTCCGTTCTATATTGTTCTTACAGTCATTCTATTAGGCTTAGTGAGAACCCACTCATCAGCCTTTCCAACAGTTTTGTAAGCATTTAGTTATCTGTAGCAATTTCTTAAATTACATAGAGTGATTTCTATTTCCTGAAGGAAACTCTGTCTGACAGACTCATACTATTAATATTTGAATGTCAAATACTATTTACTTGCTTAAAAGTAACACCAACCATTTAATATAAACGTTGAACACTTAAATCGGGATTTTGTTTTACTAAGTTTCTAATTATTTTCTGTATATCTGACACATTGCAGAGCTTATACTCCATAATTATATGAAGTATTTTGTGGGAATTTATAGAAATGTTAAAATTTTGTAGGAATTTAGTTATTTCTCTTTTCAATATAACCAGATTTAATATTTTCAAGACATTCAACAATATTGCCACCATATTTTTTGTGGGTATTTATATTCATAGATTAACAGATTTTCACATTTGCTCAGTCTTTCTCATTCTCAATCTAATGCATGGGTTTATTTTTTTAAAAAAAAATCAAGAAAAAATAAAAATCAAAGACATAAGGGGCTGAGGTAAGAAAGGTAGTTCAGTTAATATATAATTATAAATAATTATAATTTCTTTACTTCGCATTTGAGTTTTGCGATTGCTCATTGTAGTCATTTTTAAGCCACTGGCATGCCTTAGCCACATTAAATGAGTGCGATTGCCTGTTTTTTAAACACTGTTCTTGCTACCACTTAATTGCTTTTGGGTTTTATCCTTTTGTTTCTGGTATAGTGTCAATTTTATTCAGATTACTTTAGATATCTGTGGTCAACTCCAAGACCTCACATATGATGTGTAAAGGGAAATTTTCTGCTTTAACAAAATTGAAATTTATATAATGGATTTGATGTAGGGTTGTGATTTGACCTTGTCAGTCTTTGTTTACATTTATGAAACTAGCATGTTTATTCAGGGTGATTTATTATATTCTCAAGATTGTCTTGGCTTCGTATGATATTTATGGTCTACCTACTTATATAACATTTATGTGATATAGACACTTCCTACTCTTTCAAACTCTACTTTTATAGGCATTTGTTTATATATAAAGCACAATTTGCCCAGACTGTTCAGTTATTATGTCTCTAAAACATCAGGATCATCTGTGTCAATACATTTTAAATATGCCACATCCTATGCCTCATTAAACACATCTAATATCTTGTCTTACTAATGCAATTCATCCTTTAGGTCTTAGCTTACATGAAATTTCTACAGACAGGACTTTTTGAACAACCATTAATAATTTGATTACTCTTTTTTCTTTTATAACAATCTGTCCATTTTTCACATCCTCAAATATCATATTTAATATTTATATATCTTCTCTAATACTCTGTAAACTTCAGATTGGCAAAAGAAAACATAAACGCTTTGTGTACCACTGTGTACACAGTGCGCAGAAGACTTCCTGGAATACACAGATGGTGTTCAGTATTTAAACGAATATAAGATTACTCTAATGCAAAAATGATCACCTAGATAATTTGCTTCTCAGAATGATTTCACTGTAAAAACTTATGCATTAAAAATACACTCATACAAATCTGATTTTATTAGCAAAGTATTGAAACTGACCTCATAGAAATGTTGTGAATGTTGATAATTCCTTAAGAAATGTCATTCTTGGGATTTATATATTTTTATGGCTTCATGGACGAGGGTAACTGGAGGGAAGAAGATAAAGACCAAATTATTCATTTATGGTAACTGCCAAAACTTATTTGTAATTAATTATTGCCTGGATTTTGATTTTGTGAAAGCACTACTACACTATTTTCCATCAAGAATAATAACATTGTTGTATATATGTCAATAAAATAGTGGGACTATAAAGAACAAGAGGAATCATTCAAATAGTTGTACATTTTTGTATTAGTAAGGTTAATCATTTTCCACTGACATTGTCATTCTTAAATACCTGTATAATTTATAGTAAGAGCAACTTTTAAGAAAATAATGATTTAATACTTTGTAGTTATATTTTTATACAACAAATTCAAAAGAAGTTATTAATAAGAATGCTCATTGAATAAGGGATCAATTCTAGACAACATTATTAATGACTTTTATGCTTGTATCTTTGTTCTTTTCTTCATTATTTGTGCACATACACAATTTAATTATTATTTAATTAAGATATCTTGATGCATACTATTTGTCAACACAATTACAGGTTCTGGGGATAGAGCACTGAATATATAAGCATAAATCTTGTTCTCATGGTGCTCACATTCTCACATTCTAGTAAACATAGACAAGAGACAAGCGAGTAAAATTTAGAACATGTCAGACAGTGGCAAGTGCCATGGAAAAGAACTAGCTGAGAAAGGTCATAAATCATGCGGCTGGTTACAAAACAGGATGTGCTTTTCAATAGTATGGCAAGGAATGGTATCACAAAATACAAAACCAAGTGAAGACTGAAGGAAGTGAAGCCATGTAGATGTATAAGGAAAATGTGTTCCAGACCAAGCTAGTATCTAGTACAGTACACTATATAGAATATGTCTGCTTCATTCAGTAAACACAGAGTTCTCTGTACCTGGAATTGGGGGAATCACAGGGAGAGTATTGGGAAATGATGTCAGGAATGTTAATGAGTGTCAAATTATACAGGGTCTTATAGGTGTATTGTTATTACTCACAGTAAAATGAAAAGCCAAAGCAAAGCATTAATGAATAAATTACATTATATAACTCTTCTAAAAATACCTTTCTGGAACAGGGCGGAGCAAGATGGCCGAATAGGAGCAGCTCCAGTCTCCAACTCCCAGCGCAAGCGACACAGAAGACCGGTGATTTCTGCATTTTCAACTGAGGTACAGGGTTCATCTCACTGGGGAGTGCTGGACGATCGGTGCTGGTCAGCTGCTGCAGCCCGACCAGCGAGAGCTGAAGCAGGGCGAGGCATTGCCTCACCTGGGAAGCGCAAGGGGGAAGGGAGTCCCTTTTCCTAGCCAGGAGAACTGAGACACACAACACCTGGAAAATCGGGTAACTCCCACCCCAATACTGCGCTTTAAGCAAACAGGCACACCAGGAGATCATATCCCACACCTGGCCGGGAGGGTCCCACACCCACGGAGCCGCCCTCATTGCTAGCACAGCAGTCTGTGATCTACCGGCAAGGCAGCAGCGAGGCTGGGGGAGGGGCGCCCGCCATTGCTGAGGCTTAAGTAGGTAAACAAAGCTGCTGGGAAGCTCCAACTGGGTGGAGCTCACAGCAGCTCAAGGAAACCTGCCTGTCTCTGTAGACTCCACCTCTGGGGACAGGGCACAGTAAACTAAACAAACTCAGCAGACACCTCTGCAGACGCAAACGACTCTGTCTGACAGCTTTGAAGAGAGCAGTGGATCTCCCAACACGGAGGTTGAGATCTGAGAAGGGACAGACTCCCTGCTCAAGTGGGTCCCTGACCCCTGAGTAGCCTAACTGGGAGACATCCCCCACTAGTGGCAGTCTGACACCCCACACCTCACAGGGAGGAGTACACCTCTGAGAGGAAGCTTCCAAAGCAAGAATCAGACAGGTACACTAGCTGTTCAGAAATATTCTATCTTCTGCAGCCTCTGCTGCTGATACCCAGGCAAACAGGGTCTGGAGTGGACCTCAAGCAATCTCCAACAGACCTACAGCTGAGGGTCCTGACTGTTAGAAGGAAAACTATCAAACAGGAAGGACACCTACACCAAAACCCCATCAGTACATCACCATCATCAAAGACCAGAGGCAGATAAAACCACAAAGATGGGGAAAAAGCAGGGCAGAAAAGCTGGAAATTCAAAAAATAAGAGCGCATCTCCCCCGGCAAAGGAGCGCAGCTCATCGCCAGCAACGGATCAAAGCTGGACGGAGAATGACTTTGACGAGATGAGAGAAGAAGGCTTCAGTCCATCAAATTTCTCAGAGCTAAAGGAGGAATTACGTACCCAGCGCAAAGAAACTAAACATCTTGAAAAAAAAGTGGAAGAATTGATGGCTAGAGTAATTAATGCAGAGAAGGTCATAAACGAAATGAAAGAGATGAAAACCATGACACGAGAAATACGTGACAAATGCACAAGCTTCAGTAACCGACTCGATCAACTGGAAGAAAGAGTATCAGCGATTGAGGATCAAATGAATGAAATGAAGTGAGAAGAGAAACCAAAGGAAAAAAGAAGAAAAAGAAATGAACAAAGCCTGCAAGAAGTATGGGATTATGTAAAAAGACCAAATCTACGTCTGATTGGGGTGCCTGAAAGTGAGGGGGAAAATGGAACCAAGTTGGAAAACACTCTTCAGGATATCATCCAGGAGAACTTCCCCAACCTAGTAGGGCAGGCCAACATTCAAATCCAGGAAATACAGAGAACGCCACAAAGATACTCCTCCAGAAGAGCAACTCCAAGACACATAATTGCCAGATACACCAAAGTTGAAATGAAGGAAAAAATCTTAAGGGCAGCCAGAGAGAAAGGTCGGGTTACCCACAAAGGGAAGCCCATCAGACTAACAGCAGATCTCTCAGCAGAAACTCTCCAAGCCAGAAGAGAGTGGGGGCCAATATTCAACATTCTTAAAGAAAAGAATTTTAAACCCAGAATTTCATATCCAGCCAAACTAAGTTTCATAAGTGAAGGAGAAATAAAATCGTTTACAGATAAGCAAATGCTTAGAGATTTTGTCACCACTAGGCCTGCCTTACAAGAGACCCTGAAGGAAGCACTAAACATGGAAAGGAACAACCAGTACCAGCCATTGCAAAAACATGCCAAAATGTAAAGACCATTGAGGCTAGGAAGAAACTGCATCAACTAACGAGCAAAATAATCAGTTAATATCATAATGGCAGGATCAAGTTCACACATAACAATATTAACCTTAAATGTAAATGGACTAAATGCTCCAATTAAAAGACACAGACTGGCAAACTGGATAAAGAGTCAAGACCCATCAGTCTGCTATATTCAGGAGACCCATCTCACACGCAGAGACATACATAGGCTCAAAATAAACGGATGGAGGAAGATTTACCAAGCAAATGGAGAACAAAAAAAAGCAGGGGTTGCAATACTAGTCTCTGATAAAACAGACGTTAAACCATCAAAGATCAAAAGAGACAAAGAAGGCCATTACATAATGGTAAAGGGATCAATTCAACAGGAAGAGCTAACTATCCTAAATATATATGCACCCAATACAGGAGCACCCACATTCATAAAGCAAGTCCTTAGAGACTTAGAAAGAGACTTAGACTCCCATACAATAATAATGGGAGACTTCAACACTCCACTGTCAACATTAGACAGATCAACGAGACAGAAAGTTAACAAGGATATCCAGGAATTGAACTCATCTCTGCAGCAGGCAGACCTAATAGACATCTATAGAACTCTCCACCCCAAATCAACAGAATATACATTCTTCTCAGCACCACATCATACTTACTCCAAAATTGACCACGTAATTGGAAGTAAAGCACTCCTCAGCAAATGTACAAGAACAGAAATTATAACAAACTGTCTCTCAGACCACAGTGCAATCAAACTAGTACTCAGGACTAAGAAACTCAATCAAAACTGCTCAACTACATGGAAACTGAACAACCTGCTCCTGAATGACTACTGGTACATAACGAAATGAAGGCAGAAATAAAGATGTTCTTTGAAACCAATGAGAACAAAGATACAACATACCAGAATCTCTGGGACACATTTAAAGCAGTGTGTAGAGGGAAATTTATAGCACTAAATGCCAACAAGAGAAAGCAGGAAAGATCTAAAATTGACACTCTAACATCGCAATTAAAAGAACTAGAGAAGCAAGAGCAAACACATTCGAAAGCTAGCAGAAGGCAAGAAATAACTAAGATCAGAGCAGAACTGAAGGAGATAGAGACACAAAACCCCTCCAAAAAAATCAATGAATCCAGGAGTTGGTTTTTTGAAAAGATCAACAAAATTGACAGACCACTAGCCAGACTAATAAAGAAGAAAAGAGAGAAGAATCAAATCGACGCAATTAAAAATGATAAAGGGGATATCACCACCGACCCCATAGAAATACAAACTACCATCAGAGAATACTATAAACACCTCTACGCAAATAAAGTGGAAAATCTGGAAGAAATGGATAATTTCCTGGACACTTACACTCTTCCAAGACTAAACCAGGAAGAAGTTGAATCCCTGAATAGACCAATAGCAGGCTCTGAAATTGAGGCAACAATTAATAGCCTACCAACCAAAAAAAGTCCAGGACCAGATGGATTCACAGCTGAATTCTACCAGAGGTACAAGGAGGAGTTGGTACCATTCCTTCTGAAACTATTCCAATCAATAGAAAAAGAGGGAATCCTCCCTAACTCATTTTATGAGGCCAACATCATCCTGATACCAAAGCCTGGCAGAGACACAACAAAAAAAGAGAATTTTAGACCAATATCCCTGATGAACATCGATGCAAAAATCCTCAATAAAATACTGGCAAACCGGATTCAGCAACACATCAAAAAGCTTATCCACCATGATCAAGTGGGCTTCATCCCTGGGATGCAAGGCTGGTTCAACATTCGCAAATCAATAAACATAATCCAGCATATAAACAGAACCAAAGACAAGAACCACATGATTATCTCAATTGATGCAGAAAAGGCTTTTGACAAAATTCAACAGCCCTTCATGCTAAAAACGCTCAATAAATTCGGTATTGATGGAACGTACCTCAAAATAATAAGAGCTATTTGTGACAAACCCACAACCAATATCATACTGAATGGGCAAAAACTGGAAAAATTCCCTTTGAAAACTGGCACAAGACAGGGATGCCCTCTCTCACCACTCCTATTCAACATAGTGTTGGAAGTTCTGGCTAGGGCAATCAGGCAAGAGAAAGAAATGAAGGGTATTCATTTAGGAAAAGAAGAAGTCAAATTGTCCCTGTTTGCAGATGACATGATTGTATATTTAGAAAACCCCATTGTCTCAGCCCAAAATCTCCTTAAGCTGATAAGCAACTTCAGCAAAGTCTCAGGATACAAAATTAATGTGCAAAAATCACAAGCATTCTTATACACCAGTAACAGACAAACAGAGAGCCAAATCAGGAATGAACTTCCATTCACAATTGCTTCAAAGAGAATAAAATACCTAGGAATCCAACTTACAAGGGATATAAAGGACCTCTTCAAGGAGAACTACAAACCACTGCTCAGTGAAATAAAAGAGGACACAAACAAATGGAAGAACATACCATGCTCATGGATAGGAAGAATCAATATCGTGAAAATGGCCATACTGCCCAAGGTAATTTATAGATTCAATGCCATCCCCATCAAGCTACCAATGAGTTTCTTCACAGAATTGGAAAAAACTGCTTTAAAGTTCATATGGAACCAAAAAAGAGCCCGCATTGCCAAGACAATCCTAAGTCAAAAGAACAAAGCTGGAGGCATCATGCTACCTGACTTCAAACTATACTACAAGGCTACAGTAACCAAAACAGCATGGTACTGGTACCAAAACAGAGATATAGACCAATGGAACAGAACAGAGTCCTCAGAAATAATACCACACATCTACATCCATTTGATCTTTGACAAACCTGAGAGAAACAAGAAATGGGGAAAGGATTCCCTATTTAATAAATGGTGCTGGGAAAATTGGCTAGCCATAAGTAGAAAGCTGAAACTGGATCCTTTCCTTACTCCTTATACGAAAATTAATTCAAGATGGATTAGAGACTTAAATGTTAGACCTAATGCCATAAAAATCCTAGAGGAAAACCTAGGTAGTACCATTCAGGACATAGGCATGGGCAAAGATTTCATGTCTAAAACACCAAAAGCAACGGCAGCAAAAGCCAAAATTGACAAATGGGATCTCATTAAACTAAAGAGCTTCTGCACAGCAAAAGACACTACCATCAGAGTGAACAGGCAACCTACAGAATGGGAGAAAATTTTTGCAATCTACTCATCTGACAAAGGGCTAATATCCAGAACCTACAAAGAACTCAAACAAATTTACAAGAAAAAAACAAACAACCCCATCAAAAAGTGGGCAAAGGATATGAACAGACATTTCTCAAAAGAAGACATGCATACAGCCAACAGACACATGAAAAAATGCTCATCATCACTGGCCATCAGAGAAATGCAAATCAAAACCACAATGAGATACCATCTCACACCAGTTAGAATGGCAATCATTCAAAAGTCAGGAAACAACAGGTGCTGGAGAGGATGTGGAGAAAGAGGAACACTTTTCCACTGTTGGTGGGATTGTAAACTAGTTCAACCATTATGGAAAACAGTATGGCGATTCCTCAAGGATCTAGAACTAGATGTACCATATGACCCAGCCATCCCATTACTGGGTATATACCCAAAGGATTATAAATTATGCTGCTATAAAGACACATGCACACGTATGTTTATTGCAGCACTATTCACAATAGCAAAGACTTGGAATCAACCCAAATGTCCATCAGTGACAGATTGGATTAAGAAAATGTGGCACATATACACCATGGAATACTATGCAGCCATAAAAAAGGATGAGTTTGTGTCCTTTGTAGGGACTTGGATGCAGCTGGAATCCATCATTCTTAGCAAACTATCACAAGAACAGAAAACCAAACACCGCATGTTCTCACTCATAGGTGGGAACTGAACAATGAGATCACTCGGACTCAGGAAGGGGAGTCATCACACACCGGGGCCTATCATGGGGAGGGGGGAGGGGGGAGGGATTGCATTGGGAGTTATACCTGATGTAAATGACGAGTTGATGGGTGCAGCACAGCAACATGGCACAAGTATACATATGTAACAAACCTGCACGTTATGCACATGTACCCTACAACTTAAAGTATAATAATAATAAATAAATTAAAAAAAATACCTTTCTGGCTACCTTTTAAAAATATTTAGACCATTGATGTACATGAATCAAAGAAACACAAATTAGGAAAATATTGCAATTACCCTGATAGGGAATTATGTTGACTGGGAAAGAACAGAAATAACAGAAATATTTAGAAGTAACTGGATCTTAGATTTTTTTTGAAGGTATATTCAAGAGGTGGTGTTGTGAGAATAAAGGTGTAGTCTAAAGGAAAATTAAGGAATAAGCAAAATTTATTTCCCTGAAAGAGAGGAATCACTAAACTGCAGTTTTTAAAAAAGAGAACTCTGAGATAAATATTTTATGGATATGAGAATCAGTAATTTAATATAGATATATTAAATGTAAAGTGCCTAGTAGAAGGCCAAGTGGATATTTTCAGTTCACATTTGGGTATATCAAACCTGAATGTCAGACAAGACTTGTGGGCTGGAACTGTAAATTCACTTGCCAAATATTCAAACTATAAATTTGGATGAGATCACCAGCAGAGTCAATGTAAATAGAGATGAGTACAAGCCAAGACCTTGTACTCAAGGTTCTCCACTATTAGGTGTTCGAAAACATAAGGTGAATCGGGCACAAGAGTGGAATGTCCAGTGAGGTAGATGGGAAGCAGTGAAGCGGAGCAACCTGGAATTCAAGACAAAAAATGTTTTGTGTATGTGAAAGATGTTTTGTTTTAAATACTGCTAATCGTTAAATCGAGATGAATGCAATGACGGCTAAAAGTCGATTATTGGATTGAGCACCACTGAGATCACTGTGACCTTTAGAGATGTAATCTCAGTGGTTACTGGGAACGCTGAATGAGAGACGTTTCACAAATGAAATTCATCAGAGAAATTGGCCATGTCAAGTATAGATGACCCTTTAGTGACTCATAACGCTGTTATCAGTTCTTTGGTTATTACACTGAAGTAGCCATCCACATACATGTTTTCACTTGTTTAGGACTTTAGTCTTCCTATGGTCATGACCTCTGTAAGGACTGGTTTTTTGTTTTGTTTTGTTTGCTGGAAAATATGTTCAACAAATGATTTCTAATAATTTAATAGCTGCTAAGGGTTAACTCCTTTTAAATTTTTTCAAAAATTCTCTATAAATTTTAAGGGAAATACTTGAATATAACTGTGACAACAACAGTGATTCATATTTTCATCACTTTTCAAATATTTAGCAAAATGGTGAGGAGACAACTTGAGGAGCTCTGCATGCTGATGCATTTGTTACAGACTTTCATATACATACTGAATTTAAACTGCTGAAAAACACATACAGGTACATACAACATGTGTATACACAAACACATACTGCGCTTAGTGCAAAGATTACTCAATTTAAAGGCAGAGAATCTGAAAGTAAGTGACTGTGTACCACCCTCTAGATATGTCTCCTTAGAGATATCTCATAATACATTTTCTCATATCAATAATAAAGAAAATATCATTAACTACCAAAAAGTTTATAGTGGTCATCAAATAAGCGAACACGAGTGAAAACCTTTGTTAAACAACTAAAATGTATAATTCATAAATAATTATGCATATTTTCATAATATTTTTAAAAAATATGTTAATGTATATGTTTATCTAATCAGGTATTACCAAATAGTCCATTATTATAAAATTGGAGAAAAATGATTAAATTTTTCTTACCTTGCTCAGCATCACAATGTTCACAACCATGTGGTATCTTTTACAGACTTTGCAAAATTCGTATTTTCCTTTTTAGAATATATTTTAATGGATAATATGCTTGTAAATATTTTCTATATTAAGAAATCATTTACATAAAAGTGCATACTATTTATACTTGGTCCAGTGATAGTTGCTGGGAGCTGCAGCGGGAGATGGAGCTCAATGGCATAATGAGTACAGGGCTTCCTTTTAGGATAATAAAAATATTTTAGAACTAGATAGAGATAGGAGTTTCATCATGTTTTGGATTTATTAAATCCTACCAAATTGTTTATGTTAAAATGGTTAATTTTATGTGATGTAAATTTTACATCAACTTTAAAAAAATTATGCTTGTCAAATTGCTGACAATTGCTGAATTGGGTGATGCTAGCTGAGTTCACCATATTTTTCTCTCTTGTAAGGGTGCTTATAGAATCAAAAAGTCGTCACACTTGCTCTAAAATAACTTTAACAACTAAACTTAATCCTATCAAACTCTTTTGCCAAACCCAAACCCATGTTACCTATCCAAACCACTGAGAATGATAAACTACAAGAATAATTCCTTTCTTTTCTAAGAATTCTTTTTTATTGCTTACTCTCACTTTGGTCTTGAAATTTTGTTGACCTTTCTTCCTAAAATTATTCCTTTCTTTCCCCAGGTAGAATTTTTGTTTGGAATTATTCTTGTGTCACATCATTCTGAGTAAAAGCATAAAAGTGTTCTTATTGATTTTTCCACTCACCTTCTATTAAGTTTGACCAAAAAAAAATATATAATAAAAAAGTTAAAAAGACAATAATTTTTTTCTTAACATAGTCAAGTAAATTTAATACCTACTTAAATAATGACTATTTTCCTAATTTAAGTGATAGTCATCATCCATTATATTAAGACATGTGGAACTGTTAAGCGTACTATTATCCCTGAAAAAAATTCTACTTGCTTATGAGCTATCAACATTTCTAAACCTCATAATACATTCTATTTACTAGTAAACTATTCTCTTCCTACTATAGACAATTATATATTTTTAAAAAATCACACTGGAAAATGTAAGATTCAACTATTAATGAATTCAGGGTAAAACCATGTATGGAAATTGAGAGTTTGCCTGAACTTAAAATGGACTGATAAATCTATTTTATTTTTTCATAAATATTCTAAAATGATTAAAATAGTAAGTTCATAATACATACCCCACAACCTTCCCATTGCCAGTGTACACTTAGGATAATTTAATTTACACAGTTTGCAATCACCATTGCCATCTAGTTTAAGAATATATTTTCCTTACTACAAGATACTTTCTCATATTGGGTTAACTAAATTATTAAGTGTTAGCGTTTACCTTTCCTTTTACAATTATATGTCAAAAGACAATATTCTGCATAATTTCAAAGCTTTGAAACTTGTTCAGAATTGTTTATGAGCCAGTCTATGATCAGTTTGAAAAACTTTATAACTTTATGAAATTTCTTGATACTTGTTAAATGGCACAGCTATATAATCACTTTTGGTAAATGGCCTATGTTCACTTGAAATGAATGTGGATATCCTTGTAGTTATTCAATTGTACATGTTAAGTAGATAGACATTTCCTGCTAATTTTATTGGCTTATTTCTCATCTTATTTCTATTAAGTTTTTGTTTTGTATATTTGAGGCTATTTCATTGAGTGGATACTGATTTTGGAAGACTGATGCTGTTACTATAAAATATTCATATTTTTATATTAGACATCTTGCCTTAAAGACAATTTTTCAGATATTAATTTGGCTATATCACCAGTTTTTGTTTAAATCTTTTTACTTTAAACCTCTTGTGACATTATACTTAAAGCATGTGTATGTCAAATGGTATTATTTGTTGTTTTTCAAATCTAGTCTGATAATCTTAGCCTTTTAGTTGGAGTAATAGCCTCTCATACATTTTAATTTTAGACTTACTTTTGTTTGTATCTACAATCTTACTTATTTAGTGTAATATGTCTGTTTTGTGTCCTTTTTATCTTTTTTAGTTTTAATTGATTATTCTAATTTCCCCTCTATCAGTATATTATTTATATAATCTTTTATCATTCTGTTAGTAATTACCATAGAAGTATCTAAATTTATGATTGATTTCTTACAATGTAATTTAAATTATATCCTTTATGACTTTTGGGATAGCTTAAGACAATCTGACTACTTTTGTCTTTCACCTTTAACATTGCTGATATCATATTAGCACCACATACATTTTAAATTTCATACATTATCATTCTTATCCTGTAGTAAATATGTAGTCAACATTTATTTGCATTTATCCCTATATCTGAATATTCTCTTGCTCTTCCTTTTTCATGTCATTCTATCTTTCCATCTGTGATTATGTTCTATCTTAATAACTTTTAAATTTATTTCTCTTAAAAGTCTGATAGAAATGAACATTTAAACTTTTGTCAGATAAAATGTTTATGAACTCTTAATTTTGAATGGCATATTAACAAGATTTAAAAGTTGAGTTTGGAAGTTATTTTCTTTCAGCACTCTAAAAATTCTATCCCACCTGTTCTAGTTTATTTATGTTGAAAACTCAGTTGTCAGTCATGACACAGCTACTATGACACTAATGTGTGTATTTTTTTTTCTAGGCAGTTTTAAGATTATTTGTTTTATTTATAATTGTCCTACTATGATATGCCTTGATACTTTTGTAACTATGTCGTTTATGTCTAGTAGATAATCTTGATTCTATGGGTTGATCTCAGTATCACCCATTCTTTTCTGTTACCAGCAGTGGTCTTGAATTCAGCTTGACCATGCAATTTGTAAAAACAGTAGCTCCACCTGAAACCACATTAAGGGCCGGGCACGGTGGCTCACGCCTGTAAACCCAGCACTTTGGGAGGCCGAGGCGGGCAGATCACGAGGTCAGGAGATCAAGACCATCCTGGCTAATATGGTGAAACTCCGTCTCCACTAAAAATACAAAAAATTAGCCAGGCATGGAGGCGGGTGCCTGTAGTCCCTGTTACTGGGGAGGCTGAGGCACGAGAATGGCGTGAACCGGGAGGCCGAGCTTGCAGTGAGCCGAGATCACACAACTGCACTCCAGCCTGGGCGACAGAGCGACGCTCCGTCGGAAAAAAAAAAAAAAAAAAAAAAAAAAATTACTGGGTTTACTGAGTTTGAAGAAAGAAAACAGCAAAGAACAGCATAGCAATGATCTCCTGATTCTCATGCATAGCATCTGATGTCCCAGTCATTCTGTATCACATGTATGTGTTCACTATGTGCAACCTCGGTTCCAGAAAATTATCAATTATGGGATTGCTTTGGCTTAATTACATTTCCAACTCAGGAAAATAATTACTCAGGACAATAAGATTAGCTTCCATTCTCCAGGTAAGCTGCATCTCATCAGTCCCGGTTATTTATTACTCAGTCTCAACAAGCAATTACAGGTGCTTGGTTTCACATTCTTTGTTCAGATTCTCATTTGTCTTAAGTAAAACATGTTTAGTCAATCTTGAGTAACTCTATAAGTAAAAGTTACATGAAGTATC
The DNA here is from genome assembly GCF_037993035.2 of Macaca fascicularis. Classification (NCBI taxonomy): domain Eukaryota; kingdom Metazoa; phylum Chordata; class Mammalia; order Primates; family Cercopithecidae; genus Macaca; species Macaca fascicularis. The sequence continues at coordinate 59,650,050 of NC_088391.1, read as the reverse complement.
CAAAAAATGCAAAAATCTTTAGGTATCTCTAAGGTTATAATAAAAAAAAAAATCTAACCCTTTTGTTTGGATTTACCTCCATCTTAATCTCTGGAATGCTTGCTACATTTTACACGACATTTAAAAAAAATAATACTTAGTTGAAACATCTTCAATGTTTAATACGTTAAGACTATTAGGAATTCCCTCCTTGAACACATTAAACATAACCATAACCCCATGGTTATGAATGCTTACTCATAGTCCTTTACTACCTTGTCTATTTGTCACACAATTTTACCTACTATTACTTGAAAATTTCTACAGATGTTAATAGAAGCATTTAACTGTGTGTGTAACTTTCTCAAAGCTAAATTTCTTTCTTTCTATTAGTCTTCATGTATATTATATTAGTTTGAAGTTTAAATGAGCTATTCAAAATATTTTCCTCTTACGGATTGTTTTCTGTAGACTTTAATTTTTATTTAACTACACATATAAACCAAAATAATTTGTATTATACACATAGCTTTTGAAAAAGTATTCATGTAGAAATTAACACAACAACTATTAGTTAATACTAATGTAATTACTAATACCTTATTTGGGAAAAAAAGCCACAAATATTCCTTTCCAAATTACTTAAAAGTAATGTAATTGTTTATATATTCTTGCAAAGAAAGTGCTCTTTTGTCATATATTCTACATTTTATAACTTAGAATCCTTAGAGAGCACTACTATAGGTCCATACTATATTGGGGCATAACTTTATGACTTGGGGCAAGTCACAAAGAACACATGTTCTTTGGCACAGGTTTCCAGGTATCACTAGGGAAAACCATTCATTCATCTTGCATTCATTCAACATGGCGTTTATCATTCATCTGACTCTTCCAACCAATTGTACCAGAGGAAATACTGGCTCCTTTTCCTTCACTGGTACAGTGGCTAAGAGGAAGCAGAGGTAAGCCCCACAATTGGCAGTGATGAGTTTGCATTATATACACAGACCATAGGAGTCTCAAAAACGGACCTTGCTGTCCTGAGCCTTCAGCATTCCCAGTCACATCCTTTAAACACACCAGAGCACACTGGAATTAATATGTTAAAAATCCTTCTTTAATGAAGGTTTACACTCTCCCCAAGATTTCTGCTGAGTTTAATGCAATATTAGTGTTGAAATATTTGAGCAAAACATCTCCCTCTGCCAGAAAAACAAATACTGCCCAGACCTGATTTGATTGTGTCTGGCATGGTAATGGCAAATGTTTGTGATGTAGAAGAGAGGCAGAATTTTGTGATCTCATGATTTACCCAACACATGCCCCAATTCCCACTGAATCATATAAAACTTTTCCAAAAATATTCCTCATTCACTACTTGTCATATTCAAATGAAGGACATATTCACCCAGTTGAGGCAGACAGTCCTTAATTTCCTTACCATGCCCTATTCTAGTTTCTTTAGCTGGGTAGCAAATTACTTCAAAACTTACTTCAAAATTGTGAGCAAATGAACTCATCATCAGTTATTATGGTGCTGGATTACACAGGTTAAGAATTCAAATAGGTCATAACAAGGATGGTTTTTCTCTGCTCCATGATATCTGCGGCCTAAGAGGGATGACTCCAAGCCTGGAGGCTAAAATTATTTAGTTCTCATTTCTTCAAAAGAATGCTGGCTTGCAGTGGGAATGAAGGGCTTCATTTACTTTCTACATGGGCCCCTACCTGTGAACTCACCATGCCCCCTTCCTAACAGGATGATGCTTGGATTCCAAGGATGACTTTCTTAGAGTAAGCAAGGAAGAAGCAATATCATTTGAAGGCATCTTCAAAAGCCAAATATATCCCTTTTGCCATATTCTAGGGGACTAAGCAATTACAAATTATCTCACATTCAATCCAAGATGAATCTATGCATCACTTTTCAGTGGGAGGAGTGTCCACAACAGTACAAACAGGACATGCAAGAGAAGAGACTTTGAGAGGAAAATGAATTGTGGAAATCAGTGAAAAGTCCAAAATACAGTTAACTGGAATCCAAGAACGTAAAGTGATAGATAATAAAGAAAAATATTATTTGAAAAGATAACAGATACAAATTTTCAAAAACTGATGAATGTCATTAGAAGAAAATGTTAATTACTAGCTGTGTAGTCTTTTCCTCTAGCATCAGACACACCAGAGAATTTGATATTTCATTAAATCCACCTTATGACATTAACTCAAGGAACAATTATTAACCTGTATATGGATCAATCATAAATGAGAATTCAGTCTAGGTTATATACTGAACAAAACCTTTGTATCTCATTATCAACATTGTTTAACAAGTAATGAGTAAGTGGATTTCATGAGATATAACTGAAACAGAAAATAGGGTTAGTTATGAATCCTTTGAGAATTTTGTAATTATCCAGTCCCATAGCCTTGAGGGAATAATGTGACCAGCTAAGGGTATTCTTTAAAGGATATTCTGTATGGCTCTTTTGAAATGACCTGCTTTCTCAAACAGTTATGCTCATCTCTCATGATTACACACATCATGAGTGGAATCAAGTCATATCATTGACTTTAGGATATCTGAACCTTTGGAAATGGTAACTAGAAGTCTTAAAACATTAGCTACGTATTGATTCTCTCATCTTCAGATAAAAGGGAATGCCCTCTTTCATAAATTAAATCAATTTGATATGGAATGAAACCTGTTTTGTGTTTTTTGTTGTTGTTGTTTTTGTTTTTCCTAATGAAGCAGATTGTCAATCCAAACCTATAACCATTGTTCTTTGAAAGCATGAGCTTTGCAGGGTAGAATCAGAAGTGGGGTTGACTGTTAGTCTCCAAAATCTATTAGTTAAAGAAATTTTAAGTTAATATATATGTGTGTGTGTGTGTGTGTGTGTGTGTGTGTGTGTGTGTGTGTGTAGAAAATACTTAAAAATTTTTGATGATAGCATGGTTGTCCTCCTGTCCTTGGTTTGAAGAACTGAAAGCAGCAGATATTCAGTGGTGAATCTTATCAGTGGAATATAAATGAAATATCTTTATCTAAAAAAATTGATAAAACAGATTGCAAAAAGGTGGTATAAAAATTAGGTAATGTCTATGAAATACCATTTTTCTGAGTGTTGTCAGCCCTTAGCAATAATATATCCATTGATATGAGAAGGCAAAGTAAACAAAATTGAGCAAAGAAAAATTTGAGGCGTATTTGAAACTATGGCAGGAAAAATAATGCCTCCCCCAAAAGTTGCCGCATCCTAATTGCCTATATCTATGTATATGTTAATTTAAAAAGCAAAAGAAACTTTGAAGACATAATTACCATAAGGATATCGAGTTGGAGAAATTTTCCTTAGTTATCTGAGTGGACACAATGAAATCACAAGGGGCCATATAAAAGAGAGTCAGGAAGGTCAAAGTCAAAGAGGATCCATATAAAAGAAAATTAGAAGTATGGCAACAGAAGAGGAGATCTTTGGAGGAAAGCAGCCAAGAAGCAAGGAACGTATGCATTTTTCAGAAAATGGGAAATAAAGGGAAATGTTTTCTTCCTTAGAGTCTTGGGAAGGAATACTGGTTTGCTAACACCTTGATTTTAGCCCCATAAGACCATTGGACCTCTGCCTTCCAGAACTGTAGTGTAATAACACGATATTGTTTTAAGCCACTAAATTTGGGATAATTTGTTACAACAGCAACAAAATGTTTAAGCACCAACAACGTAAGTTTGGAATATGCAATGTTGAGTAATAAGGCAAGCCAAATTATATACTTCTGATCTAAACAGTGGTAGATGCTATGATACGGATAGAACTCATTCCCTGTATGAACTTTATTCAACCTTCCTTTTAAGAGGGAGAGAAACTATTTTGGAACCTGAGCCAATTCGCTACCATGCAGATATGCTCTTTATTGGTATTAGCAATGTTAGAGTCATTCAAAAGAAGGAGAATGGCTGACAGAAAATAATGATAATAATGAGAACAAGAAAGAACTTAACTGAGTAGTACCATAATATTTAACAAATAATGCAATAATTTAAATAGATAAAATTAATGTAGTTGCCATAAAAGAAAAAGAAAAAGAGAACAACAACAAAAAAAACTAGTGGTGCATTGTTGCTCTCTGGGTGGAGGAAAACCAATCTCTCCCTTTGGGAGGCAGGTAGATCATCTGCACTCAGGAGTTCCAGACCAGCATGGGCAACATGGGAAAACTCCATCTCTACAAAAAAAAAAAAAAAAAAGAAAGAAAGAAAGAACAAGTGTTCAGCATTCAGAAAATGAAAACCATAACTACCTATATGACAGCATATAGGTAGGTCAGGTAACATGCCAGCTTAAATAACCTGTCAAATATGTTCCCTTTATTCTATGTTGGAAAAATTAAAATCCAATAATGCAAAAATGGATTGAAAACAATATCAAAAACAAAAACTACATAAAAAATGAGATTAAACTCAATCTTTTAATGTGGTAATAGTAAAGGATGAATGATTTGAGGCTTAGTGTTATCTCACCCAACCTTTATCTAAGACTCTAAGACTGTGTGCTATGGTTAAAGTTAAATAGTCTGTGATAGAAAACAATGTATTTTGAGAAGAATAGATTTTAATGCAAAATATACTGGAAGACAAGAGGAAGCAATTAGATGACTTAAACTGAAACATGGAGGCCACATTCATACTATGGCGCAGTCACCAGGGTTACAGCATATCTATACATTAACCTGTATCATGGTATGGTAGCATTACCTGCAATAGCACGCATAATTGGGATGAAGGAGAGTATAAATGGGAATAATTACTATTGATGGCCTATAGTTGAATATGGGGCAATTCTGAAATTTGTTATATTATTATAAATAATAGGAAATTTTTAAATAGGAAAATTTTAGAACTGTTGAAACTACAAATATTGTATTTAATAAAAGAATGGTACAAGTAGGCACACTTACACTCAAAACATCTCCAATTACAAGAATCCTGTGAGATTCTAAGGAAAGTTAGCACAGTAGAGTGACTATGGTTAAAAATAATTTATTATATATGCCAAAATAGCTAGAAGATTTGGAATGTTCCCAACAGAAAGAAATGACAAACTTTTGAGGTGAAGGATTGATTATCCCAATTATCCTGATTTGATCATTACACATTTGCATGTAAATATCAAAATGTCACATGTACCCAATAAATATAACAATTATTATGTACCAATTAACAAATTGAAAAAAGTAGATAGTTCCTGAAAAGCAAATGTTCATGTTATGGCATAATATCTTAATTATAAATTAATTCCACCAATGGCCTCTGTTTCTAGGTATGAACACGCTAAAGTATAAAGTTGATTGTTATGCGGTCATATAGGTAGCTAAGGTTTTCTTTCATTTTCTGTCTTAATTTTGAAGATCGCTGAACACTTGTTCTTTTTTTTTTTTTTTTTTTTTTGAGGCGGAGTCTCGCGCTGTCGCCCAGGCTGGAGTGCTGTGGCCGGATCTCAGCTCACTGCAAGCTCCGCCTCCAGGGTTCCCGCCATTCTCCTGCTTCAGCCTCCCGAGTAGCTGGAACTACAGGCGCCCGCCACCTCGCCCGGCTAGTTTTTTGTATTTTTTTAGTAGAGACGGGGTTTCACAGTGTTAGCCAGGATGGTCTCGATCTCCTGACCTCGTGATCCCCCCGTCTCGGCCTCCCAAAGTGCTGGGATTACAGGCTTGAGCCACCGCGCCCGGCCTCAGGTCAATCTTTTAAATCATGAGGGATATTCTGGGCATGGGCCTCAAGAGACATTAAATAAAAATATGAAATATATACTGGCTTTACTGCATTTTTCTGACTATGAAGTTCTATAATGTTATATGAGGCTTTTTTATTTTGATTGACACATATTCTTCCAATGGGTATCTTATTAGTGACTACAAATATCGTCCCCAGAAATAAATATGAATGTTATGTGATTCAGAACAAAAAGAGGTTTCTGAGAGACTTGCAGACAATAGTAGTCCAAGGGGTGGCATTTGGGATATATGATGCTAAAGCTGGATTCTATCATTGATGATAATACATCGTATTAGATTGGTATGATTAAGAACAAACTTGTTATGTTGAAGTACTAACCTGCTCCTTAAGTGTTTCCCAACACATTTAATTTTGCTCTTGCTAAATATCCATCTCAGGTTGGCAGAGATTCAGACAGAGAGTATATATCTTGACCAGTCCTTTCAGAAACAGTAGCAGGGAGAAAATGGATATAAAGAATCATGCACTAACCCTGGAAAGTTTATAAGCAAATGTGCCATGAATTTCTTCTACTCAGACTCCAATGTCCAGGCAGGTCATATGGCCACATGTAACATTATGGTGTGCAGGAAAGTGCAATTTTATTGTGTGTCCACAAAGAGGAGATCCAAAATACTTGTAGTAATTCTAATGATTACAATATGCAGGCTTATTAACTTGGATTTATGAGTAACAGTTGCTAGGAATTAGAATTTGCTATATTGTACATACCACATTTCATTTGAACATGTTTTAAAGTGGGGGGAAATATATTATTTTTAAAGGTGCTATGCATCTCACATATGTATATTTTGAAGTTATGTTCTAATTGCTCACAACCGTTAGAAACCATTCCTCTTTTGTCTGGGTACAATTATATTTTGATTTAGTAATTTAACACAATGAGTCTAAAATGTTTCTTTTAATTTATCAAATTAGATTGTGATCATATTAAAGGAATAAATACATTGAGTATTCTCTGATGCAAAATTGTTATGTGTCCACTTGAATTACTATATTAACATGTTCAATAATTAGGATGATAATGTTCAAAGGCATTTGCAATAGTAAAATATTCCCTTTTGTGAGGATTGCTTATTCTCTCAATTCTCCTGAATAGCTAAAAGTAATTATTTTGCTGTTGTTTTTTACACGCTTATTTTACAAATACAATGTACACATGTGTGTTTGTACGATTCATTGTACATTGTATTCTGTTGGTGCAGGATGGGTGATTACATTTTGCTAAAAATACGACAGTTAATTTACGAAGGAGAGGCACACAGGAAAACATATATATTATTCTCTTGGGTTCATTGATTTTTCCAGAGTAGGTTGTGTTGATAAAAAGCTTTTAGCTTTCTTTTCTTAAGTTTCTTTATCCTAATCCCAGGTGTTAGACTTTTATTTTCTTTCTCATTTTCTATTTCCCTTAAGTTCTTATCTGTCTGTATCCCCTCGCTTGTTTGCTTTAGATTCTGCAGCATAACTTTAAAAATCTTTTTAAGCCATATGGGAATTGGGGTTCTAGAAATATTTCTGAAGGTGAGTTTCTTACCTGTATTCTTCTAGTTAAGCTTTCAAAGTACTATTTGGAGTTGTCCTCATTTTAAGTACTCATTATTATATCCTGGTATGTACTTATGGTTTAGCTTCCACCTCATTCTATTTAGGATAAGTGTATTTTATGTGATTTTCTTTCACACTCATGAATCCTTCGGTAACGAACTATTAATCTGTAATATTACGGTTCCGAAAAGTGGAGTACAGCTTCAGCATGATTCAAAGTATTATATTGCAAGAATTTTCTTCATTCCACTATAACATTTGTGAATGCAAAATAATTCATCCATGTTTGAGAAGTCAGAACTAATAAAATATTCAAAAGAAAACAAAAATAAATGTAATTTTAACCTTTATAAAATACAAACAATATAAAAATATAACAAAATATTACATAACAATTTATAAAGGTCATTTAAGTCCTTACTTTACATATACATGTATGTATGCATGTGTAAATGTGTATGTATATACATACATACATATGTATGTGTGTGTATATATGTATGTGTATACATACATATACATTTACATATACATACATATCCATTTGTACCAGTTCTTCTCTGTATGTCTGGTAGAATTTGTGAATCCATGTTATCTTGGGCTTTTGGGGACAAAATAATTTTTATTACTGATTCAGTATCACTACTTGTTAGGTGACTGTCTGTTTAGGATTTCTATTTCTTTCTGGTTCATTATTCATTTCTTCCAGGATGCGTAGTTTGTGAGTATAGAGATGTTCATAGATGTCTCTGATGGTCTTTTGTATTTTTTGTAGTAGTGATTTTAATGTCTCTTTTTTCATTTCTGGTGGTGCTTATTTTAATCTTTATTCTTCATTTTTGGTTAATCTAGCATGTAGGCTATCAATTTTGTTTATCTTTTCAAATAACCAAATTTTAATTTTGTTAATATTTTGTATTACTTTTTGTCCCCTCAACTTCATTTAGTTCAGCTTTTATCTTTATGTTTCTTTTCTTCTTCTCTTTGGTCTGGCTTGTTCTTCCTTTTCTAGTTCCTTCAGGTGTTACATTGAGTTGTGAATTTATTATTGTTCTTTCTTTCAAAGTCAGCAGTCAATGCTATAAATTTTCCTCTTAGCACTGCATTTGTTGTATGCCAGAGATTCTGGCATGTTATATCTCTATTTACATTTGTTTAATTATTTTTAATTTTTAGCTTAATTTTGTTATTAACCCAAAGATCATTCAAGAGCAAATTGTTTAATTTCCATGCATTTATATAGTTTTGAGAGTTTCTATGGGAATTGATTTTTAGTTTTATTCCTCTGCGACCTGAGAAGATACTTGACATAATTTTGATTTAAAAAAATTTGAGACTGTTTCGTGACGTAACATATGGTCAATCAAATATGACATAATATCTATTAATAAGATAGACCATATGTTTGTGGCCCAACATATGATCTATTATCAGCACATGGAACAAGTCTAAAGAATGTTTCAGCCAGTAATCCCAGCACTTTGTGAGGCAGATGTGGGCAGATCACTTGAGGTTAAGAGTTTGAGACCAGCTTGGCCAATATGGTGAAACCCCATCTCTACTAAAAATACAAAAATTAACCAGGCGTGGTGGCACACCTCCAGCTACTCAGGAGGCTGAGCCAGGAGAATCCCTTGAACTTGGTAGGCAGAGGTTACAGTGAGCTAAGATCACACCACTGTATACCAGCCTGGGTGAAAGAGCTAGACTCCATCTCAAAAAAAAAAAAAAAAATTCCGTGTGCTGATAAGAAGAATGTATTTTCTGCTGTTGCTGAGTAGAACGTTATGCAAATATCTATTATGTTCATTCGGTCTAAGTCCAATTAAAATCCAATTGTTTTGTTAATTTTATAGCTCAATAATCTGACTAGTGCTATGAGTAGGGGATTAAAGACTCCTACTATTATTGTGTTGCAATAAATTTCTTTTCTTTGGTCTAGTAGTAATTTTTTTTTAAAATGAATCTGGATGTTCTAGTATTGGTTGCATATATCTTAGGATTGTTATGCATTCTTAATAAATTGATCCCTTTATCATGACATAATGACTTTCTTTTTTTTATATATACTGCTGTTGATTTAAAGTACATTTATCTGATAAAAGTCTAGTTACTCCTATTGGCAGTCAGTTTCTGTTTACATAGAATATTTATTGAATGTATAATTTAGTGTGGTGTCTTTAAGCTGCATATGGTTTGATTTTGTACTTTTTCTCCATTCTGCATATATATATTTATACTTTAAGTTCTGGGATACATGTGCCAAATGTGCAGGTTTGTTACATAGGTATACACGTGCGTGGTGGTTTGCTGCACCCATCAACTTGTCATCTACATTAGATATTTCTCCTAATGCTATCCCTCCTCTAGCCCCCCACCCAACAGGCCTCAGTGTGTGATGTTCCCCTCCCCATGTCCATGTGTTCTCATTGTTCAACTCCCACTTATGAGTGAGGACATGCAGTGTTTGGTTTTCTGTTCCTGTCTTAGTTTGCTGAGAATGATGGTTTCTAGCTTCATCCATGTCCCTGCAAAGGACATGAACTCATCCTTTGTATGGCTGCCTAGTATTCCATGGTGTATATGTGCCACATTTTCTTTATGCAGTCTATCATGGTTCCAAGTCTTTGCTATTGTGGACAGTGCCACAATAAACATACGTGTGCATGTAGATAAATTATCTGTTTTTACTTTTGAATTTGAATTTGCTTACATTTGGATGGGATTTTTAAATTCCCTTTTTGGAACATGGCTACAATGTATGCTGTCTAGGGTTGTTAGTCTTTGGTTCTAAGTGCTTTCAGTGTTGAACACTCTCTGTATATGTGTTCCTTGGTTATTGAGAGCCTTACTGTGATGGTTTCCTCAGATTGGTTGTAGTAGCAAGCTATGTACTGGGCTTGTGAACAGGCTTGCAAATTCCTGCTGGGCTGGGAGGGAGGAGGTGTCAGAAAGTTTGTTTTCTAGTGCTATGTACTCATGTCAGCAGATTTTTGTATTGGGTCATGAAGTTCAACCTTCAGGCTAGTAGGTTCCCTCTACTACAGAAATTCTGCTACTTTGTGTAGAAAGGAGAAGGGCCAAACCTTTCATGCAAGCCTTGGTCCAGTTGGGATGCTGTTGCCCCTAAGAGCCTTAGAATGATCCTCCTCTGGCATGCTTGTGTCAATCCCCTGTTGGAGCAGCAACAGGTGTTTCTGCAGCAGTGGGTGGAGGTGGGAGGAGAAATGCCTATCCCCAAGGCTGTTCTCAAATACTGAGGTCACTTGGCCACAGGGAGAGAATTTCAATACTCCTTTGCAGAGCCAACTAAAGCACCCACATCTCCATTGGAAGTGGCACAGTCATTCTCAGCTCTTAAGCAGGGAGCTTTCAGGCACAGTAAATTATATGCTCTGGTTTCTTTTGTCCCAAAAGCTACTCCCTTGGTGTGCTGCACTCCATCTCCCTTAGAAGCAACACTCCCTAAGGGCTAGAACACTGGGAACCCTGCACTCCTCTGTGCTCAGGGAGCCTTGTGTGGTTGTTGCAAGTTGAGCGGGTGGTGGAGATGGTCTGTGGGGGCTTTGGTGATGTGGAGACACAAGGGTAGAGATTCTCTAATTAGGAAACAGTCTCCTGATGACTGTACTTCCCAGTATAATGCCCCCCACCACGGCTTAGGTCCAGAGTGAGAGCGATGGACCTGATACATGTTGGTAGTCCAGTGTAATGCTCTCAAGAAGAACCCAAGATGTTGCCCATACCAGTGATGATTGGTTTATGAGAGCAGAGGAGCTCTCTGTCAGTGCAGGTACTGGCAGTCTGCCACAGGGATGAGGGGATAAAAACATTCCCATTTAACCTTTCAACAAATTACCAAATCCCTCATGGTTCCTATCTAACTTCTGCCAGCTTCATGCTTCTGTCTTCCTCTGTACCCTAGTTTGTTACCATTAGCTCCTTACTAGTCTCCACCCTTCCCTTGACATTCTATTTGAGATACAATTATTCCCCTGTAACTTTGGTTCTACTTTTTGAGAAAAATTAGTATCCAACATCTCTAGTAAGTCATCTTGACAAAATATAATTTTTGTTTTAAGTAATTTTGCATAAATTCATAAGAGTCACCAGCCAAATATCAAGCATTAAATTAATTGCTACCTCAAAATTATGTTTACTTTTAGATAAATATTCAATATCTTAAAACTTACAATTTCTAATACACATAGGATCTATGCAATGCAGATTAAAATGTTTGAATAAAACTTGAAATGGTAAAAAATATTAAAGCTTAAAACATATTTTCCTTTAAAAAATTTCAAGGGGCGTTAATGATAGCTGAGACGAAGCATTTTGTACTCAACTCTTCCACTAGAAGCACCAAAATTATTAATAGATTATCACACTTCAAATCAATGAAACAAGAGAACATGGAAATTCAATGGAAACATGACAGACAATAATTAAAGCAAAGGAGAATGAAGCAAGACAGCTTGCAAGGCCAGCAGTGACTGAGAGCTGAGAGATACTCCCCAGTATGGAGAAAGAATGAGTGAAATACCCTCAGAGGTTTACATTTCCATCATGTACTCTGGCAATCCTAACCATGAGAAAGACCCTTAACCCTTGAGGACCCTGAAACTAACATAAGGAGCTTAAGGAGCTAGAAGGAAATTGTGTGAAGGCACTGCACCAATGAGGAAGGTAGCACTGAGTCCCACACATTCTCTGAGACCAGAGCAGCTACACAAGGCACCATTTTAGAGCCCCGTCCTCAACAGACTGCTCACTGTGCTAGAGTCCAACATCACTGGGGCTGAGGTGCAAGAGATGTGACAGCTGCTGCCACCAGAGCTTAGGTGCAAGCAACCATGGTTGACCACACCTGGGACTCAGCAGCAAGCAAGGCTTCCCGATAACTGCACTTCACCTGTAAAGACACATAAAGTCTGAAAATAAAATAATGACAAAAGATACTTCATGTAAATGCAAGCTAGCATGACTAGCTATATTTAGATTAGATAAAACAGACTCCAAGTTAAAAGCAGTTTAAAAAAAAGGAAAAAGAAGACAATGAAGGGCATCATATAATGATAAAAGGAAAAATCTGGCAAAAGGATATAACAAGTCTAAATATGTGTGCACCCAACACTTGAGCATCCAGATTAACAAAGCATATATTCCTAGATCTAAAGAGAGAGACAGACTGCAATACAATAATAGTGGAGAACATCAACAAAGAGCCAGTAGCATTAAGCAGATTATCTAGACAGAAAATGAAAAAAGAAACATTGAATTTAAACTGGATCTTGGACCAAAGGGACCTAACAGATATTTACAGAACATTTTATCTAATAACTGTAAAATATACTACACATCCTTCTCTTCACTACATGGAACATTCTCCAGGATAGACCATATGTTATTCTTCAAAGCCTTTTCAACATATTTTTAAAAAATTATATTAAGTATCTTCTAAGAACACAATGGAATATAACTAGAAATTAGCACCACGAGGAACTTTTGAAACTATACAAATACATGGACATGAAATAACACACTCTTGAACAGCCATTGGGTCAATGAATAAATTAAAATACAAATAAAAAAATTATCACAAATGAAAATGGAAACACAGCATACCAAAACCTATGGGATTCAACAAAAGCAGTACTAAGAGGGAAATTTGTAGCAATAAACATGTATATCAAAAGAGCAGAAAATTTTCAAATAAACAGTCTAATAATGCACCTCAAGGAATTAGAGTAGCATGAACCAGACAAAGCAAAAATTAGCAAAAGGAAAGAAATAATAAAGGTCAAAGCAGAACTAAATGAAAAAGACATTAAAAAACACACAAGTTCAATGAAAAGTTGATTCTTTGAAAAGATTAAAAAAAAGATTAAATGTTAGCTAGACTAACCAGAAAAACACCCAAATAAACAAAATCAAAATGAAAAAAGCAACATTTCAACGAATACTACAGAAATACAAAATATCAACAGAGATTATGAACAACTATATATTAAAATAGTGGAAAACATAGAGAAAATGGGTATATTTCTGCAAACATACAACCTATCAAGATTATATGAGAAAGAAATAGAAAATCTGAACAGAACAATAATGAGTAGTGATAGTAAATCACTGATAAAAAATCTTTCAACAAATTAAAGCTCATGGCTGAATGGATTCACTATGGAATTCTACCAAACATAGAAAAAGGAAATAGTACCAATCCTTCTCAAAGTATTTCAAAAAAATTGAAGAGGAGGGAATTCTTTCTAACTCATTGTATGAGGCTGACATTCCCCTGATACCAAACTAACCAGAGGCCTAACGGCAACAAAAATACTTACAGGTCAATATTCCTCATGAACGTAGATGCAAAAATTTTCAACAACATGATAGCAAATAAAATTCAGCAGGATATCAAAAAGATAACATCATGATCTATTGGAATTTTTCTGAAGGACTCAAGTATGATTTAACATATACAAATCTATTAATGGGATACATCATGTCATGAAAATGAAGGACAAAAACGTATACTCACAATAGATGTAGAAAAAGCATTTGATAAAATTCAATATCTCTTCATGACAAAAAATCTCAACAAATTAGACATAGGAAAAAACATACCTCAAAATAATAAAGGTTACATATGACAAATCCACAGCTAATGTCATTCTGAATAGGGTAAGGTTTAGAGTCTTTCCTCTAAGCACTAGAATAAAACAAGAATGTTCACTTTCATCACTCTTTTTCAACTTAGTATTAGAAAGTGCTAGCCAGTGCAATCATGCAAAACAAAAAATAAAAGATATCCAAATTGGAAAAGAGAATGTTAAGTAGTTTCTATCTGCAGATGAAATGATATTATATTTAGAAAAACCTAAAGACTACACCAAAATAACTCTTAGCGCTTAAAAATAAATTCAGTACAGTTGCAGAAGACAAAATTAATATATACAAGTTAGTGGCATTTCTATATAATAATTAAATAGTTGAAAAATAAATCAAGTTGGTAATCCTATTTCCAATAGCTACAATAAAAACAAAATACCTAGGAATAAATTTAAATAAGGTGGTAAAAGATCTCTTCAAGGAAAACTATAAGACATTGATGAAAACATTGAACAAACAAATGAAAAGACATCCTATAGTCATGGATAAGAGGAATTAATATCATTGAAACAACCATACTACCCCAAACAAAATGCACATTCAATACCTTCCCTATCAAAATACCATTGCAATTTTTCACAGAAATAGAATGTCCATCAGTGACAGACTGGATTAAGAAAATGTGGCACATATACACCATGAAAAACTATGCAGTCATATAAAAGGATGAGTTTGTGTCCTTTGTAGGGACATGGATGCACCTGGAAACCATCATTCTCAGCAAATTATCGCAAGAACAGAAAACCAAACACCACATGTTCTCACTCATAGGTGGGAATTGAATGATGAGATCACTTGGACTCGGGAAGGGGAACATCACACACCGGGGCCTATTATGGGGAGGGGGTAGGGGGTAGGGGGGAGGGAGGCATTGGGAGTTATACCTGATGTAAATGACGAGTTGATGGGTGCTGACGAGTTGATGGGTGCAGCACACCAACATGGCACAAGTATACATATGTAACAAACCTGCACATTGTGCACATGTACCCTAGAACTTAAAGTATAATAAAAAATAAAAAATAAAGCAATCCTAAAATTTTTATGGAACCAAGATGTAGTCGGAATACCCAAAGCAATCCTGAGCAAAAAGAACAAAGTTCAAAACCTCACACCACCTGACTTCAGAATATATTACAAGGCTATAATAATCAAAGCAGCATGATATTGGTATAGAAATAGACACAATGGAACAGAATAAAGCACCCAGAAATAAATTCAAATATATAAGATTTTTAACAAAGGAGCCAAGAACATACATTAGAGAAATGATATCATCTTCAATAAATTGTTTTGGGAAAATCAGCTATCCATATACAGAAGAATTTAACTGGACTCTTATCTCTCACTATACACAAAAATTAAGTTCAGATAAAATAAATAATTAAATGTAAGATGCAAAACTATAAAATAAAATAAAACATAGAATAAACACTTTAGGACATTAACGTAGGGATTTTATGGCTAAGACCTCAAAAGCACAAACAAAAATACCCAACTGGAATGATGTTAAACCAAAAGATTTCTTCACAGCAAAGAAAATAATCAACAGAGTGATGAGAAAACATTTTTCATAGGAGAAAAAGTTGTAAAGTACTCATCTGGCTAGGAACTAATATACAGAATATATAAGGAATTCACATAACTTAACAATAGAAAGAATAATCCAATTAAAACATAAGATAAGAATACGCATAGTCATTTCTTTTAAAAAAAAACATGCTAATGGCCCACAGGTATATACAAAAATGCTCAACATCACTTATCATTTGTAAAATGCAAGTCAAAACCCCAATAAGGTATCACCTTACCCTAGTTAGAATGGCTGTTATTAAAAAGACGGAAAAAAAAATTAGCAGATGGTGGCAACGAAGTGGAGAAAAGGTAATTCTTATACACTCCTAGTGGGAATGTATGTTAATACAAGCACTGTGGAAACCAGTATGAAAATTTATATGAAAAACAAATAAAAGAACTACCATACAATCTAGCAATTTCACTCCCAATTATCTATTCACAAAACAAGCATTCTTATACAGGTATCTCAAAGAGGTACCTATACTTGTCCCTACCCTGACATGTGGGGATTACAGTTCAAGATGAGATTTGGGTGGGGAAAAAGAGTCAAACCATATCAGTGAGTGAGTCAAATTTACAGCTATATAGAAGCAATAAAATAAGTCCTAGTGTTTAATAGCATAATGGAGTGACTGTCATTTGCAACAATATATATTTCAAAGTAGCTAGAGTCGAAGACATGTTACAAACACATAGAAAAGATAAGTACTCAATGTGATGAATAGCCTCAATCACTTTTCTTAATCATTACACATCCTTTACTTTTAAAAGCATTCACATTACTCCATAAATATGCAAAATATTATTTATCAATAAAATAAAAATAACATTTTGAAGTATGACTATTTCAATTATTTCCTCCTGAAATAAGTCATAAAATATACAGATCATGGAGCAAAATTTAGTGGGATAATAATAAGTAGCTTGGGTATCATAAAAATTATGTTTTAAATTTTCAGTTCCCAACTTCCTTACTAGCTGTATGATCTTAAAAAGGCAAAATAGTTTCTTTGATTCTCAGGTTTTGGTGTGTAACACAATGTCAATACGTTCTGAATGGTCCATGAGGCTTAAAACTGAAAATGGATAGAAAATATTTCTACACGCTCTGCTGTATAGTGAAGCGTTATTAATACGCACAGGTATGTGTCTGCACATGCACACACAGACACACACACAATTTAGTATCACTTTCCTTGAGTTGTCTTCTCAAATGGATTATTCCTATTTACTCCCCACAGGGAAAAGAGGCTGAAAAACCACATAGACAATCAATATGTAATTATATTTTTTATGATCAACATTTTATAATTTTTCTATATTCTTGCCTAAAGTTATTTTGCTATGTTCACTAATAAACTTTATTAGAGAAATATGTATCAGAACTAAAACATTCTTTAATTGAGATGTTGTGTTCAAAGATAAGTTGTATATGGCAGTGTTTTTATTGTTTGTCAAAATTTAATATGTTCTTGTAGTATCAAGAAAGACAATAAAATACAGCATTTTCTCATGCAGTCAAATTATACTAGAAATGAGAGTGCAATGATCTTTTACCAAGCCAAATATAAAGATGATAAAAATGTATATGGTTTCTGTTGATTCTAAATGTCTAATTATCCCTGAAAGTTATGATGGAAAAGTTCTACCTCAGACTTATTTTAGTGTGTACTATAGGATAATTGGATGAATTTCTTCAGTTTTACAGAGAATGAGATGCATAGTAAACTTTGAAAACAGTTGCTAAGATGTTTATCTTTAAAACAAAAGAGAAAGAGATTATCTCTTTCAAAATGAAAGAATGTATATGAAAAGTACTAATAAAATGTTTATAAAAACATATTACTTACACAGAGCAGTTCTGAAATCATGGGTGTGCACTAGGTTTTTATACCTTTTTAAATCACCCTTAGCTCACTCGCACTTTTCCGTTCACCCCCTTCTCAATTACTGCCTCTGCCTCTCTCTCACCGGTAATTATTTCTAGCATGTAATTGCAATATCATTTTTTTTTTTTTTAGTTTTTCTGAACTTTGGCATTTTATTACTGTGTTAAATCTCAAGTTATAGCCTCAGCATAATAGTCTTAGCATATTGTTTGATTGGAATTTTTTTCTTAAGTTTCTTTCTTTTTGATGTTATTTGATTGAGATGATGACAAAATAGGTAAAACAGCTGGAGTTGCAGTAGATTTAAGTACACGGAGAAGAATGAGACTGACTCCTAGGAGAAACACCAATAGGTAGAAGACAGAGGGTGATTCTCCACACACCTAAATAAAGTTAGTTACACTTTGTATTTTACAATGAAGTAATGATAGGGAGAATTCACAAACAAATTAGTACAACATCTTTATGTGACATTAACACAAACTCACCCAACCTGTAAAACATGTCAGTCTACTTGTAAATCAGATAACACATGCTGGATAGCATAACTTTTCGGAGTCATTCAAAAAGTGCCTATTGATTTTTTCCCCTTACTTGTGTAAAAATTGTTGTGAATATGTTTCAATTTAAAGGCCACTCTCTTTGTTTTTTGACATATTGAAAACATTTTCCTACTTACAGTATTTGAAAATTTTGACAATAAACTGTTATCTGACATATTATAATTTCCATAATGCATTTTAAGATAGCCACAGAGATATTGAGATACAGTTACATAATAATGAATCTGGGTGGATAAGTCATGACTTTCACATGAATAAATGGTTAGGTCTCTAAAGTAACTTGATGATTTTATTTAATATTTCACATTTTAGTGAATTTTTCTGATGATTCCTTGAGTATAAGTAGTATTTTAAAATAGTTTCTCTGTATGTTCATCATAGATTCTCTCAAAAGAGTTTGATGTTTTCATTTGAAATTATCAGGACTTCTGACCCTACTTATTCTCTAAATGAAATAATATTTATATTTTAATGTACTAATAAATTTAAAGGAGATAAATCCTGCATTTTTAACCAAAAACATTTACTAGTTTTGAAAGATTTCTCATATTTCTAATATTCTCTCATTCCAAATCTACCTTTTGAAAAAATGCTCAGAAATTGATTTTTATATACAACAGTATTATTAAGTGTTCATGAAATCACATATATTTGAACCATATACATTTAAAACACTGTTGAGGAAAAATACCACTAGAAGAGTTTTTATTTTCACTTTAATTGAAAAGAAATTATTTTCATTGTTTTTAGCATAATATATTATATTTGACATTGTCTGAGTGCTCTCTGAATAATTTATTTAATAACAAAAGCATTTTGCATATTTTATCTCATTTATTTGTCAAAACAATTCTTTGAGCTAGATATTATTAGTCTCATTTTTCAGGAAAGGAAATTGAGGTGTTAAGAATTTTAAACAACTTTACCAAATAGATAGCTCATTAATAATTAGAGTTGAAAGGTTTATGACACTCGTTTGTTTTATGCACATATAATTTTTGCATATTAGTTGTGTCAGAGTCTAATCAAAATCAAAATCAATAGGTGGTCAGGAAATTGGGAAATAGGAAAATAGAGACGGGGGAGAAATAAAACTGTGATCATTTGTGGGACCACTGAAGATAGATTGGAATCAAAATTGTTTTCTTCCACTTTAAGGTTTTCAGCTTTGATTATGAGGAGATAATGAGTGAAAGCTGAAACTTTCACTGTGGGTCTGATAATTCACATAACTGCAGAGTCAAAGAAGCTGAAGGAGGAGAGTCAGCAGGAGCTGGACTTCCAACAGATCTTCTGGGTCTACTAAGGGGGAAAAATGGGAATCCAGAGGGTAAGTGGCAATCGGCGTCAGCTAAAACATTTTTGCCCTGCCCCAAATTGGAAGTGTAAGAGTATGGCTGATATTTCATTTGCACCTACCAAATCTTACAGAAAATGTGCCTTGTAACTACGTGAATTTAGATATACACAGGGCAAGGAATACTGGAAAAATATACACCCAACTTAGCTATGCTGACACACTGTAAACTTACTACAGTCCAGCTCTTGTCTGTGGGCTTGTATATATCCCACATATAGCAATGTTTAACTTCCAAATAAAGACATGGGTGCAACATACCTCTACCAAAGAAAATGCATCTTTTCCTCATAACCAGTAGTTCCTCCTTATCGGTGGGGGATATGTTTCAAGATCCTCAGTGCATGACTGAAACTGTGGATAGTACTGAACTCTGTATATGCTACGCATACATTTCTTTTTTCTTCTTCACAATTTCATGGATAGAAAATTCATCCTTAATGTAGATTTTAGCAACTTTAGCATACAATTTTTTTTATTTCTTTGTTAAGTCAAGAACTTTCACCTTTCACTTAAATAAAGAACTTTATGTCTTCTCTTTGGCCTATTCAAACCACCAGCATCTTGTGTTTTGGTGCCATTACTATGTAAAATAAGGGCAACCTGAACACAAGCATTGCAATACTGGGGTAGCTGATCTGATAACCGAGAGGACTACCAAGTGACTAACTGGGGAGTCTATACAGTGTGCAGGTGCTGGACAAAAAGAGCTGGGCACAGTGGCTCATGCCTGTAATCCCAGTACTTTGGGAGGCTGAGGCGAGTGGATCACCTGAGGTCAGGAGTTCAAGAGCAGCCTGGCAAACATGACAAAACCCCATCTCTACTAAAAAAAAAAAAAATACAAAAAATAGCTGGACACAGTGGTAGGTGCCTGTAATCCTAGCTACTCAGGAGGCTGAGGCAGGAGAATAACTTGAACCCAGGAGGCCGAGGTTGCAGTTAGATGAGATTGCACCATTGCACTCCAGCCTGGGCATCAACAGTGAAAGTCTATCTCGAAAAAAAAACAAAAGATGGTTCTCATCCTGGACAGGGTGGAGTGGGAAGACAAGATTTTTCAGATTGCTCAGAACAATGACAATGTAAAACTTATAAACTGCTTATTTCCGTAATTTTTCATTTAATATTTTCAGACCACAGTTGACTGCAGGTTACTGAAATTGCCAAAAGCAAAACCATGGATAAGAAGTGGCTACTATAATAACAACAACAACAACAACAAAAATGCATTCATTAAAAGATGCCTTAAACTTGTCTCCCAAGGTCTCTTTATCCATGGGCCTTGTCTCTTTTTTTAAGTTAATTTACGCTAGCCCTCTTTGATGTACCTTAACTTAAATACTGAAATTCAAGGTTATCTACTAATAATACTACTCATGTTATATGATAGGGTTATGGAAGAGGAGAAAATAAAATTATTAATACATATGATAATATAACCACATAAAATTCAAAATAAGAGATATTCATAATTATTATAGTTCTGGTATCTTTGAGTGGTCATGTGGTTACAACTAGTAATTAAATCTGCCTTCCCTGACTATCCATTTATGTTTTTTTGCACTAAGCAAGCAACTCAGCTGAGTATTATGGTTCCTTGCATGTTGGGTGGTACACATTTTTATTCCAAAAGGTTAAGACTATCAATAGGTTTGCCTGTATTGTGTTGCTATTATTTTCGTTTGGCTTCATAATCAGTAACGGAAATACAATAAGACATCCAGGAGATCCCCTCCATTTCAGACATACTCCTACTTATTCTCATTATGTAGTAGGAATCCAGTGTCACTTTGAAACTCAAAAATGTGGAGTAGTATCCTTTTTTCCTACTGATTCACTGGCATTACAGCCATTTGAGCTCCTCATCTTCCAGTTTGGAACCATGTGAAATATTTCACATGGATTCTGAAGACAGATGCAGCTGAACTTCACCCATAGTTTAAAAATTAAGAGCATGATAAAATGATAGTGTTCAGAATATTTCATAGAATAATTATTTTAAAAGTAGATATAACTTTGTCTTTTCTTAGATGATAAGTCAATGCAGGGGTACCTTTGGCTGCTTTTCCAGGAATTTGGGAAGTCAAATAAAACACATGTTCAATTCTGTTTCAAAATAGAAGAGCAACTTCTTTCATATCCCATAGTTGAAAATTATTTTTTCCACTTGGTTCTATTGATATACTAAGACTATGTTGTATAATGCATTCCTGCCACTAGCTACTCTTCTGACATTTCAGAATAAGAATACATTCAAATGCAAAAAAACATTTGAAAAATTCATTAGACACCTAAATTGAAAATTCCTAAAACCCATTCATTTATTTAATCTAAAAATACTTAATTTCCCTTTTAGAGCTATGATTTGTGCTAATATAGTGTGTAAAGTTGTGCCAAAAAGTGAACATAGCAAGCCTGAGATTGACTATCCTTAGAAAAAACAAGTTTGGTACTTGTTTGGTCTCTGGGAACTTGGCTGATAATCCATTCCCTACACTGATATAAAATGCTGATTAAACAAGTGTGTCTGACTGTCCCTAAACTGTTTGCATACGTGGTGTGTTTTGTGCTGAACATGCTTTTCTTCTTTCTTCGATGGCTAGGTAGAGGGCGCCTATGTGAGTGGGCTCAAATAAAAACCTTGGACCCTAAGATTGCATTTAGCTAACCTACTAACCAACACTTTGCAGACATTGTCACATTTCATTTTCAGAGAATTAAGTACTCTGTGTGAAACAACTGGGAGAGGACATGTGAAAGCTCGTGTTTGGTTTTCTCCAGACATTACTCTACCTACCTTTTTTGCTAATTTTGCTTTGCATTTATTTACTATAATAAACTGTATGAGCATAATGGCTTCTGAGCCCTGCGAGTTCTTATAACAAATTGTAATAATTTCTATAAAGAATAGACTAGAATAATAAAGCAGAGAGTTTTGTGAGATCAGATTTAATTTGGAGGTTAAGCTTTTTGAATACCTTCACACACTAAATTTCTTAGTGTATGAAAAATTACAATTCTCTGGATTCCATTTTCTAAATGGTAGGAAAAAAACATGGCATTCTTCTGTTAACACAGATATTGGAGAATAATAGTATTTCTCATTAGTTCTATTTTTGCTGTTGAGTTAGGCCTATTTTTTCTATACTATATTGCTCACATCCCTACTTATTTCTGTAAAATCTCCTATATGAAATCTTTCATTTAATGCAACAGACATTATTTTTCAACCAGTTTTATGTGCCCAATGGTGTGATAGAAACTAGACATACAGAAATGCTACAAATAATTATTTGTCTTTCAAGAGCTATACATAAACAATAGTTAATTACAGTAGGACGTGTTACGTTTTGTGATAATGTGAAGTATATAGTGTTTTAGAAGCACACAATAAGTTTGATTAATCACATATTACATGGCTATGGGAGTTTTACCAGAGAAAGTTGGATCCTAAAAGATAACTAGGAGTGAGTCAAATGTAGAGAAGTTTATAACACGTGAAAAGAACAAAGCTCAGTGGTAGCCTATTGGAAGGTTTTAATCTAGAATGAGAGAGAGAAGCAGAGAAATGATCATAAGTAATTTTTAGATTGACAAATAAAACTGGAACCTAAATCTCTAATTAATTTACCTATGTGTTAACTGGAGTTGGATACAGAATATTAAACAAAAAACAAAATCAAATACTTCACTCTCATGTAGCTTATTTTTTTACTGATCAAAAGGCTAATGAGATTGGGTGCAGTGGCTCACGCCTGCAATCCCAGAACTTTGGGGGGCCAAGGTGAGTGGATCACCCGAGGTCAGGAGTTCAAGACCAGCCTGGCCAACATGGTGAAACATCATCTATACTAAAAATACAAAAATCAGCTGGGCGTGATGGCACGCACCTGTTGTCTCAGCTACTTGGGAGGCTGAGGCAGCAGAATTGCTTGAACCCAGGAGGTAGAGGTTACAGTGAGCCGAGATTGCACCACTGCACTCCAGCCTGGGCAACAGAGGGAGACTCTGTCAAAAAAAAAAAAAAAAAAAAAAAAAAAAAAAAAAAAGGTAAGAGAAGGCAAATAAATTAACCCAGGTTAGTGTGACCCAAAATGCAAACTTCCAACAGATGCCAGCTTAGAGAATTATTTGTTAGCACATCATAAGTATACAAATTGACAGTAGAGGGTGAGATATATTTACCACAATTTAAATTTACTGTAATATCAAATAACATAGTCAGCGGATTTGAGTCATTGAAGAGGATATTGGTCACTTCAGGTGTTATCAAAGTCGTGGTATCACAGTAAGACCCCATAAATATGCATGGTATTTTGGTTTATTAGTTAGGAAATCTGGATTTGACACAGTTACATCGAAGATGATTGAAAATCTGAGAAAATAATATTAATCATATAAGTTACTTTCAAAGTTATTTTAATTTTATTCAACTCACTTTTATTTTAAATTTAAATTTATTGTCAATTTTGGACATAGAATTAATATTTTTACTTTAATAAGATAAGCATCACTTGATTCACATAAATTTATGAAAATACACTTTTTCACAATGCTTCAGTAGTAATCAATGATAACAAAATTAATTTAGAAGAAAGGATCACCTATGGAATTCTTTCTAGTTTTACTCAGACAAACAGTGTTATATATCTTGAGTTTAATTTTTTAGCCATAATTGATGGTGAAGTGGTAAAAATCATCATTCAGCATTTACAGATATATATGGACTAATTCAACAAAAATATTCAAAATGCAAGCATCTTCTATTTAACAAGTCCAGGGAAAAATAAAATGCACAAAAGTTTCATAAATAAAGTGTACTTGGGCTAAAAATTGGACAAAAAGAAATGTCCGGTATTCCAAAAGTTAATATGAGTGTTTTGTGAACTCACAAAGTAGCATTCTAGGACACTAAAAAATGATAGACAGATAGAGATGGATGGATAAATGATAGACAGATAGATAGATGGATAGATAGATAGATAGATAGATAGATAGATAGATAGATGCTAGATAGAAGCTGATAATAGATTCATAATACTTAGATATGTTGATAATATACAGTGGCTGAAGTATTATGGGAAGACTTCATCAAAGACGTTTGTTTGTTTGAAATACTGTGTCATTCTGCAACAAAGAACATAGCTCAAGCATCAACCTTCCAATTACCTCATTAGAACCATCGCATTTTCAGAAACTTGCTATGATATGGGAAGCCAACTCATAGAAAAAACAATCATCTGAAAAAAGTATTTTTATTTGCAATTTGTTCAATTTTCTTAGTATTAACGTGACAAGCTTGCCATACATGTGTAATTTGAAGACTTCATTTTTTATATGAATACAGCTATATTCAAGTCTTATTTAATATTTAAGATAAAGCAGAAAAAGAGTGGGCTACATTTGATAATAAAAGTAAACATCTAAGGAGTTAGGAAGCAAATCAGAAGTGTTAGTGTTCCCAAATTCTGAGTGAATTTAATATTTCAATCAAGAAGAAATGAATTACCTATGGTGATACATGATCACAAGGGACTGTAATTACCATGAGGTAAGTCAGTTGGCAATAAGCATTTCATCATGTGTGCTCTTGGTAATAGAAATCAGATTACAATGTTTATAGAATAAATAAGATATTCAAAACTGAAGATGAAAAAAGGAAGTGGTTACGTAGAATTCTGTCTCATGTCTGCCCAAGGTGGGATGGAAAGTAAGTAAGCTAATAGAGCAAAATAATGAGCTTAGACAGCTCTTTCTTAATGCTTATTTATATTTGATAAAGGAAGGATGTTGAGAGGAAAATATTAAACATAGGTGTAGTTGATAATTATAAAGAAAATCTCTTGAGGGATTTTAATCATGAACACAAGTGGAGGTTTTTTGTTTATTTTAGAAAGGATTGAAATGACTAAAATGAGAGAGAAGGAGGTTGAGTGAGAACAGATGCAAGTAAATGTAACAATGAGAGTTAGCTTGATGCTAATTCCCAGGTTTTATGTAAATATATGAGGGGTTTCATATGCTCATTCCCTGTACTTCCAATTGAAAGTCAGCTTTCTGTCATAGTTATATGGGTCTATAATTTTTGTTTTCTATTTGAACATAAACTATCAAAGCAAGACTTTAAAAAATATTCTTTATCTAATATCTGGCAGAGGGTATAAGACAAACAAATGCTCAATAAGACTTCACCAAAACAATCACTGCAGGCGATTTCTGGTCATGTGTATATCATGTCCATGGAGACTGAGCTAAGAGTCAAGAGGACAAACAGTGACAAAACATGCTAGCATGTATATTTAGCATCTATTCACTGTCTGGAAGTTATGGTAAAGTGGTTGTAATGGAGAGTGAACTCCACATATATTATATGTATACATGCAACACTTACTTTTTCCATATTATAGCACTTTCAACATATGAAGTATATTAGAGACAGATTCCGTAGATGAGATGTTTCCATGACACACGCTGATAAACAGAAATGACTCCAAGTAATAAAGTGGAATCTGAAAAGTAGCGGTAACTTGGAAACAATCAAGAAAATTAAAGGAATGCTGTGATCTCATTGAGATATGAATAAATATGTGGCTGAGGCAGAGTGTAAAATTAGCAGCATGTGCAACCTCAGATCTGTTAGATTTTAAGTAGATTTGAAATTTAAGAGTTTGAAGTCTCATAATGTTAGGACTCAAGGGAGCATTTATAAACAAGGAAAAAAAAAAAAAAAAACTAGCCTGTTGTACAGATAAGAGCCAGTTTTACAGGTAAGAGAGTTCTGGTCATTTTCAAAACTCAGCCAAACAGTGGAGCCCTATCAAAACAAAGGAGATAAAATAGGGAAATAACGAAACACTATATTTGCACATGCCCACTTAGGAAGATGAAAATAGTTTTGAGACCTATAAATGTATTTTCCTTAATGAAAATTCCTGAGAGTTAGGCATTTATATAAATCTATCCTTTATTTGATTTAAAATATTTATATTTAAAATGTGTTATTGCCTGATATTTAACTGGTGCAAGTTTCACACTTAAGAGTTTCAGAAGTGTCAGGAAAAGAAAATATGACACCTGGACACTTTTACTTACAGTCATTACCAGAAGAGATTAATGATAAACTGCACACACAGAGATGCTCATCATGGGAGACCAATCCAACATAGGATGTACTAAAATGTTATTAATATAAATATAATTGAATAAACTCGATTGATTGTCCCTCTGCATAATAATGCACCTAGTCTAACAAATAAACTGCACTTTCATATCCAGAAAAGAAGTGTTTACATTCAGAGATTCTCTTTAATTTTTACATGGTATTATTGATGGAAAGGCACTGGATTTAGATGGATGAGTATGACAAATCCTTTTCTTTGAGAAGATACAAAACAATAATAAAGTTAAAAAGATGAATACAATCAATAAACTAGTATGTGGAGATTTTAAGTCTTCAAAATCTGTGGATGTGTTTCCAAATTGTTATAAATATGTGGTGGTCGGTAAATAGATTTTAGTCCACATTTTTAGAAAAACTATTATTGTATTAGCCAAAACCTGGCTACAAATTATTTTGGCTACTGCAGAAATTAAATAAAATTTGAAAGCACATTATTTGTCCCAAGTGAAGAAGTTATGTTGTTATTTGTATATATGTAGTGAATTTTGAGTGCAACTTCAACATAAGGCGTAGGAAAGATTTATAATAAAGACAAATTGGAACAATACTTAGAACATCCAAATAAAACTGGTAACATGCAAAATCCATAAAATTTATGAACATTTTATAACATGCGTAATGGAAGTTTAAAAATATGCAAGCAGAAAAGAGAGAAGAAGAAAACTAGTAATCATTAAAAATCATAAACTGAATAGCAAAAAATAAATATTTATGCTATACACATTAAATGGCAAAAATTGCTGCAATGGAAAAATTGCTCATTGGAATTGGTCTCCTGGAACACAAAGGCTAAAGAAAAAAGAAAATAACACATAAAAGGATAGCCTTTTAATATACTTAGAAAGTAGGGAAATATAATTCAGCCTATTAATAATTGAAATTTCTGAAGAGAATGCATTACAATTGTAATGTTTGTGATAATGAAAATATAATGAGAAAATCTCACATTTTAGACACTATGATTGTCAAAATTTTTAAAATAACCTATAAGTATTGATGTCATATTTTTAATCAAACTTATGTTTTTTAACATGGTAGAAGTATTCTAAATATTATCCAGAGAAAGAAATTAATGTAAATGTTAAGTATCTTGAAATAGCATTGAAATGATAGGAAATTTATAATGACAGTAAACTATAACAGTTCCTCACACATCAAAATAATTTATGGGATATTATTTGAATGTTAAAATAAACTACTTGTTTAAAGATAAAATAATTTGAAATTAATATTAGAGAATAGATAGTGCTTAATCATACATTATAACCAGTTCTATAATAAAATATGACACCTTAAGAGTACCAAAGAGAGGAAGCTACCTCAATAAAGAAAAAATTATTTTGTGAAATTCAGGAAACATTTTTAGAAAATGTAAATGTATTAACTCTTCATTATGCATTAAAGAAAACTAAATTCCCCTTTGGGAGGCCGAGACGGGAGGATCACGAGGTCAGAAGATCAAGACCATCCTGGCTAACACGGTGAAACCCCGTCTCTACTAAAAAATACAAAAAAATAGCCGGGCGTGGTGGCGGGCACCTGCAGTCCCAGCTACTCGGGAGGCTGAGGCAGGAGAATGGCGTAAACCCGGGAGGCGGAGCTTGCAGTGAGCTGAGATCCGGCCACTGCACTCCAGCCTGGGCGACAGGGTGAGACTCCGACTCAAAAAAAAAAAAAAAAAAGAAAAAGAAAAGAAAACTAAATTCCTAACAATCCCTATTTGTCTAAAGATATATTTAAATGTAGTCTTCCTTAGTCTTCCTTTTCAAGTCCTTGCTAAGTGATTTAAATTGATAAATGAACTTGGTGTATGAGTGTGTGTGAGAATCGGTTTGTGTTTGAGCATATAAGTGAGGTGGGAGAGCACAATCTCATTCAGAGGCTTGGGGACATCCCATACGTCTCTGAGGTTCTGGGACTCCAAGGAGGCTTTGCAGTTATTTGGACTGGTGTTTGGCTACAATGAAGCATTGCTTATGGAGCTGAAAGGATATATACCACAGGTCTTATTAGGGGAAAGTTCAGGAGTCCTCTGTCCTTAGTCTTCTTAGGATAAAAGATTCAGGCAAGAGACCAATTAGTAATGTAAGCAAAAGGTTTATTAAGGAGATAAGAGTACAGTCCTAGAGAGGAGTGGGTTGACCTGGCTGGAAAACAGCTCTTGGCTGGTTTGGCTGGAAAACAGCAGTAGTAAGAGCAAGGGTTAAGTAGTAGCACAGACAGTATACTCGGAAAGACAAGGCAGAGCAGGCTGCTAAAAAGAGAATATAATGATACAGCAGCAGATCAGAGCATTCTACCTTGCAGCTTTTTATGTTGGACTCTTTCTTTAAGTTCCTGCCTGTCTGAAGCCTCTACCTTTGTCTAATTTCTCACTTTTGCCTTAAGTCTCTGTCTTTTCCACGTCTACTTCCCACCCCAGGTTTGTGGGATTCTCTCTTACTGTGAGGTGAAGTGCATGAGCAAACCCGGTGTTGAATATAAATTCTACCAATGGCAGGCTTGCTCATTACCACTACCAGGAAAGTTGTATTGCAGTTAAATCTGTACTTATTGTGCCTGCATATCTCTTAGGAGTTTTCTCCTTGGACCTCCTTTCCTAACTTTCCTAACAGTTCATAACTGCAGAATGAACAATCAATGGTCGTCTTAAAGGGCATTTCTTTCTGCATAGCTGTTTCCCCTCCTCGCTGATTATATATAGCCTGCATATATATATGAAACCTAAATATTTCAGACTTCATTTTTTTCAAAGGCTTCTTCTCTTGCTCATATCAAGCTATCTCCCTGTTCTAACATTCTGACAAAAGACTGGCCTATCTCAGGGTCAGATCCTGAAGTGAGGACCTTGAGAGACTGCATTAGTCCATTTTCACACTGCTATGAAAAGTGCCTGAAACTGGGTAACTTATGAAGAAAAGAGGTTTAATTGTCTCACAGTTCTGCAGGCTGTACAGAAAGAATGGCTGAGAGACCTCAGGAAACATACAATCATGGTGAAAGGCAAAAGGTAGGTAAGCACATCTCACCAGGTTGGAGTAGGAGAGAGAGAAAAAGCAAAAGGGAAGTGCTGCACATTTTTACAGAACAAGATCTCATGAGAGCTCACTCATTATCATGAGAACAGCAAGGGGAAAATCTCTCCCATGATTCAATTACTGCTCACAAGGTTCCTCCCCCACCATTGTGAATTACAATTTTACATGAGATTTGAGTAGGGACATAGAGCCAAACAATATCACTCCATTCCTGTCTTCTGCCAAATCTCATGTTCTTCTCACATTTCAAAACACAATCATGCTTTCCCAATGTCCTCCACACTCTTAAGTCATTCCAGCATTAATGCAAAAGTCCAAGTCCAAAGCCTCAACTGAGACAAGGCAAGTTCCCTCACCTATGAACCTGTAAAATAAAACAAACAAACAAACAAACAAAAAAACACAGTTTGTTAATTCCAAAATACAATGTGGTGTATACAGGCATTGAGTAAATGCTTCCATTCCCAAAGGGAGAAATTGGACGAAACAAAGGACTACATGCCCCATGCAAGTCTAAAACCCTAGAGGGCAGTCATTATATCTTGAAGTTACAAAATATTCTTCTTTGACTCCATGTCTCACATCCAGGCATGCTGATGCAAGGGTTGGGCTCCCAAGGCCTTGGGCAGTCCCACTCGTGGGACTCTGCAGGGTTCAGCCCCTGCAGCTGCTTTCACAGGCAGGTGTTGAGTGACTGTGGCTCTTCCTGGGGGATGGTGCAAGTTGTCATTGGATGTACCATTCTAGGGACTCAAGGATGGTGGCCATCTACTCGCAGCTCCACTAGACAGTGTCCCAGTGGGGACTCTGTGTGAGGTCTCCAAACCCACATTTCTCCCATGCAGTGCTCTAGTAGATGTTCTCCATGAGGGCTCTGCCCCTGCAGCAGACTTCTGCCTGGTCATCCAGGCATTTTTATACATCCTCCAAAATCTAGGCAGAGGCTCTCAAGCCTCAGTTCTTGCCTTTTGTGCACCTACACACCACATGGAAGCTACTAAACCTTGGGGCTTTCACCCTCTCATGGCCCAAACAGTACCTTGGCCCCTTTTAGCCATGGGTAGAGCCATGAGTAGCTGGGACACAGGGCATCATGTCCTAAGGCTGCACAGAGCAGCAGGGCCCTAGGCCTGGTTCACAAAACCATTTTTCCTCCTAGGCCTACAGGCCTATAATTAGAGGGGCTGCTGTGAAGGTCTCTGAAATGCCCTGGAAGCATTTCCTCCATTGTCTCGGTTATTAACTTTTGTCTTCTCTTTACTTATGAAAATTTCTGCAGCCTTGAATTCCTCTTCAGAAAACTGGTTTTTCTTTTGTACTGTAGGGTCAGGCTGCAAATTTTCCAAACTTTTTATGCTCTGCTTCTCTTTCAGATATAAGTTCCAATTTCAGGTCATTTCTTTCCTTATGCAAATGAGTTTAGGCTTTTAGAATCAGCCAGATCACATTTTGAATGTTTTGCTGCTTAGAAATTTCTTAACTGACTTTTTCTAAATTAACTCTCTCAAGTTCAAAATTCCACAGATCTCTAGAACAGGGGCATAATGCCAACAGTCTCTTTGCTAAAGCATAGCAAGAGTGACCTTTATTCCAGTTCCCAGTAAGTTGCTCATCTTCAACGGAGACCACCTCAACCTGGACTTCACTGTCCATATCACTATCAGAATTTTGGTCACAACCATCCAATAAGTCTCTAGGAAGCTCCAAACTTACTTCATCTTCCTGTCTTCTTCTGATTCCTCCATACTGTTCCAACCTCTGCTCATTACCCAGTTCCAAAGTTGCTTCCACATTTTCGGCCATCTTTATATTAATGCTCACTTCTCCAGTACCAATTTTCTGTATCAGTCCATTGTCACACTGCTATAAATAACTAGCTAATACTATGTCATTTATGAAGAAAATAAGCTTAATTGACTCACAGTTCTTCAGGCTGTACAGGAAGCATGGCAGAAAGGACTCAAGAAACATACAATCATGGCGGAAGGCAAAGAGGAAGCCAGCACATATGACCATGGTGGAGCAGGAGCGAGCAAAGGGTGAAGTGCTACACACGTTTTAACAATGAGATCTCATGAGAACTCACTCACTGTTACAAGAAAAGCAAGGGGGAAATCTGCCCCCATGATCCAATCACCTCCTACCAGGCCCCTTCCCCAACACTCAGAATTACAATTCAAAATGAGATTTGGGTGAGGACACAAAGCCAAACCATATTAGTGACCCTCCCAGCTGAGTAAAATGGCTCTTTGGACTTAAATAGGAAAAATCTGTTTCTACCTGCTAGCTCTTTATTGCAATGAGGGAATCCAACTATTGATTAAGGACCACTTAACAAGATCATTTTATTTGTGGCCTTTAATTTTCTGCAAAGCAACATAGTTATAATTTTTAATCGACACTACCTCTCATCATTAATGTCAAAGAGATCATAATTTGATTAGATTAAATGTATACAATTGAAGAGGGAAAAGTGTATTAGTCCATTGCTGATGAAGACGTATGAGAGACTGGACAATTTACAAAAGAAAGAGGATGTTTGGACTTACAGTTCCACATGGCTGGGGAGGCCTCACGATCATGGCGGAAGGCAAGGAGAAGCAAGTTACATGTAAGTGGATGGCAGCAGGCAAAAAAAGAGCTTGTGCAGGGCAACTCCCATTTTTAAACCCATCAGATCTCAAGGGACCCATTCACTATCATAAGAATAGCAAAGGAAAGACCTACCGCCATGACTTAATCATCTCCCACTGGGTCCTCCCACAACATGTGGGAATTATGGGAGCTATGAGATGAGACTTGGCCAAACCATATCAAAAACTACGTCAAGCAAGTCTACTATGTGGCTTCTATTAAAGGAAATAAATGGGATAAATATAAATTACTTTGAAAAGTTAATGAGATTTTCTATGAGATAATGCCATGCTCTATACATATATCTATATATACACACATATACATACATACATATAAATATATTTACATATATATACACACACATATATACGTGTATATATATGGTATTTTGGGTTAAATAAAATATAACATCCAGTTTGTAAACGTCAAAAATAGATATTCACGTGAATGTTTTTATCAGCTTCATTAATAACCATCAAAATATAAAACACCAAAAACTGATATCAAAATTTTGAAACTAACTTCTACCCCCAAAAGATGAAAATATTCAAATAATGTTAATAAAAGCACCAATGTAATAGAGCTGAACTTAAACTCAAAGTACAGAAAAATCATAATCAGAATTTTTAATATTAATAAAAATAAAAATATTAAGCACATGAGACTAATAGACAGAAATGCAGTAAAATGAAATAATAAAGAAAACAACAGAAATGTACTAGACATTTGTATCTTAGAATAAAAATACAATGAAATAAAGCAATATATAAGATCATTTTTTAAAAGTTTGAGAATTTTTTCAAAGTTTTACCTAACATAATAGAGAAAATAAGGAAAAGTCATAAATACACAAAACAAGATATTTTAGGGTAACTAACAGACAAATAGCCAATTAATATTCAAAAAGCATCTGAGCAACCTTGTACCTTTTTGTACTATTTTGCTCTCAACCCTATGTAAATAAAATACATTTTAAAACAAAAAAAAAAGTAGAAAATTTTAATTTATGAAAACTGACCCCAAAATAGACCATCCAGAAAAAATTACATCCATAGTAGGTGGAAAGATGTGAGTTTTAAAGGAATTATCTCTTTCTGAAGCCATAAGTTAATAAATGATTAATCTACTTTTTGAACAACAGATAACTACGTTACTATTAAAATATTGTATATACTGAAATCAGAAAACAAAATCCCCAATTTTTGGAAACTTTTAGTGAAGTGAGATTATATTAATCTCACACCTGAAAAAGATTTTTTAAAAAAGAAAGAACAATTTTAATTAAGATTGATGCAAAGGTCATAATGAATTCAGAATCCACCATACATTATCTACACATGGTAGATAAAATTACCCACCTCTTGCTCCCCAAAAATGGAATTCTAGTTTATCATTACAATATGTATTCTGTATATTAAGCATTAATTAATTTCTTAATTCTTGTACACTTAAGTAATACAATTATGTTGATGCTAAAAAGAATATCAAAAAGTCAGAACTCAACTTGGGAAAAAATAAAAATTAATAACAGCTTTAACCAAACAAACTTTGTAACTCTATAATGTTCTAATAGCATCATCTGGCCTAACAGGAATATAATAGAAGCAGTTCATCTATAGACAGAAAAAAGTAACAATATTTTAATAGAAGGAAATCATAGCTAAAACAATCTGAAATTCATAGTATCATTATTTTCAGATTGCAGATGATACAATTGTATGCCTAGGAAAACATAGTAATTAAATAATGATTACTAAAGTCAATTAGAGGATTTTTAAGATATGATAGTGAATAAAATTAAATGAATTAATAGCATTTGTTTAAATATAAGTGAGTTAAAATGTAATACAAGAGAAGACTTCATTTAAAATAGCACCCATTCTTAGGTGCAATGTTTTCAAACATTTCCCCATTCAAGATGATGTTGGCTGTGGGTTTGTCATAGATGACCCTTATTATTTTGAGATCTGTTCCTCCCATCCCTAGTTTGTTACCATGAAGGATGTTGAATTTTATCAAATGCTTTCTTTCTACATATATTAAGATTATCATACAGTTTTTGTTTTTAATTCTGTTTATATGGTGAATCACATGTATTGATTTAGGTATGTCAAACCATCATTGCATTCCTGGAATAAAACCCATGTGACTGCTGTATATTATATTTGATTTGTTGTTAAATTTGGTTTGCTAGCATTTTGTTGAGAATTTTTGCATCATCTTCATTAGTGACATTAGTCTGTAGTTTTCTTTTTACGTTGCGTTTTTTTTTTGGGGGGGGGGGGCTTTGGTAACATTTTATTGGATAATGGCTTTGTAGAATGAGTTAGGGAAGATTCCCTCCTCCTAGACATTTTGGAACATTTTCAGTAGTATTGGAACCAGTTATTCTTTCTCTGGTATATTTTTACTGTTAAACCATCTGGTGTTGGCTTTTTTGTTGTTGTTCTTTTTGGGAGTTGTTGTTGTTGTTTTTTTATTATTATTATTACTGATTCAGTTTTACCACTCATTGTCAGTCTTTTCAGGATTTCTATTTCTTCCTTGTTCAATCTTGGGAAGTTTGTATGTTTCCAGGAATTAATCAATTTCCTCTGAATTTTCTAGTTTGCAATGTGGAAACTAGAAAATGTTCATAGAAGTCTCAAGGTGGAAATATTCATAGTTGTCTCAGAGGTTCTTTTGTATTTGTGTGGAATCATTTGTAATGTCTCCTTTTTCATTTCTAATTGTGCTTATTTGAATCTTCTCTTCGTTCTTGGATAGTCTAACTAGCAGTATATCAAATTTCTTTATCTTTCCAAAAAACCAACTCTCATTTAGTTGATCCTTTGTATTTTATTTTTTGGTCTTAATTTCATTTATTTCTGTTCTGATCTTTGCCATTTCTTTTTTTCTGCTAATTTTGAGTTTTCTTTGTTCTTGTCTTGTAGTTCCTTAAGGTACAACACTAAGTTGATATTTTATGATCTTTCTATCTTTTTTATGTAGGCATTGAATGCTATACAGTTCCCTCTTAGTACTGCTTTTGCTATATCCCAGAAGTTGTGGTATGTTGTGTCTTCATTTTCATTCATTTTAAAATGTTTTTATTTCTATCTTAGTTTCATTATTGACACACAGATCATTCAGGAGTACGTTGTTCAATTTCCATGTATTTGTATAGCTTTGAGAATTACTCTTGGAATTGACTTCTAATTTTATTCCACTGAGGTCCAAGAACATACTTGGTATATTTTTTATTTTGAAAAAATTATTGAGAATTGTTTTGTTGCGTATAGTCTATCTTGGAGAATGTATGTTTTCTGGTTGTTGAGTAGAATATTCTGTAAATGTCTGTTAGGTCCATTTGTTCTAAGGTCTAATTTTAGTCTAGTGTTTCTCTGTTGATTTTCTGTCTCAATCAGTGTAGTGCTGTAAGTAGAATGTGGAAGTGTCCTACTATTATTGTATTTCTGTCTATTTTTTTAACTTCAAATTATATTTCAGGACTATAGTAGTCAAAATAGCATGGTACTGACATAAAAGTAGACACACAGATCAAAAGAACAGAATCAAAAAGTCATAAGATCTTTGAAAGATCAGCCAACTGATCTTTGAAACTTTGACAAAAACATACATTGGGGAAATGAGATCACATTCAATAAATGGTGCTTGGAATATTGGATTGCCATATGCAGAAACATATGTCACCAGACCTCTGTCTCTCACCAGATACAAAAATTAACTCAAGATGAATTAAAGATTAAATGTAAAACCTGAAACTATATAAACACTAGAAGGAAACCTAAAATCAAAAACTCTTCGGGACATTGGCCTTGACAAAGAAGCCATGAATAAGGTTACAAAAGCAAATGCAATAAAGACAAATAGACAAATGAGACTTAAATAAACTATATATATATATATATATATATATATATATATATATATATATAATTTGCAAGGCAAAAGAATAATCAACAAAGTGATCAGACAATCTGAAGAATGAAAGGACATATTTGCAAATAGTGCATCTTACAAAAGACTAATATTCAGACTCCACAAGGAATTCAGCCATTGAACAAGCAAAAAACAAATAATTAATTTTAAAAAGTGGACAAATACCATGAACAGACATTTTTCCAAAGAAGACATACAAATCACCCACAAATATATTTTAAAAATTCTCAACATCACTACTTATCACGGAAATGCAAATTAAAATCACTAAAAATGACTACTATGATTTTTTTTTTAATGAGATGTTGGTAAGGATGCAGGAAAAAACCAATACTGCTTCCTGTAGCAATTTTACTAATTTACATTCCCAGTAAATTACTAAAATCACTACAGGAAACAGTATGAAGCTTTCTCCAAGAACTGAAAATGGAAGCAACAGTAGATCCAGCAAACCCACTACTGGGTATCTACCCAATGGGAAAGAAAGAAACATACCAAAAGTATAACCTGCACTCATGCATTTATTGCAGCACTATTCACAAAAGCAAAGATGTGGACTCAACGTAAACGTTTATCTAGTGGATGATGATTGGACAGAAAATGTGGTACAGGCCGGGCGCAGTGGCTCAAGCCTGTAATCCCAGCACTTTGGGAGGCCAAGACGGGCGGATCACTAGGTCAGGAGATCGAGACCATCTTGGCTAAAACGGTGAAACCCCGTCTCTACTAAAAAAAAAAAAAAAAAAAAAAAAAAACTAGCCAGGCGAGGTGGCAGGCGCCTGTAGTCCCAGCTACTCGGGAGGCTGAGGCAGGAGAATGGCGTGAACCCGGGAGGCGGAGCATACAGTGAGCTGAGATCCGGCCACCGCACTCCAGCCTGGGCGACAGAGCAAGACTCCGTCTCAAAAAAAAAAAAAAAAAAAGAAAAGAAAATGTGGTACATATATATATCATATGGAATGCTACTTAGCCATAAAAAATGAATCGTTTTCTGCAGCAACATGATGGAACCAGAGGCCGTTATTTTAAGAGAAACAATTCAAAAACAGAATGTCAAAACATGTTCTCTTTTATAAGTGGGAAATAGTTTATAATCACGTACAATGAGAGTCAAATAATGGGCGTTGAAAACTTAGAAGCGTGGAACACAGGAGGGAGATGAGAAATGAGGAATTACTTAATGAATACAATGTACACTATTTGGGAAATGGCTCCACTGAAATTTCAGACTTTGCCAGTATGTAATATATCCATGTAACAAAACTGCACTTATAACCTTTGAATCTATAAGAAAATAGCATCAACACATAACATTTTTTGAAGTAAACTAAAAAATGTAGAAAAATATGAGTATCAAAAATATCTTGATGGATAAAAAATAAACTTGAAGACGTTAAAAAAGTTATACTCAGAAAACTCGTAATTAGAAACGTATCAATTCTATTTACCTTGCATACAATTACGATATTAAATCATAAAATTACTTAAAAGAATTAGGAAGTAAATCTTTAAAGTCTTGGAATAAGAAGGTGGTTTTTTAACTATGACATAAAATATAGAATATATAATTAGAACATTGATTAGATTATATTTCTAAAAATATTTCCTGCTAATAAACACATTTGAAAAGTCAAAAGGATATATAGAAGCTAGTAAATATATTTATTAGTGATTCAAAGAATAAGGATTAATCTTCCTATTATATAATGATCTCATAGAAAGTGAATTTAGAAATTTTAAAATTTTTATTTATTTTTTATTTTTTCATTTTTTTTTGAAACAAGAGTCTCACTCCATCACCCAGGCTGGAGTGCAGTGGTGCAATCTCAGTTCAATGCAACCTCCGCCTCCCAGGTTCAAGTGATTCTCCTGCCTCAGCCTCTCCAGTGGCTGGGATTGCGGACACGCACCACCACACCTGGCTAATGTGTGTTTTGTTTGTTTGTTTGTTTTTGTAGAGAAGGGGTTTCACTATGTTGGCCAAGCTGTTCTCAAACTCCTGACCTCAAGTGATCCGCCTGCCTCCGCCTCCCAAAATGCGGGATTATAGGCATGAGTCATCGCGCCTCGCCAAGTTTAGAATTATAACACCAAAGAAAAATAATTAGCAAAATTAATGAATTGAGTTTTGAGAGAAAAAAAGCCCTTAAATATATAAAAATATGTTCAACTCCACCTACGATAAGATAAATGAAAATTAAAAGTATAATGACATACCATTTCTTACTTTCAAACTAGTAAATATTCAAAATGTTGACAACACTCTATAGTAATATAGGTGTGGAATAATCTCTGTATCTTGATATTAAGTGAAAAGTTTGAACTGCAGAAATTCAATCACAAAGGTTAAGAAATTATAATACATAGTTATATTTACTGCTATAAAACATTTCTAAAAAACAATAAAATTGGTAACAGTTGTGTGGATGTTTTGGATGAGGATAACTTAATGAATGACATACTTCTTTTTTCCATAATTTTAAGTTTGAGCATCATGAACATATAATAATCAGGGAGATAATTTTTATTATAAGGAATTGATGGCCTACATAATCAAATTGTTTTTAAAAAATAAGTTAGCAAATTGAATCATCGGTGCTGGAAACTGTATCTTCCAGAACCTAAGTCAAATAAAAATATTATTTTGCAATACAAAAATATTATAACAAATAAATGAAAAAAATGAGTTACATATTTAGGGTTTCTACTATGCTCATGGTATGAGTACCTCACTGAGGTACCAGAAAAGATAGAGGAGGTAAAATTAACAAATAATAGATGCTCACATTTCTTGACTGAATAGCCACTTGGAGCTGCATATTGAAATGGTACAATGACTAGGGGTAATGAATAAGACACAAAATAAATACGTATGTATATATAATTTGAACTTAGAAGAGAGGGATTTTTAGTACCTTTTTATCAAAGAAAATTTACAAAATAAAGAAAAGCAGATATATTTTTGAACTGTATCGGGGAAACACACTTAAATAGCTTTATAAAAATGTGCAAATAGTAAGGTCTATAAACCAAAATTTCTACACCCAACAAATATAAATACATGTATATGTATATATAATATATACACATATGTTAGAGATATATACAAGGTACACTATATTATATATATCAAAAATACATTCTTTTTTTTTTTAAAAAAAAAAGACATTAGTGGTTAATACCAAGATTCAGTACTTGCATTAACTATTTGTCACACCTGTTGAAATTTTACAAAGACATACTCTATATAAAATAAACTTAGACAAAATACTCCCCCCAAAAGAGAAAATAAGTAGTATAAGAAACAGAATAAACTATGAACTAAGAAAATGCATGTGCAATTAAAATAACTGATAGTAATGATTACATACTGAATATCTGTTAACAAAGTATACTCAATAAAAAGAACAGCACAAAGAAATTCTTAGTAATAGCATGAAAATAATATTGCAAATGATTTAGAAACATGATCCCTGTGTTTGGATGGAGAGTAGCAGAAGGGATCTTA
This sequence comes from Macaca fascicularis, assembly GCF_037993035.2. NCBI lineage: Eukaryota > Metazoa > Chordata > Mammalia > Primates > Cercopithecidae > Macaca > Macaca fascicularis. The sequence continues at coordinate 59,610,359 of NC_088391.1, read as the reverse complement.
GTTACAGAAATTTGAAAACTATTGTTCAAATAAGAATATTGTGGTAATAACTGCAGTTGGTTCAAAGAATTAAACCAGAGTTCAAAAATTTAGAAAAATAATTTCTAGTGTTAAGAAGTACAATAAAGGATATACTCCAGGCATTGTGGAGCATCCCTGTAGTCTCAGCTACTTGGAAGGCTGAGTCAGGAGTCTTGCCTGTGCCCAGGAATTCAAGGCTGTAATGCCCTAAGATTAAGCCTGTTAATAGCCACTGCCCTCCAGCTTGGGCAACATATAAAGATCCCATCTTTTAAATATATGCATGTATACATATTTAATATGTATATTTATATATATTAATTTGTCACTGATATTTACGCATTAAAATATATGAAATAGTAAATTACTTTCTGTAATCAACTGTTTCATGGCAAACATTCTACATTTAGATTGAATAGAAATCTTTTACTAAGAGGGAATATATTACTATGACTCCTATATTAAAAAGCAAAACAATAATAATTGTGTTTGGCATACAATATCAAAAAATAAAAAGTAAACGGTATAATAGTAAACAAAATGTGGATAAGTATATAATGTATATGTACCAATATATAAAGTATTGTTGAAGTTGATTTCTAACACACACAAAGAAAAACAGGAAGAGATTCATCAAGGAGTTTGGGAGTGCAATATTTGTAGTAAAGGATACTCCCACATTCTGAAAATAACAACCGACATAAGTACTTTTATGACAATTACTTGGGATATATTTTTAAAAGGAGATTGATATCTCGTTCACCTACTAATTTCTGACTAAGGAGTGAATTTAATGAGCTGCACAATGTAGCCCTGGTTAGAACCACATGGGTGGAAGAAAATTAGAGCAGTCTTAAGGTTGGGGTGGGATTGGGAACGGCTTTTTCCCAGCAGTAAATGTCCTGCAATCTTACCACTTGGGAATAACAAAGACGTGTCTTTCCCTTTGCAAATAGTCTTGAGCCATTTTGGTAAGTCAGAGAGGAATTCACTGGGACAGAAGACACTAGCAGCAGATTCTAAAACTCCTTGTGGCAGAATTTGAGGTGGAGGAAGAGGTTCGTTTGGTGACAGATGCTCAACTTTAATTGTGTTACTTTGAAGCCCCACAGTCTTTCTTAATTAAAAATGCATGTGCCCACAAGAGAGCCAAAACTACCAGTGTTCAATACCCATAGTGAATAGAAGCCAAAGTAAACCAGAATATCAGTAATAACCAACCAAGAATTTCTACACCACGGAAAGTTTACTAAATCAATGTTTGCCTTGTTTTTGTTTAATCTTTTTCTCCTCCAAACTTTTCATGAGAACGGTAAAACCTAGAAAAAGAAATCAGGAGAAATTTCTGAATCAAAATATATTACTTATCTCTGCTCTAGAAGCCTGATATAAGTAAAAAGAGGGGTAAAAATGGAAATTATACCTCTTCTTCATTGCAAATTCCTAGAGATAGTATCTTTTCTTTGCATAGGGAATGAGAAAAAAGACATTAATATAATGACAAAGATGACCATTTAATTTTAAAATAGAAAACTAAAAGTGATAAAATTTGCCAGAAATTGTAGGGAACTACATGAGATTTTATACAGTATAAATTTAGCATTAATTAGAGAAAAAGTATCATATCCTATTTGCACTCTTGAGTTGAATCTAAACTTGCACTGGCACTGCCTATCGATAAATATAATGAAGATGATTCTGGAGTATGAAGCCTCAGGGGTGTATCTCCTTCAATCTTATGAGAAAGCAGTGACAGGAGAGGTAGCTGTTGTGCATTTGGGATAGGGGCTAAAATCTTGCTCTCCTCCAAGATATCCCTTTAAGATATCCAAAGATATCAATATGGTTGATCACAATCTCCCCAAATAAAAACCAAATTGTCTTTGGGTTAAACACAGCTGTATCAGTAAATATGGAAAACAAATGACTAAAACTTTAACAACCATGATTTGCAAAGTCTTTGTCTCTAAAATTTTAATCAGTCAGAGATACGTGCCTCATTCCAATTTTTACTAGAATGCCTTTTTTTTTTCTTCTGTATCTGGAGATAAAGCATCTCCAGATTTTTCAATTGAGGATTTAGCATTCAGTTGCAATGTGTTTATAATCTGTGTAACATTATACAATCTATTCTTATTCTCCAAATCCTCAGCTTGTACAATTTTAAAACAAGAATAATATATTGGAAAATTCTAAATTACTTTCATCTCTTTAATTCATTGAAATAGTATGTATAATTTTATAAAGAAGAAAACGGAGCAAATCATTTGTAAGACATTTTGACAAGCTCAAATAACTCTTTATAAAGTTAATATATTATACTTATATTTCAGCATTAAGATTTATAAGTCAAGAAACCCATTATTTTATCTGTTTGCATTCTTGCAAAGTACCAAATTATAGAGCACTCACAAAAGAGCTTAGTCACAGTTTCATCCTATCTGTGACCCAGAACATTACAACAGCTTGTGCAGCATAAAAGGGCAAAAAAGGATAAACATCCTTTGCAATTATATAACAATAAATGAACCATAGCTGATCAGCATTATGATGAGCTGTGTCCTGAGAGAATTTATTTAGTCAGTTAGTCATTGAGAAAAAGTGCACAGAATAAATCCATTGGGCATATGGGCAGCATGTGTTCAAGGACTCTCTGCAGCATTGAGATGACACATTATTATAAAATATAATGTATCATCTCTGCTATTATGATAATTCTTAGGAGAAAAAATAATTCTATGTTTTTATATACAGATATTTCCTGGGAATAAAACAACACAAAAAGGTGATGTGGAAAGCTTCTAAAGATATTTTTAACTGTGAAAAGTAGTGATTTATAATAAAACTTGATAGAGAATGGTATATAATATAAAAAGACTTTTTTGTCTTCAAGTTGCCAGATGCCTTATGGTTTCTTAGTATCATTTATTTTCTTTATTTCATACTTAAAGTTCATATTGACAATCTAAATTAGGTGTTTTCTTTTTCATACCTAAATTCCAGAATAATATCCATTACTAAATATATTAATTTATTTTTTTCAAGAATAGTTACTTAATAGTACAGCCAAGACTTCTTTGTGTATGGGTATCATCTATATTTTTCAAATATATTATCTTTTCTGAACATGTAAATATATAACTAATATAATCAACATTAATTAAATTAACCAATATATTGTTTTCAAAATAAATGGTTCCAGAAAAATTACTGAAATTTCCAAAGTTCCTTCCTCATTGACCAAGAAGAATGGAAGAAAGACTATGAATGTTCTTATATGTACTAGATTTTAGGAAAATCTAGCTTCTAAAAAAAAAAAAAACAAACGAAAAATAGCAACAAACCACAATGAAAACAAAAAAAAAATGATTTGTGAACCCAGATGTATCTTTTGATTCTATGTCATAAAGTCATCTGTTTGATAACAGAGATCAGGCAGGCAGTGATATTACATATTAGCAAATTGTGCTATGAAGAAGCCAGCTCATACCAGCTGACTAAAGCCAGTTGCTTAACACAGCTATGAATAAATTTATTCTACATTGTTTAGGTTAAAAACAAAGATACTACTACTTTACACTCATTACTTCCTAATTCTTCTGCTAAATTTTAATATTGTGTCTGGATTCAAAGTTATTTATGTCTATTCTAGTTTTGTAGTGAAAATACTATTTAATCAGTGGTAGCACGCATCTCTTCTAACTCCAAGAGATGTGAAGTTAGTAGCTTGAAATAGGTTCACATAAAAGTATTTGCACTATGAAAATGGACAAGTTGTACAAACCAGGGTAAAATGTATGATTTTGTTAATTTGCTTTTTTTTTTTTCAATTGACAAGGGCAGTTTTATTTTTGTTTCTTTCCAATTAGTGCATGTTTTATTTTTATCCTGGCTTATTGCATCAGTTAGAACTTCCAGTGTGATGTTGAAAAGGAATGGTGAGAGAAGATGTCCTTGCCTCAGTCCTGATCGTAGCAGAAAAGCTTTGAGTTTCTCATGAAGTATGATGTTAGCTGTACTACAAAAAAGACACATAGACCAACGTAACAGAATAGAAAATGTAGAAATAAGGCCACACACCTGCAACCATCAGATCTTTAATAAACCTGACAAAAACAAGCCATGGGGAAAGGACTCTCTGTTCAATAAATGGTGCTGGGATAACTGGATAGCCATATGCAGAACATTAAAACTGGACACTTCTTAAATAAAATATACAAAAAGGAATTAAAGACTTAAATGTAAAATGAAAAACTACAAAGCCCTGAAAAACAACGTATGCATTCTGGACGTAGAACTAAGCAAAGATTTCATGTTGAAGATGCCAAAAGCAAATGCAACAAAAGCAAAAGTTGACAAATGGGATCTAATTAAACTTAAGAGCTGTGCACAGCAAAATAAACTATTAATGGAGTAAATAGACAACCTAAAGAATGGGAAGAAATTTTCCATCTATGTATTTGACAAAGATCTAATATTCAGTATCTATAAGTAACTTAAATAAATTTACAAGAAACAAATAACCTTACTAAAAAAAAATGGGCAAAGGACATGAACAGATACTTTTCAAAAGAAGATATACATGTCACCAAGAAACATATAAATAAAAAAGTTCAATATCACTGATTATTAGAGAAATGCAAATCAAAATCACAATGAGATACCATCTCACATCAGTCAAAATGGCTATTATTAAGAAGTCAAAAATCACTGATCCTGTCAAGGTTGTGGAGAAAAGGGAACACTTATCCACTGTTGATCGGAATATAAATTAGTTCAACCATTGTTGAAAACAACGGTGCAATAGCTCAAACAGCTAAAAAGAAAACTACCATTTGACCCAGTAAATCAATTACTGGGTATATATACAAAGGGATATAAATTATTCTACCATAAAGACATAAGTCATTCCACTGTAAAGACACCTATATGTTCTTTCTAGGACTATTCACAATAGAAAAATAAATAAATCAACTTAAATATCCATTAATAACTGATTGAATTAAGACAATGTGATACATATACACCATGGAATACTACATAGAATGATGTATTGGTCCATTTTTAAATACTGCTATAAATAAATATCTGAGACTGAATAATTTATAAATAAAAGGTTTAATGGACTCACAGTTCCACATGACTAGGGAGGTCTGACAATCATGACAGAAGGTGAAGTAGGAGCAAAGGCACATCTTACATGGTGGCAGGCAAGACAGCATGTTCAGGGTAACTGTGCTTTATAAAACCATTAGATCTCTTAAGACTTGTTCACCATCATGAGAACCGCACAGGAAAGACCTGCTCTCATGATTCAGTTACCTACCACTAGGCCCCTCCCATGACGTGGGAATTCTGGAAGCTACAATTCAAGATGGGAATAGGGTGAGGATACAGCCAAACCATATCATTTTGCCCTGGCCCCTCCCAAATCTCATGTTCTCACATTTTAAAACCAATCATGCCTTCCCAGTAGTCCCCCAAAGTCTTAACTCATATCAGCATCAATTCAAAAGTCCATAGTCCAAAGCCTCACCTGAGACAAGCAAGTACCTTCCACCTATGAGCCTGGAAAATCAAAATCCAAGTTAGTTAGTTCCTAGATACAATGGGGGTATAGGAATTAGGTAAATATGCCTGTTTTGAATGGGAGACATTGTCCAAAACAATGGGGCTACAGGCCCCATGTCAATCCAAAATCCAGTGGCACAGTCAAGCTAATGTTCCAAAATGATCTCCTTTAGCTCCATGTCTCGCATCCAGGTAACCCTGATGTAAGAGATGGGTTCCCATGGCCTTGGGCAGCTTTGCCCGTTTCTTTGCAGAGTATAACCCCACTCCTGGCTGCTTTCACAGGCTGGTGTTGAGTGTCTGTGACTTTCCCAGGTTCACGGTGCAAGCTGTCAGTGTGTATCTACCATTCTGGGGTCTGGAGGATGATGACAGCTTCTCACAGCTTCAGTAAGCAGTGCCCCAGTAGGGACTCTGTCTGGGGCCTCCTATCCTACTTTTCCCTAGCAGAGGTTCTCTCTATGAGGATGAGGTCTCTGCCCCTGCAGCCATCTCTGCCTGAACATCCAGGCATTTCAATACATCCTCTGAAATTTAGGCAGAAGTTCCCAAACTTCAATTATTGACTTCTGTGCACCTGCAGGCCCAAAACCACATGTAAGCCACCAAGGCTTGGGGCTTGCACCCACTGAAGCAATGGCCTGATCTCTACATTAGCCCATTTTTGCCATGGCTGGCATACGGGGCATCAGGTATCAAGACTGCACGAAACAGCAAGGTCTAGGGCCCAGCACAGGAAACAACTTTTTCCTCCTAGGCCTCCCAGCTTATGATGGGAGGGACTGCCATGAAGACTTCTGACATGCCCTGGAGACATTTTCCCCATTGTCTTGGTGATTAACATTTGACTCCTTGTTACTTATGCAAATTTCTGCATAAGTTTGACTTTCTCCTCAGAAAATGGGTTTTTCTTTTCTACAGCATCATCAGGCTGCAAATTTTCCAAACTATTTTTTCTGCTTACTTTTTAAACATACTTTCCAATTCCAAAGTGTATTTTTGTTAATGAATAAAAATGAATGATTTTAAGAGCCGCCAAGTCACCTGTTGAACATTTTGCTGCTTGGAAATTTTCTCCACCAGATGCCCTTAATCATCTCTCTCAAGTTCAAAGGTCCACAGATCTCTAGGGCAGGGGCAAAATGCTACCAATCTCTTTGCTAAAGCATAGCAAGAATCATCTTTATTCCAGTTCCCAGTAAGTTCCTCATCTTCATCTGAGACCACCTTAGCAAGACTTTATGGTCAAAACCATTCAACAAGCCTCCAGAAAGTTCCAAACTTTCCCACACCTTCCTGTCTTCTTCTGAGCCTTCCAAACTGTTCCAACCTCTGCCTGTCACCCAGTTCCAAAGTCACTTCCACATTTTTGGGGATGATAATAGCACTGCCCAACTCTACCTGTACCAATTTATTGTATTATTTCATTTTCATACTGCTATGAACAAATATGAGAATGAGTAATTTATAAAGAAAAAGAGCTTTAATGAACGCACAGTTCCATATGGCTGGGGAGGCCTCACCATCATGGCAGGAGGCAAAGGAGGAGCAAAGGCATGTCTTACACAGCAGCAGGCAAGAGAACATGTGCAGGGGAACGGCCCTTTATAAAACCATCAGATCTCATGAGACTTATGCACTGTCATGAGGACAGCATAGGAAAACCCACCCCCATGATTCAATTACCTCCCACCAGGTCCCTCCTATGACACATGGAGATTATGCAAGTTACAATTCAAGATTTTGATGAGGAGACAGCCAAACAGTATCAAAAGGGATCATGTCTTTTGTGAGAACATGTTTATAGCTGGAGGTCATTATCTTTAGCAAACTACATCAGGAACAGAAAACCAAATGCCACATGTTCTCACTTGTAAGTAGGAGCTAGATAATGAGAACACATGGACATAAAGAGCCCAACAACAGATACTGGATCCTACTTGAGAGTTGAGGGCTGGAAGAGGGAGAGGATCAGAAAAAAATAACTATTGGGTACTAAGTTTAGTTCACGCATGATGAAATAATCTCAACAACAAATCCCCATGCCGTAAGTTTTCCTACATAACAAACACAAAAATAATATAATACAATGAAAAAAAAGTTTTGAAATTGGGTAATATGAGTCTTCCAATATTGTTCTTTGTTTTGAAGATTATTCTTTTTTTTGAAGAGAGTTTTGATTATTTTGGGTCCTTTTAAATTTCACATACATGTTATAATCACCTTATCAATGTATATACAAAGCATGTTGGTTTTTTAATTTTAGTTTCATTTCTTTATGTTTTTGAGACCAGGTTATGAGACTGGCTAATGTGTGTATGTTTGGTAGAGATGGGGTTTCCCCATGTTGCCTAGGCTGGTTTGGAACTTCTGGCCTCCTGTGATCCACCCTCCTCAGCCTCCCAACATGCTGGCACTACAATCGTGAGCCCTTGTGCCCAGCCCTTGCTGGGATTTTGATTGAGATTTTATTGAATCTAGACTGATATGGCAGGTGTGGAGGGAATGAATTGAATGCTTTGCTGTATCTAGCATTGCCTCATTCGTTGAGGTTTTGCCAGTTTTCTAGATGTAAAATTCATTGAGGTTTTGCCAATTTTCCAGATGTAAAAAGTAATTGAAAATTTTTAGTTTGTTGTATCAATAGCTATTACATTATGATTACCACAAAACATCCATTATTGGAAAACTATTATCTTTTTCAATAAAAAGGTTACGTCTTTGACTCACATGAATTTCTGTTATGTTACCACTATTTTATGTTACTCATTAATAACAAAAAATAACCAAATTTCAGGTAAAAACTATTTTAATCAGTCAATTGCTTCTATAGATACAAAAACCTGGCAAAACGCTTTAAGAGTTTTATGCGATAATTGATTCACTATTAGGGATTTATCATAAAGAGGTTTATATAGTTTATTGTTATTTGTAAATGTGTGCTATACTTCCTTTACATCAGTAAAATTTATAATCAACTTATGTATATACACATATACTTACATTATTTTTCCGGAGAACTGGTTGTTAAACATGTATCATCAACCATTGCATAAATTTAAAAAATGAGGTAACACAGAGAAATACTACACTGAAAAACAAACAAACAAACAAACAAACAAACAAAAAACAGAGAAAATGAAGAAAACGAAAGATGCAAAAATTTTCAGGAAATTCTTTTTTTTTCCATTTTTTAAAACTTTTATTTTAATTTCAAGGCTGTAAGTGCAGGTTTGTTACACAGGTAAACTTGTGTCATGGGGTTTGTTGTGCAGTTTATTTCATTACCCAAATATTAGGCCTAGTACTCATTACTTACTTTTCCCAATGCTCTCCATCCTCCCACCCTCCACCGTTTCAAAGGCCCCAGTGTGGGTTGTTTTCCTATATGTGTCCACTTGTTCTCATTATTTAACTCCCACTTATAAGTGAGAACATGCAGTATTTGGTTTTCTGTCTCTGCATTAGTTTGCTAAGAATAATGGCCTACAGCTCCATCCATGTCCCTACAAAGGACATGCTCTCATTCTTTCATTATGGGTACATAGTACTCCATGGCATATATGTACCATATTTTCTTCATGCAGTCTATCTTTGATTGTGATTTAGGTGGATTCCATGTCTTTGCTACTGTGGATAGTGCTTCAGTGAACACATGTGTGCATGTGTCACTATAATAGAAGGATTTTTATTTCTTTGGGCACATACCCAGTAATGGGATTGCTGGGTCAAATGGTGATTCTGTCTTTAGGTCTTTGAGGAAACACCACACTGCCTTCCAAAGTAGCTGAACTAATTTACACTCCCACCAACAGTAGATAAGCATTCCTTTTTCTCCACAAGTTGCCAGCATCTATTACTTTTTGACTTTTTAATACAAGCCATTTTGACTGATGTGAGATGGTATCTCACTGTGGTTTTGATTTGCATTTCTCTAATGATCAGTGATATTAAGCTTTTTTTCATATGATTGTTGACCACATGTATGCCTTCTTTTGAAAAGTATCTGTTTACATCCAACCAAATCCAAATGCCTGTCAATGATTGACTGGATAAAGAAAATGTGGTACATATACACCATGGAATACTATGCAGCCATAAAAAGGAATGAGATAATATCTTTTGCAGGGTCATGGATGTAGCTGGAAGCCATCATCCTCAGCAAAGTAACACAGAAACAGAAAATCAAGCACCACATGTTCTCACTCATAAGTGTGAGGTGAATATTGGGAACACATGGACACAGAGAGGAGAACAACACACACCGGGGGTAGTGGGAAAAGGGGAGGGAACTTAGAGGACAGGTCAATAGTTGCAGCAAACCACCATGGAACATGTACACCTACTTAGCAAACCTGCACTTTCTGCACATGTATCCCATTTTTTTTAGAAGAAATAAAGAAAAACAAAAATTAAAAAAAGAAAATAACAATAAGCCTTTCAGACGACCACTGAGTTATTTCTAAATAGTTAAAATATAAATAAATAAATAAATAAATAAATAAATAAATAGGGAAAAAAGTGTCTGTTTATGTCCTTTGCCCACTTTTTTATGGGGTTGTCTTTATTTATTTTGATAAATTTGTTTAAATTTCTTATAGATGCTGGATATTAGACCTTTGTCAGATGCATAGTTGGCAACACTTTTCTCCTATTCTTTAAGTTGTCTGTTTACTCCATTCATAGTTTATTTTGCTGTGCAGAATCTCTTTACCTCAATTAGATCCTATTTGACAATTTTGCTTTTGTTACAATTGCCTTTGGTGTCTTCGCCCTGAATTCTTTTCCTGTACTGATGTTCTGAATGCTATTGCCTAGGTTGTCCTCTAGAGTTTATATAGTTTTGGGTTTTACATTTAAGATTATAATCCATCTTGAGTTAATTTTTGTATATGATTTAAGAAAGGGGTCCAGTTTTAACCTTCTGCATGTATCTAGCCAGCTATCTCAGCACAATTTACTGAGTAGGGAATCCTTTTCCCATTGTTTGATTTTGTCAGGTTTGTCAAAGATCAGCTGGTTGTATATGTGTGGTTTTATTTCTGGATTCTCTATTCTGTTCTACTGGTCTATGTGTCTGTTTTTGTGCTAGTACTGTGCTGTTTTGGTTACTGTAGCTCTGTAGTATACTTTGAAGTTGGGTAGAGTGATGTCTCTTTGTTCTTTTTGTTTAGGATTCCCTTGGCTATTCAGTCTCTTTTTTTTTTTTTTTTAATTTCATACGAATTTTAAAACAGTTTTCTGTAGTTTAGTGAAGAATGTGTAAACTTACATGGAAATTAAAATGGCATGCTTCTGAATAGTACATGGGTCAGAGAATTCGCAAGAGAAATTGAAATGTTTTGAACTAAGTGAAAATAAAAATACAACTTATTTCAGTGTCTGGGATGCAGTGAAAGAAGTGATTAGAGAGAAATTTACAGCAATAACGTAAGTTTCCACCTTAGGAAACTAGAGAAAAAAGCTATTTAAGCCTAAAATGAAGAAAATAAATAAAAATTAGCGCAGAAATTAAATTAAAACCAAGAAATTAAATATGTTCTTTGAAATGATCAATTATTTTAATTAACATCTATCCAATTGAATTTTTTTAACCTATATTCTAGTTCTGTAGGTTTTTCTTCCTTTATATTTCTCGTATGTTCATGCCTATTGTTCATCTTTTTATACTAGATTTTCACTTATGTGTAGTTGCTTTAATTTTTTTGTCTTTTTCAACATTTGGGTCATTACTGACTCTGGTTTTATCAACTCTATTTTTGATACTGTATGGTTCTTTCCTGCTTTTTAAATTTGTCTTGTACTTTTACTTAATATAACACATCATATTTAGAATACCAGAGACTGAAGTAAATTATATTTACCCCTAGAAATGCACCTGCTCAATTTGTTGCTGTTTTTTGTTTGTTTTGCTGTTAACATGAATGTTTGATTCTTTTTCATCAGGAGTTGAGCTGGGTTTCCGTCTTGTTGCTATGGTTACATCCAGTGCATAACAGCTTGCATTTTCCTATGCAGTATCTTTACATCAGGTAGTGGCTGAGGCACCAGAGGGTTTTTTTCTCAATGTTCTTGATTCATTCTTCGTTACTGGCATTAACCCTCTGATCCTGACAAAGAGATATTCTCTCTCCACACTCAGCCCTTCCCTAGTGTTCTTCTGTTATTGCTTTTGATTAATTTTATCTAAGATGTTGGAGGATCAATAATTGTTTTGTATTTTCCTGCTTCAATATTAGGCTTAAGTGGGCCATGTTTGCTTGGTTCTCTAAGGCGTGCCCTTTTAAGTATCTTTTCTGTTATCCCCTAACAGAAAAAGATGCTAAGCATCTCAACAACTTAGTTAGGGGATAGAGTTCTCTTAGTCTCATTTAGTGGTAGACCTTTTCTGATAGTATCTAGAAAATTAGGTTGGTGCAAAAGTAATTGCAGTTTAGAATGTTGGATTTAGAATATTGTTTTCCCTTTCCCTATACAGCAGAAATGTTATTATCATTTCCTTTACTCCCAGACAGATTTTGACCTGTCTCATGGATGGAGAGTTTTCCTGTTTCTCCTCCAGTAGCTTACAGTTTTTGTTTATCATCTCCCTGATGCTGAACATTCTCATGAAAAGCTGAGAATGACTGCAAATTCCATTTATGTCTGCAACTCTCAGAGTTTCTATATATACATGCTAGCTATACTCACCTTTTAGCAATTTGTTATATAAAATTTAGCCAAATTCTTAGAGTTTATTACCTACTTGCGTGGTGTCCATGTCCCTTCCTTCTCTTCACTGACACAGGGTGTGCCAGTGATTACATCCTCTCTTCTCTTAACATGCATTATTTTAGATATCGAGCTGCTTGTTTGTGTAGCAACCTGAGCTCTCTCTGATAGATTCAAGAAAAGTTATGATTTATGAAAAAGAGTTATGAATGTCACTTAGCAAAATAAAGGTTCTGGAGTTAACCAGGCCTTATCCTTCTTAGATACCAGTTTGATATCCCTTGGTAATATTCATTTTATTCATATATCTATATAAAATGAAATTACTCACCAAATTCTAAAAAATATCTTTCTAATTAATGTTCTACTTTTAGTTTATCTTTCCTAGTAATGTTTTAGTGAATCTTTAAATTGAAGTCTAGTTTACCAGCCCCATATTAAACTTTATAATTCCTGCTAACTCAAAACTAATAATCATTTTGATAATGACACAAAATTCTACTTTGGAAAATTTTAATATTTTAATATTGTTAATAATCTCAGACTAGAAAATACAGGAATCATTGAATAAAGCATACTTTAAAAAAATTTTACATCTATAAATCTTAAAGGGAATAAACTGTGGCTTGAAAAAGTGGAATGCTTATGGTCTTATGGAAGTTTCAGAAAATGTATTATATAACTAGTTACTTTTCTTCCAAAAAATATGGCACACTTTCCCTACATGTGAATGTACATAAACCATCCTATGGGAATGGGTAATGTTTTATTTTGTTTTATTAATTTAGCCCCAAATACATATAATCTGTTAGATTTTATGTCAGTACAACTGCTTTCTTCAAATTCTGTTACTGAAGACAGATTTTTAATCCTATGTATGCACCTGGAAGAGAAAGTTCAAGAAAACAATGTACTCAGAAAACAGAAATTCTCCACATGGCCCAGGACAGCATGACCTAAACCATTTCCAACTTTATGTTTTCTTTTCCTGGGATTGTGTTCCATTCCATTGAGACTTTCTGGTGTTTGGGGGTGTATAAATTTAAGGGTTACAGGGGCAATTTTTTTACATGAATATATTGTGTAGCGGTGGAATCTTGGATTTTTGTACATCTGTCACCTGAATGCTGTACATTGTACCCACTAAGTAATTTACCACCACCCATCACTCTTCTGCCCCCTACCTTTTGGAGTCTCCAGGATCTGTCATTCCATGTTCTATGTCCATGTGCATACCTTAGCTTTACCTTCCACTTGTAAATGAGAACATTCAGTATTTGACTTCCTGAGTTGTTTCACTTAAGATAATGACCTCCAGTTCCTGTTGCTACAAAAGAAATGAGTTCATCCTTTTATGTGGCTGAATAATATTTCAATATGTACCATATTTTCTTTATCCAATTATCTATTGATGTACACTTAAGGCTGATTTCATATTTTTGCTGTTGTAAATAGTTCTGTGATAAACATATAAAAGTAGATATCTTGTTGATATAATTATTTATTTTGCTTTGGTTAGATACCCAGTAATGGTACTGCTGGATCGAATGGTAGTTCTATATTTCATTCTTGGAGAAAGCTCCATACTATTTTTCACAGAGACTGTACTAATTTACACTCCCACCAACAATGTGTAAGTGTTCTCTTTTCTTTGCATCTTTGCCAACATTTGTTGTTTTTGACTTTTTAGTAATAGCCATTCTGACTAGTGTAAGATGACATTCATGATGTTGAATACTTTTTTTCATATACTTGTTGGCCATTTCTGTGTTGTCTTTTGAAAAGTATCTATTCATGTGCTTTGCCCATCTTTTTTATTGAGGCTATTTGCTTGTTTTTGTTGTTGAGTTCTTTGAGTTCCTTAATCAGAATTAGCACATTGGACTTCTTCTGGTTTTCCATCAGGACAGTGCTCCAGTCCTCTTATGCTCCAGGCGTTTGTTGAAAAAGATGAAAATAATATAAAGAACAGCATTTAATCAGGAGATAATACTGTAAATGTTTATATGTCTCCCTTTTCTTCATGGTCATGGCCCAAATATGTTTTATTTTCAGGGTAGAGGAAGAGTAGGTAATCTTGAGCTTTTGCTAGGAGTTAAATCTAACATATAAACCTACAGAAAAAAAATGAAGCAGGAAAAGATATTTTAATACAATGGGATAGAATGATGGGGAATTGCATTTCTACTTCTATGAAGCCAAAACTGAGAGTCCTTATATAAAATCAATGTAAATGCTGTTCTAAAATGATATGGGGGAAAACATAAATGGGATACTCATTGTAAAATAATTTTACCTTTAATGTATTCCAAGGATTTCTTCAAAATCTGATTTTGAAATAGTTTTTACTATCATTTTAAAATTAACTATTTACCCAAGGGCAGATTTTTTTAAAGTAGGCTTTTTTTCCCCAAAGGAATGCTCAGAATACTAGTTATGGCAAAAACACAGTAAACATAATCTTTTCATGGTGAATTCATTCCAGATGACATCTCAGGTTACACCAAATCAACATAGGATAGAAAAGCACAAACACATACACACACACACACAAGATTGTTGGATCTTTAAAATAAAAATCTAACCCAAAGAATGCTATTTAACTTCTCCATTTAGAAGAAAAGTGCATCTTGCTGCCAGTACTCATTTAATTTTACATAAACATACTATTTGAGGCTGAAGCAAAACTGACTGATTTTCAATGTAAATATATGTATATATTATATATATAAACTGTTATTGGAGTTATCTGTGAGCAGACCATCAGAATTGTCTAAAGCATCAGAATCATCTATTCTGGAAAAATCAGATACATCAAATAAATCTTTGGCCAATGACTGCTCCAGAAGGATATTAACATCACACATAAAATGCCACATTTTCTAGGATTTGACATTTTCAGTGACCAAAAATTACTGTATTTTGTAAATGGAAATACTACTACTAAAAGCAGAATGCTATAAATAGAATGATGTCTTTTGTTTCCAAAGTCAATATACTAGAGTGATGCGAAAAAATAAGTAAATAAAATCCAGGTATTTCATGGCAAAGTTATCTCAGGATAAATGCTGCAGCTGCAACTGCCACCAGCGAGTATTCTTGAGGCAAATGGGAAAAGGGTTAAACCTTGTATTTTTGTAAGCATTTTTTTAAGGATTGGAGCAAAGTACACTATGATAGGCAGAATTATGCCACTTCTTCCCCAGAGCTGTTCATGCCTTATTCACCTAAACCTGTGAATACATCGCATCATAGGGGGGGAAAAAAAAAAAAGCTTCCCAGATAACAGGAATCTTATAATGGGAGATTGGCCTGGATAATCCAGGTAAGCCCAATCTAAGTACATCAGCCCTTAAAACAGAGAACTTTCTCCTACCTGTAGCAGAAGAGATTCAGCAGTGAGGAAAGCCAGAATCAAGTCATGATGACTCAATGCAATATTGCTGATTTGAAGACAAAGCGGACAATGTGGAGATACTTACCTGATAGCCAAAAAACAAACAAACAAAAACTGGGTTTTCAACCCTATAATTCAGGGTTCCCTAACCCCCAGGCCACAGACCATTACCAGTCCATGACCAGTTAGGAACCGAGTGACTGAGAAGGAAGTGAGAGGAAGGCAAGCCAATGTCACCGCCTGAGCTCCACCTCCTGTCAGATCAGCAGCAGCATTAAATTCTCATAGGAGCGAGAACCCTATAGTGAACTGTGCATACAAAGGATCTAGGTTGCACACTCCTTATGTGAATCTAATGACTGATTATCGTCACTGTCTCCCATCACTCCAACATGGGACCATCTGGTTGCAGGACCACAAGCTCAGGGCACCCACTGATTCCACATTATGATGAGTTTTATAATTATTTCATTGTATATTACAATGTAACAATAATAGAAATGAAGTGCACAATAAATGTAGTGCGTTTGAATCACGCTGAAACCATCTCCTTGCCCCCAGTCCATGGAAACATTGTCTTCCAAAAAACCAGTCTCTGGTGCCAAAATGTCAGGGACTGCTGGAAGGCACCGAATTCTGCCAAGAGCCTGAATGAGCCTAGAAACAGATTCTCCCTGAAAGCTTCAAGGTAATAGCACAGGAGCATAACCTATATTGATTTTGGTCTTCAGAAACCAAGAGCAAATGAGCCAGTCCAGCCCAAATGAACTTCTCACCTTTAGAACCATGAGATAGTAAATTTGTGTTGCCTTAATGGGCTGCATGTGTGGGAATCTGTTACAGCAGCAAAGAGAAAGCTAATACATTCACTTTAATAATCGCAAATTACAGAGTGAAATATAATTCTACAGACAGCAAAACAATATTTGTTGAAAAGCTCAATGATGCAATTTTGATGTTTTGTTTTAGAACAGCAAATATACCTCTGTATAACATATGAGTGTATGTGTGTGTGTGTGTATATATGTATATAATGTGTGTGTGTGTGTAAATATTTGAATATAATAGATAGACTTGGGCTAAATCCCTGTCTTTATATGATATTACTCTGCTTATTTCAAATCGCTTTGCAGAAATTGGGAAGCAGTGGTTTCATGTTCTATGTGAGGTAACATTTATTCACATGAGAACTGCATGTGTTTATATGCTTATACCAATACAAAAATTTAACCAAAGTCAGAAAGAATCGAGCTTTTAATATATTTAAAGTGGGATAAATCAAATATTTTCTGTAAAATTTAAAATATGAACTTTTTTTACATTGATATGATTTATAATGATTTATTTTTTACTTAAGATGATCTTCATATTTAATTTGAAGTAATATATTCAAATCAAAGCTTTTGAATTGAAACACATGACACATACCTTTAGAGAAGAATGGCTTTTAGTTTTTCTCTTATTTAAAGTAGTGGAAAGCTGAGAAACACAGGGGAAATTTCTTTTATTTAGAGGCAGTTTTGACTAAATTAAGCAAGTGAAAGTGGTTATCTAGGCCCTTGTTTATTCTGCCTCTATTTCAAAGTTGTAAGGAGATAAAAATGTTGAGGTAAAGTAAATAGTCCAAAACGACTTTTGTTTCTTTTATTTATTTATTTTTTAGTATTCTTTGGTCTATTTGAATATTGTAAGCTGACTGTTTTACTTAATTATGCAGAGGATGATTAGATACATTAGGAAATGTATGAAAATGAATTAAGTTACAAGATTATATTTTAAATTTGTAAAACCAATTTCTATGTAAATAAGAACATATGATGTTAGGATAGGGAATGTGATAAATTTAAGGATCAGAAAAGGAGAAGTTTAAAAATGATTTTGAGTTTAGGGTGGATTTTCTGTATCTCTCAGTGTCATGTTAGATGTTAGGCCAACCTAAAACTCTTTCCCAGATACATACCTCAGGGAAAGCTAGAAGTAAAACTGCCCCCAAATTAAAAGAGGCATAAGACCTTAAGAGAAACAAAAATGAAACACAACAAATAAAAAATGCTTCAAAATAAAAAAAAGCTTATGTTTGTATACAACATATTTGTATACATAAAAATCAGTATGCACTATCATGTTATTATTATTCTTAATATGTTAAGAATATAATACCATGAAGATACAAGTGAGCAAGGAAGAATTTTAAAAAATAATCTGTGTAGCACAGTGACTCACACCTTCACTCCCAGCTACTCAGGAGGTTGAAGCTGGGGGATTCCTCGAGCCCAGGAGTTCATACCTGCAGTGAACTATGATCCTGCTACTGCCCTCCAGCCTGGGCAGCAAAGTGAGACTCCCTCTTTTAAAAAATAAGAAATCCATGTAAATGCATTGTGTTGAAGAAATACTTCTTTCCTAGTATGACACAAAATTGTAGAGCACAATGTAGAATATTTGAGCGTAAAGAGAACATTTAACTGACTTTGCTTGAATTTTTATATTTTGAAAATTCTTACACCCTTGCTCAGAAGAAGATGATTATTCATTAGTTTTGCCTGTCATGCTTTCATAGTTTCACTGACTTGAATTTATCGTTAGGGTGTTTGGGTTCCTTTCAACAATTTATTCTCACCAATAAACCATTTAATTTTTCTTGTAAATTGATTTAAATAAACTTAATTATGCAAAAATGAGGCTATATTTTGTAGTGATTGGTTGCATTAGCTGTCAAAAATATGATGTAGAGGCCGGGTGGGGTGGCTCACACCTGTAATCCCAGCACTTTGGGAGGCCGAGGCTGGCGGATCATGAGGTCAGGAGATCGAGACCATCCTGGCTAACAGGGTGAAACCCCGTCTCCACTAAAAATACAAAAAATTAGCTGGGCGTGGTGGCGGGTGCCTGCGGGCCCAACTACTCAGGAGGCTGAGGCAGGATAATGGTGTGAACCTGGGAGGCAGAGCTTGTAGTGAGCCGAGATCGCACCACTGCACTCCAGCCTAGGCAACAGAGACAGACTCCATCTCAAAAAAAAAATATATATATATATATATGACGTGGAAAATATTAGCTACTCTACTCCACAACCTCAATACCAGATTATATGAAACTAAGTCTGATGCCAAATTCTGCACCTCATAGAGATATTTATTATATATAACTTGACAGTCACAAAACATTTCATAAGATATATTCCGTAAACTTAGTGAAACCCCACTTGTTGTAGGTGGTTTCGCCACGTGCTTTATAAATAGAACTCAAACCCCAGACCCAGCAGCATTCCCCAAGCAAGACTTTGCGTAGGAATGCCTGAAAATACTTCGGTGAATGGATCTTGATTAGAAGATGAATGACTCAGAAGACTGGAAAGTATACATTTGTTATACACTATACCCAGAATAGAAATCGTGTCCTTATATACTCTGCACAAATCTATGATGCTGATGCCCATACCATATCCAAATAACCAAACATGCATAAACAAGTTACTAGGGGTTTGGTCAAGGAGCTAGCATGAATATACAAATAACCTACATCTGCTCCCCAATTGTACATAAAACAAGCACACTCTATCTAAACACTCATCAGTGGACAAATAACAACAACAACAACAACAAAGACTTTGTGTAATTGGCAGCCTGCATTCAGCAATCTCCCTGATTAATGGGAGGACAGAAGAGCCATCTGGAACACCATCCTGAAAGTGAAAAGTTACCAGACTTTCTGAAGTCTTAGATCCTGTTCACAGGTGAGGAGGATATCTGAGTTACTTTAACTCTAAAACCTTTAGTTTCACTTTTTGGTTTACTTTTAGATTCATAAAAAGAACATACTTCAATCTTTGATCATACGTATTAGCAAGTTAGTTGTGTGTGCGTGTTTTGTTGGTTGTTGATAAATTTTAAGAGTGATCTACACAGAACTCTTTATGAAATTATGCAAATTCATCAGTTTTGTCCTGTGATTTTTTTCTAACATGCTGTCAGGTTAATGACCATACCAAAGGTCATGTTGAGGTCCTGAGGGAGTGGGTAGATGAGCAGAAAGAATACTCGGGCGGGGCGTAGGCAGATGAAAGATGATTTTATTCAGCAGCAGCTGTCATCAATAGCTTTCTCTCACACTGTCTACCCTGTCTCAGCTGCTTAGTCAGGTGGTCCCCACATACAGCTGCATGGCCAGCTCTCCCCTGCCTTCAGGGTCAGCAGCTTAACTCTTTCTCTCCCTGGGCACGATCAAGCTGAGCTGTGTCCTGGCTCCCCTCTGTCTGTCTGCAAAGACAGGCAGCTCTGACTCACTCTTTCTCTGGGCACCAGTACTCCTGTATAGTGTCAACAGGACAATTATACCTTTTACAGACAATAGTGGTTTAGAGCCAAGTGATGCTGTTCCCTATGTTATGGCTATGGTGGTGAGCTTCTCTATGTTAGGTCTACATGGTTATGTTGACAAGTGGAGTTATACGCTTGTACTCTAGACTCATTGAGTCACACAGGATGTAAACATCCTACCTTGGCCTATCCTTGACCAAAGCACAGCCACGTTTTTTCACGTTAGTTGACTACACATAAAACTAAAATTGAAAGTACCTATCACTTGCAAAATATAACACAGATTTTACTGAACTAATATTGAAGTGTTGATTTTCAAGAAGTTCAAAATTATAGTCACTGCAAGTAATTTTCTCTTTTTTCTATTTTGTGCATTATCTCTCTATCATTGTTTCAATTTTAGCTTCCCAGAAATTTAGAAATTTTTAAAGGTACAATTTGGAATTACAAAAAAAAAATTCTAGCTCAAAAATAGAAAGATATATATATATATATATATACACACACACACACACACACACTTTAAAGTTTAATTAAATTGATTTTTAAACATTTCCCACATTGTATTTTATATATTTAAATGCATTTTATTGTTTATTTAAAACATTGTAATTACCTTGCCATATTATTTTTATACAACAGGAAATTAATATAAATGTGCCTAATACAGTCATTATAGTTAGATCTAAAAATAAGAGATTGGATAGTGTTAGCACTAAAATCTGTCAAGGCCACACAACAGATATTAGAAGAAATGATATCTGTCAGTCAAAAGCAAATAACAGTAAACGACCCACCAAATAATTATTTTAGGTAAATTTCTAGAAAACATCTCTTCAAGAGACACATGTACATACTATAGGCACAGAAGCTAAGTTTTATTTGTGATAAAAACTCTCATTTCTACTGATTTTTCAATTTAAATAGGCAGAAATCAGAGACGTAACAAATTTGTGTGCACCACACAATACAATTTTCCATATGTCTTAATCAATAGGATTAAGACAACATTTTTCACTATAAAACAATAATACAAATTACAAAATAAGTCTAAATAGTGCCTAGTAATATGCATGAATACCTTGCATGCTCAGTTTCAGTTAAAAAAAAAAAAGACTATTTCTACCTCAGGAATTATCTTAGTTTCTAATTTAAAGTTGCTAAATACTTATTAAATTAATTTATATTTCTCCCAGGTTTTGTGGTTTATGAGGTTATGGAAGTGCTCTTAGACAGAAACAAATTATTTAAAAGAAGGCTCTTTTTTATGATGAGATACATTTGTGGTTGAAAATCATCTGACAATAATGTTATAGTCTATTATTTGTAAAGTAATAGTTTATTTTTACTTTGACCAAATTTTAAACTCAAGTATCATTATTTCAAAAAGTCTCAACTCACTTTTATAACTTTTCATCATTATCTCAAAGCTAGTAACACCACTTTGCTGGCTTACTTTCCGTAAGTTTAATTGGTTCGCCCTTATAACCAAGGTGACTCTGATCTGGAAGGTTGGCAGTTGCATCCGCAGTATTATGACCGTAAATAGATCATAGAAGTAAATACTACATTGAGTCGTTCAGAGTGCAGGAGAATCATAACCTTCTAAAATAAAAGCAATTTAAAAAGTAGAACCAATTTTGCAAGACTATTTTAGTAGCCAGCACATGTTTTTGTTTGTTTTGTTACTTCTATATTCAAGTAAAACATACAAGTAAGACAGGCCTCTCCTGTTTTCAGATTACGTGTGTGTGTGAATGTGTATGTATGTGTGTATACATGTATGTGTGTGAGTTAAATTAACTATACATTCAGTTAAAAGTTAAAATATTTTATTGCTAAACTTTGGTTTCACTGACTTCACAGTGGCTTGTAATTGCAGTCCATGTCACAGTTTAGTCAGGCACAAACAGTTTTCAAAACCCATAAAATGAATCATAAATGTAAAAGGTGATTTTATTTCAAAGTTTCAAAGTCTATTCATGTTGGAAAATGTATAGCAGAAGGCACCTATGGTAGGCAGATAATGAGATAAGGGCTTCTCAAAGATGCCTATATCCTAATCCTCAGAACCTATAAATATGTTAGGTTACAAATAAATTTAGACTGCGTATGTGATTACGTTTGCTAATCAACTGACTTCAAATTAGAAAGATCACTCTGAAATATTTAGGTGTGCCCAGTGTAATCCCAGACTCCTAAAAAATGGAAGAGGTTGGAATGAAGTGATATAAAAGGACTCGTCCCATCATTGTTTGCTTTAATGATTAAAGAAAGAGTAAAGAACCAAGGAATACAGGCAGCATTTAGAAGCTGTAAAAGATAAAGAAACAGACTGACCTCCGGAGGTTTCAGAAAGCATAGCCCTTCCTATACCAGTTAGCTCGTTTATTCAACTGAGTACCTCAGCCCCTTCAATCAAGGCAGGAACTATTCTGACAAGATATTGGGACTGAGAATCAGAATTTATTATAGCATTTATGTATTATTGCTTATTGCTTTTTTAAAACAGCCAAGCACAAAATTGTTTTTGTAAGGTAAGTTAAATTTGCATATCTATATGTTGCATCATGAGCATCTGCTAGAAATGTGTAAAAGAGAAATAAGTGGGCAAGTGAGGGTTTTACTGTGATCACCCAGAAGTGAGTTGTAGACTTCATGTCTGTTTTCTCTTGTCCTGTATCCCACCACTGAAAACTGAAAATAATACATTTTTTATTTATTTTTGCAATAAAATGGCACACACTTTCATATTTTCACAAGATGATCATTATGGATTTAAAAAAATCCATCATACACTATTCATTAAACCATCATACTGTATCTTTATCATGAACGCACCAAAAAGATTCATAATCAACGAGTTGTAATTATTTGCCAGCATTACTTTACCCTTACACAATATTTATCTTCTAAATAATTCTAACTTATAAATATTGGAGTTGTTCTTATGTAATTGGTTGGTAAAACCTCCAAGTTTATTGTATTCCATGAGAGACACTGTATGGCAATTAACTGAAAACCTTACTTTGTGCCTTTTGACATTCTGACTCTTAAAGCACCCAATATTAATACACTATTACTATAATCGATGCAGTATACCAACTACCTATAGTTTTAAAATATTAATTATACAAATTAATTATATTTAGATTTTCAAAGGCAAAAAATTTTCAAGTTAATAAGAACAATTGTAGATTCCTAATAATTAGTGTTACATTAATGCATAAGGTGATATGACAATTATAGTGGTGTTATTATAAACTAAAATTTGTAGTATTAATATTGCAGTCTTTACATAGGTGACAAGGAAACAACTATAATTCATTTTAATAAGGTGCTTGTTAAATACAGCATGGTGTTTCTATGTTGAACTATGGCATAAGCTTAAGATAGAAGACAGAACAATTTGCAGATTTATCTGGTTACTTATACTTGGTCTATCCCTTTATGAAAAATATATAGAATACATTACAATTCAACTAAGTTATCTCTAAAATTGGAGAAGAGGATTTGTTTATGTATGACGGTCTTACCGACCAGTGTTCTAGGGATTAAAGATGGCCAGTGTGACTGATATCAAATGATACTGTTTATATAATATAAGTCATGCTGGAATTAATGAAATATTCATAGAAAACTTGTTAATAGTGCAGAGTCTATCTGGACACAATGTTTATTCAGGTGATAAGGAAATTGATCTTATCAACATAAGAGTTGTAAGGTATTCAAAGAGTTGTACTCATTAGAGCACAGATCTATTCATCTGATCAGCTTAAAGAATTCTGTTCATATTTTATTTCAAGAGTGATGCATGAACAAAGCTGATCCGTTTTATTATCTTAGAATTCCATTTATAGATATCTGATCATAGCTTACATATTATCTGTAAATGGAATTGGGAGAAGATATAAAATTTGGGCAATAAAGTATTATCAACTTTTTCTCACTGAGTTTGTCTTTTGCCTAACATCTGCTTTGGAATTGATTAGCACCTGAAACCACAAAGCAATGCCTTTCACTGGCCCAAGTGCAACCATATCATACATAAGAGGAAAAGAAATTACAGAATGATTCATCACCAAGCAATTCTAAGAGTAAGGCTCCTGTAGTGATATCACACAAGAGGGAATCACCCCGTAGGAAAAATCTTACCAGTCATTTTTGAAGTTGATTAGTGACACATAAAACTGTCTCTCTGAAGCATTTTTGGAAGGATCCAATCAGCCCTGTGAGATCACCTGTTTCTTGGTTGCCATAAGAGTAATAGCTTGCAGTTGTGGGCAACAGTTGACTCAATTACTGCACACAGATCTCACTGCCTTTGAGGCTGAATTAATGATTCAAAGCACCTTCTCAACATGCTTATGGAACTAATTGTCTCTAAGAAAAGGTTTTCAGCTGTGAGTCTAACATAACTATCAACATACTATAACAACATTTATATTGTATGACTCTCCTCTTTTATTTAGAACTAGATGGTCATCAAACAATTCATTCTGTATTCTGTGTTAGAGATTACCATGTACTTACTAAAACTTGTTTATTTTCAACCTGGGCATTTTATTCCAATCAATTTCTCAGGTTCCCTTGTAGTTCAGTGTGGCCATGTAACTGAGTTTTCATCAACTGAATTGAAGCAGAAGCTCTTCCCTCCTTCACATCTGGCCCATTAAAATGTATAGTTTGTGTCTTTCAGTCTTTTTCTCTATATGTATCAGTAAAATGGAGAGGATCTATCAGAAGACCATAGGGTGTTAGCAAATGGCAGAACAACAAAAATAAGCACATCCACTGAGCAGATGCCTAGCCAAAGAAACTGCTGATACCTCTTTCTTAAATGCTGTTGAGCAGAAGGTCTTAGTGCAACACATTGAAGGTTGTGGACCAGCAAGATTAAAGAAGTTTTAGCCACTTAATCACTGCTTAGAAAAAGCCACCCTACCAATAACTCTTCCACTGAACTGTTATGATACGCAAATATGACTTTTGAAGGGTTAAGTCATTAAGATTTTAACATTTATCTGTAAAAATTTGTGTAATTAGTACAGAAATTGATGCTAATATTGAGGTGCTTTCTTGGCAGATTAGTACCATTGGTTTAGTATACTGGAGGAAGCAGGCAACAGAACAAATATTTCTGGATGCAAGGATAGAGATTTTTCTTATACCTTATCAAAGGTTGGCAAAACTATGTCCTGTAATGATTTTCAAGGCAAACAATGTGTTTACTGAGGCTGTATCACTAGCAGAAATTGTTGAAAGTAATCTGAAATGTTTTAGCTACTATTGAACACTTAATCTATCATTATAATTAAACCAACTTAGGAAAGATGATTATGTTTTTCAAGTGGAGAGCAAGGAATAGAGATATTTTAAAGTCAAAGGCATTTTAGCTTTAAAAGTCTGACTGCCCTTAAATCCAAAAAGTGAAATAATCAAATGACTATAACAACAACACTTTAAAAAGACTTTGGGAAATAAAAGCTTACTTCTTAGAGTTAGATAAAGCAAATCAACTTTGTATCCAACTTCAGATTAAGAAAGCTCCCTTTCAGATAGTTTCAAAAAATGTCATTAAATTGATGAAAATGACATGAGAGAGAAGAAACAAAGATATATAATATACCTGGCATTTCTGGTCAGATAACGACATCTGTATGTGGTTGCTTGGTGCACAGAACTTGTGCATCAAGGAATTATATAGGTAAGCAATCTAAAATCCTAGCTCTCTGCTCAGAAAGTTGAGAATTGATAAAAACCTTCATAACAGTAATTATCTAACAGAAAACAGCATAAAGTCTAAATAGGGCTCAAAGGAAAGCATATTCCCCAACTTCCACTTTAGGTGAAGCCATGGAGAATAATATATAGGGAAGAACAGACTTGAGTATGGGGGTAAGGAACATCAAAGAAAGGATCCGAGATTTCCCTCAGAGAGAAGATTGAAGAAACTTGCATCAACTTCTTTAAAACATACAACTTCTCAAATTTAAAATTGCTTTGGCCTGGAGACAGCGGTATGATGACTTTTCTCTCCATGTCCAAGTAAAAGTGTTTATTGTGTGTTATTTTGTCTTTGATTAGCCATCCTTGCCATTGTCTTCCTGGTAATTTAGCAGAGTCCATTGTGAGTAAATAACATATAATTTTGTTTACAGGCCTTGAACAAGAAACTGGAGTAAGACTGTCCACCTACTGGAGATTCTGAGTTTGTGTTGAATGCAAAATCTAATGAAATCTTAAGTCCAAAGACATAAGGGATATTTCTTCAATTATCAGTGTAACAAATTTTATTTATTTTAAAAATTAGTTAAGTTGACAACTCTTGTTTTTGATGTGAGGGAGCAGCTGGGCCCACAGCACCTCTAGATCTTTCTGATCAGTCCTTTCAGAGCCAGGTATCAGCTGGAGGCCAATTTCTCTTTCAAGTAACCAGCATCTTGAAAGTTGTAGTTTTGGTGATGGTTTGAAAAGAACGTGGATTCTACCTTGTTCTCACTTGTTTCAGTTTCCCATTGCTCTCCCCAACTTAATACTCATCTTTACTTCTCAACTTACTGATTGGCTGACTTCAGGACAGCAAAAGACACAGAAGAAATGACCTGCTTTTTAATAGTTAAAATAATAATTTAAGTCAAATTCTTATAATAAATGTCATAATCAATATTATTCCTTGTAATGCATTCTTTTGAGTACTAAATGATATATAAACAGGAATATGGTAGAACATGCCAAGTGTTTAAATATACTTTTCCTATTTAGCACACATCTACAGTATATATGTCATGACCCCCTTTGCAGCTGGAGTAATTAAGCATTTGAGCCAATGAAATATATGGGGAAATCATGTATGCTAGGTACAAACACTCTCCATGTCTTCCTACAGTGGGCTTAACAGAAATAGCTTGTACAAGGTGGAACCAGAAGTATGAAGAGCCTGGGCCCTTGAGTAATCACACTGAGAAACAGTATGACCAGGAACACCCCACTGAAATTTGACCTCCACCTGAAATATTTTTATGTTAAACCGATTTCAAGTATCTATTAAAGCAGTTATCATTTACTTAATTCGTGGCATATCTACAGTATCTCCCTGTCTTATCTTTAGTAACTAATGTTAGAGTTATGTTGGGCAAAAGCAATTGGCATATGGGGGTTAACCTACACTCAAATAAAGTAATTACCCTCAGCTTCAAAATATCTGATCTTTTAATAGTCCCATCAAATCTAGTGCTGCTCATTTCCACTGTTTCAAATTTTATTATTTTTACTAATATTTCATATTATTCTTGGTTTAAATGGTCAACACACTGTCTTATGTCTGTAATCACATTTTATGAGAAAGTATGATAAATATATCCTCCAAATTCTCATAAAAATTACTGAGAAAGTGAGGAAAATTCAAGACCAAACCTGGCAACCTCTTTTTTTCTGCTCAGAATCAGAATACATCTTTACACTGAGATCTGAGATTGAGTGGATCTGACACTTTTTGGATGAAAATTTTAAATTAATTGTTAAGTAGTCAAAAACACTTATTTCCAGTTGGACTTTATAATCTTACCTCTACATATGTAAAATAATATATCAAAACCTTATTTAAAAAAAAAATTGTTGAATTTGACTTTTCTTACCAGTTGCCAGTACTTGAGGTGACACATTCTCATGATACTTATAAATTATTTATTAATGTGGTATACAACTCTGCCAGACAACTTTACTCTGTTTTACTCTTTCTATGATATAATTTTTCTGTTGTTTTTAGTTAGAAAAGTAAAACAAGTATTTACATCTTATTTTCAACTACCAAATCCTCAAAGGAGCTACTCTTCACTATCCTATTATATAGCATGTCCTCACTTCACTCCATCTATGTATATTATTTTTATTTCCTTGTATTGATAATTTTATAGCACCTTTTAAAATATGAAATATATTAAGTATATTTACTTGGGTTTTCTGATCTGAATCTCCATTTACAAATTAAGCTTCTTAAAACCTGAGACTCTAGATCTTTTTCTACTACTGCATAATCACTAACTAGCACATGAGATATAGTAAGTATTGATTAATTAAATTAACTGTAGATATTGTTATACAAATTCTACATCTTTTCCACATGAATCTGGGAGATTTTCTTGGTATTAAATAAAGTGATTTTAATAAAGTGATTTTCTTGGTATTAAATAAAGTGAGTTCTATAAGTTTTATTGTCTTCTGGGGATAATTCAGAAGTTACTAATTATGATGGTTAATAAATATTTTTGAATTAGCATTAAATTATTTTATATATTTTTATATATATTTTATATATAATTTATTATATATAATAAATAATTTAATGCTTGCATTTTCCCCTAATACATTCACAATGCAAAAATGAATACACATGATATAAGATAACTTGGGGAAATAATGCATCAATATATGTGTTTTACAAGATTTCACTTTTTAATTCTAGGCTAGTTTTTCTAATTACTTGTTTTATTATTAGCTGAAATTAAATTACCTATGTAATTGCACTGCCCAATGTCTAATTTTAAATATTACTTCATTTACTTTGATAATAAGTAAAGCATGTTAATTATCCCAAACTCAGAAATAACTTTTAAGTATTTACCACACATCCATAACTACTACTATTTTATTACATATTACAACCAGTTTTTAAATTACTTATCTATATATTACAAATACGGATTTCTGATACTATGGATTCTTCAAAACTGTTATTTTTGAAAGCTTAGTATAATCTGTCATTTAATTGTACAGTAATTAATAAAAATATATGCTTTTTTCATTATAATTTTGGTTTGATTTTAACACTAATTTGACTATACAGTTATGTTGGGATACATTCTGAAAAACTTTGTATATACATTACATATGCATTTATTGAAAGTTTTTGTATACCTTCAAAAAGATATATATGTATTTAATATGTATCGATTATTGTGTATGTATATAATTTTTATGTATATCCATTTATAAGGCAATGATGTGTCATAAACATTGATATCATGTATATTATAGCATAGTATTGCTTAATTCATTGACCACAAATTATTTTTCTTTACAATTGCCTGGTATGCCTGAGAATGTTTAATTTTCTACACCAGTAACAGACAAACAGAGAGACAAATCATGAATGAACTTCCGTTCACAATTGCTTCAAAGAGAATAAAATACCTAGGAATTCAACTTACAAGGGATATAAAGGACCTCTTCAAGGAGAACTGCAAACCACTGCTCAGTGAAATAAAAGAGGACACAAACAAATGGAAGAACATACCATGCTCATGGATAGGAAGAATCAATATCCTGAAAATGGCCATACTGCCCAAGGTGATTTATAGATTCAATGCCATCTCCATCAAGCTACCAATGACTTTCTTCACAGAATTGGAAAAAACTGCTTTAAAGTTCATATGGAACCAAAAAAGAGCCCGCATTGCCAAGACAATCCTAAGTCAAAAGAACAAAGCTGGAGGCATCACGGTACCTGACTTCAAACTATACTACAAGGCTACAGTAACCAAAACAGCATGGTACTGATACCAAAACAGAGATATAGACCAATGGAACAGAACAATGTCCTCAGAAATAATACCACACATGAAATTAATTCAAGATGGATTAGAGACTTAAATGTTAGACCTAATACCATAAAAACCCTAGAAGAAAACCTAGGTAATATCATTCAGGACATAGGCATGGGCAAGAACTTCATGTCTAAAACACCAAAAGCAATGGCAACCAAAGCCAAAATTGACAAATAGGATCTCATTAAACTAAAGAGCTTCTGCACAGCAAAAGAAACTACCATCAGAGTGAACAGGCAACCTACAGAATGGGAGAAAATTTTTGCAATCTACTCATCTGACAAAGGGCTAATATCCAGAACCTACAAGGAACTCAAACAAATTTACAAGAAAAAAACAAACAACCCCATCAAAAAGTGGGCAAGGGATATGAACAGACATTTCTCAAAAGAAGACATGCATACAGCCAACAGACACATGAAAACATGCTCGTCATCACTGGCCATCAGAGAAATGCAAATCAAAACCACAATGAGATACCATCTCACACCAGTTAGAATGGCAATCATTAAAAAGTCAGGAAACAACAGGTGCTGGAGAGGATGTGGAGAAATAGGAACACTTTTACACTGTTGGTGGGATTGTAAACTAGTTCAACCATTATGGAAAACAGTATGGCGATTCCTCAAGGATCTAGAACTAGAAGTACCATATGACCCAGCCATCCCATTACTGGGTATATAACCAAAGGATTATAAATCATGCTGCTATAAAGACACATGCACATGTGTGTTCATTGTGGTACTATTCACAATAGCAAAGACTTGAAATCAACCCAAATGTCCACCAGCAACAGATTGGATTAAGAAAATGTGGCACATATACACCATGGAATACTATGCAGTCATAAAAAAGGATGAGTCTGTGTCCTTTGTAGGGACATGGATGCAGCTGGAAACCATCATTCTCAGCAAACTATCACAAGAACAGAAAACCAAACACCGCATGTTCTCACTCATAGGTGGGAACTGAACAATGAGATCACCTGGACTCGGGAAGGGGAACATCACACACCGGGGCCTATTATGGGGAGGGGGGAGGGGAAAGGGGGGAGGGATTGTATTGGGAGTTATACCTGATATAAATGACGAGTTGATGGGTGCAGCACACCAACATGGCACAAGTATACATATGTAACAAACCTGCACGTTATGCACATGTACCCTAGAACTTAAAGTAGAATAACAAAAAAGTAAAAAAAAATAAAAAATAAAAAATAAATTAAAAAAATTTTTCTACAATCAAATACAGCTATTTTCTTAATTATAACATCATTTTATTATACCATAATTAATCAAAATATATTATGTATATACATATATATATTTTATTTTTTCAGGGGACAGAGTTTCATTCTTATTGTCCAGGCTGGAGTGCAATGGCACAATCTCGGCTCACCACAACCTCTGCCTCCAGGGTTCAAGTGATTCTCCTGGCTCAGCCTACCGAGTAGCTGTGATTACAGGCGTGTACCACCATGCTCGGCTAATTTTCTGCATGTTGGTCAGGCTGGTCTCGAACTCCTGACCTCAAGTGATCCACCCGCCTCAGCCTCCCAGAGTACTGGGATTACAGGCATGAGCCACTGCACCCGGCCATGTTCTTTTCATTATAATGAAAATCTTAATTTGCTTCCACTTTTATTTATCTATTTTTAATTGAAATGATGTACATATTTATCCTGCACAACATGATGTTTTGAAATATGTATACATTGTGGAATAGCAAAATTGAGCTATTTAACTCACATCTCATACTTAACCATTTTTCGTGGTGAGAATACTTAAGGTCAAAACAGGAATATTGTGGTTTTTTCGCTCTATGTTCACTTCTCTGCTATCAGTGAGCTTGGATTTGCTTTTATATATACTGGCCTCTCTTAAATTCTTCTTTTGCACACTTACATTTTATATCTTTTGATAATCTTCCAAATATTTGCTAAGGAAATTTAGAGCTAAGCTAAATATATACTGATAAGATTCATGAATATAAATATTTAATACTTACCCTCTATACATAGTTTATTAATTGTAGCCGAGAGAGATCTATTCAAAAATACAATAAAACATTTTAAATAAAAACTTTAATAACAACCAATATTAAAATATTTTGGAATTTTTTTCTGTCACACCATTGATGTCAAATCACTGGTCTAGCTTTTTAGTATTTTAGGATACTAACTTATCTGATAATCAACCAAGAACATTTTTAGTGGGAAGGGGTGGTAAAATTACATGCGTGACAAAGTATATATAATCATTAAAAACAGTAAATGTAGAAGATAATGCTAGTTGATAAGTATAAGTTTTAACATTCAGACATTTTGGTCCAGGAAGCAAAATAAGTTTCAGCTATAAAAGCTGAAATATTAGTTGAGAAATACAGAGAATTAATAGCTCCAGAGGAATTATTATATTTTACAATCAGATTTAAAAAATGTCTTTCTCTTGTATTAGGCTGTTCTTGCCTTGCTATAAAGAAATACCTGAGACTGGGGCATTTATTTTCAAAAAAGAGGTTTAATTGACTTAGAGTTCCACAAGCTTTACAGGAAGCATGCTGCTGGCATATGCTCAGCTTCTGGAGAAGCCTTGGAGAGCTTTCAGTCATGGCGGAAATCAAAGCAGAAGCAGGCACTTCACATGCTGAAAACAGGGGCGACGGACAGAGAGTGGGACGGTTCCACACACATTTAAATGACGAACATCTCATGACAACTTACTGTTTTGAAGACAGCACCAAGTCATGAGGGATCTGCTCATATTTGTTTTCCAAACTTTAAAGATTCAGCCAAGTCAGAGAATAATGTACAATCTCTGTTCATTTTCGTCTTTATTAGTTGATTTTATCTTACTAGAGTTCATAGAGATCACCTTCTTCAATTATTTAGATCTAAAATTGAGGTTTCAAGAGTAAGGATCAGTTTACACAACAAATTGTTTAAATATAATGATTTTTGAAATATGAAGAAAATCACACCTATGCACATTATAATAAAAAATCTTAGAACCAAAACTTAGAGAAAATCTTGAAATATTCAACATAAAAATACATATTATGCACTGTAGAACAGAACAACACGTTAAGTAAATGCTAACTTTTTTTTTTTTTTTTTTTTGAGACGGAGTCTCGCTCTGTCGCCCAGGCTGGAGTGCAGTGGCCGGATCTCAGCTCGCTGCAAGCTCCGCCTCCCGGGTTCACGCCATTCTCCTGCCTCAGCCTCCAGAGTAGCTGGGACTACAGGCGCCCGCCACCTCGCCCGGCTAGTTTTTTGTATTTTTTAGTAGAGACGGGGTTTCACCGGGTTAGCCAGGATGGTCTCGATCTCATGACCTTGTGATCCGGCCGACTCGGCCTCCCAAAGTGCTGGGATTACAGGTTTGAGCCACCGCGCCCGGCCCATGCTAACTTTTCTTGAGAAATACATAAATCCAGAAGAAAATGAAACAATATATTTAATGTGTAAGGCAAAATAAAACAAATGGGACACCTCAAATATCAACTTTATCTTCAACAACAACAACAACAAAAATCCTAAGAAATAAAGTTGAGACATAGTAGTTATGAGTGTCTGAGTAGTCTCCTCTACAACTGAACTATGCAGATAAAACAAACATAAAACTATAAAAAATAGACAAAATAATAGAAAGCCTACTACATGAAGGGCCTGGAGACTGATCACATATGAGCAGATGCTGAGGGAAATCTTGTAAGTGGATAGCGATTAAAACAGAAGAAAAAATAAAATTAAGCAAATAAAAAATAATCAAAGTCTCACAATATTGTGTTGTGCCTACACTACAAAAAATACCTAAAGAAAAAGGACACTACATGGAAATTCAGATCATCAGGGAAGAATGCAAAATAGAAAAATTCAAAATATATTTTTAGATAAAAATTACGATTTTGAGACACTTTGAATTCCCAAAAATAATATTTAATTTAAAATAAAAATTTATAATATTATCTCACATGGATTATTATGTATATATGTGTAATACATACCTACAGCACAAAAGGTGGAGAGTAATAAGCCCTATACAAAGTTTCTATATTTTTATATAAAGTGGTAAAATACTGTTTATTGTAGACTGTGAAAAATGACTTATGTGTAAAGTAATCACTAAAACAAATTCTAATAGCATTCAAAACAGTTTACCTAAAAAGAGATTGAGGATAAAATGGTGGTTACTAGTGGTGTGGTGGGGCAGGGAGAAATATATGTCAAATAATACAAGGTTGCAGATATGCAGGATGAGTAAGTCTAGAAATCTTATATACCACCTGATGACTTTGCCTAATAACATTGTACTGCATTTGGGACTTTTGCTAGAAGAGTAGATTTTAGGTGTAGATTTACAACAAAAAACGCTAACAATTGAGTATGTTCATTTTCTTGACTATAGCTATTATTTCACTACACATAAGGAGGTCAATATATCATATCCTTATCTATACATACAATGAAAATAATTCAAAGAGTTAACGGAAAATTTATAATTATAAGCCAGGTGTGGTGGCTCACACCTGTAATCCCAGCACTTTGGGAGGCTGATCACATAATGTCAGGGGTTTGAGACTAGCCTGGCCAACATGGTGAAACCCCGTCTCTTCTAAAAATACAAAAATTAGCCAGGTGTGGTGGTGCATACCTGTAATCCCAGCTACTGGAGAGGCTGAGGCAGGAGAATTGCTTGAACCCGGGAGGCAGAGGTTGCTGAGATGGCACCACTGTACTCCAGCCTGGGTGACAGAGCGAGACTCTGTCTCAAAAATATATATATATATAAATATATATAAAATATAAATTATATATATTTATAAATATATATGTATAGATTATAGATAATACATTTATAAAAGAAATTCAACTAGTATGTCTCCAAAAACATAGGAAAGAAATAGCACAGAAATAAAAATGAGTCACAAATAGACAATAAAAATAAAATAATAAACCCAACTACATTGATGATTAACTGTTAGCAAACAAGATATAACTAAAAAATATAAATTATTACAATAATCTGAAAGGTAAAATAAATATAGGCAATCTTCAAGTGACACATTTTAAATATTACAGAAAGTAGTTTGAAAATAAATTCCTGTAAAATAGCATACCTAGCAATTCATGAATATAGGAAGGCTTATGCTGCTATATTAATATTACCTAAAAGAGAATAAGTGTAGGCTCTAGTTGATATGGTGTACAGTAGTTAGAAGACTGTTTCAGAGATAACAAGAAATATGGCAGAAAGATAGAAGTGAAAATTCATCAGGATGAAATGAGAATCATAAATGTATATAAATGTAGTAGACCTTCAAAATATCTGAAGCAAAACTATTACAACCAAAGGATATAAACACATTTTCAATCATATTGTAGAAATAACATCTGTATCTTAGCAATCAATAGGCAATTTAAAAAAATGACATAGATTATTCTAATCACATTAACAAATGAAAAATATTATGAAACAATTTGTATAATTCATATTTATAGACATAATATCCAGCAAATATAGAAAAAAAACTACAGTATTTTGAATATATGGGATAAAGTCAATAAGGTGGACACAATTTAAGCCCATGAAATACTCTCAAGTTTTTAAAAATACTGAATAAAAAAGTACATTTTTTACAACAATTGGAATTAAAGTACAACGACACCTTGGAAATTCAATATGTTTGGAAATTAATAAAAATGTAGAAACCAAAGTAAGAAATTTAAATCTTATTTCTTAAAGATAAAATATACAAACACTAACAATATGAATTACATAATCTGATACCCCCATAATTACCGGATAACTTTTGTCAGACATTTACAGAAGTGAAAATGCAATATTTCAGAGTATTTTAAAAAATACAGAAGTAGAAAATACTACCCAACTTATTTTATGAGGCCACAGTGATCTTGATAAGAAAACTAAGCAATAACATTACAATAATAATGATGATACATACTATTATAGACAATGTCCCTGTTGCAAGAGGCAATCTTCTATTGGCCCTGAGCATTCATACATGTTTTTACTGCTCATGCCCAAAATGTAAAGCTCTGAACACTCTCTACCAAGACCATCTCTCATTGTTGTTTGCAGGGAATAACCTCAGAGATGGGTTATATAACATCCAGATCAGATAGCAGACTAGTTTCCATTTGATATAAAACAGTGAATACTCCAAACTCCATTTACCTATAATGAACACAACCAACTGTACGTGCAAACATTGATGCTGACCTCTATGCAGAGGGCATGGAGAACTGATACCAATGAACATAAAACTCTGGCTATGATTAAAAGTACATTATGCTGGGCCTAGGAGTCTTTGCCTTCTGCCAGTATTGATGAAGCTAAGATCAGCTAACTTGTTTGCTTGCAAGTACCTGCGGTGCAAAATCTCAGAACCAGCACAAGTTTTCACAGTCTCTCAAGAACATACAACGATTTGTTGGCAAATCTAATTCAGGAATATATAAATATAAGCAATTGTTATTTATTTTACAAATGCAAAGTTGATTTTACATCCAAGATTATTCAGTATAATGTATATTTTAGTGGAATAAAGGAGAGAATCATTAGATAATTTAAATAGATGTAGAAACAGTTTACAAGTTCAAATAACCCTTCATGATTAAAACTTGTAGCAAACTAAGATTCAAAAGAAACCACTTTAAACTGATAGAGGACCCATTAAGCATGAAACTTAATAATAAACTTTGAAATATATTCACCTTAATAGTAATAAGAAAGCAAGGGTACCTCAATGCCTTGAATATCTCGAAAAATGAATGAATGAAAGCATAAAAATGGTGAAGGAAAA
Source organism: Macaca fascicularis (assembly GCF_037993035.2). Lineage (NCBI taxonomy): Eukaryota > Metazoa > Chordata > Mammalia > Primates > Cercopithecidae > Macaca > Macaca fascicularis. Next base: position 59,573,910 of record NC_088391.1, on the reverse strand, counting down.
ATGCATTACATATATAGCTGTTTACATAGAAACCATAGGCACCACACAAAAACTACTAAAAGTGATATGTAAAAGATCAGAGGAAACAAATTTATTATAAAAAAATTTGTTAATTTTATATAAAACCAGCAAACAATTGGAAAGTAAAAGGTAAAAAAAAATTATCATAGTGATACTAAACGTAAGTTAATTTGAAATAAATAAAAGTTCTGTCATGTTTCATCTATTGGAAAATCCAAAATATTTAAAGATTTTAAAATTATTTCCAAATTGATCTGTAGATGCAGTGCCATCCCATAATAATTCTAGTAACATTGTTTTTAAGGTAAAAATTGACCATTTGAATCCACAATTTATAGGTAATTTCAACGAGTAGGACTTGGTGGAAGAGGAATCAAGAAGGACATGATTAAAAACACTTTCAGTGCAGGACTGAAGACATAAATCTAGTTTGAGTTTGCAAAGTAATAATCAATGATAACTAAGTAAAGATATTAGATACCTATAACTTTTATCAGAATTTTACTGGGACATAGTTTGTGGGGTGGAAAGATTTTCTTTGTGTATTTGTGCTTTGGATTTGTGTTGGTTTGATTTAGTTGGTTTGGGCTGTGTTTCACTTGATTTAACAAAACGGGCAAGAGCATACTCATATGGTCATGAAAATAATCTAATAGAGCGAAGATAAAGTTGCAAGGAAACGGACGAATCTTGTAGATACTACACACTGACGTAAGTGAAAGGTGATGGAATTCAGAAGACAAATTAAGACTCTTCCCTTTAAAAGGGGGAAGTAGAGAAAAGGCCTCTATAAGAAGCAGAAGAAAGGCCATTCTTGCAGTAATTGTATTCACTTGATTATGAAAAAAAAAATCATGGTTTTCTCTTCAGTTGTTCTTGTGTAAGCTAAGTCTCTTAATGATATTTTTAAAATCAGCACAGACTTTTGACTTAGTTTTCTAGAAACCCCTAAGATTCATGTCTACTTAAAAAAATAGTGACTTAAAACATAGACATTGTAAATCATCCCTGCAAAAAGTATTCTATCAATTTTAGATTAAGTTCTAAATATGCAGGAGTTTGAAATTCCACTAGTAAAGTCAGTTTTGATTTTGATCTTAACACCAAACAATATTTACATTTATTATCATATTTGTATACCTTCTGTAATATAAAGAAAGAACCTTTATACCTTGTATTCTACTCCAGTTGTCCGGGGTTGGGGAAGTTCAAGGGCCCAAATCTTGAAAATATTTTTATAATTACTTTCCTGGTTTATCATATTCATCACTTATATTACAGTTAATTTTTAAAATCTTTAATATGCTCTCTACTAGAATCCATTCCTCAACACAGTGTATTAACAACTTAAATGTATTAGAGTTATTGCGTTGAATTTTAGATTAGGCCAAGGTAGGATATTTGTGAAATAGAAAATTGTCATTTTTCAGTGGTTCAAACCATCTCTAGCCCTGAGATGAATGTCAAAGTCTGAAAATTCTACTTTATTAATCTATATTTAAACAAAAAAGGAAATGGACTATTACCATACTGAATAAGAGTGTTAAATTCATATGGAGACCTATACAGTCTAAACAATCTCTTATTCATGAGATTAATATCTTTCATATAGAATATAATAGGCTGAAATATGTTCAATCATAGGCTGCTTGCCTGAGAGCAGTCATAAAAATGACCCATTCACAACTTCTAGGAACAAATTTCATGGTGGAGAATGCTTAAACTAAGTCTCTTATTCAATAAGTGATATACAGATAAGATTCAAGTTGACTGAAAGCATTGAGACTGATCCTACAATAGATGCTAAACTTAAATATAACATCAAAGAATCTCATGAGACAAAAGATCATGTTGAGAAGTAAAAGATAAGGAATACCTTTCTTTAAATAATAAGTTGGGTAGCTGGCAAGATATCTGAATAGGAACAGCACGGTCTGTAGCTGGGACCCAGCAAAATTAACCTAGAAGGTGTATGATTTCTGCATTTCCAACTGAGGTACCTGTTTCATCTCACTGGGACTGGTTAGACAGTGGGTTCAGCTCACGGAGGCTGAGCCGAAGCAGAATCGTATGTCACCTCAACCAGGAAGTGAAGGGTCAGGGAAATCCTTCCCCTAGGTAAAGGAAGCCATAAAGGGACTGTGCCATGAGGAACGGTGCATTCCAGCCCAGATACTATGCTTTTCCCATGGTCTTCGCAACTCGCAGAATAGGAGATTCCCTTGGGTGCCTATGCCACCAGGGTTTCAAGCACAAAACTGGGCTTCTGTTTGGGCAGACACCGAGCTAGCTGCTGGAGTTTTTTGTTTTTTGTTTTTCTTTCTTTCTTTTTTTTTTTTTTTTTTTCATACACCAGTGATGCCTGGAATGCCAGCAAGACAGAACTATTCACTCCCCTGGAAAGGGAACCAAAGCCAGGGAGAGAAGTGGTCTGGCTCAGTGGATCCCACCCCCACGAAGCCCAGCAAGCTAAGATCCACTGGCTTGAAATTCTTGCTGCCAGCACAGCAGTCTGAAGTTGACCTGGGACACTCGAGCTTGGTATGGAGAGGGGTGTCCACCATTATTGAGGCTTGAGTAGGTGGTTTTCCCCTCACAGTGTAAACAAAGCCTCCGGGAAGCTCGAACTGGGCAGAGCACACTGCAGCTCAGCAAAGCCGCTGTAGCCAGATTGCCTCTCTAGATTCATCCTTTCTGGGCATGGCATCTCTGAAAGAAAGGCAGCAGCCCTAGTCAGGGCCTTATAAATAAAACGCCCATCTCCCTAGGACAGAGCACCTAGGGGAAGGGGCATCTGTGGGCGCAGCTTCAACAGACTTAAACATTCCAGCCTACCGACTCTGAAGAGAGCAGCGGATCTCCCAGCACAGCGCTGAACCTCTGCTAATGGACAGACTGCCTCCTCAAGTGGGTCCTTGGTGCCAGTGTCTCCTGACTGGAAGACACATACCAGCAGGGGTCAATAGACACCTCATACAGGAGAACTCTGGCTGGCATCTGGCAGGTGCCCCTCTGGGACAAAGGTTCCATACAAAGGACCAGGTAGCAATCTTTGCTGTTCTGCAGCCTCCGCTGGTGATACCCGGGCAAAGAGGGTTTGGAGTGGACCTCCAGCAAACTCCAGCAGACCTGCAGCAGAGGGGCTTGACTGTTAGATGGAAAACTAACAAAGAGAAAGGAATAGCATAAACAAATAGGACATCCACAGAAAAATCCCATCTGAAAGTCACGAACATCAAAGACCAAAGGTAGATAAATCCATGAAGATGAGGAAAATCCAGCACAAAAAGGCTGAAAATTCCAAAAACCAGAACGCCTCTTCTCCTCCAAAGGATCACAACTTCTCTCCAGCAAGAGAACAAAACTGGACGGAGAATGAGTTTGATGAATTGACAGAAGTATGCTTCAGAAGTTGGGTAATAAGAAACTCCTCCAAGTTAAAGAAGCATGTTCCAATCCAATACAAGGAAGCTAAGAACCTTGAAAAAAGTTAGAGGAAAGGCTAACTAGAATAACCAGTTTAGAGAAGAACATAAATGACCTGATGGAGCTGAAAAACACAGCACGAGAACTTCTTGAAGAATATACAAGTGTCAATAGCGGAATCTATCAAGCAGAAGAAAGGATATCAGAGATTGAAGATCCACTTAATGAAATAAAGTATGAAGACAATATTAGAGAAAAAAGAATGAAAAGGAACAAACAAAGCCTTCAAGAAATATGGGACTATGTGAAAAGACTAAACCCTACGTTTGATTAGTGTACCTGAAAGTGATGGGGAAAATGGAATCAAGTTGGAAAACACTCTTCAGGATATTATCCAGGAGAACTTCCCCAACCTAGCAAGACAGGCCAACATTCAAATTCAGGAAATACAGAGAACACATAATAGTCAGATTCACCAATGTTGAAATGAAGGAAAAAGTGTTAAGCGCAGCCAGAGAGAAAGGTCGGGTTACCCACAAAGGGAAGACCATCAGACTAACAGTGGATCTGTCTCCAGAAACCTTACAAGCCAGAAGAGAGTGGGGGCCATTATTGAACATTCTTAAAGAAAATAATTTTCAACCCAGAATTTCTTATCCAGTCAAACTAAGCTTCATAAGTGAATGAGAAATAAATTCCTTTACAGATAAGCAAATGTTGAGAGATTTTTTCACCACCAGGCCTGCTTTACAAGAGCTCATAAAGAAAGCAGTAAATATGGAAATGCAAAAACATACCAAATTGTAAAGACCATCAACACTATGAAGAAACTGAGTCAACTAATGGGCAAAATAACCAGCTAGCATCATAATGACAGGATCAAATTCACACAAAACAACACTAACCTTAAATGTAAATGGGCTAAATGCCCCAATTAAAAGATACAGACTGGCAAATTGGATAAAGAGTCAAGACCCATTGGTGAACTGTATTCTGTAGACCCATCTCATGTGCAAAGACACACATAGGCTAAAAATAAAGGGATGGAGGAGGATTTACCAAGCAAATGGAAAGAAAAAAAAAAAAGCAGTGGTTGCAATCCTAGTCTCTGATAAAACAGACTTTAAACCAACAGAGATAAAAAAAGACAAAGAAGGTCATTACTTAATGGTAAAGGGATCAATGCAATGAAAAGAGCTAACTATCCTAAATATACATGCACCCAATACAGGAGCACCCAGATTCATAAAGCAAGTTCTTAGAGACCTACAAAGACACTTAGACCCCCACATAATAATAGTAGGAGACTTTAACACCCCACTGTCAATATTAGACAGATCAACAAGACAGAAAATTAACAAGGATATCCAGGACTTGAACTCAGCTCGGGCCAGGTGGACCTAATAGACATCTAAAGAACTCTCCACCCTAAATCAAGAGAATATACATTTTTCTCAGCATCACATTGCACTTATTCTAAAATCGACCACATAAATGGAAGTAAAACACTCCTCAGCAAATGAAAAAGAATGGAAATCATAACACTCTGTCAGACCACAGTGCAATCAAATTAGAGCTCAGGATTAAGAAACTCACTCAAAATTGCACAATTATGTAGAAACTGAACAACCTGCTCCTGAATAACTTCTGGGTAAATAACAAAATCAAGGCAGAAATAAATAAGTTCTTTGAAACCAATGAGAACAAAGACACAACGTACCAGAATCGCTTGGACACAGCTAAAGCAGTGTTTAGAGGGAAATTTATAGCGCTAAATGCCCACAGGAGAAAGTGGGAAAGATCTAAAATCAACATCCTACATCACAATTAAAATAACTAGAGAAACAAGGGCAAACAAATTCAAAAGCAAGCAGAAGACAAGAAATAACTAAGATCAGAGCAGAACTGAAGGAGATAGAGACATGAAAAAAAAAAAAAAAAAAAAAAAAAAAACAACTTCAAAAAAATCAATGAATCCAGGAGCTGTTTCTTTGAAAAGATTAACAAAATAGGCAGATCGCTAGCCAGACTATAAAAGAAGAAAAGAGAGAAGAATAAAATACACATAATAAAAACTGATAAAGGGGATATCACCACTGTTCCCACAGAAATACAAACTACCATTAGAGAATACTATAAACACCTCTACACAAATAAATTAGAAAATCCAGAAAAAATGGTTAAATTCCTGGACACATACACCCTCCCAACACTAAAACAGTAAAAAGTCAAATCCCTGAATAGACCAATAACAAGTTGTAAAATTGAGGTAGTAATATCCTACCAACCAAAAAAACCCAAGACTAGACAGATTCACAGCCAAATTCTACCATTGGTACAAACAGGAGATGGTACCATTCCTTCTGAAACTATTCCAAACAACAGAAAAAGAGGAACTCCTCCCTAATTCATTTTATAAGTCCAGTATCATCGTGATACCAAAACCTGGCAGAGACACACACACAAAAAAAAGAAAATTTCAGGTCAATATCCCTGACGAACATTGATGCAAAAATCCTCAATAAAATACTGGCAAACCGAATCCAGTGGCACATCAAAAAGCTTACCCAACATGATCAAGTTGACTCCATCCCTGGGATGGAAGGCTGGTTCAACATATGCAAATCAATAAATGTAATCCATCACATAAACAGTACCAATGACAAAAACCACACGATTATCTCAATAGATGCAGGAAAGGCCTTCAAAAAAATTCAACAGCCTTTCATGCTAAAAATTCTCAATAAACTAGGTATTGATGGAATTTTTCTCAAAATAATAAGTGCCATTTATGACAAACCCAGAGCCAATATCATACTGAATGAGCAAAAGCTGAAACCATTCCCTCTGAAAACTAGCATAAGACAAGGAGGCCCTCTCTCACCACTCCTATTCAACATACTATTGTAATTTCTGGCCAGGGCAATCAGGCAAGAGAAAGAAATAAGGGTATTCAAATAGGAAGAAAGGAAGTCAAATTGTTTCTGTTTGCAGATTACATGATTGTATATTTAGAAAACCCCATCATCTCAGCCTAAAATCTCCTTAAGCTGATAAGCAACTTCAAAAAAGTCTCAGGATAAAAAAGCAATGTGTAACAATCACAAGCATTCTTATACACCAATAATAGACAAACACAGAGCCAAATCATGAGTGAACTCCCATTCATAATTGTTACAAAAAGAATAAAATATGTAGGAAAACAACTTACCAGGGATGTGAAGGACATCTTCAAGGAGAACTACAAACGACTGTTCAAGGAAATAAGAGAGGACACAAACAAATGTAAAAACATTCCATGTTCATGGATAGGAAGAATCAATATCGTGAAAATGGCCATACTGCCCAAAGTAATTTATAGATTCAATGCTATCCCCATCAAGCTACCATAGACTTTCCTCACAGAATTAGAAAAAACAACTTAAAATTTTATACTGAACCAAAAAAAGAGCCTATAGAGTCAAGACAATCCTAAGAAAAACGAACAAACCTGGAGGCATCACACTACCTGACTTCAAACTATACTACAAGGGTACAGTAACCAAAACAGCACGGTACTGGTACCAAAACAAACATATAGACCAATGGAACAGAACTGAGGCCTCAGAAATAACCTCACGTATCTACAACCATTTGATCTTTGACAAACCTGATGAAAACAAGCAATGGGGAAAGGATTCCCTATTTAATAAATGCTGTTGGGAAAACTGGCTAGCCATATCCACAAAACTGAAACTGGACCCCTTCCTTACACTTTATACAAAAAATGAAGTCAAGATGGATTAAAGACTTAAATGTAAGACCTAAAAGCATATGAACTCTAGAAGAAAACCTAGGCCATACCATTCAGGACATAGGCATGGCCAAACACTTCATGACTAAAACATCAAAAGCAGTGGCAACAAAAGTCAAAATTGATAAATGGTATCTAATTAAACTAAAGAGCTTCTGCACAGCAAAAGAAACTATCATCAGAGTGAACAGTCAACCTACAGAATGGGAGAAAATTTTTGCAATCTATCCATCTGACAAAGAGCTAATATCCAGAATCTACAAAGAACTTAAAAAAATTTACAAGAAAAAAAAAAAACATCAAAAATTGGGTGAAGGATATGAACAGACACTTCTCAAATAAGACATTTATGTAGCCATCAAACATATGATAAAAAGCTCATCATCACTGGTCATTAGAAAAAAGCAAATCAAAACTACAATGAGATACCATCTCACACCAGTTAGAATGGCGATCATTAAAAAGTCAGGAAACAACAGATGCTGGAGAGGATGTGGAGAAACAGAAATGCTTTTACACTGTTGGTGGGAGTGTAAACTAGTTCAACCATTGTGGAAGACAGTGTGGCGACTCCTTAAGGCTCTAGAACCAGAAATACCATTTGACCCAGCAATCCCATGACTGGGTTTATACCCAAAGGATTATTAATCATTGTGCTATAAAGACACATGCACACGTGTATTTATTGCAGCATTATTCACAATAGCAAAGACTTGGAACCAACACAAATGTCCATCAATGATAGACTGGATAAAGAAAATTTGACACATATACACCATGGAATACTATGCAGCCATAAAAAAGGATTAGTTCATGTCCTTCACAAGGACATGGATGCAGCTGGAAACCATCATTCTCAGCAAACTAACACAGGAACAGAAAACCAAACAGTGCATGTTCTCACTCATAAGTGGGAGCTGAACAATGAGAACACATGGACACAGGGAGGGGAACATCACACACTGGGGCCTGTTGTGGGGGTGGGGGGCTAGGGGAGGGATAGCATTAGGAGTAATACCTAATGTAGATGATGGGTTGATGGGTGCAGCAAACCACCATGGCATGTGTATACCTGTGTAACAAACCTGAACGTTTTGCACCTGTATCCCAGAACTTAAAGTATAATAATGAAGAAAAAAAGAACAGGTTAAAAGTATCAACTTAAGGTCACACACTGAGTAAATTGCAGAACTGGAAATAAATTCCAGACCTCCTTTTTGGTTTTCTACTTTAAGTAAGAGGCTAAAATCATTTTATAAAAAACCTATTTGCATTTTTGAATCTAGACTATTTCTGCATTTTGCGGTTATTCTACAGCAAGAATAGGTGAATTTACTGTTTTTCCCATTAATATATTTTTAGTCAAATTTGAATGTTCTCTTTTCCAGCTCTTAACCCAAATTCATTGCTGTAGAATTATCTTAGTGATAGGAAATCAATTTTAATATTGTCTCTATATTTTTTTCTTTAGTACTTCTTGAGGTTTTTGAATTTATACGTTTTGAGTATTTTCTACATGCATTTTTAAACGATATTTAAATGACAACCTAAAATTTTGATGATATTCTTTTAGTTTAATCATTCAAGTTGAAATAATGCATATTAATTCACTAAAATGACAGGGACTCTGATATACTGGATTATGTAGATTAGTAAGCAAGCAATTACACACATAATAAAAAATTAAGGAAAATGAGACATAAATGTATTTTTTTATTTATTTAGACAACTATGGTTTAAATTATATATGAGATACTTCACATTATGTTAATGACTAGCTGCTAGTATACTGTGAAATAGAATTTTGAGGTTTAAATATGTAACCAAAAATCCTGTGTTAATAAATATTTTCTGAGAGTACATTGAGATGCTAGAGTTTTGTGAGAAATTAGCAAAAAACAAATGGTATATAGGTTACCTTCCATAAATAGAATTTGTTTTAAAGTGTGATGTGTCCCTCTGGCATATCTGATTTCTTTAACATTTCTGTGTCCCAGAAAAGTCTAATAAGTCTTTTGAACTGCTATTTGAAATTTTTTACTATATTTCTTTGACAACTTTGTGTGATAGAGATATGTAACATTATTTTAAAAGTTAATACAGGCCTTACAAATCAAAGTTAAAGAATTGAGATTGTTACCTTAAAATTTATTTTATAAAAAGAGATATTTTAAAAAAGAATTCTTAGCATCATAGGATTTCTACATTATTTTAAGCCATTAGTAAGAGTCATACTAATATTAATTAACTGGTTTTGTAAGAAAATTGCGATGTCAAAATTGACTATTTTTGATAAGTAAACATATGTATATTTCAAAACAAAGTTCTGAAAGTTCCACTAATGTGAAATCTAATAAACTAATAATCTGATCAATTATAGAATTAGAGGTGGAAGATATACAAATATTAATTATTTCATTTTTATTTTTATTTTTGCTTATGAAAGTTAGATTGATTTTGACAGTTAACCAATGGTGCCCACTGAGAATGAAAATATTTATTTATTTATTGACATATAAGGTCTTGTTCTGTTGCCCAGACTGGAGTGCAGCGATGCAATCACTGCTCACTGCAGCCTCAACTCCCCAAGTGATCCTGCCACCTCAGCCTCCAGAGTAGCTGGTACTACAAGCATGTGCCAACACACTCGGCTAATTTTTGTATTTTTTTCTAGAGATGAGATTTTGCCATGTTGCCACGACATATCTGGAACTCCTTGGCTCAAGCAATCCACCTGCCTTGGCCTCCCAAAGTGCTGCAATTACAGGTGTGGGCCACTATGCCTGACCAAAGATGTATTAAAATTGAAGTATTTTAGCTACAGACATGATAATTTATTTTATTTGGCATTAAAATCTCCTTTTCCAAAACCATCAATCTCCTTGCTCAAATAACGAACATGTACACATACAATTGCCCTAAAACACAAAATAAAACAGAAAATAAAGTAAAATATTTTAAGTACACAAGATAGTTTTTTTTTTTTTTTTTTTTTGGTAATTATTCTTTGAGATCCCATTCAAATTTGAATTTTTTCTGCATTAGATTTTGTTTATGTGGCCCATATAAAAATTATAATTAGAACAGCTATTGTACTGTGAAATAAAGTGCATTGGGTCAGTGTCTTATTCTGTTTGGGCTGCCACAACAAAGTACCATAGACTGTGTGGCCTACACAACAAACATTTATTTTTTACAGTTTTAGAAGTTAGAGGTCCAGAATCGAGGTGCTGACAGGTTTGGTTACTTCTAAGACTTGTCTTCTTGGTTTACAGATAGATGGCCATCTTCTTAGGTTGTCCTCTCATAGCTTTTTCCTTTATACAAGCTTATGTTGGTGTAGTCTCTCCATATGTCCAAATGTCCTTCTCTTAGATGGACACCTGTCATGTTGGATTAGAGTCCACCTTAAATCCTTCATTTTAATTTAATTATGTCTTTAAAGAACTTGTGTCCAAATGCAGTCACATTTCAAGTTACTGAGGGTTAGAATTTAAATATGTGAATTTGGGGAGAATGCAATTTGACCTATAGTGATAAATTAAAATATAATCAATTATATGAAATAATTTGTAAAGCAAAGAATACTGAAGAAATGTTTTGTTTTGTTTTGTTTTTTCTCCTATTTAAAAATTTACTTGTATTGAATACCTAAGCCCACAGGGGGCACTTGCTCCCTTAACTCCTTATGCGATGACAACATTGACACATTTACCTTTCCATTTTTTTTTCTTTCTATCTCTGTAAACATGGGCAAAAAAAAAAAAAAAAAAAAAAAAAAAAACCTTCAGTGAACCAAGACTGTTTTAGATTCTAGAGATAAAACTGTGAGCAAATTATATACATCCATAGGCTGCAGTGTGCTTACACTTCATGACATACATGCTGTGACATGTATTCTACAATTAAAAAAATAAAATATATTATCAATATTAAAACAGTGGCAAATGCTAATAAGAAAAATGAAGGTAAAATGTCTAAGTATAAGCTCTGACCTAGTTTAGGTACTAAGGCAATTTTTCCTAAAGAAATAACATTAAAATTGTAATCTGAATGATAATTATGAATAAATGCCATTTTCAAAATGTATAACCTAGAAGGGCTAAGGAACTGAATAAAGCACAGCTACAGTTAAGAACAGTGGGATTGGCCGGGTGCAGTGACTCACACCTTTAATCCCAGCACTTTGGGAGGCCAAGGAAGGCAGATCATGAGGTCAGGAGTTCAAGACCAACCTGATCAACATGGTGAAACCCCGTCTCTACTGAAAATAACAAAAGTTAGCCAGATGTGGTGTTATAGAAATTGAATCAATAATTTAAAGCTCCAAAATAGAAAGCTTCAGAAACAAATAGTTTCACTGGGAAATTCTCACAAAAACTCAAGAAATATTATACTAATAATCTAAAATCTCTTCAGAGAACAGAAGCATAGGAAATACTTCCTAACTTACTCTAGGAGGCTAGCATTCCAAATGTCAAAATTAAACAAAAACATTACAAGAAAAAAAACCTACAAACTAATATCTCTCATGAACATAGACACAAGTATCCTCAAGAAAACACAGAAAACATTAGAAAATAGAATCCACCAATGAGTAAAAATAATTATACACTACAGCCAAGTGGGATTTATCCCAGGTATGCAGAATTCATTGAACATTCCAAAATCAATTAACATTAATACCGCACATCAACTGACTAAAAAACAAAAATCACATGATCACACCAATAGATGTAGTTTGTTTGACAAAACTCAAAACACATTCATGATAAAAACTCTCTGTATTGAGAAATAGAGGAAAACTTCCTCAACTTGATAAAGAACAGCCACAAAATACCTACAGCTAACATTATTTATAATGGCGAGATATTTTCTAATATCAAAAATAAGGAAAAGATACCACTTCTCACTCCTCCTTTCTAACATCATACTGGTAGTATTAAGTAATGCAATAAGACCAAAAAATAAAATGAAAAGGTGTACAAGTTAGATGGAAATTAATAAAATTGTCTTTGTTTCAACATGTCTAATAATTTATGTAGAAACAACTTCCTTTGTTTGAAGATGTCTAATAATCTATGTAGAAAACTTGAAAGAAAAACTTGAAAGAACAACAAAAAAAATCCTTCTGCAACTAAAAAGCATATGACAAGGTTTTGGGTGCAAGGTTAATATACCAAAGCTAATTACCTTCCTATATACCAGAGGTGAAAAATACCAGCAGTAAGAAAGTATAATTTTTACTTGAAAACAGAAAGTATCTTTATTAACACCCTAAAAAGAAATATTTCTGTATGTATTTAACAATGTGTATACAATATTTACAATCAAAGATGATTTAAGAGCTCGTCCATATTTATGGATTGGATCACTCAATATTGTTAAGATGTCAGTTTTCCCCAATTTGATGTATGGATTCAATACAATCTCAAAATCTCATCAAGTTATTTTGTGGATATCAGCAAACTTATCCTAAAGTTAATAGAGAAAAACAAAATACCAAGAATAAACAACAGAGTGTTAAAGGAGAACAAGGTTACAGGACTAACTTCCTGACTTTAAGACTTACTGTAAAATGACAGTAATCAGGACATTGTGGTAATGAAGGAAAAATAGAAAAACAGAGGCCCATAAATGTAGTCAACTGCTCTTTCACAAGGGAAAAAGACAATACAATGGAGCAAAAATAATCTTTTCAGCAAAAGATTCTTGCTGAAAAAAAAAAGCTGTTAGACAACTGGACACACACATGCAAAAAATAAATCTGGACAAAGACTTCACATTTTTTACAAAAAAATTAATCAAAATGGGTCATGGACCCAAATGTAAAATAAAAACTCTAAAACTCCTGTAAGATAGCATAGGAGAAAACTTAAATGACCATGGATATGGCAAAACTTTAGTAAAACAAAGTCACAATCCATAAGGTAAATAATTGATAGAGTGGATCTTATAAAAATTTTAAAATTCTGCTTTTTGAAAGACAATGTCAATAGAATGAAAGCACAATCCAGAGACTGGGAGAATATTTTTGTAAAACACATATAAAGGACTGTTATCCATAATTTACAAAGAACTTTTAAAACCCAACAGTAGAAAACAAAGAGCATGATTAAACATTGGCCAAAGACCTTAACAGACACCTCACCAAAGAAGATATATAGATGGCAAATAAGCATATAAAAAGATGGTCCACTTCACATGTCAACAAGAAAATGCAAATTACAAAAACAGTGAGCTACCACTATACACCCATTAGAATGTCCAAAATCCAAAACAATGACAACACATGCTTGAAAGGATATAGAAGACATGAACTCTTATTCATTGTTGATAGAAATATGTTCACTTTGGAAATCTGGCAGTTTCTTATAAAAGTAAACATACTCATACTCATACATGATCCAGCAATTGCATTTCATGTTATTTACCTAAAGGGGTTGAAAATATGTCCATACAAAAACCAGAACATAGATGTTTATAGTAGCTTTATTCATAATTGCCAAAACATGGACGCAACTACAATGTCATTTACTAGGTGAATTCATTAGTAAACTGTGGTGCATTCAGACAATGAAATATTATTAAGTACTAAAAGTAAATGAGCTATCAAACCATGAAAAGACATGGAGGAATCTTAAATGCATATTACTAAGTGAAAGAAGTCAATCTGCAATGGCTGCATACTGTATGATGCCAACTACATTATGTTCTGGAATAGTAAAAACTATGCAGACATTTAAAAGATTACAGTTGTAAGGGGTTGGGTGTGGGGAGGGATGAATCGGTGGAGCACACAGAATTTTTAGGGCAATGATTATATGTGATCTACATGATACTACTAAAAAGGGTGCCTGTCATTATACATTATACATTATACAGAGAATTTTTAGGGCAATGATTATATATAGTAACTACATGATACTACTAAAAAGGGTGCCTGTCATTATACATTTGTCCAAACCCAAAATGTACAACACCAAGAGTGAACCATAATGTAAACTATGGGCTTTGGCTGATTATGATATGTCAATGTCGGTTCATCAACTGTAAAAATTGTGCCAGTTTGATGACAGATGTTTATGATAGAAAAGTTACATATTTGCGGAAGCAGAGTGGGTATATGGGAAATTTCTGTATCTTTTTCTTAATTTTGTTGAGAATTTAAAACTGCTCTAAAAAAAGTCATAATTTTTTTTTTTTTTTTTTTTTTTTTTTTTGAGACGGAGTTTCACTCTTGTTGCGCAGGATGGAGGGCAATGGCCCCATCTCGGCTCACGGCAACCTCCGCCTCCCGGGTTCAAGGCGATTCTCCTACCTCAGCCTTCCTGAGTAGCTGGGATCACAGGCATACAGCACCATGCCTGGCTACTTTTGTATTTTTAGTAGAGACGGAGTTTCTCCATGTTAGTCAGGCTGGTCTTGAATTCCCGATCTCAGATTATCCGCCAGCCTCAGCCTCCCAAAGTGCTGGGATTACAGTCATGAGCCACTGTGCCTGGCCAAGTCATAAAATTTTTTAAAAACTTTATTGCATACATATTTCAGGACTATTTATGCTGCATGTGAGGTCTTAAATCATGGATTTCTTTATATGTATTATTCAGGTTTAGTTTGGCATTAAAATTTGGTAAAAATAAATAAAAAATGATTTGCAAATTGATCCTAGCTAAATAAAAAAATACAATAAAATGGGGGTATTTATTATTAAGTGATTTATTTTAGTATAAAAACTGGGAAAGAAGGGGATTAAGCAGCTGACCTGTCATTCATTTATTCCCAGTTAGGTGAAGAGGTACTCTCAGGGGAAAGAAAATACAGTGGTCAAGTCAAACGCTGCTGTAGATTGATAACTAGACTTCAAGGTAAACAATATTTTCTAGGAGATAGTCTCTATGAAATATTCCAACTAATATGTTCATGATTTATGATTGTTTCTCTTTTTAATTTAAGTTCAGAGGTACATGTGCAGGTTTGTTATATAAGTAAACTTGTGTCATGGGGATTTGTTCATACAGATTATTTCATCACCGAGGTATTAAGCCTGGTACTCATCAGTTATTTTTCCTGATCCTCTCCCTGCTCCCACCATCCACCCTCTGAATGGCCCCAGGGTGTGTTTTTCTCATCTATATGTCCATGTGTTCTCATCATTTAGTTCCACTTATAAGTGAAACCATGCAGGACATGATTTTCTGTTCCTGTATTACTGTGCTAAGGATAATGGTCTCCAGGTCCATTCCTGTCCCCGCAAAGGACATGATCTCATTCTTTTTATGGCTGCATAGTATTCCATGGTGTAGATGTATTGTGATACATTTTCTTTATCCAGTCTAGCACTGACCAGCATTTAGGTTGATTCCGTATCTTTGCTGTAGTGAATAGTGCTGCAATGAACATATGCATGCATGTGTCTTTATAACAGAAAGATTTATATACCTTTGGGTATATACCCAGTAATGGGATTGCTGAGATTAATGGTATTTCTGTCTTTAACTCTCAGAAGAATCACCACACTGTCTTCCACAATGGTTGAACTAATATACTCTCTGACCAACAGTGGATAAGCATTCCTTTTTCCCCACAACCTGCATCTATTATTTTGACTTTTTAATAACAGCCATTTCTCACTGGTGTGAGATGGCATCTCATTGTTGCTCTGATTTGTATTTCTCGAATGATCAGTGATGTTGAGCTTTTATTTATATTATTGTTGGCCACATGTTGTCTTCTTTTAAGAAGTGTCTGTTCATGTTCTTTGCCCAATTTTAAATGGGGGTTGGGGGTTTCTGTTTTGGGTTTCAAATTTAAATTCCTTATAGATGCTGGATATTAGACCTTTGTCAAGTGCATTATGTGCAAATGGCAGAAATATTTTCTACCATTCTGTAGGATGTCTGCTCATTCTGTTGATAGTTTGCTTTGCTGTGCAGAAGCTCTTTAGTTTAATTAGATCTCATTTGTCAGTTTTTGCTTTTGTTGCAATTGCTTCTGGCATCCTTGTGATTTCTTTCCCATTTCTATTTCCAGAATGGTATTTCCTAGGTTGTTTTCTAGAGTGATTTTTTAGTTTTGGGTTTTACATTTAAACCTTTAATTCATTTTGAGTTAATTTTTGTATATGATGTAACAAAGGTGTCCAGTTTCAATCTTCTGCAGATAGCTAGCCAGTTATCCCAGCACCATATATTGAATAGAGAAACGTTTCCATACTGCTTGATTTTGTCAAGTTTGTCAAAGATCAGATAGTTGTAGGTATGCAGTTTTATTTCTGGGTTCTCTATTCTGTTCCATTGGTATATGTGTCTATTTTTGCAAACAGCAGTACCATGCTATTTAGGTTACTGTAGCCATGTAGTATAAAGTCGGGAAGCATGATGCCTCCAGCTTTGTTCTTTTAGCTTAGGATTGGCTTGGCTATTTGGGCTCATTTTTTGTTCCATAAAAACTTTAAAATAGTTTTCTCTTGTTTAGTGAAGAATGGTTTAATAGGAATAACATTAAATCTATAAATGTTAATAATATCTGAACACTAAGGCCATTTTAATAATATTGATTCTTCCTATCCATGAGCATGGATATTTTTTTGCATTTGTTTGTGTCATCCCTGATTTTGTTGAGCAGTAGTTTGTAGTACTCCTTGCAGAGGTCTTTTACCTCCCAAGTTAGCTGTGTTCCCAGGTACTTTATTCTTTTTGTGGCCATTGTACATGGTAGTATGTTCCTGATTTGACTCTTGGCTTGACTGTTGTTGGTGTATAGGAATGTTAGTGGCTTTTGCACATTGATTTTGTATCCCAAGACTTTGCTGAAGTTGTTTATCAGCCTAAGGAGCTTTTAAGCTGAGACTATGGGATTTTCTAGATATAGAATCATGTCTTCTGGAAATTGGGATAGTTTAACTTCTTCTCTTCCTATCTGGATACTCTTTATTTCTTTCTCTTGCCTGATTGTCCTGGCCAGGACTCCAGTTCTATGGTGAATACAAGTGGTGAGAGAGGGTATTCTTGCCTTGGGCCAATTTTCCTGTTTCTCACAAATACACCTGTGATCTACAGATTTATGAAGCACATTTCTACAGCAAGTGCTATGTAACTAGTCAATTTTCTGGGTTGAAAATGAGAGGTCTTATTCCATAAATTTTCCTGCTGTCTGAGTTGATTCAGGATCTCATTAAAAACTTTGCTTATTGTTCCTTCCCACAGAACACATATCCAGTACAGGAAGGAAGGAGACATCTGAGACATGCCAGACCTCTCTTCTTTTCCTGTGGGTATTTGTTTTTTGAAATCTTGAAATTAATAATCAAATTTTACTTTGGTAAAATTGTTCATTTGTGTGGATTTGATTTGTCAAACTAGTCTTTTAACTGGTTTTAGCTCAACATACATAAACACAAGAAAACACATTTATATAGTTGTGAATTCTATATCCAGTCTATGTAAATATGAAGTCTTAAATTTGCTCTTGAATTTGTTTCATATTTAATAACATTTTTTAAGGTTTAACTTATGCATGCTGTGATCTTAAATTCAGCTTGATGAATTTTGACAAACATATACAGTGTAGAGTAAGATATAAAAAATTCTACTACCACAGAAATTTATCTTCATTTGTTTTACAGTCAAACATTATCTCTTCCAAACCAATAGCAAGGGCTGTTCTTATTTTAATTCTACCACACATTAATTAATTTTGCCTGTTCTTACACGAAAGAATGTTGAATTTTGTCCTGACAGATAAATAACTAGAGGATTACCTTGACATGGTGGAGGCTTGGCTTTTGGTTTTATAAAGAAAGCTTGTGGAGACTAGTCTTTTGTCCTACAGCAAAACCTTTGGTTTAGAGATCACTCCTAGAATATGTAACCTTTGCTTTTAACAGGGAAACCAGCGATTTTGTAACAAACCCTTCCTTTGGCTGGGATTTGAACTTCAAATTATTTTTTCTCTGCACAGGTTATGTCTAAAAAGTTATATCTCAGCTGCTATTCCTTCTAGATTCCTTGGATTTTTTTCACTTGCATGAATAGTTAAAGAGTACAAAATAGAGTTGAGAAAAGTTTATGTATATACTCTTTGTGACTCTCTTCTGTTTTGAGAGAAGAAAGAGGTGGAGAATTGGGAATCTTCCCTCAATTTACATCACTTCTGACAACCTTAAAAATTGACCTAATATTATTCCTATGTCTTAATAAAAGTATTATTTTCTATTTTTCCTTATACCCCAATAGTAAGGCCTATAATCTGGAAAGTGTTCTCAGGAGAGGATAGCTATATATGACACATCAGAGTTTGCTTATCTTCCTTCAATGTTGGTATCCTTATAGTTCCTTCCTGTAGGGTCTCCTTAAATAGTTATGTTTTATGTTTTATCCAGAGTTGGTTATTGTTATCAGCTCAATACATATTCAATACAAGTATCTCTGCCATGATCAAAACTCCTAAATTATGTTTCTTAGAGTTCAAAGAAAATGTGTATGCAAAATATAAAATAACACATGTGTTTAAAATATATCTGCCAAATAAATATTTTAGATTTGCAAATTTTTGGGTAACTCATTAGCTTTCTCATTTTCTTCTCTAATGAAAAAAAAAATGTGACATGTATATTTTATCCCCAAAGTCTTTACAATTTGCTTACCATGTATGATATGCATATATACCTATGGGGAATAATTAAATAACAATAATCATAATCATAAAACAATTGTGACTACATGAAACGTGAAAGCTGTTTATGAACTTTGGAAGTGACACTATTGCCTAGATGAGGAGTCAAGGTATCAAGGGTTATTTGGGGATTATGATGTTTAAAAATTTTACCTCTAGACTCTTCAGTAAAATAACTTTTTGCTCATAGCAGGATGAGTATGTACAATTTTTTAAAAAATTCTCATTTTTAATAGTTGTTATTTTTGCCTTTATTTTCCCAGCATTGATCATATTAATGTAAACACTAAGAGCATTTGTAGAAAATTATTTGATTTTTCATGAAATAATTTATATAATTTACTTTATCTTTGCATATTTCAAAAGGCAAATCCTGATAATTTTAGGATGTTTTCATTAATGAGAGCTGACAAAGACTTAATCTTCAGGAAAATGCTGTTGTAAGAATTGAACAATAGATAAATAAATGTTAGATAAATATATTGAAATTAGTATGGGTAGCATTATATTTGCAGTTTTTAAAAAACCTGAAAAAATTAAAGAGTTATACTGAATAATTTCCAGCTTCTTAAAAATAAGGAGAAATAGGGGAGGCACATGGAACAGAGTACAGGGAGAACGTAGCTGCAGAGACCTCTACATTCCTGTACCAGGTTTCTGGACTTTTAAACTGGGTTTCGTTTAGCATGTGAATATGAGGATTCCACCAAGGACAGGGAAAGAACAATCTGAAAGGACTATGGGGAACACTTCCCAGATCCCACCAGGGATGGAATTATTTGGTATTTTCAGTAGCCAGTCTAGAAAAATCTCATAATTTATGGGCCATCCGGTAGAGAAATCAGGATTTTCCCACAACAGTGATTCAACATTTGCCTTAGTCAGTGCTTCTAGGATTTTACTCAAGTATAATCTTAAATGCAAAACCCAAAAAAGATTAAACTGTTTCCAAAGAACTCAACTGCATCCCAGAACAAAGCATATATATATTTATAGGAACATTAAGATATCTAATTACCAACAAGGCAAAATTAGCAATGCATGGAATACTATCAACAATTACTGGACTTGTATTGAAGCAGGAAAAGTATCAATCAGTGGAAACTGAAACGGGAATGAAACACATGATAGAATAAGTGAACAACTACATTCAACCAATTAGAACTATGTTCTTTATGGTCAGAAGCTTAAGGAAAGCTTGACTATGTTAGGCAGAGTCATGAAAGACATAAGACACAAGTATTCTAAAAACCAAAATATAAGGACATAGATAAAAATACACAGTATGGAACTGATAATTTTGATATCATGCTGGTAAAGATTAGTGAATTTGAAAAGACTGTATTAGAATATATGTTACATATATTCTATTATATATATATTGTATACGTTATATGTAATATAATACTATGTTCTTATATATATGGAAATGTAGGTGTCTTAGGGACCACTCACGATTTTGGATATTTGCAGTTTTGCAGGTATAATCATAGATATCTTCTAAGAATATTGTTATACAATATTGTCTAAATAAAAAGCAGCAAATCATGATATCTGAAGAGTATACACATTTTATATGATATAATGTTACAAATATATTTAATCAATAAAGATAGTATATATTCAAAGTAAATGATGGGAAGATATATATTTTATAAATATATTAGTTTACTAAAACTTAGGGATCACAGCTTAGGCCTTCTAGATAACAATAGCAGAAAGATGCAACAAAAAAGGCCCAGGAGTTGGTAGAATCTTTCAATACACTATCATCTATGCAAACGGAGAAACATTACTTCAGTTTTACTTTAAACTGAGTTTTGCATATTGATAGAGGATTATACTTAGCTGTCACTAGCATTAAATAGTAAATAAATTTTACTGTTCACCATTTTCATATATAGAATTTTGCCAGCAAATACTAATTACTTTTTAGATTTCCTGTATTGATACAATTTTATGAAAGATACTAGAATAAAATACATTCACAATTATAATTTTAAACAAAATAAGCAATGCAAATTCCCAGAGTATACTCCGGATCCGTTAGTGTTTCTGACAATTTCACATTATTGTTTACCACTAAAGAGCAGTATAGTAAGCACTAAGTTTAAAATAACAGACCAATTATTATAAGGTATGCAACCATCAGATAATTATGAATATTATTTGTTGTAAGTCTCTTTTGTAAATTCATTTTAAGATTTAGAGTATTGCATTTCAGAAATGTTGCTGATAATAAATGCATCATAAAAATGGATTTTGGATTAGTTTCAATTAAGATGGCATAGTTAATAATCAACATTGGCAAACCTAAATCAAAAATTGTATTATATGAGTCTCTCATTCCTGACTGACGTCAGTTAGAAACATAGAATGTTGGGTTTCTTACAAAGTTCAAAGTAAGTTTAATGAAATGTTAAATAACAATTTTGTGTTCATTGTGAAATGTCTATGTTGAATGTTTTCAATAAAAATGTATTCAGCAGAGAATATATGTACAAATACACTAAACATATATTCATACATACATATACACACACATTCACACATATACACATATACATATATGAAATATGGTTATATCATGAAAAACAAAAACTCCTACTTATTTAGTAAGTTAATTAGAAAAACCTTTTAAACCTTGACACTGTGAGAACACTCATTTTTGGACATGCCACATCATGTGATATTTTTTAATTAGTCCCCATTATTATTTTTGGAATATTTCCATTAAAATATAGGTCTTTAACCCATCTTATTCAGGCTATCACATATGAGAATATCTAAATTTTCTTTTACATTCTACAAAAACAACAAAATAATAGTTCCAAAGCACAGTATTCATAAAATGTTTGCATTATGTAGAAGAATTCTGTTACAACAAACACTTTCTGAATGATCAAGAAGAGTAGTCATTACCGGAATGTCATCCCATTTAGGAAATACATTATAGAAATTAATAAATGCTATAAAATGATATAATTTATATTTATCAATTTATTTAATTTCTTAATTTTTATAAATTTATTGATAACTTTATTTTTAATTCATGTTGCCTATATATAGGCATATGATTATTTAAGTGCATAATTTTCAATTTTGTTTATTAAGAAGGGACCCAGAAATCTTGATAATTATTGGATCTATTAAATAAAAATAAATAAGAAATTCCATAATAAATTACATATTGTATCTACACCAAATTTTAAAGGGACAAACTATAAAATGGACTAGATATGAGAAAGTATATTGAGAAAACTTGAGTTTAGTTACACTCCTAACAATTAGCACATAATTCTTGAAAAGTAGAAAACTGAATATTTGTAATATAAAATAAATATCTATATTTTGGGAAATGTGTTTCTATAGGGTCACTAAAAGAAACACTGCTGAGTTGAAGCCTAAAAAATTTAGCAGAATTGAATGAGTCAGATTGTTGTTCTTTAAAACTGTCTTATTTTCAATAGAGGAGAGTTAAAAATTAATATAAAGAAATATAGAAAAAAGGAAAAAATAAAGTGGTAGAAATAACTATGGAATATAACAATTTTAGAAGAAAAATACATGGATGAAAATAGCATATCAAATTAAAGTCAAACATTTGAAGACCTCTATGTTTTTATGAATACTATTCACTTTTTTTTATTATACTTTAAGTTCGTTCTAGGGTACATGTGCACAACGTGCAGGTTTGTTACATATGTATACATGTACCATGTTGGTGTGCTGCACCCATTAACTCGTCATTTACATTAGGTATATCTCCTAATGCTATCCCTTCCCTCTCCCCCACCCCACGACAGGCCCTGTTGTGTGATGTTCCCCACCCTGTGTCCAAGTGTTCTCATTGTTCAATTCCCACCTATGAATGAGAACATGCGATGTTTAGTTTTCTGTCCTTGCAATAGATTGCTCAGAATGGTTTATCGTGTTTCGCTTAGTAATATTATTTTCATTTGCCAATATTAATTATTGTAAATGTTTTAAATAAAGTTAACAACCAATAGATAAATTTCTCTATTTCATTTTTATTCTATACATTATAGAGTGGTATACTGGAACTAGTTGTTATTGCCTTGCAAAACCTGATTTTTAAATGTTCAGGCATTGTGGAAGGTGAGTAACAATGGCCATAAAAATTGGCTTGGAAATTGAAAAATAATGCAAATTGTTTTAGAGCTCCCCTGCCCTAAGAGCTGTTTATTTACTATTATGTAACAGCTCACTGCTGATTACATGTATTCTAAAATAATTTTTCTGAGAGATATAGATAGATAGATATCTGCATGCATGTATATTTCATAGCATGTTTCTTTAGAAATAAGAATAACACATCAATTCATGTATATTAAAAGAGTAATCAGATTATTTATTCATTTAATATTTGAACTTCAATCTTTGTAGATCAAGTTAAGCGGGCTAAACATAGATCTTATACAGAATTATCTACTGTTTCTTAAATAATATTTGAAATTAAATTTATGTTTTAAATGCATTCAAAAACAAATTAAGAAATCCGGGCTTAGAACAAGAAACTCAGTCATCATATAAATTTATCCATCTAATAAAATTACTCTAATTTTTTTTCGCTTAAGTGGTTTGAAATTCATGTCAGTTTTTAACATACTGTACAATTATTTTCTTTCTAACACACCTGCATATTTTACTCTACAAAATGCATGGATTGTTTTTTATTAAAGATATTCTGTTTTTATATTCCTATTATAAATGTTAAGGGCATACCTATTTCATTTTTTTATTTCAAACAATAAGTACTTACATTCTTTGCTATCATTGTATGAATAGTCTTTACTGAGAATTTGTGCAAAGTTAGTCTTGTAGAAGAGTACACTCCTAATTAGTGACTAAATAATCTGTCTTATTTATCAAAAGAATACTGTAGATTTTTTCTAAAGCAATTAATGTATTTGGTGTTCTCAGTTTCTTAGAAATGGGTGCTAACACTGCATATTTTTAGAAAGTGTATAAATAAAATTATTGATCTTTAGAAACCAAGTGGCTGAATCTGTACAGATTGTAGTCAGTACTAATCATATAGTTAATATTTAAAATGTATTACCTACAAAATGTACTTCTATTAGAATAAATTTATTATAAGTAAATGGATTATTCTTCCACTTAAATCCTTGTCAGTTAAAATTTATATGTCTTACCTTTTTTCAGCAAGTATGTATACCGTTTTCATTAGTAAAATTTGTTTCTTCCAATTTAGAGGTTGCTCTGAAGATGTTGTATGCAAACAAAAACTTACACAAATTTTTTTGTTATTCTACTGAGAGCAAGAAACTCAGTCATCATATAAATGATAAGTTTAATAGATTGATCATATAAATCTATTAAATTATAAATTCATAGATCCATTGCACTTACTGAAATAAACCAAAAATAATTGATTCAGATGTGGGTCAAGGAGTACATCAACTTATGTTGATCAAATATCCAAAATCTGTAAGTTCTGCGATCTCATATATAGCAAGGTGACTAGAGGTAACAATACTGTGTTGTATACTTAAAATGTATTAAGAGAATAGATTCTAAGTTATCTCATCACACGCATAAAAAACGTATTTATCTTAGGTAGTAGAAATGTTAGTTACATTGATTGTGATGGTTATTTCACAATGAAGAGGTATAGCAAATCGTCAGGTTGTACACCTTAAATATCTACAATGATTTGATATATCTTATTATTATTTATCTTTGCATCAGATAATTTTTTTTAGTAAGAAAATAAAATCCGTATACTTAATCAAATACTTACGTAAGTGTTTACATAGACTGGCTATCATATATAATAAAAGAAGAGGCAAATATCCTTGCTTAGTGTGTTAGTTCATTTTTTTTTTTTTTTTTTTTTTTTTTTTTTGAGACAGAGCCTTGCTCTGTCGCCCAGGCTGGAGTGCAGTGGCTGGCTGGACCTCAGCTCACTGCAAGCTACGTCTCCCAGGTTTACGCCATTCTCCTGCCTCAGCCTCCCGCGTAGCTGGGACTACAGGCGCCCGCCACCTCGCCTGGCTAGTTTTTTGTATTTTTTTAGTAGAGACGGGGTTTCACCGGATTAGCCAGGATAGTCTCTATCTCCTGAACTCGTGATCCGCCGTCTCGGCCTCCCAAAGTGCTGGGATTACAGGCTTCAGTCACTGCGCCCGGCCGTTTGTTAGTTCATATTAACGCTGATGATAAAGACATACCCAAAGCTGGGAACAAAAAGAGGTTTAATTAGACTTACAGTTCCACATAGCTTGGGGGGCCTCAGAATCATCGCGGGAGACAAAAGGCACGTCTTACTTGGTGGCAGTAAAAGAAAAATGAGAAAGAAGCAAAAGCGGAAACCCCTGATAAACTCCTCAGTTCTCGTGAGACTTGTTCACTATCACAAGAATAGTATGGGAAAGACTAGTCCCCATGCCTTAATTACCTCCCCCGGTTTCCTCCCACAACACATGGGAATTCTGGGAAATACAATTCAAGTTGCGATTTCAATGGGCACACAGTCAAAATATATTACCTGGTATTTGCTCTTTTTTTTTTCCTTTGTATATATTTGCATTTTTAATTTCCCCTGGGAAAGAAAGTAAAGTATATATGTCTACTTTCTTGCAAATAACTCAGTCTCGGATATATAAAATGTATAGAGTCATGTAGTTAGCAGAATTTCTGATCCTGGTAAAACCACATTTCATTTCTCAAACTTGTATCAATTTTACAGATGTGCAAGACTAGTTCAGTGTCCTCTAATAGGTTCACCAACAGGTCCCAAATTCACAGGTATTTAGTTTCATGTTTAAATAATTTCTCCCTTGTAATTTATTCCAATTTTCACTAGCTTCAGTGTTCTCAATTTCATAGATTTTGTACATTCATTTTTAACTTCTACCTTTTAAATGACATATTTTCAGCATTTAATAGCTTTGTCAATCATCCTTGACTCTTTAATTGATGCTTTTAATAGTGAAGTACTCTCATTCTGGGCAGGTGATTTCCTGTTTAACACAACAATTAGCTTCCATTGGATTTCAAAAGAGCAATAGATGTTACTCACAATTACAAGGAATTTTATCTTTCTAGATAAAAGGTGAAAATATTTTTTACATGGCAAATTGTTCATTCACTTATTGTGCTGTAATAAAGTTTGCCCTTAGTGCTTGGTGCATGCTTAGAAAACTGATAAACTAAATCCTCAATGTTTATAATCTAGGTTTGACAGGTAGGTTCTTACCTGTAGAATCTGTATGCATTTTAAAAATTAATCTGTTCTTGCAAATGTTTAATAAAGTCTTTTTCATACCTCAGCTTCTAAAGTTGATGCAACTCACCTCTGACCTAGTGCTTTGCCTCTATGAACATCACAATGATTGTTAATTGTGTGGCACAGGCAGGAAAGGAAGAAAAGCAAACATAGCAGTTGTATTTTAGAATTATTAAAATCTAAAAAAAAAAAAAAAAAACCCTCATCTTGTATGTTCATTCTACTGCACACTTAAGGCTTATTTAGTATAATTTAATAAATTTATTATATGCAGTTTTACTTATATTTGGGAAAGCATTGTTATATGTATTTAGGGGGGAAAAAAAAGAAGAGAGGGAGAAATAAAAGAGAGAGATAGACACAGAAAGAGACTGAGACAGACAGAGACAGAAAGAATTCAAGATACAAATTCTTTCCTCCATTGTCCTTGCAGTTTTCATTCAGGATGCTCTAATGACAAAAACCTGTGCCAAGCCACATCTCAATAAGGCAATGTTTGGAGAGTCTCACTCAAGGATCATAAGGCAAGGTAAAAAAGAATGAATTTGATGAGATGCAATAAATAGATAATTGCCACAGCACGTGGGGATTTTACATCACCTAGTGGCACAATGGCCAATATGTAGTGTAGGTTTAACAAATAACAGGCCAACTAGTTCTGGACTGACATTGTTCTCAAACTACTATATCTGTGAAAGTAAGAAATGTATCAATATTAATTTAGTTAATATTTATTTAAAGCTTACCATATGCTAGGCAGGATGCTATGTGCTAAGCATACAAAGTACCTGTCCTCAAGTAACTTTCATCCCATTGGAAAAACAAGAAAAAAAAAAATAGGCTAGAGAGATAATGGCAATAGTTTCATAGGACAATGTGTCACAGAGAAATGAAGGGGAGTCTATGTTTTTGTAATAGATGATTGATGCATTAAGTCAAACTGGATGAGTGAAAATTAGTTGTGCTAAAAAAATGAAGAAAGAAAATTTCAGGCAAAGAAAAAATATGTTCTTTTTTACAAAAAGCCTCAGTTCCCTAATAAGTCATTGCAGATATAATTCATCTTGATTTTTTGATAATTCTATGCTTACTATTTGTGTGTGCTGACAGTTAAGACCATCTGTGTGAATATTGCTGTTGTATGTGTCTTTATGCGTTTTGTTTCAAAGGTAACATTATAAATCAGCATAATTTACACTTTCTACTACCAAATTGCAAATACTTCTCTGACAAGAATTTCAAATATTTAACAGCAGGTGTATATATAAGACTGAACAGGCTATTCATTGTATTTTGATATACTTGGCTGTATTGACAAAGATAACTGCTATATGATCTTCTCAAATTTGAAGGTTACTCAGAATTGGGAAGGATAATGTCAACTTACATGCAGCTAACATTTATTCATATAGATTAAAACTGATTTATATATGTATATTTCGTCTAGATGTACCATTTTAAATTCTCGTTCAAAAATGTTTTCAGGAGTATTTAATCTTGGAATAATGTGATCTGGTCTGATAATGTTTAGGGTAAGATATTTTTGAGTTACTAGATTAGAAATAAATATATAGTTCAGTGACAAATTTA
Source organism: Macaca fascicularis (assembly GCF_037993035.2). Classification (NCBI taxonomy): domain Eukaryota; kingdom Metazoa; phylum Chordata; class Mammalia; order Primates; family Cercopithecidae; genus Macaca; species Macaca fascicularis. Next base: position 59,546,131 of record NC_088391.1, on the reverse strand, counting down.
TCATGGAGAATGTTTTAGATTTCTTTATTAAAAGATACCAGGAGTAAATTTAGGCTTCTAATGACTGGCATTAAAAATATATAAGCCAATAAGCAATCTTCTCCAATTCTAATACAGTAGTAACTTTAAAAGCATCATACTGGTAAATATTGGCCTGGTCTTTTGTGAAGGGATTCTGTGTAAAATATTTTAAATATTTGAGCTTTGCATGCACTTGGCCTGCTGATGTTGGCTTCTCCGGGCTTTCTCATCTACTTGACACTTTGAAAACAAATACCCTAGATATTTTATTCTCTTTGAAGCAATAGTGAATGGAAGTTCATTCATGATTTGGCTCTCTGTTTGTCTGTTACTGGTGTATAAGAATGCTTGTGATTTTTGCACATTAATTTTGTATCCTGATACTTTGCTGAAGTTGCTTATCAGCTTAAGGAGATTTTGGGCTGAGATGATGGGGTTTTCTAAATATGTAATCATGTCATCTGCAAACAGGGACAATTTGACTTCTTCTTTTCTTAACTGAATATCCTTTATTTCTTTCTCTTGCCTGATTGCCCTAGCCAGAACTTCCAACACTATGTTGAATAGGAGTGGTGAGAGAGGACATCCCTGTCTTGTGCCAATTTTCAAAGGGAATTTTTCCAGTTTTTGCCCATTCAGTATGATATTGGCTGTGGGTTTGTCATAAATAGCTCTTATTATTTGGAGATATGTTCCATCAATACCTAGTTTATTGAGAGTTTTTAGCATGAAGGGCTGTTGAATTTTGTCAAAGGCCTTCTCTGCATCTATTGAAATAATCATGTGGTTTTTGTCTTTGGTTCAGTTTATATGCTGGATTTGGTTATTGATTTGCGAATGTTGAACCAGCCTTGCATCCCAGGGATGAAGCCCACTTGATCATGGTGGATAAGCTTTTTGATGTGCTGCTGGATTCGGTTTGCCAGTATTTTATTGAGGATTTTTGCATTGATGTTCATCAGGGATACTGGTCTAAAATTCTCTTTTTTTGTTGTGTCTCTGCCAGGCTTTGGTATCAGGAAGATGTTGGCCTCATAAAATGAGTTAGGGAGGATTCCCTCTTTTTCTATTGATTGGAATAGTTTCAGAAGGAATGGTACCAGCTCCTCCTTGTACCTCTGGTAGAATTCAGCTGTGAATCCATCTGGTCCTGCATATTTTTTGGTTGGTAGGCTATTAATTATTGCCTCAATTTCAGAGCCTGCTATTGGTCTATTCAGGGATTCAACTTCTTCCTGGTTTAGTCTTGGGAGAGTGTAAGTGTCCAGGAAATTATCCATTTCTTCTAGATTTTCTAGTTTATTTGTGTAGAGGTGTTCATAGTATTCTCTGATGGTATTTTGTATTTCTGTGGGGTCGGTGGTGATATCACCTTTATCGTTTTTTACTGTGTCTATTTGATTCTTCTCTCTTTTCTTCTTTATTAGTCTTGCTGGCAGCCTATCAGTTTTGTTGATCTTTTCAAAACACCAGCTCCTGGATTCATTGATTTTTTGGAGGGTTTTTTGTGTCTCTATCTCCTTCAGTTCTGCCCTGATCTTAGTTATTCCTTGCTGTCTGCTAGCTTTTGAACTATAGCCATTTGATCTTTGACAAACCTGAGAAAAACAAGAAATGGGGAAAGGATTCCCTATTTAATAAATGGTACTGGGAAAATTGGCTAGCCATAAGTAGAAAGCTGAAACTGGATCCTTTCCTTACTCCTTATACGAAAATTAATTCAAGATGGATTAGAGACTTAAATGTTAGACCTAATATCATAAAAACCCTAGAAGAAAACCTAGGTAATACCATTCAGGACATAGACATGAGCAAGGACTTCATGTCTAAAACACCAAAAGCAATGGCAACAAAAGCCAAAATTGACAAATGGGATCTACCATCAGAGTGAACAGGCAACCTACAGAATGGGAGAAAATTTTTGCAATCTACTCATCTGACAAAGGGCTAACATCCAGAATCTACAAAGAACTCAAACAAATTTACAAGAAAAAAACAAACAACTCCATCAAAAAGTGTGCAAAGGATATGAACAGACATTTCTCAAAGGAAGACATGCATGCAGCCAACAGACAAATGAAAACATGCTCGTCATCACTGGCCATCAGAGAAATGCAAATCAAAACCACAATGAGATACCATCTCACACCAGTTATAATGGCAATCATTAAAAAGTCAGGAAACAACAGGTGCTGGAGAAGATGTAGAGAAATAGGAACACTTTTACACTGTTGGTGGGACTGTAAACTAGTTCAACCATATGGAAAACAGTATGGGGATTCCTCAAGGATCTAGAACTAGACGTACTATATGACCCAGCCATCCTATTACTGGGTATATACCCAAAGGATTATAAATCATGCTGCTATAAAGACACATGCACATGTATGGTCATTGTGGCGCTATTCACAATAGCAAAGACTTGGAATCAACCCAAATGTCCACCAGTGACAGATTGGATTAAGAAAATGTGGCATATATACACCATGTAATACTATGCAGTCATAAAAAAGGATGAGTTTGTGTCCTTTGTAGGGACATGGATGCAGCTGGAAACCATCATTCTCAGCAAACTATCGCAAGAACAGAAAACCAAACACCGCATGTTCTCACTCATAGGTGAGAACTGAACAATGAGATCACTTGGACTCAGGAAGGGGAACATCACACACCGGGGCCTATTATGGGGAGGGGGGAGGGGAGAGGGGGGAGGGATTGCACTGGGAGTTATACCTGATGTAATGACGAGTTGATGGGTGCTGACGAATTGATGAGTGCAGCACACCAATATGGCACAAGTATACATGGGTAACAAACCTGCCTGTTATGCACATGTACCCTAGAACTTAAAGTATAATAATAAAAAAAAAGAAAGAAAACAAATATCCTCTGCTCCTCCTCTCATTTGAATGAGCCTAGACCTAGTAACGCCAAACTGAATCACTAGGAACCAATAAACTGACAGCAATAGTTGGTCCTAATAGCACACTCGTTCTCATCATAAATTCTCCTTTGAGGAAAAGAGTTGGATACAGAAGCCAATTTTTTGTTTATTGATTTATTTATTTATCTGCTGCTTCCCAAATTATATTCTGTAGCCTGAAGAGCATAGGTATTATGTGTGCCCTTTTTAAATTGTTCTCAAAAAAAGAGTGAAAGAAAGAAAGTATCTGACTTATTCCCAGTGCTGAAAAGGGAAGAGCCTGTTCAAAGATGAGCACCCAGTTTACAAGAAAAGCCATGGAATAACGTTCCAGGGAAGTCAAGACTCAGTCTTATGTCCCTATCAGATTAGATCCCCATCATTGGACATTGGGAGACTGTTAGTGCATATATATCACTAATTGGGGTTTCAATATTTATAAAAAAACTTATTTATATATTGTTGTTGTTTTTTCATTTCCAGTTGTTTGGGCTATATTATGTAGATTTTGATTAACATTTGATTCATTTTGAGCCACAGAAGCCAGAACTGCAAAGGTACAGATTATTAGTTGATGTGATAGGCAATGCTTGATTCAATGGTATTTTATTAATAATGACTAAGTTTCATCCCAAAAAACCCCAGGAAATTCTAATAGTCTGTGAAATAAAATGAACGTATTGACTCATAACTCTCAGGTTCAAGGGTGCCGACGATTCCCTTTCTCTCTCCCTCCTTCTCTCTCTCCCTCTCTCACTTTCATTCTCTTGCTTTTATTCTCACTCTTGTTCTTGTGTTTCTCTCTATCTTTACCTTATTTCTACTTAAGCATCTTTATCCCTTACTGTGTGGAGGATTTCTTTACTCTGGAGGTAATTTGATCTTTGGAAAAAGACTGTCTATAATTTTCAGATAGGTGGCCCAGTAGGAAAATCTTTTTTCAGCTGCTTCCATATTTTAAAAATCCAGAGAAGAAATATGACTGCCTTAACTTCCTGTTGGTCTAAACACTACTGTCAGAAGATGATTGCATGTGAATAATTTGCTCAGAATGTCAGCAAATTTGATAGAGAATTATAGCTATTATGCCTATTGAATCATATGGTTGAGTGTGGATAAGCAGATCTCCAAAAGAAGTGAAGATACTGTACAGTGCAGACCAAAAAATAATATAATACAAATACCGTAAATCTGCAGCCACCCAATACATCCATATAAACTCATTCTCATAATGTGATCTAGAAAAATGCAAAAATACCATGCAACTATCCACTGACAACCAAAGTTCTTAGTCCCATGCCCTTCTTTTATGCAACTAAAGTCCCAAGACGTTTGGATGTTAGTAAATATTCTCCCTCCACACTGCTGTTTTTATTTTGAATTGACAATTTATAATTGTATAAGTTTATAGGACAACAAGTAATGGTATTATTTATGAATGCAATCTAACATAATTTAATCAAGATAGTTAACATATCCATTATCTCAAATATGTAACATTTTTGGTGGTAACAATATTTGAAAATTACTATCCTAACAATTTTGAAATGTACAATCCTCTATTATTATTTGTAGTTGTTGTTTTGTTGTTTTTGAGATGGAGTCTTGCTCTGCTGCCCAGGTTAGAGTACAGTGACATGATCTTGGCTCACTGCAACTCCTCCACCTCCCAGTTTAAAATGATTCTCCTGCCTCAGTCTCCCAGGTAGCTGGTTACTTTTTGTATTTTTAGTAGAGATGGGGTTTCACCATGTTGGTCAGCCTGATCTCGAGCTCCTGACCTCAGGTAATCCACCCACATCGGCCTCCCAAATTGTTGGGTTTACAGGCTTGAGCCATGACACCCGGCCCTCTTTTATTAATTATATTCATTGTGCTGTGCAAAAGACCTAAAATAATATTCCTCTTCTCTGAGATTTTGTACCCTTTTGCCATCATCTTCCCATTTCCCCTGCCCTCAGGTTCTGTAACTACCATTCTACTCTCTGCTTCTATGTGTTTGATTATTTTAGATTTCATGTATAAGTAAGACCATGTGGTATTTGTCCTTCTGTGCTTGGCTTATTTCACTTAGAATAATGCTCTCCAATTTCATTAATGCTATTGCAAATGACATTTTTTTATTTGAAGCTAAATAGTATTCCATTGTGTTTATGTGTGTGTTTGTGTGTGTGTGTGTGTGTGTGTGTATGGATACACATACACCACATTTTCTTTATCTATTCATCTGTTGATGGCATTTAGGTTGATTCTATGATGGCCATTGTGAACAATGCTGCAATAAATATGGGAGCACAGGCATCTCCTCTACAAATTAATTTCATAACTTCTGGATAACTGCCTAGAAGTGAGACTCCTAAATCATACGGTAATTCTATATTTTTTTTCAGAAACCTACACACAATTTTTCATATGGCTGCACTAATCCACATTGCCACCAAAAGCATACAAGTGTTCCCTTTCTCCTTATTGTTGTTGGCACTTGTTATCATTAGTCTTTTTGATAATAGTCATTCTAACAGCTATGAGATATCTCATTGTGATTTTAATGTTCATTTCCCTAATGATTGTCAATGTCAAGCGTTTTTTTCACATTTCCTTTGGCCATTTGTATGTCATCTTTTAAGAAATATCTATTCAGGTTATTTGCCCATTTTTAATAGTTTTTTTAAAATTTTATTGCTATTGAGTTGTTAGAGCTCCTAATATGTTGTTAATATTAATCCCTAATCGGATGTATAGTTGCAAACACTTTCTCCCAATGTGTGAGTTGTCTCTGAATACCGTTAATTGTTTTTATGCAGAAACGTTTTGTTCTATGTAAAACCATTTATCTAATTTTGATTTTATTGCCTGCACTTTGGAGTCAAATTCAAAAAATCATTGACCAAACCAATGTACTGTAGTTTTACTCCTGTATTTTCTTCTAGTAGTTTTACAGATTTAGTGTTAAGTCTGTCTTTAATGCATTTTGAATTGATTCTACATATGATATGCAGTAAGGGTCCAATTGTATTCTTCTGCATGTGGATATACAGGTTTTCCAACACCATTTATTAAGTGACTATCCTTTTTCCATTAGGTATTGTTGGCGCCTTTATTGAAAATCAATTGACCATACATGTGTGGATTTATTTATAGGTTCTATATTGTTTTCCTTTGGTTGTTTTTGTTTGTTTGTTTGTTTTTAATTTGTACCACGCTGTTCTAATAACTGCATGATTTGTGAGTAGATTCAGTTAGCATTCCTCAACATAAGAATTAACAGTATGGCAGCCAGGCGCGGTGGCTCCAGCCTGTAATCCCAGCACTTTGGGAGGCTGAGGCGGGTGGATCACGAGATCAAGAGATCGATAACATCCTGGCTAACACGGTGAAACCCCATCTCTACTAAAAATACAAAAAAATTTTCCGGGCATGGTGGCGGGCGCCTGTAGTACCAGCTACTCGGGAGACTGAGACAGGAGAATGGCCTGAACCCGGGAAGTGGAGCTTGCAGGGAGCTGAGATCACATCACTGCACTCCAGCCTGGGCGACAGAGCCAGACTCCGTCTCAAAAAAAAAAAAAAAAAAAAAAAAAAAAAAAAAAAAAAGAGTAAACAGCATGGCTACATGACAAATTTGCAACTCCAGCACACTGAATATAGAGTAAAAATGAAAAATTGTTTAGAGATGTTTAAGATAAGGAAACAAGAGGCAATACACCTTAAGTTAAGAACAACAGCAAGAAAAAGCAGTCCGTTTTATCAGATAGTAGGTCATAGTGAATGACAGCAGGTCATTTACTTTCTTCACAATCAAATGTAATATTTCATCAGACTGAGTATTTATGTCTCATTTCTTAACTTCATTAAACATTATTTTTGAATTGAAAGATAAAATTGTATATGTTTATTGTGTACAGCATGATGTTTTCAAGTATCTATACATTGTGGAATAGCTAAAATTAGTGAATTCACATATAAATTAGCTCACACAGTTTTTTTTATGGGAACAATTTAACATTGTATTATTTTCAAGAACACAATATATTGTTATAACTATAGGCACTATGTTTTACAATTGATCTCTTGAACCGAAGAGATTAATGCTTCCATGTTTATTAATACATTATTCCCAATAGTCAAAATTTGGAATGAATCTAAGTGTCCATCAGTGAATGAATGGGTAAAGAAAATGTGATATGTATATACAATGGAGTACTTATTATTCAGTCTTAAAAAAATAAGGCAATTCTCTTGTGACAACATGGATGAAACTGTAGGACATTATGTTAGGTGAAATAAATCAGGCACAGAAAGATAAATACTGCATGACCTCACCTATATATGGAATCTGAAAAAAAGAAAAAAGTTGATCGTATGGAATTAGTGAGTGGAATGGTGATTACTAGGGGAGAGGGGAGTTAGGGGGTGGAGTTGGAATTGTTGTCCCTCATTTCTGGACAACTGAGAGATCCTCTGTGTTCATCATACTTACTGTACGTCTCTAAGATGGAAGTCCTTTTTTAGTGTTTATGAAGAACTGGGTAAGTTATTGGTGTAAAAAGTAATCATAGACTAGACTACCAGACTTGGGATTTTCTTCCATAATACCCCCCATAAAACACAATAAATCTCAATTTGATTTGGTTTCTAGGTTCCATCTTTGATAGTAGAGATGCCATAAATTTTGTCAAGGTCTTCGAATATGAAGATTATTCCTGTTATTTTTGTCTCTGCTTTCTTGCAACACCCATTTTCACAGATTCTCTCTTGTAAGGTGTTTCGTATAAATATATACCAATAATATGGTGGGCAGGATTTATATTTCTTGTGTGAAGGCTCTGTATTTATAGTTGGCATTTTATAGTAGAAGAAAGTACTGCATGTCATGGGTAGGGGTATATGGAAAGAAACAATAGGGAGGTCTTGGCGTTTCAGACATTGTCTATTTTTTTGGTTCCTTCAAAGTCACATTTTTATCTTCATTTGTTAGTTCTATTTCTGTACCTAACACTTCTAGTCTCCATAGAACAGAACCCAAAATAAGCCTTTGAAATGAAATAAAGCCTTTGACTGTGGTCACTGAATGGGTTTGTATCACTAGTCTCAAGCACAGAGTATCTCACTCTACCAACTCAAACTGAGTCTTACCTTTTCTGTAAGACAATGCTGAGGATTGTAAGGTTGCCTAAAGACTCCATATTTTATCATATTTCAACATGGGTTTTACATTGCTAGCTGGGTGGACACATTGGCTAAGTCCAGAGACAGAGCAGGTAATGACTTAACTAGAGGCTTCTCTTTTACATACAAAATTCAGCTTCTTAACCAGAAATATGAGATTCTCACTACTCTTTCCTCAGATGCCAGAACAATATTTCTAATCTTTCACTTGAAACAAAAGTTGTAAATGCATCACTTTTCTGTTAGTCAATATTCCTGGAGTAACAAGTGAAAAGAAAGAGAATTCAAGCTACCTTATGCCAGAAATAGAATATACTGTCCCCTAAATTGTAAGCAGTCCATGAGTGGTTTTAGGCATGACAAGGTTCAAGGATTCAAGACATGGCATCTGGGTTTGTAAATTTTTCTCCCTCAGCCTCCTTGCTTAGTTCTTTCTAAGTTTCTACTTCTCCTCCAGCATCCAGTTTTTCTCCCTGTATTAAGGAAGTTGGCCTTTGATAGTCCTTAACTGGGTAGAGTTTCCAAAATGATGAGATTATTGGACATTCCAAAATATATATTCACTATAAGTACTTAATGGAATGAACTGAAAGACCACAATAAAATTTTTGTAATATATATTCTCATATTACACAGTGAGTTTCTTCTGTACACCACATTTTTTTCTTTGTATAATGAATACTACCTAGAAATCTTTTACATAGCAGATATTTAAAAATAAACTAAATACTTTAAGTGACTGGAGTTTTTTAAGTAGATAATTAGGAGATATTTACTAATAAATTACATTTTTGAGCAGTAAATAAAGCTCCAAATTATTTTTTCTAAGTTAATAGAATCAAAGTATATAATGGTATTTTAAAACATTTTATACTATAGGTATTTTATCAAATTATATCTTCATTAAATAGGTAATGCATTATATGCCACAGGTATTCTTTTCAAATACTAGACATATACATTTTTCAAACTCCCCCAAATTATGACAAGCAAAATTAGGAGGAGAAAAAAAGCACTTATGAGTATTTCTTGATAGCAGAACATTAATATAAGTACTTTATGCTTGAAAACAGGCCCTTAAAACTATCTTTAAGATAAACTTATATTAAGAAATTGCATTAATATTGGCTTTTGGAATGTTATATTTCTGATTTCAGTTAGAATAGACCAAAAATTCACAGTATTTAGCGACAGTTTCAACACATACCTACCACATGGAAAAATGACTAAATATTCTCAATAGTCACAAGTTATTTACAAAAATCATTATTTTCTAAATATGGCAAATGATTTTTCTCAAATGTTAGAGCATCCACATATGACTATAGTCTTAGGAATGACTATCTAGAGAAAGAGTGGTCATTTGGCAAAATGTCCCTACAGAATAGATACCCCAGCATTTACAGCTGAATCCAAATGTTCAACAGATGGCAAGCTGAATGTGTTACAGCTGGAGCTAAACTACACTTTTTAGAGGAAAAATGTATATGTTGGAGAGAAAGGGATAACGCAAAAGAATATTAACAAGATACCTTGAAACAATAGTGAAAAAAGGTCAGTCTAAGTCATATTATTGAAGTTTCATGCTGAGAAAAAATAATGGGACTCTGCTGGACTAATTTCAGCTTTAATTTATGACATGACCTTTAGGCCAAAATATGACATTATAATAAAGATGTGTCTTTACTATAAGCTAGATTTAGTTCTGTAGTAACAGTAACTTATTTCGTAGTAAATCTTTAAGAATATTTTACTTTAATGTATGCATTGATAAAAACCCAAGCCATGAAGACATACTATTTCCATGTCTATTCTGTAATACTGCTGCGTGTAAAATTAGATTCATATTTTTTGGGGAAAAATGATTTGCTACAAATTTTAAATGCTTCAACAACTCACAAATATTACCAGAGCTTGTGCAAATTATTTGCTGAAGATTAGCACTCTATTCCTATATTTATGTCATGACTTTCGTTGCCTACAAGGGATTTCTTGAATATGACTTTTATATTCTCATTCTCCCAGTGTTCATACTAATATTTTTGTTGTTGAATTTGCCAGGTAATAAACTTATCTCTACTTTATCAAAAGAATAAGTCAACATCCTTAATATAACCATTACCATAGCAAGTCAAACTTGTAGCACAATTATGATGGCCAACATGATTAGGAGCCAAATAGTAAACCGTGTAGTTTCCAAATTTTACCAATCTATAAGGACTTCATTTCCTTATCTTTACTTTGAATTGTTTATTAATATATGCATACTAACATTGTTAAAATTGTACCTTCAAGTAGAACATAATCAAAGCTAATATAATAATTTTTTCTTAATAGATCATATTAAAGGAAGTCAGGAATAAAAGTGACCTATTCATTTCTAGACTCCATTTTCCTGAAAATCCATAGATATGTGTGTAGTGAAGTAAGACAGTTATGGGGTTACAACGACTGAAGCAAAACTTTATAACAATTGTGATGTTAAGTTACAATTAAGGGAATAATTGAAGTAAATTTCTTCATTATATTTAGCATGGTACAAACTAGTAACAGTTTTGTTAAGTTGAATTTAATCCATTCAGCCTCCCAATACCTCAATGTCTTCAGGAGTGACATACCATCATTCAACTGTACTCTAGTGATCACAGAGGCAAACCCTGGCACAGTGTGGAAGAGGACTACACAAAGGTATGAGAAACAGGAGGTGAGACCTCTAGGCCTCTTACCAGGGTGGGAACATTCCTAGTGTTTCTCCTTACTTTCCTTACCTGAATTATTATTACTATTTTGTAGTGTATTCTTTAGTGTAATTACTTGGCCAATGGAAGGATTTCTCATTTCACTACCCCTTTAAACATATAATAAATATTGTTAGTTTTAAATAATATGTTGTTTTATATTTAACATCCTTTATTACAAAAAGTCAAAGAGTCTGGAATTTCCATGTTATTTTGTTTTTTTGTTTTTGGTGTTTTTTGATTTTTTTTTTTTTTTTCATTTTAAGCCTTATCCTGCTGCCAACATTCTAACTTACCACTTATCCAAGTATATTGAATTTGAGGGGTATTGTGTGTTGGATGTTGTTGGTGGTGGTGTTTTCTTTTTTTATTATTTTTTATTTTTTGTTGTTGTTTGGTTGTTTGTTTTTTCTGAAAAGCAGCCCAGAAAGTTACATTCAGGGGTACTATAAAGACATGGCCGTAAGTGATTTACTGGCTTTTCTGCATTCAAGGAGGTCACTTTTCTTCATTTATTTGACAAAACCTGGGGTACCAGGAAAGGAATAAAATTGTTTCAACTGCATTTTGATATTGTACATTAGAGTTTTATCCAAGCTTTAAATATAGAATCTGTAAACATTTCTGTAAAAGGCCAGATAGTAAATATTTAGGACTTTGCAGGCCTTGCTGTCTCTGTCATAATTATTCAACCCTGCTATGCAGCAAAAATGAGCCACACCAAAACAGTGAGGGTGACTATGTTCTAATACAACTTATTTTTAAAAAGTACAGACAGTGAGAAGGACTTGACCTGTGGGCCATAGTTTGCCAACCCTGCTTTGGATGCTGAAAGTTTCACTCACAACTTACTAATTACATCACTGGCCATATTTTTGTTTTAAAACATACTAAATACTTTCATTTCATTTTGTTTTGTTTCTATGAGTAAGGCAAAGAAATATGTGGAAGAACAAAATTATACATTTACTTATTTATTTCTTCTAATATTTACAGAGAGCCTTTAGAGAGAACTAGGCATTGTAGATAGTGGGAGGATTCAAGAGTTAAAATGCAGTAAAGAAGAAGTTTCTGCTCTCAAGTATTACTTTTCTTTCCTTCCTTCCTTCCTTCCTACCTTCCTTCCTCCCTCCCTCCCTTTGTGTGCTTCCATTTCTGTTTCTTAAATTAGAAGATTAGTAATATCTATCACAGAATAGTGTTGTTTGGATTAAATAATAGATACATATACATTATTTAACTCATTTCCTGAAATTTAATAAGCATTAAATAATGTAACTATGATAATCTTAAAAATCTAAGACAATCGAAGCTTTTGTTTTTCAAACAATGGAATACATACACTCAAGAAAAATTTACTGTGTAAATAAATACTAACCTTTTAAAATAACTCTTCCCTGAAATACAGTTATGGAAGTCAGAATAGAAATAGACTATATCTTTTTCAGCCTGACAATAAGAAGATTCACAATAAGATATGGTTGATTAATAGTTTGAAAAATCTAACAAAATAGCATTATGTTGATAATTATCTTGAGCATCTTTTATTGACTTTCACCAAAATCCAAATACAGATTACATTATTTAATATATTAAATTTTAAGATAACATTTCCATGTACTAATATCACACTGAATTTGGACCTAGATTATAATATGTGGCGATTGTATTTAAATTTGAAAAAAATAATGGCTAATCAGTCACTTATAAAGTATGTCCATGTCAGAAAGTCACACATAGTATACACATGTATGTAAAAACATGAAAGAAAAGTACCTTGCAGGTGGACAAATATAAACTCCCTCTTCTTGCTACAGAAAAGAAAATATTGATGCCATTTTAAGAGACAGCTGTATATTTAGATGAGATTTTGGATTTTAAGTTGACACTATAATGGGTTAATACTTTTTGAGAATACTGGAATAAGGTGAATAATGTATTTTGCACAAAAAGGGGCTAGAGGGCAGACAAATATAGACTGAAATGTATCTCCAAAATATGTTGAAGTCTTAAACTTCAGTACAAATGAATGTGATTTTATTTGGAAATAGGGTCTTTTGCAGATATAATCATGTTAAGATAACATTATACCGGGTTAGGGTGGGCCCTGATCCAATATATCTGGTGTTCTACCAATAAAAGAGCAAGAGGTGTGGAGAGGAAGAAGACCATGTGAAAATATAGGAAGAGACTGGAGTTAATGATGCCACAGGATAAGGAAAACCAAGGATTGCCAGTAACCACCAGAGGCAAGGAAAAGGAACCTCTGGAACAGATTCTGCCTCCGAGTGCCTGTGAAGGCACAGACCCTCTGACATTTTGATTTCAGACTTTTTTACTCTAAAATTCTGATACAGTGCATTTTATGTTGTTTTAAACTGTCAAATTTGTAGTACTGGTTCTTTTTATGTCAGCCTTAGAAAATTAATAAAAGTGCAGAAACATTTTGTGTGTGTGTGTGAACACAAACCTTCTTGGGAAAATCTCCATCAAGAACTCAATTTTGAAAAGCATAAAGTCACAATTTGCCCCTGTAATGAAGAATCCAAAAAGTACTAGCCCTTTAATATAAAAATGATCCCAATTTATTTCCAAATATTTTAACCTATTATTAAAAGCAAATAGTTTAGCAACAATATTACATATTATAATTACAAACACAAATAATTATATAACTTACCACTTAAATAATAAAAATATCAATATTGGTTCTGCCAAAATTTTAATTTACTTTAGATTCTGTTAATGGCAGTAGATTAATACTAAGTGGCCAAGATAGGAAATACCAGAAAATAATTATCCTATCATTATAGAGTTTCTTTAGAACTTGTTTTAGCTATGTAATTATGCCTATGCTAAGATGCCATAGGCATTCAATTAAATTAAAAGCATGTTAATGATCTATTTTCTTTAATTTATTAGGGGAGCCTATGATTCAGAGGCTTTGAGTTTGGGATCATAATTGCCCCAGGGACTCACTTTCAATAAGGATCTAATTTTCAGTGAGAAGAGAATCAATAAAGCAATTGGACTTGTATAACATTGTAGGGTACACAAAAGTGGTGACAAAAAAAAAGTACTGTCTTTGCATTCGGGCAATATACAATGCTACAGATGGTAACATATTTTAGTGGTAAGTGTATAGTCTTTATAATATAAAAGATCTGGGTCAATACCGTCACTACCATTTACTTGCTATGAAAGTCTTCTAAAATTCTCATGGCATGGTTTCACCAACAAAACAAAGAAGATTTTGATGTAAGTAGTTCTCACCGTTATCTCAAGAACCAAAATATATAAGATAAAGTATAAAGATGCTTAGTGGCAAAATATAAATGCTTTATAACTGAGCACTAAGTTTGTATACTATTCTTTCTTTTCACCTGAAATTTATGAGAACTTAATAAATCAAACTACATGTTTATATACTTCTCATGTTACATGGTATGATATAATAAATTATTTATCTATTATTATACCTGGTTTCAAACCTTAATCCATCAACAGTACAATGAATGCATAAATGATAGCATATTTGTTGAATGTAATACCAGTTGACATTTAGATGAGAAGCAAAAACTACAAGCCAACAGATATATGTATATATAGAGAGAGAAATTTATAAACATTATGTTTAGTTAAAGAAATAACACAAATGAGTATATACTGAATGATCCCATTTATACAAATATAAATTATTTGTATACAATATAAAGGTCAAAACTATATAAAACTAACCTATTATATTAAAAGTGAAGATAGTGGTTGCTTTGTGGGCATTAAAGGGCTTTTAGGGTTCTGGTCATTTTCATTTCTTGATCTGAATACTATTTACACAGTGATTGCTCTCATCACTCTGTGAAAATTAATTGAGCTATACACTTAATATTTGAGCACATTGTTTTTTGTATATTAAGCTTTAATAAGAAGCTAACATGGAACATGAACTCTATAATTTTGTAGTATTTTTAGAAAATAAACAGCTGAGTCAACAGTAAAAAAAAATGCTATGAAAGAAAGTGTTAAGTACATTTCAACATGGTGTTAATTGAAATTCTTCAAAAGCATGTGAGTCAAATTGTATTATAATGTATGAAACATAAATGAGCCCAAGCATCTTAGAATGACCATGTCTCTATCATTATCTTACCTCATTTAATTGCATATTGGTCGAAAAAAGTTGAAAGTCTCCAAATCATCAAAAATGTGTTAGCAAGGAAAATAATATGCTTAGAATATTTGCTAGTGTTTTAAAGGAAAATGATATCTTTTCTATTGCTCTATGTGGTTATTTCAGGATAGTATTTTAGATCTTTTGAAAAGATTCACTGCAGAATTTTGTACTTTTCTCATTTACTAAAATGTAGGATGTAACTCTTTTTTATAACTGTCATTGAACATAGAGATTACTGTCTAGAACATAAGATACTGAATAAAATTACCCACACCCATGCCACAGTTTGTAATTCAATTTGTCCTGATTGTGCTGTGATCTGTGATCTGAGATACCCATAATCGCAAATATAAGCACATTCCAAAAAGAAAGTATCTGTTTCTTTACAAACAGGTTTGAAAGATGACCAAAAAAGTCTTTTGAAGGTGTTAATAATAGAGCATAAATAAATAAATAAATAATAATGATAACAACTAGTAATAATAATAATGGCTTCAGTGGCATACTGAGGGACCACAGAAAAATCATAAAGGCCTAGAGCACTCTCAGCCTTCAAGGATTTCAATAGCTTTCAATGAAATCTAAGAAGAGAAATACACCAACACTTAAAGCAACTAGGCATTGATGAATAGTTCTATGGCGAGTGTAATAGAACCCTGAGATTCAAAACAAAGGATATGGTTTAAAATACTGGTGGGGATATGATTTAGAGGAGATTAACTTTGCTATATACTATAAATGTGGCATAATAGACAAGCCACTTTATCTATCATTTATCTATCTATCCAATCCTTAGTTACAACAGATGAGCCAGTCATTGAGGGATGAAGCTAGGGCAATTATATGATTTCACCACTATTCTCTACATATAAAAGTATCAGTAATTCTTTTTTTTGGGGGGGGTGAGTTCTTTTTTTATTAATATTACACTTTAAGTTCTGGGGTACATGTGCACAATGTGCAGTTTGTTACATAGGTATACATGTGCCATGTTGGTTTGCTGCACCCATCAACTTGTCATTTACATTAAGTATTTCTCCTAATGCTATCCCTCTCCCAGCCCCCCACCCCCCAACAGAACCCCGTGTGTGATGATCCCTTCCCAGTGTCCATGTGTTCTCATTGTTCAACTCCTACTTATGAGTGAGCACATGCATTGTTTGGTTTTCTCTTCCTGTGTTACTTTGCTGAGAATTATGGTTTTCAGTTTCATCCATGTCCCTCCAAAGGACATTAACTCATCCTTTTGTATGGCTGCATAGTATTCCATGGTATATATGTGGCACATTTTCTTTATCTAGTCTATCATTGATGGGCACTGGGAGTGGTTCCAAGGGTTTGCTATTACGAACAGTGCTGCAATAAACATACGTGTGCATGTGTCCTTATAGTACAATGATTTATCATCCTTTGGGTATATACCCAGTAATGGGATTGCTGAGTCAAATGTTTTTCTGGCTCTAGATCCTTGAGGGGTCACCACAACTGTCTTCCACAATGGTGGAACTAATTTACACTCCCACCAACAATGTAAAAGTGTTCCTATTTCTCCACATCCTCTCCATCATCTGTTGTTTCCTGACTTTAATGATCACCATTCTAACTGGCATGAGATGGTATCACATTGTGGCTTTGATTTGCATTTCTCTAATGACCAGTAATGATGAGCATTTTTTCATAAGTTTGTTGGCTGCACAAATGTCTTTTTTTTTTTTTTGAGAAGTGTCTGTTCATATCCTTCGCCCACTTTTTAATGGGGTTGTTTGTTTTTTTCTTGTAAATTTGTTTAAGTTCTTTGTAGATTCTGGATATTAGCCATTTGTCAGATGAATAGATTACAAAAACGCTCTCCCATTCTTTAGGTTGCCTGTTCACTCTGCTAATAGTTTATTTTGCTGTTCAGAAGCTCTTTAATTTAATTAGATCCCATTTGTCTATTTTGGCTTTTGTTACCATTGCTTTCGGTGTTTTAGTCATGAAGTTGTTGCCCATACCTATGTCCTGAATGGCGTTGCCTAGGTTTTCTTCTAGAGTTTTTATGGTTTTAGGTCTTACATTTAAGTCCTTAATCCATCCTGAGTTAATTTTTGTGTAAGGTGTAAGGAAGGGATCCAGTTTCAGCTTTCTGCATAAAAAGTGCCAGTAACTCTTAATGTCAAAGAAACCACAAGAAAAGCTTGGCCAAATAGTCTTAATTCTTAGTACTGTAGTAAACTGTTTTATTATTTTAAATTAGCCTATGCATATTGCAGGACTATATATAAACACAGTTCTGTTAAAATTATCAGAAAACCAGTTTTTAAGGAGAGAAACAAAATTCATGCATCAAAGAATTAAAGTTAAAAACTATTATTATCTTCTGAGTAGATGTCAAAAGGTTATTGAAGGCCAGGAGTTCTCACTATATAATGATGAGAACATTTGAGTGTCAAAAATAATAACAACTTCAACTGATTGAAAAACATAATACATATAAATATATATTAGCTCATATGATATTTAAAACTACTCATTGAACATAATTTATTAGTTGTGCTATTATTTCAAAAGCTGTATTTGGGATTAACTAAGTACTGGAGGAAAAGCTCTTATAATTTTTCAAATAAAATGATAGAATTAGAAAATAACAATTTTAAAATTCTGAATGAAGTAATTTATCTCAAGATTAATAATAATCAATTGATAAAACCACTACCTGCAATATTTATTAGGTCATTTATAAAAGAGGTACCAGGTTGTTAAAAACTAAACACATTAGTCAGTTTTACATCCTTAATAGTGGGAAAGCCACATATTTGTGCCTTTTGTTGTGGCTGACTTGCCAAAACTGATCCTAAATCTTACAAAACCTCTAAATCTAATTAACATTTTTCAGGGCATAATGAAAAAAACTAGACACAGTTAACTACAAGAAGAATGTGGAATTTTTTACATGGCACACATTCAAGTTTATTCAATAAAAAAAAATTGCCTGAAGAAAACAATAAACAAAATGATTATAAATTTTAACAGACTAAAAACGGCCAACAAAACTGTAATTCTTAGATTCTGTTAGAAACAAACCAGCTATAAAATGAAGGTTGCAAGACAATTAGGGAAATTTAATGATAGGCCTAGATGATGTTATAGAATTACTGCTAAGTTTATTAGCAGTTTTAATGAGAGTGCAGTTATGTAAAATACTAAGCTTTTTTCTATTTCATACTGAAATATTTATGGGTAAATGAATTGATCATTTTAGTGGTTTTAAATTACTTCAGCAAAACAATAATAAGATAAAAAATACCTATATACAAATAGTCTCTCCTATTTTTCTACCAACATATGCCTATACACACATGTCTGGATGGGTAAAATAAGATTGGGTTATGGATACCTGAAAAATTATTATTCTATGCATTCTACTCCTGTACTTTTAGAAATTCCACAAATAATTATATTTTTAAAACAATACCTACATTTTTTGCAAGATGCCACTGTATGATCAGGGCCCTGTGTTCTGCAAGCACATACACTACCATTGCTTTGATGACCCTGCTCTAGCCAAAGTGACGATAACGCTCAAACAACCCAGGCCTTTCCATTTAACATTTGATGTTTGTTCTCCTTGCAATGTACTAGACCTGATATTGACATGACCCTCAACAATTTGAAGTCTTTGTTCTAAAGTCTTCCTGATGAGTCCTCCATTCATTCTAGTCAAAATTGACCAGTTCATTGACATAATTACTTATTTCCATTTTCTGTTTTAATTTTTATATGATTTTATACAATTTTATATATTTTATATAATTTTAAGTTAGTTATTGCCATCTAACTTACTATACATTTCACATATTTTATTTGTTGTATGTATCCTCACTTCTCCAATAGTATGTGTTCACCGTGTCACTTTTGTTCAATCTCATGTATAGAATATCTAGAAAGACTGTTATTTGCAAGTCAAGACAATAGTATTTTACATAACTTAGTATTTTACATAACTGCACTCTCATTAAAACTGCTAATAAATTTAGCGGTAATTCTATCACATCATCTTGGCCCATCATTAAATTTCCCTAATTATCTTGCAACTTTCATTTTATAGCTGGTTTGTTTCTAACAGAATCTAAGAATTATAGTTTTGTTGGCCGTTTTTAGTCTGTTAAAATTTGTAATCATTTTGTTTATTGTTTTCTTAAAAAGAATCTTTGAATGAATGGATATATTATGTATTAGAAAGAGAACATGTTTGGACTTAGACAAAACTGAGCTTCAGATTCGGTGCAACCAGGTATTAGCTATTCTTGGATAGGTAACTATTCCCTTTTGAGACTAATTTTCTTTATATGCCAAATAGAAATAACAATACTGAACTTTAAGGGTTACTATGAGAATTCAATGAAATATTACTTGGCTACATACCTGGAATATAGGTTTGTTAATTCTTTCTTTTGTACTCATTATCACTAGCAAATTGATTATCATACAAAATTTACAACATTATTATAAGTAGTATATTTTTTGTGTTATAATAAATGATGAACTAGTATCAATTATTTTCCATATAGTTATAATTCACTCTGATTTGCTGAGCTATTGCTTGCACCAATGATCCAGCATCTTGAAGTTCAGTAATTCTTGCCACAATTGCTTGCATGAAGACTGTAACACACAAATAATACACATATTCACCAGAATTTATGTTTATGTTTGGAAAATTTCCTTTATGATTTGCTGAGATATGTTTTGCATGAGTGATTCAGCATCTTGAAGATCAGTAATTCTTATCACAATTGCTTTCAAGAAGAATATAACACAAAAATAATACATATATTCACCAGAATTTATATTTATGTTTGGAAAATTTCCAAATGGAAACAATTGCTGTAACATTTAAATTTATTAATGAAATAAATTTACTTTTAATAACTCCAGGGGAATTTTAAGCCAGTATGCAAGAAGAATTATTCTTCTATTGAGTCCCCAGACAGAATATATTGGTTTATCTAAAATACTTTTGAAGAATACAGGAGTCTATGATATTCAGAGTGAAGGTAATAGTGGACTAAAAAATGTAAAGCATCACACTGGTTCCAGGTTTAAAACTGTAACAGAGAAATCTAATTTATTCTAGAAATTTTAAAGAATTAAAAGGAGAATATTTTGATATGCTAAAAATAAAAATGATTCATCCATATGTTGTGCAAAGCATACACTTAAATCTAACTTGTTGGAGATCTATCACAAATGTATTTTAGTCCATGGGAAGCTTATGAATCATTGTTTCTATTGA
Source organism: Macaca fascicularis (assembly GCF_037993035.2). NCBI lineage: Eukaryota > Metazoa > Chordata > Mammalia > Primates > Cercopithecidae > Macaca > Macaca fascicularis. The sequence continues at coordinate 59,525,831 of NC_088391.1, read as the reverse complement.
GGAAAAGAAACAAAGGATAGGAAATTCTATCAATATTGTGATATAATACTTTATGTTTCTGAATACTAGGACTAGAAAGATATAGTAACATTGTATTAGTTAAGTAGGACTGCCATAACAGTTTAAGTACCCCAGTCTGGGTAGCTTAAACAAAGATTTATTTCTTCACATTTCTAGAGGATTTATTTCTTCACAGTTCTAGAGGCAAAGTCCAAGATCAAGGTGTCAGCAAAGTTTGTTTCTTTTTCTTATGAGGCCTTTTTCCTTGACTTACAGATAACCACCTTCTCCCTGTGCCTTCCTATCATCTTTCTTCTGTATGTGTTTGTCTTAAACTCTTCTTATAAGGACATTAGTCATATTGAACTGGGGCCCAATCCAATTGACCTCATTTAGCCTAAATTACCAGTTTAAAGTTCCTATCTCAAACAAAGTCACATTCTGCTGTACTGGGGGTTAGGATTTTAACATATAAATTGGAGGGGCAACCAGTTCAACTCGTAACAAACACTATTCTATTGTCTGTTATTTCACCTTGGATCTTAGTAGTTCACTGTTTACATGGAAGCGCTGAAGTGGCGGAGATATTGTGATTCACTATTATGGAAGAAGTGTGCCACATGTAATAGCATTTGCATTAGTAAACTCACTTTAATGAAAGCAATCAATTGTTATATTCTGATATTACCTTCCTAAAGTTAAATAAAATCACTATAACCCCATGATATACATATGTTTTATAATCTTTGTGCATAATTTTAGAGGAATCATTATTTTGTGAATACATTTTGAGTTAAAAAATAACAGTTTGGATTAAATAGTTTTATGTTTCTTCTATTTTGCTTCATTAAATTCAAATAAAATAAACTCAAGATATTTTTAGATAGCATGCATACTACCCCTTTGAAAGTATTTCTATCTACATGTATCAACTCTTTATTGAAAATTTGTATTTTTAGTTATCTAAGTTCTTATCCTATTAATGGTGATTAATATTTTTGTTAATGATGAATAATATTTTAGTATATATTGTTTATTTTTATGACTTGTTTTTGAAACCTACTTTATTTTATCAGAGTAAATCTATAGGCTAATCATTCTAAAATGAAAAAGATGTAGGTAGCAATTTAAAATTTTTAATAAGGTGACTTTCATGCATACAATTGTAATTTGTTTTAAATCTGATAATGCCACGAGTGATCATATCTCTGTTTGTTTATTTTTTTCTTTCAAATTGTATATTAGGTTTGGGGGTATATGTGAAGGTTTGTTACTGTGCCATGGACTCCTTTATCAAAAAATCTTCAGTTGATTTCCCTGAAAATAGTGACATATCTTATTAAACAAATTATTCTTCCAAAGACTACAGGAATTATTTCTGTCACGTATTGTATAGTCTCTTATACAACATTTCTAGCACCATCACAAATGTACTCAAATTAGTCCAGGGTACAAGAAACAATAAGCCTAAGTGAGTCACAGTAATGGTCAAAAAAGTAAATACTGTAATAACTTCAGTGTCTGTGAAACTGAATGGACTCCACCTTTCTTAGAATTTCCTAAATAATTCTTGTTTTTTTCAGAAATTGTTCCTCTCTGCTCATCAACTTATCATCTTCCTGGTTAGTTTAAGGAGATGTGTTTATACCTTTCCTGCTGCAGTCTGTTGAAATGATTCATCCTACCTGATAATTCTGTACTGAAGCCTCCACTCTTGCCAAAATATGCTAAAGTCACCTATCAGCAGCAGGGACGTTGTTGTAAAACTATCAAAGCATGATACCCTTCAATGTGTGTTTTTTTATTTTTATTTTTATTTTTTGCTTCAGTTGCAGGTTGACTCACTCCATGCTCATAAAATGTGTAATGTTCCTCATCCAATATCCTCACTCCTAGAGAAATTCTAAAAGAGAAGATATCTCTCTTGCTCAGCTGCTTCTACTGCATTGTTTAAAAAGAGCAGAGCTTCTTGTGTCACTGTTGCCTATGGAAATTTAGTAAAGCAGTCCTTTTAGTATCCATTTGCTCTTCTTTCTGGTCCCCAGTCCCCTGGAGTCATACATGAATTCCATAACACCGAGCTGGGTGTTTCAAAGTGGGAATCCCCATCCTGAGCTCAATCACTCTAAGTGACAAGCATCTGTCATGTTGCTATTGGACAAAATGTGTGTTATTGAATCCCTCTTTCCTTATTTTGAGTTATCTTTCAGGTATCTCTGAAGCCATACCACTTATGGAATTGATTTTGCAATTAAATGTTGATAAATTGAATTATTATCTCAATTATCTGCTCAGAGTTACCATTTGCTTTCCTTTGTTTCTTTTTTTTTTTTTTTTTTTTTTTTTTTTGTGAGACGGAGTCTCGCTCTGTAGCCCAGGCTGGAGTGCAGTGGCCGGATCTCAGCTCACTGCAAGCTCCGCCTCTCGGGTTCACGCCATTCTCCTGCCTCAGCCTCCAGAGTAGCTGGGACTACAGGCGCCCGCCACCTCGCCCGGCTAGTTTTTTTTGTTTTTTTTTTTTTTTTTTGTATTTCTTAGTAGAGACGGGGTTTCACCGTGTTAGCCAGGATGGTCTCAATCTCCTGACCTCGTGATCCACCCGTCTCGGCCTCCCAAAGTGCTGGGATTACAGGCTTGAGCCACCGCGCCCGGCCGCTTTCCTTTGTTTCTTGACTCTAATTTTTTGAGAACCTTTATGATCTATTTTCATGTGTGTAGGTGATAAATGTATCCCTTGATGTAAGTGTTCTGAGTTGCAATCTTAATCATATCATTATATGATCAATATGTTGGTAAGTTATTTAATGAATCTATTCTTTAGTTACCTCATCTGTGAATGGATTATGAAAAATAGTGCTGGCTTAATTATAGTAAGTATGACTATGAATAGGATAGTAGAATACCTTAAGGCAATGGCTGGTATATAATAAACACTCAGAAATACTATGTGATATTATAAGTTATTTTAAGATTAGTCAATTTGGTTGTCCTCCTCTGGCTAATGTCATTCTTCCCTTAACTCCCAATAACTATTAACATTATCCTTAGTTTAATTGTGTCTCTCCAGACAGAAGAAACAGACATTTATGCTGATATAATTAAAAATCAAGTCATCTACAACAATTGAGTTCAAGTTGCCACTCACAAGATGAATGGCATCTGAACAATTTATGAATATACAGCTAAATTAGTTGATGAAAGGGACAAGAATTCTTAGTTTCCAAGTCCACCATTTGCATGTTATTCTGGTGATGGAAAGATCGTAGCTTGATGGTAAGATCAGTCTTTCCTGGGTGTCAGATTTTATGCTTTATTATAGATTTTTTGTTGCTTTTATAGAAGACTTTAGCTTATCATCTGAATACTCATTTTCAGTTTAATTTTCTTAAAAACTACTGCTCAAGTCAAAGAAGGAAAGAGGGGAAAGTCAAAATCTTTTGGTAGTGAGAAAAGATACAAAATGACAGGGCAAAATATTTTCTCTATTTTTGTAGGAAGATTTTTTCTATAGTAAAATGATGCAAATCTAAACCATAAAACATTTCATTATGGGCTTTTGGTGTGTACAGCATAATTGTGCTTGCTTTTCATTCTGATTAAACTTTTCCTCCTCCACTCGTATGGCTTAGTTACATCAATACTAGTATATTGCAAATTTGTGTACTATCACAATGAATTTCTCACCCTTAGAAACTTCTGACAAAAATGAGAGAACTTTCATCTCATCTTTGTACCAAAACATACTTACTTTTTCTTTTACTTTATCCCTATTAACTAAAATGTTCATGGTATGTACACTAAAGAGAAGCAGATTTTGTTGACGTTCATTTATCCATTATCTCATTTGACTAAATATCTACAATGTATTTTCCAATAACCTATTTATTTTCCAAATGGTGTGTCATTTAAACTTTAACTTTTAAATAAAAATATTTTCTCTCCAATTTTTTAAAATCAACTTTCTATTTCTGAATGCTTTTACATTTATAGGTTAATAGATTTATATATTAATCAGATCAGATTAGCTAGCTTTATACCAAATGTAAAAGAGGTATACAGGACATTCTTCCAGTTCTTGGAAATATGTCACTGTCATTAAAATATATAACATGAAGGACAAGCCTGCATTGTTAAAATGGTTATTGATTGAATTTCGTAGGATCTTGTTTTTATGTTGCTTAGTTGCAATATCTGTGAATATTGTATAATCTTGATCCTCAAAACATATGGAAATAATATTCTTCTGTGAAAATAATATCCTGATCACAACATCTATGCTGAATTAATAGAAAATGTCAGGGAGCATGTTACTACAAAATAAAAGAAAGCCTGCTGTCAAAATATGCTACTAAGACATAAATGACCAGATCATTTTGAAAACCTAACAAAATAATAGTTGCTGTTTAGCAACAATAGAATTTAATTGCATTATATCTTCATATTTAATTGCACAGACTTCATTCGAAAGAGGTGCATTTAAATTCACATACTTTACTTTCATTCACAATACTGTTTATCTTTATTTACCAGTGATGTTTACTGATATGCTTCACTTATAAGAGAAGGTCGAATTGTCCTCCTCAGGGCATTTCAATCTCTGGCAACAATTTTTATTTGCTGATCGTAAATGTACTTTAAATTTCTGCATTGTTATTTTATGTAATAATGTCAAGGACAAACATTCTGAAGCATGTCTAATAACATTGAGATCCATTTTCTTCCCTCTACAATTCAGCACCCCATTAAATTTAAAGATAACAGAGCAATTCTTTAGCTTGCTTGGTATTGGGTGGACTAAATTATTTTCAAAAAGTTTTGGTTTTGTTTTCTAATTTTTCTCAATTCTTTTTTGGAGAAATCTGTGCCCAGATTAAAATGACATATTAGAGAAGGTTCTGGTAGAAGAAAAAAATTCTACCACATCTTCTATGCTATTTTTATTCTTATTTCTACTGAAATGATTAAAAAAAAAAAAAAAACCAACACGGTAATGCTGAATGTAAATAATGCAAGAATAAAATTTGTAGTAAGTTAGAATAATTAACCTATATCCTATACTCTTGTTGAACATATTCCTTACTGTGTAAACCATTTTTGAAAACTCACTTAGAAAATGTACGATAAGAGCTATCCATCTGTGCTTAAGGCAAGTATGCTCACTACTGTACTTCTTTGCAACAGATCAGTAAATTATAATCTTCCTGATGAAAAACCTACGCATTTGCACCCCATAACAGTCCATCAAAACTATTTCTTCAATGGATAGGTTAATGGTTATGCCAGTATAGAATCTTTTAGGAGAATATTTCAATTTCTAATATGTTTTTTATTCTATATGAAGTATGTTTTAAATTATATAGTGGATATTAATCTTTTTTTATATTCCTTGTAAACACATTCCTCCAACCTAACATTATCATTTACCTTTGTTTATGATGTTTATTTTGCTGTACAAATTTGTTAAACTTCAAAACATTCAACTCTTTTAGATTTTTAAGTTTTTAATCTCATAAAAACTTATTTCCCCACCTTCCACTTATAAAATACACAAACACTTTTTAATGCATTGTCAAATATCAGTGTTTTATTTGGAATTAGAGGTCAGAATTCAGTGTGAAATTCCCTCAGTTTGAATCTTGGCTCCACTACATACCATGGGGTCTCAGTTTCCTTGTATGTAAAAGAAGGATGATAACAATTTTATAAGTTGTCATGAAGAATAAATCAGCTAATATATGAGGGAACATTGAAGAAAGTCTTGTGTATAGTGATCGTTCAATACATGCCAAATCTTATTTTCAGATTTATATTTGTTATTATTTGATTTATTTTGTTTTAATTTAGTTTTTAATTTTTATGGCTACATAGCAGGTGTTTAGATTTACAGGGTGCATGAGATATTTTGATAAAGAAATACAATGCATAATTATCACATTAGGATAAGTGGAATGTTTAAGTATGTGGATGTCTTAACTGACTGTCAACTCCTTTCACATATTTGTTTGATTGCTCATGATTTCACCAAATATTTAAAAGATCTTTCTTAGTGTAAAATCTAAAATCTCATCTCTAGATGTTCCTATTTGTACACTCTTGGTTTTATCCCATTGATCTATGTGTTTGTTGATATGTCATTCATGCATAGTTTTAATTTTTCCAGGAATATTGAATCTGCCACTTAGATGTGCAAGTCATTCCCAAATCTACTTCTTTCTCTTACTTTGTTACAAAATTAGATTAATTTATTAATAATTCTCCTCTGGATACATTTTGGAAATGTTACCAAAAAAAGCATGGAAATTTCACCTGAAGTGATGAAGTTTGTAAACCAATGGTGAAAAAATGTCAACTTTACAACATTGATTCATTCAAGACACAACTTTGTCGTACATTTTACTGATTCATGTCTTCTTCTGTGTAATCTAGTACAAAAATTTTTCTTTCTTAAAATATATTTTGGCCCCTTTGAAAAGAAATAAATGTTTCTTTTGCTATTTTAATATGGTTTATGTTAGGATATTAAATAAATTATATCAATGAATTGAACTTTAAAATAAAAGTAATCTTAATGTCTTGATTGACTATTAATCAAAATAATGCCACCGTCATAGATATAAACATCGTCCTCAATATGCAGTACATACATATGCATACCTATAAACTTCAATATTTTTCAAGTGTGTGAAGTACTATGAGGCAAATAAAGTTGTATGACTTACATTTTTACTCAACTAATTGTCAATGCATGGGGAACTGACTCGTGTTAGCTTCTGCATAATATGCAAGAGCTGCTCATTATTTACTAATTGTTAAGAAAATTCTTTCTTTTCTGGGTAAATATGCCTGCTGGCAGCTATTCCTACTCACTCACAGTTGATATGCTTCACATCTAGTTATCAACACCTGGATTTAAGTTTAGGCATTTTTAGCCATTCGGAGTGTCATACAACCTGGTCATGAATATTCAGTACCACTGCTATGCAACAAGACCTATATGAGATCACAGAGAGAAGCATTTGTTTTTTTCTGTTCTGTACTTCAACCCAAGAGGATGTAGGGAGTGACTGTTGCAGTCATCTACTTATAAATCATTTAATATTGATAATGCATAAAACATGAAAGAAAGAAGACCTGAAAAGTGCATAGACAGAAGTTAGACTACTTTTTAAATTTTAGGCATGTGAGGTGAAGAAATTCCATTTTTAAAAGTGGTTTAACCAAAGTGTTCAAAAATGTATAAATTCCTTTTGCTTTTCATATGCATTTTGAAGGCATATGTACTTCAGGAGTCTAAAGGGGAGATGCATCAAAACTTTATTTTGAATATAGCAAACTTCCAACCTTAATTGTATCAATGAGAAAGAATTTTAAAGGAAGAAACACAGAAATGATTGAATTGAGGATTTTTATATTTTAGCAGACTGCTTTTAATCTGTATTTTCTTGAATTTGATTCGTGTCTTTATGTTTTACAATTGTACACATTTGGTAAATGAAAATCACTTATATGGATTCTATGTCTAAAATAAATGCAAAATCCCCCCAAAAATTCTCAAAGTTTATTAAGGTAATTAGGAGTATCAAACCTTACAGATGTCGAAGCTGAAACACAGATTTAGGTTGTTAACTCCTCGTCTACCATTATGAAAACAAAATTCTATTTCAGTGGTTAAAAATCAATTAAGAATAAATTCTTCAATAGTACTATTACCATGGTTAAATCATATGCTTGTGTACATAATTTTACTGGAATGGAAGTCAAAGCAGTAGGCCACAAGAAGCAACACACGTCTATTCAAAAAGGTTTCTGTTGCTTCTGCCATTTTCTTAGTCAAAGGTAAACATTTTAATATACATTTAAGTTAACCAAAATAATAATATGAAAACAATGTCAAAGCAAAAATTGCACTGGAGTAATTTAAGTATGAAAGATAAACTTTATTCGAGTCTATCGCTTTGAAACAAGGACTGGAAAATTTTAAGAGCCAAAAAATTAAGAGCCGAAAAATTAAAAGCTGAAAAATTAAGAGCATAAGCCATTTCTGCAAATTGACTTTGCCCACAGAAAAAGTAAAATTTCTCAAAGCTTCATGACAAGAGGTAGCTTTCTAACTTTCAGCAAGGAGCCTGTCAAAGTTAGGCTCCTGCTCTCCCACAGAATTTGGGAATAGGGGCTATATATTCCTTGATGACTACTTTTCAAAGGGATGAATTCAAAGTTCCTGGGAAAAGAGATTTTTATAAACTGGAAAGATTTTCAAAAATATTTACATCTCACAATAAAAGAGAATGAATTGACAAAGACAAGTTATCTAAATTAGGTGCTCTAAGGAAAGAGAAATGAAGGGCCTAGAGTAGAAAGAAGCCTGTCTTCTAACGTCTAGTCAAACTGAGGGACATTAGGATTTCTTGCAAATATCTGACTAATTTCACAAGCATCTCAGAAACACAATTTAGAACAATTTGTTCTACTCTGGACAAAATTGCTTCTAGCTATGTTTCCAAATATATGACAATATACGGAGTCTTGCAGGAGAGCATGACTATCTTTTTTATTGGAGAAGATATCAAACGTCTTAGCAAGTACACTAGGCAATTTGTTATTACTGTAAAAAGTTCAAATTGATCCTGTTTTGAATTTTGATTCTGTCACTTACCAATACACAAGCTTAGAAAAATTACAACACAAATCTAGACCTTAATTTCTTTAGTAAAAATGCCTAATTCTTAGGGTTGTGGCTAGGATTATATTAAGTAAAATTTGAGCAGTTATTATTATATTGCAAAAGTACAATGTATTTTACCTATTCATTTTTTTATTTCAAAAACCACTTGTTAATTTTCCAAAGTATTGACACTGGTAAGTATGAGAAATCTGTATTGTGTATGAATAAAGTCAATATTCTCCAGATTAAACTCTAGCTGCTTCCAAAATCACCATAAGTAAAATTGACTTCTCTATATGCTGCTGGTGAAAATATTTTTATCTTCAGTTTTTCAAAAAAAAGAAGGGTAAAACTACTCTGCTTTTAAATATGGAACTCATCACATATTGGTTGGTTTCTTTAAAAAGATATTTACTAAGAGATGATATCTCAGAACTTGAAAGCCCTCTAATAAAATACATTTGTTGTTACAGCTCTGCTGTAACAGAGCTGTGCTCTGTCTTTTTGTGCCCACCTGGGTAAATAAAAGAGGTCCTACTTATAATAAATTTATAGCCTATTTCAGTGAATCATGGCCATAGTTGCATTATTAGGGTGACCTAAAAAGTAATTTCCAGTAATTTCCAAACCAGAATCTCATAATAAAAACATGTATGATATTCATATTGTTTGAAAACATCCTGAGCTCAGGACAGAGAACTATTGATGTAGTGGTGTATGGGCTCAGAAACAACAGCAAAATAAATAAATAAATACATGCCTGTTCTGTTTAAACAAAAAGTAGGTAACTATTCACTATCAAGACAGCATTAGTATATATTTGCAAACTAGAATTCAGTTAATTAAAATGTAAAATGTAACTAATAAAAGATAAGAAACTATTTCACATTTAATAATTGTCAATTTTATTTGAGATTATATAGAATGATACTTTAGAAAATTCTTTTTATTTCAGGTAGATATTCTGTATATTTTGAAAAATGACACAGAAGGTAGGTCTGCTCTGGCCATTTGATAAAATGTCAAAAACAACATGCAATTACTTCTTCGCTCATTTAAATTTTGATTATCGTTAAGAGTCCTATTCATGGAACACTTCAGAACACCTTCTCTTCACATTCTTCCATTTAAATATTTACCTACGATGCTCAGATTTACCCGTAGCTCTAAAGCATCATAGGACATTTAATAGTCATAGCTACTAATAACAATGTTTGAAACTATAATTAAAATAATGACTGGATTAACATACACAGGAGATAAATATAAGCATATATTGATCATTTTAAATTGATATGCCAATGATGAGACATTACTGTCATCATAAATCTCCACACTTTCAAAATTAATCATTTACTTTGGTTGTGCTCCAGATATTCCAGGTAAGTTAATATCCTAAATAATTTTATTTGATTTAGTAAGAAAAGCATTTCAATGTTACTGAATTCTTTATTCCAAAAACACCTGCATTACTGATCATTTTAGAACTAAGAATTAATAAAAGTAGGCAATATATTTTATACAATTAATTTAATTTAAATCCAATTCTATGATTATGTCTTTAAAAGATGTTTTGAAATTGTATCTTTGATTTTATTGAAGTTACTTAGCAAAGTCAGAGGGCATTGTACTGTAAGTTCTTTGTGCCTTTCTTTGAATAAGGATACTGCATAACCAAATAAACTCAGTGAAGTGTATAGGATCATATTATCTAATGCTGTTTGTGATGCTTTAACACACACTTCCTGAGAGCCAAAGAAAAATGTGTCCTCATTGTAGGAGTAATAAACACAGGCTATTACGCATAATTATGGAGATTAAGTTCCAATTAAGGCTCAATTTCAATAATATCCCCATCCACAAATCTTTTCAAGTTTTTAGTGACATGAAAAAAGATCAAGGTAACTCAAGGTATTAATCCCTACTAAGGTTAAAGATGAGTTTGATTAGGGAGTTCTGCATGTATTCCAGTATTCTAGCAGCGTGACATGTTCAAGAACATATTTCCGTTTGCATTTGCATGCATTTTTCTAAATCAACTTTTTGAATATGTATGTGTTTGGCATTGTGCTAAATTACTCTACATGCCTCTATGTTAAATGACTCCTACAATTATCATCTTCATACAGATGAGGAAACCGTGGCTTACAGAGTTTAGGTAACTTGATCACTGTAACAGCTAGTAAGTCGCTGGGTTTTGAACGCATATGATTATCTTGTATGCTTAACAAAATGCCTTATTCAAAGTAAACAGCCATATTTCTTTTAATGTAAATATCTATACAACTTGATATCATAGTATTCTTCATTGTAGAGAGCAAAAGAGAAAGGGATATACTGTGTCCTTTGTGCACAGAGCCATAAATTCATACCATATTTAGGATGAGTACACTGAAATAACAAGTTGATTGAGATAAATTTTTCTACAGAGCATTCTGTGATCAGATCCAAGAAGAGTTTCTTCATCCTTGCACCTTGCGGCCAAAGGTCTTTCCTGGTCTGCGTCTTGCATCTATCCAACTCTATTTTTTTAGTTTTTGTTTTCTTAGAGCTTTTACTCCTCATTACCCACTACATTTCACACACATATCGAAATAGCATATCACCAATAAAATAGAATTGGTATTACAACATAAAAGACAAAACAAAACAAAAATGAAAATATTTAACTTTTTAAACATGATACTTGGAAGAAATAACACTTGAGTTTATTTTTATCTAGAAGAATCCTCTTCTATAAGTCTGCCATTATTTAACAAGAATATGGAAGATACACCGTTCCACTTCTTTAAACAATTATGTTTTTTTCCCCATTGGTTGCATATTAGAAAATATCAGTGGAGGGGGAATTTGTATTTTCTCCCTTACTAGTGAATTTTTAAACTGTAAAGACACATAGGTGTTCATCACTCACTACATATAGTACCAAAAAGAATTAACATTTATATGGTTGAGAAAAAAAATCATTAATGAATGGATATTATGGAATCCTACTAAAACTCAGACAATATAAAGCCAATTATCCTGCATTAGACCAGGCTTATATATTTCAAACAACTTTCAGGAATAAATACATTACATCCAGAAAGTAGTGGGATATTACACCAGGATCAATTATCTACTGATTACTAAATTTAACTGGTATGTGAAACAGATAGGTTTCATTCATGATAGCACTCATTTTGTTAAACAACTTTTATAGTAAGCTAATGAAAATAAGGGAGAAGTGATATAGTAAATTTTGAGAATTTTAAGGTGTGAAAACACATTTATTTTGCTTTTCACAATGAAGTGGTAGCGAGAATGGGTATAAAATTATATGTGGAAAAAAATTCCTCCAGATTTTCATGAAGAATATTCCACTGCTTTATAACTTTCACTGTCCCTGGTTAAAAGATTGATGACATTCTGATTTTTTTGTAAAGTAATTATGATTCTTTAAATTTACCAGAATCTTGCAGAATCTTGTTTCTTGTCTCAGTATTCTGATGCCTAATTATGTGCATTAGTATAAATCTATTTTAAACCATTGCATTATGACTCAACAATGACTTCCTTCCACCTAGAAAATATTGGATGTATTTTGCTGAAACTTTGCTTAATTATCTATGACTCGTTTCCTTGTGTTTACTCTGTTCTTTCACTATGGGGTAAGTCTTATTGAGACCTGAACTGTTTCTGAAACTTTGAAGTCTGTTTTTTAACCCCTTTTGAATTTTTGTTCACATTCTGGGAAATAGCTTATTTTATTTTTCAAACATTCTACTGAAGTTTCTACTCTGTGTTTAATGTTTATTTTTTCAAGGACTCTTTATAACTTCTGAATACTGTATTGGAGAGTTATTCAAAAATTATTTATATTTATGGATGTAATAATTACAAACCTTTTCCTTGTCTTTACTTTATAACTTATTTACATTATTATCTTGTTTTGGCCACTAAGAATCAGTATTTCTGTTGAGAATGAGCTTAGGGAGGATCTGAAGATAAACTTTTCAAAATTAAAAATACATTTATTATGTGAATATAATACTTTGACCATCCCTGATTGATTTGGCTATGAATGTATAAAAATTCCATTGAATAAAATAAATCTGTGCTCAAATTCTAACTATGCTACTTAGTATCTGTGTGAATTTTGTTAAGTTAGTATATTTCTAGAGAAAGCTATACTTATCTATAAAGGAAGAAAATCTTGATAATCCTAAAATAATCAGGAAAGTTTAGTGAAATAACACATATAACTTATTATCAACTGCCTGAAATATAATAAAATTCATTGTATACTAAAGGGAGAAAATCAACAATGAATTCTCATAACTCTAAGTGACCTAATTCAACTTTATTTCTTACATATTTTCCATGTGTATCACATTGGCTTTGTATAAGTATTAACTAAAAAGAAAAATCTAAATTTTCATAATAGTTTAAAAATGAATACAGCACTGTTTTGGTTATCAGTAAAATACAAGTTAATTGAAAAGTGTAATATATAAAAACAAAAATCTAAACATACATATAAACATAAATATGTGTATTTAAAATATTGTACTATAGCCATCATGAGGTACCTGTGGTAATTATGAAACTATTTTCTAAAAGTTAAATTTCTGAGTATGTGGAATATAAATTTAGAAGTCTGTGTTCCGAGGGCTGTTGCTCTTTTGCCTATCATAAATTTTAGGCGGTGATATATGGTATTAACACAAGCAGATGTGATACTGCCTATAACTTAACCCATGCTGGATATTATGAAAATATAAATTGTTTTCCAATCAATACGGTAAACAAAAAAAAATGGAATACAATGGATCAGAACACTTTATTATTTATTTATTTATTTATTTATTTATTTATTGAGATGGAGTTTCACTCTGTTGCCCAGTCTGGAGTGTAGTGGCACAATCTCGGCTCACTGCAACCTCGGCCTCCCTGGTTTGAGCAATTCTCCTGCCTCAGGCTCCCAAGTAGCTGGGAATACAAGAATGCACCACCATGCTCAGCAAATTTTTTTTTTTTTTTTTTTAGTAGAGATGAGTTTTCTCCATGTTGATCAGGTTAATCTCAAACTGCTGACCTCAAATTATCCACCAGCCTCGGCCTCCCAAAGAAAATGTACACATTGTCCATTTTCAAAAAAAAATTTAGAATTACTTCTTTGTATTTTGTATGTTAAAAAATAATATCACTTATAAAGTTGTAAATATCTTCCATTTTTATCTTTGGTAGAAGTCATTGTGGGACTTAAACACATACATATGCAAACATAATTTTTGAAATATAAAAATATATTTGTTTTGTACGTAGCGATAACTAGAACACATAGAAACTGACTGTTTGTTTTAAGAAATAGAAATCTTCCACTAATATGGAACCCTTCTTTGTTTATCTTTAATAACAACTTTTGCCTTTCATCCAGAAGTAAATAATATGTTAAATTTTGTGTTCATTCATCATTATCTATAGAGTTTTTAAGTATATAAGTGAATGAATAACATTGGTTAGTTTTGCCTATTTTTTACTCTGCACTCCTGGAAGGCTGCTGTATATACTCTGTAATTTGTTTTTTATTTCTATGGTACATCAACTTTGATATGTTTAGTTGTAGATCAGTATTTTTTCATGTCTAAGTCACATTTTATTGAATGAATTTGCTCATACTTATTAATGTGATTACCATGTTCATATTAATTTCTTGTTAAGTTTTAGAATGTTTCTTTGTTATAGAAACAGTAAATGCTATAAAACATTCTTGAGAATATTCTTTAATCCTAGCAGAAACTTTTATCTGTGGCATATAAATAATGTTGAGATTATGGAGTTATATATACTTTTTCAATTTCCTACATAATGCCAATATTTTCCAGAGAGATTGTAAAGATTTATGAAATTATTAATATTGTATACATTTTGTAGCTGCTACAGTCTCGCATCTACTCTATCATCAAATATTTTACTTTTTGTCAGGCTATGAATTATAAAAAATTTTGTTTTGTTTCATGTTCCTGGGCACTAACATATAGTCATTGTGTTTCTAATTGTATTTCAGGCCCAAAATACCTTTTGGTCATTTTACTGTTTTCTGTTGCTTGTTAATTCTTATTTTTAATGTTAAGAGGTCCTTATAGATTCTGGATATTATTATGTTGTTTCATGTTTGGCAAATGTCTTCACGTAAGAGGTCATACTTTTAATCAATTAAAATTATCCTATTTAAGAAAAAAAAACACGCATTTTTTCTAATGGAATTTAATATTTTTATTCTTTTGTTTGGACACTATGTTAATTAATTTAGAAATCATTCCTACCAAAAGTTGGTAAGTATATTCCCCTGTATCCTCTGGTAAATCCTTAATGCTTTGCCTTTTACTTTAAAAAATAAGTCTATCTGGAGTTGGTTTTCTTGTGTACAATGGGAGGCAGAAATCCACCATCCTTTCTCTTCTACATAAAAATTGGGCTACTTTACAATCGTTTTCACCACAGGTCCGCAATACCTACTTTGCTATATTGTAGTTTTCTATGTATGTACTAGCTTATTTCTGAGTCATTTCATTCTATGTGTCCACTTGCCTATCAAAAAAAAAAAAAATACTTTAATTATACTATTTTATAAGCCATAATGTTATCTAGTAGAGTTTATCCTATTAAGTTAGTTTTTCTTCATAAGAATCATTATAAAGATTCTCTAGTAAAATAAGTAGCAAAAATTAGATATTGTATAGTAATTGATTGGATATTCAGAATTTAGGAAATAATGTCTATATGGAATACAGTTTCCTTAAGGTTATGAGTTATCTATACTAGTTGGGGTCTTACTTCAAAAATTAAAATAATATTTTCATACATTTCTTTTAAACATAATTTCAGGAAAAAGTTTATTTCTAGTGTTCTTTTCTTGCCTCTGTAGAGAAATATTGTATGTTTTTATAATTTTTATATATAACAAAGTAAATAAATTCACTTATTAATTCCCACAACTTGTTAGTCTTATTTATTTTGTGTTATTTATGTAGTCAATCATATTACTTTATGTTTTCTTCCTCTCTTCAAGCCTTTAAAATTCTCTTTTCTAATATTTCTGGCTAAAACCTGGCAAAATTTTAAATAGTAAGTTTCAATATTGGATATTCTTCTATGGATTTCGTTGACATTAAATGTTGTGATGTTAATTTTATGTGCTAAGTGAGCTAGGCTCTGGTGCCATTATTTGGTCAAACACCAGTGTAGAGGTTGCTCTGAATGTATTATTAGATGTATTTAATGTATAAATTCATAGGCATTTAATATAGCTAATTTCCCTCCAAAATTGGGTGAGCCTCATGCAATCATTTGAAGGTCTTCATAGAAAAGACTGAGGTCCCCTGAAGAAGGAATTCTTTCTCCTAACTGCAATACAGTAATTCTGCAATATCAGCTTTTGCTAGAATTTCTAGGCTACTTTCTTGCCCTGCAATTGTCTGAATTGTTGGCCCTCACAATAGCGTGAGTTGATGATGCCTTATAACAAATATTTTTCTATCTCTAGAAATGCATGCTATTGGTTCTGTTTTTCTGGAGTTCACTAATATAGATTCTATGTTTGTGGAATACTGAATATAGTGTTCAAACATAATAATAAATAATATATATATTTTTTAGGTTATCAGTTATTCTTCAGTCTAGATAGATTAATAACATTTAGTGTTTTAATATCATTTTTATTTAACTCACAAAGTCTACTTGTCTTTGATGTTCTTAAAAACAATAAATTATTTTTTAGTAGTTACATCTGAGGACCATCATCTTTGATTGCATGCTATTACTGTAGAATACTTCATTTTATCATATTACACAGATAAACTATTAACACTGCTGTTTTATTTAGTCAATGTTTTTTTACATTGCTCTGTTGATTCTTACATCTATGGTCACCAATTTTTATGATGAAACATTATAGTTTAAAAATAAATTTTGATAGAGTAATATAATTTTAACCTCACCAATCATTATTTTATTTGTTTTATTCTCTAGCTTATACTGATTCGTTCACCATGTTATTTTTCTTCTTTCATTTGCAAAGCAAAATGCATTAATTTCTACCTTTATTAAATTACAAATCAATAAATTTATTGAGTAGTTGACAATAAAACATAGTTCTGTGCTATACATATTGAGAATATGAATACATTAGTATTTATATGCATTGCGAAATGCATTTATAACCACAACATGTATAACATAGAACGATTTATGATATCTTATCTTTTAAATAAGATATTAGTATGATGTGGTGGCTCACACCAGTAATCTCAGCTACACAAGGGCAGGAGGATCACTTGAGGCCAGGTCACTGGTATTTGACTAACATTTACTTATTTATTTATGTTCTGTCTACTTATTCCATCTAAATATTAGAAACTGGTCATAAAGTATAAAGTATGGAAAAGATATAATTTTTAATTCTAATGAATTGCCCTAGAATACATTATCCAACATATCGTTTTATCAATATTCCCTTTTTAGATGAAAAAATTACATAAAAACAGCTGTAATCTAATTACTGATTTATTGACAGGCTGAAGCAAATACATCATCTAAAATATTTACATGTATTTGCTTAGTCTTAGATTCCTCTTTGGATCTGATATCAAATTCTAATTGTGTGGTAAATATTAATTATAGCTTTTGATGAATGCTTTAGAAGCTTTTCTGGTTTAATTTAGGAGGAAAATTTATTCATTTATATTTTTCCAATTTTGTATTACTCAATGGATTACAGTAGAAAAGTGAAATGAATGTCATTATATTAACTTATTATTTATACAGGACATAAATTGAGTCTCATTTTACTAAATTTTTAGTAGAAACAAAACTCCTCAATTTAGTAGAATAAAACCCCACATAGAAGTACATGAATTACAACATTGCTGTTACTGTTAGACACATCATACCTAAAAGGATATTATGATGTACAAGAGATACTGGATCTGAATCTGAAACAGAAATCCTAATATAACATGCAGACTAAGAGAAAGAAAAGGAATACATGACACTTTCTTTAAATTCTTTATCAATACAATATACACACAAATAACTTACCAAATTTTCAATTTGATTGTCAGGCTAATCTGAAAGAAAATTGTGAGTAATCTTAATTGGGTCATTGTAAACTTTGTAAATTAATAGAGGGGCTTGAATATTTTTTAAATAGGATTCTTCTGGGAAATCCATAGAAAGCCAATAATTAAATGAAGGACTTTATTGACAAACTTGTGGCAAGTAATCCTCAAAATAAAATAATTTCATCACTGCAAGAACATTTTAGTTAAAATTATTCAGGGGAGAGTTAGTTCACATTGATGAGGAATATAGTCTATTACTCAGAGATAATACCCATACATAATCAAAAAAATAATATTAAGATATCAGGAAAATTTACAATTTTATAAATTAAAAAAATTCTCAAAAACATTATTACGTCTACATATTTGACAACCATTGAGTAACAATGTCTTAGTCCATTCAGGCTGCTATAAAAGAATATTATAGACTGGGTGGATTATATGCAATAGAAATTCGTCACAGTACTGGAGGCTGGAAACTACAAGATTAAAGTGCTGGCAGATTCAGTGTGTTTTGCAGGCTTGCTTGCTGGTTCATAGATGCCATCTTTTCCCTGTGTACTTACATGGCAGAAGGACAAGATAGCTCCCTGGATCCTTTTTAATAAGGGCACTTATCCCATTTATAACCTTATTATCTCTCAAAGACTCCATCTTCTAATACCATCTCACTGGGAGGTTAGAATTTCAACAAATGAATTTAGAGTTAACACAAACTGTCATTCTAAAGCAGGCAATACATTTGTAATTGTAGTTATTGCAATGCACACAATATTGTGGTGGTATTTTTTACTTATTGACTATTAACTCTCAAACTTTACATGTTAACATTAACAAATAATTGATATAAAAGTAAATTTGCATTTTCACACAAAATTAGAACTCTTCAGTGTAGATACAAGTATAAACAACATTACCTCCAATTTAAATCAAGCTTTTCCTCAGAAAGATATTATTAGGTTCCAATAGTAGAAAAATAAATTCTCCAAGGTACAATTCTAACATTGATGTAGTAGATCTAATGATATTTTTTAAAGGAGCAAAGGTAATCTGATGTCATTCTTCAAGTAATATACTCATACATAACTATACTAAGCACTCATTTCATTAGCTGTGTGCAATGTTATTATGTGGTCCACAAACCATAAAGAAAAAAAAAACATAAAAACTGGATTAAATATTTATGATTATGTTAAAATTTTAAAACGAAGTGGTATTGTGACATAGATGTGAAATTTGGAATTCAGAAACCAAAGAATAAAAATATTCAAAGTGTACACAATGTATTCCTCAGTGTCATCCACTTCATATGGTGTAGTCAAGTTAATCTATGAGACAGAAATATGGTGGTGTTTCTCAATAAAACAAATAATTTTAAACTGTTTAGCAATTTGTTTCATAAAGTTTTCATTCATTTTTCTAAAAGGAAAAGTAAAGCCCTTAAAAACCACACGTTAAGTCTAGCAATTAGAAGATGATCAATACAAGGTAAATGACCATTATAATTCTTACTTTATAAAGAGTTCTGTGAATGGTTAAAATATAAATATTATTTTCCCACGAGTTGTCTCTGTCTAATTATACTTATGTTACACCTTAAGTAATATTAGAAGCATATTTAAAAAGGCAGAAAGCCAGGAGGCATGTAGATAAACTCAATATCACGATCAGAACATGAGAATACACATTTTTCAAGCTTCTGTGTAGCATATACAAAGATAGCTGACATTTTGGGTCATAAAACATACCTTAATAAAATTTAAATAATATAAATCATACAAAGTATGCTGCTATCAGAACACAGTGAAATTAAACTAGATATCAATAACAGAAAGACAGCTGGAAAATCCTGAAATCTTTAAGATTAAACACACATTTCTAAATTACCCATAGGTCCAAAAGGAAGCCTTAAAATAAATTTTAAAATATTTTACATTAAATAAAAACAAAAATGCAACTTATTAAGATGAGTGAGACACAGCAAAAGCAGCACTTAGAGATAAATTTATAGTATTGAATGCATACACGAGGAAAGAAGAAAGATCTAAAATCAATCTAAACTTCAACTCTGGTATATAACAAACAAGATAATTTAAAAAGTTGGAATCCAAAATAAGTGAAAAAAATTTAAAAAGGCCAAAAAATAAATGAAATTTAATATAGAAAATTAGTAGAAAAATAATCAACAAAATCAAACCTGGCTCTTTATAAAGACCTAAAAAGTTGATGAATCGCCAGCCTGAGTAACCTGGAGAAAATGAAACGTAACAAAAATGACTAGTTTCAGAAATGAACTGCCATTCCCAGTAATCCCATGAGCATTATAAGCAACTCTGCGCCCATAAATTTGATAACTTACCTAAACTGGAAAAATTCATGGGGAGACGCAATCTACCAAAACTCATAAAGGATAAAATAGATAATCTGAGTAGTTCTCTGTGTATTAAGGAGATCGAAGCAATAAATAATAACTTTCCAAAGAAGAAAGCACAAAACCCTGATGGTTTCACTGATGAATTACCCCAACCCTTTAAAAAAGAAATGATAATGACCTTCTGAAATCTCTTTTAGATAGTAGAAACTGATGGCACACTTTCTGGTTCTTTGAAGTCGGCTTTATGCTAATTTCAAAACAAAAGACTTCACAAGAAAGAAAAACTGCAAACTAGTATTTTTCATGACCATAGAGGTAAATATACTCCACAAAATATTAGCAGATTAACTCCAATAATACATAAAATAAATCCCATCATGGTCTATTGAGATTTATTTCAGCTATACAAGAAAGTTTCAAGATCCCATAATTATTTAATGTAATCTATCACATCAACAAGCTAAAGAAAAAAATATAGATTTTAAAGATATATATATAAATATTTTACAAAATCCCATACTCATTTATTATTTAAATAAAACCTCTCAGCAAACTAGGTATAGAGGGGAACTTTCTCAACTTGATAAATACATCTTCAAAAAAGTTACAGCTGACATCATACTCAATGATGAGAAACTAAATATTGTCACCCTAAGACCAGGAACAAGGCATGGACAGCCACATGCAAAATAATAATAATAATAATCTAGACAAAGATATACCTTTCACAAAAATTAAGTAAAAATCTATCATAAACTAAAGGTAAAATGGAAAAGTGTACAACTTCTAGAAAATATCCTAGGAGAAAATGTAGGTGAGTGAGTTTGGTGATGACTTTCTAGATACAACACCAAAAGTACGATCCATTAAAGAAAAACATGAATGTTGGACTTCATATAATTTTTAAAATTTCTGCTTTGAAAAAGTAGTCAGGAGAATAAAGAGATAAATTACCAACTGGGAGACAATATTTGCAAAGCTCATATCTGATAAAGGATTGACATCCAAATACACTAAAAACTCTTGGAACAATAAGTAAACAAATAACTCATTGAAAAATGGGCTAAAATGGGTTCACTTTAGATGACGTAAACAGACACTTCATCAGTGAAGACAAGCAGATGGCAAAATAGAATACGAAAAGGTATTCAATATCATATGAAGCTAGAGAATCGCAAATTAAAATAACAATGACATACTATTACATATCTATTAGAAGAGTAAAATCTCAAACACTGACAACACCCAATGCGGACAAGGATATGGAGCCACAGGAACAATTACTCATTGCAAATGAGAATGTAAAACATTACAGCCACTTTCTAAAAACAGCTCAGCAGTTCCTTGCAAAGTTGATAGTAAGCTTAACACCATAACATCCAGCAACTATACTTGTTGGTATTTACCAAAATTAGTTGAAAAACTTCTGTCCACATGAAAACCTACACACAAATGCTTACAGCAACTTTCTTTATAATTTCAAGTAATTGTATGCATCAGGATATACTTCAACAGATGAATAGATAACCAAACTGTGGTGCATTCATAAAATAAAATATTATTCAGAGATAAAAAAAGTGGCATATCCAATTATGAAAAATGAATAGTAAGAATAGGATAAACCTTAAATATATTTTGCTAAGTGAAATAGACCAGTTTGAAAAGTGTACATACTGTATGTTTATGACTATATAACATTCTGGAAAAGGCAGTAAATATTATAGAGAGAGTAAAAAGATTAATGGTTGTCAAGATGTTATGAAGGAAAGATGAACAGGGGAATAAATATGGATTACAGAATACTTTTTAGGACAGGAAACTATTCTGTATGATCCTATAATGACAGACACATGAATTTATTCATTTGTCAAAACTAATTGGACTGTACAAAACACAGAGTGCTCCCTCCTGTTATCTATTACTTTGATAAATAATGTATAAATATTGGTTTATTCGTTTTACTAAATGTACCACATTAATGTAAAATGTTGATATTTGCAAAAATGGGTATGAAGGATTGGGGGATATATGGAAACTCTGCACTTCACAATTTTTCTATAAAAATAAAACTAAAAATAAATCTACCAATTAAGAAAAAAATCATGCGGAATCATTGGTTACTTTGTGCCAGAAGCTAAAATAGAACACCTACTGATTCACAAAATGAAATGATGTGGCTTAGTCTCGATACATGTATCACTTTGGGAAATTTGCTTAAATTCTTTCAATTGCTGCATAATACTTCCTAACAAGGAACAGAGTCTTAAATTAGCATGATATTGACCCTGTCAATCTCTCCAGATGCCTCATCTCACTTCCCCACTCATTCTCATTAGGCATGCTTCCAATAAAGATGTTTCTTTACAATTTAGAATAATTTATTTTTATTTTGAACCATTATTTTTATTTGTGTATACAATCTCATCACTTTTGTACAAACATATAGTTTTATACCATAGTATTTTAAAGGATTTTACTTTATGTATATGCTAAAATTTTGTTTTCACACATTAATTTGTACAGATTCATTATGTGGATAAATCCTGGACATTCCAGGTAAGGTTTCAATCTTGGGATACAATTGTGAAAAAAAACCAGAATCCTTCGTGGAACATACATTCTAGGAGACAAAAACTTAAAAAACGCATATAATGACTTTGAAGACACATTAAATTATGAGTGATAATATAATCATTAACACATATAATTTATAAACTGTGTTAGGTAATAATATATCATAATACATGGGATGTATATATACTTACATTATGATTATCATAGTATTAAATATAATTATATATGCAGTTACATACATATTGTATATGTGTGTATATATATAATACTCTAATATATTGTAATGTGGTATGCAATATTATGCAACTCATATATGTGCCCTGTGTGTATGTGTGTGTTTGCTTGTGGGTAATAACAACCACAATGTTACATTAATATAATGCATTTTTAAAGTCTTGGATCTTGTGAGCTTTAAACATTGCCAAGGATGAAGAGGATTTGTCCTGATAGTAAATGTGAATAAATAAATTAATGTGAGAATAAATTTTGGCATATCCATACAAGAAAATGATATGCAATAAATAAAACGTTGTAGTATACAACTGTAAACTGATATATAAAACTAATAAGTGACATGTCACATTATAGGTAATATAGAATATATGAATATATATTATAATAATCATAGTACCACCTGTAATTTAATGTCAGGTATTAAACCAATCACCTCTTTTGGATCTCTAGGTTGTTTCCTGTATTCTCACTAATAAAAATTACCTTATCATGCGTATGCTTCTTGATAAGACTTTAAACATTTTTTCTCTTAGAATTCATTTTTAAAAATTAAAAGATATGTATGAGTTCAGGACGTTCCATATGTAAGCTACATGCAGTCAGGATGGTAAATGGCAAACTTCAGGATATGAAAGAGTAACTACTACCTTAAAGCAACTCATGAATGAATGAATAATAAATTTGATAATGTTAGTATCTCATTGTATTATAGATGAAAAACCTGAAGTCCAGAGAAATTAGTGGTTTCTTTAGGTCACGGCAATGATAGACACTAGAATCTGACTGGTAGATATTTTATCACTGTACTTATTTAATTTGGTTATGATGGCAGTAAAGTCATATAAATTATATTTGAAAAATTATTTTTGTAACCTCCAGTATCAAATAAAAACAATGTTGACAAAAGTTAACAGGTATTAGCAAATACCAGTTAACAAAAATTGCGATTCAATCGTAATAAAACAATGTGACATTTTTCAAAGTATGTTTTACAAAATGTGATTCCCCATATTATTAATGGAAATTATACACAAGAAATGACTCAGAGTTCCTGTTCTTAATAGCTAGAGAAATACATGGCTGAACAAAATAATCAAATTTCTTAATGGTAAGTATTATCAGAATTTTTAATGTGACATATACTTTTTAAGTTCTTCAAAAAGGAAACAAGCCAATATTATTTATTTTAGAGGCCCTCTCACAAAACTACTTATTTTCTTCCCAACTTTTAAGTTCAGGGATACATGTGTCAGATGTGCAGATTTGTTACATTGGTAGATGTATATCATGGCGGTTTGCAACACAGATCATCCCATCACCTAGGTATGAAACCAGTCCATCCATTAATTATTCTTCCTGATGCTCTCCCTCCCGCTACTCCTCACCCCCCAGTAGGCCCCAGTGTGTGTTGCTCCCCACCATCTGTTCATGTGTTCTCATCATTCAGCTCTCATTTATAGTGAGAACATGCAGTGTTAGGTTTTCTGTTCCTCTGTTTGCTGAGGGTAATGGCTCCAGCTCCATCCATGTTCCTGCATGATCTCATTCCTTGCCATGGTTGCATAGTATTCCAAGGTGTATATGTACCACATTTTCTTAATTAGTCTTTCACTGATGGGCATGTGGGTTGATTCCATGTCTTTGTTGTTGTGAACAGTGCTGCAAGGAACACACACGTGTGTGTATCTTTATAATAGATTGTTTTACAAAACCTTATCTTAATAATAAAATGCACAGTGTAAAATATCATAAAATTAGCTCTAAATACATAAAAATTATTATATTTCATCAATGTAAAACTAGCTTTAAATACATAGAAATTATTATATTTTGAAATAAAAAGCACAATTCTTAAACCTAAAGAAATAATACACTATTATGCTTTGAAACAAAAAACAAAACAAAAAACAAAAAAAAAAAACAAAACAACTCTGACTAAAATCACACAGGAGGAGACTGGATAACCATTCATTCATTTAATAAACTTTTAGGGAGAACATATAAAATAGGCTATTATAATTTAGAGAGCAAAGACAGCCCATGACCTGAAGAGTTCGTAGCCTAATCAGGCATATTGGTGGGCATCCTAGCTGATAAGTGACTCCTAACAGCGCGAAAGTTATTCTGAGTTCAGAGAAGCAAACACTAACTTGGACTGGCTGAGTGACTATAGTTATTATAGATTTTTGTGGAAGTGACAACTAAACTTTGAAATGTGATTTGGCCTTTGTGAGTGAAAGAAGCAAGAGATGGAAATTGGGTGCTTAGATCTCTAATACAGAATGAAAACACTTTATAATATTAACCCCATGCTGGAGACTTAGCTAAGATTTACTGTCCTTTTTGCCCATTCGCTTCTGTGACAATGAATAACTCCATCACCAAAGAGAAGGGTGTTTGGTTTTGTTGGTTTGTTTTGCTTTGCTATATTCCCCTCATATATACAAATACCTAACATCTGAAGTAGAACTGAGTTAAATGCAGATGTTCAGGTATCTTGCTGGATTAAAGGTAAACATGGCAATTTATGGTGGTATCTAAGGCTATTTTGAGCATGTTTGACTAACTATATTGATTTTGTATTTATGGTAACATCTTTATTAATAGGGTTTAAAGATTAACAGCTTTAGTTTCTTAAATATCAGCAAAAAATAATTAGTACTGTTTTGTCTTAAAAATAACAAAAGTCACCAGAAACCCAAATTAAGGTTCTTATTAACCATTTCTATAGAAATACAGCATTCTAGTGTAATAACTTAAAACATCCTCTGTATTATTTACTTACAAGAACCTCAAAATACATCTCTGTATAAAAGATCTTCTACAGGAAGCTATAATTCTGTCTTAACCGCTGTGTATGTATCATTTTAAAGACATCCCAGGTGCAACCTTTCT
The DNA here is from genome assembly GCF_037993035.2 of Macaca fascicularis. Classification (NCBI taxonomy): domain Eukaryota; kingdom Metazoa; phylum Chordata; class Mammalia; order Primates; family Cercopithecidae; genus Macaca; species Macaca fascicularis. Next base: position 59,499,985 of record NC_088391.1, on the reverse strand, counting down.
GCCTGGCCACTTTAAATCTCACAGATGGTTCTGTCAATATGTATTACGAAATTTCCACTTTGGTTCTTTTTTCCTGCTCTTTCACTAAAGATCAGGAAACACTGATTTGATCAAACACATCAACCACTTTTATTCAATAATTTTATTTGTAATTCATTTCCATCCATGGTTTGTTACTGTTGCTGTCATTTAGAAGTCCACCTTTGACAATGACTGCCACTGACCCCATGTATAAAAACTATTAGCAATTATACACAAAACTTAGTAATTGTATACAAATTGAAAGAAATGAATTTTGTTACGTGTATTGTAATATTTCTTGGAGTGAGGAAAGTATTGCAGGCATGTTATTGACTTATTGACGTCACTAGAACAATAGAATAAGCATTGAAGAAACTATTATTGTTGTGTTTTATGCAGGGAAGGGGCTAAGATGAGCTTTAAGAATTGAAAAATATTTTATGATGTAGCATGAGGAAAATAGACTTAAGACATTTTAATACATCTTTGATATATCCCTTGCTGCTTAAACTCAGCAACATTTTATTGAGGAAGCGAATTACATTTATAAAGTAAAAAGACCAAATTAAGTCTTTACTGGATTAAAATTACTTATTCAGGAAATTACATTTCTGAAGATATGAGGCATAGCAGGGAGGAAGGTTTTGTTTGATGTAGACTTTCATTACTAGTCTCAAAATAATATTGAAAAATGCATTCAATAAATTCTTTTATATGTCCTGTATTTATTCTTAAATATTCCAAATACAGTATGTGTCTTAGACTAGAGAAGATCTAGAAAATATTTCACACAATAATCCCTGAGTCTGCTTTTTTCACATTACTATGTATTCCTCATATTGGGGCTTATTTGAAGCCAGAAGGGCAGAGCAGCAGGGTCTCCCAAGCCTGTAGTTACTGTTTCTCATTCTGACAAATCAATATAAAATGTGAGCCTGAAACCTGATATCATGAACCACATTTTCTCATTTTCACAGCAGGAAATAAAGTTATTTCAAAATCCAGGGCACCAAATGCACAAGTGTTTATCGTAACATAATTTTGCCAGGCAAAATACTGAACTATTATTTTATCGTAATTCTATGGTTTATAATGGTTGATTCAACATTTCTGAGAGCATATGCTGCAAAGAATAAATCAGCATAAATATACACTTTTATATACATATTTATTGACAATACCTGTTATTTGAATGCAGGTCAGTCTGGTACAAATTTAAAAGAAGTAAATATGTGTTTTCAATAGTCTATCTTTAATGGGTTTTTTTTTCTATTTTTATTCATATCTTTTCTGTGCCTTAGGATCCAGTGCTGTTAGAGTCTCTAGTCTATCTGTAATTTACTGTGTCTGAACCAAGAAATTACTTGCATGAATTTTAATAATATAATCTCATTTTTGGTGCAATTTCAATAATAAGAAGGAGATATTTGGCACTGAGTGGTTTGCCATTATCCATACTATCATACAATGAAGATGATTACATAAAATGCTTATCCCAATTTTTAAAATTCAGAGTATGACTGCTAAAATCTGAAAACTCAAACATTTTGTAGGTTAATGGTAGGTTAAATAATTTGGTAGGTTAATGGTTATAGCATATATTTCAAGAGAAAGTCATGTCTCTAAATCGGTGCGTCTGTGACATTCTGAAAAGAAGTTGGGTGAATTACATCTTATTGCGCAAATATTTGACAAATTTCACTGTCTTTCCCAGAGACAGTGTACTGGTATTTTTCACATTGTGTGAAGGTTTTGGAATAACCTGGAATCTACTGTGTTTGTGAATCTCCAGAAATGAACTCTATGACTAGCCCTACATTGGGCCAGAATGGAGAATCATTAAAACTTTCAGACACAGTCGAGCTGAAGAAAAAAAAAATTCTTTTAATTCTAAATATTTATCCCAATCCATATTCCTCTACCTGATCTGGAACAAAATGAGTCTTGGTTTCAAGGTTTGGGACAATACTTGCTTATTTTTTGAGAGGAAATTACCATACCGTATACAGATGCATGCATAATTTTAAATACTATGTCCTGCAACAATGATTCTCCTTTTCTTTTTCTATAACAGTGGCAAGGAATTTTAAGATAAAAAGGTTTTAAAAATAGGGATGTATGTTATGACTATTTTAATGTTATTAAAAGTATTTCAGTATCAATATCTTTGACTTGTCAGTCACGTATTTATTTGTATTTAAAGTGTGACAGTATGTAAAATCTATAATTTTTCCCAACTATTCTGAAGAATTACTTTAATTATTAATTGCTTTATATTTATGATATTTACTTGTATAGAATGCAGTAAACTTTTCCTCTTTAATGTTATGGAAATAAGCAGTGTCAAATATACATGAAGGAAATAAATCAACTTGTGACATTAGGTACTTTATCAGGTAATACAGCACCAGATGTTTCAAGCATTGTTTGTCAGTTCCATAGAGTGAATAAAGATGAAATTTAATGAAGAGGAAGGATGCTCAGTGAAGAGGAAGAAGAAACTTGAAGTAGCATAATAGGCACTAAATAAAGCACATGATTACTTCTTAGAAATTGAACTAAAGTTCATCATTCAAAGAGCTCTCAACAGTTTAACTCCATTCAGAAGGATGTTTCTGTTGTGTTTCAATTTTGAATACACTGGCATCATTCCTTAGGCAAGGCAGATTTTGGCTCAGTAGGCCTTGGAGTTGATCCAGGTAGCTGGCATGAGGCCCCACATAAATACACGTTGAAGAGTACTACACTGCACCAGCAATGTTAAATTAAACTTGACATTCTGAACAAAAAGATTCATTATTTACATACTTTTGGGAAATCTGATTTGTTCCCATAGTGCTCTTTCCTCTGTATTCTGAGCAGCTGCTGTAAAATAAAATATGTTTCTGCCACCTAAATCTATTACTCATAATTAATACTTATGAAAATACAAATATTTACAAATCGCCATAATTTGGTAGTGAAATTAGTTACATCATTGGCAACATAATTTAAAATCACATTATTATCCAGCTATTAGCCATTTGAAAAAAAAATTACCTTGTATGATGCTATATTGTGTTTCTCTAGGCCATACTTATTTTTATGTAATAATGACGTCAAGACACCACTAACATTTGCACTTAAATTAACCTGTAGAACTTCTGCGTACACTTCATCCTCTTTAAAATAATTCTGAATAATACTTGAAGTTTCCTAAGGAGTTATAGTGCTTGGATTCACATAGTTTTGCTTTTAGATGCTCTGTAGTAAATCCAAACCCCTCATCTAGCACACCACAGTGATGCTGACTGTAGATACTACCAACAAACAGCCAAGTATGGATGATGATTCAGTTCTGCTGATGTGCACCTGAATCACTGAGACAAAGACTTTCTTCACAGTGAGATGTTCTCTCCCTCAACTAAATATTAGTGGTAAACACCTGCACTATTGCTCATTCTTTTTAAAAAATCCAACTTGTTCTCATAGTAATAAAACATAAGGTGTGCCTTTCTTTCCTATCAGTGAAATTCTCCATTATTTTATGCTTACTCCTAATAAGCAGCACTATATATTACAGTGTCCGCGTGTCTATTTTAAGCTAATCTATTCATATTATTGTCTATATAAATGTATAAAATTTTTCCCAACTTGTTACCAGACTCAAGTTGAAAATTTATCTTATTGAAACAAAAAACATGATTCAAAATTATATTATCTTTAATCACCTAGGAAAATTAAATTTTTCATATATAAAGATGTAAAATAACAAAAGGTGCTGAACAAATATGCACATATCAGTAAACAGTCATGTTTATTATTCAAGAAAAATGTCATCACATTGCTTTTTCATCAGCAAATATATTTGAAAGAGGAAAGACTAAAATACGGCACATATCTTTCACTTGTACAAGTATTCACTGTTGATGCTACTGAAACTGAAGAATGCAGACATTTAAAGACTATAAATCAGACACCAATCAAAAATCTCTCAGAATATTATTTAATAGTAGACAATAACTGAAGGGAGCCGCTTCTATTTTAAGAAGTCCAGAGCAATATTGCCATGGCAGATATACGGAGTTCCATTACACTTTCATACCATCAGATTTACTTAATATAGACATGCAACATTTTCTCTAATAGTATCGCAACGATTCAAATAAAATAAATCAATGTATAAATTAACTAGAGAATTGGAAATAACAAACCAGTATAGTCGGAAGCGTAATTATACATCCCTGAACTGTTTTTCTCCACAAATCCCTGTCTAGATGCCAAACTCTGATGAAATTTATAAGCTTCTTCAACATTCAACTGCATGTAGCAGAGGAAAAAACACATTACAAAGAAGAACAGTATTTAAAAAGTAAAGTTATAATAAAGAATATAAAATATGTTGGAAAGAATAAAAGCAAATACGTAAATATTCAATTATGTAAATGGAGAGAATTTTGCTATAGAGTTACTATCAGAATGTGCTGTATGAAGTTTTTAAATTTACACTTAAAATTTTGGCAAAGAAAGGTAGAAATGAGAGTGTTTGCAAATGTGTACTTTAAATCTATCCAAAAATATAAATAATAATAACAACAATAAATCAGCAAAACAGAACTGAGGTCAAAATAATAAATGAGTATTAATATATTGGAGGTTTCTTAACATATTATAGGCATAAAGTTTTATGTAACAGACAAAACCGCAGTAAATGCATACATCTAGAATTACAAAGATTATTCAAATAAGTAAATAATAGTGCAATATTTTCTTGTAGCTCTCCAAGAATTTTTGAGATAAAATTAACAAAATGGAACCAAAAGTTGAGGATTAGAAAAATATAAATTACAAACTTGTATGTTTATACTAAGGAGTGTAAATTTTAAGTCTATCCTGTGATGCAATCAGCATGATAATAATATATACACACATTCATAATAAAATTATAAGCAATTTCAAGTACTTAAAAGAACAATCAAAAATATATTACCTATAAATATATAAATGATAAAATATAAGGAGAAAACAGGATACTATTTGTAGATATTATAAAAGATAATTAGAAAGGCATAATTACAAGATGAAACCTGAATTTATTTTAAAAACAACTAGAAGAAAATAATGCAAAATTACAATCTCTTTGAAAGTAACATAAATTAGAATTAAATATCTATTAAATGAGGTGATTGGGAAAAAATGTTTGACTAGAATGGCAACATATAGCAGAAAATAAGTATAAATGAAACATTATTTCAGAAGTAAAGTCAATACTTGATAGATTACATTGGTGATTAAATACAGTGGAAAAAAGTCTTCAAGATGAAAAATAGAAAAATGTAAAAATCAAAAGGAAAAAAGAAACAAAGCACTTTCTGATAAAAAATATACATACAGAAGAAAAGCAAAAGAAATGCACAATATGGAAAAAGGATTACACAGAAATAAGCCAAATCAATGAAATAGAATCAATAACAAAATTTATTTTTGACAAAACTTTCTTTTAATTAGGTATGTGACACAGATCTTCATATTTTCTATATACCTTCACAAAACAACCTAATGGCCCAACCTGATGTATATTATGGTAAAACTTTTTGGAATTTTTAGAAACCAGACAAAATATCAAAGAATATCCATGTCCTCAGACTTCTGCATCATAATTATGTATATCCCCCAAAAATTAACCTAGTAAATATTTCAAGGGTATAAAATATGACAAACAGTATTTTTGCAGCCATACTCATATATATATATGTGTGTTTGTGTTTATATATATGTATACTCATACACATATATACCTATATATATGAGGCCCACCTACATTAGGGAGCCAATCTTTAATCAGACAATCTTTACCAATTCATGTGTTAATCTCAGCTAGAAACACCCTTACAGACATACCTAGATTAGTGTTTGATCAGATGTCTAGATACCCTATGGCTCAGTCAAGTGGACACAGAAAATTAACCATCACAATAACCAAACAAAAAAAGAAGAAATATTCATGTTATGAAACTTCCCTCAAATTTCTACTTAAGAACATGCTTTAGACATAGAAAGAAGCAAAAAATAAAGAAACAACAGGATACTGACTGATGGGGAACATTAAATATAAATTATATATATATATTTAACATAAATGTATTTTATATATTTTATATATACTTAAATATATGTTTAAATATATAAATTTATATATAAAGATACATATACATATATTTCTTATAACATAAAGCTAAATTATATTCATGAGTTATAATGTATAGTTTTTTAACAGGCAAGAACTCTGGTAATGTTACTTTCAAAAGTTTCAATTCAGGCAGGTCAGATTGCTTATTATCTTACAAAAATTATTTGGAAGCAAGTCATGTAATTATAAATTAGATGGCATGGATAAAGAAGAAAATGGTTTAGAAAAAGTTATTAGCTGAGTTTTACCCTGTTCTAGTAGGTAAGCAGTAGACAATATTATTTCTCTAATCCCCCAAAAAGTAGATTAAGTGTATTAGGTAATATTATTATCACAAAAACAATTAAGGCAAAAATAATAACCTTCCTAAATAATAAAATTTGTATTAAAATTGAGAAAGGATAAAGACATGATGAAAAAGCCTAATGTAAAATATAAAGATATATCTTAAAACAATATGAAAAAAGTAAAACCAAAATATCAATAATATTAATAAATGTACATGAATTTATAAAGAGAGAACATTCAGATTGACTAAAACTGAAAGGTTCAAGACTTTCTGTATAAAAGATGCTTATCCCAAGGGAAGGGTGTCAGAAATTTTTTTTAATTAAAAAAAAAAGTTTTAAAATACAAACTCAGGATAACCCTTTATCCCACATTTTTAGTGTTATAGTTTGAAAATAAAAACACATCATAACCCTTTTTAAAATAAAAACTCATTATAACCCCTTTCTCCCACTTACTGCAACTAAAACCTCTTATCAAACTACTAAAAATAAGTTCCCTGGTGATTATGAAAATTAGATAATACCAACCGTATTGTGGTGAAATTCAAACTTAGGAAGAGAATCTCATAGATCATTTTCCTTTTGAGCTGTGACAACAATCCACACTAGTAGATCCCCTGGGAAAGCTTCAGTGAAAGGGAAATCCTGTCTATCCGGCCAGAACAGCCAGAATATAGAGCCTTTCAGGTTTGAGAATGCAGAAAAAAATTCCACAAGGGAGATACCTAAATAAAGAAAAACACTAGTTTTGTGTAGTAACTTATACAGGTCTCAGGCTCACCCCAAGCTATACAAGAACTGGTAGTCTCAAATCAGCAGCACAAAGGTTTAGAAACTGAATTGAGATTTAAATCAACATCCTAGTCTCAAATCACTGAGTGTTTCATACGCATGACAGACCAAAAAAAGTAGAGCAGTTGAGCTTTGAGAATTGAATGGCTACATAAGCCACAGACAGAAGAAATGAGGCACACATCTGAACCTACTTTTCTGGCTGTCACCTAAAACTAAAAAAAAAATAAAAAATTAAAAAAGAAAAAGTAACCTTTTCCAAAGGATCGTCACAAGCCTAGAGTCTACATACATATGGTAACATTCAATTTGCTCAAGACAAAATTTTTTTTTTTTTTTTTTTTTTTTTTTTTTTGAGACGGAGTCTCACGCTGTTGCCCAGGCTGGAGTGCAGTGGCGCGATCTCGGCTCACTGCAAGCTCCGCCTCCTGGGTTCACGCCATTCTCCTGCCTCAGCCTCCTGAGTAGCTAGGACTACAGGCGCCCGCCACCGCGCCCGGCTACTTTTTTGTATTTTTAGTAGAGACGGGGTTTCACTGTGGTCTCGATCTCCTGACCTTGTGATCCGCCCGCCTCGGCCTCCCAAAGTGCTGGGATTACAGGCTTGAGCCACCGCGCCCGGCCTGCTCAAGACAAAATTTAATTAAAACAAGCAAAGACCTGTTAGTATGTAATTAATTACCTTTGGATAAAACAGCAGTGGTGCACATCCAAATATGTCCAAGATGTTGACATTACCAAAGACTTTAAAGCAGCTATTGTTGACTATGTTCAACATGGTAAAGAATAACACCCATGAAGTAAACAGAAAGGTAAGGTTCACAGAGATTTTTTGAAGTTAAGAAAGCATCTACCTGAGTCCAAGTGATCAGGAAGGGAAACATCACACACCGGGGCCTATCATGGGGAGGGGGGAGGGGGGAGGGATTGCATTGGGAGTTATACCTGATGTAAATGACGAGTTGATGGGTGCAGCACACCAACATGGCACAAGTATACATATGTAACAAACCTGCACGTTATGCACATGTACCCTACAACTTAAAGTATAATAATAATAAATAAATAAATAAATAAATAAAAAGAAAGCATCTAATAAAATTATAATAGTGAAAAAATCTGAAACACAAAACCAGTGGATGTGTACAATAGCAAAATGGAGATGTTAAAATACAAAATGAACTTAAAGGAGTGAACTTGAAAATAAATGAATAGAAATTATGCATTTGGAGAATAGAGAAAAATATATTGAAAAAGGAAAGCAGATCCTTCAAGATAAGTGGCATTATATCAGAAAGCTTAACAAATGAATCACTGAAGCTTCCAAATTATTTTAGGGGGTATAAAACAGGAAGATAAAACAATAGAGCAAAAAGTATTTAAATTTATCATAAACATAGCTCTCCAGAAATTAATGATATAAATGATCAAGAACTCAGCAAATTTCAAATATAATAAAATAAAGCAATGCCTAGACATATCATAGTAAAGCTGCTGATTACCAAAGACGAAGAAAAATATCTTGAAAGTCGCTAGAGCAAAATAAAACACTGAATATAGGGAAACAATGATTGGAAAGTTTATCAATTAATCATCAGAAATCATGACTGTCAGAAAGTGAACTGCTATCTATAAAGTGGTGCTGAAGAGAATGCAAAAAATATACAATAAGACATTAAAAACAAGACATTCATCAGAAATTTTTCTAAGAATACAGAGTTTATTCAATAGTAAGAAACTCTAAAACATCCATAATTTTAGTTGAAGCATATAGAAAAATTAATCTCCTCAAAGATGGGGAGAATAATTTAATAAAACAGGATGCAGATTCAGGTTAAATCTTTAAAATCTTTAAATGTAATTAGGACAAGTATATAATCTCTAAATTTAATAAAATCTTCTGTGTATGATGTAATACATATTGAATACCTATATCAAAACTTCAGCCTCCAAACCAACATTTTATGTAACGGAGAAACACTTGAAACCTTTGCACTAACGTCAAAAACAGAAAAAACATGCCTACTATATCTCATGCACTTTACAGCTTTACTGGATATTTAAAATAATGCAATTACAAAAGAGAAAACAATAAAATATTTAAACAATGAAAAGGATAACATAAGTAAAATGTTTTCTATTTTCATTGTATATAAATATCTATCTGGAAAACTCCAAAGAATTAACTATGAAATTATTAAAATTATCAAGAAATTTGTTAAAAGTACAGATTATAGATTAAACACAAGCGAAAATAAAAAAAAAAAATACATCCTGCATCCAAATACAAAAAAGTACATATATGTAATAATATATAACAGAAGATAAAATCCAATATTTTATAGCAAGTAAAGAATTATATGCTTAGTCATAAGCATGATAGGAAACCTCTAATATATATAGAAAAATCTACAAAATACTAATAAAATATACTGGATTGGACCTGAAGAAATGAAGACACACATGAGTGCTTCAATTCTCAACATCTTAGGTATGTCGATTCTCCTAGGAACATTTATACATTGAGTGCAGGGCCAAAAGGAGAGGCATTAAGTATTTTTATGAAGCTGCTGTAGCTATTTATAAAGTTCGTTTCAAAAAGAAGTCAAAAAGGAAAGATGGATTTTTTCTTAAGTGGTAATAGAATAGTCTTTTTTTTTTTTTTTTTTTTTTTTTTAGTTCTTTTTTTTCTTTTTTGGGTCCTTATCTTTCTTTTTTTTTTAAATTTATTATTATTATTATACTTTAAGTTCTAGGGTACATGTGCATAACGTGCAGGTTTGTTACTTATGTATACTTCTGCCATGTTGGTGTGTTGCACCCATCAACTCGACAGCACCCATCAACTCGTCATTTACATCAGGTATAACTCCCAATGCAATCCCTCCCCCTCCCCCCTCCCCAAAATAGGCCCCGGTGTATGATGTTCCCCTTCCCGAGTCCAAGTGATCTCATTGTTCAGTTCCCACCTATGAGTGAGAACATGCGGTGTTTGGTTTTCTGTTCTTGTGATAGTTTGCTAAGAATGATGGTTTCCAGCTGCATCCATGTCCCTACAAAGGACACAAACTCATCCTTTTTGAAGGCGGCATAGTATTCCATGGTGTATATGTGCCACATTTTCTTAATCCAGTCTGTCACTGATGGACATTTGGGTTGATTCCAAGTCTTTGCTATTGTGAATAGTGCCGCAATAAACATACGTGTGCATGTGTCTTTAGAGCAGCATGATTTATAATCCTTTGGGTGTATGCCCAGTAATGGGATGGCTGGGTCATATGGTACATCTAGTTCTAGATCCTTGAGGAATCGCCATACTGTTTTCCATAATGGTTGAACTAGTTTACAGTCCCACCAACAGTGTAAAAGTGTTCCTATTTCTCCACATCCTCTCCAGCACCTGTTGTTTCCTGACTTTTTAATGATCACCATTCTAACTGGTGTGAGATGGTATCTCATTGTGGTTTTGATTTGCATTTCTCTGAAGGCCAGTGATGATGAGCATTTTTTCATGTGTTTGTTGGCTGTATGAATGTTTTCTTTTGAGAAATGTCTGTTCATATCCTTTGCCCACTTTTTGATGGGGTCGTTTGTTTTTCTCTTGTAAATTTGTTTGGGTTCTTCGTAGGTTCTGGATATTAGCCATTCATCAGATGAGAAGATTGCAAAAATTTTCTCCCATTCTATAGGTTGCCTGTTCACTCTGATGGTAGTTTCTTTTGCTGTGCAGAAGCTCTTTAGTTTAATTAGATCCCATTTGTCAATTTTGGCTTTTGCTGCTGTTGCTTTTGGTGTTTTAGACATGAAGTCTTTGCCCATGCCTATGTCCTGAATGGTACTACCTAGGTTTTCCTCTAGGGTTTTTATGGTATTAGGTCTAACATTTAAGTCTCTAATCCATCTTGAATTAATTTTCGTATAAGGAGTAAGGAAAGGATCCAGTTTCAGCTTTCTACTTATGGCTAGCGAATTTTCCCAGCACCATTTGTTAAATAGGGAATCCTTTCCCCATTTCTTGTTTCTCTCAGGTTTGTCAAAGATCAGATGGCTGTAGATGTGTGGTATTATTTCTGAGGACTCTGTTCTGTTCCATTGGTCTATATCTCTGTTTTGGTACCAGTACCATGCTGTTTTGGTTACTGTAGCCTTGTAGTATAGTTTGAAGTCAGGTAGCGTGATGCCTCCAGCTTTGTTCTTTTGACTTAGGATTGTCTTGGAGATGCGGGCTCTTTTTTGGTTCCATATGAACTTTAAAGCAGTTTTTTCCAATTCTGTGAAGAAACTCATTTGTAGCTTGATGGGGATGGCATTGAATCTATAAATAACCTTGGGCAGTATGGCCATTTTCACGATATTGATTCTTCCTATCCATGAGCATGGTATGTTCTTCCATTTGTTTGTGTCCTCTTTTATTTCACTGAGCAGTAGTTTGTAGTTCTCCTTGAAGAGGTCCTTTACATCCCTTGTAAGTTGGATTCCTAGGTATTTTATTCTCTTTGAAGCGATTGTGAATGGAATTTCATTCCTGATTTGGCTCTCTGTTTGTCTGTTACTGGTGTATAAGAATGCTTGTGATTTTTCCACATTAATTTTGTATCCTGAGACTTTGCTGAAGTTTCTTATCAGCTTAAGGAGATTTTGGGCTGAGACAATGGGGTTTTCTAAATATACAATCATGTCATCTGCAAAGAGGAACAATTTGACTTCTTCTTTTCCTAACTGAATACCCTTGATTTCTTTCTCTTGCCTGATTGCCCTAGCCAGAACTTCCAACACTATGTTGAATAGGAGTGGTGAGAGAGGGCATCCCTGTCTTATGCCAGTTTTCAAAGGGAATTTTTCCAGTTTTTGCCCATTCAGTATGATATTGGCTGTGGGTAGGTCATAAATAGCTCTTATTATTTTGAGGTACGTTCCATCACTACCAAATTTATTGAGTGCTTTTAGCATGAAGGGCTGTTGAATTTTGTCAAAAGCCTTTTCTGCATCTATTGAGATAATCATGTGGTTCTTGTCTTTGGTTCTGTTTATATGCTGGATTATGTTTATTGATTTGCGAATGTTGAACCAGCCTTGCATCTCAGGGATGAAGCCCACTTGATCATGGTGGATAAGCTTTTTGATGTGCTGCTGAATCCGGTTTGCCAGTATTTTATTGAGGATTTTTGCATCGATGATCATCAGGGATATTGGTCTAAAATTCTGTTTTTTTGTGGTGTCCCTGCCAGGCTTTGGTATCAGGATGATGTTGGCCTCATAAAATGAGTTAGGGAGGATTCCCTCTTTTTCTATTGATTGGAATAGTTTCAGAAGGAATGGTACCAGCTCCTCCTTGTACCTCTGGTAGAATTCAGCTGTGAATCCATCTGGTCCTGGACTTTTTTTGGTTGGTAGGCTATTAATTATTGCCTCAATTTCAGAGCCTGCTATTGGTCTATTCAGGGATTCAACTTCTTCCTGGTTTAGTCTTGGAAGAGTGTAAGTGTCCAGGAAATTATCAATTTCTTCTAGATTTTCCAGTTTATTTGTGTAGAGGTGTTTATAGTATTCTGTGATGGTAGTTTGTATTTCTGTGGGGTCGGTGGTGATATCCCCTTTATCATTTTTAATTGCGTCAATTTGATTCTTCTCTCTTTTCTTCTTTATTAGTCTTGCTAGTGGTCTGTCAATTTTGTTGATCTTTTCAAAAAACCAACTCCTGGATTCATTGATTTTTTGGAGGGTTTTTTGTGTCTCTATCTCCTTCAGTTCTGCTCTGATCTTAGTTATTTTTGCCTTCTGCTAGCTTTTGACTGTGTTTGCTCTTACTTGTCTAATTCTTCTAATTGTGATGTTAGGGTGTCAATTTTAGATCTTTCCTGCTTTCTCTTGTGGGCATTTAGTGCTATAAATTTCCCTCTACACACTACTTTAAATGTGTCCCAGAGATTCTGGTATGTTGTATCTTTGTTCTCATTGGTTTCAAAGAACATCTTTATTTCTGCCTTCATTTTGTTATGTACCCAGTAGTCATTCAGGAGCAAGTTGTTCAGTTTTCATGTAGTTGAGCAGTTTTGATTGAGTTTCTTAGTCCTGAGTTCTAGTTTGATTGCACTGTGGTCTGAGAGACAGTTTGTTATAATTTCTGTTCTTGTACATTTGCTGAGGAGTGCTTTACTTCCAATTATGTGGTCAATTTTGGAATAAGTACGATGTGGTGCTGAGAAGAATGTATATTCTGTTGATTTGGGGTGGAGAGTTCTATAGATGTCTATTAGGTCTGCTTGCTGCAGAGATGAGTTCAATTCCTGGATATCCTTGTTAACTTTCTGTCTCGTTGATCTGTCTTATGTTGACAGTGGAGTGTTAAAGTCTCCCATTATTATTTAGAATAGTCTTATTTTTAAAATGGAATTATTCTTTCAAATTATATAGCTCAAATGGAACATATATACTATTTAAGTTTTAATGTATAAGAGGACATATCAAAAAATATCTGTGTAATATTAAAACAGAAGAAAAAAATATAATCATGTATCAAAACCTAGAAACATATAAATAAAATAGTTAAAAATAAAAAAAATAAATAGATATAACAGAGGATAAATTGTTTCCCTTTTAAAAGTTCTATAATGGCATATAGAATTTCAAATTTCAGAGGGATACTTTAGTCATCTTTGGATAATGCAAGATAACTGACTTTTTGTTAACTTCTTAGTAAAAAATTTTTTAAATATCAATTTGTTTTTCTACTTTTCCCAAGTGATCTGCACTCCAGAGTAACAAAACTGTTAATAGAATTAAACTTTTTCTTTACTGAAGTGGTTCAAATACAGTCATGCTTCACTTAATGACAAGATTACAATCTGAAAATACCTTGTTAAACATTTTTGTCATTGTGTGAATATCATAGAGTGTGCTTACACAAAGCTAGATGATATAGCCTACGACACTTCTAGGCTATATAATGTAGGCTATTTGTCCTAGGCTACAAACCTGTACAACATGTTAATGTACTGAATAATGTAAGCAATTATAACACAATAAGTATTTATGTATCTAAACATAGATAAGGTACAGTAAAGTATGGTATAAAATATAGAAAATAGAAGACCTGTCTAGAGCATATACCAGAAATGGAGCTTGCAGGACAGGAAGTTGCTCTGGGTGAATCAGGAATTAGTGAGTGAATGAGAAAGACTAGGAAATCACTGTACGCTGCTGTAGATTTTATGAACACCGTACACATTGTCTACACTAAATGTACGCTTTCAAATTTCTTTTTTCACTGATAAATTAATCTTAGCTTACCATAACTTTTACTCTATAACTTTTCAACTCTGTCTGGCTAAATTTTTACTTTTTTTTTTTTAAGATGGGGATTTCACTCTGTTCCTGGGCTGGTCTCAAACTCCTGGCCTCAAGTGGTATCCCACCTCTGCCTCCCAAGTAGCTGAGACTATAGGCACAAGTCACTATGCCTGGATCTCTTTTTATTTTTATTTTTTTTAACTTTTTTATTCTTTGGTAATAATCTTACGGGAAAGGGGTCCCAACCCAGACTCCAAAAGAGAGTTCTTGGATCTCACACAAGAAAGATTCAAGGCAAGATCACAATGCAAAGTGAAAGCAAGTTTATTAACAACATAAAGGAATAAAAAAATGGCTACTCCATAGACAGAGCAGCCCTGAGGGCTGCTGATTGCCCATTTTTATGGTTATTTCTTGATTACATGCAAAACAAGGGGTGAATTATTCAGGCCTCTCCTTTTTAGACCATATAGGGTACATCCTAAGGTTGCCATGGCATTTATAAACTCTCATGGCACTGGTGGGAGTGTAGACGTGAGGACAACCAGAGATCACTCTTTGTCACCATTTTGGTTTTGGTGGGTTTTGGCCAGCTCCTTTACTGCAACCTGTTTTATCAGCAAGGTCTTTATGACCTGTATTTTGTGCTGACCTCCTATCTCATCCAGTGACTTAGAAAGCCTTAACCATCTGGGAATACAACCCAGTAGGTTTCAGTCTCATTTTACCCAGCTCCTGTTTAAGACGGAGTTGCTCTGGTTCACATGCCTCTGGCAATAACACTCAGCTTAAAACATGAACAGTTTATAGCTATAGAAAAATATTTTCTTTATATACTTCTTATTCTATAAGTTTCTACTTTTAATTTTTTTGTTTTTATTGTTTACCTTTTAAACATTTTTGTTACAAATTAAGTCACAAATACACTCCTTGTTCACCTAGACCTACACAGGGTTAGAATCTTCAATATCATTGTCTTCCACCTCCACATCTTATCCCACTGGAAGGTTTTCAGGAGCAATAACACACACATGTAGCTGTCTTCTCTTGTTATAACAGCATCTTCTTCCAGGCTACCTTCTGAAGGACTTGCCTGAGTCTGTTTTCCAATTCAGTTTCTTTTTTTAAAAAGGAGTATGCTCTAACGTAACAATAAAAAGTATAGTATAGTAGTTGCATACACTGGGATCATAGTTATTATCAAGTATTATGTACTGTACATAATAGTATATACTTTTATAAGACTGGCGATGGCTTCGGTTTATTTATACCAGCATCACCAGAAGTATGTGAGTAATGAGTTGAATTCTACCATTAAAACTGCTACAGCATCACTGGGTAAATGGAATTTTTCAGCTCCATTATAACCTTATATGACCACTGTTGTATATGTGGTTTGTCATTGACTAAAATATGTGCATGTGGCACATAACTCTAGTGGAAAAAAAAGGGTTAACTAATAATATTACCATTTTAAACTCCTAGTGAGTTCAAGAATTTAAGAAATACTCTCCAGTAGCTAACATCATTATAAAATTATAAGCAACAAGGTATCATAATATTATACTCTCTTGATGCATACACATAACATTTATGGAATTGTGTTGCCAGGACAAGATTAAACTTGAATCTGACGAACCTTCTAGATCCAACTTCACTTTATAGGAAGTACATTAGTGGCTATGTTAGATGGCATGTCTTTTAGTTACAGGTTTCTAATGACACAAAGATCTATATCTAGGCAGCAGTGGGAGCTGCACATCCCCTAGAGATCCTAAGATTTGACCAGGCTGCAGAATTTGTACAGAATTTTGTCATCATCTTCCTTGAGAGATGGCTGGGTGTGTTTTAAATGTGGGAAGAAAGGTACATACGGATATTTGGAGGTTAAAGAAAAGCACTATGACAGAGAATGTTAGCTAATTTCTTAGTGATGGGAGCCCTAATTTCCTAGTGGATATATGATCACTCAATAGGTAGTACATTATGCAGATTCTTTAGTATTTGTTATGACCGTGTCATTAAATTCTGGTCAACATAGGTGTATGTAAATGTATTGTGTAATTATATGAGAATGGAGATCTTAACTAGAGAAGTTGCTTTCTTACATTTCCATTTTTTTTCTGATATGGTTAGTATCAATGGCTGCAGTTTTAATATCCATTTTGAACCATGACCTTGAAGCCACATTTAGAGGATGGTTAAGCAGGATTTCTTGATTTTCTTATTTATCTTAAGATAATAAATACATCCAGCACAACCTTCACACTGAAACCTTTTAAAGATAGTACTAAAATAAAAATATGAAGGATATATCTTATATACAATGATTCAAACATCTTATTAGCACATATAACAAAAGATCTAACAATTAGCAATTCAAATAGTGCTTATTTTAGGAATTCATAAATTCAACATTAGGAAATCTACTTATTATATTCAGAAAAATAAAAGGAAAATTATGAATGCATTAAAACATGTAGCTTACTACAAATGCAAATATGATCCCACATACTTACAAAATCTTTCTCCACCAAATTATTAAATAATATATTGCTAAAGCATTTTTTATTAAAATAATGTAATAAACAAGGATGACTTTTGCTTTGAGAAATATTAAAAATTTTAGAGGTTTTGGAACATAAAATATTGCAGAAAACATTATCAACTGGAAAATGAAATGGCACAATTACATTCCATTTAATTGATATTTCCATTGTGTAGCTGAATCCAAGATGATTTTTAACAATTTTTGTGATTAGTAGTAAAATGAACTACTAATTAATAACAGTTTAATAAAATAAATATAAAGTTTCAAAAATTACTCTGATCGCTTGCCTTTACCAGTTATATATAGAAAGTTAATATAATACAAATGTAGCATTTCTATATATTTGTGTACTTTTATATATAAACACATATAGGTATATAATTTACAATAGATATGAAAACTATAAAAATACCATAAAAAGTTTAAAATAGTACACATGACATACAAAAGATTACATTTGATGTAAGGCATGAATAAATTAAAAGTACCCTCTTTTGAATTAAAAAAACAGATGTCATAAAACGTCAATCTTTTCCAAACTAATGTACTAATTTATTTAACTTAAATGTAAACCTCATTGAGGTTTACTTTTGGATTTTGGAAAAATGAATTTTATACTAATATGATGAAGTATCTGAAATAGTCAAGACTAATGCAATAGCAGAGATTATCTGGGGAGAATTTGCCTGCTCAGGTATTACATATTATGACAAATATAGTCATTTTAAAACACTATGATTTTGACTACATAACAGAGAAGTCAATCAGTACTAAATAATCCATTAATATATCCAAGTATGTATGAAAACTTAATACATGACAGAAGTGGCATTTCAATTTAGTTGGAAAATAATGGCTTAACAGTTGGTGCTAGCATATAAAGACATTCATTGGATTTAGGAATCTCCTAAATCCAGGGTGATTTCATCTTGATATCATTAACTAATTACATCTGCCAAAACCCTATTTCAAATAAGGTCAAATTCCCAAGTACTATGGGCTAGTGTTTTAAAATATATTTTGGGGGGCAAACTTCAACCCATAACAGTCTGTCCTCTGGCTCCCCAAATTCATGCATTTCTCACACACAATATGGATTCACCCAATCCCAACATCCCCCTGAATTTTTACTCATCATTAAATATAATCTAAAATCTCACCTGAATATAATCATCTGAAAATATCCCAGGCCTCATCATCTAAATCAATTATGGATGAGCCCATCATGGAGAAAATTTCTTCTCCATTTGTGGACCTGTAAAAAAAAAAAAAAAAACAAGTTACCTGATTTTTAAATAAAAATACAATGGTGGAACAGGAATAAGAAAGACATTCTTATTCCCACAGGAAGAAATTTAATAAAAAATAAAAGGTTGTCAGTCCTAAGCAAGTCCCTAAGCCAGCAGGACAAGCTGAATCAAATATCAATGCCTGAGAACAGTCCATTATGGTTTGATGCCCCTCCCTTTGGGACTGAAGCCAGCAGCCACCCCCATCTGCGCACTGGAAAGCAGTTCTGCCTTCTCCAACACCTACCTCTCTATAAGTGCCCGTGCCCGCTAAGTCATTGTGACTAATCTTTAAATGTTAGGTGGAATATTAATGGAAATACCGGGGTGTAATATATATTGATTGAGAGTTTTATCTCAGACATATTGAACAATGAATTGAAGTATAAAAATATTAAAGAGAAGAAAGTGATCTATGTTTTAATTTGCATTGGCTTTTCCCTTGCAGTCACCTCATGCTTTTCCACATAGGTGTTTCCTGTGTTATTGTCATTATTCTCCTCAATTGTAAATTCTTTCTAACAGTGTCTAAACACGTTTGAAAGAAAATTCATTTTACTCTCAATGTCTAAATTTTCAGTGCTTATAATCAAATGCAAATTATTGAATTAGGCAATATTTAGTGTGATTTTGTCAAAATCCTTTGTCGAAACCATGAGCCTTTGTTATAATTCCTTGTCAAACCAAATGATTAGTGTTCTCCTGACTACATTCTACATTTACTGCTGGCACTGCAGACTAGCCCTGTATAGAAATTTGGCTCTGAGCTTACTCTCTAACCATATGCTTTGCTCTTGTAAACCTCTTTTCTTTGGTTTTAGGAGCAGAGTTTGTTACAGGATCCAGTCCCTCATTTTCTCAGCCATTGGATTAGATATGTTCAATATTTTAGAACACCAGAGACCACAACACTGCTATTCACGTGTTTTCAAGAGTTCTTTTGGAAATGCCCATTATTGTCACTCAGCAGATTTTTAACCTTTTAAGTAAACGTGCTTGACTTACTGCTGAAAAGATTGCCATAACTATTTAATATTTGAAATTGAATATTTAGCCCTTGCTGTTAAAGGCATAGTAAGTTCTCCCATAGCTGGATCTAATTGTTTCTTTTTCAATAGACAGCATGTTGAAGTTTCTAGCATTTTAAGCCAAATTGATATGGAATATGATACAGAATTATAACTGATATCTTGCCATTTTCCGTTCTGTTATTTTCCTCACACTATTTCAATGCTTCCATTGACTAACAGGAAGCATGAGTTAGAAAGGAGAGAAGAAAAAGAGAGAGAATTTCTTGCTTCATATAATTTTGACAGTTAGAAAAATTACATGAAAGCCCATTGTTGTTAGATAAATTGTCCTGGTATACAAACACCAGTTTTGAGGAACAGCACAAATATGTTTTCCCTAAAATACTTAAAATATGTGCCATTGCTTTTATTTTTAATATAGCATTAGAATGAATGTTAGCTATTCTTATAAAGACATCCCTTTCACTCAAATGCATTCCATTGCTATTTTGTGAGGGACAGAATGTGTTCTAGCTATGAAAGGTTGTTACTCTCAGTTGATTTAATCTCTGCAACAACCTGTGATCTGGGAAATTCTATTCATCGTATCCTTTTTTAAAATGGCAACTACTGTTTTTGCCATGAGTGGGAAAAAATGTTAAGAATTTTTGCCTTTTTTTAAAACATAAAAACGCTTTGATTTGAAATACATTAGTTGTAAAACTCTACAGTTAAAAAAGTATTCAAAGTAAAATGTATATAAAGTATTAGAAAATAATTGTCAAATATTTACTGTGGCTCAATCACATGTGAGGCACTCAGCGATTTTAAGTAATGTAAACACAAACACACTACAAAAAGAAAAAAAAATACCCTAAAAATTATAAGTAGTATTCACAAAATATAAGATATGTAATGCTAGTACAAAAAAAAAAAAAAAAGTAAGTCAAATAGCCCTATTATTATCATGGTCTGAAATTACATTCTGTATGATAAAAATCAGTTCAGTTTTAAAAGGAAGTTCAGTAGCTATGAAGAAATAAAAATATGTTTTTAAAGTAGCATGAAAATTATTACAAGTTTATATAGGTTTGCATTGTCTGTTTTTTGCCACATACATAGTGAAGTCTCTCTACTTCCACATTCATATTACTAAAAATGAATGCATAAATAGAAAGTAAAATATGACGGTATTTGGACCAGATCAATTAAATAGGCAAGGAAAACTTTATTCAAGACTACTGCAATAGGAAAGGAAGGTTTTTTCCAACTCTATTGAATAAAAGAAAGAAAATTATTAAACACGGGGGTAAACTAGCAGAAAAGTACTGGCGGAAATTAGAGGGATGTTAGTCAATATGATTAGGCCATCTGTGTTTGCTAATTGGTACTTTTTGAAAGTTAGGCTCCTGCCATCCCACAGAAACTGGGAGATAGAGGTGCTATTTTACTAAATGATTACATTTCAAAGGAATGGCTCCCAGGTCCTGGAGAAAGACATTCTTGGCTTGTAGAAAATTTACATTTCAAAGGCCCAAAGAAATAATTTACAATTGCAAGTTTTCTAAAGCAAATGCTCTAAGAAAAGGAAGGTCAAGACCTGTAGTCAGAAAGAAACTTTTATAAAATTTAATCAAGTCGAGGGGATCATTAAGGCCATCCTGGTTAGTCATTGAATAGAGTAAAGTATGAAGGGAATAATATTGCAATACAATTTCACTGTTTAGCTCTAAGTTTTGTTTGACCTTGATCATCCTCCAGTCAGAACAACCTTATTCTCAGGGTCCTATTTCTATATATATTTTTAAATTCCAGTCAAAACTTTTCCAGTTAAGACTTTAATTTTTGTTGACAATGTTTTCCTATAAGTATCTTTTTCTTCACTAACTGGTCCAGGTATATTAATTTGGGTTCTAATTTCATAACTATTTTTCTTATTGTTATAAAAATCAGTCATGTGAGTCACAAATTTTGTAAAAATTATGACTGCTTGTATTTGCATTATTTTTAAAACCAAGTAAACATTGCAAGTAACGTCCATCTTCAATAATTTTAACACATTAGGAACAAAATATAGAAAGCAAAAGTTTTTATGACCTAAATCCCTGGTCAGGAATGCAGAATTAGAGAATTTTAATATCTTTATTAAAATCAAGTTTATTCATATAGAAGAGAACTTTGCCTCATTAAATTATTCAACAGGTGTTTACCAATAACTTCGTATGTGTCAGTCACTGCTATAATAATGGGTATTTATTTTAGCAGGAATAAAAACAAGCTAAGGCATAAATGAGATAAATAAGTAAATAAACTACTCATTTAATAAAATATAATTTATTAGGAAAACATAGCAAGTTCGGTAGTATGTGCTATGGAAAAAGATAATGGAAAGAATGAGAAGGAATATGTTCTGGGAGCCCCCAGCTAAACTGGGATTCTAGTACCACAGCGGCTAGCAGTTAGCAACTCTGTCCTAATAGGAAATAAAGGGGAGCTGGACGGTGTTTACAATGCCTTTTACGGGACACTTTTTTTTTTTTTTTTTTTTTGAGACAGGATCTCACTCTCTTGCCCAGACATGTAGTGGCCCAATCTCTGATCGCTGCTCACCGCAACCTCTGCCTCTCAGACTCAAGGGATCCTCCCGCCTCAGCTTCCTGAGTATTTGGGATTATAGGCGTACGCCACCACCGCCCGGCTAATTTTTGTGTTTTTAGTACAGATGGAGTTTCACCATGTTGGCCAGGCTGGTCTCGAACTCCTGACCTCAAATGATCTATCCACTTCAACCTCCCAAAGTGCTGGGATTACAGATGTGAGCCACCGTACTTGGCTGGGATACTTCTTTCACCTGGTAGACGGCCTAATGCCTACCTGTCAAACTTATGACCAACCGGTCAGGGTGGGAGTGGCAAGGGAGTGTTTGTCACAGGGGAAACACCTTTATACAAATATCTTATTTGAACTTGTGGTTCTTGTCTGACCAGCGTCCACTTTATGTTTGTCTAACTATTGCCCTGGTACTGGAGCCTGACCTAGCATTCCCCCAGGCATCCCACGGCAAACCTGTCCCAAGGTAGCCCTTGGCTCTTTATATAGAAAGTACAAATTCAGTACACCATCGCAATAGGAAATGAGGTCAAAGATTTCTACTTACAGATTCTAGGCAAGGAGGAGATGATGAGTCAGGAGGATAATTGTCTGTTTCCAAGTCAAAGGAGGAAGGAACGACATATCAGGCACAAAGAGACAGTATTGCCTAGCAAATAGCAGAGTATATGGTGAATTAGAGTGTGGGTCACTTTCAGTTTGAGGGCAAGTGCCTAAATGGTTCATTTAAAGGAAGCATTGAAAAAGTGGGAACCCAGTCTAGTCTCCTAGGCCGAGAAATCACTCTAAATTCTGAGATCTGGCCACAGGCTTGAGCCATTTAGGTGTGTTGTGGAAATGGAGAATCTGTCATGGGTGACTGAGTCCTGCTTCTGGTGTAAAAAATTAAACTTGCATTGAAAGTGGATGATGAGGCAACATAAAATTATGATAAATTATTACAGGGCAGCTGAAAGGAAATATTGACATTTTAAACAGTTTCGTGGGAAGATCTTGCTGATAATTAAAATTTGGTGTAAGCCACATGGTTATCTGAAGGATGAGAGCTCCAGACAAAGAAGCAACAAGTACAAAAAATCTGAAGTAAGAGACCCAGATGCATAAAAAGAAAGTGTGGTGCCGGGTGAGGTGGCGGAGAAGAGAAAAAAGGGAATGATGTTCTGATGATAACAGAAAACAGGAATATATAAGCCTATGTTTGGCATGGGGAAACTTTTGATTTGACTGAGATGGGCCATGAGGGCAGAGTTTTGACCTGAGATAAAACATATATCAAAAGGAACATTCTGGTGACTCTGTAAACAGGAAAGTAAGAAATTAGGTACTGTTTTTACAGTATTTTTTCAATAATTCAGGTGGGAAAGGAGAGTGGCTTTCTCATATTGATCACGGCAGTAGGAAGTGGCAGGATTCTGGATTTGGAACAGAAGATACAAGGCGAGAAAAATTCCAAAATGGCTCAAACAATTTGGACTTCTGAATCTAGAAAGAAGGAATTTATACTTACTGAGATGGGAAAATCTCTGGGAAGAGAAGATTTGAAAGAGGTTTCGTATGTATTAGGTTTGGATACCTTATCAAAATCTAATCAGAGACAGTAAGTAGATAGTAGACTATGACTCAAAAGCTTAGGAAAGACCTCCTAGCCGGGGAGATGTATTTGGTATTAGTAGCATATACATGGTGTTTAAAGAAAATAAAGCATGATTTGTAAGAAATTCCATTTGTCTTCATCTCCACTATCTACCCATTTTTTAGAAAATTTCATAATATTGACATTGATAATATTAATTATCCAAAAGATGATTAGAAATTTTAGTGTTTTACATCTTTACTTTCATTAAAAGAACTGTGTTATTTATAATTACACTTAAGCTGAAATTATAAAATCCAGACAGGTTAACTAACTGACCTGTGAGTTTCAGCAAATAGGAAACTTTTTACTGAAACATGTAGTCAGATTACACACTTTGATCTTTCCAAAGCAACCTATGAAACATTATACTTCATAGCCCCGGCAGGAGAAATAAGCATTTCCTCTATTTATCTATGATTACATGATAATTATGGCACTGCTATTATGATTGTCTTGCTTAAAACTGCTAGAGATTAAGCTTCTTAAATAAAATGTATGTACATCAAAATGTAAGTGTGTATATATATGAGTGTGCCTGTATATGTACACATACATATAATCAGTGATCCAGAACAAGTTTAAATAAATATTCCTTCTGAGAAAGGAATTTTGATGTATCCAGCTATCACTGTGATTTTTTCTATTTATTTTTAGATATTACAGTTTTTACTTTACTTATTTTTAAGCTCAGTTGTTACATGTATATGCATTTAGGATATTTATGTCCTTTTGAAAATCATTATATATATCCCCCTTTAAATATGAGAATATTCTGTGTTCTGATGTCACTTTGTCTGAAATTAAGAGAGTTATTTTAGTTTCTTTTTTGTTACATATATATATGATATATGGCATATATAATATATAGATATTAAACTCAAATTCATCTTCAAATTATAAATTAGCTCATGGACTACAGACATTACTTCCTCTCACAGCAACATGATGAGTACTGGCTAGCCAAACTAAATCTAGCCTTACCACTAACTATCAACCTGATTTGAAAACTATTGGTAGTTACAGAATTCTTTTCATGATCTAATTTTACCTTTCTCCTTATAGGACTTAATGTACTAATTACAGCCTTATAGAACCTCTATATATAAATAACACAATGAGGAAAATTTGCATATTACATTAATAATATAAGACCACCATTTACACAAGAAAATGCTCTTATATTTATTCAGATTCTACTCCTAATATCACTTAAACCCCAAATTATCAAAGGGCCCATATATTGTAAATATAGTTTAAATAAATAAACATTAGATTGTGAATCTAATAATATAACTTTAGAAACTTCTATTATTGTGAGAAACTATCTAGGAATTGCTAACTCAAGTCTCCAAATTAGCAATATGCTTTTGCCAACTTTTATAGAACGGAAGAAAACTATTGGCCTTAGGAGCCAAAAAAATTGGGTGCAATTCCAAATAACAATAATGAATTTATTATTTTCATCTATCGTAATGTCACTGGTCATTTTAATCTAACCAATTGCCGTAACTATTAACAATGTTTACAAAAATACTACTTATCCACACTACATAAAGCCTTCTGTATTATACGTTTTCTTTCTGGTGCCCACAATTTCATCAGGTTCTAAGAATGGTATTTAAATAGAGACTGTTATCTTTTGTTGTAACTTGTTATCTTGTCCGGGACTCTTTTCTTTTCTCTCCTATCTGCCATGTGGATGATGTCAAAACATATGTCCAGGTCCTTCTCCCAACTCTCCTTTATTTTTTATTTATTTATTTTTTTGAGATGGAGTCTCGTCTCGCTCTGTCGCCCAGGCTGGAGTGCAGTGGCCCCATCTCAGCTCATTGCAAGCTCCGCCTCCCGGGTTCACGCCATTCTCCTGCCTCAGCCTCCCGAGTAGCTGGGACTACAGGGGCCCGCCACCTCGCCCGGCTGCCAACTCTCTCCTTCAATCTAGCAGCTTTCAGATAAGAAAGAAGGACATGGCTTTTGTAAGTAGGCCAGTTCTGTCTTGTGGGGAAAAACAGTATTTTTCCTTGAGTTATGGGAAGTATTGTTATTATTACTATTATTGCAATCAGAGGTTCTAGAAGGGACAATGGAACCAGTGAAAATATGACAAAGAGGCCATTTGTCCTGATTCATTTTGTTTCATTTAACCCACTTTCTTACTCTACGAGCTACAGATTAACTACTCGTATCCTAGTGATGGAATATTTTTTTACTTTTTAGCTAGGTCAGGGTTCTTGTCTCATGACCTGGAAGAAACAGGAAGGCAGACATCGAAGAGTGAGTGGAGAAGCTCTCAGCGGAGAGAGGGGTCCTGAAAGCAGGTTCCCGGTTGCCCCCTTCACAGTTGAATTCAAGGGCTTTTACATACAAGGCCGATGGGGCTGGTTTCCATTTTTGCACAATGCGTGAATTCCTGGTGGCGTGACCTCATCTGCCAGCGCGCATGGGAGCCCTTAGTCAGCTGCGGACACGTTTAGGCAACCCCCGCTGTGCAAGTTCCCTTATCTGCACAAAACATCTGGTGTAAGCGCTTGTGGGGTAGGTCCAGGGTTTTCCAGGGGACCCTTCCCTTACTGTCTGCCTAAAGCAAGCTGGCTAACTCCTTTCACTAGCAAACAACAAGGTATGGATTGCCTCAATTTTACTGTGACTGTACATCTTTCTCAGGGAGAATGTTAACAAAACCAGTACAGAAATTCTCTCATGGCAACATAATTATAATGATTGCTAAAGTATAGTTAACCTATAATATGTCCCATGCTCAGTGCTAAGAACTTTGCGTGAATTATGTGGTTTATTCTTCACACCAAACCTAGGAAATGGGTATTAGTAGACACACAGAAAGGAAGAAACTGAGCCTTGGAGGAAATAAATGTGTTGCCCACGTTTACACAAATAAGAAGCTGTGGATCTGGGATTCAAATCTATAAAGCTTGATTATGGAAAGTGTGTTTTTAGCTCATTTGTAAAATACATACATCTGTACAAATATCTACACATACATTTGTGTCAACATCTTTCAACAGCTAGATAGACAAATACGTATATGTGTATTTATGTGATATAACATAAAGACAACTGTTTGTTAATAATGTCCTTTGTACCATTATGGAAGTTATCTTGTGAGGAAAATAAAATTCTAATATTTATTTTTTAAAAGAAAAGAGTACAGTGAAATGAAATTCCAGAATTAAAGAAATGAAGTTTTCAGAATTTCACAGTTACAGAAAACTGTAACTTTTCTTTTGAAGGGAAATCAGTTTCAATCACTTCATTTGAAATATGCTATTGTTGTGACTGCAACAATTACATGATTCGTCTGGTTCTGAACCCTTAATTAGTGATAATTAATTGCTGGTTTTCTGAGCCATGTTTCAAACCGTTTTGATTATTAGTAGTAGGCCATTTTTATCTTGTTTCATCACAAAGGTAACTACATTTTCTAATAAAGTTTACTGGGAATATTGAATTACAGATGGACAAGCTGTAACTAAGCTACTAGTAGTTGAGCACACTGTTTAAACTGCATTGTAATCAAACACAAACAATACGAGGAGATTGTTTGATTCTACGCCAAATAGTCATGAAGAAAAATTTTTCCTCACTAAAGGACCAGTGCTAAAATATACAGGAGTGATAAGTTCTGAAGAAATAAGTGATGAAATGTAAGTGACTGATCTAAACCATGTCTTTATATGTGCATATCATTTCAGATAGCTTCCCAAGTAAAATAAGGTTTTTTTTGTTTGTTTGTTTGTTTGTTTGTTTGTTTTTTTTTAGACAGGTAAGTATTAAAGTAATAAAACCATTAATAGGAGTGGGATACAAAACATGTGATTTTGTATTTTTACATACAATTAATTATCATATGTTTTCTAGATAGTACAAAGAAGTTTTAGAATAAAATATATGTCTAATTTTTGATGGTTGATTTTTAAACGGTAACATCTGCTAACATTCCCTTACGATCACCCTTTTCAAACTGCTAAAGAAAAAATTAATTTGAAATTGAACTGCAAAGAAAGTATCTAAATAACATAGCTGTGATATATTTAGGAAAGTCTTCTCAGTCAATAAGGTACTCTGTAAAGGTATGAGCTATTTAAACAAATGGAATTAATTCTTTCATGACATTAGGGAACCAATAATTAATTAATACTTGATTTAATAATTGACTTTGAGATTGTTAAAAGGTCCATAATATGTTTGATTTTAGCAAACATGTCTGTTGTCTAAGAATAAACTTCAACCATCTTAAAAAATAGTGTGGCCTGAAAAGTTGAAAATTTTAGTCAGACAGGAAAACAATACATTTCACACTTCTTTAAGATTTTATAGCAAGAGAAGACGTACATGCAGCCAACAATCACATTAAAAAAAAATCTCAACATCACTGATCATTAGAGAAATGCAAATCAAAACCACAATGATGTACCATCTCACACCAGTCAGAATAGCTAGTATTCTTTAAAAGTCCAAAAATAACAGATGCTGGAGAAGTTGTGGAGAAACAAGATGCTAATACGTTGTCAGTGGGAGTGTAAATTAGTCCCAACTATTGTGGAAGACAGTGTAGCAATTCTTCAAAGAGCTAAAAGCAGAACTACCATTCAATCTAGCAATCCCATTACTGTATATATCCAAAAGAATATAAATCATTCTATTATGAAGACACATGCATGCATGTTTATTGTAGTGCTATTCACAATAGCAAAGACCTAGAATCAACCTAAATGCTCATCAGTGATAGACTGGATAAAGAAAATGCAGTACATCTATACCATGGAATACTATGCAGCCGTAAAAAAGAACAAGATCATGTCCTTCACAGCAACTTGAATGGAACTGGAAGCAATTATCATTAGCAAACTAACATAGGAACAGAAAACCAAATACCACATGTTCTTACTTGTAAGTGGGAGCTAAATGATGAGAGCTCATGGACACATAGAAAGGAAAAACACACACTGGGCCCTACCAGAGGATGGAGGGTTAGAGGAGGAAGAGTATCAGGAAAATAACTAATGGATACTAGGCGTAACACTTGGGTGATGAAATAACCTGTACAACAAGTCCCCATTACACAAGTTTATCTATGTAACAAACCTGCACATGTACCCCTGAACTTAAAATAAAAGTTTTCTAAAAAAGATTTTATAGCAAGAAATTAAATTGCAAACAAGATGGAATGAGTCCATCCATGGTAATCTAACGTGTTTGGATAAACTTAATTTTGATTCTATTTCTTCATATAACTCAACAAATATTGGTAGGGCTGTGCTGTTCAATGTCTTCCTTCCAAGCTATATAGAGGTGGAGGTTGAAGGGTGTCTATAAAAGCAGAGGGATGTACAGGCACATCCTACTGTATCTGTGTGTTATTTCAAGTTATGTATTAGCTCTTGGTTCAGGTTAACATCAGAAGGATGTGTGCAAGTAAAGAAAAAAAATGCTTAGTAATGATAAGCAATATAGCCAACATTTGCTCTAAAAAGTGGTAATGTTTATGTAAATGATATATGAGAAGTAAAAAATAATATAAGAATACCGTAATTTCTTTGCACATTTCCTTTCACCGTAAATATTTTCTTGGGCTCAAGAACACAACTAGACTACTCTCCTCACTGTCTGTCACAACTACTTACTTAACTTATGTCTTACTGAATTTGTTTTTCTATTGATGATAAATTATCTTCATTTTCTTATTTCCTAAATCCTGTGTGGAATTCAAGAGAAACCCCAAGAGAATTGTGACTCTCATTTTTGTTAAATTCACTAGGTCCTCAATAATTTTTTTGTTTAATCTTGTGAAAACTTAGAGTTGTATAACTGAAAATGATTTTATTTTTAGTGCATTCATATTTTATTTATTTTCAGCTTTATTGAGGTATAATTGACAAAAATAAACTGTATGTATCTAAGGTGTACAACTTGATTATTATATATATATATATAGAATACCACTATCAAGTTACTATACCTATTACCTCACATGGTAAATTAGTGTAACTCTTTTGGCAAATTTCAAGTACATAATACAATATTATTAACTATAGTTACCTTGCTGTTTATTAGATCCCCACAAGTTATTCATCTCATAACTAAAAATTTAACTTTAACCACCTTCTCCTCCTGTCTCTAGCCATGGCAAAAACCATTGTATACTCTATTTCTATGAGTTCAAATTTTTTAGATTCTTCATATAATGATATCATACAGTATTTTTCTCTGCGTATCTCACTTATTTCACTTAGCATAATGTCCTTTGGGTTCTTCAAAGTTGTGTAAATGGCAAGACTTCTCTCTTTTTTATGACTGAATAATATTCCATTGTATGTGAATGCCATATTTTTGTTATCTATTCCTCTATTGATGCACCCATAGATTTTTTTTTTTCATATCTTGACTATTGTGAATAAATTCTGCAGTGAAGTTAGGGATACAGCTATGTCTTGGAGATAGGGATTTTATTTCTTTAGATATATATCCAGTAATGGAATTGTTGGATCATATGGTAGATCTATATTTTTGATAAATGTCCTCCATACTGTTTTTAATAATAGATTATCAATCAACATTCCTGCCAACAGTGTGCAAAGATTTCCTATTTTTTTTTTCTACACTCTGGCCAAGACTTGCTGTCTTTTTAATAAGTAATATCATTTCTTACTCTATGAGGTATTATCTCACAGTGGTTTTGATTTGCATTTAATTGATGATTAATGAATATGAAAACTTTTCATGTACCTACTGGCTAATTGTACGTCTACTTTGCAAAAATATCTATTCAGATATTTTGCCCATTTAAAAATCGGGTTATTTATTTTCTAGCTATTGAATTATTTGACTTTGTAAAATACATTTTGCATATAACCTTTTATCAGCTGTATGGTTTGCCAGTATTTTCTTGTATCCTCTAGATTGCCTTTTAATCTTGTTCATTGTTTCATCTGCTGTGTGGATGCTTTTTAGTTTCATGTAGCCCCACTTGTTTACATTTAAGTCTTTAATCCATTGTGAGTTAATTTTTGTATGTGATGCAAGATAAGAATCCGTTTTTATTCTCTTGCATGTAGTATGCATTTCCCTTAATGCAATTTACTGAAGAGACTATCTTTTTTCCCATTATTCATACTTGGTGCCATTTTCAAAAGTTAGTCGACCATATAGGCGTGGATTTTTTTCTGCACTCTGTATTTTGTTTCATTGGTCTATGGTCTGTTTTATGCAAATAACATATTGTTTTGATTACTACAGTTTTGCAATATAGTTTGAAATCAGGAAGGTTGATATCTCCAGTTTTGTTCTTAAACAAGATTGCTGTGGTTATTTAGGGTCTATTTTGGTTCCACACAAATTTTAAGAGTTTTTTTTTTTTTTCTGTAAAAGATGCCATTGGAATTTTGTAGGAATTGTATTGAATCTGTAGATTGCTTTGGGTAGTATAAACATTTTAATAAGTATAATTGTTTTAATTCATGAACATGTGATATCTTTTCATTTGTGTCATTTTTTCATCAATGCTTTACAGTTTTCAGTGTGCCAATCATTAATTTCCTTGATTAAATTTATTCCTCATTATCTGTTGTTTCTGGTGCAATTGTAAATGATATATTTATAACATTTTGTTTTCAATAGCCTGTCCTAAATGAAACTGTTTTCTTAAAGATTGATTTTTCATCTTGCAACTTTAATGAATATTTTATTAGTGTTTACAGTTGTTTTTTTGTGCAGTCTTTCAATTTTTCTATACATGGGATTATGTTGTATGCAAACAGGGACAATTTCATTTTTTCTTTCCAATTTGGATGGCTTTATTTCTTTCTCTTGTTTAATTATTCTTGCTGCTACTTCCAGTACTATGTTGAATAGAAATCATGAGAGTGTGCACATTTTTCTTGTTCATTATCTTAGAGGAAAAGCTTTCAGCTTGAGCAAGAGGTAAGCTGCGAGATTGACATGTATGGCCTTTATTGTGTTGAGGTACATTCTTTCAATACTTAATTTTTTCAGTGTTTCACCATGAGAAGATATTAGATGATTTTTCTGCATCTGTTGAGATTATTGTATGACTTTTTTATTCTTTATCCTGTTAACATAGTGGATCACTTTATTGATTTGCATATGCCAAACCATTCTTTCACTTCAGGAACAAATCCTGGTGTATGATACTTTAAAAATGCTGTTGAATTCAGTTTGCTAATATTTTGTTGAAGATTTTTGCATCTATGCTCATCAAAGATATTCGGGTGTACTTTATTTTCTTGTAGTGTTCTTGTCTGGTTTTAGCATAAGGATAATACCGACCTCATTAAATTAGTTTGGAAGTGTTTCTTTCTCACAATTTTTAAAGAAAAGTCCTAGAAGGATTAGCATGAATTCTCTCAATGCTTGGTACAATCAATCTCTGAAGCCAATTGGTTCTACATTTTTCTTTGGAGATATTTTGATTACTACTTGGATATTCTTATTATTGGACTGCGTATATTTTCAACTTCTTCAAGATTCAGTTTTGGTAGGTTGTTTGTTTCTAGGAATTTATTAATTTCTGTTAAGTTATTCAATTTGATGATCTGTAATTGTTCACATTAGTCTTGAGCTTCTTTGCATTTCTGTGGTATCATCTGTAATATCTCATCTTTCAGATCTATTTTTATTTATCTGAGTGCTCCTTTGTTTTCTTGGTTACTCTAAATTTTTTTTTTTTTAGTTTTGTTCATTTTTTAAAAAACTTGCTTTTTTATCTTTTCTATTGTCTTTGTAGTATCTATTACACGTTACTGCTCTGATTATTATTATTATTATTTTCTTATTATTAACTTTGGGCTTAGTTTGTCCTTCTAACGGGCTACTTTTAAATATATCTGTCTTTATGTTGACTTATTATTTCTTCTGTTTTATTAACTTTGCAGGTAAGCTCTCTATTGAATTTTTCATTTATTGTATTCTTCAGCTCCAAGATAACTGTTTGTTTCTTTTTCATGGTTTTAATTTTCTTGGTAAATTATTCATTTTGTTTGTAGCTTTTTAAAAATATGTCATCTAATTTTCTGTGTTTCATTGAGCTTCTTTAAGGTTTATTTTGAATTCTTATTCAGACAATCCGTAGATCTCCATTTTTTGGAGGGGGTGGTTACTGTGACTTTATTGGTGTCCATTCATGGTGTTGTGTTTGCCTGATTCTGAGTGATACATGGAGGCTTTTGTTGAGACCTGTGCATCTGTGCATTGGAAGGAGCTAACACTTCTTTCAGCCTTTAAATAGTAATTTCAACAGGTAAAGGTCTTCTTTTGCTGAGTCCAAAGGCTTATGGACTTGTCTCCAGCATTACAGTTAAGCAGGGTTGGAGATTGATTACATGGTTGCTGTTGGGTCCACAGTGAGATCCACACATGGGGTAGCCTGTTATCATGGGCTTAGGCCAGCATGAATTATTTTTGTCCCTGAGCACACAAAATTGACTCTAGAACTCTGGTCACTAGGGTTGACAACAGGACAATGTTCTGTTTCAGAGTCTCTAGTTAGGTTTGCAGACTGCATGCTTGTTACTAGGTGCATGAATGGGTCTGGCTTCTGCTGCGACCATAGAAGGACTCCTGTTGTGTCACTAGATAGGGCTGTGAGAAGGCTGACTGACCCTAGAATGCAAATGAGAAGGGTTGGAACTAAGTCACAGGGCTGCTTCAGGTCCCTCAGCCAAGACAGCAGTCTGCATGCCTGCCTCTGTTGCATGGACAGACATGCCTAGTACTGGTTCCTGAGCAGAAAAGACTGCTCCTGGCTCATAGCTCAAAGGGCTTGTTGTGGGTTATAGGGCTGCTTCAAGCTCCAGCTCCATAGTTGGACCCAAGTTAGCATGCTTGCCTCTGGGGGAATGATTTCAATTCTCAAGATCACCAATAGAAATGTTTAGCCTAAAAACTGTAACTGATTAGAATTTCAAATGCTTAAATATACAAAGATTGTTTTCAAATGTAAATATTTTTGTATTTATGTCATTTACATTTTTAGCCAATCAATTTTTTTGTGATTTAATAATTTTTTTACATTTATAGGGTTTTGATCATATTATTATTGACTACAAATAATATTAGAATGCAGACTTTTGCCTTTCTAATATATAGGCAGATTTTGTGAGCTATTGCATAAAATATTTTTTATTTGTGGGTAATAGAAAATGATGTATAATAACCAATTGTTGCCTGGGCTGAAATTCTGAAATTTTTGCTTTATATGCTATAAGAAAAATTCATTGATTGTACTGTGCTTTGGCATTCTTTTAATCTTTTGTTAAATTTTTTCTCTTTAAAGATAATTCACTATTGGCCTAAAATATTATTTCTATGAGTTCACTTTTTAAACTTTGTTTAAAAATTTTTGTGGTATTATTTCTGAGGACTCTGTTCTGTTCCATTGGTCTATATCTCTGTTTTGGTACCAGTACCATGCTGTTTTGGTTACTGTAGCCTTGTAGTATAGTTTGAAGTCAGGTAGCGTGATGCCTCCAGCTTTGTTCTTTTGACTTAGGATTGTCTTGGAGATGCGGGCTCTTTTTTGGTTCCATATGAACTTTAAAGCAGTTTTTTCCAATTCTGTGAAGAAACTCATTGGTAGCTTGATGGGGATGGCATTGAATCTATAAATTACCTTGGGCAGTATGGCCATTTTCACGATATTGATTCTTCCTATCCATGAGCATGGTATGTTCTTCCATTTGTTTGTGTCCTCTTTTATTTCACTGAGCAGTGGTTTGTAGTTCTCCTTGAAGAGTTGATGGGTGCAGCACACCAACATGGCACAAGTATACATATGTAACAAACCTGCACGCTATGCACATGTACCCTACAACTTAAAGTATAATAATAATAAATAAATTTAAAAAAAAATTTGTGTATACCAATAGTTAAGCATTTGTCAAAGTTATTCCATCCCATAAACTTTCTTCAAGTTTTGAATTTGTTTCTTGTAAACAGATATAAATAATATTTTATCTAATGCAAGATTACACCCTCTTCATTTAACCAAACATATTCATCTCTATTCATTTTTCTGGATTAGTGATATATTTGCATTTGTTGCTACATCTAATTTTGTGCTTTTTACTCATCATATTTTCTTTTTAGTGTTGCTGTGTCTACTTTCTACATGCAATTCAATACACAATGTGAATATCCCAAATTTCAATACAATTTAATTGATACCCATAGGACTGGGACTTCTGGGAATGTAGTGGCTTATAAAAACTTTATTCAACATATTCAAATGTCTATACATAAAAGGAAATGCCTACTATAACCTACATACAGCTATTTATGAAAGAAGGCTTTTGTGATTCTTCAAGAGAACTTGGGCATCTTTTTAAACATTCTTCATATATATGCAAAAATTTGGGAAACTCAGGAACGATTTGGAAATAGGCTGACACTTAGATGTATGGGAAATGAAAATAGGAATTATAAACTTGGATGTTCCTGAGTAAAGAGTTGTTTGAAACACAAAAGACTAAGAATAAACAGAACACGTTGTCCAAATAATTCTCCATTCAGATATTATTAAAGCAAAAAAAGATGAGGAAGAAATCTTCTCATGGGTTCCAATTTATTGACAAAATCTAATTGACAATGGATGATTTTTTATTACCTGAGTTATGAAATAATTTGTATACCAAATCCCTGCAACATGCTATTTACATATATAACAAAACTACACATGTGTCCCTGAAACTAAAATAAAAGTTTTTTTTTAAAAAACACACTTTTGCCGGGTGCGGTGGCTCAAGCCTGTAATCCCAGCACTTTGGGAGGCCGAGACGGGCGGATCACGAGGTCAGGAGATCGAGACCATCCTGGCTAACCCGGTGAAACCCCGTCTCTACTAAAAAATACAAAAAACTAGCCGGGCGAGGTGGCGGGTGCCTGTAGTCCCAGCTACTCGGGAGGCTGAAGCAGGAGAATGGCGTGAACCTGGGAGGCGGAGCTTGCAGTGAGCTGAGATCCGGCCACTGCACTCCAGCCTGGGCGACAGAGCGAGACTCCGTCTCAAAAAAAAAAAAAAAAAAAAAAAACACACTTTCAAGAAATGGAGAAAATCTTAAGATTAAATTTACTTTTATATCTAAAAATTAAAGAAATTGACAGAAGAGATATATATATATGAATATTAATATGTTATATACATTTCTCAGGGAAGCAGTCACATTTGTGGCAGCATGTAATATATAAAGACTTATTTTATTATAGTATAGAAAACATTTATTTTATTATATTATTAGCATAAAATTTACCACTAGGACAATTACAACAATAAAATTACCAAAAGAAATACCAAAGAAAAGAGATACCTCTATTTTCAGGGATTTTTTTGAATCCACTTAAACTATTAGCATCTAGAAGTGAACTGCTGCACTAAACTAGAAAGTCTTTGGTCTATAATTGGTGTAAAAGGCAGTGAGAAATTGAAATCTTCCAAAGGGAGATTCTAAAATGTATATCTGATGTCTATTTTTCCTAAAGAGGAACTGTTCAAGAAGGTGGCTTGAATTGCTTCATTTGAAGTGGCTAGTAATTTGGCTAAATGACTGGAGGTTTAGAGAAAACAAGACTAGAGGGTTGCATAAGCGTGCATCTTGGTAAATCAAATACGTAAGTGATCAGTGTCCCATCTGGGTGTTCACTCAACAATGATGAGGCCATTGATAATCAGGTGAGAAAGATGACTTATTCTGTGGAAGTCAGTTAGCCTCTTTCTCCGTAACCTAACATATGCTCAGTAAACTCAAAACCAAAGTCAATATGTTGTTAGGAATGGAAATATTTTTATAGATTCAACTGAATACATTTTTCTTCTCAAAGCCTGAAGTGATCCCAGTATCCAAAAGCAGAGATCAATGCTAAAGGTCCAAAAAGGAGTCATTTCTCAGAGGAGCAGTCATATAGGTGGCAGTGACTTACTGTAGATGGCTTTCATCATAGATGATTTTGTTTCACTGTAAAAGACACTTACATTGGACATAGATGTGTGTCCTTTGTGAAAGTGGTCTGATAACCCTTCCTTCTGCTGACTTATGAAAGCTTTATTTATATGGAGACCATAGGGAGAGGCATGGAACAAATTCTCCTTCATAGCTTTCAGAAGGAAACAAGTGTGATGAGCCTCGATCTTGAAATTTTAGCCTCCAGAACTAGGAAACAACGAATTTCTGTTGTTTAAGCAACCCAGTTTGTGATACTATGTTACAGGAGCCCCAGGAAACCAGTACAATAAGCAAAGATTTGAGGCACTACTAATCTTCTTTTACATTTAATTATGAGTGGAAGGGTATTTAGAAATGCTGAGTGGCAGGTTATTGCCTCTTGGTGCTCATGACAATTTCCTCCCTTATAAGCACTTCACTATATTACAGGAGCTGGAAAGCTCTTTTGCCTGAAAGTTTCCAGTTTAAATTCTGCCGTTAAAAGACACTTGTGTAAAGAATTGGAAAGTGAAATAGAAGCCAGGTTTGCCCCTGCAGCCGTAGTGAGTAAGCACATTGGCTTTGACAGATGACAGATGTGAGGTTTTGCTGGTAGCTTATGGGCATCTTCTTCAAATCCCCCAGCTGGAGACTGCAGGCAGCTCATCTTACTCAGCAACTCCTGGTGATATCTGCACTTCCTGATTACTTGAACATTGGTTATGGATTCCTTGACCTTCTTACCCCAATGTTTCTGACATTATTTTAAGACTGTAATTCCCTATATTGCATCCCTGGCAGTTTGAAATACCTAAAACCTTATCAGTTTTCCTAAACCAAATACACATCCCCTCAAACTTTATAAAATAAATTAGAATTTAGAAATAGGAATCCTCACATAATCCAAAAATAATGAAAAACTTTACAGAATATTACTATGAAGGCAAAATTGTATGACCTTTAGAATGAAACACCTATTTTATTCTCCAAAGACAAATAACTAATTGATGCTTTGCTTATTTTAGCTTCACATTGTACTATACAATTTTGTGAAATGACACATATCATAAAGTATTAATGTGAGTGTCTTGTCGACTATGGGTTGATAGTTCACAGAGTCCCATGAATTAAGCCCAGTGGCAGGCTTTTATGTCTCCAAAGTGATGCTGACTTATAAATGACAAAAGTTAAAAGCAGAACCCTAGTTGGCTAGAAAATATTTTACATGTTAGATTATTTCATGCGAAACAAACTGAGACTGCTGTCAAACTGATTTT
Source organism: Macaca fascicularis (assembly GCF_037993035.2). Classification (NCBI taxonomy): domain Eukaryota; kingdom Metazoa; phylum Chordata; class Mammalia; order Primates; family Cercopithecidae; genus Macaca; species Macaca fascicularis. Next base: position 59,462,100 of record NC_088391.1, on the reverse strand, counting down.
ATCTTCTAGAAAATTATGCTACATTTTCTATCACAATACAGACATCTATTATAGAAGCAAAGTGAATCGAGTACATAGTTGTCATAAGATAATAACCACTCATGGGAATTATAGATACTCGGTTAAGTTTAGTATCTCTTCCTGCCTTAGGGATGGGGTTATATTATGACAAACATAGCCCTCATCATTTCTTTTTAAAATATATTATTAGTATAGTATTTTAATACTGTTGTATTGTAGGTTGAAATTTCCACATTGGAGAATTCTAGCTATTCAAACATTTTAGAATGATTCCTAAGCCGTTTATTTCTGCATTACTACTATGCTTTTCATAAATTGAGCATTACAGGGGCATTTTTGTTAGCCTATACACTCGCCCAGGTGGCTATGTTTTCCTTGAACTTCAGGATGTTAAGGTTGAAATTTATTTGGAGAATTATGTTCAGGATAAATCCTTAGGCAGTGCATATATTCAGGATTAGAAATAGCTGCTATTAAAAACTCATTTCCAAATAATTCCAAATTGATGATGCTAGGACATACCTGAGTGAGCCTGTGTGCTGCATTGTTCAGACCCCCATTAAATCTATATTCTCTCACGAACAAGTACTCAGTTATCTTTAGTGCTTTGTATAATGTAGAATATGTAGAATAAGTCCATGAGTTGGCATATTTACAATTAAGGCTGTTTTGTTTTAATCCCTGGCACAGAGACTCCCTTATCAAACTAGCATGCTTAGTGATGCTGTAAAAATATACTAATTAGGTAGGTTCTAAGTTAAGGAACCTTTAAGATCAAGTAAACACAGTACATCCCTTCTCTCCCACTGAATGCAGAGAAAAATCCTAAACACAGCATGTTGGGGAGCTACGTAAGGACTGAAAAGCAGAGTGGCAGGCTGTTTGAAAAGATCAGAATTTGAAATATCATGGGCCGGGCACCATGGCTCATACCTGTAATCCCAGCACTTTGGGCGGCCAAGGCAGGTGGATCACCTGAAGTCAGGAGTTCGAGACCAGTCTGACCAACATGGAGAAATGCCGTCTCTACTAAGAACACAAAATTAGCCAGGCATGGTGGCACCTGCCTGTAATCCCAGCTACTCGGGAGGCTGAGGCAGGAGAATTGCTTGAACCCAGGAGGCAGAGGTTGTAATGAGGTGAGATCATGCCATTGCACTCCAGCTTGGGCAATAAGAGTAAAACTCTGTCTCAAAAAGAAAAAAAAAAAAAAGAAATATCACTATCACTATATAGCAGTGAGTTTCCTCCCCAGCCAACCACCCTCACCAGTATTTCTGAACATGATGTCAAGGCAATCCAAAACCTTGGAATTGGACATCACAGCAGTCAGAGAGAGTGCCAGAAGTAACCTCTGGTTTAGGCTCTTGGTTGGAGAAAAGGATTCTTCTGGCAATGGTGAAAGTGGCAATAAGAATGTGTAGAACAGAAAACTGTGAGTTAGAGGGAAAATCCTCCTCAGCTGAAAATGCTGTACTGCCTGAAATTAGTACAAAAACTTATTGAAGTTTTCCTCTTTGTGTCTTCCTGCCGTTTGCTCCAGGATGAAGGTGTGATAAAGAAAATTGTGTGTTAATTGAGGAGAGGATGAATAGGGCCACACCTTTTTAGCTGAAGGACCTAAAAAAGGATTTAAATAGTATCAGGGAGATGACAGACAGAGAGGAACTAGGGAGAATAAACTCTTGGATTCACTCCCAACGGAGCATGTGTAAATCTACTTCTAAAAAAGCACAAACGTACTTAAGAGACAAACCAGTGCTCAGTCCCCAAAGTAGCTACTGACTGATGCACATGTGAAATAGGCCAGAATAGCGCTTCAAAGTATTTGAAACTTAAACATCGAAACCAAACATCAGAAAACCCTGGAAAGAAAGTGCCAGCTAAATTTAACCATGTAGACTGCCTGATAAAACAAAAAAGTTAACATTTTCCACAGAAACTAAACAAGGATCAGAATCTTATATCACAGTATTCTAAGTGGACGTGGTAAAACCAAAAATGCACACCAAAACAAGAACCAATCTTTACAAATATCACAAAAGACAATCAGCAGACATGAATGACAAGATGACACTGATGTTGGAATTTTATAAATAGCTTAAACATAGCTATTTATAAAAATGTCCATATATTACCGGAGAAGACTCTTGAAGTAAATACAGAGGAAAATGATCTCAACACAAAGAAATATGTATATGTATTTATTGAATATATTGAAAAATAATTAGAGCATTAGAGACCCGTGGGGCAATAACAAAATATCTAACTTTAGTGTAACTGAACTCCAAGAAGGAAAGGAGAAAAAAATGTGTTGCAAAAGAAAGGTTAAGAAATTAAGGGCTAAAAACACCCCATATTTGGTGAGAGACACAAACTTATTCATAAATGACATTCAGGAAAGACGAAAATAAGCTAATTAGTTGGAATGATATAACACACTTCTGAATTGTTCAAAAAGGAACATTTCTAAGGCAAATTAGAAAATATTTTGGATTGGATGAAAATAAAAACTCAGCATATTAAACTGTAGAATGTTGCTAAACTATGATTTTGAGGAAAATACGTACCATTCAGTGACTATAAAAGAAAAGATAGAAGGTCTTCTAAGAGTTATGTTATATTCAATCTAAATAAATACCAAAAAAAGAAAAGAGGAAGACAAACAAGATGTGGCAATGATTAAATTGAAAACAGAAAGCAATAGAGAAAAATGAATGAAACTAAATGCTTATTTAATGGATAAATTAGATAAACTTTTAGGAAAGCTGACTGAAAAAGAAATATACACATAACCAGTATCAAGAATGATAGTGGGGATGCCACTACAGACATCACAAGAATTAAAAGCATTATAAGGAAACGGGAGTGGCAACGCATGCCTGTAATCCCAACTATTTGGGGGATTGAGGCAGGAGGAGAATTGCTTGAGTCCAGGAATTCTGGCCTGTAATGCTGCATGCTGATCTAATGTCTGTGCTAAATTTGACATTAATATACCACCAGGTTGCCTAAGAAGGAGTGAAGGCTCAGATTGAAAGCAGCGCAAGTCAAAACTCTCATAATGATCCGTAGTGGTATTGTTCCTGTGAAGAGCCACTGCACTTCAGCCTGGGCAACATAGTGAGACCCCATCTTAAAAAACATAGAATAGAAGGAATGTTACAGACAACTCTATGCAAATTTATTTGATGACTTAGATTAAATGAGCCAATTCCTCACATCAATACTACTCAATGTTATACTGTTATACTGAAACTTCAGGTGTATAAAATAAAAAGAAAAATAAGTAAAACATGTTAACAGTTGGAATGGAAGAAAAAAACTGTCTCTATAGAAAATATTATCTACAAAGAAAACACTAGAAATATACAAAGAAACTCCTGGAACTAATAAGTTCATTAAACTTATAGAAAACCAGTTGAACAGTTTAACGTAAATATATCATCATATTCCTATATACTAACAGTGACCAATGAGAATCCAGCCTAAAAATATCATTTGAGCCAGCCAGCTTAGTTTAAAAAGTTTTAATGTTAAACGTACTTAAGTACATTTTTAAAATAATAAAATAAATAAACAAATGATATAAATTAGTAGAGAGTCTGAGCTTATTGATTTGATTCAAACATTCAACACAGTAAAGAGGTCAGTCCTCTCAAATTGGTCTACAGACTTAAATACAATATCAACCAAAATCCAAGCAGGATTACATTGTAAGTACAGACAAGCTGATTCTAATTTATTTAATAGAAAAGCAGAGATACTAAAATAGCAAAGTAGTTTTAAAATACAAGAATTTAGAACTATTTGAATTTATATTGCAATATAATGTTACACTAAACAAGATAGCATGGTATTGATGAAGGGAGAGACACATAGATCAATAGAACAAAACAAAGATTTCTGAGACTGCCACTCAAAGATGACTAATTGATTTATGACCAAGGTTTGAAAACAAAAGACTACCGAGGTGGTCACCTTTATAACAGCATGATGTTGGAACAAGTGGACATCTATGTGTATGCATTTGAAACTTAATAGCACTCTGATACTTTTTACAAAAATCAACCACAAAAATAATAGCTACAAAGATAAAACATAAAATTATAAAAATATTAGAAGAAATCATAGGAAACATTTTTTATAATCAGAGGTTAGGCAAAGAATTCATAAACATGACACTAATAGGCAAATCATGAAAACCATATAAATTAAAATTCACCAAAAATTTAAACCTTTTTATGTGAAGAATCTATTAAAAGAATGAAGAGATAAGCTTTAGAGTGGATAAAAGTATTTTTCTGTTACATATCTGAAAAGGAACTTGCACTTGCCAAAAATTGGGACAACTCAAAAATAAATGCTGAAGAACTAACTAGCAATCCAATAGGAAAATGCTGGGAAGAGTCGAGGAAAAGCACGTGAACAGACTTTAATCAAAGAAAGTGTGTGTATATGTGGAAGGTAAAGAAATGCATTTCTCCACTAGGGAAGTAAATTCACAGTGCGATTCTACAACACAGTTATTAGAAGGGCTTAAAAGTAAGAACTGTGATAATAACAAGTGCTAATGAGGATGCACAGGAAATGAAACTTACACACAGAGCTTACTGAGTGGCAACATTTACAGCCACTCAGGAAAATGGTTTGTCAATTTTTAATAAAGTTATACATACCCATATCGTGTGACTCAGCAATTCTACTTGTTAGATTCACCCTAGAGAAGTGAAAAGTTGTGTTTACAGAAAAACTTGTACACAAATGTTTTCAGAAGTTCTGTTTACAAGATTGAAAAGTTGGAAACAACTTAAGTGTCCCTCAGATGAGTGAATTCATACAATTAAATAATAGAGTCAAAAAAGGTATGCACCAAGACACCTGCCCTAAGACAGGTTCTGTTGATGTAGACAATAGCTTGGATGGACCTTAAAGGCTACGTATAAGAAGCTAGTTCCAAAAGGTTACTTATTGTTGTAACATTTATATGACTTTCTCAAACAGAGAAAACTATAATGACATAGCAGATCAGTGCCTGTCAGGAATTAGGAATAGGGCAAGTATGTGGCTACTAAAGGATAACAAGAGAATACCTTTCAGATGAGTAAACTGTTCTTTCTCTATCTTGATTATGGTGGTGCTTAATGAAATTACACATACGTAAAAATTTATAAAATTATATCATAAAGTCAATTTTACCGTATGTTAATTAGAAAAATAATATTAACTATAGTGTACTAAGTAGTAATATGATTTTATTACTTAAGTAACATAAAGGCTGTCTGTCTCCAAATTCCTCCGATACACAGTTTCTAAATTCCATACCTGAATAGCAAATTACCTGTTTAATATCTCTGGGTGTTACAGGACCGAGGTGTCTCATAATCATTCAAATAGAACATATGAACTCCCAATTTTCAATCTACACTCCCCATTTATGAACTTGCTCCTCTCTTCTCTCATTCAGAAAAGAACACTATCTACTACCCAAAGTTACATTGCAGAAACAGTAATTTCATCTTCAAATCTTTCTCTCATCTAACATTGAACCAATCACCACACCACATTAGCTGTGTTTTCATCACACACACACACACACACACACACACACACACACACACACACACACACAGAGAGAGACAGAGACAGAGACAGAGAGAGACATTTAATTTCTGTTCAACCACCAGTACTTATTTTAAGCTATGACACTTGACTAACGCCTTGTAAGAAGCGTTTTAACAGATTTTTGTTTGGGTTGGGTTTGGGATTTTTTTTTTTTCTTTATCTGCTAATCTCTTTAAATCTACTTAGTAACCAATAGGCTGATGAATGACTTCATGTTTTTACTTGGCTCTCAGCGCCTAACTGCTTAAAGTCTTTTAATAAATTTGTAGTGGATTTGTAAGAAAATGCAAAAATAACAAAGGAAGCTGTGAGCCTTTATATGATCTGACTCCTGCCCACTTCTCAGGTCTCATTTTGCACAACTCTCTTGGTAACTACTTACTACACTCTCTCTTTAATTACCTTCTTTCATTTTCCTGATTAAGGGAAGCTCTTACTCTCTCTTTATTAACCCAAGTGTCCCCACCATGTTGATCTCTGCCCATTATACTCCTCCACACCTACCCCATGACTCTAATGACTATTTATCACACAGATTGTTGCCTAGATAATATCTTCAGGAAAAAGCCTTGATTCCCATCTTCCAGAGAAGCAACTAATTATGTTCTTTATGTTACCAGTCTTTCCTTTAAAGCACTATGACATTACATAATTACATGCAATGTTGCTGGTTTTAAATATCTGAATTATTAGTGGCTAGTGAGTTCCAATAAGACAAGAACTAATGTCTGTTTTACTCATAGGTGGTCACAGTGCCTAAAACTACCTGCATATAATAAGCTCTAGTATTAATAACAATTCATATGTCCGTCTTAAAATATCTGGCTCTTTTTGTTCAGATTATTAATAGCGTGTTTCTCTGAGAATGGCAAATTGGATGGGGGTACAGTTTGGCATTTACTTAATGTAATTTCGTTGACAAGCTCATTGTATCCATAAATTAAAGCATACATTTAATTGTGTTAATACTCTTGCCAATAATAGAATTGCTGAGTGGCCATACCAATTTGCAATGAGTAAAATGTTTTGTGCCTGCAGTTTATTTAAATAAAATAATCTAACTGCATTATAATCTAAAAATATTCTTAGAAGGTAGTCATTTTGAAATAATGTTAGTCAAGTGTTCAATTATATGTATTCTTGGTTTGTTTGTATACAGCATGTCATGATGACATATGGTAAACAAATAGTCTAAGGGATTTTTAAAATTTTAAATTGGAGAATTTAATCAATAGTTAAGAAGAGTCATATATTAGTGAGGAGTATACATTTTAAATAACACAAAACCTAACTCAAATGACATTAAATAAGTAGAATTTAATGGCACATGTTAAAACACTTAGAATTAAGATATTTGACACTCTTAAAAAGTTTCCAGGCTTCTGAAATGTTCTGAATGATTCAATGTTTTCATTTTCCAGGCTGTTACTATATTCTATCTGAACTTTCTAAATATGGCAGCTTTATTCAGCAGAGAGCCCATACTTATTAAAAGATATTACCAAGACAGTGGCATTACTACTTTGCTCATCCATGAAAACAGGGGTCAGGATATGAAGGACAATAATTGTATCCAATCAGTAATTTTTAAAAATAATGAATACCAGAAGTCCTGGTATTTGCTGAAATGGTATCAAATAGGTACAGGCATTCTTATCTGATCCAGTTGCTCTGTTCAGGAACAAACCGTGGACTGCCTGGGTGATGAGGATTGTGGATTAACATTTATGATCATAGGCTAATGAGGGCCCCCCTTAGATCTGAAATGGGATGAATTTAATTCAGACTATGTAAGTGCTGTACAATATGAAGGTTATCTCAAAGAAAGAAAATTTGAAGTCTATAAGAAGGATGAAAGAAATATTTTATAAATGTTTGAAAGTCATATCTGGCTACCTATAATAAATTACATGCAATTATTTGAAAATTTTATCAATTATCTAATAAAATATTGCATGTAAAATTCTTATTTATTTATATTTAATAATAACTTTTTTATAGATGCAGACGCTTATTGTCAGCAAAAAGAGCTTTCATTAAGAGAAGCTATATTATTCAAACATAGTTGGTTTCCAAAGTCCATCAGTTTTGACTCAAAAGCACAGACACTCACCAAGACTGCTTATTACTACAAAGTTGGATTTTTTTCTCCTAAAAAGTATCAATATAAAAATTATATATTTAACATTTTAACCACAATTATGTATAAAAGTAAAAGAAATTAGAAATATTATATTACATAAAATGGCAATAATACTAATTTTTCTTCTCTACAAATATGCTAGAGAATTTCTATTGTGTCATATTACAATAGACTATTATTTATACGTATAACTGCATCACATAAAATGAATCATATAACAGACATTCTTGCTTCAATTAATGTTATATATTGCATACCTAAAAATTAAAAAAGCCAAAATTATCATAAAATAAAAGTTGAATTACTCTATTTTGCTACAATAAACTTTTTATAAGAGAATTCCTTACTTAAAAAGTCCTGTCTCCAAAATCTCATTGACTCTGGAGAGAAGATTTTATTATACTCAGTTATATAGAAGAAATACTATCCCCAGCAATGACTTGCATGATGCACATTATCAAAGATATTTCCAAGATCATCCACTTTTAAAACAATCAGAGATCTATTCTGTGTACGTTAAACTAGACCTTTTGTGGAACTAATCATTCAACATTTTGGGTGGCTGTCCTTTCATGCTAAAAATTGCAAGTGCAATGTATAAACTGTTTGCCTTAAAAGTTTGTAGATTTTGTCCTCACATACAATTTAATTTTGTTGCTATAGCAATTGCTACAGGGAAAGAAAATTAATCTGCCTTATAGTTTAGGCTCCAGGAGTGCACCCTCTGTGTGTGAATGCAGTAATTAAGTCTTGCTTACTGTGTTTTCTTTAAAAACTTTGATGTATCTGATGATATCATCACTGCTTGACTGATTTTTCAGGTAAGGGAAACAACCAAAATTAATTGTCCTAATCCTCACTCAAGGACAACACATATATTTTGAGCTGAAGCAAACTGTTTCTTTTTGGTTTTTAAACAGCTAGACATTTTCAATTTCATTTTCATTTCCTTTTCTGTGTTATAAGAAAACATTCTCAGGGAGGGGAAAATCGCTGTAATCCACAGGTTGAGATTTTGGATGTGGATCATGAAATGGACAGAACAAAAGGATTTGCTCTTAAATTAATGCACCTCCCCTCCTAATACAAAATGACAGCAGTAAAGAAAACGCTTTCAAATAAAGATGCTATGTTTAAAGGCAGATGCAGCTTAAATTGGATTTAATATATTATATTCTAACAGTAGACATTTTTTTTAATAACTATTTTTTCTCAGATCTGAATGCAAAACAATTAATACCTATATTAAAAATGTGCAAGTATGATAGAGGACCATTCCAACATAACAAAAAGATAAAAATAATTTAAAAATTGTATTCATGTTTTTACAACTTTTTAACTATTGCCGTACAACACAGAGTGATATAAAATTTATTGACATATTACTTCAGGAGCATGAGGTTTTATTGACTAATCAAGAAAAATAATTTCTGCTTTTAGGAAAATAATCAACTCTATGTAGCCAGTCTGAAAGCATGTTAACATTTACTGTAGTTATCTAAAACCAACATAAAAGTTTCTTTCAATCCACCCATAAATTGGTTTACTTGTTCTCAACTGCCAGTTTCCTTTTGTACTCTTGAACAATTATTCCTATTTTTGCCACTATCTTATTAAACTTACGTCCTTTCATAAAAACAGAATGCCTGGCTTCTCATTTTCTAGACAAAATAGAAAACATTACCTACGTAAATTTCCTAAAACCCACTGCATTGCAATTACACAATTTATATCACTATGTCTATTCTCTCATCCTTTTCTCCATGTCACAATAGGAAGGCTCTCTCCTTCTGTTTGGAGGCAATCTTTACACCTAATTGTATTAATTCTTTTTTTCTCAGAAGGCTATAGATACGTTCAAATCTATTTTACTCTATCGTATTTAATTTTAATACCGTCTAACTTTATTTTTCCACCTGTATGTTATTTTATCAACCACATTTCTAATAAGATAATGTTTTCTACTAAGTCCCTGAAGAGAGATGCATGCCCCAGATTTTTTTTCTTTTCCCGAACAATGTTAAATTTACTTCACATAGGCAGGGCGCGGTGGCTCACGCCTGTAATCCCAGCACTTTGGGAGGCCGAGGCGGATGGATCACGAGACCAGGAGCTGGAGACCATCCTGGCTAACACTGTGAAACCCCATCTCTACTAAAATACAAAAAATTACCCCAGCGTGGTGGCGGGTGCCTGTCGTCCCAGCTACTCGAGAGGCTGAGGCAGGAGAATGGCGTGAACCCGGGAAGCGGAGCTTGCAGTGAGCTGAGATCGCACCACTGCACTCCAGCCTGGGCGGCAGAGCGACACTCCATCTCAAAAAAAAAAAAAAAAAAAAAAAAAAAACAAAAAACTTTACTTCACATAATACAATATAATTTCTAGTCCTTCCTTAAGCATTCTTTGGAAAGCTTTGTAACCACTTGTGGACTCCTCAATTTTACTAAATATAAAGGTGAATTAAAAGTTTATCAAAATGATTTTTTTAAAAATTCCAACATTCATTTTAACCAGAGGTCATAGGTCATTTTCACTGATTGTTTTTATCCAACTTTTGTCTCTCCTATTATAATCTCCTTTAATATAGATCCTTCAAGTAAGAAGAAAAAAATTATAATTGTAGAGTGAAAATGACTCTCTAAATACAGAAAAACTTAATATCTGAAATAAGTGTCTGAATATTAGAACAGTAGACATAGTACATTATGAGGCTAACTACTATTCATTTTGTTATCTAGAAATTGGTGATAACAGCTGTGAAAGGAAAATAAACCTTTGATCCTCAAATCACTAAGCCAAGGAAAAGTCAAGCTGCCAGCTATGTCAGGCAAACCTGGCTCCTATTTTATTCCTAAACAAGATAGCTACAAAGGTAAGCTACATACGTCCCTCACAATTCACCGACAAGGAAATTCTTTGTGGACAAAGGACAGACGGAACTCAAATTCATCCCTCTGAGGCTCACCTGAGACAAATGCGTAGCTGATTCCTTCCTCTGTCCTATGGTTTATGTAAAAATGCAGACTCCCTGAGTCACACGAAATTGTGTATTCAGTGGAAGGCTGATCAATAACTCAAAAGAATGCAACCTTTTGTCTTTTATATACTTCTAACTGGAAGCCCCCAGTTTGATTTGTCCTGCCCTACCAGACCAAACCAATACACTTTTTACACATATAGATTGATGTCTCATGTCACCCTAAACTGTATAAAAGCAAGTTGTACCCTGACCATCTTCAGCACATGCCATCAGGACCTTCTGAGGATGTATCACGGGCACATCATTAACCTTGGCAAACTAAGCTTTATAAATTGACTGAGACCCGTCTCAGATATTTTGGGTTCACAGAGTATTTACGAGAATCACAGAACATGTCTTTCAAACTAGCACATTTTTGAAAGTAAAAGAGACTCTTCTAATAATTATGCCTAGACAAAAAAAAGAGAAAAGATTAACACTATGAAGCATGATCATTCTACATACGTAGCCAATTTAAATTTCTTTCTAGATTTAATTGTTGTCCCTGTGAACCCTCAAAGAGCAATTTTTTCAAGATAGATCCTAAGTGATTAACTGAGCCTAAATGAACAGAGCAATCATTTGTTGACTAGAGGTCACACACTATTCTGCATTTCTGGAAACCCCCCGCCACTTGGTTCACTTGGGGATTTTTATAACTGTCCGTTTCTGTTTATGTCCCTGAATTAGCCAATAGACTTTGACCTGAATCAACCACTCAGAAATCAGCAAGTTTTGACCAATCATAACTCAGAAAGTTTTAACCAATGATAATTAAGCAGGTTGCATCCTGTATTTACATAAGTGAACCAGAGTGAAAACCAGGGTGGAACGTTTCTCTGTAAAAGGTAACCCCTGTCTTGTAACCACTCTCTTTGTTTTCTCAGGATGCATCTTTGTCTTGTATAGAGGCTGCTTCTCCCTAGCTTGTAACTATTTATCTGAGTAAAGTCTCTGGATTTTCTTAAAAGAAAATCATTTTCAGTAGATTTGTTGACATATCATTTGCTCTGCATTTTGTTGGCCAATGACATTTGTACTGAGATTATCAGTGTTGTTTCACTGTACCTATTACATTTGCTTCTTTTTTTAAAAAAAGAAATCTTATATATTTTTCAAAGTGTAGTGATGTTAATACTTTATAGTATAGCATGGGAGGCACTGTGCATAACAACATATCTTATGTACAAGATCATATGGTACTGAATAAAATGGCTACTTTTAATAATAGTTTGTATCATTCTAAATGAAAGTAAGAAAAAGAGAAGTTCCAGTCACTTTTTTTTTTTTTTTTTTTTTTTTTTTTTTTTTTTCCGAGACGGAGTCTTGCTTAGTCGCCCAGGCTGGAGTGCAGTGGCGCGATCTCGGCCCACTGCAACATCCACCTCCCGGGTTCACGCCATTCTCCTGCCTCAGCCTCCTGAGTAGCTGGGACTACAGGCGCCCGCCGCCTCGCCCGGCTAATTTTTTGCATTTTTAGTAGAGACGGGGTTTCACAGTGTTAGCCAGGATGGTCTCGATCTCCTGACCTTGTGATCCGCCCGCCTCGGCCTCCCAAAGTGCTGGGATTACAGGCGTGAGCCACCGCGCCCGGCCCAGTCACATTAATTATTATTCTAATTGGCACAATTTTCAGTGGATTCTTCCTTTCTTTCAAGAAGTTTGAAGGAATATAAAGATCCTCTCAAAGGGTTTTCTCATATTTATTTATTAAGGAATATTTAATATGTCTTCTGAGTGGCTTCCCAGATGACTGTAGCTGGCTAATGTAAATATAAGTTTGCACGCAGCACACACACATAGGCACTCAAATAGAGATATTCTAATATATTGATTTATATATGTAAACTGATATAAAACACAAATCCCTGAATATGCATTAATATCTCCAAACATATGATAATTATCCATTTTTTCAAGTGAACAAACATTGCTAAAATAATATTATAATTAAAATGATTAATTCTTGAAGTATGGTTGCCCTACTTCCCAATAAGTAGGAGTTAGATTTTGTTTGTTGAAGCATACCAATCACCATCATGATGAATCCAAATCTTATACTGAAACATACTCTCATGTTTCATTTTCTGTGTACAAGTCAAGTAGGACAATAAAATGTAATTTAATAAACATACATTTCTTTTTATGTAGATGATCTTCAGTGATCTAAAACTTTTTAAGAGCAATAAAACAACACTGTATTTTAAATTAGTAAGAATTCATAAATGTATAAAGTGCAAATATGAAATGGTTTGTTTCAAACTTTATTAAATCACTATCAAATTAAATTACTCATAAGTGTTCAGAAATTGTATTAAAACATGAACAATTTTTGTATTTCTTAATTTGAAAATAAAGTAGTAACATAAGGTTCTGTTTAAAAAAAATCAATTTGTATTAAAATAGAAGAAAATCACATTTATGCTAAAAAGATAGCTAATTAGAGGCCATACATTTAAAGGTGATAAGTTGATGTTTGTGCAGACCATATTAGTCATAAAATGCTATTTTGAAAAATATACTGTACCCTAAAAAATATTGATTCAATTCTTTAAAATATTGCCATCTGCAATCAAAGGATAAATGCTTAAGGGGATGGATAACCCATTCTCCATGATGTTCTTATTTCATATTTCATGACTGTATCAAAACATCTCATGTACCCCCAAAATATATACACCTACTGTGTACCCACAAAAAAATTTAAAAATTGCCATCTGAAGAAATACCTGAACAGTGATGCTCACTCATCTATTTAATTTCTGAAGTGTGGTATTATGTTTAACTTGAAAATAAATTATCTTTGATAACACTAATTCACTGAGTTTTAAAGAAAAAATGGAAACAAATATCAGGACTGTGTCTACATGATGGCAATCTGTGGATTACACAGATTGTATTCACACTGTGGCTAGAATAATATTAACTAATTCCCTAGCAAATATGTATTCATCAGCATTATGAAAGTCCTTATTAATTCCCCACGCACCTTACATTAATTCCTAATTAGTAACTAAAAATGTCAGAGCCAAATGGGAAAAGCTGTACAAATTAAAAATAAATGAATTATTAACATTAGTCACCAAATGGAAAGGAAAACCAAAATTGTTTCTCATTACATGGCATAGGATACTGCTAACATTCATAATGACTGTAATTATGTTTAGATTAGTAAATTTATAATAATTTTCCTAATGGTAAATTTTAATTATGCATGAATTGGTCTTAAAAATAAGAAAGATGATTTTTTTTTTTTCTGACAAAACAGACTTTATTTTTTTATTTTATTTTATTTTTTTTAATTTATTTATTATTATTATACTTTAAGTTGTAGGGTAACATGTGCATAACGTGCAGGTTTGTTACATATGTATACTTGTGCCATGTTGGTGTGCTGCACCCATCAACTCGTCATTTACATCAGGTATAACTCCCAATGCAATCCCTCCCCCCTCCCCCCTCCCCATGATAGGCCCCGGTGTGTGATGTTCCCCTTCCTGAGTCCAAGTGATCTCATTGTTCAGTTCCCACCTATGAGTGAGAACATGCGGTGTTTGGTTTCCTGTTCTTGCGATAGTTTGCTGAGAATGATGGTTTCCAGCTGCATCCATGTCCCTACAAAGGACACAAACTCATCCTTTTTGATGGCGGCATAGTATTCCATGGTGTATATGTGCCACATTTTCTTAATCCAATCTGTCACTGATGGACATTTGGGTTGATTCCAAGTCTTTGCTATTGTGAATAGTGCTGCAATAAACATACGTGTGCATGTGTCTTTATAGCAGCATAATTTATAATCCTTTGGGTACATACCCAGTAATGGGATGGCTGGGTCATATGGTACATCTAGTTCTAGATCCTTGAGGAATCGCCATACTGTTTTCTATAATGGTTGAACTAGTTTACAATCCCATCAACAGTGTAAAAGCGTTCCTATTTCTCCACATCCTCTCCAGCACCTGTTGTTTCCTGACTTTTTAATGATCGCCATTCTAACTGGTGTGAGATGGTATCTCATTGTGGTTTTGATTTGCATTTCTCTGATGGCCAGTGATGATGAGCATTTTTTCATGTGTCTGTTGGCTGTATGAATGTCTTCTTTTGAGAAATGTCTGTTCATATCCTTTGCCCACTTTTTGATGGGGTTGTTTGTTTTTTTCTTGTAAATTTGTTTGGGTTCTTTGTAGGTTCTGGATATTAGCCCTTTGTCAGATGAGTAGATTGCAAAAATTTTCTCCCATTCTGTAGGTTGCCTGTTCACTCTGATGGTAGTTTCTTTTGCTGTGCAGAAGCTCTTTAGTTTAATTAGATCCCATTTGTCAATTTTGGCTTTTGCTGCTGTTGCTTTTGGTGTTTTAGACATGAAGTCTTTGCCCATGCCTATGTCCTGAATGGTACTACCTAGGTTTTCCTCTAGGGTTTTTATGGTATTAGGTCTAACATTTAAGTCTCTAATCCATCTTGAATTAATTTTCGTATAAGGAGTAAGGAAAGGATCCAGTTTCAGCTTTCTACTTACGGCTAGCCAATTTTCCCAGCACCATTTATTAAATAGGGAATCCTTTCTCCATTTCTTGTTTCTCTCAGGTTTGTCAAAGATCAGATGGCTGTAGATGTGTGGTATTATTTCTGAGGACTCTGTTCTGTTTCATTGGTCTATATCTCTGTTTTGGTACCAGTACCATGCTGTTTTGGTTACTGTAGCCTTGTAGTATAGTTTGAAGTCAGGTAGCGTGATGCCTCCAGCTTTGTTCTTTTGACTTAGGATTGTCTTGGAGATGCGGGCTCTTTTTTGGTTCCATATGAACTTTAAAGCAGTTTTTTCCAATTCTGTGAAGAAACTCATTGGTAGCTTGATGGGGATGGCATTGAATCTATAAATTACCTTGGGCAGTATGGCCATTTTCACGATATTGATTCTTCCTATCCATGAGCATGGTATGTGCTTCCATTTGTTTGTGTCCTCTTTTATTTCACTGAGCAGTCGTTTGTAGTTCTCCTTGAAGAAGTCCTTTACATCCCTTGTAAGTTGGATTCCTAGGTATTTGATTCTCTTTGAAGCAATTGTGAATGGAAGTTCATTCCTGATTTGGCTCTCTGTTTGTCTGTTACTGGTGTATAAGAATGCTTGTGATTTTTGCACATTAATTTTGTATCCTGAGACTTTGCTGAAGTTGCTTATCAGCTTAAGGAGATTTTGGGCTGAGACAATGGGGTTTTCTAAATATACAATCATGTCATCTGCAAACAGGGACAATTTGACTTCTTCTTTTCCTAACTGAATACCCTTGATTTCTTTCTCTTGCCTAATTGCCCTAGCCAGAACTTCCAACACTATGTTGAATAGGAGTGGTGAGAGAGGGCATCCCTGTCTTGTGCCAGTTTTCAAAGGGAATTTTTCCAGTTTTTGCCCATTCAGTATGATATTGGCTGTGGGTTTGTCATAAATAGCTCTTATTATTTTGAGGTACATTCCATCAATACCGAATTTATTGAGCGTTTTTAGCATGAAGGGCTGTTGAATTTTGTCAAAAGCCTTTTCTGCATCTATTGAGATAATCATGTGGTTCTTGTCTTTGGTCTTGTCTTTGGTTCTGTTTATATGCTGGATTATGTTTATTGATTTGCGAATGTTGAACCAGCCTTGCATCCCAGGGATGAAGCCCACTTGATCATGGTGGATAAGCTTTTTGATGTGTTGCTGAATCCGGTTTGCCAGTATTTTATTGAGGATTTTTGCATCGATGTTCATCAGGGATATTGGTCTAAAATTCTCTTTTTTTGTTGTGTCTCTGCCAGGCTTTGGTATCAGGATGATGTTGGCCTCATAAAATGAGTTAGGGAGGATTCCCTCTTCTTCTATTGATTGGAATAGTTTCAGAAGGAATGGTACCAACTCCTCCTTGTACCTCTGGTAGAATTCAGCTGTGAATCCATCTGGTCCTGGACTTTTTTTGGTTGGTAGGCTATTAATTATTGCCTCAATTTCAGAGCCTGCTATTGGTCTATTCAGGGATTCAACTTCTTCCTGGTTTAGTCTTGGAAGAGTGTAAGTGCCCAGGAAATTATCCATTTCTTCTAGATTTTCCAGTTTATTTGCGTAGAGGTGTTTATAGTATTCTCTGATGGTAGTTTGTATTTCTGTGGGGTCGGTGGTGATATCCCTGTTATCATTTTTAATTGCGTCGATTTGATTCTTCTCTCTTTTCTTCTTTATGAGTCTTGCTAGAGGTCTGTCAATTTTGTTGATCTTTTCAAAAAACCAACTCCTGGATTCATTGATTTTTTGGAGGGTTTTTTGTGTCTCTATCTCCTTCAGTTCTGCTCTGATCTTAGTTATTTCTTGCCTTCTGCTAGCTTTCGAATGTGTTTCTAGTTTGATTGCACTGTGGTCTGAGAGACAGTTTGTTATAATTTCTGTTCTTGTACATTTCCTGAGGAGTGATTTACTTCCAATTACGTGGTCAATTTTGGAGTAAGTACGATGTGGTGCTGAGAAGAATGTATATTCTGTTGATTTGGGGTGGAGAGTTCTATAGATGTCTATTAGGTCTGCTTGCTGCAGAGATGAGTTCAATTCCTGGATATCCTTGTTAACTTTCTGTCTCGTTGATCTGTCTAATGTTGACAGTGGAGTGTTGAAGTCTCCCATTATTATTGTATGGGAGTCTAAGTCTCTTTGTAAGTCTCTAAGGACTTGCTTTATGAATGTGGGTGCTCCTGTATTGGGTGCATATATATTTAGGATAGTTAGCTCTTCCTGTTGAATTGATCCCTTTACCATTATGTAATGGCCTTCTTTGTCTCTTTTGATCTTTGATGGTTTAAAGTCTGTTTTATCAGAGACTAGTATTGCAACCCCTGCTTTTTTTTGTTCTCCATTTGCTTGGTAAATCTTCCTCCATCCCTTTATTTTGAGCCTATGTATGTCTCTGCGTGTGAGATGGGTCTCCTGAATACAGCAGACTGATGGGTCTTGACTCTTTATCCAGTTTGCCAGTCTGTGTCTTTTAATTGGAGCATTTAGTCCATTTACATTTAAGGTTAAGATTGTTATGTGTGAACTTGATCCTGCCATTATGATATTAACTGGTTATTTTGCTCGTTAGTTGATGCAGTTTCTTCCTAGCCTCGATGGTCTTTACATTTTGGCATGTTTTTGCAATGGCTGGTACCGGTTGTTCCTTTCCATGTTTAATGCTTCCTTCAGGGTCTCTTGTAAGGCAGGCCTAGTGGTGACAAAATCTCTAAGCATTTGCTTATCTGTAAAGGATTTTATTTCTCCTTCACTTATGAAAGTTAGTTTGGCTGGATATGAAATTCTGGGTTGAAAATTCTTTTCTTTAAGAATGTTGAATATTGGCCCCCACTCTCTTCTGGCTTGGAGAGTTTCTGCCGAGAGATCTGGTGTTAGTCTGATGGGCTTCCCTTTGTGGGTAACCCGACCTTTCTCTCTGGCTGCCCTTAATATTTTTTCCTTCATTTCAACTTTGGTGAATCTGGCAATTATGTGTCTTGGAGTTGCTCTTCTCGAGGAGTATCTTTGTGGCGTTCTCTGTATTTCCTGGATTTGAATGTTGGCCTGCCCTACTAGGTTGGGGAAGTTCTCCTGGATGATATCCTGAAGAGTGTTTTCCAACTTGGTTCCATTTTCCCCCTCACTTTCAGGCACCCCAATCAGACGTAGATTTGGTCTTTTTACATAATCCCATACTTCTTGCAGGCTTTGTTCATTTCTTTTTCTTCTTTTTTCTTTTGGTTTCTCTTCTCGCTTCATTTCATTCATTTGATCCTCAATCGCTGATACTCTTTCTTCCAGTTGATCGAGTCGGTTACTGAAACTTGTGCATTTGTCACGTATTTCTCGTGTCATGGTTTTCATCTCTTTCATTTTGTTTATGACCTTCTCTGCATTAATTACTCTAGCCATCAATTCTTCCACTTTTTTTTCAAGATTTTTAGTTTCTTTACGCTGGGTACGTAATTCCTCCTTTAGCTCTGAGAAATTTGATGGACTGAAGCCTTCTTCTCTCATCTCATCAAAGTCATTCTCCGTCCAGCTTTGATCCGTTGCTGGCGATGAGCTGCGCTCCTTTGCCGGGGGAGATGCGCTCTTATTTTTTGAATTTCCAGCTTTTCTGCCCTGCCTTTTCCCCATTCTTGTGGTTTTATCTGCCTCTGGTCTTTGATGATGGTGATGTACTGATGGGGTTTTGGTGTAGGTGTCCTTCCTGTTTGATAGTTTTCCTTCTAACAGTCAGGACCCTCAGCTGTAGGTCTGTTGGAGATTGCTTGAGGTCCACTCCAGACCCTGTTTGCCTGGGTATCAGCAGCAGAGGCTGCAGAAGATAGAATATTTCTGAACAGCGAGTGTACCTGTCTGATTCTTGCTTTGGAAGCTTCCTCTCAGGGGTGTACTCCACCCTGTGAGGTGTGGGGTGTCAGACTGCCCCTAGTGGGGGATGTCTCCCAGTTAGGCTACTCAGGGGTCAGGGACCCACTTGAGCAGGGAGTCTGTCCCTTCTCAAATCTCAACCTCTGTGTTGGGAGATCCACTGCTCTCTTCAAAGCTGTCAGACAGAGTCGTTTGCGTCTGCAGAGGCTTCTGCTGTGTTTGTTATTGTTTACTGTGCCCTGTCCCCAGAGGTGGAGTCTACAGAGACAGGCAGGTTTCCTTGAGCTGCTGTGAGCTCCACCCAGTTCGAGCTTCCCAGCAGCTTTGTTTACCTACTTAAGCCTCAGCAATGGCGGGCGCCCCTCCCCCAGCCTCACTGCTGCCTTGCCGGTAGATCACAGACTGCTGTGCTAGCAATGAGGGAGGCTCGGTGGGCGTGGGACCCTCCCGGCCAGGTGTGGGATATGATCTCCTGGTGTGCCTGTTTGCTTAAAGCGCAGTATTGGGGTTGGAGTTACCCGATTTTCCAGGTGTTGTGTGTCTCAGTTCCCCTGGCTAGGAAAAGGGATTCCCTTCCCCCTTGCGCTTCCCAGGTGAGGCGAGGCCTTGCCCTGCTTCAGCTCTCGCTGGTCGGGCTGCAGCAGCTGACCAGCACCCATCGTCCGGCACTCCCCAGTGAGATGAACCCAGTACCTCAGTTGAAAATGCAGAAATCAACGGTCTTCTGTGTCGCTCGCGCTGGGAGTTGGAGACTGGAGCTCTTCCTATTCGGCCATCTTGCTCCGCCCCCAAGAAAGATGGTTTCTTATGTGAAAATATATCAATCTGCATATGTACATATCTATATACATATATGTTAATTTTTTATGAAAAACCTAGGGAATTGAGAAACATCTTAGATGCAGAACATAATTTTGATCAAAGAATAAATTGAGAAAATATCTAAGGAGGGAATCAGTCTATGTATTTTTGTTCAATATGTCTGAACATTATAAATCCACATTTTAGATGTACTTTATTTGCCCACCCAGGTAAATTTAATGATTTAACTTATTTAAGTACTATACTAGAATAGGCGGAAAAGTGAATTGACCAGAGTCAGTCAATAAATTACACTAGGAATAAAAAAAACAGGGGGACAGAGGAGAGAGACAAGCAAGGAATGAAAATCAAAAGCGGCCGGGCGCGGTGGCTCAAGCCTGTAATCCCAGCACTTTGGGAGGCCGAGACGGGCGGATCACGAGGTCAGGAGATCGAGACCATCCTGGCTAATATGGTGAAACCCCGTCTCTACTAAAAATACAAAAAACTAGCCAGGTGAGGTGGTGGGCGCCTGTAGTCCCAGCTACTCGGGAGGCTGAGGCAGGAGAATGGCGTAAACCCGGGAGGCGGAGCTTGCAGTGAGCTGAGATCCGGCCACTGCACTCCAGCCTGGGCGACAAAGCGAGACTCCGTCTCAAAAAAAAAAAAAAAAAAAAAAAAAGAAAACCAAAAGCAAAGCAGTAAATCTTGAAAATATTAATATGTCTGTAAATTCCAAATCTAGTAAAAATGTAATGTGTTAAATACAAACATATTAATGTTAAGAAAAAAAGATAATGTATACTTTCAAGTGTGACCTAGGAAAGTCTTTGGTACTTGACATAAAATACAGATATTTTAAACAAAAAGATTGGTAAAATGGAATGCAAGTAAATCCGGAAAATATGTGTGTCTAATAAAACACAAATGTGTTTATAAAGCCAATAATAATCAGTCTGAGAAAAAATGTTGCAACAAATTGCCAAGAGTTTACTTCCTTAAAATATAGTGAAGTCATTTATGAATATTTATATGCATGTCCATAAAGATACTATGCCCAATAGAAATAATATATTAATACAGATACATATACATGAGGCCAACATAGAAAAATTGCAAAACCCAAAGTGCATGCAATCAACAAAACAGATAAAATGTCTAAAAAACAAAACATAATTATTCACATATACATTATTTGTATTATACAAATTTTAATTTTTGACATTTAAATATTTGTACTGTATTAATGGCTGAAACAAGTAATTAACAATGTTCCTTTATTAGCCTTTTAAATTTTTGTTTATCTTCTCTTTACATTTCTGATTTTGGTCATTTTTGAATTTTTGTTTTCTTTCTTTACCTACATAGTCAGTTTAGCTAAAGATTTACCTGTTTTTAAAAAATAATTTCAAAGAACTATATTTGCATTCACTGTTTTCTCTTTATATTTTCTGTTTTCTACTTTATTAGTTTTTGTTCTAGTTTTTGTTACTACTTCTGCTTATTTTGTGTTAGTTTGCCCCTTTTCAGATTTCTTTTATTTTTTAATTGGCAAATAGAAATGATATATTTTTATTCTGTATAATATGATGTTATTAAATATGTATACATTGTGAGATGGCTAATTTACGTATGCATTACCTCACATATTTATCACTATTTTAAGAGGAGAATATTTAAAATTTAATGTCTTATCAATTTTCAAATGTACAATCCAATCTTATTAACTATATGTAGTATGTTTTATAATAGATCACTTGGACTTATTCCTCCTATCTAATGTCAATTTATTATTCCTTAATCAACACCTCCCTAATATTCCTGTACCCACTACTGACCCATGAAAATCACCGTTCTATTCTCTACTTGTATAGGTTTGACTCTTTGCCTTATTTCACATGGCATAAATTCCTCCAGGTTAATTTATGTTGCTCCAAATGACAGGCTTCTCTTCTTTTTTAGGGATAAATAGTATTACATTGTGTCTGTATACTACATTTTTAAAAACTCATTCATCCCTTGATGGACACTAATGTTGTTTCTACACCTTGGCTATTGTAAATAGTGCTGTAATGAAGAGAGCAGTGCAGATATCTCTTCAACTTACTGATTTAATTTCCTTTGAATATATATTTGATAGTGGAATTGCTGGATTATATGGAATAGTAGTTCCCCCATATGGTTATGCTTTCCACAGTTGTTGGTCTGAGATATGATTTTCAGAGAGAGAGAGAGAGGAAGAGAGAGATAAATCACATTCACATAAATTTTATTATAGTATGCTCTTACAATTGTTCTATTTTATTATAAATTATTTTTGTTAATCTCTTACTGTGCCTAAGTATCAATTAAACTTTATCATAGGTATGTGTATAGGAAAAAATCCAAATATATATAGGGTTCAAGACTAATCATGATTTTGATCCCTTCCATTGTTGATTTCTAATTCCATATATGCCAGACAGTATGTTTTGTATTATTTCAAACTTTTAAAATGTATAAAGACTTGTTTTGTGGTCCAGTATATAACCGATACTGGAGAGTCTCCCATGTGTGCTCAGAAAATTGTTTAGTCAGTTTTTAATATGTTGAGTTTTCTTCACATGTCTGTTAAATCAGGTTGGCGAATAGTGTTGCTTAAGTCTCCGAGACCCTTGCTAAATTTCTGTCTAGCCGTCCTATCCATTACTGAGAATGGAATATTGAAATGTTTATGGTTAAATTGTCTCTTTGTCCCTTTAATTCTGTTAGTATTACTTCATGTGCTTTGTGACTCTGCTGTACATTGAGTAAATGTTTATACTTGCTATAACTTTCTGATAAACTTATGATTTTATCATTATAAAGCATCCTTCTTTGTCCGTAATAATATTCTTTTCTTAAAATCTATTTTTTTTCCTGAGCATAGTATAGTCATTGTAGCTCTTCTATTGTTTGCATGTATATATTTCTCTATCCTTTTGATTTTAATCTATTTGTGTCTTTTATTTTATTTATTGTTTATTTTTGAGATGAAGTCTCGCTATGCCACCCAGGCTGGAGTACAGTGGCATGATCTCGGCTCACTGCAATCTCCACCACCTGGGTTCCAGAGATTCTCCTGCCTCAGCCTCTTAAGCCTGGGACAACAGGCACCCACCATCACACTTGGCTAATTTTTGTATTTTCAGTAGAGATGGGGTTTCAGTATGTTGGCCAGCCTGGTCTCGAACTCCTGACCTTTAGTGATCC
Organism: Macaca fascicularis; assembly: GCF_037993035.2. Lineage (NCBI taxonomy): Eukaryota > Metazoa > Chordata > Mammalia > Primates > Cercopithecidae > Macaca > Macaca fascicularis. Next base: position 59,438,862 of record NC_088391.1, on the reverse strand, counting down.
ACCCACCTCGGCCTCCCAAAGTGCTGGGATTACAGGTGTGAGCAACCATGCCTGGCCTATTTATGTCTTTTAATCTAAATTATATCTCCTCTAGATCTCAAAAACTTGGAACTTGTTTCTGTTTTTGCATAATTTAGTATGGTTCTCTCTGTCTTGTGAGTGAAATATTCATAGTCACATTTTGAATATATCTTATTATACCTTTTGACCTTCATTATTTTAAAAATAAAAAATCACTTATCAATCTTATTGTTATGTTGTGTTGCTAGATGTGTCCATTCTTTTTCTTTCATAGTATAAAATATTATTTTGTTTAGAGTTTTCAGAAATTTGACTCTGATGTGTCTAGTCTTGATGTGTATTACTTTCTGTTTATCCTACTTAGAGTTTCTTGGACTTATGAACTAATGTTTTTCATCAAATTTCAGAATTTGGGGCCATTGTTTATTAAAATATTTTTTCTCTTTTTCTCATCTCCTGATTATCTAATTACTTTTATGTTGGCATACAATTCTCTAGTCTCAATTCTCTAGGCATCTTGGTTTTATTTTTCTGTTCTTCAGATAGAAAAAATTATATTCATCAATCATTAGGCTCACTGATTTTTCTGTCATTTCAAAAATGCTTTAACTTTTTAAATATATTTTGCTTTTCAACGATGTAACTTTCATTGGTTCATTTAAAAAATTTCTTTTCTTAAAAATTCCCGGCCGGGCGCGGTGGCTCAAGCCTGTAATCCCAGCACTTTGGGAGGCCGAGACGGGCGGATCACGAGGTCAGGAGATCGAGACCATCCTGGCTAACACAGTGAAACCCCGTCTCTACTAAAAAATACAAAAAACTAGCCGGGCGAGGTGGCGGGCGCCTGTAGTCCCAGCTACTCGGGAGGCTGAGGCAGGAGAATGGCGTGAACCCGGGAGGCGGAGCTTGCAGTGAGCTGAGATCCGGCCACTGCACTCCAGCCTGGGCAACAGAGCGAGACTCCGTCTCCAAAAAAAAAAAAAAAAAATTCCCATTTTCATTGTTATTATATTATATCATATTATATTTAAATCCATTATATCCCTTATTTCCTCAGGCATATTTATAATAGCCACTTATGTCCTCCCTGCCTTGGCAGTTTCCATTCTCTTTTTTTTTTCTTTGAGTATGTTACAAATCTCCTGTTTCTTTGCACATCCAATATCTTTGTTCTTGTTGAAAAGTGAGTATTTTTGATAACGTATATTAAAACTATGGATTCTGATTCCCAGTAGGTGATGCTGCTGTTGCTGTTCCTATTTTGTTTGCTTCCTTATTTAGCAATTTGTCAGAACAATTCTATAGAGGCTGTCTGCACTGTGATAGCCACTGATACTTATTTTAGTTTTGGTGTGTGTCTGTGTGTGTCTATTTTATTTTTTTTTTTTTTTGAGACGGAGTCTGGCTCTGTCGCCCAGGCTGCAGTGCAGTGGCGCGATCTCGGCTCACTGCAAGCTCCGCCTCCCAGGTTCGCCATTCTCCTGCCTCTGCCTCCCAAGTAGCTGGGACTACAGGCGCCTGTCACCACACCCTGCTAATTTTTAAAATATATTTAGTAGAGACGGGGTTTCACCATGTTAGTCAGGATGATCTCAATCTCCTGACCTCGTCATCCGCCTGCCTCGGCCTCCCAAATTGCTGGGATTACAGGCGTGAGCCATTGCGCACGGCCTATGTATCTATTTTAATCCTCCTCTTTCCTAAGCATAGCTTCTGGTCTGCATCACCTAGGTATCATTTTGAGTAAGGCCTCTATATTTTGTCCATGTATCTGTGTAGTAGTTGATGACTACAAAAACTCCAAAAATCAAACAACTTTAGGTGGTTTACAGTTCTGCCCTCGATTCACTTTCTCCCGGGTTCACTCCATCCCTCATGTGCCTGTGCATAAAACCTCATATTTGAAAGCATGTGTTAATTGCTAGGTTATTTTTGGTTCTCTTCTGAGTTTGCATGCACACAGCTAGTGTACGCATAAGTTCAACAAGGCTGCTTGAACAGTGGTTGTTTCATTGCCCTCATTTTCCTGCTAAATTTCTGATAAGTCTGTCAGCCTATTGCTTGCCCCAACCAAAATTGCAACCTCAAGCTTTCTTAGACTTTAACCTTCCAAATTAATTTGACACTGATATTGCAACTGTTTCCGACAAAGCCCAGGGGCATCTGGTTTTTCCACTCTCTGTTCCAAATCAAGCCATTTTTTACTGGTAGCAAAAGTGATGAATACTGCAGCTGGTCCAACTCTGCAACAACTACCAAACTGACAGAGCGAGGGAAATGGGAACATCCCTCTGCTCTTATTTTCATCAAATAATGTATCTCACTGATAGTATTGCAAATTCAACTAAACTATTGCCAGATATTAATTTTCTTGAGAGCAACCCCAGTGTACTATCATAATCATGAGTATGTGGTAGACATAAGAATTAAAGGGAAATTATTCCAGTAACTATCAAATGTATTATGGTAATATCACTAATAAATTTAATTCAAGGAAGATTCAATATTAAAATATATAGTAAAAATAAATGTAGTATTAATTTCTGAATAATTTTAAAAATCCAGAATTTCAATTATATTTTAATATCTATCTCATTATTGCAAACTCTCCTTGAATAATAATAATCAAAATAAATTTTAAATATATCTTTTTCCAATTTTCTTTGTATAAAAAGGTTTATAAATATGGATATTTCATTAGTGCTGTAATATTGATAAACTTCATCTTATATTGAAGGTTTTAGATACACTGAATCATCAAAAGATGTTTGTATTATGATCAGTAAATTTTATTTTTTAGTGGTTCCTATTGTACACATATTGAAACTGATGAGAAATTGTATTTTAACTCCATGCCAACCATCATTTTGTCTGATTAATCGAAACACCCAAATTGTAAAATATGTTGGATACTATTTTATAGATAACTTAATTTCAATATTAAATTTAACATTTTGTAACAAGTAATTATTTTTGAGTCTAGGTTTTGGTTATCACAATAATAATTTTATACCACATTTAGTTTCTTGAATTATTTGGTGGGACACAGTCATCTTAGGTATCATCTATGAGTTTCTCTGCTTGAATGAGTTAATGAGTTATAATCCAGTTTCACACAACATGCACTGTGGAGAATTGTGCAATTGTGTCCCGGTAGGGATTAACTCTTTAGGTTAAAGCCTCTTTTATTTTAGAATGAGTGCTAGAACAGGAGTCTGTTAATGCTAGTATGTATTGTTTTTTACATTTACTATTATTTCTAAATGTAACAGGAACAAAATGTACGTTAAGTAGGAAGAATCATGTTATATGGAATGCTCTCCATATTACTCCCTTTTTTTCCCAGTGTATTAGAGGCTTCACTTATGCACATTTTGCATAGTCCTTGAGAATAACCAAATCACTTAGCATAAAAAACAGAAAAGAATTTGTTTTATCCAGGAAGACGTGTCCAGGGAAAAGTAAAACCAGGCACTGAATTAAAAAGTAGAAAGTAGCCAAAACAAGTTCCAAGTTCAGTTTCTAAAGTCATTGTATTAGTCCATTCTCATGCTGCTATAAGGATATTCCCAAGACTGTGTAATTTATAAAGGAAAGAGGTTTAATTGAGTCACAGTTCTGCAGGGCTGGGGAAGCCTCAGGAAACTTACAATTATGGCAGAAGGGGAAGCAAACACATCCTTCTTCACATGACAACAGCAAGGAGAAGTGCGGAGCGAAATGGGGGTAAAGCCCCTTATAAAAACATCAGATCTCGTAAAAACTCACTCAGTACCACATGAACAGCATGAAGGTAACTGCCCACATGATTCAATTACCTCCCACAGGGTCCCCTCATGATATGTGGGGTTTATGGGAACTACAATTCAAGTTGAGATTTGAGTGGGGACACAGCCAAACCATATCAGTCATCATTGTAAACATTACTGGGGAAGAGAGACCATGTTTTACTTTTTACTTTTGTTTTGGCTTGTTCTGGTGTTACCTTTGCTACATGTGATATGACATGAATTTCTCAAATGCTAACCTGCAATTCCTTTAACAATATTCACTAACTAATAAAATCAGTTCTTTGTGAAAGTAAACACTTATTTTCATTCAGTTGATTGTTATGAAGGGTATTTTGTTAGCATGTGTGTATGAGTAATTTCAGGAGAAGTTCTAATACATGGAGGATAGCAACTGCATGAGTCAGAGAAGCCTAGGGTCATAGGAAATCAGGCCAAAATGTAACTTTATGAAGAGAGAAAGGAAAGGAGAGGAGAGGAGAGGAGAGGAGAGGAGAGGAGAGAGGAGGTGAGGGGAGGAGAGGGGAGGAGAGGGGAGAGGAGGGGGAAAAATACTCCACAGATATGATGACTTTATTTTTTTTTCTTTAACATGAATAAAACCATAGTTCTCTACCCCAATACACAATAGAAAATGCAGACAACTATTAAACGAATGTCTCACTTTGCTAGTGTAATTTGACTGATTTCTTCAGTTAACACCACATCTGCTGAAGATGGTCGACTTCCTTTTATGACTAACCATCAATAATAACCAGACATAGTTATTAGCTCTCCTCAAAGCTTAGGACTTTTTCTTCACAAAGATTTGGTAGGATGAGCTGTGTTTTGTCCCAGGTAAAGTACTTCTGTGATTATGGTAAACACAATGGTTCTATCTGTTCCATTCCAGAAACTTTAAAAAGAAAATCAAGGAATAGGTTAATGCTCCTCTTTTCTAATGAAGATTTCTAGCCTGCTTTTTCTGCTAGCATCCCAGCTCCCTCCTGACTTGTTTGTTCCACCAGTAGCCTGAGCTGGAGTCTAATTTGCTTTATTACTTCTGTTTCTTATTGTATCTAAATATAAAAACCGGAAACACTGTTCTCTTCTGAAGAGGTATTCTTTTGCTCTCTTCAAATGTGTTGAGATATTTTCACCATTCCTTACCTTTCAAAGAGAAATAATCAAAAACAGCACTTAATTACTTTATAAAAGATTTGCCTGATGATTTGATTGAATAAATTGTGTACTATAATAACAATCATACTGCTGTAGTATAATTATTTATCACGAAATGTCTGGAAATTTGAATGATATAAAGGAAGGTATTTTACATTATAGAAGTATTCCAAGTTATTAACTTATTTAAACCAGTCCTTCCTTGTAAATTTCTTTAAGCTTTTTCTGTTCCGAGATTTGTAATATTACCTTTTGTGATTTCTAGCTTTATTTATCCTTTAGCATTCATCCACTTTAGGAAACTATATAAAGCATATGAGCCAAATTCTTTTATAAAAAGATTAATGTGGGTATCGAGACTCCAGGGAAGCGTATTTAAAGTGTTTGTTAAAATTTACTTTCTTGAATGATATAGGTGTACTTTGATTTTTAACAATAGTCATTTGGCACTGTCTATACATTTAATATAATAATGAGATAATGATATATTTCAAGGATAAAAGACAACTCAATTGGTTTAATGGCCTTTCGTTACAGATATATTTTTTCCAAGCATCACAGGAACCATTTCATCCCACTGCTAATTTTTTTTACATATGAAGAACATGAGACTCTGAAAGGCTGACTTCTACAAAGTGCGGAACTCTGATTACAACCCAATTTTCCTGATTTATTTCAAAGTACCCTTACATGTCAGTGTGTGTGATTTATAATCCTGTTTTTCAAAGAAAATGAGATAACAGCAGAAATCTGTAAGGCTTGTAACTGCTATCAGAGCTACGAAACAAGGGTAGGTGCAGCATTTGCTGGTTAAGAAAGTGTCAAATTCTCCAAACAGCTTGCACTTTAGGCTCCCCTAAATATGCTTTTAAATATGCTTTAGTGTATTTAAAATACACTGTAGCATAATCCTCCAACAGAATAATAAAGTTAAATTTTTGAGAGTAGGTTTAGCATTTGCATTTTTTATGTACCTCAGATGAGTCCAATATGTATCCAAATTTAAAAACAAGGTTCATTTTTTTTTTTTTTTAACTACTGTTAAGGCCACCTGGATTTAAATACTGTTTAAAAATGCAAATTCCTAAATCCAGCAACGAACTACTGGATCAGAATCATCATTTAATTGGCATGATTTCCAGGCTATATTAAAGCAAATGGCATTTTAAAATAATGAACATATATGGTAGTTTTTCATTTTGTCTTGGGGTGTATTTACATACCTGTCAACTTTGGGAATATTCTGCTCCAGCCCTACAGCCTATATTAGTCTTGAGGTGCCTTACTAGTAATTCTTGGTCAAGGCCTTAAAACAATGGAGACATAGATGTTTATTGGAAGACTGTGAGAGGGGAACTAGTAATTGCCATGTGCTTTGTGCCCACATTTTCAAACTGTAACTATATATAAAACTGATTAATTTATAGAATCCAAGAGATAGAAATATGTTGCCTGCTAATAGATTGCTTTCAATGTCTGAGATTCCTAATCCATATTTTATCTGTCAAAAAATATTAGAGATTTTCATAGAGATCTGATTTAATCGAGCTTCTAACATATAACATATTGTAATAATATGATAAAGATGTCCTTTGAAGATGTTTATACATACCGACATCTGCTGAAGATGGTCGACTTCCTTTTATGTCTAACTATTAGTAATAACCAGACATAGTTATTAGTTCTCCTCAAAGCTTAGGACTTTTGCCTTCACAAAGATTTGGTAGGATGAGCTGTGTTTTGTCCCAGGTAAAGTACTGTCCTAATCAAACAGTATTAGCCAACCAGCAAATGTAAACAAAAATCGTATATTCCACATGAAAAATAATTATACTTTCTCTGATTCTGAAGGGCATTCTGTGATAAACAAACATGTATCAAAAACTTTTCTACTTGAATGTTTAAGAACAGGACATAGAGTGGCCTTACCACAGTAATCTTTGCGAATGTAGACTTTGTTAACAAATACTTGGATATTAGAGAGAAAAAAAAAATCCTTATATTTAAGATATTCAGTAAATTAATATTTAAACCCCCATATTAAAATTTATTTGTTGGGTAATGTTAGGCATGTGATTACTTCTAATACTTTCATCCTTGCATCAAAAAAAGAAGAGTTATATGTATATTGTAACATTGAATGTATAACCCTAACCAGAAGAAAGGAAATATTACTCTGTAATATCAGTTAATATCTGCATTGCTGTTCAGAAATTTCTCTCTCTCCAAAAATAAATATGTTTCTTCATAAGGACAAAACATTTACCTTGCATGATTTATACTGCATCAAAAAAATTCTAATGCAATGTCTAAAGTAGAGAATTTCTAGTGCTGATTGTTAAACTAAAAGTATATTGACAAACTAGAAATGAGTAGTTGTCTGAAAGATTATCTTTATAATAATCTCCCATTTAAAAATATACATTCCATACCTCCACCCAGTCATTGAATAAAGGTTTTGTGATAGTGGTATTGTGGGATCTACACCTTTGCTAAGCACTTTTGATTCATATGTACATTCAGTTTAAGAACCACTGAGTTGGAGTCACTAAAATAAAGGATTTCAACCAGTTTTATGCTATCTCAAAATCAATAACAATGAAGCATTTCCCTGACTCCAGTTTTAACATCGTCTATGTTTCAAGAAGATATTAAGCTTAGCACACTGAGATAATTATAGTGGTGCTTCATAAAATACTGATTGTAGTCAATTAAGATATGTTGCTGTTTTTGGTTCTTTAGGTCACAGAAAAACAAAAGAAACACCTGTACCATAAAACTTTTCCCTATTTTCTGAGAAAGATAAACTTATGTGTAAGTTAATATAATTAAATTTTCAAAGCTCTGTCATGTCAATAAGAATAATTATACTTCATAAAATGGAAACATCATATCTGTTTTCTAACAAAGGTATTTTTCAGATTTATAATGTAAATTGTAATCTATTTTAGTATAAAAATACTATGTCCAGCATAATTAGAGACAATGATAAATCTGAACAACAAAAGTTATGTAATTTTAATGAAGAAAGATGTCATTGAATACAAAAGACAATTATAAGTCTTGACACAATGACATTTTGTGGATATTTAAAACTGAGTTAACAAGTGATTTTTTACACCTTAATGGTGACTATAATGTGTCAATTAAAATGATTTAAAATAATAAAGCCCACAAGAACTATGTGGAATTTCTTTATACAGTATGCTAGGGGTTTTTAATGTGATCCACTTCCAAACTGAAAGTCAATAAATTTATGTTCAAAACAAATTTTAAAAAGTACTATCATGGAATGGATACATAACGTAAATCAACAAATATATCGCTCTTTTTGCATTATAAAAATGTTTTTACATGACAACATACCCTTCCTAGTTATTATTCCTTGTAGTTAATAAAAATTGAATAAGCCGGGCGCGGTGGCTCAAGCCTGTAATCCCAGCACTTTGGGAGGCCGAGACGGGTGGATCACGAGGTCAGAAGATCGAGACCATCCTGGCGAACACGGTGAAACCCCGTCTCTACTAAAAAATGCAAAAAACTAGCCGGGCGAGATGGCGGGCGCCTGTAGTCCCAGTTACTTGGGAGGCTGAGGCAGGAGAATGGCGTAAACCCGGGAAGCGGAGCTTGCAGTGAGCTGAGATCCGGCCACTGCACTCCAGCCCGGGCGACAGAGCGAGACTCCGTCTCAAAAAAAAAAAAAAAAAAAAAAAAAAAAAAAAATTGAATAATAAGGTAACCAATACTTGACTTGAGATATATCAACGAGAGTTTTTTCCTCTATCATTATGGAAGATAAATGCTCTAAGGGACAACCTGACTAAACAAATAAATCTAGATTTTGGATATGACACATCTTTGAGGTTTTTCTTTTGTCATAAAATACTGGAAAATACTCCTCTAAAATAAAAAAAAAAAAAGGATACGAAGAAACTGTGAAAAGATGTAAAATTAAATTTCATCCTCTTGATGGATCAGTATTGTTCAGATGATAGAATTTTGCGACACTATCATTAAATACTGGATTATATGTTTATGTGGTACAATTTCAGCCAAGCTTGATATTCCAGGCTAGGTTTTTAAAGGAGAAGGCGCTAGATTGGTGGTATTTGCTAGCTACTGACTCATTTAGAAGAAGCAACTCTTTTCTAGAGTAAACCTTCTCTAGTGAAGGACTAACACTACAGAAAGTAACATGCTCAAAAACACACTGTAAGAAGATACATCCACATTAGTGACAGTTAGCCATACAGCACAAAACAGATTTAGACTCCAAACTACAGGCATTTAGTTTTAAGAAGTAAAGTGTATGTGAGAAATATTTTCAGAAATAATGATGCAATCTAAAAAACAATTTAAAAACTCCCAAGAGATAAAACAGTAATGATATAGTTTGGAGAAAAGAAAAAATATACTTACTGAAACTAAAGAAAAACATAATAAATGTTTTAACCAGCAGGTTAGATATGTCTTGAAAAAAATAATTATGGACTCAAGGGAAGGTATTAAGAAATTATGGATAAATCAAGAAATGGAAATGGGTACTCTGAAAGACAGAAAACATATTGAGAACAATAAAATGTTTATACATCTGGTCAGAATGTCAGAAGAAGAGAATGAAGAGAATAAAAAAATGTGTTAAGAAATAATAGCTGTAAATAATTCAGAGCTAGCAAAAAAAATTAACACAGCAGAATACAATGACATATGTAAAAATTAATCTAAATCTTAGTTGTCAAGTGATTGGCATTATTTAACTAAATCATAATTTGAACCTTGAGGAAATGTGTAAAGTAAGAATTGTCTAAAGTAAGCAAAAGCAGATAGTACCGAAATTAGGTGTATCCATAAATGCCTTTTAGTTTTTGACACTACTATTTTATTAATTGACAGAACAAGTAGACAGAAAATCAGCAAAGATATAAAAGGCTTGAACAACACTAACAACCAAATTGACCTGATTTATATTTATATCATTACACATAACAATAGCAGAATACTGTAAAGTTCCCATAGAACTTAACAATCACAGACCATATGTAGTACATACAATATGTTTTACATTTTTAAAATATTCAAATCTACAATAGAATTAAATGGAAATAGATAACAGAAACAATCAAATATTTGGAAACCAAATAACACATATATTAAATAAAGAAATCAAAAGGAAGTTTAAATAGCGTATTGAACTGAATAAAAAATGAAAACACAACATTAAAAACTGTGTGGGATGCAGCTGAGGCAGTAATTTGTGTCCTAAGTTTCTGGATAAGAATTAAAGAAGACTCAAAATAAAAGACATAAGCGTCCAGTTTAAGAAACTAGGAGAATGTAATTCTCATGAGCAATAGAGGAACAAAGAAGAGATACTCTTCCAAAGTTAGTAAAGCTATGAGCAGAAATCGATGTACTAGAAAGCAGAAATCAATAAAGAATCAATAAAGAAAAGTTATTAAAACCAAAAGTTACTTCCTTGAAAAAATCCAAACTGTTATAATTTTCTGTTTAAATTTATTAGGAATAAATAACTTAAAGCTATGAGCAGAAATCAATGTACTAGAAAGCAGAAATCAATAAAGAAAAGTTATTAAAACCAAAGTTACTTCCTTGAAAAAATCCAAAGTGTTATAATTTTCTGTTTAAATTTATTAGCAATAAATAATTTACCAGAAATAAAATTTTATGTCACTAGACTTCCCTAGATGTTGAAAGGATATTGAAGAAATATTGGGGAAAAATTATGGAAATACATTTTATCATTTAGATAAAATAAAATTATTAAATTATTAAATTTATTTAAAGATACAAACTACATTCATAGAGTTACGATTAAATAAGGTGGCTTTGTGTCTATTAAAAATTAAAATTCTACATAAAAGACAAAACAATTCTGTGCAACTCCATCAGAATATTAAAACGATGGATTTGGGGGGTTCTTACTATGAAATCAAAATTATGTTTATAAGAAAGCCAAAGACACCATTTTCAAAAAAGTATCTATCTCATGAATGTATATGTAAATATTTTAAATGAAATTTTAGTAAATAAAATCTAACAAAAACTGAAAATTTTTAATGAATATGTGATATTTATTCCACTAATGTAAGCCTGCTTTAACATTGGAAATCAATCTATATAACTCATCATATCAACAAGCTAAAAAGAAAAGAAAGAATTGAACAAACTGCATATAAAAGAAACTTAACCTCCCTGTTAAAAGAATACACAAAAATCTTACAGTTAATAGCTTACTTAATTAATAAAAGAGAATGTTTTTCCTTAAAGTTAAAGAGTATGACAAGGACATCTCTCTTTGCTACTTCTGTTTAATATTGTACTGAGTTTTAGCCAATTCAATAGGTGAAGAAAAAAACTAAATTGCCTTCAGATTTCAAAGGAAGTAACCAGAATCTTTATATGCAACTGACATTATCTAATACAGAGAAATTATCTAATACATAGAAATATCTGATTATCTAATACACAGGAATGGAATGGAATCTATAAAAAAGTTTCTCCAACTAATAACTAAGTTCAATAAGGTTACATGAGGCAAAATTAACATAAATAAATGATTTGCATACCATATCAGGCATTAGTGAGGATGTTGAGGAATTGGAACTTTCATATACAGCTGATGGGAATGTAAAATATTCCAAAGACTTTTAAAACATTTTGACAGTTTTTTTTTTTAACAATCTGAACCACCTACTTCTAATATATCCTAGTCTTTCCACTCCTATTAGAGAAATAAATGCAACTACAGTGACCTGCACATGAATATTAATGTCTCTTTTTAATAATAACAACTGGAAATAAAGCCAAAATGACAATAAACAGGATAATGAAGAAACAATTATATATCCATAAAATGAAATACTAGACATGGATAATTTTTATAATTTTAAAATATTTTTGAAAATATTTATGATGGTTGACAGAAGTTGGACAAAAAAAAGAGTTACTACTGTAGGATATCATTTATATAAATTTATATTAAAAATGGGGGCCAGGCATGGTGGCTCACACCGGTAATCTCAGCACTTTGGGAGGCTGAGGCCAGTGGATCATCTGAGGGCCAGAGTTTCGAGACCACCCTGGCCAACATGACGAAACCCTGTCTCTACTAATAATGCAAAAATTAGCTGGGTGTGGTGGCTCGCAAATGTATTCCCAGCTACTCAGGAGGCTGAGGCAGTAGAATCATTTGAACCAGGGAGGTGAAGGTTGTAGTGACAAGATCACCCCACTGCACTCCAGCCTGGGTGACAGAGCAAGACTCTGTCACTAAAATAAAATAAAATAAAATAAAATAATACTAAAAATATAAGCTATAGTGTCAGAAGGCCGATCAGTAAAGGAAATTATCACAATATGGCACTAGGAAACATTTATCGATTATGGATACAGTTTATCCTCTTGATTGAGTTGATGGTTTTGTAGCTGTGTGAAAAGTTATCAAACTTTTAACTTTAGAAATAGAGATATTAATAGCTCAATTGCCTTTTAAATAATGTTTCTTAAAAATAAATTTTAGCCAACTTAAGGTAATTCTAAGAAAGATGTGCTTTATGAAGAATGATCACAAAGTTTATTTTTAATAAAAAGAAAAGAATGGGAAACCTATAAAATAAATGTAAAATAAATTGTAAAATAAATTGTAAAATAAATGTAAATTCAAGATCAACTGTACAACTGAAGGGTTATAGATAATGTAAAAAGTTAAATACTGAGCTGCAATGGTATCAGTTTGGATGGGTAGTGCTTGGATTAATATGTTCTAAAATTTGTATATTATTTTAAAATAATTATCAAGCCACTGTTTAAGCTTTAAATTAATTATACGTAATACATTTGTTTTTGTAACCACTATGGAGAGTGGGAAGTAGAAATAAGGAGAAAAATATAAAACGTGGTAGTAAATAGGACAAGAAATACAAAAATTCAAATATACATTAAGAAATAAAAATAAAATTTTTAAATTAATAATTTGAAATCAAAAGGAAGATGGTAAAATAAATCATTATATACACAATTTTAGTATGTATGAATGTGTAACCATTAAAAAGCAAAGATCTTCTGATTGCAAACAAAGATTCAGCTAAATTGTGTTTTCAAAGAGAAACCTAAAGTATAAAAAGACAGAAACTTTAAAATTAAGCGATGAAAAACATATGCAGGCCAATATCAAATAAAATAAACCCTGTAGTAACAATATTAATATCAGACTAAACAGATTGTAATACAGATAACATCATTACAGATACAGTCAATAAAATGTATGCTACTGAACGACAAAACCCAAACACCTTAATTGTTTTTTTAAATGTACTAGGACATAGTAGCACATGAATATAGAAGTGAGAGCTAAAAATAATAATCCTGAAAATCTTAAATTTTAAAAAACACATGATGCAATAATTTATAAGAATATATTTTATGAGTATAAGCTATTTAATATTTTTAGTAGTTTATTTTATGAGTACAATATATCTTAACATTTTTTATTTCATCAATTTTATCACATGTGGCTTCTTCTCAAACAAAAGTATTCTTAAAGTAAGCCTGAAGTATAAAATCAAAAAGTGAACAATTCAGGACTGTTTTATATTAGTATAACCATTAATATTATGGGTGGGAATTAAAATGGATTAAAAGAGAAAAAATATATAGTCAACCATTTCTAAAGACAGAAGCTACATAATTGACGACATTTAGTTTCTGTTACTGATAATAATCATAAAATAGGGATGCTAAACTATTTTTTCTATTACATTTTTGCGTCATGATACATAAGAAACATTAGAAAAATACTATAAATCACAAGAAGCTCCTTTTCATATATCATTTTTTGTTTCTTTTTAAGTAATAGCCAATGAAATTAACCTAAGTGAATGATAAGGATATCATTTTTGATATTTTAAGACAAAATGATTATTTTTAAATGATATAATTGAATATGGATAAAGAAAATCAATAGAAAAATATACAACAGAGAGTAAGAAAATTCCATTGGAATATATCATGAAAGTAAAAACAAGCAAACAAGTTAAAGTAACAACTTTTATATCATAGTAAGCAAAGTATAATATCTTGGCTTAAGAATAATGAAAAAAGTACATGTCTATGATTATAGCTCTTTTAACATTGATTGGCTCACATTAGTCAATAAATGACTTCTCATCGAGTAGATGAGTTGTACCAACTCCCAATTAAGTCTGCATACTCATAGAAGCTATTTCTGGCTCCTCCAGGGTTACAGTAGTGAAAACAAAAGAGGAGAAATGCAACAAAGACCATTTACTAAGCTTCTACTATTTCACAATTCCAATTTATCTCAAAAGCCTTCATCTCTAAACATTCCTTCAAGGCAGAAGCTTCCCTTCTGGCTCAGGATATGTGTAGAAGTGCCATCTGGGAACTAGGGCCTGCAATAGGGGCCTCATGACTAACCAGCACCCTATCCTGCTGTGAATGAGCTGGTATCCAAGACAGAAGACAAAGTGCTCCCCACCCTGTCTCTTCTCCTCAAGCAAAATAAAGGGGTCTCATTTGTACAGCCTGAGACTAAGGGGGGAATGTTGCTAGCACTAGGTCCGCTGCCCCAGCTGGTGTCTCAGTATGCTGCATGTCCCTTCTGCCCTAGATCTTGCCTGAGAGTCAGCAGTTTTTATGGCCTAGACTGCCTTTCAAGTTTTCCTAGAAAGTGAGAGCACTTTGGTTCCTGGTGGCGGACTTTGTGGGTACTCAAGTTCAGATCCCTGGGATCAGCAATTCCCCTCTTGCTAGGGGTGGTTTAAATGCTCCCTCTGTGGGTGGGCAACATCTGAGTTTGGTCTGGTTTTCCTCTCTGCTCTAACCTAACAGTGCTGAGTTCAATGATTCACAATTGCTGTGTTCCCCGTGCAGCAGCACCCAGATAAGCTCTCCACATCACACTGCTGCTGTCCACGGTCAGGGTTGGGGAGGGGAGGCGCTAGCGATTCAGGGCTGTTTTTCTCTATCTCTTCCGTGTCTCTTTCAGCAATATGAAGTTAAAACCCGGTACTATGAGTGCTCACCTGGTATTTGGTTCTTATGATGGTGTTTTATTTTTGTGTAGATAGTTGTTAACTTGGGGTCCTTGTGGGGGTGAGGGTGGAGGACAATCGATGGAGCCCTCTGTTCCACCAACTTGCTATCCCTCTTTCAGCTTATCAATTCTCTCTTTCATGGATTATGCCTTTGGTGTTGTGTCTAAAAAGTGATTACCATCCCCAAAGTCACCTAGATTTTCTCCTGTATTTCCTCTAAGCATGTTATAGTTTTGTGTTATATACTTAGGTCTATAATTGATTTTGGATTAATTTTTATAAGGGGCATATAATCTTATGCATCTAATTTTTGCTTGTGGCTATCTAGTTGTTCCAGTACTGTTTATTGAAAGAGTGCCTTTTCTCCATTATATTGCCTTTGCACCTTTGTCTAAGATCAGCTGAATATTTTTATGTGGGTCTATTTCTGGCCTTCCAATCCCGTTCCATTGATCTATTAGGTTCGTGCAAAAGTAATTGCGGTTCTTGACATCTTTTAAAGGCAAGAATCACAATTACTTTTGCACCAATGTAATATTTGTCTATTCTTTCATGAATACTACATTATTTTGATTGTAATAATTTTTAAAAATCTAGCAGAAATTCGGGACCTGAAAAATACAGTTGGTGTACTGAAGAATGCATCAGAGTCATTCAATAGCAGATAAAGCAGAAGAAAGTGTTGGTGAACTTAAAGTCAGGCTATTTGAAAATGCAGTCAGAGAGACAACAGAAAATAAGAATAAAAAAATGAAGAATAAAAATCAATGCCTACAGTATATAGAAAATAGCCTCAAAAGGGCAAATCTATGTTATTGGCTTTAAAGAGGAGGTAGAGAAAGATATAGGTGTAGAAAGTTTATATAAAGGGATACTAAGAGAGAGCGTTCAGTAAAAAATATCTAAGTACAAGTAGGTTATAGAATACTAAGCAGATTTAACCCAAAGAAGACTACCTCAAGGTATTTAATAATCAAACTTCCAAAAGTCAAGAATAAAGAAAAGATTATGAAGGTAGCAAGTGTATTAACTTGTTTTCACACTACTGTAAAGAACTCATTATCACAAGAACCGCATGGGGGAAAAAACCACGACCCAATTACCTCCCACCAGGTCCTGCCCTCAACATGTGAGGATTATGGGCTTTACAATTCGAGATGAGATTGGGTGGGAACACAGAGCCACGCCATATCATTCTGTCACTGGCCCCTCCAAATCATACGTCTTTTCACATTTCAAAACCAATCATGCCTTCACAACAACAGCCTCCCAAAGCCTTTATTTATTTATTTTTTTTTTGAGACAGTCTTGCTCTGTTACCCAGGTTGGAGTACAGTGGTGCCATCTCTGCTCACTGCAAGCTCTGCCTCCTGGGTTCATGCCATTCTCCTGCCTCAGCCTCCTGATTAGCTGGGACTACAGGCACCAGCCACCATGCCCGGCTAATTTTTTTTTTTTTTTTTTTTTTGTATTTTTAGTAAAGACAGGTTTTCACAGTGTTATCCATGATGGTCTTGATCTCCTGACCTTGTGACCCACCCGCCTCCGCCTCCCAAAGTGCTGGGATTACAGGCATGAGCCACCGTGCCTGGCCTCCCAAAGTCTTAACTCATTCCAGCATTAACCCAAAAGTCCAAGTCCAAAGTATCATCTGAGACATGGCAAGTCCTTTCTGCCTAGGAGCCTATAAAATCTAAAGCAAGTTAGTTCCAAGATACAGTCATGCTACAGACATTGAATAAATGCCTGAAATTGGCCAAAGTGACTACAGGCCCCATGAAAGTCCAACTCCGGCAGGACAGTCTCTAATCTTAAAACTCCAAAATAATCCTGTTTGACTTGTGAACCCTGAATATTGGAGACAGGTCTCAGTTAATTTAGAAAGTTTATTTTGCCAAAGTTGAGGATGTGCACCCATAACAGAGCCTCAGGAGATCCTGATGACACACATGTGCTCAAGGTGTTTGGGACACAGCTTACATTTTAGGGATACACAAGACATCAATAAATGTATGTAAGATGTACATTGGCTCCATCCTGAAATGTGGTACAACCCAAGCAGAGAGGGGGCTTACAGTTCACAGGGAGGTGAGAGACAAATGGTGGCATTCTTTTGAGTTTCTGATTAGCCTTTCCAAAGGAAGCAATCAATATACATTTATCTCAGTGAGCAGAGGGATGACTTTGAATAGAACGGGAGGCAGGTTTGTACTAAGCAGTTCCCAGATTCACTTTTTCCATTAGCTTAGCAATTAGGGGACCCAAAGATTTATTTTTTCTTTCACATTTCCCCCTTTTCTTGTTTAAATGCATTTGGAGAAAGCATTTTAGAAGAAAATGAGTCTCAGTTCACAGGGCTTTAAGAAAGCACAGCTTAGTTTTCAGTGATTTCAAAACAGGAAAAATGAGGGAAAAAAGGAAAAGAAAGAAAAAAAAGTTGAAAATACTATTTTGAAGACTTGTAGCCAAGAAAAAATAGAATTCAGTCCAAACTGTAGAAAATAATAAAAATTGAAAAACATTAGACAAGACTACAATCTAACAACAGGTGCACTATAGTTTTTGAAATGTAATTTTTCTCTCTCCAGTTTCCCATTTTTAATGAAGACAAATTATGGTAGGACTGATTTGCTTTATTATACCTGGTTAGATTATTTGTATAAAGCACAGCAAGACCTATCATGGGGAGGGGGGAGGGGGGAGGGATTGCATTGGGAGTTATACCTGATGTAAATGACGAGTTGATGGGTGCTGACGAGTTGATGGGTGCAGCACAGCAACATGGCACAAGTATACATATGTAACAAACCTGCACGTTATGCACATGTACCCTAGAACTTAAAGTATAATAATAAAAAATAAATAAATAAAAAATAAAATAAAGCACAGCAAGAATGATTATTTTGCACATAGTCTTTTAAAATTGGCTTTGATGGAACTTTGTTCCATAGAAGTAATCTCAGGAAAGACTTTTTTAAAACCAAGCCCAGTCATAGATTTGTACCATCAAATACCGAAGAGTTGGGAGAATTCCTCTCTTCTTGAGGTCCCAAGATAATTTTGGGGCTCCTGGGCCTGTCAGAAAGTGGCATTCTTTATTGACCACAGGCGAGGAACCCTGTACAGATACTATGTCAATAAAGTATGAGGCCAGTTTTCCCAAGGGGCTTTTATTGTCTCCATAAGTAAAGTTAAATTCCTTAAAGGAAAGAATATCATTCTAGTCAAAGCTTGGGTAAAATAACCAGTTTCTCCAATTGTGTCCTATTACAATGAAAACAGATTCTTATTGCACTTATGCCAAAAACTGTATAGCCATAATTTAAGAACAGTCACAGTAGTTTCCAAATTCTGGAGAAATCAGGTAGAGAGAAACAAATGCTCCAAATTTTGTTCACAGGAGTACACTAAATTGTTAAAAGCTGTCAATAGCTCAAAAGAGAAGTTTCATTGACTCTGAAAAACAAAACAAAGGATCAGCAAGGTTTTAAGCAAAAAGAAACTGCATTCCTGAGACACAGAAAAGGTCAAACGATTCCTTCAGTCTTCTATTTGTTCATTCCATGCAGTTAATTCTTATTCTGCTTGATATTCAAGAACATTTCAGCTCCCATAATTCCTGATAGTATTTTCTCTATTCTGATGCCACAATCTCCAAAGTTATCAGAAACCTGCATTCAAGAATACCTGTCAGATTCACAGCTGATTATAAAACCACCTTCTGAAGAGGGCCAAAACAATACAACAATTGTACATAAATGTCAAAAAGTTTTAGGGCAGTCATAGTCAAAGACACACAATTGACAAGGAAATTTTTTACATCTGTGGCACACAATAATTTAACATAGCAATCATAATTATTACTGACAATGTACACTAAGGCATATCAGAATTACAAGAGTTTTCCATAATTTTGAAACACATACCAATAACATATTTATACAAATACAGCCCCCCCCAAACAAAGAAAAATTCCTGTTTGACAATGTTTCCTGCATAATTTTTATATAAAATAAATTAAATATGTCATTTTTGGAGTTTGGGGAACCTAATATCTTAAATAATTAATTAGTTCAGAAAAAGACATAATTTAGAATTTGATTTTAGAAAGTTTATCAAATATCAAAAGTTTAAAACACTTGATATCACAAAACAGGATCACAGGTAAAATAAGTCATTCATTTAACCAAAGTGGTAACTCAAGGATTAAAAAAAAGAAACGGCAAAAACCTTTATTCTTTGAGAAAGGAGACTTAATTTTCCAAACAATAAGCCTTAACAAAAACAGCATGAAGCCAATTAAATTGTAAATAATATATGAATTTTAATTTCCACCATAAGATATGACTTCCATAAGCCCTTTATAACCTTTATAACCTCTATTAAGGAGTTGGTTAATTCTTCAAGAAAACCTTGTTAATCTGACACAGCAACTGATACGCTGGCTGATATCAGCATGCCTTTGACGTTAGTGATTAATTTATAGAGAAACTGAACTTATTTTATCTCTCGATATCAGCTCTTACAATCTCACACGCCCACCTCTTCTGCCATAGTGCCTGAGCCTTGAGTTGAATAGCTTTCATTTCTGGCCCCGTGTCTCAGGAATGCAGTTTCTTTTGATTGGCATCTTCTACTCTGCCTGAAGACGAGACCTTAATTGCTGTCAGTGTTTAAGATTTAGCAGGATATTAGGTTCCCTAAAGTCCAAAATGACATATTAGACTTATTTGGTCACAGAGGGGTGAGACTGAGGGGAGGTGGGGATGATTAATGGGTACAAAAAGTAGGAATAATAAATAAGACCTATGATTTGATAGCACAACAGGGTGACTATAGTCAATAATAACTGTACATTTTAAAATAAAGATTGTGATTGGACTGTTTGCAGCTCAATGGATAAATGCTTGAGGGGAAGGATAATCCATTCTTCATGCTGTATTTACTTCACATTTCATGCCTGCATCAAAACATCTCATGTATCCCATAAATACATACACTTATTATAAATCCACAAAAATAAAAATTTTAAAAAAATTAAACAGAAAGAAATAGGACCAGGTGCAGTGGCTCATGTCTGTAATCACAGCACTTTAGGAGGTTGAGGCTCTGGATCACTTGAGGTCAGAGTTTCAGACCAGCCTGGCCAATAACTCTGTCTCTAATAAAACACAAAATTTAACTGGCCATGGTGGCACATGCCTGTGATCCCAGCTATGCAGGAGTTTGAGGTTCGAGCCCAGGAGACAGAGGTTGCAATGAGTGGAGATCATGCCACTGCACTTAATTCTGGGTGACAGACTGAGACTTTGTCTCAAAAATGATAATAATTGATAAGCTAAATTTCATTGAAATTAAATATTTTTATTCTGTTAAAAACACAAGACTCTCAGTCAAGTCAAAAATATGAACACAGTAAAAAATTATGTAGTTGCCAGGAGTTTGTGGGAGGGAGAGATGAATAGGCTGAACACGGGGGATTTTAGGGCAGTCATACAGAAAATATTCTGTAAGACTATAATGGTAGATACATATTATCATATGTTTGTTAAAAAAACAGAGAATGTAGACCAACGGTGAATCCTAATGTAAACTATGAACTTTGGATAATACTGATGTCAACCGTAGCTTCATTGATTATAACAAATGTACCACTCTGGTGAGAGATGTTGCTAGCCAGGGAGGCTATCCATGCATGATGGGGGCAGTAGGTATATGAGATCTCTCCATACTTCCTGCTCAGTTTTGCTTTGACTCTAAAACTGCTCCAAAATATACAAAAATTGCCTTTTAAAAATGATTTCCCCTATTAAAATATTTTAAAAACCACTAGGTAATCATGATCAGCATCTACCAGCAACAAAGTGGTAGGTTAAAAACTAGAACCTAGGTTTCTGATTCTTGGGGCTGGATTTCTTACACTCTAGTTAAATGACAGATTTATTATTATTATTATTATTATTATTATTTGCAATAGTTACCAACATTGACAAAAATCAAGAGTTCTATTTTAAACCTACTTATCCTTAACATATAAATATAAATGAAAATTGCATCTCTAGAAAATAATTACAGGTATATTTCTTTACAATGCATTTGTATTTGAGTTAGGTAACATTTATCGTCAAGTCACGGCCAGTGAACCAAATTCTGTAATGATATTATTTTCTCTGACCATGAAGTTTTTTCTTTAGTAGAATAATAAAATAGCTATTAAGAATATGTCCAGCTTGAGGGAAAGACAATAATAAAACTTGCTTCTCAGAAACTTTATACATATATATCATTTGATTCTGGAAAATGAATTGTTTCCTTCAGGCTCCCAGGTTATTCTTTAAAGATGTATTTTTAAAACTCATTACATTATTCAACACATATTTATTGACTGCCCATCGTTCGTGTGTCAGTGCAAATCACTGGAGATATAAAACCATTCCACATAGCCACAGTACTTGCTTTCCTCAACCTCTCAGTTTGTTTGGGAATTGCAATTTAATCTGATAAGTGCCTTAAAAAATAAATGATATTGTGATGACCACAGAAAGGGGTACACTTAACTGAGCTTTGGAGGTCACACTTTAGGTCCAGAAGAACATTCTTGGAGGAAATAGCTAAACTTGGACATGAACAAGTCTATCTTTGAGCAGAATGTGTTGAGATCACAGAAAGATAATTTTCATAAAACACTATGAAGTGATTGTTGCCAATATATCCTCCATTTACACCTAAAGCACAGAGGCTGAGTGACATGGCTGAGTTCTTATAGCTCTTAAGTGATGGGCTGGGGGCGGAACTTAGACAATAGAGTTCTGGAGTCCTTACTTTTTGCCAGTTTCAAGCTACTGCAACAAAGCACTAGAAAAGAAGAGTGATACAGCATAACACATCTATTATGCTAATTAAGTTATATATACATAATATTATAACACTTAATTTTCATATTCATTACCATTTTCATTACAAATATTCACATTCTATTAAATTGCTTAATCCTTTAGTTATTTTCAACTGATTTTAAAAGGATGGATCAGAAACAATCCATTGTATCATAAATCTTGTGTGGCATTTTGCTGTTCAAAAATTGTTTTATCCACATTGAGAATTGCTTATAAGTGTTCAAGTTTCTCAACGGGAGATTTAAAGATAAGTATGACAGATGACTTATGCTTGTTTTAACAGAGGGGAGTTCATAAACTAACAATTGTGTAAACTACTTATCCCTGTATTCTTGGCTCTTATGTGACTGCTGGAGCCACTGTTCTTGAGGTATTTTTGACCTCTGTAAGGATTCTCTCAATCCTGAACTTTCTATCTACTCTGAAAAAAGTCCTTTATTAACCTTTCTAAAACCCTAAATTGTAGGTTATGAAATATAAATTTCAGCCTTATTTATTAACATTATATTTACCTTATTACAATAATTGAAAATTAGTTATAATTTCCCAGAAAATGTGAAATATTTGTAATTTTCTCTAGACTCTTCTATCAGTCTTGCAGTATTTGAATTTTTCATTTATAGTAGAATTTCTAGTGGGCTTTTACCTTCTGCTCGTATTCCTAGAATTAAACTAAAAGTTTCTCCCTTTCTGACTTTCTAAACTCAGTCTTAGTTTTCTCACTCTGACAGGTTGTTAGGCGTGAAGCACTCTTTCAAATCTTTTTGCTCTAAGTAGCAATGTTTTGCTCAATAAGTAATTTAATTTCAGCCTTACATACAGGATGATAAGCCAATGTTGGTTTTCACAGGTGTCTACCCGCCTCCCCCTAAATTCATGTGCAGAAATCCACTAATTAAGGTAAAATGGGGTCATTAGGTTAGGGCCTTCCTCCAATATGACTGGGGTCTTTATAATAAGAGGAGAATAGGATGTAGACGCATGCAGAGGGAAGACTGTGTGAAGGCACATGGAAAAGATGATCATCTTGCAAGCCAGCGATAGAGGCTTCCGAAAGAACCACCTCCACTGACAACTTGGTCTGGGATTTATGCCCTCCAGATTAGTGAGGAAATACATTTCTGTAGACTGAGCCACACAGTCTGTGGTACTTTGTTACGGCAACCACACACATATGAATCCTGTGGCCATCCCTCTCCTCAGCCTTCGTGCCAAATGGTAACATCTGTAGTAGCATCAACATTACTGGTTCTTACTAATTTTCTCACAAAGCTAACACATTTTTACAAAGAAAAGCTGAAAATGGAAATACAGAAGAAATTAAAATGATCTCACTCATAATTATTTCTGCTAATCTCTTGACAATACCACCAACAATGACTGCACATCTAAATTATGAAAAGCAATGGACTTAAAATGCTTGTCTTCGTGCAATGCAGGATGATGATGAACTAGTGGTTTAGGTATATTCACTTTGAAGTGACCACATTTCTAGAGTCCCATGATACTTGCAAAACAAGCAAAAACTCTCTCTATATGTAGCTCATTATTTGTGTTATGTTTGTGGTGTTTGGATACTTTTCACAAGTTCCTTGTAAATGTCATAGTCTAGGGTAGGCATGCGGTCTCAGAAAAGGGGAAGTAGAAAGGAAAATTAGGCCCAAAGGGACATCGGTTCCAAAATTTCACATTGAGTCTATAACTTGTAGGGTTCTGTAATTCTTACGGTCACAATACATGTAAGAAAAATTACTGTCATTTATACACCTATGTGATGGAGTAAAAATAGAAATACCTCAATGCACTTAAATATATGACAAGTTTAATTACTACCATTGCATTTCCCTGAAGTTGCTATATAATATAATAATTAATAACAAGTAATATTATACAATATATTATAAATCTGGAAGATAATAAAATGTCTTATAAAGAGTTCAAATATTTATCTTATTAATTTTAAGACAAAAAAGCAGAAATTTTAAAAACAGGCAAATATAGTTCTATATTCTTAAATTAAATAGTTTCGTAGTTAAAATTACATGATGGCAGAACACATTAATAGAATACTAATATAAATGACTATTATGACATTTTGTAAACATGCTATTTAAGAAGAAAGAAATACTTATCTATTTTAGAAAATGTATAGGTTTTGAATATATTGCTAAAAGATATTAGGATTTGGAAATTACTATATACTAGCACACATAAATATTTCTAACACTGTCTACATATTATTTAGTTTTTAAAATATAAACTAATTATAAATAGATGGTTTTATTGTTTCATATAATGGGAAGCAACAAAAAAATTCTTATTTATTATATAAACAGAAATTAGTTAAGGCGTCATGTAAGCCAAATATTGATATTACTGATTACATTCAACATATGAAAAAGACTAAACTAGTACTAAAATCATATGTATTAAATAGGTTTTATTTGGCAGTCAGTTTACTAAGAACTTATGTGGTATAGCTCAATTACTTCTCAGAACAAATACTGTGGTAAGCCATTATTATCATCTTCATCTTTTTGGATGAGAAAATGGAGACAACAAATAGATATAATGCCTTGTCCAAGGCCCTACAGAAAGTATCAAAGTTAGTAATCAAGCATCACAATGTATCCTTTATTATTTATGCTATACTTTTATTGTTGTAATAATAACAAACACACACACATCACCCAGTAAACATCTTTTTTGACAAATATTTATTTTACCTCATTGATAATTGACAAATAATAATTGTATATATTATTGGATGCTACATAGTGGCATATGCATATATGTAAAATATGAATATAAATCATATATATTAACAACTATACACACATACATATGCACAAATGCAACTTTGTATGTTAAAAGAATATATACATTATTGTTGCATGTATAGAAACACTTATGTGTATGAATTTACAGGCATTTATACATTTATATTCATGTCTTGATTTATGGGCATAAAAGTATATTAGTTTGCTCGTTAAATTAATTTAACTGAAATGGAAATATATAAGTATGTGAAATAAGGAGAAATATATGAATATGCATTGTTTATTACACAAAAAATAATGACAGTTGACCTAGCTTTGAGAATTACTTTTATTTTTGATCTCACCATTAAAAATTATTTTATACAAGATAAGTAGATTGTTTTTGCTAGTACATTTAATATTAGGAATGAAAGTCAATCCTGATATTTGGGATCTGCAAAACGTATTTTCTGGTATTCATTTATCTGTTTAGGGCAACTATTCCAGGCAGTAACTATTTCATAATGATTTTTTTAATATCATCATTTTCTTCACAGGTTTTATACTGCAAGATCCCTGGACCAAAAATGAAAGCTTAATAAAGCTCATTCCATCCACTGATTACCCCTAAAAATGAACTCATACCTTCTATAATCTCTTCTGACATCAACCTAAATTAGCAGAAAAGTATCATTTTGACTATACAGTTTTGCAAACATTCTCTTTAAAAAAAAAAAAATTAATGGGAATACCTTAAATAATTTTTTAAAACTTTACTATCCTGTTGGACATCCAGAGGCATCTATCTTTGATTAAATATCAAATTAAAAAACTTCATAGCAAATATATTTAAAGTGTTTTTACATTTATTAACTAATTGCTAGTCATTAACAATAATTTCTTTTTATTTTCTATATATAGTTAGTTATTATTTACCTTATAGTATTAATAGTTATTTAGCATAATAATTATTAAGTAGCAAAAGTCCTAGAAATCACATTTTGATGTTGAATGACAGTTCTTAATTCCTGTTGTTATAATATGGGTGGTTAATAGTACCAGATGAAAAATAACCATAGCTAGCATAATAATTGAATATTGGAGAAAACAATTTTCTATTCAGACCTTTGCCATGACATTGTTCTCCTTTAAAAATAAATAGCACTCACTCTTCAATGGGTATAGAATCTCAGTGTTCTAAGTTGAAACATTTCAGGAGGTCTGTTTTACATGATGCGCATATAGTTAACACTACTACATTGTACACTTAAAATGTTTAAATGCTAAATTCCATGCTATGTGTTTACCACAACAAAAAAAATAGCATACATTGGATTAAGCAAGGACAGCAAGAGAGTATAATTACTTTGGAAAAGACTCATGACTTCCCCAATTTCAACATCATATAGAATTATATAATGTCATTAAGGCTGAAATATTTAAATTAATAGAAATACTATTAACTATAAGTTTTTTCTTTATATCATTATGTATACTTTATGGAAGTGTTGATGTTCAACAATTTCCACAAAGACATGGATTGAGGAATTGTTCGTGGGTCAATTCAACAACCTTTATTGTGATCGGTTGGCATCTGAATATACTGATAATAATTCCTTCAATACATTTCAACAAAATGAAAAACATGTATTCAACATATTTCAATAAAATGCACAATTCATGTTAGATGTAATTAACAAAATTCCTCAGATGCGCGTATGGAATAAAACGTACACATGCAAAAATATTAGCAATTATTTCACAGACTGGAGGATTAAGACATTTTTAGTACTTCTGGGTAATTACAGAAAAAGCAAAGTGGGCATAACACTGTGCAATATAATTTCAGATAATGTGTTTAAAATGCCGTTGTTCAATATTTACTTGTTCACCATGAACCAAACACTCAATAGGTACTCCGAATATGGAGATGAGTAAGACCAGCTTCCACATTCCATAATTTCACAATAAAACGTGGTAAGAAGTATCTCAGCAAATACATTACAGAATAATAATATAAGAAGAGTAGTAGAAATATTCAAAATTTACAACAAAACACAGAGGAATGTTTCTTCAGGATTAATTGGAATGGAGAAAAGCAAGTATTTCCCTCACAATTAGTCGCCATATGTGACATATTTAAAAGGTAAGTGTCTTCTAAGATGGAGATAAAGACAGATATAAGAGCAATGTCTCACAGAAAGTGGTTTGTTCAGCTGAACCTCCTGAGCATCTAATAAAATAGTATTAGCTCTGGATATTTCAGGAAATATGCAAAATTTCCATTGTAGCAGTCTTGAACTATATATGGAGCTCATTCAAATTACATTTACATGCTTTCCTTTGTAATACATAGGTCCTAAAATACAGCATTGGAAGTTCTAATGTGGATTCTAAAATTGAAAGGATTTCTAAGGGAGAGTTAGGCTTTCGTGATTGGTTGATTTAAAAGTCTTCAAAGTGGTTGTAATGAAAATGACAATTTATGCATTGATTAAATTCAGATAACTAGCTCAGCATACAGGTGATAATGTGATTTTTCCAAAAACGACATGTAGAAAAATGAGAATAAATAGTTCATAGTGCACGTCTCTGTGAGGCCAGGAGTGTTTTAAATAAGAAGGATATGCATAGCATTTATTGTAACATTATGTTGGTATTGTAAACTATATTATTTTATATGAATAACTGAACATTCACATTTTATTTGTAATTTTGGGTGGAAATACTTTTTTTCTTTTTTTATGTTTTATTTTTAAGTTCAGAGGCACCTATGCAGGTTTGTTACATAAGTAAATTTGTGTCATGAGGTTTTGCTGTATAGATTGTCACCCAGATGTTAAACCTAGGAAGGTGGAAATATTTTCAGTGTTTTTTCTTTTGATGTCTATTTTTTTGTGTGTGAATTGAGAGTTGGTAAAACTGAGAGCAAAACTGAGATTCCTCTGTTTGAAGAGAATGAGAGATACTTAGTATTCCATAACAGGAAAATCAAAGAAAGCGCTAAATAGAGAGTTCTCTTGAGTGGAAAAACAAACAAACAAAACAGATGCTAAGTGTGCTGGTTATGCTACTTGTAGCCTTAGAATAATATCAACGTTTTTTGTTTTTTTTCCCCCCCAGGCTCTATAACAGATTATAAACTCGACCCTATTTATATGAGTGATCTCATATGGTTACACTATGCCATTTTAATTGCCTGATTACATGTCCCTCTCTGACAGGTATTCAGTGTCAACATTTCCTCTAAGTGGATTTCTCTTTCTCCAGCACAGTACTCCATAAAACCCTGTGGTTTTGGTTAAATTTTAATGACTTTTATTAATGTGTTTAAATATTTGACATAAGCTCCATAAATAACAGGAACATTATCTTCTCTAATTTTATTTTGAAGTATCAGCATTTATCTATGGGTGTGAAAATTTTTATTATTTCAATTTGATCTGTAATTGAATTAATGTGTGTGGTAGTTAAGCTACAACTAATTCAATATTGTTTAATAGATCCCTAGCTTGAGCCTGAATATTGCTCATTTTTAAATTCATATGTGAATGGGTATGACAGGAACATTATGGGGTTGATCATCAGGGGCACAGTTGATGAAGGTTTAAGGAGCACTAATGCTTTTACTAATTCAATAAATATTGAGCATCAACCATAATCTGTATGCTAGACAAATGAATAAAGCCACATAGGCATTGCAACCACTTGACACTTACACTCACATTGATACAGGTAGGAAATAAGCAATATTCACAACAAATAAGTAAATTAAGTTACATGATAAAGTGATGATTAGTATGAATAACAATAAAATAAACAACAGAAAAACAGAGCACTGTAAGTGGCAACAGAATGGTAAGACAGAAAGCTGGAGAGGAGGAGATCCTGGCAAAGATTTTGTGATAGGGTTACATCTCTTTCTTTACACATTCAATCACACTACTTGATTATTCTGAAAGGAACATTATTTACTGAATTATAATTTTCTCAGTGTATTTGTTGGGAGAAGAATGGAAGAAAGTAAAATGATGCAAAGAAATACACTCTAAAGATAAAACAATCAATAGGTTTACCATTCAAAGTTGCAAAAGTTCCATTTAGATCAGAAGGATATCCTGTAGGTGCTTTAAGAAATACTGGTGTCTCACTTTAAAATTTTGACAGTCACTTTAAAAAGGAATAAGAACAAACAGAAAGAAAAGTTGAAAATGTTTTTTAAGTTGAGTAAAATAGTCTATGATATGAGATATTGATGAATTTAAGGATAAAAATTTGCAAAATATTTTTGTCACAGTGAAGCAATATGTAATACTAAATAATTGGGTCAAATATAGTAATAAAGTATTATACTTTTAATAAGAAAGAAGAGGTGAGTGTAAAATTGTCACAGAGTATCACATCTACCTGTGGAATACAAGCATTAATATGAACAAAAGAGTCCTTCAGTCAGACTCTAAAGTATCCAGTTATGACTTAAGGAAAAAACATAGGCACAAAGTAATAAGAATTAAAATATCCTGACATACAAACAAAACTGAATATGGATATAGCCTGACATTCATTCTAAAAAATAACATTTTATAAATATACTTTAAAAAATATTAATATTATTACTAAATGTGTTATAAGCCAAAAACAATGCTGAACGTGCTTTTAAAAATTATGATTTTTTCATTTTCAAGAAACATAAATACTTTGCTTAGAGGCAGTACATAAAATTGATAAAATGCCACAATTTTACTAAATTTTCATATAATCTATCATCAGTAAACTTTTAGTTCATCAAATAAATTCTGATATTTTCCCTAAATGTAATCATAACATAGGTAAGAAATCACCATAAATATTTGATAACCTGGAATAAAAACAAAGAATATTTTCAAAGTGAGGGGCTTTGATCATTGAATATGTGTTTTTCAATGTGTTTTATAGAAAAAAAAAATCAATTGTTTATATGGGAAAGAAGAAAGTTGTGAGTTTAAGCGAGGGGTTACACCTTGGAGATTAGAAAAACCAATTCTATGAACAAGGTCATTTGGTCTTTGATATGCTTCTTCCCTCTCGACACTTTCAGCATGATAAGGCACTAGGTAAAAAGGAAGGAAAATTTTTAATGGCAGTTTAAAAATTGATTCCAGAGTGAAAAGCTTTTTTGAGTATTTCAAAAAAGTAGCCAGTGTACAGCACTAGAATATTAAACAACTTGTAGTTATTTTATTTAAAATAAAAGATTAAATCAAATGTTTAAAACAGTTGGCAAAATTATATACATAAGTAGATGTAATTATAGCTTTTACTTATCATTGGAATATAAGACTATGATATAAGACATATGAATATAAGACATATAAGACATATTGATATAAGACAATGATACCTTTTACTTATCCTTGGAATATAAGACTGTTCTACTAAACAATACCTGATTTATTAATTTGCTTTGCTGTATTTTTCCAGAGTACCATTATAAATCCTGGAGATAAAGATCACTGCAACTTTCAGTTTATCTTTTAAGGAAAAGATTATTGTCACAAATTTTACCTCACATGCTTTAATTTACACGAAAGTACTATAAGGCATATCTATTAGCTTTTGCTTTCAAATGTTAAGGTCATTTGCTTGTTTGTTTAAAAACTGTGTCTTGCGGCCGGGCGCGGTGGCTCAAGCCTGTAATCCCAGCACTTTGGGAGGCCGAGGCGGGCGGATCACGAGGTCAGGAGATCGAGACCATCCTGGCTGACACGGTGAAACCCCGTCTCTACTAAAAAATACAAAAAAAACTAGCCGGGCGAGGTGGCGGGAGCCTGTAGTCCCAGCTACTCGGGAGGCTGAGGCAGGAGAATTGCGTGAACCCGGGAGGCGGAGCCTGCAGTGAGCTGAGATCCGGCCACTGCACTCCAGCTTGGGCGGCAGAGCGAGACTCTTGTCTCAAAAAAAAAAAAAAAAAAAAAAAACAAACAAAAAAAAACTATGTCTTGCTTTGTCACCCAGACTGTAGTGCAGCGGTGTGACATGTAGTGCATAGCTCACTGCAGCCTTGAACTCCTGGACTCAAGTGATCCTCCTCCCTGAGTCTCCGCAGTAGCTAGGACTACCGATGTGTGCCACTATTCCTGGCTTGTTGTTGTTGCTGTTGTTGTTGTTGTTGTTTGTATAAATAGGCCTTGCTATGTTATGCAAATCAGTCTCAAACTACTGGCCTCAAGCAATCCTCCAGTCGTAGCCCCCCATAGCACTGGGATTACAGGTGTGAACCACCCTGCACAACCTGGTAAAAATATGCTTTGATGCTCTGTTGTTGCCAAATTGAGAGGTGCTACTCAGTAATATTTGTGCATTGAAAACATGAATTAAAGAGTAACTACGAGAAATCTACCCTGGTTTGTAGATTTCTAAAATTAGAGATCTCTCCCAATACTTCCAATTGGGTCTATCTTCATGTCCCACTTGGAGCATTAAAAAAAAAAAAAATCTTCCTAACAGACTTACATATCTCTTTAGTCCGCCCATTTTTAAATTTTCCATAGAGTGGGAAAACAGTGCTTTCATGAAACTATGATCATATCCCATTCAGTTTTAACTTAGTTCATTAGTTTCCTTTTCTCTTTCTTTAAAAGCCAAAACTCATGTTTTCTAAAACTCCATTAAAGACTTAGTCCATTGCGTACTTATGAGCCTTACTTCCCTTGTCTCTCTGTCTAGCTCTAATTACTCCAGTTGACTGGAATATAGTTATTTTTGTCAGTGGCACCCTTTCTCTCATTTTTTGTATTGTGGAAGACATCCCAATTATTCTTCAGAACTTAAGAAATATCAGCATGCCTACCTATTAGTAGATACATTTTATCTTGTCTTTGGAACAAATATGTGAGCATCAGTGAGATGTATATTTTATGGACCACATAATGACTGCTATTTTTCAAGGAACCTCCTAACCTAGCAAGGACATCATTGGTTTAAAAGGAAACTGTGTGACAAATTCCATTTTCGTCAAGAAAAAAAAATCTAGAAATGGGAAATAATATAAAAATATGAAATATATGTCTCAGATTTTTCAAATATATGTTTTACAGATGCAATATTGATTCAATTTCAAATGTTTGAATTTCTCCATCATAACTTAAATATGAGAGGAAGTAAATATATATATATATATTTTTGTCAAAATATATTTATATATATTTTTTGTCAAAATATATTTGAAATAATATAGAGATTTGTTAAATTTACTGAATAGGTAGAAACAAGATTATAATTCATAAACAACAATAAACTTGTACACATCTAAATTTTAAGACATTAAAAGCATCTAAAATAATAGTATTTTCAGGTAAAACTTTTTTCTTCACATAAGGAGTGTTTACTTATAAACTAATATTATTGTTATGGTTTGGCTGTGTTCCCACCTAGATTTCAATTTGAATTATAGTTCCCATAATCCTCATGTGTAGTGGGAGGGACCTGGTGGGAGGTAATTGAATCACGGGGGCAGTTACCTCCATGCTGTTCTAGTGACTTCTCACAAGATCTGATGGTTTTACAAGGGGCTTTCCCCTCCTGCCTTCACTTTGCACTTCTCCTCCACCATGATCGTAGGTTTCCTGAGGCCTCTCCAGCCATGCTAGGTGTGAGTCAATTAAACCTCTTTTCTTTGTAAATTACTGAGTCTCAGATGTGTCTTTATTAGCAATGTGAGAACAGACCAATACAATTATGTTTAAATATTTGTGTATAATTATAAACTAACAAAACTGGACACTAAAATTACAGTATGTGGTGAAATTTCCATAAGAAGACTGTATCTGTTTCTAAATGATATGGTCTTGGTATAGCAAGTGCTTGAGTCCCCAAGATCATCCCCCTCTGTTTACCTTTAGCAAAGGGTGGTGATAGTATCACCAAAGAAACCAATGAGTGGAAAGGTCTGAGGATATCAGTTATATGTAAGGCAAATCAAGCCAACTAATGCTTGAGATTATGAACTTTATAATTTTTAATTAAAACTCTACTGGATATATTTTAACTAAGATTTCTTTCCCATTTTAAATTATGATTTACAATTAATTTTCTTTTTATTTTGATTGTCAAGTGATCCTTTGTTGAAATATTTCCCGTATATCTTACTAAGTGGGCATTGCACATACCTGGGCATTGCACGTACCTCTGTTTATGAAATCGATGATACCATAAAGGTGGCGGCCACAGTGTTGTAACCCACATTCTTGGCAGTCCCCAGAATATCTTTAATGGTTTTAGAAGACTCTCTGGCTTAAAATCAGCACTGCATCTGTTGGGAAATGTTGACAATCTCATCAAAAGTGATCTTTTCACTCTGTTTGATGTTTTGTTTCTTTCTCCTAGCAGTTCCTTCAGGGATTCGATGATCAGGCCAGAGGCAAAAGGCACCCCCTCATTCTGGGCTTGTCTGTTCTAAATGGTCAGTTTTGTTGTAATCCTCAGACCCTCCCAGTCACCGGTTGTGTTGGTGATATTATTGTCATTCTCCGTCCAGCTTTGTTCCGTTACTGGTGAGGAGCTGCATTCCTTTGGTTGGAGAGAGGTGCTCTGATTTTTAGGATTTTCAGCTTTTCTGCTCTGTTTTTTTCCCATCTTTGTGATTTTATCTACCTTTGGTCTTTGATGATGGTGACGTACAGATGGGGTTTTGGCGTGTATGTCCTTTCTGTTTGTTAGTTTTCTAACAGTCAGGATTCTTAGCTGCAGGTCAGTTGGAGTTTGCTGGAGGTCCAGTCTAGACCCTGTTTGCCTGGGTATCAGCAGCAGAGGTTGCAGAACAGCGAATGTTGCTGAACAGCAAATGTTGCTGCCTGATCATTCCTCTGGAAGCTTCATCTCAGAGGGGTGCCCAGCCGTGTGAGGTGTCAGTCTACCCCTACTGGTGGATGGCTTCTAGTTAGGCTACTCAGGGGTCAGGGACCCACTTTAGGAGTCAGTCTATCCATTCTCAGATCTCAAACTCCATGCTGGGAGAACTACTACTCTCTTCAAAGCTGTCAGACAGGGACGTTTAAGTCTGCAGGAGTTTCTGCTGCCTTTTGTTCAGCTATGCCCTGCCTCCAGAGGTGGAGTCTACAGAGGCAGGCAGGCCTTCTTGAGCTGTAGTGGGCTCCACGCAGTTCAAGCTTTCAGGCCACTTTGTTTACATACTCAAGCCTCAGCAATGCTGGGCGCCCCTCCCACAGCCTCGCTGCCACCTTGCAGTTCGATCTCAGACTGCTGTGCTAGGAATGAGCGAGGCTCCGTGAGTGTGGAACCCTCTGAGCCAGGTGTGGGATATAATCTCCTGGTATGTCGTTTTCTGAGACCATTGGAAAAGCACAGTATTAGGGTGGGAGTGACCCAATTTTCCAGGTGCTGTCTGTCACAGCTTCCCTTGGCTAGGAAAGGGAATTCCCTGACCCCTTGAGGTGATAACTCACCCTACTTTGGTTGATGCTCGGTAGGCTGCACTCACTGTCCTGTACCCTCTGTCTGACAAGCGCCAGTGAGATGAATCCGGTACCTCAGTTGGAAATGCAGAAATCACCTGTATTGCAGAAATCAATCTGCATTGCTCATGCTGGGAGCTGTAGACTCGAGCTGTTCCTATTCTGCCATTTTGGAACTGCCCCGCAATTCTTTTTCTTATGATTTTATGAATTCTTCTGATTGCATGTGATTTGCAAAAATGTATCATTATGTATAGGGTGGACTATGTTTGGATTGCAATATGTCTTCTCTTCACCAAACCTTCTACTAGTAATAGCCTATAATCAATCAAGGTCCTATTTTTACTTTTATTATTATTTCTATTTATCTTTATTAGTGTTATTATTTAAGCAGTTCTATAAATGGTGTTTCCATAGTTTCTTTTATTCCAATTTTGAAAAATGCAAATATATTTAGAAACATTTATTTGTCTTTGATGTAACTTAAAATGAATGCATCATGTTCAAAATTTTTATTTTTGTTTAATATTTTCTCTGCAATATTTAGTTCAATTATGGCAGTTCTGACTGAAATTCATTTGTAAAGTCACGGCTGAGTTACTTTTCAAAAAAAAAAATCCTATATGCCTTCCTAAAACTAACTCTGTGAGTTTTAAAGTTGGAACATGTAGTAGAAGATAAGTTTTAAGCAGCTAAAAATATATTTAAGCCAGGACAGATTTAAACACTCTAGAGTTGGCGTAATGAAATTAAAGTTACCCTAACATTCTGACTCTTTTTATTTTATTGGTCCTGAAAGAAGGGAGTAGAGGAAATTGCTTTTAAAAGTAGAGAGCAGCTGAAATGTATCAGGTATACCTTGAATTAAAATGATCTACTATACTGACAAGAAACTAGCAACCTTGAATTGCCGTTCAGATTTGTTGTAGTTAATAATCCTGAGTGTTATAGGGTCATCTTTAAAACATATTAACTGCACTACACTATTAAATGTCTGTAGATGAAATGTGTTATTATGAATGAAGAATATGGGTCTATGAGCATTTGGGGGGTAATTTGGTTTCTTTCAGCATGATTTATATGTAGGCATAGAGATAACTTAATCCACAAGAGATGTGCAAGTAATTTATTTCCAACCATTGAAGTAAAACTGGACAATAATTTATATGACTTTTAATGGGATGCTGCAGCCAAGGCATATGACATTGAATGATACAGAAATTTTGTCACTGTACTGTTTATCTTTGGTTTGTGCAGTTGGATACTTCTGATGCAATATCAAATGATGCTCTTTTTGTATGTGCAGATACACATACACACCACATACACATTATCTAGCATGGTTTCAAGTAGAAACTAAAATGCTCAGTGTTCAGTGTTGGCAGTTTTTTAATTTAATTAGATGGCTACCATATTTCAATCAAGAAATAGATTACAACATTATTAGATGCCAAAACAAATAAATTTCAGAACATCACATAAAAAGAGATTTTATTTCATAAAGAGTTTGATGTTCATTTCTTTCCTACTGAGGCTGTCATAGAATTTTACTTGGCCCATGGTAAGTTTTTTCTCATGAGTGTTTTATTTTTTGTTCCATAGGAATGATTGTGAGCTATTTCAATTTTACTTTACCTTAGTTTTTAATCTTACGAAATATTACAATGAACAAAAGAGAACACGCATTTACTATCTAATAAAATACATTTCAGAAAAAAGTATTCCATTCTTGCATACAACCAATTACACAAAACTAACAAAAACAACTTTTAGATTATCTAAATGTCAGAGGTTATTATACATATTATTATTAATAACTCACAATAATGAAAATACATATTTATAATTTAACCTGAAATTATAGGCCAAAACCAAATTTTAATTCTTTAATATGCTATCTATATGATACATTTTCATTTTATCAACAAATTTTTTCTCAAAGAAATCTCAATTGCCCTTCTACTATTGGTTGCGACTATTTTTTCCTTTGAACATAAGTTCATTTTTATTAATTAAATAGTACAATTTTGGAACTCTAGTGCTGGTAAAGGTGGACCTATTCAATTCCAGTTTTCCCACATATTACAATGGAATGTTCTTGATAGAATATATAAAAAACAGCTATCTAAGGACTCTGAAAAATAAATGAAAGCACGCAGATTGAAACAGGATTCAAAACCTCAGGAAAGACTTGTACAGCACTGAGGGAATTTATTTTGTCTTCTTCTGTTTCTTTTTTAAACCTTTGGCCCAAGGATGGGCCTGAGTCCTGGGACTGCTTAATAGGCACAAGCAGCAAAGCCTCCAGAAAAAGACAATTTTTTCCAACTACAAAGCTAGCAAAAATAACTCCTGTCAGCTGGAGAGTGCGTGAGGAATCCCTATTAGCTGCTTGTTAGGTGTTGCTTTTTGTTTGTTTAACATTTGTATACCAATCCTAGTGAAGAAACTATACTCCGGGATGTCAAGAAGGAACTGTACTCTGGGATGTCAATGGCAGAACACTCCTCAAACATCCCAAGGAAAACTCATGTCTCAGTTCTAAAACAAACAAACAAGCAAAATAAAAAACAAACAAACAAACAAAAAAACAAACAGGGAAATAGACTTTGTTGCTCCAAAGAAAAAGGGGAAAAAAACACCATTATTTCCCCTTTTATCTCACTGCATTACTACAAGGGAACTATAAATAATCAGGCAGTCAATAGTATAGTAACATACAGTCAAAGCATAGTGAACTGAGCTTACTAATATTAATACCAGCAAATTAGTCTGGAAGAAATATGAGTTTATTCCTTTTATATAGATATTACAACAGATTTCAGCATTGGATCCACTCCCATTCTCTTCAACACTATTCCTGTCAAAATTCTCTTGTTAATTGTGGTCATATAAATAATATTGGCAATATCTTGGCATCTATAATTTTGATCCTGTTCACTCCAGCCTCTGAATATCACATGCTATGGCTCCAAGTCACTTAATTTGATATAGCAACACCTGAATCTAGAAGCCTATCAGAACCTTGTACATATCCTTCATTCCCTTGTTTCCTTTAACTTCATTTTGCTACTCTAACCAAACAAAAATCCAGTCTCAGGTTGTTCCATGTCTGAACCCATATAGCTAATTACAGCCAGAGTACAATACAAAGCCAGAGTACAATACAAAGCCATAGTAATGGAGCCAATTTAAATTCATACTAACTGACCTAAGTGTGCTCCTTAATGCTTTACTAAAATGTCTCTAGCCCCTTAACTGCCCTACTTCCCCTTACTACCCTACTTCTTTTTATTATCCCACTCTTCTGGATATGTTTAAGGGATTTTCTTTTTTCCTTTAATCTCCACCAAGCTGTTTTACATTCTGAGCTTCCACTTTGACATTGCTCTCCATTTCTCTTAGAAATAAAGCAAGAAGATAACCTCTGCATGCTCCATTCACAGTATCTGCCCACCTGCACCTAAGCCTGTACTTTGACTTTTCTCCTGTTACTATATTCTCCATGTTATCTATATTGCTACAAGAATATTTAATGCCATTTGTATATAAAAATTTTACCCTTCTTAAGTAACTTAAGCACTCTGACAATTTTTCAGTTCCTCTCTTGCATCATCATTTTCTTCATTCTATTGGAAGCTTTCATATATTCAATAAAAAGGTTTTTTTTTAACTTTAAAAATAAATAAACTCATGAACAGTCTTTACCTTTCTTTACTCTATTTTTTTTCTCCTTCTCTTTGCAAACAAAAAGCAACAACCACAAACACAGTACAAAAATCTTAAAGGTGCTATCTAAGCTCACTTCCTTTATCTTTTCTCTTAGTCTTTTTTTTCTACCAATACACATGAAGCTGGCACTTGCAGCACTCCACTGATACTGCTCTTAGGAAGGTCATCAATAACATCCACTACTATTAGACTAATGGCAAAGTCTCAGTTTTCATTATTCTTGACCCATCCAGGACAGTTGAAGGTGAACATTAATACTTCATTGATAAGTGAGCTTAAATACTGCCATCATATAATTCTTTGACTACTGTTCTTATTAGCTGAAATGTGCAATATCTTTATTTTGGTAAACTTGATAATGTGATTCAATAAGAAACCAAATCAATGTTACTTAAAATATCCTTGAAACAAATGTTAATGGAATGATGTATTGTGAATATACATAAATATTACTTGGTTTGCTAGTTCATTATTGATTTTGTGCTCAAGGTACATTGCTGACTACTAAATTTTTGGGATGAGAATTAAGGTATTAAAATAGCTTTTAGTTATTTAAAAATTTTCATTATCATCACCTGAATATCCTTTGCCACTAAGTCAATAAAATAGCAAAAATGTAAGCTCCAAAACCAAAACAAAAAATATGCATGCATTCCCCTGCTTATGCTCTTCTGTATGTACACTTGAGGTTATTGGAATTTTGAAAAACAAAATTTTTACATACTTGATGCCTGACTAGCACGTATTATCAATTGATCAAGAAAATTTGATTACTTCAATTTAAACTTAGCATATTCCCTGAGATTCATTAATGGTAATTATATTATTGCACCAGGTGTTTCCAGAGGAGAATGATATTACTGGAAAGATGATAGTTTACTTACGCTGTCAGTAATCTTTTCATAGATTCCAGATAATAGTCTATTAATTGATTGCTTTATAATGCCACAATTTTTTGTTACATAATAAAGCCTCTGGAGTTCAAGAGTGTAAAATTAAAGTGTCTATTTTTTAATGTAATGTTGGACAGTGTAAAGCCAGATAAATACATATACATCCATATAATGGAATATGTAAAAAATAATACATAACTCTACCAAAGAAATCTCAATATTTTTTGATGGATATATTTTACAGCTCACTTTTCCCAATTTTAATGTAAAATAATTAAAAATGAATTCTTTTTTTTTTTTTTTTTTTTTTTTGAGGCGGAGTCTCGCTCTGTCGCCCAGGCTGGAGTGCAGTGGCGCGATCTCGGCTCACTGCAAGCTCCGCCTCCCGGGTTCCCGCCATTCTCCTGCCTCAGCCTCCCAAGTAGCTGGGACTACAGGCGCCGCCACCACACCCGGCTAATTTTTTTGTATTTTTAGTGGAGACGGGGTTTCATTGTGTTAGCCAGGATGGTCTCGATCTCCTGACCTCGTGATCCGCCCGTCTCGGCCTCCCAAAGTGCTGGGATTACAGGCTTGAGCCACCGCGCCCGGCCAAAAATGAATTCTTAATGATTGAAAAATAAAAAGCTACTGGATAAAAATACTATACAGTTCTTATAATTACCAATAAATGTATTGTATTGCATAATACAATTATTAGAAAATGTCACCAGATACACGAAAAAAGAATGCATAGACTTAATTTTGCTTTTCTCTTTTTAGTCTAAATATATGATACCAAAAATGTGCATCATAATAAAGGAAAAAAGTGAAAAGATAGACTTAGTAAATATAATAAGAGGATATAAATACATAGAAGTAGAAAATGCAGATACCAAAAATGTGCATCATAATAAAGGAAAAAAGTGAAAAGATAGACTTAGTAAATATAATAAGAGGATATAAATACATAGAAGTAGAAAATGCAGACATACATAGAGATTACATGTAAATGTTTTACAACAGACAGAACTGTGTGATACAATATAAATACTTCTTACTAAGTATGAGAATAAGAATATAATTATGAATGAGGCCGGGCGCGGTGGCTCAAGCCTGTAATCCCAGCACTTTGGGAGGCCGAGACGGGTGGATCACGAGGTCAGAAGATCGAGACCATCCTGGCGAACACGGTGAAACCCCGTCTCTACTAAAAAATGCAAAAAACTAGCCGGGCGAGATGGCGGGCGCCTGTAGTCCCAGTTACTTGGGAGGCTGAGGCAGGAGAATGGCGTAAACCCGGGAGGCGGAGCTTGCAGTGAGCTGAGATCCGGCCACTGCACTCCAGCCCGGGCGACAGAGCAAGACTCCGTCTCAAAACAAAACAAAAAAAAAAAAAAAAAAAAGAATATAATTATGAATGAAGGGATTTGAAAACCCTAGGAATACAATATTCATCACTAGGAATAGGTTGCTTAAGACATAAAATAAGCAATTCTTTTGATTCGTTCCGCCAATGCCATTAGCAAAAATGGAGATTAATTCCCACTTCATTAGAAGTGAAATGGGAATACTATTATACATTTATAATTAATTACAATAATTTGAAGAGAACAGCTAGTAACACTCAAAAACATAATTTTATATATTGATGAATTAATAGTTTTCAAACATTTATTTTAAATGTACACTATGCAGAAGGAATAGGGAAAATTCTTGGAGTTAGATACATGAGTGAAATATTATTTTTACTTTTATTTTATTTATTTATTTTTTTGTGACGGAGTCTCGCTCTGTCACCCAGGCTGGAGTGCAGTGGCTCAATCTCGGCTCACTGCAACCTCCGCCTCCCAGGTTCAAGCGATTCTCCTGCCTTAGTCTCCCGAGCAGCTGGGACTACAGGCGCCCGCCACCACGCCCAGCTAAGTTTCGTGTTTTTAGTAGAGACGGAGTTTCACCATGTTGGCCGGGATGGTCTCTATCTCTTATCTCGTGATCCGCTGGCCTCGGTCTCCCAAATTGCTGGGATTACAGGCGTGAGCCACCACCCGGCCGTGAAATATTTTTGGGTTATGTGAGTTTAGAAGAAAATGTATTAAAGTTTTTATTTATTATTTTTGTCTTCTTGGGCTAACCTTTTTTGAAGCTAATCTTTCTAGGCTTCTATCCTCAAAACTCTATTGAAATTATTCTCATCTTTGTCACTGAGGACTTCCAAGATCAAATCCTGTGGTCATTTCATCACTGACATTTCTGTATAGTGCTCACGATAATTATTGATTTTTCATTCACTTAACAAATATTTCTCAAATATACACTCTGTGGGAAACTAAAGAATAGTAAAATAAAACAAACTTTTGCCTTGATGGCTCTCCATCTTAATGGAGAAAATATTCATCAGTATTTACCAAAGCCTCAGTCTTAGAGGCCAACATCTGTGAATGAAATGTTCTCAAATTTAATGTCTCAGGGATAGAAATATATAACTGAATAGCGAAATTATATGTTTTTTACTGTAATATAAGTACTCACTATACTATGAATGAAATTAGATTTCATTTAAATTAAATATGATTTGCTTATGCTTCATTTTGAAAAGTTTATTATGAAATTATATTATGTGTAAAGTTGCCATGTAGATTATCAGTTTTGCATGTGTTTGTTTTATACCATCAGTATTATAATATACTTAATGTGGAGACAGACATACATTTGACAATATTTTTTGAAAGTAAGAAAAATAAAAATAAAATTCACTAAGCATAATCTTGTAAGAGAAAAGTTATCTTGACAATAATAATGGATGAGATACAATTTCCAAAATAATTATGAGTCCCTTACTTGTGTCAACTCAGCCAAATCATTTTCTTTTTCTAAATATTAAAATTCTATCATAAACTAATATTGGCGTTTTTGAACATTTGGTGTTAAGGGCTACATAGTAAGTAACAAACATTTGTTGATTCAATAATCTGCTTAACAAATATTTATTCAATGACTTAACATTCTATGATATATACTAGATTGTAATCATTAAAAATAAAATAATAAAACTAAGGTAAAATATATATTCCTCAAGTTCAAAGGATTTTAATCTCACAAACCATTAGGTCAATTATTTATTAAGGCTCAAATTTGTCCTTTTATGAATCTATTTCTAGGAAATCATATTTAAAGTGTTATTTTATAAAGAAATACATAGTTGCAGGCATTAAATGTCAAAATAAAAATTTACAATTTATGCAGAAAATGTATAATCTTTACTAATATATTTTGTTGTTACCTTTTAAGAATGATATTCAAAGATTCATACAATTGGCATATAAATTATTAAACACAAAACAGAATGCTTATTTTCTTTAGTTTTCTTTACTACAAAAGATGTTGAATGTTCTGAAGAAAAGATTGAAGTTCTGAAAAACATTCTAGTAAAAAAATCTGCTCTTGTGAAATGTTACCCAATGTTCACAGCTTCAATGGATTGGATTTTGAAGCTTAAACCTTTGAAGTTTCGTTTACTTAATATCACAGAACTTGATTCCTTACTATGAATCAACTTCATAGTTAGCTGTGCTACTCAAACCATTGTGGTCAGTCTTATACCTAATATATGTTTTTCTTTCTATCATTACTTGCAACTCAAAATCATTTTGTATTTGATAGTGGGTATTGCTGAACCACTTTTTTCAAAATATGTCCTAAGATACACACGAATAGCTTCAGATTCTTTCTTGTTCAATCCTTTTTCTTTTCTTCATGTTTTCTTCATATATTAAATTTCTAACATTAATTAAAGGGCAACAATTCTGTGTGTGTGTGTGTGTGTACATCTGTTCAATGACCTGTAGGTATTATTATCTTCTCTTAGCTTTCCTTCAGTTGGGCACTGCCATGGAAAAAAAAAATTAAAGTACTTATGCTTTCATGCATTGATGTCTTTCTAGTACCAAACCTCTGCTAAAGACCTCAAGGAAGGAAGAAATTATGCCTAAGTTTACAAATCTCTTTTTATACAGAGGATGAATAAAAAGTCAGAGTGAAACTACAAATCTAGATATTAGTTTGTAGATAGTAGTCCTAAATTTTTAAAAAGATGCCTTTAAATAGTAAATGTATTAATTTCTGAATATGTGTCTTTATGTTTGATTTTCTATTTGGATATATAGATTTTTATTAAGCAATAATCATACAGATGAAATTATGCCTTAGTTTACTTCAAAATTATTAGCATTTTACATGTCTAAGGTAAAAATAACTGAAAGCTTTAATGATAAAGCTTAATGATAATTTGATTTAAATAGTTTACAATGAAAGATAGAATACTTGACACTTATAGATGAATTATGTAGTTTGGAATTTAAAAATGAAAGTACTTAATTCTTAATTCAGCCAGAAGAACAATGACACACTTATTACTGATCCAAGCCTCCTATCTTGTGTAGTATTTTTTATAGACTTTAAACCATTAATGGGAAATTCTTCTAATACATGAATAAAATAAACCCGGATATGGTGCCAAGATCATAGATTGGGGAAAGGACAGTCTCTTCAATAAATGGAGTTGGGAAAATGTTTTTACTGGGCTTCTAACTTCTGCCATGCACTCATTTAATGGTATGTGAGACACAGTTGCAGTGAGAAGAGTTTATTAGCACGTTGCCACACCTGATAGATGATCAGAGGTGAATTGTCTGCCTTCTTGTATCCTTTGTCCTTTTCCAGATGCAGGTAGTACTCCATCCACTTCAAGGACAGCAAGTAGGATGCTTTTTAATTAAACTGAAGTACTATTAGACAGCTCTCTCCTTTCCATTTTGCAAATATGCTTGATAGCCATACAGCCACTTATTCCTTGCTTCATGCTATATGGACTTTCTGATAGTGAAATAACCAGGTCACCAGGAGGTGTGTCAAC
Source organism: Macaca fascicularis (assembly GCF_037993035.2). NCBI lineage: Eukaryota > Metazoa > Chordata > Mammalia > Primates > Cercopithecidae > Macaca > Macaca fascicularis. Next base: position 59,395,190 of record NC_088391.1, on the reverse strand, counting down.
AGGAAACGAGAAGTTATTACTTATCTGTGCTGGATACATATGTGAGAAAATAGAAGTGAGCAGCCTGACCATAGAGTGAAGGTAGTCCATCCAGTGATTTTCGTTTTAGTAGTTTTATCATTTATCATATGGTTGAAGATGTTTTTGCTTTATTGTTAAGGCTTTGCAATTTTGCAATATTTGGATTAATAGTCAAAAGAAAAAAGCACAAATACATGTACTTATTTTAAGATTGTGTATTTAATTTATGTTTCTCAAAGTCATAATAAGTATAAAACTTCACGTAGTATTGGTGAACATTCACCATGCAAACCCAAGGTCATAGTCATACCACTATGTTTGTAAATACACGAACCTGCTTAAGGTGAAGCGACACCTACTTCAAAATAAATTTGTGATTTTAACAAGATTGTGCCATAAACAATGATTTGAAACATAAAGCATATGTTTTCTTTTGGATGCTTCTTCCCGATTAATTTTCCTCATTTTAAATTCCAACTTTTCTTGTGCATACAAATAAATGAAGCAGTAGATTTTATTGAGTTTGCTTTATGACAAGGAAAATCCTACTTATAATTAAAGGCTAGCAACTGCATATAAGCCTCATCAAACTTTTATATAGAAAATCTATTAATCTTATTTCTTCAATCTGTGCCTTCAAAATAACAATTTCAAGAGATTCGTTCATTTGAAAATTGGAACTTCAAATAATCTAGTTTTTATTTTAAGGTCTTATAAAACATTTAACATTAAACAGAAAGTATTTATTTTGTGATGAAAACATGAACACAAATTTTAGTGGAACATAGTAGATACAGTTTTCTAAGTGGTGGCAATAATGTATACTACCACTTCAATGTTAACCTTAATGCTCAGATATTATTATTTTTATCTTTATATAGAGATACATACAATTTTTATTTTAGAATATATAATTTTGAAATTAGTTTTTATGTAGAATAGCATTAAAACAATTATTTGATCATAGAAAAATATTTAAAATTTTTGAAATATCTAATATTTTATCAGTCTCTTTTAAACTTATACGTATTCCATTTCTGGATGATAGCATGTAATTATTTATAAATAAATTGATGAATAAGTTACTTACTTTAAGGTAATTGAATTTCTGAAGAATTTAACCTGTCTTGTGAGATGCTGCACCACATGAACCTAGGTTGTTTGTTTATTCTAAAAACTCTAAAATGTGGACAGAATCACATCTGAAGTCTTCTAGTCTGACAAATGTTTGTAGTAATAGGAAATCAAAATTCAAGCAAGCTTCAAAGCAATGCAACATATTTTGTGCACTGAAAGACTACAAAGTTATCAGTGGTAGTTCAGGATTACTCTGCCCAGCGTTATGACAGGTTCCCTGGCCATGTTAGATTAAGAGCTAGAAAAGGAACCATCACTATGAGGGTCCAATAATGGGTCTGGTGATCCATAGGTTGATCGTGGTTGAAACTTCTGTATTTTGAACTTAGCTCTCTGTACATAAATGTATGAGTGTCAGTGAAGTAAATTCACTAATAAAGTAAAAAGGCATTATTCTCTTGACCAGTTAGGACTGGAAAGAAAGAAAGAAAGAAAGAAAGAAAGAGAGAGAGAGAGAGAGAGAGAGAGAGAGAGAGAGAGAGAGAGAGAGAGAGAAAGAAAAGAAAAGAAAGAAAGAAAGGAAGGCCGGGCGCGGTGGCTCAAGCCTGTAATCCCAGCACTTTGGGAGGCCGAGATGGGCGGATCACGAGGTCAGAGATCGAGACCATCCTGGCTAACACGGTGAAACCCCGTCTCTACTAAGAAATAAAAAAACTAGCCGGGCGAGGTGGCAGCGCCTGTAGTCCCAGCTACTCGGGAGGCTGAGGCCGGAGAATGGCGTGAACCCGGGAGGCGGAGCTTGCAGTGAGCTGAGATCCGGCCACTGCACTCCAGCCTGGGCTACAGAGCGAGACTCCGTCTAGAAAGAAGGAAGGAAAGAAAGAAAGAGAGAAAGAGAGAAAGAGAGAAAGGGAGAAAGGGAGAAAGGGAGAAAGGGAGAAAGGGAGAAAGGGAGAAAGGGAGAAAGGGAGAAAGGGAGAAAGGGAGAAAGGGAGAAAGGGAGAAAGGGAGAAAGAAAGGGAGAAAGAAAGGGAGAAAGAAAGGGAGAAAGAAAGAAAGAAAGAAAGAAAGAAAGAAAGAAAGAAAGAAAGAAAGAAAGAAAGAAAGAAATTAAAAATTCAATTATTAAAATATTACCCAGCAAATTATTACATAAAATAATTTAAAAATCATTACATTGTTTTTCAAATAATTGTTACTTAAGCATTGCAAAAAATTAATGAAATTCTCCTAGGTATATCAATAATAAATAAAAAATTGATTTTTTTCTCTTAAATCTACCACATAGCTTAAAAGCACATATTACTGCCATGATTTAAATTTTATTATACAAACATTTAAACTTTGTTCAAAGTTATAAATACTAGGAATTTAAATTATCTTTTTATTGAGCTATATGATATGCTTTCTTATATTAATTTTTGTACATCTCCATTTTATAACACCATCCCTCTTAATTTTACCAGTAACAAACCCCCAAAGATGGCCCTTCCTGGTCACATTCCTCTCTCTTCTAAATTTATAATCCTGAATTTTACTTTAAACATCATTAATCGGGCACAGTGGCTCATGCCTGCAATCCCAGCACTTTGGGAAGCCGAGGTGGGCAGATCACCTGAGGTCAAGAGTTTGAGATGAGACTGACCAAAATGGTGAAACCCCATCTCTACAAGAAGTACAAAGATTATCTGGAAGTGATGGTGTGTGCCTGTAATCTCAGCTACTCCAGAGGCTGAGTCAGGAGAATCACTTGAACTTGGGAGGCAGAGGTTGCAGTGAACCGAGATTGCACCACTGCACTCCAGCCTGGCAACAGAGTGAGACTTTGTCTCAAAAAAAGGAAAAAGATTATAACCAAATGTAAATAGATCTCCTTGATAAATAAATTCATTGAACTGACATCAGATTTTGTTATTCTGTTAGGTATGAAATTGAGCCATTGTGTTTTTTATTTACAATTGTGTGTTTCTAATTAAAAATGAGTTTGAATATATTTTCGTAAACTATGGGCAACTTATGTTTTCTCTTATTTGAAAGGAATTTTATTTTATTTTATTTTATTTTTCTTTGTCTCAAAGAAGTTTACATAACAAAATTTTACCAATTTAAAGATAGTGTTCTCCACCTTAGGCTTTCTTCTGAAAAATTAAATTCTTAATTTTAATATAGTCATTTATGAATCTATTGTTTTCTGAATTATACTTTCAAACAATTGGATAATTTTCATTGCTATATCTTCAAATATTTTCTCTGCTTTACTGCATTCTTCCTTCTACTTCATTTAATTCAATTACATTAGATTTTTATATCACCTTTTAGGTCCCTAAGGTTTGCTTCATTTATTTTCCTATTTAATTTTATTTTCCATGATGACTATTTTGAATTAATCTTATTGGTCTACTACAAATTACTGACATTTCCTTCACTCTTCTCCAATGTGCTATTAAACTCATACTCTGAATTATTTGTTTCAGTTATTGTGTTTCTCAATTCTAGAAATTTATTTTGGTACTTTTTGATTTTTTAATTGCTCTGCTATGATATCTAATTTGTTCATTCATTATAAGTATATTTTACATTACCTCCCTGTTCATATAATAGCTTCCTTAAATATGTTTCTATTAATTTCAATATCTGAAATTATCATATATTGGTTATCTTTTTCTTAAATATTAGTAACATACTGATGTTTCTCCATATTACAAATAATTTGAGAAAATGCAAGGATTGCCAAGGCTCTTCTATTTCTTACTCACATTTCCAAGATAAGCGGCCACATAGGGCCTCCCAGGAAACAACAGGATGGGCAGGAGACAAAGACAGAAGTTAGAAGAAAATCTAGGCCAAAGTGTTTTGGAAGGGTTTTGCTGGAAATGTAACAGGGCAGAACAGACAGTTTAGGACTGACTAGTTTGAATAATTCCAGTAGACTCTAGTTGCCAGGTACCTGGTCCTGGAAAGAATTAAGAGTAGTGGTAATATTGGCGTGGTATGTGAGAGATAGTTAAGTTGTTTGGAACTATCCAGTCTGAAGTGATTGGTTTGCATGAAAAAGATGTGCTCACTAGCTCTTTACTCTTTCTTAAGACTTGACTAGCCCTAGGAGGGGCAGTCTCTTCTCCAGCTAGAAAGGGTTCTTAACATGTCAAAACATCATAATTTATAGAAAATAAAATATACATATGCAATGCAACATGAAAGTTGACCAGTTTTTGCCCTGAACATTCTCAGTAATTGGTTTGAGTTTCTAATGCAAATTCATCATTCTGCAGATCAGCAAAGTTTACTTCAAAAACACGATGATTTCCAGGTGTCAGATGCAGTTTTGGCTCCTTGAGTCCTTGTGACTAGTGTTTTATCCAATATTTCCTATAATTGCCATAATTGGTGCTTTCATATCATACCAATCTTTCTTAGAACATGCATGAACTGCTTTTCTCTTGGTGGTATTTTTGCCACCTTTCTTAAGGTGCTTGTTCTTGCCAACACAGATAATACTTTTTAAGATTGCTAATCATACATTGTGTTATTCTGAATGAAATATCAGAAAAAAAAACTTTATGTTATGCTCAATTCAAATAATACCAGTACTTTCTATTCTGTGACAATTTTAAGAAAACTATGTTGAGAAATAGGTCCCATGTTCCTTTTTGACGGGTGTTCCTTTCATACAATGCATGATGTCTTTTGTGGGTAAATGTTTTAAGCTCTGTATGCATTCATGAATGCCCTTAAAATTTCTTATATTCCTCAGGTTTCTGATTTTATTTTCTCCCTTCATCTCAATTTTGAGGATTTATAAATAATATTGTTCTCATTTTTATGTTATTTTAATTGGTTGTCTATTTGTATTGTTTATTACATATGTCTGACTATTGTCATGTTCATCACCTTTTTGGGTTCTCTAATTTTACTTTGGTCTTAATTCAGTTCTTTTTGCTGATAATTAGAATGCTTTTAGCAGAAAATGAAAAATACATGTCTCAAAATTGCTTAGACACTAAGAAAACTGTACAATCTCTATTGACAATTATTGAGAATTAGTGACCTTCAGGTTGATTCACTACCTCAATAATTTCATCAAAGCATCGTTCTTTTCATCCTCCATTATTAGTGTTCAGTTCATGCTCAAATGCTATGAAGAAAGCAAGCACAGTTTCAACCACTGCAAATAGAATCAATAGCGTTCTGACATAGAAAATAAGTCATCCTTTCCTGTGACTTTCTTAGCATTTTATTGGCCAGAAATGTCACATATTCGTTCAGCAACAAATTAGTGGCAAAAGAAACAGAAATACCTCATAGTAATTCCAATACTAAGGTTGTTAATGAAGTCAGTTTTTCTGGAATGTACAGTTAAGGAGGAGAGAGATAGCTGAGGCATCTGTTATTATGGTAAATTATTTGATGAGGTGGTAAAGAGGATGTTCTGTCTGCAATCAATGATATAAAACATATTTCATTTTTATATAATTATTTTACTATTCTCTTTCTCAGTTTTTTCTGTTAAATGACAAATACTTCATCATTACCATCAATATTAAAATGTATTATTATTAGACTTGGTGTGGTGGCTGACAATTATAATTTCTGCACTTTGGGAGGCAGAGGTGGGAGGACAGCTTGAGACCAGAAGTTTGAGATCAGCCTGGTTAAAAATGCAAGACACCGTCTCTACAAAACGTTAAAAACTTAGCTGGCCACAGTGCTTTCTCCTGTAGTACCAGTTACTCAGGAGTCTGAAGAAGGAGGATTGCTTGAGCCCAGGAGTTTGAGGCTGCAGAGAGTTATGATCCAGCCTGTGTGACAGAATGAGACACCGCCTCAAAAAAAAGAGCATTATTATTAAACAAACAAATATTTTTGTTGTTTGTTTCCAATGAGTACAGCTGTTTATGAAGTATATAGGTTTCATTTTATAATAATTTTTCATTAATCTACAATACAAATTATGACTATAATTTGTACAAAAGTATTTTAAATATAATTTATATGTATGAATTATACAACTTATATGTATACATACAACAGATATGTATATATAGTAAATATATGTGTGTGTATTTTTATAACTACCTATTTTGCACAAATTCCTAGACTTTGCATTACTTGTGTTTTGCAATAACTGTTTTAACTGTTTAATGTTTTATAAATTCGGCTTATTTAAATTCTAGTTTTTGGAATTATTGCAATTCCCATGACCTAATACAACACATGGTTTGTGTTAAGAATGTCCCTGGAAAGATCGAGCTGAAGGATTCGTTTCTCTTTTCTGAAAGACAATGACATATTATGCAAATACAAAATATTGGTGATTAAAACAGGAATGCCCACTTTCTGTCCTATTTTGTCCAGGTTCTATGCTCTCTTCTAACCTAGTATAGATAAGTATGAATTATTATATTTAAAATAAATAAAATGGTGTTATAGTTTAAATGTGTCTGCCAAACTTCAAGTGTTGGAAACTTAATTCCCAATGTGGCAGTATGGAAAAGTGGGAACTTCAAAAGATGATTGGATCATGTGGCATCTGCCCTCATGAATGATTTAATTTATTCTTGGATTAATGGATTAATGGGTTATTATGGGAGTAGAACTTGGAGCTTTGTAACAAGAGGCAGAGAAACCTGGGCTAGCATATTCAGATTCCTTGCCGTGTGATACTCTTTGCCAACTTTGGAACTCTGTTCAGAGTCCCCAACAAGAAGAAGGCCTCTACAAGAAGTGCCCCTTGACCCTGGACTTCCTATCCTCCATAACTGTAAGAAATAAATTCATTTTCTTTATAAATTTCCCTATCTCAAGTATTCTGTTATAGACAGCAGAAAATGGATAAATACGAATGGATTACCTGCAGACAGGAACTCAGTCCCTCTTAGCTTTGTAATGCTATGGATCCCCGAGGAGAACAGTTTATTTGAATCACCCAGGATCTTCTCCTATCTTCAGGATGCCCAGCATACTTAACAAGACATCCTTTAAAATTCTGACCTTTTTTTTTTTTTTACTCCAGTTCGAATCACAGGAAATTCTGGATGTTCTATTGTGATACTCTGAAGACTGATACAACTAGAGAAAAACTTGAAAATGATGAGTTTTCTCATAACTGACCTCTACTGTTCTCCATGTTTTCACGTCATACTACTATTTTAATATAGGTTGCTCTACCATCATATTTAGGGAGCATTTGCTACATGCCTGTTGCATATCCTGGCCTCACCTGGAATCAGGGTGCCAACTCTATGTATTCTCAAGTTTATTGCCTTTAGGAGAGTTCATTAGTGGTCTTAGTAGTCTCTGACTCTCATACTCAGATGAAATATTAACAGGAAATAGTATGCAAATGTTCATGTTCGTCTCTTACCCTTACTCTATTTCTCTAACTTTTTTTTTTTTTTTTTTTTTTTTGAGAGAGAGTCTTGCTCTATCCCTCAGGCTAAAGTGCAGTGGCATGATCTTGGCTCACTACAGTCTCTGCCTCCAGGGTTCAAGCGATTCTCTTGCCTCAGTCTCCTAAGTAACTGGGATTACAGGCACCTGCCACCATGTTGGCCAGGGTGGTCTCGAACTTCTGACCTCAGGTGATCCACCCACCTTGGCCTTCCAAAGTGCTAAGATCATAGGCATGAGCCCCTGCACCTAGCCTATTTCTCTAACCTTTGAGAATATTATTTACTAACAGTACTAGGCATAATATCTTATTCTGCATATTAACATGCACATTGAATCATTTCTGTTTCAAACACAGATGGTTACTTTTGATCTTAGAATCTAAAATATGCACCATTTTGCTTGCTGGACTTTGTGACAACAAAGATCTTGGAAAAACTACAATCCCACATGCCACACTTACAACTGACTTACTCTAGGGAAGAGTTAAAGAAGATAATAAAGAGGGAGCAAAAAAAGTCACGTAATTATTCCATAATATTCTCTTTTGTTTTAATCCAAATTTTAAAAGCAGGAGCCAATATTTAAGATTTTAAAGTACATGAAATCATCTGAATTGTTGCCTGCACAACAGTCCTACTGCCCCGCAAAATGATACCATCCAAACTACTCAGGAGGAGCCACAGATTTTGAAAGGAAATGAGCATTCACATACACAGTACGTTTATATCTGTGTCCTGTCCCCTGACCGGAATCCTATAGCTCGATTTTGAGATGGTGGTAGAATCCTGCCAATGTTTTACTCTCAGATAGGAAAATCAGAGAAATCTGGTAAATGGCAGTTTTGGAGAAGAGTCAAATTTATTAGGATTTCAGGGACGAAAAGACTAAAGACAAAACCCAAGCTCTGAATATAAGGGATACAGTAATTGATAGTGGCAGGAGGCAGCCCAGTCAAATGCCCAGGAAGATAGGGACAGGTCCCTGGTGAAACCCCACCTCCAAGCTGAAGACAGTTTTAAGCTTAAAAGCCAAGCTACAGGTTAAATCCTGGGACCAGAATGAGAACTTGTCTTCCTGTTTCACACATTTTCCTCTGATCGATCTCCACTCTTCACATATTTTTATGTATATCTACACTTTCCTAATTGGTTTTCTACACTGTTGTGCCCACCTTTGAGTGGTATCTTTATTTTAATCTTTTTTGCATGCTCACAAACAAATAAGCACACACTTCCCATTCTGAGCCCATACGAGGCCCTGGACCCAGCCACACAGGAGACTTTCCCACCTTTGGGTAGGGGAACCCCTTGCCCACACCCCCTTTCCACTGAGTGTTTTCCTTTTGCTTAATAAATTCTACTCCACTGACTCTCCAGTTTCTGTGTGCCTAATTCTTCCTGGTCATGAGACAAGAACTTGGACCTAGCTGAGTTAAGGAGCAGGAAGACTGTCACATAATTACAATGCCTATGGGACATTCAGATTGTAATGAAATCAAGACCAGAACCTAAACATGCGAGAACCAGATTTCAAAGAAAGTTTAAAAAGTAGCATTAGAAAAGTCTTTTACACTGTAATGTCCAGATAGAGTCTATAAGACTTAACATGGTGGTATCCGGTGAATATGCTCAAAAACATTTAAACTCTGAACCAATTGAATCCTTTGGCTCTATTGAGGTGGCATCTTCACCTTGCTAGAGGGTAGGAAGATCACTTTCATGCCTGAAGAATGTGCCCAATTTAAACTGAGCCCAGGTCTTAAAACTAAAATATAACAGCCTCAAGACACCACCTCCCCTCACGGCCAAAAATGAAGTCAATAATGAGCATTGAGTCTTAGCATGACCTGACTTGGGAAAAGTGGGTTCTAAAATCTACCTTAGAATATTCTAAAAAGTTATTTTTGCCCCCAAACTATGTCAACATTTCTTTCTAAGCCCCTAAATAAAGCACTGGTTAAAATTTTTATCCTGAAGAACTTTAACATCTTAAGAGACTGATTATGATATTAAATAGGAAAATGCACAGAGCTCAGTCTTAAAGCTTCATCCTTGAGTGAATCATATTATCTGATCCCAGGCCTTACCTTGTAGAGACGAGCCAATAAATGTCAAATCAGCATTATTCCGAAGTCAACCATTTCATTCTACATATTCAGTTTGTTATCCATTGTTTTTTTGGCTTCAATTCAATAAAAACTTCATGAGAGCTATTTTATATATTTTTGTCTTAAAAACTCAAAAATTCAATAACCACTCATTAAATATTTGATTTATTAAATCTCTTTTCAAGTATTTCATTGGCTTCTTTGAATAGCCATGTTCTAAAATTGAGTGCAATAACTTTTCCTTCATGCCCACATATATATTTGCTGCTGCTTGTGTTCTTTGGTTCAGTAAAGAGTAGCAGTTCCTCCAAGTTGATAATACTCAAAAGTAACAATTTCAAAATCTCCTTGTTTCTAAATTTGGATGATGAACAGTGAATAATGTTACCCTCCCAATTTAAAACCCTTCAAATACAGTCCAAAATTATTATATATGCTTTTTGTAGTATGTCCTTGCCTATCTTATATAAACTCATTTTCTGACTATTGCCTTTTTCTCTGTATGATTCACCATTTTAAAATCTCTTTGCGGTCTTTGAAATCAATAGTTTCATCCTTTCCCAATGTTCCTGTATGTTATGTCCTGTCTCTAGAAAGCATCTGCCTTCTACTTATGCCAAATCTTTCTTCATTAAATCGCGGCTTATTCTTCTGGTTTAAGATTAAAAAGTCATTTCATCATTGCACAATTGAAAGTGTGTGAATAATTATATGTAAACTTTTGTTTTTATGTCTGTTTTCTACAGTTTAATAAGAAATGGAAAGTTTCTGTCTTTTTAAAATCTGTTCTCAGCATTAAGTACAGTATGTAGGAAATGTTCAACAGTCTTTTATATTCTTGTTACTAATTAAGAGAAAAAGTGAGTTGGAAGTTCTAAATTATTCACCTTTGACAACTGTATTTATTAAATTAAATTCATTGTTCTTTATAGTCACCTCATTTTTTACATTAATTTAAGATTACTTAGATGTATCAGTCTTAGTTTTCTAGAAAAATATACTTACAAAGTTATCTCTGTTCTTTAACCTAAAACACATGATGTAAAATATCTTGCAAATTAAGTACGCAATATCTTGATGTGGGTAGGAGGAACTGAGAAAACAATAAACTATACTTCTGCAATGCTTATAAACCTTTGAAAAAATATAAAACTATGTGAGAAAAATGTGTACTAGCTGAGAAAAGAAAACATGAACGTTTGTATATGTCTTCAGAGAAAAACGGTTCACTATGTTTTGGGCAGTAAGGTAACTATATGAAAGAATAAGGCTATAAACAAAATTCATGCTTAGATATTTGCTCCTGAGGACTCTGAAGGAGAACATAGAATTGTGGGGTATTTTTGTAAACATTTAAACACAATATAAACTTACTTAAAATTTTAATCATTAAAGTTAATCCCATTTAGTTATAATGTGACAAGCTAAAGATATTAACGAATACTGATTATAGTCCTTTACTTGGAAAGATATGCCATCTTTGCTTACTAATATGTGACTGAAACATCAAAGTAATCACACTTAAAGAGACAAATAGCTTTTGTAGTAAGATATTAATTATTGCCATAGTTCAGACAATTTTAAAACTGGTTTAACATGAATAATGCTGATTCATGTATATTTTACAGTATTCGGAGTAATACAAAGCAAGTCTTTCCAGACCACTGTAAATCTACAGTGAAAGGTTTTAAGATCTGATGTGGAAAAATTGAAAAGAATATTTATGGTGGACTGTCATAATTTCATAACTCAGAAAAGAAATATGATAGCTTTAATAGTCATCTTTTTATTTTACTAAATCACATTATGTCTTAATCAATTATGATTTTAGACCTTATCACACTCTGACACGTATTGTGATTAAATGTATATGTGTTCTCACTGAGAAAATTGTTAGCAACTTGAGGAATTGAATTGTATCATACTCATTTTTCATGACACAGAATAGTTTTTGTATTGAAGGGATCCAGTACATTTTGAGTATTTAAATATGGCCAAAACTGTGTAGAACTAATAACATTTCAAGATGTAATTAAGTGTTATAAAATTTCTGAGTTTAAACTAATGCCATAACAATAGCAGTGCCTCATTTTCTCTGAATTCATCAAAAATAAGAGGAATATGAACAGTAATTTCATCTTCAAGGAAAGTAGGCCATGCTCTTATTCTGAACATTAGAATATAACGAAAAATGCCAAGTTCAATGAAGAAAAATGCACTTTGTAATAAGAGGTGATGAAGGGTTGACACCTATGTTTTAGAAATAATAAAATGTTGGGCGGGAGGGGGGTGGGGGTAGTAAGTTCTCCAAAGTAGGTGACACACCCTAAAAACAAAAAGTGAACAAAAACAACAGATCTATCTGTAGACGAGGAATAAGAGTTATCCAAGTGTATGAGAAGCTATTTTGCTGATATTTTTCATCAGCAGATAGTAGAGGCAAAATCAAAACACACACACACACATGCATACACGCGCGCACACACACACCCATCAACACACTTTTTGTTTATGGAGATCACCTGCCTATTCATGAGCATTCTGCTGGCTCCTCTCAGAATATATTAGTTTACAAATAACTCAGGAAAAAAGATCCTCTTTGGAATATGAATAATACAAAAGTAGGACAGTTTAAAAGAAGGTGTAAAATAAAGAAGAAAATTAACAAGAAGTTAATAAACAGTATAATTTTTTAAATGACCATACATTTGGTGAAAATATGACCAAAGGATTTCTCTGAAATCAAAAGCCTAGTAAATAAATATTGCATTTTAATTTTGATTTTACTTACAATATATAAGAAAGAAAGTAAATTACAGAACTAGGTAAAACATCAACTGGCATCTATAAGGAAAGCAGGGAATAAGAAAAAGTAACTTATTAGAAGTCACAGAAAAAAGGGAGTAGGAAGGGTAGGAACATCTGAAAATGCAATCATAGATTCATGTGAAAGAATCTTGGGGAATGTGGACAAAAAAATGAATGAAAAACAATGAAGAATTATAAATGATTGAAAAGAAAATTATAGAACAAAGACAAATTGGAAAATCGAGATTCAATACATATATAACTAAAGGTATTTTGAGAAGGAGACAGAACAGGAAGCAAGGTAAATACGTAAAACTTAATTTCTAAAATTTTAGTAAAATGATCTAAAGGAAACATAATTGTCTTGCCCTTGATACGGCCATACACATATAGCTGGAAAAACCTCTGGATGTTGTCTGACCTATGTAAGTACTAGAGACCATATGCTGGAGATTCCAGATATTTCATAAATTTCTTTTTCTTTAAAAATTATTTTATTAATAAATATGACTTCAACCTCTTCAGGTAAGTACAACCTTGTATAAATATATAATTGATTGTGAAGCTATTGAAGCATATCCTAAGTTAATTGTCAAATAGTTTAAAATGCAATTAAACATCTTTAAAGAATTCAAGAAATATGTTAATGGAAACAAATTAAACGATGATGATATAGAAATACATATAATATATATATGAACATATACACATGCATTTTTATTTTTAAAAGTGGGTGAGTAGACAAGGAATAACAGAAGACACTGAATTTTTTTGTAATCAATAGAATTTATTTTTTTGAGCAATTTTATGTTTAGAAGACAATGAGCAAAAGTATGTTCCTTTACACCATTTACCTCTTCCCTCGGTTTCCTCTATTATTAGATCTTACTGAAGTGTGGTGAATTTGCTACAATTGATGAGCCAATATTGACACATTATTGTTAACTAAAGTCCATGGTTCATTGTTTTGTACATTTTATGGGGTTTGACAAACTCTAAGGACATGTATCCACCATTACAAATTATACAAAGTAGTTCATTGCCCTAAAAATTCCCCGTGCTTCACTTATCAGCACTTCCTCATTCTCTCTCATACCCTCACTCCAACCCTGGGCAGCCACTGATGTTTTTACCATCTCCACTTAGCAGTATGCATTTAAGGTTCCTCCACGTCTTTTTTGTGGTTTATTTTATTTTTATCTAATTACTGTATAATAACCTATACTATGGATGTATCTAAGTTAATGTGCCCATTCAGTTAGTGAAGGACATTTTGATTACTTCCGAGTTTTGGCATTATGAATAAATCTACTATACGGATTCATGTTCATTTTTTGCATGGATGTAAGTTTCCCACTCATTTGAATAAATGCCAGGGAAAGTTATTGCTGGATATCGTAAGAATATATTTAGTGTTGTAACTGACAACCTCTATTCTTAAGTGGCTATACTGTTTTCATTGCCACCAGCAGTAACTAAGAGCTGCTTACTTATTCCTATTGGTGTGTTAGTGTATATTTTCCATAAGTGAAAATTCAGACATGAGTGGAGATTCAAATATATTAAATGTAAAAGAAGAAAGAATTCAGAAAGAACTTTTGTATTTTGTGTGTGTGTGAGAGAGAGAGGCAGTGAAACATAATGCATAGCAAAAACAAGGATGAAGTACATTATAAGAATTTACAGATATGAGTAAAATCATTAGAATAACTAAATGCAGACTATAAAATAAAAAAAGCCTACAGATATAAATAGCAAAAATTAAAGAATAAAAAGATGATGAAGAGATAGAGAAAGAAGAGTAAGAGTAATAGGAAGAAAAGCATTTACAATTGAAACTACATTTCCACCATCATTAGCTATATTCAACTGTATTCAACTTTGGAGTAATATAACTCCCAAATTTTTAAATTCAAAATAACAAAATGTTGTTTTCACTCACACCCTGTATGCATCATGAGCTAGCTTTTACTTAACCCTACATAGTTTTGCATTTGGAACTTGTACTGGTTGATCATTTGAGCCATTTAAACAAAAATATTTAAAATAGATTAGAAAAGAAATACAATACAATAAAATTAAGTGAACCAGGAAGAAAGTGGTGTCAAGTGTATATATATTTTTAAGTGCTGAATTAAGTTAAAAGAAAACCTGTAGATGTATAAATAATTTTATAGTTGATATTTGAATAATTATTTATAAACAAAACAAATTAAGCAATTGGTTATATTAATAATTTTTTTAGTGATCTGGGGCTACAATAACAAATTACCATAAACTAGGTGGCTTAGAAAACAAACATTTATTACTCACAATTTTGGAGGCTGGGAAGTCCAAGATGAGGGTGCTGGGGAATTGGTTCCTGGTGAGTGCTCTCTTTCTGATTCGTAGAAAGCCATCTCCTAAATTGTATAAACTTTCCTTTTTATATGTTATTAAACTTTTGTTCATCTCAGTGTAAATTATTTGTTTTTATTTTCTCGTGCATTTTATCTAAAAATTTATTTTACTGGTTAACCACCTCCGTGGTAAACAGAGAGACACCGAGGAAGAAATGCAGTATCTGGGATCTCTAAAAGGGCACTAATAAAAGACTCTATCTCCAAATACCATTATATTGGGGATCAGAGATTCAACATATGAATTGTAGGGGAACACAAACATTACTGAGTCCACAGCAATAAATCCAAAGATTGAAAAGTGTTCCTATCAAGATGTTTAGTGGAAACTAAGAAAAAAATTGCTTAGTTATTTTTTTAAAAATGATTGAAATAAAAGGAACAGAGCAGGAGAAGAAAATTAAAGTACACAAAACACTAAATACAAAACCGAGGAAAAAATAGAGAAAAAAAATCTATTTCCAAATAGATAGTTTTGAATCATAAAATGTAAAAATGTTTTTTACAGGTTTTTTAAAATTATACTTTAAGTTCTGGGACACTTGTAGAACATGCAGGATTGTTACATGGTTGTACATGTGCTATGGTGGTTTACTGCACCCATCAACCTGTCATCTACATTAGGTATTTATCCTAATGCTATCCCTCCCCTAGTCCCCCAACGCTCAACAGGCCCCAGTGTGTAATGTTGCCCACCCTGTGTCCATGTGTTCTCATTGTTCATCTCCCACTTATGAGTGAGCACATGTGGTGTTTGGTTTTCTGTTCTTGTGTTAGTATGCTGAGAATGATGGTTTACAGCTTCATTGATGTGTCTGCAAAGTACATGAACTCATTCTTTTTTATGGCTGCATAGTATTCTATGGTGTACATGTGCCACATTTTCTTCATCCAGTCTATCACTGATGGATATTTGGGTTGGTTCCAAGTCTTTGCTATCATGTATAGTGCTGCGATAAATATACTTGTGCATGTGTCTTTATAGTAGAATGATTTATAATCCTTTGACTATATACCCAGTAATGGGATTGCTGGGTCAGATGGTATTTCTAGTTCTAGATCTTTGAGGAATCACCACACTCTCTTCCAAAATGGTTGAACTAATTTACACTCCCACCAACAGGATGAAAGCATTCCTATTTCTCCACATCCTCTCCAGAATGTGTTGTTTCCTGACTTTTTAATGATCACCATTCTAACTGGCATGAAATGGTATCTCATTGTGGTTTTGATTTGCATTTCTCTAGTGACCAGTGAAGATGAGTTTTTTTCATATGTTTTCTGGCAGCATAAATGTCTTCTTTTGAGAAGTGTCTCTTCATATCCTTTGCCCACTATTTGATGGGGTTGTTTGTTTTTTTCTTGTAAATTTGTTTAAGTTCCTTGTAGATTCTGGATATTAGCCCTTTGTCAGATGTATAGATTGTAAAACGTTTCTTCCATTCTGTAGGTTGCCTGTTAACTTTAATAGTAGTTTTTTTTTTTGTTTGTTTGTTTTTGTTTTTTTTTTTTTTTTTTTTTTTGCTGTGCAGAAGCTCTTTAGTTTAATAAGATCCCATTTGTCAATTTTGGCTTTTGTTGCAATTGCTTTTGGTGTTTTACTCATGAAGTCTTTGCTCATGACTATATCCTGAATGGTATTGCCTAGGTTTTCTTCTAGGGTTTTCCTGGTTTTAGGTATTACATTTAAGTCTATAATCCATCTTGAGTTTTTGTATAAGGTGTAAGGAAGGAGACCAGTTTCAGTTTTCTGCATATGGCTAGCTATTTTTCCCAACACGATTTATTAAATAATAAATCCTTTCCCCAATTGCTTGTTTTTGTTAAGTTTGTCAAAGACCAGATGGTTGTAAATGTGTGGTGTTATTTCTGAGGCCTCTGTTCTGTTCCCTTGGTCTGTATATCTGTTTTGGTACCAGTATCATGCTGTTTTGGTTACTGTAGCCTTGTAATATTGTTTGATGTCAGGTAGCATGATGCCTTGAGCTTTTTTTTTTTTTTTTTCCTTAGGATTGTCTTGGCTATACAGGCTCTTTTTTTGTTCCATGTGAAATTTTAAGTATTTTTTTCTAATTCTGTGAAGAAAGTCAGTTGTAGCTTGATGGGTAGAGCACTGAATCTATAAATTACTTTGGGCAGTATGGCCATTTTCACAATATTGATTCTTTCTATCCATGAGCATGGAATGTTTTTCCATTTGTATGTGTCCTCTCTTATTTCCTTGAGCAGTAGTTTGTAGTTCTCCTTGAAGAGATTCTTCACATCCCTTGTAAGTTGGATTCCTAGGTATTTTATTCTCTTTGTAGCAATTGTGAACGCAAGTTCACTCATGATTTGGCTCTCTGTCTATTATTGTTGTATAGGAATGCTTGCGATTTTTGCACATTGATTTCGTATCCTGAGACTTTACTGAAGTTGCTTATCAGCTTAAAGAGATTTTGGGCTGAGATCATGAGGTTTTCTAAATATACAATCATGTCATCTGCAAACAGAAACAATTTGACTTCCTCTCTTCCTATTTGAATACCTTTATTTCTTTATCTTGCCTGATTGCCCTGGCCAGAACTTCCAATACTATATTGAATAGGAGTGGTGAGAGGGAGCATCTTTTCCTTGTGCTGATTTTCAAAAGGAATGCTTCCAGCTTTTGCCCATTCAATATAATATTGACTGTGGGTTTGTCATAAGTAGGTCTTATTATTTTGAGACAAGTTCCATAAATACCTAGTTTATTGAGGGTTTTTAGCATAAAGGGGTGTTGAATTATATCGAAGGCCTTTTGTGCATCTATTGAGGTAAACATGTGGTTTTTGTCATTGGTTCTGTTGATGTGATGGATTACATTGATTGATTTGTATATGCTAAAACAGCCTTGCATCCCAGGGCAGAAGCCAACTTGATTGTGGTGGATACGCTTTTTGATGTGCTGCTGGATTTGGTTTGCCAGTATTTTATTGAGGATTTTTGCATCGATGTTCATCAGGGATATTGGCTTGAAATTTTCTTTTCTTTTCTTTTTTTTTTTTTTGTGACTCTGCCAGGTTTTGGTATCAGGATGATGCTGGCCTCATGAAATGAATTAGGGAGGATACCCTCTTTTTCTATTGATTGGAATAGTTTCAGAAGGAATGGCACCAGCTCCTCCTTGTACCTCTGGTAGAATTCAGCTGTGAATCCATCTGGTCCTGG
The DNA here is from genome assembly GCF_037993035.2 of Macaca fascicularis. Taxonomy (NCBI): domain Eukaryota; kingdom Metazoa; phylum Chordata; class Mammalia; order Primates; family Cercopithecidae; genus Macaca; species Macaca fascicularis. The sequence goes on along the minus strand of NC_088391.1, from coordinate 59,377,196 downwards.
ACTTTTTTTGGTTTTAAGGCTATTAATTGCTGCCTCAGTTTCAGAACTCATAATTGATCTATTCAGGGATATGACTTCTTCCTGGTTTGGTCTTGGGGGGCAGGGTGTATGTGTCCAGGAATTTATCCATTTCTTCTAGATTGTCTAATTTATATGCATAGAGGTGTTTATAGTATTCTCTGATAGTAGTTTGTATTTCTGTGGAATCAGTGGTGATCTCTCTTTTACCATTTTTTATTGTATTTATTTGATTCCTCTCTCTTTTCTTCTTTAATAGTCTGGCTAGTGGTCTATCTATTTTGCTAATCTTTTCAGAAAACCAGCTCCTGGATTCATTGATTTTTTGAAGGGTTTTTCGTGTTTCTATCTCCTTTAATTCTGCTCTGATCTTAGTTATTACTTGTCTTTTGCTAGCTTTTGAATTTGTTTGCTCTTGCTTTTCTAGTTCTTTAATTGTGATGCTGTGGTGTTGATTTTAGATCTTTCCCACTTTCTTCTGTGGGCATTTAGTGCCATAAATTTCCCCCTAAACACTTGTTTAGCTGTGTGCTAAAGATCCTGGTACATTGTGTCTTTGTTCTCATTGGTTTCAAATAACTTATTCATTTCTGCTTTAATTTTGTTATTTACCCAGTTGTCAATCAGGAGCAGGTTGTTCAGTTTCCATGTAGTTGTGTGGTTTTTAGTGAGTTTCTTAATCCTGAGTTCTAATTTGATTGCACTATGGTCTGAGTGCAATCTGAGAGACTGTTTGTTATGATTTCCATTCTTTTATATTTGCTGAGTAGTGTTTTACTTCCAATTATGTGGTCAATTTTAGAATAAGTGTAATGTGGTGCTGAGAAGAATGTATATTCTGTTGATTTGGGGTGGAGAGTTACTTAGATGTCTGCTAGATCCACTTGGTCCAGAGCTGAGATCAAGTCCTAAATATCCTTGTTAATTTTCTGTCTCATTGATCTGTGTAATACTGACAGTGGGGTGTTAAAGTCTGCCATCATTATTGTGTGTGAGTCTAAGCTTCTTTGTAGGTCTCTAAGAACTTGCTTTATGAATCTTGCTGTATGCTTTGCTCCTGTATTGGGTGCATATATATTTAGGATAGTTAGCTCTTCTTGTTTCCTTGATCCCTTTACCATTATATAATGCCCTTCTTTGTCCTTTTTGATCTTTGTTGGTTTAAAGTCTACTTTAGCAGAGACTAGGAATGCAATCCCTGCTTTTTTTTTTTATTTTTATTTTTTTGCTTTCCATTTGCTTGATAAATATTCCTCCATCCCTTTCTTTTGATCCTATGTGTGTCTTTGCACATGAGATAGGTCTCCTGAATACAGCACACCAATGGATCTTGACTGTTTATCCAATTTGCCAGTCTCTATCTTTTAATTGGGGCACTTAGCCCATTTACTTTTAAGGTTAATATTGTTATGTGTGCATTTGATCCTGTTATTATGATGCTAACTGATTATTTTGCCCATTAGTTGATGCAGTTTTTTCATAGTGTCAATGGATTTTACAATTTGGTGTGTTTTTGCAGAAACTAGTACTGGTTTTTCATTTACATATTTAGTGCTTCCTTCAAGAGCTCTTGTGAGGCAGGCCTGGTGGTGACAAAATCTCTCAGCACTTGCTTGTCTGTAAAAGATTCTATTTATACTTCACTTATAAAGCTTAGTTTGCTGGATATGAAATTATGACTTGAAAATTTTTGTTTGTTTTTTGTTTGTTCTTTTGAGATGGAGTCTCACTCTGTCATTGGGCTGGAGTGCAGTGGCATGATCTTCACTCAGTGCAACCTCTGCCTCCTGGGTTCAAGTGATTCTCCTGCCTCAGCCTCCTAAGTAGCTGGGACTACAGGTGTGTGCCACCACACACAGATAATTGTTGTATTTTTTGTAGAGACAGGATTTCACCATGTTGGCCAGGATAGTCTCGATCTCTTGACCTTGAGATCCACCCGCCTTGGCCTCCCAAAGTGCTGGGATTACAAGGCATGAGCCACTGCCCCCGGCCAAAAATTCTTTTCTTTAATAATGTTGAATATTGGCCCTCACTCTCTTCTTGCTGAAGTGTGAATTTGCTACAATTCAAACTTCCTGGCAGCTTTGTTTACACTGTAAGAGGAAAACCACCTTCTCAAGTCTCAGTAATGGCAGACGCCCCTCCCCCCACTAAGCTGGAGCGTCCCAGGTCGACTTCAGACTGTTGTGCTGGCAGCCAGAATTTCAAGCCAGTGGATCTTAGCTTGCTGGACTCCGTGGGGGTGGGATCTGCTGAGCTAGACCACTTGGTTCCCTAGGTTCAGCCCCCTTTCCAAGGGAGTGAAAGGTTCTGTCTCGCTAGAGTTCCAGGCGTCACTGGGGTATGAAAAACATCTGCTGCAGCTAGCTTAGTGTCTTCCCAAATGGTTGCCCAGTTTTGTGCTTGAAACCCAGGTCCCTGGCGGTGTAGGCAACCGAGGGAATCTCCTGGTCTGTGGGTTGTGAAGACCGTGGGAAAAAAACATAGTATCTGGGCCAGAATGCACCATTCCTCATGGCACAGTCTATTGGCTAGGGGAGGGAGTTCCCTGACCCCTTGTGCTTCCTGGGTGAGGTGATGAACCACCCTGCTTCGACTCGCCCTCTGTGGGCTGCACCCATTGTCTAACCAGTCCCAGTGAGATGAGCTGGGTACCTCAGTTGAAAAATGCAGAAACCACCCACCTTCTGTGTTGATCTTGCTGGGAGCTGCAGACCAGGCTATTCCTATTTGGCCATCTTGCCAGCCATCTTCTGGTTTTTACATTTCATTAAACTATTGTTTATTTCTTAGTATAAATTCTGTTATTATTTTCTTGTGCATTTTGTCCTAAAATTTTTTTTATTTTTAAATTAAATTATTCTTGTTTTTTAGTGAAACAATATACTAGTTTATTTCTTTGCTTCCTTCTGTGTAACTTTATTTTTAATAATTTTTGTATATGATATTCTGTTGGATCTTGGATACTCATCTTGCAGTTCCTTTTTTGTGTGTTTAGACAGTTTTTCTATTTATTAAACCACTAACTAAGAAATACATAACCCTTCAATTGTTTAGATTTTTAGTTTCTCTATAATATTAATGTATTTATTGCTACAGGTCTTGGAAATCTTTTGTTAAATACATTTCTGTACATTTTACTTTTGCTCCTTAGTTAAAGCAGTGATTATTTATGCATATATTTGTTGTAAGAGTTTTATGTTACTATACTGCAGACATTTCATTACATCTCTACATAAACATATTTTCTTTGAAAAATATAGTTTCATTTATTTCATTCCAATCTTCATAATTTTTTTCCTTGTCTTATCACAGTTGGTAGGTTTTCCAATAAGTAATTGAGCGGAATTTTGAAATAAGATCTTTCTGTTTGCAGTCTTTGTGAAAAAGTCCTTAATTCCTAAACTTGAGTATCATAATAGCAGTAACTCTTTCAAACAAGCTCTTTTAAGAAGTTCTCTTTCTTATGAACAGGTGCTATGTTTTGTCTAGTAATTTTCTTTTGCATCAGTAGAGATGATCGTATGTTTTGTTTTCATGCTTAAATGTCAGGAATTATTTTTATTGTTTTAAAAATGGTAAACAGAACTTGCAGTTCTCAGGTAAAGCCCTCTCATGATGTATGATTTATTTTTACATAGGCAAATCCAGTTTCTAGTATTTTTAATAAATTATTGTGTCATGGTTTATGAGGTATATTCTTCCATAAGTCTCTTGTCTTGGAATTACTTTGCCAGTTGTTGAAATCACATTTATGCTTGTCTCATAATGTGACTGTGAAGTTCTTTCTTCTCTTAAACTTTACATACCATTAGTCTTCTTTCTTCCTTAAAAGTTTGAAAAGTTCACTGGCAAAGATTGAAGTGTTTGTTTTGTTTGTTTGTTTTACTATTTAATAGTTTTAATAGATGTGGGGTGTGTAGGTGTTTTATTTCTATTTTGTCACAATCAGGTCATTGTTAGGTCAGTATGGATATTAGTGTTGTTTGCATGTTTTATATGCATGTTCACTATTTTATCTAATTGTTCCAGCAAATACATAGAGATTAAGATTGTGGCTCTACTTCTTACATTCACTTCTGTCAACAATTTTTTCTGACTTTTTAAGCTATATTATCAGGGATATCGATCTGTCTGTCTATTTATGATTGTTATATATCCTTGATGAATTAAATCATTCACTATTGGACAATGCCCAATTTTTATTTTTTTAACAGTGCTCTTTAGTTGAAGTCCTTCTTTCTGACATTAATGTCACATCAAGATATTTGTACATAATATTTGCATGAAATATCTTTTCTCAACCCACTATTTTTAGTTTCTCTGTCTTTAAATTTAAGTGTTTTTATTGTAAAGATCAGATAGATGTGTGCTTATATTTCTTTACATTTGACAGTTTCTTGCTCTTATCGATTTTACTTATTTGCATTAATGTAATTTTTAGAATAGTGTATTTGTTTATCACATTGACTATTTTTTCCTATTTGACATTTGTTCTTCTGACCTTATTATTTTTTTTTTTTTTCCTCTTTTGGATAGGTCATACTTTTTTAGTAAAAAAAAAACAAAAACAAAAAGAGAAAAAACAATAAAAAGTTGTAAAACTCTAATACATTTAGCAAACTCAATACAATTCAGAAATTATTTTCTACCCGTTGAGTTCTTTTATTTATTTTGCTTCTACATATGCATTTTATATGTTATACACCCTGCAATCGATTATGTTTATATTTGCTTTGAATACAAAAAACCTTATTTTTACTTTTAAATTTAAACTTATGTAAATAAGTATATGTGCATATTTATGGTTTCATTTAACTATTCTGCATACTTTATGTAAGATATATTTGATATAATTCCCCTCAGCCTGAAGATATTTTTACGAGGGAGAGGCCCTCTCTGTCCTATTATCCTGCTCTCATGTTAAGGAGGACAGAAAAACCGTCAGTAAAAACACATGGGAAAAATTTATTTTGTGGTGACTTGCTCTGCAGTTAGATTTTATCAGAATTTTATTCTTTCATGCCATCTCATGATTACATTTACTTTCTCCTATTTAGATTTTTCTGATTTCTCCACCTGGTTTTCCACCAGGGACAAGAACACTGTGATACGTTCTCTCATATCAAGGACTATCACTTTTGCAATTTAGTTGATTTATGAGCTTTTGAATCCTAAATCTCTTCTGGGTAAAAATAAATAAATAAAACAATGTGATTCCATAGCTTATATAGCTTGTTTTGGTTTTCATAGTGAAAGATTTAGATTCTGATAATGTTTTTATATCCTTACTGGAGAAGGGAGACTCATCAATATTTTAGATTAAAAGTAGACTTTGTCCGGGCATGGTGGCTCATGCCTGTAATCCCAGCACTTTGGGAGGCCAAGGCGGGCGGATCACAAGGTCAGGAGATCCAAACTATCCTGGCTAACACTATACTAAAAATACAAAAAATTAGTCGGGCGTGGTGGTGAGTGCCTGTAGTCCCAGCTGGTCAGGAAGCTGAGACAGGAGAATAGCGTGAATCCGGGAGGCGGAGCTTGCAGTGAGCCGAGATCACGCCACTGCACTACAGCCTGGGTGACAGAGGGAGACCCGTCTCACAAAAAAAAAAAAAAAAAAAAAAAAAGAAAAAGAAAAAGAAAAAAAAAGTTTGTTTTATATATGCACACACATTTTTTCCAATATGATATATATTTCTTCTTACTAATATTACTCAGAATTTTCAAATATTTTAATGTAGTAAACCTTCTGAGGTTTTATGTTCCTTGATCGTATCTTTATTGTGCCCTTACACATAAAAGAATACAAAATCATTGAAATTTTTTGTAACCTACCTTAAGTCTGAAGGTTCTGATTATTTGACTAAATGTGCTTTGTGCATGTGCTTTGTGGGAACATGGATGGAACTAAAGGCTATTCTCCTCAGCAAATTAATACTGGAGCAGAAAACCAAACACTTCATGTTCTCACTTAGAAGTGGCAGTTCAATAATGAGAACTTGTGAACACACCGAAGGAAACAACAGATATTGGGGTCTACTTGAGGGTGGAATGTGGGAGGAGGGTGAGGATCAGAAAATACAACTATTGGGTACTGGATGATGAAATAATCTGTACAACAAACCCCTGTGACATGAGTTTACCTATATCACAAATCTTCACATGTACCCCCGAACCTAAAAAAAAAAAAAAATTAATTTAGTAGTTATGCAAAAAATGTCTATGTGGAAAGAGACGAATGACCACTTACAAATATCAAAAGGTGACAGAAAATTACAATACTTAAAGAAGGTCGTACCCAAAAGAGCATGCTTTTCTTTTTTTTTTTTTTAATAGTTCAACTTCTGATTTTATTTAGTGTCTTTCTGGACATTTGAAATAATGTGGGGAAAGATCACAGCAAGTTAACCATGCTGTTTGCATTTGCGGAGGGATTGTGTATGAGAGAAAGAGCAAGATTTTAGGGCCAGTGGGATTTGATCTGGCATCTACGCTTCTTTCCCCTTCCATAAGAGGTTAACACTATATCATTGTTATAATGATAGGACAGATATATGACATTACTCTTTTCTTTATAGCAGGACTAGACCAAGCTAATAGAGACTTGGTTAGCTTTCTAAGAGAAAGAGACTCATGTAATTTAGCCAAAAGGTTCTGAGACTGCTAACTTCTTTTTTTTTTAATTATTATTATTATTATATTTTAAGTTCTAGGGTACATGTGCATAACGTGCAGGTTTGTTACATATGTATACTTGTGCCATGTTGGTGTGCTGCACCCATCAACTCGTCAGCACCCATCAACTCGTCAGCACCCATCAACTCGTCATTTACATCAGGTATAACTCCCAAAGCAATCCCTCTCCCATCCCCCTCCCCATGATAGGCCCCGGTGTGTGATGTTCCCCTTCCCGAGTCCAAGAGATCTCATTGTTCAGTTCCCACCTATGAGTGAGAACATGCGGTGTTTGGTTTTCTGTTCTTGCGATAGTTTGCTAAGAATGATGGTTTCCAGCTGCATCCATGTCCCTACAAAGGACATAAACTCATCCTTTTTTATGGCTGCATAGTATTCCATGGTGTATATGTGCCACATTTTCTTAATCCAGTCTGTCACTGATGGACATTTGGGTTGCTTCCAAGTCTTTGCTATTGTGAATAGTGCCGCCGCAGTAAACATACGTGTGCATGTGTCTTTATAGCAGCAGGATTTATAATCCTTTGGGTATATACCCAGTAATGGGATGGCTGGGTCATATGGTACATCTAGTTCTAGATCCTTGAGGAATCGCCATACTGTTTTCCATAATGGTTGAACTAGTTTACAATCCCACCAACAGTGTAAAAGTGTTCCTATTTCTCCACATCCTCTCCAGCACCTGTTGTTTCCTGACTTTTTAATGATTGCCATTCTAACTGGTGTGAGATGGTATCTCATTGTGGTTTTGATTTGGATTTCTCTGATGGCCAGTGATGATCAGCATTTTTTCATGTGTCTGTTGGCTGTATGAATGTCTTCTTTTGAGAAATGACTGTTTATATCCTTTGCCCACTTTTTGATGGGGTTGTTTGTTTTTTTCTTGTAAATTTGTTTGAGTTCTTTGTAGGTTCTGGATATTAGCCATTTGAGCATGCTTTTCTTTACTACAAAAGAAACAATACAGGCTGTACTCCATTAGAACTTCATAGCTGTAGTTACATTTCAAAAAATAAAGTGATGAGGTTGAACACGAAGTAATATTGTTTCACTATATTTTTCAGAAGTTGGTTTACTTTGTAGTAACTACGGAATAGAAAGACTGCATTATGCTGAGCATGTGGAAATATTACTCAGTTTTCCAGATATGGCTATCAGGAAAGTGACAAGTGTCAAAATTAGTCTCTTGACTCAAGCAAGTAGAAAACAAGAAAAAAATGCGTTTGTGGTCATATATTGGACAACATTCAGTGTGATACTTGAGACAAGGAAAGCAATTGGAAGTGAGTCCTGGCTTCCGCTCGAGGGATGTTTTGTCAACGGGAATGTAACAAATGGAATCTTCAACCAAGCTTGTCCAACCTGTGGCGCATGGGCCACATGCGGTCCCGAACGGCTTTGAGTGCAGCCTCCATAAGAATTATATACTTTCTTAAAATATTATGAGTTTTTTTTGTGATTTTATTTTTTAGTTCATCAACTATTATTCGCATTAGTCCATTATATATGTGGCCCAAGACAATTCTTCTTCTAATGTGGCACAGGGGAGCCAAAGAATTGGACTTCCCTGCAACACAGGTTAATGGGCAAATTAAGTTTAGTAGATCATATTTCAAGTTCAGAGAGATGGGTGAAGCTGGAAGTTCTAGGAAAGAATACTGGAAACAAATGATCTCATATTAAGAGCTTCGTAAGTCTACATAGGGACTATTTATATCTTTGCCGAATACTAGACCACACACCTGAAGAGAACCTCCAAAAAGTTAAACAAAAAAAAAAGACTGAAGTGCTGTACATTAACAATATGAAAGCAAAAACAGCATAAGTAGACACTGAAGCTGTGATGATTCCTCATCTTTAGTTATCACTCAGAATTCTGCTCCACTTACCTAATGTTTATTCAGCTAAACAAAATCTTACTGTAGTATTACAGTAAGTTTGAAATTAGAAAGAATAAGTGCTTCAACTTATTTCATTTTTTAAAAAAATAATTTTTGCATTCTAAGTGTTGCATTTCCATATACATTTTAGAATGAGCTTAGTTTTTTATGAAGAAATTATCCCTTCCAGGATTATGATAAGAATTGCGATCAACTCAGGATAGATTTTAAGAATTTTGGGTCTTACGGTAGAATTATGTGGAATGTCTCACCATTTATTTAGATCCTTTTTAATATTTTTAGCAACTTATTGTAGTTTTCAGTATAAATTTATTTTTCTTTTGTTAAATGTATTACCAAGTATTTTATTATTTTGGTATGATTGTAAATGATATTAAATTCAAAATGTTATCTTTCATGGTCTAATTTGTTTGAATAAAGTTATTTATAGTCTTCCTTAATAATATTTTTAATTTTTGTAACATCATTCATTATGTTCTATCTTATAGTCTTTTGTCTTTTTCAATATGGCCAATCTAGCTAGAAGTTTGTCTTTTCAAAAAATGTATTCAAAAACCAGCTTTAACTTCTATTAATGTCTTTTTAAGTTTTCTGCTGTGGCTGGTCCCGGTGGCTCACGCCTGTAATCCCAGTTCCTTGGGAAGCTGAGGTGGGCAGATCACGAGGTCAGGAGATCAAGACCATCCTGGCTAACACGGTGAAACCCTGTCTCTACTAAAAATACAAAAAAAAAAAAAAAAATGAGCTGGGCGTGGTGGCGGGCACCTGTAGTCCCAGCTACTCAGAAGGCTGAGGCAGGAGAATGACGTGAACCCGGTTCGGGGACACTGCAGTGAGCCGATATCGCGCCACTGCACTCCAGCCTGGGTGACAGAGCAAGATTCCATCTCAAAAAAAAAAAAAAAAAAAAAAAAAAAAAGTTCTGCTGTCTGCTTAATTTATTTTTGATCGAATTTTTATTTTCTTCATGTTTGTTTTATGATTAGGTTGCTCTTTATTTAGTTGTTTAACGTAGAAGCTCAGATTAATACCTTGATTTTGTCTCTTTTGAAATAGAAATTTACAGACATAAATGCCTTTCTAAACATGATTTTAGCCACATGTCATAAATTCTGATATTGTCCTTTTATTTCATTCATCTCAACATATTTTCTAATTTATCTTGGATTTTTCCTTACTCTCACTGGCTATGTATAGTGATATTTGTAACTTTAAAATATTTAGGAATTACTAATATCCCTCTGCTTTCTTATTCTAATACCCTAATGGTCAGACAATATACTTTGTATTATTTAAATTCTTTTAAATTTATTAAGCTTTTTATTTAGTGTATATCATGAAGAGTCTTCCATGTTTTCTTCAGAAAATTGTTCATTCTACTCTTGATATGTGATGTATTCATTAGATTTGAGTTAAAGAAAGTTGGTTAATAGTGCTGTTCAAGTTTCCTATATCTTTGTTGATTTTCCATTTGGTTGTTCTATCCATTATTGTGTATGGCTATTGCCAACTCCAACTATTATTGTAGAATTGTTTGTGTGGGTATGAACTAATTAACATCTATGCTTATGTATGGTCTTATGTGAACCTAGCCATAAAGTTACTGTGTTTACAAAAATTGAAGCTGCAAAAATTGTTAATTTCAATATATTTTTTTGGTTCTAACTTAAGTTTTATACTTTTCATCTTTCATGTGGAGTTGAGAATTTTATCAGCAGCCATATCCAACATTTTTCTTTCATTTTTGCTTTGTTTTGTTTTAACATATTTATGTAATGAATTTTATTATAGATTTCATGTGTTCATATTTCCTAGGTTTTTTTTTTTTAGGTCATTTTGATTATTTACAGTTTTCTGAAAAGCATTGTTTTTATTTTTCCAATTTTATCTATAAATTTACATACAATATTTCTTGTATACAGCTGTATATAGCTATATTTTTAAGTAAACTGTCTCGTACCTGTGAGCATGTTTCTGTTCCAATTGCTAAAATCCCATTTTTATCTATTTCTGTATTTTCTTAAACAAGCTTGTGAGAGTTTTATATATATTGGTGGTCATTTCAAAGAATAGATTTATCTATCATTTTATTTTTGCATAATTATTATTTTCAAATGTACTAATTAAATCTTCAATTTTTTTGCATTCTGACTTTCCTTTTGCTAGATATGTTTTGCTTTTCAATCAAGGTGTTTAATACCGTAGTTTTTCTATGTCCAGTGACCATGTTCTCCTGTCAGTTTTATAATCAGTTTTGTTTTTTGCTTTATATTTTATGTATTTTTATCTCTATTTTATTTTCTATTTTTATCTAACAATTTTCTGAGTACATTTCTTTATTTCTGTGTAGTATTTATATTATTCTTAAAATTTGGATTTAATGGTGTTATAAGATAATATGACATATAAAACCTCTGCTTTAAAAAGTTGTTAATATTTTGTTATTATTAATTTGTTTCTTTTTTCAGATTCATCTGATGATCTTGCTTTTTGTTTCATTTAAAATTCTGAAGTTTTCCCAAGAGAATTTTCATACACTCTCTCTACCAAGACATTTTTGTGACAATATTACACAAATGTAATAACTAAAAATGCATGCATTATCAACTCACATTTTTCTCTGAGTTATAAGTCCAGGCATTATCTCTCTGTATCTGCTGTTCTTTTGCATTTCACAAAGTGGGATGCATTTTATCAGAATATTGACTGGGGAAGGATCCACTGCCAACTCACATAAATGTTAAGTTTCAATTCTTTGCATGATAACAGGCTGAGTGCCTCAGGTTTTTGCTGCCTAGTTGTCAGAGTCTATTCCCTAATCCCTACTAAGTGGGCTTTCCCATATTTTGGCTTGTTTCATCAAACCTGCAAAGGACACAGTCAATGGAGACAGCCTGTTGCTAGCGAGATAGAAGTTACATGTAATGCAATCAGGAAGATGATATCTCATCACTTTGGCAGTATCGCATTAGTCAGAAGCAAAGGGCATATCCAAGTTACATTCAACAGGAGAAAAGTATTAAATGTTGCCAATATCAGGATATTGTCAGATAATTGGGGGCCATCTTAATGGCTTTCCTATTGCAGCTCCTATATAAATTCAACCGCCTCACTTTCACTTTTTTTACTTTTTTTTTTTTTTTGAGATGGAGTTTCTCTCTCGTTGCCCAGGCTGGAGTGCAATGGCACGATCTTGGTTCACTGCAATCTCTGCCTCCCAGGTTCAAGCGATTCCCCTTCCCCAGCCTCCCAAGTAGCTGGGACTACAGGCATGCACCACTACGCACAGATAATTTTGTATTTTTACTAGAGACGGATTTTCTGCATGTTGATCTGGCTAGTCTCGAACTCCCAACCTCAGGTAAACTGCCCACCCTGGCCTCCCAAAATGCTGGGATTACAGGTGTGAGCCACCGTCCCTGGCTCCCAGCCACCTCACTTTTATACCACATCTTCATTCAAAGTATTTAAAATTGAGTATTCTATCTACAGAGATTTTTTTTTTCTGTATATTATACATTTGTCTCATTTCATAGTATGGGCTTTTTAATAAAACATTTTTACTCCTGGTTAGTTTGATCAAATATCAGTTCATTCTATTTTTTACTATTTTTCTTTTTATTTAGAAAGCCCTATATTTTTAGAGACAAAGGACTTTGCTGAGATGAGATGTGACTCATATGAGCCACATCTGATGAGATGTGACTTACATGATACTTTTACTTCTTTCTCTATTCTTCTGTTTATTATACATAAAATAATTTAATATACACGTAATTGTTTTCTACAGTCCCACTGTCAAATTTTCTCTCAGTGTTTTTATCTACTGCCTTTAAGTTCCCAGTTCTTACCAAACAAGACCCTTGATTTTTCCCATTAATTATTATTTTTAATTTAAGTAGGTGTTCTTTCTGTCTAAAATGATATTACTTTTTTTAAATTCAGTATTCCAATTATTTTAATTCATAATTTGTTGCTTATGTTTTTCTTTTATTATAACATAAAAGTTTATAAATGCAGATAATTATATTGATGGTCACTTGTCATTTTCAGCATTCCTGAAATCACTGGTAATGTGTTCAAATAGTTGTTTGCTGAAGCACTATTTCTGCTCATTAAGTCTGAAATATTATTATTGCAGCATATTAAATATTATAATATGTGTATACCGTAAAAGAGAACAGATATTTGTGCTTGAGGACTTATAGCAGGACTTTGGTATCCAGCTTATGTTACTAAGACACATATCTGTCAAAAATAACAGAAACTGAACTCAAATCAAACAAGATAAATAAGAAGCATTTATTGGTATGATCGTGAGATGTTTCGCCCAACCACAAAAGCACTATTGACTGCCTCTCTTCTAGGAAAACAAGAACCAGACATTGACTCTCTTGAAGATTAATTTGTACTTTCGTTTTCAAAATGTCTCAGGTTCATTCACTTTAATGTAAGACAAAGCTTTTCATTTAGTAGTGATGCCCACATCACATTATTTGTTCTAATACACTTATAATTCAAATATTGCAGTATTTTCATTAGTTGAAATTAAATGCCGCTGTGCTGGTGCCACCATTAAAACAAAATAACGGGGGAAAAAAAAAAAAAAAGTTCTGACAGAGCTGAGGTGGGTGAGTCTGAAAAGTATTTTGGACCAAAATTAGCCTGAAGGGCAAATACTTTACATTAATTGTAACACAAAGTGACAACAAGATCACACTGAGACAATTAGACTTCTTATTTGTAACTTCTTTAATACACCAAAATTGAAAATTTTAAGTAATATTTTAAATTAATTGTGTTCAATTGAACTTCTGAATGACATTTATGTTTATTACCAAATCCTGAAAATAAGGAATGCTATGCTACAGAGTAAAAAGGGAACAATTTTCTAGTTAAGCTTACCTGACTTTAAGTTCTAGGTTGTTCATCATCTTTAAAAACTGACTTTAATTTTTCTTTGATCTCATTTGTAAAAAAAAAGTTCTTTATTGACTATCGTGATAAATAAACGAATTCACATATGTAAATATTTTACTATAGTAATAATCCAGTATTGTTTCTAAACTGTGAGGTAATTGATTTGTGGTTATATTCAGTTTTGAAGGTGTAGCTTTTTAAAAACTATACTATTCTATTTTAAAACTATATTGTATTATGTCTCAATACTCCCACAATGAGAACTGATAAGAACAGATGTCATAATTCTTTATCAACCAGTAAAGTCCAGTAACCTACTTAAGAGCTTGGAGTAAGGCTTTAGGTTCACTGTGGTCCCAGAACATATTCCTGATATGGCCTGTGATTAAATGTGCCTTCTGACAGTTCTCACCTTTGATGAAACAAAGAGAGAGCAGTGGTCTCCTGAGGTCTGAAAGGGTAAAAGTTCTTTGTTCTTCTTGACAGTATTAACAGCCCTACAGGAAAGGTGAAGGTCCATCTTCCTCTAGAAATGAGTTCACAAACAAGGGCATTGGTGAGAAATGTGTTAAAGAGTTTATTACTGTAGAGTACAAAAATATGAAATTTCTAAACCTACTGTCTTTGAAATGAGTCCTTTCAGAAATACTAAATTTATACAAAACTAATACATCATTAAAGTAATCATGTGTTTATTAAGTTCTTGTTTCAAATTATTACATTTATTTTAAAACATACTGTAAGTTAAAAGAATTGAAAACTTTTAAAGACGACGTCCAGATGATAAGCTTAATTTTAACCAACAATTTCCTTAAATAAGATTGTTTGTCTAAATGCACCTAGATGTTACAAAAGAGAAAAAAATTACTATTTGTTTTCTGCAATTTTATGTTTACCCAAATAAAATCAATTTTAGCTAAATAGTTCTTGATTAATTGTAGTTATATATGCTTCAAACAACAATATGTATTATATTATTTTTATTTTAATGATATTTTTAAATTAGATTGTTCAATATCTAAATATATTTTAATTTAAAAACCTTGTGAAAGAAATTTAAAAATTTTATCTCATATGAAATATATACCTGATAAAGCCATAGCAGGAGCGAAATCAGATTGACAACCAACTGAATAGCAATTTAATGTTTATTTTCTCTCTTTCAGGCCGAATTATAAGCTATAATATTATAGTTTATTCATCACTTTATGCTACTTTATCCTCACACATTTGTTGCCAAAACTACTCAAACCGTTTGTTCTTTGACGTTATCTTCCTTAACTTTGTACACAGCAGCAAAATGTCCAAAATACTTAGAATATTACTTGCTGTCACCTACAGTTTTGAAAAATTAATTCCAATAATAATGTATTGTGATGCATTACACAATGAAGAAGTAAAATTAGCTTTATTATTCCTAGACACCATCATGCATACATCAAATAGAGATATATGTATATTTCAGAAATTGCATATATTTTTAATAATCTTATAGAAACTCAAATCCATTATTTTGACACTGTATTTCAGTTCAACTATATATTTTTTGCTTTGTTAGTTAAACAAAATACAATTTATTCTAAACATTGAAATTGGAACCTCATTCTATAATTTAATTTTAAAAATAAAAAAGGTCTAGTCCTATTTCTTGTTTTTGCTATCCATATAAGAAATTACAATGCAAAGAGAATTTTGTCATTATCATCCTTGTCTCCCAATTTCTTTTAACGGTTACCAACTAAAATAGTAAAATAATGAACAAATAATACATTTTCAACTTTTTTATTTTCATCTGTTTAATAGTTGTGAAATGAATATAGCATAAAATTTATTATCTTAACTATATTAACTCTACAGCTCAGTAATATTAAATACATTCATATTGTTGTGCCATCATCACCACCATTCATCTCCAAAACACATACCATCTTGTGCAACTAAAGCTCTGTACTCATTAAACAATAATTCTTTTTCCCCACTCCTTCCAGCACCTGACAAGCACAATTCTACCTTCTGTTAATATAAATGTGACTACTTTAGGTACTGCATGTAAGTAAAATAAGACAGTATCTGTGTTTCTGTGAATGACTTATTTTAACTAGCCTAACATTCTCAAGCTTCATCTGTCCTGTAGCATATATCAGAATTTTCTTCCTCTTAAAAAGTTGAACAGTATACCATTTTATGAATGTATTGGTATGTTTTCATGCTGCTAACAAAGACACCCAAGACGGGGCAATTTACAAAAGAAAGGGGTTTAATGGACTTACAGTTCCACATGATTGGGGAGGCCTCAAAATCATGGCAGAAGGCAAGGAAGAGCAAGTTATGTCTTACATAGATGGCAGCAGGCAAAGAGAATGAACTTGTGCAGGGGAACTCCTCTATGTAAAACCATCAGATCTCATGAGACTTATTCACTATTATGACAGCAGCAAGGGAAAAACTCACCTACGTGATTCAATTACCTCCCACCAGCTCCTTCCAACAACACGTGGGAATTATGGGAGCTGCAATTCAAGATGAGATCTGGGTGGGGACACAGCCAATCATATCAATGAATACACTACATTTTGTTCATTCATCCATCAATAAACACAGGTTGCTTCCATGTTTTAGTTATTGTGAATAATACTGCTATATACATGGATGTAAAAATATCTGTTAATCCCTGCTTTCAGGTTTTGGATTACATGCCCAGACATAAAATTTCTGGATCATATGGTAAATATCTTTTCATGTCTTTTTGGAAAGTGCCTTACTATTTTAGTTTAACTCAATGGTGGTCTCTCGTATTATCAAGTATGACTTACACAGCATGGGAACTACTGAGTTTCTCAAAGGTGGTATTTTTAAAATATAATGACATTCTTTATTGCATTAATGAAGGAAGTGTCTTTAGGGTCCTCCTGGGGAACGTAGGTAGAGGGTAGATTTTCTGGTCTCATATAATCAATTATTTCCAAGATGCCTAACTTTTAAGCTTCCCATCTCCTTCTTTAATTTTCTGCTATGGCCTTTCTGGCATCTCCAACTCCTTTACTGTGGTCCATAATTATGTTCACTCTTTAAGGAGCAGTCCCATTAGCATAATAAGATCATCTCAAGATTTTTTTTTAATTCGTTATTTGTGATTAATGAAATTATTATCTTATGAGTCACAATATTTAGAAATACAGAAATTCTGAGACAGTCTTGAAAAAAATAGTTCATAAAATGTGATAAACAGATTTGTGAATCAAAAAAATAAATATTTGGTGAATGTTTAGTCCACTTAAATACATCATTAAGATTTATCAACTATTAAAATAGTGACTACCAAGGGGAATAAAATGTTGTAAACTTTAACACTGATACTATGTGAAGCATAAATACAATCAAACATACTTGCACCAAATTTTAAAGCACCAACAACTCCTATGTATTTTTTCTATTAACTTTTTAGTCTGAACTATGGAGAAAGTTACATTAATATACCACATTTTCTTCCATATTCTACTCCTTTTCTTTTGCCTCTTTGTTGGTTATAAAATTATTTGTGCAACATTATCACAGTATCAGTGTACAACAAACCCCGTGACACAAGTTTACCTATGTAAGAAACTGCAGTTGTTCCTCTGAAATTATAAGTTAAGAAAAAACAAAAAAATGAATAAAAGTACACACACACACACACACACACACACACACACACTTAACCTCTCAATCTTTAATCCTGATAATTACTCATAAAAAGTTGAGAAGGTATGATTCTTTATGGAAATGCTATATTTAATGAATAACGACCAAATTGTCACGGACAGGGAAGATACTAGAGAGGGAGGGAGGGTCAACTATCAGCCATTGTTGGGTAGGTTTTGTGACAGAAGTAATATCATCATCTGACTTCAAATGTTCCAGAAAGCCAAATAAATGACACAAATTGGATTCAAGACTCACAATGATGCAGCTGGAATCACTGATCTGTCACCTGAAAAAGTGTCAACATTAAGGAGCTATTATCAATAGCCTCAAGAGGAGGTTAAAGGTCTAATCTAGTCATTCTTTCAGGTTCCATATAAAATAATGCCTCTTGTGATATGATCTTCCTTTTTCTAGAAGATCATATCTAGGTCTAGATATGCAGTCCAACTTTAGCATGAGTTACAAGTATGGTGTGTTGTAGTAGCATCTCGTCAGAAACATAGCGTCAGGCACATACATCAATTTAGTTTCAGGTGGTCACATTAAATAAAAAGCGCTTCCTGTGGGCATCTACAGGAGTGGCTCAGACAAATCAGTCACCAATGGTGATTTGTTTCCATAATTCAGAGCCTTAGAAAGGGTGGCTTTAACCTACCCATCTACAGTGTTCAAATTGGCAGACCAAACAATCTATTCAAAAAGCCCAGGAAATTGAGTCCTGTACACTAAGTGTAGCAACTATGCCCATTTTTGTTTCTATGTAGTTGTCTCTGAGCCCTAACAGCTACAGCAGCTCAGTAGACATTGGGTTCAGCTTAATCTCACATTGGTGAAGAGTGCACAAGGATTTAGAAGAACCTCTGTTTCTATGTAATGTAATTAAAGAAATGGTGCTTAACAGAAGCTTACAACATGAGGATATGTTATCCTGACACCCAAAAGTGAAAAAAGACCTGATCTGTAAGAAATCTTGGAGAAGAAGTTATCAGACAGAGGGAATGGCCAGTGCTAGAGCCTTGAGGCTTACCCTCAGAATATAACAGGGACAGAAAGAAGACCAATGTGACCCATTAGCAAGAATCCTTGAAGGTAGTCAATAGATGGTAATAAGAAATGAAATATAAATAAATATCAGATTATTTATGAAACAAACATAATTTTGGTATCTTTCTAAATATAATATAAAAATAAGCATTTTTATATTAATGAAATAATAGGAAAATGTGAATAAAATAACAAATACCTGGATTTGTTATTTTAGCCAATTTTAACATTTTACCATGTTTGTTTTGGAAGCTATTTTAAGATACAATCTTAGATATACTTTAAGAGCTATCCTTTTTACTTTTCCTCTCCTTGCTCTTCCATTCCCGAAAATTATAACTAGTATCTCTGCTTTTCAAAATCTTTTCCATGCATACCATATAAATCTACTAAATATTTATGCATTAAAGAAGTATAAGATATTGCTTTATAAGTTTTAATATGTATAATAGGCTGTAATGTTCTTATTATTTTGTAATGTAATGTACATATATGTTTTTTGAGAGTCATTCATGTAGGCATATGTTCTCTATGTTGCTCATTTATGTTACCATTTGCTATTGCATTGTGTTATAATTAATATATCTATTCTTTAGCCTATTAATATCTAGCTTGCTTCTCATATTTAGCATTATAAATAAAACTACAATTAATATTTATAATTATATGAAATATTTTTATATGCATATCTGCAGGAGTTTCTCAAGGGCATATATCTAAGAATGTAATTATTAGGCACATGGAAAAAACATGTTCAAATATATGAGTTTGCATATTGTACCAATTTGAAACCTACTACATACTTACAAAGTTTCTGTTGTCCCATATCCTAGCTACAATTTTAGCATCTGTTATCTTCAAATTTATTGTTTTTTGACAAAATTTGTGAGGTGGTGTGTTAGGCCATTTCTGCATTGCTATAAAGAAGTACATGTCTCTGGGTAAATTATTAAAAAAAGAGATTTAATTAGCTCATGGTTCTGTAGGCTATACAGGAAGCATGGTGCCAGTATCTACTTGGTTTCTGGGGAGGCCTCGAGAAGCTTTCACCCATAGTGGAAGACAAAACAAGACTAGGCATGTCAGGTGGCAAGAGTGGGAGCAAGAGAGAGTGTAGGGGAAGATACCATACACTTTTAAACAGCCATATCTCTCAAAAACTCACTTACTATCAGGAGGACAGCACCAAGAGAATGGCACTAAATCATTCCTGAGAAATTTGCCCCCATGATCCAATCACCTCACACTGGGCCTCACCTCCACCACAGGATTACATCTCAACATGATATTTGGAGGGGATGTACAAACTATATCATTCCACCCCAGCCTCCTAAATTTCATGTTCTTATTCCATTGAAAAATACAATCATCTCTTCCTAACAGTGCCTCAGAGTCTTAACTGATTCTAGCATTAGCTCAAAAGCCCCAATTTCCAACTCCAAGCCTCGAATATCATCTAGAGATTTGTTCCTTCCACCTATAAGCTTGTAAAATCAAAACAAATTATTTACCTACAAGGTAAAATGGGAGTACAGTCATTGGTTAAACATTTCCATTCCAAGGGAGAAATCAGCCAACAGAAAGGCAGTGCAGGCCCCACAGAGTCTGAAATCTAGCAGGACAGTCACTAAATCTCAAAGCTCTAAAATAATCTTTGACTCCATGTCCCACATTCAGGCACTCTGCTCCATGAGGTGGTCTCTCATGACCTGTGGCTTTGCAAAGTATGGTCCCCTTGGCTGCTCTAATGAATTGAAGTTTAGTGCCTGTGGCTTTTCCAGGTGAAGGGTGCAAGCTGCCATTCTGGGATCTGAAGAACAGGGTCCTCCTTTCTACAGGTGCACTAGGAAGTGCCCCAGTGGGGACACTGTGTGGGGCCTCCTACCTCACATTCCATCTCGGCACTACCCTAGTAGAGTACCTCTGTTATGTCTCTGTCCCTGCAGCAGACTTCTGCCTGGGCATCCAGGTTTTCTTATCCATTCTCTGAAATCTAGGTATTAGCTGCCAAGTCTCCGTCACCCTTGTTTTCTGTGTACCTGCAGGCTTAACAGCATGTAGAGGCTGCCAAGGTTTATGGTTTATACCCTGAAGCAGTGGCCCCAGCTGTATCTGGGGCCCTTTGAGCCAGTGACGGAGCTATAGTGCCCTGGATGCAGGGAGCAGTTTCCCAAGCCTGAACAGGGCAGCCGGACTGTGGGACTGGCCCAGGAAACCAGTTTTTCCTCTTAGGCCTCTGGCTCTGTGATGAAAAGGGCTGCCTTGAAGATCTCTAAAATGCCTTCAAGGTCTTTCTCCCATTGTCTTGGCTATTTGCACTTGGATCCTTTTTAGTAATTATAATCTCTCTAACAAGTGATTATTCCAAAGTCTGCTTGGAATCCTCTCCCCAAAAGTTTTTTTTTTTTTTTCCCACATGGTAAGGCTGCAAACTTTCCAAACTATTACACTCTGCTTTCCCTTTAAATATAACTTCCGGCCAGGCACGGTGGCTCACACCTATAATCCCAGCACTTTGGAAGGCTGAGGTGAGTGGATCACCCGAGGTCAGGCGTTCAAGACCAGCCTGACCAATAGGGTGAAACCCTATCTATACTAAAAATGAAAAAAAAAAAAAAATTAGCTGGGCATAGTGGCATGCACCTGTAGTCCCAACTACTTGAGGGCTGAGACAGGAGAATTGCTTGAACCTGGGTGGCAGAGGTTGAAATGAATCGAGGTTATGCCACTGCACTCCAGTCTAGGTGATAGAGTGAGACTCTGTCTCAAAAACAAAAACATATATATTTGTGCGTGTGTGTGTGTGTGTGTGTGTGTATGTGTGTGTGTGTGTGTGTGTGTATGTGTGTATGTGTATAGAAGCTGTTAGAAGCAGGTAGGTCATTTTTTGAAGGCTTTGTTGAACAGAAATTTTTTTCTACCAGATACCCTAAGTCATCACTTTCATATTCAGACTTCCACAGATCCCCCCAGGGCATGAACATAATGCAGCCAAGTTCTTTGCTAAGGCATAACAAGGATGACATTTACTCCAGTTTCCAATAGAGTCTTCATTTCCATCTGAGACCTGGTCAGCCTGGAGTTCACTGTCCACATATTTATCATCATTTTGGTAAAAGCCACTTAACTAGTGTCTAAGAAGTTACAAGCTTTCTTTCATCTTCCGTCTTCTGAGAGCTCCAAACTGTTCCAAAGTCTCTCTGCCCATTACTCAGTTCCAAAGTTGCTTCCACATTCAGGTTTCTTTACAACAATACCACACTTCTGGTACCAATTTTTTGTGTTCGGCTCTTGTTGCATTGCTGTAAAGAAGTACTTGAGACTGGGTAATTTATAAAGAAAAGACATTTAATTGGCTCACAGTTCTGCAGGTTGTACAGGAGTCATAGCACTGGTATTTGCTTGGTTTCTGGGGAGGCCTCAGGGAGCTTTTACTCATGGTGGAAGGTGAAGCAGGGATGACAAGAGTGGGGGCAGGAGAGAGCGAGAGGGAGATGCCACTCAATTTTAAACAGCCAGATCTCACATTAACACCCTCACTATCATGAGGACAGTATCAAGGAGATGGCGCTAAAACATTCATGAAAAATCAGCCACCATGATTCTACCAGCCCTACCTCCAATATTGGAGATTACACCTCAACATGAGATTGGGAGGGGATGTCCAAACTATACAGATGATCATTTAAATATTAACTATCTTATTGCTAGGAAAATTGAGAATCTCATTATATGTTCATTTGTTATTCATGTTTTCTATCCTGTTATTTTTTAATTTATATTCTTTGCCCCTGTTTTAGTCAATTCATTATAATTTGTCTTATTGATTTTAAGAGGTTGTATCTATATTTCATATATTATCAATATATTTCATATACTACTGATTTCCTGGTTACATGCAAGGAATTGTCTCTTTCTATTATACCCTTTCACACTGTGCATACATTTTTACCTTTATATTTATTGAATTATATATTTTCCAGGTAATATAGTTATTCAATATCTCTGTTAGAGATATTTAATGAAAGAAGAACTTCCTTTTGGGCAACAGCAAACTATAGCATAAGTAGTCCTCTTGTCATAAGATCAGTGGATTCAGTTCTTATCATTTTTCTGAGGTTATTTGTTCTCCATTTCTGCACTGTTTTTCCTGACTCTGTTCTGGTCTTCACAGTCATAAATTCCACAGAGTGGTCCCTCTTTGCAATTAAGTTAAAACTGCTACAGGAAGGTAAAATGTATTAGTTTCCTGCATTTCAGGATTCTAGATGGTACCTATTTACAGTATTCAAGTGGTAATCAAAAGAAGGTGGAGTGGGGTTGAAGAAAGAAAGAGATGGAAGTCAAAGAGCCAAAGTTTAGATCATGCAGGATAAATGTCTAGAAATGTACACATGTCTCGCCATGTACTGCATGAAAACTATGACACCTATTTACAGTATTCAAGTGCATCTTGTTTAGTTGAATAGTTTTGCTGTGTGGCTTGCTGACTGTGAGTTTCTTATTTTTAAAGGCCTAGAGCCATCTTGAACTAAGATATATAATGCCAAAAAGATGGTGACATCAAACAGCCATGGAGATGATCAACAGAATATCACACACAACTTGGTGTGAGGCAAATTATTCTCTAGAACTTTTTTTTTTTACATTGTCTCAACTAATGTAAAGAACAGACTGACAGTATATTTTCATGTAGGCCTGGCAACCCATACTTACTCTATAAAGGTATTTAGAATAAGAATGAGTCTTTAACACAACAGCAGTGTATCTTCTAAGGGTTAAAGGAAACAGCTAAAATAGAAGCTGAAACGATCACTGGTTTTTCCATAGAAATATTTTGTGGTCTAATCCCTATTGCTTTTTTGTGTGTTTTTGTTTTGTTTTCTTAAAGTAACATAACCTCTATTTACTTCTCTGTATTAACATCTAGAGTTTAAAACATCATATACTGGCATGTCTCTAGTCTATTTAAATCAAAGAGGTCTTCATTTCTTTTTTGTGTTATTTAATGTAGAACATCATGTTTTTATATACTATATATAGGGAACATATTACAACAATCAATAAAATTAACATATATAATCTCTAATTATTATACTCTTGTGTGTAGTAACAGAACCTAAAATCTGCTTTTATCAAATTTCCAATATACTGTATAATAGTTTTCATGAAGTACATTTCTAGACATTCATCCTGCATAACTGAAACTTTAGACCCTTGACTTCCATCTCCTTTCTTTGACCCCCACTCCTAGCTCTTCCACCTCTGGTAACCACATTTCTATTCTGTTTCTACACATTTGAGGGTTTTTGTTTTTGTTTTTGTTTTTTTAGATTCAACATATAAGTGAGATCATGCGGTATTTTTCATTCTGTGGATTATTTTACTTGGCATGACTTGGCAAGATTTTTTGGATATTTCACCAAAAGCACAGGCAACAAAAGCAAAAGTAAACACTAAAACACAGCCAACAGATTCAGGAAAAAAATAAAAATTGCAAACTCACTGTCTTTTGAACAGCAGCCTATCAATCACATAGACAATTATTAAGGTGTCAGATCACTGAGGCCTGATTTATTCAACTAGTGTTTTCTACTGACAGATATTTAGGTTGAAATTCACCATCTTGTTGGTCATTCTGATGAAGTGAGTAAAACTGTATATATTATAGTGTCAAGGATTCCATAACTTCTGGAGGGGAAAGTCTTCATAGAACACTTTCCTAAATTCAAGTTGTATATAATACTTACTATTTTTTTCTATACATTGCAATACATCCCCAGCTCCCATCCAAGTTGATAAGGTTTTAAGATAGATAAAAAATATTTTCCCTTTTAAATATATACCTCTGATTATTGTTATTAATTTTTTGAGACGGAGTCTCTCTCTTTATGCTCAGGCTGGAGTGCAGTGGTACGATCTTGGCTCACTGCAATCTCTACCTCCCAGGTTCAAGCAGTTCTCCTGTCTCAGCCTCTTGAGTAGCTGGAATTACAGGTGCCCACCACCTGCCTGACTAATTTTTGTACTTTTAGTAGAGACACGGTTCTACCATGTTGGCCAGGCTGGTCTCGAACTCCTGACCTAAGATGATCCACACGCTTTGGCCTCCCAAAGTACTGGGATTACAGGCGTGAGCCACCATGCCCGGACTTGATTTTGATCTTAAATAAATGCTGATGACATTTTTCATTTATTTATATTCTTAGGAGAAGCTTAAATTTTGACTTACAGATTGATATTCAGTCTTGTCTTAACATACATGAAATGAGCACCCTTACATTAATTATATGTAATGTAGAACCCCAATTTCTCATGAGCCTTTGGCAAAACAAACATTCATTACCTCACAACTGTGCACATTTTAAATTCCAGTAGAATTAAGAAAATTATAAAATAAACATAGCATATCAATATAAAATACAGTAAGATTACAAAATTTGAAAACTGGAAATACATCAGGTATTACACCTTTTACACATTCACTGAAAATTCAAGTAATTTTTAAAATACATTCATATGATTTTCAAATTATCCGGGCATTCCCAGAACCATTTGATAACATATACCACTTTTTTTTTACAATTAAAAAGTATCTCAATTAGAGTATATTGATGTAAAGGTAGAATTATAAAGATTCACTTCATAAACCTGAATTCTGATACTGAATCAAACAGGTAAGGTACCAAAGTCTCTATTTTGTATTCTGTAATAACAGCACTTATTAAAATATAATAAATCAAGACAAATATTTTATTTATAATAAGTTTAGCCAACAATTTTTCAGTATCATGATTTAATATTGATTAACCTTAGGATTTAAAAGAATATGTAATGATAATTTGAAATTAGTGTTATATAGGCATAAAGTAATGATATTAAATCTGCCACTTACCAAAGAAACAACATGTAGCTGACTTTTCACCTTCCTAGAATCTGGGACTTTGTTACCAGACAACATTTAAACACGTGAGACTCAGGTCCAAGTTATTTTTGATTAATTCCCTTGTGAATTATCCTCATAATTAAAAAGTTAAATTTCTATTTTTGTACTTAAATCTCTGCTTTGGAAAATAGTGATAAAGTAGTTTAATACCTAGATTTTGTTTTAGTTTCGTAAATAGGTGTTCAATGTCATCTTATCTTTCTGTTGAAAGTTCGACGAAATATACATTCAAGCAAAATAGCTAAATAAAAACCCTTTGCATTTACTATTGATATAGGTGTGTGTGCATGTGTGTGTGTGTGTACGCATACAAAGAGAGAGAGAGAGAGATTTTATTTTATTTTTTTATTTTTTTGGCCAGCCCACATATTCATTAAGACAATTAGATTTCAGGCTATCTGTGACATATTGTGTGACAACTAGCGAATTTGCAAAATAGAGAAATAGCCTAGAGATCCTTGTATTCTTATATATAACTCTAATGAAAAGAGCATCCCAAACCCCAAAATCTGAAATCTGAAATGCTCCAAAATCTAAAACATCTTCAAAGCTGACAGAGGAAACGCTCATTGGATTATTTAGAATTTTGTACTTCCTGATTTGAGATGATAGTCCAAACATTTTTTAAAAAGCCAAAATCCAAACCCTTCTGGTCCCATGCTCATGGTGGATTGCTATTTGTGAGATTGTGGTTTTTTGTTGTTGTTTTTGTTTCATTTATTTTTTCCTTTTTACACAGTTCTAAAGTCGGGAACAACATCTAGGAAAGCTTATATTTTATTCTCATTAGATTGTAGACTTTGCATTCTCAATTTAATGTGGTAATCTCCTATCACATTGCATTGCTTAGGCATTAAGCTTTATCACATGTCCTAGTTGCTAGAGCAACCGTCAAAGCAGCTCAAGTTCTCACATATTAAACAGAAAGCTTCAGGGCAAAAGGTGGTTTGATGTTCTCTTATTGCTAAGAATTGATACTTTTGACTTGTTTTTTTATCTGTGAATTACTTAATTTTATGAACATTTTCCACTGGATTTTAAAGTATGTTTTTAAATATTATGTTATACATTTAGTTGTGAAAATCCAAAAGGTCATTCAGCATATCTAATCTCCCGAATTTCCAGAAATAGAAGAGAGAAACCTGTTTTTATGGTCCAATTCATCTAAATATCTTTAATCAGCTTTAATAGTCCTTTTGTGAAATTGTAATCAATAAAATTCAGCAGCTCTAGTTCATTAGGTGTTTCTAGTTTAATGTGTGCTGGACCAGAATAGTAAATGGGACGTGGTAATTCTTAGAGAAATGCCTGTTAGATTTTGCCATACGACTGCTACCTATTACATAAACAGAAACACTCATTTTAACCTAATTTTTGACTAAGATATTTTACTATTAGTACTATAATTTAAACAAACATAAATGAATACCTAGAACTTCCAGATACAGTTTTTGAACAAAATTATTTTAGTAGTGACATCAGGACATTTCTCTGGATGTCCTTGGACTGACCCAGTTCTCCCACTTTCTTGCTTGTAGTTCTAAAGAATCATCCCAAAATGGACTGGAAATACAATATTCTGAGGTAGAGAGTAACTGTCTAGTACAGCCTGGGGATTTTCCTGTGTCCTCTGGAATCAGGATGCGCTTCAAAGTTTTGTCCAGTGAACCGCTTCACCCCTGAGGTATATAACCCAGGGAGGACTGCCTTTTCGGGTCCCTCAGCTGTGTGGCAAGGGGCATGCACACAGTCGAGACTCCATCTGCCCTGGAGAAGCTTTCTTGGGGTACCAGCTGGCAATAAATCCTACCTTCCTTTGTCCCTGGTGCCTATCTGTAAGTAATATAACTTGTTGCACATGCCCAGCTCTGCCCAAAACATAAAAACAAAAAATCTAGTCCAAAATGTCAATATTACCAAAGTTCAGAAATCCTAGCATAGATCCATATGATATAATAGACAATGTGAAAGATCCTGAGAAAAAGCAGACAAGAGGAAGCCAGACAAAGTTAAAGCACTGTGGGAAAAACACTATAGGCAGAACACAAACTAAAGGGAGATAGAGATGGGTTAAAGATCTTGTGATACAGGAAAGAAGCTATCTTAGCAATTCGTAGGAGGAAATTTAAGACCCAGCCAAAAACAGAGAGAGCAAAAATAGAGAGAAATCATCTAACCAGGCCCCAAGATACAGAGAGTGAAATCAGACAGATAACACAAACGGTGGAAAATATAATCTAGAGGGATAAAACCTACATAAGACGTAAACTTCTAACAAAGCAGTTTTGTTTTCTACTCTCTAAGGTATTTCACCCTCCCAATTTCAAGTTCTTGGAGAAAATGCTCTTAAGTAAATTGTCCAAAACCTGCACAATATATCAGAAAGAAAACCAAATTCAGAAACAACATTAAATATTCTGTTTCTCTACCATTTAAGCAATAAATGAATATCTCTAACTCAAATATAATTATCTTTTTTTCTGTTAGGTTGTTCAGCATTTCATTTTATTACAAAGTATGTTAATTTGTCTTGAAAATTCTCTCAAATATTAGTCTGGACTCATCTCACAGATTTGGTAGGAATAGTTTTTATACATTGCTTGTTTCTTTTACAAAGCACATGGTCAATATAATTTAAATTGAGAAGAATAAACTTACCTATAGTCTATAATTCTAGACTCACTTTATCTAATATGAAAATATATTTTAATAACTGTTTTGTAAATTGGTTAAATCTATTTAAAAATATGTACTCTGTAAAACTGTTCCTATTAATGACTTTAATTCAGTATAATTCCAGTCTCAATTATTTTGTAGAAATCAATTGCTTTGTGCTCTAAACAGCTTATTCTTAAATGTGCCATAAACGTCAACTCATGAAAATATCTTCCTACATACAGAAGATGATATTATAAAGGGTCATTCTGATATAAGGACAGTAGGAAAGCTAAATTATCTTTGCCAGTAATGCTGATATTGCAGTGGTAATTACCACTTAAGATCTAGTGAAATTATAATTTGAGGGCAATTTCTTACTGAGTTTATCACCACCTGAATTCACTGCTTTGTGACTGGTTTAATAGTAGCAAGTAATATTTGAAGAAAACAGAAAATGATTTGTATTCATTTAAGGATCTGTGAATAATTCAGTCTCTGAGAAACAAAAACAGAAATGTATTTTCATTTTGAAATATGATATTAAAGTATTAACATATAAATATAAAACTATGATGTGCAAATAATAACTTTAGTAAATGAAATATTTCTAATGAAGTTTTGGCAAGGCATAATATATATTATTAAGGATATATTTGTCCTGACTTGTGCATTGTCTTGAATTGCTGCTTGAGAAATGTTTGTTTGCTCCTTTTTAAAAATTTTACGTAAAACTTAATGCATTCTTTATTTTTTTAATGTATTTCTTGGAAAATTATTTTTTAAATGACCAATATAATATAAAAATGTATTTTCATTATGTTTATATTGTTTTACATTGTAAAATAATTGAACGATTTTTAAAAAT
This sequence comes from Macaca fascicularis, assembly GCF_037993035.2. Taxonomy (NCBI): domain Eukaryota; kingdom Metazoa; phylum Chordata; class Mammalia; order Primates; family Cercopithecidae; genus Macaca; species Macaca fascicularis. The sequence continues at coordinate 59,348,458 of NC_088391.1, read as the reverse complement.
TTTCATTCAGAGACCTTCTAGAACTGTTGTCATGCTAATTTCCATGAACTTGTATATGAAAATGACCTATGCATGTGATTTAAAGCTATGTCTATATTGTTTTTGTATGTATAAAATTAGAGAATATAAGATAAAGTGTTACTATAACCTTCCAATGTCATTCAAGAATATATGCATCTCACTTTGTAAATATTATATAAAAATAATAGTAACTATATTTTAATTGATGTCAACATAAATGAGAAATAACGTTAATACAAGTTATTATATGTTTTTAAAAGTATTCACTATGAGCATTAATGTCTCAAAGAAGAGGGAAATTAATCTATCGTTATTTGCACATTATGTTTCAGAAATTAAGTTAGATAATTAGTATCTACTAGCTCCCTGATCCATCACATAGGTATTTGATCTCATCACATGAGAAGAAAAATAATTATCTTGCATAAGTATCGTGAATATATACATTTTTTTGAATAATTCAAACTTATATCTTTGTAACTATAGTTATGAAATTCTTACCGATAGGGATATGTTTTGAAAAAGGTATCATTAGGCAATGTTGTCATGTGAAAACAACATAGAGTGTACTTACACAAATCAAGATGGTATAGCCTACTATACACCTAGTTATGTAATATAGTTTATTGCTCCTAGGCTGCAAACCTGTACAACATGTTACTTTATCAAATACTATAGACAAGTGTAACACAATGGTAAGTGTCTGTGTATCTAAACATATCTAAACATAGAAAAGGTACAGTAGAAATATAGTATAAAGATAAAATATGGTCTATCTATACAGGGAACTTAACAATGAATAGAGCTTGCAGGACTGAAAATTGCTCTCCATGAGTCACTGAGTGAGTGGTGAGTGAATGTGAAGACATTGGACATTACTGTGCACTACTGTAGACTTTATAAACACTGTATACTTAGGCCACACTAAATTGATAAAACAAACTTTTCTTCAATAATATCAATCTTAGCTTACTGTAATTTTTTAAACTTATTAACTTTAATTTTTTTAATTTTTTGAGAATCTTGCAATAACGGTTTAAAAGACAAACATTGTACAACTATACAAAAGTATTTTCTTTATTTTCTTTATATCCTTATCTATAAACTTTTTCTGTTTTAAATTTTTTTAACTTTTTAAACTTCATTGTTAAAAAACTGAGACACAAACGTGTACATTAGCCTAGACCTACACAGGATCAAGATCATGAATATAACTGTCTTCGATTACCCATCTTGTCTCACTGGAAGGTCTTCAGGAGTAGTAACGTGCATGGAGTTGTCATCTCCTATGATGACAATGTCTTCTTCTGGAATATCTCTGGAAGGACCTGCCTGAGCCCTATGGTTAACTTTTTTTTTTTTTTAAATAAGTAGAAGGAGCACACTCTAAATTAATAATAAAATATAGTACAGCAAATACAGAAACAGTAACATAGTCATTTATTATCATCAAGTATTAGGTACTGCACACAATTGTATATGCTATACTTTTATGACTTGCAGCACAGTACTGCAGCAGGTTTATTTACACCAGCATCACAAATACCTAAGTAATGTGTACTACAGCATTGTAACAGCTACAGCTACAGAATCACTAGAGGATGAGACATTTTCAGATCCATTATAATCTTATGTGATAATCATCATATATGCTGTCCATTGCTGACTAAAAAGTTGTTACCAGGCACATAAATGTAGACAGTTTATAATGGCCTGGTATGGAGTAGAAAAATATGTGTCTTAGTAATTTCTGTTAGACTGGAAGTCCAGATAAATATTTTTTATATACTATTTATATATTTAACTATATTAAACTCATTTAAATTATTTTTAGAATATAAAATATCAAACATTTAGCAAACAATATTTTGCTTCATCTTCATGATAAAAAACATAAGGTCCAACAATATACTCAATGAATTTGGTAAATTATGTATCAATTTATTTGGCAAATTAACAATATTGATAAATATATCAATGATAATAAAATGGTGTAAGTAAATTTTGTGTTAGTTTTTAGCTTGGCTATGTTTATTATGTAAATCATATACATTGAAGGGTTGTACAACATCAAACTTAGAGGCATGTTTGGTATCATTAAAACTTTAGAAGCTTGGACATCGATAAAGACATATGTTTTAACTTCTGTGTATCAGTTTCTTGAAATGTGTTATTGACCTAGAAACATAACCACTTTAATTCTTAATTTCTCATTCTGTAAAATGGACCTTTATGTACAATTTCTTTTTCAAATGAAAGTATGTCACACAGAACTTGGTATTCACTAAACTCTCCATAACTGGTAGCAAGTATAATAATAATGACACGAAATGACCAAACGGAAGCATCTCCATGACTTTTATAGGAAAATAAAAATTGTTAACTTTGAATATGGGCTCATTACAAAACTTTTGATTTATTTAAGATATCAGTGGGTTTAGACAAATGAGTGCCTTTGTTTGGATGTGCTGTTTGTGTTAGCCTCTATTATTTGTTAGGGAAATTAATAACTCACTACTGGTTTTACTTTTTTTTTCATTTAATGCTTAGAAAATACAGCAAAACTCAATTTAGTTGCATGTTTAAAAAAAAACATGTTATGGAGGTATAATTGACATATAAAAAGACATATAAACAGGGAGTATATTAGAAATAAAAATAAATATAAGTACAATAAATAACATCAAATCCTGAAATTTATGCTCCATGCTCAGTGTTCTCGTTATTTTGACATTTCTTATGTCTCATTCCAAATAAGGAAATGGCTATTTTGAAGATTGTTTCCTAGTTTTTTAATCATATCATTATTTTTGTCAATATATTCAGCAATAAGTGTTTTATTTTCTTAAATATATCTAGTGCAGAAATCATATAAATAAGAAAAATAAAATTCTCCTAAAATAAATCAAAAACTTAATCAAATTATTTCACTTACTTTACAATGAGAAATTAATAGCTCTAATTTGAGTGCACCATAGTGTTTGATGGTGGATTTATGCCTGGTATGGTTGTGTACCATTTCAAATTGCTTGCATAGGTACAAATGAATTAAAACTTTAGAAAAAGTCAAAGTTTTTATATCAAATTTATTTATATTTTATTGTTTTTAATAAATTATATATTTAAAGGATTATGTTTTTTCTCTCACACTGGAAAAAATAACATGTTCAAATATTGGATTGGGTCATTCTTTCAAAACATTTATTGTCAAACAAGATAATCCTTGTTGTTTCTGAAATAATAAAAGCATACAAACTGACTAGGTTTTTAGAAAACAGTCCTAATTGGCCACAGCTGCTTTACCACGCTGTGTTGAGTTTTGCCCAGGCAAAGGATATGAACAGACACTTCTCAAAAGAAGACATTTATGCGGCCAGCACACATATGAAAAAAAGCTCATCATCACTGGTTATTAGAGAAATGCAAATCAAAATCACAATGAGATACCATGTCATGCCAGTTAGAATGGAGATCATTAAAAAGTCAGGAAACCACAGATGCTGGCAAGGATACAGAGAAATAGGAACACTTTTGTACTGCTGGTGGGAATGTAAATTAGTTCAACCATTATGGAAAATAGTGTCACGATTCCTCAAGGATCTAGAACCAGAAATGCCATTTAACCCAGCAATCCCATTGCTGGGTATATACCCAAAGGATTATAAATCATACTATAAAGATACATGCACACATATGTTTATTGCAGCACTATTTACAATATCAAAGACTTGAAAACAACCCAAATGCCTATCAATGATAGACTGGATAAAGAAAATGTGTCACATATACACCATAGAATATATGCAGCCATTAAAAAAAAATGAGTTCCTGTCCTTTGCAGGGACATGGATGAAGCTGGAAACTATCATTCTCAGCAAACTAACAGAAGAAAGGAAAACTAAATACCACTTTTTCTCACTCATAAGTGGGAGCTGAACAATGAGAAAACATGGACACAGGGAGGGGAAAATCACACACTGGGACCTGTCGGGGGTAGGAGAAAAGGGGAGGGAGAACATTAAGACAAACAACTAATGCGTGTGGAGCTTAAAACCTAGATGATGGGTTAATAGGTGCAGCAAGCCACCATGACACACGTATACCTATGTAACAAACCTGCATGTTCAGCTCATGTATCCCAGAACTTAAAGTAAAAACATAAAAAATTAAAAAATTAAAAAATTATGCTCATGGTATTCTTTGTAGCTTTTTAAAAATAATACATATATAAATATTCATAGAAAAATAGAAAGGATATAAAATAAAATGTTAATATTTAAAAAAAAAAAACAGTCTTAATTTACTCTAGATAACCCCAATGAATCACCCTAAAATGGAACAAATTTAACTTATATTCCCTTTATTAATATTCTCAACTTCTTCGATAAATCATGTTACATTTTATGATAGACAGGCAAATCATTTTTCAGATTAAAACAAGAGGTCAAACAAAAAAAATTCAGGACGAGTTCTACTGAACTTTATGTGGAGGCAAGAGAGTGTATTATTCAAGTATTTGTCTATTAAGCTAGATGTAATAGTACTTAAATGTGTGAAATTCCTGTGCCCCACTTGCCTTTCAAGCAGTTGCCCCTAAATATTTTGTCTTTCAACTGAACTTTTGATAAATATTGAATGGTAGCAATAGAAAATGGGATTTGCTTGTAACTGCAAGGGAGACATTTATTTTATGTATCTGGAGGGACAGTGGCATGAGGAGGTATCCACTCTAAATTAAAATTGAAAAAAGAAATAACACTCAAGGGTAACATTCAGATAATTCATCATTATTAATATAGATTGGAGCATTAAGTAAAGCCCCTCCCATCTAGGGAGGGATTAAAACCCTTCAAGGCATGCTTTCAATTAGGAAATACTTTGTTTTTGTGTGTGTGTGTGTGTGTGTTTTGTTTGTTTGTTTTGTTTTGTTTTTTAATCGTGGCTCTACAAACTGTGCTGTTTATATTTATAAAGTAAGAAGAAAATATTCTAATGTTTATCTTGGGGTCTATCTTGGTGTCAGTGTTCAGTGTGTGTGTATTTGGCAGTGTGTAGGTATGGTGTGCTTTGTTTTGTTATTGTTATTTTTAGTTTGTTTATTCAAAAGATGTATCCACATTACAGATGGAAACATTAGTGCTTCAGATAAATTAAAAGGTTCTCTTGTCTATGTGTACAGTATAACAAAAAACTTAGTCAAGTTAAAAATTTTTAAATGGTTACGGAGCTGAATGTAAACTATTTCTTTTTTAAAGTACATGATTTACAAAATGTAATGATCTTAAAAGAATGGAGCCAGCCTTATTACATTTTATTCCTTTGGCTCGATTTCTATTACTAAAACTCCCGTTGTAATTACTAAAATATATTAAATTCCTTTTTTATGGTGAGTGATACCTGTATTATTTATTTACATTTACTTTCCATGATGTCATGCATGATTTCCTTTCTCTTCATCATTAAAATACTAAAGCCATTTGTGATATGTAATATTATTTGACGTTTCAAAAGAAAATGAAATATTTAAAAGATTGTTAGAATCCTAGATCTGAAATATTAAGTTTATTTATTCTGATCCCATGGACTCATAATAAACATGTAAGTCTTTAAATTATAATATGTAATTTTCTTTGGCTTAAAGTTACATTTTCCTGATAACAAATAGCTTTATTTTCCCAAGATGACACAGTTATTAAATATCTCTTAAGGCTTATTTATTCATTTCAGTTCCAAAGTCATTCCCAAAAACATACCATTTTAAATTTTATTCATAAAAATAGAAATTCCTGTTGGCTCTTTCTGTATCTTTAGAAAAAAATGTTCAAAACCTTTAGAAAAAATTCAAACCCTTGTTCCATTTTTGATTAGATTATAGCTTTTGTTGCAATCAAGTTTTGTGAATTTTTTACATATTTTGAATATTAACTCCATAGCATATATATGGTTTGAAAAAATTTCCTATTCCATACATTGTGCTTCACTCTGTTGAATATTTCCTTAATGGAACAGATGCTCTTCAGTTTGATATTGTTCCACCTGCCTATTTTTGCTTTGGTTGCTTGTGATTTTGGTATTATATTCAAGAAATTATTTTCAAGACCAATTTATATGGTTTGGATATTTGTCCCTTCCAAATCTCATGTTGAAATGTAATGCCCAGTGTTGGAAGTAGGGGCTGTTAGGAGGTGTTTAGATCGGGGGCACATATTCCTCATGAATGCCTTAGCACCATTCCCCTGGTGAAGAGTGAGTTCAGAGTTAACTTGAAATCTGGTTGTTTAAAAGTGTGTCAACTCCCCCGGCTTCTTGTTCTTCTTCCTCCCATGTGATTTGTCTACTTCCTCTTTCACCTTTCACTACAATTGTAAACTTTCTGGGGCTCTCCCCACAAGCCAAGCTAATGTTAGTGCCATGCTTGTACAGCCTGCAGAAACGTGAGCCAATTAGATCTCTTTTCTGTATAAATGATCCAACCTCAGATATACCTTTATAGCAGTGCAAAAATGACCTAATTCACCAAGGTTATGGAACTTTTTCTTTTGTTTTCCTCCAGGTGTTTTACATTTTTATGTCTTATATTTTTCTTGAATTCCTTTTAATTTTTGTGCATGGCATAAGATAAGCCAATTTCATTCTCGTGTGTGTAGACATCAAGTTCCCCCAACACGATTTGTTCAAGAGACTACCTTTTCCTCATTGTGCATTTTTGGCATCCTTGTGGAAGATCAGCTGACCATATATGTGTGGGTTTATTTCTGACCTCTCTATTCTGTTACATTGGTCTATATATTTGTGTTTATGCCAGGTACATACTGTTTTCATTATTGTAGTGGTGTAGTTGTGCAATATATTTCATAATCAGGAAGTATGATGCCCTCGGCTTTGCTTCATTTCTTTCAAGTTTTTGGGGTCCATTGTGGTTCTATGCACATTTTAGAATGTTTTTGTTTATTTCTATGAAAATGTTTTTGGAATTTTGATAGTGATTGTATTGACTTTGTAGGTTGTATTAAGCAGTATGGAAATTTTAACAATATCAGGTCTTTCAATCCATGAATATGTACGTCTTTCCATTTATTTGTGTCTAATTATTTTCAACGAAGCTTTGTAGCTTTCACTTTTTGTATGTTTATTCCTATGTCTTATTAATGCTATTGCAAATGGGATTTTCTTAATTTTCATTTTGAATAGTTGATTATTAATGTGTAGAAACAAGACTGATGAAAATTAAAACCACAATAATATACCTCACATTTGTTAGGATGGCCATTATAATAAAAACAAAAGATTACAAGTGTTGATGACTTTGAGAAGTTGGAAACCTTGCACAGTGTTGGTGGGAATGTAAGATGGTGCAATTGACATGGAAAACTATGAAGTTTCTTCAAAACATTAGAAAATATTTAATAATGTTATTAAAAAAACATAAAAATGTTCCAGCAATCCTACTTCTGACTATCCAAAAGAATTAAAATAAGTATCTCAAGAGATATCTGCAGTTTCATGTTTATTGTAGCATTATTCACAATAGCAAAGAAATAGAAACCACCTGAACATCCACTGACAGATGAATGAATAAAGAAAATGTGGTATATACGTACAATAATATATTATTTAGCCTTCAAAAAGAAGGAAATTTTTTCATATATGAAAACATGGATGAACTTTGAGAGCATTATACCAAATAAATAAGACAATCATAGAATGACAAATAATGCATGATTATACTTATATGAGGTATATAAAATGTCAAAATCAGAGAAGCAGAAAATGAAATGGTGCTTGCCATGGGCTGTAGGAGAGAAATAGGGAGTAAAATTTTACCTTTTTATTCATTACAAAATTGAATAAAAGTGATGAGTGTGAAAATCCTTGCCTCGCTACCAGTCTCAGGGGTGTGGAGGGGTGCTCATTCAGTCCTTCGTCATTAATTATGATACATGTAAGTCCTTTGTAGAAGTTCTCTATCACGTTAAAAACATTTCTTTCTTGTTGGAATTTATAACTTAAATAATTATTGTATTTTGCAAAATACGTTTTTGGCATCTATTAAAGTAATAAAATAATTTACTCCATTTTTTTTCTATGAATGTGGTGTGTTAACATATTTTCTGTTGTTAATACAACCTTACATTCCTGGCATAAACCACACAGGATTATGATGCACTGTCCTTTTTATATATTACTGATTCCATTTATTAAAATTTGAGTTAATAATTTTTGAATATGTATTCATGGAAAATAGATATTTTTTTCTTGTCATGTTTTGACTGTTTTAATATTATGCCCTTGAAAATAAACTGGTAAGTGTCCCATCTTCTGTTTCCTAACAGATTGATACAGAACAGATTATTATTATTATCATTATTTTTGGTTTTAGGTATACCACTGAAGCAAACCATGTTATAATCTCTTTTGAAAGAGTTTTACTTGTAAATGCATTTCTTTAAGTAATATAAACCTATTCGTGTTTTCTATTTATTTTTCTGTCAGGTTTCAGAAAGAGTGGTTTGAGGGAATTTGTTCAGTTTTTCTAAGTTGCTTATGGTTCTCTAATAATGTCTTCATATCATTCTTAATGTTGGTAATTATTGAGTTCTCTCATTATTTTTATTCATCGGCCTATCTAGAGGTTTCTTGTTTTTACTGATCATGTTTAAAACCAGTTTTTAATTTTATTGATATATTATATATTTTGTTCAATAATTTCTGCATCTATTTCCATTCTTATATTTACTTAGAGATTAATTTGTTCTTTTAAAATATAATTATGGTGAAGGCTTAAGTCATTGATTTTATCATATTCTACCCTTTAATGTAATAAAAATTACAAGTTACCTTGTGGACATGAAGTGGTTCGTACAAATTTTGATTTATCATGTAATTTATAAAATGTGTTTTATCATTTAATTTATAAATTTTCATATTTTTTCACTGTTTTTGTTAATTTGTGAGGTTTTTAAAAAAAATCTGTCTGTTCAATTTGTAAATATTTTGTGGTTTCACATATATTAATCTATTGATTTATAATCTAACTTGTGATCAGAGAGTATAATCTGTATAATTTATATTATTTAAATTATATTGTATTTTGCTTTATTACCTAGACTATAAAATAGATTGGTGAATGTATAAGGTATTAGGGAAATAATGTATATTTTTCTGTTTGGGGTCAGCATGTTTTAGAAATCAATTAGTTCAAGTGTCTTAATATTATTTTTCATGATACATGTATCCTTATTATCTACTTATCCCATTGATTTCTCAAAGGATAGTTGAATTTACCAACAATAATTGAAGAGTAATCTTGATGTCAAATTATTTACATTCTGTTTAAAAATTGAATTGTTGTGCTTTAATTCTGAAGAATATTTTTGTTGAATGAAGGAAGCTACCCCTTCTTACTTAAAATTTAATTCCAAGATCTTCTGTCTCTCAATGTGTTTATGGAGAAGCTTGCAGTCATTCTTAACATTCAATACACCTATACTTTTTGTCATCTAGCTGTTTTTAAGGTTTATATCTATCTTTGGTTTTTAGTATTTCAATTTTGATATGCCAAACAGATTTTTGTGGTATTCATCCTGCTTGGAGTTGATTGAGACACTTATATATGTTAACAACTTTTATCAAATTTAGAATTATTTTGGTAACTAAATTCTTAGTGTGTGATATATATATTATGTGTGTATATATATATAAAATACAAATGTGTGTATGCATATATTAATATTGTTTACTGTGCTTATGCTTATTTTGATTTCTACCATATCTACATTTATTTATAATTTTAAATTTTGTGTATTTTATTCTATATTATTTTAACATGGGTTATTGAGGTATAAATGACATATAATGAATTGCACATACTTAAAGTATATATTCTGTTATATTTTGACATATGGGATATATGTTTATACCTACTTTCCCACTGTTTGAAGATGCTTTGTCATTTTTAAAGTTTTCTATCTTATATTCCATTTGATACACTCTTTTTGATGTCTTCATTAATCTTTTCTTTGAAGTACCTAATCTGTTTTTAAGTTCATTCAATGCATCATTATTTTTTTCCTAATTTCATCTCTAGAAGATACACTTGCATTTTTTTAATATATTCCTTTTCTCTCTTCATCACTTTGTAAAAGTCTTTGAACAGTTATATGTATATGCAATATGTCATTTTCTTTATCACATTTGTTTCACTTCTACTCTCAGGGATCACATTCTAGGACTCCTTATTGTACAATAGCTGAAAACAGTTGTTTTATGTGTAGTTTTCCAATTTTCTACTTATATCTGGTGGAACAGCAAGCCAGTACCAGCTCCTCTTAATCATAGGTGGTAACTGCAATTTAGAAATAATTAAAATAAACCTGGAATAATTTAAATAATATGCAATAGGTTATTATGTAAAAATATCTGAAAAAAACATTTAATATTTCTAATTTAATTCTTGATTAATTTAAAAATGTTTAATATTTAAAATCATTGATATAATTATGGGGAAACTATCTCAACTATATTTTGTATTAAATTATAAGAAATATAAAATAAAATTCCTTCATAATAAATTATAAAGTATATAGCATATATCAAATATATTCCATGTATTTGAAATATGCCCAATAAATATCATTATTTCATAATTCTGCATCTTCACTTATAATGGTAGAAGACGATATAGCATATATCAACAGTATTATTGATCTATAAATATTTTCCAACTGTACTAGGAACTTGAAAAGTTTTATGTTACTAATGCAGTATTCTCTCATTTTCCATTTTTTATTTAACTTCCAAATTGTGAATCATTTGTATTTTTTTCATCTAGTCCCAGTAAATACGATCTGTAACCTGAATAATACTGATAAATAATAGGATTTGTCTTGCCATTGGAAATTTAAGAATTTTTTCATTCAGAAGAGCAAAGGCATATAAATCCTGTTCATCCATAGTATATTTGGCATTGCTTTATTTAATTATATTTTGCCTGTTTTTCTTCTGTATTATTCTTTGTCTCTACAAAGCTCTTAAGGGAAGGAACATTGTTTAGATCTAGTCTGCTGCTATGATTTTGTATCATGTAAAATTTTTTTTTAAGTCTACAGAATAATATACATGATCATATGAAACGTTATTGTAAATATCATTTTAAAGAACTACTTGGCTGAAAGGAATATCTTGAAGTTTACTCTGGAGGTCTTATGCATAAATTGTTTGCCAGCTTGGCAGTGAATCAATAAAACAGGTGGAAACATGTGTCCTTTCATCTTAAAGACTCCAATGAAGAACCTTTTAATATAATCCTTTTGAAACATGGAATATTTGGAAGCTTCATTATGATCACTATGATGACTTCATGAGTATAGTCCTGAAATTATTTTAAATATATAGTAGAAAAATAACCTTTTTTTGTTCACCTTTTAACAACCAATGTACAAACTCTACCCAGTTCCCACTCTCCAAATATACATTTTAGTAAAATCTTCCTAACATATGGAATATATATAGTCTTTTTCTACTCTTAATGCCATATCTCATACTTTATTGCTTTTTTCTCTAAAGATAACTGTCAAAATATTACTCTTCTCATTGTTATTGCAATCATTGATGGAGCAGAAGCACCATCGTCTCAAACAAACACTGCCACTTTAAGTTCCAGCTCCCTTTCTTGCTTCATGCATTTCAAGGAAATCACTTCTCTTCTAACTACAAGCAGCCAGAAACAGCAGACAGTAAAACACAGATAAGACAGCTCCGGCACAGAGGGAGGTTGCGGGGAAGTCTCTTGGGTAACTGCCAAACTTTACCCTCACACAATGGGCCCCAGTAAAACAGTGGGCCTTAATAAGCACATTCCTTTCCCTTCAGGTACACTAAGATAGGGGAGCTAAAGGCAGACTTAGGGAGTATGCCTGTGCTGCAGGAAGATATATGGAAACAGACACAAAACTCTCTCTCCCAGATAAGCACAGCAAAGAAACACAGAAGCAGTCCAAGCCTCTGATAAACTCTTCCACCTCGAATCCTTAAAAACTCTTAACCTGTAAAAGGTTAAGACTCTAACCTAACTCAGCCAGAAGCCCCTCTCAGGTTTGTTTTCTCCAAAATAAAACTGTCCTTGACTGTCGGACCACCTTTCATGTTTCTTTCTTCTTTCTTTAATTCTTAAAATCATGATTACCATCATGATCTCTATGTTATATCTATAATTATATATAGATCTATAATGTCTTAACACACAGTCCAAGCTCTGAACTACTATGCAATAATAATGTTTCTTGTAAGTAATATCTAGCCCTATCATAGAAAACACATGGAAACAACAATTTTTTTTTTAATTGGAGAAAGTACGTCACATTTAAATACTGCTGTCATTGTCTTTCTTAGAGGTTTTTGTTTTATAATAATGATTTGTTCTGTTTCTTTTCCAAAAGTTCTTATTCATGTGTGTTCATGTAAGCATAATGTTAAGTTATATATCTATAAAAATCCAAGTCAGAATGTTCCCTGCTTTGTAACAATGGTTGGCCTATTTTCCTTCTAACAGTTTATCTGCTGATGATGAAAGCAAAATCTCCATTTTCCCATCCCCCAGAAGACTGACTTGCCTATTTTAGATACCTAATGTTATTTGTCACACCTCTACCTGACAGCAGTAAAGGCAGAATCTGACAAGGCTATTTATAGAAAATAAAATGAGACTTAAAATATTTGGGCCTATTATTGAACTCAATTGCTTGATGTGTAGTGATTTCTATCAAAATATCTAATTATAAATTCACTCAGAACAGGAAGTCTAAACCAATTTTGGTATAACTTAAATGAGTGCATCATCTGTATTTACAACAGGTACCTGCTATTATTTAAACTATGTCTTTGAAAATGAAATAATCATCATACTGAGTCCCTTTTAATCTCCTTTTTATTTCATAATATTCATACTTTTTAAAAATATTATTTTTCTATCGTTAAAACTCATTGTCAGTATAAAATCACATCACTCTCAGGAAATTTGCCCAAGATATTTTATAGAAGGATTGCCTATTATCATAGACAGAAATTCTCACAAGAATATGAGATGATAATTCATATAGTGTGATCTTTTATAAGTATTCCCTGGGAAAACTGGTAAAGGAATGAGGAGTTGGATAGGGTAGGAAAGATAATTAAGCAAGAATGTGGTATCAGGCCAGGCAAAGTCCAACTATGTATAATTTGGGCTCAATTCTGTAGAATTGTTCTAGGGTAAGTGTGAATCACATCCCCAGTAAGCTTTAATAAAGGGAAGGGTATTGGAATATTGTACCTGGTTTCTATTGAAGAAACATGAATTCCCAGGTACCTGTGACTCTTCAAGCACCAGCAAAAGAGCTTCTGGAAGGCTGTGGGAAGTTTTCTTACAAAGAGATGCAGGTGAAGGCTGTTGGGAGTGTGATGAATTTGATAAAGTGTATGAGAATTTGGGACAAACTGGGTGAGTGCTAATGAATCTGCTACATTCTGCATTACACAGTAAAATTTTATACAACATTTCACCCTTTATCAAGCTTTACCACTTCCTAATACAAATATTTCAACCCAGTTTTCACCAGATTAGGTAATTTTACAGTTTAATTTGTTTTTATTAGGTTGACAGATAGTATAATGATCTACCCAGGACTTTATTTTTTTACCTCCTGTTTCTATCTACCTGATATTAATGCTAGGATCCCTGTAATATAAATGGTATTACTGCCACTACTATGGCTACTGGTATTGTTACTGTCATTGTATGGTCAGGGAGCAAATTAATAGTTGTGAGAACTTAGATATCTAGTGTTATTTTTATTTAATTCCTGTGATTTTTTAAGCATATTTAGAATTGACTAAACACTTGTTTTCTGCAGTGTATTAAGTTTAGTATTATAAAAATCTGTGCCTATTATTAAATAATATATGCATATTTTTCCTATAAAGATATATGCACATATAGTTTGGATTAAAGTAAAAGCAGGGGAAAATTTTCTGGTAAAGAATTAAAGCATTTACTCATGTGTGCATGGAAAAAGAAACTGATTTACAAATATTTAACTATCTATACACATGTATCCATATTTCTATCTATTTTTCTACCCATCTACTCATTTGAGTATTACTTTTTAAACTCTCATGTAATCTTTGAAAATCTTTCACTCTGCATATTATATAGCTTTATTTAATTATATATGTTGTTGGATTAAATAAATGAAATCTCACAAAATTTTCCAATATTATTTATTCATTATTTACTATCATGTCTCTAAACTATTTGATCATTTTAAAGTTTATGTAAACTAGTCACATCCAATCTCCTCCTTCTTCTTTATTTTTTCCTCCCCTTTATTTATAAAATATCTTAAGGAGTTATTGGTTATTGTGTAGTCACAGCTTTTTAATCTTCTCTTATTTTCTTAATTCATCTGCATTTTTTTCAAATTTGCTTGTCAGTATCTTCCCAAATTTGAAATTCATTTTTCTTTTCTTTTTAATTGCTGTGGGTACATAGTAGATGTATGTATTTATAGAGTATATGAAATATTTTGATACAGACATGCAATGTAAAATTAGCAAATCATGGAGAATGGGTATCCATGACCTTAAACATTCATTTTTTGAGTTACAAACTATCAAATTACACTCTAAGTTCTTTTATAATATATAATTATTATTGACTATAGTCACCTTATTGTGCTATCAAATATTAGATCTCATTCATTCTTTCTATTATGTTTGTACTCATTAAACATCCTCAACTCTCTTCCATCCCCTCCTACCCTTCGCAGCCTCTGGTAACAATTCTACTCTCTACATTCATGAGTTCAATTGTTTTAATTTTTAAATCCCACAAATAAGTGAGAACCTGTGATGTTTGTCTTTTGGTGTCTTTTGGCTTATTTCTCTTAAGATAATGATCTCCAGTTTCATACATGTTGTTGCAAATGACCGGATCTCATTCTTTTTTTATGCCGAATAGCACTCTATTGTGAAGTTCATTTTATTACTTCATTTTTATTTGTAGTGTGTCATTTCTCAGTCAGTATTCAAAACAGCTCAGAGAAAAATTACTCACAACCAGACACTAAGACAATGGAATTCTTCCTAATTGTTTATGATTCTTGATCTTATTTGCAAAACATCAATAGCCCAATAAATATTCGGATTTAAATACTTCCTGAACTAGATGACCTTAAACACTCTCTTCAGCTTGACTAAACTTTAGATAGTTTTCTTCCTGAATATACGTTCCTAACCTCTTTTCTTCAAGTGTTCATTTTAAAAAACTTGGAATTGTACATTCTTTCTCTGCCCCTTTGAAATGTAAATCTTCTCCCAGTCTCACCAGTTTTACAACTCGGAAGTATTTCTCAAGGAACTGAGAACCATCACATTAATAGGTAATCATCAAGAAAGTTAGGGCCCCTACCAGTGTCTGTGGAAGGGTAGGGGCCTAACTTCAGTGAGCAGAATTAGCAATCACAGATGGCATATTCATATTCCCCACTAACATCCCCCAGGACTTTCTACTAGCTTACCCCAGTAGTTAAAAACGTCCCAGCCTTTCATTTGTTGGGTTCAATCTCTTATTTCAATAATCTTGAAGAAAGGCTTCCCTGTCTGTCTAACCTATCCAGTGTTATTTATCTTTAACATTACAAAAATATATTTAAGGATAAACAATTTTAAAAGGCAGTTTGGATACATTGTAAATATATGTGTTATATTTATATAACATACATAAAACCCTCTGTTGTACTTCAAAATAGCTATAACAAAAGGTTTAAAAGGTTCTCAACCAAAGAAATTGTGAATATATGAAGGGATTAATATCCTAATTACCCTAATTTGATCATTATACATTGTATACATATATTAAAATATAGCATGTACCCCATAAATATGTACAATTATGTACAAATGTACCCCATAAATATGTACAAATATGTACAAATATGTCACTAAAATAGTTAAATGACAATAAGATTAATAGCAGTTAATAGTTTAAAATTTTTTTTAAATACCTTAAAGATATAACTCACATTCCATAATATTCACTCTTTTAAAGTATATGAGTTAGATTTTTAAAAATATATATTCACAAAGCTGTAGGAACATCACCACTATCTAATTTTAGAATATTTTTATCACCCCCAAAAGAAACAGTATATCTATTAGCAGTCAGTTTAAATTTCCTTTCAACCTGGTCACTGGCAGCCATGGATCTGTAAATGTATCTATTATGGACATTTCATATACATGAAATCATACAATATCTGGTATATTTTGACTGTCATTTTTCACTTGTTTTCAGAGTTCATCTGTGTTGTAATATATGTCAGTACATACCAATCTTGTTTCTGAAAACTGCAATACAATGTATTTTAAAATTCCACTAGATTTCTATTACATAGTCCTACATATTTCAGACACAAGTCCTTCTGGGTCTATCCCTATAATGCAATGTCACAAACTGTTTAAGTTGTATTTTAAATAGAGCAGGAGAAAACAAAGCTTATCGCCTAAAGGAAAGAAGGAGGTATTCATTGTAAAATAAGAGGGATATACCTGAATTAAGTTGGAAGATAAAGGGAGAATTCAACTTCCACCTATGTGCCTTTCATCCATAAATACTTAACCAAATATTTAATTGATTCTACTAAACTAGTATTCATTCTCTGTTGAACCTGGGCAGTGGGGAGAAATGATGAATACTTGTGCATGTGTCAGCAATATCCAGAGATTCTCACACTATGTGGTTCCCTCAATCAATGATGTAAAAATATAAAATAGAAGTTTTAAAAAATGAAGAAAGATTAATATTTGTCAGGAAGAATATTTCTACCACATTATAAATATTTGTAAATATCCATCTCAATCAACATGTTTGGTAGAATTAGGAAAAGTTAAATATTCTATTCATCTTAACATAGTCTTCTGTGTAAAACAATAATAGTCCAATTATTATACACGGTTTTTAACTGAGTAATCTGCCTCTCCTGTTAAATAGGAATGGTTCCTGTGAATCGGGTAAGTACTGCAAACTTACTAATTTTTTAAAAATTTCCAAACATATACTCCACTTCTCTATTGTTTTCTGTTGTGACTTGCTAATGCAAAGATCCCTAGGCAACACATCATACCATAAGATATAGCTGTGAGAGTATTTTTAACATTTTCATGCCTCTACTTTCATCCCAGTTTATTGTCAAAAAAATTGCCTTTCTATTTTATTTTTTAAATAAAGTAACTATATCTTTAAGACTACTAGGATTCTGTCTGGATGTTACTTCAGTTTCATTTATCACCTAGGTAACAAAATAAAGTCCAGTATCGTCTGATAAGGATCAACGGAGAAGCCAATGTAACTAATATGTGCGCGTGTGCACACACACACACACACACAGAGACACATATATGCATACACTTTAACTACTTGCATGATAGCATATTCTAAAATGCAGCTTTGTTTTAAATTTAACAATTCAGCTAATGGAGTAAATAATTTTTTGAGGCAGTAGCTTGAAAACTACTGCTTGGCATCAAATCTTAGAGCAGCTTTTAACAGCAAAAGGGACAAATAAGTTTCAGAGCCTCTGCTTCTATAATTTCTCACGGTGGAAGTGAAGAGCAAAACCCACGTCCTTGAAAAGCTCTTCTCCCTTGGATTGATAACATTGTATTTTATTTTACCTCCTCTTCATGCTCTCTCTCTAGCTCTCTCCCATGTTTCGTAATAGAAATCAACATGCTTTTTCCAGCCCTAGCCTGACTGTGTTTTCTTATACACTCAATACTGCACACCTGCTCACTCTGCTGCAGTCAGACTAAACTAGCTGCTCTTCTGGAAGTGCTTCATAAGCTTTCTTTATGTATTTAACACTGTATAGGGTTTCTTATAGGCTGGACACTCTTGTCCCTTACATTATTCCATCATTGTCAAAGCAACTACATACACTATGTACTATTATTCTGCCCATTTAACAGATGAAAGAATTAAGCCACAAAGAGGTTAACTTTTCTAAGGTCACCCACTTAGTATGTGCTGAAATCAGGATTCAAATTCAGGCTGTCTGTGTCTTTGACTATTATTTTATGATGCCTATCACTAGGAGAATTGTCTTTCTTCCTATTTCAAATCCTACATTCATTGTTGGAGACACTGCTATGTTAATATTCTTGACACCTTCATCTTGGTGAATATCCATCTTGAATTTACTTTATCAGTGCATCCCTATGGTCTATCATAGATTTTGTCATCATTTAGACTTGCTGCATATCAGACTGTAAACTGAATATTCCATATTTGAATCACATACTTTCTGATTTCCCTTACCTATATTCACCACATCTATAAATGACCTCACAGGAATGTCCATTCTTTGCTGTCTCATTTATTTCTCAATTTAGTTTGTATTACATGTTTATGTGGCCTATTTCTTCATCTAATCTTTGGTCAATTGTAGAAAACTTGCTCAAATATTTTCTGCATCAAGCATATGGATGAATCTTATGTCAATTCTACCTTATTCCCATCTATATATAAGTTGCTGAAAAACAATAGTGGTAAAAATATTAATCAAATTGATTATGATAGAAATTTGTGTTTCCATTTGCATTCCAAAAGTTATATTTGTGATGTGGGTCCTATAATATCAAATTTCCTGCTAGGTGAATCAAAGATATCTCAAAAAATCAATATTTTAATTTTAGCTTGACTAGTTCTATGCACTTAAATGCTGAGATTATATAATTGAAGTGCCTAACATGTGGTCAAAAACCTAACAGATGCCACTCATTTAAAATAAATCTAATTCCATGTAATCACTGCCTATTGTGTTTGATGAGAAAACTTGACTCCTGGAGCCCTTTCATTAAAAAGGTCTGTTAGGCCCTGCGTAATCTGATATCCTGCCTGTCTCTCTCTGATGTTTAATTTTATGTGCCAACTTAACTAGGCCACAGGGTGCCCAGATTAAACATTATTTCTGAGTATATCTGTGAAGGAGTTTCTGGATGATATTAGCATTTGAATGTGTGGACTCAGTAAAGCAGATCTCACTCTATAATATGGGTAGGCATCATCCAACCTTTTGAGGGCCTGCAAAAACAAAAGGTGGAGAAAGGAGTAATAACATTCCCATGTTTATTTTTCATGCCTCATTGCTTGAGCTGGAACACTTTATCTCCTCCTCTAAAACTGGGATTTACACCAATGACTCTCTTTCTTTTTAGACCTCCAGACCAGGAATGAATTTCACCAGTGGCTTTAAGTGTCCATCTTGCAGATGAATTGTGGGACTTCTCAGCCTCCATAGTTAAGTGAGCAGATCCTGATAATGCATGCCCCACACCCCAATATGCACACATGAGGACCTCAAAATGTTTATGGACAAATGGAATTAAAAGACAAAAAGTGAAATATATCAACTTTATTTATCAATATAAGCTCCATCAAGTTCAACACACTTTTGTAAGTAATGATGCCAGCCATTTGGTCCATTCTTAAAATACTAAGCAT
This sequence comes from Macaca fascicularis, assembly GCF_037993035.2. NCBI lineage: Eukaryota > Metazoa > Chordata > Mammalia > Primates > Cercopithecidae > Macaca > Macaca fascicularis. The sequence continues at coordinate 59,328,900 of NC_088391.1, read as the reverse complement.
TCAAAAAATAAAAATAAAAACAAAACAAAACAAAAAAACAAACAAAAAAAATACTAAGCAATCTAGAATTTAACCACGTCGATGCAGTCTTTTTTACATAACTAACTAAAAAATAATGAGTAACTTTAAAGATAATTTAACATTAAGAGACAAAAAGAAATCAGAAGAAGACAAATTATGACTGTAAGATAAGTGCCTGATATGCTTTGGTTGTGTCCCCACCCGAATCTCATCTTGAATTGTAGCTCCCATTATTCCCATGTGTTGTGGGAGGGAGCCAGTGGAAAATAATTGAATCATGGGGGTGGTTTAACCCCATTCTTTTCTCGTGATAGTGAATAAGTCTCAGAGATCTGATGGCTTTATAAGGGGTTTCCCTGTTCACTTGGCTCTCATTCTCTCTTTGCCTGCCACCATCCATGTAAGATGTGATTTTGTTCCTCCTTGACTTCCATCATGATTGTGAGGCCTCCCCAGCAATGCGGAACTGTGAATCCATTAAACCTTTTTATCTTTATAGATTACCCAGTCTCAGGTATGTCTTTTATCAGTAGCATGAAAATGGATAATACCACGTCTAATGATTTTCCATTGAAATTCTCACAAAATTGCCCTTATTTGATAAGAGGAGTGGGCAGGAGCATTGTCATGCTGGGGAAGGACTCTGGTCAAGATTTCCTGGGCATTTTTCTGCTAAAGCTTTGACTAACTTTCCCAAAGCACTATCATAATAAGCAGATGTTATTTTGTCTTGGGCTTCCAGAAAGTCAACAAGCAAGAGGTTTCAATATCTTAAACAAACAAGCAAGGAAAACTGTTGCCATGACCTTTGCTTTTTAACCAGTCAGCTTTTACTTAGACTGGGGCACTGTCATCTACCTATTGAACTGCTTCCTACCACAGAGCATTGTTTCATTTGTGCTTTGTCTTCAGGATTATTCAGGATTATACAGAGAAAGCCATGTTTCAACTCCTGTTACAGTTCTTTGGAGAAATGCTTCGGAATCTTGATCCTGCTTGCTTAACATTTCCATTGAAATCTTGACCCTTGTCTGCAGCTGATCTGAGTGCAACAGTTTTGGCATCCATTGAATGGAAAGTTTGTTCAACTTTAATTTTAGACAGAATTGTGTAAGTGGAACCAGTTGAGATGTCTATAGTGTTGGCTATTGTTTCTGCTGTCATGGGCCCGCTTCAATTATGGCATGAATATGGGTATATACCCAAAGGATTATAAATTATGCTGCTATAAAGACACATGCACACGTATGTTTATTGCAGCACTATTCACAATAGCAAAGACTTGGAATCAACCCAAATGTCCATCAGTGACAGACTGGATTAAGAAAATGTGGCACATATACACCATGGAATACTATGCAGCCATAAAAAAGGATGAGTTTGAGTCCTTTGTAGGGACTTGGATGCAGCTGGAATCCATCATTCTTAGCAAACTATCACAAGAACAGAAAACCAAACACCGCATGTTCTCACTCATAGGTGGGAACTGAACAATGAGATCACTCAGACTCAGGAAGGGGAACATCACACACAGGGGCCTATCATGGGGAGGGGGGCGGGGGAAGGGATTTCATTGGGAGTTATACCTGATGTAAATGACGAGTTGATGGGTGCAGCACAGCAACATGGCACAAGTATACATATGTAACAAACCTGCACGTTATGCACATGTACCCTACAACTTAAAGTATAATAATAATAAATAAATTAAAAAATAAAAAAATAAAAAAAAAAAGATCAGTGTTTTCAAAAGTCTCGATAGAGGCTCTTTTCAAACTGTTTTCTTATCCTTCTTACTGCCTTAACCTAGATCTTATTCAGATATGTTATAACAAATTATGATGGCTTTATTTTGGTCCAAAAAATGTTTAATTTCTTGCATAGCTTTTCCTAATATGCATTTTCCATGAACTTTTCGAGGACTCCACACATGTGTTTGTGTGTGTGTGTGTGTATGTGTGTGTGTAGATTTTATGCTATTGCTACTTTCTGTTTCTCTAGACACCCTAACAGAATCTCCTACCTCACCTTTCCCTCTTTCTTTCAATTACTATACTCTATTTACCCTGATATCTTTCAGTTTATTAACACAGAAAGTCTTCTGACCACAGAGCATGTGTTTTCTCTTCCTAGAATACTTTTTCCAGTAATTTCAACTACCTTAGCTACCTGGCATCCTTTATGCCTCAGATTAAATAACCCCACGGTATAGAATGCTCTTATCATCACCTGATGGCCATCACCATTATTCCTATCATTATATTTATTTCTGTGTTATCTTTTCACAGCTCACTTATTTTTGTGTGTTTCTGATGCATCTCTTTTTGAGAGCACTATGTTGTTAAAAGGAGCAGGAAAACATTTTCCGTTTAACCAGAAATGCTCAGCATATTGTCTGGTAAAATAAACACTCAACAAATTGTGGAAGAAATTCTTACAACAAATGATAAAGGACACCCCTATAGGCATCCCTAATTTCAGTCTACCACTGGGTCATAACACAGTCACCTTCAGTTTTGAAAATATATCTACTAATTACGTGCTAAGAATTTGACCCAATTTGCTTAATATTTCCTCCTCTTTAATGAGTAAATAGTGCAGTTGGTTAGAGAGCTCTACAGCTTGTGCTACCACTATTCTTGTGCGCTAGCACTTATTTTACTTTATTGTGATTGCATTTTTTTCGTGCTTGAATTCTTTCCTAAACAAGAGCTCTGTGAAAGCGTCATTGTCATTCCTATACCTGAGCAATACATCATTCACAAAGTTACACTGAAAAGTGTTGTTGAATAAATTGACTCACCTATCTTTCAATTTGGATTTCTTCATCCTGCAATATCTTCCAAATCCTTTTCTACCTGGAAAAATGCTACTTATGCATGAACATGGAAATCAAATAATCCTTTTAAAAAGTTTTTAAAATTCAGAAATATTTTAGTAGTTTTTCATAGACATACAAAGACATATATACGTGCTATGTAAATGGTTAAGGGGATCACATAATATGTTCTAAAGTGTTTTGAGTAGTCCTTTTTGGTTGTTTTCATTGTTCTTCACTCCCAACACCCAGATTTCTTACCATAACAATTGTACATATCACTTTTACTCAGGTAACCATTCACATAAAGTTGTAATGAAACATGTAAGTGCATAACATTTTTACATAACCATATTATTTAAAAATGAATTTGTGGAAAAACTCAAAGGTATGCTTTCAAACACATATGATTAAATGTACACAAAAAAATTTACTAAAAGTGTGAATCCAAGTGTTCTCACTATTGGAAACAGTTAACTATGTCAGGTGATGGATATGTTAATAAGCTTGATTATGCTCATAATTTTACACCTCTATTGATATGAAATTGTCAGGTAAAATTGTATACATTTAAGATGAACAACATGATGTTTTGTAATGTATACACTGACAAATGGTTAAATCTAACAATTATGAACCACTAAAACTGAAAAAAATACAATTTAATTCAAAAAAGATATTAGCATATTTTATAAAAATTGAAGATATAATACATCAGTGGAATATAAAATATAAAATATATTTTATGTACAATCGTATGTACATATGTGAATGCATACATGGAGATTTTTCATGTGTGTTTTGTGTGTGTATGGGCACGTGTGCGTGCGTGTGTGTGTGTGCGTGTGTTCATGTGTTTATTCTTTACTTTTTCAGATAGAGCTTTTAAGTCTCTTGTGATTGGTGACAGTTATCTTGTCTAATTCCTGACTTCAAATAATAGGATTTTGGGAATATGACAAATTGGGTATTTTAGCATTTTTTCACAAATATAATTTATTGAATGCCATTTCTCTGTATAATATTACAACATTACTGGAGTATTATCTGGTATGAATGCTGGGTTTAGTAACTGCCTTTCAACATCTGTGGATAGGGGCATATTATTTATTGCCCTATACTTTAATAAAATAGATTTTGTGATAATTTAATGCTGTAAATGCATTTGTATTAAAAATATTGATTAGCCTATACACTTTTATCACTTTATTTTGCTAACATTTTATTGAGAATTTTTGTATAAATATTTATAGCAGAATTTGGTTCTTAGTTTGATTTTTATTGTGCATATAAAATTTCGGTAGTGTTGAGTTGTCTTAAGAAATTTTGCTAATTTAATCTCTTTTGTAGTCCTGGAATAATTTTAAGTGGCATTTGAATTATAAATTCTTTTAAGGTTACCTGTTTACCATCTGATCCTGTAAATTTTTATATGTAAATCTCTAACCAGTTTTCCAATCTCTATTTAAATTAGTGTATTACAGTTTCCCATTTAATTTATGTAACTCATTTTTTTTAGGAAATCATGTATTACCTGTCATTCAAGATTACAAATATTTGTGGCTAAGTACATAGATCATTTGTAACATCAAATAAACACACACACACACACACACACACACATTAGAAAGCATAATCATTAAGAAGTTAATGAGTTATTAATTTGTTAAAGTTTGAAAACACTGTTTATACATACTAAACTTTTTATATTTTAGAAATTCAAATTAAACTTGCAATCATAACTGCAATCCCATCTTTCCTGTTTGTTCAAAGTAGACATTCAATTTTCTCACATAAAACAAGTTATTGCAAAATTGAAATTGTCATATATAATATACCTATGAATTTGATGTTATGTTTTAATTCATATTCTATATTGTTCTCATATTGTTACTACTGCCTTTTTGTATTACCTGGCATCATTTTCCATAAATTTGTATTGTAACACTTTTTAGATGACATTGTTTTATATGTTTATTATGCTAAATAAATAAATATAGTTTTTCCATTTTTACTTTTGAACAATTTGGCATTCTTTATATTTTAACAAGAGTCAATACATGCCAAATGTAATGATGGGTAATTTTAAAAATTATATTTATTTGTTCTAATGTTGCATTTTTTAACTATTTTAGTAATTGTTGCCACTCTTCATCATTTTCATTTGTTACTGAAATAGCTATTCATTTATTTCTGTTTGTTACTTTGAAAAGTTCTATTATACTTTCTTATTTTATTCATGATTTTTTTTATGACTCATAGAAGACACAGATTTGTTTATTGCCTTTACAAACAAGATACCCACTACTTTGCCTATTAAGCCACACTAGTTCTACTGCCAAGACACTTTATCCCACATTCCATGTCACCTATTCAATCTGTCTTTATATAACACAGGGTGTATAGCAAACAAACAAACAAACAAACAACAACAACAAAAAATTATTTTGCCCCTTCCCATCATCTATATTTTTGTAGGATTTTGGAGTGAGAGTATATGTCTTATAGAAGCTTTGTAATACTCTTTCACATTCTTCCATATCTAGTTTTGCAAATGAGAAACCAAATTGCAGTCTCATATATTGTATTTGACATATTTTAACATTTTATTAGAATCTTATTTTTTTCTGTCATTTGAATTGAAGATTTGTTTCTCTATATTTTTCATGTGCATGTTTTCAGATAAGTTCTCTAGAATCTCAGGAAGACCTTTTGACTGCAGATTCAAAACTGTTTTTAGTTGAAATAATTTTCTTCTCAGTTTTGTATTTTTATCTGCTCTTTTATTTGTTTCTATTTTTTATTTCGGAACTCGTGTTATTGACTTTTTAGAAATGTTTTGTTATGTATTCTATATTTCTCCTATCGCTTCCCTCATAATTTACAACTTATTATACTGTGGTTCTGTGCTTGAACACATCTGTTCTTGATCTTCTGGGTCACAAATTTGGGACTTAATAATAAACAACCATATATTACTTCACATTAAGTATTGGTTTTTAAAAAATCATATGCTTTGAATCAAAACAAAAAAAGTGTATTTTGTTTGACTCTTCTTAATTTTGTCCTCTTCAGTTTATTTTTAATTTGTTTCCTCCTCTTCTGATTTGATTAATTATTAATCTCTGTGGACTTAGACCAATTGTTAGTTTTTTTTTTCCTAATAGGGATCTCCTTGTTGGATTACCTTATGACAAGTCTCAGAAAATGCAGTAGTTTCTCCCACTTATGTCTTGGCACAGTGGCCACAATTATATCCCTGGAGATTGAGGAAGAATTATATCTGAACCATGCTTTACTTGAACTCTTTCTATCAGAAGCAGGCAGTATGTGCTTACTAATTTAAATAATGCCTTGCTTTCTGCTGATTACAGATGCATCCATCAAAATTATTTCTGTGGACTTGAGAATATTCTGCTGCTTTCTGATCTTCCTCCATGAGCTCTCTGATGCTGGTCTGTGGGCTGCTGGGCCTCAGGGCAGAATCTGAAAGAGCGAGCATGTGCTCAGTTCCCTGTGGATGCCATCCCTCATTCTCACGCACCTTCCTTCCTGGTCCAGTGAGAACTTGACCCAGGAGATGTAGATAATTTGGAATAGAAAGAGAATAAAAACCAGCACTTTCTCAAAAGTCCTCTTATGGAACTTTCCTCATATCTCCTTGTTAATATCCTTTTGTCAATTGTCATTTTGTTTAGTGTTTTTTATCATATTTAGGCTCATAGTACATTGCAATTATTTATCTGTGCGTCTTACTGTCCAATTTGAATTCGAGAAAGAAGTACCAATGAACTCTCTATTGTTATAGGCCTTGTACTCTGCTGAGCAAATATATAAGGGTGGATAATAAAAATGTTCCAGCTCATATATGCTTATTAGGGCTTTGTTGATATAAGCATACATGTTCATGTTAAATGATACATTTAATTATTTGAATATCATTTAGTGTAACCAATGTAGTTATCATTCAGGGACAAAAATTATGGCATGCACTTTGTCGATATATACTAATAAATGATTGGATTACCTTCATATTGAGGTATAATATTAAGTATAAATAAATAATGCAATTTGTATTAAGTACTTTTGATATTTTCCCAGTGATGAAAACGTTATAATAGGTCTGTAATGTTTTTCACTTATAAACTTTACACTTATGTTACTATCCTAATTGTTAAAGCACTTATCATATTTAGGAAAGGGTTACCAGTTTTGAAATTCCACAACTGGATTGGATCATTGATTGCAGAATGAATTAGCTTATATGATTAGACTGGACCACCTAATCCAGGATAAACCAAGATAATTTTCATATATCAAAGTCTTTAATTTGACTAAACACCCACATCCTATAAGGTGAAATATGGAGTGGTTCTAATAACTAAGCAGTGACATAATTAGGAGGCCATTACTTTTTCTACCATTGGAACCAAACGAAATATACTAACTAGCTATTAAATGTGGCATCATATATTGTCAATACCTTTATTTTTCCCAATTTCTCAATAAAAGATGAATATTAGTCCATTCTTCCATGACAGAAAGAAAATTGTCTTTATTCCTATGAGGATATCTCTCAGTAAAAATTCCTGAATATTTCAGAAAAACCAGCCCCAAAGTGGACTTCTGATGAGATTCAAACATTCCATCATATTGATGACATTCTGATGGTGGCACCATGAAGAAAATTGGCATATTGTAACGTATCTCATGCAGTCTCAGCTAACAAAATTAACATGTCATGAATCTGTCCAAGTTTTTGAACTTAAGTGCTCTTTCTACTTCTGAAAATTACATACATTTTTTTCATTAACTTTTAATCTTTTCCTTGGGCTTAGTGGAAAAATATTACTTCACCACAGGAAAAATGTTTCCCTCATTCAATATGTCAACATTGACAGGAGTATTTTTCAAGCCAAAATCCCATAAGGTGGGATAAACCCTAGAAAACTCAACATGAAATAGAAATCTTGTATCCAACGAACAAACCTATCCCTTGATAATTTAACCAACTCTACTAGCACAGTTGTACTTATCCAGTAGTAAAATATATGGCATTGGCAAATTCTTCATTTAAACTTAAAGGAGTTCTGACTTAAGGGGATTTTCACTTACAAGACTTAGTATCTGGAAAAAAAAAAAAAAAAAAAAAAAAAACAAGGTTCACCAATGGAACATTCTTGTGGTGTGGAAAAATCCAGCAGAATGCCTCAACAACACATCAGAAGAGTCATAAAGTACTGTGGTGTTTTGTATTGGTAATTTTGTGTAGTAGGCTTAATTCTGGCTATGGCAAATGATAAAATGTATCTTTAATCATGGGATATTGGCAATGGCCTAGCAGTACAGTCAGTTTCTAGGTCACACAATATAAGACTATTGAAAGCATTATCATACGGCATATGCCATTACCAAGTAAAGTACAAAATAAAATTACAAACTAGACCTGATGTTACACATATACATCTGAAAACTGAACTATCAATACAGAATAGCTTCTAGAATATGCTTAGAATTGCACAACCATATCACTGATAACTCAAAGAGCTAAGCCTAAAACCAGTATGGTTACAAAAGTAACATGAAATTCTTGAATACCCAGTAAAAAAATTACTGGACATATTAAGATTATATAACAACACTTACAGAACCTTACCTTGTTCCATATATGTGGGCATGGGGCTCAAGGTGGGTTGAGCATATTACCATATAAATCTTGACCAGCTTACAATTTATTCAACTCCCTACCACTCCCATGGTGAATCAATATAATGGTTTCAGTATAATAAAGTGCTATTGTCCTTAATAGGTGACTAGTATAGATATGAAGGCATTGAATGACAACTTCTATCTCGTGATCTATATGATATGTAAACGTACTTAATGCCACCTAAACATTGAATGCTCTTCCTAGCTATTGCCAATCCCAATATACGATTTTCTAGTTATTCCTTGCCAATTACGCCTAAATGCAGCAGGCACCATTAGGTCTATAAGTGGCTAATCCAAGGAATTTTCTAACAGAACATATAAAGGATGAATACAGTCATAATCTGCAATGGCTTCACTAGCTGATAAAATTCACAGATACCTCAAATTTTTAGAATGGAGAGAAAAAACCTGAAGTCTATGTGACTTGATAGAACTGCAAGTGTTCACACACTGACAAATTTCTGCATATTTTCTTTTTCATCCAGATCCTGGCTAAAATTATATATTAGTCAGGATACCTCATAGATACAACTCTTGAGGCTTCTTTAAAATTTCACAATGACTTCTGGTTGTCATACACAATGATAGGATAACTTACTTATCGTCTCCAGGGTTCTACAATTCTACCATACACCCCATTCACAATGAAAAAAGTTGTAATGACTCTTAGGCCTATGTAATAGATTCCCTGTCTTTTGAAGTCATCATCTCACTTTCAGGGGGTCACACGTAGTAAGAGAGTGGTACATACTTTTTCAAATTTTTAAGTGAAATCTTATTTCTTCAGGAAAATGATGATCTGGCTCCTTATGGACGTACATGACATGTCACCATCTCCACTGGTGAGATATAGTACATATGTGACCTTGACATCAAGACAAAAAGAACTTAACCTCCAATAATCACCCATGATTTTCCCAGCTGTAGAAGAGAACATCATCACTCTATTGGATATGTATTTAGTAAATAAATATAGTGGTAAAAACAAAAACAAAAACAAAAACAAAACCTTATTGTCATACTACTCATACTACTCCCTGAATTGACTTATCAACTAATATTACCCTGGCAGCAGCAGTCATCATTCATGACATAAATTGATATGCTCAATATAATGCAGCAGCTCTCCAGTATTAATGGTGTTACTGGGTCTGGAATGAACACATATGTAGAAGAAATCTTACAACTCCTTGTTAGCAGGTCTCTACCATTTTTGTTATGTCTAGTTTGATTAATATTTTTAATGCCATTAAATTTAGTGTTCACCTGAAAAAAATACCAGTACCAGCATCTTGATTCATAAATAAGGCTGATCTTACTCATATAACAGACAGAATCTCTGTGACATGCTGAATTTTCTTTCTCTGCTGTGCTGTCAGGCATGCTTGGCTTTGTATTCCTTCACTTCTGCACAATGAAGATAATTCTAAGGAAATTTTCTGTAGAGTAATAAAGTTAATCTTCAGAATCAATCACTTGTCTGGGCTCCTTCAAAATATCTGGGACAATTTCTAGATATTTATCCCTTGTAATTTTATATTTTCTTATTATAAAAGCCCAATACATTGTATAAGTGACAGCTTTCATAATATGAAAAAATATTTCCAGTTATTACAGTAATCCAAGACTCAGCCAGCTCGACCCCAATCCCATGCTCTAGTTTTACGTTTCGTTTTATTTTAATGCAACTAAAACAACTTACTAAGTGAACAGAACTATTTTTCCATAAGAATTTCTCCTCTAGATTGGCTGAGCTAAAATGAAATATAGAAACTTGTACACTTCTTTAGGGGAGATTGCCAATGAAAACTTCAAAGCTTTTATCCTTCCTTAAAGCTACTCTGCTCAGAAAATATATTTTGTATTGTTACCAAACATTGCATGGTTTCTCAAAAATCTGCATAATACATGCGCCTGATGAGAAGCTTCAGAGTATTAGGATCAGGAGGGACTACAGTGAGACAAGTAACCCTATGATATAGTTTAGTTCTGTGTCCTCACCCCAAACTCTTGTTGAATTGTAATTCCTAATGTTGGAGGTGGGGTCTGGTGGGAGGTGACTGGATCATGGCGGTGGTTTCCAATGACTTGCTGCCATCCCTCTAGTGCTGTCTTGTGATACAATTCTCATGAGATCTGATTGTTTAAAAGTATGTAGCACCTCCCCCTTCACTCTCTTTCTCTCTCCTGTTGGCCTTGTAAAGATGTGCCTGCTTCCCCATCAACTTCTGCCATGACTGTAAGTTTCCTAAGGCCTCCCCAGAAGCAGAGGCTGTACAGCCCACAGAACTGTGAGCCAATTAATACTTTTTTCTTTCTAAATTACTCAGTCTTGGGTTTATCTTTATAGCAGTGCAGGAATGGACAAATACTCCCTGTTATCCTGATCATCCTCACTACTTATTTAAAGGAGTCTGGTAATAAACAACCTTAGTAGTGCTCTAAAGTACCCAGCTGAAACTATAGTAGATATGCATCACACCAGGAGACTTCCTAAGAAAATCAATGGTCCTCCTTTGGGGAAGAGCACAATTTCATTGCAAAGCTTAGGGTCCTGTAAATTTACCAGTGTCTTTCCTCAAATGCTCACCAGAAAAAAAAAAAAAAAAGTCAAGCAAAGCTGTGGTATTCAAACCTACTAGGGAGAGGGACAGCACCCCCTTCACAGAATCTTGGTAGTATATCAAAACAGGGAAATTAGGAAAGACTTTTCTGGACGGGCCAGAGTGATTTTGAAGTGGACTTCGTAAAGAAAGGCACTGGTTTTAATTTGACAGAGTTTATCATATAATAATGTTGAATAGCTTGGCACAGTAAGGTGAGGGTCCTGAAAGAATCATTGAGCAGAATGTTAGTTCTGAGAAGTAAGCTCTGTATTAGTCTTGTCTTTCTGAGCAAGAATTTCCTGGAATGAGAAGCTAAATTATTTAAGTTTGGTTTCAGTATTGTTTAACAAAAGGAGGAAAATGTTTGCCTAGACTCAGAGACAGAATTTTTGTTGCTTTCAGATTTTACCAAAATCTCTACCTCCTTCTCAATCTCTCTAGACTATGTGTGGGAGCAAATAATTGGGAGGTCTTTTCTAGAACCTCAACCTTAATATCTACAAGTCTGTGTATTTGCGTGGATCCTGATAGTCATGTTATTATCAGTTTATGTAAACAAAACTGCTTTGATTCTGCAATATACTCCATCTGTTACATTTACCCTCTCCCCTTTCCCAACATTAATTGTTGATTGCTCCATTTCTACAATTCTACTCCATCTATTTTTTCTCTAGTCAGTCTTTTACCAAACACTCTATCAAAATTATTTTCACAAAGCTGGGCACAGTGGCTCACACCTGCAGTCCCAGCATTTTGGAAGGCCTGGGGTGGTGGATTGCTTCAGCCCAGGAGTTCGAGACCAGCCTGGGCAACATGAGAAACCTCGTCTCTACTATAAATACAAAAATTAGCCAGGTGTGGTGGCACATGCCTATAGTCCCAGCTCTTTAGGAGGTTGAGATGGGAGGACCGCTTGAGCCCAGGGCAGTCAAGGCTACAGTGAACTGTGATTTGGCCACCTCACTCTAACCTGGGTGACAGACAGACACTGTCTCAAAAAACAATAACATATAAATATATATATATATATATATCTTCACCAGTCACCTCCAAATTGCTAATAGAAAATAATTCTCTATCCTCATCTTTATTTTATCAATGGCATTTGTGACAACTAATTACCTTTTCTTAAAAAAATACTTTTGAGAAATTAGTTTCAAGATATTCCCTTTTCTGTGATGCATTCTTAGCAAAATTATAAAATGAGAGAAAATAAATAGAAATAGAAAATTGGTTATTTAGCAAAATAGTATCCTCTTTTCATGTGAAAGCACCAAAAATATAGAACAGCAATAGAGGAAACAGAGAACCAATATGTTATCTCAGCAGATCGTCTGTCAGTTACATTTTTCAACTAGTGTTTAGTGTGGAACATCAGCAGCTTTTTAACTATCCTGGAATAACTACCCCAAATGAGCAAAACCAAAGATAAAACAAAAACAACAAAGATGTCACAGTGTAAAGCTCAATGTTTAACATATTCCAATGGACAGTTAAGAAAAATTACATTTTATTTATCTTACATCTTGGTTTCTGTAGATTACTTGTGAAGCATAAATGCTAGGTACTGTGCCTATGCTACAACATCCATTGTCCTATCAATCAGTTGATCATAAACTGGTGATGCTGCTTCTTTGTAGCAGAGAAAAAAATTGCTAATTTGGCTATTACTCTACTGCAAAGCAGCTGTGATCACAACCTCCTGAGCACTGAAAATACTTCCTCCCAGACTCCTGAAACTTTCATATGAAAAACTTCAAAAAAGCTAAATATGCATATTTCATAACTTACTGAGATATATTTTGCATCATGCTGTTATATTCTGCAACTCAGCAAGAATAAATATCATATCCTGGGACTTTTCCACTCATAAACTATGTTACCACAGTCAAGTACAAGATATACCTTTTTATAATCAATATGGTTCATTTGAGCTTAAGTGGCAACCCAGGGGAGAAAAGAAAAAAGAAAAAGCATAGTTAATCGAAGTCCTCCGTAAATGTCATCGTCCCATCCTCTGTAAAGTTTTTACATTTTATTTTAATTTGCATAGAATATTCATACTCTCAATGAAGTTACAAAAAAAATTCTACTTTTATTTTTAATCTAGAATATTAATTTTTTTTTCCTTTGAAGTATAGCTTTAAGGATATTAAGAACATTGATGTGGTATTGTAATTTGGCAAACCTAATTTTGGAAGTCACTATTACCTATTAAAATTATGTGGATTAAAAAAACTAAACATTATTATAGTGAATAATAATCAAAAATATTTATCTGAATTTTAAATTGATATATTAGTGAAAATGGTATTGTCTACACTCTGTTAAATAATTGAACCACATGTTCTTTTCAAATACTTCTTTTGCTTTTAAAATAATGTTTTCTAAGTAAAACAAATTATTCATAGTTTAAAGTTATCTTTATATTTTATTACCAATACATTTGTAAAAAATGATAAAGCTATATTTATATGTGTTAAATATTTGTACCAAAGTGGATGTGGAGATGGCACCAAATTAGTCACAGTCTGGGCTCAGGATACTCCACACAGACAGCACTGCTGGTTTTGGCTGTTTCCAGCCAAGAATGGGGGCATTTGATAAATTCAAGTATGTGCATTTATTATCTGGCATCATGAGGAAAACAGGTTTGGTCTTTTAGTGTACCGCTTAGATGTCACTGCTTAATTAGTCTGGTCCCAGGTACTGGTGCGGGGCATAAAATATTAGGGAGGGTTCTTCAAACTATGGAATTCCTGAGGCACAGGGCCTAAGGAAAAGGTCTTGCTTTCCTGGTCTAAGCACGATTCTGATCCCAAGACTCAGTCAGTTTTCAAGTAGCGTGGGTGCTGCCCCCAGTGCCACCAGGTTTTCTGTGTAGCTTGCTGTAGTGATGGGTGTTGTGACTCTATAACACTGCTTAGGTGCAACAAGAAATAACATACAGAGACCAACATAAACCCAAATTACTCAGGAACCTCTACCAGACCCGGACTAGGTCATGAAAGAAACCTGCTCACTTGTTGAGGCAAATGTACACTTTATTTAAAAACACATCACAGTGAAAAAAAATTGCTGGATTCTCCAAGACCATTATCTCAGCCAACAGAGCACCCTGACTCAATGTGCTCTTAACGAGATTTATAAGACCCTTCACTTTATCTGTTAGGAGAAAAATTTCCATCAGTCTTTTGCATTTCTCATAATGGTACTGACAACTCTTTGTTCTAACGTATCCTCTCAAGGATACCTAAATAGTGAACAGGTGTGTGAGATGAGGATTGTATTTACATTTCTATATAATTGTTTCATTATTATTTTTATTTTTTGCAATAAAATTAAGCCCAAATTATCTAATTTCTTGTAGAGAAAGGCATGATGTATCAAGAAGCCTTTTATGGTTTTTCTCCTTTTTCTCTGCCAAGTGGGTAAACAAAATTTTCTCTTAGCATAACACTCAGAGAATGTGCTTCTCTCCTCTCATCCTTGCACCTTCTATTTGAGAGCTTTCTGTCATTAAAACTCATGTTCCTACAAAACCCAAGTATAGCAGGCCTCCCACAACCTCTCAAATTTTTCATAGAAATATATTTTCCTTTGGTGGTTATTGTCAATGACTATAGATAAGAGCCAAAAATAATTAATAATACAAAATATAAGTACTCTTAACAATATTTATGATTATAGGCATTGTATTAAACAATTCAATTAATTGCCACATTTAACACAGCAACAATCTCATGAGGTGGCTACTATTAGTAGAGGCATTTCTAATTTACAGGTTATGTAAATTAGGACTAAACAGGATGAAGTTATCCACTTTATTATTTTGCCCTGGTTTTTTTTTGTTTGTTTTTATTATAGCATTTAAAATTTTTTTAAAGTTATTCATCAATATGCTCTACTTCCTCATTCCATATCTGAAAATATTTTTTTCAAAATATTTTCAAAATATTTCAAAAATATTGTCTTTTTTGTGAGAAGCTTGAAATAACATATTGTTGGCAGTAACTTTTGCTCTAGTATTAAGGATTCAGCCTTGCAAGAGCTAAACAAAAGGAAGGTTTCTTGACTCAAGGAGCTAACACTCTAATACGAGTAGCAACTGTAGTATGAAAAAATAACATCAATGTTGATGCAAGTTAGTAAACTATTCAACAAATTTTACCCTCATTGTATTTATTTATAGGATCTGCAGCAACAAAGTGGAAAGTGGATGCTAGGTTCCATACGTTATGTTATTTAACCTTTCTCATCATCCTATAATTTTGGTGTCTGAATAGCCTGGATGTTAGAATAAACAAACAATTTTCTGTCTGAGAAATTATAGCCAAAATATTCAATTTTAATTTTATGCTCTTCATCCATAAAATGGAAATATGTCTTTCTTTCATCTACTTAGATGTTTTGACTGGTAGGGTAAATGTGTTCAGTTTGTCTCATCTATCATTTGAAGCTATTTTTATGATTATATTGAAGATATTATCAAACGGTAGGCTTCAAAGTTGTTTATACTTCATAAAAAGGTTTAATAATTAAGACAATGAGAAATTAATGATATATAACAACACTCAGCAAACATATAGATCCGTGCATCAGAAATATAGGGTACAGGAATATACTCATACTCACATGGTCAATGGAATTTTGACAAAAGGACCAAGGTAATTTAATGGGAGTGGATGACAATGTGTTCAACCAAAGTGCTGTATATTAGATACTCATATTTTAAAATAATGAACTTCAAATCTTACCTCATACCATATACAAACTTCAGTGTAGATCGTATACTAAAATGGAAGAGCTAAAAATACAAACCTTTCAGTAACTCATTAAAAAGGAAAATCTCTGTGGTGTTATTAATGGCACCCTGGGTTCTTGTAATTTCCCAGGATAGAAATTAAGAGACAACACCAAACACAGCAGGAAAGTTTATTCAGCTTATGCACTAGGGAGTCAGCAACAAGCAAGGAAGAGGAAGTAACTTTTCCCCAAGAGTAGAGTGGGTTAATTTTGTAGGGTCTTTATGTAGGGAAGGGTTAAATCAGAGTATGTATAGGAAGGCTTTTTCTAGTGCTTGCATGATGGGTTACGATGTTTCTTTATACATCATATGTAGCATTAGTATTTCAAATATCTACCTCTGGGCATGATTTTTAGCATTAAAATGAGGAAGGGGTTACTATAGGTTAGAGTTTAAGTCTATGTAAGGTTTCCAGGAAGTCCTTAGACCCCTGAAATAGGAGCTTGCGGTTAATAGCTTTTTGGGTCTTCTGCTAGTGATTGGCTGAGAGTCGTATAAGCTCAAGCTTGAGTAAAGAGCTTTTGTTCTTTTCCTCTAGACCGTCTTAAAATAGGAAGCCAATTGACTTGCTGTCTCATTCTCCCCTGAGAGACTACATATTCCTTATTTTTAAGGGGTCCTGGGTAAAGATTTCTTCTTCTGAAGCTACTTCTTATTAAGCAAGGGAGTAGTTCCTACATCTGTTTCCAGGAGTAGACGCCTCTTCCAGCTTGGTGAGGGACCAATCTTGCTCTGGGCTGGTAGTCTCTGGAACAGGCTCAAAAACTTATGTCACTGTTAACTTGACATGATATTGGTCTAGTCTCAAAGACACATATTTTACCAGTGGATTAAACAAACACAGCCAAAAATTTAAGACGAGGATAGCTGATGAGAGCCCTATGAAAGAAGGAACCAAGTTGTATAGGATAAGGTTGATTTTATAGTATCTCATATAGAGTGAGCTGTTAAATCCTTTTTAACAAAGGAATGTAGACACGTTTCCTGATTATAGAATGCTTGGATATTAACTTCTACTTGCCCCGTGGTATTCATCTAAGTACAGCAGGAAGTGTTGGTGACTGTGCATATGCCTCTTTGTTCTGCCAGTACGTAGTCTAGAACCAAACAGTTATCCAAAAACACATAAGGAGGAGAATTTAGAGAAGTCTTTAGATCTCCTAGAACTTGTACAGTCTGGTTCACTATATGACCAATCTGTTGTGTCACATTATGTAAGGTGACCTTATGGTAGGTGAAACTTCTCCAGGGGCCCCGTAAGTAAATAGGCCTCTTCCTACTATGACTGTGCTAAGCCCTTGCCCTGCTAGAATCAGGGCCTGATGTTGAGCAGTGGAGTTATGGATGTTTATTCCATTTAACTCTATCATTCTCAAGGCTGACTCACCTATTAATTATACATTGTCTATGCAAGAATAAGCCTGTTCCAGCAGAATGAAAGTATAAGGAGAGTGGGCAGTGGGCCACAGGAGGCAGTTATGAGCATTGCCACAAAGAAAAACAATTCTTGGAGTAGCACAGATGTAAATGCCCTCCTGAGTGTAATTGAGAATTATGAGGTTCAGGTTATGAATTGTGCAGTTGGGGGATAGCAAGCAATTGTCCTGATAATTGTTTGCATATTTCTCCATGGTTTTCTGTCCTAGGTGGTCATGGATGAATTTTGAGGTATCCTGGAGCATGGTAGATCTTCCCCCATAGCTGAGCTTGTAGTTTGCTGTTAACCCTTTGGGCAGTGTGAAGCTGTATTTCCAAAGTGGTGGGATGTTACCCTGCTAGTATTCACACAACCTTAAATAATTAGAGGTTTTGTTAGCAAGCTTGGGCACATATATCCCTAGTAATTCTACAGGGCACAGTGAGTCAGGTTATATGTACAGGTCTTTAAGTTAGAGGTGTGGTGCCAATTAAAGTTGTAACAAGAAGGAAAATTGCAAGGAATCCACCTTGCTCAGGTGAAGTTTAATTCCTCATTTCCTACAGCAACAGAATAGTTTTTACCGGGGGTAAGATTAAAAAAAAGAAACTCGATCAGTAGGAGGAAATCTGAAAGTTAAAGAATTGGGTTTAGATCGCTGGCCTCTATTTAAACATTGTATGGTCAGGTTAAGGGTAGATGGGATTAAAGGAACCATGTAAAGAACCCCTGAAGAGAGTTGATGGTCCTGGTGGCAGATCCAGCAGTTAGAAATGAATTCTCCTTTACTGAGATGTTGGAGAAGTTGATCAGGATTTTGCAACTCCAGAGGCCCTGTGCCTAGACTAAAATGAAGAGGACACAGTAGTATATAGGAAGAAGAGTGCACAATACGAGCATAATTAATATTCAAGGGAGGATACAAGTTTGCTTAATAACTATGCACCAGCAGGGTGACTTGATTTTAGCCAATAGTGAGCAGAGTAATACAATCAATAGATTAGTAAGAACATACTAATAGTTTTTGTTTTTGAAATAGCATATCACTCTGTTGCCCAGGCTGGAGTGCAGTGGTGCGATCTCGGCTCACTGCAATCTCTGCCTCCCAGGTTCAAGGGATTCTTGTGCCTCAGCCTACTAAGTAGCTGGGACTACAGGCTGGCACCACCACGCCTGGATTTTTTTTTTTTTTTTTTTGGTACAGATGGAGTTTCAGCATATTTTCCAGGCTGGTCTTGAACTCCTGACCTCAAGTGATCCAGCTGCGTTTGCCTCCAAAAGTGCCGGGATCACAGGTGTGTGTGAGACACCATGCCCAGCCTAGAAAATGGTAATAATTAGCAGCAAATGAAAGAGTGAGTACACATGTATCCATCAATTAGCTTTATTGCTATCCCCTGGAGGTAGTTTCTTGCATACATGCTTGAGGTCTTCCACAGGTGTACGCTGTTCCTCTGAGCAGGCCTATAAATTGGGAGATGCAAACGTTTTTATTCTAGAGAGGTAGACTCAACTGTGAAGTTCTTCCAACTTTATGGATTTTAAAGTGGCCCGGACAACCTGGTAAGGACCCTTCCATTTTTCAGTTAACTGATCTTCTGGACTTCCTTTTTACCATGTCTTGAGTAGGACCTGTGTACCTGGACTAACAGGGAAATGATCTGAAACTCCCTTACCTGGCTGAGGCAGTATTTTATTATTATATTGGATGATTGCCTGCTGAACTTGTCCCAAATTAATGATGTATTTTAGAGCTTGATTTAAATTTTCATCTAATAGAGAGCTTGTTTTGAGAATAAGCTGCCCACAGGTTATTTCAAAGGGGTGAGCTTTAAGTTTCCCTTGAGGCAGCTCTTATGCTTAGTAAAGCAATAGGGAAAAGCTTAATCCATGATTCCTGGGCTTCTTTGCATAATTTAACCAAGGTTCTTTTAAGTGTTTGATTCATTGTCAACCTTCCCAGAGGACTGAGGAAGCCAAGCCGAATTAAATTTGTATATAAATGCCAAGAGTGATAGATAGTACGTTGGTGATCTGGGTGATAAAAGATATTCCAGACTGTATGAGGAGTGTAAACTTTAAGGGGATGAACTAGTGTGAGATTGGAGACCTCTCTGACCAAGCAGCTGGTGGCCTTCCACTGCCCTGTGGCAGTGGGGTGATCTCTGGGCTACTGAATTCAGT
Organism: Macaca fascicularis; assembly: GCF_037993035.2. Lineage (NCBI taxonomy): Eukaryota > Metazoa > Chordata > Mammalia > Primates > Cercopithecidae > Macaca > Macaca fascicularis. The sequence continues at coordinate 59,309,335 of NC_088391.1, read as the reverse complement.
TGCTTTGAAAAGTAAACCTCTGGCCTTTGGATAGGCCCTAACTTCTGAATTAGGATTCCCAGGGCTTGCTCAGACCTCTCTTGTAAAATGAAGAAGAAAAGCTTCCACAAATCTAGGAGTCCCAAGACAGGGGCCTGCCATAACACAGATTTTAGGTTTTCATATGCTTGCTGTCAGGCCTTGTCCCAGCGTAATCTTTCTCTTTCTCCATCCTTGAATGACTTATAAAGGGGTTTGACTATGAAGACAAAGTTTATAATCTAAATCCGGCAGAACCTGTCCATTCTCAGAAATCCCCTTGGCTCTCTTCTAGTACCATGTGGTAGTGAAGGAATGACCTGCTTTAGGTCTGAGATAAGCATCCTGGCTCCCTGGGTAAGAATGAATCTTAAATATTAAACATGTGTCTGGGAAATATGGGCCTTTGAGGAGATGGCATTATGACCCCATTCAGCCAAGAAGTTTAAAGTTTTAATAGCATTTTCTTGAGAACTATGAAAGTCCTCATTAGCAATAAGCACACTGTGCATGTATTGTAGTAAATTTTCACTGGTAAGTTTAAGCTCTCTGAGGTCTTTTGCCAAGCCTCACCCAAAGAGTGGGGGCTATCCAGAAACCCATAGGGTAGCATTATCTGGGTATACTGTGAAGATTCCTGGTTCTCCGCATGCTTCCATTCAAAGACAAAATGTAGCTGGAGTTAGGAAGCAGTGGTATAAAAGAGAAAGCATCTTTTAGATCCAGCACAGTGTAGAAATGAGTGTACCGAAGGATTTGGAAGAGGATAGTGTATGGATTAGGGACCATAGGAAAAATGAGAACAGAGTCATTCACTGCCCTAAGTCATTCTTGAACTAAGTGCTACTCCTCATTTGTGTTTTTTCACAGGCAAGATGGGAGTTTTACAAGAAGGCTGGTCAGTCTGAGTCAGCCTGTACAACAGAAAATTTTCCAGGATGGAGCTATATCTCCTGTAGGGCTTCTGGCCTCAAAGGGTATTGGTGCTTGTATGGGTAGGGAAGGCCTGGCTAATACTTTATGTTAATAGGCTCTCCATTGATGGCTTGTCCCAGAGTACTGTTATTACCATATGAACTTTGCCACTCAAGCCACAATGTCTTCCAGGATGGGGGTAACTTCTGATCTTGGGTAGTCAAAAGGGCCAGTACATGGATCCCCTTCTCAAGGGTGACTGAGACTTGTCGTAAGAGATTCCCCTGGAGGGAAACTGAGGCTCCAACCTTGGATAATAAATTATGACCTATTAAAGGAAGAGAACACTCAGGAACATTCAGGGAGGAATGAGTAATAGCCTTAGATCCAATTTCACAAGTTAAAGGAAAGGTGAACCATCCATTCCAATCACTTCAGTTGGCATTGGAGAGGTCCCAGAGGTTGGGTCAGGACATAGTAGGTGGCCTCAGTATCCAATAAGATTCAGATTTTTCTACCTGTAACCTCAACGTTGACCCAAGGCTCCTCAGTGGCAATGGCAATGAAACTCTTCAGGATTTCAGCCAGGTAAGCAGTTTGGCCCCCTCAGAAGGAAGGGGTAGACTTCTCATCCAAGAATATAGTAATAAGAGGAGTGGACTGAGGAGTTTCATTCTCTCTTAGCTTCCCAGGATGGGATGCGGAATCCCTTTTCCAGTGCCCCTTCTTCTTACAGTAAGCACATTGGTTGCACCCAGTCCTATTGAAGCTGGTAGAGGTCTGGTTGCTGCATTTGGGTGTATTTCTGTTGTCTAGGGTCACTTCAAGGCAGACTTGTAATTATGGCAGCCAGAATTTGTGCCTTCTTTTTAATTCTTTCATCTTTCTTTCATTTGTCTTCCCACTCACGATTGTTAAAAACCTCAAAGGCCTCTGCTACCAATGTCATCTTTGTGCTCTGGGGGTTAGTTTTCTCCAAATATCTGGCTTTCTCCAAATATCTGGCACAACTTGGGTTATATCTTGGCCAGAAGTGTTTGAACCTCGTCAGGCTTTAGGTATAAATAAATATGATTTCTGAAAGGTCGAAGAGCCTATTAAAATACATAGGCAGATTTTCATTCCTTTTCTGAGTAATTTTGTTCACTTTATCATAATTTACTCACTTTTTCTGGTATCTTCTCATTCCCTCTCATATGCAATTGAGAAAATGACCTATCCTTGACTGGTTTCTTCTATCCTCATAAACCCATTGGGGGTTCTGTTTTGGGACCACTTCATCAGATGCCTGGCAAATGACATGGCCAGGATCAGATCTAGTAATCTCATCTGCATATTCTCTGGCCTTTCTCAAGATCTGAGCCTTCTCATTGGTAATACAAAAATGGTTCAGAACTACTGCAACATCTTGGCAAGTCAAGGAAAAGCTTAGACCCAACTTAAATAAATTCAACTATAAATATATCTGGATTTTCCAAGAACCAGCTACACTACTCCTTGCATTGACTTATCACTGAAAGGGAGTACCCCCAAGCCATCTCTCCAATTCCATCCATTAGCTCTCGGAGGGCAAAGCAGCCTTGGGCTGGTGGGGAAGTAAAGGAGAGTGCCAGCTTGGAGCCCAACTGGAACCCCATTGGAGATAGCAACAGGGGTTGTTTGAGAGTGAAATTCTAATCCAGCTTGATATGGAAGAGGCTCAGGGTGGGAGGAAGGAGAGCTTACCATGGCAAAGGAGGTGCTGTTCCTGCCTGCCCCTGGAGAGGCATCAAGAAGATAGCATCTAGAGGGTCAATGTCCAAGGCAGACATTGACATCTCTTTCAATTGTTGTTTAAGAGATGCCACACAGGCTCTGTAAATGTCTCAGAGCTGGGATCCTTGTATAATTTCATAAAGACTGGCACATATAGCATTTCAATCCATTTATTAGGATTTCTGCAATACAGATCTTATTATAAACTAGTATAATAACATAAAGATCCCTTATTAGGCCAATTTCTCTTGTTTCCCCAGGGGATGCTGAGGCCAAGCAACATGACAGAGAACCATCAGTTTCTTTCTTAGATTATCCAAATTAAATTGACCCCAATTATGAGGATGCATTATATGGGGGAATCTTTTGCAACATTTGTATTGTTTTCCATAATATAGCTCGTGTCCTATAATCAAGGGGCCTGACAAGGGTTGGGGTCCCCAGTTCTTACAATTATTACAGTTGTAATACTCCTGGTCTCATTCAGTCCAGGACCTCAATTTCTTAATGAGGGCCAAGCAAGACAGGGAGGGTGTGGGAAGGGGATCTGAGTGAGGGGGCCTGAGAGGCTCTAGTTCTTGAATTTTGGATGACAACCCTCAAAATCTAATAGACTACATATTTTGTACCAGCTCCAAGTAGAATTTACTCTTACTCTACTTTCGTTAACATACTCTATAACAAGGGATGAGGTGATGGACGAGAGAAATGAAAAGAGGAAAGCGCTGATTTGTCCTAGGGAGTAATGCCTTCTCCTGGGAACTGTGAAAAGTCATGTCACATATGCAACAAGGAACAGTGAGGAAATACATTTTTGCTAGACAAATGACAAAAGAAATTGCAACTTATGGACCCCAGAAAGAAGACAAAAGTTGACATAAGTACTAAGAGGTTTCGAAGTTGGAGACAAAAAGTAAACTCCAGGTTGCCAGCTCCTTTTTAGCTAGTCCAGGAACAGGGGACAATTCCCCCGTTCAATACCAGATAAATGAACCAGAGTCACTCCAGCTGCCTAAACAGAACAGAAGATAGGTAAACAGGAGTCATTCCTTTTCCCCAAACAGAAACTGAAACCAGGGCTCCATGAGCCAATATACTAAACACCAGGACTCCTGAGGAGTCAAAACAGATGACAAAGGGAAGGTGAAGGGAAAAGAAGGAAAGGAGAGACAAGAGGGAAGATAGAGGGAAGAAGAAAGGGAACAGCGACCCACCTGGAGTCCAGACCTGACTCACCAAGGCACCAATGCAAAACAATAGTCCAGAATGGTCACTTTTGTTCATGTCCTGTCAGTTGCCTCCATCCTCTGGCCAGTCACACTTACTACCCTAGGTCCTAAAAGAAGTGTCCCATCTGGAGTGCCAGGAAACATTACCGGAGCCCTAGACTCTTACCGTCTCTCCGAATAGAAATCAGGAAAGCTCACCAAACATAGCAGCAAAGGAAAGGGCATTCAGTTTGTGTACAAGGGAGCGAGCACTGAGAAAGGAAAAGAAATGGGCTGCTCCCTGAGGATAGTGTGTGGGTTAGTTGTATAGGGCCTTTCTATAGGGAAGGGTTGCATCAGGGCATATATAGGAGGAGTTTTTCTAGTTTTTGTGCCATGACTCAACATGTTCCATACATCATATGTAGCATTAGTTTTTTATGAATAAATATCCAACCCGGGGCGTGATTTTTAGCATTAAAATTAAGAAAGGGTACCTATAGTTTAGAGAAATCTGTGTTTACAGGGTTCTTGGGAAGTTTCTAACCCCTGAAATAGGAGTTTGCAGTTAATATCCTCTTAGGTCTTCTGTTACCGATTGGGTGAAAGTTATATAAGCTCAAGCTTGAGTGAAGGGGTTTTATCCTTTTCCTCCAAATCATCTTAAAATAGGGAATAAACCAGCCTGCCTGCCTGTCTCAGTGTTATAGTAGGCAAAGATCTATCAGATGTGAAGAATAATCATTTAAAAAGATTGTATTTTATTAGATATTTAAAACTATTTTTATTTGAGACATTAAGAAAATGAAAAGGGAAGTCACAAATTGAGAGTAATATTTTAAATTATATGCTAACAAAGTATTGTACTCAGAATATATAAATAATAAATAAATAAAGTAAAATCTGGATAAATATTTAAGTAAGCACTTTTCAAATATATAGATATGTATATATGTGTGTATATATATGTGTGTGTGTGTGTATATATATATATAAAGTGGACATAATTATGTGGGAAAAGTTTTACATGGTTAGTAATCAAGGCAATTCATCTTAAAACCACATTGAGATACCACTGTACACCAACTTTAATGGCTAAAAATAAAGTGAGTGATAATACTGCTAGCAAGATGTAAAATGACTGGAATGTAAATATATTAGTGTTAGGACTGGAGATTAGTACATCAACTTTCAAAAAAAGATTGTCAGTATAAGCATGTGCTGCCTCTTATAGACCTATAATTAAGGAATTTTCTTGCCTATATTTTAGTACTATTTTCATGACATTCACCAAAATTAGGACACTAGTTAAGTATTACTTGAGTGGATTATGATGAGATCAGCAAATTAAAAAAGGCCACAACTCTTTTTTTTTTTTTTGAGTTGAGTGTTATGTATATGGGTATAGTGAGTGCGTGTGTATGTTTGTTGTCAATGTATACAAGATCTAAATAATTCAGATGGCTTCTAAACTCTCCTCCCCATCATAGGCATTTGCCCTATTACTTAAAATTATACATTGCCATATGACTTCCTTGGGTAAAAATGTGCTGTTTGTACCTTGTCTACAGAATTAAAACATTCCATTTATGTGACATATAGCCAGGGTGATTACAGGACACAGTCCCCCTGGGGCAAGTCTCAGTTCATGCTAATGCCTTATAATTATTAGTAACACTGTCTTTCACTCCCAATGGTTTGGTTAGTAATGTGAGTCAACTACACAGGGGTCACAGACCATGCATATTCATCTATATCGTGACTACTCATTTCACTCTACCTCACTTCAGATACACAGGGACCTTTCCTAAAGAATGCTTTTTCTTCCTCATATGTCACTGTTCTTTTTGCCTCTGACCATAATTGCATTTCTCCTTTCTCTCAGACTGAGGTGATCCTTCATAGATAAGCATACATTTTTTTTTGTCAAAGCTTTTATCCCTGCTCATCTGAAGACACTGCCCTTGATGTTAAAACTATTTTTCTTTTGTCCTTTTTTCAGTACTCATTACAGTGGATTGTTCTTCTTTATCGTGTACTTTTCCTACCTGTGAGATTGAAAACATGTCAAGGGCAAAGAGCATGACTTATTCGTCTTTGACTTTTTCTTAATGCCTATCACATTGCTGACACACAATAGTGTTCCATAAATATCTAATGAATAATTAAATACAATGACTTATTTGACTGCCTTGGTATTGTTTAGCTATGTAACCATTTTGTAAAGTCTGTAAGGGAAAAGGAATGAGAAAAGAGACATTCAAGGATTTTACTAGACTTTTAAAGGGACTAGGATAACATATATTAAATTATCTTGCTCTAAAAGATTTCATACAGTTTTCAGAATTCTGAGTTAAATTTAGCATTATGCATTAGGGGAATCAGGTCATGGATGACTTTTGAAAATTTTCTCCTTTGGTTATGAAGGAAAATTTTATTTAAGATAATTTGTTTATAACATTTTTAAATTCTATTGATTTTTTGGTTGAAAAAGTTAATAAAAATGATTTGTTAGGTTAAAGTAAATTTTTTACATATTACAATAATGTAAAATGTGACATATACTTAACTCTGTAAATGATGCCACAATCATTGTATCAAAGTATTTAAAGCTAAACACAAAAAGTTAAATTAGATGATAACACAGCTTAATTTTAAGGAGTGAGATTGTTTAAAATTATAAAACACCTAGTAGAGCAGAAAGTTATATATTACAGTTTTGAAAAATAAAGTCAATTTAATCAGGTAATTAATCTTTAAGCATATTTTAAAATAAGATTGGTGATATATAATAAAATGTCTGAAATAAATTATGCACTTTCAAGGATAAAACTTTATCAAGAAAATAAAAACATTATCACAAATCACCCAAGTACATTTTCAATGGGAAACGTAGATTTTAAGTTGTGAAACCTCTATATTCTTAAATGTAGTCTTATCTTGGAACATAAAACATAGAAGCAAACACTAAAATTTATTTAATAACTTTCTCACATTTATAAATTTGAATAAATTATTCAGAAACAAAGTTCCTTGATGTAAGCATCATAAGCAGAGGAGGGGTTTATGGTTTTTGTATTTTTGTCTTTTGTAAACTAATGTTTTCCCTAGTCTAAGTTCTTTTCTAATTCTGTGAATAAAACAATACCTGCAAATGACATTTGCTTTGCTTACCCATTAACTATAATTTTCTCAGTGTTAGTGTGTAGCTCACACAAATCCATGTGTGTATATAAAAACTTTTTAATATTTCTCTTCAAAACTATAGTTTTAAGTGTCATGTCTTGGGAACATTGGCATTTGTTACCTCTAACAATCAAGAAATATAAATTTCAACTTTGTACTTTTTGCTACTCACCAATATTTGTTTATTATAATGGAAAAAAGTGCATTGTGCATGGTTATCAAAACATTATTACGTAAGAGTAATTGAAAAATACATACAATTTCCTTGTACGTATTTATTCATTTAATCTCAAGGACATTTCAATAGTGAAATAAGCCAGACACAGAAAGAGAAATACTGTATAATCTCGCTTATATATGAAATCTGAAATAGATACATAGAGACAGGGAGCAGAATGCTGCTTGACAGGGGCTGGAAGGAGGGGAAAAAGGGGAGATGATAGTCAAAAGTCACATAGTTTCAGTTATGGAAGATAAGTTCTGGATACCTACTATTCCATAATGCCTAGAGCTAACAATATTGTATTGTATAGTAAGTCCTCACTTAATGCTGTCAATGGGTTCTTAAAAACTGCAACTTTAGGCCGGGCACGGTGGCTCAAGCCTGTAATCCCAGCACTTTGGGAGGCCGAGACGGGCGGATCACGAGGTCAGGAGATCGAGACCATCCTGGCTAACACAGTGAAACCCCGTCTCTACTAAAAATACAAAAACTTAGCCGGGCGAGGTGGCGGGCGCCTGTGGTCCCAGCTACTCGGGAGGCTGAGGCAGGAGAATGGCGTGAACCCGGGAGGCGGAGCTTGCAGTGAGCTGAGATCTGGCCACTGCACTCCAGCCTGGGTGACAGAGCGAGAGTCCGTCTCAAAAAAAAAAAAAAAAAAACCTGCAACTTTAAGCAAAATGACATAGAAGAAAACCAATTTTACCATAGGCTGATTGATATAAACAAGAGTTAAGTGGCTACCACATATTTGTGGTCACAAAAACATCACCAATCTTCTAATAAAGACTCAAAAGACTTTAATATTAAGCATTGAAATAAATGTGAGCTATACATTTATTCAAGGAAGATTAAAAAAAACAAGGAAGATAATTAGGTACAAAATTTTTGGTGAATCAGTTGAGCAATGGCAGTTGCAGTGGTGGTGGATTAAATAAAGGGATAAATGTTGGCAAAACAAAAATTGTAAGGAGCACCTCTTATTTCCACAAAGTTAAACAATCAGAAATAGAGCAGGCTCACTGAGCACTTGTATACTGCAGCGTTTATTGTCATGCATTTGATTCATTCACTGATTTTCCAACCTGCTTCTTCCAGTTAAGGGTCCTGGGTGGCCATAGCCCATTCCAGCAGCTCTGGGCTCCTGGTGGAACCAGCTCTGGACAGGACGCCACCTCATTACAGGGTGCACTCACACACGCACCCACACTCACTCATGCAGCCACAATGTAGACGTGGTAATTCACCTCACATGTACATCTTTGGGATGTGGGAAGAAACCGGAGCATCTGGAGAAAACCCACGCAGAAAGAGAAAGTGCAAACTCTACATCAGACTCCAAGTTCAGCTTTTGGACTCTGGGACTTGCACCAGTGGTTTGCCGGGGACTCTTGGGCCTTCGGCTACAGACTGAAGGCTGCACTGTCGGCTTCCCTACTTGTGAGGTTTTGAGACTCGGACTGGCTTCCTTGTTCCTCAGCTTGCAGATGGTCTATTGTGGTATTTCACCTTGTGATCATGTAAGTCAATTCTCCTTAATAAACTCCCTTTCATATACACATGTATCCTATTACTTCTGTCCCTTTACAGAACCCTGACTAATACGGTGTTCTTACACACACACACAAACACACGAATACAGACACACACACACACACGTATACAATAATAATGATATTAATAATGAAGAGGCTGAGAGGAAACTTTTGGAGGTGATATGTTTATGGCCTTGATGAAGGTAGTGGTTTCACAGTTGTATACTTATCCTCAAACTCATTAGAATTATATACCCTAAATATGTACCATTAATTTAGAATGAATTCATATCATTTAGCTAATATTCATGTGTAGCATATGCCTAGTTCTGTATTAAATACTGGGCATGTCTTTATGGAAAAAATAAATCTCTGCCTTCATTGGAATTTATACCCTAATGGAGAGAAATACTGTCAAGTATTTGATATGTATTCATATAATTTTTCCTCCATACTTTTTTCATTTTTAATTGGAATCATATAGAAAGTACTGGAACTATTTTTTAATACTGTATTATGACATCAAATAACTTAATATGTGACTATTACATGCTGAAATATTCTTTTGGTGTTATATATTGATACATTATGATTTTCTTAACAAACTAGTTGTCAATAATTACTATTATAAAAATAAAGCTGAATATTTCCTTAAGAGAAATTATCTTCTTACTGCAAAAGCCGGTTCCCTGATTGAGAAAATCTTCTGGGCTTTTTCAAACAAGCTCAGTAATCCTTACATATTTTCTTACTTAGCTCTGATTTTTCTTTTTTCTTGTTAGCTATTTCAAATCTTTTCTGAAATCTTTAAACTTCCCAGTTGACTTACATCTTGCTTTACACACAAAACAGAATCAATCAGGTAAGAACTCAGTCCTCTCACTAACCAAACAGTGACTTATCTCTATAGGAACCTATATTTTTAGATTTCCCTCATTTTACAATTGAAAAGTTTATTTGGCTCTTTTTTTTTTTTTTTTTTTTTTTTCCTTTTAAGACAGGGTCTCGTGCTGCCCCCAGCTCTTGGACTTAAGGAATCCTTCTACCTAATTCTCCCACTAGCTAGAACTATAGGCACGTGCCACCACACCAGGCTAATGATTTGGCTCATTTCTAGAGCTAATAGTTTCGATATCCAATATTCTATTACATTAGGTCTTTCAATGAACAAAAGCCTATTTGTTATTCACTATTTTTTTCCTTTTTTAAACCTCTCACTTTATAAAGAATTATCTGAATTAAAAACCTATAGCTTTTTATACTGAATTAAAAACCTGAGGTTTTTTACAACTACATGTGATAAATTTTGCTTTAATTTACTTTCAGTGTGTGAGGATCAGGTAAACAGTCTTTGCTTGCTTATTTGTTTGTTCATTTTGTTTTGTTTTTACATATGAATGACCCAATTGCCAACATAATTTGTTAAAAAGATTCTACTTTCTAGGTTGCATTGCCCTATCATCAGAGATCAATTGGGCTTGGTGTAAGTGAATTTCTGGACTCCATTTTTTTCATTGATATAAGTGTTTCATGACACATTGTCTTCAACTTTTTAGTTTCATAATAAGTCTTAAAATCAGGGACTATGATTTCTTCAACTGTATTCTTTCTAAATTATTTTGTGTATTCTAGTAGCTTTGCCTTTGAATACAAATTTAGAATCATCTTATCTATACTTACATAAAAAGCTGCTGATATTTTATTATTATTGGTATTAAATTTATAAATTAATTTGGAGAATCAGTACAATAGTAAGTTTTCCAATCTGTGAATATAGTACATTTCTCTATTTATTTAGGTCTTCTACTGTTTCTTTCATCACTATTTTGTAGTTTTCAGTATAAAGATCCTATAAATTATATATATATATACACACCTCAATATTTCATATTTCAAATCTATTTTAAGTGCTATTTTAAAAATTTTACAGTTCTAATTGTACATTTATTTTGTATGGAAATAAAGTTAGTTTTGTGTGTTTAACTTGTATGTCATGACACTGTTAAACTTATATATAATTTATCTGATTTTTTGCGAATCTGTAGAATTTTGGTATTATCTATATCAACAGCCATGTTGATATACATATGTTCAGCATGATGTCCTATAGTCATGTTTAGTAGGCATCTTCACCTTGTTGCTGATCTTAGCAGGGAATCACTATCCTTCATCAATAGATATAATTTTAGTTTCCTAGAATTTTTTATTGAAATGGATAGTGCATTTTGTTAAATAATTTTATGCAGACATTGATAAGATTGTGTGGCTGGTTTCTAGACTAGATTAAATTAATAGATTGTGAATATTATTCCCGGCTTGAACTCCTATAATAAATGTATCTGATCATGGTGCCATATCCTGGCATCTTCTACTAAGCATAGTGCTTTCAATATATGTAAGATGTAGTATATGTGAATACTTCATTATTTCTATTACTAAATAATATTTTTTGTATAGCTATATCACAATTTGTTTACTCATTCATGAATATTTTAACCTTTTATCTATTATAAATAGTTGTCAATATGCTTGAACCAGTTTTAATTTCTCCCCTGCTTTCAATTATTTTGAATATATATCTAGTAGTATGAATGCTGGGACATATGATAATTTTGTGTTTACCTTATTCAGGGGTTGCCAAACTGCTTCCAGAATAAATGCATCATTTTACATTTCACCTGTAATGTGTAATGGTTCAATTTCTCTATATATCCTCATAAATATATATATATATATATATATATTTTTTTTTTTCTTTCTTTTTTGCCTGGCACAGTGGCTCATGGCTGTAATTCCAGCAATTTGGGAGGCCAAGGTAAGAGGATCACTTCAGCCTAGGAGTCTGAGACCAGACTGGTCAACACAGGGAGATTCCATCTCTAAAAAATTTAAAAATAATCTGGGCATGGTGGGGCATGCCTGTGTTCCTAGCTACGTAGGAGGCTGAGATAGGAGGATCAATTGTGCTCTGGAGGTTGAAGTATCAATGAGCTATGATCATGCCATTGCACTCCAGCCTGAGCAACACAGTGAGACTCTGTCTCACATTTTTTTTTTCTTTTTAACAATGATAGCCTTCCAAGTGGGCATTCAGTGATGTCTTATTGTGGTTTTGATTTAGATTTCACTAATGACTATTAACATTGATATCTTTTCTTATTTTTATTGATTATTTGCAGAAGAAACAACTATTTAAGCACTTTGCCCTTTTTAAAAAACTCGATAGATTTTTTGTTGTTTAGCTGTAAGAATTCTTAATAGGTTCTGTATACTGGACTCATATTATGACTAGCAAATATTTTCTTTTAATATTTGAATTGCCTTTTCACTCTCTTGGTATTATTCTTTGACACACAAAAGTTTATAATTTCAATGAAGTTCAACTTATGTATATATATTTACTTATAAATATATGTATATTATATATATTTATAATTATGTATTATGTATATAAATATAATATATATTTATAATATGTATATAATATATATGTAAATATGCATATATTTCTTTGCCTTTCACATTATCTCTCTCGGTTTTTTCAATTTCTATTGATCTATATTTAATTTTAAATTTAGGACTTTTCAGTTTTTAAAATTTTCATCTTTTTTTTTGATTTTTTGATGCCACTGTTTATGTCTGCTTATATTTTGTGCATTTAAAGAGCAAAATTATTTGGTTCAAGGAAGGATGCTCATGCTTTTTCTAGTTGAATAAAACAGAAAATACAGGTTTTGCAAATTGCTGGGCCCTTTCTTCTTAAATCAAATATCTGTGAAAGTCAAGTTATGAACTATTAAAAAACTGAATTCTTAGCTTCCTTACACTTTTGTATCACCTGGAAACTTTAGGTGTTTATACACACAAACATACACACACACGGTTTATATAAATATATGTAGAAATACATATATATGTTGTATATACACACACATATATATGGTATTAAACATAATGTTTGAAATAACTATATATTGTGGAATAACTAAATCAAACAATTTAATGCACACATTACCTCACATACTTTTTTTATTATAAGAACACTTAAAATCTACACTTTCAGCAATTTTCAAGTATACAATACGTTGTTATTAACTCTATTCACCATATTGTGCAATAGATTTCTTGAAATTGCTCTTCCTGTCTAAAATTTTGGAGCCTTTGAACGTCTGATTTTTCTTTGTACCTTCTATTGTAACATTGGATTCAAGATAATTTGCTTTGCTAATTTGAGCATTTTTTAAAAAATGGTTTGAAATATTAGATATTTACAGCATCTGTGTCATCTTGGTGTTTGTAGTCTATTTATTTTTCCTATGTGAGTTGATTTTTTCCTGGTTCTTCCTATAATGAGCAAATTTGTATACTATCAACATTTTGTTTATTACATTATAAGACTCTGTGTCCAGTTTAAAGTCTATACATAATGTTGGTAATTTTATTTTTGCAGAATATTGATCTGTTTACTTTTGGGTTTCAAGATCCAACCTGCCTTCTATGGCCTATGGTTCCAGTACCAGTTCAGTTTTCAAAAACATTGTAGTGTTCTTTCTTTCTATTATCTTTGTGTCACCCAGTAGATTGTGACCTATTAATTATTACAGTTCTCACAATCTTTGGTCCCTGTTAAGATCTTATATATATACATGCAGCTCAGGGTTAAACTTTGAGGTTCATAAAAATAATTATATTGGATTGCTTTCAGGAGTTCTTCCATCTTCATCATCCCTTCCAGATTTTGCTGTCCCCTGTAGATCCCCTTTCTGGCCACCTGAGTATAAACTGGAGGTTTTGGACACTCTTCCATGTCCTTTCAGGTACAACATTCATGTCCAAAAATTGGAGGCAAAAGAAAATGGAAACAAAGAAATTAGTGTTACTCCCACATTCACAGAATCACATCTCTGAGAGAAAGATTTTCCTCTGAGTTGATTCCTATTGACCTCTTATAAGGCTGCTACTACCTCTGTGAGATTGCTGGGCAGATGGGTAGGAGAGAATGGATAAATGGGAGTAAAGAAAAATAATTGAATTTCTGCACACCAAATATTAGGATTCATTTTTTTGACTCCTTAAGTCAGAACTAGAGGGAAATAACTGTGTGCCGTTGTGCACATTTCTAGGTTGCTGACTGTGCTACGGTCAGGGTGAGAGATACTGAAGGGAAAGCATGGTAAACTCACTGCCAGTTTGGTAGTACATTCGATTTTCATGTCAATTGCTGAACCACCCACTGCTGCTTACTTTTCTTAATCCTCATATTGTTGCTGCATGTATCCTGCCCAGATTCTATAGCTGTATTCAGTGGGAGAGTCAGTTGACGTATACAAAATCCACATTGCCCCCAAACAGAATTCCAGGATACTGTTTATCAGGCTGGAATATCATTCATAATATACTCACTTAAAACCTCCAAAGCTATCAATCCTTTTGGATTCTAGACATATTATAAACACTTTTCAAATTGTGGTGCTGGACACTAATATCTGCTTTTCAAATTTACATTTTTTTAGAACAAGGCTTTAGTGTTTTTTTGTTTTGTTTTGTGTTGTTTTGTTTTGTTTTGTTTTTTACCCAAAAGCCATATATCTTAGCTCTCATCTTAGAGTTTGTTCTGAACCAATATAATAGAAATAGCTAGAGTTGCCACACCCTACCTCAAACCCCGTATTCACAGTTAACTGAGATATTCAATGTAAATAGTTAAGTCTATCATATGGAAAATAAAAATCAGCATGTCCTTTTGAAGGGCTTAAAATATCCAAATCGCCACAAGTTTCTGGGTTTTCTCATATCACAGTAGTATCTTCCACAGTTTTATCCATAGTCATCAGTCAAAGTAAGTTTACGATAAAAAATAGATTTTGTAAGTCAGCAAGACATACAATTAACTAACATTTACCCATCTTGAATTACCCTTGACTTAGGGCAATAAATTCTGTGTTCATCATTTCTGGCTTTTAAACATTCTATCATGAACAACAACAAAAAGTATCTAACCTATTCTGACATTCTGATGATATTTCTATTAATTCATTTAAATTTCGGCATCAGCCTAAAATAGTCTGAGGCCCAGCATACCACAGGTGAAGTACAGCTTTATAATTGTGGGTCAAAAAGAATTTGCTATATTCAGCTAGGTATTAAAGGATCAATATTACCACCAAACAAACTTATCATCAACCAATACCTCAATCATTAGATATAAGACTTGAACCATTCAACTTTCAACTATCAATCTAAGTAATAGGGAAGATTGTTTTTATTTATATCATTTATTATAGTGGCCAGTGGTGGTGGGTTATGTGATGAACAGCCTCACTAATAACAAGTGCATTGAGGAATAATCCCTCTTACCAAAGGAAGGATTTATAGGCATATAAAACAACATTTACTAGTCAATATTTCTCTACTTAATCTGCTATTTTGTGCTGAAGGAATGTTTAAAGATTTCTCATTAATTTTCTGGTTTTGTTGGTGATTTTTAATTTTTCCCTATAAAAAACTAAGACTATAAAGAATAATAATATCTATGCCCCAACCTATCATATCTTCACTGATACTACTCAATGTATTATAAATATTCTTTGTTTTCAGATTGAATCATTGCTGTATCTAAGAGCTACACTTGATATTCTTTCTATGACTACACTTCCTGAAGTGCAGATTCCTTGAAGTGGAATATCTCTGTATCACCTACATTTTGTCCGTTTACTGTGATATAATATTAAAATATTTTGGTTATTCACAAATACTCTGGAACATAAAGTTAATTATAGTAAAAACCAGAGTGTAGGTGGTCAAAAATGATACACATACATTTTGCCATTTGATATATACAGCTTGGGTAACATAGATATTCTAATATATCTGGGGGCACTCAATAAACTTATCCCTTTCCACTGGAGTATCAGAGGAGCTAATACTTGCAGAAAGGAAAATTCTGAAGCCTCCTTTTCTCTCACCATGTGGTGAAAGATTAAGGCATTTACATTTAAAAAGTCTATTTATATTTTTGATGGTTTTGTATTAAAACCTTTCCAAAACAGCTCTTATCTATTTTGTGCTGAGAGAAATTTTAATGTGCTATATCCTTGTATTATCATCCAACTGTCCCACTGTGACTGGTTCTTAAACTGCAGAACTGTACATCCCAAATGAAAGTAGAGATTAAGCTCTGCTGTAATATTCTTTCTTGATTGGTACCCTGACCCCTAGTGTCTTTTTTTTTTTTTTTAGATTGCAAAATGAAAATAAACATTGTATATATTTATGGTATAGATAACATGATGTTCTGATATATGTATACATTGTGTAATGGCTGAATCAAACTCCTTAACATATTTATTATCTCACATAGTTATTTTCTACAGTAAAAGTACTTAAAATCTACTCTTAGCAATTTTCAAATATATAACATACTGTTATTAACTGTAGTCACCATGATGTGCAATCGAGATCTTGAACTTTTCTTGACTAACTGATATTTTGTGTCATTTGACCAATGTCTACCCAGTCCCTCTACCCCCAGCATTAGGTTAACCACCATATTACTCTCTGTTTCTTTGATATTCAACTTTTTTACATTCCATATATAGGTGAGGTCATACAGGATTTTTCTTTCTATGCCTGGCTTATTTCATTTAACATAAATATTTTCTAGGTTCATCCAGATTGTTGCAAAAGACAGAATTATCTTCTTGGTGAGGGTCAACAGTATTCCATTATATATATAGGCTGCATTTTATTCATTCATTCTTCTATTGTTGGGCACCTTGTTTCCCTATCATATATAGGCTGCATTTTATTCATTCATTCTTCTGTTGTTGGGCACCTTGTTTCCTTATCATGGCTGTTGTGAATAATGCTGCAGTGAACAGCAGAGTGCAGAATAATGCTGCAGTGAAAAGGCGAGTGTAGATATTTCTTTGACATACTGATTTTATTTTCTTTGGATGTATTCCTAGTAGTGTGACTCCTGGATTATTGTGTGAACTCTTGTGTTTCTTGAAGATGCTATTATAAAACAATCAACTTATTTTTGCTGATATTCTTTTTGACCCTTCTCAGCACAAGTACTTGTCTTTTAATGAAAGGTGTATTATTAGTTCATGGATGCTTATGGCCAGTCTTATCTTATTCAAATAACCAAGGGGCGGGTCTCCCATCCTCCTGATATGGTCCTAGTAGAAATTTGATTAAATTAAAGAAACATCTATGTCAGGAAAATTAGGCACACGTTTTAAATAGGATGTGTAGCCATCTTGTTAAATTTTTCATAACCATAAAAAAGCCATTTTTATTTCATCATTTAGATGTTTCCCTGAACAGAAATGTATCATATTCTAGATGTCCTAAACTGTTTATGAAAAGAAACCTGCAACTAATTGTTTCTATTTGTTAATGTATGAGAAGAAAATACCTAGATAGATTTTTCATCAAATCTGGAGAGTATGATTGAGATGATCTAACTTTAAACACAGAATATAGACATTATACAAAATGTACTTTGACAAGCTCAGAAGGGAGTCACTTTGGAGATAGGCAGTCACCAATAAAATAAAAGAAATCCAGGTGCAATAAGAGATTCATTTGAATGCAAAGTAGGAAAGCCAAGACTTACATAAAGAATTCATTAAAACAAAGTAAATAATAATTTTAAATATCAAAACATTGAACATGATGACACTTAGAATAGCAGATATTAACTCGTGAACAAGTTAATTCCCAACAAACAACTCTATGCTGCATGTTTTAGAGTGAATATACTCGGGCATTAATGTATATTGTTTATCTATATTTTTATCTATATGTAATGTATATTACAAGATTTAATGTATATTGTATATCTATAATGTATATTGTATAATCATATTTTTATGTAGATGTACAATGTATCATATTTTCTTATTGTTTGAGGATATTACAAAAATAAAATGCAGTGTTAAAATAAGAAGGGCAAATGATAAATATTCTGTGTAATGAAGTGCCAAAATGTTGTTAATGCTTCATTATACTTTCCTAATATTAATGCAAGTTATGTAAAATTTTCATTTCTAAAGATATATCTGTAATTGGTTTGCTTTAAAGATGATATTTGCATAAGCACAATACAAATACAACTATTTTTGTTTTAGCAGAAATTTTATACTCATTTTATGCCCCTATTACTAACATTTCACAGGATTTGTCACAAATATATATATAGCTCCAGCTTCCCAGAGAGGCTGTGCTTACTTCCTTGCTTTAATGACTATTTCTCTTTCAAATGGATTTATTAACAGAAGTAAATAGACTCTTAACAGATGGTTGTCAGAAATCTACTTACTTCAATAAAATAATTGAGAGTTAACAAACATTTGCAGCTTGATGTGGCATAAAGCATCATTGTATTAAGTTGCCATAAGGAATCAAACACACAGAACACTTTAAAAAGATAGCTCATGTTTATGTAGTTTTGATTTCAGCAATATTAAGCACATAAAGTACATGTGCAAATGACATACCCCAAACTATAAATAACAGTCACTAAATAACGGCTATAATCTTTGAAGCTTGCATAAACTCTGCTGAAACGACTATAAAAATAGTATCAGGTGAAGCAAAAAGAGGAGAAGATTAACTGTAGTTTTTACTCGGAAAAATAATAAGCCAAATGTCTGAATATTTATGATTGATTTTCCTGAAAACTTTTTCTCCAAACCTTCTGTATCATAAAATAAAACTATTTCAACTGCAATAAAAAGTGTCAGATGAAATGCAATATTAATCTTTCTACACTATATTAAAATTCTGTGTCACTAGTATTATGTCATTGCAGCATATGAAGGTAAGGCGTTATGATTAAGATAAAGCAGAGCTAAACTAAACATTTAATGGGGACGATGTTTAAACTTAGATATTTTTGTTTTAACTGCTGTAGAAAATTAAGACATAAACTAAGAAATACCACATGAAGGAATGAATATACTGTTTCTACTTCCAGAAAATGTATGATCTTTCTTTCTGAACTGAAAGATAAACTATCCATTCTCCGTGATTCTATGATTTGTTCCCAATTTATTCACCTGAACACCAATTTAGTCTATTATGTATTATATATGTTAACATATACACATCTCCATATTGTTAGTGTATTTAGTTTAATAATTTCAAATTATCCTATTAGTCTGCAAGCTACATTAGATTATAGTGGTCATACTTACTAATGCCTCAACAAACAGTTGGAGTGTAAGAATAAATCATTGGAATGAATATATGGGGAAAATCTTTTACAATATTTTGAAATATAATTTATAAAGTTTATTTTTCTGTAAAAGAAATTATAAAAATAAATTATTTTACTGAAATTACACATTAGAACTGTTTGCTTTATATTTTATAAGGCTAAATATAGCCCAAATCTATAAATACAGTATTTGCTAATTAATCTGACTGTACTAAAAATGGAGTTAGTAGCCTCTCATCCTTTAATTAGGTCAAAAAATAGAATCAATTTGAAAAGCTGAAATTTCTGATGGTGCTTGATTTCAATATGTTTTAAAATATCAATCAGAGGACCGGGTCTAGTGTTTTAACCGATTTTGTTTAAGTATGGTCGAAAATGATCTTCTTTCAAAATACTAGCTGGTAAATACACATTTAATTTTTAATATTTGCTTATTTTTCTCCTGGCATTGATCATGTATCTTGCATGGAAGGAATTAAAATGTTAAAGGAACTAGAGAGCCATGCACTAGTGATTTTATCTGAGTGAATGAGTACAGCAGTACCCTACCTCTGCTGTCAGACACAATTACAATCATTTATGCCAGTGAAAGTGGTAGTTTGTGGGATGGCATCCACATATTGTGGCATGGAGACCCAAAATTTCTTCCTGTCTTTGGGTTAAGGAAATGTCATAGAGCAGAACTCCCTCCCTTTATACAGAAAGAGTTATTTAATATTACCTCTTTTTTTTTTTTACTTCATTTTTATGAGAATCAGTATAACAAACTCATATTTAGATCTACTTCAGAGAAGATATACTTAGTCCAATTATTCCTCGAAAAACCCTTTATGTTAATGTCTTATACATAATATTAAAAATATTTCCAGTTAATGATTTATGTTGAATGATTTCTCTCTTGGCAAGGTAGGCAGCACAAACACACATGACACAAACACACACACACACACACACAAATACACAAGAAATAAAACCTTAAAAAGAAGATACATTTTGAAGACAGAAAAGAAGTCAGGAAGACCTATGTTTTTTCACATGCCAAAGACAGATGTCATAACAGAACATGGATTTGGCCAGTAAGAGATGGAGTTTACAGAAATAAAATGAAGGTTGACCAAGGTCAAATATGGCAAAGGTATGCTGATCATTGACTCCTTCTAAAATTGTCTGATGGTTAGTAGAGGCTCAAGGAATGAACAAATGTAAGTGGAGGCAATTCCCCATTGGAAAAAGACAATATACCAAACTAAATGTATTAATTTTGTTTTCTCCTTGGTTTTCTTGGCCTGACCTTCTCTAGGGCCATGTTTGTGCAATTTCTTACAGGTTGTGCCTACTAACTATAGTTGAGTTTAATGTATATCACTTTAGCAATAGGAATTAGATAATTTTTTATTTTAATAGTTTTTTTTAATTAGTATTTTATGAAATGTATGTCATTTGTATTTATGAAATACACGTCTTTTTACTTGGAAAATACATCAAACTTGTTTCAAATGATGAACAATCTAGTATGCTTTTAGTGAACAGGCAGAGAAATAGTTCTGTAATCTAATATTTAGGATGGGAGAAAAGTTTAAAATATTTACCATAAATGATGATAATAATTTTCTATTAGGAATATGTATCCTCCCCCATACTATTACTAACATTTTAGTAGTAATAGTATAAATTTAGTGGAGAAATTTTCACAATATAACTAAAACCTGCAATTAATATACTAAAGTTTAAATTAACAAATCCTGCAGTACTTTTAAAAATTCTTCTCTATTTGTGGGTGATAAAAGTAAAAAACATAAAAGTAAATACTGAAAACTTACTACCTCTATCATTAAAAACTTTAAAGTTTAACTTATATAGACATGCTTGGAAATGTTCCTGATTAAAACAAAATAATTCTCAAAATATAATATATTTTTTGAATGATGTAGGCAGTTGCTATATTAAAAATAGACAAAAACAGCCGGGCGCGGTGGCTCAAGCCTGTAATCCCAGCACTTTGGGAGGCCGAGACGGGCGGATCACGATGTCAGGAGATCGAGACCATCCTGGCTAACACGGTGAAACCCCGTCTCTACTAAAAAATACAAAAACTAGCCGGGCGAGGTGGCGGGCGCCTGTAGTCCCAGCTACTCGGGAGGCTGAGGCAGGAGAATGGCGGGAACCCGGGAGGCGGAGCTTGCAGTGAGCTGAGATCCGGCCACAGCACTCCAGCCTGGGCGACAGAGCGAGACTCCGCCTCAAAAAAAAAAAAAAAAAAAAAAAAAATAGACAAAAACATTAAAATTCTGCCTGAATATGAAAAGAGTTAGGTGAAAAAAATATGTAACTTTAAATATTTGAAGTAGCTTCTACAAATTATTTATAACTATAAAATATCTTGGATATTATATTTTTAAATTATTCAATATATATGAAATAGATGACACTTTCAGGCATTCATTTATATTAGTGTAAAGTAGTTTACTTCAATTTGTTTCTTTCTGTTATGCATTGTTTTTGTTTGATCAAATTATTTTTAATATCTTTTTTTACTTTCTATTTTCATTTTTCTGTTTTACTAATTACATTGTTTGCACTATCCATTTTAATATATATCGTTAACTTACCACAATCTACCTAACATCTGATTTTAAGTTCTTTTCTAATGATTCCAACATCTGGGTCATGTTGGAGTCTATTTTGATGGTGCTTTATTTTTAATATTTTATTGTTAGTAATGGCAACAGTAGTTACATTTTTCTACTTCTTTACACTTTTTATTTTTTTAATTTAATATTTGATGTTGTGGATGCTATTGTCTAACAAGCCTGAATTATTATTTTGTTTCAGGTATTGTGTATTGTTATGTTATATTATGGTATTGTTATGACAGGAGGTCATATTACTGATGATCTGCTTCATCTATTCAGGTATGTTTTTATTTTTGTAAAGATTGATCAATTTCAGTTTTGTCTTATAAATAGGCATATAACTTATATTATGGCCTTTACTTAATTTGCCTTTTGCTTGTCACACCCGAATTCCTGAGATGTTAAGCAAGGTCTCTTCACTTTGACTATCATGGAACTCCAATGTCCCCATCACTGCGTGAATCCTGGCATTTCTGTTATCTGTCAGTTGCACAGTATCTTCTTTCTGCTAATCTGAATCTTCCGTGGTACATACAAAACCTGCCTCTTAATCACTAAACCACAAGAAGCTTAGTCACAGGCTTCTACCATTCCTGTGGTAGATTTCACCCTTCTGGTTGTCTGTCCCCAAGTTCCAGGAACTTCAGTGATCCTGAACTCTCCTCTCTGCCTGTTTAGTTAAGTTCAGCTCTACTTGGACTCTACCTCCCTACCCAGCCTGTTGATTACAAAGCCGGGGCAAACATGCATTGACCTTGGGTGTCTCTCCGCTATCAAACATCATCTTTTGTATTGGCTACTGTCAATCCTTTTAAACAATTGCCTCATATATTTCATGAAGTTGCTTTTTATTTATTTATTTATTTATTTATTTTTATTTTTTTTTGAGACGGGGAGTCTCACTCTGTCCTCCAGGCTGGAGTGCAGTGGCGCCATCTTGGCTCACTGCGACCTCCGCCTCCGCGGTTCAAGCTATTCTTCTGCTTCAGCCTCCGGATTAGCTGGGATTACAGGCGCCCGCCACCACGCCTGGCTAATGTTTTTGTAGTTTTAGTAGAGATGGGGTTTCACCATGTTAGTAAGTAAAGAAACTTTACTTATAAATTTAGTAAAGCTTCTTAAAAGCGTGTTTATTTGTGAAGTTTATTTGTGAAGTCAGGAAACAAGGAGCTGCAAATAGCAAGGAAGGAACAATAGAATGAACCCACTGGCACTGAGTTAAAAGCAGATATGAATATGAACAAGTATATGTGCTTACATAGATATATAACTATGTAAGTATATAAGGATATGCATTTATGCAAGGGCTAGTATGCATACATATAACCTCTTCCTTTCTTTGCTGCAAGGGTCTAGAGCAGTGATACTCAAAAATAGCAAGAAACATACATAGTGCCTAGATCTTGGTTTCTAAGCATGGAGTTCCAAAACAAGAAAAAAGTGAACAATGAAATGATTGATTGATTGTAAGGTTGAATCATATAAAACACAGTTTGTTTGTTTGTTTGTTTGTTTGTTTCTAAGACAGTATCTCGCTCTGTTGCACAGGTTGGAGTGCAGTGGCGCGATCTCGGCTCACTGTAAGCTCCACCTCCTGAATTCACGACATTCTCCTTCCTCAGCCTCCCAAGTAGCTGGGACTACAGGCACCCACCACCACGCCTGGCTATTTTTTTTGTATTTTTAGTAGAGACAAGGTTTCACCTTGTTAGCCAGGATGGTCTGGATCTCCTAACCTCGTGATCCACCGGCCTCGGCCTCCCAAAGTGCTGGGATTATAGGCGTGAGCCACCGCACCCGGCCATAAAATACAGTTTTAACAAACATAATGATGTTTTAGTCAACTCAGCAATGGACTGCATATACGAAGGTGATTCAATAAGATTAAAATAAAGCTGAAAATTCCTATTACCCAATGATGTTATAGTTGTCATGTCATAGCAACATAGCAACATGTTACTGACATATTTATGGTGATGCTGATATAAAGAAGCCTGTTGTGCTGAAAGTCTATGAAAGTATAGCACATACAATTTTGTACTTGACTGATAAAAAATGACTGTTACTGGTTTCTGTATTTACTATAGTATATGTTGTATCAGTATTTTAGAATGTACTCCTTGTACTTATTTTTAAAAAGTAACTATGAAACAGCCTCAGGGAGGTCTTGTAGGAGGTAGTCTAGAAGAAGGCATTGTTATCATTGGAGATGACACCTGTGTCTGTGCCTGTTATTGCCCATGAAGACCTTCCAGTGGGCAAGACACAGGTGGTAGGCAGTGATATTGATGATCCTCACCCTGGGTAGGCCGAGGCTAATGTGTGTGTTTGAGTCAGTTCTTAACAAAAAAGTTTCAAAAGTAAAAAAAAAAAATAAAATTAAAATTTTATTCATATAAAAAATCTTATAAACAAAACATTTTGTTTAGCTGTATGATGAGTTCATGTTTTAAGCTGAGGACTATTACAAAAGATTGAAAAAGTTTAGAAAAAGTTTATAAAGTAAAAAAGTTACCATAAAGTTAAT
Source organism: Macaca fascicularis (assembly GCF_037993035.2). NCBI lineage: Eukaryota > Metazoa > Chordata > Mammalia > Primates > Cercopithecidae > Macaca > Macaca fascicularis. The sequence continues at coordinate 59,285,110 of NC_088391.1, read as the reverse complement.
TTATTATTTTTTTAAAAAGCTTTTATAAATGTATTGTATCCTAAATGTTCAATGTTTGTGAAGTCTACGGTAGTGTACAGTAATGTCCTACACCTTCACATTCACTCACAACTCACTCACTGACCCAGTGCAATGTCCAGTCTGGCAAGCTCCATTCACAGTTAAGTGTCCTGTAGTGGTATACCCTTTTTAATCTTTTATACCATATTTCTTCCATTTTCCCCCACGGAAAGGTGCACTGACTGGTCAAGGATCAGTCAGATCATCACAGAAGCAAGGGTTGTCAAACAAAAGGCTCTGACAGTTTTATAGACTGTGAGGGATCTCCAAACAAAAGGCTCTGTCAGTTTTATAGACCTTGGAGACTGAAGGAGGGGAAGGAGGAAAGGGTTAGAAGTGGAAAGTACTGGGTATTCTGTCAGAGTGGGCAGAAATGTTTTGAACATTTCCCCACTGCACTGGTAACAAGGTCTTGGCAGAGACACCTACAGAAGGCTTCTGTTGATGTTCTCAGATAAAGAGATGTAGAGAAAGTCTTAGATAAAGAGACATAGAGATGAAGGTGCTGGGGCTAGGAATGAAAATGTGCTAAGCATTTGGCCATACAGAAGGGAGAGTCCTTGAATGAAACTCCCTTCAGAGACTGCAATGCACTGGCTGTGTCCCAGATCTGTGTGGCAAGGGTAGCTTTCCCCAGCGAGGCCTGCCTGGTAAAGCCTTTGCAAGTGAAATGATCAGGCCTGAAAAATCGCACACAGGTTTTTCCCCAGGAGCTGCTGGTATCTTCAATGTTAAAAGGGACATTGAACCAACCAGAAAGAGTTCTTCATGTATACCCATAGTCCAAAAACAAACAAACAAACAAACAAAAACAAAAAAGAAATAAAAAACAATAGGATTGGATAACTCAAAGAAACAGAAAGTCATCTTTAGAATATGTCAACAATAATTGCTGCATGTTAAAATTAATGGATGCTTGGCTACAGCAACAGAGTAGTGGGACTAATAGCTAAACATTCTCCAAGGATAAGAACCTCCTTAAACTACCTGCCACAGCTAAAGCAGGAGAGAAGGAGAGAGGACTTCTGCTGCTGGGAAATCTTTGCTCCAACACTCTAAGAATCTCCCATCCTCAACACAGTTTCCATCCCAGAACCCCCAAGAGGTTGAGAGCATTAAAAAGAGGGCTTTTTAATGTGTTATCAATAAAGTATACTGTAATCAGGCTGAAATACCAATACTATTACTACCATTGATGGGTGGAATTTAAAGGAGAAACAAGATATTTGCATACTCCCCATAGTATCTCCCATAAACTATTTCTTATCTGCTGTATTTAACATATATTTGGGAACGTTTTAAACATATATTTTAGCATTTTTTATACCTATGTAATTTGATGTTCTCTCTCTGGGAGTTGGAGCTTAATTTACCCCGCCTCCCTCCGCCACACAGAGTGAGCTGAACTTAGTGACACATTTCCAATGAATGTAGAAGTACATATATGTATATATGGAATGCAAAAACAAGTAATCTAACAGATATTTTGCTAGTCCCTTTGTGTTGCTATAAAAAAATAACTGAATGGATAATCTATTAAAATAAAATAAATTCATTTCTTAGTCTGGAGGTTGGAAGTCCAAGGCACCGGGAGGTTCATTGTCTGGTGAGGGCACTGTCTCTGCTTCCAAGATGACAACTTGTTGCTATACTCTGGGGATGGGACAAATACAGTGTCCCCATAGGTGAAATTCTTAGAAGGGCACACGGGGTAAATTCACTTCCTCAAGCCCTTTTAACCCATTCATGATGGCAGAGCCGTTATGAACTAATCACTTCCCATGGGCCTTATGTCTTAATACCATAGCCTTGGGGGTTAAGTTCAACATACAAAAATTGGAAGGAAACATACATTCAAACCATAACATCCTCTTAGCCATGTGATTAAGTTAGCATCACTATTAAAATTAATGACATCATGCTCCCTCTTTTATCATTTAATGAGAAAGATATTTCTTCTGTGTGAATTTCAAAAAACAAGATAAAAAACTCCAGTCTAATGAGAAAACTATGGCACAAATCTAAATAAAGAGAGTTATACGAAATAACCAATGCTATTCAAAAGTGTCAAGGTAATAAAAACAGTGAAGGACTAAGAAACTGTCATAGACTGGTGAAGACTCTATCACCTTTTCAGTGCATTCAAACAACTACGCACAATATAATATTCTGAGTTGGATACTAGATTAAATAAAAACAAAACAAAACAACAACAACAAAAAAACTGTAGTGGGTAATCTGGCAAAATCCAAATAAAGTATTTAGTTTAATTAATAGCATATTAACAACAATATTTTGTCACTTTGGTAATGCCATGGCTAGGTATTTTTAGGAACATTCAGGAAAACAGGTAAAGGGTATGCAGGAATTCATTGAGGATATTTTACTTTTCAGCAATTGTACAATTACTTAAGAAAGTTTAAAATAAAAGCACATTGATTTAAAAAGGAAAGGATGTTCTTTGATCTTGTAAAATCTTTTATATTCTCAGATTAATGAGGAGTCAAACTGACACGGGTATGTTTTTACTTTCATATCTTTCAAACATTGTTCTTCATTTTTCTGGAAACTTGAATTTATTAAATTGGATTTGAGAAAAATGTTGCCGACCTATACCATTTGATTTTCAACTGTTTTCCTTTCTCTGGTATTATTATATAGTTCTCCTTAATTCTCCAAAAGTTACATTAAAGCAACCTTTTTTATGTATCATTCATGAAGTTAACAACTGAGATTATTTAATTGTCATTCACTGGACACAGAAATAGTAGAAACGTAGCCCATGACCCCAAAAAGTCAAGTGCACAAAGAATTATAAGATTTATAATATAATTATGGTTGGTTATAAAGAGGAAACACAGGGGTGCTATTTAGGGAACAGAAAAAAGTTTCAGAAAAATCTTCATGAGATGCATATTCAATCTGATTCAATGCACGTCTATGAAAATACAGATTTAAAAATTAATAAAAATATTATTTGCATTTTTATTTTTGCACATCTCTTACAGATAGCTTAAAATTATTTCTTTTTTGATTAATTTTTGAAACAAAAATAGAACATATGTTCATACATATAAGCATGTAGTTACATTTGAATTGATAAACATATATATGATATCAACCCTTTCAGACAGGTGCATAGTGGAGTACACATTATACTAATACATTCTTATTTTCCCATCTTTTTACTGTCTTCTGGACTTAGGAAACTAAAAAAAAATCACTAAATCCCATAATATCAATTTTAGTATCTATTATATGTATGTGCTTCAGATTGTGAAACATCAAAAAGTTGTACTTCAGTCCCCAAAATATTACTTGGAGATTGAAACAGAAATCAAACAACAAAATGCTAAGATGTAGAGAATATAATTGCAGCAGAAATGTTTTCATATGCTATTTTAATTCAAAATACAAAATGTATTATAAGAATATATTTTGATTACCCAGACAGAAGCATTTTGGAGTATCTAATTTTCATATTTGATTTTTTCCTGTGAGGTTCAGCATACATGTGCAGTTTTGTTACATGGGTAAATTATGTGTTTCTGAGGCTTGGTATATGAATGATCCTGTAACCAAGGTAGTGAGCATAGTATTGAATAGGTAGCCTTCCAACCCACCCTCCCCCTTCAAGCAGTCCCCAGTGTCTATTGTTATATTTGTGTGTCTATGTCTATTCAGTGCCTAGCACCCACTTAGAAGTGAGAACATTTGGTATTTGGTTTTCTGTTCCTGTGTTAGTTCGCTTAGGATACTGCCTGGAGGCATCCATGTTGTGGATGATTTTATCTGTTTTATGATGGCTTAGTATTCCATGATGTATTTGTACCCTATTTTCTTTTCTATTATTAGACTTTAAGTTCTGGAATACATGTGCAGACCATGCAGGTTTGTTACATAGTTATACATGTGCCATGGTGGTTTGCTATACCCATCAACCCGACATCTACATTAGGTATTTCTCCTAATGCTATCCCTCCCCTTTCCCCCCACCCCCCGACAGGCCCAGGTGTGTAATGTTTCCCTCCCTGTGCCTATCTATATGTTCTCATTGTTCAACTCCCACTTATGAATGATAACATGTGGTGTTTGATTTTCTGTTCCTGTGTTGATTTGCTGAGAATGATGGTTTCTAGCTTCATCCATGTCCCTGCAAGGGACATGAACTCATTCTTTTTTATGGCTGCATATTCCATGCTGTATATGTGCCACATTTTCTTTATCCAGTCTAACAATGAAGGGCATTTGGGTTGGTTCTAAGTCTTTGCTATTGTGAATAGTGCCGTGATAAACATACGTGTGCATGTGTCTTTATAATAGAATGATTTATGATGCTTTTGGTATATACCCAGTAATAGGATTCCTAGGTCAAATGGTATTTCTAGTTCTAGATCCTTGAGGAATTGCCACACTGTCTTCCACAATGGTTGAGCTGATTTACATTCTCACCAACAGTGTAAAAGTGTTCCTATTTCTCCACATCCTCTCTGGCATCTGTTGTTTCCTGACTTTTTAATGATCGCTCTTCTAACTGGCGTGAGATAGTATCTCATTGTGGGCTTAATTTGCATTTCTCCAATGACCAGTGATGATGGGCTTGTTTTTCATATGTTTGTTGGCCACATAAATGTCTTCTTTTGTGAAATGTCTGTTTATATCCTTCACCCACTTCTTGATGTCTTTTTTTTTCTTCTAAATTTGTTTAAGTTCCTTATACATTCTCGATATTAGCCCTTTGTCAGATGAATAGATGGCAAAAATTTTCTCCCATTCTGTAGGTTGGCTGTTCACTCTGATGATAGTTTCTTTTGCTGTGCAGAAGTTATTTAATTTAATTGGATCCCATTTGTCAATTTTGGCTTTGTTGCAATTGCTTTTGGTGTTTTAGTCATTAAGTGTTTGCCCATGCCTATGTTCTGAATGGTATTGTCTAGGTTTCCTTCTAGGGTTTTTATGTTTTTAGGTCTTATGTTTAAATCTTTAATTCATCTTGAGTTAATTTTTGTGTAAGGTGTAAGAAAGGGGTCCAGTTCCAGTTTCCTGCCTATGGCTAGCCAGTTTTCCCAACACCATTTATTAAACAGGGAATCCTTTTCCCATTGCTTGTTTTTGTCAGGTTTGTCAATGATCAGATGGTTGTAGATGATGATGTTATTTCTGAGGCCTCTGTTCCATTCCATTGGTCAATATATCTGTTTTGGTACCAGTACCATGCTGTTTTGGTTACTGTAGCCTTGTAGTATAGTTTGAAGTCAGGTAGTGTGATTCCTCCAGCTGTGTTCTTTTTGCTTAGGATCATCTTGCCTATACGGGTTCTTTTTTGATTCCATATGAAATTTAAAGTAGTTTTTTGTAATTCTGTGAAGAAACTCAATGATAGCTTGATGGGAACAGCATTGAATCTGTAAGTTACTTTGGGCAGTATGATCATTTTCACGATATTGATTGTTCCTATCTATGAGCATGTAATGTTCTTCCATTTGTGTCCTCTTTTATTTCGTTGAGCAATGGTTTGTAGTTCTTCTTGAAGAGGTCCTTCACATCCACTGTAAGTTACATTCCTAGGTATTTTATTCTCTTTTTTAGTAATTGTGAATGGGAGTTCACTCATGATTTGGCTCTCTGTTTATCTGTTACTGGTGTATAAGAATGTTTGTGAGTTTTGCACATTGACTTTTTATACTGAGACTTTGCTGAAGTTGCTTATCAGTTTAAGGAGATTTTAGGCTGAGATGATGGGGTTTTCTAAATATAAAAACATGTCATCTTCAAACAGAGATATTTTGACTTCCTCTTTTCCTAGTTGAATACTTTTTATTTCTTTCTCTTGCCTGATTGTCCTGGCCAGAACTTCCAATACTATGTTGAATAGGAGTGGTGAGAGAGGGCATCCTTATCTTGTGCCACTTTTCAAAGGGAAGGGTTTCAGCTTTTGCCCATTCAGTATGATATTGGTTGTGGGTTTGTCATAAATAGCTCTTATCATTTTGAGATACGTTCCATCCATATCTAGTTTATTGAGAGTTTTTAGCATGAAGGGGTGTTGAAATTTATCAAAGGCCTTTTCTGCATCTATTGAGATAATCATGTGGTTTTTGTCACTGGTTCTGTTTATGTGATGTATTACATTGATTGATTTGCATATGTTTAAACAGCCTTGCATCCCAGGGAGGAAGCCAACTTGATTGTGATAGATAAGCCTTTTAATGTGCTGCTGGATTCTATTCGTCAGTAGTTTACTGAGGATTTTTGCATCGATGTTCATCAGGGATATTGGCCTGAAATTTTCTTTTATTGTTGTGTCTCTGCTAGGTTTTGGTATCAGGATGATGCTGGACTCATAAAATGAGTTAGGGAGGAGTCCCTGTTTTTCTGTTGTTTGGAATACTTTCAGAAGGAATGGAACCAGCTCCTTTTTGTATCTCTGGTAGAATTCAGATGTGAATCTGTCTGGTCCTGGGCTTTTTTTTGGTTGATAGGCTATTAATTTCTGCCTCATTTTAAGACCTTATTATTGGTCTATTCGGGGATTCGACTTCTTTCTGATTTAGTACTGGGAGGGTATATGTGTCCAGGAATTTATCCATTTCATCTAGCTTTTCTAGTTTATTTGCATAGTGGAGTTTATAGTATTTGCTGATGATGGTTTGTATTTCTGTGGGATCAGTGATTATCTCCCCTTTATCATTTTTATTGTGTCTATTTGATTCTTCTCTCTTTTCTTCTTTATTAGTCTGGCTAGTGGTCTATTTTGTTAACCTTTTCAAAAAACCATCTCCTGGATTCATTGATTTTTTGAAGGGTTTTTCATTTCTCTATCTCCTTCAGCTCTGCTCTGGTATTAGTTATTTCTGGTCTTCTGATAGCTTTTGAATGTATTTGCTCTTGTTTCTCTAGTTCTTTGAATTGTGATGTTAGGTTATTGTTTTTAGATCTTTCCCACTTTGTGCTGTAGGCATTTAGTGCTATAAATTTCCCTCTAAACATTGCTTTAGCTGTGTCCCAGAGATTCCGGTACGTTGTGTCTTTGTTCTCACTGGCTTCAAATAACTTATTTATTTCTACCTTAATTTCATTATTAACCCAGTAGTAATTCAGGAGGAGTTTGTTCAGTTTCTGTTTATTTGTGTGGGTTTGAGTTTCTTTCTTTCTTTCTTTCTTTCTTTCTTTCTTTCTTTCTTTCTTTCTTTCTTTCTTTCTTTCTTTCTTTCTTTCTTCCTTTCTTTCTTTTTTTTTTTTGACAGAGTCTTGCTCTGTTGCCAGGCTGGAGTGCAGTGGCACCATCTCATCTCACTTCAACTTCCGTCTCCCTGGTTCAACTGATTCCCCTGCCTCAACCTCCCGAGTAGCTGGGACTACAGGTGCGCACCACCACACCCAGCTAATTTTTTGTATTTTACTAGAGACAGAGTTTCACCATGTTGGCCAGGATGGTCTCGATCTTTTGACCTCATGATCCGCCTGTCTTAGCCTCCCAAAGTGCTGGGATTACAGGTGTGAGCCACTGTGCACGGCCATGAGTTTCTTAATCCTGAGTTCTAATTTGATTGCCCTGTGGTCTGAGAGACTGCTATGATTTTGCACTTGCTCAGGAGTGTTTTACTTCCAATTATGTTGTCAATTTTAGAATAAGTGGTATGTGGTGCTGATCAGAATGTATATTCTGTTTATTTGGGGTGAAGAGTTCTGTAGATGTCTATTAGGTCCACTAGGTCCAGAGCTGAGTTCAAGTCCTGAATATCCTTGTGAATTTTCTGTCTCATTAATCTGTCTGCTATTGACAGTGGGGTTTTAAAGTTTCCCGTTATTATTGTGTGGGAGTCTGAGTCTCTTTGTAGGTCTCTAAAAACTTGCTTTATGAATCTGGGTGCTCCTGTATTGGGTGCATATATATTTAGGATAGTTAGCTCTTCTTGTTGCATTGATCCCTTTATCATTATATAATGAACTTCCATGTTTTTTTGATCTTTGTTGGTTTAAAATGTGTTTTATCAGAGACCACGATTGCAACCCCTGCTTTTTTTTTTTTTCTTTCCATTTGCTTGGTAAATCTTCCTCCATCCGTTTATTTTGATCCTGTATGTGTCTTTCCACATGAGATGGGCCTCTTTGCACACCAATGGATTCTGACTCTACCCAATTTGCTAGTCTGTGCCTTTTAATTGGAGCATTTAGCCCAATTATTGTCAATATTGACATTTAAGGTTAATATTGTTATGTGTGAATTTGATCTTGTCATTATGAGGCTAACTGGTTATGTTGCCCATTAGTTGATGCAGTTTCTTCATAGCGTCGATGATATTTACATTTTGTGTTTTTCCTGCAGTGGCTGGTACCAGTTTTTCCTTTCCATATTTAGAGCTTCCTTCAGGAGCTCTTATAAGGCAGGCCTAGTGGTGACAGAATCCCTCAGCATTTGCTTATCTGTAAAGAATTTTATTTATCCTTCACTTATGAAGCCTAGCTTGGCTGGATATGAAATTGTTGGTTGAAATTGTTTTTTTAAGAATTTTGAATATTGGCCCCCACTCTCTTCTGGCTTGTAGGGTTTCTGCAGAGACATCTGCTGTTAGTCTGATGGGCTTCCCTTTGTGGGCAACCCGACCTTTCTTTCCAGCTGCGCTTAACATTTTTTCCTTCATTTTAATCTTGGTGAATCTTGTACCCTATTATCTTTTTCCAGTTCACCATTGATGGGAATCTTGGTTGATTCCATGTCTTTGCTATCGTGAAATAGTGTTGTGATGAACATATGAGTTTATGTCTTTTTGGTAGAATAATTTATTTTCCTTAGGGTATACACACAATAGTGAGATTGCTAAGTTGAATGGTAGTTCTGTTTTGATTGCTTTGAGAAATCTACACACTGCTTTCCACAGTGGCTGAACTAATTTATATTCCCACCAGCAGTGTATAAGTATTCCCTTTTCTCCACAACCTTGCCAACATCTGCTATGTTTTTGATTTTTTAGTTTTAGCCATTCTGACTGGTGTGAGATGGTATCTCCTTGTGGTTTTAATTTGCTGTCCTCTGATGATTTGTCATGAGGCTTTTTTCATATATTTGTTGACTGCAAGAATGTTTTCTTCTGAGAAGTGTTTGTTCAGGTCCTTTGCCCATTTTTAATGAGGTTGTTTGTTTTTTGCTTGCTGATTTAAGTTCCTTATAGATTCTGGATATTAGACCTTTGTCAGATGCATAGTTTGCAGATAATTTCTCCTATTCTGTAGGTTATCTGTTTATTGGTAGTTTCTTTTGCTGTGCAGAAGCTCTTTAGTTTAGTTAGGTTCCACTTGCCAATTTTTGTTTTGTTTGCAATTGTTTTTGCGGACATAGTCATAAATTCTTTGCTAAGGCTGATGTCCAGAATGGTATTTCCTAAGTTTTCTTCTAGGGTTTTTGTTGTTTTAGGTCTTACATTTTACCTGATTTGATGATATGTCTTCACTTTACCCCACATCACTGTATCAGAGATTCAGAATGTCCAAGAGAAATGACTTAATGCTACAGCAGATATTTCAGAAAATTCATCTAGTTGTCAATATAACAACCACACTACTTTTGCATCATGGTAGTGAATTAACTATTTTTAAAGTATATAATCAGTTTGTTATACTGATTCTGATATCATACAAATAAAATTTCAAGACTCATGATTCCAGATTGGCTTTGAAAGGAATGTTTAGCATTGTTTTCTATTCATTATCTAAATGCCATTAACTACTTTATTTGATACAGAGGTTGCTTTTATATTGCACTCCCAAGTTTGCTTCAATTTGTTACTATCATTTATTTTGTGATAGTTCTATGAGTACTTTCCCATTTCATACGTTAAGTAAACTATTATCAGTTTACTAACATGATTACAGACATTGTCTGACATTTATGTTGCTTTAACCATGCTCTTGATGGAGCTTTTGTTATATGTGTGATAGTCTGTTACATATCAATTTATCCTTATCTTAAATGTATATGTGACATTGTACATACAAGAATTATCTAGCAATACTTATTAAATATAAATAGTAAAAATACATTGCACACAATCTTGAATATCACATGGATGTTTCTGGGAGAAAACTATAGGTTCCCCCTTAGCATCAGTATTAGCTTTCATATGCTGTTTTTTTTTTTTCTTTAAGAGTTGTAAAGTCACTGTTAAAAATATCAAAAATATTTCTAAAAATATATTATCAAAATTCATCAAAAATAATATTTTTAATGTTAGAAATATCTACAATTAACTTTGAGGATGTGCATTTCTTGAATATTTCATAGAAAGAAAATGGAAATACACTCATAATTAAAATAATTTTGATACTACTTTTACAATCCATAAAATGGCACATCTTTGGGTTTAATAATACTGAAATTTTTATGTACTATCTATTTTGGAAAATATTTGAAGAATTTTATTCAATGAGAATTTGCAAAAAGTAAGAAAGTTTTAAAGGAGAATGTAGGATATGTCAAGAGGTTAACTATTTAAGAAATAGTACTTGGCTGTGGTCTATGTTATACTTCATTAAACAATTCCATAATTGCTTTGAAATTATAACTAAGCACATTTTAGTATAAATAGTAGATATTTACTTCTTAAATTATTTAATTTTAGCTTTATGCTTGTCTTTACTGTAAAAATAATATTTATTTCAACAGATAAAATTCTTACTTTCTATTAAGGGTTAACATATTACTTCTCTAATGAACAATATAAGCATGATAATTTTTCAAATCATTTTTTCCTCTACTGAAGTATAATAATTCTCACCACCTACTTCAAAAGTATGGATTAAAGAACAGCAGGGGCCAGGTGCGGTGGTTCACGCCTATAATCCCAGCACTGTGGGAGGCCAAGAGGGGTGGATCGTTTGAGGCTAGGAGTTCTAAACCAGCCTGGCCAATATCGAAAAACCTCGTCTCTACTAAAAATACAAAAAAAAAAAAAAACAAAAAAAAACAAAAAAACAAAAAAAAAACAGAGCCTGGCATGGTGGCACACGCCAGTAATCCCAGCTACTATGGAGGCTGAGGTATGAGAATTGCTTGAACCCAGAAGGTGGAGGTTGCAATAAGCTGAGATTGTGCCACTCTGACTGTGTCTCAAAAAATTTTTTTTAAAAAAGAACAATAGGAAAATGTGTACTTTTTCAACAGGTTTTTTTCATGTAGCAAAATATAGCAAAAAGCATTTTGTGTATTAAAATTAATGTTTTAGCAAATATTCATTTTATAATTATAATAGACTGCTTTAAGCCCAATTATTACATTTTACCATAATTTAAGTATGAATTAATATATTTACATTTAGAATAAATAACATGAAAATCACTTTTTTCTGAATATCAGAAAAGCAAGAAAAAAATTCACTTTTGCTACATGGAAACTACTTTTAAAGTATCTAAGCATTCCTCCTTATATGTAAATAGTAATAGACATACTTGTATTTACAGCTGTTACATCAGATGAGAGAATAAAATATCATTTCATGGTGAGCTACAGGCTCTATAGAAACTGGTTGCCAGAAAAAATACTTTATATATATTTTTTAACATGGTGTTTCACATGTTCCTCATGTTTTCTTCTAAAGTTTTAGTTTTAACTAACGGTATTGTAGGTTTTTAAATAATTAATTAATTAACAATCTGCTTAATATGGAAAGGTGAGAAGCAGGCAAAGTTGATCTAAAGTTGGATATTGACAAAGCTTTTAACAGACAACGTCAATTCAATTGCCCAAGATCACACACATAAGAATTTGCAGACATGTGATTCAAATCCATACTCAGAGACCACAGTATTCATATTTTTCATAATTGTCTATAATTGTCTACTTCTTACAGCAAAATGAATCACTATGGGGACCAAGCCAATGAGGAAAGCAGTTAAGTTAAGGAAAGGCCACTTTCTGAGAGAATGGAAAAGAGCAATTTTCTTACCTCCCTTCTTAGACTCACTATGAACTGGATGCATGAATTTTTCTTCTTTCTATTCCCCCACAAGGCCCAGTGCCCAGGACAATGAACATGCTCAGTACAAAATATATATACATACATAGTTAATGATTGGAAGGTGGCTAAAAGAATGCCATACTATTAATCATGGTTACCAGAGGACAGTTTAGGATAGATTCTTGAATTTTCTCTGTCAGGGCAAAAGATATAGTATATAACAGTACTATATATTATTTCCAGTAATATGGGAAAAAGCAGCTACTATTGTAGTTTGAAAGCTGATCCTTTATTTAACCACCTATTTTCTCTTTGTACACACCCCTACATTTGAATATACATTCATAACTTTCATTTACACTAAGAATGATATTTCATATACCAAATGCTGCTATCCTATAGATTTAAAGGTAATCCTGATTGATATTGTTCTTCCTGATATTTTCTTTAAATCATTCAGACTTGGAAACATATCAAAACGCTTCTCTACTTGTCCCTGGTTTTAACACCACAGAGCTACATTTTAAAAACTTAACCCCCCAAATTCCATAGACATCCCATAATATGTCCAAGATACATTTACAAATGGAAACATAAAAGTGACCCTGGGTTTCACATATAAAAAGCATATTTCACTGTCAGAATACCCCTCCTGGCTGGCAAAGAGTAAGTATAATGAGCTTCAGTTAAAAGGCATTGCAAAGAACATCCTGCCTGTTAATTTAAGCAATCCGATAAACTGGGCTGTCTCCTGCAAGGTGAAGGACACGTCAGAAACCTTAATGAACATCTTTCTGAATAGCAGTTACAAGCTTAGCTGCTCACCATGGAAGACTGATTAAGTTAGGGAGGATATTACCCTTTTATCCAGTCTTTCTTCTCACATACTTTGCCACTGAGATTGAACTAGCTAGTGTCTGCAGTGCAAAGATAGCATTGCTTAAAGCATCTGTGTCCTGTAAATCCAGATAGAATCACTTATCCTGAAAGTTCTTTATCTAAGTTCTTGCCACTGATTATATGGTTGTCCTCTATATACAAGTAAGTGTTACAACATATTTAAATCAATGGAAAAAGTGATGGAAATTATTCTTGGATAAAATTATATTTCAAAGGAAAGAATGACTATTTGTGATATTTCAATGCATTTGAGTGTGAATTTCTATTTCTTATTAGGTAAGTCAGGATTCCATTATATTTAGAAAAAAACTCAATTGTCTTCAGAAGATTTACCCATATTTAAATATTTCATATTTAATACTTTATGATAGATACATTTTAAACAATCTCACTTGCCAAATAATCAGAAAAATAATAAAATCATATTACAAATTATTACATATGTTGAGCCTACAGAACAATAGAAATTTAAATGTTGTCTGATATAGTTTTGTTTATAGGGTGTGTTCATTATTATCAAATAAGCTTTAATAACCTATTTACAGATGCCTCTATGCTAACCTTGATCATAACTGAACCAAGTTAATCCTTCTAGTAATTGTGTAACCCCAAAGAAATACTAAAACAAACAACAATTATCTATAAACTAGCTTTTAAAATAGAACTATGTTGATACTAAAACAACCGGCATCCCCACATTTCCTGTTCAATGGAAGAGTCTCTCTGAAAGCAAGGAAGACAGTGACCAGTATCTCATGTCAAATGTTTGCACTTCTAAATGGGAGATAAAAAATGGATAGACATAGACATAAACATAGAAATAATAGACACTGGGGACTCCAAAAGCAGGGAGGGTGGAAGTGGGGACGAGGGTTGAAAAACTATTGAGTGCCATGTTTATATTTGGATGATGGGTTCACCAGCAGCCCAAGAATCAGCATTATACAATATACTCATATAAAAAACCTGCACATGTATGCTCAGAATCTATAAGATTTTTTAAAATTATCTTTTTATAATAGTGTTTTTAAATTAAACACTAAATATGTGTTTTAAATATTAACCACTAAAATATAGCTATGTTTTTTGATTTTCCCTGTTTTTGTTTATTTTCACTTATAATTCAATTATATTGATTATATTAAATAGATTTGGGGTTTCTTTTCAGGGTTTGACTGCTATTTACTCTTACAACAAATAGCAAGCATTCAAAATTTGGTAGGCCCTGTGCCTGGTACTAAGAATATATCAGTTCACAAAATAAGCAGAAATTCATGTTTTCCTCTATTGAGGAAAAGAGATTATCTACAAGTCATTAAAATATAGTAGATGAAATGGGAATAAATACTAAAAACAAAACAAAACAAAAAAACAGAAAAAAAAAAAAAAACCCAGGAAGACAGAGGTCTGGAGAACATTGTCATTTAGACAGAGTAAACAAGAAGGTCTCACTTAGAGCATGTGTAAAGTCCCTGAGGTGGCCACACGGTAGGCCTGTTTGAAAATCTGCCAATCACATACAGAAATCACCAACTGTTGCCTGTTAGGTTCCCTGAAGGCAGAGGCTGAGAGTGAACTGGAGGTGCAGAATATGTATTAGGGATTAACACACATTAAGTCATAGAAGAAACAGCAGTAAGCAGAGAAAAAAGATGAACTCCAATAGTCTGACAAAGCCTCCACCAATTTTGGTGGGAACACTCTGGAACGTGCATATTCCTGTTATGGTTTTCTCCCTGTCTCTGAAATATGTAGGCCTTTATTTGTCATTGGTTGTGGGATACCCAGAGAAGGGTGTGACCTTGAGTAAGATAGCATTCTGAAGCTGAGACAGACCCTGAAGGGTCTGAGGATGGTAGGCTGCCTTCTGATCACACTACTCCAGAAGCTAGGCAGAGTTCTTCCTTGAAGGGAGATGTGGGTAGCTAATCCTTGTGTCTCCCCAACGAATCTGCTACCACTGTAAATTAAGGGTTTGCATACACAATACGTCATCTGGTCATTAGCCACTATTATAGGACTTGCCTTTCTGTTTGAATTTCATCTAGGATTTTGCTAAAAACAGAAATTTCATAACTAGGTCTTTATATAATAATATCCGGCATTTTACCACCTCTTGATAAACTGTTGCTGAATTTAATAGCAGAGCCATTCTATGCAGCATGCTTTCCCTAACCCTGTGTTATTACTGAACCTAGTGATGTTTCAACAGTATGTCCAATTTTAAGCTAAAGAGGCTTTTTGAATCATTAGAATCTCAATTATGTGACGTCAATTTTTAGGACTTGAATTTTCAGCATTTGATTTTACTTTCTCCTTGTATGAATATGATTCAAATTTGAAATATGAGAAGTTTCAGCATTCTTTATGTCTTAAATGCTTGTTTAGAATTCTTATTAGTGAGTGAGTTTACATATTGCTTTGATTTCTTTTTTTCAAATATAACATTACCATATGTTTTATTCTTATCCTGGTAGTATATTTCCCTTTACTTTATATCTTGTGATTTGACTTTATAATATTATACTAGACTGAATATAGAATTGTTTGAATCCTATTTTGTATATAATTTTTAAAATTTTCAAATTGTTATTGAAGGAATACATGGATCATATTACACATCTGCCATTTCTTCAGCTAATATAAGCAATAATTGTTTAGATATATATTTTTTAATTTTAAATATTACCTATAAAACATGGGGATAACTTCAGGAAAAAAATCTTAAGTGTAATGAAGTGGAGACACTGTAAAAACAATTCACGTTGGGGAAAATATTACTGAAGAAAAGAATGATAGTAGCTTTTTAGAATGGATCAATAGGAGACATATTCCTGGAGGTCAAACGACCGGTGAATTATTAATGTAGGAATTTTTCTGTCTGATAATGCATTAGTTTTCTATCATTGTTCAGTATTGTGCTATGTGATATATGAATTACACACCACCTCTAGCAAATGTCTTTACCTCTTATAAACTCTGAGAAAATGGAAGATAGCAATCTCCCACAACAAAACTCTAAATCCTCCCAGTATTCGCACACCTTGTGTCACTCTTTCCTCTGTTAAAAATAAGCTGCCCTTATATATCAAAAGATAACCGTTTTCTGTCTTTTCAGGAAACTATGCTACTTCAGGTTAGTAATTTTTACACATGTATTTCCTCTGCTTCTTTTAATGCATAACATTTAGACAATGCATACTATTTAATAGGCACTGATCTAGAACAAAGAGTAAATATGATTAAAAAGAGACAGAAACAGGGAGAGCTAGAGCCCCTAGTCTCATGAAACTTTCTCTTAAGTGAAATAAACAGATAAAATATGAACATATTATTAGAGCCACGCACTACACTGGGGATTAAAATAGGTTGGTAGGATTGTGTGTGAGTGGAAGGCCTAAGTAAAAGGGTGATACTTAGATGATTATGTGAATACTGCTGCTGTCAAAAGCAAGAGAGAAATGAGTCCTTTGATCTAGCAATACATCTTTTCAGGAATGGTTTTAATTGTTTGAAAGCAGACAACACCACACTTGCATGCTTACGTTAGCTAAAGAGGAAAGAAAAGTATAAAAGAGAAAAGCATAAAAGAGAAAAAAGATACTTGGAAAGAAAACAAGAATTGAGACACAACTCTAATGAGAAGAATATTACTTGAATCAAAGCAGCTATTCTTTGAATAGCGTTATTCCTGATTCGTCACTAAATATTTATCAATCTATTCATCAATCATATATCAGTTTAAATATTAATTATTCAAATAAGGATTGTTTCCACAGATTATATCAGAGTCCTGATTCATAAGCATTACTATGTTGCCCTGTATTTTATAAATACTTCATGAATTAGTAAAATATCAATGCAACACATAGATACTAATCACTAAGTCTATAAATATGGTATTGTTTTTCCTCACAGAAACATCTCTGTCTTCAACTGGTCATCACTTTAGAATCTTAAAATTAATCTATTCATTAGTATTTTTTTTTTTTGACTTCACTGTTTTTTTTTAACCTTTTTTATTTTTCTTGAGACAGAGTATCTCTCTCTGTCGCCCAGGCTGGAGTGCAGTGGCGCGATCTAGGCTCACTGTAACCTCAGCCTCCCAGGATAAAATGATTCTTCCACCACAGCCTCCCGAGTAGCTGAGACTACAGGTGTTGGCAACCACACCTGGCTAATTGTGTGTGTGTGTCTCTGTCGGTGTGTTTAGTAGAGACAGGGTTTCACCATGTTGGCCAGGCTGGTCTCAAACTCCTGACCTCAAGTGATCCATCTGTCGGCCTCCCAAAGTGCTGGGATTATATGTGTGAGCCACTGCACCCAGCCTTCTTTATTTTTTCCTCCAGATGGAGTCTCACTCTGCCACCCAGGTTAGAGTGCAGTGGTGCTATCTCAGCTCACTGCAACCTCCATCTCCTGGGTTCAAGCAATTCTCCTACCTCAGCCTCCTGAATATCTGGGATTACAGGTGCCTGACACCACACCCAGCTAATTTTTCTATTTATTTTATTGTTTTTATTTATTATTATTATTATACTTTAAGTTCTAGGGTACATGTGCATAACGTGCAGGTTTGTTACATATGTATACTTGTGCCGTGTTGCTGTGCTGCATCCATCAACTCGTCAGCACCCATCAACTCGTCATTTACATCAGGTATAACTCCCAATGCAATCCCTCCCCCTCCCCCCTCCCCATGATAGGCCCCGGTGTGTGATGTTCCCCTTCCCGAGTCCAAGTGATCTCATTGTTCAGTTCCCACCTATGAGTGAGAACATGCGGTGTTTGGTTTTCTGTTCTTGCGATAGTTTGCTGAGAATGATGGTTTCCAGCTGCATCCATGTCCTTACAAAGGACACAAACTCATCCTTTTTGATGGCTGCATAGTATTCCATGGTGTATATGTGCCACATTTTCCTAATCCAGTCTGCCACTGATGGACATTTGGGTTGATTCCAAGTCTTTGCTATTGTGAATAGTGCCGCCGCAATAAACATACGTGTGCATGTGTCTTTAGAGCAGCATGATTTATAATCCTTTGGGTATATACCCAGTAATGGGATGGCTGGGTCATATGGTACATCTAGTTCTAGATCCTTGAGGAATCGCCATACTGTTTTCCATAATGGTTAAACTAGTTTACAATCCCACCAACAGTGTAAAAGTGTTCCTATTTCTCCACATCCTTTCCAGCACCTGTAGTTTCCTGACTTTTTAATGATTGCCATTCTAACTGGTGTCAGATGGTATCTCATTGTGGTTTTGATTTGGATTTCTCTGATGGCCAGTGATGATGAGCATTTTTCATGTGTCTGTTGGCTGTATGAATGTCTTCTTTTGAGAAATGTCTGTTCATATCCTTTGCCCACTTTTTGATGGGGTTGTTTGTTTTTTTCTTGTAAATTTGTTGGAGTTCTTTGTAGGTTCTGGATATAAGCCCTTTGTCAGATGAGTAGATTGCAAAAATTTTCTCCCATTCTGTAGGTTGCCTGTTCACTCTGATGGTAGTTTCTTCTGCTGTGCAGAAGCTCTTTAGTTTAATGAGATCCTATTTGTCAATTTTGACTTTTGCTGCCGTTGCTTTCGGTGTTTTAGATATGAAGTCTTTGCCCATGCCTATGTCCTGAATGGTACTACCTAGGTTTTCCTCTAGGGTTTTTATGGTATTAGGTCTAACATTTAAGTCTCTAATCCATCTTGAATTAATTTCATATAAGGAGTAAGGAAAGGATCCAGTTTCAGCTTTCCACTTATGGCTAGCCAATTATCCCAGCACCATTTATTAAATAGGGAATCCTTTCACCATTTCTTGTTTCTCTCAGGTTTGTCAAAGATCAGATGGCTGTAGGTGTGTGGTATTATTTCTGAGGACTCTGTTCTGTTCCATTGGTCTATATCTCTGTTTTGGTACCAGTACCATGCTGTTTTGGTTACTGTAGCCTTGTAGTATAGTTTGAAGTCAGGCAGCGTGATGCCTCCAGCTTTGTTCTTTTGACTTAGGATTGTCTTGGAGATGCGGGCTCTTTTTTGGTTCCATATGAACTTTAAAGCAGTTTTTTCCAATTCTGTGAAGAAACTCATTGGTAGCTTGATGGAGATGGCATTGAATCTATAAATTACCTTGGGCAGTATGGCCATTTTCACGATATTGATTCTTCCTATCCATGAGCATGGTACGTTCTTCCATTTGTTTGTGTCCTCTTTTATTTCACTGAGCAGTGGTTTGTAGTTCTCCTTGAAGAGGTCCTTTACATACCTTGTAAGTTGGATTCCTAGGTATTTATTCTCTTTGAAGCAATTGTGAATAGAAGTTCATCATGATTTGGCTCTGTGTTTGTCTGTTACTGGTGTATAAGAATGCTTGTGATTTTTGCACATTAATTTTGTATCCTGAGACTTTGCTGAAGTTGCTTATCAGCTTAAGGAGATTTTGGGCTGAGACAATGGGGTTTTCTAAATATACAATCATGTCATCTGCAAAGAGGAACAATTTGACTTCTTCTTTTCCTAACTGAATACCCTTGATTTCTTTCTCTTGCCTGATTGCCCTAGCCAGAACTTCCAACACTATGTTGAATAGGAGTGGTGAGAGAGGGCATCCCTGTCTTGTGCCAGTTGTCAAAGGGAATTTTTCCAGTTTTTGCCCATTCAGTATGATATTGGCTGTGGGTTTGTCACAAATAGCTCTTATTATTTTGAGGTACGTTCCATCAATACCAAATTTATTGAGCGTTTTTAGCATGAAGGGCTGTTGAATTTTGTCAAAAGCCTTTTCTGCATCTATTGAGATAATCATGTGGTTCTTGTCTTTGGTTCTGTTTATATGCTGGATTGTGTTTATTGATTTGCGAATGTTGAACCAGCCTTGCATCCCAGGGATGAAGCCCACTTGATCATGGTGGATAAGCTTTTTGATATGCTCCTGAATCCGGTTTGCCAGTATTTTATTGAGGATTTTTGCATCGATGTTCATCAGGGATATTGGTCTAAAATTCTCTTTTTTTGTTGTGTCTCTGCCAGGCTTTTGTATCAGGATGATGTTGGCCTCATAAAATGAGTTAGGGAGGATTCCCTCTTTTTCTATTGATTGGAATAGTTTCAGAAGGAATGGTACCAGCTCCTCCTTGCACCTCTGGTAGAATTCAGCTGTGAATCCATCTGGTCCTGGACTTTTTTTGGTTGGTAGGCTATTAATTATTGCCTCAATTTCAGAGCCTGCTATTGGTCTATTCAGGGATTCAACTTCTTCCTGGTTTAGTCTTGGAAGAGTGTAAGTGTCCAGGAAATTATCCATTTCTTCTAGATTTTCTAGTTGATTTGTGTAGAGGTGTTTATAGTATTCTCTGATGGTAGTTTGTATTTCTATGGGGTCGGTGGTGATATCCCCTTTATCATTTTTTATTGCGTCTATTTGATTCTTCTCTCTTTTCTTCTTTATTAGTCTTGCTAGCAGTCTGTCAATTTTGTTGATCTTTTCAAAAAACCAACTCCTGGATTCATTGATTTTTTGGAGGATTTTTTGTGTCTCTATCTCCTTCAGTTCTGCTCTGATCTTAGTTATTTCTTACCTTCTGCTAGCTTTTGAATGTGTTTCCTCTTGCTTCTCTAGTTCTTCTAATTGTGATGTTAGAGTGTCAATTTTAGATCTTTCCTGCTTTCTCTTGTGGGCATTTAGTGCTATAAATTTCCCTCTACACACTGCTTTAAATGTGTCCCAGAGATTCTGGTATGTTGTATCTTTGTTCTCATTGGTTTCAAAGAACATCTTTATTTCTGCCTTCATTTCGTTATGTACCCAGTAGTCATTCAGGAGCAGGTTGTTCAGTTTCCATGTAGTTGAGCGGTTTTGATTGAGTTTCTTAGTCTTGAGTTCTAGTTTGATTGCACTGTGGTCTGAGAGACAGTTTGTTATAATTTCTGTTCTTGTACATTTGCTGAAGAGTGCTTTACTTCCAATTATGTGGTCAATTTTGGAATAAGTGCAATGTGGTGCTGAGAAGAATGTATATTCTATTGATTTGGGGTGGAGAGTTCTATAGATGTCTATTAGGTCTGCTTGCTGCAGAGATGAGTTCAATTCCTGGATATCCTTGTTAACTTTCTGTCTCGTTGATCTGTCTAATGTTGACAGTGGAGTGTTGAAGTCTCCCATTATTATTGTATGGGAGTCTAAGTCTCTTTGTAAGTCTCTAAGGACTTGCTTGATGAATCTGGGTGCTCCTGTATTGGGTGCATATATATTTAGGATAGTTAGCTCTTCCTGTTGAATTGATCCCTTTACCATTATGTAATGGCCTTCTTTGTCTCTTTTGATCTTTGATGGTTTAAAGTCTGTTTTATCAGAGACTAGGATTGCAACCCCTGCTTTTTTTTGTTCTCCATTTGCTTGGTAGATCTTCCTCCATCCCTTTATTTTGAGCCTGTGTATGTCTCTGCGTGTGAGATGGGTCTCCTGAATACAGCAGTCTGATGGTCTTGACTCTTTATCCAGTTTGCCAGTCTGTGTCTTTTAATTGGAGCATTTAGTCCATTTACATTTAAGGTTAATATTGTTATGTGTGAACTTGATCCTGCCATTATGATATTAACTGGTTATTTTGCTCGTTAGTTGATGCAGTTTCTTCCTAGCCTAAATGGTCTTTACATTTTGGCATGTTTTTGCAATGGCTGGTACCGGTTGTTCCTTTCCATGTTTAGTGCTTCCTTCAGGGTCTCTTGTAAGGCAGGCCTAGTGGTGACAAAATCTCTAAGCATTTGCTTATCTGTAAAGGATTTTATTTCTCCTTCACTTATGAAACTTAGTTTGGCTGGATATGAAATTCTGGGTTTAAAATTCTTTAAGAATGTTGAATATTGGCCCCCACTCTCTTCTGGCTTGTAGAGTTTCTGCCGAGAGATCTGCTGTTAGTCTGATGGGCTTCCCTTTGTGGGTAACCCGACCTTTCTCTCTGCCTGCCCTTAAGATTTTTTCCTTCATTTCAACTTTGGTGAATCTGGCAATTATGTGTCTTGGAGTTGCTCTTCTCTAGGAGTATCTTTGTGGCGTTCTCTGTATTTCCTGGATTTGAATGTTGGCCTGCCCTACTAGGTTGGGGAAGTTCTCCTGGATGATATCCTGAAGAGTGTTTTCCAACTTGGTTCCGTTTTCCCCCTCACTTTCAGGCACCCCAATCAGACGTAGATTTGGTCTTTTTACATAATCCCATACTTCTTGCAGGCTTTGTTCATTTCTTTTTCTTCTTTTTTCTTTTGGTTTCTCTTCTCACTTCATTTCGTTCATTTGATCCTCAATCGCTGATACTCTTTCTTCCTGTTGATTGAGTCGGTTACTGAAGCTTGTGCATTTGTCACGTATTTCTCATGTCATGGTTTTCATCTCTTTCATTTCGTTTATAACCTTCTCTGCATTAATTACTCTAGCCATCAATTCTTCCACTTTTTTTTTCAAGATTTTTAGTTTCTTTGGCTGGGTATGTAATTCCTCCTTTAGCTCTAAGAAGTTTGATGGACTGAAGCCTTCTTCTCTCATCTCGTCAAAGTCATTCTCTGTCAGCTTTGATCCGTTGCTGGCGATCAGCTGCACTCCTTTGCCGGGGGAGATGCGCTCTTATTTTTTGAATTTCCAGCTTTTCTGCCCTGCTTTTTCCCCATCTTTGTGGTTTTATCTGCCTCTGGTCTTTGATGATGATGGTGACATAGTGATGGGGTTTGGTGTAGGTGTCCTTCCTGTTTGATAGTTTTCCTTCTAACAGTCAGGACCCTCAGCTGTAGGTCTGTTGGAGATTGCTTGAGGTCCACTCCAGACCCTCTTTGCCTGGGTGTCAGCAGCAGAGGCTGCAGAAGATAGAATATTGCTGAACAGCGAGTGTAACTGTCTGATTCTTGCTTTGGAGGCTTCCTCCCACGGGTGTACTCCACCCTGTGAGGTGTGGGGTGTCAGACTGCCCCTAGTGGGGGATGTCTCCCAGTTAGGCTACTCAGGGGTCAGGGACCCACTTGAGCAGGCAGTCTGTCCGTTCTCAGATCTCAACCTCCGTGTTGGGAGATCCGCTGCTCTCTTCAAAGTTGTCAGACACAGTCGTTTGCGTCTGCAGAGGTTTCTGCTGCTTTTGTTGTTGTTTACTGTGCCCTGTCCGCAGAGGTGGAGTCTACAGATACAGGCAGGTTTCCTTGAGCTGCTGTGAGCCCCACCCAGTTCGAGCTTCCCAGCGGCTTTGTTTACCTACTTAAGCCTCAGCAATGGCAGGCGCCCCTCTCCCAGCCTCATTGCTGCCTTGCCGCGAGATCGCAGACTGCTGTGCTAGCAATGAGGGAGGCTCCGTGGGCGTGAGACCCTCCCGGCCAGGTATGGGATATAATCTCCTGGTGTGCTTGTTTGCTTAAAGCGCAGTATTGGGGTGGGAGTTACCTGATTTTCCAGGTGTTGTATGTCTCAGTTCCCCTGGCTAGGAAAAGGGATTCCCTTTCCCCTTGCGCTTCCCAGGTGAGGCGATGCCTCGCCCTGCTTCAGCTCTCGCTGGTCGGGCTGCAGCAGCTGACCAGCACCGATTGGCTGGCACTCCCTAGTGAGATGAACCCAGTTCCTCAGTTGAAAATGCAGAAATCACCGGTCTTCTGTGTCGCCCGCGCTGGGAGTTGGAGACTGGAGCTGTTCCTATTTGGCCATCTTGCTCCAACCCCCTTGGTATTTTCATTAATATTTGTAAATAATCAGTCTCCTTTAATGTGAGAATATATTTTTATATATATATATACACACACACACACTCAGAGATGCTTTCAATTTTATTGAAAAGATTAGTCTGATATTCCAAAATTATTTGGGGTAGGTAGATTAAAAATCTGTCTCTAATGTAAATAATTTTAATTAATTACAATATTTTAATTAAAATTATGCACAATCTTATATGATAAAAGTGACCCATATTTAAAGTGTGAGTAGCATGTTGGTAAAAACAGGTAAATGTTCATACCTTAGTAGCTGATAAACCATGAAAAATAGAGCCATGCAAAATCTAAATAATTTTCATTACAACATCAAAAATTGTGTTTTAGTTTGTAGATGTTTATTCCTAATAAATTATCTTATTAAAAAAAGAGAAAAAAGAATTGTAATAAAATTATTATATCAACACTTTACAAAAATTTCTATTGACAAACTATTTGAAAAAGGATAGAAAGATATTAAAAACCAAAAGTGATAAGATTTATGATAAACAAATATTTTATTTATAAGAAAATACTCAGCTTTTCCTGGTATTGGATGGCTATAACTTATAAAAACTACTCCAATGCTGGTCAAAGACATAAACAGAATTTCAAGACTTTTATTAAACTAATGGAACAAAAATAAGTTTAAAACAATAACAATAGCTGAAATAATTGCAGTGAGACGTAGTTTTTCAAATAATGTTGGCAAGTTCACACCTTGCAATCAAGCATACATACACACATATCTTCAACACATAAAATATTTTAAGTACTAATTTGCACTCCTCGCCAAACACTTTGTAAGGTGCTCATCCATACATAGTCACTAAGCAGAAGGATGCTGATGCCACAAAATCCTTTATACATAAGAAAAAATAGTGCATTGCTTGAATAATTTGTAGAAAATACTGCAAATGCAATCTTACCTCCAACCTGAAGGTTACGTTATTCTTATGCAGTGTTCAAAGATACTACCCAGATTAAAAAAAAAAAAAAAAATGGTGATGTGATTTACTAGGTGGGAATGTATGTAATTTAGAGTTGAGGTTTGGGCAGGAGTCTGTCTGAAAAATTAAACCATTGTTTTCCATTAATAATTCTTTCTTTTTCAGGAAAATAAATAGAGATTCTTAAATCTACATAATTTGAGATTATGTCACTCAGTAATAAGTTGACTAAGATACATTTTTGCCAACATTTTTAATGAGAAAGAACAAGCTAAGAAACAGTAAAAACAGAAAAATAATTTAAAAATTCAGGAGTGGACCAGAACATATTTATAGCCAGGCAATTTATAGCTATTTTAAAATGCTGGATCCCAGTCCTTAATAACCAAGAGATAGTGGGCAAATACTATGATCTAGCCACATCACAGGACCATTATATGTAAACTGAGGTAACAGTAGTTGCATAATCTCTGTGGTGTGATGACAAAATAAGATAATGCATATAAAGAATAGAGATGTTAAATTCTCAAGAACTAACCCCTAAAATTGTTACTAATTATTACTGTTTACTTTTTAGAGTTATATTCTGATGAAGATCATTTGTATTTATGATTGTTGTTATCAAAAAATGTAAGGTAGATTTACTCTTTATGGATAATTTCAGCTATAATATTCAAATAAAAGTATTTGAGTGTTTCTATTTAGTGTGTTTCTGTCATAGTCTTCTTAATTTAGACATAAAATTCCAATTATTTTATGAACTATTAATCTAAATCACTATTTAGGGCAATTATAGCACTAAATAAAAGTTAAATAAGAACTTATGAAAGTAAATTTGAAGTTGTTGCTGACTTTGAGGTGTGCATGGAATTATAAATTAGGATACAACATTTTAAATATTAGAGAAAATTAAAAGAATTATTACAACAGATTTGTATTCATTTTATCGATGTTATGTCAGTTGATTTAACACCACAGGTGTATGCATTTGGCATTATTATCTTCCATCATTATCCTTATGCTAGGGATGATTACATATATACTCAGAGATTATCAGATTTCTGACAGAATTTCTATCTACCAAGTGGTGGAGCTCACATCTGAAGGAAGTTGTGTGAACTTCAAATTTAGGCTCATGATACAGTTACTAAATGTTAATAAGTTTATTGTGAAATCTTATGAGATTGGAAACCTTCAACAAAAAGGAAAGATTAAATTCTCTATATAAGGTATAGAAGTGACCTGATTGGCTCTGTGAAAGACTATTACATTCACTTAATGCTAAATTGAAGATACTTGTATTAGTCTGTTCTCTTTCTGCTAATAAAGACATACCTGAGAGTGGGTAATTTATAAAGGAATGAGGTTTAGTGTACTTACAGTTCCACATGGCTGAGGAGGCCATACAATCACAATGGAAGGCAAAGGAGAAGCAAAGAAACATCTTACATGGTGGCAGGCAAGAGGGCATGTGCAGGGGAACTCTCGTTCATAAAACTATCAGATCTCGTGAGACTTATTTACTATCACTAGAACAGCATAGGAAAAACCCACCCCCATTATTCAATTAGCTCCCATTAGGTCCCTCCCACAACACATGGGGATTGTTACAATTCAAGGTGAGATTTTGGTGGGGATATGGAGCCAAAGCATAGCATTCTGCCTCCCCCCCCACCCAAATCTCATGTCTTCACATTTCAAAACTAATCATGCTTTCCCAACAGTCCCCTAAAGTCTTAACTCATTTCTGCATTAACTTAAAAGTCCACTGTCCAAAGTCTCTTCTGAGACAAGTCAAGTCCTTTCCCTCTATGAGTCTGTAAACTCAAAAGCAAGTTACTTACTTCCTAGATACAATGGGGCTGCAGGCATTGGGTAAATACATCCATTTCAAATGATGTGAATTGGCCAAAGCAAAGGGGTTACAGGCCCCATGCAAGTCTGAAATCTAGCAGGGCAGCCAAATCATAAAGCTCCAAAATGATCTCCTTTGGCTCGATGTTTCACATTCAGGTTATGCTGATGCAAGAGGTGGGTTTCCATGGTCTTGGGCAGCTCTGCCCTTGTGGCTTTGCAGGGTACAGCCCCCATCCTGGCTGCTTTCATAGACTGATGTTGAGTGTCTGTGGCTTTTCCAGACACATGGTGCAAGATGTTGCTGATCTACCATTCTGGGGCCTGGAGGAGGATGGTCGCCCTCTTCTCATAACTCCACCAGGAAATGTTCCAGTGAGGATTCTGTGTGTTGACTCTGACCCATATTTCCCTTTCACACTGCCCTAGCAGAGGTTCTCCATGAGGGCCTCACCCCTGGAGCAAATTTCTGGCTGGACATCTACGAGTTTCCATACATCCTGTGAAATTTAAGCAGAGGTTCCCAAAGCTCAACTCCTGTCTTCTTTGCACCTGCAGGCTCAACACCAGGTGTAATCTGCCAAGGCTTGGGGCTTGCACCCTCTGAAGCAATGGCCCAAGTTCTATTTTGGCCCCTTCTTGGCCGTTACTGGAGAGGCGGGGATGCAAGGCACAAAATGCCTTGGCTGCACAGAGTATGGGAGCCCTGGACCTGGACCACCTAACTGTTTTTTCTCCTAGGCCTCCAGGCCTGTGACGAGTGGGGCTGCCATGTCTCTAACATGCCCTGGAGACAGCTTTCATATTATCTTGGAAATTAATATTTGCCTCCTCATTACTTATACAAATTTATGTAGCTGGCTTGAATTTTTCCTCTGAAAATGGGTTTTTCTTTTCTATCGCATTGTCAGGTTGCAAATTTTAATAACTTTTATGTTCTGCTTCCCTTTTAAACATAAGTTCCAATTCCAAACCATATCTTTGTGAATACATAAAACTAAATGCTTTCAACAGTACCCAAATCGCCTCTTGAATGCTTTGCTGCTTAGAAATTTCTTCCACTGGCTGGGCATGGTGGCTCATGCTTATAATCCCAGCACTTTGGGAGGCAAAGGCGGACAGATCACTTTAAGTCAGGAGTTCGAGACCAGACTGACCAACATGGAGAAACCCTGTCTCTACTGAAAACTACAAAAAAAAAAAAAAAATGGCCAGGTGTGGTCATACATGCCTATAATCCCAGCTACTCAGGAGGCTGTGGCAGGAGAATTGCTTGAACCCGGGAGAGAGAAGTTTTGGTGAGCCGAGATCATGACATCGCACTCATGGCTGGGAAACAAGAGTGAAACTTCGTCTCAAAAAGAAAAAGAAAAAAGAAAGAAATGTCTTCCACCAGATGCCCTAAATCATCTCTTTCAAGTTTAAAGTTCCACAGATCTCTGGAGCAGGGGCAATATCACCAAGCTCTTTGCTAAAGCATAACAAGTGTCACTTTTGTTCCAGTTCCCAACAAGTTCCTCATCTCCATCAGAGACCACCTCCACCTGGACTTCATTGTTCATACCACTATCAGCATTTTGGTCAAAGCCATTCAACCAGTCTCTAGAAAGTTCCAAACTTTCCCACATTTTCCTGTCATCTTCTGAGCCCTCCAAATTGTTCCAGCCTCTGCCTGTTACCTAGTTCCAAAGTCATTTCCACATTTTCAGGTATCTTTATAGCAGCACCCAACTCTTGGTACCAGTTTACTGTATTAGTCTGTTCTCACACTGCTAATAAAGATATACCTAAGACTGGGTAATTTATAAAGGAAAGAAGTTTAATGGAATCATAGTTCCACCTGGCCGAAGAGGACTCATGATCATGTGGAAAACAAAGGAGAAGCAAAGTCACATCTTACGTGGTGGCAGGCAAGAAGGCATGTGCAGTGGAACTCCCCTTTATAAAACCATCAGATCTTGTGAGACTTATTCACTGTCACGAGAACTGCATGGGATAAACTCAACCCCAAGATTCAATTACTCCCACTGGATGTCTCCCATGACATGTGGGGATTATTACAATTCAAGGTGAGATTTGGGTGAGGACACAGAAACGAACCATATCAACACCTAGATGAATTTTAATAAGAATATAAAGGTATTTTACTCTCAATAAAAGACTGACCAACATATTATCATGGTAAGAACTCAATACCAGAACTGCTTTGAAACTTGTCGGAGCTGTCAGTGACTTCTAGCTTTAGTAAACATAGAGCTAAAAGCCAACAAATCAGTGATAGTCCGTCTTTAAAATGAGTCACTTGGCAGAGGCTTGCCAATGAGCCAGCTTGTAAGGCTGACATCAACTTATTCTTGTCTTCCTGGTCTTACAACTAAGAAAATCTCGAAATTAATGCTTTCCAAAAATGTAGTAAATATTTAGGAGTTGTTTTGCTTAATGAAATAATAGCTGGTCAGACTAGATCCTCCTTAGGTAAGTGAAGACTGTAATTCAGCTTTTACTGCACATATTAAGGAACGATTTCACTTTCAATATTACTAATACCCACATAACATGGAAGGGTGAGAACCGAGTTCAGAAAGATCTGATAGGAACAGGGAGCTGGAAAATTCAGGTGTCAAAGACCTGTCCATTCTGATTTTGTAGCAAAGGCAAGCGTGGAAAACTCAATTTGGTACCGACACTTAAACAACTACCCGGAGGATCACATCAGATGACGAAGGTGGAGGTTAATAAAGCTAAATCATCTTTGCTGCAAAACTCATGAAGTAACACAGCTTAGTGGTTAAGAGTCTAACCACGGAGTCGGTCAAGCGAGAGTGACAGCTGATTCCTTGCTTACAAATGATATCATCTTGGACCAATCATTTATGCTCTTAAGGATCCTCCTTTGGCCTCAGAATCTTGTACATCTACATCTACAATCTAGTACATTTTTCAAGGGGATAATAATCATAGTTGTGTAGCAGAGTCATTAGGCATTATTTTCTAAAACGCTACTCCCAGAGTTTATTTGTCTAGTAGTTGTCACAAGCACTAGTATTCTGAAAGTTTCCTGGAGGATTCTAATGTGAAGGTATTGTTGAAAAACAATGGGTTAGGATAATTAAAATATATATGTTTTAAGGGTGCTAAGAAGAATTTCTTTTTATAGCCAATTCTTAATACTTGACAATTTTATTGTTTCTGTGGAAACAATAATAGTAGTATTAGTTTTCAACATATAAGGCGTTGGGATTATTGGTAGAGGTAGCTAAAATAATTCCTGCTGCATGATTGCCTCAAGCCCTGCCTCTCTTCCTAGTATGGAGATGGGTTTCTCTATTTGAAAATTTCAGTCATAATAAATCTAAAAGTATGATTCCTTCTCATCTACATGTTAAATATTTGTAGACTTACAGAATATCGGAAATAATCCGTTATCCCTTCTAATACCAGAAAAGCATATACATACTTCTGAAAGTATAAAGCAATAGATGAAAATCACAAATGAAAAGATATTACAATTGAAATAAGTGTCAACAGAGATATTTTTTAAATGAAAGAAAACAGTAGAAAAGATCTAATTTTAGTTCTCAACAAAGTACCTGTATGAAATTAGAACAGATATATTCTAAGTACAGGAATCATCCAAGTAGATAAAGATGACTACTGTCAAGTTAAAAATGGCCATGGAAATTCAGAAGAATAATTATATCATTGAGAAACTGGAGTCAGTGTACTACAAGTTAAATTGAGTAATTCTTCTGTAATTTATAATTCAGACTTAACAGTACAGTGAAAATAAAATGTGGAAAGAAGAAACAGACACAAATTCTATAATTATGCATAAGGTTCACCATGTTTATGCATTTCTTGGAAAGATTATATGCTAATTATATACAATTATGAATTTGTATATATTAAATATGTATATATAATTATGTGTGTTATATATATACACACTCACATGTATAAAATTGCCAACTAGTGTGTTTTATTTTTCTAAAGAAGTTGTCAGAATCTACAAGGAACTCAAACAACTCAATAAGAAACAAACAAACAAAAAAAACCTCATTAAAAATCAGGCAAAGGACACAGACATTTTCAAAAAAAGACATACAAGTGACCAACAAACATAAAAATGGTCATCATCACTAATCAGAGAAATGCAAATTAAAATCACAAAGAGATATTTTATGCCAGTCAGCAATGGGTATTATTAAAATTTTAAAAAAATAGATGTTAGTGTGGATGTGGAGAAACACTGTTGGTGGAAATGTAAATTAGTACAACTTCTTTGGAGAACGGTATGGATATTTCACAAAGAACTATAAATTGAATTACCATTTAACCTAAAAATTCCAGTACTGGGTATCTACCGAGAGAAAAAGAAAGAGTTTTTTCAAAAAGACACGTGCACTTACGTGTTTATCACCGTACTATTCACAATAGCACAGTCACGAAATCAATCTAAATGTTCATCAGTGGATGATTAGACTAAAAAGTGTAGTATATAGACACCATGGGATAAAATGCAGTCATAAAAAATATAAAATCATGCCTTTTGCAGCAACATAGATGTTATTGGAGGCCATTATCCTAAGTGAAATAACTCAAAAACAGAATATAAAATACATGTTCTCACTTTTAAGTGGGAGCTAAACAATAGATACACGTGGACATAAAGATGGAAATAACAGACATTGGGGCCTCCAAAAGCAGGGATGGTACAAGAGGGACTGAGGGTTGAAAAATTACCTATCAGGTACAGTGTTCGCTATTTGGATACTGGGTACTCAAAATGTTGTTTCTTTCTTTCTTTCTTTGCTTCTAGAAGCGTAAATCTTACTATTATGTAATATATCCCTGTAACACCGCTGCACATGTACCCCTGAATCTAAAGTAATAAAAAAGAGGTTTCCATCTTTACTGTTTTCCCAGTGCCCTTTATATTTGTTATCAAATCTATATAGACCAAATATTAAACATATCTTTTCTATTTTTTCTTTTTCTATTGTTATATGGACTTATTTTATATAAAAATGTATCAAGTTTGT
Organism: Macaca fascicularis; assembly: GCF_037993035.2. Classification (NCBI taxonomy): domain Eukaryota; kingdom Metazoa; phylum Chordata; class Mammalia; order Primates; family Cercopithecidae; genus Macaca; species Macaca fascicularis. The sequence continues at coordinate 59,253,640 of NC_088391.1, read as the reverse complement.
CACCATATTACTAATTTGTTTGCTGTCCAGGTATTTGCATTCTCTTTTTTTTTTTTTTTTTTGTTAAAAGGAAAAATAAATCTGTGTCCCATAAAAATAAATAATACTCAGTGGTCCTTTCTAAAGTTTTGATGCAAGATGTTTTCTTGACCCTTTTGCAGGACATGGGTGCCCCGTTTACTCTGCTGCAATGCTCAACATCTTGCAGGAGGGTGTGCATAGGTAAGCAAGTGTGGGAACCAGTCAGCCACTTCAGTGTCGGCAGAAGTAAACTCCGTTCACTTGGGCCCACTGCACTCCACCCTTGTGGGAGGGAGTGGGTAGGCAAATGAATGTGGAAACTAGCCAGCTGCTTTGGCACTGGCAGGAGCAAACTCTGCGAAGGCCACGCAACAGTGTCCAGGTGGGAGTTCCTGCGACCCCCAGGGCCCCAGAGGGCATATTACTTAGCTCTATGTTATCTTAGCTCCACTGATAATACAGAAATGTATTATCAGCTCAGTGGGTCTTTGCCTTGTTACGTGGTGTGACTGCTCTCTGCCAGTGAGGGTAAAGGGCCAGTGTAACAGTCTTTTTGGATACTTGCACTTGCTGGGTCCCAAATTCTTGTCCAGTACCCAAGAAGAATGAAGTCATGCAGATGAATTGAAGGATGGTGAACGTGGAGAATTTTATTAATGAAAGTGGCTCTCGGCAGAGAGGGTAGCTGGAAAGAGGACAGGAAAGGCACGTCACTCTCTCCTAAAGTCAAGCTGCCTCTCTGCCTCTCTCCTCCGAAGTCAAGTAGCCTCTCTCCAATATCTGGCATCATTTCTGAAGTCAAGTCACCTCTGCCTGACGTCCAGCCTCTTCTCCCCTGTACCAGCTGAGTCTGGGGTCTTTATAAGCACAAGATGCAGGGGCCAGACAGGCTGTAGGTAGTTTTGGAAAAGGCAGCATTCGATTAGTAAAAAGACATTATTCAGAAAGAACCAATAGGGAGACAGTGGGCAAACAGGTATAGAAGTTCTCACTTTGGGCTGCGGGTTTCAGATTTTTCAGCTTGAAGGTAGGGTTACACCGAGAACCCGCCCCTGTCTGTCTAGAGTTTCTCTGCCTCCTATCTCCATCAGTTTTACTTCTGTATCATACTCAAATTTTTAATTCATCTGGAATTATTTTCTGTGTATGGGTTAAGAGTAAAATTCAACTTCCTGTTATACTCCTGAACAATTACTGTTTATCTCAGCATCATTTTTTACCATATAAAACTTTTCTCACTATCTCTGTGACCCCATTTTAAAACATTAATGCCTTTATATATGCTAAGCCAAAGTAAACTAATTTGGTTTTTGTACCATGGAATGTGTCATTTGTTTCTAAGCTAAAATTTTAATATTTTTAAAATTTCAGGAATGCACCAGAACAGGTCTCAATTTGAAACTCTTAGTCATTTGTGACATTCTGCTTCTTCAGCAATGTAATTTACATAAATACATACACACACATGTAACCCTAGAGACATACAGTCACATAAACATTTTTGTTTGCTAAATGATTGAATATATAGTATTGGTCACACTCTCTTAAAAAGATATGCAAGAGTAATCACACAAATCTGTATGCAATATTAATTTTGGTTCAGAATGCAAATAGAAGTGGTAGAAAGAAGAGAAAAAAATACTACCTACAACCAAGATACATGTTTGCTTTTCTGGAATGTAAAGTAAATTATGGACTTCAACAAATATATGCTTTCACTAGATATAGTCACATTCTTAAGGTTTTTCTAATATTCCATCATACCTGACTGTGGAAGGTTTTTCTAATGTTCCATCATACCTGACTGGTCCTCATATTTTTATTATATAAAAACTACTGTAGCTCTACCTAGAATATCAAAATTTCATGAAGGAGGTCATAAGGAATAAACACAGAACAAAAAGTCATAAGACCGCAAAATCAGCTCATTATTAAGTGCTCTACCAGAAATACGTCCCAGGATACAAGAATTACATTGCCTAGAAGTATGCAATAAGACCATTCTTCAGTATAAGGGGAAAAGGTCATTGTTGGATGGTTGGACACAACACTATAGTTGTGTTGATATAGTTGATAGTTGGATAGTTGCAAGCAAACAGGATTATCTAAGACAGAAAATGGAAATTATTCCATGTCATAAGCCCTACATACATTTTTGTGTGACTAGTGAAATATTCAGGTCACCTGTACTATAAAACTTTAATGAGTAATCTTAAACACAGAAGACAAATTATATTTTGATACTTTAACATGGAACTAAATTACAAATATTTGTGTTCATGCTGCAAATGAAAAAAGAACACATTGCAAATCTCAGAATATTAAAGACATATTGGGTAAATTTTTAAAATTCTTATGAAAACATGATAGCTGTACATATTTATGAAGTCCATGCATGCGATATTTTGATACAAGCACATGATGTGTAAAGATCTAATTACGGTAAAGAAAAGTTGAAACCTTTACAAATCAGGAAAGAGAAAAATTCAAACGGTGACAATGAGAGAAATGAAATTCTGAGCTTGTAAACACCATTTGACATTTTCAAAGTTAATTACCTTTGTAAAACTAAATTTAACATAAATTGTCAAAATAATAGATTGTAAATTTACTAAAGATAATGATTTTCTGTTTCCTAGCAATGTCCTGCTTTTCTTTATTTTCTGTTAAGGTAAAACTATCACTTTCATTTAGATTGGACACCTGTATAATATACTAAAAGAATTTATAGCGACAAACACCATTTATCAAGTGATAGCTTTGTGAGTATATTGAAATATGTAAAAAGTAATATCTTTTGATACTGTTGACAGCAGCTTATTTTGTACGTGTTTCAATTGAATGCTCACAAAATTCCTGTCATGTTTATCTGAAGTGAAAAGATGAGACCAACTGGCAATTATAGAGAATTGTAGTTTTAAACTAATAGACTTTTAATCACTTAAACAGATCTATTTTTGGCAATTACATAGATAAATATGGATTAACAAAGTAAAACTAAAAAGTTTGTTAAAGCATATCACTAAAATGAAAATAATATATGAATATCATCTAAAACAGGGGCCCCTAATTCCTGGGCCATGGTTCGGTGTCAGTCTGTGCTCTGTTAGGAATAGGGCCACACAGCACGTGGTGAGCTGTGGGTGAGTTAGCATTACCACTCAGGCACTAATGGCTGATGATTTGAGATGGAACAGTTTCATCCTGCAACCATCCCCTCTCCCTCCATTCCCATCCATGGAAAAACTGTCTTCCTCAAAACCGATACTTTGTGTCGAAATGGTTGGGACCACTGATTTAAATTACATGACTGTTGTAATAAATGGAAAAAAACCCTAAATGGCTAGACAATTTTGTTAACATTATGTTTAATTGATAAATCATACTTGAATACATTGATGGGGTACAATGTGATGTTGTGATATATGTATATAATGCGGAATAATTAAATCAAGTAAATTAATATATTTATAACTTTACTTACTCATAATTTTTTGTGGTGGTGAGACATTTGAAATTTACCTTCTTAGCAATTTTGAAATATACATTATTACTGACTATAGTTACCCCGCTGTGGAATAAATCTCAAAAACTTACTTTTCCTATCTACTGAAATAGGAACAAATAGGAACCGACAAGTCTTTATTCTCTCCCTCCTTTTATTTCCCTCAGCCCACATAACCCTCATTCTAGTCTATAATGAGTTCTACTCTTTTAGATTACACAAGTAGGTGAGATCGTGTGGCTTTTATTTTTCCATATCTGGCTTATTTTACTTAGCATAATAATGACCAAGCAATTTAAAATATATATTTGTATTTGGTTAGTGTGGGCCTGGAGAATCCCGAGGTTTCAATAAAATATTTTAGAAGCTGGAGTTTCATGGGAAAATGTCTCCAATATTCTAAGAACAAGCATTTCAAACTAAAATTCAGTGTCCTCAATCAAATGTTAACTATTTCAAACTAAAATTTAATTCCTCAGTCAAATGTTAAGGCCAGAAATATATATATATGGGTGTGTATGTGTGTGTGTCTCTTCAAACATGAAAACATTCTCAAAATTTCCCTTCCATTAACTTTTAAACATTTTCTTAGATAGTTGGAAACACTTTCTTAGTTTACACATACAAAAAATACACAATACTTGTATATCTATATATGCATGTAGCCTACACCATTATACTTGTTCCCTATTTATCTATTCTCCAAATCCATTCACATAGTTCCATACATACATATACACATATACACCTATATGTATAATTATATATGCGTATATATACACGCATACACACACACATATATATACACACAAGGAATTTAAAGTTTTCATATTCTGAACTTCATAAACGCTTTGCAATTGTAGCTACATATTACATTGTATGTTTAGAAAATAATGATGAGGAAATGTTGATTTATTATATTCTTTACATAACATATTAAACAAAATATTAACTGTTTAGATCCAGATTGATTTAACTCTGAATTTACTAATTTGATTAATGTTATCTTGTAGGTTTTATGCTAAATTTAGTTTTCTGTGTTTTATATCTTTTTAAACATGATCAAATTAGCTATTTACATATTTATTTTAATTCTGGTTTTATTTCTGATTACTTTTTTGAAAAAATCAGGCTTGGTAATTAGGTTATATAGCAAAATATTTTTCATAAATAAAGGTCCTTTCAAAGTTTTGAGATCAACATGTTATATACAGATGGTAGTATATTTATTAAAATATTGTATTGGCAATGAAGTAATAAGACAAACATTGCTATTATTTTCTTAATCTGCTCTGAATAAATCTGTTTAAACATATGTAATATGCCTTTACATAAAAAACAAACATAAAAATCGGTGCAATTAGTTGTCATGTGTTAAACCTTAATAAAAATTTCTAAAATACTCCCCATAAATAAAGTAAATATCTCTAAATAATATATATTTAATCATTTGCGATCAAGATGCTTTCCAGTTACCCTGAAATTTTCTTCTTTATTTTTTTATTTTTTTATTTTTTTGAGACAGTCTTGCTCTGTCACCCACATTGGAATTCAGTAGCGAGATCTCGGCTCACTGCAACTTCGGCCTTGCGAGTTGAAGCGATTCTCCTGACTCAGCCTCACAAATAGCTGTGACTACAGGCGCGCACCACCACACCCAGCTAAGTTTCTGTATTTTTAGTAGAGACAAATTTTGCCATTTTGCCCAGGCTGGTCTCAACCTCCTGGGCTCAGGTGATCTGCCCACTTTGGCCATCCAAAGTGCTGGGATTAAGGTTGAACCACTATGCCAGGCCCAATTACTTTTCAATTTAAGGAAGGAATTCGTTTAATTTTTATCAAAAGTATAGAGATAAATATATGTATATTTCTCTGCTTTTCTCTTTCTCTGTACATCCATATACTTAGCTGAGATCTATAGGAATGTAAGTTTTCATGTGTATATGTAAAACAATGATTTACATATATGGATATAGAGAGAGAAAGGAGAAAGACAGATGTTAGGACATTTCATCATTTATGGAATACAACTGAATTTTACTACAAAGAACTGTAAAAAAAATTACATTCATTCCAAGTTATCTATTAATAGAATTGATATAACTTATTTATCTATCTGCTTTTTATGAGAAAGTTTTTCATATCTATACAAAGGGTAAAAAAGCATAGGATTTATGATAAAAACTTTCCTACTATGGTAAAAATTCAAAATAATTCAAGGATATTTTAACTAATTAAAAAGACAATCATTTTTTAAGAAACATTTTCCAAAAAATTAACTTTTATAATAATTATTATTCATCAAAATTTTAAATATATCTGGTTTTATTCCCCCACATTTGCTTTGTTTGGATTTTTTTTTTGTTTCATAAGGATGAACATCTGCTTATGAAATTGCTTTGGCTAATCTTTTATTTAGAATTGTATTTGGTATTTTAATTAATAAATTGTGCTATGCAAAATTAAGAAAACTACAGTAATTTCAAAAATATAATTGTTTTGTTTAAGGTTACATAATTAGTATTAGAACAAGAGAGAGAACTGACCTTTTATAAAACCACAATTGGGATTCTTATGAAAGAAACAAGCTGTTCTGTCTGAAAGAAACAAAAAAACCCCAAAAGAAACAAACAAGAATTCTGTGTTTATTATTCCGTAATGGTTTACCTTTCTTACTAATAGAAAATTGAGTCTTTTAACATTTCATGTTATAACATCCTATTGCTGTTTTACAAGAAAATACAGATTTTATATTTTATTTAATATTTTGTATAAATTTTCTTACTGTAAAATGATTAAATTTTATTTTCTTGTCAAAAATTAAATGAATTTTTATCTCTCATTTATTTTACATAGGTGTAGCAGAAAATTTACTCATTTACTTTTATTCAAAATGTTTAAAAACAGTCAAAATTTTATATCCTTATATTCAATGAAATTCAACTTTTTCTGACATCTACAAAATTTTTTAACATTTTAAATAAAGCATAAAATACATAGGGAAAGTGGACACCTCAGAAGCACACAACTTGATGAATATTCACAAAATGGATGCATCTATTAAAACCCCACTCTCATCAGAAAGTGGACCATTAAGAACACATTAGAAGCCCTCCTTGTGCTCCCATCTAGCTAACATTTTCTCTTCCCCAAAGTTAACCATTATTTTGATTTTTGTTATCATAAAGTACATCTATTTTTATTTTTGAAGTTTATACACATAGAATTATGCAGTATGACACCTTTATTTCCTGCCTGCATTTGCTCAATATTATGTTTGTGATCTTCATCTATGTGGTTGGATACAGTTCATTTTTTTCACTGACATAATATAGTATTTTATTAAATGAATGTACCACCACTTATTTAAAAAGTTTATGATTTATTGGTGTCATTATTGGTTTTCCTTGTTCCCAGTTTGGGGCTAATGATGTGAACATTCTTATCCATGTATTTGGGTGAACTTACAAATATATTTCTGCGTATTATTCATCTTGGAGTGACATTGGTGAATCACAGAATATGTTTATGTTCAATATCTAAATCCTGCCAGTTGCTTTCCAATTTACTTGTATAAATTTACAATATTACCAGCAATAAGTAAAATTTTCAATAGCTCTACAGCATTGCAGACCCTGGGTGTTCTCTCCCTTTTACTTTTTAGTAAACGCTAGTATTCTATGAAGATGTGTTACTGTGGAAACTAATTTTATGTTCTGCATGACAAATAAGGTTGAACACTTCATCACTATATCGGTCACCTAGAAACTGCTCTTTTTGAAATTGTCAATTCAAGGTTTTGCCCTTTTAAAAGAATGAGGTTGTCTCTGTTTTCATTTATTTGTAAAAGTTATTTATATCCTCAGTATATGACAGTTTAATGAAAATAAATATTACAATGGTCTTCTCCTACCCAATGGCTTACTCTTAAATTCTCTTTTGAAGGGCCTATTAATAAAAATATTTTGAAGACTCTGTTAATAAAATATTATATTTTAATCAATATTTAGTACATTTCATTTCCTTTTAAGAAATATTTGCCTACCTCCAAGCTAATGAATGTATTCCACATGTGATTGTCTAGAAACTTTAATGTTTATGCTTATATTCAAATCTAAAACACAGCTGGAATACAATTGTAAGTAGCATTTGAAGTGGGGTGCTAAATTATTTTCCCACGTGCTTCTCCCAACCTGACAGAATTCACCCCCATAAATCTGTGTCATGTAGGAGAAATGAAGGCATGCTATCTGGAGGTCAGTTGATGCCAACTTTGTAGAATATATTTCCTTCCCCAATTCCCAAATCGTCATGTTTTTTATTTTCTTTATAATATTTTTTATAGACCCCATTTATTTTCTTATTGGTTTCTATTTACTTATTTATTAAAAGTAAAAGTATCTCAAAGGGGAGAAAATACCTGTGGGGATCTATATGCTTATATCTATAAATATTAAGAAGAACAATAAAAAGAAAGCAGTTCTAAATTCACGTTTTTATGCTGTGTAGATCGCCATAGTAGTTGCCTCCATTTTGAAACACTTCTATTTTTCAAAAAAATGAGTAGATATTTATAGGAGATTAATAGGGGGCCTATAAAAAATATTGTGAAGAGAGAAAGTTTAAAAATATGGACAATTTGGAGAGATATAAAGTTTACTGACCTTTAAAGTTCAAGGTTAACTGACCTGCAGGAAGCTGGGCTTTCTTTATCTTACATGATAAATTTAAAGTTAACCAACCTCTAGGAAGCTTGTCTGTCTTTATCCTACATGACATAGATTTAGTGGGGCAGACTGTGAGCTTGGGAGAGACCTGCCATTGTCGGTTTTTTCCTGACCAAAGAGTTAATTAAGCAGACAGTACATAAAGTTCTGTAAATCCACACCTGTCCAGAACACACACACACACACACACACACACACACAGAGTTCCCTTTATTATTAACATATTCTATTGATGAGGTACATTTCTTCCTATTGATGAACCAATACTGATACATCATTATTAACCACAGTGTAAACTTTATATTATGCATCCCTCTCCATGTTGGACAGTTCTATGGATCTCGTGTTGTATAGTTCCATGGACATAATGACATGCATTCATAATTACAATTGCATACAGAATACTTCCACCTATTCATCCCTTCCCTCTGTAACACCTAATCCGAGGCAACCACTGATCTTCATACCCTCCATAGATTTGCCTTTTCCAGAATGTTATATAGCTAGAATCATACAGAGTGTGGCCTTTTTAGATTGGCATTTTTGACTATGCAAAATGCATTTTAGGTTCTTCAATGTTTCCATGTGACTTTGCAGCTCATTTATATTTCTTTATTTGTTAAGGTTTATTTTCCAATGTATATGTAAACATATTTATAAAAGTCTAAATAGAATAAAACTTCAAACAGTAGATGTCAATATTGTTACATTTGGGTGGTGATTTAAAAGTGAATTTTTTCTAATTAAGGGGAAATTTAAATGCCACACAACCATTTCAAAGTTTAGGTGGAATTTAGTGAGTTTACACTAAATTCCTCATCTTTCTCTAGTTTTCAAAATTTTCATCTCCTCAGAGAAACACCTCCTATTCATTAAATAATTCCTCATCTCTCCCAACACAAACCCATCAAACACACACACCGATTCTCTGGCAACCACTAATTTGCTGTTTTCTCTATGGATTTGCCTATTTTAGATATTTATATCTGTCTTCATTCACTTATTGTAATTTTTGAGGCCTATTCATGTTGTGACATGTGTCAGTATTTCATCCCTTTCTATGGGTGCATACTCTTACATATACGTCAAATTGGTTTGTCAATTCATTCACAGATATTTGGTTGATTCTATCTTTTGGCTATTATAAAGTTGCTGTAAATATTTGTGTACATGTTTCTGCGTGGATATATATTTTCATTTCTCCTGAGTATATGCCTAAGTAGGAAATTGCAGGGTGATTTGTGAATCTAAGTTTAACTTTTTGAGGAACTACCAAACTGTTTCCACAATAGCTGCATAATTTTACCTACCCATGTGCAATGTGCAAGACTTTTGACACCCTTGATGTAACTTGTTATTATTATTATTATTAAATATAGTGTTTGTGAAGTTTCTTGGAATTTAGATTTTTATTTCCTTAAATGAGCAATAATGTTGAAGATCTTCTCGTGTGTTTGTCATGTATCTTTTTGTGTGCTTTTGTCATCTTCTTTGGAGAAATGTCGATTCAAATCCTTTGTCCATTTTAAAAAATTGAGTTGTTTGTCTTTGGTTGTTGAGTTTTAAGAGTTCTTTATACATTTGAGATACTGAACCTTTATTAAATATACGATTTGAAAATATCTTCTCAAATTCTGAAAGTTGCGATATCATTTCCATGATTATGTCTTTTGAGAGAAAAAGCCTTTTTATTAAAAAATGTTTACACAATCCAATGTATCTACTTTTCCTTTTGTTGCTAACTGCTTTTGTTGCTAACAAATCTAATAATCCCTTCTAAAACCCTAGATAAGAAATATTTAAGACTAGTGTCTTGTAATAGTTCCATAGTTTTATCTGTTCTATTTAAATCACTGATATACTTTGACTTTTTTGTTTCTTTGTATTTAGAATTAGGAAGGAAGGAATTGAGCTGTATTATTTTGCATGTGAGTGTACAGTTTTCTAAGCATCATTTATTGAAAAGGACATTCTTTTCCCATTAGATGGTCTTGGCACTCTCTTAAAAAAATCAGTTGATCACAGATGTTTGAATTTATTCCTGGACTCTCAGTTCTGTTCCATTGTTCTATATGTCTATTATCATCCCAATATCACACTGTATTGATTACTGTAGCATTGTAGTATGTTTTGAGAGAAATAAATCTGAGTCCTCCAAATTTGCTTATCTTTTTCAGGAAAAATAATTGTTTACTTTTGCAGAAATGAAAAAACTGATCCACAAATTCATAGTTCTAGAAATTGACATTTGCCTCACAGAAAAGACTCGAGAGAGAAAAAATGAACATGGAAAAGCAATAAGATGAAATTTCAAGAGAATAATATCAAAATGAATATAAATGTGTAAGAAAATACCCTCCTATCTTCCTTTATCTGGGACTCTAGGCACATGGTTTTGTGGATTGAATTTCAGCCTTTGAAACATGTTTTCCTGGAACCTCCAATACTACCTGGTTTGGAATAAAGATATTTGAAAATATAATTAAGGATCTCAAGATTAGATCATATTAAATGTAGGTTATTCCTTCAAACCAATGAACAGCGTCCTTAGAAGAGGGAAATAAGACAGAGAGACACATAGAGGCAGGGGACATGTGAAGACAGAGACAGAGATTGGAGTAATGCACCTACAAGCCAAGGGATGCCAAGAATTGCCAGCAGTCTCCAGAACCTAGGAGAAAGGAATCAAGTGAATCTTCCCTCAGAGACTTCACAGGGAACCAACCTTGCTAACATCTCGATTTCAGACTTTCAAATTCCAGAACCATATGAGAATACAATTCTGCTGGCCATCAAATTTGTGGTAATTTTTAATGGCAATCTTAGACCAAAGCAGAAGATATAAAAGTTTCTCAAGTACCCAAAATTCTTTTCATTTTTTGTCTTCTTTTATTCTATGCTTCTATCTTCCAGTTTCTATTGTCATGTACTACGGTTTGGTTATGATTTGTTTACCCTACCAAATCTCATGTTGACATTGGATCCCCAGTGTTGGAGGTGAGGCCTGGTGGAAGGTGCTTGGGTGGTGGAGGGAAATTTCTCAAGTGGCTTGGTGCCATTCTCACAGGAGTGAATGAGTTCTCACTCTTACCTCCCCCAAGAACTGGTTGTTGAAAGTGTTCAGCACCTCCTACACCCTCTCTCTTGCTTTCTCTCTTACCACGTGATTTCTCTACATGCTGGTTTCTCTTTGCCTGCTGCCATGACTGGAAGCAGCCTGAAGTCCTCTCTAGAAGCAGATGCCAGCACCGTGCTTCTTGTGCAACCTGCAGAACCATGAACCAAATAAATCTCTTTTCGTTACAAATTGCCAAGCATCACATATTTCTTTATTAGCAACACAGAGTAAGATATTATGTATTTAAGTTCATTTTCCCCTTGTGCAGTATATTCTCTGCTACTAATACTATCCAAGGAATTTTTCATTTAGGAGTTTTTTGTTTGTTTGTTTGTTTTGTTGTTGTTGTTGTTGTTGTTTGTTTTTTAGACAGAATCTCACTCTGCTGCCAGGCTGGAGTTCAGTACAATCTCCACCTCCTGGGTTCAAGTGATTCTCCTGCCTCAGCCTCCCAAGTAGCTGGTACTACAGGTGCATGCTGCCACACTCAGCAAATTTTTGTACATTTAGTAGAGATGGGGTTTCACTATATTGGCCTGGATGGTCTTGATCTCTTGATCTCGTGATCCACACGCCTCGGCCTCCCAAAGTGCTGGGATTACAGGCTTGAGCCACTGTGCCTGGCCTAGGAAATATTTTTAACTTCAAAATGTTTCATTTGGTTCTTCCTACATTTTTTTACTTTTCCTCATTATGTTATTTTTTTCATTTAATGTCTCACTGGGTTGAAACATATGTTCTTGTGTTTTTGCATACTGAATCCATTGTACCAGTCATTACTTAATTTCTATTGACTGCTGGTTTGGAATTACACATCCCTGTGTCTTTCCATGTATAATAAATTTTGGTTAGATGCTGTGCATTATACATTTTATGTTGGTAAGATTGGATTTTGTTACCCTCCTTCAGTGTTTGTTAGATGTTGTCCTTACTCTCTGTTAAAATTTTTGAAGATTAGCTTAAACCTTTCAACAATTCTGTAGAAGTCTTTTTAAGGTGGGTTTGTGTACCCCTTATTCACAGGTTAGTTTACAACTACTATTACTACGACTATCACACAACCACTACTGCTACTACTGCTGTTTCTCCTGAATGCCCTAAATGCCATGAGAAATCTTGACTCTGGTTGGTCAAAAGGAACTTATGAAGTTAAATGTACCTGGTTTCATGAGCATTCATACTATGTAATCATGGCTTTATATTCCTCAAAAGACTTAAAGTGATCACTGTGGAGGTTTCTTGGTAAGTTTCCTGAAAAGATCAATTCACAATCATACTCTGGCTGCAAATGTCATTTCCAACTCTTCAAACTTGTATAACTCAATTGAGAAACACGTTGTGCTCTGCTTGAGTACTCATCATGCTTGGGTGCCTCATCGTGTCCCAAAAGAGCCTCTAGGTAAAAAGCCAGGGTCATTATAGAGCTCACTTCATTTGTTTCCCTTCAGTTAGTGACAATAAACCAGTAGTGCCTATAATCCAATGTCTGAAAGCAGCTGCCTCATATATTTTGTCCAATTGTTTCATTGTTTATAATGGAATAAAAGTATTTTCCTACTTACTCTATCAATATGAAAAGTAATCATTCCTTAAAATTATGTAATAAGCACATTAAATCATTACATAATATTTTACAATTTTAGTGATTGTCTCTTACATATAGTGAAGGTACTATGATTTACTTAATATATATTTTTTCAAATTACTATACATACATAGTACTAATAAGACCGTTATATTTTAAATCCCCTTTTTACTGTCCCATCATGTACCAGATATTCTCTGGTTCTCGTAGATTACCACCCATGTCACTGTGGATCTGAAAGTTGTGGTTGGCTCTCTTGACATACCTGAACATACTGCTGTGCATTTAGGTAGGGAGCATTACCTTTTAAAAACTCTCATTTGCACAATCTTATTCACATGAGTAGATATGAGAAGGAGAGTTAATATTATAGGAGTTTGTGAAAAATACTCTACTGTTTCTTAATTCTTAGCACAACTTTCTAAATCCCTGTTTAATTTTTGGTCAGTTTCCTAATTTTGATTTCTTATATATTATTTTTCCCAATATATCTAAATGCATTCACATTAAATAAATGGCAAACAGAGAGTAATTCTTTAATATCTCTTATTTTTCAACTCCTCCTTTTAATCACTACACCCTAGGGGACAGAGAACATGCTAGGAACATGGTCTCTGAATTGATTTTGACTAGATTCAGACATGAACTCTTCACTTCTTGGCTACAAGACTTGTATGATCAGAGAGTAATTGAACACTCTTGTGCTGGGTTTCCTAAGCTCTGGATTGAAATTATTCACCATATAAAATTGTTTGTTAGGACTGAATAAAAAAGGGTTTCCTAAAGCACTTTACATAGTTAATAATCCACAAGACAAAATAAGCAAAGTTAGCTACTGTTATACTAATTATGAATAAATAGAGTTTGGTAATTTCTACTCCAGTCTGTATAAGTACATTTGACTCAAGACATGGCATTTGATCTCCGATTATATTGGTTACTTCTAGAAAATACAAACAGGTGATTACAGGCTAGAAACAAAAGGAGAGTTTGAAATTTAAAAAAAAAAAACCACACACAGATGTTTCTCAAATTATGTTCCCAGATAAACCAATCACAAGTTTAAGGTGAATTTAATACATTTAATCTATGGAACATCATAACTTTGCCTAATCTACCTCAAACATGCTCAAAACACTCACAGTAACTTACATTGAGCAAAATTATCTAACTCAAAGCCTATTAAATGAAGCATTGACTATTTCATATAATTTGTCAAATATTGTACTGGAGACAAAAAACTAAATAGTTGTAAGGGTACTCAAAGTACAGTTTCTACTGAATTTGTATCAGTCTGTAAACATGTAAATAAAATGATATTAGGAAAATGATATTAGTAAATAATATTTTAAATTCTAAATTTTGTTTTATGTGCATTAAAATAAATAACTAAAATGTAAACAAAAATAGTGTTTGTTCTTTGTGACACTCTGAAGGAACTATTGTTGTAAAGTATTTATAACAATAAAATTGTATAAATATATTTATAGGTATCCACAATGATTAAATTAGTGGCCAATTCATTATTTATATAATTATTTCAAAAATTATTTTATTACTTTTAAAATAATTTCCCAATGTTGTACGTTCACATAAACAACCCAAGAATACACAAATACACACATACATACATGTACAAAACATACCTATCTATGACTTTAGCAGATGAATCTGATAGCCTCAGTGTTTTTATATTTTTTTACAAAATAATCAAATACAAAGATTCATACATCTTTGCCGCTGTCTTAAATGGGTTTCATATAAGCAACAACACTGTTATCCTAATGAATAGTTCATTTAATGTCCTTGATCTTCATAAAAACCATAATAAAGTGAACAGTTTTCATTATTAATCATCATGACTAAGAATGTAGTGAAACAGGCCCTCAGGACTTTGTTCTAACTAATACTGCAAAATGATTCCAGTTAGAAGAGAAGTTCAGTTACAAGAAAAATTAAGAATATAATTTGAATTCCTATAATGTTTAAAATTATGTTATTAAAAATGTTTAAACATTAAAAACTTGTATAATGACAATAAAATAGTTCAACTGTACCTAATTAATTACTAATACTCTTAGAATACTAGATTATAAAACAATAATTTCCTTATAAATCATTATACCCAGCTGAAAATTCTTTTAAAACTATAATTCAGAGAGAAAAGACAATATTGAGATACTAAAAAATATATCATGTTCATATATTTTTAATAATCATGTTGCTTTATCTTGTATTTTTAGTAAACAAAAATAAAATGTGATTATTTAAAAATAATTTATGATATTTCAGAAATAAATATATTATTATTTATTATCAAATAACAAATCAAGAAATATTATTGCCCTTTGATCTCTGGCAAATTTGACATCATATACTGAGTTGGACCTATAATATTGTCTTTATCCTATGGATTAGCATATTAGCAGATTATTATTATTAGCGGATTATTGTACAAGAGATTATCATTTTTACTATTATCTTTACAACTAGTTATCTCCTTGATGATTTCTGTTAACATGTTATTAATATCAAGTAAATAATACCTTAATGAGTAAAGAGCATGTCAAATAACATGAAAAAATAGTACTTTACAACTTAGAAAGAACTTTATAATTTTTATTGAAACAAAATGTTTTGCATATTATAGAGAACATGGGAGTATTTGTTACATGAATAAAATGTGCAATGATCAGGTCAGGGTATTTGGGGTATCCATCACCTTGAGTATTTGTCATTTGTATTACTCCAAGTTCTCTCTTTTAGCTACATTGAAATATACAATACATCGTTGGTAGCTACAGTCATCCTACTCTTCTATTAAATGTTGGGCCTTATTTGTTCAATCTAACTATATTTTTACCCACAAACCAAGCTCTCTTTATACCCTCCTCCAACCCACACATCCGTCCATGACTGTGGTATCTATCATTTTATTTTCTGTCTCCATGCAATCAGGGTTTTTAACATCCACATGTAAGTGAGAACATGCAGCGTCTGTCTTTCTGTGCCTGGCTTATTTCACTTAATGTAATGACCTTGAATTCCATTGATGTTGCTGCAAATGCCATACGTTCATTCTTTTTTTTTCTTAATTGCCAAGTAGTATTGCAGTGTGTGTATACACCACATTTTCTTTATCCATTAAGATATCAGTTGGCACTTAGGTTGATACCATCTTTGCTATTTTAAATAGTGTTGTGGTAAACAAGCAAGTGAAATTACCTATTTGATATACAGATTTATTTTTCTTTGAAAAAATACTCAGTAGAGGGATTGATGGATCATCTGGTAGCTGTACTTACAAATTTTGAGGAATCTCCATATTGCTTCCCACAGGCATTATATCTATGTACATTCCCACAAACAAGGTTCTGTTTTTTTTCTCCCCATCATCTCTAGCATTTGTTATATATATATATATAATATCAATTGCCATTCTATCCAGGGTAAGATGTTATGCCATTGTGGTTTGATATGCATTTCCCTGGTGCTTAATGATGCTGAATTTTTTTCAAATACTTCTTGGCCATTCATCTGTCTTATTTTGAAAAATATCTATTCATGCTCTTAGCCCTGTTTTTAATACGATTGTTATTTTTGTTGTTGTCTAATTGTTGATTTATTGTATATTATGGAGATTAGTCCTATGTTGGATAAATAGTATGCAAACATTTTCTCTCATTAAACAGGCTGTCTCTTAACTCTGTTGATTTTTTTCCTTTGCTATATAGAATGTTTTCAGTTTAATATAATCCCACTAGTCTATTTTTGTTACAAGTGTTTGTGCTTTTGAGGTCTGAGTCATGACATATTTGCCTAGACCTGTGTCTTGAATTATTTCACCTTTTTTTTTTTTTTTTTTAACTAGAAGTTTTATAGCTTGGGGTCTTACATTTCAGTCTTCAATTCATCTTTAGTTGATTTCTGTTTATGGAGAGAGATAAGTGTCCAATTTCTTTCTTCTGTATATGAATAAAAAATTTTCCTAGCACTATTTATTGAAGAGGTTGTCCTTTCCTTAGTTTATAATCTTGGCACCTTATTCTAAATAAGTTGGCTGTAAATACATAGATTTATTTCTGGATTCTCTATTTTGTTCCATTGGTTTATGTGTCTGTTTTTATACCAACACTGTGCTATTTTGGTTACTATACCCTTGTAATATATTTTGAAGTAAGGTGGTGTGATGCCACTAGCTATATTTCTTTCTTTCTTTGTGTGTGTGTGTGTGTGTGTGTGTGTGACAGAGTCCCGCTCTGTTACCAGGCTGGAGTGCACTGGTATGCTCTCATGTCACTGCAACCTCTACCTCGCGGGTTCAAGCGATTCTCCTGCCTCAGCCTCCTGAGTAGTTGGGACTACAGGCATGTGCCACCATGCCTAGCTAATTTTTTTTTTTTTTGTATTTTTAGTAGAGATGGGGTTTCACCATGTTGGCCAGGATGGTCTTGATCTCCTGACCTTAGGATTTGCCCGTCTTGGCCTTCCAAACTGCTGGGATTACAGGTGTGAGCCACCACATCCGGCCTTCCAACTTTCTTTATAAAATGGGCCTTCCAACTTTATTTCAGGATTGCTTTGGCTATTTGCACTCTTTTTAGGTTTCATGTAAATTTTAGTATTATTTTCTTCTAATTCTGAGAAAAGATGCCCTTGGTATTTTCATAGCAATTGCATTGAATGTGTAGATGGTTGTTTTGTATAAAATGGCTATTTTGATGATATTAATTCTTTCAATTTATGAGGATGGGACATATTTCCATTTGTTTGTGTCCTCTTTAATTTATTTCATCAGTGGTTTGTTGTTATTGTAAATGGGATTTCTTTCTTGATTTCTTTCTCAGCTAACTCATTATTGGTGTATAGAAACACCAGTTGTCCCCTGGATGTGCCTAAGAATTATGTGCTGTTTCTAATAGAAATGCATCAAATTCACACTATATTTTATAGCTAATACCTTCACACTGAAGAATGAATAAAGAGACTATGTTTATATAAAGAAATAATAATAGAAGCAATGGAGCTGTTGACATGGGTCAGAACTAGTTAAAATTTTATTCATGGCAGAGGATATAATTTGTTGCAAACAGACTTCAAAGTAGTTAAGGTGGGTTTTTTTTTTTTCTAAATTTAAAATCAGGACTACTACTAAATAATAAAGGTTTTTGAGTGATATTTTCACTGTATTCATTTAATTTTCTTGTAACTGTATACTTCTAAATTTTTCAACTTTCTTACATTTGAAAAAAAACAAAAGTAATTAATATTTAGTCAAAACTTATCTATACTAAACAATTTCCCCAAAAAATAAATTCTTAAAATAAGTCCTGCAAGCTAGTAAATTTAGGTGAGCTACAACATTGAAATGAATCAGTACACTGAATATAAATAGCTACATATTTAATAACTTTATGTTTATCATAAATTACCACACATTCTATATCTATATAGAACTACAAAAGACATAATTTTATTTCTTAGACTAGCACAATCAGTGCAAATGCATGACTTCTGTTAAAAATGCAATGGAATTAATTTTGATAGATTATTTTTATATCTGTACATATTTGTCTTGTATGGAGGAGGCAGACACTTTGCTTTAGGAAATATAGACATTTGTTCAATAATATTACAGATATTTATAAGTTCCTTTTATACCAGATTCTGTGTTGACTGAAATACAAGAGGATAATATAGACTTTGTCTTTAACGCACTTATACTAAACAAGCATCCAGCCTATAAATAATAATTTAACCATTAATTGGGCATTCTATTTGATAACAATATGTATGGGGTGAAAGAAAAATCAAGCAATTATGTTTAGTTTTGAAAGTCAGAGAGATCTTTCTGGAGTGTTGAAAGCACAAGCTTCAACACTCTAGAAAGAAAGTCTGCAAATGAGAAATCAGTGTTGCAACGACATGACAGGCAAAGGAAATAGGACTATGAGTCAGTCACCAAGTATGCATTGAGTATCTACTATATTACCAGAAATTATGACTTATATCAAAACAAAAGTGGGTGGGGAAGGAGAAAGGTAAAAGATTGCACAGATATTGGCCTTGGGGACAATCATTGTGAATATGTCAAACATGATGACTTATGTTAAGTACCTTTCTCCCTCTCCCACTCACACTTTAGTTGCCAGGCATGGGGATAAGTATGTGCACATTTCACACACAAACTTGTTTCCATATCTGCAGTTTCAAACTTTCCCTCTCTTAATATAAATTAATTGGATATATACATGCAAATATACTAACACATTTCCCAAGAAGAGACAGAAAAATTCACATCCAGCTATGTAATTCAAAGCAATATTGTAGGGTAAATATACCTGATACCAATAACTTAATCATATCCTGAGTATGACCCTGTATGACTCACACATCTGAATGTGTGTTCTGAGCTAGAGAATCTAGGCATGACCAACCAGGAGGTTTCTTATGAGGAACATCTGTGTCTCTGGTCCTGTCCAGCGGAAAATGGGCCATACAGGGGCTGGAGGCCCTGAGTGATGGGTTAAAAGAAGGTTGCCAGGTGATGGTAATTAAGGGGAGGGTGTTAAGTGAAATGCTATATAAACTGCATGCTGTTTGCAAGTAGTTGTGGTTTCAGGGCCTAGCCTGCCTCCACTGGCTTATGCAATTATATTGCCCAGGCCACTGCCATTGGACTGTAGCAAGGTGCATATGTTGTCTAACCTACTGCCTCTGGACCATTTCTATATGTAATGAAGTTCTCCTGTCCAGCCTGCGGCCACTGGACTCTCTCTTCTGTATGTAAGTCCCTAATAAAACCCCCATGTCTCATTAGTTGTCTCCAGGTCTCTTCTTTGGCTTCTTGAATCTGGTACTGAGATTAATAGGGACTTGGCACAACAAATGTCAAGAATTATTACTCTCTATATTTTAGGATTCCTAGCAGGCACTGTTTATCTCTTTCAATATCTGATGTACTTTCTCTTGATCCTTATCTTCCAAGCTAAACAAACCAAATACACAATGGGTGAAGGAAAATGGTGAAGGAAATTATAATAAAAAACTTCATTCTTAACTTTAAAAAATAATTGACAAGTGCCAAAAAATATACACCAAGCCAGTCTATGTAACATCAGAGACAAGAGCACAGATGCCTCATTGGCAATGGAGTGGAATCCTTGGACAGCACATCTGACTGATCCTGATTGTACTTGACAGAGAGGATCTCTTTGTCCCACAACTCCATGGCAATTCCTGCGACCAGGGACTTTAGGAGAACTTTGTAGGAGAAAGTTAATAGTCCATTACAGTCAGTCAGCTTTACAAAATCTCAGGAATTACCTTAGGATAACAGCCACCAGCTCTTTGGATTATTTCTGGAAATATAGTTATCTTAATACATTTAGTAGTTTTTTCATTACAGTTTTGGTGACTGTCTTAACTAGTATCAATTTCAGAATTTTATTTAACAGAAAGTTTTAAAAATTAACCTTTAAATAAGGATCTGGTCCTTGGAGGTTATGCCTCATTACCAACAGCTGTTAGAGCTTTGCTGCAGTAATGTCAGCCCTCAATCTAAATGCTTCTCCCTTCTGCCTTTATAGAAATCAAGTTTTGGTCTGAGGTTGTGTCCTTTTTTATGTTCTTTATGATGGATAGCATCCATAACAGAATGCAAAACTAAAGCTCATAAGAGGGACAGGGGTAGGGCACTAAAGTGTTCCATTTATCCAGTTATTTTAGATCATCCTTATTACTAGGAAATTTTATAAGCTTGGAATTTGGATATATAGCAGATTCTCAAATAACTTTGTTTCCTTCAATGATATTTCACTATAACATTGATGAGGAAAAAATTCCATTCTTAGCTGAGGCCACTGTCTTTTTGGAGATTGGATGTTTTCCCCATGTCTGCATGGGTTTTCTCTGGATACTCTAGTCTCCTCCAACATCCCAAAACAGTGCAGGTTGGGTGAACTGGTTGTCTAATTGGCCCCAGTCTGAGTGAGTGTCAGGGTATATGTGAGTGCACGCCAACATGGGATGGTGTCCAGTCCATGGCTGATTCCCACCTTACTCCTGAGCTGCCAGGACAGGCTCAGGTCACCTATTACCCTGAACTGGAATAACTAGGCAAATAATTTTCTTACTTTTTTTACAAGTCTTTAAAGAACATATGCATAGCTCACATTGATTTCAGTGTTTAACATTAGAAGCATTTTGGTCCAAAGAAAAATGATTCATTATTTTTTTTTGTGACCAGAGATATGTCATAGAAACTTAACTCTTATTTATGTTGATTATCCTATGGTAAAATTGTCATGATTTCCAAGAACCTGTAAGTTTCTTTATTTAATAGTAATTTTTCCATTTCAATGCACTATTGTTGTTGGTAAGACTATTTCCACCTGACCTTTGAAATATACAAAGGTTATTATTTTGTTAAGAGATATTTCATGGGGAATTTTTATCTAAGAGATAAATCATTTGACAGAAGTTACATGAATTATAACTTTTATTTTAAAAACTACATATACTGAAAAAAAAACAGGTGAGTTTTTATCTTTGAAATCAACAAATTTTTTGAGACAAGAAATATGAGATTTTTTTTCAATAAAGAAAAAAATAAATCCTATTCCTGGTGTTGATTTCTAGCATAAAGTGTCCTCAAATAAGAGTATGACTTTGGGCTACTTGATTTACTTTATCAGTCATAGGATATTTAAGCTTATATAAATTGTAAGGTCTCTTCTAGCTATAACATTTTGACCTAATATTTTTAAGATTCATTCTTCCTTATTAGAAGAAAAATATGAAATTGCAGTGATGTGTAACCAGTTGTGACACAAAAAATATTGGAGTGAAATATTATTTTTCTAAGCAACACATTACCATTACTAGCTTCTGCTAGTTATATGCATCTTAATCCCAAGGAAGAGTATGTCACAATTTGCTACATAGCACGAATCTAACTAGCTTACTAAGAAGTCATTGTTTTACTCACTCAAGGATTTGTAAATAGGCTCTCTGGCTCTGCTAAGCTTGACTAGATGGGCTTGACTCCCAGTTACTGGTTGAGCTTGGGTCTTCTCCAAGTGTGTTTCACTTTCCTTGGAGAAGTGACTAACCGAGCATATTCTTTTAATAAAAAAGTCACAGGAGCACAAAAGAGAGCCATCCAAAATGTGCATGCACATTTAAAGTCTCTGCTTGTTTAATATCTAATAATATTATTACATATTAATAAAAATGTCAAGTGGTAAAGTACAAAACCAAGTCAAATTCTACTAACTGCAAAGTCATGTGACAAAGAGAAGAGCTGAATAATTTAGAACAATATGTCATTCTATCAAAGAAGAAATTGACAAACTAGGAAAACAATCGTATTGTGTAGAGATAGATTACAAATAATTGATACTCATAACACACCTTTCTTCTCCAATTCACCAGAATCACAACTGAATCATTTGTAGGAATGGATTTTAGAGACCTTCTGATATAACCACACATCAGATCTTTGAATATCTTTCATAGAAGCCACTGCCTTTTGATATTGATGAGTCACAAGTCTTATGAGCATAGCCTGACCCTTGTCTTCACTTGAACATCTCTAAAATTTTCAATATCATATTTTGACAACCTACTAATATTTTTCCACTGAAAAGATCCCATGGGTACACATTTTCAACCATATCAATCTGTCTGCTGATCCACTAAGTCTCTTTCTATCCGTAGGCACATTTCTAGTCTGGTCTAGCACGCACAGGCCACTATAATTCTAGCCATTACTTTGTAATACCTTCCACTTCTTACTCCTTTTTCCTTTGTACTTTTACCAAAAAATCTTAACAACAAATTACCCATTCTGCTATCTTCTTAGCTCTTTTATGCAAGGACTTAATTATTGTTAAGTTATTGAATATACCCAAATAAAGCAAACTGGTTTGGCTAGAAATGCAGGATTGCAGGGCATAAGTTGGCATGCTTTTATCCTCAATCAATTAAAAATATGATCTCTATTTTACACCCGAGCAAGATAATTTTATACTACCCCAACTTTCTTAAATCTCTACAATTATACTTTTGAGGTGTTTTAAATATATAATTCATTTTTTAAAAGTTAGAATTAATGTACCATTCTTACCTTGTTCCCAATGAGCTTAAGGACCCACCGACTTGTCTCTATCTTTCCCTTCCCTATTCCAAGAGAAAATATATTTTTCACTAACAAAGGCTATTACCAACCACAATGCTTAGGAATTTTTGCTCTCTATCTTTAGAATGACTTTGTTCTGTTAGTTTTTCTATGCTTTATACCATATGTTTTTCCTTTTCTATTGTATCATTTCCATCAGTATAATGATATGGGTGGTATCTCCTATTCATTAAAATAAAGCAAAGCAAAATTCTCCTAAATCTTAGCTCCATATTTCTGAATAGCTATGTTTTTAATAGTTTAATTTAAAACAATTTCCTGAACTGTTTCATTTTGCCAAAATTCCAAATCATTTCATAATATAACCTAGCCTTGCACTGATGAATCCACTGAAACTCTTTTTATCAATGTTGTTAAAAATCTCCATGTTTTAAAATCTAGCGAAGCCTCTCTGTCATTTTTACTCACACTATTAGGATTTTAAAATATATTTTATCATACCAGTAGTTATGAACTACCTTCATTTCTTGGCCATCTTACAATACTTTCTCACTGTGTTTTGTTGCTTTGCTTTCCATACATAAATAGTCCAACCATTTCAATATACTTTGCTTGTTTCTCTTTTATTACCTAATATATAAAGGTACAGATATTTCAGGACTCAGTACTGTAAGTTCGTGTTTTATTTTACTATCCTTCCCATGGATGTAAGTGTCACCTGTGGTCTGACATTTCTCAAATATATATAAGATAATTATATACTATGTTCATATAATTATAGAGGATGCATTTATATACACTCAAATAAAATAAAAATAAAAAAGAAGAAAGTTTAAGCTTCCCTCAGAAAATTATAAACTAAAATGTATCCTAATGGCAATTTCTAAGTTAGTGCTGGATGTTTGGCTTGAGAACCTAATATAGCTCTTTGTGATATTATATTTTCAATTCATGAATTGTGAAAATTAGAAGTAATTTAATGCTAATTATATTAAATTGCTAATCTCGGTATTAAAATATGTCATTTAGAATTCAAATTATTATCTTAATCAGTTATAAAAACATACTTAATTGGCATATTCTGAATAAAAAAATATAAGTACAATTATCATTTTGTATCATATCAGTTCCTAGAAATGAATCCACTTTCAGAAATGATTATTTATTCCTTTTCCATTATTTGAAATATTGTATTTATAGCTAACCAATGGCTCTAAATTAAAAATACTATCATAGAATGATACTTGATAAAACTGTATATGCACACTTTGATTTTATTTTGTTTTTTTCTCTATACATGTAAAAATACTAAATATTTTAACTAATGACCTGTGAAAGGACAAGTGAAAATTCAATAAATTCTCATTTTCTTTAAATTGGAAATGTTTAGACTTTCTCACAAATGAAACCCTACATCATTTTTATTGCTGATTATTTTTAAATTAGCAGCAGCTATGGGAAAATTATTCCACTTGAAATCCATACTATCATCAAAGCTTGTAATGCTATAAGACAATCATGTCTGCCCTGAAAGTTTCTGTACATGTAGATAGAGGCAGAGTGAAGAATGACAGCAATCACAAAAGCCTATAATTTTGGTGTAGGCAGTTGCAAACAATTAGCTAACAGACACAATTGCTTACTTTATATATAAAAACATGATTCTCAGTGCTTTTATACCAGTTATCACATAACCCCTTCAGATCAATTCTTTAATCTCTTTGCTCCCTTAGGAACCTGAGCTTCTTGGACTGTATCTGTGGGCTCTGTTACATCTGGTCTTCAATTGAATTCAGCTAATAGAAGGCATTCCACAATGTAAAAGAGAAGGAAAAGAGTAAGAACAGATTACTTATTCCAGTAGCCCCATTTCAGCACAGTGACTTCGGACTGGGTGGAGCCTCCAATTCCTAGATCCTCTCCAGAAAATCTATACAACTCTCTCTAAAAAGGTGTTAGCAACTTTAACTTCCCCAAATCCTTTTACATTTTGAGCAGCAACATTGCTGCTATTTGCTAGTCCAGGAAAGACTGAGACATCAGTTGTGAATTTTCTTCATCCTTCTCATACATTTAAATAACTTCTTTATTATATAAACTTTCTGTCATTCTTACTTCAGTGTACAAGCTTTTATTTCCTGATTGATACAGCCATAGAAAAAACCATTTATGCTTGAGGTTGCAGTTTTCTGAATTTTTCAAATCAGACTTTGGCGATCAGTAGGATATAAATAACTCCCACATGCTTAGCATTCCAATAATGGAACACTAGGCATAATTTGGCTGAACAGGGTCAGATCTCACTCTGTTGCCCAAGCTGGAGTGCAGTGGCCTGATCTCAGCTCACTGCAGACTCGACCTTTGGGCTTAAGCAATCCTCCCACTTCAGTCTCCTGAATAGCTGAGACTATAGACATGCATCACCATGCCCGGCTAATTTTTTATTTTTTATTTTTTTTTTTTTTTGTTTGTAGAGATTAGGTTTTGCCAATTTGCCCAGGCAACTGTTGAACTCCTGGGCTCAAGTGATCTGTCTACCTCAGCCTCCCAAATTGCTGGGATTAGAGGCATGAGCCATCATACTCAGCAGAAACACTTTTTTTTTTTTTTTTTTTTTTTGAGACGGAGTCTCGCTCTGTCGCCCAGGCTGGAGTGCAGTGGCCGGATCTCAGCTCACTGCAAGCTCCGCCTCCCGGGTTTACGCCATTCTCCTGCCTCAGCCTCCCGAGTAGCTGGGACTACAGGCGCCCGCCACCTCGCCCGGCTAGTTTTTTTGTATTTTTAGTAGAGACGGGGTTTCACCATGTTAGCCAGGATGGTCTCGATCTCCTGACCTTGTGATCCGCCCGTCTCGGCCTCCCAAAGTGCTGGGATTACAGGCTTGAGCCACCGCGCCCGGCCCAGAAACACTTTTTAATCTCCATTTTGCAGATTATAGATGAGGTAGAGAGGGTTTAGGTCACACAGTTAGTATGTGGTGGAAATGAGATGTAAATCGGTTAATCTGACATTAAATAACAAGATTGAATTAACAGCCATACATACACAACACACATTCTGTATACACACAGCAAAATTGCAGTCATGCCAGTATGATAGAATTATTTTTATAACCTCCTACAATAAAAAATAATTTAGGAATAGATATTTGCATTGATTGCTCTAGTGCTTCTAATAATATTCTATGGGAAATATTTTAAAGTGAGGTTATGGATTTAGAAATGACCAGGTTTGGTAAAGGGCATATAGCCAGTTAAAGTTTCTAGTGAAGTTTATAGCAAACTGACATGAGACATCATAAAGGCCATGATTACACTAGCCCTTTGACGATCACAGCAGGAATTAGCAGAAAGCATTCGAGTATTGCAGGGAGAAAAGGATGGGATGTCTTGCCAGAAGCACACAGAGCTGTGGGACTTAGGGCAGCAGTGGCTTCTTACTTTGAGTAGTTGGGACTCTAGACTCTTGTTAATGGCAGTCTGCAGGCAGATATTCTTTTTTCAACAACCTGGGATCCCTCTGGACTTCTAAATAATTAAGCATGATATG
The DNA here is from genome assembly GCF_037993035.2 of Macaca fascicularis. Taxonomy (NCBI): domain Eukaryota; kingdom Metazoa; phylum Chordata; class Mammalia; order Primates; family Cercopithecidae; genus Macaca; species Macaca fascicularis. Next base: position 59,226,994 of record NC_088391.1, on the reverse strand, counting down.
ACAAATTAAAAAAAAAGGATATATTCTCTTAGATACCATGTATAACTAAAAGTTGAATTCTTTACTGAAGACAAGAAAAATGTTGCGAAAAATAGCAATCTTTTCTGATGGTCACTGATTAAAAGGGAAATTAAACTCACAATTTTAATGGGTAATTTCTTAGCTTGCTTGTAGTTAGTAATCTTGGTAAAATCATTGCTACTTGGGCCAACTAGCCTTTCTCTGGTGACTGGCCCTTCTACTGGGTTTCACTCTGAGGGAACAAGCCTTTCCCTAATTTCTCAAATAACATATCTTACTGTGAGACTTACTGCAAGTTCAATGAAACTGACACAAAATTGTGACACAGATGCCAATTTATATTTCTGAAAAACCCTTTATAACATTTAAAATACAACTTCTTCAAGTCTCTTTATACATACACATTTGTACCAAATATATCCACAACAACATAAAGCAGATTGTTTTCTAATCCCAGGATGAGACTGAATTTTTGTTATGAACATTCTTTGACATAAGAATAAATTATAATTCATCAAATGCTTTTTATTTTTACTTTTTTTCTCCACTCTCTCCCTAGGTATCATAAACAAAGTATAAAGAAAATAGTTCAAAAATATATTACCTCCAATCTAGATATTCAGAATCCCTTCAATGAGTTTCAGATTTATAAACACAAGTTTGTAAATGCAAGTTAGTACTTAACAATTCCACTGGAGTTTCCAAATTTACCTCAAATTGAGATGTCTAAATAGAATACCATAGTCTTCTAACCCTTAAAAATGCTATCCTTTCTAAAGTAATAGGAAAATAAAACTGTTCAAGAATAAATAATATCAGCAGTGTCTCCAGCCACAAGAAGTCAGCAAAGTGATAAAATAGAAAGCTTATTTTGTTTCCCTAACTGGCACCAGCATCCTTCCTATTACCGAAAATAATGAGAGTCATCCTTGATATTACATGTGCCCATATTAAATCTGTCACCAAATTCAGACCTCTGTCTATATAACTTTGGAATTCATCAACTTGTCTCCATTCCTTGACATTACTCTAGTCTCAGCTACCATCATCCATCAGACTACTGCAGTTGCCTGGTAACTAGTTTTTTTTTTTGTTTGTTTTTTGTTTTTTGTTTGTTTGTTTGTTTTTGTTTGTTTGTTTGTTTTCATCTTCTCTGCACCTTCTCTATACTGTAGTAACATATATAACTAACTAATCTTTCAAAACTGTTGATTATTACATCCCAGATAGTAAATGGATTAGGCTAAGTCAATTGTTCTTTAGGTGGCGACCCAATCTTGCACATACCAACTTCTTTCTCCTTTGCATATCTAATACCATATATCCTTATTCTCCAAGTAGTCTGTCTTCCTTTGCATGATGAAAATATTCCATACCTCCATTCTCTGTACCTTCTAGATCTTTGCTATTCTGCTAGCTAGAAATCTCTTATGTGCATTTTGTTTAGTGATTTTCCTCCCCTATCACATATTGGGTCATTCACTATCATTGTTTTTTCCTGGACATCTTTTCTGACCTCTGTAACTAGGAAATGTGTATGTCTACCAACCCACTTATCCCATTTCTAATTTTATATTTATTTGAGTAATTATTTGACAGCTATCTGTTGTATCCAATATACTTAAGCACCATGTGCAAAAGGTTCATGACTTGTTTGTTTCTTTGTTCACAGTATTATCCTCAGCGTACAGCATAGTTCCATACACATTTAGTGTCTTACCTTATATTTGTTGTATAAATAAAATAATAAAAGGACACTTAGCAATGCAAAAAAATTGTCCTCTCTGGTGACATTTTTATGTAAATAATAGATACAATCTCATCCTAAAATTAAAATAAGCCTTGTGCATTAAGGCGACATTTACACATTTGCGAAGCTGGATTTTTCAATGTTATTGTCACTTTGTTACATCATGAATTATCATCGACATTATTGTTATTACTATTGTTAAAAAAACATTTGTTTATAATTTTTATTGCTCAAAATGCCTAGCAATATGCTGATCAGTAAATGAATTGCATTAGTTGTTGCTTTGTTTATTTATATTATTGAAATTAATAAGATATCTCCATAATTTCTTCAGGTTATAAAGGATATTTTCCTATTAATGAAATCAACTCTGCGCTCATTAACCAGGTAAGATGGAACTGCATTGAATATCAGAGATTGATACGCTTATTTGCAATAAATATTTCAATTGTATTTGACGAATAATACACCATTTCATGTTTAATATTTCAAATATTCAATATTGAATATGTTACATATTCGAAAGTGTTAAATATGTACACATCTCTAATGGTTGAATAAATCTGCAAGTTCTGAAAATATTAAACATCTTTTAAATCCATAACTACACTTGAAATGTAAAATCTATCTACTTTTTTTCCTGCTTGTATCCAGGAACATAAACATCCTCATTTACATGTTTACTTGAACAGGTAGATGAACATTAGGTACTCACTATATCTGGTTTGACTTGGCTGTATTACATATATTTAAATTTGTTTACATATGCTCAGAATAATTGAGAAAGAAAATATGTAAGAAAAAAAGAGTGTGTATTTAGGATGTTTATGTTGGCCTCTGCTTTTTGAAACAAAAGTACCCATTTAAAGTTCTACAGGTAATAATGTGTTATTTTCCTGCAAATACAAAGCATGATTATTGTATTTTTAAAAGTGAATTTGTCTTCTTAATATCATTGACATGATTCATGTCACCTCAAATTAGTTTTTAAATTGAATTTGATACTTTATTCCATGGAATTTTAAATTCTGCACATATGTAAAAGAAATCCTTCAATGTTTCTATTGATCAATATTTTTAATCTCATAACAGGTTAAGTTGGTTTGTAGAGAATCACTTGTAGCATTTGATCCACTTTGTACTTATCTAAATAAGGTGTTTTCATGGTATTTATCTATATTTAGAGATCTGTTACATAATATTTCTATAGAATATTACTATCCACACACACATCCACTGCATGTATTTTCATCAAACTTATGCTTTCTTTAATTTTTCTCTTTAAAAAAAAAACAATTGGAAGTGAAACATATTGAAAAATACATAAATAATATAAAACAACATAACACCACTACCCTAAATAAGGTCTTTAATAGCATCATTTACATACTAAGACATGTGAATGGCAAGTAGAAAGTTGGGACCCCTATTCATTATGCCAAAAGAAAAACATTAAGTTGAAAGCTGAGACATTCAAGAAGCTGCCTTTCCTTTTATAATATTTCTAAGCAGATACCTAAAGATAAAGCATTAAGTATTTCCAAAGGTAGCTACTCGATGTTCAGCTTACCTTATGTAATTTACCAATTTACTGAGCAAGAGACCAACACATAATCGACTATTTGCCATACTGACTCCCTTTCACTTGCAACATGTGGATTACCATATACTCCCTCTTTGCTCTCCATCCCACCATTCCCCTGTGAATATCAAAGACCTCAAAATAATATTTAGAAAAAGGCAAGACCACACAGACTGTCACTGTAATTCTCTGTTTATTTCTTCCAGGCATGTCCTTAACCTTGGCAAAATAAACTTCTAAATTGATTGAGACCTGTTTCACATAGTTTTTGGCTTACAGGTACTTGAAAAGAACAGAAATATAGTGTATTATTTCCTTATTGCTACTATAACCAATTGCAGCACACTTAATGCTTCATATGCCATCCCATATGGAACATTCCCAGAGGGTGTGGCTTCCCTAGCACCATGCCCACACCCATAATGGCTGCTTAATGGCTACCCATAAAGACCCTAACCTTTGCTCACTTTGATTCCTTTTCTCTGCCATCCCCTTGTGGAGGGTTCCTCTGCAGGGAATGTACCCATTAACAAGACCACAAAAGGGAAAGAAAGAGAGAATTTCACATTCTGTTGTTCCAGATCAACTTTAACCCTTGATGCCTTCAAATTTCATTTTTTAAAGTAATATATGAATATTTATAATAAAACAAAATATATTTTTATATTAAAGTATATTAAACACATATAAATATATAAAACATATATTATGCTAAATCCCAAATATATATTGTCATATTTTTATAATATTTATAAGATATTATAAAATATTAGAAGTGTTATAAGTTTATAACATATTATAAAAATATAATGATGTAGTTGAAACTTTTTAGGGAAAAGGATTTTTTTTTCTCTTTTTGGTTTAATAAAATTAGGTATGGAAAAATTTTAAGTGGTATAATGCCCAGCTTGCCCTATTTGGGCAGCTGCTTTAAAAGGGGATATTACAGCAGGCTGAAGATTATCCTCACATCCCAAGGACTCCTGTTTTTTTGTGGCTCCTTCCCTTTTTTACGATAAGTTAAGATGCTGTAACTATTTGGAACCTCAGGGTCTTTTTTGTTTTTGTTTTTTGGGGAGAAGCATAGGTTTTGTGGTCCAGGATATTTTTATCTTCTGTTGAAAATAGATAAGGGAGAAAGGAAAAGAGAGGGGGACCTCTCCTGTCCCACATTCATCTTCAGTTTCTTGAAAATGGGCTTCTGCAGAATAAATCTAAAGTTTTCACTTCAGAAAGTTCGAAGTTTTAAAAATTCATTTTAAAAAATGAAAAACTGTTTTAAAAACAACATGAATTAATTATCTCACAGGTTTGGAGGTCAGACGTTTAAAATGCGTTTCCTGGGCTAAAATCAATATGTTGCCAGGATTGTGTTTCTTACGGAGACTCAAAAGAGAAAAATTGTTTACTTTTCATTTCTAGACTCTAAAGGTTGTGCACATTTCTTGGCTTGTGATCTTGTGTCACCTTACCTCTCTTTTCATTTTCACATCTCATTCTTTGACTCAGACCCTCTGAACAATACAGATAGTCTCAAGAGTATTAATTTCACCACATCAGCAAAGTCCATGCACCATATATGGTATTATATTTGCAGTTATAGGAAATGGGATGTGGACATGTTTGGGAGACCATTATGAGATCTACTACACTTAATAAAAACTGATAAATCTTGTAGTAAATAAAGCTAGTATATTTAATTCCATGCATTTTTTTCTTTTATGGAACAGAAATCTATTACCTGCTGAATTTTTTTTTTTTTTTTTTTTTTTTTTTTTTTTTTTTTTTTTTTTTTTTTGAGACGGAGTCTCGCTGTGTCGCCCAGGCTGGAGTGCAGTGGCCGGATCTCAGCTCACTGCAAGCTCCGCCTCCCGGGTTCACGCCATTCTCCGGCCTCAGCCTCCCGAGTAGCCGGGACTACAGGCGCCCGCCACCTCGCCCGGCTAGTTTTTTGTATTTTTTAGTAGAGACGGGGTTTCACCGTGTTAGCCAGGATGGTCTCGAACTCCTGACCTCGTGATCCGCCCGTCTCGGCCTCCCAAAGTGCTGGGATTACAGGCTTGAGCCACCGCGCCCGGCTACCTGCTGAAATTAATTAGTATTTCAAGTAAATTGTGTTTCTTCCAACATGCTTTGGGAAAAAAAAAAGAGTCAGTAAAATATGTTGAAAGTAATTTAAAGAGTTAGAAAGTAAGTAAAAGAATACAGTAAAATAATATGTAAACTGCAATTTTAAATTATATGATTAAAATGAAAATAAAAATAAATTAAAAATTAATGAATAAGCCATTAAAACAATCACTGAAACATTTCCTGGTGACATAAGATCAAACAATATCACTTTAAAGATATGCTAATCAAAGATAAGGTAATATAAATTACAGAATATGCCCGAAGTATACGTGACGTTGAGACAGATGCAACCACTCAAGAAGGTCATCAGATAGTTCTACCTAGCAGGAATTCAATGTGGGAAGCCCTATTGGCTTTGTTCACAAAAAACTAATACAAGGTCTCTAACCTGAGCTTGGAAATACATTTTGACTAATTTGGAGGTAACCGAATTCAAGTCATTAAATATTAAATGAATGTCAATATAGACTTTTCAGCCTCTGGGGATTGTGTTATATATAAAATTATTTGTTTTTCCAGAAAGCAGGCTCAAATGGATTAGCTTAAAAATAAATAAATAAATAAACAAACAAACAAACAAATAAATAGGTTGACCACTAGATAAATAACTTCCTAGGTAGGATAGTAAAACATAAGATAGGCGTGGAATATCATGTCATGCCAGAAATAAGAAATTATTCAAACAAACAGACAGACAAAAATAGGTATATCAAAGGCACTCAGGTGCCCAACTCTAAGAGCATGAGTATTCAAGCAAAAAATAATTTGAGCAACAAATAACATAGTATTGAATTCTAATGCAAAATTAACATAATAAGCATGAGTTTATACTGACATGAATACTAGGGTCACAAAAAAGAAGGGAGGGAAAGATAGGACAAATCTTCCTTTTGGAAGAATTATAAATAATTTACATAATCACTCTTTGAATATGAGCTTGACTTTGTGATTGGATTCCAAAGAATTGAGAAAACGAAAAGCAGTAACAGAATACTTCACCTGTGTATTATCTCCAAAAATATATAACTTCTGTCTAAGCATGATAAACACAATAAACTTACATTGAGAAACATTCTATAAAAACTAGACCAGTTCTTAAAACTATTAAAGTCACAAGAAATAAGAAAGACTAGGAATCTTTCATAGACCACTAGAGATAAAGATAATTGATGTCTCAAAGTAATATGGATCCTGGAATATAAAAAGGCTATAATGGAAAAATCTAGTGAAATACAAATAAAGATTAGAATATAGTTAATACTAATATAGCAAAATTGTCTTCTTAGTTTTGATAAATATATCCAGCTTATATAATGTAATAATACCAAGAGAAAATGGATAAAGGGTAGACAGAAACTCCTTATAAAATCTTCGCAACTTTTCCATAAATCTAAAATTATTCCCAATCTAAACATTTATTTAAAATAAAATAACCTTAGCTTTATAACAAATATTCATAATGTTGTCTTAAATAATATTTTAAAAATTAATTTGAATTCTTGTTATCTGAATGATCATGATTTCAATAAGCATTTTTAAAATGTTTTTATATTATTAATAACTATTGCTTGTTTATTTTTCTGGATGCTATCTCTCCTCTATTGTTAAGCTTTTACCTTAATTAAAAATCTAGAATATGAAAATAATAAAAAATTCTAATAATTCATTTTACTTCTGTAAGTATAAGAGATATTCAGATTTTCCATCAGACAAATATCAACACACATATTTTGAATGTTAATGTTGTGCAGGCAATTTGGATTTTGCCAAACAAACCATAAATTGTTATCTCTGTAATGCTGAATGTCATAATGTTTCTAATCAAAGAATTAGATGTTTTTGTAGGGAGGAATTTTTTACTATTTCACATATTTTATTTTAACTTTCACTGCAATATAAATGAAACAAAGATAGAAATTGCTTATTAAAAATAAATACATCCATCAGGTTGCCAAAGATAGTAGCATTGACTTATTGTCCATTGTATTCAAAATGTTGTATTATGGAAGGCCTAAGATCAAAAACTCCCATACAATTGTAAATTTAGTTATTTTAATTCTATTTTTAAGTAATAAAACAATTGTTAGTCAATTGGAGAATACTGTATTAATACAAATATTGATATAACTATTTATGAAAAAAGTGATAGATTATGAGTAAATATTATTAGAATTTTTCCAAAGTAAAGTAGAAACGTCTACACCCACCATGGCTGGCACAGACAATGCCTGACTTCATATCATTTACTGCCTACTCTCAATCCCTTCTCATAATGATTACTACTAGCTCCAGATGGCTGAATATAAATATAGCATTTTGTAAAGATTTACAGGAGCAATATTTTAATAATATCTGATTGCACACAAAAAAGTATATTAGATATAAAAGGAATTTAATTTTAAGAAAGCAAACAATGAAAAAGTACATATAAAAATCTTTGTACATATTTTGAAAATGTTTTGTTACTTTTCCCTAAATATCATGTAAACAAGGTGATATAACATCCTGTTTCTTCCCACTATGCAGCTTATTGTGAACTTCAATTAAGTATCATTTTCCTCAAGAATTAAACATGTTTTAAAAACTAGAAAATAATGATAACTAATATAGAAGGGAGGTAATGTATAATGAATTAAAGACTAGGTTATTGGTAAATAATGAAAGATTTCTATATGTTTCTTTTTTATGGAAGGCTATTAACTTCTTTTTTTCTAGAAATGTCATAGATTTGAGATTTAGGAAAATAATAGGCTTCTCTCTCCCAGACACAAGTGATTTTAAAAGCAATAACATGATTGAATTTCTTTGTTCCAGCGTTGTGTTACAAATAAATAGCACATTTTAGTCTATGTAACTTTATTCTACTAAATAGTTATTCTTGCTGATGTGAATATGAACATACTTTATTTTAAAATTATCATTCAGCTTAAATATTTATTTGTTAATGTTGGAAACATAATTTACCTTTTATATATTTTTTCAGAAAACTGGAATGAGAAAATTTTTCTATATAAAGGAAACCAAACGGGTCTATCAAGGGCAGAAATGAACAGACAATGGTCTCATTTCTGGGAATGGAAAATGGGCAAAAGTCTGCAATCATTTTTTTAAATCACTACTATAATTTCTTGAGTTTATAAGTTGTAAGGTAATATAAAAACATTATGAAACCCACATCTATAATTTAAAACTACTATATAATAATTATACATATCAGCATTTTATTAAAACAGTCCACATCATGATTTTAATATTATTTGAATATGCCTAGAGCTAAATTTATTGCAACATTTGAATCATGTCATCATTTTCTAACTGAATGACTTTCTGTCTTTGGGGGATAAAGGAAAAAACGGAGCCTTGACATACACCATGTTAAAAAGTATGTTTCAATGACAAGCTTTTGCTAGGATGGAGCCAGTCCTGAAATCCTCCTGAGTATCTGATTGACATAACTTTTCCTACTTTTATACTCTTGAATACTCCCTTAATATACAGAAATTCTCCTATAATGTAAAATAAACAACATGAGTTGTTTTTACAAAAGCCTCTTTGAAGACAATGCTGACTGGGAGTGAGCAGAAGGCAAAGAAGGAGAAAGGGGAAAAAAAGGAAAAAATAAATGAATAGGAAAGAAGGAAACACAACTGCTCCAATTAATCAAATTGCTGAACAATAGTTGTATTGAAACAGACTGTCTTTGCATTCTACACTTTCATTCTACATCTAATAACTATAAGACTTAAAATAAAAGTCCTGTTCTCATTGTCCGCTCCTTGCAGAATCTACAGGGGACAGGAGGTTACTTAAAACTCACACTTGCTCAGGACCCTGCAAGTATTTCCAGTCACTGCTATCTCTGAATACATCTCCAACTACTTCTACTCATTCTTGTCCCACTGTTAGATACACGACTATTCCTTAGAAACATCAAGGAATTAGAATGAAACAAGGCATTCCTAGTAAATTAGTTGCTCAAAGTTGATGATTGAAAGTAATGTAACTTTTCCATCTACTAAGCTATTGTCAGGTGGCAAAATACGTTCAACTTACTCTTTAGGGATATGTCTTTCTGCAAAAAACAAACCAAAACCCAGTTAGTGTCTGTTATGTGCTGAAATGCCATTCTTCATTTGACTTTACTCTATGAGATTTATGTTTTTCTGTTCTATCTCACCAGTTTATAGTTAGGAGATACAAAGTGTCATGTTTTTATTGTGCTTTTATTTTTATTTATGTATTTAGAGTCTCACTCTTGCCCAGGCTGGAGTGCAGTGGTGTAATCTCAGCTCACTGCAACCTTTGCCTCCCAGGTTCAAGAGATTCTTGTGCCTCAGCCAGCAGAGTAGCTGGGATTACAGGCACACGCCACCACTCATGGCTAATTTTTGTATTTTTACTAGAGATAGGGTTTCATAGTGTTGGCCAGGTTGGTCTCGAATTCCTGACCTCAGGTGATCTGCCCACCTCTGCCTCCCAAAGTGCTGGGGTTACAGGCATGAGCCAGCACACACAGCATATCCTTTTAAACAAAGTTATTATATGAAATTTGAAAATAAAATGCATGTAACTCAAAAATTTATAGGACAAAAAGATTACTGCAAGATTTTGAAATATTCTTAACATTGTGCCCTTTTTTTTTTTACTTTTATACTTTCTAAAAATGCATTTGTGATAAAAAAGATGTATAAGTTTATGCAAAGCAATCATTCAAAATACAATACTAATAAAAAAGTCTTATTTCTTTATTTGAACCTTCCAAGTAAATGATTTTATGTTGGTGTACTCACAGATATTTAGAGTTCAGATATTGTTAAATAACAGAATGGTTAAAAGCGTGATCTTCGAGTTCAGAGAAACTTCTTTAAGCTTCCATATAAACCATTTGCCAACTCTGAAACTTCCATTAAGCTACTTAACTATTCAACACTTCAGCTTCCTCACATGTAATAGTTGAGTGGATTAAATGACATAAGGCATGTAAAATGCTTTGCTCACTTTGCATAGCATATTACCTGTTCAACAATATTTGAAGAGTTCATTATTATTTAAAATGTACATTGCTGACAAATATGATGAATAAAGAGATACAAATGCACTTTTATTTTCATGAAAAGTGACAAAGTATTCTTAGACAATTACTTCCAAAGCATTTTAAGGAAATTAAATTTCAGAATCACTTTGAGTAATATTTTTCATACATATATAAAGCCTGAAACTATTTTGTGTAAATGAACTGTAATGTGAAATCCCATTCACTATTGATGTGAAATTCCATTCACTATAAAAAACTAACTTGAAATTTCCTCTTACTGCTAGGTTGGTGTGAAATGATTCTTTGGCAAAACAATATAAACACAAATTCTGGAGAAAATATGTGGATATTCAATATGTTCTATAAATACATATTATTCTGTATTTCTCTGTTATGCTTCTTTAAAATTGATGAATATTTGAAGATCTTCAGCATCTAGCATTTGGAGAAAATTAAATCCAGAGAATGTTAAAGGTATGGAAATCTTGTAATCCCTGCCCCAGTGTAAAAACCTTTAAAGACTGTCTCTACAATCCACATTTTCCTTTCCAATGTATTCTGAAGCTAAGAAGTTTATTTTAAGCATGCTGATTTATTAGGTAAGTCCTTCAATATATTATTGGGAAAACTCTTGTTTTAAACCAATTTAGTTGATACTTTCTTCACTGAATTCTACCAATTTTTCACTAATCTTTCCTATCTTAGACCTGTTCTTTTTCACTTGTTGCTCTGAGATTGCTATTACCCCATTAATGATTAAAATTTATAAATTTTAATTTCAAATAAGCATTGTCTAATTTATATCAGATAGCACATCATCACATTTGTATGAATACAACAGTAGAACCTGGAAAATGTTATGACATTTTTCAGGCATGCATTCACCAAAAACAATATTTACATCTAATATGAAAATTAATTATTTCCTTCTGTCTTTTTCCCACAAATTACTCTCCTTTCTCTATCTCTTTATCATCTTGCCCTCTCTCTACCTCTCCTCCTTCTGTCTTTCTTTCTGCCTTTCGTATATGTTTTATCAGTTTTTCTCCACCTTGCTCTCTCTCGCTCTCTCTCTGTCACACGTATACAACCTATGGTAATATGACAATATAAAAAGTAAAAAGCAGGAAGACTATTTTGAATATAATGATACAAATAATCTCACTCTGTAAGGAATCAGATGCCTTCAATTTTTCCACTGTGCTACTAATTATGTCCTTGAGGTTGAAAATAAGGTACCAGTGTGACACTACATTTTCAGTATACAAATGTCAAAAATATTTTCAAAGTCAAATGAACTAAAAGGCAAATTATTGTTAAGATAAATGAAGGCAATGCAACAATCTGTCATGCAGAAATGCAATTAATTGTGCTATATGACTACAGAAGGTCAGAGATAAGCAGGCAGCTTCTGTCAGCATTTGTAAGACACCAAAAATTTTCCCCCAGCTAAATTAATCAATGCCTCTTTCCCTGTAATATTACTAACTCTATACTAACTGTTATACAATAACTCTTTAAGATAACTGCTTCTATTGACATGACTTATTTACTTATAAGGAAAATAATATTTTCCAAACGTATTGGTATGTGATGAACTAGAAAAGATGTAGAGCTTTTTCAAAAATACAGATCTTCTCTTTCATTATTTTTTAAAAGTTAATTTCTTTCCATTAAGCATTATTTAAAATCTAATTACTTTTCTCTCAAATTATTTTAAATATCTAATTTTGAAACTAACATATGTATTATTCAATAAATGATATGTAGTGTTAAATCCTAGAGAATTGTATGGGAAGATGAAAACATGACCTGAGTTTGCAGAAGTCATTCTGCTGTTGAACAATTCTACTTAACATGTGAATCTGTCTATATGTATTTCACGTCTCAAACATAAAATTACAAAATTAGTCTCTTAAAAAAACAAAGATAGATAAAAGATTGAGTTAGAATATAAGAGACACATATTTATATGTATTTTTGGTGGTATAAATATTTATGTATTTTAACACTATGTTTATTATTCTATATCACCTTATATTTACTGTACTTATTCTCCCATAAATTGAGATATTCTCTGTATCCCCATCTAACCCAGCTGGTTAGTAATAAGTAGGAAATATGAACAACAGAAAGGATTAATGTGATAACTCAAGTTCATTTAAAAATATATATTATAATCTGTCTTTAAAATTACCATTGACTTATTACCCAAATACCATCAAGAATCAAGCAAGATGAAGGGGAACATCACACACCGGGGCCTATCATGGGGAGGGGGCCGGGGGGAAGGATTGCATTGGGAGTTATACCTGATGTAAATGACGAGTTGATGGGTGCAGCACACCAACATGGCACAAGTATACATATGTAACAAACCTGTACGTTATGCACATGTACCCTACAACTTAAAGTATAATAATAATAAATAAATTTAAAAAAAAAAGAATCAAGCAAGATGAGATTGGGCACTTTCAGGCTGGTAAAGCTTGAAGAAAAAAAATAAGCGACTAAAATCAGAGGGGAGCTGAATGAAGTGGAGACCCCAAAATCCATACAAAGCAATGGTAAAACCAAAACTTGATCCTTTGAAAGAATAAACAAAATCTTAAGACTGCTAGCTATATTAGCAAATGTAAACAGAAACAAGATCCAATAAACACAATTAGAAATGAAAAAGTGACCCTACAACTGATCCCACAGAAAGACAAAAGGTCCTCAGAGACAATTTTGAACACCGCTACACACAAACTAGAAAATATAGAGGAAATGGAAAAATTCCTGGAAACAGTCTCCCAAGATTGAACCAGGAAGAAATGGAAACACTGAGCATACTAATATCGAGTTCTGAAATTGAATCAGTAATAAAATAAAACAAAAACTAACAATCAAAAGAGCTGTAGACCAGATACGTCCCCAGCTGAATTCTACGAGAGGTACAAAGGAGGGGTGGTACTAACTCTACTGAAACTATTTCAAAAAATTGAGGAAGAGGGACTCCTGCCTAACTCATTCTACAAAGCCAGCATCACCCTGACACCAAAAGCTGGCAAAGACACAACAAAAAGAGAAAAACTACAAGACAATAACCCTCATGAACATTGATGCAAAAATCCTCAACAAAATAATAGCATAACAAATTCAACAGCACATCAAAATGATAATTTGCAATGATAAAGTAGGCTTCATCCCTGGGATGCAAGTTTCAACTTACACAAATCAATAAATGTGATTCACCCTAAAAACAATTTAAAAAATCATCATATCATCTCAATGGACATGGAAAAAACTTTCAATAAAGTCCAACATTCCTTCATGTTAAAAATCTTTAATAAACTAGGCATCAGAGGAATATATCTCAAAATACTAAGAGCCATACATGACAAACACAAAGCCAATATTATATTGAATGGGTAAATCTGAAATCATTCTCTCGGAGAACTGGAACAAGACAAGGATGCCCACTCTAACCACTGTTATTCAACCTAGTACTGGAAGTACTAGCCAGAGCAATCAAGACAAATAAATAAATTAAAGGCATTCAAACAGGAAAAGAACTCAAACTCTTTTCTTTGTGAATGATATAATTCTATAGCTCGAAAACCATAAAGACTCCATCAGCAGGCTCATGGGGGAGATAAATAACTTCAGCAAAGTTTCAGGTTACAAAATCAATGTATAAAACTTCATAGTATTTCTATATGACAAAAATGTTCAAACTGAGAGCCAAAATAAGAACTCAATTCCACATACAATAGCTACACACACAAACGTCCACACAAATTACCTAGGAATACATCTAACCAAGGAGGTGAAAGATCTCTACAAGGAGGACTACAAAACTACTGTTAAAATAAACCACAAGTGACAAAAACAAGTGGAACGGTATTCCATGTTCATGGATTGGAAGAATCAATATTGTTAAAATGGCCACACTTCCCAAAGCAATCTATAGGTTCAATCTATACTATTCCTATCAAACTACCAATGTCATTTTTTACATAATTGGAAAAACCCTATTCTCAAATTCACATGGAACTAGAAAAAAACCCAAGTAGCCAAACCAATTCTAAACAACAACAACAAAAAAACAAAGCCAAAGGCATGACATTAATTGACTTCAAACTGTACTGTAAAGCTATAGTGACCAAAATAGTATCGTACTGGTACAAAAACAGACAAAAGACCAACAGAACAGAATAGAGAACCCAGGAATAAGGCTGCACAACCACAGCCGTGTAATCTTTCACAAAGTTGACAAAAATAAGCAATGTGAAAAGAAATCCCTATTCAACAAATGGTGCTGTGATAGGTAGTCAGCCATATGTAGACAACTAATACTGAACCCTTAACTTTCACCATATAAACAAGTAACTCAAGATGGATTAAAAATTTAAATGTCCCAGGTGCTGTGGCTCACACATGTAATCCCAGCACTTTGGGAGCCCGAGGAGGGTGAATCACCTGAGGTCGGGAGTTCAAGACCAGCCTGACCAACATGGAGAAACCCCGTCTCTACTAAAAATACAAAATTAGCCAGGCATGGTGGTGCATGCCTGTAATCCCAGCTACTCGGAAGGCTGAGGCAGGAGAATCGCTTGAACCCGGGAGGCAGAGGTTGAGGTGAGCCGAGATCACGCCATTTCACTCCAGCCTGGTCAAAAAGAGCAAAACTCTGTCAAAAAAAAAAAAAAAAAAAAAAAAAAAAAAAAAAAAAAAAAGAATTAAATGTAAGACCTGAAACTATAAAAATCCTAGAAGAAAACCTAAGAAACATCATTTTGGACATGGGTTTTGGGAAAGCGTTTATGACTAAGTCCTCTAAAGCAATTACAACAAAAACAAAAATTGAGAAGTGGTACCTAATTAAACTAATAAGTCTTCTGCACAGCAAAAGAAACTATCAACAGAGCAAACAGACAATCTACAGAATGGCAAAACAATATTCACAAACTATGCATCAGACCAAAGTCTAATATCCAGAATCTATACAAGAAATTTAAACAATTGAACAAGCAAAAAACAAAACAAAACAAAAAAAAACCTATTAAAAAAATAGGCAAAAGATGTAATCAGACACTTCTCAAAAGCAGATGTATAAGTGGCCAAGAAATAGGAAAGCATGCTCATCATCACTAAACATCAGATAAATACATATCAAAACCATAATGAGATCCATCTCACAGCAGTTGGAATGGCTACTATTTAAAAGCTAAAAACAACAGAGATTGGTGAAACTGTGGAGAAAAGAAAATGCTTATACACTATTGTTGGAACTGTAAGTAAGTTCAGCCACTTTGGAAAGAAGTTTTGAGATGTCTCAGAGAACTTAAAACAGAGCTACCGTTTGAGTCAGCAATTTCGTTATTGGTTATATATCCAAAAGAAAACAGATTATTCTACCAAAAAGACACATGCACCCATATATTCACCGCAACATTATTCACGATAGCAAAATCATGGAATCAATCTAGGTGCTAATCAATGATGAATCAGATAAGGAAAACGTGGCACATGTACACCGCAGAATACTATGCAGCAATTAAAAAGAATAAAATCATATCCTTTGCATCAACATGGATATAGCTGAAAGCAATTACACAAGTGAATTAACATAGGGACAGAAAACCAACTACCACATTTTCTCACTTACAAATGGGAGCTAAATACCACATTCTCATGGATATAAAGATGGCAATAAATGGACTAGTAGATGGGGAGGAGAAGAAGGGGACAAAGAAGAAAAAAGAAATTGATGGATACTATGCTAGGTATTTGGGTAACAAGATCATTCATACCCCAAATCTTAGCATAACACAATATACTCAGGTAATAAACATGCACATGTACCATTGAATATAAAATAAAAGGTGGTACATAAAGGAAAAAAAAATCAGGCAAAAAGGTTTAGTACTTTAATGCTTTATTATTGTATGTTTGGATTTTTATGCTCAATAAGCCCTCATATTTCTTGGTGACAAGATCAAAGCTTTACTTTTAAATATTCCAAGTTTCCCAATTGATACATGACAGGAAGCTAAATTCCTTTCAGAGACGTAAAAGGGCAGTAGCAAAAAGAACATGGAGAACATAGATTTTTTTTGGAAAGATAAACCATATGATATCAAGATTTACAAATAAAATCTCTGTGCACACTGAGGAATATTAAGTACTTATAGGCCACTATTAGGACTGTAGATTTATTCTAAATGCAATGCCTTTGGATAAATAAAAATTATTTGTAACAATAAGTGAAGAATAAAACAGACTTCTACAAAGCTCTTGCATTCCTGCATTATTTACTTATTTTTTTCTTGTTAAAATATTTAATATTGTGAAATATAATACACACAAAATATTTTTAAATTATAGATGTTGAAATTAATAGTTATGACATATTTCCATCATAAACCTCTATGTTTTCTTAATATATGTTATTATCATAATTCAAACTATGTGTAATTTATATATTATGCAGTTATATCAGTAAATAGACTTATGACTACTTATGGAAGCACAATGACTTTCTTATTTTGTTGTTTGAATACTCTTTGTAAATAGGAGAGAATTTTGATGTCCTAGACTGATACTCAGGTAACGTAATTTAAAAAATTTTAAAAGATAAAGTTTAATGTGATTTCACCTCTTTTGAACTCTCGGAGGTGGCATTGTTGAATCATATGGTAGCTGTATTTTTAATTTTTTGAGGAGCCTCCTTAAACCAATTTACCACTAACCCAGTACAAGTGTTCCAATTTCTCCACGTTGTTTCCAGAATGTGTTGTTGTCTATGCTGCTGTTTGTTTGTTTTGAATAATGGCCATCCTAACAGATATGAAGTGGTATCTCATTGTAGTTTAGAATTGCATTTTCTCTGATGATTAGTAAAGTTGGGCCTCTTTTCATTTACTCATTGGCCATCTGTACATCTTCTTTAGAGAAATGTCTGCTAAAGTTCTTTGTCTATTTTTAAATCAAGTTATCTTTTTAAATTATTTTGCTATTGAGTTGTGAAAACTCCTTTTGATCTTTCACAAAAGGCTCTTCCAAGATATATGGTTTGCAAGTATCTTCCCCTTTCTATAGATTGTGTTCTTAGTCTTTTGTTTTCATGCCTACTCTTTCATTTCTGATTTTACTTATTTGAGTCTTCTATCTGTTTTTTGAGTCTATCTAAAGTTTGTTTCTGTTTTTAAAAATCCAATTTTTAATTTCATTGGTTTTTATATCATTGTTGCATTCTCTATTTTGTTTATTTTTGCTCTAATCTTTGTCACTTCCTTCCTTCTGTTAACTTATTTCTTAGTTTGTCCTTTTTCTGGTTTATTTCAAATATGTAACCAAACTCTACATCTCAAGGAACCAGATGTAGAGTTTGGTTGTATATTTGAGATCTTTCCCATTTGTAAATGTAGACGTTTATTACCATAAACTACTATTAGTACTGCTTTTCCTACGTCGCATAAGTTTTGATATTGTGTGTTTTCAGGTTCATTTGTTTTGAGATAGTTTCTAATTTCTCATTTAGTTTTTTTGTTGGACTCAGTGGTTGCTCAATAATGTGTTGTTTGTTTTCCAAATATTGGTGACTATGCTAATTTAATTATATTAGTAATTTCTAGTTTCATTCCATAGTAGAAGAGATACAATATATGATATCAACCTTCTTAAATTTGATAAAACCTTTTTGTCACCAAACATGTACTCTGTTCTGGAGAATGTTCCATGAGTGCTTGAGAAAATACGTATTATGCTGATGCTATGTGTAATGTTCTCTGTATGTCTATTAGGTACATATGGTTCACAGTGTTGTTAAAATTCTGCTTCCTTATAGATATTCTCTCTGCATGTACTACTCACTATTGAAAATGTACTATTGAAATTTTCTATTATTATGTGTTGTTTATTTTTATATTTCTGTCATTTGCTTTATATATTTAGGTGTTCTGACACTATATATATATTTATGATTATAACATCTTTCTGTTACATTTACTCTTCTATTAATATGTAATATACTCTGTCTCTTGAAAGAGTTTTTAACGTAAAGTTTATTCTTTTTCTAATAGCATGGCCATCCTGATTTTTTTTGTTTACATTACTATGGAATGTCTTCTTTCATCACTTCATTTGCCCTACATTTGTGTCCTTAAATCTAAATTGAGTTTCTTGTGCACAGAACATGGTTAGATCTTGTTTTCTTGTAATTCTGCCACTACATGTCTTTTGATTGAGGAGTATAATCCATTTACAGTATAAATAATTATCGACAGAGTAGGGCTTACTGTTGCCATTCTGTGAATCATTTTCTGTCTATTTTGTAGCTGGTTTGTCCCTCTTCCTCTCTCCCTCTTCGTGTTTCATTGATTTTCAGAGTGATACACTTTGATTATTTTTAAATTTTATTTTGCATATAGATGTTTTATTTTGCATATAGATGTTTTGCATATAGATGTTTTCTTTTTGGTTTCTATGGGGCTCATGTAAAATGTCTTATAGTTCTAAAATTTTAACATATAACAACTTAACTTTAATTATATACAAAAAGTTTACACTTTTATGTCTCCTTTCTTTCTTACAATGCCACAAATTTCACATTTTTATATTGTGTACCACATATACATAACATAAAAACTATTTTATAGTTGTTACATTTTTAACTTTTATTTTATTTTATTTTTTTTTAAGACAGAGTATTGCTCTGTCACCCAGGCTGGAGTGCAGTGGCACCATCTCAGCACACTGCAACCTCTGCCTCCCGGGTTCAAGCAATCCTCCTGTCTCAGCCTCCTGAGTAGCTGGGATTACAGGCACAGACCACCACGCCCAGCTAATTTTTGTATTTTTAGTAGAGACAGGGTTTCACCATATTGGTCAGGCTGGTCTCAAACTCCTGACCTCAGGTGATCCACCTGCCTTGGCCTCCCAAAATGCTAGGATTATGGGTGTGAACCGCCACACATGACCTATTCTTAACTTCTAGAGCATAACTGAAAGTGATTTACACACCACCATTGCGATATTACCATATTCTCTATTTGTGTCTACATTTATCTTTACTAGTAAATTTTATATTTTCATGTGATTTGGTGTTGCTGTTTAGTGTCTTTTTAAATTCTAAAATTTCTTTTAACATTTATTGTAAGGCAGGTCTAGTGGTAATAAACTTCCTCAGGTTTTGTTTATATCTGAAAATATTATTTATCTTTGTTATTTTTGAAGGATAATTTAGCGGGTATAATATTCTTATTTGACAGTGTTTTGTTTCATTGCTTTAAATATACACATCAATTCGCTAATAGTCTTATGTAGGTGTTCTTATATATGACAAGTTGTTTTTGTCTTGCCATTTTCAAATTTTCTGTTTGTCTTTGACATTTGACAATTTGATTATAATTTATCCCAGTATAGATTTTTGTAGGTTTTTACTATTTGGGATCTATTATGCTTCTTGAATCTGGACATCCATTTTCTTTCCTAGATTTAACAAGTTTTGGGTATTATTTTCAAAACAAGCTTTCTGCTCTTTTTTCCTCCTTTTAGAATTTTCATAATGTGTATACTGGTCAGCTTGATGATGTCTTACACATCTGTTAGAAATTCCTTTCTTTTTTGTTATTTTTTTTTCCTTTTGCTCCACTGACTGGATAATTTCAAAATACTTGCCTTTGATATATTTTCTATCTATTTCAATAAGTTTTCATTTTGTCCATGCATTGTTTTCTTCAGTTCATTGGGAAACTTTGTGACAATTATTTTGAAGTCATTCTTAGGTTATTTATTTACGTTCTTTAGGGTCAGTTTCTGGAGATGTGATAAAAATACCTTTGATTATGCCATTTTCAGTTTGTTTGTATTTTGTTTTTGTATTCTTCATAACTCTTCTAATCTTTATGGACTGGCTTTGTATGGGAGGAAAAAACAAAACAAAACAAAAAACTTTACCTCTCATACTGGCCAGATATTCTAGCGGACTCTCAAACCTTTCTGTGAGTGTTTATTCTAGACTTATGCATATAGATTCTTAACTAAAGGGATTTTCTGATTTATTTGATTTTATTGTTTTTTGTTTGTTTGTTTTTCGAGCTCATTATCTTGTTCTCTCTGGTGTCTGTTTGCTGCAACATGGGCCCTCTAAAGCAGCAGCATACCACCATCTCTTTTTTTTTTCTTCTCAGCAGCCTCCAGCCATCTAAAACACGCTGAATAACGTCAACACTGTAAGAGAAGAGAAACAGAAGCTAGTTGCTTAGGCAGCTTCCTGAAGTCTCAGAACACTGGATGTACATTCCATTCTTCCCTTTTCCTCTCAAGGGAGATGCCAGTTGCTGGGCGTTTTCTCTCAAATATGCGGTCCTATGCTGAAGGGAAAACATAGTGAGAAGGACACACATTTTTCTTCTAGCCAGTTTCAATGTGGCTGACTTTACACTCGGCTGGGTCATAGCACATGCTTAAATGGTATCTGTATTTCTCGGAAAGGGAATTGGCCCATGCAGTGTTGCAGAAGAGGTGTCTCCATAGGGGTAAAGAGTATCTAGGGCTTTTTATTCTGCCTCCTTTCTAATGTTCTGGATTTCTACTTTTATTTTTTCTTTTATATTTAATTTTATTTTAGATTCAGGGGGTACATGTACAGGTTTGTTGCATGGGTATATGGCATGATGCTGATGTTTTGGCTTCTAGTGATCCCATCTCCCACTCAAATAGTAAACATAATACCCAACTAGTAGATTTTCAGAACTTTTCCCCCTCCCTCCCTTTCCCTCTTTTAGAATCCCCAAGGTTTATTGTTTCCATGTTTGTGCCTATGTGTACCCAATTTTTAGCTCTCACTTATAAGTGAGAACATGCAATGTTTGGTTTTCCGTTTCTACATTGATTTGCTTAGAATAATGGCCCGCAGGTACACCATGTTTCTAAAAAGGACATGCATTTGTTCTTTTACATGGCTGCATAGTATTCCATGGTGTATATGTACTACATTTTATTTATCTAATTCACCACTGAGGGGCACCAGTGTTGATTCCATGTCTTTGCTATTGTGAATAGTGCTGTGATAAAATACAAATGTGGGTGTCTTTTGGCAGAATAATTTATTTTCCTCTAGGTGTATATCCAGTTATGAGGTTGCCGAGTCAAATAGAAATTCTATGTTTTGTTCTTTGAGAAATACCCAGATTGCTTTTCACAGTGGCTGAACTAATTTACATTCCCACTAATAGTGTATAAGCATTACTTTTTTTTCTCCAGCCTCACCAACATCTGTTATTATTATTATTTTTTTTACTTTTTATTAATTGCCATTCTGACTGGTATGAGATAGTATCTCATTGTGGTTTTGATTTGCATCTCTCTGATGATTAATGGTGTTGAGCATTCTTTTGAGAAGTGTCTGTTCATATCCTTTGCACACTTTTTAATGACATTATTTTTTTCTTGTTGATTTAAGTTCCTTATAGATTCTGCATATTAGATCTTTGTTAGATGCATAGTTTGCAAATATTTTCTCCCATACTGTCGATTGCCAGTTGATAATTTCTTTTGATGTGCTGAAGCTCCTTAATTCAATTATGTCCCAATTGTTGAGTTTTTGTTGCATTTGCTTTTGAAGACTTAGTCATGAATTATTTGCTTGGACAATGTCTAGCAGAGTATTTCCTAGATATATTAGTTCATTCTCACACTGCTATGAAGAAATACCTGAGACTGAGTAATAAAGAAAAGAGGTTTAATTCATTCAGTTACACATGGCTGGGGAAGCCTCAGGAAACTTACAGCCATGGTGGAGCCCCTCTTCACAGGTTGGCAAGAGAGAGAATGAGTATCCAGTGAAGGGGAAAGCACCTTATAAAACCATTCAATTCTGTAAGAACTCACTTAGTTTCATGAGAACGGCATGGGAAAAACTGTCCCCATGTTTCAATTATCCTCACTTGGTCCATCCTTGACACATGTGGATTATTACAATTAAAGGTGAGATTTAGGTGGGGAAACAGAGCCAAACCATATCAATACATTTTCTTATCGAATTACAGTTTGAAGACTTACATTTAAGTTTTTAATTCATTTTGAGTTAGTTATATATAGACAGATCTATCTATCTATCTATCTATCTATCTATCTATCTATCTATCTAGTGTGAAGTACAGGTCCAATTTTATTCTTCTGCATCTGGTTAGCCAGATTTTCAGGCACCATATATTGAATGGAATACTCTTTCTCGCTTGTTTGTTTTTGTCAACTTTGTTGAAGATCAGTTGTTTGTACGTGTTGTAGCTTTATTTCAGGGGTCTCTACCCTGTTCTATGTGTCTATTTTTGTGAATTATTATTTTTAAGACAAGATTATGTAATGTCATTATGTCCTTTTTAAAGTATAAGTTGCTTTCTAAATGCTTAATTATAAAATTTAATGTCTACTATCTGGCATTCCAGTTTCTCCATATCCTCCATAATATATAATTTTTTTCAGCTACAACTTTATACTGCCTCTCAAAAGCTATTAATCAAACACAGTCTAGCAAAATAGAATCTACTAAATGTTTTCCCACAACATACTTATTCCAATCCACAGTATTGTGACTTTTTATCTTTCTTGCATAAATCTCCCTCCATATATTACTCCATAATATTATCATATTCCTTTTTCCGATTAGATCAATGTTGACTTTAGAATATTTTTACTATTGTATATAACCACATCAATTCCTCCCACTAGTAATCACTTTTAGAATAAAATATCTCTAACAGTGGTATTCAAATTATTTTGCTAAAAGCTTTTGAAAATCTATATTCTTTCCTCACAGAGTTTCATACTAACAGCTAAAGATTGATAATATGTGAGATAAAATGTGAATACATTTAAATTTTCCTATACATCTAATAAAATGTAGTATTGATATTTTTGATAGGAGTTATTATAAACAGAAGTATATGTAGTAGTATATGTAGTAGAAATGTAAAATGTTTATTCAACTGATACAACTGTTATCACATAATTGATCTGAACAACAACACTTAAATATATTTTCTCAACAGTTGTAAGTTTCCACTGTCATTATGTTCATTTTTATTAATAATACAAATGCATTAAGTATAGTGTTCACAGTGCTAGGCACAAAATAAATGCTCAATTAGTTCAAGTTTAACACTATATATCAGAATTTAATATGTCATACAGACAATTTTTGCTTTAGTTTATCTTTGCTCTTATGTAATTTTTAAAGAATCCTCAATACAATGTAAAAAACACAACTGCTCTTTAGTCATTAATAATGATTTTGCTAAATAATTTTTGATATTCTTTTAATCTCAGTTATAGCTGATTAACTGAAACGCATAACAAACCACAGGATATGGTATTCATATGGGTATCTAACTACACAGACATCTGTTAGGTTATAAATCCTGGCATAAATAGATAATCACATTGATTCATAAGTTGCATAGAGGACAGTGTTATGACCCAAGTGTTAAATATCCAGCCAGTTTAGAGGGCTCACAGAAACTATATTTTATCAATAAAGTTACCACATACAGATATAAGAACATGAAGAGAGCTTGGTATGAAGTCATTTAAGTGTATTGCATTAGTGCATAATGTAATTAAAATAAATATTTAGAAGACAAGACATATAAAACAAGACAATCCAAGAAACTAGATTTTTAAATGAGCAACATGTTAACTATGGATAACTTTGCCATAGCAAAGTGAGATATGAGATCTCTCCTCTGCTATCTAAATGATTAGGAATGTAATTTAGTAATTACTATAGCAAGATAAATGAGATATACATGCAATTATTCATCTGTTTTGGAATATTAAATGTTTACATATATTGTATGTTTTTCTAAATTACAGAAATGCTGCTTTAATGTATAAGATATATAAGCAAAGATAAAGCAAAAGCTTGAAGGAACCAATAAAAATAATCTGAAAAAGGTAGCATAGCCTTACCTCTTTCTCACATCAGTCACTGTCAAAACCCCAAATAATACTGTCAACCATGGAAATAAAGCAATAGGAAGCCTAATGAGTAATCTGAAAAACTAGGAGATAAAGGACACATTGGTTAGGGACTCCAAGACTGAACGGACAGTGGTTAGGTAAGGACTCTTTTAACCCCTTATCCAAAAGCAGAAGGTCCAGAATTTTCTGATTTCCATACTAGTTACAGAATGCAACTTGTGTAGTCTCACTCTTTCATGAGGTCAAACGAGTGTCCTGGTAAGCCCAGCAGTACCACCAAGTGGAGATCAACTAAAACCCCAACTGGCAAACAGCAATAGAAAGAATTTTTTCCAATTCAAAGATACCAGATAGTTAGAATATCCAGCAAAAGGCACCACAGTATTTGCCAGGTCAGGGTGTTACTGTTATTTATCTTTGCGAACCAAATAGTTCTTTCCACTACACAGAGACACCAAAGCAGTTGAGCAGCTTCTGTAGAGAAAATTCACCCCTTAAAAACATGCCAAGCCTGGGAAATGTTCTATGTCACCAGAGACTACAGGAATCCTCCTCCAGCTAGAACTACTGGGTGTCCAGACAATACTGGCAAATAAGATAACCACACAATATGTGATCAGGTCTAGGAAGCACACTTCCTCCCATAAGCCAAATAACTCTATCTACCACTGGCAGACCCCAGACACTGAGGAGATCCAGACATGGCCAATTCACTTACATTAAACACAAGGTCTGGAATGCACTTGTCCACACCGGCCAGAAAGTCTGTCCCCCTTCTTTGAGCCATGATGGCCTAGGTAAACTTCTTCTACCCAATCAAGCAACATAATCAGAGAACAGTGTAAACCCCAGCATATAAAAAAATTGGACAACACCAATAGAACTAAACCAAGCAGACCAAAAACTGCATAGCGCAAATTTTGAAAATTAGAATGTTAATGGAACCACAGCCCCAGAAAAAGCAGGCCTGTGTGATAAACATGAATAACTGTCTTGTCAAATAGAATATTTAAATTGTACCTATAATCTTCTAATATATTAGACAAAATGTCCTGAATAAAATTAGTAGTCATCCATTATACAAAAAGCCAGGAAAATCACAATTTAAGTGAAGAAAAACAATCAAGTGACACAAAATCAGAGATATATCAGACAAGTATTTTACAGTAGTCATTATAAAATGTTGCAACAAGCAATAAAAAAAATCTCTTGAAATGAATTATGAAACAAAAAATTAGAGCAGAGAAATAGAATTTATAAAGATACCAAAGGGAAATTATAGAATAACTTACATTGTAAATTATTGAAAATAATTGACGGCCGGGCGCGGTGGCTCAAGCCTGTAATCCCAGCACTTTGGGAGGCCGAGACGGGCGGATCACGAGGTCAGGAGATCGAGACCATCCTGGCTAACACGGTGAAACCCCGTCTCTACTAAAAAATACAAAAAACTAGCCGGGCGCAGTGGCGGGCGCCTGTAGTCCCAGGTACTCGGGAGGCTGAGGCAGGAGAATGGCATGAACCCGGGAGGCGGAGCTTGCAGTGAGCTGAGATCCGGCCACTGCACTCCAGCCTGCGCGGCAGAGCGAGACTCCGTCTCAAAAAAAAAAAAAAATAAAATAAAATAAATAAATAAATAAATAAATAAATAAATACATAAAAAATTAACTATTATTTTAAAATAGTGTGAAAAATATTTAAAATAAGGAAATAAAAATTCACTGAATGAACTCAATAATTGAGTGGCTAAGACAGAGGATATAATAAATTAACTTGAGGAATGATCAATAAAATTATATGAACTAAACAATAGGCCTGGCACGGTGGCTCATGCCTGTAATCCCAGCACTTTGGGAGGCTGAGGCATGCTGAACCCTAGAGGTCGGGGATTTGAGACCAGTCTGGCCAACACGGTGAAAACTCCTCTTTACTAAAAATATAAAAATTAGCTGGGCATGGTGGCATGTACCTGTAATCCCAGCTAATCGGGAGGCTGAGAAACGAGAATCGCTCGAACCTGGGAGGCGGAGGTTGTAGTGAGCTGAGATCATGCCACTGCACTCTAGGCTTGGCGACAGAGTGAGACTATCTCAAAAACAAACAAGAGAACAAAACAAACAACAAAAAACCTAAACAACAAAGAAAATTTAATTAAATAACAAAATGAAGAGACCCTCAGGGACTTATGGGGCAATAACAAAAAATTCAACATTCAGATGACTGAAGTCCCAGGTTCAGAAAAAAATACAATGGAACTGAAAGAATATTCCAAAAACTGGCTGAAAACATCACAAATTTGACAAAAATATAACCCTGCTGATGCCTCAAAAAACTGAAAGAACCTCAAAATAAGATAGGCTCAAGAAATTCACAACATTACATATCACATAAACTTAAAAAAAGTAAGGTCCAGAAAAATGTCCTACAAAGTTAAAGAGAAGGCCGGGCGCAGTGGCTCACGCCTGTAATCCCAGCACTTTGGGAGGCCGAGGCGGGCGGATCACAAGGTCAGGAGATCGAGACCACGGTGAAACCACGTCTCTACTAAAAATACAAAAAATTAGCCGGGCGCGGTGGCGGGCGCCTGTAGTCCCAGCTACTCAGGAGGCTGAGGCAGGAGAATGGCGTGAACCCAGGAGGCGGAGCTTGCAGTGAGCCGAGATCGCGTCACTGCACTCCAGCCTGGGCGACAGAGCGAGACTCCGTCTCAAAAAACAAAAACAAAAAAACCAAAGTTAAAGAGAAATGACACATTAACTACAAGAGAATGCTAATTTCAGTGATAGCTTATTTATTTATTTATTTATTTATTTATTTATTTATTTATTTTATTTTTGTGAGACAGAGTCTCGCTCTGTCGCCATGCTAGAGTGCAGTGGCATGATCTTGGTTCACCGCAGTGTCCGTCTCCCGGGTTCAAGCAATTCACCTGCCTCAACCTCCAGTAGCTGGGATTACAGGCACACGCTGCCATGCCTGGCTAGTTTTTTTGTATTTTTAGTAGAGACGGGGTTTCACCATGTTGGCCAGGATGGTCTGGATCTCCCAACCCCGTGATCTGCCCACCTTGACCTCCCAAAGTGCTGAGATTACAGACCTAAACCACCACGCCCGACCAATGATAGCATATTTCTTATGTGAATCAGTGGAAACCAGAAAGTAATACAAAACATTTTTCAAGTGCTGAAAGTAAAGAACAGTCAATGACAATTTCTATAGCTATCAAAACTATACTTTAGGACATAAAGTACTTCTAAGTAACCCTTTAGGACATGCAGTACTCTGAGATATAATAAAACTTAAATAATTCATCATAATTTACCAAAAAGAGAATGGCTGAATAAGTTCTTAAAGAATGGATTTAAAGAGTAGAAAGTAAATAATAAAAGAAGATATCTTGGAACATCATGAGGAAAAAGAACAAGAGAAAAATGCAAAAATATAAGTAAATACAAATAGACTATAATTGTCCTCATGAGTTTACAAAATGATATGTGATAATTAAAAATTATTATAGCACCGGTTACACAAGGTAACAATAGAAAACTTGGGAAATTAAAGGCACCTAAATTGGGTTAACGTTTCATTCTAAATGGTAAAACACTGATGCCAGGAGATGGTAATGAGTCCCATGTGTATATTGTAATATCTAGATGCACCACCAAAAGTACTATTAAAGCCAATTCACCTTAAACTACTAAAAGCATATCAAGATAAATTCTAAAAATATATTCTATGGGTTCCTATGACTTCTTGGAGTCCATAGAAAGGCAAGAAAACACAAATGGCAAAAGACAAATGAAATAAATAATAAAAAGGTAGATTTTGTGCTCTAACATGTCAACAATTAGGCTAAACATGAATGGTCTCAGTACAGCCACTAAAAGGCAGAGACTGTCAAAATGAGCTTAAAAAGCAAACAAACAAACAAAACTCACAACTTTTTTTTTGCTTAGAAGATCGCTTCAAATTCAACAGCATACATAGGTTGAATATAAAAAAGATGAAAAATGATATATGAGGAGAACATTAATTGCAAATTAAAATCAAAAGTGGCCCTCTAAATATTAGCTAGAGTAGCATTCAGGGCCTAGAAAATTACTACAAACAAAGAGAAACACCACATAATGATAAGGAAATCAATCCACCAGAAATACATAATAATTCTAAATGTGTTCAAAATCCTAAGGAGCAAACAGAGCCTTAAGCATATGAAAGAAAACATTTAGCATTTAAACAATATACATCTAAATAATACAATAATTAATGATGAAGTTTCAAAGGAAATAAAACATTCATGGAACTGAATGAAAATAAAATGTAACATATCAAAACTATGCATGATGCACCTAACACAACATTGAGAGGGATACTTGTAGTGTTACATTCTTACTTACAAAATGAGGGAAGTTCTCAAAGAAGTAATAAAATAAGGATATTGTTATTTTTCTTTGTTTTGTTTTGTGTTATCATTTAGACACAGCTCTTAGGTCTATGTCACCCAACCAAGTGACTAATTCTTATACATCTTCTTTGATGCCCTGAGCATCCTTTACTTCTGGATGCAGAGTATTTTTGGTACAAAGATTTTTATTACTTTCATACTTTTTGAAGTTTATACAATTAACATCTTCAGAGTTAAATGAAAGCTGATATAAGAAGACACCTCTAGAGAAGTTATTTTTTCGGATCCCTCCCTGCCTTCAATGCACTTACTGAAATTGATACCTAAGTTATGCTTAGCAGCAATAATTGAAATTAAAAACTCTCACATTAAGTCTTCCTAGTTCACATGGAACTTAACTCAGTTTGAAATATAAAATCAATCTTGGCCTACAGAACATACTGAAAATAAAGTAAAATGTCACATATTGTTCTGTCTATCAATTCTCATTTAGAACTAATTTTTGCTGTAGACTTTCTTGAAATACTAGGCCAAAATGCACATCATCAGCTTACTATTGAGATGTAGTGGATTTTTTCACTACAATGTCTTGCTCTTTGGTGTTTACAAAGGATCTCTGCTGCCGAATACAATTCTGTCTTTATTTGGAGAGAAGGATTAGGAGGGAGGGTGTCTTACTAGAAGTTGAGACAGGGAATAAAAGTCATGATTCCACATACCCCACTTTTAATAATGATTATGGCCTAAACCATATGAAGATCACATAAGTAATATCACATTTTGTTATTTTTGACACAAAATGTTTAGTCATTTTCTTATATTTCTTCTTCCTTTATCTTATTGATATAGTTACATATATATATTAAACTGTTTAAAGTTAACTGAGGGATAAATCATTAGGAACCACAGTGTAATGAGAAAAATCTATATTTACAGAATATTTACAAAAACTTGAAAAAAGTTAATGTGTGCCCTGTCCCACTCACAATCTGCACTTCCCAATATAACCACTATTTTATCTTTCTTCATCTTTGATTAATTTTAACTGTTCTGAATTGTTATCTAAATGGAGTCCTAGAGTATGTAAAGTTGTCTTATTTTGCTCAAAATCAAGTGAGACTTTATTTATCAGGAGTTTGATTTTATTTTGCTGTGTAGTATTTCACTAAATAAATAAAATATGTTTATTAGTTGTCTGCTTAATGGATATTTGTGTGACAAAGATTTGGGGCAATTACAAATAAAATTCTTATGTAAGTTCTTATGAATATCTTTTTGTTGCTACATAGGCTCATTTCTTTTGGGTATGTAACTACAAATATAATTGCTAGATCACAGGGTAGGCCTGTGTTTTACTTTAGTAGGTATTGAAAAAGCTTCCCAAAGTATCTGCCACTTTACATTCCCACTGGCATTGATGAACAGTTTCAGTTGCTCCCCGTCTTTCAAATACTTTCTGTTTTTGTTTTTATTTTGAGATGAGGCCTTGATCCGTCACCCAGAATAGAGTGCAGTGTTGTGACCATGGCTCACGGTAGCCTTGAACTGCTGGGCTCAAGTGGTCTTGCTGCCTTACCCTACCGAGGAGCTGCGACTACAGGCAAGTGCAACCACACACAGCTAAGTTTCATTTTTTACTTTTATTTTTTGTAGAAACGAAGTCTTACTTTATTGTCCAGAATGGTTTTAAACTCCTGGTCTTAAGCGATCCTCCTGCCTCACCTCCTAAAAGTCTGGGATTGCAGTAAAATACTTACCTTGATAGACTTTCTAAGTATAACCTTTGAATGTGTGTGAAGTAGTACCCTGCTGTTGTTTTCATCTGCATTTCTTTGAGAAATAATTTTATCATGCTTGCTGGACATAGTTTTATCCTCTGCTATAAAGTACCTATTCAAGGTTTTTAATCATTTAAAAAATGAACTGTTGTCTTTTTCTTATCTCACTATAGGATTTTTTTAATATATTGGATATAAAATATGTTCTTTGTTAGTTATATATTTTAAGACTGGTGGCTTGGCTTTTCAATATCTTAATGCTGTCCTTTGCTGTAAAAAAGCTTTTAATTTTAATGAGTTCAAAAG
The DNA here is from genome assembly GCF_037993035.2 of Macaca fascicularis. NCBI lineage: Eukaryota > Metazoa > Chordata > Mammalia > Primates > Cercopithecidae > Macaca > Macaca fascicularis. The sequence goes on along the minus strand of NC_088391.1, from coordinate 59,196,013 downwards.
ATTTATTCTTTTATAATTAATTATTTAATTATCTACTTAAGAAGTATGTTCTTACCCAAAGTTATAAAGATGTCTCATCTTTTTTTCAGAGGCTTGTTTATATTCATCATTTAGAGCTATCATCCATCTCAAATGATATACTTTCTATGATGTGAAGTATATGTCAAATTATTTTATGTTTTCATACAGATATGCTCAATCTGTGTTTATTGAAATAATCATCCATTTTTCCATTTTTTGTGTGATTAACAGTCGTACTTTATTAAATGTTAAGTGACTATAATATGTGAGCCTAGGCTTTTACTTCCCATTCTGTTCCATTCCCTCAGTTTTGCATTTTTAACTGGTATTATATTACCTAAATCACTTTTTAAAAAAGTATTTTAATAGAAAGCCTTGTACTATCATAGTGTTAGTCCTCTAGGTTTTTACTTTAAGGTAGTATGGCTTTCCAGATACTTTGACATAACATATACATTTTGAACAAGCTAGTGAATTTACACCTACAGATACCAAATACCTAGGAAGACTTATTGTATTGAATATATAGATTAATTTTAAGAAAATTGATATTTTAACAATACTGAATATTTCAAGGTATAAACATGTATTGCTCTTTATTTTTTAATTGATCTTTTCATTTTTCCAGCAATATTTAGTAATTTTTAGTGTAGTGGTTTTTCACATTCTTCACTAGGATTTTTTCCTACACTTTTGATTTTTATTATATTGTAAATGGCATTAGATTTCAAAATAACATCCGTGTTATAGAATGATTATTTAGATAAATAAAACTGATAGTTATGGTATTGACTAAATATCCAGCAGTCTTCCTAAACTTAATTATTCATTTTAGTTGAAAATATTTTATAATTCTTTTGAATGCATTATTATACAATTATGACATCAGCCAGTAATGACAGTTCATTCTGTTGTTTATTCCTTTTAAACTTTATATCTATAATTCTTCTTCTTGTTAAATAAGAGTTGTAATAATATATTATTGTTATCCTTAATTCAGTGAAAAAATATTCAATATTTCAACTTTAAATATGATATATGTTCAAGATATGTTAGGATATCCTTCATCAAAATGAGATATTATTTTCTGTTCTTAATTTCCTGAGTTTCTTTGTTTGCTATTTTATCAGAAATAGAGGTCAAATTTTATAAATATTTTTTCTTTGAAATTTGACTGACATGATCAACTAAATTGACTGAATCTTTAATGTTAACCCACTCTTGCACTTTTTGAATTTAGATAGTATATATAAGCATTCTTTGTATACCTCTTTAAACTTTTCTGAATGTTTACAGTTTTTTTCAGATTAAAAGTTATACAAAATCTTGTTTGGAAGAAATGGTAAGTAAAGTGGAGTTACTCCTTTTTGATTGTTGTACAAAATAGGTTTGTGCACTCAAACATCTCTACATAAGAAGAAACACAGATGATTACCACAGCAGGGCCAATTCCTGACACCATGTTACAAGAGGAAATCAAAATCCTCTTTTCTGCAGGCAGATACATGCAAAAGGAGAATATATAATGTTTAGAGTCATCCACACATTTTTTTTCCTCAAACTCATAAATCAGTTAAATCATACTTTGTTTCCTGGAGAGGAGTGAATGAAGAGTTAAATGGACCCCTGAAGTAACAGGCTTTTGAAAATTTTTCATATGAAAGCATGATTAAAGGGAATACATGTGCAGTTTAGATGCTTCAACAGTATCTTAATATACCCTAAAATTAACCTATAATCTACTTAAATTTGATTTTTCACCCTTCTGGTAAAGTCACAATTCAAGTATTTATCTATGAAACATTTAAAACAATTTAAACCCTTATCAAATTCATTGCTGGTGATGTAAACTTTACCTGCTAAATAATGTTTCACCAATGCTATTTTGTGAGAGCTCATGATTTTAGTAAGAACTTCAAGTTATATAAACCTATGAAACATAATGTTCACATTATAGAGATACCTATATTTTGAATGCTGGAACTCCTTCTATTATGTATGCTCCAGCGATAATATAAAATTTCCTTTCCTAATAGGCTTGAGTCCAAAGTAACTAACAACAATATTCTTTAATGCATTTCTTTGGCCACTTTTCAGTTTCTCAGGCAGTAATGGTGATGATTTTTCATGTTAAATATTTTTCAACCTTTTCTTTACTTACATAATTTACAATTATACCTCTGAACACCCTACCATCAGTCTCCTGAACCCCTAAAATTGCCTTCCATCTAATCTACACTAATCTGTTCTATCTCTTTGTTTGGTACCCATTGTCTTTTTTGTGGCTGAAGGATCTCGGAATATAGGTCAAAGTACTTCACTATCTCAGCTTGTAGCTATGAGAGGTTCCTAATTGCTTCTAATGTACAGGCAAAATGCATCAATGTGGCCTAATTTATTTCTTAATATATTCTCTCCCTGGTCTTATTTCCAGCTTAGCCTGCACCGTGCATTAATTTTATATTTCTGCTCAGTCTCTCATCCTTACTTGGCTTACTGCTGACAGATAGCGAGAGGGGGCAAAGCAGGATCAGAGGAAGGAAGCTGAGAAGGAAGAGGAAAGAGGCAAGAAGAAGAAAAAGTAGAAGGAGGAGGAAGAGGAGGAGGAGGAAAAGGAGATGAACATAGTAATAGGTGGTGACTGCAATACCTAAGGTATGAAGAAAGGTCTATGTGAGTAAAAATGCTTAACAACATATATTTAAAAGATTTAAAGGAAGGCAAAGGGATCTATCCTGAAACTTCATGGATATCTATTCAGTTCCACCTGATCCAAAACCAAATTTTTGTGAGGAACTCTGATAGATAAGTAAAAAGCATGTCAATGATACACTGAATGGTGTATCATCTTATAGCAGTAGCTGCAAACAGTAAACTCTTGGTCACATCATTATAACTATCCAGTAACCAGGAGACTTTCTAATGAACTGACTAGCATCTTGTCTTTCTAGTACAATGTTTTACATTCCAAAATAGCTCTCCAATCCATTCTCCAATCCTGTTTGGTGGTAAAATGTGTTGTTTCTCTCTCTCTCTCTCTCTCTCTCTCTCTCTCACACACACACACACACACACACAACCACACACTAAATTAAAAAAATATATATATATATATCCCAAGCTTTGTCTATTGTAGATTTCATAGTATGCTTTTTGTTAAAAATTCCAAAGCTATTTAGGTATTTAATTACATATCTTCCAAATCATGTTCCCAAGATCTCTTTGAAATATGCTAGAGAAGTAGGACTACCAATACCAAACAGAACATCAATATATTTTCACAAATCCATACTTTCCCTGCTCTGGGAAGTCCACAGATTAATCACTCTTACAATTCAGTATAAGGTGTTGCTGTGTAAAACCATAACCCATTTTCTTTTCATGATAGTCTCTAAAATTATAAGAAAAAAAAGGAAAAGTAAAGGAAGAAAGTGATAAAAAAAGTGAAAAAAAAATGAATAGGAACTCAATGGAGACTCTAAGTTTTTCTTAATTTGTGTTCAGAAGATGCTCTATAGGGTAGAAGGCACATTTGTAATTCTCGTTCTTCAAATGGCATTGGAAATCCTTGGTAACCTATGTAGTTTGTAAAGCTCAAATAATAATCTTAATTCTCATTTGTAATTTTAATTTCCTAAGTTCAATGATAAAGATTGCAATATATTTACCTTTATATTCACCATCAAACTGGAAAATAATCACATTTTTTTTCACTGTGCTGGAGGCACTGCAGTGATCTACTTCTCTGCATTTTTCTTAACTGAAATCTGTAGCTTCTTAAATTCTTGTAGCTATATTTATACTCTTGACTACTATTCATCAATGCTTGTTCAAGAAGATTATGAAGGATGACAATCTACATAGGAAAATAATACATGTGTTAAAAACAATTTTTTAAATTTTCATTGAAATACATACTAGTTTGGCCAATCCCATCTGCATTAGTCTCTTTTCACACTGCTGAAAAGACTTACCTGACACAGGGCAATTTACAAAAAAAAAAAAAAAAAAGAGAGAGAAAGAGATTTATTGGACTTACAGTTCCACACAGCTGCAGAGGCCTCACAATCATAGCAGAAGGCAAGGAGGAACAAGTTACATCTTACATGGATGGTGGCAGCAAAGACAGATTGTGCACAGAAACTCCCATTTTAAAAACTATCAGATCTCATGAGTCTCATTCACCGTCCTATGAATAGCACAGGAAATACCCATCCCCATAATTCAATCACCTCCCACCAGTTTCCTCCCAGGACACGTGGGAGTTGTGGGACTTAAAATTCAAGATGAGAGTTGGTTGGGAACACAGCCAAACCATATCATTTCACCCCTACCCACCCCCCAAAATCTCATGTTCTCACATTTCAAAACCAATCATGTTCCCAACATTCCCTAAAAGTCTTTACTCATTTCAGCATTAACTCAAAATTGATAGTCCAACATCTCATCTGAGACAAGGCAAGTCCTTTCTGCCTATGAGCCTGTAAAATCAAAGGTAGGTTAATTGCTTCCTAGATACAATGGGGATACACACATTGGGTAAATACAGCCATTCCAAATGGGAGAAATTGGCCAAAACAAAGGGGCTACCGGCCCCATAAAAGTCTGAAATCCCACAGGGCGGTCAAATCTTAAAGCTCCAAAACGATCTCCTTTGACTCCATGTATCACATCCAGGCCCCGCTGATGCAAGAAGTGGGTTCCCATGGTCTTGGGCAGCTCTTCTCCTGTGACTTTGCAGAGTATATCCCCCCTCCTGGCTGCTTTCATGGGCTAGTGTTAAGTGTCTGAGGTTTCTCCAGGTGAATGGTGTAAGCTGTCAGTGAATCTACTAGTCTGGGGTCTGGAGGATGGTGACCCTCTTCTCACGACTTTACTAGGCAGTGCCCCCATAGGGACTCTGTGTGGAGGTTCTGACCCCACATTTGCCATCTCCACTGTCCTAACAGAGGCTCTCCATGGGGGTCCCGCCCCTTTGGCAAACTTTTGCCAGGGCATCCAGGCATTTCCATACATCTTCTGAAATCTATACGGAGATTCCCAAACCTCAACTCTTGACTTGTGTGCACCCACAGGCTCAATGACATATGGCAGCTGCCAAGGCTTAGAGCGCCCACTCTCTGAAACAATGCCCATACTGTACCTTGGCCCATTTTAGTCACAGCTAGAGTGGCTGGGATGCAGGGTACCAAGTCCCTAGACTGCAAACAGCAGAGGGATCCTGGGCCCAGCCCACAAAACCATTTTTCCTCCTAAACCTCTGGGCCTGTGATGGGAGGGGTTGCCTTGAAGACCTCTGACATGCACTGTAGATATTTTTCCCAATGTCTTGGTGAATAACATTCAGTTCCTCATTACTTATGCAAATTTCTGCAGCAGGTTTAAATTTGTCCTCAGAAAATGGGTTTTTATTTTCTATTGCATTGTTAAGCTGCAAATTTTCCAAACTTTTATGCTCTGCTTCCCTTATAAAAGTGAATGCCTTTAACAGCACCCAAGTCAACTCTTGAATGTTTCGCTGCTTAGAAATTTCTTCCACCAGATACTCTGAATCATGTCTCTCAATTTCAACCTTCTATATATTTCTAGGGCAGGGGCAAAATGCCACCAATCTCTTTGCTAAAGCTTAACAAGAGTCACCTTTGCTCCAGTTGCAAATAAGTTCCTCATCTCCATCTGAGACCACCCCTGCCTGGATGTCATTGTCCATATCATTATCAGCATTTTGGTCAAAGCCATTCAACAAGTCTCTAGGGAGTTACAAACTTTCCCACATTTTTCTGTCTCTTCTGAGCCCTCCAAGCTCTTCCAGTCTCTGCCTGTTACCCAATTCCAAAGTCACTTCCACATTTTCAAGTATTTTTTCAGTGCCACCGTACTGGTATAAATATGGTGTATTAGTCTGTTTTCATGCTGCTGATAAAGACATACCTGAGATTGGGCAATTAACAAAAGAAAGAGGTTTATTGGACTTACAGCTCCACATGGCTGGGGAGACCTCACATTCATTGAGGAAGGCAAGGAGGAGCAAGTCACATCTTACGTGGATGGCAGCATCAAAGAGAGCTTGTGCACGAAACTCCCATTTTTAAAACTATCAGATCTCATGAGACTCATTCAATACCACAAGAATAGTGCAGGAAAGACCTGCCCCCATAATTCATTCAGCTCCAACCAGGTTCCTTCCCTGACACATGGGAATTGTGGGAGTTTCAATTCAAGATGAGATTTGGGTGGGGACACAGCCAAACCATATCACCATCTATAGCTAAATTCATCATCAAAGCTAAAGTTTTAATAAACTTAAAGAATATTCAAGGAAGAAAATGAGAAATTATCTTACAAATGGAAGCAAAAATTCTACTTTTAAGAAAAAGTTTAAAAAAAGAAAAACGATAAGTTTGAGGAGCAAGAGTTTTTATTCACGTTGATCAAATTTTTCATAAATTTGTCCATTCTAATTAGCAACTGAGCATTTCAAGTTACTTGAATTTACAAGAATATTATTAAAAATTATATTTATATAAAATATATGTTTATATATAAAATGTGTAAGTACTGGAAGACTAATGCTTCAGACGGGCACTTCGATATTCTTTTTTTTCCTTTCTTTTTTTTTCTTTTATTATTATTATTATTATTATACTTCAAGTTCTAGGGTACATGTGCATAACATGCAGGTTTGTTACATATGTATACTTGTGCCATGTTGGTGTGCTGCACCCATCAAATCGTCAGCACCCATCAACTCGTCATTTACATCAGTTATAACTCCCAATGCAATCCCTCCCCCCTCCCGCCTCCCCATGATAGGCCCCGGTGTGTGATGTTCCCCTTCCCGAGTCCAAGTGTTCTCATTGTTCAGTTCCCACCTATGAGTGAGAACATGCGGTGTTTGGTTTCCTGTTCTTGCGATAGTTTGCTGAGAATGATGGTTTCCAGCTGCATCCATGTCCCTACAAAGGACACAAACTCATCCTTTTTGATGGCTGCATAGTATTCCATGGTGTATATGTGCCAAATTTTCTTCATCCAATCTGTCACTGATGGACATTTGGGTTGATTCCAAGTCTTTGCTATTGTGAATAGTGCCGCAATAAACATACATGTGCATGTGTCTTTAGAGCAGCATGATTTATAATCCTTTGGGTATATACCCAGTAATGGGATGGCTGGGTCATATGGTACTTCTAGTTCTAGATCCTTGAGGAATCGCCATACTGTTTTCCATAATGGTTGAACTAGTTTACAATCCCACCAACAGTGTAAAAGTGTTCCTATTTCTCCACATCCTCTCCAGCACCTGCTGTTTCCTGATTTTTTAATGATTGCCATTCTAACTGGTGTGAGATGGTATCTCATTGTGGTTTTGATTTGCATTTCTCTGATGGCCAGTGATGATGAGCATTTTTTCATGTGTCTGTTGGCTGTATGCATGTCTTCTTTTGAGAAATGTCTGTTCATATCCTTTGCCCACTTTTTGATGGGGTTGTTTGTTTTTTTCTTGTAAATTTGTTTGAGTTCTTTGTAGGTTCTGGATATTAGCCCTTTGTCTGATGAGTAGATTGCAAAAATTTTCTCCCATTCTGTAGGTTGCCTGTTCACTCTGATGGTAGTTTCTTTTGCTGTGCAGAAGTGCTTTAGTTTAATTAGATCCCATTTGTCAATTTTGGCTTTTGTTGCCATTGCTTTTGGTGTTTTAGACATGAAGTCCTTCCTCATGCCTATGTCCTGAATGGTATTACCTAGGTTTTCTTCTAGGGTTTTTATGGTATTAGGTCTAACATTTAAGTCTCTAATCCATCTTGAATTAATTTTCGTATAAACAGTAAGGAAAGGATCCAGTTTCAGCTTTCTACTTATGGCTAGCCAATTTTCCCAGCACCATTTATTAAATAGGGAATCCTTTCCACATTTCATGTTTTACTCAGGTTTGTCAAAGATCAGATGGCTGTAGATGTGTGGTATTATTTCTGAGGATTCTGTTCTGTTCCATTGGTCTATATCTCTGTTTTGGTATCAGTACCATGCTGTTTTGGTTACTGTAGCCTTGTAGTATAATTTGAAGTCAGGTAGCGTGATGCCTCCAGCTTTGTTCTTTTGACTTAGGATTGTTTTGGCAATGCAGGCTCTTTTTTGGTTCCATATGAACTTAAAAGCAGTTATTTTCCAATTCTGTGAAGAAACTCATTGGTAGCTTGATGGGGATGGCATTGAATCTATAAATTACCTTGGGCAGTATGGCCATTTTCACGATATTGATTCTTCCTATCCATGAGCATGGTATGTTCTTCCATTTGTTTGTGTCCTCTTTTATTTCACTGAGCAGTGGTTTGTAGTTCTCCTTGAAGAGGTCCTTTACATACCTTGTAAGTCGCATTCCTAGGTATTTTATTCTCTTTGAAGCAATTGTGAATGGAAGTTCATTCATGATTTGGCTCTCTGTTTGTCAGTTACTGGTGTATAAGAATGCTTGTGATTTTTGGACATTAATTTTGTATCCTGAGACTTTGCTGAAGTTGCTTATCAGCTTAAGGAGATTTTGGGCTGAGATAATGGGGTTTTCTAAATATACAATCATGTCATCTGCAAACAGGGACAATTTGACTTCTTCTTTTCCTAACTGAATACCCTTGATTTCTTTCTCTTGCCTGATTGCCCTAGCCAGAACTTCCAACACCATGTTGAATAGGAGTGGTGAGAGAGGGCATCCCTGTCTTGTGCCAGTTTTCAAAGGGAATTTTTCCAGTTTTTGCCCATTCAGTATGATATTGGCTGTGGGTTTGTCATAAATAGCTCTTATTATTTTGAGATACGTTCCATTAATACCAAATTTATTGAGCGTTTTTACCATGAAGGGCAGTTGAATTTTGTCAAAGGCCTTGTCTGCATCTATTGAGATAATCAGGTGGTTTTTGTCTTTGGTTCTGTTTATATGCTGGATTATGTTTATTGATTTGTGTATGTTGAACCAGCCTTGCATCCCAGGGATAAAGCCCACTTGATCATGGTGGATAAGCTTTTTGTTGTGCTGCTGGATCTGGTTTGCCAGTATTTTATTGAGGATTTTTGCATCGATGTTCATCAGGGATATTGGTCTAAAATTCTCTTTTTTTGTTGTGTCTCTGCCAGACTTTGGTATCAGGATGATGTTGGCCTCATAAAATGAGTTAGGTTCTATTCCCTCTTTTTCTATTGATTGGAATAGTTTCAGAAGGAATGGTACCAGCTCCTCCTTGTACCTCTGGTAGAATTCAGCTGTGAATCCATCTGGTCCTGGACTTTTTTTTGTTGGTAGGCTATTAATTACTGCCTCAATTTCAGAGCCTGCTATTGGTCTATTCAGGAATTCAGCTTCTTCCTGGTTTAGTCTTGGGAGAGTGTAAGTGTCCAGGAAATTATCCATTTCTTCTAGATTTTCTAGTTTATTTGCATAGAGGTGTTTATAGTATTCTCTGATGGTAGTTTGTATTTCTGTGGGGTCGGTGGTGATATCCCCTTTATCATTTTTTATTGCGTCTATTTGATTCTTCTCTCTTTTCTTCTTTATTAGTCTTGCTAGTGGTCTGTCAATTTTGTTGATCTTTTCAAAAAACCAACTCCAGGATTCATTGATTTTTTGGAGGATTTTTTGTGTCTCTATCTCCTTCAGTTCTGCGCTGATCTTAGTTATTTCTTGCCTTCTGCTAGCTTTTGAATGTGTTTGCTCTTGCTTCTCTAGTTCTTTTAATTGTGATGTTAGAGTGTCAATTTTAGATCTTTCCCACTTTCTCTTGTGGGCATTTAGTGCTATAAATTTCCCTCTACACACTGCTTTAAATGTGTCCCAGAGATTCTGGTATGTTGTATCTTTGTTCTCATTGGTTTCAAGAACATCTTTATTTCTGCCTTCATTTCGTTATATACCCAGTTGTCATTCAGGAGCAGGTTATTCAGTTTACATGTAGTTGAGCAGTTTTGATTGAGTTTCTTAGTCCTGAGTTGTAGTTTGATTGCACTGTGGTCTGAGAGACAGTTTGTTATAATTTCTGTTCTTGTACATTTGCTGAGGAGTGCTTTACTTCCAATTACGTGGTCAATTTTGGAATAAGTGTGATGTGGTGCTGAGAAGAATGTATATTCTGTTGATTTGTGGTGGAGAGTTCTGTAGATGTATATTAGGTCTGCTTGCTGCAGAGATAAGTTCAATTCCTGGATGTCCTTGTTAACTTTCTGTCTCATTGATCTGTCTAATGTTGACAGTGGGTGTTGAAGTCTCCCATTATTATTGTATGAGAGTCTAAGTCTCTTTGTAAGTCTCTAAGGACTTGCTTTATGAATCTGGGTGTTCCTGTATCGGGTGCATATATATTTAGGATAGTTAGCTCTTCCTGTTGAATTGATCCCTTTACCATTATATAATGGCCTTCTTTGTCTCTTTTGATCTTTGATGGTTTAAAGTCTGTTTTATCAGAGACTAGTATTGCAACTCCTGCTTTTTTTTGTTTTCCATTTGCTTGGTAGATCTTCCTCCATCCCTTTATTTTGAGCCTGTGTATGTCGCTGCATGTGAGATGGGTCTCCAGAATATACCAGACTGACGGGTCTTGACTCTTTATCCAGTTTGCCAGTCTGTGTCTTTTAATTGGAGCATTTAGTCCATTTACATTTAAGGTTAATATTGTTATGTGTGAACTTGATCATGCCATTATGATATTAACTGGTTATTTTGCTCGTTAGTTGATGCAGTTTCTTCCTAGCCTCGATGGTCTTTACATTTTGGCATGTTTTGCAATGGCTGGTACCGGTTGTTCCTTTCCATGTTTAGTGCTTCCTTCATGGTCTCTTGTAAGGCAGTCCTGGTGATGACAAAATCTCTAAGCATTTGCTTATCTGTAAAGGATTTTATTTCTCCTTCACGTATGAAAGTTAGTTCGGCTGGATATGAAATTCTGGGTTTAAAATTCTTTTCTTTAAGAATGTTGAATATTGGCCCCCACTCTCTTCTGGCTTGTAGAGTTTCTGCCGAGAGATCTGCTGTTAGTCTGATGGGCTTCCCTTTGTGGGTAACCTGACTTTTCTCTCTGGCTGCCCTTAAGATTTTTTCCTTCATTTCAACTTTGGTGAATCTGGCAATTATGTGTCTTGGAGTTGCTCTTCTCGAGGAGTATCTTTGTGGTGTTCTCTGTATTTCCTGAATTTGAATGTTGGCCTGCCCTACTAGGTTGGTGAAGTTCTCCTGGATGATATCCTGAAGAGTGTTTTCTAACTTGGTTCCATTCTCCCCCTCACTTTCAGGCACCCCAATCAGATGTAGATTTGGTCTTTATACATAATCCCATATTTCTTACAGCTTTTGTTCATTTCTTATTCTTCTTTTTTCTTTATTTCTCTTCTCACTTCATTTCATTCATTTGATCCTCAATCGCTGATACTCTTTCTTTCAGTTGATCGAGTCGGTTACTGAAGCTTGTGCATTTGTCATGTACTTCTCATGTCATGGTTTTCATCTCTGTCAGTTCGTTTATGGTCTTCTCTGCATTAATTATTCTGGTTATCAATTCTTCCACTCTTTTTTAAGATTTTAGTTTCTTTGCACTGGGTACGTAATTCCTCCTTTAGCTCTGAGATGTTTGATGGACTGAAGCCTTCTTCTCTCATCTCGTCAAAGTCATTCTCCGTCCAGCTTTGATCCGTTGCTGGCGATGAGCTGTGTTCCTTTGTAGGGGGAGATGTGCTCTTATTTTTCAAATTTTCAGCTTTTCTGCCCTGCTTGTTCCCCATCTTTGTGGTTTTATCTGCCTCTGGTCTTTGATGATGGTGATGTACTGATGGGGTTTTGGTGTGGGTGTCCTTCCTGTTTGTTAGTTTTCCTTCTAACAGTCAGGACCCTCAGCTGTAGGTCTGTTGGAGATTGCTTGAGGTCCACTCCAGACCCTGTTTGCCTGGGTATCAGCAGCAGAGGCTGCAGAAGATAGAATATTTCTGAACAGCGAGTGTACCTGTCTGATTCTTGCTTTGGAAGCTTCCTCTCAGGGGTGTACTCTACCGTGTGAGGTGTGGGGTGTCGGTCTGCCCCTAGTGGGGGATGTCTCCCAGTTAGGCTACTCAGGGGTCAGGGACCCACTTGAGCAGGCAGTCTGTCCGTTCTGAGATCTCAACCTCCGTGTTGGGAGATCCACTGCTCTCTTCAAAGCTGTCAGACAGAGTCGTTTGCGTCTGCAGAGGTTTCTGCTGCTTTTTGTTGTTGTTGTTGTTTAGCTGTGCCCTGTCCCCAGCGGTGGAGTCTATAGAGACTGGCAGGCCTCCTTGAGCTGCTGTGAGCTCCACCCAGTTCAACCTTCCCAGGGCTTTGTTTACCTACTTAAGCCTCAGCAATGGTGGGCGCCCCTCCCCCAGCCTCGCTGCTGCCTTGCTGGTAGATCGCAGACTGCTGTGCTAGAAATAAGGAAGGCTCCGTGGGCGTGGGACCCTCCTGGCTAGGTGTGGGATATAATCTCCTGGTGTGCCCGTTTGCTTAAAGCACAGTATTGGGGTGGGAGGTACCTGATTTTCCAGGTGTAGTGTGTCTCAGTTCCCCTGGCTAGGAAAAGGGATTCCCTTCCCTTTTGCACTTCCCAGGTGAGGCGATGCCTCGCCCTGCTTCAGCTCTCGCTAGTCGGGCTGCAGCAGCTGACCAGCACGGATTGTTCAGCACTCCCTAGTGAGATGAACTCAGTACCTCAGTTGAAAATTCAGAAATCACCTGTCTTCTGTGTAGATGGCGCTGGGAGCTGGAGGCTGGAGCTGTTCCTATTCGGCCATCTTGCTCCACCTCCTTGCATATTCTTAAAGAATTAAATAAAGTCAAATTCATCATAATTGATAAAAGGTTAAAGTACTTTTGGAAATACTATGTAATTCTTATAGTGCTTACATCATTATCTTAGGGTGTTTACAGAATGATTCCTTTGTATAATTAGGATTAAATATAATGCACAGTAGAAAGAAAATGTTTTAAGAACTTTTTAAAGATAACTTATTGACTTTTAAATCAATATAGCAATTAGTTGATTGTGTTGAATCTAAAAGCATTATAAACAAATAATCATAGGAAATGTGGATTACAGATCTTTGTAGAATGCAGGCTTTATTTATTGTAGAAATCTAGGGAATAATCTTGTAAATATCTTAAAATCTGTCATTCATAGTCCTTAAAGCTTGCATAGAGGTTTTAAAACGTAGTTTATTCAGTTCTTGCTACGCAGAAGATCAACAAATCCCTGGGTACAATTCAAGAGGAGTGGAAAAGTGACTGCTTTCTCTTCTTTGAATGATTGAACTCAAGTAAATCAGTTCTTTCAGTTTTGATTTAATCATATATCATTCTCTGAAATTCCCCCCAAAACAGTGCATTTACATTGTGAAATCTTTACAATTTTTAAAGATAGGTTTAAAAACTCTACATAGCTTCAGAAAAACATACAGAGTCATATCGCCAGAGAAACAAATCTTATCAAATTTTTCCTCACACTCTCTCAGTCCAATGTAATAATGTATCTTTCACTGTCATCAACCTGTAGTTAAACCTTCAAGTGAGGAAGTAAAAGTATGATTTAAGTATAAGCATAAAAATAACAGATGATTGATAGCAAAACTACCGTTAATTCTATTTGTGTAATATGTATTTGTATAAACAAATCTTTACTCCTGAATAATACTGTCCTGCACATATTTTATAATTTAATAATAAAATAACAAATTATGTAATATATTTTCATTAAAATAATGAAATAGAATTAAAGTATTTTGAAATTTTGTTTCTTTTTATTGGGGAGCTATCCAAACAAGCCTTCTTTTCTATAGGAAATTGTGCATATATTGAAAAAGAGATTTTTCTGACCCCATTTTCACTGAGCTGATTTCTCTACAAATAGCAAAGGTCTAGTTATTATTAGCAGTGCCCAATAGACCTACAGGTGAACGGATTATTGAATATGGCATATATTTGTTAGGAAAAGGCACTAGAGAAAAATACAGCTGCAGAGTTATTATAAAAATATGCTTCTGCTTAAACGTAAATTGCAAAGAAAATTTTTTTCTCTCTTTTAATTAGGTAATTCTGGGCCTATTTTTTTGTGCAGTATACTTCAAGTGGTGAGGGAAATGAGTGTAATTTAGCAACTAATAGTTTTTAAAGTAACTGTTTAACATATTTTTGTTGGTCTCTCGAAGTTCTACCAGCTGGTTTGCAATTACAGAAATGCTATAGAACATATCATTCTGGGACAGCTGAATTACTGGAAACTTTAGTGGCGTAGGATCAAAGGCTGACAAGGGGCTCCACTTAGAAGATAAAGGAAGTAAAATAAGGCTGTGAAAAGTTTTATTTGAGATCATTTACTTATCTCTCAAAGACTGAATAAAACTTTTGAAACATCAGCAATCCAGAGCAATCCACTTTCCTCTGACCTGAGTTTCTATAAGCCAACTGCTGCAGTTCAATACTTTGATTTGCCAGGAACAAAAAAAGACGAAAAGAGAAAAAAGTCTGGTTTGTTGTATCAAGCAAAGCAAATTCTGTTACATAGTCAGGTCTGGAGATAAAGAGCATTGTTTATTCAAATGTGTTGTTAAATAGAGAAGTGTTATATCAAATATATAATTATAATAATTATAATACAAATACAACTTATATTAATATAAAAATTTATATTAAGATAATATACATCATTTTTATAGAAATGATAAATAAAATGTATATTACATAACCTATATTATACTTAGTCATAAGGTAAAATCTAATGGCATTTTTCACCAATGAATTAGAAAACACTTGGTAGACCTTCCAGATTTCCTTTCCTCTGTTATATTTTCCACACACTCACTGAAAGGGGTCAACTCCTTTGTAAACTGGATCTGTCTACCTATTATTTAGACTAAATCTCTTGCTCCTGTTTTATTTTAACTATATTCGAGCATGTTCTTTGTTAAGCAATTTTGTATGTACGTATTTGTCTTCTGAAATGAAAAACAGTAAAATTAAGTATCCCTTGACTTCTCTTCTGCGCTTTGTATTGTTGGTGTCACTCTTTTGCTTTCATGCTAGCAAACTGCAACTTAGCAAATTCTGTACCTCTTGCCACTCCCATCATTTCTTTATTTTTTGAATTATTACTTGAATCTTATCAGTGTACTGGAATTCCATTGCCAAGGTCACTAAGCACACTTTGGTTACTAAATCATGTGGGCATATATATATATATATATTATATATATATATATATATATAATATATATATATATATGTTGCAATTCAACAGAAATTGTCATTGTTTTGTAGTGCTTCCCTCCCTCTTTTCCATTGGTTTCCTTGACACCATATTCTCCTACTTCTCTGGCCCGGCCCTTTCTTCTCTGATTTTCTCATGAATGCCACACGCACCATTAAAATACTAAATGTTAATTTCCCCAGTCTTTTTTTTTTTTTTTTTTTGGCGTATCTCATTTCTCTTCTGTCTGTATCCACTACTTCTGTTGGGGTGACCCACTCCGTAATTCAACCTTCTATATGCTAATGAGTACAATCTCCATTTCAAACCCATCTCCATTTCTCATAAGTTTAACAGTTATCTGTTCTTGATTTGGACATTTGGGGACCATATGACATCTCTGATTACAACACAAAAGAAACTGAATTCATTGTTTTTTTTTTCAAAATGCTTTTTCAGTATTCTTTATTTTACAGCTAGATATTATAATTCACCACTCTTTATAAGTATCCATTTTGCTCTTAACTCACCTTTCAATTACGTCACTGTCTTTTTCTTCTGGGCCATGTACTCCTTTGCTATATTATGTCTGTCCTCAAATATCTGGTTTTTCTACTTCATAATGTCTCCTGCTACTTTAATCTTTAAATCATCATGAATTGTAAGACATCTAATGGCCATACAACACTGTAACTTCATTGTTCTTCTGAATCTGTGGCAATTATCAGAAAAAAAATGATATGAAAAATTTGTGTTAAGAATGTATATGTCCTCCAACCTGACTTCTACTCTTAACCCTTAAATAATAAACAGAAACCTATAATGACTTCACTCTTTTGTCGTGTGGGTTGAGGGGAAGAGAGGACTGGTAGGGCAGATAACAGTTCTGTTCCCAAATAGTCAGAAGTGAAACTTATCTCATCTACATCTCATGTATTTATTCAGAGCTTCACTCAAGTCTACCATTCAGAAAAAGAGAGTTACAGCAAAAAAAGACTGAAAGACCCCACTCAATCAAGGAATTAAATCATCATAGCAGTCATTTTTTAATGAATACATATTCGCTGTTAATTAGGTAGTTAAGAAAAATAGTGATAATGATTAAAATGACCAAGAAGAAACATAACACTAACAACTAAATAATTTTGTAGAAAAAAGAAATGATTTGAGAAACAAAATATATTTAACACTTTAAAAATTAGTATTCTCAACTGGAATTTAGAATATATTACAGTTTCCTATCAAAATATATCAATAAATAGCACATTCAATTCATATGTAATCATTGTATTTGTCCCTCACCCCAAGTAATACTGATTGAATAGTTGGAAAATAAAGTAAAGGAAACATAAGCTAAGTGATAAATATTTAGAAAATATTTAAGAAAAAAATCTTCCAAATTTCCTAAAACTAAGTGCATAATTTCTTAATAAGTCATAGATTTTTTTTTTTTTTTTTTTTTTTTTTTTTTTTGTGATTTATCCACTACATGTCTCTCCTGCCTCACCTTGTGCCAGGTTGATCCCTGATATCTCTGCTATAGTCAAACCAATCTTCTTTTAGTCCTTTACCCATATGCTTTATGCTTTTTCCCCAAGCCTTTTATGCTTTTTCTATCACAAGGATGTGCTTCATCAGTAAACCTATTATATAACTTTTCTTCTAGATTATCTTCCACTTATCTTTCATTTGAAAAGAAAATCCTATTTCTATGAGTATGGCTACTTTTGATACTTCATATAAGTGGAATCATGTAGTACTTCTTCTCTGACAGGCCTATTTTACTAAGCATAATGTCCTCAAAATTTATCCATGTTGTTGCATATGACCAAATTTTCTTTTTTATGGTTAAAATATACTCCATTTTATGTACACGACTCCCAGAACAAAGTAGAGTGGTGATCTCAATGTGCTGGAGGGAGAGGAAAATGGAAAGTTGCTATGTAATGGGTATAGAGTTTCAGTCATGCAAGGTAAGAAATTCTAGAGATCTGTTATACAACACTATGCTTATAGTTAACAATACTATACTGTGCACCTAAAATTTTAAGTGGATATATCTCATATAATGTGTTTTGTCACAATAAACAATTTTTTAAAATCATGCATAATTTGATTTTTAAGAGGTAGATGAAACACTTTAAACAGGTTTTCAAATTAAAAAAGAAAAATTATCCAAGCCCGGGGGAAAACAAAAGAAAGAAAAATTTAATCCCAGCTACTTGGGAGGCTGAGGCAGGAGAATCGCTTGAACCAGGGAGGCAGAGGTTGCAGTGAGCCAAGATCGAGCCATTGCACTCCAGCCTGGGCAACAAGAGTGAAACTGTGAGAAAGAAAGAAAGAAAGAGAGAAAGAGAGAAAGAGAGAAAGAGAGAAAGAGAAAGAAAGAAAGAAAGAAAGAGAGAGAGAAAGAGAGAGAGAGAGAGAGGGAGGGAGGGAGGAAAGGAGGGAGGGAGAGAGGGAGGGAGGGAGAGAGGGAGGGAGGGAGGGAGGGAGGAAGGGAGGGAGGGAGGGAGGAAGGAAGGAAGGAAGGAAGGAAGGAAGGAAGGAAGGAAGGAAGGAAGGAAGGAAGGAAGGGAAGATTTTGATCTTCTTATGAAACATGACCCTAAAATAAACCCTCATAGATTATATAACTCTAATTTTCAGCTTTTACTGCAGGTACCAATTTATGCTTCTTGGAGAATAACTCTAAGTTAGAGTTTAAGGACAAAAGGATCTGAAATTGAATTGGATGGGTTCAAATTCTAGTTCTGCCTCCAGCTGTATGAACATGGGCAAATCACTTTCATTGTCTGTTTCCTCATTTGAAAAATTACTATATATTAGGGCCGGGCGCGGTGGCTCAAGCCTGTAATCCCAGCACTTTGGGAGGCCGAGACGGGTGGATCACGAGGTCAGGAGATCGAGACCATCCTGGCTAACACGGTGAAACCCCGTCTCTACTAAAAAATACAAAAAACTAGCCGGGCGAGGCGGCGGGCGCCTGTAGTCCCAGCTACTCGGGAGGCTGAGGCAGGAGAATGGCGTGAACCCGGGAGGCGGAGCTTGCAGTGAGCTGAGATCCGGCCACTGCACTCCAGCCCGGGCGACAGAGTGAGACTCCGTCTCAAAAAAAAAAAAAAAAAAAGAAAAAAAAAAGAAAAATTACTATATATTAATAAAATCTATGCCATACAATTGTAATTTATATAAAGTGACTATATAACAAGGTCTGTCACAGAGTAAGTGCTCAATAAATAACTACTACTTATTTATAATTGCACGATTATTTATGTTCCGTTCACCGGATTCTGAGACATAAGAACACGGTCTGCATTTGCTTTGGCTCACCATGTATACAAGTTTCAATTTTTTTCTTTGCAATTAACAGAAAATCATTATCACTGTCTTGAAAAACATATTTTTATTCATGTCACAGAAAAGATTAATGTTACCTTACCGATGTTAACAAATGAAGGTTTTACTTTCCATCTCTGTCTTCGGACATCTATAGTAAGAGTATCATTATCCTTCAGTTTTTCCAGAAAGTTACTGTTCATAAATTATTCCATAGGCTTTTTTGTTTACATCTAGCTAGAGACACAGAGAGGTAGTAAGCATCGTTCTCTGAAGTCACTAGCAATCACATATTATATCTCATTGACCTCAACTGGACCAAAAATAAACCGACACAATGACGAAATGCCGGGGTCATGGGACTGAGGGGTTTTTGTAATGACAGGCTCTTGCTCTGTCACGTAGGCTGGAGTATGGGGGTTTGATCACCATTCACTGCAGCTAGGAACTCCCACTTCAGGTTTTTTTAGCCAATCAAGTTTCACCTCTATATTTGGAGCAAGGCAATCCCACTGAAATAATACAGCTGAGTTGGAAAAGGAAAACGAAGGCTTAGGAGGCAAGAAACAAAGCTCATTATGCCCCAGATGTACCACAATATCTGGCTTCATTATGCCTCACTTATTTCTATGCATCTTACGTATAGTCATTGATTCATTTCTTATAAATACTCTGAGTTAGATATTATCATCATTTTCATTTTACGATTGAAAATACTAAGGCACAGAAAGCTTAGGTAACTTGCCCAGAAACCATCAACTCTTAAGTGCCAAAGACAGTTTATAAGTGCAAACAGTAGGGTCTACAATCATTTCTCATGAACAAACCATTTACCACTTACATAGAGTAAAATATGAAGGTTATTCTTTGTTTTGATCTCCTCAAAAGATGCAATCTATTGAAAATATGTGATTCTAAGTAGGGAAAGAGTTAAATTATAACATAAACCTACCAAGTTATGCTTTGAAGCCACTGCAGTTAATGAGATAAAACTGTTATCTACTGATATGAAAATAGCACAAGATTTTTCATGCTTTGGACTTTTAGGTGAAATTGTAGGATTACACACATCATTGTTCTCCTTATGCCTGGATTTTCTTGTATCTCTGCCTGTCTAATTTAGAGTGGATTGGCTCAAATATCATTAAATTATTTCTGTATTGGCATTCTTACTCATGTATAGTTAATCATGGTTCCATAAGCACACCGATCAACCCATACATACCAGAACTTTACTCTGATAATATATTTGAAGTTTTTGTTTTGTAAGTGAAATTTTACAATGATTTGTATTCATGTTAAATTTTGATCATTTTTGAGAACTTGATGAAATAAAATGCATAGACCCAGAGCTCCGTTTCTACTAATATAAGTATTTCACTTATAAATCATATGTTTCTATACAGCAGTTAATAAGTTACAGTATATAAATTGTTCTGTGAATATAAAATTATTTCAGATAATTAAAGAAGTAGACCTATCCTATCATTGAAACTCAATTTTCCAAAAAGTTTTGATTGTTTTTATCGTTGCATTTTTAGTTATTGATAGTTGTACTGCGGAATCTACCTTCATTTGAATGTAGTTTTAGAACTTTTATTCTGAATAAATATCACCTTGGAAGAATATTAATTATATTTGTTTCTATGCTATTAATATTTCTTCATTATTATTGTGTCTGAGTGAAAATGAGAGACTTTTATACATTTTCCTGGAGAGCTATCGTATGGTATTGTTATTCTAAAAGATGTTTGCCTATGATTTAGTTCTTTTTTCTTGGTATTTGTGTAAACATGTATTTAAATCTTTTTTAAGTTTAAAAATAATTTCTTACTGAGTAAAGCTTGACTTTGAATATTTATTCAAAGTGCTCAATAGTTAAAACAGGTTTATTTTTGTTATTCCTTGAAGGACTATATACTCTTTTTCTATGCTTTTTTCTTTTTAGTTTCACTCAGAAAAAACAAGGCTGAATATCTATCACATAGCAGTAAGCTATTTCAGTCGGATTTTGATTAGAGATTATTACAGTTTATCTATCTATTAATTCATGATTCAACAACCACTTATGTGGCAAAAGGAGAAATTATTAATGTATTGTGATCTATATATGTGACAAACTACACATTAAACAAATGCATATATCAACATGCATAAAGTATCATTTGTTTAGCAAGCATTTAGATAAAATTTACTATGTCTAGGCACAATTCAAAGTGCTTTGCAAACATTAACTCATTTAGTTTTCACATTAAGGCTATGAAGTAGATAATAATTTTAGAGATGAGGAAAAGGTCAAGGGATATCAAATAACCATCACAGCAGCACAGCAGGCACAGTGGCAGAGCCAGACATTAAACTCAGAAATGAAATTCAGTTCCAGCGTTTATGTTTTTAGTCACATAGCCTTGTTGCCTTTCACCTGAGTTAAAATATTTCGAGACAATAATTTTGAATTCTTACTTCTTGATGCATTTTACTTATGTTAGTTTCCTTACTATTACATAAAGGAATTATATTAGGTTTCTTTTAAGACTTTACCTATGTGTTTATTTTAAAATTTAACTTCTGGTTTTATTTGTATTGGTAAAAGTTAGTCTCATTGTCATGAAAAGGATGCCAAAATGCGTTTCAGCCACTCACATTGTCTTCTTTTTAACTTTTAAAAATTCCACTCTTTTCTAACAAACTGAGACTCGATGACACATTAGGAAGAATCAGGTGCAAAACCTTTGAAGTTTCAAAAATTTTAGGCATAACAATAAATGATGATCTCCTTTATTCCCAGGGTAAAATCAGTGCTTAGTATTTTTTTTTCTTGTTCTTACTTTAGGGTTATAAATATAATTACACAAAACTACGATTATACCCAGTAAAAATAGGCCCAAGAATGTCAAAGGAATTCTCATACTCACCTTCTCATTTCTGCTTATGAGGCATAGGCATTGCAGGTAAGGTTTAGCATGATAATTAATAACAAACTGTGTGAACTTGCCTCCCCTATATGGCCACCTGTTAATGTATATCAATAACAAACAACTGGTTCAAACTCCAGGAACTTACGACCCAGACAATTTTATTTCCATCATTTGCATCTAATTACTTATGTCCTTCTTACTAATAATTAAACTTGGGATTTACATATATTCAACGACAAAAAAATCATTTTTATTTACTTATGTGAGTAAATCATTGAATAAAAAGAAATAAATGAACAAACCAAAATTTAGGACATATCTCATTACAGCAAATTATTTTACTAAACAGGTTTTTCTATCATGAAAGGAGTTTTTTTTTTTTTTTCTTTATTTTATTTTTTTAACTCTAAATGGAAGCCCCATTTACTTAAACAGTTTTGGTGTAACAGATTCTAGCACAACAAAGGAAACTGGATTCCCTTTGTGTTCATTGTAATAAGATATTCAGAATAATGTAATACATTTATGAAATAGTGAAAAATATCTTGTTATAATAATCATTTATTAAATGAACATGATAAATTTTAATGCAATATAACATTGTTAGGTCTATTCAAAACGATTCCAATATTCCAAAGCTGTTCTATTAGTCAAGGTTATCCAGGGTAATAGAAACAATAGCATATGCAGAGAAATAGAGAAGGAGATTTATATGAAGGAAGGGTTTATGAGATTATGAAGGCTGAGAAGTCCCATGATCTGCCATCTTTATTGAGAAACCCAAGAGACCTTGTGATACAGTTCCAGTCCAAGATTAAAAGCCTGAAAATCAAGGGAACAAATAATAAGTTCAACTTTGCATACCTGAGAACCAAGAACATTGATATTTATGGGCTGGGGAAGGTGAATGTCCCAGCTCAAACAGAGAGTAAATATCTAAGTCCCTGATTTTTTGTTCTATTCAGGCCATCAGTTGATTGGATAATGCTCACCAACATCAGTGAGTTAAAAAGTTATAAAGATCTACTTTATTCAGTGTACCCAGCTAACTTCCTTCAGAAACAGCTTCATAGACACCACCACAGAAACAATGTTTTGGCAGCTATCTGGGCATCTCTTAGCGAAGGTGACTCATAAAACGAATCATGACAGCTGTATTTACTTTTTAAGTGACATTTGACAATAGGCAAAATTGAAGTTTCAAGAACTTTTGGCATAACAATAAATGATGACAATGCTGTAGCCTCCTGTAGACATAATGAGGTCCCTTTAATTGGAAACATAGATATTGACCTATTTTTAATGCTGAGATATTAAATTCTATATAATTAATATAATAAAAAATTTGAAAAAAGAACACTTGAAAGGAAAGTATGATTTTTTTTTGTTTTAAATAATATCACACTATTATATTTCACTATTTTAAAAGATGATTACCTTTAACATTTTTGAGTTTAAGACCTTGGTCACAGGAGATCTGGTACTTCACACTGGTACTTTTCATAAACTCTTCCCCCTGACCTCTCTTTTGTTTTGCACAGCACAACGACTCCTTCCTGAACACTCCAGTAACACCCCACAAACTCAGATTTTAGTTTTAGTACTCTATTATAAAACAAAACATAAATATTATGTTTTAATTAACTTGACAGTTTGTGACCTTCACATCTAGCTGATAACATATCTAGGCACAGCAATTCATGTTCATATTGTTTCCACAAATTTGTAGTTGTGTTTTATTTTTGTTTTTTGTTTTTCAGGTAACATTACTGCCTTTTGGGATTGATTATCAAAGCTACACAATTTTAACTCACTTAAAATTTTTTTTTTACTTAAAAGCATAGGGAATATTTTCTAGAGATTTGAATACAAATAATTATTATACGAGTCATAATTTTGTTCATAAACTAGTGACATAATAAATTATGTGATTTTTATAACTTTTTTTTTAATATAGAAATAGTTTTTAACTAACTGACTTTAATTATAATCTATTTTTTCTCTCTGGCTCTTCCATTTGGAGTATCACAATTTGGACTTATACTTAATATTTTATGATTAAAAATTATAATTATTTTATCCCTATACACTTTTAAAAATTCTATTTCTATATTGTATTTGACTTTTTCACAAAATGAAAAATTTTCCATGTAAGTTCTTTTTAATGTTTTCAATAATTATATTGTCAATCAAATACACTTACTTTAACAGACAAAGTGCTACTGAAATATATGTTAAATAAATGTATAAATGAATATTTTGGGTAACATCAGTATTTTTCATTTGTTTATACACTTCCTCTTTCATTTCTCTCCCCAGTTTTTGTGTTTCTATCAAGTTAAGAATTACAATGAAAAAAAGTCACTACTTGCATTTCCAACATAACATAATACAATTAATTTCATACATAGATTTGACCCTTTATTTCAAAAATGTTTTTTAAAAAGTAATATTAGCTATGGTTTCCCTCTCTGTTATTCCAAAATATGACACATTCTATTTTTTTTTTCTTTTACTTTCATGGTATCAGGAAGTAAAGACTAATTGAGCCCATGCTGCGTGGATAAAATGATAAAAAGTGGAAGTTTGACCTACTACCAGAGAGAAGTATACAAAATCCACAAACACATCTTCACATATCACATCTTCAGCCTATGTAGTTCAAAATTTCTACGTGATTTATTCCTATAAATTTAATAATATATTGATCCACATAATATGGTTTGATCCAAAAGATTAGATTTCAGTAAAAGATGGTTAGAATATTAATTTTCTGTTGACTTTTGATGACATTATTTGAGGATAGTCTTCTGCTTGGATGAATGAGTTTATATGTATTTATATGTGACTCAGAAATAATCACATATAAACCAGCTCAAAGTTAGCTCACATAGCTCTTTTGGAATTTCAAGGTCAGGTTTTGCTTTTTGTGCTCCCAGCAAACAACCACCTCTGAATGTGAATAAAACAGATTCTGGATTCGCCAAAGGTATACATTCATTTTGACTTCTTTCTGATGTGTCAGGTAATCTAAGGGTGGTTTCTACAGTGTACAGCAACAGTATTGAGACAGAGCCTCATGGCTTTGGAAAAACTACTGATAAAGAAAAAAAACGTATATTATAATGGCATAAATGCACTAATAAATGAGTTTGACTGTTGTGCCAATCCCATCTTCAGAATGCTGGCATAATTGAGATGTATCCTTACTGTTACTTGCACTAAATTCTATATGCAAGGAATTGCTATAGTCTTTAACGGCTTAGGCCAATGTATATGCACTATAATGACAGTCAATAATGGAAATCAACAGCTTTCTCTGCAAGTCTCCTCCCCTTGGCTCTGCTTACCTGAGTCTCCCCCTAAGTCTGGGTCGCCATGATTATTGATCATATAACTTATGTGGTTTTTCTCTATGCATCCTTTCTACTCTAATTCTGGGAAATAAGTTTCTTATTCTTGTGTTATTTCACTGTTCATAATCCTCTTACTGACAAGCTACTGGTTCAATACATATTTCTGAGTCAGGCCTAATAGCAGTGGCCAAAATGAATACAAACATGCTATAAACTATGGCCACCAAGGACTTCTCTGTGGAAATTCTATATAAGGTAGCTCCCTTAGGGGAGTCTTGGAAACTGTGGGACACATTTTATTCATTTAGTTTCAGATATGCCTACACAAATGTGCTGTGTATATACACACATTAAATGTATATTTATATTTATAGAGAATATTACCTTGCTATGCAGTTGTTATGTAAATCCTCACAAAGAACATAACATTCTTATACAATTTCTTTTACGTTGGTATGATCATCTACAAAACATAGAAAAACTGAGACGCAAGATAATAAAATGACTCATTTAAGTTTAGGAAAGTTATAAACGGCAAAACAAGTAATTAAATGAAAATCTCACATGGCATGGGCAGACCTCTTTCTACCACAGAGAAATTTCTTAAACCCAGAGTCCCAGATGTGCCCTATAGAATTTCATGGATTTTATTTTAAATATGTTTACTCTTAACATAACTCTATAGATTATTAAATGAAATTTCTTTCTATATATGTATGTTTTGTCTGCATAACTGTAGAAACACTGTCAAATGCAGCTGTATGGAAAAATGAAAACAGAAAACCACTCATAATAGTTAACTCAAAGTTAATTATAATGAATAGTTTAACAGCTTCCTTGGTATGTAGTTATATGATATAATTGAATTAAAAGATAAAAGAATAATTCAAGGCTATTATTATTTATAAAGTAACATGGTAATTTACAAGTAGAGCCTCATATGTTATTATACTGTTACACATACATACAAAAATTATGTTAATGGGTGCATAACAATTTTTATGTTTAATTAATGACTGTTGCTAATAAACAGAGGCTTTCTATATGACTCCCAAGTTGCTTGACATGTTTCTCATTGTGACCTCATAAATAAAATATGCAACAAAAATGATGTGCCCATCTAGGATACATTTTTGTTTTCCAAAATGTTGTAAAAGTGAAATAATTGGGTCAAATTTCATAAACCCTTTAAAGGTTTTAGTGTGTATTATTGCTGTGGTTTGAATATGTCCCCTAAATCTCATGTGTTATAAACTTAATTGCCATTGCAACAATATTAAGCTGTGATACTTTTAAGAGGTGATTAGGCCATAAGATATTTGCCCTCATAAAGGGATTAATGCTCTTATGATGGGATTGGCTAGTTATCATGAGAGTGCGCACCTGATAAAAGGATAAGTTTGGACCTCATTTCCTCTCTATCTAGAGTGCTCACTTCCACATCTGCCATAGGATAGCACAGCAAGAAAGCCCTCATCAGACGTCAATGCCATGTACTTGGACTTCCCAGCTCCCAGAACTATAAGCAGAAATAAATTTCTTTCTTTATAAATTACCCAGTCTTTGATATTCTGTTAGAGCAGCAGAAATGGACTAAGACACTTATGAAACTGCCTTTCCCAAAGTTTTACTTTATTTACAATTTGATAATTATGATGAAAATATCTAACCAAGGAGTTTGTCAGCTTCAAAGAGCACTGCCAGCTTGAAAAAGAAATAGAAAATCATATCTAAAACTGTTATAAAAATTGGATATTTGTATATGGATTGCTACTGCATATCGTTAACTAACTTTGCATTCAATAACATGTTAGTAACTCCAATTTGGCTATGGTGGGTATGTCTATTTATTCCACAGAAACCAGTAAACATTACAGATGAAATTTTATTTTTTCAAGAAGCCAGTTGTTAAACATTTACCAGCAAAAAACTGTACAGATACACACACACGCGCACACACACACACACACACAATTTCTTAATACAATGTATGTAGATTAAGCATATACACAAGAAAAAATGCAAAGGTTGATAAAACACATTTAATCAAAATTGGCCACTCGGGTGGGAAATATGAATGAGAAATATGGATGAAATGCTTGTATAAATAAATATTGAAATAAAAGCAGGATATTGTAAAAATCAATGAAGATACTGTGCTATGAGCTAACAAATATGAGCAAGTAACTTTTTTGCATGTGAAGTGAACAAGTAGAGCAAGAAAGAAACGGAGAATTTTTGTGCCTGTTGACTTATCCATACATTTAAATATTAATACTTAAGGATTTAACTAGTAGCATTCAGGATTTAAAATCAGTTTTAAGGATTCATTGTGTCTATCTTGATTCTAGTCTAAAACACTTATTTCATATCCATACCTTAATCTGATTAAAGCTCACGTATATATAACTGCCCATAGTGCTGATTTTTGTTTGCAAATAATAGATCTTGTATCAACCTTTCGTAATATTTTGTAATGAGAAATGTGGGGTGTTTTTTTTTTTTTGCTATTTTTTTCTGTTTCTTTTAATTCTGTAAATTTCATGAGGTAAATTAGCAGTGTACAGCAAAGAGGAGATATTTTATGTCATTACTGACTAAAGTAAAACCTCATGAGATAGGTTACGTTGTCTTTCAAAGGGCTCATTTTATTTATTTAGTTATTGTGCAGAAGTGTTTGTATTTTATCAAAGACAAAAGAAAAAAATCTATAATCACTAATGTCACTGGGGAGTTAAATTCTGAGAATGCACCTAACAAGTGTTATGGTTGCCTAAAACAACTGGATGAAAACAATGAGTAGGATATAAAACTCAGAAACAGTTGGAGGAATACAATTTATTTCAATATACTATAAACTTTTATTCCACTTTGAGCAAAATTAATAAGAAAAATATAAAATAACTAGGTTGAAATTTTGGAGAAAGTAAGAAATAAGCTGACATTACATTTGACCTTTTCTTGTTTTTAGATTTCCAACTGTGTTAGAGTCAAGTGTGGTAATAATGATCAAAATGTAAATCGTTTAAATTTTAAAAATTTGCAGAGACATTTTAGCCATACTGATGTATCTGAAATTGCATATTTCTTGAGTGTTTCTTGCCTATATATACATATATATGTCTAAATTTTTTTAAAGCAAAGTTTATTCTGAAGATTTATTAAACTAATTAAAATGTAATTGTTCTTTCATCTACAAACCAGCTTCACTTCATTGTAGGTTTCCTCATAGATTTAAAAATATAAAATTTAACATATAACAAATGGCCAAAGTGTATTTTATAACTTTATGAAATTTTATAACTGGAAGAAATTGGAAGAAAGTATCCTATGAGTATACTAAAATAACTACTGTTCTATGGAGAATTTGACCCAAAGCTTATTCCTTGTGGGCATGGCACACAAAGAAATAAAATTGTGGTTATATTAAGTTTGTAAGTGATACCTCATAGTTGTTATTCAGTTGACAAAGTATTGACTGTAAGACTCAGTTTCCAAGCCTTAGCTATGGTACTTATCCATGACATAGTTTGAGTGATTAATTTAAATACTATATATTATCCTATACAATGCAAATCATGAAATTTCTTTTAAACTTTGTTCAAAGAATATTTCATATAAAAGCCCTTGGTAAAATTCTGTGATTATTTTACTTATAATCATATATGATCTCGAACACTTCATAGAGAGAAACCAAACATATCCTATACCTGTAAATACAAGTAGCATTATTTTGCATAAACGTAATTTCCAATAAGATAAAAATGTTCTTTGAATTAATTGTTAATATATCGTGAGTCAAATACAAGGATTCTAAAAGTCTTGGTGAATACAAAAGTATGGGAATTCATAACATACAATGAAACTCTAATAAAACAAAGATGTTAAATACTGAATGTATATTATAAGAATACTATAAAAAGAATTGTAACCGTGTTGCTTAAACTTTTTCTAAAATTCAGTGCAGAAGATTCTCTGTCGTCAAAGATTGTAAATTCAAAATGTGATTCAGAATGGTGACGATTTTATTTTACTCATTGGGGCAGGTGTACTTTTATCAATTTCTCTACCAAAATTCCAGTTCCTTGATTCTTCATTCAAATACTAATCTAGGAAACGTGGTAAAGGGATTTTGTAAATGGAGTTGAAGTCCCAAATTAACTAATATTAAGTTAAGGAGATTATCTTGGTGCATGTGACCCAATCAGGTGAACCTTTTAGAAGCAGAATTTTTCCTGGCTGGTAGCATACAGAGAAAGAGACATTCAAAGTATGAGGAAGATTTGACATGCTGTGTCTGGCTTGAACTTAGTAGGGATATTGTGGGAAAGAATACCGATAGCCTCTAAAGCGAAGAGTAGTTCATACGTGACAGCAAACAGCAAAAACAAAACCTCAGTCATACAACTTCAAGAAAATACATTCTGTCAATAACCTAAATGATCATAGAAATATATTCTTCCCCAGATACTTTTATGTAAAATTCTAGCTCAGCCGATACCTTGATTTAAGCCTTGTAAAACCCTAAAATGAGATCCTGTAGAGCCTGCCTGGATTTCTGATCTATAGAACTATGATATAACAAATAGTATTTCTTCAAGCTGCCAAGTTTGTGGTAATTTGTTACTGAGCAATAGAAAACCAATACATTCATTCAACAAATTGTTTTTGTGGATCAGCAAGATTTAAGGCACTATATTGAATTATAGCGTCAAAGAAACATTATTCAATATGAAGACTGCCCTCTGAAAAATATACAAACTAGTTGAGGAGATGAAATACATAGATACACAATTACATAATGAGACAGAAAGTCATTTTATAAGATGTATGGAGGAAAATCCTATGGATGCAAAATACTGCTTTGAAGGAAAAAATGATGGGAGTGTTGGTGTTTTGAGACTTTGGAAGGATGGTTAGGGCTGGGTGAATATGAAGACACATTTTAAAGATAATCTAATAAAATACTGAATAATCTGAGTGTCTTACATCAATTAAAAGTATATATTACTTCTGCATTTTCAACAGTAAATATCATTAACAGGAACTGTGAGAAATGGAATGGAAAAGATAAATTGAAGTTATGTACACATTGAATTATTAACTAAGTAATGTAGACATTATTCTTGAAAAGAGACAGAGCTATTGACAACTTTCATCATGGAAATGTACTGATTACAGTAGTAGTACAGAAATAACAAATTGAAAGGATTATAAAATGGATTAGAAAAGCGAAGAGGGTATCCCTAGAAAACCAGGTGAAGGATCTGTTTAAATATCTTATTATATAAAATGTGGCCTTAAATACATGTGGTGACAGTAGGAATAAATAGGAACAGATAGCTTGGACAGATATTACAAGGCTATAAAAAAGGGGAAAAGGAAAGAGAGAAAAGATCTATTTATCATCTATCTTTCTGTCTATCTATCTATCTGTATCATCTTTTTTTTAAATTATTATTTTACTTTAAGTTCCGGGATACACGTACAGAACATGTAGGTTTGTTCCATAGGTATACGTGTGTCATGGTGGTTTGCTGCACTTAACAACTCATCATCTAGGTTTTAAATACCACATACATTAGCTGTTTGTCCTAACGCTCTCCCTCCCCTGGTTCCCCACACCCCAGCTGGCCCTGGTGTGTGCTGTTTCCCCTCCCTATGTCCATATGTTCTCATTGTTCAGCTCCCACTTATGAGAGAGAACATGTAGCATTTGGTTTTCTGTTCCTGTGTTAGTTTGCTGAGGATGATGGCTTCCAGCTTCATCCACGTCCCTGCAAAGGGTATAATCTCATTCCTTTTTATGCCTGCACACAGTATTCCATGAGGTATATGTACCACATTTTCTTCATCCATTCTATCATTGATGGGCATTTGGACTGGTTCCATATGTTTGCTATTTTAAATAGTGCTATTTAAAACATACATATGCAGGTGTCTTTATAGTAGAATGATTTATATTCTTTTGGGTATATATCCAGTAATGGGATTGCTGGGTCAAATAGTATTTCTGGTTCTAGATCCTTGAGGAATAGCCACACTGTCTTCCACAATGGTAGCACTAATTTACATTTCTGCCAACAGTGTAAAAGCATTCCTATTTCTCCACAGCCTCACCAGTATCTATTGTTTCTTGACTTTTTAATAATCACCATTCTGACTGGCATGAGCTGGTATTTCATTGTGGTTTTAATTTGCATTTCTCTAATGATGGGTGATGTTGAGCCTTTTCATGTTTGCTGGCTGCAAACATGTCTTCTTTTGAGAAGTGATTTTTCATATCCTTTGTCCACGCTTTGATGAGGTTTTTTTTTTCTTGTAAATTTCTTTAAGCTCTTTGTATATTCTGGTTATTAGACGTTTGTCAGATGAGTAGATTGCAAAAATTTTCTCCCATTCTGTAGGTTGCCTGTTCACTCTGATGATAATTTCTTTTGCTGTGCAGAAGCTCTTTAGTTTAATTTGATCCCATTTGTCAATTGTGGCTTTTGTTGCAATTGCTTTTGGCATTTGCATCATTAAGTCTTTGCCCATGCCTATATCTTCTGTTTTAGAAATCCTGAGTCTAGGTATGCAGGCATCCAGAGAATAATGTTATATTAAATGCAATGAAAACAGGTGAAAAGAAGTTTACTTGCATTATTTTTGGAAAGTGGGTAGTTTTAAAGCAATAGCTTCAACATTCATTGGCTTGTTCAAATAAAATTATGTAATATGAATAAAAGTGTAGTTCTGAAATTCTCAGAGACCAAAAAGTTTGAAGTTTCTTTTTTGAAGTTATCTGAAACTATCTATAAAATTTTTAATTCTATAGTGACAAAATTTAATAAAAGTCATAAGACTATCATACAGGATTAGAAGAACAAAAGAAACATTCAAGACTCACAAACATGAAGGGGTCCTTTTTAACACCATATAGTTTCAGTTGGGATCTTTAAAAAGGTATTTTTCAAGAATGAAATTTAACTGAAAATAGCCTGGACCATGCAAATATTGAAACCCACACTCATGTATCAAGATATCTGATTGGATTAAATTACTAATCAAGTTATTGGCTAAGAGACTAAGCATACAAAATAAGCTTTCTGCAATCTCTTAAAATCCAAATCAGTACAGCCCATTCTGGCCTAATTGGATACAACAGTGGTAGAATCCCAGGCTACCAGATTGGGTTACAGTCCTACATAAAAGACAAAGCTGAGAAACTTCTGTTAAATATCAGAGCTTTTCTTGTCAGCAGAAGAAGAACAAATTCCCAAAGGGGTAAAACATCAGAGGTTGCCCTAAAAATCTCAACTACCTTTAAACAGATCCAACATCTTCTGGGCCTCATTGAGTTTTGGAGGCAACACATTCCTCATTTGTCTATTATATTTAGGCCTATCTAGCAAATTACCATAAATTACCTACTGTTATGTACCCTGGAGTTTGGTCAGTTGGCTATCCTGCAGGCCTTACCCTTGGTACTGCTTGGACCCAACTTTTGAGTGGAGATCCTAGACACTGGAGACTATGTCTCTTAGAACCTATTAATATATCATGATTCCAAATAGCTGCTCCTGGCATTTTTGGGCTTGGCAGCTGCATGCTGCAGCCACCTGTTACACACTCTTGGAGCAACATTTCCTTATGTACTGGGCACTCCTGGAAACAGAAACCATTAAAGCTTCCCTGCTCCCTGCCACTTTTTCTCTGCATTCTCTGGTGTCCACCATGACATGGATTAAGCACTCATCACTTTGGTGGCTCAACATGACCACAGAATTCTCATATTAAAAATGGAAATGACATCTTTACATTAGCTTTAAACCTGACAACAAAGTTCTTTCCAAATTATGAGCAGATGTGGCTTTCCCCATTTTCAAACTTATTTCAAAGTGAGGAGTCTCTTGGATCAATTATCCAAGGAAGAAGAGCATCAGTATACTTTGCTGATGGCAGCACCAATATCAAATTGATGGAGGTCACTGGAGGGCAGCTGAATTCTACCTTGCCACTGGCATCTTTTCTATACAGGATGGCATCCACAGCTTGGCCCAAATAGAGGCCATGTTCATGGAAGGAACAATGATCTGTTCACTGTTTCACAGATTCCTGGGCAACAGCCAATGGTCTTGTTATTTGGCCCAGCAAATAGAAAATGGACAATGTCTTTATTCCAAGGAAAAGAACTATGAAGATGGTCCACTCGGCATCAACTGGTGAGTTATTCTCCTCAAAATTTGGGTCATTTGTGTCTCTGCTGCTACCAATGCTAATATACCAATGCAGTCTCTTCAGTGAAGAGACTGATAAACAGGCCCAAATTTCCCTTTCTCAATCTTTCTCAGTTCTATGAACATGGGCAGTCTGGGCCCATGAGACTTTGAGCCATCTAGGAGTCCTTTCTCTGATGGATTGTGCCAAAGCTAAAAGACTTTCTTCAGTACAACTCATGTTGATAAATGTATATGTTCTGGTGTAATCTGTCACTGGCAACTCATGATATTGAAAAAATAACAAAATATTTCACACCAAATATAATTTTTTGCCATATTTTAAGATGGTTGTTCTGAGGGCCTACAAACAGAAGAAACTTTTGCAAAGCTATCTTTTGTGGGGCAAATTTGCCTTTGTAGAGAAAATCTGCATTGATATTGTCAGGCTTTCTCTAAGGCCCTCCCTTATCCAGGTTTAGGAAGGATTAACTAGGAGTCTGACACTTTAAAAGTCTTAAAGTAACATTTACCATTTATTTTCTTTGAGGGCAGCTACATGTGACATTTCATCTATGTAACAAGATCACCTTTACAATCCAGGGCATATCTTCTCTTCCCATAACC
Source organism: Macaca fascicularis (assembly GCF_037993035.2). Lineage (NCBI taxonomy): Eukaryota > Metazoa > Chordata > Mammalia > Primates > Cercopithecidae > Macaca > Macaca fascicularis. The sequence goes on along the minus strand of NC_088391.1, from coordinate 59,162,324 downwards.
TATTTTGTCACTGTAACATGTTTCACAATGATCCAAGCCCCCACTTTTTCTGTAACTTTAAGATGGTATAAAAGCATCAACCATGTGAGTTCTTATATTTTGTAGGACTCCAGTGCATGTTAAGAAATCTGTATACCTTTTATTCCATTAATCTGCTTTTTTGCTAGCTGATTTTCAGTAAAACTTCAGAGGGCAAAAGGAAAGCTTTGCCTTGGCCCCAACAAAATACAGCAATATTCCCTGAAGAAATATTCCCTATAGGGGATGACAAGTAGATTATATTGGACTGCTTCTCCCTTCGGCAGCAGTCATGTGTTGTGCTCTAGATAGATAGATACGCATAATGACCTCAATCTGTCCTTTCTAACTGTACGTACTACAGATGAAACAATCACTGGCCTTGCTAAAAATGTCCTAGTACCCTTCTGGACTCTGACATTATTGATTCAGATCAGGGATCCCATGTTACAGCACAAGCAGTGCAACAGTGGGCCCTGGAACAGGGTATTCACTGAAATTTCCATCTGTTACATAGCCCCCAGGTGACCAGTTTAATGAAAAGACACCACAGTCGTATGAAACAACAGATTTTTAAACTTCAGTCTAGCAAACGAACCCCTAGGTGGTTCTCAGTTTTGGATAAATCTGTAATTTCTCCTACTTTCACATATTTGGGCAGATCTACATGACATATTAATTTTTACAAGCCTCTCCATAGCCCTTTTCTGTGTTTAAAGGGGAATATGTCTCATTTTTATGTCGATGAGGATTCTTTACATATCAGGCCCTTCAATCAAACCTCTTTCTATGAATATAAATTTTCAAACAGCCCATGTCACAAGGCCTGTATGCCATATCAAAAGTGGATATTCTCCTAATGGTAGATTTCTCTACAGGTCTGCAACCTGTCCACTTGTTACAGGATCCACTTGAACCTAAATTTTCACTATTAAAAATATTCAGGGCTATTCAAGTACAAAGGACAGATGATAAATATGGCCTCCCCTTCCAATTCTCTTCAAGATATTAAAACTATTGCTCCAGGGCCATTTCCACAAATAGTGGGGACCAACAAGAAATGGGATAAGCAATTCCATTTAGTAAAAGAAAAGTGCACTGGAAAATAATGTTGGAAGCAATACCCTGCCCTGCCATGATGAAACTAGAAACTCGGTAATAATGCACGTTGGAGAGTAAGAAACATCAAACAGCAAAATGCTTGTAACATGCAACAGCACACCTTTATGTTGGCTCTTCGTTTTGTTTTCGTTGTTTGGAGTGTTTTTATTGGTTTGCAGTTCAGAGGCTCAAACTTAGCAAATAAGACATTGTTTTAATAAAAGATGACAAATGCTGAGGCCTGCATGGCACCAAGTTTGGCTAATACTAGCCTTGAAGCCCAAAGACCATCATGCCAGCTTTCCTATTACCAACCAAACTGATGACTGAGTCAAAAGGTCAATACTAACAAGCTAATGGAGGGTCTGTCTATGGGCTAGTGCTGTAGCTCCAACCTCAGCCATGGGTATGGCAGACATACCTCATTCAATTAACCACTTCCACCATAACAGGCCATAAGATTTAAAATCTATTTGAATCTATTTGCGGTAAAGCCCTTTTCGTCATCCAACTGGACAAAACCTTAGACTATTAGGAGCCTTTAAATTCAACCATCATTAATTGGAACTTTAACTGTAGTAGTTGGGCCCTGGTGTTTTGGTCCAATTATGCAGGATCACAGATGCTGGCATCACATCTGCTAGCTGTGTGATCAAAAAGCCTCTTGATTTAAAAGACATCCACAAGTCAAGCTGCAAGTCCCATTTTCTTCATATTCTGCAAGTGTCTCAGTGTTATTACATCCTGAAGCCACAAAAACATAACCACATCAACACAAATGGATATCCAGTTAGCAAGGATACTCCAGTCCCACATCATCCTATCCCAAGAGATTGCAGTAGAGAAAGCATTGTCTTAGAAGACATCACCTCAGCCCAAATCCAAGAAATTGCTAAGCAATTACTTGGCCCCTACCTCTTATCAAACTACTGGCAATCCTAACTATACCAGAACTAGGAAAATCTCACCAGGAGATTCCAGACATTCTTGGTTCTCCAGTGACTGATCACATTGTGAAGTCTTGTTTGAAAAGGCAGGACACACCAGTCTGAAGTGATTTTTCAGTCACTGGAATTTGTTTGCCCTGCAATTCAACCCTGCTTTGCAATACCTATATAACTGTAAAGTTTGCACCCTCTGATTGTAATTCTAACTTGTACATTTTTAAGCCTCCATGAGACCAAGTCCAATGCCTCTGTAATGTCTCGAAGGCTAATGTTCTGCTAATATCACTCGCCTTTTTTGTCTAAAGGGAGAACTTACCAAAATATTCATACTGCATCCTCCCCTAGGTAAAACAAAATAATTCTGTTGGCCTCTCAATGCTCAAACCATGTATTCATCTATAACATCTCCCCCTTCTTCTTCCTCATTAATCAACATCCATAGAGGCCCTTCAGTCTCTCCTATTATAATAGTGCTCATATCTTTCACCCTCCAGAAGACTATATTGTAAACACAGTCTAAATCCATCATCTTAGTCCCTGGGCTACTTACATAGACATCCAACATACACATACATTTAAATGATCTAGCCTTTCATGTATTGATGCTCCATAATTATTAATTTTTTTCATCAATGTGCTTCCACATCTATCACACCACACATTTATCCAGCTATGTGATGGATAAATACAGGAAGATAAAAACCTCTTCCCAACTGAACCTCCCTTGCAGATGGGAAACTGCTTCATGATAAATGGCAACTACTTTCATGTTTTCTAAATACGAAGCCCATATGAGCTACCTAATGGAAGACTCCACACTGTTATCACATGCCCCCCAAAAAGCACTGTCTTTCTCCAGTTCTCCTTAATAATTCTAAATTATAGAAGGCAAGGTGCAATTTCCCAATCTAAAGACAATGTTATAGGGTTATAGTTCAGCCCAACAAAAAACAATGTTCATCCTCTCTACTGTGGATGTGTTCTACAGTATTTATCCTTCCTCTACCCCAAAGCCACAAATCACATCCATGCATTCAAATCTTTCTTGACCTTCCTATTTATACAAATTTTAATTTTTCTTCCCCCACCCTAACCAAACATCAACAATATGCTACATTCATACCTATAATATTTGGATTTGCCACCACTTTGGGACTTGATGGAATGGATGCAGGAACCATCACTCTTACCAAAGAATAAAAAATAATTAACACTACCATGATCAAGTGGGCTTCATCCCTGGGACGCAAGGCTGGTTCAACATTCGCAAATCAATAAACATAATCCAGCATATAAACAGAACCAAAGACAAGAACCACATGATTATCTCAATAGATGCAGAAAAGGCTTTTGACAAAATTCAACAGCCCTTCATGCTAAAAACGCTCAATAAATTCGGTATTGATGGAACGTACCTCAAAATAATAAGAGCTATTTATGACAAACTCACAGCCAATATCATACTGAATGGGCAAAAACTGGAAAAATTCCCTTTGAAAACTGGCACAAGACAGGGATGCCCTCTCTCACCACTCCTATTCAACATAGTGTTGGAAGTTCTGGCTAGGGCAATTAGGCAAGAGAAAGAAATCAAGGGTATTCAGTTAGGAAAAGAAGAAGTCAAATTGTCCCTGTTTGCAGATGACATGATTGTATATTTAGAAAACCCCATTGTCTCAGCCCAAAATCTCCTTAAGCTGATAAGCAACTTCAGCAAAGTCTCAGGATACAAAATTAATGTGCAAAAATCACAAGCATTCTTATACACCAGTAACAGACAAACAGAGAGCCAAATCAGGAATGAACTTCCATTCACAATTGCTTCAAAGAGAATAAAATACCTAGGAATCCAACTTACAAGGGATGTAAAGGACCTCTTCAAGGAGAACTACAAACCACTGCTCAGTGAAATCAAAGAGGACACAAACAAATGGAAGAACGTACCATGCTCATGGATAGGAAGAATCAATATCGTGAAAATGGCCATACTGCCCAAGGTAATTTATAGATTCAATGCCATCCCCATCAAGCTACCAATGAGTTTCTTCACAGAATTGGAAAAAACTGCTTTAAAGTTCATATGGAACCAAAAAAGAGCCCGCATCTCCAAGACAATCCTAAGTCAAAAGAACAAAGCTGGAGGCATCATGCTGCCTGACTTCAAACTATACTACAAGGCTACAGTAACCAAAACAGCATGGTACTGGTACCAAAACAGAGATATAGACCAATGGAACAGAACAGAGTCCTCAGAAATAATACCACACATCTACAGCCATCTGATCTTTGACAAACCTGAGAGAAACAAGAAATGGGGAAAGGATTCCCTATTTAATAAATGGTGCTGGGAAAATTGGCTAGCCATAAGTAGAAAGCTGAAACTGGATCCTTTCCTTACTCCTTATACGAAAATTAATTCAAGATGGATTAGAGACTTAAATGTTAAACCTAATACCATAAAAATCCTAGAGGAAAACCTAGGTAGTACCATTCAGGACATAGGCATGGGCAAAGATTTCATGTCTAAAACACCAAAAGCAACAGCAGCAAAAGCCAAAATTGACAAATGGGATCTAATTAAACTAAAGAGCTTCTGCACAGCAAAAGAAACTACCATCAGAGTGAACAGGCAACCTACAGAATGGGAGAAAATTTTTGCAATCTACTCATCTGACAAAGGGCTAATATCCAGAACCTACAAAGAACTCAAACACATTTACAAGAAAAAAACAAACAACCCCATCAAAATGTGGGCAAAGGATATGAACAGACATTTCTCAGAAGAAGACATTCATACAGCCAACAGACACATGAAAAAATGCTCATCATCACTGGCCATCAGAGAAATGCAAATCAAAACCACAATGAGATACCATCTCACACCAGTTAGAATGGCGATCATTCAAAAGTCAGGAAACAACAGGTGCTGGAGAGGATGTGGAGAAATAGGAACGCTTTTACACTGTTGGTGGGATTGTAAACTAGTTCAACCATTATGGAAAACAGTATGGCGATTCCTCAAGGATCTAGAACTAGATGTACCATATGATCCAGCCATCCCATTACTGGGTATATACCCAAAGGATTATAAATTATGCTGCTATAAAGACACATGCACATGTATGTTTATTGCAGCACTATTCACAATAGCAAAGACTTGGAATCAACCCAAATGTCCATCAGTGACAGATTGGATTAAGAAAATGTGGCACATATACACCATGGAATACTATGCAGCCATAAAAAAGGATGAGTTTGTGTCCTTTGTAGGGACATGGATGCAGCTGGAAACCATCATTCTTCGCAAACTATCGCAAGAACAGAAAACCAAACACCGCATGTTCTCACTCATAGGTGGGAACTGAACAATGAGATCACTTGGACTCAGGAAGGGGAACATCACACACCGGGGCCTATCATGGGGAGGGGGGAGGGGGGAGGGATTGCATTGTGAGTTATACCTGATGTAAATGACGAGTTGATGGGTGCACCACACCAACATGGCACAAGTATACATATGTAACAAACCTGCATGTTATGCACATGTACCCTACAACTTAAAGTATAATAATAATAAATAAATTAAAAAAAAAAAAGAACTAAATTACCTCTATTCAACTGGGAAAATTTCCATATTAGATTACTGGGCAGCAGCTTCAAGGGGACCAGCCCCTGCTGTTACCTAGACAGTACACTAAACGATAATTATTTTTTCTGTGTGAGATAAATTAAATGTGAATTAAGTTTAGAAGGGAGCCTGATTTTTGAATTTAAGGCAATCCATCAGGAAAGACTGGTTGAGCTGACTGAGCTTGGATTTTTCCCAAGGATCTCCCAAGTGCTCCTCGTATGTGTTTTCTAAGCACACATCATAGCTTTTCACAGTATAATATAATTGTCTATGTACTGTCTGTATTTCTCAATAGATTATAACTACCACAAGGACAGAGACTGTGTTCATGTTTACTGTTCTATCACTACCACTTACCACGGCGTTTAAGCCCATCAAAAATATTCCTTAACTAGCTGGAGGAATGAACATATGGATAAATAATTTCATGACTAAACGAAAGAATGGGTAATGGAGAGAGTAAGGGAGTAAGAGACTCTATGTATAGGGAATATATATTGGCAAAATCTGCCTTTTCCCTATTCTTCAAGCAATTTTGTTCTACTATTGAGCACTTTGTTGGTGCTCAATACAAAAAGGTATTCCTTGGCAACCTAAAGGCTGCATTTAAATTTGAGCAACACTGATTCCCTCTGCCTGCTTAAGTATAATATCTTTGTAAGTGCATATGAAATAACGAGAGTCCTAACTCCAGTAGTAAAAGAAAATGATAGCCTCATTCATCCCTATTTTTAAAAAATCTATTAACACTTGCTCCTCAGAACATGCAAAACAGATACAGCCAAGACAGGATTTCATTCTTTCCTAATTAAATCAAGTAGGATCCCTGAAAGCATTTTCAATGTATTTTCTGAAGAGCTGACATTGAGAATAACCTTCATAAGCATAATTTTGGTAGAGTTAAAATATTTTGGCCAGGCATGCTGTGTCTCACGCCTGTAATCCCAACACTTTGAGAGGCTGAGATGGGAGGATCATTTGAGGTCAGGAGTTCAAGACCAGCCTGGGCAAAAAAGTGAGACCCCATCTTTACCTAGATATAGATACAGATACATATTTGAGTAGTACAGGCCGAAATTATCTTGTTTCTTAAAAGGCAATACAGTTACAAGTTGCTTAACAACAGTGATACATTCTGAAAAATGCATCCTTAGGCAATTTTCTCATTGTGCAAACATCATAGAGTATACTTATGCAAACCTAGGTGTTATAGCCACTATACATCTTTGGAAACTCACTGGAGAAGCATACTTATGCAGACTTTTCATTAGCAAACTTCTTTGCCTGCCTGTTTGATTTCTTCCCAACCCACAGTCAATAATCTTCCAATGAAAATTCCATACAGGAATTCACATCCAGAACTCAACTGCCATTATTCTATTGAGGTTTTTCATTTGCAGCTATTAAATCTCACTTTCCGACTCACAGTCTCTTTAGTCTCATTCTTCAGATTATCAACAAGAATCAAAACTAAAGGAAACCAAAAAGTTTATTCCTCCTCCTATATACAAAAATTAATAAAATATTTTAAGTATATCATGAGAGAACAATTAATAAAAAATCATACTTATTGGCAATACAGAAAAAATGTTTTCAAACATTTTAATGCCAGTGCCTAGGAGACCAGTACTTAGATATATTCAGCATATTTTCGATAAAATTAACAACAAAAATTAAAATCAATGTGGTAACAAAAACAATGAAATCAAAACTAAGACTGGGGTGGAAACAGCACAATGCCTGGTTGTCAGGTGGCCCATTACTATGTGGTTTTATAACTTTGGATAAATCACAACTTAGTGGAGCTTTAATTTTTTACAACTCTAAATTGGAAAGAGTTAAATCAATTGAAATGACTCCTGTATAGAAAAGAAAATTTCAAAAGTGGTGTGGCAGAAAGACCCTAAGGTGACCCTCAACGATTCCACCTCCTCTTATTCACACTTTTGTGTAATTCCAGCCCCTGAGTATGGATAAAATGTATGCCTTGCGTCTAACCAACAGAATATCCAAAGGTGATGGTATGCATTCCCATGGTTAAGTAACATTATGTAGCAAAGGTGATAGGAGCTGTGGACAGTAACTAGCCAAAGGGCAGTGTTTTAGTGATAACAGCATTAATTCATTCATCAGGGCAGAGCTGTCATGATCCAATTACCTCTTAAAGGTTACATCTCTTAACACTGTTGCACTGGGGATTAAGTTTCCAATGCATGAACTTTGGGGAACACATCCAAAATAGAGTAGGCAGCAAAAGGTCCTCAGAGTCAAACAACCACAAAGATAGGAATTTTGTCAACAATATTAATAAGTTTAGATATAATTCTTCCCCAGACAAGTCTACAGATGAAAATGCAACCCAACAAAACCTTGATTCCATTCTTGGGAGATACTGAGAAGAGCATCCAGTTCAGTTTTGCCCCAAATCCTGACTCATGGAAACTCTGAGATAATAAATGTGTGTTGTTTTCAGCCACTAAGTTTATAATAATTTGTTACACAGCAATATAAAATACAAGTAGACAATGTAATCATAGATATCAAAACTTTGTTTTATACATTCATATTAACCTCCCACACTCTCGTTCACTTCCAACTAAAGTGGGTTTCAAGCAGCATGACATATTCATGGAGTACATTCTTTCTCATAATGAGCTTTTCTTTCTACCCCCTGCTCCTTACTTCTTTCCTTCCTTTCTTCCTCACACTTTCTTTTCTTCTATTTATTTTTTTAACAAAAGCTTCATTTTAAGGACTTCATCCTCTTGGAACACTTCAATAGTGCTCTCATTAAACTTTGGTATATCTCTAAAATAATACTCCTCAGTTAAGATATAATGAAATGAGGAGAATGTTTGACTTCTTTTTCCTTTTTAGTTTATAGTGGCAAAGTTCCTCTTTTAAAATAGAAAGTATAGAGAAACAGAAATAACCTGTTGTTATTCCATCTGCTGTCTAGCAAGTTGTAATTAAAGTAATAAATTCATCTGTGTTACTTCAAAAAAAAAATAATTAACACTAACCTAAAATGTCCAAAACTCTAGTTTCTCAAGTATGCTAAATACTAGGCCTACTTAAACAAGGCTAGGAAAAAAATGACAAAAGTAGGTTTTGGTAATAAATCATCACCTAATTATTTATTAGTTAATCAAAGGGTATTTATAATATTAATATTTATATGTGGATTAACAATATTAGTGAAGTGGCCACTCTAACAAAATGTATGAGCCATGAAATCATCATAATAACATAACCCACAACTTTAACGTATTTTGTAACTCAACCAAAATATTACTAGGGGCCTTTTCATGACTAATTTGTTCTTTTACTTAACTCCAAACAAATGAAATTCTGGTTGATAGCTGAGTCACCTTCAGGGAATCTTCATGCTTTTACTTGGTTTATTTATCCTTAATGTCATAGAAAAAAATTCTATGCTGTTTAGAGCAACTAATGTCCTGCTTTCTGGAATTCTTCCCTACTATTTGGACCAATCAGATATCCAAAATTATCCAGCTCAAAATTGATATCAAGACATCAAGACGTCAATTGTAGTATACTAGTTGATAAATGTTGCCTTGACCTGGTTTTGCAGTTATGGTTAAAATCCTCAGTGCTCCTTCTTGGGCAGTTTGCTGAGTCCCCACTCCAAACACATCCCACTCTCTGGGATCACTATGCACAAACCACAACTATCCTTCTTATCCGAGATAAGATACTCTGGGATCAGGACCTAAGCAAGTAGGGACAGCTGCTATGCCCTGCGGCTCATAGAATTGTTCAAATTAGCCAAAGCCTGGTGAACTTTAGCTTCCCCTTCCTTATTTATCATATATATGTTGCCCCTACAGCACAAGATAATTGTTACACTGTGTCCATTTACAAATCCTTGTACAATCCTGTATGTCAGCCTTCTCTATTTTGCAACTGTAAATAACCAAGACTTCTGCCTTTCATCTATCTGTCATTGTGCTGTGCCCCACAATCAAATAAATGTTTAAATCTTATTGAACACACAACAGATACAGGGGTGGTAGCTCTTATAAAGTACTTGTACTACAAATAAAACAGTGTTGGTTATTAGGAGGTGAACGTAGATTGTTTAAATCCTAGTGCAAACACTAAAAAAAATTAAAAAGGAAAAAAAATAATATGTCAAAGAGAAGACAATGTAGAATCAAATAAAGTGCTCAATTAAAGTCAGGGTATCAAGAAAAAGAAGCAGGAAAAGAAAGAGCAAATGCTATGAATAAACAAGAGTTACAATGATGACATATTTTCCTCCAATTATATCTATAATTCCTTAAATATGAATGGTATAAATAAAACAATTTCAAGACAGATATTGTCAAATTGTATTTAAAAAAATAAATAAAATAAAAAGACTCAGTGTCTTAACTGTATGCTGTTTATAAGAAACACACTTTAAATATAAAGATACAAGTTAAAAAGAATGAGATGAAACAATATATGCCATACTAGCTCTATTCAAAAGAAAACTAGGATAGCAATATTAATTTCAAAAAAGTGACTTCTGAATAGGAAAGACTATAAGAGATAAAGAGGTACATAACATAATAATAAAGGGGTAAATTCTCCAAGAAGACATAACAATCTTAAACATGTGCACACTAAAAATGGAACATCAAAATACATAAGGCAAAAACTGATATAACTGAATAAAAACAAATACATACATCTATTATTGTCACAGAATTTAACACAGCTCTCTCAATCACTGGTAGATGAAGCAGACAAAAAATCAGCAAGGATATAAATTACATGAATAGTATTATCAATAAATTTGATGTAAACCAACATATAGACCAACACAAGTAGAATAGAAAGCCCAGAAATAAAACTTCACAAATGTTGTCAAATGATTTTCCACAAGGTTACCAAGACCAATCAATGAGAAAGGATGGTCTTTCAACAACGGTGGAAACATCCTTGAAGACTAGATCCCTGGACTCATGGATGTCATTTTGTTTGTTTGACTTCAGAAGAAAAATACTTACCAACCATCTAAGAATCTCCAGGGCATATAGTGCCTTAAGATAACCTCATGATTGATTGTTTCAACCTTTAGTTTGAGTTATTCTTTTTTAAACAGAAAATGTTGAAGACCCTAGGTAAATGAATAAATAAGTAAGCTAACAAGTAGGCCTGTGTTCTTGGAATGGAGCCACATTTTCTTCTCCACTTGCAGGGCTTGCAATCCTTTTCTCAAATTCAAAATAGTGGTGGAGTTTCCTGTCTCATGCCCATCCTAACTGTTGTTACACAGTCTATCTATCTGGCATAATCAACACATTTTGAAGAGTCCTTGGAACAAACTAGAGGCTCATTAACTGTTTTTACTCAATGAATGGATCTGTGATGAAGACTGCCTTTTTACCGCATCTTGCTATATTTTTCAAGTACTAAATTCTACTTGTTGAAATTCATTTTGTTGTAGAATCTGCAACAGTCACTGACTCCTGGTTTCTGCCTTGCTTACTATGAGTAGGTCAGTATTCACATCATTTTCCAAGTCTAATTTTACACACTGCAAAGAAAATAAACCAGATAAAGTTTGCACAATGCATCTTTTAAAAGTACTACTTTGTGTCACGCAGAATCTATTGATTTTCAATACTGAAGACCTATTCCCCTATAGAGCTGGCATGTTGGCATAACTTTTAAGACACGAACTAATGTGGGGTTTCTTAATGGAAACAAAACAAAAGGAAACAAAATTAGACTTTCATTGAACTTCCCTGATTGCATTGATTTGTAAAGTCAAGCTTGTAGAAGATAACTCAGCGGTATGAGGTTTGTTAAGATTAGTAAAATAGATTTTGTAACCTACGTATATAACACAATGCCTGATCTTAAAAATGAGATATTTTACAGCTTTTATTAAGTATTTATGTATTTATTTATTTATTTATTTTGAGACCGGGTGTCTATCACTCACTCTGGAGAGTAGTAGTATAATCATGGCTCACTGCAGCCTTGAACTCCTAGCCTCAAGTGATCCTCGCACCTCCGCTTCCCAAAGTGCTGGAATTGTAGGTATAAGCCACTATATACCCAGCCTATCTTTTATATGACACAATATACAGTGAAACGCAATTATCATTAATACAGTTTAACTGCAAAGAAGAAAACACTGAAAAGTATAAATGTAAATATCAGTGAGTAATAGTCAAACCTATTTTTTTAATTGGTCATTTAAAGGCAGAATTTTTTCTGAAGGCATCCTCCAAAACAACAAGAAGCCATATCTTCCCCATTGCTCATAAGTTTCTCTCTGCTTCTGACCATTGTCTCAGAAAATGCCTTAAAAAGTAGGTTTAAGACCTGTCTTGTCCCAAGTAGAGTTTGTAGATGGGTTGATAAATTCAGTTATGTAATAAATTAATGCTTAATTAATTTTTTTGAATAAACGACTAAAGTGACAGCAGTCTGAGGCTGGCAGAAATGTCCAGAATCTATCAGAATCTATCAGGTTCTACCGATAGGTTTTCCAGATAGTTACTATTCTTCTACGTTTAGGATTATAAACCTCATTTTGGAAGTAGGGAAATTGAGACAAAAAAATGTTAAATAACATTAAAATAAAATACCTAGCCTCAGGACTAGATAAATAAGAAAAGAGAATTTTTTTTAAAAAATTATAATTCCAGTTTGTTCATTCAATATTTTTTTAAAATACCTATGCTATGCTAAACCTACTCCTTTTTACTTTATTGTTCATCATTATTCTACATATAGTTACATTTCTAATTCCTGGAAACATAAAACTCCCAAGATTGATCCAGGAATTAACAGAAATCCTGAACATACCAAAAATGAGGAATGAAATTTAATCAGTAATTTAAATAAAATCACCGACCAACCAAAAAAAAAGCCCTGGGCCAGATAGATTTACAGCTGAATTTTATCAGGTGTGCAAAGAAGAACACTACCAATCATACTAAAATGATTCCAAAAAAATGAGGAGGAGAATTCCTCCCTAACTCATTCTATGAAACCATTATAAACCTGATACCAAAGTCTGGCAAAAACACAACAACAACAACAAAAAGAAAACTATAGGCCAATATCTCTGATGACTATAGATACAAAAATCCTCAACAAAGTATGAGTAAACCCAAATCCAGTAACACATCAAAAAATTAATTGACCACTATCAAGTGGGCTTTATTCCTTGGATGCAAGAATGGTTCAATGTAACAAATTAATGAATGTGATTCACCACATAAAGAAAAATATATACCAAAAAAAAATCATCTCAATAGACACAGAAAAAGTATTTAATGAAACTCAACATCCCTTCGTGACAACAATTCTCAAAAACTAGACATCAAAGGAACATAACTCAAAATAATAAAAGCCATCTATGACAAACCCACAGCCAACATCATACTGAATAGGCAAAAACACTACCCCTAAGAACTGAAACAAGACAAGAACGTTCACTTTGATCACTCCTATTCAATAAAGCTCTGGAAGTCCTAGACAGAGCAATTGGGCAAGAAAAAGAAAAAGCATAAAATAAAAAATAAAAATAAAAAAGAAGAGAGGAAGTCAAATTACCTCTCTTTGCTGGTGATACAATTTTACACCTAGAAAATCCTAAAGATTCCACTAAAGCCTACTAAACCTGATAAACAACTATAGCCAAGGCTCAGGATACAAAATCAATGTACACAAATAAGCAGTATTTCTAAATATCAATAATGTTGAAGCTGAAGGCATATCAAGAACTCAATCCTATTTACAGTGGCCACAAAAAAAAAAAAAAAAAAAAATACCTAGGAGGTGAAAGATCTCTACAAAGAAAACGAAAAAACATTTCTGAAAGAAATCATAGATGACACAAATAGAAAAACATTCCATGCTCATGGGATGAAGGAATCCATATAATTTTAATGTCCATATTACTCAAAGCAATCTACACTATTACTATCAAATTACCAATGTCATTTTCCACAGAATTAGAAAAAAAACCTAATCTAAAATTCATATGATACCAAAAATAAAAAAAATCCCACAAATAACCAAAGCAATCCTAAACAAAAATAATAAACTCAGAGGCATTATATTATCTGACTTCAAACTATACTACAAGGCTACACTAACAAAAGCAGCAGGATACTGGTTAAAAAAAAAAAAAAAATACAGCTATGAAACAAAATAAATTCCCCTGAGTAAAATCACATACACCTACAACCAACTGATCTTTGACAAAGTCGGCAAAAATAAAAAATGGAGAAAGGAATCTCTTTAATAAATCCTCCTTTGAAAACTGGCTAGCCATAGCAGAAGAATGAACCTGGACCACTACCTCCCACTATATACAAAAATTAACTCAAGATTGATTAAATAATTAAATATAAGAAAAATTATGAAAATTCTAGAAGAAAACCTAGGAAATGCTCTTTTAGACATTGACCTAGGTAAATAATTTTTTTATGAAGACCCTAAAAGCAAGTGCAACAAAATCAAAAATAGACAAATGGGGCTTAATTAAATTAAAGAGTTTCTGTACAGCAAAATAAATTATCAACAGTGTGAATAGACAAACTACAGAACAGGAAAAATATTTGCAAACTATGTGTCCCATAAAGGTCTACTATACAGAATCTATAAGAAACTTAAACCCCATTAAAAAGTGGGCAAAAATACCCAAACAGACATTTCTCAGAAGACAGACAAGCGTCCAACAAACATGTTACAAAATGCTACAACATCTCTAATTATCAGAGACACAAATCAAAACCACAATGAGATACCATGTCACACCAGTCAGAATGGCTAGTATTAAAAAGGCAAAAAGTCACTGATACTTGCAGGGAAAAGGAAATACGTACACACTGCTAGTGGGAATGCAAATTAGTTCATAGCCTGTGGAAAACAGTTTATATGTTTCTCAAATAACTAAAAATAGAACTAACAATCAACCCAGTAAAGCCATTACTGAGTATATACCCAAAGGAAAATAAATTGCTCTATCAAAAAGACTCATGCACCTGTTATGTTCCTTGCAGCACCATTCACAATAGCAAAGATAAGGAATCAACCTCGGTGCCCATGAATAGTGGACTGTATAAAGAAATGTGGTACATATACACCATGGAGTACTATGCAGCTATAGAAAATAATGAAATCAATATCTTTGCAGTAATGTGGATGCAGCTGGAGGCCATTATTCTAGTGAATTAACAGAGAAATAGAAAACCAAATATTGCATGTTCCCACTTATAAGCAGGAGCTAAATATTGGATTCAACACAGACATAAAGACAGGAACAATAGGCACTGGGAACTCCAAAAAGAAGGAGGAAGGGAGAGGAGCAAGAGCTGAAAAACTCCCTATTGGGTACGGTGTTTACTATTTGGGTGATAGGAGCAATAGAAATCCAAACCTTAGCATTATGTAATATACCCTTGTAACAAACCTGCACATGTTCGTGCAGAATATAATATAAAAGCTACAATAAATATAGTTACATTTAAAATATATTTCAATTCCTGGATATCCTTGTTAACTTTCTGTCCTGTTGATCTGTCTAATGTTGACAGTGGAGTGTTGAAGTCTCCCATTATTATTGTATGGGAGTCTAAGTCTCTTTGTAAGTCTCTAAGGACTTGCTTTATGAATCTGGGTGCTCCTGTATTGGGTGCATATATATTTAGGATAGTTAGCTCTTCCTGTTGAATTGATCCCTTTACCATTATGTAATGGCCTTCTTTGTCTCTTTTGATCTTTGATAGTTTAAAGTCCGTTTTATCAGAGACTAGTATTGCAACCCCTGCCTTTTTTTTTTTTTTTTGTTCTCTATTTGCTTGGTAAATCTTCCTCCATCCCTTTATTTTGAGACTATGTATGTCTCTGCGTGTGAGATGGGTCTCCTGAATACAGCAGACTGATGGGTCTTGACTCTTTATCCAGTTTGCCAGTCTGTGTCTTTTAATTGGAGCATTTAGTCCATTTACATTTAAGGTTAAGATTGTTATGTGTGAACTTGATCCTGCCATTATGATATTAACTGGTTATTTTGCTCGTTAGTTGATGCAGTTTCTTCCTAGCCTCCATAGTCTTTACATTTTGGCATGTTTTTGCAATGGCTGGTACTGGTTGTTCCTTTCCATGTTTAGTGCTTCCTTCACGGTCGCTTGTAAGGCAGGCCTGGTGGTGACAAAATCTCTAAGCATTTGCTTATCTGTAAAGGATTTTATTTCTCCTTCACTTATGAAACTTAGTTTGGCTGGATATGAAATTCTGGGTTGAAAATTCTTTTCTTTAAGAATGTTGAATAATGGCCCCCACTCTCTTCTGGCTTGGAGAGTTTCTGCCGAGAGATCTGCTGTTAGTCTGATGGGCTTCCCTTTGTGGGTAACCCGACCTTTCTCTCTGCCTGCCCTTAAGATTTTTTCCTTCATTTCAACTTTGGTGAATCTGGCAATTATGTGTCTTGGAGTTGCTCTTCTGGAGGAGTATCTTTGTGGCATTCTCTGTATTTCCTGGATTTGAATGTTGGCCTGCCCTACTAGGTTGGGGAAGTTCTCCTGGATGATATCCTGAAGAGTGTTTTCCAACTTGGTTCCATTTTCCCCCTCACTTTCAGGCACCCCAATCAGACATAGATTTGGTCTTTTTACATAATCCCATACTTCTTGCAGGCTTTGTTCATTTCTTTTTCTTCTTTTTTCTTTTGGTTTCTCTTCTCGCTTCATTTCGTTCATTTCATCCTCAATCGCTGATACTCTTTCTTCCAGTTGATTGAGTCGGATACTGAAGCTTGTGCATTTGTCACGTATTTCTCGTGTCATGGTTTTCATCTCTTTCATTTCGTTTATGACCTTCTCCGCATTAATTACTCTAGCCATCAATTCTTCCACTTTCTTTTCAAGATTTTTAGTTTCTTTGCACTGGGTACGTAATTCCTCCTTTAGCGCTGAGAAATTTGATGGACTGAAGCCTTCTTCTCTCATCTCGTCAAAGTCATTCTTCATCAAGCTTTTGATCTGTTGCTGACAATGAGCTGCGCTCCTTTGCCGGGGGAGATGCGCTCTTATTTTTTGAATTTCCAGCTTTTCTGCCCTGCTTTTTCCCCATCTTTGTGGTTTTATCTGCCTCTGGTCTTTGATGATGATGGTGACGTACTGATGGGGTTTTGGTGTAGGTGTCCTTCCTGTTTGATAGTTTTCCTTCTAACAGTCAGGACCCTCAGCTGTAGGTCTGTTGGAGATTGCTTGAGGTCCACTCCAGACCCTGTTTGCCTGGGTGTCAGCAGCAGAGGCTGCAGAAGATAGAATATTGCTGAACAGCAAGTGTACCTGTCTGATTCTTGCTTTGGAGGCTTCCTCTCAGGGAACTCATCTCTGCAGCAAGCAGACCTAATAGACATCTATAGAACTCTCCACCCCAAATCAACAGAATATACATTCTTCTCAGCACCACATCGCACTTATTCCAAAATTGACCACATAATTGGAAGTAAAGGACTCCTCAGCAAATGTACAAGAACAGAAATTATAACAAACTGTCTCTGAGACCACAGTGCAATCAAACTACAACTCAGGACTAAGAAACTCAATCAAAACCGCTCAACTACATGGAAACTGAACAACCTGTTCCTGAATGACTACTGGGTACATAACGAAATAAAGGCAGAAATAAAGATGTTCTTTGAAACCAATGAAAACAAAGATACAACATACCAGAATCTCTGGGACACATTTAAAGCAGTGTGTAGAGGGAAATTTATAGCACTAAATGCCAACAAGAGAAAGCAGGAAAGATCTAAAATTGACACTCTAACATCGCAATTGAAAGAACTAGAGAAGCAAGAGCAAACACAGTCAAAAGCTAGCAGAAGGCAAGAAATAACTAAGATCAGAGCAGAACTGAAGGAGATAGAGACACAAAAAACCCTCCAAAAAATCAATGAATCCAGGAGTTGGTTTTTGAAAAGATCAACAAAATTGACAGACCACTAGCAAGACTAATAAAGAAGAACAGAGAGAAGAATCAAATAGACGCAATAAAAAAATGATAAAGGGGATATCACCACCGACCCCACAGAAATACAAACTACCATCAGAGAATACTATAAACACCTCTACACAAATAAACTAGAAAATCTAGAAGAAATGGATAATTTCCTGGACACTTACACACTCCCAAGACTAAACCAGGAAGAAGTTGAATCCCTGAATAGACCAATAGCAGGCTCTGAAATTCAGGCAATAATTAATAGCCTACCAACGAAAAAGAGTCCAGGACCAGATGGATTCACAGCTGAATTCTACCAGAGGTACAAGGAGGAGGTGGTACTATTCCTTCTGAAACTATTCCAATCAATAGAAAAAGAGGGAATCTTCCCTAACTCATTTTTTGAAGCCAACATCATCCTGATACCAAAGCCTGGCAGAGACACAACAAAAAAAAGAGAATTTTAGACCAATATCCCTGATGAACATCGATGCAAAAATCCTCAATAAAATACTGGCGAACCAGATTCAGCAGCACATCAAAAAGCTTATCCACCATGATCAAGTGGGCTTCATCCCTGGGATGCAAGGCTGGTTCAACATACACAAATCAATAAACATAATCCAGAATATAAACAGAACCAAAGACAAGAACCACATGATTATCTCAATAGATGCAGAAAAGTCTTTTGACAAAATTCAACAGCCCTTCATGCTAAAAACGCTCAATAAATTCGGTATTGATGGAACGTACCTCAAAATAATAAGACCTATTTATGACACACCCACAGCCAATATCATACTGAATGGGCAAAAACTGGAAAAATTCCCTTTGAAAACTGGCACAAGACAGGGATGCCCTCTCTCACCACTCCTATTCAACATGGTGTTGGAATTTCTGGCTAGGGCAATTAGGCAAGAGAAAGAAATCAAGGGTATTCAGTTAGGAAAAGAAGAAGTCAAATTGTCCCTCTTTGCAGATGACATGATTGTATATTTAGAAAACCCCATTGTCTCAGCCCAAAATCTCCTTAAGCTGATAAGCAACTTCAGCAAAGTCTCAGGATACAAAATTAATGTGCAAAAATCACAAGCATTCTTATACACCAGTAACAGACAAACAGAGAGACAAATCATGAATGAACTTCCATTCACAATTGTTTCAAAGAGAATAAAATACCTAGGAATCCAACTTACAAGGAATGCAAAGGACCTCTTCAAGGAGAACTACAAACCACTGCTCAGTGAAATAAAAGAGGACACAAACAAATGGAAGAACGTACCATGCTCATGGATAGGAAGAATCAATATCGTGAAAATGGCCATACTGCCCAAGGTTATTTATAGATTCAATGCCACCCCCATCAAGCTACCAATGAGTTTCTTCACAGAATTGGAAAAAACTGCTTTAAAGTTCATATGGAACCAAAAAAGAGCCCGCATCTCCAAGACAATCCTAAGTCAAAAGAACAAAGCTGGAGGCATCACGCTACCTGACTTCAAACTATACTACAAGGCTACAGTAACCAAAACAGCATGGTACTGGTACCAAAACAGAGATATAGACCAATGGAACAGAACAGAGTCCTCAGAAATAATACCACACATCTACAGCCATCTGATCTTTGACAAACCTGAGAGAAACAAGAAATGGGGAAAGGATTCCCTATTTAATAAATGGTGCTGGGAAAATTGGCTAGCCATAAGTAGAAAGCTGAAACTGGATCCTTTCCTTACTCCTTATACGAAAATTAATTCAAGATGGATTAGAGACTTAAATGTTAGACCTAATACCATAAAAACCCTAGAAGAAAACTTAGGTAGTACCATTCAGGACATAGGCACGGGCAAAGACTTCAAAAGAAACTACCCTCAGAGTGAACAAGCAACCTACAGAATGGGAGAACATTTTTGCAATCTACTCCTCTGACAAAGGGCTAATGTCCAGAACCTACAAAGAACTCAAACAAATTTACAAGAAAAAAACAAACAACCCCATCAAAAAGTGGGCAAAGGATATGAACAGACAGTTCTCAAAAGAAGACATTCATACAGCCAACAGACACATGAAAAAATGCTCATCATCACTGGCCATCAGAGAAATGCAAATCAAAACCACAATGAGATACCATCTCACACCAGTTGGAATGGCGATCATTAAAAAGTCAGGAAACAACAGGTGCTGGAGAAGATGTGGAGAAATAGGAACACTTTTACACTGTTGGTGGGATTGTAAACTAGTTCAACCATTATGGAAAACAGTATGGCGATTCCTCAAGGATCTAGAACTAGATGTACCATATGACCCAGCCATCCCATTACTGGGTATATACCCAAAGGATTATAAATCATGCTGCTATAAAGACACATGCACACGTATGTTTATTGCGGCGGCACTATTCACAATAGCAAAGACTTGGAATCAACCCAAATGTCCATCAGTGACAGACTGGATTAAGAAAATGTGGCACATATACACCATGGAATACTATGCAGCCATAAAAAAGGATGAGTTTGTGTCCTTTGTAGGTACATGGATGCAGCTGGAAACCATCATTCTTCGCAAACTATCGCAAGAACAGAAAACCAAACACCACATGTTCTCACTCTCTCATAGGTGGGAACTGAACAATGAGATCACTTGGACTTGGGAAGGGGAGCATCACACACCGAGGCCTGTCATGGGGAGGGAGGCGGGGGCAAGGATTGCATTGGGAGTTATACCTGATGTAAATGACGAGTTGATGGGTGCTGACGAGTTGATGGGTGCAGCACAGCAACATGGCACAAGTATACATATGTAACAAACCTGTACGTTTTGCACATGAACCCTAGAACTTAAAGTATAATAATAATAAAAAATTAAAATAAAAATAAAATAAAATAAAATATATTTCAGGCTGGGCGCAGTGGCTCATGCCTGTAAACCCAGCACTTTGGGAGGCCAAGTCCGGTGGATCACCTGAGGTCAGGATTTCGAGACAAGCCTGGCCAACATGGCAAAACCCTGTCTCTGCTTTTAAAAAAAAAAAAAAAAAAAGCAAAGCATAGTGGCATATGCATGTAATCCCAGCCATTCAGGAGGCTGAGGCAGGAGAATCGCTTGAACCCAGGAGATGAAGGTTGCAGTGAGCCGAGATCCCACTACTGCACTGCAGCCTGGGTGACACAGAGAGATTCCATCTCAAAAAAAAAAAAAAAAAAAAAAAAAAAAAAAAAACTATCTATCTATATGTGTATATATATATACACACACATATATACGGATATATATATATATATATATATCTACACACATATATACTGATATGTGTGTGTGTGTATGTGTATATATACACACATACACACACACATATATATGCATATATATACACACAAAAAAACACACATATATATATTTCTACCGGTCTTAAAAAAGCATAGAGATATTTTCTATTTTTAAAATAAATTTTATATGGAATTTTGATTATCAGAACTGCAGCTGCTTAGGATAATATAGTTTAAAAAGTGTCCACATGTTCAGGGCATACACGCCATATTCTAGCATGTAATCAACTTATTTACAGCTTCTAAGATTAAAAGTACAGAAAAAACATCAAATTTTACAAGATTAACACAGGCCAATTCTATTATATTAATATTGCAAGTTAAATGTTGACTGTATTTATGCCAGATATGAGTTTCTCCTTAAAGACTAATCCTGGTGCACTTTGTTTGTACTAATAAATTTTAATTTGATGGGTTGGGTTTTAAGATAATGCTGCGTTGATGGAAATACTATGTTCAAACAGGTCTCTGGTCAAAGGAGATAAACGAATCATAGTCACAAGTACATTCTTGAATATACATTGTATATTTACATATTAAATCAGTATTTTCCAATATTTATGAGAAGGAACAGGATAATTTTCTTGTATGTATTTTTTATCTTAGACTTGAAACATGCTGTACTAATTTTTATCATTTTGTTTGTTTGTCTAGATTGCATTTATTCCTCTTAGACACAAATACCAGTTGCTATTTCAGTACAACATGTAATATATTCTAAGAGTTGTACAAATTTATTTAAAAGGACACAAAAATTGAAGTAATATAAAACTCTATATTATCCTGCAAGATTTATAATGTACCTCTCTTCAGTGTCACCCATAAAAGGCCATGGTAATGAATCAAGAAATCAAAAGTCTAGCTCTTTAAATTTAAAAATTGCCAGATATAATTCTTTTGGCTCGTGGAAAGCCTAAGTTTAATCCTGCTAAAGATAAAGTTATAAAATTAGAAATTGTTAGAGTAGTCAATTGCCAATGCACTATTACCATATGTACGTATCTCACTGAGCTTCAGAGGTCCTTGCCCCTGCAACTTATAATCAGGCTATGCGCACCTTCTTGCAATCTTACTTAGTAGTAGTCTCAAAGAGAGATCTTAATCAGCTATTGATGATGATTCTGGATGTCTGAGTGTCCCAGGCAGAAATTCTTTGATCAGAAAAAAAAGCAGTGGTTCAGTAGACTACATTGAACAGACAAGTTGAAAATATGCATACTTTCTCAGCCAGTTACTTCTCATGTTTATTCCTGATAGAACATGGCATGTTTACATCAGTAGATATGCACAATAATCCAAAACAGTATTTTCTGTTAAAGTCGAAAACTGTATACAACCCAAATGTGTATTATATGTGTAAGAAAGCAAATTGTTATGCATTTATACACTAAACATAAATGAAGTACATATGTGACCGCATATATGAATACAAACATTTTGTAAGGTTAAACAAATTTAGACACCAAGTAATACACATTTTGGTTCCACGTATAATAGGCAAAAGATACAAAATTAAACCATAGTGTGTCAGAAGACATGAATAGCTGGTAAGCTATACTTTTAAGGTTTGTGCATGTTTCCATATGTGCGCTATATTTTGTAAAAATATTTTCTAAAGATTTTTTTTTAAAGAGCGAGGTACGAAAAGGTGCTGACAAGCTCTATTATATGCATGAGTTGTGTTCACTTATGGACATATTTTGTTGAAGGTTGCAATATTGCCAGGGTATCCTATATCAGCTAATAACATAAATCTCAAGATAAAATGTGTTAAATGATAAGGAAACAAGTATACCATATAATCAGGAATCCAGAGAACAGGTAAGTTTCATGGTTGATTTACTTGGTGGCTCATTATTTTCACTGGTCATTCAAGTTCATTTGGTTTCTGTACCCTCTCATCCAGTGTGAGACGACAAATCCCCTAGCAAGTTGGGCCCATTTTGGCCTTTCTGTGCATTCATTTTTAGAATTGATTATTTCATTAATTGAATATGTACTTATCCCCACAATGGACATATAAAGTAAAACTTTATAATCCAAAACCTTAACATCCAGTTATTGCTTCTAACTCTACATCAAGGTAACCCCACATCAAGGATTCACGATATGTAGTACAGTGACTCTCATCCAACAGAGCATTTATCTACTTGCAACAGACAACCTGGCAATTAAAATGTCTCATTTGTTTAAAAAAAAAAAAAGCATAAAAATCCTGGAATTATCCAGTGAAGTTTGTTTTAGTGTAGGTGCATGCAATAAACATCTGCTACAAAAGCGCACATGATTTCCTGAGGGACAGACATGACAAGGAACACTTGGCCTGGCAATGAATAATTTTTCTTGGGTCAGCTAATTTATTTGGTACTCTCTGGTTGAAAATCTAAGAAGTGTTATTATGTTCAATTTTTCCATCTGATTTGGTACTGAGAGGACTCTCCTTTTGGATACTATACTTCACTATATATTTTCTGACAATGAGAGAGTTCAGAACTATTAGGATTGCTTTAGCCATTCAAAAGTAAAAAGGATATTGTTGGGCAACATTTGGATTTTTTTCAGCAATACAACTCCCTTAAAATAAAGAATTTTCTAACACAGAGTGTCAACACCAAGAAGGATATGGAGGGTTACTATAGTAGGGGGCTAGCCTGGAGTGGGATAAGAACGGGATCCACACCAAAGTACAGCCAAGTGTAGGGTGTTAGAGCTCAGGCAGTTAGGACAGTTTACATGTAGGAGGCTGTTCTTTGCAGAGTGTCTGAACATACTCAGGTGAAGAAGGTGTTTAAAGCGGGGCAGCAGTTTAGCATAGATTGTCAATTCAAGAGAAGTGAAGAATGTATCTATGTAGAAGAGGAGACACCGGGCACGGTTGCTCACACCTGTAATCCCAGCACTGAGGTCAGGAGTTCGAGACCAACCTGACCAATACAGTGAAGCCTAGTCTCTACTAAAAAAAAAATTACAAAAAATAGCCAGGCATGCTGGCATGCACCTGTAGTCCCAGCTACTCGGGAGACTGATACAAGAGAATTGTTTGTTAAACCCAGGAGTTGGAGGTTGCAGTGGGCCAAGATCTTGCCACTGCACTCCAGCCTGGGCGACAGAGCGAGACTCTGTCTAAAAAAAAAAAAAAAAAAACAACAACAAGAAAAAAAAAAGGAGCTAAAGGAAACAAAAAATGGTTTCACATAGGGAATATGATGATCTGAATTGTGCTGTCCCCAATTCCTATGTTAAAGTCATAACCCCTAGCACCTTAGAATGTGATAGGATTCAGACATAGGGTCTTTATATAGATGGGAGTTAATATAAAGTCATCGGGATGGTCCCTAGTCCAATACGACTGATATCCTTATGAGAAAAGGAAATTTGGACACAGACATGCAAGAGGGAAGACAATGTGAAGGCACAGGGAAAAGGCAGCCTTGTACAGCGGAGGATAGAGGCCAGGAACAGATCCTTCCCCCATAGCACTCAGAAGAAACAAACCCTCATGACACCTTGAATCTCAGACTTTTAGCTTTCAGAACTGTGCAAAAATAAGTTGCTGTTAGTCAAACCATCTGATTTATGGTATTTGATTATGGCATTCTAAGGAAACTAACACAGGAGTGGTAGTCTAGCAAGAAAATATATTAAGGATTATTGGAGCCAAGTTTCTCACAGTCATATAAGTTATAGATATGGGAAGAAAAAACTACAACCTGATAGTTTGTATTCAAATTAGAAATGATAGTGTGAACTCACATACTTCTGTGTATATCTTCTGTCCAGTATTCTGCCCAGGCCTGCAAACGGCAGCATCACACATACAATCTACAACTCAGTTACTGAATACAAACTTCCTCTAAAAAATAAACTGAAAAAACAAACTAGACTTCTTTAGAGTACTGCGTGATTTGAGTGCAGTCTCAGAAGAACATAATTAATTTGAAATACTGGTTTTATACCAGAAAGTGAAGAATTACTTTAAGAATGATGGGAAGGGCTAGACACGGTGGCTCATGCCTGTAATCCCAGCACTTTGGGAGTCCGAGGTGATCACCTGTGGTCAGGAGTTCGAGACCAGCCTGGCTAACATGGTGAAACCCCACCTCGCTAAAAATGTAAAAATTAGCTAGGAGTGGGGGTGCATGTCTGTAATGCCAGCTACTCGGGAGGCTGAGGCAAGAGAATTGCTTGAACTCAGGAGCCAGAGGTTGCAGTTAGCCAAGATTGCATCACTACACTCCAGCCTGGGTGATAGAGTGAGACTTCATCTCAAAAAAAAAAAAAAAAAAAAAAAAAAAAGAATGATGGGATGATGGGGACATGCCAGAAAGATACAGTCAGCTTGGAGGTATTCTCACATGCCAAATGTGATACAATCTGAGCATCACCATAGGGAATGACAGGGCTACTGCCAATATAACAAAAAGCTATAATCCAAGAAAAATATAAATATAAATAAATAGATTGAAAATTGGATAATGAAAGGTATATTTACAAAGTTTCAAAAGTTCTTCTCCACAGAATATTTTAAAATTCAAATGGAAACTGCATAACTCTCTAATCAAGAAGGCCGGCAGGCATTATCTTAAACAAGCAATTGTTCTTAATAGGACGAATCAGAAACATGTAACACCTTTGAGGATGAAATAAGAATACAGCAGTCTTTCTGCTGTGATATTCCTGCCAATGATTTTATTATCTGGATCCAATTCTAAAGAAACATTGTGCAAACCCTTGTAGAAAGACATTTATAAATAATTGTCCTATAATCTTCAAAAACGTGAAGGTTATGACAGGTAACCAAAGATTTAAGTGAGTTAACAGATGCAAAGCTTAATTTCCTGTGTCTGTTCTGGTACATATTTTCCAAATAAATGATGGGTATTAGTAATGTATGTTGTCTTAAAGGATATGAAATTTACAGAATAAATTCTTTTGTATGTTGTATTATTACAACATATCTAGATTTCTCTTCAAAATTATATTTTGCCTTTTCTGAACAATCAGAAAACAGCTCTAAAGTTATACTTCTTTTTGGCTTTTCAAGAATCAAATACAGTATATGGTTTGTTACTTTTATGAAAATGCATTTTTATCATGAAAATACATTTATGAAGCTTCCTCACTTACTTGTAAATATTTTAAAATTTAATTTATTTGGATGAGAACACAACATAAAATCTGCCCCCTTAAAACAACATTCTAAATGTACAACATAGTATTGTTAACTATAGGTAAATATTTTCAATATCTGATTCAATTTATGAAATGGAATTGTTTGGGCTGTGTTCTAATTAAGCTTTTGAAAAAAAACTCAAAAAAACTTTCAGATTTGATGAAAACTGTAAAGTAACTGACATAATAAGCTCAGCCCCACTCAAAACGCATGTGAAAAAAAAAAACTACCTCCAGTTACAGTATAATATTTCCCAAATCCATAAAAATAGAAAAAAACAAAAAGGTGTTATCTGATAAATTAACAAAAGATAAAACAGTATCAATAAAAATATTTAATGCAAGCAATTTGAAAAACCAAATAATAACAATCATCACATTAAATATAAATGATCTAAACACCCCAATTACAAGGCCAAGATTTTCAGACTGAAGAAAGTAAAGGCCCATTCTATGTTATCTAAAAGTAATCCACTTTAAATGTACAAAACAAATGTTTTAAAAAGAAAGGCTCAAAAAAGGTATAAAATGCTTCCATCAATACAAATAAACCTGGTATTACTATATGTGCATCAGACATAATAGATTCCATGGCAAACACTATTACAAAGAATTAAAATGTAATTTTATAAGAATATACAGTTGTCATTTCTTCAAGCAGACATATGTGTCAAAAAACTGATAGAACTGCAAAGTCAAATAGATAAAGACATCATTATAATAAATGTAAATACCTTGTCTTCATAATTTATATAACAATTACACGGAAACTGCATATGAATATAAAACATGACTATCCACCAACTTGACCAAATTATCACTTATATAAGATCCCACTCAAGAATAGTGCAGACATGTTCTTTTCAGTCATGCACAGGATGCTTACCAACATATCACAATATGGGTCATACAACAAGCTTTCATAAATTTGTAAAAATTAAAATCATATAAGGATGGTCTCTGATAACTATAAAATTAAATTAAAAGTAATAACAGAAGTACATATGCTAAATTATTTGGAAACTAACTAAAAGAAATTCAAGTAATTGATAGGTCAAATATTAAGTCAAACGGTGTTAAGAAATTATTTTGAGTAATATTTGAATGAAGATAAAGTACTACATGATATAATTTGTGGGATGCAGCTAAAGCAGTTCTTACTGGGATATTAATAGCACTAAATACTAATATTAGACATAAGAAAGTTCTTCAAACAATGACTTCATCTTGCATTAAGAAATTCAAAAAAGAGCGAATTAAATCCAAAATTAAGTAGATGTGAAATATCAGAAAGCAAATAAATACAAAACAGAAAATCAAAATAATAAAGAAAATAAGTAATACTAAACTTTGGCTATTTGAGAAGATTGATAAAATTCAGAAAATTCCAGCCAGAATGATTAGAAAAAAAAAAAAAAGAAGAGACAGAAATTAATAATACCAGGAATGAAAAAGACACGTAGATGCAGATGTAGAACTACAGATACATATTCAATTGGTTTTGACAAAGATTGCAAGACAATTCACCTGTGTTAAAACAACTGAAGAACCATATGAAAATATATATATATATATATATTAACCTTTGTCTTACTTCTCTCTTTTTATAATAAGTGACTAGATATTTATCATGCATCCATATATAATATTGACACTATAAATTTCTAGAAAATACATAGGAAAGTCTTAATGATCTTATTTGACAAATATTTCTTAGTTATAACACCAAAAGCTCAATCCATTAAATAAAAAAGATAAATCATATGTATACTTGTGCCATGTTGCTGTGCTGCAGCCATCAACTCGTCAGCACCCATCAACTCGTCATTTACATCAAGTATAACTCCCAATGCAATCCCTCCCCCCTCCCCCCTCCCCCCTCCCCATGATAGGCCCCAGTGTGTGAACAAACCTGCACGTTATGCACATGTAACCTAGAACTTAAAGTATAATAATAATAATAATAATAATAATAATAATAATAATAAAAGAAAAAAAAAGAAATGAAATTGTCCTTTAATTTTCAATCAAATAAAACAACGCATTAGTTTGTGACTTTTTTTCTGCTTAAAAAAAAAAAAAGATAAATCATATTTCATCAGAATGAAGGATTTCTGCTCTTTTAAAATAACTGTTCAGGAAAGAATCAACCCAAAAAGTGGGGAAAAATTAAGAACTTGCATTCATAAAGAACTTCCAAACTCAATAATAATAGTTCTTTTTGCTTAGATAGGCACAATATTTGAATTGACAATTCGAGAAAGAAGCTAGACAAATGAAATAATCATATGACAAGAAGCTCAACATCATTATATATTTGGAAAGTATACATTAAAAACACAATGAAATACCACTACATTCATGCTAGAAGGATTAAATTTGAAAGACTGACCATAGCAATTAAGGGCATCAATGTGAATCAAAACTACTGGTGGAAATGTAAAATAGTAAAATTACTTTTGAAAACAGCTAGTTTCTTAAAAAGTTAAATGTATACAATATGACTTAGCCACTATAATACTGGGTCTTTACCCAATAGAAGTGAAAGCATTTGTCTAAAGACTTGTGCGTTATTATTTATAGCAGCATTATTTGTGATAGCCAAAGACTAGAATCAATACAATTGTCTAGCAACTAGAGAATAGAGGAACAAATTTTTATAAACCATTCAATGGAATACAACTCAGCAAGGAAAATGAATTAATATAGACACAGCAACAAATGTGTGAATTTCTAAGTAATTATGCTGAGTGAAAGAAGCCACCAACTAGATGATTCTATTCAAACAAATCTCTGGAAAATGAAAATTATCTATTGCCACAGAAATCAGATCAATGGTTGCTTGTGGACTTGGGCTAGGTGATAGGGAGTGATGAGACAGAAAGAGATTACAAAATAACACAAGAAAACCTTTAGGGGTGATAGGATTTTTGTATGTTTTCTTGATTGTGATTATGATTTCACTAGTGTGTACACATGTCAACATTTATCAGATTGTACACTTGAAATATGAGGCATACATTGTTAATTTTACCTTCATGAAGCAGTAAATTTTTCAAGGGTATAATGAGATAGAATGAGCCAGGCGTGGTGACTAGCACCTGTAATCGTAGCACCTTGGGAAGCCAAGATGGGCGGATCACCTGAGGTCAGGGGTTCGAGACCAGCCTGGCCAACATGCTGAAACCCCGTCTCTACTAAAAATACAAAAATCAGCCAGGCATGGTGGCGCATGCCTATAATCCCAGCTATTCAGGAGGTTGAGGCAGGAGAATCACTTGAACACAGGAGGCGAAGGTTGCAGTGAGGTGAGACTGCACTACTGCCCTCCAGCCTGGGCGACAGAGTGAAACTCCGTCTCAAAAAGAAAAAAAGAGATAGAATCATTATACGCAGTCTCCTTTGCATTCTCTCTGAGAATTTGAATAGATCATAGTAACCAAAAGACTCAAGTCTTCCATGTGCATCATACTCACCTATTAACAGTTTAATAAATACTTCTGTTAAAAAAGATTTTAAAAATCTTTAATTTGAAAATGGTCAGACAACCCCAATGCCTGCTATTATGGAATGTGCAAGGGTACATAGGCATATACCTATGTATTGAGAAATACTGTTTCTATTTATCTGATGAAATAGAATGCAGTTCATCCTTGAAATTAATAGTTTTATGCCTTTCAATAATTATTTCAATATCCTAAGATTATTTAATTGGTAAATTACTGACTATATCAATATGCAACATGATGCAAATTAGAATGATGATACAGTGTGCTATTAATGGAAACTGACAATCCTACACATAGATTTACATATACATATTATGTATATGTGTGAATGCATGCTACATTGATAGGTAGATATACTACATCACTCCTATAAAATAAGCAAATCAAATAAGCTAAAGATTCAGAAAGGGATAAATATAAAGAGTTACATGTGTAAAGGCAATGCTCAAAGGAGCTCTAATGTTGCAGATAAGATTACCCAATTCAATTATAATAAATGTGCTTAGAATGCATCTTACCTAGGATAAGGTTGATGCTTGCCCCTAGGAAACCTACAAATCTGATGTCCTCATAATTTTATCACATCTTCTCTAGACATTTTATAAGCAATTGCTTGAACAAAAATAATGAGAACTCTGTATGGCTTCTAATACCAGTATAGTGGCCTTTACCTTGTATATCTGCTGTAACTGAAACTCAGCAGTCTGTGACATACTTAGGCTATATATCCAATGTAACTTAATGAGGTCACATTAACCTCAATGTGCATGTTATAACAGGTTAAGCCCCCATTCTACCTGACTGCACAAAGTTCTGTCTTTTAACAATTTATCCTACCCAAGTGTCGTAGACCTCTCCTGTGGATGCTTTTATCAGCCCGCTAATCTTTCCTGGCTCTTATTTAACTAACAAGCTAGCTCTCTGGATTTGTAATAGTCTCTCTAGGTTTAATTGGTGGCTCTTCTGGTACAAATAAAGGTAATCATTACATGGTTAATCAGAAAACCTGAAGTCAAATAAAATATTTGATATTACACCACAGGAAGTACAATAAAGTCAAGAACACCCGTAGAGTGAATGAATTTCTTATTGTCATATGCATAGTAGAAAGCAGCTTTTTGTCCTTAAAAAAAATGATGTTCAGATTATAGAACTTTTATCAGTGCTGTGGACAACTTAGTGACGACAGAGAGTATCAGCGCACTAGGGCTGAGAGAATGACAAAAGTCATTCCCTGGTTCAGAGACAAAAGAAATTTTTATAGGTCATTGGTAAAAAGATTAAACTATCTTATTCTTCAGAATTGTGTGTGTATGTGTTTGTGTCTGTGTGTGCACCATTGCACACGTGCCTGCCTGAACACATTAGGGACAGAAGTGAAAGTGTTTTATAGGTATAATCAAAGAAAAAAGACCTACAGTTGAGACGCCTGCCAAGAGCTCACAGTTGGGGTTTAAAAAATGACAACACACAAAATCTGTAGGTAAAACCCAATTTTTATACAAACTAGAATAATCTGAAATAGAAAAATATTGCATAATATAATGTCATGTATTAGAACTAAACAAGATCTGTCTTACACCAGATGATGTGAGTATACTAATTCTTGTTTGCCCTTGCTCACACTCTGTTCACATGTGTTAATTTCCTACCTATCACTGCCATGCCTGTCTGCAAGAAGAATATATTTCCCCACCCCACTGATTCTGGACTAGCCACATAATTTGCTTCAGCTAATGGCCTCAAAATGGATGTAATGCATTACACATCCACACTATAATTTTAAATGTCATTGCATGGTTTGAATTGGCACCGCCACCTAGATCCATTCTTAAGTGCTGGTCTTATGCTATGATAATAACATGAGAAGACATGTGGAGCTCAGTCAGGCCCAACCAAATGTGGACCTGACCTTGACTGGGAGAAGTTCCCAATCAAGTCCAGCAAAGCCAAGCCCAATTCATGCTATCAATCCTCAACGAACAAATGACCACTGTTTTTAGCCACTAATATTGTGTGTGTGTGTGCATGTTTAATTGCTGCAGCAGGAACTAATTACTATTCCTTAAAAGAGATGCTGGAAGTAAGTCTGAGTACTCTATTTTTTTAAAAATTTAAGTTTTTATATATGTAGTTATTCTATTTGCTGTGTCTAATTGTTGCTGTTTAGAAATATCATCAACACATCAATACATAAGTTATTTCAACATTCTGGTTAACAACATATTTATATGTTCATATTTTTTGGTTTGTTTTCTTTGGTTTGTCAAGGTAGTGTCAAAGTAACAAGTTAAGAAATCCCTCCAAGCATTGTTAAGGAAGGAAATATAAATCCACAGAACTCAAGTAACGATTTGCAGTCAAGATCCTGATGCCAAAGGTAAGCAGGCCAAGTTGGAAATCTCCTTTACTACAGAATGGACTCACTCTTAGTAAGAGTTGATTAGCTGTATTTGAAATGTCCTATACTACACACCATTAAACATTCAATCTCAATTTATAATGTACTGTTACTGCTCCTTTCCCTAAATCATTATTGCCTTTTCTTTTAAAATATGAGAAAGAGTGGTTAGTGACTCTTCTCGATAGAGGTGATATTTAAATCAAGAGAAAACAGAATAAAGCAGAAAAAGGGTTAGTCCTTTGAGGTTCACCAGAGGGAATGAAAATAATTTTAATATAGCCCGTTTGTACACCAGTTACTGGAAAACCTCCTAAAGCATTTATATATTACAGTTAATGTAATGTTATTTGATTGAAAAATTGGAAAAAATATTTTTCTAATATATATATATTTCAAGCGTTAAAGTATATGTTGCATTATTTGTATATGAATGAGATGTACAATGTAGTTTGTGTTATTCGATGTATAAGATGGATCTAAAGCTGCTAATGTTTCTACACAAATAAGGTTCAGTTTTAGGTATTAAGCACTAAGCTTATTAATGATTTCTGAAGTAATATAAATAAAATTGCTCCCCCAACAAAAGTTCAAATGTAAAACAAATAAGTGAAAAATTAAAGAAAAATACACAGAATGGGAAAATATATATTTGAATGTAAACTTCTTTCTGTAATTTTGTATTTGAGGGTGTGTGTCTGTGTGAATATTATCTTTTGCCTTTGTTCTCCTGAGGCAAATAAACCATAAATGAATGTGAATTAAAGGTTTGTGAATCACATTATAGGTGAAATCAAGGGCTAATAATGTTATAAATATATTTACTATCATAACTCCAAAGGAGAAAAAATTGGGGGTTTAAAAATATTACAGTTAATTCACCTATCATGCTCATGCTTTATATAGTTTTATTTATGTTTTTTTTTTCTTTCCTTTGTACATAACCTCAGGGCTTTATATAGTTTCCTTAGCTATGAGTTTAAATATCTGGTCTATTTTTCTTCTAAATGTTTTGCTTTCCATGTTAACTTTTTATCTATCTACATTTAATTTGGTCTGTAAATAGTAAAAGCACTAAGTAAACTATCTCAA
This sequence comes from Macaca fascicularis, assembly GCF_037993035.2. Taxonomy (NCBI): domain Eukaryota; kingdom Metazoa; phylum Chordata; class Mammalia; order Primates; family Cercopithecidae; genus Macaca; species Macaca fascicularis. The sequence goes on along the minus strand of NC_088391.1, from coordinate 59,129,139 downwards.
GGAAGAATGAAGAAAAGTAGACCTGAAAATTGGGGAGAAAAGAAAAGAATTTTAACTGTAGTTATTCCTCGAATACAGTATTTTAATAACAAAATAGATAAGCTGTTCTCTGAAAGGGCACCATATAGAAACATCACTCATAGAAACTAATAAATCTCTGACTATTGTCATGGCTTTATGATCTAGATTATTTTTTTAAACATTTATAAGAAAATAAAAACTCATGTCCAGTTACCTGAAGGTCACATAACATGCTATTTGTTTTTAAATATCAAAAAGTTATCTTCCTTTCCATGGAAGCATTGTAAGTTTTGGCTGTGCCCCCACTTAAATCTCATCTTGTATTGTAGTTTCTATAATCCACACATGTTGTGGGAGGGACCTGGTGGAAAGTAATTGGATCACTGAGGAGATTTGTCCCATATTGTTCTTGTAATGGTGAGTTCTCACGAGATCTGATGGTTTCATCAGCATCTGGCATTTTCCCTGCTGGCACTTCTCTTTCCCATTGCCTTGGGAAGAAAAATGTGTTTGCTTCCCCTTCCACCACAATTGTAAGTTTCCTGAGGCCTCCCTAGTTAGGTAGAACTATAAGGCAACTAAACTTTTTTTTTTCTTTACAAATTACCCAGTCTTAGACATTTCTTCATAGTAGCTGGCAAGGGACTAACACGGTAAATTGGTACCAAGGTAGTGGGGCGCTCATGTAAAGACCTGAAAATGTGGAAACAACTTTGGAAGTGGGTAACAGACAGAGGTTGGAACAGCTTGGAGAGCTCAGAAGAAGACAGGAAATGTGGGAAAGTTTGAAACTTCCTAGAGATTTGGAGGACTCAGAAGAAGAGAGAAAGATGTGGGAAAGTTTGAAACTTCCTAGAGACTTGTTGAATGGCTTTGACCAAACTGCTGATAGTGATATGGACAAATAAGTCCAGGTGGAGGTGGTCTTAGATGGAGATGAGGAAATTGTTGGGAGCTGGAGTAAAGGTCACTCTTACTATGCTTTAGCAAAGAGACTGGCCACATTTTGCTGCTGTCCTAGAGATCTGTGGAACTTTGAACTAGAGAGGGATGATTTAGGGTATCCAGCAAAATAAATTTCTAAGTTGCAAAGCATTCAAGAGGAATCACAGCATAAACGTTTGAAAAATTTGCAGCCTCACAATGCAATAGAAAAGAGAGCCATATTTTCTGGGGACAAATTTCACCTCACTGCAGAAATGTGCTTAAATAATGAGGAGCCAAATGTTAATCACCAAGACAATGGGTAAAATGTCTCCTGGACATGTTAGAGTCCTTCACAGCAACCCCTCCCATCACAGGCCTGGAGGGCTAGGAGGGGAAAATGGTGGGACAGGGACAGGGAACTGTACTCTGTGCAACCTCAGGACATGGTGCCCTGCACCCCAGCTGCTTCAGCTCCATCTGTAGCTAAAAGGGGCCAAAGTCCAGCTTGTCCCATTGCTGCAGAAGGTGCAGGCCCCAAGCCTTGGTGGCTTACACCTAGTGTTGGGCCTGCAGTTGCAGAGAAGTCAAGAATTGAAGTTTGGAAACCTCTGCCTAGATTTCAAAGGATGTATGGAAATGCCTGGATGTCCAAGCAGAAGTCTGCTGCAGGGGTAGAGACCTCATGGGGAACCTCTGCTAGGGCAGTACAGAAGGGGAATATGGAGTTGGAGCCCCCACACAAAATCCCCACTGGGACACTGCTTAGTGTAACTATGAGAAGAGGACCACCATCCTCCAGACCCCAGAATGGTAGAGCCACTGGCAGTTTGTACTGTGCACATGGAAAAGCCACAGACGCTCAACACCAGCCCATGAAAACAGCTAGGAGTGGGGCTGTACCCTGCAAAGTGTAGGGGTGGAGCTTCTCAAGGCTGTGGGAGCTCACCTCTTGCATCAGCATGACCTGGACATGGGACATGAAGTCAAAGGAGATTATTTTGGAACTTTTAAAGTTTAACGACTGCCCTATTGGATTTCGTACTTGCATGGGGCCTGTAGTCCGCTTGTTTTGCACATTTCTCCCATTTGGAATGGGTGTATGATATGGATTGGCTTTTTCTCTACCCAAATCTAATGTGGAATTGTAGTTTCCATTATCCCCACATGTTGTGGGAGGGATCAGGTGGGAGGTAAATTAATAATGGGGGCAGTTCCCTAATGCTATTTTTGTTACAGTGAATAAGTTCTCAAGAAATCTTTTGGTTTCATAAGGGGATTCCCACTTTGTTCATATCTTCTCCTTTCGGCTGCCATACGAAGGACGTGTTTGTTTCACCTTCCACCATGATTGTAATTTTCCTGAAGCTTTTCCAGCCATGCTGAACTGTGAGTCAATTAAACCTCTTTGCTTTATAAATTACCATTTTGGGCATGCATTTACTAGCAGCATGAGAATGAACTAATGCAATGTATTTATCTAATGCCTACACCCCCATTGTATCTAAGAAATAACTAACTTGCTTTTGATTTACAGGCTCTTAAATGGAAGGGACTTGCCTTGTCTCAGATGAGACTTTGGACTCTGACTTCTGACTTAATGTTGAAATGAGTTAAGACTATGGAGGACTGTTGGGAAGGCATGATTTTGTTTTGAAATGTTAGGATATGGGATGTGGGAGGGGCCACAGGTGGAATTATATGGTTTGACCATGCCCCCACCCAAATCTCATCTTGATTTTTAGTTCCCATAATAACCACATGTCGTGGGAGGGGTCTGGTGGCAAGTGATTGGATCATGGAGGCAAATTCCCCCATGCTGTTCTCATAATAGTGAGTGACTTCTCATGAGATTTGATGGTTTTAGATGGGGCTTTTCCCCCTTTTCCTCAGCACTTCTCCTTGCTGCTGCCATGTGAGGAAGGACATGTTTGATTCCCCTTCTGCCATAACTGTAAGTTTCCTGAGGGCTCCTCATCCATGTGTAACTGAGTCAATTAAACCTCTTTTCTGTATAAATTACCCAGTCTTGGGTATTTCTTCATAGCAGTTTGAGAATAGACTAATACATATTATTTTCAATTTAGATATGTCTCTTGTTCATTCAAGTATTCTTAAGAAAAGCTTGACTACACATTTAGGATAACATTCTTCAATATTAACTGATTTCATTCACTTTTTAGTGTTTATTAAGGATACAGGATGATTTTAAAGTAATTTATAATACTTTCATTTTTATTTTAATGTAATCTAACTTCCTGTTTCCAGTCAGACATGTAACAAACTTGGAAGTCATTATTTGTGTCCCCACCACAAGAAGAAAAGTGCTGAATAAACTAAAAATTCAACCCATTTTAGAACTGTTAGAGAATTAAGGCCACAGGACTAACTACTGTTCTCAAAACTATACAGACAGATACTTATAGAGAACCATAGCTCACCAAGACCACAAGGTGTTGCTGGAGCAGGCAATTGGTAGGCACATGTAAAAGGTTAAGTGAATAAGTTTTGGAGACATATATGACCCACCTTGAGAGATAAAAACTTCCAGGGTGCCCAACAATAGAGAGATCCCCACACTTTTGTGAGTTTTACCAGCAGGAGTCACACTGAGTTCTTAAGGTGAAGATCAGGGAAAAATATCTCTTTGCACTTCCAATAGAGGGAGTAAAAAAGTAGCATTTTCTAATAAATCCAGAGCACTAGGTTCTCCTCAATAAAGGTCTTCCCTAAAGGGAAATTATTTTACGAGAACCTAACTGACTTGAGTTTACCAGAGCCTAGTCAACATGGGAAAGGGAAATAACCAACTCGTACCTGCATGTGAATAATTATGACAGTTTTATTCTTTTTTTTTTTTTTTTTTTTTTTTTGAGAAGGAGTCTCACTTTGTCTCCCAGGCTGGAGTGCAGTGGCGCGATCTTGGCTCACTGCAAGCTCTGCCTCCTGGGTTCACGCCATTCTCCTGCCTCAGCCTCCTGAGTAGCTGGGACCACAGGTGCCCGCCACCAGGCCCGGCTAATTTTTTGTATTTTTAGTAGAGACGGGGTTTCACCGTGTTAGTCAGGATGGTCTCGATCTCCTGACCTCGTGATCCGCCCGCCTCGGCCTCCCAAAGTGCTGGGATTACAGGCGTGAGCCACCGCACCCGGCCAGACGGTTTTATTCTTAATTAAAAGCAAAAATCAAAAGCAACTAAAATGCCCTTCAATAGTTGAGCAGATGAACCAACATGATACATTTAAATAGACATATTATTCTGTGAAAAAAAGTGATTGAGTCATCAAAATACATGAAGAAACTATAAATGTATACTGCCAAGTAAAAGAAGCTAGCCTAAAAGACCACATTATATGATTCTGTCAATATAACAATTGCAAGGGACAAAGATATCAGGAAAAAAAAAAAGACTCTATTCACGATTATTTCAACAGAGTAGAGAGACTGAATTCAACTCTGCTAAAACAAAAGTCAAAAGGATTTGTGTTGTGGGAAGTCAGGGAACCCAAATGGAGGGACTGGCTGAAGCCACGGCAGAAGAACACAAATTATGAAGATTTCATGGACATTTATTACTTCCCCAAATTAATACTTTTATAATTTCTTATGACTGTCTTTACTGCAATCTCTGAACATAAATTGTGAAGATTTCATGGACACTTATCACTTCCCCAATCAATACCCTTGTGATTTCCTATGCCTGTCTTTACTTTAATCTCTTAATCCCGTCATCTTCATAAACTGAGGAGGATGAATGTCACCTCAGAACCCTGTGATGATTGTGTTAACTGCACAAATTGTTTATACAGCGTGTGTGCTTGAACAATGTGAAATCTGGGTACCTTGAAAAAAGAACAGGATAACAGCAATCTTCAGGGAACAAAGGAGATAAGACTTGAAGTCTGACTGCTGGTGAGCCAGACAGAACAGAGCAATATTTCTCTTCTTTCAAAGACAAATAGGAGAAATATAGCTGAATTCTTTTTCTCAGCAATGAACATCCCTGAGAAAGAGAATGCACCCTGACGGTAGGTCTATAGACGGCCCCCTTGAGACGGCTGCCTTTTACGGTCAAAGCCAAAGGGATGAAATAAGTCCCAGTCTCCTGTAGCACTCTCAGGCTTATTAGGACGAGGAAATTCCCACCTAATAAATTATGGTCAGACAGGCTGTCTGCTCTCAAACCCTGTCTCCTGATAAGATGTTATCAATGAAAATGCATGCCCGAAACTTCATAAGCAATTTTAATTTCACCTCATCCTGTGGTCCTGTGATCTCACCCTGCCTCCACTTGCTTTGTGATATTTTATTACCTTGTGAAGTATGTGATCGCTGTGACCCACACCCTATTCATGCACTCCCTCCCCTTTTGAAAATCACTAATAAAAAACTTGCTGGTTTTATGGCTCAGGGAGCATCACGGAATCTGCTGATGTGTGATTTCTCACCCGGACACCCAGCTTTAAAATTTCTCTCTCTTGTACTCTTTCCCTTTATTTCTCAAACCAGCCGAGAGCTTAACGCAAATAGAAAAGAACCCACGTTAACCATCGGTGGCGGGTTCCCACGATAGATTTGTAAACAAAGGGGTCGTTTGATGGAAAAGTATTGGAAAACAGTAGCAAGGAGGTTGATTAAAGAGACATCTTCAGCACAGTGAGTTATGTCTGAGTTTGCAAAGGGTTTTTGCTGTGATTAGGCCCATCTGTCTTTGCTAAGTGGTAGGTCCCTTACCTTCCCAAAGAGACTGAGAGATAGAGGTGCAATCCTCTTCCATGTTTATATTTGAATGAAATAATTCTCAGGTTCTCAATAAAAACATTTCCTGTATTGTTAAACTGAGGCTGGAAGAAGATTTATATCTATTTCAAAGGGCAGAAAGACGATTTACAATTACCAGGTTTCTAAAGTAAATGTACTAATAAAAAGAAAGTCAAGGGGCTTATAGAAAAGAAAAAATCTGTCTAGGGTTTACTTAACTGAGAGGTCTCCATTGGTCAACTCCAATTATATAAAATTCTAGAAAAGGCAAAACTACTGAAACAGTAGAAAAATCACTGGTTGACAGAAATGTGGGAGGATATGTGAAGACCAGGGACGTATGGTCATGGGAATTGGGGAGCACGGCAAAATTTTAGGGCAGTGAAACAATTCTGTTTTATATCATAATGATGGATACATGATGTTGTGCATTTGTGAAAACACATAGACGTGTACAACAGAAGGAACAAACCCTAATTTAAACTGGGGTTTTAGTTAATTACGTATCAATACTGGTTGATCAATAACACAATGGATTATGATGATAATAGGGAAAACTGGGAGGTGGGAAGAAAGAATATACAGGAACAAGGAACTCTACTTGTGGCTCAGTTTTTCTGTTAACACTGTTTAAAAATAAATTCAATTAATTATTTTTAAAAATGTCATCACATTTTTTTACATTACTTAGTTGCTTCACATTGTTATTCTTACATTCTTTTCCTCAAAGCACTATCAGGAGTATTCTCAATGTTCACTATATATCATTTGGGATTAAATTATACTTAGATAAAATATAAATTGCATTAAATAACATAATACTTCGGAAACACTTTAAAAGTTTTTTTTCACACTTTTTATGCTAGTAATTTATAGTCATTTCTTACATTCCATTTAGAAAGTTCCCTTCTAAATCTCGTCTTACATAAATTAACTTATTTTAAAATCAAAATTACCTATCATTTCATCAGTTTTAAAAGAAACTATATCATCTTCAATGTGCTTCTGTCTACAAATTATGAATTGATAAAATCAGAATTATTTTTTTCAAGGACAACCTGAAAATCTTCTCTCCTACTAAACTGTAATATAAAATGGCAATCTAGAAAAATCCTTGATTCTTTTAAATTGTTCTGTTGCATTCACATACCTACTTATATGTAATAATTTTAAATTGTGTTCCATACAATTCTTCTAGGACATACTTTCCCCCAGATCAAAATAAAATTTTAAAAATTCTAATACCTAGATAGATACAAAATAGACTTGAAAATTATGTTTGATGACAGACAGCAAAAACAATGTTGTCATGTCCCTAAAACTGTTTTGTGACGAAGACTACCCATATGAGGATTACCATTAAGACTACGTAGATGACATTCTGAAGCTCATGGGCTACAAAGACAGTTCCACAAAATATTATAAATGTATTGTTAGAGCTTGTTCACACTTGCTAAAACCAAACACATGTATATCTCCAGAAAGTAAAAATAATAGGCTAAACAGTTCACAGTGGTGTTTTCCCTGAACTAGGCTTTTCATCTAGAGTATCCATTCAGTGTCTCGTTAGAGAAGTGAGTTTCTTCACTCTTGTAACTATCTCAAGTACAGGTGCATTTAGGAATTGGGGGAAAAAAAACTATGTTAAAAAATTCCTTTCTCATTTTCCTAGCTTTTTCCAAATTATCTTTATGTAGGGCTAAGTGAGATTTCAAAAATCATTTTAGAAAATGCGTATAATTAGTAAAATTTCCACATATGGATGTCTTTTATCCTAAGATTCATACAAATTGGCATATATTTTTCTTGGTTCTCAACTAGTCTCCAATGAAGAAATATATATATGTCACACACAAATACAAATACCCATGACATGGGATGGATTAGGGCACTGTAACTCAAAGATAGGTCTCTGGACAGGTGCTAATTTGCAAATTATTGTTGCAAGCCCTTGACAAGATATTTTAAAAATTTATATCAATTTGAAAAATGTAGATAAATTGTAATTCAATTTTTAGTTTTTTGATAAAGTATTTATGTTAAATATAATAATAAAAAGGTAGATTTCTATTTTGCATCTTTTAAATTTTATTTTTCTAGTGTTTTTACTTTCATTTTAATATTACTAAAGTAACTACTGGTCATTGGCAACTGATAAATTTAGAAAAAGAAAACCTTGCTCTCAGGGACATGGTTGTTTATTGGTTAATTTCCCTCTCTCAGTCTTGCAGAGTTTTGAAGAACAGAGAGCCTGAAGTTAATTTCCAAAGTTCAGATCCCAAATGTCCTCTTCCTTTCTATGAGACACTGGGTGGTTATTAACCTGTGTGTCTCTCATGATGTATGTGTGGCATTTAGCTCTGTGCCTGACATATGCTAAGTGATTAACAAATGTCAGTAACATTTATTATTGTTACTCTCTGAATCAAAGAAAATCTCTTATCCTACTTTCTCCCAATAATCCTCCAATTCAGTTCTTCATCTTTCTCTGAGAACAAAAACAATAAAAACAAAACAACGACAAAAAAGTCACAAGATTTGTCTATAATTGAGAGAATTGTGAGTAGAAGCAAAATTATAAGTTAAGACATCAGCCTAGGGAGGAATAACTTTGAAACTCCTAACTCCAAGTAAAAGTAAGACCTTAGACATGCAATAATCATGCATTAAATAATTAAACAAATATAGTTATCAGACCTTTACATACAAAATTAAAACGCGTCTTTCTCATTATATTTAAATGGAAATGAAAGCTTTCTGATTTTGTTTACTAATTTATATCCCTGGCACCACACAGAGTGCATGGTAGGTAGAAGCATCTCAATAAAGGCTTATTAACTAGATAAACAACAAAGTAAAGAGAGAAGATAGGTTTATAGATATCCCCTTTTTAAATTTTCCCATAGCAGTTCATCTAACAGCAGAAAAAGAAGGGCAAAAGCTGAAATCAGAATTCTCTCATTCTGGCAGTTGTTTTCTTCATACTTTTTAGACTATCATAAAAATGTGCACAAAATTATTATAACACATCTTTTGGTCAATTAATCACATGAAATTATAACAAAGCAAATTTCTGTGGCTCTAAAATAGTATGCTTAAAGTGTATTCTACAAACAACCTAAATAATTATAACTGGGGAATAAATTAAACATGAGTATTCTAAGCCCTTAACATTTGTTAAGTGGTGGTGAGCAGAACTTTATTTAGGAAATGACTTGGCCTCATCTCTTTGTAGTTAAATGTTGTTTCATATTAGCCACCAGTGTTTCAAATACTGCATTTATGGCGATCATTATTTTCCTTTGTATGTTGCAATACTTAAAACCATCTGACAAAAGCTCTGGATTCACACTTAAAAATAAATAAATGAATACACTTATAAGTATAAACATATGTTTTATACTAGTATTTAATTTCAAGGGATTCATGGAGTCCCTGAGAGGGAAATGGACTGAAAGTTCTACAATTTTTGTGTACAGGGCCTTTTCAACTTCCGATTCCTTTGTTCTCACACACAAAATCATTTTTTCTTTAGAAGTGATTTCCCATATAATCAGACTTGTATTTAACAACATCAAATTATTTTTAAAAATTTATGAAAGAATTTGAGACAAAATATTATTTTATCTTTGAATAGTACGTTTCATACTGTGATTACTAACATAATTTGATATATGTTTTGAATACTTTGTCATATTTTTCTTTGCTTCAGTCTTCTTCTTCTTTCCTTCTATTATATTCTCAGACTTTAGTTCTTCTTTTCTTCTATGCTTTCCCTACACTGGGTTTGAATTTGACATTCCACTGTTTTTCTTTTCTTTACTATGAACGTTTCACATCTATTCTACACATGTATAAAATAATTCAGTCATTTTATACTTCAAAAATTGAATATTTTAATTCCAACCTCTATCTTCTCATATTTCATGTTTATTGAACACATTTTATTGTGTGTATTTGAAGTTTATGACAAGACATTATGGGATACATGTAGATAGCAACATGATTACTACAGTGAAGTAGATTAACATATCTATCATCTAACTACATTTTTGTGACAAGAGCAGCTAAACACTACTTAGTTGACAAAACTCTCTAATACAATGCAACTTTATGAACTTTAGTATTCATGTTGTACATCAGATGTCTAGACTTTTTTCATCCTATATGTATGCTATTTTGTATCCTTTGACCCACATCTTCCCATTTTCTCTTCCATCACTCTCACCTCCACCCCACTATCTCTGAGTATTTGAGCTCTTACAAAACATATATTCCACATATAAGAGGAATTATGCATCATGCAATATTTTTCTTTCTGTGTCTGGCTTATTTTACTTAGCATAAATTCCTCCAAGTCCACCCATGTTGTGGCAAATAACAGAATTTGCTCGTTTTGTTAAACTGTGAATATTATTCCATATCATTCCATATATATACATATCATTCCATATATATCATTCCATATATATATCATTCCATATATATGTGTGTGTGGTATTATATATATGTATATATGTGGTGTATATATGTACATATATATAATACATGTATATACATATATATAATAAAATAGAGCTACTATGTGATCCAGCGATCTCTTTCTGGCTATCCCCAAAACAGATAAAATCACCACCATGGAAAGGTATTTGCACCCTTATGTGCAAATATGTACATATATATGTATACATGTGGTACCACATATATACATATATATACACACCACGTTTTCTTTATCCATTTGTCTGTTAATGAGCATTTAGATTGTTAGGTGGCTTCCATATCTTGGCTATTGTGAACAATGCTGCAATGGACATGGGGGTGCAAATATCTTTACATGGTGGTGATTTTATCTGTTTTGGGGGTAGCCAGAAAGAGATTGCTGGATCACATAGTAACTCTATTTTCATTTCTTTACAAACCTTTATACTATATTCTATCATATTCCATATTATTGCTGGTATTTTAAACTTCACTGATTAATCGTTGCTAAATGATTTTTAGTCAATATTTATAGATGAACATTTTTATAATTTAATTTCACCAACATCATGAGTCTGCCATAGGTTTCTCCCACTCCACCTTACCTCCAGGTTCAAGACAATAAGCTTATTTTGAACCTCTCAAGAATAGTGGAGAGATAATTTATAATCTCTGTTTCACAGATTTAACAGATGTTTTCATATCTACTTCACACAGTTACCTTTCTATTTTGGCAGGAGGCTAGGAATTATCTCATGTCATCACATTGTAATGAAACCTCAACTCCCTAATCATTCTCTTACTTGCCATTTGATATCTCATGAGCTAGATAGTTCCAACTTGCGCTCATCAGATCTGAGTTTTAGCAGCTAGAATGTTCATAGTAATTTCTTCTATAGTTTTTAAAATTTGAAAGGATCCAGAATTTTTTTTTTTTTTTTTGAGACGGAATTTCGCTCTCGTTGCCCAAGCTAGAGTGCAATGGTGCAATCTTGGCTCAGTGCAATCTCTGCCTCCCAGGTTCAAGCAATTCTGCATCAGCCTCCCGAGTAGCTGGGACTACAGGTGCCCGACACCACGCCCAGCTAATTTTTTGTATTTTTAGTAGAAATGGGGTTTCACCATGTTGGCCAGGCTGTTCTCAAACTCCGGGTCTCAGGTGATCCACCCACCTTGGTCTCCCAAAGTGCTGGGATTATAGGCATGAGCCACTGCGCCCGGCCAGTATTTTTTGTTTCTTTAATAAAGCAGCTATTTCTTCTAATTTAACTCACCCTGCCATAGTAACTAGAAGTCCTCATTAGCACTATTATACATGATACATTTCTTGGAGTGTAAAATTGTTTCTCCAATTTATCTATAAATATGGGAAACTTGGCATTATCCAAAGTTTTACAATTCATTTAAATTGTAACTGTTTGGCATATTAATTGTTACTACCTTCTTTAAAAAAAATTGGATGTTATAATTAAATATTGCCTAGAATCATTTTCAAAGATTTAATACATTTAAAATTTAGTGTACTTTATATTGCCTACATAAAAATAAAACTTTTTTTGAAATCTACTGTGGCATATATCTTGTGTGGAATTTGTGATCACAAAAACTGAAGAATTAAAGAGTTGCACGCAGCTCCTTGTCAAAATATAAACTTGTTGTTGGTTAGATTTTTTGTATAATATTATACACTTTAGTTTTGTGTTTAAATGGAAAGAAAATACTAACGTGCTATAAAAATTTATGCTTCTAACTTTTATTTAATGCTCATGGCTATAGTTTTATGGAATCTCAAAATGGCAATGTATAAACTCTTGCCATTTGACCTATAAATCTGAATATAAAAACAAGTTTTACCTACTTTAAGTAACATTGAAAGAATATTTTGTTTTCTGTCAGCCAAATTATATTATGTTATACACATTAAATATAGTTTTTAAATACATCAGCTCATGGTAGGAATTAATATCCTATTAAAGTTATTGATAAAGTTAAGTACAGTAAAGAATCTGTGAATTATATAATGTTACCTTGAAGAAGTAGAGTAAGAGGAATCATAAATATGTTAATATCACAAAGATGTATGTCTATCATAACTTCACTAATATATATCATTTATTTTTTATTGATACATAATTGAATCAATTTTCAATTATGTGTTAAATTACATTTATTTTTGCTTATAGATAGGACAATATTTAGCTGTATTTCCCACAGCATATTGATATTTAATTTTGTTTTGCTGAAAATTATAAATGACTCAGGAAAACAGAAAACGAGGCCAATTAACAAGAAGATTTTGAGGAGATGTTGGTCAGTTGTGTGAAAGAATGGATGGCTAGTAATAATGTATGATATACTTTTATTCACAATTGCATATCCTCCTGCTTTCATGGAGCATGGATTTTTCATCACCCCAGAGGGTTACATGATCAAGCCCCTGAACCTCTCCCCATTAGTGCTCCGAACAGCGGAGTTCATATTTTCATCAGATTTTCTAGGTGACCTGAAAATAGAAAGAATATCTCTAAACCCACTTACTGATTCTGGCTAATAAGTACAAACTTTTCTTTCTCTGTTATTATCTAACCTAATAAAATATAAGAGTGTTTTATGTTACATGGCTAGGGAAATAGAGCATTATAGTTCTCATTTGGATTTAATTAGGCATTGGTGGAATTGATATGTATTCAACTGGCAAGAACATGTGAAGCTACACGGATTTACATATTTATAAACAATATATGACTCTAATTTTAGTATATTGTTTTCTATAAGCATATCTGTGGTCTGTCATAAAACCTTTCATTAATTTCATCATTACCGTCACTTTTTTCATTGCATGTAAGTGAATCTAAACTGCCTGAAAAAGTTAGAAAAAAGAGTCATGAACCAAAAGAACATCTAAGCTTCTTAATTTATATTTCAGAGTTAAAGATTAAATAAATTACCAATAATGTGAAACTAGAGACAAACCAAAAGAAGTCAAAATGTAAACAAAAATAGAAGTTGGTCTTCTGCTTTAGGTTTTGTCTTCACATCTCACTATCTTAATTTGTATAAAATAATAACAAAAATATCCCCAGGGAAGCATTTACAGTTAACTGGACCGTTACTTAATATTTGCCTTAGCACTACCAGTGGTTCCCAAAGTAAGAGATAAAACGGGGACCTGCTTCCTAATATATCTAGAGCAGCATTAAAACGAAGCTGGCCTTAGGCAAAATCCCAAGCTAGGATATATCCTAGGAGGCTTTAATTTATTTTGCCAGGGGTGTTTTTCCACTGCTCATTATCTTCTCTCAACAGCCACATTAGAGTCCGGGAATTGTTGATAAGGATTTTACCCAATAGGTCGAGTCTTCCAGTAATTTAAGCCAGTAGTCATTTCCAAATGTGAAAATCACTAACAACTATTGTAAACTTGTGGCCTAAAATTTTTCATGTTTTACTGCCAGAACTGCATTAATCTACACGATATTTCTGGGGAAGTTATATGGAGTGGAAAGCCTTTGTATTTGCTGTTGAAAGATATCTTAGATGGTGACTGTCAGTGGGAAGGAAATGGAATAAAAAATAATTGGGGGAATGAGGAAAAGTGTATGGGGGAATAGAGCCTTTACGAATGGGCCTTTGAGGCAATGTGGGAAAGTACTTCTATAGAACAAGAAAGGTCCTTAAATGTAAGCATTCATTTTTAGTATATATATAGTATATATATGTTTAATAATAAATACCATTTACTAATTCTTATAATTTATCAAGCACTTTTGGCCACTTTGAATATATAAAATTAATGCTGACAATATTTCCATTTATAAGTTTTATGGTGGACACTAGAACAAAAATTGAAATTACCTTAAAAATGAAAGCATCATTTTGGTTAGTACTTCAGAAACAGATTTTCAGAAATGATTGTACTTTTAGAATTTCCTTTTAGGAAAAACAGTGAATACGTAAATGGAAAGTGGAGGTTGGAGAAAAGGAAATAGAAAAAGAAGGAAAAACATTCTAGACAGATTTAATCTGTACAAAGGCACTGATTTGCAAAAAACAAATATATTAATTCTTTATAAGGACTGTATTACAAAATGAGAAATTAAAAATTAAAACTAGGCTAAGGTGGGGAGACTTTCTATATGCAGCATGATGGCAGTTATTGATAATGATTATGGATTTGTTAAGGAGAAAATGGAAATGGGAGGATATAGAAAAGCTCACGGAATAAAGAGATAGCCTGAAGAATTAGCCTCAAAAATGAATATGCATAGCTGAAGGAAGAGACAATGGACAGCATAGTCATTCGTGGGCCTGGCCTGCCTACCTTGCCTGGATGACACCATTGGGTTCTTGTCAACAGTGTCATTGCCTCCAAAAACTTCACAGCCCTTAATGCACAGTCTCTCTGGCTACTGGTCAACAGCATGACCACTCTGCATCCTCTCCAAATGATTTGAATCTTTGAATCATTTCCTCTAATTACAAATCTTGCTTAAGAGCACCTGTGTGGCCAGTCTTGGTTCATCCATCTATGTCTCAGTTGTCAACATCCCAGGTGAGGTATTTACTATCTGGTCACATTCAGCTGTCTACTAAAGGAGGACTCTGGGATCCATTTCCCACAAAACTCACATAATGGAGACATTCTAAAAGTGGACAGGAGAAATGTTTTGGACAACAGCCAATTGGATAAATAATTCTAAAATTTTGCTTACATTTTAGATGCAAGCGGTTCTCATTTTTCAAGATCCTGTTATGCTCAAATTTCAGTTTTCATAGTTTAGTTAAATCACAACAGTTTCCTAACAAGAAGTTCACATGTTAGTTGGTATATGAACTATGAGTAAAGGTGTAAAGTACAATCTTTGTTGCTAGTTCTTCAGTCCACAAATCATCACATAAAAACAGATTAACATCATAATCAGTGACTAATCAAACTTTTTTTTTTTCAAATTCTGTGGGTGATTGATCACTTTACGTCTGTTATCAGGTTCATGCATAGACAGCAAAGCATGTATTTGCAACTTTTCTGTCTCCTGGTAATCTATCATTTTATAAAAATTAAAAAAAAAACTGAAAGAGGGACTTGACCAATAAAGATGAAAGTGCCACAAAGAATCAAAAAGTGGTAATGCTGCAAGTGAAATTTGAATGTACTTATAGAAGAAAGAGCTAATTTTAAGAATATTGACACTGCTGCTATTCAAGAGACTCTAGATATGTAGTTACGGGCACTCAATGAAGGTGAACTTATTTACATATGTAAAAAAAAAGGCTTTGTGACAACTAGGACAATGTCTCAGAAGAAGTAATGCTGGTAAAAAAATTCAAATGAAAGAAAATTTCATATTTAATGAAACTGATAAACATGTATTTCTGTATTTACCATATTAAAATCAATAATTTACCATATTAAAATCAATTAATTTTATAGAAAATAAAACTCACGGACGGTGTCCGTGAGTTTTATTTTCTATAAAGTTAATATTTTTGCCCTTTATAATTATAAAGAATGTTAATATATTGTGAAAGTATAAAATCTGACTCTTCTTGAAACGCATACCCATTATGTTGTTATCCACTAATGATAATACTCTCAAAAAAATTTGTGGTGAACACAAAATCATGATTTTCTAATTCCATCATTCCTCCTGCAATTTTTTTTTTTTTTTTTTTGCCATTCTACAAGGAAGAGATTTTCCTTTCCTCATTTTACTTATTTGTGGATTTGTTTGTTTAGATGTATTCTTATTTCATTCTATGAGCTATAATAAATTACTCTTATTCAGACAATGGAAGCAACTTTAAGCCGACTCCTGGCACAGTAATTTGTCCTTTAGACATGATCCCATCATTTTTTGAGTACATCCCACCTTCCTAATATGGCATAATTTTTCTTATATTTCGAAGCCTAATCTTTACCTACAAATTCTCTAAGGAAGCTTCATTCCTCTTCATGAAGAATTATATTTAAAAATTAAGATTTTGGCTCTAATTATTCTCATTGCTCCTGAATGTCACTATCATTGGTTCTACACTCTTCTGAGTGTACAGATCTAGAAATCAGATTTAAAAGGACTATGTATTTAAAAACATGCATGATGCTGATCTGTATCTATCTATCATTGATATCTATCTGTCTATCTAAAGCTATGGATTTATATTGATATGGGCTCGCTAAGCAGAGATTCTATATTTAACACTGCAGCTCAGTGAGTTATAAAAACTCCAGTAGTTTCGTTGGTTTACAGAAATATGGACCAAAAAGCAGGCCATAGTGAGTTAGTTGGAAATGCCGGACCTCTTTTGGTTTTATGTAGAAGAAGGAATTCACAGGCTTAGGGAAATTGGAAATCCGTATTAATCAAGTTGCTCCAGAGAAACGAGCCAATAGTTGTGTGTTTGTGTGTGTGTCTGTGCATATATATTTGTGTGTATGTGTATTTATATATATATATCTTTTATGTATCTATGTGTGTGTGTGTGTCTGTGTGTATTTATATGATTCATAATACAGAATTGGTTCACATGATTATGGAGGATGAAATATCCCAAGACCTATAGTCAGAAAGTGAAGACCCATGGGAGAACTAATGTGTAGTTGTAGTTGCAGTCCAAGTTCAAAACCCTAAGAATCAGGAGAACCAATGGTATAAATTCCATTTCAGCACCTGCAGGTTAGAGACCCAAGAAGAACTAATGTTTCTATTTGAGTCTGAAGGTTGGAAAAAGGCCAATGTCCCAGCTCAAAGGAGTCAGACAGGAGGAGTTCCCTGTATCCCTGTATCATTCCACCTAGGTGAGATTCTTACTTAAAGTCATTCAGTCATAATCCTACAGATGGTAGTTTTGCCCCATTGGTTCCTCAGTCACCTCCACTTCATATCCAACAGCAGACAAATGATCCTAGATTTTTCTCTTTCCAGGTACATAGCACCATTTTCCAACAGTTATGAATGTGGTTATCATTATTATGAATGCATTAACTTATTCCTTAATGCTATAATATGCAGACAGTATTAATAGTTACACAATCATTAGTCAACATCTTCGATAAAAATAAATTACTAACTACAGTTTAATGTTTGCTTATTTTTGTCTTTAACTTGAAGGTGTATAGTCAGATTACTCTGTTCAAGAATTTTGAGTTAATTCCCCTATCTTGCCAATGTGGTTATATCTTTTCTTCAATGTAAGGTTAGGTACATTTGTCTCTCTGTTCCACTTTCTGCCATGTTTGATATTGTTACATTTTTTTGGTTATGTAAAACATAACATGGTTCTAAAAGTTAAACTAATACAATTGTTATATTCAGGGAAATATTATTGCCTTATCTCTTTTACCCTATTTGTTTTGACCCTCTCTTATCCACACATTCCAACTTCCCTCTGAAGGCAACCGATCGCATCAGCTCCTGTTTTATCCTTCATGAGTGTGTATGTGTGTGTTTAGTTTTTGCACAAATTAGCAAATACCTGTATACTTTGTTCCCTTTATTTCATGCATAAAAGCTAGCAGACTATAGACAATGTTTTGCATTTTGCTTTTTGTACTACATCATATGTTAAGAAATTATTCCATGTTAATTCTATGAATTCATAGCTATTTTTATTACAGCTCACATTACACAATTTTAAAAACGTGCCATAATATGTTCTGAAAATCTCATGTGTTGGTGTTTTAGTTGTTTTACTGTATTTTCTAATTTCAAATAATGTCACAATGCATAGACTTGTTAATGTGCTTTTCCATACAGCTGGATAGTTATTTTGTGGGTAAGGTACTGAAAGAGGGATGCCTTATCTAAAGGTTACATTTGTGTTTTTATTAGACATTGTCAATTTCTCCTTCAAATTATTATATCAATTTGTATTCTCATCAGCAATGTGAGTGGCATTTCATTATCTTACTAACAGACTATGTTGCCATTGTTTTCTCTTACCTATTGCCATTTCAATCAATGAAAAGACATCTGAATGTTCTCCATATTTTTGTTTGTTTGAATGAGTTTCAAAATGCTTTATATTATAAAAGCTGTGTTTGTTTTAGTGAATTTTCTCACATTTTGTACCCATTTTTCTAAGCCACTTTTTGCCTCTTTCCTTTAATTTTTAAGAATTTTAACTGATACTGATATTTGCTATCCACACATTGCACATATTTTCCTCCTAGTTTGTCAGTTGATTTCTATTTTATGGTTTATTTTTACCATGTTAAAGTTTTATTTTATGTGCATTGATTCAGTTTTATCAATTATATCCTTTCCTTCTCATTTCATTTTCTCCCTTGAATTTACATTTTAGAAAACACTTCCCAATCGAGCAATCCCACTGTTGGGTATGTATCCAAAGGAAACAAAATCAGTATGTCAAAGAGATATCTGAACCCCCTTGTTCACTGCAGCATTATTCATAATAGCAAAAATAAGGAATAAACATATGTGTTTATCAACAGATGAATGGATCAAGGAAATGTGGTATACACACACACACACACACACACACACACACACACAATGGAATACTATTCAGCTTTAAAAAAGAAAGAAATCTGTCATTTGTGACAATATGGATGAGCCAGGAGAATATTATGTTAAGTGTAATAAGCCAGGTGCAAAAAGACAAATAATGCATGATCTCATTCCTATGTGAACACTAAAACAGTTGATCTCATAAAAATACAGAGTAGAATGGTGTTTACCAGGAGCTCATGGTGGGAGGGGTGAGAGGCTAAGAAGATGTTAGTCAAAGGATACAAAATTTCAGTTAGGAGAAAGAAATTCAAGAGTTCTTTTGTAAAACATGGTGGCTATAACTCATAACAATATATTATATTCTTGAAAATTGCTAAGAGAACCGAAAGTGTTCTCCTCCCACACAAAAAGTAAGAATATGAAGTAACACATGTATTAACAAGCTCAATTATCTATTCCATAATATGTACATATTCAAAACATCATGCTGTACATGATAAATACACATAAATTTTAATTAAATAACAAAACAAAAACAATACCCTATGTTCAGATTATAAATGCATTAATGTTAATTTCTAGTTACGTACATGGTGTCATTTTTTACCATTAGAAACACAATCAATTGGGGGTTAATTCTTGACTATGGATCTAATTTTATCTTTTTAAAATGTACTTAGTCTTTGATTTTTAACTCATGCTATTTAATAATAGTTTAACGATTTTTTTATTATTTGGAAATAAATTGAAAACAAATTTTGGTAATAAAAAACTATTATATAAAATGAAGTAAAGTTTCATGTATAATTATGTAATCAGTGGAAAATAATATAATTCATATCACACATTTATTATGTGGTTTTTAATTGAATTCTAATGTAATAAAACTCATGGTATATTAAAGTACCCTTGGAAGAAGTTCCACTAAATTTACTCTATCAACATTAAAAGATACATTCCTATAAATAAATGTGGTCAAAATTAATATCATGAATCTTAAATTAATTTTGTAGTTCTCTTTCTGTTATACTGGAGAACATAAATCATTTGACAACTCCAGAGGGTATATGTTTTGAAAAAATACAAGTTTTAAATCTAAATGTATCCAATATTTCCTAAATAACACTAAGAACTTCCAAGTTATCTTCCAATTATACAGATTAATAAAGATATACAATATACAAGTGATTAAAAATATTAAGGTCACTATAGAAATATATTACAAAACATTGATTTTATGATATATAGATTTACAAATGGTGATAGCCATATTCCAACCTTAATGAACAAAACAAATAAGGCCATATTTCAATGTAAGAAATTTGGATTACATATACTGGGTAATCAACGTACTAAGTTATTCAGAAGTATTTGAGTGTCTGTTGTAAACCATGCCTTAATCTTGACAAAAGAGATGCAGAAATGAATTTCTGCCTAGAAAAGATAAAGGGCTTTTTTTCTGAGAACAGGCATCTTATTTTGTTGAATATTAACTGACTCTCTGCTCAAGCCATAACTATTGTATTGTTTGTAGTATAATCCCTTAAAATATTTTCTAAATAATATTCACCCTTGTTTCTTCATTTTACCTTACCTAATTCTATGTTTCTTACATCCACTTTTTTTCAGGCAAAATTGAAAAGGTTTGCCTACAGTACAGCAAAATGACTGTAGTTACTGTACACTGGAAATTCACTGAGAGAGTAGATTTCAGGTGTTCTAACTACAAAACATAAAAGATAACTATATGAGGAGACAAATATGTGTGTAGTAATTATTTTACATATATATTAAAATAATTGTAATCTTAAATATATTCATTTTTTATTAAATTTATTTTAAATAAATAATAACTTTGCCTACATAAGCCATGCCTGCCTTCTCACCATCCATTCTATTATCTTTTCCACTCTTATCACTTGATTAATTTGTTCTTCTTAAGGATATTATTGACCATTATGTTGATAACATAATATACATTTTCAGTTCTCATTTTCTTTAATGTTTTTTGTATATGCTGTTGATCATGAGTTCCCACTCAAGCTCTACTCACTTAGTTTCTTCAACTGTGTTATAGACCGAAAATTTTATAGCAAGACTTTTGTATTTCTTATGAACTGTAGTGTATGAGAAGGAAGGAGGAAAATACTTTTAAATAAGTCAGAATCAGGGGATGAGTCTCTCTGATTTCTTAGCACATCAAACTTTGGGACAATCAAAGGCCTGCTCAAAAAACTGTCTTGAGATCAGAAGAGGATGGGTCTCAGTCCATTCAGATGATGAAGATGAAAACTCGTGAAACTCAGCAGGAGATGGGAGGTGGACTATAGGATTGTAAGGTAGTAAACTTCAAAAGGGTTATTTGAAGGTGTATTCTGGTAACTTAGATTTTTAAAGGGATCTCAATTCCGATGATACAGTGATGTCTTGGGAAATTTGAAATTTTTTTTTATGGTTTTAACTTTTAGAATAGAGAGCATGTAATTATGTTGACTAGTAGAATGTGTTCCTTTTCAACTGCAACTATGCTGGTTTAATTCTTCCAGTTCTCTTCCATTTCTTTCATCATTTCCTTGTCATATTCACTGAAATTCATTCATCTCTGTCTTCTAAATACATACTAAATCCATTATTTTATCTCTCAAAGTAAAGAAGCCAATTCAAGTCATCTTACATTTTGCCTGGACTATTGTGATAACTTCCTTCCTTCTTCCTTGTATCTATCTGTGCTTACTCTCCACCTAACCCTTCTCCTGTCAGAGCCCAAAAGAATAATTCGGACCTTGTTATTCCTTGACAGGAACTCTCCTCACCACTCTTGGAAAACATTTATGGTCTGTAAGATTTTGTACAATTTGGCCTATAGCTTTCTTCTTCCAATTCATCTGATCATACATTTTCTTTACCAATAATACTACAGGCATTTTGGCAATATTTAGTTCTTTCAATGCAATCCTGAGCCTTTGAAGATACTTCTTTTTTCAACCCGCAATACCGTCTATCCCTATCCTTATGTATATTTCCTTAAGACATACGGTATACCAGGTTAGGTGAACTAAAATGATATATTGCAACAAACATCAGAATAAATATAATCTTTATTATTGAAAGTTTAATATACTAGCATTCACTCTCATAAGGATAATACCAACTACCATCAATATAATCCTCTGGATTTCGTATTACAAATGGTATATTATTGTACACAACGTAATGTTAAAAGTTTTAACTGCTGTATTTTAGCTGCTTTAATTCCCTTGACATTCTCTGGTGATATTATTAAGAGACCATGTTAAATTACCATCATGACTGGGCGCGGTGGCTCCCGCCTGTAATCCCAGCACTTTGGGAGGCCAAGCCAAGATCACCTGAGGTCACGAGTTCAAGACCAGTCTGTCCAACATGGCGAAACTCCATCTCTAGTAAAAAAGAAAAAAATTAGCTGGGCATGGTGGCAGGCACCTGTAATTTCAGCTACTCACGAGGCTGAAGCATAAAAATCACTTGAACTTGGGAGGTGGAGGTTGCAGTGAGTTGAGATTGCGCCACTGCACTCCAGGCTGGGTGACAGAGTGAGACTCTGTCTCAAAAATAAATAAATAAATAAATAAAATTAAAAGAAAGTAAAATTACTCTCATGACTAATCAAGAAGTTTTAACAGAAATAAAAACTTTTTATTCAAAAATATACACATATCTTTACTGTATGTACGATCATGTGCCACTTAACAACAAGGAAAAATTCTGAGGAATGCATCCTTAGGCAATTTTGTTATGCAAATATCATAGAGTACTTACACAAACAGATGATATAACCTACCTAGGCTATGTGGTATAACCTATTGATCCTAGGCCACAGACCTGTATCGCATGTTCCTATGCTGAATACTATAGGTAACTGTCACACAATGATAAATATTTGTGTATTTAACTACATCTAAACACAGAAAAGGTACAGTAAAAATATGGTATAGAAGATTAAAAAAAAATGGCACTCCTGTATAAAGAACTTACCATGAATGGAGCATCTGGAATTTGTTCTGGTTGAATCAGTGAGTGATAAGTGAATGTAAAGGCTGAGGACATTACACTACTGTAGAATTTATAAATACTATACCAGTAGGCTACATTAATTTTTTAAATGTTTATTTCTTTAATAATAAATTAACTCTAACTTACTGAAACTTTTTTACTTTAAACTTTAAACATTTTTAAACTTTTTGACTCATAAGACAAAACACACATGGTACAGGTGCAAAAAAATATTTTCTTTATAGTTTTTAATAAGCTTTTTTATTCTTAATGTAAACCTTTTTAACTTTAAAATTTTTTGTGTGAAAAACTAAGACATAAATACACACATTAGCCTAGGCCTGCACAGGATAAGGATCATCAGTATCACCGTCTTCAACCTCCACATTTTGTCCCACTGGGAGGTCTTTAGGGGCAATAATATGCATGGAGTTTTTATGGTAACAATGCCTTTATATGATAACAGTAACTTCTGGAATACTTCCTGAAGAACCTGTATGAGGCTATTATACAGTTCACTTTTTTATAAGTAGAAGAATTACACTCTAAAATCATAATGAAACTGCAGTATAATGTATACATAAACAAGGAATACAGTCATTTACTATCATTATCAAGTACTGGGTACTTTATATAACTGCAAGTGCCATACATTTATACTACTGGCAGCACATTAGATTTGTTTACACCAGCATCACCACAAACATGTGCATTGTATTACCACATTACTAGGCAATAGAAACTGTTTATCTACATTATAATCTACTGGGACTGCCTTCATATATGTGGTCTATTACTGACTGAAATGTCATTATGTAGCGCATAACCTACATAAATGCTACTGTGTAGTCACTAGTATTTTCTGAATTATATAAATATGACTCAAAAAAGTAAATATGGCAGAATCTAAAAACAAGATTTAAAGAATAAGATTAAAAACTATGGATATATTTACATAAATTGATGCATAAAATTTGAATACAATTTTAAATACAAAATCTTTGTAAGATTAGTCATAACTTATTATCGTAACTCACTTTATGTGAATATTAAGTTAAAGCCAACCTAAGATTATTAAAATAACATATTTTCAATTTTCATATATGTATATTTTTTAAGATTTTCATTAAACTTTCAGGACACTTAACTAATTACCAAATTACTACCATGATTATATTTATGGTAGTTAGTATTACCCTCATAATAATATATGCTGGAATGCTGAACTTTCAATAAGGAGGATTATATTTACTGTGATTTTAGTTGCAGCAAATCATTTTAGTTTATCTAAATTAGTGCACCCTATGTCTTCAGCAAATAAACATGAGAAAAAAGGGTAGATAATATTACAAGTTGAGGAAAGAGGCATCTCTATCCTGTCATGTTTACATGCATTTTCTATCACATAAATTTTTCTTTCTGTTTTTTGCTTGTTTTTGCTTGTTTTTGGCAGCTTAATTTAAAATCAGTAGTGACTCAGACTTAAGCGTTAGCAATTGCCCTGCTGAAATCTGACACGCGCGCGCACATACACACATACGCACATCTGACAAATATACGTATTTGGACAGTTGGGGAAACGCTTATTTTATACAAAGAAAAAAAAATATTGTCATGACCACTAACCTTGCAAGACTAGCAACAAAATACTTTGTACACTGTCAAAAAAAATTTAAAAGAAAATAAGATATTTTGAGACCATCTTATTTTTTGTGCAAGTCTTCATTCTATATTATTTTTAAATGTATGCATAGCCTACATTACTCAGTCCCTACACATTTTAGAGACAAGAAATGGATATGGCATATGAGGTGGGAGGAAAGAGAGTATAAAGTCTATTTGTGTCTGCAACAAAAGAAAATTATAGGAATAAAAATGTTTGCTTTGAAGGAAGTTATTTGTCCTTTTTCTGACATTATATAGGTAGATTTCAAAAAGCTCTGCTTAGAGAGCAAAGAAGAACATTTCTGATTTTAGCAAACCGGAAAGGGAAGGTAGCTTTAGTTTGCTAAGAAAGTCACAGAACAGAAGTCAAAACTGTGAGGTGCTAAAACAAGCTCATTCTTTAAACACTAGGTTGGGAAACTGGACTCATTTCTCATTTACATATTAAAATAAAAATACCAAGGATGCTGAGATCTTAAATGGCTAGTCCAGTTTAAGCCATGTGTAAGAATATCTTGCAAGGTGAACTAGGACAGCACTATGCTTATATCTCTCTGGATGTGCTTGGAGGGAGGATCCTGACCCCTGAGCAAGATAAGGATGAGATGTGCTAGCTAGTGAGTTAGAATGCACTGTTTAAAGTTCGAAACTCAGCTAGAGTTTAAATTTGTAGTTTGTACCTGGATCAACCACTTATAGAGCCCAGGTTGCCTTGACCAATGGGGATATAAAATATTCAGTAAACTCAAGCGTGAACTTCTTGAAACTGAAATAGGTTACAGATACCTTGATTCTTCATAATCCGAAGATGAGGAGTATATGGTGTGACTGAGAAAGGACACTGATGCCTGTACCTACAGACATCTCCAACTGTTTGTGCTTGCTTTCTCTTCATGTGTCTCATCTTTTACATTGATTAAATCTTTGTACAAGCATACCGTGAATCTTTGTGAGTCATTTTAATTATCTAATCCTGTGTAAATCAACACAAACAGTAAGTAAATCATAAAAAGAAACATAACTCAGTTCTGTTTAACATGCATATTTTATCAATTATGCTTGTGATAATTAACATACATGTGTAATTCAATTTTAAAACACATTATAAATGTAAACTTTTATGAATGATTGATTCATTATGATGAAATGTGTCATTTTTCTCTGAAAGTACAAATGGGTGCAGCACACCAACATGGCACATGTATAGATATGTAACAAACCTGCACGTTGTGCACATGTACCCTAGAACTTAAAGTATAATAATAAAATAATAATAATAAAAATAGCATACTGAAGCTAAGTAAATTACTGAACTATATCCTGAAGAAATGTAAAATAATCAATACATGTTAAAATGCATTATTTCTTTCTTGAAATGTAAGCTTAAATATATTCAGCAGTACTTTTTCATAAAACAGTTCCTTAATTTGGATTTTAAATATGAAATAAAAAATGGCTTAACCTGTAAAATCTTCAGAGCAAAAATTATTTCTGAAATATTTATCATTATAGCAACTGTACTAATTTAGAAAACAATTATAGCAGGTCTTCAAATAATCCTGCCTCATCATTGTGTGCTTTGTTATGAAGTTGATGAAAAAAATTGGTTTTTGGCCAGGGCCACTGTCTGTGTGGAGCTTGCCCATTCTCCCCATGTCTGCTTGGGCTTTCTCTGGGAACTGGGGTTTCCTCTCACATTACAAAGATGTGCACGTTAGGGTGAACTGGCGTGTCTACATTGTCCCAGTGTGAGTGAATGTGGGTGTGTGAGTGGGCCCTGTAAGACAATGGCAGCATGGGTTCCTGCCTTGCACCCTGAGCTGTTGGGATAGGCTATACGGCCACCAGTGACCCTGAACTGGACTAAATGGGTAAATAATAGTCTTATTGTTATAATTAATCTTCTTAAATGGGAAAGTGGATTGAAAAGTAAATGAATATAAATTATTATATTCATAAAATAAACATTTGCAAAGTCTTATAATAGTCACACAAATGCATGACAATAAACAATGCTGTTGAAAGCATTCAGGGAGCAGTCATATTTGTTATCTGTTTTTGAATTACATGGAAGAAGGAGGTGCTCTTTACCATTTTTGCTTTGCAATCACTTATTACTTGACTTAATCTACTGCCATTACCATTGCCATCACATATTGATCTACCAAAAATTGGAAATATAATTTTCTTACTTGTTTTTATTGATCTTTCTTAAATCAATGTATAACTCACATTCATTTCAATGTTTAATATTAGAACGGCTTTGGGTCTTTATTTAGAAGTTGATGGTGTTTTGTGATCCAAAATATGGCATATGAACTTAACTCTTGTTTATATCAGTTAGCCAATAGTAAAACTGGTTTCACTGTGTGTCATTTTGCTTAAAGTTACAGCTTCTAGAAACCTATTATTGATATTAAGTAAGAAGTTACTGTATACTACTTTTAAGGTTTTGATAATGACACAAAATGTAGGATCGTTAGACTTTTTTGAAACACTATTTTTGACATAAATAGTAAGACATTTCCTTTAATGACTGAAAAGGATGCCAGGTCTAAAGAATAGTTATGAGCTGACTAAATCATAATTATTGTGAACTTAAAATACAAAAATACTTGAATTAATTAGACATCTATGTCTACAAAGTTAAAACTCACTATATTTTAACAATTATTTAGAATAAATTTTTTCTAAAACTTTTCTTACTACATAAGACAATGCAGTAAGTTAACCATGATTCCTCAAAAATATCTAGAATTAAATTAATGTTTCATGAAGCATATTAGTAGCAAAAACCAAGTAACTGTAATACTATACATACTTCTGATGTTATAAAAATATGTATGAAATAATAAAGATTTGTAAATACATAAATTAATGAATAAATCAAACCTCGGAGAAAGGAAAAGGTTTATTATCTGCCAAAATAATATAAAACTTTAGTTTTGCAACCACTGTTCAAAATCGTGTTATAATAAAAATTCAAAACAATATCAAGAAAGACTGAAAACAAAGTTCCTAACACATAAATTCCTAAACAAATGCTCACCACAAAGATGAAAGCACTCCAAAGGACATTAGCAAATAGTATACCCTCTTACTGTGAACATTAGATAACAGTTCAACTTCTCTATTCAACTCATTTTATTTGCTATTCCTAGAGCTTGTGTGTCTTTTTCCTATAATACCAACCATCAGTTATCCACTTAATATACAATTCTACCTTGAGGTCATGTCTAACTCAATGTAATTGAAAGTAATTCCAGGTTTATTGGAAATTTCAGACCAGACAACAATTGTATCCTATGAAGAAGAATCCAGTTCCCCCATGGTGAAGCCCTGAGCAGCCTGAGGCTTAAATACAATGAAGGGTATTTTTTCTCCCTTTTGTATTGTTTCTTGCTGAAATAACATGCTTGTCAAACCCGTCTAAATGTGTAGATCGATAGACAGGTAGAAAGCTTTCAGCTTGATGTGTCAGAGAGGTAGACGCATCATCCCAAGTCACAGTTGCCTACTTTGGCATATTTAGTTTCAGAGGTATCACAGCTCACTCGTTTTTTATTTACACAAGCCCGAACAAAGGAATTTAAGGCTTATAGGAAAAATAAAAGACTACAAGAAAGTAGGGTTTGCATATGAAAAGAGTCTTGTTCTGCTCTATCCAAAATTATAGAACTAATTATCCACTTTCATGAATTCAAGGTCTATAGATAAAGAAAAAGAAAAGCTTCAAATGTCACATATCACAAAATGAATGAGACATTACTAACAATGGCACCTAGTGGTGAAAGGGCATTGCAACAAAAGCTTTATTAAAAAGGTAGTCTCAATTAATCTGATCCTATCTTGGTTTAACATGCATGGCCCGTTTTATTTATGCTTCAGTGGAGTCCTGCATATATTAAAATGTTTAGTGTAGGCCACAAATTTCTTCTAGAAGTGTTATATGTGGATTATCTACATCACAATAAAAGGGTGCCTGTTCAAAATGAACAAAATGAATCTCTCAAGGTGGAGGCCAAAAATATCCATGTTAAAAACATCTGCAGATAATTCTCATACGTATTAATGTTTAAGAATGATAGATTTAGGATAATGAGAGGACAAATTGTGCCATGCATATAGTAAAACAGTTTATGTGCCACACAGATAGAACGTGATGTGCAACTCTTACTTATACTCGGAAGTATCATATTGCTTACGTGTGTGTATAATTCTGTTGTCACGTATCAAGGAAAATAAAGACAAATTTTTTTGTCATTCCAGACCTTGAAAGTTATATTCATACAGGACAGGTAATAGTAGAAACAGTTAAATGATACTATTTACATAAACAGAACATAGACAAAGAAAGGAATGACAATATCTGTATGTAACATGAGAAATCTTCCTTTGGTTACATGACTGATTGGGAGTTTGTCAAATGATGATGCATGTCGGGAAGAAAACAATACCTAGAAGAAAAAGCATAAACCTGTCAGCAGGCATGGCACATCAACTGAATAACAAATCTTGAAAAGGGGCAGCATGTGCTCTAAAGGAGCTGTGGAGTGCCGAAGAAGAGGCATGAAGTTGCAGGAAGAAATGTGGTTCCACCCATCTGAACTACTCTTGCCTGGTTCACCAAATCCGGTGGCAAATTTTCTCAAAATGCAAAGGAAACATTTTACTTAGATGGATGAATGGATAGATAGCTAGACAGAGAGACGGGGTACTGGAATCTCAAATATATAGTTTTGTCCTCAATATATTCCTCTTTTCTTTGTAGTCTTTTAGGAAATTACTCTGAAAAGGGATCAAAAGAAGGTTCTTTAATCATTATCAGATATTATACATTTTGGGAAATTACTCTTCTTTATCCTGGAAGTCACTAGGACTTAATTTTGCACCCAAATTAATAATTGGTAACCAATGCTATGATCTAAAAGTGTCCTTCCAAAATTCAAGGGTTGAAGCTTAATTGCCAATGTGATAACGTTAAGAGGTAAAGCCTTTAGGGGATGATTAAGTAATGAGGGTGAAGCCCTCATAAATGGGATTAGTGATCTTATAAAAGAAGTGCAAAAGAGATGTTTTTTCCTTCTGCCATGTGAGGACACAGCATTCAGCCCTTGCACCATGTAAGAGTGCAGCAAGGAGAGCTATCTACAAAGCAGAGAATGAACCTTGATCAGAAACAGAATCTGCTTGGTACTATGATCCTAGACTTTCCAGCCTTTAAAATTGTGATAATTAAATTGCTATCATTTGTCAATTACCCAGTCTAAAGTACTTTGTTATAGCAGCCAAAACAAACTGAGCCATCTATTAATTAGTTTAAATATTTTGAAATCCCCTAGATAACTGAACATCTGGAAATAATTCTCCCAAGAGAGCACAGCCCTTACTCAGATCAAAGAAAGTAAAAATGTATTGTGCTTTTGAGAATGAGGTACCAGCAAATAAGACAAGGTTAAAGTATAAAGATGAAGATGAAGTAGTAAAATAATATGCATGCACATGGTGAAACCTAAACACAAAAATAAAAATAAATAAAAAGTTGTTTATCTATTAGGAGATTCTCAACAGAATTTTTGTTATTGAAGTCATGAAAATTTTCCCAGAATACATACATTGTAATATAAACCCATCAAAATAACCTGAATTTTTTTTTTTTTTTTTTTTTTTTTTGAGACAGAATCTTGCTGTGTCACCCAGGCTGCAGGGCAGTGGCAGAATCTTGGCTCACTGCAGCCTCCGCCTCCCAGGTTCAAGCAATTCTCCTGCCCTCAGCTTCCTGAGTAGCGGGGACTACAGGTGCACGCTACCACACCTGGCTAATTTTTGTATTTTTAGTACAGACGGGGTTTCACCATGTTGTCCAGGATGGTCTCGATCTCCTGACCTAGTGATCCGCCCGCCTTGGCCTCCCTAAGTGCTGGGATTACAGGCATAAGCCACTGTGCTTGTCCAATTACTTGAAATTGTAAACAATCAATACATTTTACATATTACAACAAAATACACAATAGGAGTAAAAGAGAAAAAGAATAACATTAATTATTAACATTGATAACAAAATCTTAAAATCTTAACAAAATGCTCAAGGCTGTAATTCAATGAGATATGAATAAAATTCACCATAAATTAATGTCTATGACCCAACAGCTCCAAATAAAATATATTTAATATCAGAAAAGCTTTGAATAAAATAGATAACATTAATGTATAAAGAAAACAAACAATATAAGCTTCTCAGTAGATGCTGGAAAGCATTTGATAAAAATTGGATATTTATTCTTGCAGAAAGAAACAAGAAATCTCGTGAAATGAAAGTAAGTTTTAAATCTGTAGATATTTGTGAGAAAAGGAAGAAGAATGAATGAATAATGGAGAGAAAGAAATGAACCCTATACAAGGAGGGAGAAAAATAATTACATCTGAGTA
The DNA here is from genome assembly GCF_037993035.2 of Macaca fascicularis. Classification (NCBI taxonomy): domain Eukaryota; kingdom Metazoa; phylum Chordata; class Mammalia; order Primates; family Cercopithecidae; genus Macaca; species Macaca fascicularis. The sequence continues at coordinate 59,098,354 of NC_088391.1, read as the reverse complement.
CCAGAATAGAACATTACCGGTAGGAGAAAAATAGGCAGAAAAAATGGAAGAGATTACTGTGTGAAGAAAAGCCTTGGGGCCGGGCGTGGTGGCTCACGCCTGTAATCCCAGCACTTTGGGAGGCCGAGGCGGGCGGATCACAAGGTCAGGAGATCGAGACCACGGTGAAACCCCGTCTCTACTAAAAATACAAAAAATTAGCCGGGCGCAGGGGCGGGCGCCTGTAGTCCCAGCTACTCGGGAGACTGAGGCAGGAGAGTGGCGTGAACCCGGGAGGCGGAGCTTGCAGTGAGCCAAGATCGCGCCACTGCACTCCAGCCTGGGTGACAGAGCGAGACTCCGTCTCAAAAAAAAAAAAAAAAAAAAAAAAAAAAAAGAAAAGAAAAGCCTTGAAGAATTTATTGTGAATCTACTCATTCTCTTTCTCTTTTTCTTTATATATAAAGATATATGTGTGTATGTGTGTGTAAAATATATGTATGTATGTGTATGTCTGTATACATAACCTTATATTTTAAACTAAAAGATTTATTTCATTTAGATTAAGTGAATTAATTTAAACTAAATTGGTTTCTATGATATTTTCTTCTATTTTAAGCTAATATTTAAAAGCTGACAAATATTACTTATGAAAATAGGATATAGAAAACTAATGTTTTAAGACAGTCATTCTACTAACATTTAATGAATACCTATTACATATCCTATAACATTCTGAGTTAGATGCAGCAATGCACAAAATGGTCTGGATCCTCCGACAGATAATCAAGAGAAACGAAAGGCAGTGTGAGTTCAGAGGAATACCAGAAGAATTTGTAACTCTATTATGAAAAGATTATTAAGAGAATGCAAAGCAGCTTCATTAGATGGTAAATATTTAATACATTTTCCTAAGAAGGAGAATTCTATTTTTTAATACAAGCACAATGTTGTAGAACCTTAATAACACTTAGTAACAAGCCCCTATTCTAATATTTCTGATTGTTTAAATATTTTTCTTTTTACTGTTTTGTTTTTAAATAAGGTTGTCATGTTCATTAGATGGTAACTATTAATAAAATGTATCACGTGTACGCACAATACAAGATCTAGAGAGAAATAATTCTGAAATATTTCTTCAAATGCAAAACAAAAGAAAAAGATTATTTCTTTCAAATTTTGTCCCAAGTCAAAGTCAGGCTTAAAGATATGAAAGTCATTGGTGATTTTGTCAAGTGATAGGGGTGAAAGTGAGTTGGAAGGAGAATAAAAAAGGGAGAAAATGGTAACATTGGCTAAGTTGAAGCCGTTTGAGGTATTTTTCTTAAAGGAGAAAGACAAAAAAGGTATTTTATAGAGTCAAGGGAGTTTGTTTGTTTGTTTGTTTTTTGCATTTTTTTGTTTGTTTTTGAGTGAAACATATTAGGACATTCTGAGTGAAATATATTAAGGTAAAGGGAATCTGCAATAACTAGAAAAGCCCTGTTGAAAAAGAAAGAGGAGAACTTTCCAAAAAAAAAAAGTCCTTTCTTAAGTTACAAGATGCAGGATACAACATGCAAGGGAATGACATAGTTGAGACAGTTTAGGCAATTAAATGAGTCCAGTCAGGTCGGGTGGCCATGATTACAACACCGTAGAGAGATTTGTGTAGTAAAAGCAATGGAAACATCTTCTGCTACTTTCTACTTTTTCAGTGAATTAAAAATTAAAGTCAACAATTTCAAGTGATGTTTGGAAGAATAAATGCTCAGTGTTTGAGAATTAGAAGGTAAATACAGCAGAAAACAATAAGGTATGACTGACAAGGAGAAGAATAGGCATATTTGAACTTCCTGGCCAAAACTGTGAAGTGTGTGTGTTTTGTTTAGCTATATTCATATATTGGTTGAATGCAGGGGGAGTAGTAAAATGAAATGAGAGTGATGAAAGAATATGTTTTGTCATCACAGAAGTGACTATATTAACAAATTATGTAATCTAATTTATTACGAAAGAAAATGAGGACCTGATAGTAATGAGGCATAATGCAAAGGCAGTGGAATCAAGGGATTGTGTCTTCTAAAAATCAGGGTAATCTTAGGGGTCTAGAACTAGAGAGAGTAAGCGGGAAAGAGAGTGTCTTTAAAACTGATTTCACAGCCATGAGCAGAATTAAAATAAATACAAGGTCATAAAAAATTCAACCATATACTAGCAGCACTGAAAGGCATATATTTTATAAACTCTTTCTACATTTTAAACATTATAGTTAACACCAAAGGGGGATAAGTATTGGACCCTGAGGGAGTCTTGTCTCCATGTATTATCCCTTGGAGTGGAGAATCACTTTCATTTCTATGATAGGTAGGACGGCAATATCTCCAATATTTTCAGAGTAGAAACAGTCATTGAACTTATTGCATATTGCAGCCACCAGAGTGAGATATATGAGGCACCATGAGATTAAACAAAGTGGGGAGAAGGCTAGGAAAAATCTTGCCAAAGGTTTAAAATGGTGTGCTTATCACGAGAATGTAGACTGACAGCGTTGACAGCACCAGATCTTGTATGGGAAATCTATTTACTTCAACCTCAGCTGTCATTGCCCGCTGAAACACTTCTCTGCTGCTATAAACTCTCACTTTCTGTGAGACAACTAGACTGGCAGGTGAAAAAATGGGATTTAGATTTTTCAATGAAATAATGAAAGTTCAAAGCATTGCATTGGCAGTTTTGTTTCTGAAGACATTTTCTGCTGCCTGATTTGGGTACAGAACTAAGCTCATAATAAAACTGGTGAGAAAAACACTTAGAAAAGTATTTCTGTAGGTGTCAGGACACACACACACACACACACACACACACGGACATGCACACATACAGATATATTGCAAATGTGCTGTGTGACCAGTCATTAAACTCATTTTCTCATACCTAGTGGAATTAGGTATAACAATTGGTCTTTGGAATTTAATGACTCTCCATGTACCTCTATGGCAACTAGAGCATAGTTTTAATATAAAGATATGTGTATCACAGTCTCAAAGAAGAGGATGGAAATTGCAAGAAATAATTATTTACAGACTTCCTGGCAATTTCACTGAAATAAGGATACGAATGAACACATACATGAAACTTGAGATTACATTTGATCTGAAAACAAAAGCTATTCTAGTAGCAAGGTGAAAGGAGAGAACCGTTATAAAGTTATTATTTTCCAGCCTCTAGCTAAAGAGAATCTTATTTTTCCGAAGCCATAATATGTTCATCTTTCAAAAGGAAACTGTATGATAAGGAAACAATATGGAAAGGAAGTTATAAATATATAATTCTATAAACATTTTTACCCCTTTTTTTAGTTAAATGGTACTCTTGAAAATTGTCAATTTGCAAATTAAGTGAGGAATAAAGGAGATTAGGAGGAAGCTCAGGAACATTTATTATTAGAAAAACTAGGTTAAAATTAAAATATTAACAGTTAATTAACAAAAGTTTTACCTGAAATTCAAAAAAAAATTAATTATAACCAGGAGAAAACAGTATTTATAATAAATATAAAGCTTACCCAAGATTCTCAAGTGATATTTTAAATATGTAGGAAGAAAGACAAAAGATTCAAAATGATTTGTCTGCTACACATATCAAAATAACTTCCCTCCTACCTCCCTCTCTTTTCCTTTGTTTTTATATTCTTTTAGGGTTACAATATTAATAGTATTAAAATATAGGCAATTTCAAGAGTGAGCACCAGTGATTTGTATTTGTTTTGAGTGTCTGTTCACTGACACTAATCGATACCTCTATGTGACTTCCTTATAGTAAAATGTCAATACTAGCCTCTGTTTATATACAGACAGGAAAGGTAGTCTGCTTCATAAGAACTGCTGCAGTTATTTTCTGGGGAAATCTCTTCAGTTATGTCATGTTGTTAGACATATTTTTGACATAGCATTGAAATGATGGGCTTGCTGATTGACAGATACATGGGCAAAGGCACTTTTTAGTGTATCCACAATACTCAGCACAAGCACTTGCATGCCTATGGAAAGCCAACACTCCTATCGGATGAACAAATGAATGAATGAAGAAATAAACCTATCATCAGTAAACTAATCAATGTGCACCAAAGTACTTACTGACCCAATATCTCATCTGGTTTTTCAACCCCAGAAATCTGCTTCCTGAAAGAGCTGAAGAAATCTGGAAAACATACCTGGTTTATTTTGCCTCATAATTAATTTGTTTGCTTGTCGGTCTTTATCATTCCATGTTAGATCACAACTGTATCTATTGGGTCGTACAATGAACATTACTGTAAAATTGCCTGAGGCCTAATCTAATTGACATAGTTATCAGGACCTCTTTCAATCTGGGACTAAACTAGACTACATACTCATACTATCATAGACACTGCTGGAGATGTTGCTATCTCCCTACTACTAAATTATCACCTAACAATTGGTATTGCAAAATATAACGATTGTGCTGTGAGATCAGTTGGGTTGTAAAGGTTGTTTTGCAAACTTTGTGGGTTTCAGTTAACATATTTCTCATCATCTAAATTAGTGGTTTTTATTCTTTCTGTGTTGGCAACTACTGGCCGCCATTCTTGCAATAGAAAATATAATACACACATATCTATGTGTGTGTACCTCAATACTCTTTTTCTAATATTCAGTCTTCACTCTCTAGAAATAATTAGGCTCTAAAATTAAAATAGCCATGTGGCATTAACAAAGTTAAAAAATAAGTAAAATGGAGATAAATGCCTCCTCAATTCATTATGTTAAATATTTTATATATAGTCGATCACAAAATATTAACAATGGAAATGTGTGTACCACCTTTAAAAAACAATACAGAAAAATATGTCTTTCAAAAACATAATAAAGGCATGACTTGAGCAAATAAACTTTGATTTTTAACATAAATATTCAAAAGTAAAATAAGACACATACATGCAAAAACTATTTTCTCAGCCTTTGAATGTGATAGATTTGTCTTGTTAAATATTTCTTAAGCAATTTTTAATTGACAACATATGTTAAACATCACAGAAAAATGTGTGTGAAGTACTTTGCATCTGTCAGAGCTTCTTAAAGTTAATTCCATTTTAATATGTTTGCTTTTCTTTTATTGCAGTATACTATCTTTCAGTGTGTCAGATTCCAATATCAACATACTATAGGAAAAAGATAAATATAATCTTGGCAATTCTAAAAGAACTGATTCTAAATGTATTTTATTTTAATAATGATCCATAAATCAACAATTATTAGAATTGGGAATAAAATATTGATTTTACACACATGTTGCTTTTATGTAAGGTCCTTTTACATAACATTCTCAGTTGCTTATATAGAATCCAAACGAAGATTTATATGAGATGCATGTAGACTCCTACCTAAACTTGTACCAGTCCACACATAAGAAATAATTTCACAGGGACAAACTCCATGATTTGTGTTAGTTTTATTTCCATTAACTCAGCAAAAGAAGTTAAAAACTGTATGTCCCATATGTCCTATGTGTAATAATATTCTCTTAGATCTCCTAAGACACATTATAAAATTTTCCATTAATTAATGATGCACAAACCCATGAATTTGTTAGAAATCAATTTGTCTTTTCTTATTATCTTCCCTAGTTTGGCACCCATGTGACATAATTCTTTTTCTTGCCACACATATAATTTTATAGCACAGGAGAATTAGATTGAATTGAAGAATTGAAGTAGAATTGAAGTCCAAGTGTGTTAGTGAAAGGAAGTATCACTAAAAGACATTCCATACGTACTACATTTCCCTAAAGGTGTTTTGTTTTTCTCCAGCATAGAAATGTTTTGCTTACATCAAGACCATAAGAAGTTTTCTATCTTTTGGTGCTCAATTCCTAACTCATCAATAAATTTCTGTTTCATCGCCAGTGCACTGAGGTTTCTTTCCAGACCACTGCAATTATTTGAAAACTATGTAAAACAAAGTATGCTGTCTCTCTCTGTTTCTCCCTCTCATAGTTATACCAGTTCAACTGTCTCTGTCCAACTGCCCATTTGTCCCCTTTGCATCTCATCATTTTTTCTTGCCCATGTCTCCTCTCATCCTCAGTAAGATTTTGGTTTGGACAGATCCCAGTAGTTATGTTGAATATAACTGCTGCAGCTAAGATGGTATATGGAGCATAATGAATGAGTGCCTTCCATTCTAGAAAGCTGCAGTAGGAAGAGCCAGTCTCTTTAAAGAACTTTCATATTTTCATTAGAGCCAGAAGCAATGCATTTCATGAAGAGAGTGGGCATAAAGAAAGGTTGGTGGGCCAGGAGCCGTGGCTCAGGCCTGTAATTGCAGCACTTTGGGAGGCCGAGGTGTGAATCACTTGAGGTCAGGAATTCAAGGCCAGCCTGGTCAACATGGTGAAACCCTGTTTCTAATAAAAATTGAAAAAAAAAAAAAAAAATTAGCCCAGTGTTGTGGCAGGAGTCTGTAATTCCAGCTACTTGGGAGGCTGAGGCAGGAGAATCGCTTGAGCCCAAAAGGCGGAGGTTGCAGTGGGCTGAGATTATGCCACTGCACTCCAGTTTAGGTGACAGAACGAGACTCCGTTTCCAAAAAAAAAAAAAGAAATGTTGTTGTTTTCATGGGAGCACAATTGGAGAGTTGGAGAAATACTCAGCTATAAATGAATCTATTGGGGACAATATAACAAAAATAAAGGGATGAAGTTATAAAAAACAGACAGCAGAACTCTACTAATAAACATGGAGAAAAAATGGATATATTGTAAGTTTTCTGAAACACTTTTTGTACTTAACTGTCTGATATTAGCTTTAATATTTATTTTAATTGGTAATCAATTAATTTGAGACTGGCCCAGAGAAGTCTAGCCATTCATTAATAGGGCATTGCTTGTTAGCCGAATAGACATATATGAGTTATTTCAACATTTTCTTTCATTCATAAATTAATATTTTTAAAAAGCCTGGATATTAAATGTCAGTTCTTATCTAAAATATTGCAGTTGTATTGCATATTTCGATTACACTTTAATTATTTGCAAACAAAACATTAGTCCTAAGAACAAATGACTTGAAAATTAAATATTAGCTTTACTTTAAAGAAAACTGCTATTTTGAGTGCTGAAACTAAAATTTAGATCATGTAGAAATTTTATATTTTTTCTTACAAGAAAAAATAAATTTTGATCTGGTCATTCAGAATTTGCTCCTTCTTTGCAACTGAGGATAGGTGTCCCCACTGTCTAGTTTATCTGTAGAGTCCCACCTTGTGTGAATATCCTACAGATGAGTAGCGTAATATATTTCATAACAGCCTAGCTAATGCTTTTCTGAGAGAAACATTACAATTCAGCAAAATAAACAGAGTTAATAGAAAAAAATTAACATCCATAATACTGAAGGTTAATTTTGACCAAACCTTCTGTAATATACTCTACAATTTTAGGTCTTATATATTACACCATTACATTCCATGAAATATTATATCCTGGAAAGACTGAAAAAGCAAAAATTCTTCTTCAATGCAAAGTGAATTTACTATCTTTTGTATAAGAAACTTTAGGGTTTTCCTGAAACATACAACAATTTAGGAAGAGATATATTATTAAGAAACACATTCAAATATAGAAAAGTGAAACAATCAAACATTTTGGCCTTAAAAATTCATGAAGATCTATAGAACCTAGAGCCATGGATGAGAGAAGAGTGACACAGGCTTCCACACCTACAGCTACACAAAACAGAGCGATCTCTACCACAGAGGGTAACTCGCCACTTACAAACAAAGACTCAGCCACTCTTCATGCTTGCTGCCGCCTCAGCTACTTTATTCTCATTCTCTCTCATAATCTTCAATTCTTCAATTCAATCTAATTCTCCTGTGCTATAAAATTGTATGTGTGGCAAGAAAAAGAATTATGTGGCATGGATGCCCAACTAGGGAACTGGCAACTGCTCATCCACAGTTCGTTTTATGCACTTGTAATCCAAATATACAGAAGCCATCTCAAGGCCAGTTTCAGCATTACATGACATTTAAAGAAGCATAAATTTAATGTTAAACCTTTGAAAAGTAATGAAGTAGTTTAATGTAGGTTTCCGAAAGGAGATGAACAATGAAGCATCACCTTAAAAAAAAAAAAAAAAAAGTCTTTAATGTTTTCCTCCCCATATGTTCCACTTTTCCTAACAAGTGTTTACTCACTCAACTTCCTTTTCCTCTCTCCTCCTCTATGCATTCCAGTTTTACAATTTATCCTTTTTTGCCCCTTTGAATCCCTCATCCCTTCTCATATTGATATATGGTCTGTTCCATCACTGGCCTGTTTACTAAAGGGTAAGTGTTTTATTTAGGTTAGTGGTTAAACAGGAAAATGTATTTTCCTCTTTAGAAGTTGAGGGGAGAAATGGATCTCAAATATTTAAGATCTGTGTTTCATGGTAACATTCTCTTAATATAATAGCACTGGCATATGTCCAAAAACAGCACTGCAATGTTGACTTTTGGGACCTAGTTCCCTTTCAAACCAATAGTGTAAAAATTGTATTTTATATTATTTTATTTTGTCTTATTCTGTAATTGAGCTAAACCTATTTTTTATTTTATTTTTGTAATTTCTCTGAACACAGTGTCATCAGACTTGTTCTGATTATTCTCCAACTTCTCTCCCCTGGGAAGCTTTCGTGTTGGGAAATTTGGAGAAGTCCCAGAGAAAACAATTGCTAATTGTTCAGTGCCCTTCGCACCAATTTCAAGTGTGTATATAGGAAGCTATGAAGCAGTACTGTTGTGTGAAGCAGCAATATAAACTTATTCACAAAAAAAAACTGTGTAGATCAAATATATTTCTTTATCTTGCATACAGCAAACTGCCTAATGGGAATTCAAACTGAGTCAGACTGAGAGATCCTTGTGTGATCTACAAAATTCACTGAACCATTCAGTTAACTAATAAAGTTTTTAAAACTATTAATATTTTTCTCTCTAAGCTACTAATAATTTCTCCACTAACTTGTTGCATTATAATTACCGAAAATGTAATCCACCAAATTTTTTAGACTCCCACAATGTGCCTTCCAGACTGAATATACATGTAAATAAATCGTCCATTTTTGAAGGGAAAGAGTTTATGTGCTAGACTTGTAATTGGAGGCAAAATTCAACTGTGTGAATTTTTCTAGAGCTTTAAAATGTTCCAGAATCAAAATATAATTCACTGATGCTGTGATTAAATGAACAAATCCTAATGTTATAGCATCCGAATATTTACCTACCTTTTATCAGTTCTCAATCTTTTAAGTCTATCACCCTTATGGCATTTTAGTAGCATATTATATTACAGAAGAACAATGAATGGAGATATTAATTTGGACTTTTTTCTTGCTTTATCCATCCTCTTTTTTTTTTTTTTTTTTTTTTTTTTTTTTTTTTTTTTTTTGCTTTATTAAATGCTCTATTTTGGAAAGGTTTTCTCTGCTTTTATGTTTTCTTATTTTGAGAAGATTGTGCTGCAGAGAACAAAGAAAAAAAAAACTACATCATGATGCATGTCTTTAGTAGCATTTGATTTTGAAAAGTTAAGGAATTCTGTTTGTTTCATTGTGCTAGTGTGATAGACAAGGCCAGCTAGTAAACTCTCAGAGAGGAAGTGCTTAATGGTGCATCTTGGGATGCTAGCCTATAGACAACAGGCTGTAAGCCTCTATGTCTTTTACCAGGCATAACTCCAAGGTGCAGGGCTCCTATTTTCAAGGATCACTGAAAATATTACCAATAATTGTTATGGACCAAAGATCAGAATGATCTCACTAAGTGCTCTGATGTGTTTAAGAATCCCAACTTCCTTTGCCTGACCTTGGGAGCCCCAGTCATAACTAAGATGAATTTTCTGCTAACGTAGAATCATGGAGGTTCAGTGTAATTTTATTTAAAGAAAATGTTAATATGGGTATGTCTCATATAACTAATTTAGTAGAACAGGATTTGGGATCACAAAATAAACATGTCTCAAAGCCTCTTCCTCTATCCCTGGTAAATATTCTTCACGTGATTTTTATGATCTATGGGAACAAGAGTCTTTAACTAGAAGTTCTAAGTCTTTTTTCAATTTATTTCCTATAGTAGCAACACAGCCACTAGTGAATCTGGCCCTAGAGAATGTAACTGATCAAGAGTACTGAACCATTTCACTTTGATCTGCACACACGCTTTCTCCTATAAGTGAAGTACTCCAATTGCTTAACTGTTGGGTATCCATGAATTTGATATTTATTTTTAGCCTGCAAACTCATGAGAAGTTTCTCAAAAATGCTTAATCTAGATTACTCATGAAGTCCTGGTGAAATCTAATTTCCTTACTAATACAGAGTCTAGATATATTAATCCAGAGTGGCTTCTGCAGTTTCCCTCGAAAGCTTATCATGTAACCAGAGGTTGATATTAACTTCTTGGTATAATAAATCCAACAACATAAGAGTTAACCATGATTTATAGTTATTTATCCTTGATAATTTTTTTTTAGGATGTAGCTAAAGAATGCTACACAGTAGGCTCAAATTTGGGGATAATAGCATCATCCTTCTCTATCTCACAAAGTGACCCAAATTTTCTACAGCTACCTTCTGGCCAGTATCACCAGATATCTCAAGGGAAATACCAAAATGACTCCAAAATCCTTACTGAATATTATGGACTGATAGCTGTCTCCTTCGAATTACCATGTTTTAGTCCTAATTCTCATAGTTACCATATTTGAAGACAAGGCTTTTTTTTTTTTTTTTTTTTTTTTTTGAGATGAAGTCTCACTCTGTCACCCATTAGAGCAGTGGCACAATCTCACCTCACTGCAACCCACACCTCTTGGATTCACGCCATTCTCCTGCCTCAGCCTACTGAGTAGCTGGGACTACAGGTGCCCGCTACCTCGGCCAGTTAATGTTTTGTATTTTCATTAGAGACAGGGTTTCAGCGTTTTAGCCAGGATGGTCTCAATCTCCTGACCTCGTGATCCGTCCACCTCAGCCTCTCAAAGTGCTGGGATTATGGGCATGAGCTACCACACCCGGCCGAAGATAAGACTTTCAAAAAGGCAGTTAGGGCCCTATCCTAATGACATCATTGGGATGACACCTTAATCCAATAGGGCTGGTGTCCTTGTAACAAAAGGAATTGAGTACAGAAGTTACTTACACAGGAGAAAGGTCATGTGAGAACACAGTGAGAAGGCAGTCTTCCACAAGTCAAGAAGAGACCTCAGCAGAACCAATCTTGTTGGCACTTTGATCTCAGTCTTCAAGTCTCTAAAACTGTGATAAAATAAATGTCTATTGTTTAAGGCATTCTGTCTGTCATATTTTGTTAGGGCAGCCCTATCAGACTAATACAGATTTTGGTACAGAGTGTGAGGTGTTGGTGTAAAAAACACCTAAAACTGTGGAAATGGCTTTGGAATTGGGGGATAGGAAGAGGCCAAAAGTGTTTAGAGGCAGGTGTTAGAAATAGCCTAGACACCCTAGAAGGAATGGTTGGTAGGAATAAAGATGCTAAAAGTGATTCTGGGGAGGTCTTGAATAAAGATGAAGAACATGTTCTTGGAAACTGGAAGGCAATCTTTGTAATTAAGTGACAAAGAACTTGGCAGAATTGTGTTCTAGTGTTTTGTGGAAGGTAGAACTTGTTAGTGCCTACCTTGGATATTTAGCAGATATGATTTTTAAGCAAAGTGTTTATGGTACAGCCTGGGCTCACAGTACTGTTTAAAGCAGGGGTGTCCAATCTTTCGGCTTCCCTGGGCCACAGTGGAAGAAGAATTGTGTTGCTCTACACATAAAATATACTAACACTAAGAATAGCTGATGAGCTAAAAAAAAAAAAAAAAAAAAAATGCCAAAAAAGATCTCATAATGTTTTAAGAAAGTTTGTGAATTTTTGTTGGGCTATATGCAAAGCTGTCCTGGGCTGTATGCTTACCGGCCCATGGGCTGTGGGTTGGACAAGCTTGGCTTAAAGTAAAATGTGAAAGGATGGAGATGAATTGAGGAAAAAAATTGTTAACCAAAAAGGAACTAGAACTCAAAGAGCACACACACCAGGTACCAAGGTTGTCTCCTCAGTTTCAAAGCGTTGGTCTATTGCACTGCCTAGGGCTAAGGACATAGATGGGGCTGTCACCCCAGTGGGCCCAGAGGCCAGAGTATCCATCCGGTCTATTGTTCTCAGGCATTAAGGTCTAATAAAATTTGCCTTGCTGATTATAAATCATGCTACTATAAAGACACATGCACACATATGTTTACTGCAGCACTATTCACAGCAGCAAAGACTTGGAACCAAACCAAATGTACATCAATGACAGACTGGATTAAGAAAATGTGGCACATATACACCATGGAATAATATGCAGCCATAAAAAAGGATGAGTTCATGTTCTTTGTAGGGACAGGGATGAAGCTGGAAACCATCATTCTCAGCAAACTATTGCAAGAACAGAAAACCAAAAACCGCATGTTCTCACTCACAGGTGGGAATTGAACAATGAGAACACTTGGACACAGGAAGGGGAACATCACACACCAGGGCCTGTCATGGGGTGGGGGGAGAGAGGAGGGACAGCATTAGGAGATATACCTAATGTAAATGATGAGTTAATGGCTGCAGCACACCAAAGTGGCACATGGATACATATATAACAAACCTGCACTTTATGCACATGTACCCTAGAACTTAAAGCATAATAATAACAAAAAATAAAAAATAACTAAATATCATGCTGGAATATTTGTTAGTAATCCTGCACAGTTAAATAGCAGAAACACTAAATACAAAGTGAGCAGAAAATGTTTCTTCCATCTCTGTAATCCATCTCTGAAGAGCATCTTCAAGCAAAATAACTTTGAATAACAAAATGTTTCATCCTGGCTTCCATTTCTGCCTAAGTTAGAAGACTTCTATTCAATAAATAGTCTCCAGATCTTGGACTGAGTCACAGCACCCTTGTAAATACATCACACCTGTAAACATGTCACCTGTGTAATCATGTTCATGAAATACATTTTGGGTTTTTTTCCAGATAAGAAATGCATCAAGACAAAAGGCTACAAATGCAGCATTGATCATTTTCCTTATAAGCTTTTCTTTTTACCATTGCTACCTACCTCCAACTGCTTTCCAATCAGTTGGATTTGGGTAGCAAAAATATTGGATTGAAACAGGAAAGCAAATAATAAGAGGAGACTGGTAATTTAATGTTATTTTATGGCCTATGAAATCTTTGCGAAAGACTCTCTAGAACTGCATTATTCAATAAAATAGTCACTAGCAATGTAACTATTGAGCAGTTGAAATGTGGCTAATCCAAATTGAGATGTACTATGAAATGTAAAATACACAGAGTTTCAAAGCCTCCATATGGAGAAAAAAGGAGAATGTAAAATATGTTTTGAATGAGCATGTTTTGTCTATTTCATGTCAAAATAATAATATTTTAGATGTACTGGGTTCAATAAAGTGTGTTATTAAAATTTTAAAACATTTTGCCTTGCTAAGTTTTGGGCTTGATTGAGACCTGGTTACCCCCACCTTGTTTTCAACATTTCTCTCTTTTTGAATGGGAATGTCCTTCGTATGCCTGTGCTACTATTTTCTTTTAGAAGCACATAGCTTGTCTAGTTTCATAGGTTCACAGCTGAAGAAAAATTTTGCCTCACGATAAATCATATTTTAAGTCTCAACCATACCTGGTTTAGATGATATTTGAGAGACTCTGGACTTGGAGTTAGCTGATGTTGGAATGAGTTAAGTCTTTTGAGTATTTGGGGAAGGGGTGAATGCATTTTGAATGAAAAAGGTCATGGAATTTGGAGAGTCAGAGGGTAGAAAGTTATGAACTGAATTGTGTCTCCTCCCCCAATCCACATGCTAAAGCCCTGAGTTCCAATGTGACTGTATTTGGAGATAGGACGTTTAAGGAAGTAATGAAGGTTAAACGAGGTCCTAATGGTTGCACTCTAATTCAAAAGGACTTTTGCCCTTATAAGAAGAAGAGACACCAAGATCATATGCACACAGAGAAAAGACCAAGTTAGGACACATGAGAAGGCAGCCCTAGCCAACTAACACGTGGTAAAATGGCATTCATTAATGTCAGTTGTTTCACGCATTTTAAATAACTTTATGTATGCTAGAAAACCAATTTAGACTTTACCAAAACCTCCATTAGATATTCAGTGTTCTTTCTTTTTAACATTGTGATTTATGTTCTCCATCTACTCCCTTTTCTTTTATAGGCTCTGTCATCAGACACTTCAAGTTGCAATGAGGATATAATCCATAGTTCCTTCCAAAATTCTCACAACTAAGCAACACAGCTAGCGAAACTTAGATATGAGCAATTAAGCAAAAATTTGTTCTCTTTCAAAAGAAGGGCAAGGGTTGAAACAGACAAAACAGCCTTCAAAAGGGTGCAAAGGAAATGTCTAACAAGAAGGTTTTTTTTTTTTTTTAATTATATAGTAGTCACCTAGTAGAACAATCACTTCAATAACTCAGTAAATATTTTATAATACACTTACTAGGAGCCTTGAAGAATAGTATTTGCATAAAAATTGTTATTTTATAATCACAAAACCTACAAAAGAGGTACTACTTCTGTTCCTATCTTGCTTATAGGAAAACAGACTTGGTAATTTTAAATAAAGCGCTGTATTAGTGCTATAAAACACACCCAAGACTGGGAAATTTATAAAGGGAAGAGGTTTAATCAATTGACAGTTCCGTATGGCTAAGAACATCTTGGGAAACTTACGATTATGGAGAAAGATGAATGGGAAGCTTTGAGAGCAAAGAGGGAAGAACCCCTAATAAAACCATCAGATCTCGTGAGAACTCACTCACTATCAGGAGAAGAGGATGGGGAGACCGCCCTCAATACGCAATCACTTCCCACCAGGTTCCTCCCTCAACACCTGGTGATTACAATCTGAGATGTGATATGGGTGAGGACACAAAACCAATCCCTATCAAGTTCTCATTGCTTTATGTAAGTGTGTGTGTGTGACTGATAAATTATAAATGTATATTTTCAGTGGTTGTGTCTGGGAGTGAAACTGCATTGTGTCACTCTGATTGCTGTTCCTACTGTTCTCTTGTTCTTCTTCTTCCCTTTCTTTGTCTTTTCCTTTTCTCCTTCCTCCTCCTTTGGATTTTTAAATAATTTAATAATAATATGCTGTTTTATAATTTAATACTTTTAAATAAAAACGTTATATATATAATACAATTTATTTTAGTAATCCAAATCAGAAAAATAACTAATTCTTTTAAAAAATTAATAATTATTATAAAAAATAGGGAGGTTATTTAACATAATAAGATTTTCGAGGCCAGGTGCGGTGGCTCATGCCTTTAATTCCAGAACTTTAGGATGTCGAGGCAGGCCAAAAAAAAAAAAAAAAAAAGAATACTAACTCCATTAGACACAAGTTATATTGATATTTTGTCAAATTTGTTGTAAAACCATTGTATTTTATATTTATTGAAATCTGTATAGTAATGAGGTTCAAAATCTTTTTCTGTTGTGTGAGACAGAATCTGTCTTTGTTGTCCAGGCTGAAATGCAGTGGCATGATCTTGGCTCATCACAGCCTCGACTTCTCAGGCTTCAGAAGTCGTCCTACCTCAGTCTCCGGAGTAGCTGGGATCATACCAGCTACTTTTTGTACTTTTGTAGAGACAAGATTTTTCCCTGTTGCCAGGCTGGTGTAGATCTTGTGAGCGCAAGCAACCTGCCCACATCAGCCTCTCAAACTGCGGGGATTATGAGGGCATGCTTAAATACTGCTAATCAAAAGACTGATTATTACAAACATGTTAGAAACCAATATAGGAATATGTTCTTAGGTACATTACAATGTTAATATTTTAATTCATAACAGTTCTACATTTTGAACCCTCTCATAAGATAAATAAAGGAAAATATTGGCAAACAAAAAATCTTTTAAATATTTATTTATAATTGCTGAATATTAGACAATATAATCACCTACTTTACATAAGTAATAAACTAAACTATAATTGATAAATATAAAAAGTTATGTAGGCACTAAGGTAAGATATCCAAAGATTGTTATGAATATTATGGGAAAAATATTAAAGAATACAAAATTTGAGACATGATAACATTTAAAATTTATATAGAATAATTTTAACAATAGTTTCATTTCTTGATCAGATTTTAGATGATGTTCATTTACTTTTGGTATATTTTCTTTGATTCTTACCCATGGGTTACATACCAGAAAAGAAAGTGATGATTGCACTGATGCAAACTTTCTGACCTCAGATACAAATATATTTTTCATTGAAAAAATAATATAGTGAAATTTGAGTTTTATTCATTCATGTTCTAGGTCCTATAGAACTTAATCCATCTACCTCTGATAATTGGATCCAGTCTCTTGGGTTTTTAACCAAAGCAAACAACTGAGCCTGTGAGGACAAAACTGGAGCTTCAGCTTTAATAAGTTCAAAAGATTACACAAGACCCATAAGGACAATGGAAACATCGATCACATACCATATTTGAGTAATGTGGCCAACTTAACCAGGTAATTGTTAAAGCTTTGGTTGTAATCTTGGAGAAAAAACTAAAATCAGGACATTGTATATATAATTGGATACATATGTAAAGACAAAATCACTATTCATAGATACAACAAAGAAAATATTAAACATTGCATTACACAATTTTACCCCTAGGCAGTATCACCAATAGTTTCTGGTTGTTTTTTTCTTGCCTTATAAGTTTGTCAGTAGTTGTAAAATGCTCATGCTTACCTTTATAATAAGATAAAAAGTAAAATGCAATTACATTCTTGTGAAGAAATGATGGTAAGTGTGAAGTTGCATTTCCCTAAAAATCTTAATTCTCCATAGATGCTGTTTCTGTTGAAATGTTTGCAATGGCAGTGTTAGTCCTCAAACATGCCATAAAATGTTTACAGGAATGAGTGATAAAGTGGCGAGCCAAAGAAAGAATGGAAACTTCTTGAAATACATCCCATAAAAATGTGACTATATAATTTATCATCCAAATCTCCAGTTTAGAGTAAAATAGGTAATATCCATAATGATGCTGAGACTCAGGCTTAAATTGGGATTCTCTCAGACAAACCAAGCTGAATGCTCACCTTATACATAAACCAAATTATGGCAAAAAGATCAAAACAGAAATATTAAAAATACTGTAAGTTAAGAATCTTAATTTTTTTCCGAACTTCATTTTCAACCATAACTTTTTTTAGTTTAAAAATAACTCATCATAATAAAAAGTATTGTTTTAATAAATGTGTATTTAAAAAAAAATCCTGTTAATGCACAGCAAAGGATTTTTATTTTTTTAAATCCTAGTGGCTCTCTTCTCATTATTTAGTTTGTCATTTTGTATTGTTTACCAGATAAACCTGACCATACTTAACACCATTAAATCACAAACCATTTTAATGAAAAATAATATTTTTAAATATTATTATACCTTTTGGAATTTCTATTAGATGTGTCTGAAAATCTCCGTAAGAATGAGAAAAAATACTTTTATATTTCATAGAGGATGTGGAATATTGAAACACTTGGAAATGTTCTTAAAGATGAATTATATTATAGTCAGGTAGACAGGAAAGCAGTAAAATTCTGATCTTGTCTTTGGTTGTTGAAACTGAATGTTTAATTTGCATGGTGAAAACATCAAGCAGGATGCCAACTTAACAAGTGTTATTGCCACTGATTTCCTCAGGAATGGAAATACAACAAATGAAAAACCTAACTCACATTGTTTTTCAATAAATTTTAGGTTTCTTGTAAAATGTGTTCTCTGGGGGCATCTTAGTCAGTTTAAATTATAATAGTTTGACTGCTGACTATTACTGCAGCAACTTTTAAAACTGTATGCGTTGCTATAAATTGCCTATGAGTCAGATTCATTGCAAGGTGAAGGAGGGCATTCTAAATGCCCTGTTTTTCTCATCTAATCCAAACCTAAAATAAAATAAGCAGTCATGCATTTTACTTGCTGTATCCAGCTTTAAAAAGAAAAATACCTACCACTACTTTCTTTAAGAAATAAAAGCAAGAGAAAAACATGCTTCTACAAAAAAGGCGAAGTTTTCAAGATTAGCTAGCATTTTATATAACCTTGTGAAAAGTGTTCTGATTAGCATTGACCTTCCTTTTCACAGGGTGAGAATTGTGCTAGCCAGGTAGGAAATGAAGTCTCAAAGGTAAAGTAACAGGTCAGTAAAGTCAAGCGTTTTATCAGATAATGGAAGCCTATGTCATTAATAAGTGTGTCATTTGCTTCAATAAAGGCATCACTTTGAGAAATCAAATCAGTATTTTAATACCCAACATAACTCCCAATACTCAACCCCACAAACTTTTTCCTAGTCATCTGTTCCCTTTATTTGCTCCTTTTACTGAACTCCTATATCACTATTGTCTGAAATCTTCATTTCAATTTTAAGCAGAAAACTCTGTTATACACCATGTATGTATCTCACATATGCTTATTTTGCCTAGCCAGATTGTAAGTCCCTTAGGAATGTAAATATTTCTTACTGCCAAGTCTCAGGAAAACAGAGGTTTCTAAGTTGCCCGATAGCATTATTAGTACATAATGAAGCTAAATTGCTGTGATTAAAAAAAGAAACTTTAAAATGAATATGGATAATACATAACATGGCTGAAAATGATGTAATTATAATACACATATATTTTGTCAACCAAATTATTAAATTTAGTAGTTGCTTACACAAATATTGATGCGTGAAGGAATGGCATAAATAATAACTGATTTTTTTAATGATCAGGAATGATCAAACAAAAGTGAACAAATACAATTTCTTTTTTTTTTTTTAATTTATTTATTATTATTGTACTTTAAGTTGTAGGGTACATGTGCATAACGTGCAGGTTTGTTACATATGTATACTTGTGCCATGTTGGTGTGCTGCACCCATCACTCATCATTTACATCAGGTTACACAAATACAATTTCTAAATGCTCTGATACTCAGTGTTCCCCTGTTTATCCTTCTACATTTTACAAGATTTAGCACAGTATGTTATATGTAAGGGTAGCTTGGTGAAAGAAAAAACACTAAACTAAAGACAAAATATATTGATCTTTGTTTCCATTTAGTAATCTGTTCTAGGATGGGTCATGTTATATGTCATATTTTTTAAATAACTTAAACAATTTTTTCTCAATATTATGTTAGCTCTCAATACTACAGATTTTTTTTAATTTATTTATTATTATTATACTTTAAGTTGTAGGGTACATGTGCATAACGTGCAGGTTTGTTACATATGTATACTTGTGCCATGTTGCTGTGCTGCACCCATCAACTCGTCATTTACATCAGGTATAACTCCCAATGCAATCCCTCCCCCCTCCCCCCTCCCCATGATAGGCCCCGGTGTGTGATGTTCCCCTTCCTGAGTCCGAGTGATCTCATTGTTCAGTTCCCACCTATGAGTGAGAACATGCGGTGTTTGGTTTTCTGTTCTTGTGATAGTTTGCTAAGAATGATGGATTCCAGCTGCATCCAAGTCCCTAAAAAGGACTCAAACTCATCCTTTTTTATGGCTGCAAAGTATTCCATGGTGTATATGTGCCACATTTTCTTAATCCAATCTGTCACTGATGGACATTTGGGTTGATTCCAAGTCTTTGCTATTGTGAATAGTGCTGCAATAAACATACGTGTGCATGTGTCTTTATAGCAGCATGATTTATAATCCTTTGGGTATACTCCCAGTAATGGGATGGCTGGGTCATATGGTACTTCTAGTTCTAGATCCTTGAGGAATCGCCATACTGTTTTCCATAATGGTTGAACTAGTTTACAATCCCACCAACAGTGTAAAAGTGTTCCTATTTCTCCACATCCTCTCCAGCACCTGTTGTTTCCTGACTTTTTAATGATCACCATTCTAACTGGTGTGAGATGGTATCTCATTGTGGTTTTGATTTGCATTTCTCTGATGGCCAGTGATGATGAGCATTTTTTCATGTGTCTGTTGGCTGTATGAATGTCTTCTTTTGAGAAATGTCTGTTCATATCCTTTGCCCACTTTTTGATGGGGTTGTTTGTTTTTTTCTTGTAAATTTGTTTGAGTTCTTTGTAGGTTCTGGATATTAGCCCTTTGTCAGATGAGTAGATTGCAAAAATTTTTTCCCATTCTGTAGGTTGCCTGTTCACTCTGATGGTAGTTTCTTTTGCTGTGCAGAAGCTCTTTAGTTTAATGAGATCCCATTTGTCAATTTTGGCTTTTGCTGCCGTTGCTTTTGGTGTTTTAGACATGAAGTCTTTGCCCATGCCTATGTCCTGAATGGTACTACCTAGGTTTTCCTCTAGGATTTTTATGGTATTAGGTCTAACATTTAAGTCTCTAATCCATCTTGAATTAATTTTCGTATAAGGAGTAAGGAAAGGATCCAGTTTCAGCTTTCTACTTATGGCTAGCCAATTTTCCCAGCACCATTTATTAAATAGGGAATCCTTTCCCCATTTCTTGTTTCTCTCAGGTTTGTCAAAGATCAGATGGCTGTAGATGTGTGGTATTATCTCTGAGGACTCTGTTCTGTTCCATTGGTCTATATCTCTGTTTTGGTACCAGTACCATGCTGTTTTGGTTACTGTAGCCTTGTAGTATAGTTTGAAGTCAGGTAGCGTGATGCCTCCAGCTTTGTTCTTTTGACTTAGGATTGTCTTGGAGATGCGGGCTCTTTTTTGGTTCCATATGAACTTTACAGCAGTTTTTTCCAATTCTGTGAAGAAACTCATTGGTAGCTTGATGGGGATGGCATTGAATCTATAAATTACCTTGGGCAGTATGGCCATTTTCACAATATTGATTCTTCCTATCCATGAGCATGGTATGTTCTTCCATTTGTTTGTGTCCTCTTTTATTTCACTGAGCAGTGGTTTGTAGTTCTCCTTGAAGAGGTCCTTTACATCCCTTCTAAGTTGGATTCCTAGGTATTTTATTCTCTTTGAAGCAATTGTGAATGGAAGTTCATTCCTGATTTGGCTCTCTGTTTGTCTGTTACTGGTGTATAAGAATGCTTGTGATTTTTGCACATTAATTTTGTATCCTGAGACTTTGCTGAAGTTGCTTATCAGCTTAAGGAGATTTTGGGCTGAGACAATGGGGTTTTCTAAATATACAATCATGTCATCTGCAAACAGGGACAATTTGACTTCTTCTTTTCCTAACTGAATACCCTTGATTTCTTTCTCTTGCCTGATTGCCCTAGCCAGAACTTCCAACACTATGTTGAATAGGAGTGGTGAGAGAGGGCATCCCTGTCTTGTGCCAGTTTTCAAAGGGAATTTTTCCAGTTTTTGCCCATTCAGTATGATATTGGCTGTGGGTTTGTCATAAATAGCTCTTATTATTTTGAGGTACGTTCCATCAATACCGAATTTATTGAGCGTTTTTAGCATGAAGGGCTGCTGAATTTTGTCAAAAGCCTTTTCTGCATCAATTGAGATAATCATGTGGTTCTTGTCTTTGGTTTTGTTTATATGCTGGATTATGTTTATAATACTACAGATTTTTTAAGAAATGTCTTTACAATTGCAAGTTAATTTTCTTTACATCAAAGAACACATTTAATTCTATTTTAATAGAACATAACATTAAAGTTAAGCTACACCTGCTCAAAACTGACAGTCACACAACAATATGTTTGAAACTATAAATATATGAAGTTTTTTTTCCTACTCTTCTGTGGCTTACCTCTAATAGGAGAGGTAAGTCCTATCTTTTTTGTATTCCTGTTGTGAAAATAATTTTTCACGCTGACTGTGTTCATCGATTACTAGCCACTTTTGTTACTAAAATGTACATGTAAAGCATGCTTATTCTTCTGAGCGAAGTCCCACACATCAACATTTTTATGGATACCAGAATTTTATATTATTTCTGTACAATAGTGTTGAGCTCCCGTAAATTTTATTCTGGGAAGCATGTATTTATTCTTAAGTAAAATGTTTATGTGCTAATCAAGAACCATTGATATTGAACTATCCCATGTCCCTACCATTTTAGAGCTTTCACCAAATGACTATCTTAGTGATCGCCCGAAATTTCAAGAGCTAGTAAAATCCTTCCATTAAAAATAGATATTTTTCAGCAAAGTAATGATAATATATCTATGGTTATACATCTATTGATTGAGGAGATTAATCAACAGTAGGAAGGAAATTGAAAAAATCACAATATATAAAATTTAATTCACTTCAATCAACGAGTAAAAGAAGAAATCAAAAGAGAAATTAAAGAAAAGCTTGAGACAAATTAGAATGGAAGCACAACATAACAACAAAGCCTATGGGATGCAGCCAAAGCAGTTATAAGAGAAAAGTTTATAGCGATTAAATGCCTACATTAAGAAACAAGAAAGATCTTCAGAAAACAACCTAACTTTACCCTTCAAGGGATAGGAAAAGGAATAAAACAAGCTTAAAGTTAGTAGAAGAGAGAATATACTAAAGATCAGAATAGAAATAGAGACCAGAAAAGCAATAGAAAAAATCAACAAAATTATGAGTTTATTTCTTGCAAAGATAAACAATACGAACAAACCGTTAGCTAGATTAACTATAAAAAGAGAGAAGACTTAAATTGATAAAATCAGAAATTAAAGAATAGACATTATAACTGTTGTCAAAGAAATCTTAAGAGAGTACTATGAACAGCCCCAATGGCCTGCATAACCTAGAATAAATAAATAAATTTTTAGAAGCATGCCATCTACTGGGACTGAAGTCTACAGAAATAAAAAGTTTAAACTAACCTATAAATAGTAAGGAGACTTAATCAGTAATCACAGACCTCTTAGCAACAACAACAAAAACATAGAACCAGATGGCTTCACTGGCTAATTCTACCAAATATTTAAATAATAATGAAAGCAAATTCTTCTCAAATTATTTCAAAAAATGAAGAGAAAATAACACTTTCAAATGCATTTTATAAGGCCAACATTACTGTGATATCAACTCCAGACTAAGACATCACAAGAAAAGAAAAGTACAGGCCAGTATCCCTAATCATCACAGATGCAAAAATACACAATAAGATACTCACAAACTGAATTCAACAGTACATTAAAAGGGTCAGAAGCTATGGCCAAGTAGAGATTATGCCAGGGATACAAGGATGGTTCAATAAATGAAATCAATTAATGCAATAAATCACATTAACAGAATTAGTGTTAAAAATTATATGATCTTCTTAATTTAGTATAAGCATTTGACAAAATTCCACACCCTCTCATGATAAAAATCTCTATGCAAATTAGATATAGAGTTACATTACCTGTACATAATAAAAGCCATGTATGAAAAGCCCATGACTAGCATTATACTCTAAAATGTAAAACTGACAGATTTTCCACTATGATAAGAAAAAAGATGCCCACTGTTCCCAATTCCCTTCAACATAGTAACAGAAGACCTGGCCAAATAAATAAGGCAAGAATAAAAATGAAAGCATCCTATTTGAAAAAAAAAAAAAAAAAAGAGTAAAATTATTCCTCTTTCCAGATGACATGATTTTATATTTAAAGATGTCTAAAGACCAAACACACATATATACACACAAACACACACACACACACACACACACACAGCTATCCCAATAATTGTTAAAATTAGTAAATATATTCAGTAAAGCTGTGGGATAGAAAATCCACATATAAAAATCAATCATATCATCCACATATGAAAATCAATCTGAAAAGAGAATTAGGAAAATTGTTTCATTTACAATAGCATCAGAAATAATAAGCTACTTAGAAATAAACTTAACTAAGTCTGTGAAAGACATATATACTGAAAGCATAAAATACTAATGAAAGTAACTAAAGAAGACATTAACAAATAAAAGACATCCATGCTCATGCACTGCAAGATTAAATGTTGTTAAACTGTCCAGAACACTCAATGAGATCTACTGATTCAATGCAATCCCTATCAAAATCCCAATAGTATTTTTATATGATAGTAAAAACAAATTTAAAATGTATATAGAACTACAAAAGACCCCAAATAGCCAAATCAGGATTTAAAAAAACAAACAGAGCTGGGAGTCACACCTTCTGATTTCCAAATACTGATGACAAAGTTACAGTAATTAAAACAGTATGATACTGATACTGATACAAAAATGCACAAATAAACAATAGAGCAAATAGATAATATATAAATAAATCCACATCTATGTGTTCAACTGACCTTTGATAATAGTGCTAAGAATGTACAATGGAAAGAGGATAGTGTCTTCAACAAATGATTTTTGAAGAAACAGATATCCACATTCAAATGTATGAAATGGACTCATATTTAAGCCTTTGATACATTTTGAGTTGATATTGGCAATTTTTGATATTGATATTTGATACTGAGCCAATAACAACTCAAAATGTATTAAAGACTTAAATATAAGACTCAAAGTTGTAAAACTTTTAAAAGACAAGAGGGGAAAATCTTCATGATTTTGATCTTGGCAATGATTTAATGAATATGACACAAAAGCACAGGCAAAAATAATAAAGAACGAGTGAGGCTACATCCAACTAAGAAGATTGTACACAGCAAAAAAAGCAATCAACAGAGTAAAAAGGCAACTTTCAGAATGGAATACAATACTGGAAAACCATATATCCAAAGCTTAAAAGGAACTCATATAAGTCAATAGCAAAAAGACTAACGTATGTCTGTCTTCTTTGAGGAAATGTCTATACAAAGTTTTTGCCTAGGGACCAAGGACTTGAATAGACATTTCTTCAAAGAAGACACACAAATGGCCAAGCAATGTAAAAAGATGCTCAATATCACTATCATAAAGAAATGCAAATCAAAAACACAACAAACAATAAGAAGTGTTGGCTAGGATGTGAAGAAATTGGAATATCTGTTTCTATACTGATGGGTCAGAATGTAAAATGGTACCGCCTCTACAGAAAAGAGTATGGATGCTACTCAAAAACTTAAAAATGGAACTACCAGGTGATGCAGACATTCCATTTCTGTATACTTGTCCCAATAACTGAAATCAAGGTCTCAAAAAGATATTAGCACTTACATATAATTTTAGCAAGATTAATAATAGCTAACAGGTGGGAAAAAATTAAATGGCATTGACAGATGAATGGATAAGAAAATAATGCCATGTATACATACATTACTGGCATTTAAAAAGAAGGTAATCTTTCAATGTAAAAACACAGATAAACTTTGAGGACAATGTACTAGTCTGTTTTGCATTGCTATAAAGGAATACCTGAGACTGGGTAATTTATTTTTAAAAGGGAAGGGTTTATTTAGTTCATGCTTATGAAAACTGTACAGGAAGCAGGACTCCAGCATCTGCTTTTGGTTAGGGTTTCCAGAAGCTTCCAATCATTGTGGAAGGTAAAGGGGTAGCAGGTGTGTCACACGGTGAGAAAGAGGGCAAGAGACAGAGGAGGATGTATCAGGCTCCTTTAAAAAACCAGCTCTTACATAAACTAACAGAGCAAGAACTCACTCATTACCATTGAGAGGGCACCAAGCCATTCATGAGGGATCCTTCACAATTACCCAAACAACTCCCAACAGACCCCACCTCCAACACTGAGCATCACAATTCAACATGAGATTTGTAGGGGACAAACATTCGAGCTATATCATACACTAGATGAAATAAACCAGTCACAAAAGGTCAAATGCTTTTCAATTCCACTTATATAAGACATCTCAAGTAGTGAAACTCTCAGCAGCAAGGAATAGAATCATGGCGGCCAGGGAAAGAGAAAATGGTGATATGGGGATTTTCTAATCAATGAGTATTAAAAAAATCAGTTATCTAAGATGAATAAATAAGTTCTAGAGGGCTGTTGTACAACAGTGTGCCAGAGATAAAAATATTGTATGACACACTTAAAAATCTAAGAGGGTAGATTTCATGTTGTGTCCTTATCATAACTAAATAAAATAAAATTTTAAAAACTATTACATGGTAATAAGTGGTTGAGATAAGATGGCATAATATTACTTTATCATTGGAAGAATGTAAGAGTTCAAAAAAGTAAGCGATCAGGCTTTTGGAAAAACCAATTATATAGATAGTAAAATTTTTAAAAATATGGCAGTGATGTTAGAATGAGCAAGAGTTAAACAAGTCCTAAAATCTTGGAGTTATGTTTGTGGGAGTGAACTGGGGATTAATGATGTCTACATTTAAGGAGCGACCATTTTTGAAAGTGTCTGAAGAATACTGTTGAATGAATAACATTAGATATAAACTTCTAGTTTTAAAGGAGAAAGAAGTGATATGTTTTACAAACAGTAATGAGGAAAGAGTCTCCATTTCCACAACTAGTTTTATGAAGGCTATCCAAGAGGAAAAGTCATTTTAACAGAAAGTTACATTTTTTTTTTTTCCGTCAGAGATTTAGGGTGAATTAAATCAGGTAGAACAATTCATAACAGATGAATTCTAAAGACTAGGCTTAACATTTTAATCTCACTAAGCTCTCATACCCCTTCTTAACATTGTTAGCAAGAGACTTGGTTTTCTTCTGTCACTTGGATACATCCATTGCATAACACAATCATTTTGAAAATATATTTACTAAGGTCACCTTGAGAGAGAGAATGAGAATCACTGAGGAAGGTTATTTGAAGTCCAGGCACAGAAGTGCTATACATTACTTAAGCCCACATTAAATTGGCCAGAAAGACCCAGTGAAATCCTATCTGTGGTATTGTTCATAATTTGATTGAGGATTGATATTGAATAATTTTAAAACTTCTCTTCAATTCTCACAACCAGTGGATTTGAATATTTCAATAGAAGGTTGAGGCTTGGAAATAAGGAAGGGGCTTGGCATTAAGATAAGAAAAGATACAGAAGAAAGGAGTGCAGGAAGCTCACTCATTTCTCAAAGAAAAGAAAGGAATATTTCTCAAGGAAAAGAAAGATGAAGGTATAAACAAATTTTTACCACATATTGTACAACAAAAGGAGGAAATTCTCAGGAAGGCTCAATCAAACAATTTATAGAGGCTAATGTATAAATATACTGAATGAAGATAATATTTAAAAACTGAATACTTGATAAGAATTAAATATATTACACCTATCTGACATTGTATAAATAAGAATGCTTATCAGATTATGTCATCTCACTATGAATTTGAGATCCATTTGTTTTGTTCAAGTGTATTTCATTAGAAGTTATGAAATTAAATTCTGAAACAAATGCTATTTTCAATACTGTATGTTACTATAGAAATACTATAAATCTATTTTGAATGACTAGATATTGTGAAATAATGGGAGTGTAATAAACTAAAGCAATTTCTGACCAAATATATGTTTTAATAGAAGGAACAGAACTAATTTATTAATGGTTGGTTCATTCAGTCCTGGAAACACTTAAAATGACAAGTGTTAGGTCAGTTTTTGAAGTGTTCTTAATTTCAGTTTTGAGATGATCTATGAAATAAGGTGTTTTGACATGTCCTTAGTAAATTTATAGAAACATACTAAATGGCTCCTCTCACATAAATGTATCAGCCCTTTCCAAAGAAAAAGGTTAACTGTTTTTCCATCAGGGTACTTTCAATTCAATTATTATTATTATTTTTTATTATACTTTAAGTTCTAGGGTACATGTGCATAACATGCAGGTTTGTTACATATGTATACTTGTGCCATGTTGCTGTGCTGCACCCATCAACTCGTCAGCACCCATCAACTCGTCATTTACATCAGGTATAACTCCCAATGCAATCCCTCCCCCCTCCCCCCTCCCCATGATAGGCCCCGGTGTGTGATGTTCCCCTTCCCGTGTCCAAGTGATCTCATTGTTCAGTTCCCACCTATGAGTGAGAACATGTGGTGTTTGGTTTTCTGTTCTTACGATAGTTTGCTGAGAATGATGGTTTCCAGCTGCATCCATGTCCCTACAAAGGACACAAACTCATCCTTTTTGATGGCTGCATAGTATTCCATGGTGTATATGTGCCACATTTTCTTAATCCAGTCTGTCACTGATGGACATTTGGGTTGATTCCAAGTCTTTGCTATTGTTAATAGTGCCGCCACAATAAACATACGTGTGCACGTGTCTTTATAGCAGCATGATTTATAATCCTTTGGGTATACTCCCAGTAATGGGATGGCTGGGTCATATGGTACTTCTAGTTCTAGATCCTTGAGGAATCGCCATACTGTTTTCCATAATGGTTGAACTAGTTTACAATCCCACCAACAGTGTAAAAGTGTTCCTATTTCTCCACATCCTCTCCAGCACCTGTTGTTTCCTGACTTTTTAATGATCACCATTCTAACTGGTGTGAGATGGTATCTCATTGTGGTTTTGATTTGCATTTCTCTGATGGCCAGTGATGATGAGCATTTTTTCATGTGTCTGTTATGGAACCATAGAAGAGCCCGCATCTCCAAGACAATCCTAAGTCAAAAGAACAAAGCTGGAGGCATCACGCTACCTGACTTCAAACTATACTACAAGGCTACAGTAACCAAAACAGCATGGTACTGGTACCAAAACAGAGATCTAGACCAATGGAACAGAACAGAGTCCTCAGAAATAATACCACACATCTACAGCCATCTGATCTTTGATAAACCTAAGAAAAACAAGAAATGGGGAAAGGATTCCCTATTTAATAAATGGTGCTGGGATAATTGGCTAGCCATAAGTAGAAAGCTGAAACTGGATCCTTTCCTTACTCCTTATACTAAAATTAATTCAAGATGGATTAGAGACTTGAATGTTAGACCTAATACCATAAAAACCCTAGAAGAAAACCTAGGTAGTACCATTCAGGACATAGGCATGGGCAAGGACTTCATGTCTAAAACACCAAAAGCAACGGCAACAAAAGCCAAAATTGACAAATGGGATCTCATTAAACTAAAGAGCTTCTGCACAGCAGAAGAAACTACCATCAGAGTGAACAGGCAACCTACAGAATGGGAGAAAATTTTTGCAATCTACTCATCAGATAAAGGGCTAATATCCAGAACCTACAAAGAACTCAAACAAATTTACAAGAAAAAAACAAACAACCCCATCAAAAAGTGGGCAAAGGATATGAATAGACACTTCTCAAAAGAGGATATTCATACAGTCAAT
The DNA here is from genome assembly GCF_037993035.2 of Macaca fascicularis. NCBI lineage: Eukaryota > Metazoa > Chordata > Mammalia > Primates > Cercopithecidae > Macaca > Macaca fascicularis. Next base: position 59,069,164 of record NC_088391.1, on the reverse strand, counting down.
TCAATTATTTTATATTGTAGAAGGATGCAGGTGGGAAGGCGTCTTCATAGCCTCCAGAAATAAACCAAGAAGGTCAGGCTTGAAGGATTCACAATTACATTGAATATATTGATATCCAGAAAAGACTAATGGGATAAAATAATGAAAGCTATAACAATTATAATGGAGAAGGCAGAGTAAATTAATAATCATAGCATGTTCACTGGGATAATTCAATAACCATTTCTTTTTTAAACTATGAAAATATGATATCATATATTATATAAAATTGTTTATATGTGTGTATATAGAAAGAGAAGAATGCCATATCTTGATCAAATTTAGAAAAAAAAAGTATTTTCAAAACTCAATTTCATCTGAGCAACTTGAAGGATAAATATATACATTTTATAATAAAAACTTTGGACTTATAAAACCCAAATGTTCACTTCTTTGTGCAATAAATGTGGCTATATAGTACAGACAAGAAAATGTGCTGAGTTCTATGAATCATATAAGAATAAAAGCTCCAAATTACTACAATAAAGCAACAAATTTTCAGAAAATAATGACCTGTAGTTTGGCAGTTTTACCAGTCCAAAGAGCATGTGCGTACATGTGAATGTGTGAATGTGTGTGCAAAAACAGATATACACAAGTACATACAAACATATACACACATACAAGCATGTAGATACGTATATACACAAACACACATTCACACAAGTATGTGTATGCTTGTTAATACAGTCACACACACGTACATGTACTTCTTTCAGCACACATAGGCTTTGCTACTCTTATCAAAGACTGCTGCTAAAGGTATGGAATTAAAATTGAAGATAAATTAAGAGGGATATTAGAGGACATGAAATCTGCCAAGAAGTAAGATATTTAAGTGGAAAGACCATGCCCAATTCCCAAAACTTTGGGTTAATGGTCGCAAGATAGCTATTAATTGAATAAAGAAATTCTTAAAAAAATAAAAAAGGGGGCCAGGCATGGTGGCTAACGTCTGTAATCCCAGCACTTTGGGAGGCCAAGGCGGGTGGATCATGAGGTCAGGAGATCGAGATCATCCTGGCTAACATGGTGAAACCCCGCCTCCACTAAAAACACAAAAAATTAGCTGGGCGTGGTGGCGGGCACCTGTGGTCCCAGCTACTCAGGAGGCTGAGGCCGGAGAACGGCGTGAACTCGGCAGGTGGAGATTGCGCCACTACACTCCAGCCTGGGCGACAGAACGAGACTCCATCTCAAAAAAAAAAAAAAAAAAATTAATAAGGTAGGGCGAGGGCATACAGTGAAGAACTGTTAATTCTGTATTAAAATTTGAATTCTCTTGACCCCAAAGACAGCTTACTATTAAAGCTTTGCAAATATACGTATTTTTCTACCTGCACATGGAGTGCTATTCTCTCCTTAGCCCTTTTCACATGCCTTCCCTTGCTAAAACTCAACTGATTATTTCAAGATTCACTTTGCCCCAATGCATTTCCTGTGCTTTTACCAAAAATATTTTGCAAGAAATATTACCAAGAAATATTTTATATATCTTTGTTTATCAAGTGGAACTTATCACCCAGTGTGAGGTGTATGCAATTAATTACCTTAAATTAAAATAGTCAAATTAACTCTGGTGAGAAGAGCTGAACTACCTTGTGCACTGCATGGGTAGGTGAGTCCAGGCATCTGGCTTTATTCCCAGTTTCTGTCATTAAGACAGGATGAACTTGTATTCGTTAATAAACTGCTTTTCCATGTGCAAAGTTATTGTTTTAGGCAATGGCATTTAAATGCATTTGAAATATAATGAAATTCTATTTATTTATTTATTTATTTTTGAGACGGAGTTTTGCTCTTGTTGCCCAGGCTGGAGTGCAATGGCATGATGTCGGCTCAATGCAACCTCTGCCTTCTGGGTTCAAGCAATTCTCCTGCCTCAGCCTCCTCAGTAGTTGGGATTACAGGTGCCCGCCATCACGCCTGGGACATTTTTTTGTATTTTCAGTAGAGACGGGGTTTCGCTATATTGTCCAGGCTGGTCTCGAACTCCTGACCTCAGATGGTCCGCCTGCCTCGGCCTGTATCACATAATTTGTCAATAATATTAGTATTATTTAAGATGGAATGTGGGCACTCTTACTAATTATTCTTGGGCAATAGGTGTAAACTGGGACCATCTTGGAAAAGTAGGATATATGATTAATCTAAGTAAGTGTTTAATAAACTTTAGACAAGCTGATGATGACAATAATAGTGCTGATGATGTTGATGTTTGACTTTACAGTGTTCAACTTGAAAAATATTTGAGAAATATACATTAAGGTTTATTGTTCTGTATGTAGGCATTAGTGATAATTAAACAAAGTTGTTCTATTTCCCAATATGTATATGTAACTTTTGGCCAAACAAGCATTTTCTCCAATTATTTTGGATAATTATCTGTAATGCAGAAGTTATCTTCTCTATGTCTTATGGATAATAGGAGAATTTCTCTCTCTGTCTCTCTCAGTACCTGATAAGTTTAACTTGACATGCTAAAAAAAGAAGTCCTTGTTAATTACAACTTTTGATTTGGTATAAAATCTACATTTATTATACTGAAGAATTCATTTAAGCATGAGTATACACAACAAACCACAAATAACATACAAGAGGTGTCATATATTAATGTCAAGTAATTTTTAACTGTGGAATGAATAAAAACTCTTAGGTCTATATAGCTTAGTAAACATGACAGTGGGGCAAATGTACCCCATTCATTCATACTTCAAATAGGTATACCACCTATTTGAAGATTTGTGATAAAAATAGTAAAGTGACAAATATAAGCATTTAAATATGTATATAAAATATTTATTTAAATTCTTTTAACTTAAATTCTGGCTTGTATTTTGATATCATTTACATAATTACTCCCTGTTTATAAGAATGCTGTAGGTTTTACAGTCTATATTTTATTTCTGTGCTTAACCAGGAAATGTATTATATATACTTAAATTAATTTTTTAACTTTTCATTTTCTAGTTTATTATCAGTTCATAATTAGCTGAAAATTGATGTAGTATTAGATTATACTATGCTTTTTCTAGCTTATTGTATTAACCTTGTAATCCAGTAAATACAGTGTGGGAATTAGTCTCTCTAATTTTTTTTCACATTAGAATGTCTAGGTATGCGTAATTTTACAAAAAAAAAAAAAAATTAGTTCACATAAGTAAATTCCCTACAATTCTTCTAGTTGTTATATAAAACACCTTAGATGAAATTGAGCAGCTTACATCTTATATGAAGCTAAACCTAAATTTCAAGGTAGTGTCTTATATGTTATCTTAACCAAAAGTATAATCCAGGTATGGGTAAAAAAAATTTCTAAATTAAAAAATTAGTAAATGAATCATTTACTTGCTCTAACGTCATAAATGTGTTAAATTGACTTCTTGTGGTATTTATGTACTTCTATAAAAAATAATCACCATTTTTAGGGTTATAAATAGCTTACATACTTTATTTTCAGTTATACTTTTCTGTGTAAAAATAAGACTAAAAAAACACTTAAAGTAAATTCTAACTGATTGTGAAGAGGTTAAAAAAAGTCACTGATTCAGTAATGCATGACTGTGTTGTAAATGGCTAAAAATTGTGGGGAAAACACCAGTGGTTAACTTAGGACCACAGCTCAATCATCTATTTCATATAGTATAACAAAAATATATGGACATATATATAATTGTAAAGCTATAGCTTTTTTTTCTTATCTCAACTCTAGTAACTGTAATGACAGCTTTGATGTCCTGCCATCTATAGCAGCACTGATATGATTATCTAATGTTAATGCCTTGTGTTAAACATTTATAGCAGGGGTGTCCAATCTTTTGGCTCCCCTGGACCACACTGGAGAAAGAATAGTCTTGAGCCACACATAAAACGCACTAACACTAATGACAGCTGATGAGCTTTAAAAGATTGCAAAACAAAACAAAACAAAACAAAACAAAACAAAAACTCATAACGTTTTAAGAAAGTTGATGAATTTGTGTTGGACTGCATTCAAAGCCATCCGGGCCACATGGAGCCAGGGGGCCACGAGTTAGACAAGCGTGATTTATGGCATCTAGAATAAATGAAAGCTTCAAACTGAATAGATTTGTCATTTACCATTATGGAAGCTAATATACTGAATATCTTTACTGTTTAGACATTGCCATATACTATTTGTTTTTCCTTAAACTGCTGACCTACATGCTCTGTAAATATAAATAATTATTGACTTTAAATACTCGCATAGCTTTAAGAACTTACTGGAGACTTGAAGAGGGCTTTATTGATGAACACTACAGTGACGGCAGATTATAAAGTGACACACTCCTGTTATTCAGATAATTAATGTGAACTAAAGCAAACTGACAAAACTACAGGTTGGAGAGTGCTAAAAAGGGGGGAAGAAAAAAATTACATCTCTTGCCTGAAGAAACGTTAGTACTATTAGGCTAGGTTTGCAAATGCCAAAAGATTTACAGGCAGCTTATTATAATCTCTGAGAGCTACAAAATCCAGTGCAAAGCTGTGTTATTTTTCCAAGACACCCTGGACTGATTATAAAACATAATCACAATATCTTGATGTTATATTCTAGAAATTCATCTATCTTCTTTCTTGCAATCTTTGTAGAAAATAAAAGGCAACACTCTCTTTTCTTGTCTTTCTCTTCTTTTCTCAAACTCAATGCTTACTAGACTGTTTCAGAAAAATTAAGCTGCAAAGATGAATAAAAATTAAAAAACAAAACATGTTGATTAAAAATAACTATTTTAAGTCATATTGTTTTAAAAATTAAAACAGGAAGCAATGTGTTTTACAATGAACAACCAAATAGAGAATAAATGTGCATATATAACTATATATGCAGATGCAATAATATGTTCATATAATTCAAACATTATGTTACTGATTAATGATATTTTCTCACATTTCTTTCTATCCACCTTAAATTTCCTTATCTTTCACGAATAACGCTCCTATACATATCCCTTCAACTGTTTTGTTCTTCTTTAATAGTGGTAAACTGCAATCTTAGGGAAAGCCAGCTCTTAGCCTATTCCATGTCTGTCTACATACATCTGAATAACACTGGAGAACAGGCTTCTGTTCTGACTTGCCTTATTTTAATCTCATGATCAGTATTCTCAAGTGAGCCTTTAATGTTAACAGGTCATCGCACTATATTTCTTCTGTTTGAGCCAGTCTCCTCCTTTCCTAGACTGGGGCACCATACTTCCCTCTACCTCTTTACACATTCTCTACTCTCCTCACAGTTGATGACCTTGCTTTCTCTTTTACAGAGTCATAAAAGCAATTTCCTGAATCATGCTGCTATTTATATCATCTTCAAAGGAAAGACAAAGCAAAAAAAAGGCTTTTTAAAACTACATTACTTATATCAAAACAAATGTTAAAATTAACAAGGACATTCATATCAAAAAATCTGATGGTCAATATTTGCTCTTATCTCAAATTATCGGTAGCATTTGATACACTTGATCACATTCTCCTTTTTGGAATTTCTTTGTTTACCTTTCAGGACATCATATCCTCCTGGTTAGGCCTCATTACACATTGATTCAAATATGAGGGGTTTTTTGTTTGTTTTTATTTTTGAGACAGAATTTCACTGGTCATCCAGGCTGTAGTGCAGTGGCGCGATCTCAGCTCACTGCAACCTCCACCTCCGGGGTTCAAGCGATTCTCCTGCCTCAGCCTCCTGAGTAGCTGGGATTAAAGGCACCTACCATCACACCCAGCTAATTTTTGTATTTTTAATAGAGATGGGGTTTTGCCATGTTGGCCAGGCTGGTCTTGAACCCCGACCTCAGGTTATCCACCGGCCTCAACCTCCCCAAGTGCTGTAATTAGAGGCATGAGCCAGTGCGCCCAGCCTCAAATATGTTTTCCGATTATTTTTTTAATTTGCTTGAACTGTTAACAGTGCCAACTGAAGGACTAAATCTATGAACATTTTGAAAAATGTATCTTCACTTCATGTAATAGTTAATTTCATGTGGCAATGTGACTGAACTATGGGGTGCTCAGAAATTTGGTTAAACATTATTCTAAGTGTGTCTGTGAGAGTTTCTGGATCAGTTTAACATGTGTTTGGGTAGACTGAATAAAACAGATTGCCCTGTTTAAAGTGCGTAGACCTCATCCAGTCTGGGTTCACCAGAGAATTTAGTTGAAGGACTGCATGAAATCAAGTGGATGAGTAGGGAAGAAATTACTCTGTGTCTCTTTGTGCTGGAACATCAGTCCTCCGCTTTTGACTCAGATTCAGACTGCATTTTACATTGTTGTCTCCCCTAGCTCTCAGGCTTTTTGACTCGTACTGGAACTACCTCTCTACAGGTCTCTACAGGGTATCCAGTTTTCCAAATACAGATCTTGGAAATTCTCATCCATGTGAGACAATTACTTAGACTATCTGTCTATATACTTATCTAACTATCTACTTATCTACATACCTACTGATATTCTATTGGTTATGTTTCTCTAGAAAACCCAGACTAACATACTTTCTTAATGATTTTATAGAGTGACCCAACGAAGTATCATTTGTCCACTGATAGCTCTCTTGATTATATTAGGAAAGGGCCTCCTTCTAAAGTGCAAATTCTTATTCAATTGTCTAGTTTACATCTGCACTTTGGTGTTCTAATAAATATCTCAGTCTTAACATGTTCAAAACCAGAGTAAACAGATCTTTTTTTCCTCCATGACTGTTTGTCCTAAAACTTGCTCCATTTTTCTTCCAATTCCTCATGCCAAAAGTTATCAATGGAGTTGTTCCTTTCTCTTATAACTCATGTCTAAGCACTTAAGCAAACACTTTTACTATAAATTCTAAATATGCCTGTAATTGAGAAACTTTTTAACATCTTTTAATTCATCCTTGTGTAGAAAATATTTGTTTTCTATATTATATAGAATATTTTCTATAGTATTGCAAAAGCTTCCTAAATTTCTATGCTTTTCTATTCTTGCCATATAGAATCTACTCTTAATGTGGCAGTCAGATCTATACTGTTTAATATTTGTAAGATCAAGCTTTCTCTCAACTCAAAAATCCCAGTAGCTATTGATGGTCAACCAGGTAATTTGAATCAGCTTTTTATCTGAGAAAAGCTAGAAAAAAGTATGGAAATAGATATGCTAGTCATTGAAAACAACAAAAGACTGTGGAAGAGTTTGGGGTAAGACATAAAAAGAAGAAAGCCCAAGACTTGAATTTGTTATTTGAGGTCATTTTAACATTTTAACTAATTGCTGATTCCAGAAATGATGGATAAAAGAGACGCTAAGCAGAGCTTTCTATAAAGTCAGTAAGCACATGAGTCAAAAATCAGAGTCTAGTTTTGACAGACTAAGGGTAAAATCTTTTAACTTTCGTTAAAAAAATGTTGATATCTATATCAAAGACAGAAGGATAAAAATTCATTAATAAATCTCTGAAAAGATTGAAAACCAGCTTGAATGATCTCAATTTCTGATAAGAATAAGGCTACCTAACTGAATAGCTCCCAAGTCATCTGCCAGTCACAAAGGGAAATTTCTCTGAAGGACAAAAATATCAAACTGTGTCTTAAATAATCTTTAAATTTTCATATATGTATTATATTTCTTATATATAATATTCAGAACTTAAAAATAACTTAGTATTTGAGAAGACAACATGTAAGAAACAGAAGAAACAATGAATAATTAAAAGTGATCTAAAGGAGATCTAAAAAATTATACAAATTGAATTTAAATAATTATGCTTATATGCACAAGAAAACATATGACAAGATTGATATGTTTAGTAGGAAACTGAAAATTAGAAAAATAATCATAGGAAAATCTAGGAAAGAAAGTTACAACATTTGATATCAATCTATTAAATAAATTAAGCAGCACACTAGTAATAGCTGTTGAGATAGTGAAATACAAAGTAGTTCAGAAAAAAAGATCAAAATGAAACAGAGAGACAAAGTAAGACACAAGTTCACATACAGAAAAGTGTAAAACAGACTATTGTATATGACATAATACACAAGCAGAGAGGACAGAGATGAGACAGAAATGATGTATTTAGAGAAAATGACAGATGATTTTGCAATATTGATTAGTATCAACTTAAAAATTAAGTCCTATCATAGCTTCACTTACCTTAACAAGATAATTGTTAGACAACTGGTCATATATAGGTAAATTGTTCTGGGAAGATATCCAGAGAATTGAAGTAGAGGGACTGAGGTGATTCCAACAAAAAAAGAAAAGAATGTCAATTTGAAATTGCTTATTTGTGCTGGTTATCACAGTGGAATGATGTTAGGAATTGTGTAAAATATACCTCAGAATTTTTTATTTAAGGTGTTGAAGACTTAGTAAAAAACTGCTGGGTCTTTTCAGCTACTGCCCAAGAGTTGTCATGGAGGTGTTAGCCCTATGCAATTCCAGGTGTATGTGAGAGCCATCATGTCTGAAGACCTACCTGCAAGCTACCCATGCAGAAGCAGCAGAAATTCCCAGGTAGAAAGTAAGAAATCTGTGGTGCAGCAGAAATGAATTACTACCAGGCTATAACTATGAATAGTTCATTTTGTAATAATAATCACAGGGGAAAAAACTATCGAGAAAGGGAGGGATGCAAACAAACTTTTTTTTTTCTTTTTTTTTTGAGACAGAGTCTTTTTTGTCACCCAGGCTGGAGTGCAGTGGTGTGATCTCAGCTCACTGCCACCTCTACCTCCTGGGTTCAAGTGATTCTCCTGCCTCAGCCTCCCAAGTAGCAGGGATTACATGCATGCACCACCACACTCAGCTAATTTTTGTATTTTTAATAGAGACGTGGTTTCACCATGTTGGCCAGGCTGGTCTTGAACTCCTGATCTCAGGTGATATGCCTGCCTCGACCTCCCAAAGTGTTGGGATTACAGGCGTGAGCCACCACACTTGCCAAACAAACTTTTTAGATTTAGGAAATTTAGCATTTAGGAAAATGCTATCTAAACAAAAACAAAATTCCAGTAGGCACTTATCAAAATGGCTAAAATGAAAGACTGAAAATTCTAAATGTTGTCAAAGATTTGAAACAATTAGTAGTGAGAGTACAAACTGGTAAAATGCTTTGGAACACTTAGCATTTTACAAATGTCATTTTAAAAATTCTGCAAAATTCTGCAATTTTCTAATATTCTGCAATGCATTTTGTATACAATATTATTGGGTATTTTTACAGAATTGATCTATAATTCCAAAGTCTGTATAAAAAAATAGTGGGACACAGGTAGATAAAGCAGGTTGGAAAAAGAAAGCATAATGAGGCATTGCACCCTACCAAATCCCAAGATATAACAAAGCTGTGTTAGTTTAAGCTGTATTGTTTTCCATGTAGAAACACATCAACAGAAGAAACAAAATAGGGAGTCCAAAAACATATTATTGTATAAATAGAAACACAGCATATACTGGTATTAATGTCACTAACAGGGAAATTATTAATTTGGTTAAATTGGTTCACCATAAAGAGGGCAAAATGCTAGCTTACTTTATAACATATAAAACATTGATTATGTAGGTTGAGACTATAGTACATAAAACTTGTTTCTTAACCCAGTAACAGAAATAGCAAACCAAAAACTGAAAGAAAAATTAGCTGTATCATAATGAAAAAATTAAAGGTTAACAAAAGCTGTTGTAGTAAAAGTACAAAGGTAAGTGAAAAATACATTTGTTAGATAACCAACAATAAAAATGGTATATGGAATGTAAGAGACCCCTTGGAGTAAGCAGGGGAAAGAATATAATACATGCAAAAAAGGTAGATGTATAGATCTGCAAATGGGGAAACCTAATATCTAAAAAGCATATGAAGTTCCCATCTGCTATAGTTTGGCTCTGTCCCCACCAAAATCTCATCTTGAATTCCCACATGTTGTTGGAGGGACCTGGGGGGAGGTGATTGAATTATGGGGGTGGGTCTTTCGTGCCCTGTTCTCATGATTGTGAATGAATCTCATGAGATCTGATGGTTTAAAAAAAAATGGGAGTTTCCTTGCACAAACTCTCTTTTTGCCTGCTGCCATCCACGTAAGACATGACTTACTCCTCCTAGCCTTCTGCCATGATTGTGAAGCCTCCTTAGCCATATAGAACTGTAAGTCTAATTAAACCTCTTTCTTTTGTAAATTGTTGAGTCTCAAGTATATCTTTATCATCAATATGAAAACGGACGAATACAGTAAATTGGTACTGGGAGTGGGGTGCTGCTGAAAAGACACCTGAAAATATGGAAGCAACATTGGAACTGGATAACAGGCAGAGGTTGGAACAACTTGGAGGGCTCAGAATAAGATACAAAACTGAGGGAAAGTTTGGAACTTCCTAGGAACTTGTTGAATGGCTTAGACCAAATTGCTGATAGAAATATGGACAATAAAATCCAGGCTAAGGTGATCTCAGATGGAAATGAGGAACTTGTTGGGAAGTGGAGCAAAGGTAACCTTGTTATGTTTTAGCAGACTGGTGGCATTTTGTCTCTGCTCTAGAGATATTTGTAACTTTGAACTTAGAGTGATGATTCTAGATATCTGGAGGAAGAAATTTCTAAGCAGCAAAGTGTTAAAGGCATTCAGGTTTATAAGGGAAGCAAAGCATAAAAGTTTGAAAAATTTGCAGCCTGGCAATGCAATAGAAAAATAAATGCCATTTTCTGAGGAGAAATTCAAACTAGCTACAGAAATCTGCATAAGTAACAAGAAGCTGAAAGTTATTCCCTAAGACAATGGGGGAAATGTCTCCAGGGCATGTCAGAGTTCTTCAGAACAGCAACTCCCATCACAGACCCAGAGGCCTAGGAGAAAAATATAGTTTTGTGGGCTGGGCCCAGGGTCCCTGTGCTATGTGCATTCTAGGTACTCCATGCCCTGCGTCCCATCTGCTCCAGCTGTGACTAAAAGAGGCCAAGTTACAGCTTGGGCTGTTGCTTCAGAGGGCAGAAGCCCAAAACCTTGGCAGCTTCCACATGGTGTTGAGCCTGACGGTGCACAGAAGTAAAGAAGTGAGGTTTGGGAACCTCCGCCTAGATTTCCGAGGATGTATGGAAATTCCTGATTGCCCAGGAAAAAATTTCCTGCAGGGGCAGGGTGCTGATGGAAAACCTCTGCTAGGGCAGTGCACATGGGAAATGCAGGGTCGGAGCCCACACACACACAGAGTCTCTTCTAGGGCACTGCCTAGGAGAGCTGTGAGAAGAGGACCTCCCTTCTCCAGACCTCAGGATGGTAGATCCACTGACAGCTTGCACTGCACACCTGAAAAAGTCGCAAACACTCAATGCGAGTCCTTGAAAGCAGCCAGGAGAAAGGCTGTACCCTGTAAAGTCACAGGGGCGGAGCTGTCCAAGACTATGGGGACCACCTCTTGCATCAGCATGACTGGATGTGAGACATGGAGTCAAAGGAGATCATTTTGGAGCTTTAAGATGTGACTGTCGTGCTGGATTTCAGATTTGCATGGGGCCTTAGACCCTTTGTTTTGGCCAATTTCTCCCTTTTGGAATGGCTGTATTACCCAATACCTGTACCCTCATTATATCTAGAAGTAACTAACCTGCTTTTGATTTTACAGGCTTATAGATGGAGGGAACTTGCCTCCTCTCAGATGAGGGTTTGGCCTGTGAACTTTTGAGTTAATGCTGAAATGAGTTAAGACTTTGAGGGACTGCTGGGAAGGCATGATTGGTTTTGAAAATGTGAGGACATGAGATTTGGGAGGGATTGGGGCAGGATAATATGGTTTGGCTGTGTCCTCACCCAAATCTCATCTTGAATTCTCTCGTGTTGTGGGAGGGACCTTGTGGGAGGTGATTGAATTATGGGAGCAGGTCTTTCCTATGCTGTTTTTGTTATTGTGAATGAGTCTCATGAGATCTGATGGTTTTTAAAAAATGGGAGTTTCACTGTACAAACCCTCCTTTTGCCTGCCACCAAACATGTAAGATGTGACTCGTTCCTCCTTGCCTTCTGCCATGATTGTGAAGCCTCCTTAGCCATATGGAACTGTATGTAGAATTAAACCTCTTTCTTTTGTAAATTGTCCAGTCTCAGGTATGTCTTTATCAGCAGTATGAAAACAGATTAATACACCATCCTTACTACTAACTGGAGACATGCTAATTTAAACGAGACATCATTTAGTTTCTACCAAAAATACAAAATTTAAAGGAAACGGGAAAAGATAAACCATTAAATACTGCTATGATTTATCAATGGTATCAATTTGGAGAGTTAAAGTGATACTATCTACCAAAATAAAGTGTGCCCAAAGTCCAGTAATTACAAAACCCCAGCAAAACCTGGATACATTAAAATTTAGAATAACTTTTATAAGTGAACACAAAGATGTATAAATGAGTTTGTCTACAGCAATACTATTCACTATAACTTCAATGTACATAAATGTAGAAATAGATATATGAATGTTTTCTATGTATCTAATGAAAATATATACATAGAATATTTAAAATGGATGAGTGAAGTTTTCATATTTATCTCTGGAAAGATCACAAAACTAAACATTGAGTGAAAAAAGTAAGAAGAAAGATACATAACACAAAATTGTTCATGAGCATTTAAAGACACACAAAGCAACAGTGTATCTTTCCTATGGATATGTATCTCAATAAGATATAAAACATTAGTTGCAAGAACCCAAGTCAAAATTATCAGAGTATTTCACTGTTGCTTTTGTTGTTTTTTTATCCATCCAAGTGATGAATAAAATTGCATTTAAAAAATAGTTTTAAATGTTCAATTGTGGTGAAATACACATCCATTTCTAAATGTACATTCAGTGGTGTTAAGTACATTCACATTGTGCAACTATCATCATCATCCATCCAGGAAACCTTTATCTTGCAAAATTGAAACTCTGTTACCCATTAAAAATTCTGTACTCAAACCTCTGGCAAACACAACCAGCCTCTATGGATCTGACTTCCCCAGGGACCTTATATAAGTAGAATCATCAATTTTTATCCTTTTGTGACTACTTAATTCACTTAGCATAATGTTCTCATGGTTCATATATGTAGCATGTAAAAGATATCCTTCATTTTTAAGACTGAATGATATTCCCTTGTATGTATATGCCACATTTTGTTCATCTATTCATCTATCAATGGACACTTGGGTTGTTTCCATGTTTTGTCTATTATGAATAGTGCTTCTATTATCATATTTTCTTATTTTTCCCATCTTGTTTTTTTCTCTTATATTTGGGAAATTCAAAACTGTCCATGGCATCAGTTTTTTAACGTTCCTTAGTGTCATTTCTTTTGTTAATACCATACATCCAAGTAAATTCTGTATTTCTAATTCACTTTTCATTCTAGCTCTTATCTTTTTTTGTATCTTAACTGTCAGTCTCTTTATTTCATCTTATTTTTTATTAGCTGGGTCTAATTTACTGGGTCTTATTTCTGATTCATAAATACCATGTTTTATAGCCTATTTAAGATAATAAATATTTAATCTAGAACTACTAGTGACCATAGTTACCACTATGTTAAGAGAGCCAGTCTAACTGTGAAGCCAAAAGCTGGAAGAGAAGAAGAAATAAAAACAGAAATTCAATGCCAGAAAAAGAAGAAAAAGATTCCCTTCTGGTTCAGTAGTAAATACTTTTCAAATAATACACTTTGTAAATAATTTTCAAGCTATGTTTTGATTCTGTGTTTAAACATATATATTACATAATTATATATGTAATTATAATATATAAATATATATCTATTATATATGTGTATATATATACACATATAGCATTAACTGAAATTTATGAAAATCTTTGTTTTAGAAATAAAGCATGCTAATAATTTTTCCCTAATCCATATTTATGCATTGTCCAGCCATTTGTACATATTTTAGAACAATTTATTTTGTAATAGATATTCATCTGGTTTATGCTCTTCTGCTATTAAAAGGAATCTTTTGCTTTTACTACCAGGTTCTACAGTAATCTTAGCAGACAGGATATATGAGCAGAAATCCTAAATACATACACACATATCACTACCAGGTATTATCTCATCCCCTTCACTAAATACAGAAAATCTTCATTATTCATGGATTCTATATTTGAGGATCTATTAGCTAAAATTCATTGTAATCCCTAAATCAATAATTATGGTGATCTCACAGTCATTTGCGGACATGTGCAGAGTGGCGAAAATTTGAGTCATCAACCTGAACATTCCCTGCTGCGGTTGAACAACACAATACTATGCCTTCTTGTTTCAGCTCTCTCACTGTAAATAAATGCCATTATTTTCCAATTATGGAGTACAGTGTTTTATGATTTTTTTTTGTTTTGCTTTTTCTTGGTGATTTTACTGTTTAAAGTGGCACCAAATACAGTACTCAATGTTGTCTTGTGTCCTAGGCACAAAAAAACTGTTGTGTCTTATGGATAAAATATATGTGTTAGATAAGATTCTTTCAAGCATGAGTTATAGTGCTGTTGGTCATAAGTTCAATGTCAATGAATCAAAAAATATATATATTATAAGGTGTCTTCTAACCGAAACACACATGAAACAAGGTTATATGTTGATTGGTCGACAGAAATGTTGAACCAGATGCTCGCAGAAATTTAACTCTGTATTCCTCCTTGGAGCAATGACTCAGTCTATACAGGCCCTGAATTATGGCGGTTGTACTTACAATTTTTTGATTTTACAATTGTTTGAAAGCTATAAGCACTGAATAATAACTATATTTCAAGTACTCATTGTTTTTCACTTTCAGTACAGTATGCAATACGTTACATGTCATATTCAACAATTTATTATAAAATAGGCTTTGTTTTACATGATATTGCCCACTTTTAGACTAATGTGTGTTCTGAACACATTTAAGGTAGGTTAGGCTAAGCTACAATGTTTGGTAGATTAGATGTTTTAAATGCATTTTCAACATAGGACTTTTTCAATTAATGATATGTTTATCAACACGAAACCCCATCATAAGCCAAGGATCATCTAATTTCTAATTCAGTGTTCACAATAAATTTGTAGAACTTACTCACCTCAAATAAACAGATTCAGTCGAATTTTGCTTTGTTTGTAAATGCTGTATCTCCCAAGATGTAACAGAGTGCCATTCTTAACTATTTATTTATTTGAGACGGAGTCTCGCTCTGTCGCCCAGGCTGGAGTGCAGTGGCTGGATCTCGGCTCACTGCAAGCTCCACCTCCCGGGTTCACGCCATTCTCCTGCCTCAGTCTCCCGAGTAGCTGGGACTACAGGCGCCCGCCACCTCGCCCGGCTACTTTTTTGTATTTTTTTTTTTTTTTTTTTTTTTTTTTTAGTAGAGATGGGGTTTCACCGTGTTAGCCAGGATGTTCTCGATCTCCTGACCTCGTCATCTGCCTGCCTCGGCCTCCCAAAGTGCTGCGAATGACCAATTATTTTTCTTGCATGGAGGGACATTGAAGGTAAGTTGCTTTCTTCAGCTAAAGACAGAAAGATAGAAATATCTTCAGTGAAAGATAGAATGGTCACATGACAGAAGTAAAATGATGTTTTCATGCTCTCTTTGCAAAAAAAGACACCAAAATAAAGGTAACTGTGCAGTTTTCTGGCCATTAAAAATTTTCTGTGAAGCAATGGTAAACAAACTTTTTTTCTGATGCCAGGTGAATAACCTGGATAAACTTCTGACAGTATTGTAGGAGCGAGTCACTAAGTGTGTGTTTCAAGTCAATTTAATTGCCTTTGTCCTTAGTTGATGTTACTTATAGATGGTTCACTGCATATTTTATTATTAGTGTCACATTTCACTTTTTATGAATATCATTATATTTATTGAAAACATGAGAATTTATTTTAAAAGTATTATGTTAGAAAGGTAAAATTTTATGCCAAATGTCTATTTATGTATTAAAAGCTGGTATCTTCTGAAGATCGGAAGCAGTACACAAAATATATTAGAAAAAATAATTTTGTATTTTGAGATGTTGCATACCATATTCTGGCTCTGAAATATAAATTTTTAAAAATCTTAAATAAAAACACATTGCTCCTTCACAGCTTAAAGATACAGAGTATTACTGTGTCTGGATGTATTAATACACTGACTATTTTGTGTGTTTTATTTATGATATTGACTAGGATATAACAGTCAATATTATAACACTGACTTATAACATAATATTGACTAACAACATAATATTATAATGTGATGTCGCTGATGGGCAGTGTAAAAAGATATTTCACTCAACAGGTAGAAGAATACTGGAATACTGGAAGAAAAACTGCTTATTTCAGTGTTTTTTTTTTTTTTTTTTTAATTGGCAAGTAAGTGATTTATACAAGGTAGAAAAATAAGACATAAAGTAGGTAAAAAAAAAAAAAAAAAAAGTTACCATTATTAAGTTGGTATTTAAATAACCATCAAAAGGAATGGCCCATTTTAAGCCCAGGCAGAATGACTGAAAGCAATTGAAATTGCCAAATCTGTTTGAATAGACCCATAATAGATTTTTCAAGACTTCGAGATTTTGATGTTCCAAAGATGATGTTTCAAATAAAGATTTTCAATAATACAGAAAGATTATGGTATACATATTTTTATCATTAAAATAAATAAATAAACAAACAAACAAACAAACACCAGATGGCTTTCAAGAGGAACAGTTTAAAATATGAAAAAAAGCAATCCAGCTAAGGAAAACAAATGGAGATATCAGTGCAGCACTATAAAATAGAGTCTTACCTTTCACTTTATTTAAATTTTACCTCACAGTTTGCCTCTGAAAATTTTAAATTCTTCCTACCTTATTATGAAAATTATTATTTCTTGCTACACTGACACAGTGTATTTCTTTTGATAAAGAAAAAGAATTATTATAATTTTCATAGACTATTTTGGTAATCAAAACATATTTCTATAAAATAAGCCAATTATCTAAGGAAGAATAAATCCCAAATCCTGAAAACTAGAAGATGCAGTTAGTTTTATTATTACTATTATTATTATTGGAGGAACACTTAACATGAGATCTACCAGCTCTTAAAAAGTTTTAAGTGTGCAATACCATGTTGTTAACTCTAGGCCAGATGATGTACAAATCTCTAGAAAACTTGAGCTTTGTAGCAGTTGAATGATAACTTCCTATTTTCCCTTCTCCCAAGCCCTTAGTCACAATCATTCTGGTCTCTGCATTTTCTTTTTGACTATTTTATATACCACATATAAATGTACTGCATATATGTTATTATTTTAAAAGACACATTTTTCATCCCCATTAGTTTTCTTTCATCTGTTTTCCTAAACAAAACTTACTATACTAATATACTCAGGGATATTAAACATATCCTACATCAGTAAATGACTAAATTACAATGTCCTTGAGCTATTTTGGTAGTACAAGGCAAAATTTTCTACCCAATCTTTCAAGAAGAACTGAAATTCAGAAGTAAGTTCATTTGGAATATTCTAAATTTCAAATATCACTTTGTGGATCATTCAGCACATAAATTAAAAAGAAAAATGTATACATATTATTAAAACATTGTTGTATTAATTATTTTTATCTGAAGATGGCCGTTACAGAAAAATCTAATCATTATACAATCCACATAGATGTCCATGCTTGTAACAAAAATATTTTAAAAAGAAAAAAAAAAAAAAACCTAGTTTTTTGGCCTGGGCTATGAGATGAGATGACAAAGGGAACATCAACATTTAGAATGTCTCACAGGAAAACATGCATGGTGTGTTGCCATTGTGGTTTTAATGGTTTCCACATATTGAAATGAAGCTAACCTGCTAACCACAAACAAAAGTATTAATGTAACTGCAATATGAAGGCTAAACAACAAAATGCCATCGGTACTGGCTGAATAAAGCACCTAAAATTTGTGCACTGCAGATTCAGGCACAGGTGCTCTGCAGGAATAACACAATGGCAAGAGGCCGCTTTGCAGCACCCAGTTCATATTAAAGATTTGAGAAATTAAGTAAAACTGATAGTTTAAAAAATATTTTTAAATGTGTGTGTGTGTGTATCTTCAAAGTACTTTGAAATGATTTCTACCTTCCACTTATATACCACATATTAAGTTAGAGACTCACACTCATATTGGAAAAAAATACATTACAATTTGATGTCTAAATCCTGTTAAAATTTATCTGCCATTTTTATTTAAATTCAAAGACCTAAGTGATCATAAACGATTAGCATTATCATTAAACAGATTTTTATTTGTTTACTATTCTTCATGGTCAGAATAATATTGTATATATTTATTCTCAGATTTGAGTACAGTTTTAAAGTTCTCTTTAGAAAAATTGTAAATAACACACTATTTTCCCTTAAACTTCTCTAACATATTTAAGATATATCAGTTAAATTGCTCAGAGAACATCATCCCATGTTAGTATCAGTTTAAGATAAGACAATTAAACAAGTAAATCGCAACAGATATCAATTAATACATTCCATAGCACATATTGGTGATTCTATGACCATATTGCTAGAGGCACATTTGCTTTGTTTGTTTGTTCATTTTTTAGTTCTATTATAATATCACTTATAATGTTATTTCATAATTTCATTGGTTATGTGCCATCTAATGGAGCTTCATAGTCTTCTTCCTTTGGGGAGGCCTACAAATAATAGAATAAGTGTGGGGCAGCTAGTTATTATATGGATCTTAGAACAAGTGACCCATAAACTGAGCAACATGTCAACCACTTATTACTTTAAAATTCCTCGAGTATCCTATCATCTTATTTTAATTTTTTCTCACTTCCATCCATTAGAGTTCTGTAGGTTGTGATAATGGAAAATTCTTTTATACAAATTTTAGGCATAAAAACTGAAAAAATAAAAATAATCCACTAGGTTTACCGACTCTTTGGAAGCTCATTAGGAAATGCTTTCATTCTTATTATTTCTTATTATTTTGTTCTCAAGTCAAAATCTACAAAGCATTTAATATAAGTAATACATATTAATACGTCAATATACTATCTGTGGTATTTGAGACCTAGTTAGCATTTTTATTGAACTTCTGTGTTAACATTTTCAGAAATTGACTAATATTAATTACCAATTTAAATCCATATTTTGATACCATGGTCACTATTAAATGGGTCATTTCAGCGGTAATAGCTCTTCCTAAGAGCAATACTTCAATTTCAGCAGATTTCAGTGTTAATAATTAAAGTGTGCATGTACCACAACCTATTTGTCATGGTAACTAGACAGCCTAAGACATTAACATGATTCTGCTCTTGATGAAAGACACCATTCCATTCCATTGCTATTTTCAAAGCAATTCACTTTTCTTAATCTAGTCTAATTAAAGGATACTGGTTATTTACCTGGCATATAAAAGTAATAATTCCATATCTTAACAGTAATCTGGGGAGGTATGATTGCTAAATGTGCTTTTCACTGTGTAGGAAATATCGCATCTAATTTATTGTAGCTGTTTTGTTAGTTCTGCAAAATCTACTATCACTGGCATCATTAAAGGACTAACAGCATTCCTCTGTACATATTCATCTTCAAGGACTCGGAAATGTAAAATGTGCAAATTTCTCCTCTCCATCTCTTAATTTCCTACAGTTTACATTGTATCTCAAAGAGATAACTAACACACTTGAGCAGCATGTTATGAGTTAGTAGCTCTGAGATCAAAGTTCTGTCTTGATTATTCTAGCTACGGGATCTAAAACAACTTACTTATCCTCCCTGAACCATAGTTTTCTCTCGAGTATTATATAAACTGTTCTCCTTCTGGCTTTGAAATTGTGTAAGGCTACTCTTATAATAAAAGCTAGAATTAAACAAAAACTCTACTCTAGAAAATGTACTTTGAAGTCATATGATACACATCACTGTATTAATATATTAATGGAATATGTTTTCCCTGTCATAGATATGTTACTATTGAGGCACTGACATATAAAAGTAATAGGCACTATGGCATTATTGAGGTCAGACATTGTGAAATTTCTGATCAGATCCCTGAAAGTAGAAAGTCATCTCTCTACTGAAAAGTGCATACTGAATTGTAAAAGTGTGCCTATTACTACCAGTGAGTGAAGGGAATGGCATTGTTGTCTATCTGGCTTCATGACCCTGGCTTCCTCCTGAGGGAATTAAAATTTTCTTAATGTATAAATTCCTCACTCATCCATATGCTTCACTAGAAGCTGATGTCAACCCTACCATAAGGGGTGGTCTTGAATGGGCTGACACGGTTTGAGACACAGTTTGAGACCTTGGCACTATTGATGCTTTTCATCTGGGTATTTATTTGCTGTGGGCAGGGGCTGACCTGTATTTTACAGGATTTTTAGCAGCTTCCCTGGCCTCTGTCCACTAGATGCCAGTAGCGGTGTCATAATTGTGATAACCAAAAAAAAAAAAAAGAAACAATGTCTCCAGATATTACCAAATGTCCCTTCTAGGGCAAAATCACTCTTAGTGGAAAATCACTTTCAGGATACTCTAACTCTCTGTCAATGTTTGGCTCAAAATCATATTAATATAAGAAGAAGTCCTTGGGAAAGATTCTAGGGAGATTTTCAGCACTTCCAAGAAGGGGTAATGGGGAAAAGCTATTTGTCTTCTTCCTCTGAATTATGTAACATCTGGATATGATATCTAGAACTGATGCAGCCAGTATTCTGTAAATCTTAGGATAAAGCCAATTGATGGATGCCAAGGTAAAAGCCAGAAAGACTATACCAAAACTAGTTACTTTATTTTTACTTCATTTTTTTGATTTTACAACATAAAAGAAATACTATTTAGTTACCAAAAATCAAGTGAACTAATGTTAACTTGAAAATCCATGACATATAGATATGACTAATTTTGAAACATATTTTATCTCTGTAAAGTCTGAGAACTAGCAAATGCTATAGTTTAGTGCAAAAGTAATCACGGTTTTCACAATTCCTTTTAATGGCAAAAAATAGTTTGAGCTAAGGCTAATTAAGCTTTTAGTATTAAATTATGATGTAGAGATTATTTTATCCCCACAGTTTTGATATTTGACTTTTTTTTTCCTCACATAACAGCTGTTTTCAATCTGACTTCAAGGTTTGTAACGTACTTTTCTGTATTAGTTCTATCACGTATTGCTGAAATTCAGATACATCACAAGTCAGTCTACCATAACAACATGAATCATAACTTTTCATGGTCTCTAAGCTTAAAAAATGAATTTTAAGGAAGAAGAAATTCCCTTGTCTATTGAGTAAATTGTGACCTTTAACTTAAAAGAAGTACTCCCTAGAAGACAATATTTTTCATCTTTTTTATCCCAAGTGAATGAAGAATATAAAAATTTACTTCTCCGGTTCCTAAAAAGATTATCCTTTTTGTTTCTAAATAATAAAATTTATTTCATTGTCTCACCAAATTATCCCTTGTTAAGAAATTTCTGGCTCATCACCTATTGATGGAGAAGTCTAACATGAAATCTCAGGAATGTGCAGATTCAGGTGCAGAATCCCTTCTTCCTCACAGCTTACCTTCATCCAATCATGTGTGACAACTCAGACATGTTGATGAATTTGCTGCAGAAGACCCCAAAATTATATTTTGACTTCATTATTACTGTATTTCTTGAAAATCTCTTACATAGGATAATCATTTTCAAAAACTAGTATGGATCTAAGATTTGAAATTCCAGTCATATTAAATTTTTACATCCGTTCTGATCCCATATCATATTCTTTCGGATTACACCCTTTAGTGCCCCAACACCAACATTTTTTTTTTTTTTTTTTGTCACACAGGACTTCTGTGCAATGAGGCTATTTTTCATATCTTTTCCTTCTTTGATAACCTCTCTTCTTTCCTATATACAATAAATATTAAGATCACTGATTATAATAACTCCTTACTAAATACTATTAGATTCCTTGCTCCATCTCACTTTGCCATACCTGCGTGACAAAATCAGCATTTTAGTTACATCTAAATGTAGGCTACTCTGACTCTGAACTAATGCAGCAAAATGTGAATACCACCATAAATAATTTCATTTGGCTTCACTTTATTGTATTTCATAAATATTGCTGTTTTATAAATTGAAAGTTTGTAACACACCCCTGCTAAGCAAATACCTCTGACATTTTTCAAACAGCATGTGCTTGCTTTGTATCTCTGTGTCACATTTTGGTAATTTTTACAATATTCAAACATTTCATTCTTATAATATATTTTATGTTGATCTGTAATGGTGATCTTTGATGATACCATTATAATTATATTGGGTCACCATGAACTGTGCCCCAATAAGACCGCAAACCTAATTGATAAATATTGCATGTGTTCTGACTGCTCCACCGACCTGCTTTCATCTCTCTCCCTCTCTTCAGGACTCCATATTTCCTGAAACACAACAGTATTGAAATTAGTCCAATTAATCACACTACAATGGCTTATAAGTGTTCAAGTGAAAGGAAAAATCACACATCTCTCACTTTAAGTCAAAAACTAGAAAGGTCACTGATCTCTACCCTGGTTATAGCTTATTGGTGAAGAAGGGAGTTAGGGCCCTGCCTGAAGGCAGAAACCCAGCTGAGTGGCAGAGCACCAAGGTCCTACTGCTCGATCTGCTGAGTGATGACCCCATAAAGGTCACTTCTCTGATAGCTTCAGTTTCTCATGAGTGAATTGTACAGATTAAAAGTTGGTCTTTGTCAGCTCTGACATCCTATGGCTGATATGGTTTGGCTCTGTGTCCCCACCCAAATCTCACCGTGAATTGTAATAAACCCTACATGTTGTGAGAGGGACTCAGTGGGAGGTAATTGAAGCATGGGTGTGGATTTTTCTCATGCTGTTCTTGTGATGTGAATAAATCTCACAAGATCTAATGGTTTTATAAAGGGGAGTTCCCCTGCACATGCCCTCTTGCCTGCTGCCTTGTAAGATGTCTTTTTGCTCGTCCTTTGACTTCTGCCATGATTGAGAGGCCTCCCGAGCCATGTGGAACTGTGAGTCAGTTAAAACTCTTTCCTTTACAAATTACCCAGTCTCAGGTATGTCTTTACTAGCAGCATGAGAACAGACCAATACAGTAAATTGGTACCATGTGGTGGGGCACTGATGTAAAGATATCCAAAAATGTGGAAACAACTTTGGAACCAGGTAACAGGCAGAGGCTGGAAGAGTTTGGAGGGCTCAGAAGAAAACAGGAAGATGTGGGAAAGTTTGGAACTTCCTAGAGACTTGTTGAATGGTTTTGACAAAGTGCTGATAGTGATATGAGCAAGAAGGTCCCGGTTGAGGTGGTCTCACAAGAAGATGAGGAATTTGTTGGGAACTGGAGCAAAGGCGACACCTGCTATACTCTAGCAAAGAGACTGATGGCATTTTGTTGCTGTCCTAGAGATTTGTGGAACTTCAAACTTGACAGAGATGATTTAGGGCATCTGGCAGAATAAATGTCTAAGCAGCAAAGTGTTCAAGAGGTGACTTGGGTGCAATTAAGAGCATTCAGTTTTATTTATTCACAAAAATAAGTTGAAATTGGAACTTATGTTTAAAATGGAAGCAGAGCATAAAAGTTCAGAAAATATGCAGCCTGAGGATGCAATAGAAAAGAAAACCCCATTTTCTGATTAGAAATAAAAGCTGGCTACAGAAATTTACATAAATAACAAAGAGCCAAATGTTAATCCCCATGACAGTAGGGAAAATGTCTTCAGGGCATGTCAGGGATCTTCCCGGCAGGCCCTCCCATCACAGGACTAGAGGCCTAGGAGGAAAAAATAGTTTTGTGTGCTGGGCACAAGGCCACCTCTGCTATGTGCAGCCTAGGGATGTGGTGCTGTACATCCCAGTCACTCCAGTATGGCTAAAAGGGGCCAAGGTCCAGCTGGAGCTGTGGCTTCAGAGACTGTAAGCCCCAAGCCTTGGCAGTTTCCTTGTGATGTTGAGCCTGTGGGTGCACAGATGTCAAGAACTGAGGTTTGGAAACCTCTTCCTAGATTTCAGAGGATGTATGGAAACAGCTGGAAGTCCAGGAATAAGTTTTCCATAGGGAAAGGGCCCTCATGGGGAACCTCTGCTAGGGCAGTGTAAAAGGAAACTGTGGGGTCAGAGCCCCCACACAGAGTCTCCACTGGGGCACTGCATAGTGGAACTGTGAGAAGAGGGCCACTGTCCTCCAGATACCAGAATGGTAGATCCACTGACAGCTTCCATCATACACCTAGAAAATCTGCAGATACTCAATGCCAGTCCATGAAGGCAGGCAGGAGGGGGGCTGTACCCTGCAAAGCCACAGGGGCAGAGATGCCTGAGGTCATGGGAGCCCAAATCTTGCACCAGCATAACCTGGATATAAGGCATGGAGTCAAAGAAGATCATTTCAGAGTTTTAAGATTTGGCTGCCCCATTGAATTTTGGACTTGCATGGGGCCTATAACCTCTTTGCTTTGGACAATTTATCTCATTTGGAACAGATGGATTTACCCAATGCCTATACTCTCATTATATCTAGGAAGTAACCAGCTTGCTTTTAATTTTACAGACTTGTAGCCAGAAGGTACTTGCCTTGTCTCAGATGAGACTTTGGACTTTTTGGTTAATGCTGGAATGAGTTAGGTAAGATTTTGTGAGACTGTTGGAAGGCATGATCGGTTTTGAAACCTAAGGACATGATATTTGGAGGAGCTAGGGGCAGAATGATATGGTTTGGCTCTGTGTCCTGATCCAAATCTCACCTTGAAATTTAATAATCCCCATGTAGTGGGAAGGACCCAGTGGTAGGTAATTGGCTCACGGGGGCAGGTTTTTTCCCTGCTGTCCTCATGATGTGAATAAGTCTCATGAGATCTGATGGTTTTATAAAGGGGAATTCTCCTGCACATGCCCTCTTGCTTGGCACCATGTAAGACGTGACTTTGTTTTTCCTTTGCATTCCATCATGATTGGGAGGCCTTTCTAGCCATGCAGAACTGTGAGTCAATTAAAACCCCTTCCTTTATAAATTACCCCATCTCAGGTATGTCTTTATTAGCAGGTGAGAACAGACAAATACAATGGCTGACTATAGACATCAGATTTCAGTTCTTCTCTAAAAAATGGATCAAAGTTACTGGTGAATGGGAAAATTCTGGGGGAAAAAAAAAAAAAAAAAAAAAAAACTGAAGGAAGACAGCCAGAAATTGTAGAAGTGACCATGGGAAAAATCTGGGGCAAAGAAGAGAAAAGCCAAAAGAGTCTGCCAGAGATCAAAACCAGAGAAACTCAGATCCTCACAGAAAGGATAGGTAGGAGTGCTTTTCTGCTGCCTCCACCACTGTGAAAATCTGATGGCCATTAAATTGGTCAGAAACCCTGTGTCCTTGTGACCCAGGGCATTAACACTGATGGTGGCAACTTGAGGAATTCCTGAGAACAAACCAGGTGGCCAGTTGTGTGCCCACACTCCTCTCAGACCCAAACTGAGATAGTTGGTGCTATACTGGTTATGCCTTCATAGTAGGGTACTGCTCTGCCCAGGGGTTGTCTGCCTTTGAGTCATCACACCACCAGATCCCGCACAAACATACCCCACAATGCACTCTCACCTTGGAAAGCACAGAGGACCAGTGGGTACCAGAGTACCTGAGAAACTCCTAAAGATATAACCCTCTGTGTAAGCTGCCCCTAAGGGAGGGGAGAACAAAGCCTGCCAAAAGCCCCTTAGGGACAAAGAAAATGTGTGCATACTACCAATATACAAAGGCGAAAGCACCACTCCCAGGAAAAAGGAACAAAGAAACTGTGTGCATACCACCAATCTACAAAGGAGAAAGCACCAACTCCCAGGAGTAAAAATGGAGAGGGTAACCATCTTGTACCTCCTCACTATACCCTGGTACAGATACAACAGTGGTTCTTCTTGCTGGGGGCTGGCACATTTACACTTCGAAAAAGCATTTTTCATACTTTTTGTGGTGGCTTCACTCCTGCTGAAAGTGAGTCCATGCTGCTTGGGCTTATATGAAGGATGTGGCCCAATTCCCCTTCTCTACACAGAACAGCAGCATCCCTGCAATGGAGGATGGATACCTTACAGAGTTTCCTGCTCTGGACGGGAAGAAGAGGCTCTGTTCCATGTGCATTTTAGTGGTAGCCATAAGAAGAGAATATCTATGATCTCCACCTGCACTGTGGCTGGTAAATAAAGGAATGATTCTTTATAAACCGGTAGTCACAAGTCCTGTGATGGGACACAGTAGGGAAACAGATTGTATTTCTGCTGGCTCAGGAAAGGAAGCCAGCTCCTGGCTTCTTCCCTTGAGAGCTCAGGGCAACCCAAAATTATATTTTTCTGCCACCGTCCCAATAGTGCTTCCATTTATCATAAGCCTAAGGGTAAGCCAGCTCTTAGTCCTAAGCACCATCAACTGGACTGCAGTCTGAACTGCACCCCCAAATAAAAACCCTACTGCCAGAAAAGCTTAGTGCTACTCCATGAATAAGCTTCTTGAGACTTCTATACATTCAGCCCTATAGGAGATAGTATGTCCATGCGTATGTCCAATATGTTGCTGCAATAAGCAACATCTGAAAAAACACTGTACAAAAGCTATCCACAACCCAAAGAACAAGTACAGATCCTTAGCCAACTAAACGTATGCAAACCTGAAGACAAATAATCATATGCAACATATATCATAGTTATACCATCAAGGGAAGAAAGAATTTTAAAACATATAAAAGTCCCATCCAAATGACAGTAAATTCAAAAATAAGAAGCAACATTTTCCTCAGATGAGAAAGAATAGCATAGGAACTCTGGCAGTACAAAAAGCCAGAGTATGTTGACACCCCCAGATGATCACACTAGTTTTTTTAGCAATGTTTTCTAACTAACCTGAAAAGTCTTAAATGACAGATAGGAAATTCAAAATGTGGATTGCAAAGATAGCTATATTTGAAAAAATATATAACTTCTGGTATTTAATACTTCCTTAAAATTTTTTCAAAATACAGGTGGAAGCTATAACAATAGGGTAGACCAAAAAGAATGAATTTCAGAGCTTGAAGACCACTCTTACAAATTAACTCTGTCAGAAAAAATAAATAAATAAAAATGAAAATTATATGGGATTATATAAAATGACCAAATCTATGTTGTACTGGCATTCCTGAAAGAGAAGATAAAATAGTAAGCAATTTGGAAAACATTTGAAGAAATAAGTCATAAAACATCCCTAACCTTGCTAGAGAGGTTAACATCCCAACAGAAGAAATTCAAAGAACACCCACAAGATACTATACAAAATGACCATCCTCAAGGCATATAATCATCAGACTATCTAAGATGTGTGTAATAGAAATATATCTTAAAGGCTAGAGAAAAGAGCCAAATTGCCTTTAAAGGAAATACCATTGGACAAACAGTATATTTCTCAGCAGAAACTTTGCAAGCCAAAACAGATTGTGGATGTAGTTTTAGCCCTTTTAAGGAAAAAAAACTTGTCAGCAAAAAATGTCATATACTGCCAAACTAAACTTCAAAGGCAAAGGAAAAATAAAATCTTTCCCAGACAAGCAAATTCTAATGGAATTTGTCACCACCGGACCAGCCTTACAAGAAGTGCTCAAAGCAGTTCTAAACATGGAAACAATAGAATAATACCACCATATAAGAACATAAATGCACATAAATACAAAGCTTACAAATCCTATATAGCAATTACACAATTAAGACCACAAAGCAACTAACAACACTATGAAAGGTATAAGATCTCACATATAAATATTAATATTGAATGTAAATGGGCTAAATGTTCTACTTAAAGTCATAGAGTGGTGAATTCATGTTTTTTTTTTTTATTCTCTTTTTTTTTTAATTTTTTTTTAATGGCCCAACATTCTGCTGCATTTGAGAGACCAATCTCATGTGTAATGATAGCCACAGACTCAAAATAAAGGGATGGATAAAGATCTATTATACAAATGGAAAACAAAAAAGAGCATCTGTAGCTATTTGCTATATTAGATAAAACAGAATTTAAAACAATAACAGTAAAAAGAAAAAACAAAGACAAAGAAGGGCATTTACAATGATAAAGGTTTGAATTGAACAAGATTTAATCAACTTAAAAATATACACGACCAACATTGGAGTATAAAGATTTCTAAAACAAATACTATTAGAACTAAGAAAAGAGATAAACATCCATACAATAATAGTGAGGGACTTAAACACCTCGCTGACGTCTCTAGACACATCATCAAGTCAGAAAACTAACAAGGAAACTCTGAATTTAATTGGACTCTTGACCAGTTGGATCTAATAGGCATCTACAGAATACTCCACCTAACTACCACAGAATATACACTTTTCTCATCTGCACAAGAAACACTCTACAATAGACCACATGCTTGGTCATAGAGCAAGTCTCAATAAATTAAAAAAAAAAAAATCACAAACATACCAAGCATATTATTGGACCACAACAGAATAAAATTAGAAGTCAATACCTAGAAGAACTCTCAAAACCTCAACTATATGGAAACTAGATAACTTGCTACTGTATGACTTTTGAATAAATGACAAAATTAAGACAGAAATAAAAAAAAAGCTTTTGAAACAAATAAAAATAGAGACACAACATATCAAAACTACTGAAATGCAGCAAAAGCAGTGTTAATGTAGCATTAATGCCTACATTAAAAATATAGAAATATCTCAAATTAACAACCTAACATTGCACCTAAAGGAACTAGAAAAACAAGTACAAACCAAACCCAAAGGTAGCAGAAGAAAATAAATACAAATTCAGAGCTGAACTAAGTAAAATTGAGGCCAAAAATAAAACTTCCAAAAAAACAACAGAACAAAAGTTTGTTCATTGAAAGAATAAACAAAATTTATATACTGGTAGTTAGATTAACCAAGAAAATACTGAGAAGATTCAAATAAGCAGAATTAGGAATGACAAAGTTAAAATTATAAGTGATAGCACAGAAATACAAAAAAAAAAAAAATCCTCAAAGACTACTACGAACATTTCTATGCATACAAACTAGAAAACCCAAAGAAATCATGATATTTCATTGAACATGCAACCTCTTAACATTGAACCAAGAAGAAATGGAAATCCTGAAAAGACCAATAATGAGTTACTAAATTGAAACAATAATAACCATTTACCAACGCCCCCCCCCCAAAAAAGCCCTTGAGTAGACAAATTCAGAGCAAAATTCTACCAGATGTATAAAGAGTTGGTATCAATCTTGCTGAAACTATTCCAAAAAATCAAGGGATTGCTCCTTAACTCATTCAACAAAACCAGTATCATCCTGATACTAAAATCTGTCAAGGACATAACAAAAGAGGAATCCTACAGGCTAATATCCCTGATGAACATAGACACAACAACAACATACTACCAAATCAAATCCAGCAGCACATGAAAAAGATAATTTATCATGACCAAGTGGGATACAAGGGTGATTCAACATATGCAAATCAGTAAATGTGATTCACCACATAAACATAATTGAAAACAAAAACCATGTGATGATCAAACTATCCACAACATTCCCTTTACCTAAAGCCTAATACAGAGAGAGTACCTAACTCTCTTCAATTTCAAGAAGACCAGGAGAGGTGAAGAAACTACAGAATACAAGTTTGAAGCTAGAAGAGCTTATTTCATGAGGTTTAAAGAAACAAGCCATCTCCATAACATAAAATGCAATGTTAAGCAGCAAGTGCTTATGTAAAAACTACAGCAAATTATTCAGAAGAATTAGTTAAGACAATTGATGAAGGTGGCTAAACTAAACAACAGATTTTCAATACAGACAAAACAGCCTTCTATTGGAAGCAAACAGCATCTAGGACATTCATGGCTAAAATGAAGTCACTGCCTCATTTCAAATCTCCAAAGACAGGCAAATTCTGCTGTTACGAGCTAATGAAACTGGTGACATTACCAATGCTCCTTTACCATTCTGAAAATCCTCAGGCCCTTAAACATGCTAAATCTACTCTGCCGGTGCTCTGTAAATAGCACAAAAACAAAACAAAACAAAACAAACCTAGATGAAAGCATATCTGCTTACAGCATGGTTTACTGAAATTTTAAGCCCACTGTTGAGATCTCCTGCTCAGCTAGAAATATTCCTTTCAAAATATTACTGTTCATTGACAATGCACCTGGTTACCAGGAGCTCTGATGGAGACGTACAAGGAGATTAATGTCATTTTCATGCCTGCCAACACAACATCCATTCTACATGCCATGAGTCAAGAAGTAATTTTGACTTTTGCATCTTAATATTTAAGAAATAGAGTTTGTAAGTCTATACCTGCCATAGATAGTGATTCCTCTGACAGATATCAGCAAAGTGAATTGAAAAACTTTTGAAAATAATTCACCATTCTATATAACATTAGGAATATTTGTGATTCATGGGAATGTTAACAGGAGTTTGGAAGAAGTTGATTACAATCCTCATGGATGACTTTAAGGGTTCAATATTTAAGTGAAGAAAATAACTGCAGAGTTATTGGAAATAGCAAGAGAACTAGAATTAGAATTGAAACCTGAAGATGTGACTGAATTGCTGTAATCTCATGATCAAACTTGAATGGATAAAAGTTACTTCTAATCAATGAGCAAAGAAAGTAGTTTCTTGAATTGAAATCTACTGGGGAAGATGCTGTGAACATTCTTGAAGTGATAACAAATAATCAGAATATTATATACATTTTATTGATAAAGCATTTCCACAGTATGAAATGATTGACTCCAATTTTGAGAAAGTGCTACTGTGCATAATATATTATCCAACAGCATGGCATGCTGCAGAGAAATCTTTCATGAAAAGAAGAATCAATTAAAGTGACAAACTTCATTGTTTTCTTATTTTAGGAAATTGTCACAGGCATTCCAAACTTAAGCAACTACCACCTTTATCAGTCTGTGGCTATTAACACTGAGGCAAGATCTTCCAACAGCAATAATATTACTACTCACTGAAGGCTCAGATAATTATAATTTTCTAGGTAAAAAGTATATGTTAATTAAGTTATATACATTGATTCTTTAGACATAATGTTATTGCACTTAAAAGATAAGGGTATAGTGTAAACATATTTTTCTATGCACTGGGAACCAAATATTCATGCAACTTGCTTTATTGTGATATTAACTTTATCACAGTGGTCTGGAACCAAACCCACAATATCTCCAAGGTATGACTGTGTATAAAACAATCAACCACCTTATCTATTCTTTCTTTAATTGTATTATGTCAAGTGAACACTGAATGCTGCACACTTGCCACATTGCATTTCTTTATTCCATTCTCTTCTCTACCATATTTGAAAATGATTTTATGCCCTTTCCGCAAACATTAATCACCTCCTCCTCTATCCTGCTCTCAGGTGACAACTTTGTTTCCTATTTTCTCAAGATAATGAAATAGAAGATTTCAAAAAATGTCCACTACCACTTTTGTCCACCATCTAACATCAATTCTCCATCCCTTTCAAATTTGTTCATTTATCATTCTTGTACATCTAAAGTAAAGGATGCTATTTTTGTTGTTGTTGTTGTTTCTTTTTGTTTTTTAATACTTTAAGTTCTAGGGTACATATGTTTTTTATTTGTTCACCAAAGTTCATGTATTGGAAACTTAATCCCCAGTGCAACTGTGTTGAGAGGTGATGCCTAATAAGAGATTACTTGTCATCAAGGCTCTTTTTAATGTCGTTATTATGGCATCAGGTAAGTTATAGAGAGGTACCATCCCCTGGTACCTCTCTGTCTTATGTGCTTACTTTCACTTTCTACCCTTTCATCATGAGACAAAACTCTCCAGATGCCTGTGCACTGTACTCTTGGACTTTCCAGCCTCCAGAATCTTGAGCTACATAAACTTCCGTTCTTTTTATATTATCCAATCTGTAGTACTCTGTTATAAAAGCAGAAATGAAATGAAAACAATGGCAAACCCATACTGTCCATTGATTAGTCTCAAAACCCTGAAATCATTTGATAGTTTCTTTCTTTCTCACACCTTGCATTGCCTTCTTCAGTATATCTTATTTTCAAAACATATGCAGATTCTGATCCCTAATTATCATCTCAGCTTCCAGCAGCTCATTTTCTCACTGTATTACTGAAATAACATCCAGCATACTTTCATGCTTCTATCCTCCTTCCATGTATTGTGTTTTCAAATCAGCTTCTATAGATGTTCTTATATAAATCTTCCTTGGACTCTGTGAACTGACCCAATTTCTGCCTAATAAATTCTTTTTGCATTTTTTATCTTTCCTTTTGCTGAATTGAAATAAGTTATTTTTTTCAAACAACTGTCTTACTGAGCTCTTTTAGTGTTTATTCAAAAGATTTTTCTATTTTTATTTCTCTAGTTCTAATTTGCCTGCACACATTTCTAGGAAAAACATTTTATTATGTGTTTCACAACATTGCAGACTTTCAGCTATGTTTTCATAATTAGTAGGAAGTATTTTCTTTTTTAATATTCACCAATATCAAGTAAAATTTGTATACAAATAAAAACTTAATCTTAATTTTACTTGAATGAGATTTGTTTTTATTATTTTACTTCTATTTTAGATTTGGGGGTATGTGTGGAGATTTGTTACATGGGTAAATTGTATGTTGCTGGGTTTTGCTATATTAATGATCTTGTCACCTAGATAGTGAGCACAGTACCCAATAGTTTTTCAACCATTTTCCCACTTCTTCCCCTTTCCAGCAAGTAGTCCCCAGTGTCTGTTGTTCTCATAGTTGTGCTCATATGTACTCAATGTTTGGCTCCACTTATAAATGAGAACATACAGTATTTGGTTTTCTGTTCCTGTATTAATTGACTTAGGATAATGTCCTCCAGCTGCTTCCAATTTGCTGCAAAGGACACAATTTTGCTCTTTTTTATGACTCCATAGTATTCCATATTGTATTTCTACCATATTTTCCTTATCCACTCCATAAATGATGGTATCTTGATATCACTGCATTTGCTGTTATGAATAATGATACCATGAAGATATGAGTTCATGTGCCTTTTTGGCAGAATGATTTATTTTCCTGTGGGTATATACCCAATAATGGAGTTGCTGGGTCAAATGGTAGTTATAAGTTCTTTGAGAAATTTTCAAACAGCTTTTCAGCTTTTTTTGCTGAACTAATTTATGTTCCCACTAATAGTGCATAAGCATTCCTTTTTCTTTGAAATTTTGCCAACATCTGTTTTTTTTTGACACTTTAATAATGACTCTTATGACTAATATGAAATGATTTTGATTTACATTTCTCCAATGATGAGTGGTATGGAGCATTTTTCATATATTTTTTGGTTGCATGTGTGTCTTCTTTTGAGAAGTGTCTGCTTATGTCTTTTGTCCTTTATTTAATGAGGTCAAATGGTTTTTGCTATTGTATTCTTTACATTCCTACAGATTCTAGATTTTAGACCTCTGTTGGATGCAGTTTGCAAATACATTCTCCCATTCTGTAGGCTGTCTGTTTACTCTGTTGAGAGGTTCTTTTGCTGTGCAGAAGCTCTTTCATTTATTTAGTCCCCACTGTTTTGGGGGACTTAATCATAAATCCTTTGCCAAGGTTGATGTCCAGAAAGGTATTTCCTAGACTTTCTTCTAAGATTTTTATAGATTTATGTCTTACAGTTAAGTCTTTAATCCATCTTGAGTTAAGTCTTATATAATAGTAAGTTTCAAACTTCTGCATATGGCTAGCCAGTTATCTCAGCACCATTTTCTGAATAGGGTATCCTTTCTTCATTATTCACTTTTGTCAATTTTGTCAAAAATCAGTTGGTTTTAGATATGTGACTTTATTTATGAGTTCTCTGTCATATTCCACTGGTTTGTCTGTTTTTGTATCAGTACCATGCCATTTTGCTTACTGTAGCCTTGTTTGAAGTTGGATAGTGTGATGCCTCTGAGTTTGTTCTTTGTGCTTAGCTTTGTTTGGCCATGTGGGCTATTTTTTGGTTCCATATGAATTTTAGAACGGTTTTTTTTTCTAATTCTGTGAAAAATGATGTTGGCAGTTTGACAGAAATAGTATTGAATCTGTAATTTGCTTTCAGTTGTATAGTCATTTTAACAATATTGATTATTCCTAACCATGAGCAGGTTTTCCCATTTGCTTGTGTTGTCTCTGATTTCCTTCAGCAGTGTGTAGTAATTCTCATGGTAGAAATCTTTCACCTCCCTAGTTGGCTCTATTTGTAGTTATTTTATTCTTTGTGTGGCTAGTATAAGTGGGATTATGTTATTGATTTGGCTCTCAGCTTGAATGTTATTGATGTGTAGAAACGCTACTGCTTATTGTATCCTAAACTTTACTGAAGTCATTCGTCAGTTCTAGGAGCCTTTTGGGAAAATATTTAGGGTTTTACAGGTATTCTACCATATTGTCTGAAAAAAAAAAAAAAGATAATTTAACTTTCTCCCTATCTGGATGCATTTTATTCTTTCTCTTGTCTGATTGCTCTGGCTAGGACTTTCTGTACTATGTTGAATAGGAGTGGTCAGAGTGGACATCCTTATCTGGTTCTAGTTATCCAGGGTGATGCTTCCAGTTTTTGCCCATTCAGTATGATACTGGCTGTGGGTTTTTCATAGATGGCTCTTATTATTTTGAGGTATGTGTTTTCAATGCCTAATTTGCTGAATGTTCTTAACATGAAGGGATATTGAATTTTATTAAAACCATTTTGTGTGTCTATTGTCATGATTATATGGTTTTTAAATATTCTGTTTATGTGATGAATCATATTTATTGATGTATGTTGAACCAACCTTGCATCCCAGAAATAAAACTTACTTAACTATGGTAAAATAACTTTTTGATGTGCTGCTGGATCTCGTTTGCTAGTATTTTGTTGAGGATTTTTGTGTCTATGTTCAACAAGAATATTCACCTAAAGTTTTCTTTTTTGTTGTGTCTCTACCAGGTTTTGGCACTAGAATGATGCTGGCTTTGTAGAATTAGTTGGACAGGAGTCACTCTTACTCAATTTTTTGGAATAATTTTAGTATTATTGGTAATAACTCTCCTTTGTACATCTGGTAGAATTCGGGTGTGAATCTATCTGGGCAAGGGTCTTTTTGCTCGTTTGTTTGTTTGCTTTTGTTGGTAGGCTGTTTATTGCTGATTCAATTTTGAAGCTCATTATTGGCTCAGGATTTCAATTTCTTCCTGATTTAATATTGGAAGGTTGTATGTTTCCAACAATTGATCCATTTCTTCTAGATTCTCTAGTCTCTGGGCGTAGAGGTATTCAAATGTCATAAAATGTGGCAAATATTTATCTTTTCCTTACTAAATATTTAGTGAATACTTAGCCTGTGCCAGTACTGTGCTAGATTCTTGGAATATATTGGATATGTTGGTTTCAGTGTTTGTTCATGTGATTTTTCTATTTTCATTTCTCTAGTTCTAATTCTAGAGAACGTATTTGCTTACAATACAGTGGGACAGTTCTATAAGTAAGATGTTTTACTAATTATAGTAGTTTATATAATAAATATTAAGATTCATGTATTTCAGAGAATAATACAGTATCATGAAAGCTGATTTTTTAAAAATATGCCTTTTGAATTCCATGCTAAAAAGTGAATAGAACGTCATTAGGTACTGAGAGGAAGAAGAGGAGGAAGGTCATTATTGGTAGGGAACAAATAAATGACACTATATCAGAAAGATGGCAAACTTTGTAGGGAGATGGCAGGTGATCAAATGTGAGAGGCCAGCTATTCTATCTCATATCTGTTCTCTAGCAGGCATTCAAAGCTAAGTAGCATAATGAAAACTCTTTTTTTGTTTCCTATCTAATTTCTTTATTGTTTTCAGAGATAATAGCCTGCATGTCTTCCCTGAATATTTTTTGTTTTCTATTACATGTTATATTCATTTATTATTTCAGATTACAGCTTTAACACAACAGTTTTCTATATTCACAATGAAACACGTGGCCCTTCGCATAATCTTTACCACTAATGCTCATAATTAGACACTTTCTCCTTAATGGATTCACTAAAATCCAGCACTTTAATCACTGCAAAAGGACTGCCTACAAATAGCCCAAAGCAAAACGAAAAAGTTGTAAAGCACAACCATTTTAACTGATGAAGGGGACACAAGGGAAATAAAATAAAATTCTCATAAGTTATGAACAAGTTGTTTTCTCATATCTCGTTGGTTTCATTATCATTAAATTTAAAAAGCGTTAATGGTTAAGCTGTTATTTTATATCATATTATAATTGCATTGTATAGTATTATGTCATATCATCCCAAAATGTATGTAAAACACCTACTTAGCATCTGAGAGAGTAAAACTACCAACTCCCCCAGTAAAATAAACCTGTAAAAAGAAAAACTGTACCATATAGTTTGTTTTGTCTGTTCTGCATCTTCTGAAATATGAGGTTCAGATGATTGTAGTCCTCCTGATAAATGTATAAAATGCACACTAAGGTAAGAAACAAGAGGCAGAACTATGCAATGTTAATTAGAAAATAATAAAAAATCTTGGGCTCAATCTCTGGCTCTATATCTTATTATAAGTATAATATTTGGTAAATCACTTAACATTTCTACATGCTCTGAATGTGTAAAAAGAATAATATTCCTCCTCCTCATCATCATCACTATAATTATATCATAGAATTTTATACAGTAAACATTTTACACTGTGCACCTATTATTTTTTTCCTTTCTGCATTTGGTCCTTTTTTACTCTTTCACACATACTTCTCTTCACCAAAATAATTTGACGAATTTAAATCAAGTAATGCAAATATATCAGTTATCAATTAGTGTGTTTTAAAGATAGAACATATTCTGTTTGTATTCAAAGACATAACATCCATTATTGTATCTCTTATAAAGGAAATTAAATACTTGTATATTTTTCTTTGCAGTACACATTTTAACATGTCATAATATATGTTTTATTATTCAATATGTCTATTACTTGATGGGAAAACATATCTGTCAAACAACTAGATTCTGGTTAAAAAATAACCTAGCTTCTGGTTAAAAAAAAATATATATATATATATATATATATATATATATATATATATAGATGATAATGTTTACATAGATATGTATATCTAGTTATATAGAAAAAAGACATAAAAGATTAGCAAAGGCAAAATGCAGTAGCTTATTTAATATGAGTCAATTCAAAATGATGTGTTATTTTTCAAATATTTAATACTACTTAAGTCCTAAATTTCTAATGATGTGGTTTGAACATGATAGTCAAGAAGCATTTATTTTTAAACCTTTTGTAAAATATACTTCCGTTCATCATGTTGCAAATCTCAGAAGATTTTAACCAATTGGAATACCAAAAATTATTGGGGTCTTTCTAGGTATAGTCTTTAATTCTGTTACCCTTTCGAGAGCAATGTGGATTTTTTTTTTCCGTTATATTTCTTAGATGTACTTTAGTTGTGAATTACATTAAAAACTTAGTGTACCACTGGAGTAATAAAAAATGATACTGAGAAATGAGATATATTTTACCTTGGAGTCTCTTAAACATCATCCTTAAAGTCCCTATATCATTAGCAACTTTAATCATTAATATATTTTTTAAAAAAATACACAAGAAGGCCAGGCATGGTGGTTCACGCCTGTAATCCCAACACTTTGGGAGGCCAAGGTGGTCAGATTGCTTGAGTCCAGGCGTTCGAGGCCAGCCTGGGCAACATGGCAAAAACTCGTCTCTACAAAAACTAAGAAATTAGCTGGGCGAGGTGGCATGAGCCAGTAGTTCCAGCTACTCAGGAGGCTGAGGTGAGAGGATGGCTTATGCGTGGGAGGTTGAGGCAGCAGTGGGCCGTGATTGTGCCACTACACTCCAGCCTCAGTGACAGTGTAAGATCCT
Organism: Macaca fascicularis; assembly: GCF_037993035.2. Classification (NCBI taxonomy): domain Eukaryota; kingdom Metazoa; phylum Chordata; class Mammalia; order Primates; family Cercopithecidae; genus Macaca; species Macaca fascicularis. Next base: position 59,031,190 of record NC_088391.1, on the reverse strand, counting down.
GTTTAAAAACAAACAAACAAAGCTACCAGAAAATGAATTTTAAAAATTAGAAAATGTATCATATTAATACATAAATTTTAGATAATACAAAGTCCAATTCTTGTTATAAGGTGTAACCAAAGTAGAAAATTTTAAGACATGGTAAGTTTGAGGGCCCATCTAGCTGTATGAAAAACATGTTTGTGCTTTAATTCTCAATTAACTGAAGTAAAACTGCTAGTGTTTGAAGGTATGCTTGTGTAAAGTAATGTAGTCTTGAAAACTAGAGCAAAAACAAAAATAAACAACTAAAAACAACAATAAAAAATCTCTTTCTTTTTGTATTATACATTGTGACATGTATGGAGTGCTTTACTCTTTTTTTGTCAAATATATTATAGAGATTTAGTGAAATGACACTTCAGTATTTTCCTTTTTTCTATGATTGTTCTTCTACCCTTATTCCTTTAGAAGTCTTCCATGAATCCGTTAGAGATCAAGGTGTTAATCAAACTTAACTGATAGGCACTATTAGCATCTCAAAATTCCATCCCTCCTTAGAGGACACTAAGTGTTCTGTGATTATGTCATGTCAATCATGTCTGTCTCCATAATCATCCCAGGAGACATCTTAGCACTTATACAGTGGACAGTAATGCACCTCATAATGTTTTTCTTTTTTTTTTTTTAATTAGGCATAAAAACATCAGACTGTAAGTTAGTTATCAGGTGAAACTACTAAAATAATCAGATCAATGGTACTGAAATAAATCTATATATTTCTGTTTTCTTCTTGCATCAGGCATATTCACTCATAAATTTTTGTGCTCTTGAACATATACACAAAGCTACAAACTGCATACTGCTTAAAACCAAATGTACCTAAAAATAGAGTTATGTTGAAAACAATGCATACATTTTATACATTTTCCAGCTCACTAATATAACTCAGTGATAGATTATATCTGTATCCAAGTGAAATATTTGTATATTTTTCAGAGCTTTCTAAAACTAACTTTTCACATGACTGAAAATAATCAGTTATAATTCATATTGCCTATTTCTAAAGAGGTACTTAATTTGCTTATAACATTGGTTTATACCATAGTGTAATTGGATTCTGTTTAAAAAATTTAGAAAAGTATAATTTAAACACAATTATTATGTCATATGATTCCTGCTGTTTGTAATAAAGATTTTTATTACATGCATGGTTAATCTTTATTTTTAACATAAACTTAGAGTCCACAATGTAAAACAATTAATAACACATTCTGGGACCTTTATCTCATATGTAGACTTTCCAAATGTGTTGACTTTTCTCCAAGGTTGATTAGAAATAATTATATGGCTTGCAATAATTAATTGAGAATCACATTTTTCTTTCAGAAAATATTTTCTCTGGAATTATCTATCTTTAAATTACCTAAGACTTTTAATATTTGCATAAAAATACTTTTACTTTTCATTAGATTTAAGAAAACAATTCGGTAACTTGCAGATATGTGAATGATATAAAAGCCCATGAATTAAAATGATAGTGCCTGTATTTTGTACAGTAAAAAACATGCATTTCTCTATGTATAATTAAGTGTGCCAATTTGGAACTTATGTTTCTTTATGAGTGCACAGATAATTTAATATACAACATTATATGTTAATTTTTTGCAACTATCCTATAACAATACTTTAGTATAGTTTTAGTATAAAGTGATTATCTATGGTATTAATTTGAAATATGAAGCATAACAGAATTAAAACTGAAAAGAAGAAAATAATTTCTTAGAACAACCACCAAAATATTATTAATTTAATCATAACTACTGAGTATGAAATATTAGTAATAAAACGAAAGTAATATATTCACTATACTTGTATACATTCAAGAATTTTGTTCATAAGTAAGTAAAATGTGCAATTCTGTTGGATTAAATTTGTGAAGAAAAGCAACTAAAATATTTTTGGTTTTTGTATTCCCTTATGTGTTTACATATCCCATTTGTTCAGCAAACATTTATTGGCAGCCACTTAGTGCCAGAAATTGCAAATTGATACAGTATTATCTGATGAGAAAAATATCAATAAAATTTCAAGTGGATTATCATTTTTAAAAATCTGTTCTACATTTTTTTTTTCTAGCCAGTCTCTCCCACTTACCGTAAGTCCCTACATGATCCTCTGACTTTCGTCTCCTGATGTTGGGACTTGGATCGTTTCTTTAAATATCTAAAAAGGAAAGATTGCCAAGGGATTTTCGTCTCCTGATGTTGGGACTTGGATCGTTTCTTTAAATATCTAAAAAGGAAAGATTGCCAAGGGATTATGTAGTTCATTGGGAAAGTAATTGACCTGTATACTCTCAACCTCATGGCTCTCTTAAAGTGATTTTCTATGTGTGACAACTTTATCAACTGTTTTTATTTTGAAGGCTAATGACTCTACACACCTATTAAAAATACCTAATGAGACTCCTTTTGTGAAAATAAGTCTGTAGGTTATAAAGGTGAAACAAAGGGACAAACTTCCACATTTGCTGAACTGTTGATGACCTTTAATAATTGTTACTCTCCTCATTTATTTCTAGGTTCATCAAGCTCAGTGTGCTTTGAATGCATCATTCTCTCTAGTGTTTAGCAATTCATTTGTTCAACAAGGACTTGAGTGCTACTCCAAGCTCTAGTTGAGTAACTGATTAATCAGCATAAGCTATTTTCTTTAGTTCAGGCCAGGAATTGAAATATGTACAGACTTACAAAAAAGACTAATATCGTAAAAGAATAGGTAGAGTATAAAAGAAAAAAAAAAAAAGAACCATGTTTCAAAACTAAATGAAAGTGTCAGGTAGCACGCTTAAAAATCTTTTTGAACAAAATGATATGTTGTCATAAACTTCCATATACTGTATCTAGTTTTAAAAATAAAAACAATTTTAAAATTCAACTAATCTAAAAAAGCAATCAAAACAGTGTGGAGATCATTAGATAATGTCTACACCTGTATCTCTGTAGATTTTTCAAATGTATTGACTTTTCTCCAGGGCTGATCAGAAATAATTTCAATTACATTGTTTCACAATAAATAATTGAGAATCAAATTTTTCTTATAGAAAATATTTCCTCTAGAATGACCTATTTTTCAATTACCCATGTCACTTTATATTTACATGAAAATACTTTTAATTTTCATGAGATTTAAGAAAACAAATTCAATGTGCCAGGCACCCTTCCTAGAACTACAGATATATTAGTGAACAAAACAGCAAAACTCTTGCTTCTTTTTTTTTTTTTTTTTTTTTTTTTTGAGACGGAGTCTCGCTCTGTCACCCAGGCTGGAGTGCAGTGGCCGGATCTCAGCTCACTGCAAGCTCCGCCTCCCAGGTTCACACCATTCTCCGGCCTCAGCCTCCAACTCTTGCTTCTTGATGCTTACACTTCAATTACAGTAGTCAGTGGATAATAAATATAATAATTAAGTTATATTCTATTAAGGAGCTGACGAATGCCATAGGAAAAAATAAAGATACTTCTAGACAAGAAAATAAGTCTGTGCCTGTAATCCCAGCACTTTGGCAGGCCGAGGCAGGCAGATCACATGAAGTCTGGAGTTCGAGACCAGCCTGATCAGCATGGCAAAACCCTGTCTCTACTAAAAGTACCAAAATTAGCCTGGCGGGGTGGCAGGCATCTGTAATCTCAGTTACTCGGGAGGCTGAGGCAGAAGAATGGCTTGAACTCAGGAGGTGGTGGTTGCAGTGAGGTGATATCATGCCACTGCCCTCAAGCCTGGGCAACAGAGAAGACTCCATCTCAAAATAAATAAATTAATTAATTAATTATGCTATGGAAAGAGGGTTTCAATAGCATACAATGGACAATATCAATTAAAACAAATATATTTATAGGTAACCTAAACATCAGTGTGAACTGCCTTGTTTTCATTTTCTTCCCTTAATTCATTTTCCGCCTCATTCTTTCTGGATTCCCCAGAAATTCATTTTCCTTCATTTATACGCCTATATACTCCTTATTAAAGCACCTGATTTGGACCCACATACCCCAGGAGGTATATCTGTGCATCCTTTTCCACCTGATACCCCCACCAGCATTAGCTTAAGACTCATTTGAATTTGTACTAAAATTAAATAATAATAATAAAAAATTTGTATCTTGACTCTAAGCGAATGCTTCCCATTCACTTCCTTTCCCCATTCTTGGGGAGGTCTTCTTTACCCATCACTCAGTATGTTTATATTATCAACTGACTATTAAAATTTTACCCATGCTGGCCGGGCGCGGCGGCTCACGCCTGTAATCCTAGCACTTTGGGAGGCCGGGGCAAGTAGATCACCTGAGGTAGGGAGTTCGAGACCAGCCTGATCAACATGAAGAAACCCCGTCTCTACTAAAAATACAAAAATTAGCCAGGCGTGGTGGTATATGCCTGTAATCCCAGCTACTCGGGAGGCTGAGGCAGGTGAATCGCTTGACCCAGGAGGCAGAAGTTGCGGTGAGCCGAGATTGCACCATTGCATGGCAGCCTGGGCAACTAGAGTAAAACTCCATCTCAAAAACAAACAAACAAAAATACCCATGCCAATGTAGCACTCTTTTGAGGGCTTTTCTCCTCTAGAAAGAAAAAAAAAAAAAAAGAAGAATCTCTGAATACCAAAGATTAAGAGATAAATCACATTTTTTTCTCTACTATTCATTGACGAATAAGTGAAATTATAATTTCAAGTTTTGTGTTGTAGAAATGCTCATGTATATGGTGTGTGGGAAATAAGGATCCTATTTATGTAATGTATATAATTGTTAGGTATACAATATGTCACAGTATTATCTAAGCTATTTTATGTTGAGGGGTAAGAAAACATTTCATAATTGGAGATGCATGCTTTCAGCTACTGATTTTTTTTAAATGGTGAATTTCTTAGACCTCACTGAAAAAAAGCCATTTTTTAATGACTGACACAATTTGAAATTTTCCCTGATGTACAAAAGGTTAGTGGGAATTCATACTCCACAGTCACACTGCCACCTAATGGAGGAGGATAAAATGGAAATCAGACACTTGTTTCCCTTCCTTCAGTTCTTTATGTTTTTGGTTTTTCATTTCTGTTTTCGGATTTTGGTTTTGAGGATTTTTTGTTTGTTTGTTCTCTGTTTGGATAAAAGAAGGACTGTCTTGCTTCCAAGTTAATGATTATCAGTTAAAAGGTCCAATTACAACAGCTCAGCAGTTTATTGACCTACACTTTAGATTATCTTAAGGCCTTAATAGAGAGTTAAAATCTTCTAGGTGGTAAAGTTCCAATTATCTGAGGTTTCTGGTCATAGATTTGCAAACTGGAGATGAAAGTTGCTCTGGGCAACTTTCTATGTTATCCTATTCTCTTCGCATTTTCAGCAAACTTAATTTAGAAATGCTATATTTGGTTGCACGAAAATAACAGTATTTACATTTAGTTACATGAATAATTCAAGATTTATGAGATTATTTTTAAAGTAATAATACTGATAGTCCATTGTTATTAAAAACACTTCACTAAAATCCTACTACACATTTTACATTAATTATATCATCTAATTGTCAAAACACTCTGATTTTGTAATACTACTTATCCCGTTTTTTTAGATTAAGCACTAAGGCTTAAAAGAATCAAGGAAAGCTATCATGCTCATACAACTAGTAAATATTTGATTCCCAAGTACAGATCATAATATTTCCCACAGTTCAACTTGACAGCAATTATGATATTACTAAATATGTTAATTTCAGTTTTTAAAGTAGAGTCTTACATTTATATTCTAACTTCCAATTCAACCTTTGTAACTAGCTCCCCTCAATATCTATCCAATCTATAAGAAGACAAATAGACCATAAACATCCAATTTAAGGCTGTCTAAAAGCCTCTCAAGACAATTTTATCATTAATAAAGAAAATCGCATCTACAAAAATATATATCAAAGGAATATCCTGTAACTGTGGTATTATGAGATATAATTTTTTAAATCAAAAATAATAGATTATTGCTAATATGTGGTTCACTTTAAAAAAAAACATAGTAACCTGTCTAGTCAGAAAATATGATAGGAACTGATCCCCTTAGTATATAAAACCAAAATCCAAAAGTTATGACCAAAAAGTTAAACCTTTTATATCCATTCTGCCTGTGGACGTCGCTGGGAAAGCATTATTGTCTCTTTTCCACTGTCATCATGTCTAAGTCAGAGTCTCCTAAACAGCCTGGACAGCTGTGGAAGTTCTACATCAGAGAGTCTGAGGAGCCATTCTGAGCAAGGCAGAATGCTCACAGACGATGTAGTATGAGAGTCAAACACGAAAAACTGCAGGGGCTTTGGGTTTATCACGTATGCCACCATGGAGGAGGCAGATGCAGCCATGAATGCATGGTCACACAAAGTGGATGGAAGAGTTGTGCGGCCAAAGAGAGCTGCTGCCCTGAGATAAAATTCTCAAAGACCAAATGTCCACTTAACTGTGAAAAAAGATCTTTGTGATCTAGAAGCAGAAATACCGTTCAATCCAGCAATTCCATTACTGGGTAGGTACCCAAAGGAATATGTCATTCTATTATAATGATACATGCATGCAAATGTTCATTGCAGCACTATTCACAATAGCAAAGACATGGAATCAACTCAAATGCTCATCAATGATAGAACGGATGAAGAAAATGTGGTACACATACAACATAGAATACTATGCAGCCATAAAAAGGAAAGAGATCATGTCCTTTGCAGGGACATGGATGGAGCTGGAATCTATTATTCTCAAGCAAACTAACACAGGGACAGAAAACCAAATACCAATTAGTCTCACTCATATCTGGGAGCTGAACAATGAGAATACATGGACACATGGAGGGGAACAACACACACTGGGGCCTGTTGGGGGTGAAGAGAACATCAGCAAGAATAGCTAATGGATTCTGGGATTAATACGTAGGTGATGGGTTCATCTATACAGCAAACCACCATGGCAAATGTTTACCTGTGAAACAAACTTGCACATCCTCTACATGTACCTCAGAACTTAAAATAAAAGTTGAAGAAAAAAAGATTCAATATGCAAAAAAAGAGAACACCTAGAAATATTAGACCTTTATGAAAACATAAGTAGATTGAAAGACAATAAATGAGACAATAATTAGAAAAATCTAATTATTAGATTTTCTTATTTATTATTATTTATTATTAAAATCTAATTATTGTGCTTATAAATGGGAAGATTAATAATCATAAATATTTCATTTCTCTTCATTTTGATAAATTTTATTTAAAAAGAAGGTCTTTGTTGGTGGACATTGAAGAACATCACCTAAGAGTTTACTTTGAACAGGATGGGAAAAACTGAAGTGATTGAAATCGTAACTGACCAAGGTAGTGGCAAGAAAAGGGGTTTGTACTTGTACCTTTTGATGACCATAACTCCTTGGATAATATTGTTATTCAGAAATACAATCCTGTGAATGATCACAACTGTGAAGTAAGGAAAGCCCTGTGGAATCAAGAGGTGGTTGGTGCTTTATCCATCCAAAGAGGTCTAAGTGGCTCTTAACACTTTTCTTGAAGTGGCCGTGGAGGTGGTTTTGGTGGGTGTGACAACTTTGGTTGTTGAGGAAACTTCAGTGGTCCAGGTGGTTTTGGTGGCAGCCATGGTGATGGTGGATACAGTGACAATGAGCTTGGCTATAACAGATTTAGTAATGGTGAGAGTAGTTTTGAAGGTGGTGGACGCTACAATGACTTTGGCAATTACAATAACTGATCTTCAAATTTTGGACACATGAAGGGCAGAAACTTTAGAGGCAGAAGCTCTGACCCCTAGGATGGTGGAGGGTAATATTATACTTTGGCAAACTATGGGACTAGGGTGGCTATGATGGTTTCAGTAGCAGCAGTATCTATGGCAGTGGCAGAAGATTTTAATTATTGTCAGGAAACAAAGCTTAGCAGGAGAGAAGTGAGGGAAGCTACAAGTTACAACAGATTTATGGAGTCAGCCAAGTCCAGTGGTGGCAGGACCTCACTGCTGCAAAAAAGACATGTTTTAGACAATACTCATGTGTATGGGGAAAAAAACTCAAGGACTGTATTTGTGACAAATTGTATAACAAGTTATTTTAGTTTCTGTTCTGTGGAAAGTGTAAAGCATTCCAACAAAGGCTTCTCATACCTATATATTTTTTTCTCCCATGTTGTTGGTTGCTAAACACAAAAGTCTGATCATGACGCTGAATATATATGTTTTGTTTTATAAAAAAGGTAAGACTTCCTTTTCTACTTTCAAACATCAACTTTTTTTTTAGTATCAATTCAGAACATACAACTTTCAGAACTTAGAAAGGACAAAAATAAAAATATAATGTGATACATTGAACCTGGTAGAATAGAAAACAGGTTAAACCTCTCAGATTAGTAATCAAGCTGACTTTATCTTGGTGAAATCTAGAAATTTCAAGAAAGAAAACAGTTTCAATAACCATTATAAATAAAAATGCAAATTATTTTAAAAAGCAGAAAACTCAAGGCTTGCTCCTTTGCACAGAAATAAGTGCCAGACATTAAGGATGCAATCTGAGACTCGAGAATAGTAATTATTGATAAATTGTCACTGAATTAACAGAAAGCTATTTTAAATATCTGACGGCTCATATATTAATGATACATGAAATATAGGGTGATGGGGACCTCCTCTGCTTTGCCTGGGTTCTAAAGGAAGTAGTATATTTTAGGAAGAGACGATTTTTGAAGCTAAGTTGGTAGAAGAGAGAAGAAAAATAATGTTCTATACAACAATGGTTCCAAGAAACAGTGAAAATATTATGCAATGACATATAATATGGTTATTCCATTAAGTATGATGTTAGTGGGAGTTTGCTGGGAGTTTTGTTTTTTTTTTTTTTTAAATCAGTAGTGGGCATTAAATTTTCTCAACAGTGTTCACAACAACTATTGAGATGCTTTTTTGATTTTTAAAATTGTTTTTTTTTAATATACTTTATGTTCTAGGGTACATGTGCACAATGTGCAGGTTTGTTACATATGTATACATGTGCCATGTTGTGTGCTGCACCCATTAGCTCATCATTTACATTAGGTATATCTAATAATTCTATCCTTCCCCCCTCCCCACACTCCACAACAGGCCCCAGTGTATAATGTTTCCCTTCCTGTGTCCAAGTGTTCTCATTGTTCAATTCCCACCTATGAGTGAGAACATGCAGTGTTTGGTTTTCTGTTCTTGCGATAGTTTGCTAAGAATGATGCTTTCCAGCTGCATCCATGTCCCTACAAAGGACATGAACTCATCCTTTTTTATGGCTGCATAGTATTCCATGGTGTATGTGTGCCACATTTTTTTAATCCAGTCTGTCATTGATGGACATTTGGGTTGGTTCCAAGTCCTTGCTATTATGAATAGTGCTGCAATAAACATACGTGTGCATGTGTCTTTAGAGCAGCATGATTTATAATCCTTTGGGTATATACTCAGTAATGGAATGGCTGGGTCAAATGGTATTTCTAGCTCCAGGTCCTTGAGGAATCGCCACACTGTCTTCCATAATGGTTGAACTAGTTTACAGTCCCACCAACAGTGTAAAAGTGTTCCTATTTCTCCACATCCTCTCCAGCACCTGTTGTTTCCTGACTTTTTAATGATCGCCATTCTAACTGGTGTGAGATGGTATCTCATTGTGGTTTTGATTTGCATTTCTCTGATGGCGAGTGATGATGAGCATTTTTTCATGTGTCTGTTGGCTGCATAAATGTCTTCTTTTGAGAAGGGTCTGTTCATATCCTTTGCCCACTTTTTGATGGGGTTGTTTTTCTGTTGTAAATTTGTTTGAGTTCTTTGTAGGTTCTGGATATTAGCTTTTTGTCAGATAAGTAGATGGCAAACATTTTTTCCCATGCTGTAGGTTGCCTGTTCCTCTGATGGTAGTTTCTTTTGCTGTGCAGAAGCTCTTTAGTTTAATCAGATCCCATTTGTCAATTTTGGCTTTTGTTGCCATTGCTTTTGGTGTTTTAGACATGAAGTCCTTGCCCATGCCTATGTCCTGAGTGGTATTGCCTAGGTTTTCTTCCAGGGTTTTTATGGTTTTAGATCTAACATTTAAGTCTCTAATCCATCTTGAATTAATTTTTGTATAAGGTGTAAGGAAGGGATTCAGTTTCAGCTCTCTACTTATGGCTAGCCAGTTTTCCCAGCACAATTTATTAAATAGGGAATCCTTTCCCCATTTCTTGTTTTTGTCAGGTTTGTCAAAGATCAGGTGGTTGTAGATGTGTGGTATTATTTCTGAAGGCTCTGTTCTGTTCCATTGGTCTATATCTCTGTTTTGGTACCAGTACCATGCTGTTTTGGTTACTGCAGCCTTCTAGTATAGTTTGAAGTCAGGTAGCGTGATGCCCCAGCTTTGTTCTTTTGGCTGAGGATTGTCTTGGCATATTATTGTTTAGATAGTCCTTAGTATATCCAAAAAATCTGATATTCTAGATGAAGAATATGGGATAAATTTTCATTAATCAGGCCAATGACACCGTCTAGCACATCTTCAGATTAGCTTTGTGAAAATATTATTTAAGTTTTTCCCCTTATATCTCAAATCCATTGGTGGCTACTTAATATATATGAATGCACACACTTTTAGTGGTTTCTTTGTCCTTCCTGTTAGAGAGTGGCAATTTATCAAATACACCAGAATGGTTCTTAACTCCAACTGTGATAAGGGTTTAATTTCTGAATTACACACCTGGATTCAAGGGTTCATGTTGCCAGTTTTATACTAGCTAAAAACTTAGTAATTGTTGATTAAAATATTTTATTAGGACATTTAGGGCTATAGGAAACTCTATTTAAAGAAAGAGTATTGCTTTAATAGAACTATTTTCCCATTTTAAATCAAAACTTCTCTCAACCTATTATATACATAAGTTTTTCTTGGAGAATGTGCCTCTAATGTACATAGAAGCAAAGACTCTGTGGGAACAAAATGTGTATGCTGCTAATCTGTAAGGATAGTTAGAAGGGGTAGAGGAAATTCATTCCCTATGCAATCCACTTCAGGTTTGGGAAGGAAAAATTTGAACACATTCAAGAAAACTGCATTTGAAATATTCAGTTGTATCTATTATATATATATATGTGTGTGTGTGTACATATATATGTGTTTATATATATGTGTATATATATGTATATGTATACACACACATTTCTAAAACTTTTTTGCCTTTTTCTTAATAATGTTGATTTTTTCTGTTTGTGAATTTCTATGATTTTTCGAAAATTTTTAAAACATAATTTCAAATATTCAAGGGAAATTTTTTAAATACACTCAATTCTTATCTGTCTTAAAGTGTCCCTTACTGACAATGATTTATAGTCATCATAATTCTAGAATAATTTCATTTTAACACAAGTTTTTCACAAAAGGAAGTTAAGCCAATGATGTCATTTAAAAATTGAGTTTCAGAATATTTTTATTGAGAATTCTACATAAAAGTTAGTTATTTCTGCATCCACTATGTAACAGCAATGTATAATAAGCATTTCTGCTTAGCATTTTTGTTGTTGTTACTAAAGGCTAAGGTATTAAAATTTATATCATGTAAGAATGTATAATAATTTAAATGGGAAAAAAATGTTGTCTTTTGATAGATTATATTTCATTTTTAAACTATAAAGTACTTTGAAATATACCATCATATTTAAGATCTGTTACAGCATGTGGACAACAAGAGCAGAATCTTTTCATATATATTATCCAATTAAAGTAACCACAGAATATTAATCAGATATAACAAGTTCCCAGTATTCACAGCTATTGATGCAAATGTGACATTAGTAAGTGTGGAAAAAACTGATGAAGCAATCTGTGAATATGCAAGAAATATTGTGGTAACAAGTTTTTTTTTTTTCTTTGACTAAGGCTGTACTTATTTTTTTAGTGCATAGAACCATTAAACTATTAATTATTTCTTAAACATTTAAAGCATTAACACATATATATTTTTAAAAATCGAAACAAAAATTGGAAAATTATTGTCTAAACATACGTACTCTGCTTTATTAAGAGTTACAGATAGAGTCTTCTGGAAGGGATGATTTTATGTTTTCTTTACATGACTTGTGGCCAGAGACTTCAGTATAAAATCATAACATTCTATTCTAGAAAAATAAAATATCTGCAGTCACTAAGCCATGTCCATGTTTATACTGATTTTTATTTTATGGCTTGAAAATATCCCTAGGAGGCAGTGCAATTTTTATCATATACTTTTCTAGCACCTTACCTTCTATTAAAAAAAAAAAAAAAAAAAAAGAAAGTAACCGTGAAATTGAGGACCAAGAATTTAAGATGTTGCTGATAAAATTTAAGTATCTCTACCATTCCTCAAATGTAATTATTCTCTACTATCTTTTAAGCAGTATTTTTCAATCTTTGATGCATGCTCCTCAGGTTTTCCACAAATGTTGCATTAATATTTTATATAATGATATAAAATATACAAGTCATTTTTAAGCTTTTATTAAAGGATGTTTACTTCATAAACTGCTAATACTCTACTCTCCCAAGGTCAGTTACTAGTATCTGATAGGTTAGTAAGTGTTGTTAAGTGTTCATATTCAAATTGTAAATCTGTGTGCCTCTGAACTTTACTGTATATCCAAATTTGTTTGTTTGTTTGCTATGATGTCTGGCTGCCACACAATGTTTGGCAATATAGCAAGCCCACACATGTCCATACAATCAGGATGAAATTCCTTTAAATTTGGTATAGGATCCTAAGTTGCCCTGGGTTAGACATAGTTTATAATCTTGTTTTAATTAGAATATAAATTTATTTGAAAGTTATTGAGCTCATGAAATCATCAGGCAACATGGAGAACCAGGCATAGAAAAGGACAGAGCCAAATTATCTCTTATGAAAGACAGGAAATATTGTCAGTTTAAGCAAAGTGTTGCCACTGAAACGATCATCTTCAATTATTGTCCCTCTAATTTCATACTCAATAGCTCTTCTTTTATTCTTAGTAATAGGCTCTTATTTTTTGTGTGTGTGTTGAAATTCTTCACCTAAAACTAAATTAAACATTTCCCAACCTTCTTTGTTTTTATTGTAATCACTGAACCATGTGCTGTAACTATGTTCTAGCTAATTCCGTAACAATGGAAATGCTATTAACAAGAATGTTGGAAAACTTCTTAAAGGCTACTGTCTCAGCTATCTAGCATGTATCTGTTGTCCTCCTCGCCTTTTTCTGTGCTACTACATGAAAAGCAAATGGGATGCCTGGAGCTCTATCCCTGATCCTAAAACATTACTGGGAATGGAAGCCATGTGCTGGAGAGAGCATAGGAGAAGGAGAAAGAATCTGATTCCTGGGGTTTATAGAACCACCATGTCAGGCCCATTCTCTACCCCCAAATTGTTTTGATTTGAAATATATATTTTTATGTCTTTACGTCTTCTTTCTTTCGAGTTTCCTTAATTTTTTCGTTTGTTTGTTTGTTTTTAAGATACATTGTGCAGGTTTGTTACATGGATATATTGGGCAGGTTTTCTGATACATGTTTAAATCTATATCCTGGTCAGGACTCCAGATTTCAAGAGACAAAGTCCAATTGTTACAGATTTTGTTAAGTGTCATTTCTTTATCTTCCTTATAATAAAAACTCCTTTCTTTACCGTCCCACTTAAATCAAACTGTGGAGAGATAACACGTCAAATGAAGTTGATAAAGTTGTCAGGCTCTTAACGTAAGATGGGAATGGATGCTTCATAGGCCAAATAACAATCAACATCCACTACACACACACACACACACACACACACACACACACGTCTTTTTCAGGGAAACTAAAACTTGCACACTGTCATCTGAATGTTACCTCCAAGGAATTTTTAAATGAAAGACAGGGAATTGATCAAATGAGACAGCCTTAGCATAATTTGATTGCCTAAGTGGTCGTTAGTCAAATACTTTGAAAAGAAACACGTAAGAAAGAATGTCTTGATTATGAGCAATGGTCTAGAATCAAATGGAGCTGGTTTCACATCACAGTTCAACAATGTACTCAGTATTTATAAAACTGGTAAGCTATGTAACTATCTTTGATATTATAATTTCTACAAATAAGCTAGTATTCATTAGAGTTGTTATGAGGATTAAATAAGGTGATGATATATGATTGTCAGTTAGGTAACTATTTGCAAGTAAGAGAACCCACTTGAGTTATATTATGAAATGTATAACAAAAAGTATTTTACTGTATGTTAGAAAATTCACAAAAATTGGGAGGACAAAAGATTTAGGACCACAGACTACAGATTGTAAGAACAAATAAAGACTTAAAATAAGAGGCTTACTTCTCTCTTTTGAAAATAACAAAAGACACTTTTTTCCCTCCATTTTTTTAAAGCATTTACCTTAGAAAACTTCTAATTATTAAGTACATTTTCCTCTCTCTGAAATGTGTATAATTCCATTTGAAAACTACAAGGACTCAGAAATAGAAATGTAAGTATCAAGGAAGATAGCACACTTATCTCCCAGTCTCTGTAGCAGGGTAGGAGCCTAACTTTAAAGGGAACCTTGCTCTAAGTTGCAAAACTCCTTCCTTTTATCAAGATATACAAGTTAGTTTTTCCTCTGTATAAAGCCAATTGACTAACATAGATGAACACCCCAAATACCAGGTGAATCTAGGATAAATTATGTAGGACCAATGGTGTGTTCAAGTCCTCCTCCTTAAGGACTAGTAATATTTATCTTGACAATATGTATGTGATAAGTTTTATCTGCTTATTAATATAAAACAAAGAGATTTCTTTCGGTTTCTGCAATCTCTTAGCGATTATCTGTGATGGGCAACACATTCTGGTTGAAGGATTATTTAATAATAAAATTGCTTGCTTTCTTTACTATCTTTATCAAGAGATTTTCTGGTTAGTAGAACATTTTGTTTTAATTATATTTCCCCAGTGATTTACAGAAATAAAAATATACATGATGAGATTCAGCTGACAGTACTAGAGACCCAGGAGTCTGTTTGCACCACTGATACAGGGTGTGGGCTAATTCTGCTACCACCTTGGGCATTACTGCCTCAAAAGAAGAATACTTCTATCATACTTTGTCACACTCACAAGAGGGAAATGATTGAGGGAAATCTGCTGTTGTAACTATTCTACACATGCATCTTGAACAAATACATCTAATTCGAGAAGGATAAGTTGCATTGCTGAGCTGTAGATGCAAGGAAAACTGGAAAAATGAGTTTTAGCTTCTTAACTTGAGGAAGCCATAGAAAATGTAGCAGATAAAGGTGCTGTCTTTCCGAAAAATATAAACAGCGTCTTCTAATGCTCACTCTTTGATTGTAAAAAATATCTGCCATTCTTTGCATTTACACTTTCAGGCAACAATAATGACAAAAATAACTACAAAAATTAAACCAGGCTAAAAATTGAGCTAATACATATCTACAGATTATATTGACAATTCAGTGCCACCTTTAGACCACTTCTTCCTTTATTTATACTGGCAGGGAAATGGCAACAAGTGAAACAACCTTGAGAATTATGTACTGGGTGTAGAATGACCACTCCATCAGGCCTGAACTACTTACTCTAGACTGTTACATGTAAGAGAAACATTAACTTTTTGTAAGACCATTATAGATTAAGTTCTTTGTATTACAACAGCATAGAACATATTCCAACTAATAGTTTGTTGTTGCTGTAATGAAAATCCTAAAATGTGTAACATTTACTTAGTGTTTAAGCAGCATGTTGTGATGGAGCAGATATAATAGCCTGAAAATTCAGCAAACAAAATTGGAAATTTTGTAGGTTAGAATTATGTCCAGAAAGGATCTTTGTCTATTGATTCTTTCACATGATTATTCAAACAAATAATTCAAGAGTAATTTTTTTTTTTTTTTTAGGAAAGCACATTGTTAAAGAAACCACAGTATAGACAACAGAAGCCTACAATTATTTAATTCTTAAAGTATGCCTTAGTCTTCCAAATCTACAGCAGCAGGAAGTGTGTTATGAATATTATGAAGTTCCAGGAAAAGCATACTTTTTAACATCCACTTTAGATAACGGTCATGAAGGGCAATAGCTAAGAAAGACCCAAACAGTGGGAAAAAATCCAGGTATTGCAAATGATAAAATGCACAGAGGAGTTATTATAAAGCATTACTATGGGCTGCCTAAGAGGCCACCAAGAAGCAACTTCGCTACTTGTGAATTGCACTCTTAGACCTAGTCATGGAGGGCATTGCCCTGGATCCCTGGGCTTCAGAAGCCCCATGTATCGATCTCTCTCTCTCTCCTAAACAGAATATGTAAAAAATAATAATAATAAAACACTCACATAAAAAGGAAATTTTAGCCAATGACAAATATTAAAATTAATTTTGAATATTCAAGTTATATCTTTGAACTCTTGCTTATTGTGAATATTACTAGCAAAAGATTACAAAATATATTTATGTTTCACTATTCTACTTTTAAATGCTATTTAATAATTTAGAAAAACTAGTTTAGCTAAATCAAAAGAAAGCATATGTAAAGTATTCAACAAGCGTGATGGCTCAATATAATATAGAGAGCTTAAAACAAGGAAATAAAAATACAAAAGTGAAAAGATTCATATGCAAATAAACCTTCAAAAGTTACATAAAGATTATTTGTAGGACCACAATAATTCAAGATGTAGTCTTCATTGAAGAGGGCATAAAAGAAATTAAGCAACATATTATTGTTTTCATTTTTCTTTAAAATATCTTAGCAGTGAATATTTTGAATGAAAAATAATACAAGAAATATAGCATGGCTCTCGATGTTCATTTAAGAATCTTTATATAAGAAAAAATAATTTATATGATAAATTCAAAGTATTTTTGAAATTTTTCTGCAATGTCGGGACATAATTTAAACATATGGAAAAGTCGTGTTACAATTCTGTATATAAATATGGCTCTATAAATTTTATTAATAATTCCAGTTGCTACTGACTGAGCAGAGGGATGTTTTTTCTCAACTTGATTTTAATCCAAAACTACAATCTGAAGTGATTCAAGAAGAGTTGTCTAACAAAGCACACTGCCAACAGAAAATATTTCTATTAGATTGTCATCCAAACACCAGTGATCCATTAACAGAACACCCAAACTTGTACACTAATACTGTACTTACACTTTGCAGTTCTAACAAGTAACTGACCTTCAACATTACAAAGGTTATTGATTTGCATTTTTAAACATTTTGTTGTGTATTTTTCAAGTTAGAGCCGTAGGACATATTTTATTTAACAATTAGCACTATATATAACTTTTAAATAATTGCATGGTAAAACTGTAAAATAATTATATATAAATAGATATGTGGTCTTCCTTTTGTACTCTTGTCCTTGACCCCACAATTTTTCAGGCTCTGTTTAACCATTTCAGGAAATATTCAAAATCCCTGACAAGCAATATTTTATAACTGGCTGTGTGTTTCCTATTTTTTTAGTCTATAATGAGAGTATTCATTGCAGTTATCCTGTTCCTACTTCTTTTTAAATATTGAGTTAGAAGAGAAGCAAGATAACTTAGTAAGTTACAGTAAAGTTACAGTAGCTGGATTTCAAAGAGCCGCATTCATGTGCAAGAGAGAAAACTTAGCCTTGTGCAGGCATTCCAGACTTCCAACCAGATGCATTGACTGAATGAGATTTTGGATTGTCTCCCTTAGAGGAAGAATAAGTGTGCTCAAGGTGAGGAGATGTGGAGTGACGTAAAACCTGATAACAGCCTCCCAGCATCCATTCTCCAATTCATTCTTTTAGTTACAGAATCCTGGATCTTTCCTCATGCCTTTGAGTACCCAGTTAGAGTTTCATTCCTTTGGATCACTGGCTAAATATGCACCAGGGGGAAGAGAGAAAAGAACATTGCCGTCTTGTCTTTATAGATGATTGCCCTAGATGCTCTCTTTCTCCCTTCCCCGCTGCAGATAATACTTGAGTGATTTGCTGGGACTGGTGATGTCTGGAGAAATCACAACAGCCTTGTGTTGAGAATGACAGAGCTGCCCTGTCAGCCCTGGCCTGCTTCCCTCTACATCAAGTCGGCAAACTACAGCCTGCAAGCATAATCTTGCCTGCTGCCTGTTTTTGTAAATAAAGTGTTATTGGAACACAGCCATGTTCATTTATTTACTTATTATCTACTGCTATTTTCATGCTACAACAGCAGAGCTGAATATCTGTAACAGAAACCATATGTCCTTTAGAGAAAAACTTTGCTGGCTTCTGCTCTATATTATTAAATAAAAAGAAATACATTTTGTACAAATCATTATATCCTGAGTATCTTTGTCTAATGATTATTCAGCATTTATCCAAATTAAGGCAGTCACTACAAATGAAAAAAAAAATGTCATAACTGAAGAGTATCTAATAAACTAGTTTTTCAAAAAAAAAGCACAGAATTGGAATATAATTTAATTGCAGTTTAAAACACTCTGGGAAGGCCAGAAGGTTAGAAGGCATGAAGGCTACTATGTGATAGGTGCCATTTGTTGCAAGAAATATGCCACTGTTTAATAGCTGTTATAATTCTGGATACTAGCACTGTGAGAAAATGTTCTCATAGAATTTGCTTATGCAACTTAAAAAAATGAAATTGTATTAAGCTTAATATCTGAAATACTCCAGAAATGGAATATTGCCTAATCTCACTGATAAATCATGTCAGAAAAATTAAAGACAATGGTATCAACAATGTATGCCTATCTAGCAAAGAGTTTATCAGAGTTCTTAGAAATTTACTACAATTATTCAAAAAATGATTTAAAATAAATAATTTAAAGAAAAGGAACTTATTAGAGAGTAACACTTAAGTGAATTTCTGCTTGATAGCTCAGGTAGAGTGTGTGACATGAATATTTCTCAATAACCATTCTTGTTGTGTACAGATCTATAGTTTCTAATATGACTTAGGTTGTTCAAAAGCTTTATGGATTAATTAATCCTCCAGATATCAACTATATTTATTTTAATTTTATTTTATTTTGGAGACAAGGTCTTGCTCTGTCACCCAGGCTGGCCTGCAGTACTAAGATCTTGGCTCACTGCCACCTCCACCTTCTGGACTCAAGGGATCCTCCCATCTCAGCCTCCCGAGTAGCTGTGACTACTGGCATGTGCCACCATACCCCACTAAGTTGTGTATCTGTTGTAGAGATGGGATTTTGCCATGTTGCCCAGACTGGTCTTGAACTCCTGGACACAAACGATCCACCTGGCTTGGCCTCCCAAAGAGCCGGGATTACAGGTGTGAGCCAACACACCCAGCCTGGAACTGTTTATTTAAATACATTCAGGTTCATTGACTCAAAATGAAAACATCTGTTGATTAAGAAAGATTTAGATTATTTCTAGAAAGAATTGTTAAAATAACTGTCATGAATAAATATTTGTGCCTTTTTAAATATCTGTGTACTCCAGAAGGAAATATCTTGAAGTTGTTGAGGTTTGTTTGCTTGTTTTCTTTCTCAAAATTAAGCAACCCAGCAGCACACCAGCTGTAGCTGTGGCACTGGCTGTAGAGGCCACAATGGAGCTGGAGCAGGTGGGGCTGGAGAATTTAGATGATGACAATGAGGTGAGGTGAGGAGCCTGTGGGAGGAGTAGTGCCACAGGTGACAACCATGACAACATCTCCACCCTACATGTGAAGCTCCTCCAAATGGTGACCCCAGCATAGGAAACTCATCAGAGCCACAAGAATTTAATTCCAAGCAGGAAGACTTTAATACATAAGAATTTACTTGAGATTCAGTTAGAAGAAGGAAACGTGCCTGAAAAAAGGGCGACATTTTGGAGAACCTATCCTAGATACAATGCCTAAGAGTAAAATATTTTCATCCAAGAACCCTGCAAATACAATTCAGAACACATGTGACCAGCAGTCCTCAGCAGCTCTCCAGAAGGGGATGCACTTACACACTGCAGGCCAGCAAGACATCTGAGCTCCTTGCTCCGTTGCAGAGAATAGCACCATTCCAAAACACAAGAATCTCCTCAGAACAATTCTATAACGAATAGCCAGCTGGAATTCTAAGGATTTTTCATGTACTTTAAGGCATTATGTTTGTTTTTAAAGAGATTCAAAGAGACTAGCCTGGATACAATAAGAAAGACAGTCATAGGAGTTTCTGATCTCTAGAAAACTAAATTTGTCTCCGGGTAATGCAGGCAGCAGCCACTCAGAAGCCTTTACATGTTCTAGTAGAGATGTTGTATATATGCTCCTCCTCAGAAATGGCTTTTGGATTCAGATTTAATCCATCCCTTAAGAAATGAAAAAGTTTAATTACTTCACCTCACATTGAGAATACAGTTAATATTAAATGGTCATTTAAATCTTACTAGTGAAAACTTTGCTGTAGGTCTCTCTGCTCCTCGCAGCTGCTAACATTCCCATGCCTCCACCTGTATCTTCAACCTGCCTGTCCATCTCAAATCTTCCTCTGATTGTAAATTGTAACTCCAATTCCCTCACCACTATAAAAGGCCAGGGGACACAAAGCCTACCCACTAACAGTTTTAATCAAAATGATATAATCTCTAAGGACCAGCAAGACATACTTCTAGAACTTCACTGAAAATTTATTTTCCGATTCAATCCTACTAAAGCATCCAAAGCCTCTACGAGAAAACCATTTAATGTCTCACATAAATTCTAAAACAAAATCTAAAAAGATAAAAAAAAAGGAAAGGAAAGAAATCAAATAAAAAAGGCTGATCTTGAAACTACTGAGGAAAAGGAGGAGGTCTTTAAAGGGGAAGAAAAAGTTGCAAATGAAATATTCGCAGTCTGACTTCCAATGAAGAAACCTTTGCTTCCATGGAGGCTTCATTCAAAATTGAAATCCCAGATTATCTGATAAAATCTATTGCCATGGTCTCCCATGAGCAACATCAGAATTACAAGGATGACTTCAGTGCTGAGTTTGATAAGTGTGAGTCCTTGCATACCAGAATGGAGACTATAGCTGGAAGATTTATTATTCTTGCTGCACAAGGAAAGCACCTTCCTCCAGTTCAAAAGAGTGTCAGATTGTTCATGAAGTCTTACAAGAACATGAAAAGATCAAGCAGCCTAGTCACAATTATGATGAAGAAAAATACATGTATCTTCATAATAAAGTGGCTCAGACTACAAGACAAATACATTGATTTGAACAAACAACAAGCAGGTCATAGAAATAGCAATCTTCAGCTTTTCCTAGCGTGAATATATTCATGCTTATTTATTTCACATTAAAAAGACTTGAAATGCTAAACAAAATTACATAAACCAAATGCATGTGTTTCAAAATATTATTTTATAAATCTGTTGACAGCAGTGGATTTTATGTTTAAATAAATTTTACAAACAAAATATCAACTGGCTCTACTTTTATGGCTGAATAGTTGAGATGCAAAACATCCCAGACATCATCTATGTAAAATAATCAAAATAAGTTTGAGATAAACACTTTGGAGATTATTCAAAGATACATGGCAAAAAAGTATTCTACCAGGAAAATAGCTCCATTCAGAATAGCATATGTCTAATTTATAAAATAATTCATATGAATTCTTCACTAACAAGATAGTATATTAACTTTGCATCAGGTGTAAATGTATCAATAGAAACATATAGGTATACAACTTATTTTTACTTTTAAGCTGAATCATAAAAAAGACTGAAAATATCCTGGCAGAGATACAATAATATCAGGATTATTTTAGATAATTTGAATTAGCTGTTACAGCCTAGTATGACAATAACCTAATAATCTTATCTCTCCTATCAGAAGTTTTGCAAATATATATATATGTGTGTGTGTGTATATATATATGTGTGTGTGTGTGTGTATATATATATATATATAAAATTCCCATCTGCCTGGAATACTCTTTGCTTGGTTCTAAATTATCTTATTATTAATGCATATTTCTTCATGAGATTTTCTAGTGTCCCTAGGTTAAAATTGCCCCCATCCCCTAGGTTCCTCATAGTAGCTTGCCGTATTCAATCATAACACCTAGAACTCTTTGTTTATTTTCTAATTCCCCCACATCTCATTATTCTCACCAAGGGAGAAAAATGACTATTATGTGTACTATTTTGTACTTAAAGCTTGGAAATGGGAGATAAATCACAATATGTTCTGATGGAGAGCATAAAAGAAATTAACAATACTTTGCAGTTTACAATATTGAAAATTTTATTTGTACGTAATATTAAGCAATAATTTGTATTATATCATTTTCTGAATAGAAATGACCTTGTAGTAACATTCAAGATAGTTTCAAATTTGCATTAATTGTATCATTTTATTATAAATTTCTTTGCAAATATTTGAATTATATGAAATACAAATTGATTCACATATATTAATATTTTTTAAATGGAATAATTGTTTCAAGAGTTCTGCCTATCAAATTACCTAATGTGTATCTTACTGATATGCAGATAAATAGAAATAGACATTTTTATTGTAGACACTCCAAGCATTCTCAAATTAGAATAAACATTTTAAATCTTTTGAGATTTTTAAAATAATGCATAATGGTGCTAAATAATTTTATAAAGATTTAAAACTGTATTTATTAAGAAAGGAATATAGTAATGCATCAGCTATTATTACATGATAGCAAAGGGCATTCTTCTATGACTACTGTTAAAGCTTTGACATTGTCCCTAAGGCATTTTTCATCTGCATTATTTTGGCATTATTTATTTCTTACTCCATTGCTTTAAAATTTTATGTGAAGCATTAAACCATTCTTTTAGTAATGGGAGTTATGGAATCCAGAGATGTTCTCATAGGACAGTGATCTGTCTTACACTTAAAACACTTTTACCCAACATTTAGAGCAGCACAGAAGTCCTTTTCCAAAGTATGAAAAAAAGTATTATTAATGAAACAAGTTCATACAGGAGGTTATTTCTGCACAGTGATCCATACTTGCACAAGGCCGTTGGCATAGCTAAGTAACCCCTAAAACATTACTAAACGGCACATACTTTATAAAAATAGTTTAAAATGTAGAAAAATTTTAAGATGGAATATTATAAATAGATTAGAACATGATGTTTTAATACATGATACAGCCGCATTATGTGCATAGCAGGATAGTCATGAGTGAGAATAAAAGAGTTTTTCAGAAACAGTTTATGATAAAAGAAATGAGAAATAAGTGACACATAATTTTTGATTTTCAAAATTCTAAAAATTATACTATAAATGGCCTTTATCTTTGGTTTGGAAAAAGTAACTGGTTGGCCTTCATGAATATAAAAATAAAACTAAAAATACCATTATTAATGAAAAGTTTGCCTTAAGTAGTTAAACATTTCTGCATAACATTAACTATAGGCAGAGTTTCATCTCAACAAATTGTATTCCAAAATATTTATTTTAAAATAAAAATTAAAATAATGTTGCACCTTTTTTTTAATAATTTAAGCAAATTTTCACATACCAAGAGCACTGACCCCTAATGATTAAAGTAATATATGAAGCTCCTTCACTTTTTGCTGAAGAAGAGATTGAAAATGAACTAAAATGAGCTGGAGGCAGATGAAGGCAGAAATGATTTATGTGCCCCACAGGTTGTGTGATCTCAAATGAAGTCATTCAGCCCCTGGATCACACTGAAAGTGCTTGAAGATGTTCTTTTGTTTTTAAGGGGTTAAAGGAAAACCACAGTCTTCAAGAATGAGGGAAACGTCTCTACCATGCTGGATATAGTTCATAAGATGGAAGAGGGTTCTTATCTCTGGAAAAGTGAGACTAGACTGAGACACCGGCAAAAGCTAACTTTGTGTAGCTCATGAAGATTATCAATAGCAGAGGCAGAAGCAAGGTATCAGGAAGAGAATGTTTAACTTTTAAGCTACTATTCTGACCAAGCATAACCTAAAACATATGGTAGTTTTCTTAAACGCCTGACAAATATACAGAGTGATTATTTTCCATCTATTAAGGGATGTGTCTCTGCACACTGAGTATTTGAAAATTATATTGCAATGTGAACTTCATTTATTCAGAAGGCTAGTGACCAAGGAACTGATTGTCCTGTCTCACAAATTTCATCTCAGCAGGGGCTCACCTGTTTTTCTGTCTGTGTTCCAGGAAAGTTTTAAAAATGGATGTCACTATTGTTGACAGAAAAAAACAATGACTATGAGTATCATAGTGCATAAGAAAGATTTATTATAAGAATTAGGGGTGGCAGATATGATACAAGATGCCCAGTAAGAACAAGTAAGTTTGCTTGTATTAATATGTCCCACCTGTTGCATGAGAAATGCTATACTTATACAAAAAAAAATTTGGTCTTTTCCTAAATTTTAATTTGATATTTTGTGTTTTTACTTGATACATCTGGAAATCCTAATAAACATGCCTCAGAAATACTTTCCAGTAAGTATAACATAGTGTCTTCCAAATATTTTCACAACGTGACATACAGAATATGGTATACATCCAGCACATTTTGGAAATGGGAGAAGATGCCTGTAAGTAGAGATAGCGACCATGGAGCTCTAACTATTCCAGGGTTGAAGCACACCTATAAGACATCACAGTCCATTGCATACAGGTAAGACTCTGCTCTCATGGATACAGAATGCATTACCGGTGTAAAGAAATATGACTTGTTTTACATACCTAATAATTTCTTTTCAGTTCATGGAATGTCAACCCTGAGAGCTTACATATTGAGATTACATCTGTAGTCTCACATATTTTCAGATATTTGTCTCTCATCACCTCATGAAAAACAGTGATATGGTTTGGCTGTGTCCCCGCCCAAATCTCATCTTGAACTGTAATCTTCATAATCCCCACAAGTCGAGGAAGGGACCTGGTGGGAGGTGACTGGATCATGAGGCCGGTTCCCCCATGCTGTTCTCATGATAGTGAATGAGTTCTTACAAGATCTAATGGTTTTATAAGCATTTGGCAAGTTCCTACTTCGCTCACTCTTCTCTCTCCTGCCACCATGTGAGACGGTTCAAGCTTGCTTCTCCTTCGCCTTCTGCCATGATTGTAAGTTTCCTGAGACCTCCCCAGTTAGTTAAACTTCTTTCCTTGATAAATTACCCAGTCTTGGGAAATTCTTTATACCAGTGTGGAAACAGACTAATACACTTAGGAACATATTTTAATAAAGGGAGTGTAATTTTTGTAATCAAACATATGGAAGCTGGGATTTAAATTATTTTACCTACCAACTGTGTCACCTGGGAGAAACACATGTAACCTATTTTGGACTGTTCCTGTATCTTCAGCAGTACATAATAATAACCTAATATAGAATTATTCAAAATATATGTAAAATCACAAACATAATGGCTAATGCAGGCACTCAAAATTGAATGATATTTTCACTACATGCTGTAGCATGGCTTTCTAAGTAGAGGTAGCTTTGTTTGAAAGGTTTTATGCCACCATAGAATGGCTCCTTTCCTGATGTTGGGCAAGGAATATAAATTCAAACTCTTAGTTTAGATTAATAATATTCATATGAATTTCCTGATGAAGATGGGTCCTGTAAAGTCTTCACTGGATTAAAACAATGTCTCAGATTTCCTTCTTTGGGCATATTATACTACTATCTCCCTAGAGTTACTTTTACTGAAAGTACTTATGATAACGACATTGGCTTTCAGTGAGGGCTGGTATAAGAAGCAAATTGTTAAATGCATGAAAGCTTTTGCAAATCCTATTTATTACATAAACTCTATGAGGACCTTGAGGGATATCTATCTATCAAATATATAGATATATGTGTGAGCATATATATATATATATATATATGTATACATTGTTTGCATACATTTAGGTTTTTTGTGTGTGTGTGTGTGTGTATATATATATGGGGTAATTATGTTCATTGAAACCACTTGTTCAGTCGTGGCTCATGCCTGTAATCCCAGTACTTTGGAAGGCTGAGGTGGGCAGAGTGTCTAGTTCAGGAGTTCGAAACCAGCCTGGGCAACATGACAAAACCCCATTTCTAATAAAAAATATAAAAAATTAGCTGAGCAGTGGTGGCATGTGCCTGCAATCCTAGCTACTAGAGGAGCTGAGCCATGAGAATCGCTTGAACCCAGGTGGCGGAGATTGCAGTGAGCAGAGATCATGCCATTTCACTACTTCCGCCTGGGCAACAGAGCAAGACTCTGTGTCCTAAAATCAAAACAAAAAAAAAAAAAAAGAAAAGAAAAAGAACACACTTGTTCTACCTTAGTCTACATTTCCTTTATAGTGTAAATCACATAACTAATTATGTCCTCATGTTTGTGTCAGCATTTAGAAAGCATGGGGCATATACATGAAGATTGTGAGAGTAACTTAGAGTTGTGTTCCAATATATGTCATCTTTCATCTTTAATGATGGGATATCTTTCTGGGTATATAGGGTACTAGAATAAATATTACATTATTTTTCCTAGCCTCACTGCAACTTAGATGGGGCCATGTAACTGGAGCTAATGTCATTATGTAGTTTATGTGGACATTTTTAGAAAGGAATAACCCTGAGGACTCTTGCTACTTCTATCACTGCTCAGAAAATAGATGCTGCTACCTTGGCTTATGAAAATTAGGTCTGTAACCTAAAGATTATGGAATAATAAAGGAAAATGAGCCTGAGCCTAGGTCCCTGACTACTTTGTAGCATAGAGCTGTGGTATGAGCTCTGGACTGCATCCATCCCAATGACTATGTGAGTAAGAATAAAACTTTCATCTTCTTTAAGCTATTGTTATTGCATAGTTTTTTTTTTTTTTTTTCCTGATAAAAAAATCAACTTATAATTACAATCCTAAATAACTCTATAGAGATCTGGCACTCTCTCTTTTCTAACGAACACATTTAAACAATCGCCCTTAGAGAATTCTAGTTCAGATAAAATTGCAATACGTTTTAAAAAATCTTTTAATTTTAAAATAAAACTTAAGAGTTATCTAAAATATGCTAAATGAAATAGTATTATAATAGTATTTCTGCACACGGAAATAACAAAGCCTAGACAGGCAGTTAAAAAAGTTCTTCAAAGAGGAACTTATTATTATTGTATTTTTGAGCCAACCATACCATGCCAACCTGATTATTATTATTATTTTTATTATACTTCAAGTTCTAGGGTACATGTGCATAATGTGCAGGTTTGTTACATATGCATACATATGCCATGTTGGTGTGCTGCACGCATCAACTTGTCATCCACATTAGGCATATCTCCCAGTGCTATCCCTCCCCCCTCCCCCACCCCATGACAGGCCCCAGTGTGCGATGTCCCCCACCTCGCATCCAAGAGCTCTCACCATTCAGCTCCCACCCATGAGTGAGAACATGCTGTGCTTGGTTCTCTGTCCTTGCGATAGTTTGCTCAGATTGATGGTTTCCAGCTTCATCCATGCCCCTACAAAGGACATGAACTCATCCTTTTCTATAACTGCATAGCACTCCATGGTGTATATGCTCCAACTCCCCTAATGCAGTCCATCATTGATGGACATCTGGGTTGGCTCCAAGTCCCTGCCACTGTGAACAGTGCCGCAACAAACATACGTGTGCACGTGTCTCCATAGCAGCAGGATTTACAACTCTTTGGGTATATACCCATCAATGGGATGGCTGGGTCAAATGGTACCTCTAGTTCTAGATCCCGCAGAAAATCTGACAAAAGAGGAACATTTAAAGCCAGCATGCCTGATTTCAAGTTCTGCCTCCCCGTCTAATTGGAATGTGATGTCAACCAAGTGGTTAACATCTCTATGCCTCAATATTCTTCATCTATAAAGTGAGAATAATGATAAATGTTACTCAAAAGTTTGCTGTGAAGACTAAAAGAGTTAATATCTGTAAAGTTTTTATGACAGCAGCTGACATTCATGGTAAACATTCTTTAAGTATTAGTGATATGATTAATTTTCCAATCAATAAAATAATTACATGATTTGGGACAAATGATTGCTAAGGAATTTTAAATATTATACCATTCAAGTCTCTTAAGATTCTATGAGATAGTCAGTTATTATTTATACTGACTCTGAAAGAATAATTCATTCACCCAATATTATTCAGTGACAGAGACTAATTTTGATTCTCATAGTTATGTATGTTTAATTCATAGACCTCAAGGTTTGTGCTATTTGCTACAATGTTTGAATACCTGCAAATACGCATTCACCTTATATTTTCATCATGAGAGGCAAGTGCTTTTTCACTAAATTACACAGATGACAGATACCTGAGACAGTCAAAATTTCTAGAACATCTGGAATCACCTAGACCACAGTGTCTTAGGATTGTTTGGTAATGATGTATTAAAGACAGTTATTAATTGTAAAATATAGATTGGTCAAGCCCTTATTTTATCACTCTTACTGACATTATTTTGAATGTTGTAGTTCTGAACCGCTCAATAGGTTATTCATTTGACAAATTTGGTCTTTTTAAACTAATTAAAATAAAATACTTAAGAAAATGCAACTCCTCATCCATACTAGAAACACTTGATAAACTTGGTATATTATTCTTAACTAAAATCCATAGTTTACATTAGGGGGCATTCTTTGTGTTGTACATTTCTATAGGTTTTGGTGATTCCATAATGACATTCATCCATTATTATGCAATCATACAGAACAGTTCTATTGCCCTAAAAATACCCTGTGCTCCATCTATTCATCCATCTATTTCACATTTCCCAGAACCCCTAGCAATCATTGATCATTTTCCTGTCTCTATAGTTTTACCTTTTTAATAACACCTTACTGTTGAAACTGCAGTATACGGCCTTTACAGTTGGGCTCCTTTCATTTAGTAGCGAACCACTCGAAAGCTAGATGTTTATAATAGAAGAAATGTGGAAGTAGGGTGGGGGTATATGGGAACTACGTACTTTTTGCACAACTTTTCTATAAACCTAAAACCGTTCTAAAAATAGTATATATATATAAAATGTATATATATAAAATAGTGTGTGTGTACATATATACACACATACACACACACACACACATATGTTTTTTGAAATGGAATCGCTGTCACCCAGACTGCAGTAATCATGGCTCACTGCAGCCTCAAACTCCTGGGGTCAAGCTATCCTCCCAGATCAGCCTCCCAAACAGCTGAACTATAGATGTATGCCACCATACCTGCCTAATTTATTATTTTTATTTTTTGTAGAGAAGAATTCTTCCTTTGTTTCCCAGGCTAGTCTTGAAATACTAGACTCAAGAGATCCTGCCACCTCAGCCTCCCAAAGGGCTGGGACTTACAAGCATGAGCTACCATTGCCGGTCCTATAAAGTTTTTTTAAGTGCAATTTATTGAAATTAGAGTTTTGTATTATTCAGTGCAGCATGTGGTCATTCTTGGTGACCATACCATGCACTGGACAAAATTGTATATTGCATTTGTCTTCTGTAATAAGATTTGATAGTATTTATAATAGGGTTCTCTAGAGAAACAGAATCAAAAGGATGTGCATGTACATCGAGATTTATTGTAAAGAACTGGCTCACATGATTATGGCAGCTAGCAAGCCCAAACTGCACTGTGGGCTGTCTGGCTGGAGAACAGGAAACAGCGGATATCTCAGTTCAAGTATATCTGCTGGTGGAATTCTTCCTTGCTTAGTGGAGCAATACTTCCTTGCTTTTGTTCTATATGGGTCTTAAACTGGTTGGATTGAGGAATTCCAAGCACAAAGATTTAAATGTTAATCTCTTCCAAAAACAGTGTCACAGACAAATCCTGAAAAATGTTTCACCTAATATCTACACACTGTGGCCCACCCAATTGACATGTGAAATTAACTATCACAGTGGTGCTCACATTTTCTATGGTTTTAGTCCTTTTATCCAGTTGTATATCAATTGCTGGGAGTGTAGTGTTAAAATTCTCACACAAAGTTGTGAAATTGTCTAGTTTGGTCTTTTATTCTATCAGATTTGTCCCACGCATTTTGTGGAAGTTTATTAGGTACACAGACATTTATGATTGTTACGTATTCCTGATGAATTGATTCTTTTATTATGAAACGTATTTATTTATTTTTATAATACTCTATTTTACTGTCGATTTTTTTCCCATTTTATTATAAATACTCCAAACATTTTCTGGCTATTGTTTCTATTGCATTTTCTGGCTGTTGTTTCTATTGCACTATCTTTTTCCACTAATTTACTTTCAGCCTTTCTGTGTCTCTATTTGTATAGTATCTCTTGTTAGATAGCACATATTTGAGTCTTATTTTATAACCACGCTGATCATCTCTGCCTTTAGAGATATATGTCCCTTTTCATTTAATAAAATTAGTGATGATTAAATTTGTCTCCCAGGTTTTTTTGTTTTGTTTTGTTTTGTTTTTTTGTTTTGTTTTGTTTTGTTTGGTCTATTTCTCCTTCCACTGTTTCTTTCCTATATTCTTCTTGTACTTTCCTTTATTCTTTGTATTATTTAAATTTTGTTTTAGAATTCTATTTATTTATGTTTTTTAGCTATACCTCTTCACATTATTTCAGTAGTTTCTCTAATAACTTAAATAGACAGGTATATACTTTTACAGTTTATTTTATTTAAAGTTATACATTTTCTTGTAAACTTCAGAGATGTTACAATCATTTAGGCTCTCGTATGCTCCACTTACCTTTTGTTTTAGTTAGCATATATAGCACAACTACATACAAAAGCACCATAAAACAACGTTATGTATTTTTGTTTTGAAGAGCCATATTGTGTCCGGAATTGGTTCCTTCCAGTGGGTTCTTTGTCTCGCTGACTTCAAGAATGAAGCCGCGGACCCTTGTGGTGAGTGTTACAGTTCTTAACGATGGTGTGTCTCGAGTTTGTTCCTTCAGATGTTCAGACATGTCCAGAGCTTCTTCCTTCCAGTAGGTTTGTGGTCTCGTGAAGCTGCAGACCTTCGCAGTGAGTGTTACAGTTCTTAAAGGTGGCACATCCAGAGTTATTTGATCTTCCCGGTATGTCCGTGGTCTCACTGTCTTCAGGAATGAAGCCACAGACCTCCGCAGTGAGTGTTACAACTCATAAAGGTAGTACCGTCCCAAAGACTGAGCAGCAGCAAGACTTACTGTGAAGAGCCAAAGAACAAAGCCTCCACAGCATGGAATGAGAACAGAGGGGATTGCCAGTGCTGGCTCAGGTGACCAGCTTTTATTCCCTTACTTGGCCCCGCCCATGTCCTGCTAATTGGTACATTTTACAGAGCACTGATTGGTCCATTTTACAGAGTGTTGATTGGTCCGTTTTTGCAGAGTGCTGATTGGTGTGTTTACAAACCTTTAGCTAAACACATGGTGCTGATTGGTGCGTTTTTACAGAGTGCTGATTGGTGTGTTTACAAAACCTTTAGCTAGATGCACAGCACTGATTGGTGCATTTTTACAGAGTGCTGATTGGTGTGTTTACAAACCATTAGCTAGACACAGAGCACTGATTCATGTGTTTTTACAGAGTGCTGATTGGTGCATTTACAAACCTTTAGCTAGATACAGAGCGCTGGTTGGTGCCATTTTTACAGAGTGCTGATTGGTGCGTTTACAATCCTTTAGCTAGACAGAAAAGTTCTCCAAGTCCCCACCTGACCCAGAAGCCCAGCTGGCTTCACCTCTCAATCCCCCCTCTAAATAGGACACCCCAACGGCTGTAGGGAATTAGGCGATGACAGCTCTAGCTACTTCCTGCTGGATAGGGGCAAAGAAGGAGCCCTGCAGTTGTAGTGTCCTCCAGAGGGCAACTCTTTAGGCCAATGAAAGGGCCAGCGGGTTGGTCGAGGTGTCCTCGTAGAAGTTGTTAGTTGAGCTCATTTGGGGTTTCATTTGTAAGACCATCTGTAACTTGATGACCTTGATTCTAGAGGAAACAAATTTAACAAGGAGGTTAAAAATACAGAGTCCAAAGGCGAGTAATAGCAAGATGGCTGCCATGGGACCTAGAAAGGGGAAAAGGCATGTTGCCCAACTCCAGAGGTTGGTATAAGAGTTTGAAAGGCATTGTCTGATTTCAGAAGCCTTTTCCTGTAAATGCCAGGCAGCATCTCGTACTATCCCTGACTGGTTAATGTAAAAACAACACTCTTCCCCTAAGAAGGTACAGAGTCCTACTTTCTCAGCAGTGAGGAGGTCTAGGCCTTGGCGGTTTTGGAGAGTCACTGCTGCCAAAGAGTCTATTTGGGATTGTAGAGTAAAGATAGATTTCATTATTCCTTACAAACTGTCTGAGAAATCCTTTGAGAGTGTGTGGTAGTAGGATAATGAAGTAGATAAACTGGCTATTCTGGTTCCAGTAGCAGCAGCCAATCCTAACCCTACAAGTAGGAGTATTAGTTGTATGGCTCTGTGCGGATGGACTTGAGCTATGAGGAATACTGATAGGGTCTGATTACCTGGAGCAGTGTTAATGTTGGGACTTAGAAAGACTAAGGTGCAGGTGCCTGTCCAGTTAGTGAGGAGGCAGATATAGGTTGATGTTCCACATGAGAAGAATATATCTTGGCTGGGTAGACAGAACTGGTTGTGTATGTTAAAAAGGTGTGTGAGTTTGTTGTTTTCACTTTCCCATGCTCCTAAAGTACTTGCGAAGGTAGCTCCGGTGAGCGGCTGGAAAGGGGTGTTGGGAGCAAACTGAGTGGCTCCCTGTGTTCTATTTTATTTTCATCCTGGCAGGAGCTACAGTATATAGTCCTATCACAAAGAATATGGTTAGTATGCTGCTTAATAATATGGTGAAATAGTAAAAGGATTCCATTAAAGGGGTAAGGACCCATGTTAAAGATAAAGATTATGTAGGTTTTCACTTATCTTTTAAAAGGAGGATGCAGTTTTTCTTCAGGATCAGTGGTAAGAGCCTTTTCAGTCTGGGATGTTTCCTTCTGAAATAGGAGATGCAAGTCCTCCAATGGTTTGCAAGTATATCGAGGCTGGTCTGGCTGATTTTGGGACTCCTGAGCTGACGGTCCTGCAGGTTCCTCAGGAGGTGTCCAAAATTTAACTTGGGTGTGATGAATCCAAGATTCTACTCCTGCCACCTTAATTGCCATGGGTGCAAAGAGGATTACTGAATATGGTCCTTCCCACAGAGAGTCCATAGATGGGGAGGTAGCGGGGAGAGATCTGTTCAACACTAGATCTCCTGGTTGAAACAACTCTGTTCTTTTTGTCTGTGACATCCTTCAGGTAGCTTTTTAAAGTTTCACTGATATTCTGCCAAAGAAGTTGTATCTTTGACCAAGTTGGCCATTTTGTGATCAAGTAGGAGGTCATTTGTGCGAAAAGGTCGTCCACACAGCATTTCATATGGACTTAGCCCCATTTTGTGAGGAGAATTTCGGTTTCTCAACAAGGCCATGGGCAAAAGAGTAGGCCATGCGAGATGAATTTCTTGTGTTAGTTTCCTTAAGTGCCTCTTGAGTGTTTCATTTGCCTTCTCAACCTTCCCCAAGGATTGTGACCTCCAGGCTCAGTGAAGGTGATATTGTGTCCCTAGCACCCTGGAAATTCCCTGAGTTATCATGGCTTTAAAAGCTGGACCACTGTCACTCTGTAAGCTTTGGGGAAACCCAAATCTAGGAATTATTTCATGAATTAGAACTTTAATCACTTCCTGAGCCTTCTCTGTCTTGCAGGGTAAAGCTTCTATCCAATTTGTAAAGGTATCAACACAGACCAACAAGTATTGAAATCCCTTTGACTTAGGCATATGGGTGAAGTCTAACTGCCAGTCCTCTCCAGGATAGTGACCTATTCTTTGTTCCCCCAAAGGGACCTTACAATGGACCAAGGGATTATTCCTTTGGCACACCTCACAGGCTTTGACTACCTGTCAGATGGTCCAGAGGAGATTTGGCCCTGTAAATAGGGATTTGGCCATTTGATGAGTATTTTCAATACCCATATGAAAAGTTTGGTAGAGGGTTTTAAGTATTTTCCACTGACTGGCTTCAAGTGTAATGACCTTTCCTTGTCCTGTCGTTAACCACCCAGAGGGGGAGAAAACTATGCCCCCGTTAAAGTCCCCATTCTCTTTTAGTCAGGGAATACTGGGGCTTAATCTCTTGGAGGGGGTTGTTCCATACCAAGGGTCCTTCCACAGGTATTGCTAATGAGAGGTTCCACCTGGAAGCAATTTTGGCCTCAGCATCTGCCCCACAGTTTCCTTCTGCCTTTTCTCCTTCAACTTTCTGATGGCTTTGGCAGTGTAAGACTGCCACTTTTTTGGGTTTTTGCACTGCATGCAATAACTCAGTAATTTCCTTGTGGTATTTAATGGAGGTTCCCTTAGAAGTTAGGAACTCCCTTTCTTTCCACATTGCAGCATGGGCATGTAGGATTAAATAAGCATACTTGCTATCTGTATACACATCTATTCTTTTTCCTTGTCCCAGTTCTAAGGCTCGGATAAGTGTCACTAGTTCTGCTAACTGGGCGCTGGTCCCTGGGGGAAGAGGCTTACTTTCAAGTACAGTTACATCACTAACTATGGCATAACCTGCCCTTCATATCCCATTCTCCACAAATGAACTTCCATCGATATATAGGTTAAGGTCAGGATTAGCTAAGGGAACTTCTAAGAGATCATCTCGGGCAGCATAAGTCTGGACTATAATTTGTTGGCAGTCATGCTCAATTGGTTCCCCATCCTCTGGGAGAAAAGTGGCAGGGTTGAGGGCTACGCACATATGTTTTTGAAGCACCGGTCCCTCAAGGGGTAGCACCTGGTATCTAAGTAGGCGGTTGTCTCATAGCCATAAACTTCCTTTGGCACCTAGTATGCCATTTACATCATGAGTAGTGCAGACAGTGACATCTTTTCCTTGTATTATTTTGATGGCCTCTGACACTAAGACAGCCACCACCACAACTACCTATAAACAGTAAGGCCACCCTTTGGCTACTACATCAATATCCTTACTTAGGTGTGCCACTGGTGTGGGGTTGTCCCACCAATCTGAGTAAGGACTACACGAGCTATTCCTGCTCTCCCTGTGACGTATAAAGAGAAGTTTTGTCCTGTGAGAAGGCTTAAGGCTGGAGTTTGATTTTGTTCCTTCCAATGCCCAGATTTCAGGGTTGATTCCCTCCTCAAGCAGGGAACAACAAATGGGTAACTTGTTCCCCATACTCATGTAGATAATAGCTCCAGGTTTGGCTAATATATCCCTCAACAAATGGGTAACTTGTTCCCCGTATTCATGCAGATAATAGCTCCAGGTTTGGCTAATATATCCCTCCCTAATAAGGGTATGGGACTTTCAGGCATAATAAGAAAGGCTTATGAAAAAAGCGAAGTCTCCCAATTACAACTGTGGTGGTGGGAGAAATACCTGATTACAGGCTGTCTGAGGATTCCTCGGATGGTAACGGATCTTGAGGACACTTGTCCAAGGTAGGAAATTAACACTGAGAAGGCTGCACCAGTGTCCAGGAGGAAGTCAATTTCCTGGCCCTCAATGGTTAAACATACCTGGGGCTCAGTGTGGGTGATGACATGAGCTGGCACTTTCCCTGGGCACCCTCAGTCTTGATGTTGGATCATCTGATTGGGGTCTACTGGCCCAGAGAACCATTGCACTCTGGGGCAGTGTGTCTTCCAGTGATTGCATCAGCATAGCGGACATGGACGAGGGGGCAGCGTCTCGTTGGACAATCTTTTTTAAAGTGTCCTTGTAAACCACACTGATAACAAGCCCTACTGGGTGATTGGCCTGCTCCATTTTCTCTCCTCTCTGAACCACCAAGGTCTATCTGAGGGCCATGACTAAGGCTGCGGCCCTTCTCTGGTCTCGCTTTTCCTTTTGGGCCTGTTCCTCTTGATCCCTATTATAGAACACCAAGGTTGCCAGGTTTAATAATGCCTCCAGATTTTGTTCAGAGCCCAGGGCTCACTTTGGAGCTTTCTCCTGATATCTGTGACTGATTGGTTAATAAATTTATTTTTTAGAATCATCTGACCCTCAAATGAGTCAGGTGACATGGCAGTATATTTTCTTAAGGCCTCCTGTAGCCACTTGAGGAAGGCAGAAGGATTTTCTTCCTTTCTCTGAGTTATGGTAGACATCATTGAATAATTCATGGGCTTCTTCCTAATTCTCCTTAGTCCTTTTAGAACACAGGTCAACAGATGTTTATAACTCCAGTCCCCATGATCTGAGTCGAGGTCCCAGTGGGGATCCATACTGGAGAAGGCTTGCTGACCAATAGGGAATTTGTCCCTTTCATTGGCTGTCATCCTGTCATTTACTTAACTAAGATACCAGGTATCTCTAAACTCATGGGCTGCAGCTAAAGCTTCATTCTTTTCATTAAAGGCCAGGGTTTGATCTAACAACAGCATGAGCTCTCTCCTAATGAGATAAGAGGTTTGCCCTAGACCCTGTAGGACATCTATATACCTATCAGGATCATCTGAAAACTTTCCCAGTCTGCCTCGATCTGCTTTAAATCAGAGAGGGAGAAGGGGACACGTACCTGGGTTGGGCCAAATTCCCCTCCACTTATAGCTTGAAGGGGATATAACCGATAGCCCGGGGGTTTTTGTGGTCCTTTGGAGATTTCTTTGCTTATTTCTTTCTTGGTGGAAGACATTAGAGGAGGCTTATCAATAATAGGAAGGGGAGCTATAGGGAGGCAAGGATATGGGGGTAAGTTGAGAGGTACTCCTGTAGGATGCAAACTGCAAGCTTTGCATAGTTGTGTGTTCTCCTTCAATGAAAAGAAAGTTTAGACATAAGGTATTTCACTCCATTTGCCTTCCCTCTTACAGAAAAGGTCAAGCTACATGATAGTAATGTAATTTTTATTTCCCTCAGGTGGCCATTTTTCCCCATCAGAGAGAGAATATTGGGGCCAAGCTCTATGCAGAAAAAAATGAGCTTCCTCTTTTTCAGGGTTTGCAGGTCAAATTGGTCCCAATGGCTTAGGATGCATTTCAAGGGCAAGCCTGTTGATGCCTGAGTGTTTCCCATCTGAAAGACAAATCTGCCCATGGTTTTGGATTGTTTGTTTCTTCCCCTGCCCAAGAACCTGGAACGGTCCCTGGACCCTGCTGATTGGAATAGTTGCGCTCAACACACAGCAGCAGAAACATCTCTTGCCCAAGAACCCACAACGGTCCCTGGACCATGCTGATTGGAATAGTTGCGCTCAACACACAGCAGCAGAAACATCTCTTGCCCAAGAACCCACAACGGTCCCTGGACCCTGCTGATTGCAATAGTTGCATTCACTGACGCAGCAGCAGAAACACCTCTTGCCCAAGAACCCACAACGGTCCCTGGA
The DNA here is from genome assembly GCF_037993035.2 of Macaca fascicularis. Classification (NCBI taxonomy): domain Eukaryota; kingdom Metazoa; phylum Chordata; class Mammalia; order Primates; family Cercopithecidae; genus Macaca; species Macaca fascicularis. The sequence goes on along the minus strand of NC_088391.1, from coordinate 58,993,805 downwards.
CCCTGCTGATGGGAATAGTTGTGCTCACCAACGCAGCAGTAGAAACACTAGTTTTCCTCCTAGACCACAAGGAGGACTGAGGAATGTCAGATTTAGTGGCTCTTCCTGACACATTCTCAAAAACCTGCACACTTGCCTGTCCTCCTATACCACAGGGAGGACCGAGAAAAATCAGAGTTAGTGGCCCTTACTGATGCATTCTCGAAAACCTGTTAGAATCCTAAGCATTCTCCTGTTAGTAATTGGGAGACTTTACCCATGTCCTATATGTTATGTTATGTCCCAAAAATGAAGTGGAGGACCATACCCTGAAGGAGGAGAGAGATCTCCAGGGTTGGAAGACTGACACCTTCTGTCCTCACTTGAATAGGAAGGATATCATTTTTGAAGTCCCCATATCCTAGCTTCAAGAATAGCTTTGGTTAGGCCTGCTAGTCTGAGGAAGGATCCTAAAATTCCAGATAGTCCCCTGCCTTGACAGGGCTTTGGGCAAAAATTATGTCTTTCTGACTGGTGAGCCCAGGTGCCTAACGAAGGGAATAGAGTTCTGGAGTTTATACTGAAAATAATTCTTATAGGAGAAACTAGAAAAGCACCAGAGACAGGGAGTGGTTTTTAGAAGCAGCACTTGCCTCGGAGAAGAGAGGCAAGAGGAAGTTGGTCTGACAGGCATTAGAACCCAGGAGGCAAGGGTCAAGATAGATAGGATAGATGGACAAGTCTCGCTTGGGCAACAGGACTTTGAGAGTTCTGCTCATGGCTGCGGGGTCAACAAACTTGTTGTTGGGACCCTGGAGCTGAATGGCTTTCCTCTCTGTCGACTCTTGCCTCAGCCTGAAGTACAGGAAAAGCGGAAGCTGGTTCCAGGCAAACCAATGCTCCCAACTCCGAAGAGTCAGGGGTGTTAGAGAGCCCTTCCCCAGAAAGCCTGACACCAGTGTCCTTAGTCCAGCAGCTGTGCTAGTAACTTTTCACTGGCCGACAGGTGCCCAGTATTTAGCCTATGAATTCTAAGGAAAAACAGGACAGAATAGCAAGCAAAAGGGGTCCGATGGCTGTTACCACTTGCTGATTGTCCCATCTGGGTCACCAAAATGTGTCCAGAATTGGTTCCTTCTGGTGGGTTATTGGTCTCGCTGACTTCAAGAATGACGCCGTGGACCCACACAGTGAGTGTTACAGCTCTTAAAGATGGCATGTCCAGAGAATATACAACTATGCCTTTATCAGAATTTGTTCCTTCAGATGTTCAGATATGTCCGGAGTTTCTTCCTCCTGGTGGGTTCATGGTCTCGTGAAGCCACAGACCTTTGCAGTGAGTGTTACAGCTCTTAAAGGTGGCACATCTGGAGTTATTGTTCTTCCCAGTGGGTTCATGGTCTCACCGACTTCAGGAGTGAAACCACAGACCTCCACAGTGAGTGTTAAAACTCATAAAGGTAGTGCAGACCCAAAGAGGGAGCAGCAGCAAGATTTATCCTGAAGAGTGAAAGAACAAAGCTTCCACAGCATAGAATGGAACCTGAGGGGGTTGCTGCTGCTGGCTCGGGTGACCAGCTTTTATTCCCTTATTTGGCCTCACCCACATCCTGCTGATTGGTCCATTTTACAGAGTGCTGATTGGTCCATTTTTACAGAGTGCTGATTGGTGTGTTTACAAACTTTTAGCTAGACACAGAGCTCTGAATGGTGCATTATTACAAAATGCTGATTGGTGCATTTGCAATCCTCTAGCTAGACAAAAACGTTCTCCAGTCCCCACCCAACCTAGAAGCTCAGTTGGCTTCACCTCTCAATATGCATTTAAAACAAATTAAGATATGATTTAATGTTTCATATTTATGCAGACAAACATTATTCTCTTTTAAAATTAAGTATAGGATAAATAGAAGAAAAAAACAATGGCTTGAAAGAAAAGAAGTTTTCCCTACTTAAATTACTTGTCAATAGGTGTCCCTATCTTCAAGAGAGTTTACAAACAAATTATGAGTATTACCAAGAGAGTTTGGTAAGGCTGTTGAATCATAAAATCAATCTATAAAAATTTTATTCATGCTTATATATTCCCACAAGAAATAGCAAATGTAATTATAAAAATTCTACTATTTATAGAAGTATGAAAAATATAAAGCATTTGAAAATAAATAGAAAACAAGTGTCTGGATTAGTGTTAATATAAATTATTGAAACGCATTTAAAAATTTAACAAAATGAAAGGATATACACAATGTTGTTTAGGAAGACTTAATATAAAAGAAATATTAAACCTCGTAAAGTTATCAAGACAGTTTAGTTCCATTAAAAATACTACCAGCACTTTTTATTGTTGTGAAAATTTGTCAAATTAATATTAAAACTACCAAGACATTTTTGATGAAGAAGATATCAGTATGTCAACAAGGCTACAACTGACAATTGATCACAATAGAGGACCTAAATAGACCCAAATCTATATGAAATTTTGCATATGACAAAGGCGACATTACCAATAAAAAAGTAATATGAGGACCAGGGAAATATCATTGGTGTTACTAATTCTATAGTTATTGGTGTACTTTTAAAAATTAATTGAAAAGAAGTAAACTATGTTGCAAAGCGTTGAGAGTTGGAAATGAGGGAACAGAGAGAGGCAAGAGATTTCATTCCTTTTCTTACTATGCCAAGTATTGTTCCAAAGGCTTTCTAAAACATGATACTGTGTGATATGGTTTGGCTGTGTCCCCACCCAAATCTCACCTTGAATTTTAGGGACCAGGTGGAGATAATTGAATCATGTGGATGGCTTCCACCATGCTGTTCTCATTATAGTGAGTGAATCCTCATGAGATCTGAAGATTTTACAAGGAGCTTCTTCCTTCTCTCAGCACCCACATCTCTTTCTGATACCATGTGTAGAAGGACGTGTTTGCTTCCCCTTCCGGCATGATTGTAAGTTTCCTGCAGCCTCCCAAGCCATGCTGTACTGTGAGTCAATTAAACCTCTTTCCTTTATAAATTACCCCATCTCGGGTACATCTTTATTAGCAGCACGAGAATGGACTAATACATTGTGTTTCAACATATTACCCTACAGGGTATTATTTTATAATTTATAACTGATTATTCCCTACACAGCAACTGATCCCAACACCCTGATCAATAGGAACTTTCTATATTGTAGATATTTTTCTTATCACTGAACGGAGATCTGCCACCTAAAACCTAAACAATCCCAGCAAATTTGTAAGTAAATGTAGTCTAGGAATTTAAATATATGTCTTCAGCAGGTGGTTTCATTAGGTGGATTCTAATCTCTTTATCCACATCGCTTTATTTCTGCCAAATTCCTCACAATAAAACTAATAGAAGTAAAGCTAATACTTTTCGATTATGACAGAAATTCAAACAGAAAGAAACTGCCTGAGCCCAGGAGTTTTTCCGAATGTTTTTACTTCTCCACAAATATTTCAAAATTGTTAGCCGCAAGAGAAAAGAGTGTCTTTCAAATGGCTCTGCAGCATTAAAATTCTTACAACCTTATATGGCAACACTTTCACAGCTGTTATTTCTCACATGTGTAAATAGGAAAACAGCAATAAAAGAGCAGTTCAACCAAAAAATACAACAAAGAAAGAAAAGATTTTTTATGAACAAAAGTAACAAATTAAACATTGCACACTCATGTTACACATAACAATGGTCAATTAAACAAACCATTCCTCTTTATTTAATAATGTTATAATTTGCAACTAACCAGCTCTCATTCATACAACAAATCCTTTTACATCTCAAGCATTCCGTAAGTGCAATAATTTACCTGCCTACATGGAAATCATTGCCTAGTGAGTGATAGCACTTAACTAGACAAATAAATTATATATAACTAATGCCTCCTTAAGAAAATTAGTAAGGCTTTCTATGGTTGAAGACAAAAAGATTTGAGCCTTGTGGTAAGAATAGGAGAATGTCAGGCATCTATTATACACACACATATGCGCGCACACACACACAAGTAAAAACAAGTGTAAATGAGTTATATTTAGAGAATGGCAGAAATTTAGTTTAACATTGTTTTGAATCTGCATATAGAAAGAATGATGAGGAAGTTAATAAGTAAAGATAGCATTACACTTTTCTAGGTAAATCTTACACAGTATTATATGTAAGGCATTAATTTAAAAGTTTACATCTATTAACTCACTTAATTCTCACAATAATTCTCTAAAGTATGTAATATAAAAAGTACCCCAAACAAACAAGCAGGCAGTGAAGACTATTTGACACTATTGCAATAGAGGAAATAGATTTCACTCAACTCTACTGGAACAAAACACAGGAGAGATTTTAGGGGCTTGGGTGATGTAGTGGAAAACTATAGGAAGAACCCTATAGGAAGGGTTTCAGGGATTGGTCAATATAAATAGGTGCTCTGTATTTACTAATTGTCATTAATGGAAGTTAGGTTTCTATCCTCCAACAAAGACAAGGATATAGGGTTACTATTTTTTATGATTATTACATTTCAAATAGATTTTACTAGGGGCCCTGAGAAAAGCATTTCTGAGTTGTAAAACTAGCAGGAGGCAGGGAGATTTTTATCTCAAATGAGCAAAGAAAGAAAATTCTGTGGAAAAGAGAAATAAGGGGACTACAGTCAGGAAGAAACCTGTCTAAAGTTTGTCAAGCAGTGGAAAATATTAAAGTCACGTTGATCAGGTCAGTGCTACTATTGTTCCCATTTTATCAATGAGAAAACTAAGGCACAAAAAAACAGATTGCCAAATATCGTTGATTAATTATTCAGAATTAAAACTCAGAGTGTCTGGTGCTAGAACTCAAAGTCATATTTTGAGAAACCACAATAACTACTGCATGTTATTGGGTGTGTTATTAATCATTGTTTCATTAACCATTTTAGTTATGTTTTAGGAAGATATCTCTGGAATTTTGGATGCAGGTATGATAATTCTATCATAAGAAATTGTGAATCATTTTTATAAATGTAGGCTAAGTATGGGGGATAAAAGCTCTAAAAATATGAATTAAGATGCTAGAAACAATCCTTCATGATATGTAAGATTTTAGCTTGAAAGTACAACTAAAAGATGAGCATGTCTTTAAAAAGAAATAATCAAAATCCATAATAATTCATTCACTGTGTTTGAAATTCACATGAAAGTAAGAGAAAGATAGGGAGAAAGGAAAAAAAGAGCAAAATGAGGTGATGTTCTTAAACACTCCTACACGGACGGAAACAATGAAGCTGCTTCTGCTTTACAGCATTACTACCTCACTCATAATTGGTTTTGAAACCCCATTGGGGGTGAATCTGTGGTGGAGAACAACCTTAACCCATTCTAATCTCCTTCCTTACTGATAGAATAGGAATTGTGCTCCTTGTCCAATTTAAAGCCAGTTCCTCTACCTATGATTTAACTTTCATTCTCTCTACCTCTTTGGATTCTTACACCTTAGATATTCCTCTTTTTCCCTCTTCCATTTTACCTAAATCTTATTATTGAATTTTTGCTATAGGAAAATGAATATGTTTAAGGATGGCCTTCCTCCCTGCCTCAAAAAATTTAAAGAAAAAAAAAAAAAAACAGCAAAACCAACAAGAAATTATATTAGGACCAGTTTATTTGCAAAATAATTTTAGTCTTAATATACTTGGCCTATTCATTTGCACAAAGTGCAGCAAAAACAATTATTAGCTATTTAGGTTATTTTAAAATTGGTTCTGCTAGAACTTTTTCATAAGAAATCTCAGAATAAACTTTTAAAAGCCTTTATATCCCAGCCAAGGAATTATCTGTGCCTGCACATACCTGTATGAATGGGTGACTTCTACTCTTCTCAATGTCTCAAAGTAACTTGAGGTTCCTGGGCCTATCAGAAAAGAGAAATTCTTTACTTACCACATGTCTGGAACCTGTAAAGGAACTGCATAGACAGGGTATGAAGCCAGTCTTTCCAAGGGGCCTTTATTGGCTCTATAAAGTTAACCTCTATTTCTCAAAGCAGTCTGCTCATATCTAAAAATATAATATTCCAGTCAAAAAGCCTTGATAAGGTAACCAGTGTCTCCAATTGTGTCCTGTTACAAAGGAAAATAGACTCTTACTGAACTTATGTGAATAACTACATTGCAACAAATTAAGCATACTCACAAATAGTTCCCAAATTCTGGAGAAATTAGGTTGAGAGAAGAAATATGCTTCAAATTTTGTTCAAAATTGTATACTTTACTCAATGGTTGAAAGTTATAAATAGATTAATAATAATAATAATAACAACCTTGTGTTAAATCTAAAAACAAAACCAAAAACAACCACCAAGACTTTAAACAAAAATGTTAAAAGTAATTACTTCAGTGATCTATCAGTTTAGTCCATGCAATCAATTCCTGTTTTGAGCCAACAAACCTCATGAGCACATTAGCTGTCCAATTAGCTTCCTGAAAGTTTTTTTCTCTATTCCAATAACACAATCTCCAAGGTTTTCAGAAGCTGCATTCAACAGCACCTGTCAGAGTTCTTTCCATGAAGTTCCCTAAAAATGCAAGTTTTAGACTTCAGCTGATAGCAAACTGCTTTGTGAGAAGGATCACAGTAAAATAATAATTGTCTAAGGATTGTAAAACTCTTAGGACAGCCATAAATAAACACACAATTGACAAGAAAATTTGGTTATTTCTGTGGCATACAATGATTCAGCATAATGGCTATTATTACTGATAACATATACTAAGACAAAGGAGAATTACAGGCATCTCATACAATTTTGAAACACATATAATATGGTTTGGCTTTATGTCCCACCCAGATTGCATGTTAAATTGTAATTCCTGTGTGTTGAAAAATGAGCCTGATGGGAGGTGATTGAATCACGCTCATTTTTAGATATGAGCAAACTGTTTTGATAAATAGAGGCTAACTTTATAAGACCAATAAAATTCTTTGGAAAGACTGGCTTCATACTCTGTCTATGCAGTTCCTTTACAGGTTCCTGACCAGTGGGAAGTAAGAAATGTCACTTTTCTGAAAGTATCAAACTTTATTTTGGCTGTTCTCATGATAGAGAGTTCTTGAAAGATCTGGTTATTTGAAAGTGTGTAGCACTTGCCCCTTCATGCATGCTCTCTATCTCTCTTTGTGTGAGTGTGTCTCTCTCTCTGTCTCATTCTCTGTCTCCCTTGCTCCACTAAGGTAAGATGTGTGTGCGTGCCTATGACTTCTGCCCTTAATAAGTTTTCTGAGGCCTCTCAACCATGCTTCCTCTACAGCCTGTGGAATTGTGAGTCAATAAAACCTATTTTCTTCATAACTTACTCAGTCTCAGGTAGTCCTTTATAGCAGAGGAGAATGGATTAATATAACATATTTAAAACACATTTAAATATACCCCAAAGAAAGTTAAACATCCTTTCATATTTGGCAATGCTTCCTGTATGATTATAACATACCAAGTAAGCAGAATATGTCTCTCTTGGACTACAGGTACCCTAATATCCAAATTAGTTTGAGATCAAAATATTTTATTTTTAACTTGAAATTGGATTTTGGAAAGTTTGTCAAATATCAAATGTTTAAAACACTTGACATCACAAAACAGCATTACAGATCACTGTAACATAAGTCGTTCACTTAGTCAAACTGCTAATTCAATGATTTAAATAAGCACAATTTTTACTTTTTGATAGAGAAGAAAGAAATTCAATTCTCCAAAAAATAAGATCGAATAAAGGCAGCATGAGGTCAGCTGCATCTGTCTCTCTTCCCTCTTTTTATGTTGTAGTTTACTCAAAAGGTAAACAAAAATATTAACTTTTTATTAGTATTACAGGCGAATCTTATTCAAAAGCAAAAACAAAATTTTACCTTTGTATCAGTGTACTATTAATGTTAAAGCTAATTTCTGTAAGCAAAACTTTTTAATATTTAATCAGTTTTGCCATAAGGTAATATTTCCATAAGCCTTTTATAAACTTTCATAATTTTTTTAAATTCTCTTTTCCAACTTTCTTTATCTATTCAGTTTTATCTATCATTCTTTTCACTTTCAATTAAAAACAAAACAAACAAAACTCTACACTATGCAAAATTATTTTCCCTTTAATAAAAACCACACTCCCATGCATTTTTATAACATTCTTACTAAACTAATCCTATTTTTCTTATGCCTTTTGCATATAGAATTGTTTCTCTTATATCTGGTAGTTTTAATCACATACATTAATTCCAGAGTCAGTTCTTAGTAACCCTTATTTTTACTGAAAAACTTACAAAATAAACCATTTTAATTATGTGTCCAGATGCAGAGCCCAGGGCAAAGGAAAGAGCTGTGGAAATAATGCCTGATCCTTCCCAGGAAAAGCAAGAGGCAGAACTGGGCCAAAGCCATTTGTTTAGAGCCTAGGATCTAATGGCTTTAAGACAGACAAGCCAAATTGTTGGCATAGGTATTTAGACAGACATAAGCAGGGCAGGAAAGAACTTCTGCAACCCCCCCCCCCCCATCAGGTGATGATGAGGTGGTTGTTAAACTGTCTCTCTAAAATAATCATTGGTCACAGTTGGTGCCATGAAAGGCAGTCTCCCAGTAGGTAGAAAACACTTGAAGCTGACAATCAGTTATTTCCCAATAAGATCTCAGGAGTTGGGTGATGTACTCAAGCATGAGCACTAAAAGGCAAAATGACAAAATTTAACTGGTATATGACATTCCTCTGGGAACTCTTGACTGGTAAGATTAAAATGCCTTAAATAAGCATGTGCACAACTTCAGCGAACACACCGCGCAAGCCGCCCCTCCTAAGTGCTGACAGGCCACTGCCCATGGGGACAGCCTGCCCCAAGAAAACATCAAGGGAGAAGAAATACAAAACCCTGGCAGCATGACAGCAAATAAAACCCCAAGTCAAAGGTCAAACTGGGCACTTGAATCTCTCAAGTGGCCCACTTGACCCCCTTCCGAGTGTAGTTTACGTCATTTCATACCTGCTCCAAAACTTTTTAGTAAACTTTCATTCCTACTCTAAATCTTGCCTTGGTCTCTCACTCTACCTTATGCCCCTTGCATTAATTATTTCCTCTGAGTAGGCAAGAATCGAGCTGCTGCAGATCCATACAGATTTGCCACTGCGAACAAAACAATTATCAAAAATATCATAGAAGTAGATTATGTCTTTAAAATATCCAGCTGCAAGCCTTGCACAGAGCCCGCTCCTGTGCCGGTGCTCAGAAGGGCCAGTGGACCCTGCACTTGCTTGCTCACACACTCGCTCCTGACAGGGGCAGAATGCATTGTCACGGCGGCCACAGGATCTGCACTGGAGTGCCAGTCAGGCACAGCCCTGTGGGCCGAGTGGACTGGGCATCTTCTGCAGTGAACCTGGGCCCAATCAAGGCCTGGGCAGAGGAGTCGTTGGCCAAAGATACCTGGCTGGCAACGTGGCCTAGAGATATCCCACATCACAACCTACAGTTCTGTTCACCCATGTTCTCCAAGGCTTCAGCTTCTCAGCTGACCACTATATGGACCAAAGCCCCATATGCCCCACCGACGGAAGATAGGAACTCAAAAGGAACTAGGTAGGGAAAGGAATCAATAAATGGCAAAGTCACACAAATATCTACCAAAAACGATTTGCTCCCTTACTGGGAATGAATGCCAGGTTGCTGTGGTAAAACAGCAGAACCTTAGCTACTGGAGCAGACTCCATTGCCTTTCTCTGAAGGAATTTGAACAGGCATTTTGAGTTTGCAAAGGATTTTAACTTTTTTATTTTAGGGCAGATTTTTGCTTGTTAATTTAGTCAAGAGAATTTGCAAAGATAGCCATGATACAATTATGTAACCTTATTTTAATTCAAACTGTCCATCAATTTTTTAAAATAAGAGCTCTTCAAAATCTTTTTAAATTAGAAGTATCTATCTTTTGGCCATTGACAGGTAGAATTTTCAATGGTCTACTAAATTCAGGTAGTGACTCAATCCAAAAGTCTCTTCACATTAAGCCCAGGTGGTAACTGTCCAGGTTTTTAGCTTATAAGCTAGAGATATTCTTGGAGAGGACATAGTGGAGGCAGTTCCTACAACCTTCAAAAATCATTCCCAGAAATAAGATAGCAAAAGATCACAAAAAGCCCTGTAAGCATGAGACCTTTTAAGATAAAACTCCTCTAAGAGCTTGACACGTTTGGAACGAAAAGCATGCTGCTTAAAAACTTACATATCTTGCCAGGCATAGTAGCTCACATCTGTAATCTCAGCACTTTGGGAGGCCAAGGCAGGCGGATCACCTGAGGTCAGGAGTTCGAGACCAGCCTGGCCAACATAGTGAAATCCCATGTCTACTAAAAATAAATAAATAAATAAATAAATAAATAAATAAATATACAAAAAAAATAGCTAGGCGTAGTGGCGGGCACTTGTAATTCCAGTTACTTGGGAGGTTGAGGCAGGAGAATCGCTTGAACCCAGGAAGCGGAGGTTGCAGTGAGCCGAGATCATGCCATTGTACTCCAGCCTGAGTGATAAAAGCAAGACTCTTTCTCAATAAAACAAACAAACAAAAAAAAAGTACCTATCTCAGACTCATAATCTTTTCAAAATGGCCATCTGATATGACCTAAAATATTACACCCTCCAGCTGGTGGAAACCAAAAGCGAGCTACCTCCACTAGCCACAAGTCAAAGTCCCTAGGGCATAAAACAAGATGAGAAGGAAAACTCATTTGGTTTGTATTGCAAGTACCCACAGCAAAGTTTGTCTTAACTGATGCTGGTCTAGTCACCGGTGTGAAACTGATTAGTTAGCTGGGCTGCCCCGAACAGCAGTCTTATAGGGGTTCTAGGCCCATGTTCTACTCTACAGTACCCCTCTTTATGACAGAACAACACGGAAAGACAAAGACAAAAACAACAACTACAACAAGCTATTTCCTGTGAGGAAAGAGGTCAAACAATATAAATATTCACATCACAAAGTAACAGAAGCATATTAGGTTTCTCTATACACTACTCACAAAGTACCAAAAGCATATTAGGGTTCTCTATACCCTAAGATTAGTCACGTAAATTGTTTTTTCCCATTATTTATGATATTGAGGCAAAAGAGTGATTTTTATTATACAATCAACCTTATTGCACAGAGATTTGAGCCTGGTAGCCTAACTGGTAAGAAGTTCTTATGCCTTTTCTTGCTTGTTAGCTTCCTGGTTGCTCTTTACTGTGGTTTAGAGAAGAGCAGAGTGGCTTTGGGGATCCCACTCACTTTACCAAAACTGTGTGGGTCAGGGCTCTTGGCTCTCTGAGGGTTTGCTGAAAATCACTGACATGAGGCAGATTGACTAACAGGAGAAAAGGCATACAAATATATTTAACATATATACACAAGAGCCTTCAGAATGATGACCTCACTTCCCAATGAGTTACAGGAGCTTATATACTACCTTGAGGTTACAGAAAGAATGGGGACTTGGTTCCTGGTAAAATAGGGAGAGGGAGAAGAGGACTTCTATTGAGAGGCAACACATGACTGCTGGGGAGAATGACTGGAACAGGGAACTTGTAAATAGTTCTTTTTGGAATTTACATAATGCATTATTTATACAATTAAAACAATGAGAAAGTAATTATCTTTAAAAAGGGTCTGTTGAGGTGTGGTTACATTTTTGGTCTTACAGGGAGAATAAGAAAACTATTGTTCTCCATGTTGGGTCTGGATCTTAAGGCAGATAAAGGAACTTCAGCTCCTTTAGGAGAGATAATGAGGGTGTCAAAAGACATGGAGACTTTTTCTTCAGTTCAGCATGTCAAATGCCAGATTTTTAGGTATTGGTTTCTGAATCCCAACATAATCAGATCCAACTAACTCTCCAATCCATTCTAATCTAGCTTTTGTCCCTATGACATTGGCAATTTCCTTTATCTCCAAGATAATGAATGATCTCTAAGTTCCTAAGTTAATGAAACTGTGTAAATCCTCTCCTAACTTCACCTCCTAGCAGTACTTAACCATTTTGATCACTTCCAAATATTTTGTACATTATCTTTCCTTGTGTTTTTATGACACAACATTCTCCCTTTATCGGTTTCCTCTGCAAGCTTAAATTTTTTTCCATCTGTCAAATGATGGAAATTACTCATGTTTTCAAAAAGGAGCTCTTTTCTCACTCTATACTTTTATCCCCAGGAGATGCAAAATAGATTTAGAGTTTAATAGCAGTCATGAACAAAAACATCAGAAATTTACATCTCCAGAAAAATTTTCCCTTGACCCGCAGACTCACATAGTCCACTGATAATTTGACATCTCAGCTCAGACTTTAAATGTATCAGAAAGTGAACTCTAAATTTTTCTGCAGCAAAAATCTTGGATTTTAATATTATGTACAATTCAATGATACTACAATCTATCTGAATGTAAAATGTAGCTGTCATCCTTGACCCTGAGTTTTCTCTGCTTCTCCACATAGAAGACATCCTCTTCTCCCATTACATTACTTTAAATATGAAAAATAACAATAAATTTGGTCACACCAATTGCTAGAAAAAGGAGGTATTGAACTTTGATTGTTTTTAGTCTTCGTATTTTAGATATAAAATGAATAATTTTAATTAAGGGTCATTCTTTTCTCATCATCAGTCAATTCAGCGAATTGAATCTGTGTTCTGCAAGAAAAAGGGTTGATTTTTTAAGTCAGACATAAAAGTATGCTGTGGCCTGATCTATTCCTATGCAGACACATCTACCTTGGTGTTGATATTTCTTTGATTTCAATATAAGTAAATTTAGTCCAACATTTTCTTCAAATGTTGAAAAATCTGTGGTGACAAGTTAATACCAGCTCCCAAGTTAACACTCCAAATTCTTGCACAAAATCCAAGAGGGGTGAAGAATGAAAGCCTTAGAAATCCTGGCTAGTACTTAATTACCAGCACCTTACTGGGCTCTTTAGGGACTTGGACCTATAGTAATGACAGAAGTCAATAAAACATTATTCAGATAGAGCTTCATGGCTAATTATTTTTTCTTAAAAACACAATTATTTATTTTCATTGTTATATATTTTAGTTCAAGGGCATAAACTTAAAGTTGAGTAAAAATAGTTTCTGTCCACACAAGTCTTTCCTTTCTCACCTCAACTTTCAGGGCTAATAAAATGCATTATAGGTTTCTTTTGATCATATGAAAGAATGTCGACAAATGAGCAAACAGTTTATCTATCAGTGAATTTAACAGTTTAGTTATTTTTTATTACTATTTTATGGATACAATGTTCAGGAAAAAATGTTACTTAATTAAAATTTTCAGGTTTATATACAAGGTAATCATGAATAAAATGAAATAAACCAAATTGTTTTAACAGGTTTTTTAAAATATTACTAATTGTTTTGGTATACTTATATGGCTATACCTCAGAATAATGTAATATGTAATTAAATATCAAAACTGTTTTTCATGGCTGAGAACAGACAGGAAATAAAAAAGATCCTCTTCTCTTTGGGGAAAAAGTCCCTGCCCTGGTCTCTGAGTAGTAAGGAAACATGGCAATATTTTGACTGAGAGGAAGAAGTACTTTTGGCTATGCAGAATAAAGCTAGAAATAAGCAGAGGTCAAGTCTAGTTAACTCAGATTTGACTGTCAGGTGTTTCCCTTCCGTATCTCCGAAACTGTATTAAATACAAGCTCTTGAGGCAAAGACAATCAATTATCCTCCACAAGCAATTTGGGAAACATAAAAATATGACTAAAGTTTTGTAGTATGACAGATATTGATTAAACAAAACAAACTAAACTAAAACAAGCAAACAAACAAGGACACTAAAAAATCCCCAATAGACACTTTTTTCTTCAAGTATCCACCTTAGGTACAAGTATACCTCTCTGGACTGGTATTTCACCCATGAAGCATCTATATCTTTCATGGTCTTTGTCTTTAGCAGTCAGAAATTACTCTTGTAATCTCCTCTTGTGATGGAGGCTTTCATTTGGGGTCCTCAGTGTCTTTTGTTCTTTCTCTATATCTGGTCCTCCTGTTAGCAAAGGATCTTTACTAACATATATTTTGGGGTAGGAACCAGCGTCTACAAATAATATTATATTTTTAAATAATATATATAATATTATGTATTAATATTATATATTAATATTATTAAAATAAATAAATATTATTTTTTAAATTTTTTAAAGAAACATTTTAACATATTTTGTTTTCTCTTAGAAAAAATCCTTGCAGAAAGGATACCTATCTCCTTTTATCCTGATAACACTTTGTACATAGCAGGCATTAAATGCATATTACTTAAGTACCTGAATTAACCAGTTCAAAAATATAATGTGATCCAAAACAAAGAGGAAAATCATTAGAAAATTTTTTTGTGAAAAGGAAAACAAAATGTGTTGATTAGCAGTAAGTTTTATTTTTCTTCTGGTTGTTCTGATACTGCTACTAATGTGTTATTTTCACAAAGAAGGCAAAGGGAATTGGTTAAAATAGATTAGGCTGAAGAGCTTCAGTTTCTGTTTTTCTAAATGGTAAATGCGTACATGACAATCAGTTGTCTCTTTACAAAATAACTAGGAAAGTGTTTGATTGAAAGAAATAGTCAAACCAGATTTAATTTCAAGAACAGCAAAGACTTCAGAACTAGCCTACTGTCATGATATTTTTGCAGAACTGAGATTCTCGGATTTTTTATTAGCTCTAGGAGTTTCTGTAATGATGAATGCTAAAATCTTTTTTAGTTCTTTACTAGTAGAGATTATTTGCATCCATACAAGTTATTACTTAATAATTCCCTAGCCATTTGCTTATGTTACTTTTCTTTATTTTTTATTTTATATTTATTTATTTATTTATGTATTTATTTATTTATTTATTTAATTTTGAGAGGGAGTCTCACTCTGTCACTCATACTGGAGTGCAGTGGTGCGATCTCGGCTCACTGCAACCTATGCCTCCCAGGTTCAAGCGATTCTCCTACCTCAGCCTCCCGAGATGCTGGGATTACAGGTGCCCACCACTGCTAAAATCACATTTTCCCTCTGTTTGTTTGGAATTTACTTATAACAAAATGATGCCCAAATTTGTAATGCCAAAAGTAGTGATTTTTGTTTCTGATTCGGGGAATTTATTATTTTATAAATATCTTTATTATCATTGGCATAAAATGTCAATCTTCAATGCTTATTCATAAATCTATAGTCTAAAATGGAATGAAACAATACTGCTGTAATTGATTTTATTTACAATATGTTCTAAGTATTTCATTATATAAAATCAAATCTTATAAAGGAATAAATATTATTATTTTCTGGGAGACTGGACAACACGTTGCACCTTGATTTCCACACAACTACTAACTCAGAGGCTCTTCATTTGTTTAACAAGTGATTCTCATACAAATCTCTGCTAAAAAACCAAGGTAGTAAAACCAAGTTTTAATGGTAAGAGATGAATAATAATGACACCTAATATTTATTATTTGCTTTGCATGTGTCAGCCTCTGTGTGAAGTTATGTATGACTAATATGCAATAACTTATTTATTTCATACAAGGTAAGTATAATACTTTATCCTTACATTTGAGGACTGTCAAATAGTTTGTTAAAACAATGTGACTATTGAGCATTGGATCTGAGATTCTTATACACATTGATCCAGTATTTTATCATATGGATACACATAACTAAATGGAAAAACCATGTTTCTCTACTCATAACTCTTTTGATGCCAAATATGTATATGTTTTTCACAGCAAGCAATTTTCCAGTTATCTGTAGACAACAACCAGGTGTCCGACAATGTAATTCAATGCCGGATCTATTTACCTGGAGTTAACAACAGATCCCACAAGTTAATGGTTCTGTCCCACAAGACTTTCCCCACTTCAAAGGCCAGTTGGAAGCCATGGGTTCCCAGGCTACACACAATTTATAAATGTCTAACTTAGTTATAAATTAGGGATTCCCACAATCCCATCTTCAAGTTTGACAATTTGCTATAATTGCTCACAGATCTCAGTGAAACATTTTGCTTACATTTACTGTTTTATTATACAAGATATTAGTTCATTTTCATCTGCTATAAAGAACTGCCTAACATGGGGTAATTTATAGAGGAAATAAGTTTAATGGACTCACAGTTCCGCATGGCTAGAGATGCCTCAGGAGACTTACAGTCATGACCAAAGGGGAAGCAGGCATGTCTTACATGGCAGCAGGTGAGAGACAGCATGTGTCAGCACAGGGAAAAGTACCATTTATAAAACCATCAGATCTTATGAGAATTCACTCACTATCATGAGAACCGCATGGAGAAAACCACCCCCATAATCCAATCACTTCCCACCAGGTCTTTCCCTAAACACCTGGAGACTACAATCCAAGATGAGATTTGGGTGGGGACATGAAGCCTAACCATATCATTCCACCCCTGGTCCCTCCCAAATATCATGTCCTCACTTTTCCAAACACAAACACGCTCCTCCAACAGTCCTTCAAAGTCTTAACTCCTTCTAGCATTAACCCAAAAGTCCAAACCCAATGTCTCATCTGAGACAAGGCAAGTCCCTTCCACCTATGAGCCTGTAAAACCAAAAACAAGTTAGTTACTTCCTAGATACAATGAAGGTACAGGCATTGGGTAAATAAATACACACATTCCAAATGGGATAAATTGGCCAAAATCAAGAGGCTTCAGGTCACATGAAACTCCAAAACCCAGTGGGGCAGTCATTAAATCATAAAGCTCCAAAATAATCTTATTTGACTCTATGTCTCACATACAGGGCACGCTGATGCAAAAGGCAGGCTACCAGAGCCTTGAACACAAAGAGAGGAGTTCTGCCTCTATGGAATTGGGAAGTTCCAACCTGAAACACCCCAAATCTTGTTGTTCAAGGTTTTCGTGGAGACTCTATTACTTAGGTATAATTGATGAAATCATTGGTTATCCATAATTAAGTCAATCTCTAGCCCCTCTCTCCTTTCCAGATTCAGGTACCTGGGCTCACAGTTTCAACTTTCTAATCATCCCCTGGTCTTTGTGGCTACCAGTCCCCATCCTGAAGCTATCTAGAGACATATGCCACCAGTTACCTCATTAGTATACAAAAAGATACTCATCCTTCCTGGGATTCAAAGCATCTTAGAACCTCTTATGTCCTGAACTGGTGACTGAGACTACCAACTATTACAAGGAAAGATGCTTCTATCATTTATAAGACTTAATAAGTTACAAGGCCTTTAGAATTCTGTGCCAGGAACCAGGGGCAGACATCAATATATAGCTTTTATTATGTCACAAAAACTAACAAGTACACTCTGATTTGCGAGTATTTAAATAGTTCATATGTTAAAAGATATTGGAAATAAAGATGTAAGCACAAATCTTTTCCTGAATTGGATTTTTTTTATTCCTAATATAAATTTCTAAAGTAGATTTGCTTGCATGCACCCTGAATGCTATCTTTTATTTTCCTGTATATTTTAAAGCATGTAATATGACAAATTTTTGTCATGTTTTTTAACATACCTATTTTGTTAATAGTGATGTGGGTTTTTTTTGGAGGGGGGGGTTTCTATTTTAATTGCCTTTATTTGTCACAGACACTATGCCAACCTATATGCTCAGCATAGTGTTATCATGAGAAGCTCAGACTGGGCACGTGACAAGTTACAGTGACAACTGGGAGCCACCAATGGTACACCTGGTCCTGGAGGGGTCAGAAAGAGCACAATTATCAAAACAAAGTGTGTGGTGAAATAGAGAAAGAGGGCCAGGCAAGGAGGCTCATGCCTGTAATCCTAGAACTTTGGGAGGCCAATGGGGGCAGATCATTGAAGTCAGTAGTTCAAGACCAGCCTGGCCAACATGGTGAAACCCTGTCTCTACTAAAAATATAAAAATTAGCTGGGCCTGATGGTGCATGCTTGTAGTCCCAGCTATTTGGGAGGCTGAGGCAGGAGAATGCCTTGAACCCAGGAATCAGAGGTTGCACTGTGGCAAGATCGTGCAATTGCACTCCATCCTGGGCAACAGAGCCTAAGACTCTGTCTCAAAAAAAAAAAAAAAGAAAAGAAAGAAATAGAAAGAGAGAGACACTTGTGTGGAGGGCACTGCTTGACATGAAGCTTGGACACATGCAATGAGCCCATCAACTAGAAGCAAGAAATCAGCAGAAATGAACAGCCCGACTCGAGTTCTCCCATTCTCTGGTCTTCTACCTGGACTCAAAATTGATTAAGCTCAACCTGAAGCCAGAAGATGAGCAAGCCTGTTCTTAAGCTCTAAAACAGAGAGAAGGGTGGAAAGTGAATATGGAGGGTCAAACAAAATATACCACCAAGACCACACAATCAGGTTGTAGACCATAAAGTGGCATTAATCAGTATTTTGAGAAGGGAAGGGAGTGTTGTGATAACATAAAAATATATCTTAGGACTTTAATATTTCTTAGGTCAAAATAAGACTGGGTCACAAATAGCTGAATGGTTTACCAGTACAAATATTACCCTCTGCTCTTCTCTCTTAAAAAAAAAGACCTTTGTACAATGTAAGGTAAACAAACACATGACAGATATTAGATAATTCAGCAAGAAAAAATGTGACAATATATTAAATCTAAGTTTCGTAAGAAATAAAAATATTCTAAATGTTATAACTGAGCATATATTATAAAAATCATAAAATATTTGTTTTACTTTTTTTCTTTCTCTTTGTCCTTCTCTTTCTCCACACATGCTTTCTTGTACATATTGATTTCGGTAGAGGGTAGTAACTAGTAATTGATTAATTTCATATCCTAACCCCCAAGGACTGCCCGTGATATTAATGAACCTATTTTTCTTTTAAAGAGCAATGATCCTTAGGTCATGTAGACCTCCTTGATGGCCTCCAGTTTAATTCATCCAGGGACACAAATATCTTTGTGTCATTGAGGGAATCTCACCTCCTACATCTTTTATCTTACTCGTAAAGGCCCCTAGTTATGCTCTAAGGGATGTGCAATTTGAGAGTTCTCTTCTCCCCTCTCACTTTGACCCAAACTGAATAAACCTTTCTTCTCTGTACCTAAGCACTGATGTGTCAGAGTTTGGCTTACTGTGCATCAGGTACACAAAACTAAATTTTGGGGTACTACAAAATTGCAAAAATAAATTTAGATAGATAAAATATTTAAGTAAAAATAGAGGAGAATAAACTCTTAGAAAAAAGCCAAGGGATAAGTCTTCTTGATCTTCGGTTGGACAATTGTTTCTTAGACATAAAATCAAAAGCATAAGCAAGAAAAAAAAGACACTGAATAATTGGATTCAATTAATAAAAAACACATATTTTGTGCATTAAAAGATACTATCAAGAAAGTGGAATGACAATACATGCTATGAAAGACTATATTTGTAAATCATATATTTGATTAGGCTCCACTATTAAGAATATATAAGGAACTCTTATAACTCAACAACAAAGAGAAAGAAAAAAAGAGCTCAATTAAAGAATGAACAGAAGACACGAGTAGGTGTTTTTCCAAAGAAGTGATCTGATTAACCAAGAACCACATATGGTCAATGTCTTTTAGCTATTAGGATGATATAAATCAAAACCACTGTTCCAAAGCACTTCACACCCTGCAGAATGGCTATTATTTGATAAACAGAAAATAACAACTATTGAGAGGATATAGAACAATTCAAACCATTGTACAATGCTGGTAGGGATGGAAAAAGGTGTAGCTGCTGTGAAAAAGTTTAGCAGTTCCTCAAAACTTTAAAAATGTAACTATTATATTACCCAGGAGTTCTATTATTAGGTATATACACAAAAGAATCAAAAACAATAATTCAAATGCGATCTTGTACACTAAGGTTTATAGCAGCACTTGTTACAATAGCCAGAAGGTGGAAACAACTCAAATGTCCAACAACTAATAAATGGATAAACAAAAGTAGTATATCTTGCAATACATTATTATTCAGCCACAAAAAATGAAGTATATATTACAACATGATTGAATCTCAAAAACAGTATGCTGAGTAAAGAAGCTAGACTTAAAGGATCAGATATTGTATGATAGCCTTTATATAAAACATCCAGATAGAGAAACATATAAGAGACAGACAGAAATAGATGGGTAATTGCCAGGGGTTGGGGAAAGAGGAGAACAGGTTTTTCTGTACTAATAAAGATATTTTGATATAGGTGATGATCACATAACATTTTAAATGTACTTAATGCCACTGAATTATACATTTTAAAATGTTAATTTCATGTTATATGAATTTTACCTCAATAAAAAGATAAAAAGGGTATATTGCATAATCAAATTATAAATTAAGATGAATAGTCATGGTATAATAATTTTGAAATGTTACTCATTGATATAAAATTGTGGTTATTACTTTAAAAAGTCATCTATTTCAACAATCAAACCATATTAATTGAAATAAACTAAATAAAATAAGTATCTTATCTTATTTTGCCCATGATAAAATATTCTAAAAGAGTCAACATAACATATATGCCTGAAGCTCCTCTTCACAGGTTACTGCGAAAACAGGAAGTATTGCAAAGAGAAAGCACACATTCTACATACTTAAAATATTTTGTTAATATTCATCAACATTTTCTGTCTACTTATTTTTATTACTGCCCTAACCCAAATTATCCCATTTTCTACTTACAAATATTACATAAAAATAATCAAACCCTTAATAAAATTATGATTACTACCTTACCAACTACTGCAGCTCCTTTCTCTATTGAAGTAGTGATCTGAATTGTCATAATAAGAATGTCAACCCTGCCACTTGCTTGTCTGGTATCTATATCTTGTATACTTCTCTTTAATTACAGCATAAAATACTGAACTCAATATAAACTCTCAATGAATTCAGCCATGTCTTTATATAAATCTAGCCTTCGATCAAACCTTGTTTGAAATGTCTGATAGCCTACAAACCATGCCTTGATATGTTCCATAAGTCTTAAGCATTACTTGTACAGAAGGTTATTTACTCAAAAACATTGCATTTTGACCATTATCATCTCTGAATCCACAGCAATGATTACCGAATTATTATTTAATGATATGCCCTCATCTTTTTCAGAGGGCAGATAGAAAGAAACTTTAATTTAAAAAAACATTTCCAGACCTGCACTCAAATATTTTGCTTATTATACTGCTCAAAATGCTTTATATAAGTATTTCCAAAATAAATGGCTGAAAAAATCCACTGCTGACAAAAAATTGCCTGGTCTGGAGAAGTATGTGTATTTTCTTTAATTCTTCTATAGAATTAAACTGAAACTCTCTCCCCTCTTCTTTTGCCTTGGCTTATAGTGGAAACTCAAAGTTGAAATGGTAAATAACAACAAATACAACTATTACTTTTCTAGTTAACATTGTGTCCTACTATCTGAAAATATATTCATTTGTATTTTAATTGGTTAATAGCGAATGTACATGAGTATGACTCAGGTTTTGGACACAGAAAAAGAGAAATCAACAAAAGACAAAGAAGTGAAAGGGATGAAATAGTAAAAGCAAAAAAAGGAAGGAAATGCATCAGCACAGCACTACAAATACACGAAAGTTATTGTATCATTATGAACCTTACAACTGTTTAACAGCTTTTATTTAGAATTGTAGAATCAGTTGACTTTTGTGTAAATATTGTTTGCTGCTTTCAGAAATGGAGTTATTGACTATAAATCATTATTTTATAGATCTGTTTCTCCACCTAAGACTGTTTTTCACAGCTTTATTGCGCTACAGTTCATTTGACATAAAACAATAATGTAGATTCACATGCAATTGTAAGATATAATACAGAGAGACCTTCTGTGTACTTTTTACCATTTCCCCAGTGGTAACATCTTGCAAAACTATAATGCAATATCAAACCCAGATTACTGACATTATTAAACCCACTGACCTTTTTAGATTTCTCCAGTTTTATCAGTCCTCATTTGAATGTGTGTATAAGTGTATGTGTGTTTAATTCTATGCAATTTTTATTACATGTCTAGGTTCATGTATCCACCACCAGAGTCAAAATACAGAACAATTAATCATCACAAGGATCTCTCTTGCTCTTTTCTAACCAGCATTCCTCTCTTTTAATCCTCTAACCATGCCTAAACCATGAAACTCCATAAACACTAATCTACTAATCCGTTTGCCACTTCTATAATTTTGCTATTTCAAAAATGTTATATCAATAGAATAATATAGTATGTCAACTGTTTGGATTAGCTTTTTTCACTCAGGACAATTTTCTGGTGGTTCATCTAGAATTTCACTGATGCAAAATTCAACAGGTTCATCAAATGCTGTCAAGGCTGCAACAAACTTTACTGATTGGTTAGCTTTCTGGCTTCCAAACTCAATTACACTTTCCTTCCTTTCTTGCCAATTTGTTACTGCATTTAAGATGATTTAATGTCTTTTTTTTAAGCCAAGAGTTCTAGATGTTTTAAGGAGCAGTGTCAGTTCTTCACATTGCAAGAAATAGAAGTCAATCTAGATGCTTTTCTAAACATTTGTACCATGTTATTCACCTTTTCAAAAGTACAGTAAAGTTCTTTTTTACTCAATCATTTTTATTTTTCCCCCTCATCTCTTTTATCACCCCCCAACACAAATATATACAGAAAACCTCCACAACATGACCACCATGAAATTCATCCTGAAAGTTTCCTGGTGACTTCGTTGCTTACTATCAGTGTGACCATGGACGTATCATTTAACCTTTCTTGCTTCAGTTACCTCTTCTTAAATGAGGATAATAATAAGAGTTTCCAAAGATTAAACAAAATAAATGTTTTCAATGTGCTAAGCATGTGTCGAGTACTACTTAACCCAGGCACTGAATCTTTGGCAGTGAAATTAACCAGAAAACTAAATTCCTGGCAACATGGGGTTTTCAGTCTAGTCAAAAAGAAAGTGGATACATAAACACTATTGACAAAACACGCTGGCAAACAGTTAAACAAATGCTTAGTCTTAATGACACAAGGAAAGTAGTAAGTAGTCGAATGAGACCTATGAGAACACTGGTTTCCTTCCATTTGGAGGAACTAATGCTTAAAATGAATAATGGGATCACCCTCACGAACCCTGTGAGATCTTCACTTTGCAAACCTCTTTCTCTACTTCTGCATATTTATGCTTAATAAATAAAAACAAAGGAGAGCTTATTATATGACAAGCACAGCGCTCAAACTTATGTGTGGGTAATCATTTCGTTTTCACACCATGAAATATGAAGACATCATTTTTTCAATGAAAAATTTTCCTAAAGTCCCAGAGTTAAATGACTTTCCTTTTCCGGTTTTAAAAATTAATCCAATTTTATATGGCTTGCATACAATTTATATACATGTGTGATGCTGAATAAATAATATTACAGTCACTGCCATTATGATAATATTGTTGGCATTCATGTATTTAATCCCACCTAAACAATTTCCTATAGTTAATTTTACTTACCTTGCAACAGGTACCTGAAATTGTAGAATCCCCTGGTTCTCCTTGCTTTCTTGCTATGTCCTGACTGAAAACCACAGAATGCCTTGACTGATCTGTGACCCAGCCAGCTGCAGGGTTTTCCCAGCAGGCTTGAACCCAAACTGCGGTCTCAAACGTTCTTAGATGGTGATAAATTTATTTAGGTTGTTGCCCAAAATACTGAAAGAAACTGGCCGTATTCTGACTCCCTGGCTGAGGATATACCTAGGTAGAATGCAGACCATCTCTCTCTTTACCTGTACATTATGAGGATCTTCTACATTACTCTGTATGTAAGTTCCTCTAATAAATGCTATGCACCAATTACTCCAGCATTTAGTGCTTTTTTTATTTTTTAGACACAGGATCTTGCTCTGTAAGAGACACAGGCTACAGGCCTCAGTGCAAGGGTGCAAATATAACCTCCAACTCCTGGCCTGAAGTGGTCTTCCTTCTTCGGCCTTCGACCTGTAGTCCTGGGATTACAGGTGTGAGCCACCACACCTGGCTGGTGCTTCTTTCTATGGAACCACAACTGGCCCCAACTGTGGAGGGTTTGGAGCACTCCCTAAGGGAATTCCCTGCTGCCACTTTTGGGGCAACTCCAGTGCCAGTTCCACACAACGAAACAGGTATTTATAAACAGTCTTCTTCCATGAAATCAGAAGTTTTAAGTGTATCTGTTTGTGTTTATTTCTCAATTAAAATGCAAGTTGACCCACAATGTTACTTCTAATACTGGTCCATTGATAGTGGGATTTTTTTAGTTGTAGAGAATAAAAGAAGAAATTCCAAAGTTTGACTTAAGTTAGAAGTACAACCCAACTTTTACTGAATACCTTTCTAAAACCTCGTAAGTTAGAATTGATACTTCCCTAAATTAGCAACACTTTCAGCAATAAAACTAAGGGCAAAAACATTCAGTGAAGCATTGCAGAAGCTCAGGAATGTTTAACTAAAACAAGAAAGTCCATTTAAATTATATCCAACCCTAATTAAAATGGCCTTAGTATAATATAACTTAAGTGAGAGTTTATAAGATTCAGTATCAAAAATAGAAAGTAACAAAAGTATCTTTAACATAAGTTAAAGGAAATATAACCTAAATTATCGTGAATGCAATACTAAGCTTGAGCTAAACTTATTTTTTTTTTTTTCAGTTTTAAGGCTAATTAGGAAAAGGTTCAAAAGGTGAGTACAAGTAATATTAACTTTTAATGACTATAGTTGAAAGAGAAAAGAACTTGATGAATATAAGTATGCACTTAAAGTATAAAAATATACAAATGGAAAGTAAAATCTGCCTAGCATGTCTTATAACTTTGGTATTTCTTTACATATTGAATATGTAAAATATGTCAAAAAATATACAAATGGAAAGTAAAATCTGCCTAGCATGTCTTATAACTTTGGTATTTCTTTACATAGTGAATATGTAAACTATATCAAAACATTTGAAAAGTTTTATCTATAAGAAAGAGAAATATAAATCTGTTTTCATCTGGCAGAAATATTAAAAAACAAAAAAAATAGTTAAAAACAATTCATCAAAATATTCATTTTCCATAAGCTATGGGTCAGAAACTGTGTTCTGCAGTGATAATGCAGTAAAGGTAAATATTGCAGTTACTAATTTATTGATGTGTAATGGCAAACTAAACAAATGATTTAATTAGAATAGTACTAAGTACATGATGTGAAGGAGATACCTGTAATGCAATAAAAGCATATCATTGGGAAACAGGACATGATCATTTTGAGAGATATTACTCTTTGAGTAAGTAACATTTGTACTGAACCAGCAGGACTGGAAAGAATTAACAACAGCCAGCAGAGTTTGTTTCAGAGATTATTAACACACCGTTTGAATCACTATATTTTTTTCCTGGGAATCTTCACTACCAGATTATAATGCTTTTATAATATATGAAGAGTTTAAATTGGTGTTTACTACCGCCTTTTCACAAGTGAAGCCACAGAACCATCACGTCAGAAAGTTCTGTGAAATCAAAATTGTAGTTGAGATAGAGAAAAACATGGGGAATAACTGGAAGAATGAAGAACATGAATATCATTCTTCCCTCACCATATAAAGATTGAATCTTTACCTAATAAAAATTAAAGTAAAAGATAAAAAGACCAGAAGGTCCGTAAGCCCCTCTTAGAATAAATACCGTAAGGTCATAGTGTCTTCTAAAGCCCCGATGCAAAGATGTTAACAAGGAAATAGGAAAGTGATAGTGGTACAGGACAGATGAGCCCTAAAATTGGGGCTTAGCCCAGGAGGATTCTTGGGTTCATCCAGGAAAGAATTTAAGGGCAAGCTGGTGATGTTAGACAGCAAATTTTATTGAAGTCACAGCATATAGCAAGAAATCACTGGTGAGAAAAGGCCATCCATATATCTATTCAAAGGGGCTTAAATCCAACTTCAAAGGGGTGTTTCTGACATTTAGTAGGCAACAGGAAGAAGTGTAATCCAGGGGAGATGAGTCTCCTGAGACAGTTTTCTGAGGTACCTTTTGATAATACCATTTGTCTTTTCTACCTTTCCCTAGGATTGTGGTCTCCAGGCACAATGAAGATGGTGTTGTATGCCTAGTGCCTTTGAGACCCCCTGGGTGACAGTCACCTTGAACGAGGGACCATTATCACTCTGGAGGTATTTAGGAAGTCTAAAGCAAGGAATTATCTCATTAATTAGTACTTGTATCACCTCAGGGGCTTTCTCTGTTTGACATGGACATGCTTCTATCCAGTTAGTGAAGGTATCTACTCATACTAGGAATTACTGAGCCTTTTATCTTTGGCATACAGGTGAAATTCATCTGCCAGTCTTCCCCTGGGTAGCCTCCCATTCTTGGGTTCTGGGAGGAAGAAGCTGTTCATGCAAGGGATTGTTTTTAAGGCAAGTCTAACAAGCATTAACAACCTGTTTGACTATTTTTAGCAGATTTTTACCAACAACAACCTTTGGTCAATTGATATATTTTATTCTTACCTAGGTGGAAGGCCTGGTGAAGGATTTTAAGAACTTTCCACAGTTGGTAAATGAAATTTGCCATCCTCTGATTATAGCCATCCTGAGGACTGAAAGGTATATTCCCCGAGAGGTGGCCCATTCTATTTCAGCCGGAGAACACTGAGGTTTTATTTCTCTTACGGAGCCCTCCCAGATAAGAGGGGCCTGTAGTGGATCAGAAACCTAGGGCCCTCTCAAAGACAATTTAGCTGCTTAGTTTGCCAACTTATTTTCCTCAGTTATTTCATTTGTCCTCTTGTGATGGCCTTTACAGTGCATTACTACCACTTCCCATGGAAAGAAAACCAAGGGTAACAGTCTGTTAATTTCCTGATGGTGTATAATGGGAGACCCATTAGCTCTGAGGAAGTCCCTCTCTTTCCAGGTAGTGGTGTGGACATGGAGGACTAGGAAAGCATACTTAGAATCAGTATAAATGTTAACTGCTTTCCCTTTGCTTAATTCAAGCACCTAATGAGGGCAATTAGCTCAACTAGTTGAGCATTTGTGCCCAAGGAGACAGGTGTTCTCTCAATAATATCAGTCTGGTTAAATCACCCTGAGCACAAACGCTCAACTAGCTGAACCAATTGCCCTCATTACGGTGCTTGTTCTACAAAAGAACTTCCATCTGTAAAGAGAGTCCAGTCTGGGATCTCTAGGAGGGTTTCTTTGAGGTCCTCCCTGGAAACATAGGTTTGCACCACCATCTGTTTGCAGTAATGTTCACACTCCCCAGCTTCCTCTGGGAAGAAGGTGGATGTGTTTAGGGAGGGACAGGTTCTTAACTCAACTATAGATCCCTCTAATAGCACCACTTATATTTCAGGATGTGGTTGTCTTTTAGCCAGAGACTCCCCATAGAAGACAGCAGTCCTGCCACATTATGTGGGGTATAAATGGTTATTCCCCATGGTTAACTTAGTAGCTTCCGGTACCAGCAAGGCTACCACTGCAGCTGCGTAGGGGCAGGTCAGTCATCCTTTAGCCACCAAATCAAGCTCCTTGCTTAGGTAGCCTATAGGCTGCTGGGCTGGACCTCGGGCCTTAGTTGGAACTACAAGGGCCAATCCCTTCCTTTCTGAGACATAAGTATTGAATATCTTCCTATGGGAAGACTAAAGGCTGTTGCCTCAAGCAAGGCTTGTTTCAATTGAACAAAGGTCCTTTTAGCCTCTGGTTCCCAAATTAGGGAGTGAGTCTTGGCTGCCTGAGTTCCACCTTATTAGGTGAAATAAGAGACGAGTTGTTTTACCATACCTAGGTATCCATAATCTGCAGAATCCTGAAATGCCCAAGAATCCTCTCAGTAGCTTGAGGATTGGATTTGGGGGAGGGGAAAGGAGGAGATAGGCTTAATCCTTTCTTCACCTTGTGCCCTGGGCTGACATATTTGTAGCAGTTAACAGGTACATCTTGGGGATTCTGGAGTTTGTGGGCATGCAAGGTGGTCATTATTAGAGCCTCTGTCTTTTACTTGTGTCTCCTCTGTCTCTCAGGCTTCCTCCTGATTCCTTTTGTAGAAGACTGAGGTGGCCACCTCCATGAGGTTCTCTAAAGTATTATCTGGCCCCTTGGCCTGATTTTGCAGCTTCCTCCTGATATCAGGGGTCGCCTGAGTAATAATCTTATCTTTTAGGATTAGTTGTACCTCGATTGAATCGGAGATAGAGAGATGCGCTTTAACAACGCCCCTCTTAGCCTTTCCAGGAAGGTTTGGGGACTCTCATCTAATCCCTAGTCTATCACAGATATCTTGGATTAATTGAGAGTCTTAGTTCTAGTCCTTTGTAAGCCCTCCAATACGCACACCACACCTGAAAGTGTTTTTCATTATCCCATTTCATCATTGGCATCCCATTTGGGGTCCTGCAATGGTACTGCTATTCTTCCCATTGTAAAAGTCTCATTCCCTTCCCTGGCACTATATGTAACACAAAGCTCATCTCTACAATTATCTGCCACTTGTAAGGTTGCCTGCTTCTCAGTGCTAGTCAGGGTTTGGTTCAAAAGTAACATCAAGTCCTTCCAAGAGAGTTCAAATACTTGGGTTGCATTCTGAAAACCATCTATATGCCTGTCAGGGTCATCTGAAAACTTGCTAAGATCCCCGTTAATTTGCCTTAAGCCCTGTAGAGAAAAGGGTACCTGAGCCTTAATAGTGCCATATTCACCAGGCATATCTTGCAGGGGCAAGATTTTATGCTCAAAATGAGGATTTCTAGGATGAGGCAAGCTTCAGATAGGACCTAGATAAGGAGGATGGGATGGGTCAGAAAGAGCAGGATCCAAGGCAAGTGAATTCTCCACTGAAGACACCTCTGGGGTTTGCTTCCCTAGTCCATTGGGATTGCCCTTTGCAGCCTCTCCTGAGATGGCCTCTAGGAGGACTGAATCAACTGTAGAATGTCAGCAAAGGTCTGGATTGCCCTGCAAGACAAAATGTCTTGCACATATGGGACCTTGGATCATTTGCTCTTGCATTTACAGAAAAGGTCCAGCTTCAGGATAGTATTGAAATTAACGCTTCCCTCCAGAAACCAAGCTTGTCCTTCCTGCAACTCATAATCTGGCGAAACCCTGTGCAAATGAATATTAAGTTTTTTGTGTCTGTTTTTTGTTTTGTTTTTTTTGTTTTTTGTTTTTTGTTTTTTTCTCCAGAGTTTGTGGGTCAAAAAAGTCTCAGTGATTCAGGATGCACTCAAGAGGAGTGGCAGGCTGAAGATGGTTTGACACTCATCGGAAACAGAGAGGAAAAGGCGTCCCATAGTTCCTAGCTCTCTTCCAGTGAAAACCCAGGGTATGTGAGGGGAAGTAAAAAAGGCATCCCTTTCTTTCTTCCATTCTTTCCTTCCCCAAGCCCTGGTGGGCAGTAGGGGCACCACCAATGGGTGTGAGTGTGGCCTCCACCCATGGAATGGAAAGGCTTAGTCAGTAGGGATAGTCACAGTAACCTATGCTGTGCCCTAGCTTTCCACTGTCGGTAACCTTTGGGTTCCCTAGATCTCATCTATGCCACAGATGTGAGCAAATTCTCCACTTATAAAGTGGGAAGGCTTAGTCAGCAGGGATAGTCATGCTCACTTGGGATCTACCCTAGCCTACTGCTGTCTACTGAATCTGGGTTCCTGAGACCTAGTTTTCCTTCTAGGCTCCAAACCAAAGCTTGAACAATACACTGGAGTAATGCTAAGGTGAAGCTGTGGAACCAGATCCTCCTCAGACATAAGAAAGAAAAGAGTCCTGAAAATTGGCCTAATAAGATGCCTTCCAAAAATAAAAAACTAATATCTTGCATAAAATAGCTCCCTATATTTGCAGGACTATGTTGACTCTTGACATAGTGGAAAAAAAAAAAAAACTTAAATGCAGGAGAGGGGAAGGTGCTTGGGGGAAATAGCCTCTTGCCCTATGTTAACAGGTTTCTTCAATAGGGGAAAGAAAACTCTCAATCGTTACATCCTCCTTGCTTCTAAGAACAGACAGAAACCACATTGTTCTAAATTACACTTCTGATGACTGAGCCAAGTGCTCATTCTACCCAGTTATATTATCTCTGTGGTTTGCAATACTCTTAATTTTGATATAAAGAAGAGGTGCCAGGACAGCCACAAAAGAAAGGAGAATGCTATAGAAAAGACTGGAGTTCCTAATGCCGATACCCTGATGGGCTGTCAGGGACTGGAGTCAGTCCAGGGGCTTTTAGATAACACCGAGATGTAGCCTCAGCCAGATACCCGCAATTGCCCCAGGTCCTCCTTCCACTCCCATGTGAAACTGGATTGTAACAGAGCCGGCATTCCCAATACCTAACGGCGATGGGAGATTGACAATGCCCTCACCAGCAAGCCTATCCTCTTGAGACTTGTAGATTTAGCAGCTATGCTACTCACTCTTAACTGGCTGACAGCGGCCCAGTGTTTCATCTGTTTTTGGGAAAACGAATATGAAGACAAGAAACCTCAGAAATGAAAGTGAAAGATGTCCTCTCTTACTTACCCTTCTGTTGATCCCAGAGGAGTACCCAGAAATAACACAGGATTCTTTTGGTGCCGCTTTGTCAGTTGGAAATCTCCACAGCTGGCAGGGCCCCTGCCCAGGCTTCCCTTGAGCCCCTGGGCTCTCTCCACCCACTAGGTCCAGCAGGATGTGCTTGACTCATGCTACTGGCTTGGATCCTGTGCCTGATGTGGCTCTGCGCTCAGTCCAAGGCTGGTCCAGGTGTGCCAGGGCCAGCTTCAGCCTTAGGTATCAGCACATGGATGAGGAGGATGCACTGGCACCTGAAAACTCGGCAATGCCAGCAACCACAGAACCCCAAAAGGTGCTAAAGCTTTTGCTCAGGGAGTCCCTAGGTTTGAGCCCCCAGGAAGTGTGGCAGCTTTCATTTGTTCCAACCACCCACAGCTCAGTGAATGGCGGTGTGTCACACTGATGGTAGTGGCAGCCCACCTGGAGTGGCCACTGTGAAGACCAGAAAGTGGGGGCATGTGGCACCCAGCAGTTTATTTTCACTCCTCTAGCTTGGTAAGCAGGAACACATGTTAAAGCTCTTTTCACACCCACTATTCTGTGGGTTCTGGGTTCTCATCCTGCAACCAAGAGGAATGAGGTACACAGACACCAGCAAGAGAGCAAGACAGCGAGAATAAGAGTGGCTGAAAGGTCAGCTGCAGCAGGGGAAGCATGGCCAGGGATGCATGCTCCACGGAACTCGTGGGCACCAGAAACAGGCAGGAGCCCCATCCTCTACCAAGTTGTTGGGGTGGGAGCCCTGTGCTCCTAGGCATAGCTGCAGCCATCCAGTCATGGCTCTGGACCCAGGAAGCTCTCCTGACCCCACAGGCTTAGAAGTGCCTGCTCCCACTCCCTGGCCTCTCCTTGCTCCCAGCACCTGCTCTGATTTCGGAGGAAAGTTGTGGCTGAGCCTGGGCACTGTCATGACCTGGCTGGGTGTGCACGCACTTGGGGCAATGCTGACATGCCAGCACCCTGATTCCTTGGCTCTCTGTGGGCTTTGGGTGCTGAGTGTGAGAGGGAAGCCGGCAGGGGAGTGAAGGCATCTCAGTGCAAGCCTGCAGGCACCCCTCAGCACAAACAGCCTGGGCACTTTGGATGGCACGATGGTGGCAGGCAGACAGATTTCTAGGAGGAAAGGGGACGGTCCCCCAGTGAAACCTGACTATCAAGCCACGGAAGGCCTGAAGCCTCCGGGCCGGCTGCCAGTTCCAGGTGGAGTCTGCGACCAGGAGTGAGAACTTATGGTACTTTACCCGTGGCCGCTTATGGACCAATCAGCATGCACTTCCACCCCTCTGAGCCTTTAAAACCCCCGGATTCAGTCAGACTCACACAGACATTTGGACTAACAGCTGCAGAAAGGAGCTAACCACTTCAGGTCTTACATTGCTGGGACAACCTGCCTGTGGAAAGGAGCTACCTACTGCAGGTCTCTGCTCTCCTGAGAGGTGGACACTCATCCAGACGACCCACCTGCGGAAAGGATCTACCTACTTTGGGTCTCTGGAGAGCTGTTCGGTTGCTCAGTGAAGCTTCTCTCCACCTTCCTCACCCTCCAGTTGTCTGTGTACCTCATTGGTTATTGAGATGGAACAAGAATTCAGGACCCACCACATGCAGGACTGAAAAAGCTGTAACACAAACAGGGCTGAAACATGCCCCCACCCTGCTTGCCACGTTGGAGGAGATGAGAGGGGGAGAAGAGAAGCAGACCTCTGGGAGCCCAGACCTAGAGGGTCCCTAAGCCAGGAATGTGACACCTTCTTTGGGGCTCTGTGGATCCTGATGTCTCTAAGCTTCCAGGCACCCCAGTATTCCCCTCATTCGATGTGAATGCTCGTA
Source organism: Macaca fascicularis (assembly GCF_037993035.2). Taxonomy (NCBI): domain Eukaryota; kingdom Metazoa; phylum Chordata; class Mammalia; order Primates; family Cercopithecidae; genus Macaca; species Macaca fascicularis. Next base: position 58,961,419 of record NC_088391.1, on the reverse strand, counting down.
GCACAAGCCACATGCAGTGCATCTGGTCCAGCCATGCAGCCTTGCACAGAGCCAGCACCCGTGCCGGTGCCTGGAGCTGCCCACCCCACCACAGCAGCCAGCATGCCAGGCTATGCACAGCAACTAGACCCTGTCCTCGCTCGCCCACACACCCTTCCTCACTCCCTGCCTGGCTTGCTCTTTGCAGATGTGAGATCCAGACCAGTGTTGCAAGCTGAGCGCAGATTGCCAGGCTGAGTGGGTGAAATGAGTCCAGCAAGGGTGAGCAATGCTCAGGCAGAAGGCGCTGCTGGCCACAGAGGTTTCCAGATGGTAAAGTGACACACCAAAGATCCATGACAACACTAATTCAGTCCCATCGCCCGTAGCTTGGGAAATGGGGGTGTGGTGTCACCCAGTGGTTTGTATTACTGCTATAGCTCAGTTAGCAGGAACAAATGTTATAGGTCTTTTCCCATGCGCCATTTGGCAGGTTCTGGGTTCTTGTCTCACAACCAAGAGTAATGAGCTAGGTGGACACTGGAGAGTGAGCAAGGCAGAGAAGAATTTGAGCAACAAAAGCTCTTGACAATGACAGGAGACCCGAAGTGCATAAACCTCTATGTGAGAAAGGGGCCCAAAAGTGGTTGCCCATCTGGGAGGCAGAGCCCAGGGTTTTTAATGGGCTCAGAATGGGGGATGCATGCTGATTGGTGCATGTGCAAGCCTGGAAAAAGCACCATTTGATTGGCTGAAAGGCATAGAGGAAGTTCTCACTCTAGTCCTGGATTCCATCCAGAATGAACATCTCAGTTTTCAGGCTTCAGGCTGTCTTCAGCTTGATGGTTGGGTTTCACTAGGGACCCATCCCTGTCTGCCTAAAAATCTGTCTGTCTCCTGCCGGTATCAAAAGTATTCTATCTGTGGCTTTGACAGAAAAGTAAATAGCTTTTGTAATTTATTTAATATATTATCTAATAATCATCTTAACACAATTATAAGATCTTTTAAGACTAGCCAAACATTACTGTGTTTAAAGTTATAGAGAAATATTTTATCAACATAATTTAATGTACATCAATATGTATCAAAATTTTTATCATAGTCTATTTGCAGAACAAAGCCTTTCTTCATGCTTATAGTTGTATATGCAGGCCCATATAAGAAAAATTAGGTTCTACATAATTTAAACAGAAAGCTCTTTTAAATAACATTTATAAATTTAATAAATGTTATTGTTTTCAATAAAGCATTACCAACAAAAAGGCTATTTAAAATGATGACTATTGTCTCCAAAAATAATTGTAAATTGGCTTTAGTTGCATGATTCAGTTCTGTTTCTATTTTCTGCCTATTTTTATATCTATCTGAAGTGAAAATGTTTATGAGTTACTTGCTAATTAAAATGCTTCATTTTTTAATCAACAAAAAATTAAATTTTTATTTGCTACAAAGTCAATAAAAATTTATGAAATGCTGTTTAATTAAAGGTACAAAAAAGTCATTTTTAAAATTTCAAATAGAGTCTTGAAGGAGCATTACATGATGAGGTATTGAGTGGATGGTCAAAGGTTTACAAGGCTTACAAAAGGTTCTTGTAGGGAACTGAGTTGGAAATTGGGAGGCAATTAACACCAAAACTGCAGCAGCTAACTGTGTGGTTGCAAGTTCCCTAGCCACTTTTTTTTCTTACTTTCCAATTTGTAGGAACAAAAACATGAAAAAATTACATTTCAGCATTTCTCAAGGAAGGGATACAATTGCTATTTGGAAAGGACTCTCCAAATATATTGCAACTTTGTTGCAATATAACCCTAAAATCCCAACTTTCATATAATAAATTATTACATTACTCTTGGTCCATTAAAATGCACAATAATGCATTTTACATTACAGAATGTTTGTCTACTTTTCTTATGAAAAACATACAGCTAGCACATGAGGGCATAGACTCTGAATCCAGGCTGCCTTCTTTCAAACTTCAGCTCTACCTTTTATGAATGAATCACTTATGGAAAAAATAATAAGTAACAACTACTTCAAAGGATTATTCTGATGATTACATGAAAGTATTCAAGGTGCTTAGAACAATGCCTGCTACAATATTGATAGTATATAAATGCTAGCTTTTATTATTATTTCATAACACATTTAGGCAAATCTGTTGCTTTCTTATATTAACAAGAAAATGTGGCCCATCGTGCCACGATCCTAAAAGAAATATATTTTTTAATAATATGCTCACTTGCAGCTCCTAAATGGTTCTACCCACCACACACAACTCATTTTAATAGCTAATAGTTATTGAGTTTATTTGAACTACAAACTAAGTAATTAAGCACTTGAAATGCATCATCTTAATTTATCTTCTCATCAGCTGTTTAAGGTATACATTATATAGCATAATAATTCCCGTTTTAAAGATAAGAAACTATGTTAGTGAAAGATTAAGCAACTTTCTCCATATGAGGAAGTAAAGAAATTAGCACTTAGCCCCAAGTCTGGTAATTTATAGACCAGGATTCTTACCATTTTTGGTGCTTACAGCATAATTACTTTGTTCTTAAGCCCACCAACTGTTCATAAGATTCTTGGCTTAATTTTTAAAATTTATTACATATATCATTTCTGAGATTAAATCCATATGTGCTTTGGTTTCCAGGAAAAAATGCTGTGACTTTGTTTCTACACTAAAATTTTATATGGTCTTTTGTATTTCCAGGTCCTACACATTTGTTCCTAAACACAATCTCCATGGCTGGGAAACCTTGTCAATATTTCCCCTCTAAATACCAACTACTGTTTTGTTTGTTTGCTAAAGTTACTATTTCTAAAAGTACAGTTAGTGTTGCATTTAATAATCCCAAACTAGAATGTACTCTATTATTTTTAGATTCATATTTGCTTCACCCCTTAAATAGAAGTTGCTTGGTAACGTATAAACCTATTAATTTGAAGACATTATGGAAAGTTGATTTTTGTCTTTATTATTCTTTTCACTACAAGATAAAGTACCAGTTTATTACTTATAGTCAGGAAGTTTCTTTACCAATATTTATTTTAATGAGGTAGAATTTGAAAAAAAAAATCATTTTTACTCAAAAAAAATCCACACACATAACACAATAGACTTATAGTGTCAAAATTGCATATTTTTTAAGTTGAGATCTAAAAAGAAAATGTATTAATTAGACAATGAGTCATAGATTCAAAGAATTTCTGTAGTTGCTATACTACTTCCTATTTTTAAATGTAGACTGAGATTGAGAAATCAATAAAAGTCTTAGGTGAAAAACCACATAAAAGAGTTTGGAGAGGCCAGGTGTGGTGGCTCACGCCTGTAATCCCAGCACTTAGGGAGGCTGAGGTGTGTGGATCACAAGGTCAGTAGCTCAAGACCAGCCTGGCCAACATGGTGAAACCCTGTCTCTACTAAAAATACAAAAATTAGCTGGGCCTGGTGGCGTGCGCCTGTAGTCCCAGCTACTCAGAAGGCTGAGGCAGAAGAAATGCTTGAACCTGGGGGGGCAGAGGTTGCAGTGAGCTGAGATTGTGCCATTGCACTCCAGCCTGGTCGACAGAGCAATACTCCATCTCACAAAAAAAAAAAAGAAAAAAAAAGAGTTTGGAGAAAGTAAGGGTGATTTCCGGTTATATGGCACACTTTGAATAAAAAATACTTTGTATAGATTATCTGCTAATGATTTTGTTTTGAATATTTTGAATCTCATTTATTTTTTATTAGTAAGTAAACATTAAGGTTAACTAATGTCATTATAGAATTTAACTTTTAAGCATCTGAGAAGCTTGTAGATTCTAAGTTAATCAGTCAAATAATTTAATACCAGCAGAAAATTCAGAAACTCGGGTGGTGTAGGCTCTGCTGATTTTAGCTCTCACTCTGCTCAGTAGGCAAAAGGCCCTGTGGCTTACCTTAACCTTTGCAGGCTCTAGGGAAAACTACAACGATAGAGGCCCACACATCCTAAGTCTAATTATTGGAAGGTTTTAAATAGGGGTATAAGATATTAGATAGAATATGGTTTCTTCTCCCATCTTGGCAGGAATATAATTTAAGAACATAATTAGTAAGCATAAAATAGAAATATAGACATAAACGTTGTTTTTTTTTTTATTTTACAAAAGTGTGTAGGAAAATCAAATTTAATTATTATTGTATATAAGAAGGGTATTCCATTAATAGATCAGATATGTCTGGAATTTTAATAAAAGTAAAAAAATATAATTCATAAATTATGTACCTAGAATATAAAATTTATTTTCTTATCTTTAAAAAATATTAGGGCCAGGTGCGCTGGCTCACGCCTGTAACTCCAGCACTTTGGGAGGCCAAGGCAGGTGGATCACGAGGTCAGGAGTTCAAGACCAGTCTGGCCAAGATGGTGAAACCCTGTCTCTATTAAAAATATACAAAAAAATTATCCAGGCATGGTGGTGGGCGCCTGTAATCCCAGCCACTCGGGAGGCTGAGGCAGAGAATTGCTCGAACCCAGGAAACGGAGGTTGCAGTGAGCCGAGATCGTGCCACTGCACTCCAGCCTGGGCAACAGAGCGAGACTCGTCTCAAAAAAATATGCATATATGTAAATAAAAAATATATTAATGATGATTTAATTAATATTTCATATCATATGTTTTCTATAGAAAATAATGACAAAGAGGAACAAATCTGCAATTTTCTAGTGTGTATATATCAATATATTCTAATTAAAAATATAAGTTCAAAATTCATAACTAATTTCAAAAATTTTATTATCTTTCAGGAATGCTTTCATATAAGTTGTTAACTTCTAAAATGTTCAAAATTATCTGTTAAAGTTAAAAGCAAAATTAAAATTATACTTAATAAATATCAATGAGGAATTTTCATTAAAATATTATTAGCAAAAACATTAGCAATTGAAAACTTTATTTTCAATCTAGTTGCCCGTATAATAGCGAATACCTTACTGTCATGTCTAAACTTATGGACTAGACATGGTGGCTTATGCCTGTAATCCCAGCACTTTGGGAGGCCAAGGCAGCTGGATCACCTGAGGTCAGGAGTTCGAGACCAGCCTGGCCAACATGATGAAACCCCATCTCTACTAGAAATACAAAAATTAGTCAGGTGTGGTGGTGCACACCTGTAATCTCAGCTACTCAGGAGGCTGAGTTGGGAGAATCACTTGCACCTGAGAGGTGGAGGTTGTGTTGAGTCAAGATGGTGCCACCACACTCTAGCCTGGGCGACAGAGCAAGACTCCATCTCAAAAAAATAAAAAAGAATATCACAAATTGTTTAATATTGCAAAATACAGCCTAGATGCCATGTGTGATTGTTGAGAATTCTGAGCTGAGTATTCCTCCAGAACCAGGAACTGGAAAAGAGACGCTACTGAGTAACAATGCTTTATTATGTAACAGTCAATTACAGTCATGCTATCTGAGGGGAAAGATTCAACTAGTTATCTAAATTTTGTTCTTCTTACATACATGGACATCCTTCTATATGGATATCCTTTCTGCACTCTGAAACATTAGTAATGAGAAATCCACCATCCTGACAAAGTTTGGGCATAGTTCCCTTTTGTTCAAATACATGGTAGAATATATGAAGAAGCATTTCCCTAGAGTCCTACAGATATTAATGGTTAGAAGCATATTTAAGGGTTTGCCCTGCCAATGCTTGACACCAGATCTCAGGAAGAGACATACCATTTGAACTCAATACATTTACTTTTGTGTATGTTTGGAATATGTGGGACTTCTAAAATGCAGGACCCAAAACAAGGTCCCTTCCTGTCCAATTTCAGGGTAATGCTGTGCCCTGATGAGGAACTCCCCATGCCTAGAGGAAGGAGGGTCCGTTTTTAGTCCACACACACAAAGAAACATCTACTCACTAAAGCCTGAGCCTTCGGGTTGCATTTGCCCCAAAGGGAGGACTTTTTTCTAATTTGAAAAATGACACCATATGAGCTAATGAAGGTCCTCAGACTCCAAATACTGTAGCTATAAAAAGAAACTAAAAATTTAGGAAATTTCATTTTATTTTGAAATATTTATTGCTTTTTTCAATTTAAAAAGCTTGTTCAGAATAAAAACTTTAAATTGGCTAAATTAAAATAAAAGCTTTTTATGTTCTCACAATTTCTTCTTTTTGAAAAGTCATTTTCTAAAATTGTTTTCTATTGAAATTTTAAAAAATCACTTTATCATACTGCCTTCTTTGGACTTATTTAGTTAAACCAAGGTTCATATCCAAAAACATACAATTCTAACTTCTTCCCCTCGGTCTCACTATCATTTCACATAAAATTTTAATCTACAAATAAAATCTAGAAATATGAGATGTGAACACTGTTTGGTTTAGATAAGTTTTAGTTTAATCCTCAACTCTTAGATATGTTACAATAGTCTTGGTCAAGGCACTTACTTGTTTGACCTTAAATGTGGCTATTATAATATAAATAGTAATTTGGACAGTAATTCATCCAATGCATGTAAGCAGCTCTTCCTTCAATTCTAAAAAAAAAAAATACAAAACAAAAAAAAAACAAAAAAACAAAAAAAAAAGTTTAATAAAAATATTCTAAGTGAAATTTCTGATCAGAATTTCTGATGTATTAGTAAGTTAAGCATCCTATTGAGTTGGTTAAGTCTTCCTCAGCATTCTAGGCTTCCCATATGTTTCATAATAGTCACCTAAGTATACACAAATTCTTCATCTAGAATATGCTTTCCTCTTAGGCTGTAATCTTTGTGGAAACGAGAACCAAGTCTGTTATAATCTCTTCTCTATTCCCAGTTTCTAGCGCAGTGCCTGGTAGTTGCTTAAAAAGTATTTCTTGAATTGAGGAACAGAAAAATAAATGCACCAAATTGAGATTAAGTTAAAACTGATAGGAAAGTTGTGACTATTCTGAGTCTATGGCTACAGGCTTGGCCTGTGCTCATGCTGACTTGGTCTGCATGCCTACATGTTCAAGATTCCCTCCATGGGGTCTTGGAGCCAGAGATATAAGTCAAAAGAGAAAATGGTTTTTTCTATCTATTCTAAGCCTGAGTTGTCCATTTCTCTTATCCAACTCCAGCATGAGCCTCTTCTAAAAGATGTAAAATTGAAGAATTTTCTCTCCCTCAAGGGCCCTGTGACCCATAATATGCAAATCTAGTAGACAATATGATCACTTTTTGTACTGATAACTAACACTTTCATTTGTAGTCCAGTGCAGGTTAGGTTTGTACATTTAAAATGCCCCATGCAGAAAAGTCAGCTGTAATCTCCTTCCTGATCTTCTCCCCTCCCAGATCTCAGTTCTGGGAGTCACATCTAAAACAAGAAATCATATCTTCAAAGATGCAATTGTTTTCTAGGTACAATCTAAATGCATACCAATTAAAAATGCATCACAGTGAAGCTACAAGTCATGGACTTAAAACTAGAAAAACCATAAAGTTTTTTTTTGTTTTTGTTTTTTTTTTTTAATTTTCTTTTGTTGTTGTTGTTTTTTAAGTATCAAGGTAGTGATTTTCTTAATTTGTAATTAAATTACCTAACAGATTCCATCCCCAGGACAACTGGATACCTACTTCATATTTGTCTGACTTTTGGGCCCCTTGAATAGATTTTCTTCAATAATTGTCTGATCCTATGACAAATGTAAAGCTTCATCTTTTCATTACACATTCCAGTCTATTTTCTACTTATCTAGAATTCAAAACACCTAATAACTCAATTGGCTAACTGGACATCTTATTTTAATATAATTATCTTATGTCATCTAAATTGCTCCATACTTGCTTATGGGTTTTGTATGCTTTCCACGTTACATGTATATTTCTCTGCAGAATTACAGACTATAAAGTGAAAAAAATAGAATATATTACACAGAAAGGCCCATTAGGACTCACAATTGTATTAGCCTGTCCTGGAAATAAATGTAAACCTTTCTTCTAAACATCAGTTGTACAGAATTACATCTTTCAATATATGCCCATATATAAGATATGGGATTTTCATACATCTCTGAATTGTATATTATGACTTATAATAGATCATTTATTTTGAAATAACCATCATGAGACTTCTACTTAGCTTCAAGGCCACCTCAGCAGAGGTTCTCTATTTGCACCATGCTTTAATCAGTTTCAGTTTCTCTTTTTATATTCTTTCATTTGGAGATAATCTGGTTGGCCTTGTATTCCTGTTCTTTCTTTACACTCTGTTCTTGCTTCAAGGAGAAGTTAGAGAAGATGCGAAAGAAGGAAATGCATATACTTTGGTTACTAAGCAACCATTTTTAGTCCTGCTACTAATATGCCAAGAGTCCGTATCACATCTTTTACCTTCTTTTCTACTCTCTTTTTCAAAAATTAATAATCAAATTTAAAATATTTATTCCATGTAACTAGCCTTAATTATTCATGTACCAGCTATGATCCAAAAGTATTTTTATTTAAAGCCCCTAATTGAAGATAAAGACAAGGCATCTCTAGAAATAAATTATATTACTGTTTATTTCTTTTTACAAGCAATAGATGTATGTAGAAATACCTGTGTACTTGTCAAGAATAGAAGAAAGTAATGAATGCTGTATACTTTTCCTCAATAATTTGAAGAAATGCATACTGTAGTTTTAGGGAAAAAGTCGTGAAAATGTGAGAAATGAAGCAGGAAGCTGATTCTTGGGGCCGACTAAAAAACTGAAACAATTTCCCACCAAAAAAAAAGGTAGAAATGACAGCTATGAAATAAAGTTGTCTCCAGATACCCTGTTCATCTACTTCATCATGGAAGTTCTCATGCCCCCTGAAGATAACCATTAACTCTGCCTCCTCCCTATTCCAGGATTCAAGGATCCCATGTTGTAGAAAATTATTTTTCCTTTTTTTTTTAAGACAATTATTGATTCATGTACTGAAGAAAGCTCTTCACAGAAAATTTTTGCCCTCTAGTAGGAATCTTCCTTGTACCCTGTGGTAATTGGATATAGGATCCTGGCCTCCCGAGATGGCAGTGGGGCTGCACTTTCCTCTGGATATGTCATTACTTACAGGGGCCGCTGTGCCATTAGACAGTCATACACCTTGTAGGCTGTATCACTGCATAGAATTAGCTTTTGGCATGATGATCAAATCATTACTTATTAGATAATATTCATGGGAAAATACGTTTCAAGTTTTCAATAACATCCTAAAATATTTTAAAACATCATAGCTGGTTTTTCATTTGAGGACTGTTTATACTTTACTGCAAGCCCTGGACTTTTAATAACCTTTTGTAAAAGGTTATTACCTTTTTCACACCTCTGTTTCCAATTGCTGAAGTTATGTTGGTATAATTTGTCTCTCTGCTTTGCCTTCCTCCTGGCTGGCAGCTGGCCAAAGGTTTCCAGTAAATTTGTTTTAGTGAATTACTTTTTCTCCCCTTGTACTTCTCTCCTCCTTTGCTGCCTCTCTGCTGCTGGCCACATTCCCACTATACCCTGGTAAGCTTTACTACAAGAACAGGCCAAAAAAAAAAAAAAAAAAGAATCTCTTCATAGTGTTTTAGATAAGGGTTTTATTTGGTTCACATAGTTGATTGGTTTTTGCAGCTTCTCTCTGTGGCTACCTTCAATCCATTCCTTTCTCAAATGCTGAGAAATACAGAAACTCTTTTACATTTTCTTTAGATAATCTTCATCATCCTAACCATCTTTACTTAATCTTCTGAATACTGAAGACAAATAGCTTTCTACGTGAAGTATTTGTCTGTGAATTATGCATACAGAGACATCTAACATAATGAAATTACTGAAGCACATGATTTAAGGTAGAAACTTACTAAATATTGAAAGTATTAGGTCTTCAGAGACAGTTAATTCTCATGGATTAATAGGCAATCCTAAATTAAGAATGATAGTAAGTGATTTTCTATTTATGTTGTATAGATAAAGCACGCAAGCATCAAAAACACATTCTTATCATGATGTAGGGAAGGGGGACACAAGTTTTCTGTGTTCTATACAGTAGCTTTGCTTTTCAGTGACTCATAACATGTGAATACATACATTTACATCATTTAATATTCCAAGGGCTTGACTCCAAAAGATATAAAAATAATTCAACTATTGTGGTTCATTTTATTAAATGGAGAGGAAAAAAGTGAAAATAACTTCATCCAATTTGATTACTGAGGTTAACACTCCAAGCCTGTACTTTATGTAAATACTGTAGGAAATAGCAACAGCCAGGTTTAAGCTAAATTACATAAAAGTATATCTGGTCACATTTTATTTTTAGGAAGAGAATTTTCAAAAAAAAAAAAAAAAGGATGATGTTTTTGTCATCCCCTGCTTAACGTCAATGTCTGATAAGTGCTGAAATTAAAACATAAATTATGTACACTAGATATAACTACAAAATAGAACAAACTGATAAGCATAAAATGAGATTGAGAAAAGGGGTAATTTCTTCCAGCTCAGGCTTTATATTAAAACTATATTTTCTGTATCAGAGAAGATAGTTTTTATAATAAGGTGTGTGTATATATATGCATATAAAATACACATGTAATATATTTTCTATGGTAATACATTTCTATAATTGGATGTTACAGCAAAGTGGCTGATGTACTAAATATTAAGCCTAAATCTTTCAGTAGTCAACCCTATGACCTTGAGAAAATTATTCAGTATATATTCTGATAAATACTAAAAATTATCAGTATTTTGATGTCCATTTAAATTGTCTTAAAATATAAAATCTATATCTGTTTTCATACTCTTTCTTTTCAAAAATAACTGGTTATTTTAAAACTGTCATGTGACATACATTATAAAAGTTACTAGGTAAAGGAAGAGGAGGCATTAAGCATTCTGCTATTTGAAGCTCTTGTTATTTTTATATATAGAAAACCTCCAACAAACATCAAAACTATATACTGCCTGATGGATCTGGTATATTTTTTGACTGGACATAAGACTAAGAAAAATAATCTTGTTCTAAGATTTAAACACTCACTGATGACATTCCCCCACCCCACTAATAGTTCTGTAATTTCAATATGGATAATCTTTCATTAAATAATTAATAAAGGCAGACAATTACTATTGCTTATATATAAAATTAATATTATATAAAAATCTTTTCTCTATCTTGTATTTCCCAAACCTAGCATTACATAGAAAAGAACTATGTTTTAAATTAAGGTCAAGCTATTCTTAATCAGAGCAACAATCCTGATTTACATAATTGTTCCTATAATTTGTACTCATCAAGCACCTACCTAGTGTGATTGCTCTTTCACAAGTTTTATGAAAAGGAAAATGTTACAGCTTTTATTTTAAAGATAAAATTGACAGATATTGTGGTGAATAGTAGAATATTTAACACATTTGAAATCAGTACAAACTAACATGAGTACATTTTTAATGCTACTAAGTTCTAGTGTAGTTATTTATTTGAATGATTTTATAGGCCATACTTATAGTATTTGAGAGTGCTTATTTTTAAAGAACCTTTTTTCTTTACATAAGCATTCTCAAATATGATGTATTGTGGAATGACCTTTTTATTGTGTGTCATGATTAGAAAGCTTGAAAACTGTTTCTAGGAGAATTTGCCTGTGGGAGAAATGGGAAAGAAACGGAATGGTGCATATCAGCTCCAAGAAAAGACAAAGTGAAATCAGTGCTATTTCAGTTTTGACTGCACACCGCAATGCCCTTGTGTCCCAAGGAAAAATCTGAACAGAAGTCAGCTAGTGTTCTGAAGGAATATTAGTCAAATTGTAAAAGCTGTTGAACCTAATGCATATACCAATTTTGGTATGTAAAAATAATTGTTAAATTACTAATTATGAATAAATTAATATATAATAAATATTTATTGAGGGTTTGTAATGTCCCAAGATTTGTGTTAAATTATTTACATTTCTTTTTACTTCTCACAAAGATCCTACGTGAGCATTACAGATTTACTAATTTTACTGTAAGGAAATTTTAGATATGACTATTCTGGTTGGATTGGCTGAGGATACTGATGTCAGAGACGTTAAATAAATTGATCAAGATCACACAGCTAAAAAATAGAGAATCCTTGATTAAAACTCATACCCATCTGACTCGTCTATATTGATTCAGTAAGCAACACAGGTTTTCTTCCAGAAAATTTTTTTAACCAGAAAAGTCTCCCTACTCATAGGCCAATCAAACCACTAAACTTGGTTGTTTTTGTTTTTGTTTTTGTTTTTGTTTTTTCCTGATATTCTGTGTTGTATCTCTGGAATCATTGCTAATAGGATGAAACAGAAAATATTTCCTCGTGAAATAGTTTTGTTAAATTCTAATTTTCTTTCTCCAACTCTGCAGTGTTGTAGTTTCAGGACTTTGGGTACAATCTATCAAATCTACTATGAATAAGTGACAACTATCATTCTAACCACACTTACAAATGTAACTTGTCAAAAGTAAGACCTGGATAAATTTGGTCACTTCTTAAAACATAAAGACTGCATTTCAAAACTTTTAATTACCAAGGAAAAGTCTGGGCTCTGGCACATTTCATGTTGTTTTAGATTATGAAATGGATTTGGATTTTAGATAATAAACGTAAAGACATGTCTCTGATTTCTGAAAATCAATCACACATGGTTTCCACTTAATTACTATTTTCTGCCTTGCTGAGAAGCAACATTTGGTTATCCTTTATTACAACACTGAGTTCATTAATTTAGGCAATTGCATTTTGATGTCTTTAGACCATGAATGCCTACTCACGACTCTTGGCGGTTGGCCTCACAGTAAATACAACAGTTCTAAAAGCCATGGCTAAGGTCATGGATATTTATTTATTTATTCATTTATTTTCTTAAACTGAAGATGTGCTTAAGTGAGCCTTATCACACAACAGTTGTATTTTAGGTTTGTTATACTTCTTGGCTCACATACACGTGTCTTTGAGTATAAGTGAGACCTAAGCACCAATAATAGAGGTGGCCCTCTATAACAGAGAAAAAACTCTCATACAAAGTATCATATGCTATTCTCCTTCTGTTTATGGAAACAAGGGCTTTTATTTCACTTGCTTGCTTCTAAGTTATTATCTACTCACTTCAAACCTTTCAGTGGATCACTTAGTTACAGTTTCCTAATCCCTTATATTCAATTTCTAAATGTGAACATCTCTGAAACATTCATTAAGTTTGAGGTATATGCATTGATAAAAAAAACATGAACTAAAAAAATTCAGACTGTATTTATATATTCATTGTGAATTCTCAAACATTTTACCACAGAAAAATCAATGTGTCTGAAGAGTGTTGCCTAGACCTCACATACATTATGGTGCACTTATGGTTCATATATAGTTCGTTACTATATATGCATATTACCTTTCTAAGATCTGAAAACTTCAGAATTTCAAATGACATCTGGGCCAGAGAGTAAAAAAATTGGAGGACAGTAACAATTTCTAAATGCATTTTACATTAAATGTGAAATATGTGTTTGGTGTTTTAATGCTGATGAGAATAATTTTGAAAAAAAAAGTCCTAAAGCAGCAAACAGAGGTGTTTCTTCATGAAAGTATTTTCGTTGCTTTCTGAATATCTGTAAAAATGTAGGAATACTAAAATCAGCCAAATAATTTTATTTTAATCATAGCCTAAAAAATAATATGTATGGCATATTAGCTCAAATGTCCCTTCTTTGGAAAAGACCTTCCTAGCTATTTGCTCTGCTCAAGGCATAATTCATGCTGTCTTATCTGGGCTCTCATACTTCATGCTTTTCTCTTATAGGACTCACCACTTCGCATGTGAAATATGTGCTTTTGGAACTGTGTGCATCCTCTCTAGTCTAAGAGTGTCTCCATGTCCCAAATGTAGCTATTTTCATGTTTGGAATCTCAGCATCAATGGATTCAATGGTTTAATTACAGGAATATTAAGACAGTTTCTTCAAAATGAACTATCTTCATAATATGAATTTCAAACTACAACTTAACTTTTGAAAAATTAAATATTTTTGTTTGATGCCCTCTCTCACCACTCCTATTCAACATAGTGTTGGAAGTTCTGGCTAGGGCAATCAGGCAAGAGAAAGAAATCAAGGGTATTCAGTTAGGAAAAGAAGAAGTCAAATTGTCCCTCTTTGCAGATGACATGATTGTATATTTAGAACACCCCATTGTCTCAGCCCAAAATCTCCTTAAACTGATAAGAAACTTCAGCAAAGTCTCAGGATACAAAATTAATATGCAAAAATCACAAGCATTCTTATATACCAGTAACAGACAAACAGAGAGCCAAATCATGAATGAACTTCTATTCACAATTGCTTCAAAGAGAATAAAATACCTAGGAATCCAACTTACAAGGGATGTAAAGGACCTCTTCAAGGAGAACTACAAACCACTGCTCAGTGAAATAAAAGAGGACATAAACAAACGGAAGAACATACCATACTCATGGATAGGAAGAATCAATATCGTGAAAATGGCCATACTGCCCAAGGTAATTTATAGATTCAATGCCATTCCTTATACATACATATACATAATTATTTTTGCTGTGTGGCTTACAAAACTAATTTTAGTCAGAGTCTTATGTTTTGCATAGAATTCCAAGAAAAGAGAAGGATGGGGAGCACTGAGAAAAAAATCTTTGCTATTCACATTATAATCTTATTCTAAAAGCACACCTCTACAGAAAGGGTTTCTGTGAATTGTTAGTTACAAAATATTAAGTGTAAGTCATTAGAAGCAATATTCTAGGATGATACAAAAAAGATAGGTTTACATAAAATAGAAAAAGTGTGAAAAACCTATCATTGCTTTCATCCTCGTGATTGTAAAACAAAATAATGGTTTGATTATTGTTATTCTCGGTGCCCCTCTTAATACATTAATTTAGATTACATCACTGGTATGCAGCAAACCTCAAATAACTTCCAGCACAAATAGAAAAATAATACATGCTGTTAACTGGTCTCTAAGAGTTTTGTGATGTATGATGATCTAAAAATTTTAAAGAGAGGAAAGCCACTGCTCTTGGAATTGGTTTTTACTTATACTTAATATTATCTGTCTTTTTATTTTATTACAATGTAAGAAAATATGATGACAAATATTTGTAGTTAATTGTTATATAATCTACTGGGGTAGGCATCTTTTATTTTTTAAGACGGAATCTCGCTCTGTCGCCCAGGCTGGAGTGCAGTGGCTTGATCTCCGCTCACTGCAAGCTCCGCCTCCTGGGTTCACGCCATTTTCCTGCCTCAGCCTCCCAGGTAGCTGGGATTACAGGTGTCTGCCACCACGCCCAGCTAATTTTTTGTATTTTTAGTAGAGATGGGGTTTCGCCATATTAGCCAGGATGGTCTCGATCTCCTGACATCGTGATCCGCCCACCTCAGCCTCCCAAAGTCATGGGATTACAGGCGTGAGCCACTGCGCCCGGCAAGGGTAGGCATCTTTAAAAGAATTACTGTGACTTTATATCCCCTCTCTGGAGAATGTTGATATATCACACTTCGAAACTGGAACAATTTGTCCATTTTTATTCATGTATGCTTTTTCAAATTTCATATTGACACCATACTTTTCTGTTTAGCTTGCACTTTGCGGGTAGCAATACTAATTAAGACGTTTTTCTAATGTGTGAGACAGATTTTGTTTTCTGTTTGTGCATAGATGGATAATAGAAAAACATTGATTTATATCAGTAATCTTAAAAACTGAGCACAATTAATACTGGGGCACAATGAAAACAGATCATCAATATGGGGCATAACAAGTAAAGTAAGTGCAATGGCGATGCTCTTTGTCATTTTGAATATGAAGAATAGTACATACTTCTAGTTCTATTTTGACTTTTAATATATTTGTGGAATAGATACTGCTCACCTTTGCCAGTTTAAGTTGGGTAGTGATTCTCCATACTTTCATAGTACTGTAAGCATAGTTTTTCATAGCTCTCTTCCTATCACTTGGAATCAAATATTTAATTTGTGTTATTTCTCAGTTCACAGAACTTAGTATAACCTGATCTTTTTAGCTCTTTATAGTTGTCATTAAATAACTTGCACATATTTAAGTGTATAATTTGATGATTTCTGGCATATTTCCATAAAAAGATACTGGCAATTAAGACTATGAATACACTCCTCACTCTCCAAGAGTTTCTGCATACCTATTTTAAATTCAACTCTTCTTGTAACAGCATCTCCTCAGGCATCCACTGACTTTCATAGACTAGGTTGCATTTTCCAGAAATAATATAAATGGTGTCATACAGTTAAGTACTCTGTTTTGTCTGATTCCTTTCTTTCAACCTAATTATGTTGTGTGTGCATGTTAACATAATTTATTTTTTATTTTTTATTTTTATTTTTTTTCAATATTTAATTTGGGCCCTTTATTTAAGGTGTGAACTACTTAACAGGTCAGAAATCTGTGTTCAGTATCAGTTTTTCTACACCACTAAGATAAATATATTACAAAGCAATGCAAAGTACAATGCAATGTACTTTAAAGAGTGAGATGCTGGCAAAGATATATACCTCATGTTATCAAAGGGTACTGTGTGGTTCCTAACTATATATTTTTTTAATTTATTTTTTATTATTATTATACTTTAAGTTCTAGGGTACATGGCACAAGTATACATATGTAACAAACATAATTTATTTTTATTGGTAAGTAGTATTCCACTCAATGGATTTGACAGTTGATCTGTTCTTTCACTGAAGGGCATTTGGTTGTTTTAATTTTCTATTAATTACAAATAAAGTTGCTATGAAGGCTTAGTTAAAATTCTTCATTCAAACATACACTTTGATTTCTCTTTGGCAAATAAATGTGACATCTCTGCATCACATGTTTGATGTATGTGCAACTTCTACAGATGTTGCTAAACTGCTTTCCAAAGCTGTAGTACTATTTTATATTTTAATCAACAACGCATGAGATTTTCAGTTGCTCCATAACCTTGACAACATTTAGAATGGTCTTTGTAATTTTAGCCACTTCAGTAGGTATGTATTAAACATTCATTGTAGTTTAATTTGCATTTCCTGAATGATATTGAATGTCATTGCCTGTGCTTCTTTGCCATTTTTGTGTCTTCTGTGAAGTGTCTGTTCCAATATTTTGCCTACTTTCCTATTTGATAGTTTTTCTTCTTAATATTGAGTCATAATATCAATATGTTCTTTAATATTCATGATGGAATTTTTTTCTAAATAGAAGCTTGATATTTTCTTATTGTCTGTGGCTTGCCTTTTTAATTTCCTATAAGTGTTATCTGAATAGTAAACTTTTCAAATTTTATAAAGTCAAATTTAATTTATATTTTTAGTTCATGCTTCAAAATGTAGAAATTATTGTCAAAGTGTAGGTTACCAAAAAATTGTTCTGTGTTTTCTTCTAGCAACTGTACAATTTCAACTTATACAGTTAGCTATATGGTCTATTTCAAATTAAGTTATGTATATACTAAGGGTTACACTTCATTGTTTATTTAATTTTTACATACAGATAGCAAGTTGTTTCAGTACCATTTGCTGAAAAGGATAACCTTTTGCTACTGAATTGCCATGGAACTTTGATAAACATCAATTGACGATATATATGGGCCTACAGCTAGTTTCTGTAATCTAATTTATCTTGGTGTGTATTTTTATGCCAATATCATACTTTCCCAATTTATTCAGTTCTAAAATAAATCCTAAAATCTGGTAGCACACATCCTTCAAGTACGGTCTTTTTCAAACTTGTTTTGGCTACTCTGGGTCTTTTGCATTTTTACATAAACTTGAGTTTGCATTTCCAAATAAAGTTCAGCAGACGAAACCTGCTGGCTTATGAGTGGGGCTGGTTTCAGTATACAGAACAGCTGGAGATAATTGGCATATTAACAACATTGAGCCTTCTAATTTGTAAATATTTTATACCATTCTGTTATTTATGCCTTCTTCAGTTTATCTTGGCAATGTTTTGTAGTTTTCAGTTTACAGGTCTGGTGTATCTATCATTTATAAAATTTGTCCCTCATTTATTTATTTATTATAAATTATATTGCTTTTTTAAAATTTCAGTTTTAAATTGTCTATTTCTAGTATATAGAAATATAACTAACTGGTAGACAATTATGTCACCCTCAAATAAAGACACTTATTTCTCATTTTCAAAGTGGATGTTCTATCTATTGCTTTTTTGCACTCATCAGAACCTTCAGTGTTATGCTTACTACAAGTGTTTACTATAAGTGTTGAGACCAGATGTTCCTGCCCCATTTTTAATTTAGCAGCAAGGCATTCAAATTCTCACCATTAAATACAATGCTACCTGTAGATTTTTTTAGATGTACTTTATCATTTTGAGGAAGATCTTTTCGATTCTTATTTTGCTAGGAGTTTTTATCAAGACAGGATGTTATATTTTAGACAAATGTATTTTTTAATCTCTTAAGATAATCACATGGCTTTTATTTGTATTTTTATATATGAAGAATATCATTAATTTCTAATTGTTGAGCCAATCTTAAATACATAGGATAAATCCTACTTGGTTAGGAGAAATTACTATTTTATATCTTGTTCAATTTGATTTGTTAAAATCTTGTTAATGAGAGTTTGTGCCTGTTATGGGCTGAAATGAGCCCTTCCTCCCCTCCAAATGTTATATGTTGACATCTTAACCTCAAGAATGTAATTGTATTTGAAAATAAAGTCTTTAAGCAGGTACATAAAGTTAAGTAAGATCACTGAGAGTGGGCCTTAATCCAATATGACTGGTGTTTTTATAAGAAGAGATTAAAACACTGATATGCAAAGAAGAAAGACTACGTGAAGACCTAGGGAGAAAATGGTCTTTTACAAACCAAGGAGACAGGTCTCCAAAGAGACAAAGACCCTGCCAACACCTTGATCTCAGACTTCTAGTTTTCAGAACTGTGAGAAAATAATTTCTTGTTGTATATGTCACTCAGTCTGTGGCAAAAACAAGTTTTGTAAGGCTTCCCTAATAAACTGCTGTAGTAAATTGTTTGTTTTAGAGTTAGGATGAAGGATACTGGTATATAGTTTTATTTTCTTATAATGTTTTTGTACTAGTTTTTTTTACATGCCTAAAAAGTTACCAGAAATGCAGCAACTTAAAACAACATGCATTTATTACCTCACAATTTCCATAAGTCAGAAGTGCGCATGGCTTAGTTGCATCTTCTGCAATCTATAATTGTCAACCATTGTTGGTCTTTTATTTGAAGGCTTAAATGGACAAGGGTTCACTTCTGAGGTCATTCAGGTTACTGACAAAATTCATTTTCTTGTAGTTGTTAGACACATTACCTTTGTCTTATTCTTTGATAAGAAGCAAGTCACTGGTCCTTTCCACACCCAAAGGGAGAAAATGAAAATCATGAGAACCACCTTAAAGTCTGTTGACTACTATATTTTTTGGCTTTTGGTGTTAGAGTAATCCTGGCCTCATGGAATAAAACAGAAACTGCTTTCTCCTTTAAAACTTTTTTTGCAAGCATTTGTATGAAACCAGTGTTAATCTTCCTTAAATGTTTGCCAGACTTCATGACTGATGGCATCATCTCGACCTGATGTTTTGTTTTATAATTCTTTGTATTACAAAATTCATGTTCCTTAGTGGATCTATTTAGGTTATCTATTTCACAGTGAGTAAGTATAAGCAGTTTGCACATTTAAAAAATATATTCATTTTAACAAATTTGTTTAATTCATTGTTATAATGTTTCTGATTATGAGTTTAATATCTGTAGTATGTGTAGTAATGTATTCTATTTCATTTCTGATACTGATAATTCATATTGTTGCAAGACTTTCCTTAGTCCAGCTAAAGATGGGGTTTTTGTCCATCCCATGGCCATGAAAATTCAGGCTCGCAGACAATTTGAATGGTAAGTAAGACAAGGTTTATTGGGTGAAAAGGAAAAATGGGGGAAACAGGCACTCTCACTAGGCCAAGGTCCCTGTTAGAGCGCTACCTGCCTCGCTGTCCAAATCCTGGGTTCCACACAGGAAGAAAAGGGGCCAGGTTCCTCCCTGTTGCAAATGAGTGGACTTCTGTGTTTCCACCCCAGTGCACATTCCCAGTGCACAGGCTGTTGGAGATTCTCCGGGGACTCCCTCCCACCTAGCTGTCTTCTTCCCCCTCTAAAGAAGTACATCTAACTGCCATTAGAATAAGGATAAGGTTGAAGATCCATCTTAACTGCTCCTTCTGACAGGGGGCGCTGGTTTACGGAAACAAGTCAGAGCTCCCTCCTGGGCCTATTTAAGGGTTCCCAGCAGATGTGGCCATCATCAGAGGCTCTGGTTGCATGATTGTTTAGAGTTTGATGGGGTGAAGGCAAGAACAGACAAACTGGGCTATTAGAAAACACATATCAAAATAAAACAAGGGGAAGAGTAAGGAAATCTCAAAAATTTCAAGGCCTTTCACCAGTTTGCACAGGGAGAGGGAAGCCAAAAGTCTGACAGGTAAGAAACTTTACCCTTTTGCCGGTATGTTGGGATTCTGGGTTCCCTTCCCCTGAGCCCAATCCTAAGTCAACCAGTTTAAGGTTTGGGAAATTAACTCTTTCCAGTTCAGAGGATGCATCTGAGGGGAGTGTCCTGTAGTACAGAGACGCAATTACCTATTAGGGAAGAGAGAACTGAAGAGGAGAGAAGAAAAGAGAAAGCATTTTTAAAGGAGTTCCAGGGGTTCAGGATGCATCTGGAAGGGGTACAGCTGAAGATGAATGGCCACCCATCTAGAAAGAGGGGAGCAGGCATCCCTGGGTTCCTTCTCTTCCCAGCAGATACTGGGTTATGTGAGGGAGAGAGGCAAGAGCATCCACTTTCCCTCTTCCATCCTTGCATCCCTGAGTTCCAGTGAACTGGGCAGGTCCCACCATGAGTGCCAAAGTGGTTTGCACCCATGAAGCATGGAAGGCCTAGAGAATAGGAATTATCCGCTCTCACCTATGCTTCTATCCCCACTACCGTCAGTAGCCTTGGAGATCCCTAGACCTCATTTATGCCATGGATACTAATATGGCCTTTATCCATTAAAGGGGAAGGTTGGCCTTGGCTTAATCGGCAGGAATTAGCTATGCTCACCTGCACTGTGCCTTTTAACTTCTGCTGTCATTTGCTTCTGGATCTCTTAGATCCAGTTTTCTTTCCTAGTGCTGTGACTCAAAGCTTGGAAGTGAGTTTGGAACAAAAATGTGTCTCAGGGGTTTGCATGGACTCCTTATTGTAGGCCAAATGCTAAGGTGAAACTGTGGAACTGAGAACTCCTCCAACAAGGGAGATAAAACGATGTCTTGTGACACACTCAGATAACTGGTAGCTGCAGTTAAGCTTGCTAAGATTTGGGTGCACGGTGCTTGACTTTGGTTAGCTCCCTTGGCCTTACTTTACGGAAAGGAAACTTCTGAGTGATGGACATCCTATTTATTGCAATTGCCTGACAGCATTTGCAGGATAATTGCTCAGAATTAGAATATCAATCCAGGTTTCCTCATTACCCATCCCTTTTGTTCTTTCTCAGCTGCAGGCAGAGATTGCTGGTTGGTTCACAGGAACAAGTAGCGTTAGTCTAAATGTAGATGAAAACTTAAATCATCTAGTGAGTTTAGAATTTAACAACAAATATATAATAAATTTTGAAACAGGATTTCTCTCTCTCCAGTCCTCATTTTTGTTAAGAAACAAATAATCATAGGACAGACTGGTTTGCTAAATAGACTTTAGTCTTATACTTGACCTGATTATGTGCATAAAGTGCAGCAAGAATACTTATTTTTACATAGGCATTTTGGATTGGCTTTGATGGAACTCCACTCCCCAAGGAATCTCAGATAAAACCTTTTTAAAGCCCAGCCCACCCATGGGTTTATCCTCAAATACCCATGAGTTGGGTGATCCTTTCCTCTTAAGGTCCCAAGATAAACTTGGAGCTCCTGGACCTGTTAGAAAGTGACATTCTTTACCGAACACATGTTAGGAACCCTGTACAGGGACTGCACAGACAAAGGTAAGAGGCCAATCTCCCCACAGGGCTTTTATCAGCTCTGCAAGTCAAGAGTGAATCCTTAAAGGGAAGCCTATCCTGCAGTCAAAGCCTTGGTAAAATACCTAGTTATTCCAATTGTGTCCTGCTGCAAAAGAAAAAATGAATTCTTATTGCACTGATGCAAATGACTGTATTGCCATAAGTTAAGAATACTCACAGATAGTTTCCAAACTCTAGAGGAACCAAGCAGAGAGAAATAATCTTGCTCCAAATTTGGTTCATAGGAGTATATCTTAATTATTAAAGTCCATAAATAGTTTAAAATGTTTCCTTGACTGTGAAAAACAAAACAAAGATCAGCAATATTCCAAGCAAAACTCCAAAAGGCTGCTTCAGCTTCTTGAGTTCAGTCCACTTAGTTAACTCTTGTTTTGCTTGATATTTGTGAACATTTCATCCCTTCACAAGTCCTGTATATTTTCCTTTATTCCAATGTTACATTCTCCAAAGTTATCGGAAACCTGATTGTCTTAAATACATTAGAAATTGTATTTGAGACACCTGTCAGAGTTCTATAGCTTATTATAAACCATCTTTTGCAAAGCATAAATCAAGACAATTGTCTGTGAATAGCAAAATGTTCAGGGTAAAGTGAGAAACACAATTGACAAAGAAGTTTGGTTATCTCCATGGTTTACAATAACTTAACAAAACATCCTTAATTGCGATTGATAACACATACTCAGGAATTAGAATTTTAGAAATCCCATACAATTTTGGAACAAATATTAGCATTATTCACAAAAACAGAATCTAAAGAAGATTGAACATAATTCTGGCAATCCTATGTACTTAAACATATCAGATAATCTTTTTTATCCTTCTTTCTGGACATTCCAGGGGCCCTTGGAAGTATCCAGAAAGCCAGGTTGGTCAGGAAAGACAATTTTGTAACTTAAGTTTGATTTGGGGAAGACTTTAAAATATATTTAAAGCATTTGATGTTATGAAACTGAATTCCAGGTTACCATAAATTATTGATTTTGCCAAAATGATGACTCAGAAATTTTAAAGAAGCAAAAACCTTTTATAACCCTTTATAAATTTTGCCAAAGAACAGATTAGTGTTCTAAGAATACCTTGTTGTGTGTTTATTTCAATCGTCAATTGATAGAAAAACCATATAATATCCTTTTAAATTTAGCTAATACATTCATATAGAGACCATTGTCTGCAAGATTAATTTCCACAATTCTTTCACCACTTCCTTGAACCTTCAGCCTTTTCCTATCTAATTTAAAACAATCCTTTAACCCTAGGCAAAAGTTTACATTTCCAAACCTTCTTATAACCTTTTACAACAAAAACAAAAACACACATTTTACTGTTCTTACACATCTTGCATGTAAATATGTTACTCTATTTAATTCTGTGCTAGCTGCAGACAAGGTTTACCTTCTTATTTAAGGGCGTGGTTAGTTCCATATGTCCCTGGGCCTTACCAGTTGTGAAGTCAGCAAATCAAATACTTTTGAAAACCCAAAAAGCAGTTTGCAACCTCAAAACACTTAGCAAACCTTGCATCTGACTTGCATAGTTTAGTTCACCCATTTACATTTTAAAGACACCTGCATTTTACCAATAATCTTTACGAGTGTTTTTATTTCTCAAACATTACAGTCACTTGAAGTGGAAGGTACCACAGCTTTTAACTTCCCTTTAAAAAGATCCAAGCGCTTGTCTTTCTTTAGACCAAATTAATTAGAGCTCTTTTGACTGACTTCAGGCACAATACACACACAGACAGACAGAAGAAAACCCAGTCACTGGGTGGGGCCCTTTAAGAGACAGAGCTAAGACAACCTACATATATCAAACCAGAAAGAATCTTATTCCCTAAGGCAGGATTGCTAAAGGAAGCCCTTCCAAGGAGTTATAAACCATGCCCTCAGGATGTAATACAAGAAGGAGGCTTGATTTCATAACCAAAACTTTCCAGAGAATACAGTGATAGTTGTTGGGGGTCGCTAGTCTAGTACAACATCTTCTAAAAGAAAATGAAACTTGTAAAAGTTAACTACCCACAGGGTGGAGAGAAAAGAAAGTTTAAAAATACCTGGGGAAGAGCCTCTTACTCCGATGCCACTGATTCGTCCAAGATGGAGATTAGTTTAATTACTATCCGATGGAGTAGAACCCCTTGGCTGGGGAAGGCGAAGGCGGAGAGGGAAAGCTGGCTGTGCCGGGGACCCTTGAGCCACGTGTCCCAGCCCCAGCATGGAGCAGGTAAGGACTGGGAGCTGCTGCTGGTTGATCGCTCCCCATTAAGGGCCTTTCTCCCAACTCCCAGGAGCCACAGTAGTTGAAGGCATGTTTCCTCTAACCTCAGAAGTCCGAAGATGGAAAGGCTTAGAACCCACAGTGAGGGATTGTGAGTCCCCATTTCACTCACTACTTCTCGAGCCCCGACGTTGCACGCCAAAAATGTTGCAGGATTTTCCGTAGTTCAGCTAAGAACAGGGTCCTTGTCCATCCCATGGCCCCAGAAATTCAGGCTTGCAGACAATTTTAATGATGAGTAAGACTCTCAATTAGGCCAGAGTTCCTGCTGGAGTGCTTCCTGCCTAGCCCTGAGAATCCCAGGTTCCGCACAGGAAAAGGTGGGGCCTGCTCCTCACTACTGCAAAGGGCACGAACTTCCGTGTTTCCACCCCAGTGCACATTCCCACTGTGCAGGCCGCTTGGAGATTGTTTGAGGACGTGCTCCCACCTGGCTGTCTCAATATCATATGTCTTTTTCATTTTTTTTTACTAGTCTGACTAGAAGTATAAAGATTTTACTAATCATGTCAAAAATCCCATATTTTTATTTCATTGTTTTATTATAAAATTTGTTTTCAAGTCTATTCTTTCCTTTGTTCATCTTTTTATCATTCCCTGTCTTCTGCTTACTTTGAGTTGCATTAACCCCTTTATTAAAATACAATGACTTTATCCCTGAAAATATTATTTCTGAAACCGTTTAAAATCAGATATTCATTGACCACTCAGCTGTTACTGGTTTAGAATTATTGTATCTTTTGCCATTCTATCACTTTTAAACTATTTGTGGTTTTATATTCAAAGTGTTTTTTGTGGCCACCATATACTTGGATATTTATGTTTTAATCCAGTGTAACAATCTCGGACTCTTATTGAAAAGATTAGAAATTTTAAATTTAATTTTATTATTGATAAGTCTGTGGTGAGTTTATCCTTGTTAAGTATTCGTTTTATATTTATTCCATCTATTTTAACCACTTTTTTCTCCTTATCTTAGTGCATTATTTATATATGATTCAAGTCTGTCCTATTTTTATTAAATATATAAAATATATTTTTCACTTACACAAGAAATTTCCTACCACTTAACATATAGTCCATTTTGGAATACTGTACAACTTTACCCCAGAACCAAACATGTCCATTTTCTCTTGCCTATTCTATGCACTGCTGTTTTATTTATACCTATGTAATAAATAATCTCACAGTACATTGTCATTATGTTTACTTTGACAATTATCATTGAAAGTGATGTAAAAAATAATAACAAAAGTATCTTGATTTACCCACTTTTTTACCTTTTTCTAATCCTTATATTGGAAATATATTTTTGCTAGAAATGGAATTTTACATTAACTTCACACTCTACCCCCATTTCAGGAATTTAATTGTGTTGTTTCAGTTTCTTGCTCACAGTATTTTCATTACAAGTCTGCTGTAGTTGATAATCTTTCTCCATTATAGGTAATGTAACTTAATTTATCTGGCTGCTTTTTTGTTTGTTTGTTTGCTTTGTTTTCTGAGACAGATTTTCCCTCTTGTTGCCCAGGCTGTAGTGCAGTGGCACAATCTCAGCTCACTGCAGCCTCTGCCTCCCAGGTTCAAGGGATTCTCCTAACTCAGTCTCCCAAGTAGCTGGGATTACAGTCGCTTGCCTCTACGCCTGGCTAATTTTTGTATTTTTAGTAGAGACGTAGTTTCACTCTCTGGCTGCTTTTAAAACTTTCTCTTTTTTACTTTACTTTTTTTTTTTTTTTAATTTAATTATAATGGACATTAGTATAGCCTTCTCTATTTGTTTTCGTTTTCAATTGTTAAGTTCTTAGATACAAAGATTTTTGTTTTTACCACATTTGAAAACATATTTATTCTTCCAATATTTTGTCCCCTTTCCTATTTCAGTGATGATAATTTTAATAAAATAGTACACTTGAAATTGGACCACAGTTCACTGATGCTTTGCTCTTATTTTCAGTCTTTTCTCTTCTTTCTTGGGCAGTTTTTATTGTGTCTTCAAGCTCATTAATTTCATTTTTGCAGTATTTAATCTCCTTTGATGTGTATTAGTCCTATTAAATGTGTCTTTCCTGTCAGAAATTTTTTTTTATCTTAACAAGTTCGATGTCTTTTATCTACTTAGAGACATCATCAAAACTTAAGTTTGAATTTTTTCTTCTCAATGTACAAATGATTATATCTAACTTTTTTGAACACATAGAATATAGCTTTATTGACTCTTTTATTGTCCCTGTTCACTAAATCTATTGTTTTTGTCATTTCTGGGTTTGTTTCTATTGACGTGTTTGTATTATCATTACAGATTGTATTTTCTTCTTCTTTGTATTCATAATAAATTTGAGGGGATGCTAGATAGGTGAATTTTACCTTGTTTGTAGCTGGATTTTTTTGTATTCTCTCAAATATACTTGAGCTTTATTTCAGGAAGCAATTAAGTTACGTGGAATCCATTTTATCCTTTTTAATCTTGCCTCTAGTTATTGCTAGGCAAGACCAGAGCAGTCTTTACTGTTAAATTTTACTTTATACAGAGGAAAAGTCCTTCTGAATATTCTACCTGATGCCCGATGATTTTGAGTTTTCTTTCACTCTGGCTAGTGGGAACATGAAATATGTTTCACATTCTGCTATAATTTGAATGTCCCCTCCAAAACTCATGTTCACATTTAATTGCCATTGTAACAGTGTGGCACTGTTAAAGGTGGGACCTTTAAGAGGTGATTAGGTCATGAGAAGTCTGTCCTAACGAACATATTAATGCCTTTGTAAGGAAAGAGGGCTCCTGATAAAAGGATACTTTTGGCCTCATTTCTCTCTGTTTCCTATGCTCACTTGCACTTCTGTCATGTTATGATGCAACAAGAAGGCCCTTTGATCTTAGATTTTCCAGCCTGGAGAACGATAAGCCAAATAAATCTTTTTTTCTATAAACAACCCAGTTCGTGGTATGTTGTTACAGCAGCAGAAAACATTCTAAGACATCTTTCTTTTTTCCCTAATACTTATTCTGATGTTTCATTTCCAGTGGTTGTTTCCTTGGCTTCAAGTGATTTCCTCTTACAGGTACTAATCAGGACTCAATTGAAATAACAAATGAGTCGTGTGCAGATCTCTGGACCTCTCTGTCTTTGAAATTCTTGCTGCATAGTGATGCTTTCTTTACTTCTCTAGTCTGTTCTGTAAATTCTAACTGACTTAGCTTCCCTGAATTCTGAACTCTGTCCTCAACTCAGGGAGCCTTCCAGACTCTGTTGGATTCCCTCTAGGAAGAAACATGGAATAACACTAGGAATTTCTCTTGTTAAGGGTCAATGCTAACGATTTTTAATAAAAGAACATAATGTATTTTTTTTTCCTGTGTTTTCTCATGTTTAAAGTGGGAAGATACATCTAGTAGTTCATGACATTCCATCATGATCAGCAGTAAATTCAACAGATAATTAATAATTGTCGATGTTGTGCATCATTCCATATTGCAAATGTAAAATAAAGACCTGGAATCGAGAGAGTTCATATAAACCTGATGATTCAGTAAAATTAAACGTAGTATCAGTCTAAGTCCAAAAAATTACTGGAAAGTGACAATCAAGGATAAAACCAACTACAGGGTGAAAAGTTAAAAGCCATAATAAGCCTGTTAATTCTAACATAGTAAGAAAATAACAGAGTAGAACCAGAGAAAAGTCTACGTAAGCAGTAGGTCGGTAGGCAGAACAATGTCAAAGACATGACTTACAAAAAAGAGCATTGCCAAACTCACTTATTTCCAAAGTCCAACTGAAATGTCAAAGATATATAAAGAGAAAGATATATAATACAAGGTCAAGTATTAAAGCAAAATAACCATGCAAGTTCATGTGAAGCAACAGCACAAAATTCAAAGAGTCAAGACTTTTACATGACACCTGTGGAAGCAAGAATAATTCCAGAGTGACAAATTGTGACAATGTAGATTTTATGAACATCTGGCTGAGGTGAGACTAGGTGAATAGTGTCAAAAATCTGCAACTGAAAGGTAGCACCTGACTTAATAGGAAATTGGTTTGCTTAATTTTAATGTTCATATTCAATTTTTGCTTTTGTCATGCTTAGATCATTTAAAAAATAATGATATAAAAATAAATAATATATGTGGAAAATAACTCAAAAAAATCACTTTAGTTTTATTTTCCATTTATTAGGAAGCAAAATGAGTTACCTAAAATTTTTCATCTGTAAAAATATTCAGCAAATTTCACATCTTTTCACATAATTTTAGTTACTACATTTAACTGAATATGTTTGAATATATGTCATTATTTATTAGGAACAAAACATGCAATGCATTTCTTTTATTCCATTTACTTTTGCTGATGTGAAATTGCAGAATTAGAACTTATCCTGAAAATGGCAGGGAAATAAAAGTTGGATATGAACCAGTGTGATACATTTTAATAAGAAAGCAAAATTAGGTTAAAATGCTCTAGCATTTTCAGTAATTAGGGCTATAGAAGCAAGATCTCAAAGGAAAGTATTTTGAATGAGAGAGGAAAGGAAAATTTATGGGCACAGAAAATATATAGGCTTTTGTTTTCTTATAACTATTAGGAGTACAATTCTTAGCAAAAGAGCAAAGTGTATCTTAATATTTAAATAATTTTGAAATAGTTTTATTTTTATTCTTTTTTTGTGTTTAATCAACACATTTTTATTAATATCCTACTATATGCTATGAATCATGCTAAGTGCTGGGGACATACAGGGAACAATTAAAACATCCAGATCAATCAGGAGGGAGCTCTGGGAACTCTTAGGCAGGAGGGAGTCCAGTCAAATCCCTCCCAGCTCTCAGGCCACACTTGGTGAATGGGCTTAGTTTGGGTGATTCTCACATTGCCTTACAGTAAGCCAATGAGGTTGCAATGAGCCAAGATTGTGCCACTGCACTCCAGCCTGGTGATAGAGCTAGACACTGTCTCAAAAAAAAAAAAAAAAAAAGAGAGAGTTAAAGGCATTGTCATGCTTCACCCAGACACTCCCAGATCCCATTTTCTGTTTATGTGTGCCCACTCCTCTAACTTTGGAGGGCATTTGCTTCCAACAGTGCATTCCTATGGCTCACTGTGGAGGATTGCCTATGAACCTTTAGAGTATCTGTCCCACGCCCACAAATGCAGAGAGCTAGAAGTTTCTAGTTGTTTTTGTCCCTGAGAATATGAAAGCCAGCTCCCTTTGCTCAGTGGAAGACAACTCTAAAGCATAAATTTCTGCAGCTAAAGTCACACTGAAACCAGACTCATCTTGTCATTTCATTCTATCCTAACTTCTCTCTTATCCTTAACAGGATTTTCATACTCTCTTACCAGATTCTTGTAATATATCACTTGTACATGAGTCCCTGTCTCAGGATCTGCTTTTGTGGCTTTTAGCCTAAGTCAGTAAAAAATTCTAACCACATCGTTATTGGTGTAGACCTAAGGAGTTGTTACTAAGCCAGGGCACATTCTCCGCTGGGCAGTGCCCAAGACGATGTTAACATTTTTCTTTTTGCTTCTCCATTGTCCTGTGCTTTAAAGGTGACCTAATCACTGCTATTCAAAAAGGGAAAAAAAAAAGTTTTTTTTCTGAAGAAGTTAATAGACTTCATCATTTATAGTCAAGTTTTACTGGTTTGGTAGTCACTCTACACAAATTGAATTTAATCTATTTGCTTTCAACCACATATTACTTTCAAATTTTCTTGATGAGACTCCATAGAATCCTTTAAACAAAGAACAAAAAGTAATGACATGGATGTAATTTTATATAAATGAGTAATCTTGGCCATTATTACCATTAGAGGTGCTTAATAAGAAAAATTACTACATAGGTAGCAATTAGTGATTTGAGATACTTTAATAAATCTTTAAACTCCTGAGTAATGAAAATATTTCACAAAATATCTTGAAAGATAATATGCTAACTTGAAGATTCATTGGATTGAGAACTCTTGTTTTTGATAAGACTATAAAAACACTTCTAATAAATCAAGGTGATTTTTAAATTATTGGCCTAGACATTTCTAATAAGTTAGGTACTATTATTCACATTTTTAAAGAGGTAACTGAAACCCAAAAAAATTCCAGGTTATTCAAGGGTAAGTGATAATAAAGAAACTAATGAAGTCTTAAGTATATGAATTTGATACCTAAAGTCAATGCTGTTTCAACAGCAGTGAAATTTAAAAATTACTTAAGCAAAAACCTAAGCAACATAGATAGAACTTTTGCTTGTAATGTCCAGATAATTGAGGGAAAAATCAGCATTACATTTTCTTCCAATAATCTGGATAATTTTACATTTGCATCAGGTATGCATCTCAATGGCAATATCAAGGGCATGTGGCATAGTGTATTTGAAAAGCAATACTTATAAGCATTACTTATATAGTGTATTAAGTATTTATAAGCAATATTTAAATAAAATATAAATCCAAGTATTCAACTTCAAGGTTGTGAACAAAGTTCTAATATCCAGCACCTAAAAGGAAGTTAAACAAATGTATAAGATAAAAACAAACAACCTCATTAAAAAGTGGGCAAAGGACATGAACAGACACCTTTCAAAATAAGACATCCATACAGCCAACGAGCATAAAAAACAAACAAACAAACAAACAAAAAACTCAGTATCACTGATCATTAGAGAAATGCAAATTGAAAGATACCCACTTCACACCAGTCAGAATGGCTATTATTAAAAAGTCAAAAAATAACAGGTGCTGGTGAGGTTGTGGAGAAAAGGGAATACTTATACACTGTTGATGGGAGTGTAAAATAGTTAAAACATTGTGGAAGACAGTGTGGCGATTCCTCAAAGACCTAAGGTCACAAATATCATTCAACCCAGCAATACCATTACTGGGTATATACCCAGAGTGATTGAAATCATTCTACCGTAAAGACACATGGGATGCAAACATTCGTTGCAGCACTACTCACAATAGTAAAGACATGGAATCAACCTAAATGTACATCAATGACAGATTGGATAAAGAAAATGTGGTACATATACAATACAGAAAGAATACTATGCAGCCATAAAAACGAATGTGATTATGTCTTTTGTGGGAACATGGATGGAGCTGGAGGCTATCCATGTTCAGCAAACTATTATAGGAACAGTCAAACAAATACCACATGTTCTCACATACAAGTGGAAGCTAAATGATGGGAGCTCAGGAACATAAAGAAGAAAACAACAGACACTGGGGACTACTTGTGGGTGGAGGGTAGGAAGAGGGAGAGAAGCAGAAAAGATAAAAATTGGGTAGTAGCCTTAATACCTGGGTGATAAAATAATCTGTATAACAAGCCCAAGTTACATGAGTTTACCTATATAACAAACCTTCACATGTACTCCCAAAACTGAAATAAAAGTTTTTTTAAAAAAGAAAATAATTTACACCATTACAAAGGGATTTTTAAATTCTCTCTCTACTCTGTAGGTTTTCAAAGCAGTAAGGTTATAGTTAGAGTCAAACTCTAGGAGGTCCATCAGTCAATCATTTGTTCACTGAAGTTTCCTCAGGAAACTTACCATCTCACCTTTAGGATACAAGCAGGTAAAGTAGCCCTGCTGCTCACATGCCATACTAAGTAACCAGATTGTTGCTAGTGAGACTTGGTGGTTAGTGTCTAGAATATAACTTACTTGATTAGGCATTCACTCCCTTTGTTCTCTTGGGATCTACCATGCATAATGATACATAGTGAATTTCTTTTTGGACATGCCAACTCTATTAGATTCCTAGGCCTGCCGTAACAAAATACCATATGTAGGGTGACTTAGAACAACGGAAATGTATTTTCTCAGAGTTCTGGAGGCTAGAAGTCTGAAACCATGGTGTCAGAATGTTTGGTTCTTTCTGAATGTTCAGAATCTGTCCCATCCCTCTCTTACCATCTGGTGATGGTTGCCAATCTCTTCTGTTCCTTGACTTGTAGATACATCGTTCCAATCTTGTCTCAATTTTCACACAGTCTTCTTTACTTTTGCCTCTTCTCCTCTCCTCTTCTTCTAAAGACAGAAATCAAGGATGGTGAATTGGGCTGATATTGTATTAATGCTCACCCTAATGACCTCTTCTTAATATGATTACATCTGCAAAGACTCTATTTCCAAATTAGGTCACATTTACAGATACTGGTGGTTATAACTTCAATATGTTGCTCTAGGGTACACAATTCAACCCATAATTACAACTTTTAGAGTTCTTCCCATTTGTAAATCAGACATCTTTCTCTTTTTCCTTTTCTGAAAGGCACTTCTATCTACATTCCTACACTCCCCCTCCTCGTCAATGGATACTTGTATTATTGTTTTAACAAACTCAGATTTTGCAAAAACAAGAAAACAGTATATAGAAGTAACAAATTTAGACAGGTAATGAGGATAAGAAAATAATTTTGAGATTTTTTTGATAATTTTTTATAAGGGATTATTCTAACTGCCAAGATTATTGAAGTCTTAAAAAAAGACTAAACATTTCCACAAAGAACCTATGATATAGCTGCTAATTTAAGTAAAAATGGAAATTATATGAAATAATAGCTAAGGGGGAAAACAGAGGCATGTAAGCCATACCATGGGGCAGGGAATTGCAAGTTCAAGGAAGAAGGTGACATTTGAGCCAAGTCCGAAGAGATGGGGGAATAATCTTTGTGGATATCTGGAGGAAGTTTAAAGGTCTTGAGGATAGAATGTACCTACAAAGTTTTTGGAATATCAAAGGGGCCAATATGGATTGAGAAAAGTGAGTTAGAGAGGACATGAGATAAAATAGGAGGTAAACAGTTATCTAGGTAACTGTCACTTGATTTTTTCTGAGTTGGCAGGCTAGCAACGGTCTTTGATCACAGAAGTAATAGATCTTTATTATTTATTTATTCTTTTTTTTTTCTTTCTTTCTTTCTTTTTGGGATGGAGTCTTGCTCTGTCACCCAGTGTGAAGTGCAGTGGCGCAATCTCAACTCACTGTAACCTCTGCCTCCCGGGTTTAGCGATTCTCTTGCCTCAGCCTCCTGAGTAGCTGGGACTACAGGTGCGCGCCACTACGCCCAGTTAATTTTTTTTTTTTTTGTATTTTGTGGTAGATACAGACTTTCACGATGTTGGCCAGGCTGATCTCGAACTCCTGACCTCGTGATCTGCTCGTCTCAGCCTCCCAAAGTGCCTGGATTACAGGCGTGAGCCACTGCGCCTGGCCAATAGATCCTTATTTTATAGAAAAGGAGGCTTTATCTGACTACTGTGATGAGGATAAATGTTAGTGAGAGGAGGAGAAGCATTAAGGTCTGTTAGAAAGCTATTGCAGTGATCCCTATGAGAGATTATGGAGGTTTACATCAGGTATAGTAGTAGAGATAATAAGAGGTTATAAGGTCTAAACTGCCCTGAAGGAGAGACAAAGGGATTTGTGAAAGATTAGATTTGTGATGTGAGAAGAAGAGAGAAGTGAAGGAAAATTTTAATGTTCTTGGCTCGCACAACCTAAAGATGTGGTTGACATTATACAGAATTAAAGGTTGTGAAAGGGATAGGCTTAGAGGAGAAAAAAAGTAGTTTCATTTTTGACATGTTAAGTTTGCTATGACAATTTTACTTTCAAGTGAATGTTTCAAGCAGTTGGATGAGGGTGAAGTTAAAAGAGAAATTTCTGGGATGTACATGTAAATGTGCTACTGTCAGTATCTATAGATAATTAAAATCATATTACTAAGAGAAATAGTCAAAGGAGTGTAAGTAGAAAGCAATGGGAAATGTTTCAGTGCCAACCTTTTTAATTTAAAGGGCTGGATTCTCAGCATACTGCAAAGATGAGGAGAAATCTGCAAAAGATACTGAGAAGAAACATCCAGTGTAGGAGAACAAAAATCATCATGGCATTGTTTTAGAAACTGAGCAAAGAAAGAGCTTCCAACTGAAGGAGAAGGTGATCAAAAGTGTCCAATATTGGTTATAGATAATGTAAAATGAGACCTATGAATTAACTATTGAGTTAAGCACATTTACAGTTAAACTTTAACAGAAGCAGATGAGTGATAATCAGAATAGAATGGGAGAAGTGCAATTTGAAATAACAAATATAGGCAATATTTTCCAGGAGTCTTGCTGCAAAGAATTGTGTAGTAGAAAAAGGGGATTGATGTCAGTAAAGGGTCTATTTTCATTATAATCTAACAATTTGGCTTGCTTTTTAATCTAACAATTTAGTTTACTGTAGTTTCATGAATGCTGGTAGAAAACTCAAGACAACTGGGTCAGAGATGAAAGTTTATTATTTATAGCACTAGCCAGAAGTAGCCAGAGTTTTAGCATTTTAATGTCTTTTCTGTGAACCCCAACTTCCATATGCAGTGGGGTGAGTTACGGAAGAATATGCCTCAGTTTGGGAAACTTTTTATCTACCCTTAGCCTGAAAAGCCAAGGATAGAAAAAGGTTAATGGAAACTACTCTCTTAAGAGGAGCAATGGCTTTCATTCAAGTGATGAGGCCACCAAAGAGGCCCCTGAGGGAGATGTACTCTGTGGAATAAATACCCTGACATTCACTTGAGTTTTTTGGTACTAGGATGAAAGAAAGTTCTTCCTTAGCTTAGCAGGAGACACTAATTCTATTGTCTATGGCTGGTTCCTATACAAATATCATTGAAAAGATCATCTGAAACCAAGAATAGTTAGTACCTCTCTTTGCAAGATGTGCGCAAATGTAATCGACCCATGAAGAATATCTCCCTACAATTAGTAGAGGATTTTTCTTCATTAACAATTTAGCTCTATCTTAGTATGTCCGTGAAAAGGATTAAATTTGAGGTAAAATTTATGCAGAAAAAAAAAAAGTATGGTTTTTAGAGTGATATGCTTGAGTAGACACTAATACTGTACATGAAATCTAATGTACAAATGAATAATTTGGCTTAGATTATCAATTGTGATTTAAAAAGGCAGAGCATATAGATTTATGCTGGTAAGGGGATATTTGTGAGACTGGGAGCTAAGGAAAGCTCTCTTTGATTGCTCCTATTTTCTCAGTGAAATTAAGTAAACAGCTGAAAATGAAGATTGGACATAAGGCGTAAGAAATTTTGGAGAAAAGAGAAGATATAAAAGGGTTATCCAGAAAATGCAGAGATAAAGTAAGAATATCTAATAGCATTTAGAGAAGACATGGCTATGGCTGAGTTACTGGGTTAGATACCTTCCATTTGTATTCTTGATTCCTCTGCACCTTAATCATGCTTTTTGCCTATATAGATTATATCCCTTGCTTTAGACTTCCAGTTGGGTTCCACCAATGGGAAGCCACTGCAGGAGAAGGGAGGAACAGAGAAAGTTAGACTGTTTATTCCACAGAGTACATCTCCCTCAGGGGCCACTTTGGTGGCCTTGTCGCTAAAATAAACACCACTGTTCCTCTTAAGATGGACTTTTCTTCATATAGTTTCCATTCAACTTTCTCTGCTCTTGAGTTTTCAAGCTTAGGGTTGTTGAGAAGTTTGCTACCACTAGTCCTAAACTACTGCATGGTCCTTTGTGGGTACCATACACTCTATATAAACCTTTAAAAGTTTTATTTTGGCTGAAAAATTAATGATACACAGCATCCTTATATATCAGTGTGTGATCTCTTTCCTGCTGGAATCTGAATAATATAACTATAGATGCTATTTACTTGACATTTTATTTATCAAGTACATTTATAGAGATTCTTTAATGGTGGAGTAAGTCCAATTATGTTAGACTTAGTAGACACCTAATGTCAAATCAGGTTAATCTGCCATGCTCCCTGTTGACATGCCCGATTCTTTCTAGTTGTTCTATATGTCCTAATATGTTTAGTGTCCTCTTCAGACAACTGCTTCTTCAAACTCGTTACAGAATTTATGTTAGGAACAGCCTGGTAGCCGAAGTCCCCTGAGAAATTTGATAATTTCACCAACTGCCTTCTCACCCTATCTAAGCCATGACAACTTCCTTTGATTCTAACTAAAATAGATTTATTTTTCTTATAACTCTCAAGAGTTATTTTTAAAACCTTTGTCATGTGAAAATATTTTAATCAAATTTAACTTTTGCTATCTAATGTCTTAAATCCCTTCTTGCATTCCTCTTAATTGATCCTTTTTCTTGTATGTTCCAATCTTATTCTTTTTATTCTTCATCATTATCCTTCAAGATTCTATCTGGAAGTCATGCTGAGTTTCAAAATGGTAATTTCTTTGATTTGTATTCGGGAACCAAATCTTCTTAACCTTGTTTATTTGTATGTATAGTCAACTTCTAGATACCTTTGTTTTCCTCCTCCATTAACATATATAATATTTTTCTTAAAACATTTTTGTAAAAATTAAATATAATAATATATGTAAAAAATATTAATGTATTAGCCCATTTTCACATTGCTATAAAAAATACCCTGAAACTGGGCAATTTATAAAGAAAAGCGGTTTGATTGACTCACAGTTCCACATTACTAGGGAAGCCTCAGGAAACTCAGAATCATGGTGGAAGGGGAAGCAGGCATGTCTTACATGGTGGTGGGTAAGAGAGAGTGTGTGAAGAAGGAACTGTCAAACACTTATAAAAGTGAATTCATGAGAACTCACTCACTATCATGAGAACAGCAGGGGGAACTGCCCCCATGATCCAGTAATCTCCCTCCCTCAACACATAGAAATTACAATTCAAGATGAGATTAAGGTGGGGACTCAGAGCCAAACCATACCAATTACCAAACGAGAATTCAATATATAATACATTAGCCTCTTTTACTGTTCTGTCTGTTCCTCTTTTCATGGTGATCTATACAACTATACTTCTAACACCAGTATAATTTAAGAAGAACATTTATAAGATTTGTCATATTTTTACAAATACTATAAATGCATCACCACAGAGTTTTAAAAAATTTTAAAGAAGCCATGTTTATAATTAAAATATTATATTTATATTTTGTTACTAAAATTTTAAAATTTATTCATATGTGCTGGTGAGAGAGGAATAAGAGGATATTCTTACAACTAAGTAAGTATCTTAAGATGGTGGATATTTTAACTTCAAACCAGATATAGTGCTAGATTAAATTAAGAAGAATGATTTTTGATGAGATGAGAAAGAAAGCATTGTCAAAGATATGATTAAAGTATAATTCTATATATGAGAAAGAATACATTGCTTTGATTTGAATATGTATAAAAGAGAAACCAACAAATGTTGTTGTCTTTTTTGTCTATCAGTGTTTAAGATAGCATGTCGTGGTTTCTTTTTAATACTATTCTATGCCAGATCATCCCACTGGACAAGCACCAGCTGAGCTTTTTCTGAAATAGCACAGCAACACAAGCCTTGAGTTCAAAAAACACTAGATCTCATTCTGCACAAGGGAGAAAAATCCTAAAGTATGGGATTCTATCCTGGTTTTCATACATTAAAAAAATACTTCAAAACGAATACTTCTATTTATTACTGACACACAATGTGATGGACTCAAAATAAGGCTGTCTTATATGGATTATATGCGTAAATTGAATCTGTATGCTGAAATAGTCAGATTTAAAATGAAGACATTACTTTTTCTCCACAATA
Organism: Macaca fascicularis; assembly: GCF_037993035.2. Taxonomy (NCBI): domain Eukaryota; kingdom Metazoa; phylum Chordata; class Mammalia; order Primates; family Cercopithecidae; genus Macaca; species Macaca fascicularis. The sequence goes on along the minus strand of NC_088391.1, from coordinate 58,923,466 downwards.
CTTTCAGAGGAAAAGCTTTTAGTATCTCAGACTCTAAAAAACAAAGCATTTATACTGTACAAATAAAATGATAATATTCTTCAGTTTATGTCCTTTCATAATATTAGAAGGACTTAAGGAAATATTCATAAAATGGAATCAAACATGTTCAATTCAGTTAACATTATTGACTTATCATTAATCTTGAAGTTCTATTTCAGAAACTAGTAAGTTATGACTAATTGAACATTTTGGAAAGGATGTAGAAAGTTATATGTGATGCCACAAAGAGAATTCTTGGGAACTTAGAGACAATAGTATGAAAATCCTCATAAAAAGGTGCAAATTCACAGTAAATACAAAAATAATTTTTAAAATAATTATTAAAGCTATAAAGCTTTATAAAGCTATGTATATTAACAACTTAACAATATCTGTGATGTTCACTTTATCACATCAGAATATAATCTATGATCCTGACTTTCTATTATTGACCAAAATGATTTTTGAATTCTTACAGTATGAAAGACATTACTTTTTTCTGTCTTTACTTGATCTTCAAATGGACAAATTTATTAGGTGCCATTGATTTTCAAGGAAAGTAGGTTTTCTATAGTTAAATATTTAATTAAGCTTAAAATACAAGACTATAATTTTGTACTTTTTTTTTTTTTTTTTTTTTTTTTTTTTTGGCGATGGAGTTTCGCTTTTGTTGCCCAGGCTAGAGTGCGATGGTGCAATCTCGGCTCGTGGAAACCTCTGCCCAGTTTCAAGCAATTCTCCTGCCTCAGCCTCCCAAGTAACTGGGATTACAGGCACGTGCCACCACACCTAATTTTTGTATTTTTAATAGAGACGGGGTATCTCCATGTTGACCAAGCTGGTCTCGAACTCCTGACCTCAGGTGATCCACCCGCCTCGGCCTCCCAAAGTGCTGGGATTACAGGCATGAGCCACTGGGCCCAGCCTACAATTTTTTAAAGTTGAGGCATTCTACTGCTTCTATCTGGCTGTGTGACAATGTGCATGACACTCAGTTAGAAAGGCTTAAATTCATTAACTTATAAAATTGGAGGGGTGGTTTACATTATCTCTAAAGTCTATTTTATTTAAAGAAGATAAAAATAAAGAGAGAGGGAACTAGTTAAACTATTTTGTAGAAACTTATAGTTGTAATATGGATTTTGACAAAGGTATTAATATTGAAGCACACTGCAGGTATCACAAATTTTCTTATTGATGGACAATTTTTGACAAAGTAATCACAATCCAATGAAAAAGCTACTCAAAAACTTTTACACTCAAATTTTTGGAAAGATTGTTGGTTTTCTGAAATTAATTCAGTAAAACATATTTTTTATAAGAAATTTATTAAGTGCTAAAACAGGAAGAAAGCAGGAAGAAATAAATTATTACAAACTACATTCCATTGAAATATTGTATAAATTTTTTAATGCCATTGCTACTTATAATTTTGGCTGTATATTTACTGCCAAAATTGAAATTATCTTTCAATAATTTCAAGATGAAATGCCAAGCTGAAAATTATCTTACCCCATGTTCATTAACAGAAAGGTATTAAAGACATGTTCAGTTCTCTAGAGATGAAAGAGAGTTATTATTCCCTATGCAAAGTCAATTATCATTGACTTCCACATGACATTATTTGAACATGACATTTATGGATTCCCATTATTTTGATAGCACTCTCCCTCCTCCAAACACAATGAATTGCTTTCAGTCATTCTGAGTTAAAAATATTAAATCACTTATTTTATTTTAATATGTATACTCTTAATTTTATAATGTATATCAATTTTATAGTATAATTGTATAATATATCAGTATAAACCATGTGAATATAAAACAACTTTCTCAGTTGGCTATGATTTTCATATTTAGATAATTAAGGAATAAATTTAACAGATATGGGGAAAATATTTTTGTAAAATAGTAGTTAACATATGACCTAAATGTAAAATGCACTGAGATGTGCATGTATACACATCATCCTATGTATTCTGTGACTGCATAAAATGCTTTGTTTACTCACTATTTGATAAGTTTCTGAATATAATGTGTCTGTGAGCCCTTTTCTCTAAAATTAAGTGATTGTCAGAGAGGAAGGGACAACTTTGACCCCCAGGGGATTTTTGGCAATGCCTGGAGGTACTTTTTGTTGTTACAGCTAGAGAGGGGTCAGATGATACTGGAGTGCAGTGAGAATAGGCCAAGGATGCTATTATATTAAACACCTCACAGTGAACAGGACACCACCCACATAAGAAGCCTATGGCCCAGCATGTCAAGAGTGCTGAGGTTGACAATCACTGCTATAACCTAAAGGCCACAAATTTTTCTTTTGCTTTCAGAAAAAAAAAAAAAATTGTTCAATGAGAATTTATGTTAAATCTAAATTATTTTCAAATTTAGGATATACAAATACTGTTTTTACATGTAATTTTAGTACCACATTTGCTTTTGCAGACAACATACTAAAAGAAAATTGGAGCATACTTTTGAATGTAATCTAGCAAAATATGTTAAGACAATCAGAGTGTTTTTATCCTTTAAGGAAAAGCATTATAGTTCCAAAAATTTACGTTAATAAAATAACAGAAATATGTGAAAACATTATATATTTAATTCTTTGATATGTATAATAGAAAACAATTCAGGTTTTTTTATTATACTTTAAGTTCTAGGGTACAATGACTCAATAACAGTAGATTATTAAATTATAACATGGAGAGCTGTAGAGAAGGGAAGTGCTTTCTCTTTATGCTCTGAGGTTCAATAACTAGGTCTATGAAATAATCTGACAAAAGGCAGATTAGTAGGAGAAAGGGTAGAAACATTTTTCATGGGCAGAGGGGCATCACAGGGAAAACAAAGTAAATTATCGAATCAGTGGTGAGATTTGGGAGTTCACATACCACTTCACAGGGAAAATGAGGAGGGGAAAATATAGGCAACTTAAGAGGAATTAAATAATTTTAGAAAAAAACGAATGGGCCTTTACCCTATTAGAAAGTAATAAAACAACATAAAGCTATCTCTTTTAAACTTCAAATGACAAAATGATAATTAAATTTCAATGTCCAAATTTCAATATGCTTCTCAAATTGACATATATTTGGTATTTAGAGTGTGACAAATTTGATCCACTACCTAAAAGTTTAGAAAAATTTTAGCGAAACCAAGTAGTATTCTAAAGTATTATTTACTATTTTGCATGAAACAATATAACTTTTACTATTTTACTTCTATATTTCAGAGCTTATTATAGTCATATATTTAATTTCTAGACTTAAAATTTTAATAAGTAGTACAAGGTGACCTCCGACTCCCTGGTTCAAGGTATTCTCCTGCCTCAGCCTCCCCAGTAGCTGGGATTACACACACCACCACGCCCAGCTATTTTTTTTATTTTTAGTAGAGATGAGGTTTCACCATGTTGGCCAGGATAGTCTCGATCTCCCGACCTCATTATCAGCCCACCTCAGCCTCCCAAAGTGATGGGATTACAGGCACGAGCCACCGCGCCGTCAGAGAGACTTTTAAGATGTATTCCATAATATCTCAGCATCCAAAAAAAGAATGTAATTAGCATACACTTTCTATTAAACATATTTTGTGGGAAAAAATTAAAGGCAAACAACAATGTAGGAATTTATTTTTTAGATATATGAAATAAAAACTGAAGGTGAAAAAGCCAATAAAAATGAAACATGGATAAAACACAAAGGAAACTCACAAAAGAGACATTTATATTAGTATAAAAATATCAAAAGCAAGCTAATTAACTAGTGGAAAAACATTCAACTTCCCTGGTAATTAAGTAAAAAGTAAATCATTTATCTCCCACATTATTATAAAACATAAAGGTAGATTTAAGTGTCAGTGTTTATGAGAATTTAAGAAAAGTTGGCATATGAAAATGTAAACAACAGTTCTGATAGTTGTAACAACATACCAAAAAAGTGTGTATTTTAACAGAACAAACTTTCATCTTGAGATTTATCAATTGCAGTGATAAATTAGATCAAAATATATACAGGTGATAGAAAAATACAGAGCAATTTTTATTACGTAAATGTCATTCTTAGATGACATAAGACTGCTAAACTTATACAATTTTCTATGAGAAAGAAGCCTTTTTTTTTTTTTTTTACTCACTAGCTGGTTTTATTTTTGCAGTTGCATATTGTTAGCACAGATACAGTTTGTATGATTTGGAATGATTTTTATTATTTTCTTGCTATTCTGTGGTACTTAAACATGCAACAGTAAACAAATAATCAGTAGAAAGCTAATAACTCTAGTACTTTTTAGAAATAATGATGGGTTTGATTTTGTAGCTATCAGTTTTAATCAAATGACTAACAATCTAGCATTATTGACTACTTGGCTTTATTGTTTATGTTGTTCTCAAACATGTAAGTCTGATTAAATTTTTAAGATGAGACAAACACATTTTGATTCACTCAAATTTATGCACTGGAAAAAAAAATCTCCACCCAAGTTTCTCAATTAAAATTTAAAAAGCAAATACAAAATTGTGGCCAAAGTCTTCTTATATAATTTAAGCAATAGTGATAGTGATGTAAGCTTTATTCTTTTTTATTTATTTATTTGTTTGTTTATTTATTGAGACAGAGTTTTACTCTTCCACCCAGACTGGAATGCAGTGTTAGAATCATAGCTTACTACAGCCTTGACCTTCCTGGCTCAAGCCATTCTCCTGCTTCAGCCTCCCAAGAAGCTGGAACTATAGGGCATGCCAAACTATGCCCAACTAATTTTTTAATTTTTGGTATAGACAAGGTCTCCTTATGTTGCCCAGACTGGTCTTGAACTCCTGGACTCAATCGATCCTTCTGTCTCAGTCTCCCAAAGTGTTGAAATTAGAGGCATAAGTTCCCACAACTAGTCTATAAGCTTTATATATATACATATATATACACACACGTATATATACATATATATGTACACACGTATATATATACACACACACACATATATATATTTGCATTTTCTAGCTGAAAAATGCTTTGCATGTCCAAAATAAATATTACAAATATTTTGAGGAATTGAGATTTTTTTTCTATTTTTAACCTTCCATCAAAATGTCAGAACTATTTCATTAAGATACAATCACTGAATATTTTCCTAGCTGGCAGACTAAGAAAAATATAAAATGATAAAAAATAAAAATAATTGTTGAATAACCAACTTCTTAATCTGTGCCTATTCTTATTCATATTTAGATCATTATTTCAGCATCAAAGGGATTCCTGCAGTATTTCATTTATTATTATTTTTATTTATCTTTTTTTCTTTTTTTTTTCCGAGGTGAGTCTCAGTCAGTCGCCCAGGCTGGAATGCAGTGGCACGGTCTCAGCTCACTGCAATCTCCCAGGTTCAAGCGATTTTCCTGCCTCAGGCCCCCTGAGTAACTGGGATTACAGGCACGCGCCAGAACACCCAGGTAATTTTTGTATTTTTAGTAGAGACAAGGTTTCACCACGTTGGCTAGGGTGGTCTCAAACTCCTGACCACCTGTTATCTGCCTGCTTTGACCTCCCAAAATAATGGGATTACAGGCGTGACCACTAGTCCCGGCCTCCTACAGTATTTTAAATGACACTTTTTAGTGCACAGTTTTGACAATTTTAAGACAAAGAGATTTGTTTGAAAGTCTACTGACCAAAGATTTCACATTTAATGATTTGTCAACTGATGGGCTGTGGCCAACACAAGAGTAACAATAATAACAACAATAAGAGTATCAAAGTAACACAAATGTATGGACTATTATACACTTTGTAATCTTTGTGGAGAATAAAAATGTACAATGAATCTTCATTATTCACAGATTCTATGTTTGCAAATTTGCCTACTTGCTAAAATGTATTTGTAACCTCAGAACCAATTCTGGTGACACTTTTGCAGCTATTTGCAGACATACAAAGTGCAAAGAAAGGAGGCAGATAAAAGATGAAGCTTGCCTTTCTGTTTTATTTCTTATGCAGAGATGACCAGAGGATAAAGACAGTAGGGGGACAATAGACTTCTGCTCTGGGGGCAGGAAGAGAGAGTCTGAATCTCTATTCTGGCAGCTGTTAGTGGGAGGCCTCAGGCCAGTCTCTGAAAACTTTTACATTTTGTTTTCATTTTTGTAAAATAAAGAAAATCGAATCTACCAGGGTAAGTTGCTTTTAGGATTTATAAGTATAATCTATATGAAATATGTATAAGTAAATGAATAGACAGCTCAGTATTTATTAATTTTACTATTCTCGGTGACTTTACAAAACATAACTACCATACATAATGAGAATTCACCACATATGAAAGTCTGTTAAGGTAAACTGAAATATTAAAACATATTTTTAAAACGTTTTCAAACATTTTGTAATTCAGTTTTTTTTTTTTTTCATGAAAATCTTCAATTTATGATTAAATGCAGTGAAGACATTTATCTGAGACTGAAACCAGGGTAATTTATTATAAGTCTTTATAGGGAACACTAGGCTTCAGAACCATTTCCCCACTACCCTCCCAGGACAGCCAGAATACCGTCCTTGGCTCTTGCTAGTAGGGGACAGGAGAGCTATCTCTGGAGAGATGGAATAGAGAAACTTTGATGTGTCCAGCATCAGGTTCTAGTCAACATAGGGATTACAGTAATGCATTGCTTAAGATGGGGATATGTTCTGAAAAATGCATCCTCAGGTGACTATGTTGTTATGCAAACATCATAGAGTATACTTACACAAATCAAGGTGGTGGATAGATAGATAGATAGATAGATAGATAGATAGATAGATAGATAGATAGATAAATTTTATATGAAAAACAAAATGTCCCAGCACAATTAATGAATATCAATTATTTCTCCTACTTAATTTGCAATACCAATATCAAGTGCCATATATCAGGTTTCTATATATGCTATGGTATAATCTTATGGGATTAAAAAGTCACTATGCAGTACATGACTATATCTGACACTCTGCATATTGAATAATGAGAAGACTGCCCACAGCTTGTTTCCCCCACAGCTGGCTTCATAGGTGAGCAACATGTGTAGTCACACAGGGCTCATACTTAGAAAAATCCCGGTCTTGGTTCATATTCTGTTCTTGCTGTCTTGACATTTGTAATTTTTGAACAAGGGGTTCCCCAAATTATATAGCTGATTGTGACTCACCTGCTTTCCTCCCAGATCTTAGCTACTTTTACAACTTCTGGGCAGGTGATTGCAGAACTTCTTTCTGGGGGAATTTATGATGGAGTCAGGAGACAGCCAAGGATCCCTGGTGAAACCCTGCCTTCAACCCTAAAACAGCCTGAAGGCTAAAAAACTGGACTGCTCGTCCTAGATGAAGCCTGCCCTTTCCTGACTAATTCTCTCTGAACAATGCCCACCTGTGCACTGGGAGGACAGGGTGGAGCCTCAGGAAGTTCATGCTATTCACAGTGGGAGGACCCTGACCTCTTCAGTTCCTGCATGGTGACCTGGGATTCAATCTGTGAGATGGAAAACCTACTAGCAAGATTCTCTCTAGCTCTGCTGAGAGTTATTTTTCCTTTATCCTTTCTGCCCCAAAAATTTCACTCCTCACCCTTCTATGTGTCTGTGAGCCTAATCTTTCCTGGTTTTGTGACAAGAACCTGGATTTAGATGAACTAAGAAGAAAGTTCTGCGGCAGTTATATTACTCTAGGAAAAAAAAAACCAAAACCAAAACAAAACAAAACAACTCTCTGGGTACTAAACCTGAGGGTCCTCTAAAATTACAAGGACCCTGCCCAATCAGCGTAGAGAGAGGGCCACACATTAAACAAGTCCTCTCTCCATCCAGACACACACAACTTCAAATATGTTAGTGCCTCACTCTCACATCTGAACAATGAGTCATCAGTCATGAAATACTGAAGAAAAATCTTAGATATGGTAAAAGAAAGCAAAAGAAGAACTTGGAAGCAACAATGTGATAGTAAAGCTTTTAAAAGTCACAAGAGACATTGGAATGTAAAATTGATTATATTTACCCAATAACAGAACTAGAAAAACACAGAGATAAGTAACAAAAGAGACTAGATAGGGAATATTAATCAATACAAGGAGTATAATATCCAAATAACAAGTTCAATAAAGAACGAATATGAACAGAAGAAAAATAATAACAAAAATGTATCAGAAGTGAAGAAGAAAATTATCCAGAATAATAAACCACAGTCAGCATCCAGAATAATTTTAAAATATAAATTTTTTTAAATGTTTAATTCCAAGATATATCAGGAGAAATTTCAAAACAATTAATGATTAACAAAATTTCCTAAATAAGCTTGTAGACAGAAATAAGGAAAATGATCAGAAATCAAAATGTTACAGAACTTATTGAGAGCAAAAATAGAAAATAGAAGGCAATAAGATAAAGCATTGAATATTCTAAGGAAGTATGATTTTTGCACAGAAGAAAAATAAAATGCAAGACTGAAGATAGAATAAAGACATTTCTAAATGTATATACCAAAAGGCATTATTATCCTATGCACCCTTTCTAAAGATCCTATGCATCCTCTTGGAGAGGATGTTCCACATGAATTGAAGTTGTTTATCACATCACACCCATAGGCACAGATAAGGAGATTTCCAGGAAGACAATGAGGGAAAGTCCAAGGGTGAAAGTTCGGAGACGCAGATGGGGCATTTTTATTTTCCTGGCAAAAAGTTTAGGATTTAATTAATCATAGTACAAAAAACAACAATATGACTAAATGAAAAAATATATATATGAACCAGTAAAAACAAACTAAAATTTGCCAAAATGAAAATGAAATCTTCATGCATTATGTAGAAGAGCTGGGAATTAAAATTGTAAGTCATAATAACACAAAAACTAAATATGGATTAAGGTACAAATTCTAATCTGATTATATTAGGAATATAGCAGAAGGGAAACAACAATTTGGGACTGAGTATGAGAAAAGGTATTTAGTATCAATCTTCTAATATAAACATGCATGAGACAGACGATAGACAATGCCTAGAATTGAAAAAGAAGAGTTAGGAGGAAGAGGAGAGAGGGGAGAGAGGATGGAGGGAGAATGTGAAGTATAATCAATCATATTCTTTAGAAATATAAAGTTAAATAATTGAAAACACTGTGAAATATCTGATTGATTCTCTGGGGAGAATGAGACTTAGGATTGGAAAACATCTTTACCTATTTTTAATTAGCTTTGTCTTTTAGACTATATATAAGTACAAATTTTCAAAAAAAAAAAAAACAAAAAGCAAAAAAAACTTCTGTTAGTATTTGGCTTACTTCTCATTTTTTCTGTCTGATTAAATTCCACAGAAATTAAATTTAACATTTTTTCAAATATAGTTTTTATATAGTATTTATGTTTATCACTCTAACACAATACCAAATTGTTAGTCAGAGGATCTTGAATTTTCAAAGTCTTGTAAAACTACTAGACATGGAAGTTTGAGTATCTAAAAACTTGAATCATTTAAATTTATTGTGACACAGAAAGTTCACATGAAGAAAATGTAAAGCACAACAATAGCTATTCTGTGAACTATTCTAAGGTAAGTGCTTATTTTTCTGAATTTCACAGATCTGAATCACTACCTTAAAGTCAAAACATCTAAGCAGGCTATGTTTTGTGGATTAATGTTTTGATGTATCTTGGAGAATAGTATGCCTAAGGTTTCCTTTAAAATATTCTGAATGTTGCACAATCATTTCAAAACTAAAGATATAAAAATGAACAATTCATTTGATTATGCCAGTTTGATTCAAAGGATAAGTTGTTACCTTACTATGTTATGTTAATGTAGATCCTCTGTTAAAAAATCAGTTTGAGCAGGTCTACAGTAAATTTAGAAAACAACAAAAAAAAAGAAAGAACAGAATAAGAAAGAAACGAGGGAAAGAACCAAGAGCAAGGAAAAAGGTGAGGAACCGAGCAGACAGGGCAAATAAATTCCCTAACATGTGGGAAAGAGAACTTTCATTGTCTGGGAGCCAGAACTCGACTCTTGCATGAAGAGAAGTAAGTCTTTTATTGGTGAGCCGCTTAGACTGATCTATCACAGAGGCTTCTGCATGGAGGTGCAGTCAGCATCAAAATTAATTGGACTCTTAATAAAAAGAGGCATTTTTCTCTTTTTCCTATTTTAATAGCACCTCTGAGTGAAGACAGCACAAATACCAACACTTAGTTCTGCAGAGGTAGTTCGGTGGTGGGGATGGGATTCAGGTGGTGTGCCTCAGGTACATCATTTCCAGTGAGCTAACTTAAGACAAGCATGCATCTTGGAAATTTTTGAGCATCAAGAACAGACCCATTCTTCATGCTCTTCCTCTCAGAAGTCAGCTGCATCAGCAGACTTTTGAAAGCCCTTGAATAGCGGAGAAATCAAATTTGATATCATTAGCAAGAAACTGAATAACATATAGTCTATATGTTTCACATTAAAAGAAGATCTATGCAGTCTAAAATTCATATAGTTGATGGCATAGCTAATGCTAATTAAAAAAAAAAAACCGTCCTGATTTTATTATTTCTGGTTTTTTGTTTGTTTGTTTGTTTTTTGAGACGGAGTCTCGCTCTGTCGCCCAGGCTGGAGTGCAGTGGCGCGATCCCGGCTCACTGCAAGCTCCGCCTCCTGGGTTTACGCCATTCTCCTGCCTCAGCCTCCTGAGTAGCTGGGACTACAGGCGCCCGCCACCGCGCCCGGCTAATTTTTTGTATTTTTAGTAGAGACGGGGTTTCACCGTGGTCTCGATCTCCTGACCTTGTGATCTGCCCGCCTCGGCCTCCCAAAGTGCTGGGATTACAGGCGTGAGCCACCGCGCCCGGCCCGATTTTATTATTACATTAATGAGAATTGTGCTGCTTCTGCATGAAATTTAGCTATGAGCATTTATTTGCAGGACATATAACAATAATAATGCAGCACTTTATTTGGGGTTTAATCAGTTGTTCAATCAAAAATGTACTCAATTGAGGTTCCACATTTTTCATCATGTACTGGAAATAAACTAATACTATTGGGGAGGTATTCTAAGTGATGAGGCTTATAAGGTGTTTTCCATACTCCTCAGTGTTCCAACTTTCAGTTTAATCAAAACAGCAAACTCATGGTGCTCCACTAGAAAAGCATTTTCTTGACTCTTCAGCTACAAACTCTCCTTATTCTCTTCTTTATCTATGTTAGATTTCAGATTAATTATTGTAAATACTCAAATTTGTGTTTTCCTCTTTCTTTTGTCCTCTCTTCTTGTAAGTGTAGATTCTTTCTCCATGCAGGCATACATTACTTGAAAAACACATGATTTGTTTGAAACTATCCAGTGCTATCACTAATTTTCTTAACTAATCTTACTTGTCTACTCTCCTCAGCATTGACTTAACACTTTTTCTCAGTTCTTTTCTTCTCCTATAATAGCTTTCCCACTTTTATCCTAAAATTTTGCTTTTTCTCATAATTTATTAAAAACAAACTAACAAACAGAATGTCTCGGTGGGGGCTTTCTTATCTTCCCTGGTGTATTCAACTTGGTCTTTTGATAAAATGAAGAAGGCATTGTCCTCTGTGGTTGCTCAGGATGCCATCTCCTCTCATTGCCAAGGACAAAACGGCCCCTCTGGTCATCGCTCCCTGCTCCATTACTGTCTGCCTGTTCTTCCCTGAATCTGTCTAAAAAGAAAATGGCAACTGTGCTAAAGCCATTAAGTTTTTATCCAAGCAAATGCCAAGGACTTTCTGAAACTCACATCTCACATGTTACTTTCTCTCACTATTTTTCAAACTGACATTTCTCTGATTGGATCTTTGGCCTTTGACTGACTTTAGTTCTGCTTCTGTAGCTGTAGGAATCTGTCTCAGACTGAATGGCCCCCTGTGGTCAGTTGAGTTTTGTTAGGTCTCTAGATAGTTTATGCTTCCTTGGAAAAGTTTTTTTGTGTGTGTGTGTCTATATATATATATATATATATATATATTTTTTTTTTTTTTTTTTTTTTTTTTTTTTTTTTCTTCCTGTGTACCCTTGCAACATTTGGCCTTCAACAAACAGCCTTTATTGTATAATCTTCTTAGGTCAAGAACATAATTTGTCTGGCCCTCCTGGAGATAGTTTGTTTTCTTAATTTTATTTTTTAATTATTATTTTTTCTCAGTGTTTGCCTTTAGGGCATGAATCTCACTTTCATTCATATAACCTGGCTAGGCTCAGATTTTTCTATATCAACACTGAACCTTTGGAATGACCTTCAAACTGAGTTGTGCTCCATAATTAACCCCTATTCTTTTCTGATTATGAGATGGAAATTTGATCGCTAAAATCTAAAGCAGACACTTAGGCAAGATCTCACCACTTAGGCTTTGTAGTCCCATTGAATTATAAATTTCCACAAAACTGTATCCTCATGCTCTTTAATATAAAAAGTGCTATATTAAATAGTACAACATTCAAATAATTCCTCATATATTTCTCTTTTCTCTAATTATAAAAGTAATATGTTGTCATTGCATTAAGTCAAAATGCCATAGAAAAATAAATGAAAAATTACCCTATTCTACTTTTAGTTGACTTGCTAAGAAAAAAGATAAAAGATTATAAAGCACAACATAACATTCTTATGTTTATAAAGACTTTCATTTGCATTTATCTATTTTAAAATTATATACTTTATAGTTATGCTATAGTACAGTTTAACAAGGTGCTGATTATCTCTCAGATATCAATAAAGATTAGAATGACTGCTCAATTAGGTTTTACAAGGTACAAACCATTTAAGGTAGGTCAACATAATGTATATTGGCCTTTCCAGACTAATCATGCTATTCTTTTTTGAAGGGTGATGACTCTCCAGGAACACATATTTCAGTATGGAATATGGTATAATTTTTATGGCAGATCAGCCTGGGAAGTAGACAGTTTCAAAGTTACCAGTCTGCATAATGTCACATTCCCCCATATATGGTCAGTCAAACCACTGGTTTATTACGACTTTTAAAATTTCAAGTTAAATATTAGAGAAAGTCAAAGAACCCAGAAGTAGACTCTCTCAAAACACTGATTTGAGCATTATCACGTATTACAATATACAATTATACCAAAATTTCTGTTTCCTGACTCAGAATTTATTTTATTTTCTTTTATTTTACATTTAGGGGTAAAAGTGCAATTGTGTTTAATGGATATATTTTTCAGTGGTGAAGTACAGCCTTTTAGTGTGCCCTTAACCAAACTGTGTACATTGTACCCAGTTGGCAGTATTTCATCCCTTATTTCCCTTCCACCTCCCACCTTTTGGAGTCTCCAGTGTCTGTTATTCCACTCTGCATGTCCATGTGTACCCATTGTTTGGTTCCGCTTTATAAGGGCACATACAGTTTGGGTTTTTAACTTTCTGTTTCTGAGTCAATTCCCCTAGGATAGTGCCCCCCTGCTTCATCCACGTTGCTGTAAAAGCCATGATTTAATTCCTTTTTATGGCTAAGTAGTATTCCATCATATATTATATAAATATTATTTAAAAAGAATTAAATCATGAATTTTTAAAATCCAATTATCTGTTGATGGACACAGGTTGATTCCTTGAGTTTGCTATTGTGAACAGTGCTGCAATAAACATACAAGTGCAAGTGCCTTTTTGATATAATGATTTGTTTTTTTCTGGGTAGATACCCAGTAGTGGGATTGCTAAATCAAATGGTAGTTCTTATTTTAGTTCTTTGAGAAATCTCCATACTCTTTTCCATAAAGAATATTTTGATTAAAAAACCCACCAACAGTGTGCAAGTGTTTTTTTTATACCACAACCTTGCCAACATCTGTTGACTTTTGATATTAAATAATGGCTGTTTCTGACTGGTGTAAGATGGCATCTCATGGTGGTTTTAATTTGCATTTCTCTAACTATTAATGATGTTGAGTATTTTTCATACATTTGTTGGCTTCTTCTTTTATTTTTACTTTTTATTTTTTTAGACGGAGTTTCACTCTTGTTGCTCAGGCTGGAGTGCAATGGCACAATCAACATTTGGCCTTCAACAGTCTTTATTGTATACTCTTCTTAGGTCAAGAGCATAATTTGTTCTTTCCCTGAATCTGTCTAAAAAGAAAATGGCAACTGTGCTAAAGTCCCTAAATCAGCTCACTGCTACTTCTACCTCCTGGGTTCAAGCAATTCTCCTGCCTCAGCCTCCCAGTCAGCTGTGATTACACGTGTGCACCACCACACCTGGCTAATTTTTTGTATTTTTAGTAGGGACAGGATTTCTCCATGTTTTTCAGGCTGGTCTCAAACTCCTGACCTCAGGTGATCTGCCTGCCTCGGCATCCCAAAGTGCTGGGATTACAGGCATAAGCCACCTCGCCCGGCTGGCTTCTTGTTTTGAAAAATGTCCATTTATACCCTCAGACTTAGAATTTTTGTTTTGAAATTACTTGATTTGTTGGGACACAGGTAATACCTCACTGTGTATATTTATCACAGCCTTTCAAGATTATTTGTAATCATGCTTATATTTTAATTTTTTAAAACCCAAATGTCGTTATACTTTGGCTTTAGGGAAATATCACCACACTTGTGTGTTAAGATTTATATGTGTGAATTCAACTAATGCTAATTATATATTTGATATGGTTTTGCTGAACTCCCACCCAATCTCATCTTAAATTTCTATGTGTTGTGGGAGAGACCTGATGAGAGGTAATTGAATCATGGAGGCAAGTCTTTCCCATGCTATTCTCATGATAGTGAAAAAGGCTCCTGAGGTATGATTGTTTTATAAAGAGGAGTTCCCCTGCACAAGCTCTCCCTCTTTGCCTGCTGCCATCTATGTAAGACATGACTTGCTCCTCCTTGCCTTCTGCCATGATTGTGAGACCTCCCGTTATGTGAAACTGTTACGTCCATTAAAACTCTTTCTTTTGTAAATTGCCCAGTCTTGGGTATGTCTTTATTAGCAGCATGAAAATGGACTAATACAGTAAGTTGGTACCAGTAGAGTGGGGCACTACTGAAAAGATACCAGAAAATGGGGAAGCAACTTTGGAACTAGGTAACAGGCAGAGACTGGAACAGTTTAGAGGGCTCAGAGCAAGACAGAAAATGTGTAAAAGTTTGGAACTCCCTAGAGACTTGTTGAATGACTTTGACCAAAGTGTTGCTAATGATATGGACAATGAAATTCAGGCTGAGGTGGTCTGAGATGGAGATGAGGAACTTGTGGGGAACTGGAGCAAAGGTGATTTTTTTATGTTTTAGCAAAGAGACTGGCAGCATTTTTCCCCTGCCTTAGAGATTTGTGGAACTTTGAACTTAAGGCAGATGATATAGGGTATCTGGCAGAAGAAATTTCTAAGCAGCAAAGCATTCAAGAGGTGACTTGGGTGCTGTTAAAGGTATTCAATTTTATAAGAGAAGCAGAGCATAAAAGTTCAGAAAATTTGTATCTTGACAATGCAATAGAAAAGAAAATCTCATTTTCTGAGAAGAAATTCAAGCTGACTGCAGAAGTTTGCATAAGTAATGAGAAGCCAAATGTTAATCATCAAGCAAATGAGGAAAATGTCTCCAGGGCAAGTCAGTGACCTTTGCAGATGCGCCTCCCATAACAGGCCTGGAGACCTAGAGGAAAAAGTGGTTTCATGAGCTGGTCCCAGGGTCCCCAGGCTATGTGCAGCCTGGGGACTTGGTGTCCTGCATTCTGATTGCTCCAACCATGAGTGAAAGGGGCCAACATAGAGCTTGCCCTTGGGTTTCAGAGGGTGCAAACCCTAATCCTTGGCAGCTTCCATATAGTGTTGAGCCTGCAAGTGCACAGAAGTCAGGAATTGAGGTTTGAAAACCTCTGCCTAGATTTCAGAAGATGTATGAAAATATCTAGATGTCCAGGCAGAATTTTGCTATAGGGTTGAGGCCCTCATGGAGAACCTCTGCTAGGGCAGTACAGAAGGGAAATATGGGGTGGGAGCCCCCACACAGAGACACTACTGGGGCACTGCCTAGTGGAGCATGAGAAGAGGGCCATCATCCTTCAAACCCCAGAATGGTAGATCTACTGACAGCTTGCACTGTATGTCTGAAAAAGCTGCAGACAATCAACGCCAGCCCATGAAAGCAGCCAGAAGAGGGGCTATACCCTGCAAAGCCACAGGGGCGGAGCTGCTCCAGACCATGGGAACCCACCTCTTGCATCAGCATGACCTGGATGTGAGACATGGAGTTAAAGGAGATCATTTTGGAGGTTTAATATTTGATCACCCCACTGGATTTTGGACTTCCATGGGACCTGTCACCTCTTTGTTTTGCCCAGTTTCTCTCCAATTCAGAATGGCTGTATTTACCCACTGCCTATTCTAGATAAAATGCCCCTCCCCACCTTGTATCTTCCTAGACACAATGCCCCCCATTTTATCTAGGAAGTAACTAACTTGCTTTTGATTTTATAGGCTCATAGGTGCAAGGGACTTGTCCATCTTAGATGTAACTTTGGACCGTGAACTTCTGAGTTAATTGCAAAATGAGTTAAGACTTCGGGGGACTGTTGAGAAGGTATTATTGGTTTTGAAATATGAGGACATGAGATTTGGGAGAGGACAGGGGTGAAATGATATGGTTTGCCTCCGTTCCCACAAAATCTTATCTTGAATTCCAACATATTGTGGGAGGGACCCAGTGGGAGGTAATTGAATCATGGAAACAAGTCTTTCCTGTGCTGTTCTTGTGATAGTGAATAAGTCTGACAAGATATGATGGTTTTATAAAGAGGATTTCCCCAGCACAAGCTCTCTCTCTTTGTCTACTGCCATCCATGTAAGACATGACTTGTTCCTCCTTGCCTTTGCCATAATTGTGACTCCTCCTCAGCCATGTGGAATTGTAAGTCCATTAAACCTCTTTCTTTTGTAAATTGCCCAGTCTTGGGTATGTCTTTATCAGCAGTGTGAAAACAGACTAACACAATAATCAAAGTAAATACCCTTACATTTTCCCTTTATTACCATAACTTAATGTTCTAATTAAGAACTTGAAGTTCCTAATGTTCATAGCTTCAAAAACACTTTCAGTTTTCAAGTAATCACCAAGGCAAGTGAACAAAATAATGAGCAGCACATAAAAAAATTAAATTCATTAAAGACAATAATTTAGATACAGTTTCCAAATGGCTTAATTTTTAGAACCCCAAAGTTAATTTCAAAATAGAAGAAACAGCAGACTGATATCTGTTTCTTAGTGTGTTAATATGGCACATCATAACAGAGGGAAATACTCTTCAATGTGTAACTGTATTCATTAAACAAAATGAGAATCCCATAAAATTACTGTTAGGGGCCATATGTATGAGATTTTAAGGAGCCATAATAGTTACCTTCATATTATGATTTAGAAAGGAAATACATTCAACCTTTCATCGCTTAAACTGCTCTAGAAAAGTATTGTCAAAGCTAATTCAAGTGGTAGAAAATCTAAACAAGGCTCTCTTTTGTCTTTGGTTTTATGGCAACTATATTAGAGAAATCAGACTGAAAGACTTTGGGAGCACACCCAGGATTATTCTAGGTTTGAAGATATTGCAAAATACATTTCTTCTTTAGG
Source organism: Macaca fascicularis (assembly GCF_037993035.2). Taxonomy (NCBI): domain Eukaryota; kingdom Metazoa; phylum Chordata; class Mammalia; order Primates; family Cercopithecidae; genus Macaca; species Macaca fascicularis. Next base: position 58,905,845 of record NC_088391.1, on the reverse strand, counting down.
TTTCAAATCACTCCATTTCTATCATGTATCGTTTCTGAAAAGTAACATGCTATCACTAGTAAAACAATGTTTTTTCACAAAATTTAACATAATTAAGGATTAAATAGTCGAAAAGAAAACCTTCTTTGTAAGACAGAAAGACAGCTATGGAAAAGACTTGATAGTCTGAGCAAATAATATCTGAACTGAGCTAACTATGTATTGACAAATGATATCTTTAATCGTTATGAAACACACAACAAGTTGAGTGTAAAAGGTTTGTAAAAACTGCAATGCAAGTGAGATATTTGCCACAGCTCCTCTGTTAAAAGGATTCCTGGGGAAAAAAGAGATAAATGTGTGATAAATATACAATTTGTAACTGGAACTTTCTAGCCTTTTTTCTACATTGATGGTTAAAAGATTTTCACATATTCGGACTATTTCTTGAACTGTCCTTATAGAATTTTTTTTTTTTAAGTCTAAAAAATACGACCCGGCCAAGCAAGGTAGTTTACACCTATAATCCAGAGTTTTGAGAGATGGAGGTGGTAGAAGAATTGCTTGAAACTAGTAGTTTGAGACAAGACTGGGCAACATAGATGAGACAATAGCTCTACAAAAAAAATTAAAATTTAATTAGGCGTGGTGGCCCATGCCTGCAGTCCTAGCCATTCAGTGAGGCTCAGTGGGAAGATCCCTTGAATACAGATGTTAAAGGTTAGAGTGAGCTATGATCACAGCATTAGACTCCACCCTGGGGAACAGAGCAAGACCCCTAATCAAAAAGCAACAACAAAAAAATGACCCATAGTTTCTGCACTATACACAGAACTAGGATGAATTTCAAAATGTATTTAATTCAGGATGATAGCATAAGGTGACCTTAGAAATAACCTTTCTACTTATGTCCCTTTTTCCAATTAGCTGAGGCAACCATTTTTGATGTTCTAAAATTCCACCTACAGTCATTCATATATTATATTTTTCTGTAGGAAGAATACCATAGTTTCCAAGATCTCTATTTAATAGAGCCCCTGTCTGTATCTCTTCAATACTTGGATAGTGTATTTCTTTTTATATAAACAGTTATAAGTTATGTTACTATTTTAAATGTGGATAATAATAGCTGCAATATTGGGCAATATTTGTAATATTTGGCATATACATTATCCTATTATCCTGTGTTAAAAAATAATGAGAATTTTGATTTTATACATTCATTTAAATAAAGACATACTATTATTTAATTACCCATGGGCAATGGGTTCTCTATGTATATAACAGTTAAATAGAACAGATAAGCTATTTGTAAGGTAATGGATATGCATACTCACTTTTGTTCTTGATATTCTTTGAAATATGTATGTATGTGAACATACACATGAGTTGCTTTTTGGAGTAAAACTAAAAACAAAATCTTCTACCTCAGAAAAGCTCTCCATAACCTCTATAAAGAAAGAAAACAGTTTTATTATTGAGTAAGCGTTCAACATGAATGTTACTGTGATGTAACATTCATCACAGGTAAAACCCCAAAAGCTTGCAATGAAAATAATCTCCTCCTAATCGTTCTGTAGCACCAAACAGATATAACCCATTACATACATGTTGTCAAGATAAACAATGACTAGTCCTTATGTAAAAGAACTCGATGTGTGATGTTCCCCTTCCTGTGTCCAAGTGATTTCATTGTTCAATTCCCACCTATGAGTGAGAATATGCGGTGTTTGGTTTTCTGTTCTTGCGATAGTTTGCTGAGAACAAACCTGCACATTGTGCACATGTACCCTAGAACTTAAAGTATTAAAAAAAAAAAAAAAAAAAAAAACTCGATGGCACCATTTATCACACATAGTTTATCCTAAATACACCCGGTAATTGTGGTGACCATCTGTGTTAGCTAACAGGCTTTCTGCAGAGGAAAAATAAATTCCTTATATCTTTATGAAAGGAGGTAGTTTTGCAGCTTGGAGCAAGGTGCCCACTGAAGTCAGGCTCTCACTCTCACAGAAAGTGGGACATGGAAACAAGATGCTATCTTCCTTGATGTTTACCTTTCAAAGAGATGGAGCTCAGGTCATTGAGAAAAACATTCCTATGTCATAAAGCTAACAAAAGGTCAATCTAGTCTCCAAAAGAATTTATATACATTTCAAAAAGAGGAGAAAGTACTAATAATTACAAATTTTCTAAGTTTTCTAGAAAACTTAGAAAAAGTTTTCTAAGTTTCTAAAAAAGAAAAAGTGGGGAGAAATATCTCTTCCTTAATTTTTCAATAGAGAGAAGTAGTCTCATTTTAAAGTTTTAGTTGTCGTTACACTTTTCTAATGCACTGTTTGTTATTTTTCTTTTGGTCTTATTTTGGAATTGAATATGCAAGGTTTTCTAATTTTAGATTTTACTTTAGTCAAGTTAGATTGAAGTAAAACACTCTCTAGCACCTTAATCAAGGCTACACGACCAATACAAAAAATGGTTCCAACGTTCAGTACTCTTTTTCATACACATTAAATTCAACATATTAAGAGTACACATCAGTACTCTTTTTCATACACACATTAAATTCAACATGTTAAAATTAAAACTTAAATTTATTGAAAACAATAATAGTTTAGAAATGCTCTCTAAAATTGGTGTGCTTTACTTCAACATTCAGTGAAATGTTACGTGAAAGGTAACATAGCATCATAATGTAGACATGCCTCAATAAGGATACAGAACTATCTAGTATAACTTGGCTTTTATGCATGTTGTCTATTATATGCTACCAAATAGTAAGAGAGCGTTAAGGCATATGTAATTTGCATTATATTTCCTTGTTTTTCTATTTTGTTTTAGTAATTAAGAATAGTATGTGCAAGTGCTTAGTGAAAATATTATAAAGATTATCAATCTTCATGCATCCCTCACAGAAGGGTAAGGTCAAAATGCATTGGTCCCTGTTGTAGAGAATTAATTGAAATTAAATGAGAGCAATTTGCTACAGACAAATTGCTGCTAAAGATCAAAGTGCAGCAGGGCGGTATTGATCAGTGCTCCATAACTTCACAATATACAGCAGAAATATGAACATTGCATGGTGAATTTAGTTTTAACCACAGATCTTAAAAACTATTATATATTTTTAATGTCGGCTTCTGAAGAATCTGCTGATGGTGTACAATATGCCATTTGCTGGAACTTACTTTTCTAAATGCCCTTCTCTATTAAACCCTAGCTAAGAAGACAGAGAGAGAGAGAGAGACTAATTTAGAAACTAGTGTGCCTCCCTTGTTTTACAAATTTACACTATTATAGCGAAGTTATATTCTTCCAAATTATAATACTAAGGTCAAATATTTTGTTCTCTCTTAAAGCTGACAAACAGGCAAAACTGCTTTGTTAAAGATAATATATGATAGAGAAAAATAAATGGAGCACAACAAAGGAGGAATAAAATTGCCTAAGATAAAAGTTGACAGTGGACAGTGTGATTAGGATGGGTCAGAAGGATGCTGTCTATCAGATGCCATACCCAGGAAAGAAACTGCATCAGGCAGTCCTATAAGCCCCTTCTAAATCTGTGATTACTTGGTTCTAAGTCGAGAGGAGCATAGAACAGTTAAAGGAACACAGACTTTGGTATAAGACTAAACTCTAGTCTTAACCACAGAGCGTTCTATTATCCCATACTCAGGCAAGAAATTTATGACATCTAAAATAAAATTGCTTGTGAGAAAGTACTGTTGTTGTTCTTTTAAATCCATAACATAATGTGCTTGAATAGTTTAGTGGTTACACATATGGGCTTTAGATTTTGAAAAATATGGATGTGAATCCCAGCTCTATCACTTGCTAACTGTTAAGCTTTACTGAGGGAATTTAAACTCTCTGGGTCTCAAATTCCTTATCTGCAAAATAAGGATACAAACGATCATAAATGTCATTTTTAAGGATCAATTAGCAACTGTTTATAAAGAATTAATAGCAATGCGTAATGCTTATATGTGTTCAATAAGTATTGGCTTTTTAAAAATCTTCTTTAATTCCTGGTGCTTAAAACATAGCAAGACCCAGTAGTTCTTTATTATAGGATCAAGTCTTTCCCAAGTCTTATTTTTGAGCTATTTATCTTGCCTTTCAGTATCCTTTCCTATCATTTCTGTTCCTTTTATTTTACTTATTTATTTTTATTTTATTTTATGTATGCATGTATGTATGTATGTATGTATTTATTTATTTTGAGACAGTGTCTCACTCTGTCACCCAGGCTGGAGTGCAATGGCATGATCTCAGCTCACTGCAACCTCTGCCTCCCGGGTTCAAGTGATTCTCCTGCCTCAGCCTCCCGAGTAGCTGGGAATACAGGCACTGGCCATGCCTGGCTAATTTTTACATTTTTAATAGAGACGGGGTTTCACCATGTTGGCCCGGATGGTCTCGATCTCTTGACATCATGATCCGCCCGCCTGGGCCTCCCAAAGTGCTGGGATTACAGGCGTGAGCCACCGTGCCTGGCCTGTTCATTTTAGTTAGTAATTATTTTTATTATTTTATTTTAGTGATGGAAGGAAAATGTCTGGGAAGCCCTGGTGGAATGCAACAGGCAAAGAGGGAGGACTTTCTATGAAATGTGATTTAGGAGTTTTATCATTATATAATTTGAAAGGGTTATTAGTAACCTGGGTAATGAAGAGATGATTTAGTTTAACATTATGGTCTCCTGTAGAGGCAGATAGATCCTACTCGAAGGGCAGCTTGGATGTCTAGACTGATAATGCCATATACACACCAAAACTTGCAGAGAAGCCAACACCAATTTTAGTGTAGCTTGTAAATGAACCAATCAACAACAAATTCACTAACAAAGCCACTCTTCTGCTTAGATAAGGCCTAGATTCTACCATCAGTGTTATTTCCAGGTTCAGTGCTTTGATAGCTATTTTAAAATGTGAGTAGTCCCGTTAAGTTAGTATAAGTTATTTTAACTTTGAAAACAAATTCAGAGAAAGGTTGAGGAGCCACATCAGTTTAGAGCATGAGAAAACAATTCAGAAGCTCTAGGAAACCAAAACAATTTGGCTAGCTAAAAAATGTATAATATCAGCTAGTCAAGCAGACTTGGATGAATCAGTGATCTGAGTATCAAATCTTTATTAAATATTTTCAAATATGAAGATGATCAACAATGAGCTCAGATGAAGCAGACAAAGGTCAGGAACATCAAGAATAGTTCTTCAGCTTTTTTCTTTCTTCCTTGAACATTCCCCTCTGCCACAGAATAGATGAGATCTCTAAATGGAGTCTTGAGGTCCCTCACACAGCAGGGAACATTTCAATTACCGAACATCTCCAGTTTATATCCCATTCTGTTTAATAGCTTATGTGACAGTCTCCAGAAAACCAGTTTCATAGACTCTGGATTCTCTTTACAATAATTCATCTATACAGAGAAATCTTGCCAAGGACATTTTATAGACAAGTTCTCTTTCTCTTTGTCTATTTACCAGGGGGAACCTGTTTACAAGGAGACTAAAATTGGCTTCTTTTCTACTTTTATTTTCCCTGTGTCATCCTCCTGGTGAAGGGAGTGGTAAGTGAATGGATCATTGAACAGGTGATTTAACTTCTTTCCCCTACTAATGCATCATAATTTTGCCTTCTTTTGGTCTCTGTGCTTGAAGTTGCAAAGACAAAGAAAAAAACAAGACCTATGTCAAGTTTGGAGACAAAAAGGAGCCATAAAAATAGAAGTAAAGAAATTTTATTTGCTATGTCTAGAAGCTCTAAGTATTCTATCCTGTTTACCTTCATTCTCTCTTCCTCCGCTTTCATGTCCTCAATTCTATCTACAACATCTAAAGAGAAAGGTTAATAACTTGCTTAAGATAACCCAGTTGTTTATGTTATTTAATAGCTGGACAAAGATAAAATCCAAGGTCCTCTAAATTGGAAACAATTGATTTTTTCAGTCTTTCTCCTTCATTGCACTACCTTTATATGTTATTGATCTCTTGCAAAACAATTTATTACATGACTTAGTCAAATAAATTAATCCAGTTCCTAACATACCCATTACCATTTTGGATACTAAGGACACAATGTTGAATAAACTACATCCTCTGATGCAAATGGCTGTCATTTAGTCAGATTAAAAGATTAAAAAAAAATACAGTTGTAAACAAATAATATTATAGGGGCACCGAGAAGGCAATTGTATCCTAGAACTGGAGTTTAGAGTAGGATTCTTGAGAACTGAAGGTAGTCAGGCAAACTATGGAAAGAACATTCCATGCCGATGAAGCAGCAAATATATAGGCTTAGATGTGACAAGAAATATCAATGTATTAGCATTTGCTCAATATAGATTGAACAAACAATGTGAAAAAGAAGAAAATGTGAAGTGATGCTAGACAAGTGATGGGTTAAATACTAAAGAGCCTTGAATAAAATGGCAAGAAGTTGGAAATTTATGCTGCTGTCAACTAGTACTCTTTGAGGTATTGTAAGCATCACAATTTCATGACCAAATGTATTTTCTGGAGCATAAAGCAAATATCTGTCATTAGGTACATAAATGAGCCACTGGGTTACATATAATTAAATGGAATTTTAAAATTCACAACGTGGTGATGTTATTACTATGTTGTCATTCATTACCAATGCCACAGAGTGCGATTTAGTATGCAATATTTTCCAAACTCATTCCACCATAGACTTCCCCACAGGCTTCTCAGTTTACTCTTGCCAAGGATTAATTTTTTTCCAGTTAAGAAATACTGGCTGTTACCATAATATATAAGAATACTGGTTGTTACCATAGTATATAAAAGATTGAATAGAAGCATAACCAGAATCAAGAAAATTAAGCAGTGGGTTGCTATAAGCCAGCTGAGATATTTTAAAGGAATGAACTAAGATATTAGGTGAGGGGTGGAAAATATAAATGGCTTTAAAAGATAGTAAGGATGTGAAATTTATAGGAACAGAGTAGTCTCCAAACAGAATTGTCATAGGGCCTTTGAAACACCTTCCCAGATAATTTGATAACATTTCCAAGAATCATTCTTTAAGGACTGATACAACTTTATAGGCACCAGGTTGTGATCCTGACTTCTTATCTTGTGGTCCACCTCCAGATAAAACGAAATATCCAATAACTCAGTGACGTGTAGACACATTGTCACCTTCTCAATCTAGACAAAGAAGGCCTTATTCTCATTCTGTCACCCATTTCTGTTTTTCAATTGCAGTTCCTTATCTGAGATGTTTAATGCTTCCCTTCCTTCTTTAGGAAAAACTGACTTGGCTTTAGCTTTGCCATCCCTTCCTGTCTGCCATAACATAGTATAGCAATCATAAAACCACTGTAGCCAAATAACAAATAGTAGCAAAAAGAGTATTAATCGTGCACTGTGCATGGTGGCTTTAAATAATTTAGCCGTGCTGGTTTTAGCGTCAAAATGATTTTTGGGGGGAGCATGGTGGTGTAATATTAAATCATTTCTTATTCACTTTATTTTGGATTGCAACACCATGCCTGGCCTTGATAGGTTGCTGTTGTAAAAGACATACATCAACAATTTAATGAATCAATGGAGTGGATAAGACTAAATTGTGAAATTGTGACTCCCCCCACAACTCCAACTAATTCACACTTGTGATTTTCTTTCTTGCCATACGTGGCCTTGCTAGGACACAGGTAAATTGGGGAAATAAAGATACTTTTCATGCTGATAAATATTTAGAAACCTATTTTGAGGTTAATGTGTTGTAATTGCTATTTAAAGTTTAAAGCGAAGTGCATTCAAAAACGTAATTAAGATTCTGAAAGAGAGGAAACAAGTGATTGAATTTCTAAAGTGAGCATAAAATGAAAGAAATAGGTCATTTTGTGGCAAAACTATAATAATAGCTTCAATGTTTATAAAATTACTTTTTCCAGTATTGAAGGGATAGGTCATATTAGAGTGAAGAAAAGAGAGAGAGAGAAAGAGAGAAGCAGCTTCTAGCCATATATTTATTTTGTTTTATAAATACCTTTATTTAAAACTGTATTTCATTTTAAAGTGCTCTTCAGAGTACTATTCCCTGGGAGAAATTATTCATAAATGGCACTAATGAGTGTCAAGCTGCATTTCAAGGCGTTTTGAAAATTGTCCTATTAATTAATGGTGTAATTAAGCTTTTGTCAGTGACATATCATATTTCTGACAGGAATAGATGGCCTGTGTGAGTCAGTGCCAGGCAGCCATCCAGGCAGCCACTGTGTGAAATGGATGGCAGCAATTTAGCGCAGGTTTACAGAGATGGGCCCACCTACGTGAGAGAGACTGGCAACTTGCATACACAAACACCGCTTTGCACTGTACTTTGGGAAATAACCGTAGCTGAGATTGATATGACCTCCTCCTTTGGATGACACATTAGCCTTTTACCATGAAACCATAAATAGCATTTCTCTGAGCTTTTGTGACAAAAATGTCAATTAGCTTCCAAATTTCATTTTGGTTTAATTTTGTATTCTAATTTCATTTGCATATTAATGTGAACATGGTGCAGAACTGTTAGATTAGAACACTGGCTAAGGCTAATAGGATGTAATACACACTTATTAGGGGGTAATAGTTATACACATTTAAATGTTGCCCCCACAATCATAGATCTATTTGTGTGAGAGATGTGCCACTGCTTAATGCCTCTTGAATATCAGTGTGTCGCACAGCAAGATTTAAATGTGGGTACAGAGAAAAGCACTAAAATTGAAAGAGAAAACAGATCTAAGTATACTCATATCAACACAGTTAAATATAAATCATTTTATTCTGGTCATCCCTTTGCAACAGATCTCTATTAATTCTAGTATTAATAATTTACACTCTGGTTCCAGCTCTCAAGGTCTTAAAATTGAATAAAAATCAAATACAAGAATGAAATTTCCTTGGTAGAAACATTTCACATCAGTGAAGCTCACAGGCTTCGAATGACTTTTCTAGAGAAATAATTATTTTTCTCACATATTTTTAGGCTTTCTGGTTTTAATAATCAACTTATTATTTTATTTTTAAAATACATATTTTCACAAAAATATAAACATGTATTTTATTTTATAAGATCTATATTTAGGCTTTAGTTTTCCAAATATTTTTAATGGTTTAGATAGAATTATAAAAGTTCTAATTGGCACTGGTTCAGAAATCAGTGTTACTATACTTAGGTTTGGATATTTTTAAAGCAGAAAAAGGACATTAAAGATCACCTAGTTCAACCCACTTCATTTTACAGATGAAGAAAGGGAGCCCGAGAGATTATATAATTTGCCCAAGGTCATGCGTCTAGTAAGTGTCAGAGTGAGGACCAGGACCTGACAGGTTCAGCTCCTTATTTTCAGAGGTTATTTTCAAAGTCTTAAAAAAAAAAAAATTGATAGCAGTTTAGATTTAAACAGAAACAGAAAGATGAAATAAGCAAGAAGACAGTAAGTGAAAGAGAAAGAAACCAAAAAAGGGAAGAGGAAAGGAGAAAAGGAAGAACAAAGTAGGGAGGAAGGGAGGAGGGAAGAAAGAAAGGAAAGGGAAAATTGTATGATGTGAGAATTTTATTTCAATTCTTTAAGATGCCTCAGTAATTTGATAAAGTGCATTGTTTATCTTTTGAGACATGGATTGATTGCCTTACATTGTACAGTAAATCCTCAATTTGCAAATGAGGTGTGTTCCAGAATTTTGTTGCATAATAACTTATTTTTTTAAACCATTTTTATCATGGCAACAAGATCTATGTCTATTCACAATAGTTTATTTAACCTAATGAATCTTAAGTCATTTTTTAAGAGATTTTTATTTTTTATTTATTTTTTATTTTTATTTTTTTTTTTTTTTTAGGGAGAAATGCTCAGGTTGTAGGAATAAGAATCATTTTGAGAGCTTGCAGTGCAGGTAAGAGGAAGTTACAGAAGGCTGAGGAATATGTAGTGCTGGATGAATGGGTTAGTAATTCTCAAAGATATAGTATGTAAAAATTTGTCCTAAATCTAGTTAGGAAAAAGATCGGCACTGTGTGAGCAAAGGCAGAAAGGAAGGACTGTGGGTGACCGCTTTTGGCCTCTTATTGGTCAGGATGCTTCAGCTTTGTCCTGAAAGGTGCATATATTATTCAGAAAATTAAAGCCCTCTTTTGAAATTAAGTCATTTTCTCCAGAAGGTAGTTTAGAGGAACTGTTTTTGCTTAGGATTTCCTTCTTTCCACAGTCTTATCCATCACCTAATACAGGTGAGCAAAGTCTTGTCTTGCACTCAGAGAAGTTACCAGCAGTGGCTTTAACATTCTTTATTGCAATGATGAATATGCACACGATGCTGTGCTAGGTACATTCCTAACTTTTTTTCACACATGAATTTAATTCTCCCAGCAACTCTATGTGGTAGGTATTGATATTATCCTTATTTTATAAATGAAGAAAGTGAGGCACAAACGTTAAGCAAGTCAACTGAAGTTACACGGGTAACAAATAACAAAGATGGAATTCAAACACCTAGTGCTAAGATGGCTTTAGCCAGGAAGTTTTATTATGCTAAAATTTTTTAAAAAGTAGAAATCTAAAATCCTGAAATCTAGTCACTTATTTAGCCTAGTTTTACCACTTCTTACTCAAATTATATTTGTCACTTTTTAGTACAAACTTTTCTCTGACACTCACTCCCATATATACTGGGTATAAATCTTAGTCTACTTTTTGGAGTGTGACAGAGATCTTAGTACTTAGTGCTTTAGTTATTTATTTTTTTTTTTTTAAAGCAATTTAAATGAGACTGGAGGCTCATCCCACATGAATCTTAGAGTACTGTTTACATGATGGGGTACAGGGATTATCTTTCTGAGGACTCACAAAAATGTGAGATATTTATTTGGAAACAGAGAAAGGACCCTTAGTAGTTGGTTGATGATATGTATATTTTCTGAGCCCAAATAGTTCTTTGCATCAGGAGGTTAAATGGCCTACTTGCGACTCTTGAGAAATGCAAATTTTACAGAATGTGACAGAGTTGGTAACTAATTCTAGCCTCCTAGGGAACATATATTATTATTTCCCTCTGAGGTCCTGGCAGTTCCCAGAGTAATACCACAAGACAGACCTGCACTAAGATCTGAGAACAGCTGACTTTTCCTATCTTCAGGATCCTTCTGATCTAGATTCTTCCACCAAACCTCATCTCACGCTTAGCATACTCCTCTCACCTTGCTAGTTTTGCTTTAGACTCTGAAAGCAATCTTTCCTGAAGCAAGGGAATTACTTTGCCCTGGAAGGGGGTTGGGGATTCTTGAATTGTATTGTATTGTATTGCATTGTATTGTACTGTATTGTATTGTATTGTATTGTATTGTATTGTATTGTATTGTATTGTATTGTATTGTATTGCATTGCATTGCATTGTATCGTATCGTATCGTATCCTATCGTATCGTATCGTATGGTATCGTATCGTATTGTTGAGATGGAGTTTCACTCTTGTTGCCCAGGCTGGAGTGCAATGGCACAATCTCTACTCCCTGCAGACTCTGCCTCCCGGGTTCAAGTGATTCACCTGCCTCAGCCTCCCGAGTATCTGGGATTACAGGCATGTGCGAACAGGCCCATCTTTTTTTTTTTTTTTTTTTTTTAAGCAGAGGCAGGGTTTCTCCATGTTGGTCAGCTGGTCTCAAACTCCTGACCTCAGGTGATCCACCCACCTCTGCCTCCCAAAGTGCTGGGATTACAGGCATGAGCCACTGTGCCCGGCCAGGGTGGGTGATTCTTAAGATTAGAAACATAAAGTGATAACACAACACAAATGAAATATCCCGCCACACATGTACTATTCTCTGCTGGATGTTTCCACTTCTAAGACCTAAGGATTCATTAAAAATCCACATAACCTAGAAGAACTCCTCATACTATACCAACACTACCTACCAAGGCAGTGCCAATTTGTTCTCATCTCATGATGGACACTATTCTACACCCAGTTGCCTAAGGCAGAGACTCATTTGTTACTTTGATTCTTGTTTTAACTAATTCCCACATCCAAGCAATAGTCATATCCTCTTTCTTCTGCCTCCTTTATAAACTATCTTAATTCCAGCAATTGCCACTATCATAGGGAATCATCATGCTTGGTTTTGTATTGCACTGTGTGAACCAATCAGCAGGGGAACTCATCGATAGCATCATTCAATCTGTTGAAATGTCCTCATGTTGATCTCTATGCTTTAAATGTTACCTCTCCAATCCATTCTCCATCTTTTATTCCTTTAAAAGTCGCAAATCTTGTCAGAGCATTACTTTGTTTAGAAACCCACAGTGGCTTTCATAATTTTTAGGGTGATGTCTAAACTCTTTTTGATGTCATTCAAGGCCTTTCAATATCTGGTTTGAAGTTACTTTTATAGTGTTCTATCTCACCATTATTTTCCTCCCTACCTTACTTATGTATTTCGTAACTCATGTCTCAGACTTACTGAACTATTTTTGTTATAAATATTTTCCTAAATTTCTCTTGATTCTAAGCCTTAGAATTTTTTTTTTTTTTTTTTTTTTTGGAGTTTCCCGCTACCCCTACTTACCTCTCTACATAATTTCATCTCCTTACCTTGTTAACTGCATAACATCCTTCAAAAATCAATGAAAGCATCATTTCTTTTGGAAGTTTTCCCTGAATTCCTAACACTCTGGATTAGAAGAACCTCTTATGTGCTCATATAGCCCTGTGGTTTCTCACTACTGCATCAAACAATGTTATAATTATCTGTTCACTTGTCTGTCTTCCTAGCTACATTATAAACCCTTGAAGAAAAGCAATGATGTCTTATTAATCATTGCATCCCTAGTGCCTTATAGAGTTTTGTCATTTAGCAAGTGCTAAGTGTTGAACAAATGAATGAATACCCCAAAGGCATAAGTGAATGTTACACAGGTAATTTAGGAACTGCCTGTTAAACTTACTTTATTACCAAAATCTTATCATCTCTGTATAAGAATCTTAATATAACTTTATTCTCCTCAAAAATAGTTGAAATAAATAGAATTTTAAAAAGGAAGGGATATAAAGCAATCTAGTATGAAGTGTTTGCCATCCTTGCTTTTTCTTCTTCTGGTTTAAGACCTAAAATAACTTTATGAGGCTAAAAATAAAAAAGTCTTATAGAATGACTTTTTAAATATTTGGCAATGATCAGTTCTGCACTAAATGAAAAAAAAGAGCTCAGTATCCATTTTGTGAATATCTAATATATTTAAATTAAATTGGCAACTCATTATAGTGACTAAGACATAGAATTACTTTGTCATAAATTATAGGTAATCTGTATTTTCACATTAACTCTATTACCAGTAATAGAGTTTTAATGTGGTACTTACACTTTGATAAAAGAGAAATCATCTTGCCACTAGAAATATGTAAGACGTGAATAGAGAAAAAATGAGAAAGTTGGGGGAAAAGAATGCAAGATGTGGGTAAGAATGAGGAATTATAAGAAAAACTGGAATGACTCGGAAAATAGCAACAAGGAAAGAAAGAGAAAAAATAAGGATGGACAGAAATAGGTAACAGTAGGGGGCTGAGGAGATTGTAGGAAAGGAAAAACCAGTAAGAAAAGATGAAATAGGAAAATACAGAATCGAAAAAAGAGCAGAATAATATGAAATACATATGGATCACTGCTACCTTGAGAAAATGAACTAGTGCCAATAGAAATTCATATATTATATGCCTAAGTTTAAACAGGAAGTTTTTACATGAGTAGTAAACAGAAATAAAAATAGATAATATTACATTTTTAAACAATTTGATAATGATTACCTAAGAAGCTTGCTTTATGGCTTGAAATTACTCTACAAATCAGCATTATATTGGTTGTGCAATGGGGGAAATCTATTTTCTTTTCTCAATAATGTGTGCAGACAGAACACCACTAGGTAAAGCTGTCAGGTTTATGTTTCTCAGAGTGAATTCCATGTACCTTCCATAAGTTGTGCTGGGTTCTGCAGTAGAAATATATATCTGGAGAAGGGAAAATGCACAACATACTCATTATTTTAAACGTTAACAAAAAGACACGCTGTGGTCCCATTTTATAGAGGTATATTTTTTTCCATAAGAAGACAATATTTATTTTCCCAGTAGATTTTCTTTAAACCCACTTTATGTGTCTGCTGTAGTACCTTTGGAATTCACTATTTGATATCTAGTTAGAGAATTAAGAAAAAAGCTTCCATAGTGAATTTGAAAAACTGGACATTTTGGAGGATCATTCTGAGAAGAATAAAGAAAAGGGATTTTCTGACTCATCCCTATTTTTCTCATGTGATTAATTTTTATTCTGTAGTACAGAAAAATGTAAAATGAGTTTTAGCCTAGAGCACACATAATTAATCACTATATTGTGAGAAGAAAGCTTCTGTTTAAATAAGAGTGGAGCTTAGTGAATAGTCCACTTTCTTAGTCCTTTTAGTGTTGCTATAACAGAATACCCAAGACCGGGTAGTTTATTTTTAAAAAGAGGTTTATTTGTCTCACAATTCAGTTAGCTAGAAAGTTCAAGATTGGACATCTGCATCTGGTGAGGGCCTCAGTCTGCTTCAACTCACTGTGAAAAGTGGAAAGGAAACCAGCCCTTGCAAAGAGATCATGTGATGACAGAGGAAGCAAGAGCGAGAGAAGGGAGGTGGCAAGCTGTTCTTAAAAGACAGCCCTCCTAGGAACTAACAGAGCTACAGCTTATTCACCTGTGAGTGAACATTAATCTATTCACAGGATCTATTTCCAATCAAACACCCCCCACTAGGCTCCGTTTCCCAACATTTCCAATTTGAGAATGAAATTTCAACATGAGGTTTAGAGAGGACAAAAAAACCAAACAATAGCATCCAATATATCAAAAATTCAGAAAAAGTCATGAGCCATTGAATTTATATAAATATGGGTGATGGTTCAAGACCTTATGAGCATAATTGTGATAGAAGATGGACATAGTCCATAACTTCACATTTTCTCTATTAGCTCCATTTAAATTTTTAAAAATCATATACCTAAGAAGGGGACCAATTTGAATTAGATGAGTAAAACAACCTTTGGAAAACTGGCCCTATTCTAAGATGAGTAACTATCAATATATGTATGCATTATTCATTGGTAATTAATTTTTTACTATAAATGTTTTTGTAAGAAAATTAAATACACACACATATATATATATTTTTTTGAGTTGGAGTCTTGCTCTGTCACCAGGCTGGAATGCAGTGGCCTGATCTCAGCTCACTGCAACCTGCGACTTCTGCCTTCCAAGTTCAAGCAGTTTTCCTGCCTCAGCCTCCTGCGTTGCTAGACTACAGGTGTGCACCACCACGTCCAGCTAATTTTTGTATTTTCAGTAGAGACCAGGTTTCACCATATTGGCCAGGATGGTCTCGATCTCTTAACCTTGTGATTTATCCGCCATGGCCTCAAGTGCTGGTATTACAGATGTGAGCCACTGTGCCCAGCCAATAAATATATATTATATATGTATTATATAGTAGATATTATATAATATATAATAGTATATAATATATATTATATATGTATTACATATTATATATGTAATTTTATAATATATATCATATATAATATAATTATATGTAGTAGATATTGTATATAGTATGTACTGTATGTATTGTATATAATATATTAGATAATATGTATAATATATATTGTATTATATGTGTTATATATAAAATATGTATTAATACATATATATCGAGTTCATGTCTCTTGTTTTCATGAGGAGACACACTTGATATGTGTCTTTTGTGGGTGGAAGTCAATCAGGTGGGGTTTTTGGAGGGATACATGGAAGATTATGTATAGATATTTGCCCACTGTTCTCTGATGTTTCTTCCATATTCTTTTCATTCACTAAAAGTTAGGCCTTTGAAAAGGAAAACTGCTCACAGTAAACATTTATACTGTGAACAATGGTCTCCCCATGGTCAGCTTCTTAAAATAGCCTATCCTTTTCCATTCTAAGAGAAGAACTAAGCTAAAGAGTACAGCAATATTTTAAAAATCATCCTATCCTCTTGAGGAAGGATGAACATTAACACATCAGCAGACAATTCATTTGGGAAACTTTTGTGGCCATAAATATTCAGTTAAGGATTAATTCTCTGACCATTCACCTATTTGTCATAACTTCCTTAATTAAGGTCCTTAATTGGGGAAAAAATATATCATGATGTTGAGCAGATTTGTTTTCTAAAGCTTTTTCTTCAACCTAACCAACTCTTAACTTTTAAAATATCATGTCATTTAAAGCTTTCCACAGAAAATTAGAAAAGTAATCTTTCATCATACTTACAGTTTCTTGGAAACAATATCATATTTGCATTCATAGTCATCTTAAAATTTTCCTATCTTTTACTCATTTTTATTTTGTCAGTCACCATTATCCTTACTAACAGACTGTCATTAGTTACATACAAATTCACCTAATTCACTATATTGAGAGTTCTGTGAATATTGGAAACATTTCTTATTCATTTTTCATTTACTAGTCTTTTTATACACATGCCTTTTATACATTATATTTACAAAAAAATGCTTGCTGACTTAATGTACTTAAATATAATGTGAACATAAGATACATTCACTAGGTAAAAATGGTTAGTTCTAGTCTAAATAATATTATTATATTATATTCTAAAGACACTAATTTTTAAAATAAAATGCAATTTATTTTTTCAACCATAAACTTTACTTAAGACATACAAAAAATTCTATTTCTAAATTAATGGGGAAAAGATAACTATTTTAAAATATTACTTTTTAAGCAATTGGATTATAGGTTTCCATAAGATTCTGAAATGGTTCAATAGATGGAAGTGATACTGGAAAGTGAACAATGATTTCTATGATTAATGTATACATGCACAGCTTTACATCTTTAGTATCTCCTTTACCAAATTTGCACTTTGTATTATTGGCAGACTGATAAGAGTGCATGTTATTTAAGGCCTTTCAAGAAGCAGACACCAATATGGAATTAAACATTCAAGCAATGTATTAGTCCATTTTCACACTGCTATGAAGAAATACCTGAGACCAGATAATTTATAAAGGAAAAGAAGTTTAATGGACTCACAGTTCCACGTGGCTGGGGAGTCCTCACAATCATGGCAGAAGGTGCAGGAGAAGCAAAGGCACATCTTTCATGGTGCAAGCAAAGGAACCTGTGGAGGGGAACTGCCCCTTATAAAACCATCAGATCTCCTGAGACTTGTCACTATCATAAGAACAGCACAGGGAAAACCCACCCCATGATTTAATTACCTCCTACTGGGTCCCTACCATGACACATGGGGATTATGGAAGTTACAATTCAAGATGAAACTTGGGTAGGGACACAACTAAACCATATCAAGCGATTTATAAAGACAAATATCCATAGGAAAATGGGGAGGGAGCCCAAGGAGACTAAAAGAGCTGTCAGACCAGAATGAAGGCCTTACCCTTATGAAAGAAAGAGGAAAGGAAGAAATGTTGAATGAAAGAGTCAGACTGAAGTGCAATCATAAAGAATTTCGATAAAGTCAATTGGGGATCTTTGAATCAAAACTGTCCATTAGAGGAGTCTCACTCCCTTAGGATCAAGCCTGCCTTGGTATCTCAGCTAAGCTTAGTCATTGGTTGGGAGCCCATGGGAAGCATGGCCTCAAAGCATACTAGGTTATAGATTTCAGAAAGTGCAGCAGAGACGTTTGTTTGGTCAATTGTGATCCAAAAAGTTGAAGATCTGAGACCAACAATTTGTCACCTCCCACCAAAGGAATTAAGACAATGGCTGCAATTAATTGACAATGGTTTTCAAATTTAATGTGTGGTATTGGAGAGGAATAACAACAATGATCGACTGATAAAAAGACAGACATTAGAATAGTGGTATGGTCTGAGTGGAAGAAAACATATCTAGATTGGTGGTTTCTGGATAGACCCTGGAATTTAGTTCTTGGATTCAAATCCTAACTCCAAACTTTCTAGCTGTAAGCAAATTAATCAAGCTTACTTTTTCTCAACTGCTTCATCTATAAAACGAGGTAAACTGTTGTACCTTTCTTACAGAAAGCACTGTTATTCTCTTAAATTGTTAACATCTGAGGGCACTTTAAAAGTAATATCATTCAACAACATAGATTCTCATGACTTACACTCATTCTACTATGAACACTCTAAAAGTTGAGTGTTTTAATGTATGTGTAAGTTAGGAAATAAGGAATGGACAAGGAAATCAGCTCTGCTTTAATGAAAAAGGCAAAAAACATTCAAAGATGAAGTCATCAAAAGCTTTGCTTCAAAATACATTTAGGTGATATTTAGCAGAGGCCGGGGTGAGGAGCTTGGGGAGATGTTGATCAAATAACATTTTAGTTAGATTGGAAGAATAAGTTTGAGAGATTTGGCATATATCATGGTGACTATGGTTAATATCAATATATTGTCTACTTAAATACAATAATAACAATCTATTGTCTTAAAAACAATATATCGTCTACTTAAAAATTGCTAAAAGAATAGATAAAAGTGCTCTCTTGACAAAAAGAAAACTTCTTCAAAAAGCAACAATTTAAAATCCATATAGCTATTCTAAAAATTCATATTGATATTATGTTAAAAACTCATAACTATGGGAGCACAATTTGCTTGACAACTATTGTATCTTAGTTATGCATTTTCATTTTTTAGTGTCTAAATCAAAATGCTGGGTACATTCCTAATCCACACTGTAGAATTTCAGTTTATTGGGTCATGCATTTGCTCGGCAAACAAAGATACTCATGCTTAAGATGTCGTTGTACAAGTTAATTTTTGGATTTTAGAACAGTATTACTTTAATCTGCTTGCCTTGCCTCCAGAAAAGCATTGGTCTTTCTATAAGAAATGTATAACTTGAAATATACAATGAATTAAATTTGTGCTTTTATTCATTTTCAAATTTATATTGACGAGTGACCTTGAATTTTTGGTCACTGCTAGCTACTTTTCGGTTGTACCTTATTCAATTATATATATATAATCTCCCACCAGAGTTACAAACAAATATCTGTTCTCTTATCCTGTTAAAAAAGTTACATCCCAATTTCATAATTATTAGAATAAAGATTAGGTTGCAGTCACATAATCTATTCAAAATACAATAGTTTCTTACAAGGCAATTTAAGATATTTGATGCAATTGTTCAACACTGTTTTCCTTTAATCTGAGATGAAGCTGTGATAGGGAAGTGAATATTAAATATGGTATGAAACATATTCTGTTTTCAAACATGCTGCTCTAATGAAACATCTGCTCATAATGCTGTTTCTTCCATGAAGAAGCAAATTGAGACAACTAATCATATAAAAAATACAGCTACTTTGAGAACAAGACTAGCCCATTTTTTTTCCTTCTGCAAATCGGAAAAGATTGGAATTGTTTTACATATTTCACAGGGCTCTTAGTTGTAAGCATTTGCACTTGGGCAAATACCACATTGAAAAAATTAGACTGGCAAAATAAACACACTTATTTTATCAACACCTTGTTACGTGTCTGAAAGACAATTAATTTAATCTATGAAGTGCTTCCTTGTTATATTCTGGAATCCTATGGATTATGGATTAATCAGTGTTAAAAAGTTCTATTCCACATTACTAATGGTTTGTGAGTAGCTGCTAAAGAGCTTCATTTGTCATGAAGGAATAAGTGCCAAGGTTTCAGCATATTTACCATTTTAAATTGAGCAGTTTAACACATGCTTAAATTGGTAATCTGACTTATAAAAATATTTAAGGAAATGTTACATTAGTGCTAAATTTACTTATGAGGCATAAGCTATGGTAAGTTTGCCACAATTGTTTGGTAATGAGAGCAATATAGTACTACAGTTAATTTGCGAGATCAAAGCATAATGAATTACAGGATTCAAATGTAGCAATGCAAGGTTATTTAAAAGAAATAGAATAGCTTCACCATTTCCTCTGCTTAACTGAGCAGTTAAGCAGTACAGATACTTATGTATATATTATTATGTGTAGATTAATATACATTTTTAAAACACTGTGTAAACTGGGAGAATTATTCATTGGCCTTCAAAATGGGGTAAAAGTCAGAGACAGTCTGGCCAGTGGTCTTCTTCACATGTGACAAATGAGCATGCCAACCCAGTGTAGCACAGGAAGAAAGTATTAAAACCATTACTAATATGTAATGATTATATTCTCTTAATCATGTTTTAGAACATTTTTACATACTATGTGATACTTAAGTGTATGAGTAAAATGTACTAATATTGTTCTAAACATTGAAAAGTGATCTTTAGTAATAGAAGGATAAGATAAAAATATGTAGACACCACTCATTTAGACAAGGCTATACCCAAGCCAACTCTGTTCATGGATTTAAAGAGGCTTCATGAATAAAATATACATGTTCAGATTCCATAAAAAATGTTACCTTTGGCCAGGCGCAGTGGTTCATGCCTGTAATCCCAGCACTTTGGGAGGCCGAGGCAGGTAGATCACCAGGTCAAGAGATCGTGACCATCCTGGCCAACATGGTGAAAGCCTGTCTCTACTAAAAATGCAAAAATTATCTGGTCATGGTGGTGGGTGCCTGAAATCCCAGCTTTTCGGGAGGCTGAGGCAGGAGAATCGCTTGAACTTGGGAGGCAGATGTTGCAGGGAGCCGATATCGCACCACTGTACTCCAGCCTGGCAACTGAGCGAGAATCCATCACAAAAAGGAAAAAAAAAGAAAGAAAAAATTATGGAATGTGTGGTTAACCTGATATTATGCCAGGTTAAACCACAGTTATTCTTCTTCTTGTACACAGCCAAACATACCCTCTAGTTTTATATATTAATTCAATGACTTTGGTAACTATGTGCCAGCCCAGAAGAAATATAACCTCACTCAATGCCTCAGTGTTTTCACCATACCATTTGTCTGGAGAACACCAAAATGAAGATGTGAGACCTTGTTAAATTCTCCAAAAGTTAGGCATTTTCAACAAATGATGTTGGAAAAATTAATATCCTCATGCAAGATAATGAAATTGAAACTTATACCATACACAAAAATCAACTCAAACTGGATTAAAGACTTAAATGTAAAACTTGAAACTGTAAAACTACTAGAAGAAAACACAGAGGATAAGTTTCATGACAATGGTCTTGGCAATAATTTCTTGGATATGACACCAAAGCACAAGCAAAAAAAAAAAAAAAAAAAAACAAGTTAACTGGGACTACTACTTCTAACTAAAAAGCTTCTGCATGGTAAAGGAAATAATCAACAATGTGAGAAAGCAACATGTGAAATGGGGGAAATATTTGCAATACATATATCTGAAAATGGATTACTATAAAAATATATAAAAGTCCTATATAACTCAATAGCAAAAAGAAAACAAATAGTCCTGTTAAAAACTGGGCAAACAACCCAAATAGACATTTCTCCAAAGAAAATGTACAAATGGTCAACAAATATATGAACAAATGCCCAATATCACTAATCACCACCATAATGTGGTATCACCTCACACCTGTTAGTGTGTTCTACTGTTTGATTGTGTTCCCTCCAAAATTCATGTTGAAATTTTATCCCAATGCAATAGCATTAAGAGATGTGGCCTTTGCGAGCCTCTGCCCCCACTAATGGGATTAGTACTCTTATAAAGGGCTTTAGGTTGAAGCGAGCACTTGTTTGTCTTTCCATATCTTCCACAATGTGGGGACACAGCCACAAAGCCTCATTTTGGAAACAAAGAACAGCTCTCACAAGATGCCAATGCCAGTGCTCTAATCTTGGACATTCCAGTCTCCGGAACTATAAGAAAGAGTCCCCACTAGGGCAGTGGCTGGCAGAGTCACGGGGGTCCACTTTGGAATGTCCCTACTAGGGTAATGTCTGGTCAAGCCATAGGATGGGACTGGCCCCTAGACCTTGAACTGTAGTGTCATTGGAGTGCAATCCCTGCCTGAAAAGCCACAGGCATCCAAAATCATCCATGGGAGCTGTAGCATGGGTTGCTTCCAGAAACTCTGTGGGAATAAGACTCCCCGACAGACCTTTGGGACTCAATTCTCACCCTCATGTGTCTGAAAGCATGAAGCCAAAGGAGATTATCCTAAGGCCTTATTATTTAATATCATTTGCCCTTTTATTTATTTATTTATTTATTTTTTTTGATAGAGTCCCACTCTGTCACCCAGGCTGGAGTGCAGTGGCACGATCTCAGCTCACTGCAACCTCCGCCTCAGGGGTCCAAGCGATTCTCCTGCCTCAGCCTTCTGAGTAGCTGGGACTACAGGTGTGCGCCACCACACTTGGCTAATTTTTTTTTTTTTTTTTTTTTTTGGTATTTTTGGTAGAGATGGGGTTTCACTATGTTGGCCAAGATGATCTCGATCTCTTGACCTGGTGATCCGCACGCCTGGGCCTCCCAAAGTGCTGGGATTACAGGCATGAGCTACCGCGCCCAGCCTGCCCTGTTGAGTTTTAGGCTTACTTGGGAGCTATTACCCCTTTCTTCTTGTCTATTTCTTCCTTTTGAAATGAGAACATCTATGCTTGTCCCACGATGCTATTTTAGAAGCACATAATTTGTTTGATTTTGCAGATTCACAATGGGAGAGAAATTTACCTCAGGATGAATCGCACTTTCAAGCTCACCCATATCTGATTTAGATTATATTTAGATGAGACTTTGGACTTAGGCTTTAAAGTTGATGCTGGAATAGGTAAAGAGTTTTTGGAGTTATTGGGATAAAAGCAATGCATTTTGTATATGAGAAGGATGTAAATGTTGGTGTTTTAGGTGTAGAATGCTATGGCTTGAATGATGGTGTCTCCTCTGAAGTTCATGCTGAAACTTAATCCCTAATGCAGTATTGAGAACTGTGGCCTTTTCTGGGCTCTGCCTCATGACTCAAAAGGGCTTAAAGTTGAAGGCAGTGCTTTCGTGTCTCTCCATCGCTTCCACCATGTAAGAAGAGTGTCCTTCCCCCGTGAATGATGCAGCATCGAGGTGCTATCTTAGAAGCAGAGAACATCCCTCATGAGACACTGCTCCAGCTAGTGGCTTGATTTGGCAGTCTCTAGTCTCCAGAACAATGAAAAATATTTTTTTCCTTTTTCATAAATTACTCAGTCTGTGGTATTTTGTTTATACCAATAGTCAACAGTTATACCAGTAGTCAACAGTCTCCAGAACAATGAAAAACATTTTTTGTTTTTCATAAATTATTCAGTCTGTGGTATTTTGTTATACCAATACAAACAGACTAAGACAGGATGGTTATTAACAACCACAGAAACAATAAGATAAGTACTACTGATGATATAGAGAAATTGGAAATCTTGTACACTGTTGGTAGAAATGCAGTGGTGCACCCACTATGGAAAACAGTATGTGTTTTTTGGATTTTTGTAAAATCCAAAAATTTAAAAAATATAATGATCATGTGCTCCAGCATCCCACTTTTAGATATGCATCCAGATCATTAAAATCAGTATCTCAAAGAGATACCTGCACTGCTGGGTTGATTGCAGTATTTTCACAATCGCCAAAATCTGGAAACAACCTACAGTAGAATATTATTCTGCCTTAAAAAGTAGAAAACCCTGGCATTTGTGACAACACAGATATATCTGGAGAATATTCTGCTAAGAAAATGAGCCAGCCACAGATAAAGTGATACCTAATAAATCCACTTAAATGAAGCTTCTGTAATACTCAAATTTATAGAAACTGATAGCAAAATGGCGACTGCCTGGGGCTGTGTTAAGGGGGAATTGAGGAGTTGTTCTTCAGGAGGTGTATACTTTCAGCTATACAAGATGAGTAATTTCTGGATATCTGCTATACAAAACTGTGCCTATAGTTTACAATACTGTATTATGCATTTAAAAATATATTGAGAGGGAAATTAATAAACACCTGCTTATTGCTGCATGATGGTTTCACCTTAAATAAGCATGTGAATTTGTGAAAGCATAAGGCAAACTGATAAGCTAATGAACTGTAATAGATAACGCCTCCTTGCACCCATGTCTTTGTATAATCTCCTCCCAATGGTCACCTGACTTGGCTTTATTATATGCTTTGATCAACTAGACATTAGCAATCATAATGCAAGCTGAGATTTGAAACATACTTACACATTGGGGTGATCCCTCCTCTGTTGCTGGTTGAATCTCTTTCACCAATATGTGAGGAAGCTGTTTGCTAACCTGCTGAAGTACATAGCCCAGACCATACCCAATACCAAAACAGACACGTGTGAGCTCATATCAAGTCATTCATCCTCGTTCAAGCCACCAGAGCATCAAAGCCATACAAGTTACCCTAAGTGCGACCAGCAGAACAAATGTCAAACCAAGTTCTGCCTAAATTACTGACCCACAAAATAATGATCAAACAGGAGGATTATATTTTTAAGCTTTGGCATACTTTATTAAACATACTTTGTTACACATGCTTATGTTTCCGATAAGTATTCTAGAAGTTTACCAAAGTGGGCATTACTACTTTCAATCTTAAGGTCAAGAGCTTATAGATGAAACAATCTTCTAAGAGATAACACTTCTCTCTTCAGCTAGAAAATAATGTCAGAAATTTTAATGTGTGTGTATGAAACTGTAATTATATTATTCTGGACTGAAATGTTTTACAAGAGTTGCTGAGGAATGCCCATGGGGAAAAGTGTGACATGGCACCTGTCATTCAGCGTTCACGCATTTGCCCAAAAAATGAACACATGACTTTCCTTTAGACAGGAAAGGGAAGCATGGCAGTAAACTCAAAAGGTCTGTGGTATCAAAACACAAGGTGAGTTCTGTTTCCTATTATCAGAGGGAAATCTTATGAGCCAGTCAGGATTTTGAGAGGAAATAGAGAGCCCCACAGACAGCTCACTCCTTGGACAGCAATGTTACCGAGAGTAAGAATAGAGAGATTAAACAGTAACTGAATACAGTCAGGGTCTAAAACAGCCAATCAGAGAAAGAGATGATGACAGTGTTTCTAGAGGCATATACTTCATTGTAATCAATCATGTTTACCCATATAAAGTCATTATTTAAAATGGAAGCATTACCTAAATGTTTTTGTATTGATACATCATGATCACAAGATTCTTCTACTTATATGCTCTTAGCTCTTTAGGAGCTGCTATAAATGAAGGGCTAACCATATAATTATTTGCAGCTGTGTGTTACTGACTATGATCAATTCTTGTAATTGTGATCTTTTAAATATTTGCACCTGCAGACATTTGGAGCCGAACATCATAATGTGTCTTCCAAAAATCAATGGAACAAATGAATTTGCATGCATATGGTACTACTTTTGAACACACACACATACATATGTAATTTCTGAGACAAATAATTTTAATCATAACTAGGCACATAGTCATTTAAGATGTGAATGAAAATCTCCATTTAATCTAAAGATATCTATGGGGAAAAAATCTTTGTAGAAACCAATGAAAATGTATATCAATTTAACTACAATAGGCTAAATGTGTAAGTTTCAGAGGATATGGTGCAACCCCACTTTGGAAATTATTAAGAAAGTTTGAATTTCTGAACTAAAAGCCAGAACGTTACCCACATACAAATGATAATCTAGATAGATATAAATAGATTGTAGATAATTCTGTTATTAGTAATTTTCTACTTTTAAGCATGACTTGTTTCTGATATGTTTAGAAATAAAATGCTTATAAATTTATAGAGTAGTATTTTTATGTTCAGTGAATTGAATTTTTTTTTTTTTTTTTTTTTTTTGAGACAGAGCTTTCACTCTTGTCACCCAGGCTGGAGTGCAGTGGAACGATCTCAGCTTGCTGCAACCTCTGCCTCCTGGGTTCAAATAATTCTCCAGCTTCAGCCTCCCGAGTATCTGGGATTGCAGGTATGCACCACCACGCCCGGATAATTTACTTTTTTTGTATTTTTAGTAGAGATGGGGCTTTGCCATGTTGGCCAGGCTGGTCTCGAACTCCCGACCTCAAGTGGTCTGCCCGCCTTGGCCTCCCAAAGTTCTCGGATTACAGGCATGAGCCACCGCACCTGGCCGAATTGAAATATTAATAACATTAATGACAGTTCTATATGTTACCAGAAAAAAAAGTCCTGAAAAAAATATAAACACACACATATAAAATATACTGGGGTCAGGAAATCGAGCCCAGCATTTTCTTTCCCTAAGCCACTGCACAGGTAAATGAACGTTTAAATACCATCGTGTAAAAACAACATGAAGATTTGTATGGGGTGCTTTGTGCATTTTGTGAAGTATGTAAAGCTCTTTATAACACTGGAATCAGAGACAGCTGAAAAAGGTTTATCCAGCATCTGTCCCTTGTTCACTATTAACTGCGGAAGGAAAAGATAACCAATCTTTAATGGAGCAATCTGCATGGCTGTCAATGACCAAGGTGGTTTACATATATTTTCTTATTTAATCCTAATAATAATCCCATACAATGCACATAATTATTTTTAAATTACAGATGAGAAAAATGAAGTTTAATTAGATTATGTATTTTCTCATTTTATGCATTAGGTAAATTGAGTAAGAGAAGATTTTAGGCTAATCTGAAACTTTAAGCTGGACTCTTTCCTGCTTTACTCTTAATCTCTCTAGATCTTGGTTTCTTCGTTAGCAGAGAAGGTGATTGTTTATTGTTATTGTTGTTCTTCTAGATACTCTATAGAAAAAAATAAACAATATTCAGCAATTGTGTTATTTTAATGGCATACATGAGCTTAAATTCTAATGGTACACCTTGTGTGTGCTGTTTGAAACATGTTGAAATAATTTTAAGTCTTGATGCAAAGTGTTTTATGTTCAATTTCAGATAAAAGTAGGGCGAAAGCAGAAGGATGATAATGGTGTTTGTTTCTTTTCTCCAGTGAGATCACTGTAATTAAAGTAGCTGCTGCTTCTACTTACTATAAAACATGCTTTATGTGCAGATCATTTTTGCAATAGAACATACCTAGCTGGTGAATATAAAAATTACTTCCAAAATGTTGTGTTTAGAGACTTGAATTTTAAAATGGTTCACTTCTGGGAAAGGTAAATTCTACAAGATACACTAATTTTAAACAGCTCTAATACAATCTGACACTTGAAATATCAACTCATAAAATATTAATAATTTTAATCCATTTAGTACCACTGTTATTAAAGCATATAGAATATAATCAGACATGTTAAATTTAATAACTTCATTTTGATATTAAGAATGAGCACTCCTGATAGCCTAACACCACCCTTGCTAGGCATGTGAGCAAGCCATTTTGGAAGTGGGTCCTGCAGCCCTACCTCATGCTCTGTGGAGCAAATGAGCCTTCCCCACGATATCCTGCCCAAATTACACATTTTCGAGCTACAGAAATAACTGTTACTGTTTTAAGTCATCGAGTTTAGAGGTGGTTTGTTTGTTATAAAGCAATAAATAAGTAGCACAGAGAACCAAGCTTGGACATGAGCAAGATACAAGGCTTCCTATTCCTTGGACTAGGAAAGTCCGGTCTCTAGTCATATCTTATGGGTAGGGTACCACAACTGGAATGAATTAACACTAATCATTTTCAGCCTTGCCATTCTTCTGACGTTCCAGGTTTTGGTGAAGGATCCTTCCACTGTTCCAATTTCAGGCACCTCCTCACCCTTTGTCTACCAATGAGCAGAAAACCTGAGTGATAGCCACAATAATCTGCAACCAAGGGAAAAGAGACAATGATTTAAAAATAAAAATGGGTACAAGAAGTTACAAAAAAAAATACTGAAATTCGATTAAACTAAATCATTAACTCTAATCATATAAAGCAAAAATCTCTAAAGGGACAGCTAAACTAGAGAAAACCACATATAAGAGAAAATTGAAATTACAACAGCAGTAAGCAAACAAACAAAAAAAAACAAAACACAAAATGATTCTTCCCCAAGGGTGCATTTTGCACTTCTGCAGACAAAGTTGTCTGCTTGATTTCTGCTACTGTATCAAAGACAGGTCTTAAATCCAGGGTCTAAATTCACATTCTCTACTGTAAAATGAGTGTCATGGGAAAGGTTAGAATGATTCTTATGGCCCAGGTTTAGAGTCTGAACTATTGCTATGAACTCATATTTAGTTTAATTATAGATGGATTGATACAATAATAATTATAGATATATGTAGCTACATTGATTAGTGTACATACATATATTTCCTAGTTCTGCCAGTTGAGAGGGGTCACAGGCAATGATACCCCAATTCCAATATATATATAGCACCCAGATCTTGCATCTCATAAAAGTCATCAATATGAAGAATAAGAGTTTCTTGAAGAATTGCTAATTCTAGGACTGAAGTAGGGAATATATAAAATAATCATGAGGAATGTGATTGCTAGAAAGTAAAGAAGTGCTAAAATAAGTAAATAAATAAATAGGAACATATCCAAAGGACAAAGAAGCCAACTGAAAGCACTCACAGTTGCCAAAGTTGGAACCATCTGAGCAACAATATAAATAATGTAGTAATACATCCAAGAATCCTTATTAAAGTTCATTAAATTTAAAAGTATATTTATTAAAAGCATATGTATTATATATGTGTTTGTATTTATGTGCATGTGTATGTTTATACAGTCATGCATTGTATAATGATGTTTCAGTCAATGACAGACAGCATATATGACAATGTTCTTATAAGATTATAGTGGAGCCAAAATATCCCTATTACTTAGCGACTCTGTAGTTATCCTAAGATTATAGCACAGGACATATTTGTGGTGACACAAGTGTAAACAAAAAACTTGCTGTGCCATCAGTCATATAAAAGTATAGCACATAAAATCATGTTCAGTGTATAATACTTAAATATGATAATAAACAACTATGTTACCAGTTTACGTATTTATTATATTACACTTTTTCATTACTTTAGAGTGTAGTTATTATACTTGTGTTTTTAAAAAGTTAACTCTAAAAGTGTCGCAGGCAGTTCTGGAAGTATTCCAGAACAAGGCATTGTGATCACAAGAGACAACATCTCCATGCGTGTTATTGCCCCTGAAGTCTTTCTAGTGGGACAAAGTGTGAAGGTGAACATTACACTGATGACCTTGACCCTGTGTAGGCCTAAGCTAATGTGTATGTTAGCGTCTTAGTTTGTTGAAAAGAGATTCCTATTTCATGGACACTAAATACAAGTTTATAAATTAAAAATATAAAATTGAAAGTAGAAAGAGCTTATAGAATAAGAATATAAAGAAACTATTTTGTACTGCTATACAATGTGTTTGCATTTTAAGCTGTGTTATTACAATAGCATCAATAATTTAAAAATTCAGTTTATAAAGTAAATAGATTACAGTATCCTAAGATTAATTATTAAAGAAAGAAAAAATGTTAAAATAAATTTAGTGTAGACTAAATGTACAATGTTTTTAAAGTCTGTAGTAGTGTGCGGTAATGTCCTAGGCCTTCACGTTAACTTACCACTCACTCACTGACTGACTCACCAAGAGCAGCTTCCAGTCCTGTAAGCTTCATTCCTGCTAAGTGCCCCATAGAGGTGGACCATCTTTTATCTTTTATACTATATTTTTACTGCATGATTTCTATGTTTAGATATGCTCAGATACATAAATGCTATGGTGTTACAATTACCTACAGTATCCAGTACTGTAACATGCCGTGCAGGTTTGTAGTCTAGGAGCAATAGGCTATGCCCTACGGCCTAGTGTGTGGTAGGCTATGCCATCTAGGTGTGTGTAAGAATACTCTGTGATGTCTACACAACAATAAAATTGCCTAATGACATATTGTATAAATATATATTGGAGAGAAAGAAGAAACAAATGTCCCATAGAAAAGAATTCCCAGTAATTTATGCATATACTTCTTTCTCATGGAGGTGGAGCTTATCTCCCCACCTTTTGATCATGGATTGCATTTAATGACTTGCTTCTAAAGAGTGGATTAGTAGGGGATGGTGAGTAACTTTACAGTGGAGAGAACTGCTTTGGCCAGGTGATGAAGGTTAACATGAACAGTGCCAACCCATGTTGAAAACATGTACCCTTGTTATGTTGTGATGAAAATAAAACCTTATCTCTCTGATCTTTTTTCCACACCCATAACTCTGGAATAATTGTGAAAAACAAATCAGACACAGTAAAATTGAGGGTTACTTATTCTACAAAATACCTGAGTAGTACTCTTCAAAACTCTCAAGATCATCAAAATCAAGGGAAGCCTGTGAAACTGTCATGGTACAGAAGACGCTAAAGAAACATGATAAGGTTATATCCTGAGATATCCTGAATAAGATCCTGCATCCAAAGAGCACGATGGGAGACTAAGGACGTCTGAGTAAAGTGTGCCGTTTAGTTAGAACAAAGAAAGAAAAAGAAAAGGAAAAGGAAAAAAGGTGACTAAAGTACATAGATGCTTTAATGTTTCTCCTAACAGGTTTCCCTAAGAAGACTGAGAACACTCTTTTGAAAAAAGTCCAGACTTTTTCAATCTGAAATATTACTTTCCATAAGTAAAGATGGATGAAGATTGGTTTTATATCTTGAGATAAAAGCTGAAAGGCTGAAAACTATCTGAAAGGTTTTTTTATGTTTCACTAAGTATATTCTTTTCTCACTGCCTATAATTAAGGTACATGTTGTTTTAGTCGTTTACTAATTACGAAAGAAGCCAGCATTCATATGAAGTCAATAAACAAAGGAAGGCAGATTTGAGGGGATGCAGGAAATGTAATTGGAACACTGATCTTACCATATTGAGGTAAAAAACTATAATATGCCATATTGTGTGTGTGTGTGCTCGTGCACGTGTGTGTAGAGCTATGTTAAATATCTTATTGCACATATAAATAAAATTTTTAAAAGACATTCCCCCATTTATGCCAATGTTTAATGACAAGGAGATAAGAGTACAAACAAGTAGTAATAAACACCTCTGTGGTAGACACCCTCCTGGGTGGTCCCTAGTGTTCTGGTACTCATGCCCTTGTGCAGTTCCTTCCCATGTTGAATCAGGAATGAGATATGTGACCAGTAGGTAACTGTGGAAGAGACGATGTACAAATTCTGAGGCTAGATCCTAAAAGGCATTTCACCTTTCACCTTATCCTCTCAGATCATTTACTTTAGGGAGCTCTAACTGCTCTGAGGACACTCCAGCAGCCCTGAGAGTTAGCCCCTGTGGGACAGAAACAGAGAACTTCCACTAATAGTTACTTCTAAGTTGTCAGCTATGTGAATTTTAACAACCTTTGAAAGCAGATCCTACAACTACAGCAAAAGCTTCAAATGACGGAATGCTGGCAGATGTCTCCCTATAACCTCATGGAGAGACCCTGAGCCAGAACTACTCAAACTTCCCCAGAATTTCAGATCCACCAAAACCATGAGAGATAATAAATGGTTATTGTTGTATTTAGTCACTAAGTTTTGGGGTAACTGCTCATGAAGCAGATAACTCAGACAATCCTCATAATTTGTGGAAGACTGGGTTGGAAAAAGGTTCCTATTTCACGGACACTAAATACAAGTATTAGGGTGATATAAAGTGAATATCTTTGTGCTGAAGCATTTGCCTCTTCCCTACATTGGCCTCCAGAACAGAGACAAACAGGTTTATATCCAGGAAAATGATTGAGGACTTTTTCATTGGGAAATACAATAACTGGAAAAACAAAGACCTACAGATACTGACCTTTCACAATTTCTCAGTGAAATAGCTGGGCCTCCATCTGATCAACAAAACATAAAGCTCATCCATCAACTTCTGTCCCTGCACACAGAATTTTCTGTAATTTTCTTAGAATCTCATACTTAAATGTGACAGGACACCCACAAACCACTAGACATTTAAGGAAATGATTTAAGGAAAGTTCTTGCCATAAAATATTTAAGCCAGACAAACTAGAACAATGAAAGAACCTGAAGAAAGAGAGAAAAATACAAGAATAAGAAGAAAGTTGAAAAATCATCCAAAAGATATCCCATCCAGTAAAAAAAAAAAAAAAAAAAAACACTATTCTAAAACATATTTTAGATCATAAGAAAAAAAATCATTAGAATTTAAAGATAAGATCAATTGAGTGCAATGTAAATTTGAAACTATCAGCTAGAAAATAGAACAAAGCAATGAGATTTAAAATGAAAATAATAAGACAATGTGAAGATCACTACACTTGACTAAAATGATTTGGATGTCAGGAATAGGGAAGGAGAAAATGGAAGTGAGGTTACCATCAATGTAATAATATAAAAATGATTCTCAGGCCTGGTTAATATAAGTTTTCAGATTCAAAGAGCCCACAGAGAGGCCAGCAAAATAAAATTTAAAAGACCCATAACAAGACAAATCATTGTGAAACTGCAAAACAGCAGGGATAGAGAGAAAATCCTAAAAGCTTCTGGAGACAAAGATTAAAAAAATAGGTCATCAACAAAAAAGTGTAAAAGGAATTGCATCTTTAAAATAGCAACTGTAGAATCCGGGTTTATGAGGTCACTATAAACTTAAAGCTTCCAGCAGCCATTGTGCCTCCTTGTTGGCAGAGCCTGTCTAGAAAGAAGGCAGCTGAAACAAACATACGCAAGAGATGAAAGGGGTAGATCAATTTCTAATGACTTCATTGAACCCCAAATTCTGCCCTGCTGAAAGCTGCACCTACTGTTTGGTCATGCATGATTTATGTGATAATTAATTATCTTTTTTTGTTTTAAGTTAGTTTTAGTTGGAAATCTGTCACTTGTACTTGAAAATATTCTGACAAATACAGGTAGATTTATTATCATTACTACATATATACATACAAACAAACATATATAAAATATGCATGCATGCATGTGCATATATAAAACATTTACTTCTTGTGTTAATCAGGGTTCTTCAGAGGAACAGAACTAAGAGGATATATGCATATATGAAAGGGAGTTTGTTAGGGAGAATTGGTTCACACGATCACAAGGCAAAGTCCCATGATAGACCATCTGCAAGCTGGGCAAGAAAGAAGCCAGTAGTGGCTCAGTTTGAGGCTAAAAGCCTCAAAAGCAGGGAAGCTGACAGTGCAGCCTTCAGTCTGAGGCCGAAGTCCCAAGAATCCCAGGCAAACGACTGGTGTAAGTTCAAGAGTCCAAAGACCAAATAACCTGGAGTCTGATGTCCAAGGGCAGGAGGAATGAGAGGAAGCATACAGCACAGGAGAAAGATGGAAGCCAGAAGACTCAGCAAGCCAGGCTCATCTCACCTTCTTCCACTTGCTTTCCTAGCCTCGCTAGCAGCTGATTGGACCCACCCACATTGAGGGTGGGTCGTCCTCTCCCAGTCCACTGACTCAAATGCCAATATCCTCTGGCAACATACTCACAGACACACCCAGAAAAAAGTACTTTACCAGTTATCTAGGCATTCTTCAATCCAATCAAGTTGACACCTAGTACTAACAACCACACCTCTTACGCATTCAAAATGTAAAATGTGTATTTCGTGTCAGTTTACTCATAGACCAGAAATAGGATCATCTGAGGAAACATCAAGCATCCTCTATTAGATTTATGTGTGAAGAGGTACTGGTTCCTGTGGACAGATGCATAGAGGAGTGTGGGAATTGGTAAGGTAAACATGGAAACAGTATGTCTTAGGATAGGGTCCCGGGAAGTGGAGCCTAGGATGAGAATTTGTGAGCCAGTAACTTATTAAGGGAGTTTTTTCAGGGGACACGCCCAAAGGGAATGGATAGAGCAGAACGGTAGGGGGCAAGCCAAGCAAGAGTGTGATCTCAGGCATAGTCCTCAAGATGGTAGCTATGGATTGAGCACAAGTTATGGCACAAAATTGTCCTGACCTCTGTCAAGGATTGGCGCGGCGGGTTGGGCGGGGGGGCTGCTTTTTCCCACACCTGAAAGTCCTTAGTTAATGACCACCTATGGAAAACACAAATTCCCAGACACTTCTGGCTTTCTAGGTTGTGGGTGGAGCAGGCTGGAGGAGCTGCAGGTGCCGGCAGTTGGAGCCATCCCAAAGCGATTTGATACTGTTTTACATTACAACAATACACAACATGGGTCTTTTAGGTGGGAAACAAATAAACAACCTAATCTTCTAAGCCAGAAACAGATGAAAACAATAGAAAAGCTAGGACATCTAAATTAGATCATTAAAAAAACTGAGAAGTTTGAGGGAGCATCCACCCTGATCATCTCTCCCCACAACCTGGAGGGAAATTTCCCATCTCTTGAATTGATTACAATATTGCAAGTTTAAAGCCCAGGGTCTGACTGGCAAGTGGTCACTCCTCTTAAGCTTTGCATTAACAGGAAATGTTTTCCACACTGATGCTTTTCAGTCCTCTCCTGTCAGCCCATCCCACAGGAATTCTCGAATTCATAATGGTCGAAGCTGAACTCCCTCTCCTCATACAATTATAAACTTGTTTTTCCTAGGACTCTGATCTTGGTGATTTGAGCCAATAAACTCCCAGTTGTCCAAGTTGGAAATGGAAGTACCATTCTTAAATTTGCCTTAATTATCTTTCTACTAAATCTGGTCTGGCTTTATTCAGTCTTGCTTCATTTCAGTTCTCCCTATGACTGTTAGATACTTTTATTTTTTTCTTTTTAAAGGGTACATCTGATCATATCACTTCTTTAATTAAAAATGTTCACTGGCTCCCTACTGATTCTAAGCTTGTAACTCCATTTCCCAAAATCCTGCTCAACTGCCACATCCAATTTTTGGCACCTTTGTCTTATGCTCTATGTTGTAGCTTACTGAAGAATTTTCAGTTTACCAATTTCATAGACTGATTTCCTTGACCCCGTGTGTATGCTACATTTTTATCTGGAAATAGTTTTCCCTTTGCTCTCCTTCTCTATCCTATACAGACTGACTTTTTCAAATATAGTCCAAACACTTAAATAACTATTTTTCAGGGAAATTCTTACAATTAAAATGTTTAGTTACCCCTCCTATGAGCTAGTTTAAGTCCTTCTTACTCTAATCATACTTTATTTTGTATTTTACTTTACTTTTCATTGTTCACAATCAAGTTTTAAGACCCTTGACAACAGGGAAAATGGCCTATTCTTCACTGAGTCATGGTGACCAATACACTGCCTGACAATACCCAGTGAAGTTTTGAATGAATTAATAAAAACATTAAAATATTTTTCTATTTTTACTTGTCTAAAAATATAAGTGCAGGTTCCTTGTAAAACTCTCTTTTTTTTCCCTTCCTTTTCTTTGACTTTCATCAGTGATAGCTCCTGGGTAATCTAATGTCACTGAATAACCTTAAATTTAATTCTGTCATATCAGCCTCTGCCTAGAGTGAAATAAATTATAAAAAAGATCATCAGGGTTCTTAATAGATTTGAATACTTTCCTAGATAGTTCACAGCTTGACAGGCATTTGTCATAATCAACAGGAGACACTTTTGTGCTCGCAATTACTTTAAAAACACATCAAATAATCTAATTGTCCAATGAAGTGAGAAAATGCTGGTGACAACAACAAAGTACTCACATTAGATGTTGAGGGTTTATAAAGCTGCAAAAACTGTTGATGGATGAGCTTTTTTCATGATTTCTCTATCTTTATACACACAAATTCTCTCAAAGTCAAACAAAGAGAAATATCTATGCAGGGATACAAAAGGGGGATGTTTAGTCTCCTCTAGGAAGGAAGGTAATGAGCTATCATGTGGCTTTGTTTAATTACTTTACTGACCTTTCTTCTTGCCCAAGCACACTACATATAAACACACATACACATATGCATAAACATGCACATACACACACACAAATATACGCACCTATATCCTCTCCTCTATATCATGCTGTCATGGAAGACAGAATAACCCTGCAGCTAAAGATAATATATTACTATAAATAATCCATGTAAAAAAAAAAAGTCAGACATTTCTGGAATCCCTTTGTAATATCAATATATTTATATTTCTTATTCCTTGGTAGAAAAAAAATACTTCTAGTGGTATTGGTAAGCGCACTGCCTCAGCAATTTCCACGCAAAGTACTGCAGACTGTTTTCTTTTGTCTGAACTCCATTTTCATGGAGCTATCAGAGACTTCACAAATAAAACTTCTGTGTCTCCGGAGTGGGAACGTTTGTGCCTAATCACACTAGTTTGCCATGCTTTTAGTCAAAAAGGCAGGGTCCTAATCACAATTAGACTGGTTTAGCACATACTTACTCATGAATCCTTTTAAGAAAGCAAAAATGTCCTACATATATATTCATCATTTTACACGAGACTCTCAAATCTACTGCCAGTACAGGCTGACAATTCAGTACTATGTAAACAGTTAATATCTTACTTTAGAATTTCAAATATTGCCCTAATAGTTTAAGATGTATTTTTTCCTCTATAAGTATAGTTTCAGTGAGCTTAGGAAATTTAGAACAAGTCATACATTAGCTATTTCGTCTTCTGATATACTAGGACCTAGTGCCCACCTCTGGTTCAAACATGGTTCAGCCTAGGGACTTACGACTTTCATCTTGCTTGTTTCCTTCTCTCCTCTAGAATGATATTTTCTTTGCACAAGTATGCTTTTCCTTCTTTTTCCTTGCTGCCATTACGAGCTCCAGATATAGAATGCAATGATTATACTGCCCTCCATTTGTGCACTGATCTCTTTACAGGAATTCAGGTAATGCGTCAGATGCATCCCCTCCATATTCTTTACCTTCTCCCACCCTTACTAGGAGCACACACCTCTGAGAAAAGTTGTCTTTGCCTTTCATTTATTGAAGAAGGATGAGGAGGGTAGTTTTGACTTATAGGCTTCTATTACCAAAAATAAAGACTAAATTTTGCAGAAATAAAAGCATCAGGTTATTCCTGAATGGATTAGGTATTTGTTAGGCAGCACAAACCATTCTTTATTTGCATATCCTTTGAGAATAGAGTACCAATAGTGGAGATGTATCAAATTGATTAAAATATAAGTGTAATGATTTATTCTCATGTGTTGTACTAAACTTAAAGATTTCTATTATGTACTTTTCTTATTCTTTTCTTGTTGTTCACTAGTAAAAGATCTCATTTATAATTGTCTTCACGTTGTTTTCCTGAAGAGAATCAGAATTTACCTAGTGGACAACCCAAGTAGTGGACCCAAACCCAAGTCCTGAGCTTCCTGATATTCTAACTTATTCAGGAACTTGGTTTGTCTTAGAATTCAAAGTACCAGAATGCATACAAATACACTAGCTAGAAATCAGTTTGGGGTATGCTCTAGGAGAGAGAACAGGGAGTTCTGAAATCCATATGGAGAAATGAAAGCAAAAACTCTCTCTAGAAGTCATGTTTTATTTAATTGGTAATATTTCAGCAGGAAGAGAAATGGTGCTATAAGTTACTTTCTATCAATGAAAAATAAATGTTTTATTTTGACAGTGCTACATGACACAAATGTAAAAAATCACCTTTATACTCATTGTATTTAGGTGAAAATTTCTGACTTTCTAAGAAGAAACTGCAATATACTTATTCAGAAAGCAAATAATCTGTAATACTAAGTAATATTATATTTTATATGTCCTGTTTGTTGAAATCAAACCACATTTGAATTTCAAAACTGAACAAAACAATAGAAAGTTATAGCCATCAACTAAATGTATTGGGATTTGAGAAAAGTAAATGTCTTTACCCAGAATAATAAGTATTAGCAGCAATCATAAGCATGAGAAAAATGATATTTTATATTTGTATAAATGTTGAGACATTTCCAAACTTATTTCCTTTTTATTCTACAATTATTTTTGTAAGAAGCTCAAGTGTGTTTTTTTAAAACTATCTTATAGGCTAAAAATCAGAAATCTGATATGATTAGTCAATTTACTAAAAATTATACAATTATCAATTAAGTAAGTTTACTTCTCGATTCAGGTCTGAGGATGAACTTGAATTTCGCTGTATTTTTTTTTTATTCTTCAGTGAAAATATTTCTTAGTCATAAGAATTATTTGGGCCTTTTGTTTAAAACATAGATCCTGAAATACCAGCCCTTGAAATACTGATTCAGTAGACTGAAAAAAAAAAAAAAAAAGTAAACTAAGGCATTGTCCTTTAATACTTCATAAAATTAACTTGTAATACAGAATTCCTATAATGTTTTTTATTCATGTTTATATAAATCTAAGTAGTCTTATTTAGCTAAGACAATAAACATTTGCTGGGCAATAAGATTGCCAGAGTAAAAACTGAGACAATAGCACCAGCAGCAGCAGAAATATGGGTAGGTACTAAGGGACATACAGCACCAGCATCCAGATGCTCTCATGCCTAGATCTAATCCAAGTTCAATTTGTCAAATAAGGACCAGGAGACCAATCGAGAAAGGAAACAAATGAGAAGCATGTGTTTTTACTTTTTCACTGTAGACGTGACATAGGAAATTTTTCTTATCGAAATCGAAAGCAAGATCACATGTAAATTGCAGAGTAGTAATTTGAGAGTACAATATGTAAAATATGCCAGTGTGAATTACAAACACATTAAATACTTTAGACAAGCCATGCTTAAAAAATGTGAATCTCTGGGGAAAGATGTCGTTAGAACTAATAAGCTAGCAGGATTTTCAGAGAAACTGGATGTTATGAAATACTTGTAACTGCACCACATAGCCGCACAAATAAAACAACATTATGTTCCATATCATAAACTCATTGTATTTAAGAATACCCTTGCTTTCCTTGACTGTTGTACAACTGACATAAGGTCTTGTATGGGTAGCCTTATTTTCACCTCGTGCAAGAGGAAAATTTATCAAGTTTAAAAGAAGAATCTAAGACCAATGAATAGTTATCCAAATGACAATTAAAGATTTGCCAACACTGTCATTCATTTGATATGTTTTTTTCTAATGCTTTTAAAAAAATACAGCAAATAAAACTTAAAATCCAAGAACTGTAAATACTATAAACCTAAGTAAAAAATAAATGATCATTTATATTTCCATCAGGGTTTAAACTGAAACTTTGTTAAATATGCTTGATGTGATTTTTTTTTATTTTTAGTCAGAGGGTCATAAAAATTGAAAGAGATGTCCCTTGACATTCTTTCACATTAAAGATTTTCTTGCTGGTGACAGACTGGATAGTACTAAATATTAATAATAAAATAAAATTAAAATAAAAATTTGCACCTTAAATTTCCCAGGAGAAACACAGAATTGGAATGTAACAGAACTATATATGCTATTAATGTTATGCTGCAAGTAAAACTATATGAATAACTATGGAATAATCAAGTCCCATCTGCTTTGTTTATTTCAATATATTATTTACAACATTTTACAGGAATAGAGTCCTATGCAAATACACAGGAGGCAAGAGATCTAGGCTCCAGGGCCAAATCTGATTTTTAATAGTAGATAGCCTTCAATAGACATGTTACACTCTCTATAACTCTGTCTCCTCTTATGTAAAATAAAGGATGAGCATTGGAAAACTGTCACATTACAGATAACTATACATACATTATATAGTAGTTTACTTTAAATTTACAAAACTATACCATGTTAGAGTTATTGCAAAAATGGCTCTAATTCTCCATTGTTCTTTCATGATGGGACTTCCTACTCCTTCTTTTAAAGGATAAATCTGTCCCCATTCCTTGAATCCGGATGAGCCTAGCAACTGGCTTTGGCCAATACAAAGTTATGGATGAAATATTGTGCCAGATTTGAACCTAGTCCTCAAGACACCCTGTGGACTTCCACTCTTTCAAAAGGATTCCAAAGGAAAGAGGAAAGTTTATTCCAACATGAGAGATAATGCAAAGCAGACGTGAACAGTCCCAGCAAAGGACATCCCAGACCAGCCTGCCCCCAAGTGACTTGCCAGCTGGTTGCAGATCTGTAAATGAACCGAGGCACGACGAGCCAAGCTCAGCCCAGATCAGCAGCGTGACTCAGATAAGCAAATAGACTCCTGAGCCATAACAAATAGTTATTGCTTTAAGCCCCTAAGGTTTTTTTGTGGTAGTTTATTATCCAGCATTATCGTATTAATAACTAAATTATCCATCTACAATGTATGTATGATTATCCTCCTTCCTTTTTTATCAGTTAGAAAACTAGAACTTAGAACAGTGCTAACTTGCTCAATATGAGTAAGTAGAAAAATTATGATTCCAACTCATATGATTTCCACTAAAGAACAGTGTATCTACATTTGTATGGGGCTTATAGTCATGCCTACCAATCACATTATCGTAAGGCACAAATGTCCTTCAAAAACTGCAAGGAAAACATAAATTATAACTGTTATTATTCAATGCCATATTTAATTAAATATACCCAATTATGTTATGTATAATAAATATATGAAGAGCTTCCGAGATGTATTTATTTTTTATTTTTTGACTCCCTTCACCCAGACTTCACGACTCACTGCAGCCTCAACTTCCTGGGCTCAGGTGATCCTCCCACCTGAGCTTCCTGATTAGCTGAGACTACAGATGTACACCACCACATTCAGTTAATTTTTGCATTTTTTGCAGATACGGATTTTCACCATGTTGCCCAGACTGGTCTGGAAGTCCTGGGCTCAAGCAGCCTGTCTACCTCAGCCTCCCAAAATGCTAGGATTACAGGCGTGAGCATGGCCTATGAAGAGCTTTTAAAAGCTGAGGATCACTGTTTAGTATATACTTTTAGTTTCAAAAAATGTGTGTCTGTGTGTGTGTGTCTGTGTCTGTATTCTTTTATTTCTTTCTGTGGAATGTGTGTATTATTTGTATATGGGCCTTAGGAAAATAATTGGTAGCAAAATGGGAGAATATGTCCATAATCTATGGTAGTGGTGGGTTACATGGTATAATCAGTAAGAATCCATTTATTTGTGCTCCAACAGAGGGAAAAAGATTTTTAATGTCCCCAATATCTACCTTTCCTCAATAATTCATTGTATACCAATTGATGTCATACATATTTGCACCCATGTGTGAGTATGCGTTAAAATTCAGAATGATGAAACTTTTGGATAAACAAAACTGATTGACAATTAAATTATTTCTTCAAGGATGTGTATTCTGTATCGATGTTGGACTAAATATACATATCAGGTTTCTATTACATTTTAGAGGCACTCAACCTTATTGAAACTTTAGCTGTTAATATTTTATATATCATACTGCAATATGTTCAAAAATGAGACTCCAGGCATCATCCCTGGGAGTTCACTTTGATTACTCTGTGCTGGATTAGACCTATTTTTCGCCTAGAGTCTAGACAGATAAAAAGAAGTTTGAGAACATGTATTAGATAAAGGCTTTTCTTATTGTCTGATTGTGTGACATCAGGAAGACAGGATGAAATTCTTTTTTATAACACAGGGAAAAAAGAGTATGCTAGGATAGTAAAACAATTAAATGAAAATAAAACTCATTTATATATATTTATTAAGAAGAGATTTATTGAGTATATACTTTATCATATGAAGTGATCTCTTTAGTTATCAAAGATCGTATTAAGGAATTTAAAATATGAGGAAGTGGTAATATTAATAGTCAAGTGATTTGGAATATCTCTAACCATTTTTTAAAGTGAATAAATTTTGTTTTAATTATCTAGATATTTCAGATGAAATTGCATTTTTCTATCATTATAATAAAATCAGATCAAAAGTTAAGAAATAGGATCTATTTTCCTTTATCCTTACTACAATTTGTTTTATTATCATAAACAGTTTAATAACATTTACATGTGTATACACTGTATAGCAAGGTTATTTTCAGCATAGAATGAGATGATATAAATGAGTGGGAGTTGTTCAATAATATACATTATTCAGCATATCCTTTTGTCTTCAGAATGTATACCGCAAAATATCTGACTTCGTTTAGAATTGGTTCAAGTAAACTCAAATATGAAAAAATATGTCTTCCCTATTAAAATACATATTTTATCCTAAAAGGCATTTTCTATTAACAAATAAATTGCTCAGTGGGAATTTATAAATGTTATAATGTTAAAATCTTATAAATTTTATAATGTTTTATATCTTAGTGTGTCTTATCAGGAATAAATTATTCTTTCTATTGCTCTCATGTGGAAAAATAGGAGAAAAGCTGAAATTTCTTCTTTCTAGAGTAAATCCACAGATGGTAGTCATCCAAGTTTTTCTAGAAAACTGATTCCTATAAA
The DNA here is from genome assembly GCF_037993035.2 of Macaca fascicularis. Classification (NCBI taxonomy): domain Eukaryota; kingdom Metazoa; phylum Chordata; class Mammalia; order Primates; family Cercopithecidae; genus Macaca; species Macaca fascicularis. The sequence goes on along the minus strand of NC_088391.1, from coordinate 58,863,630 downwards.
TCGTGGAAGTGGGCAGACTGTTTATCCAAAACCAATGTATAGTAACTTTTTCCCCTATAACATTTGCAGGAGTAAAAAAATAACTACTCAAGTTGTTCTTTTTCATCTTGTATTTGTGACAGCCCCATCATCAGTGACATAACACTAGTGTTCAGTGTCCATCATGGGAAAATACATATTCATTTACATTGTGAATGAAATTTCAAAAAAAAAAAAAGTAATAGATGGTCTGCAGAACTGAAGAAACTATAACATATCTAATTATAAAAGGAAACACTAACAGATATATAATGCCATTTTTTACATTTTTCATAGATGATTTATTACATTAGTGTTGCATGTGTATTATTTAGTTTTAAGGAGAGACACCTTTTAATACAAGGGACAAAGTAGAAACACATACACATCAATGAACATTTCCATATAGGGATATTTTGGTAATAAAAATAGAGAGCATCTGGAGGGAATACATTTTAATTTTCAACGACTTGGTTGAATATTGTCTTTCAAGTTTGACAGGAACAATTAAGTTTTAATGGTTAAATTTCCATTTGGAATAGGAGTATTCCTGAGATGTAAATGAACCTTGGTGATAAGTATACTTTATGCTACAAGAAAGCAGAACTCAAGTCTTCTTGAATAAGTCATTTAATTATCAATCTTTTTCTTCCTCCAAATTTTTACTATAATAAGTTTAATAAAAAATGAGTTTCATTAGACATGCCAATCTTATAGAATGCATACATATATTTATCAGACATCCAAAACATATATAATGCATATATATAATGCAATGCTAATATTAACAATAAAAAACTTAATTCCAATATACTCACTAGCAGTTAAAGAATTAGAACTCAAACAGGAAGAGTTAGACAAAAATGACTGAGATCCGAATGAAAGTTCCTCAGATAGGTTTTGAGGGAAAGAAAAAAGGAGCTGGAGCTCCCTGAATGCCATTTAGTTTGACTAAACTTTATTATGTTTTCACAGGTATAATTTTTTTTTTTTTTTTAGTTCCATTGGCTTTCAAACTTTTGGTTATTTGTAATATTTCATCAAATTTTTAAGCACCTCTTTGGATATGTAATGAATCTTGCTCTGTTAAATTTTGATAGAAGTGATGGCATTTGCTCTTTTCAACTCCTAGCCCACACCCATGAGGTGGGAAGCAGCATGCCACCAAGCACCAGGGAGACAAGCACCAGGGAGATATGCGAACAGATCAGATTAGTTCTGAAATCCACGTGACATAAAATAAAGACCAGTTGCAGAGTCTACTCTGTTTGCATGGGCAACCAGTGCCCTTTATTATATTTCTTTATCACCTTAATCCTAAAGTTTCACTCTAAAAATCACATTTTCCATAAATCTCGATTTTATATATTTAGCCAGAAACTACTCGTTCCTGGACAAGAGCAATGAGTCCAATTCATCACTGTTTTCACACTGCTTGATAAAGACATACCCAAGACTGGGCAATTTACAAAGAAAAGAGGTTTAATGGAGAACTCACAGCTCCACGTGCTGGGGGAAGCTCACCATCATGACTGAAGGCATGGAGGAGCAAGTCACTTGCTTGCTCTTAACTCCATCCATCTTACATGGAAGGTGGCAGGGGAAGATTCTCGTTTTTGTTTTTGATTCTTTTTTTAAACCACCAGATCTTGGTGCCCTGCATCCCAGCTGCTTCAGCCATGGCTGAAAGGGGCCAACATGGCATTCACTGTCTCATTCATTATCAGACCGTGGGATTCCCTATCTCATTCACTATCATGAGAACAGTATGGGAGAAATTGCACCAAAATTCAATTACTTCCACCAGGTGCCGCCCATAACATGTGGGAATTATGGGAGTACAATTCAAGATGATATTTGGGTGGGGACACAGAGCCAAACTATATCATTCCACCTTTGGCCTCTGACAAATCGCTTGTCCTTACATTTCAAAACGAATCATGCCTGCTCAGCAGTCCCCCAGTCTTAACTCATTTCAGCCTTAACTCGAACGTCCACAGTCCAAAGTCTTACCTGAGACAAGACAAGTCCCTTCCACCTATGAGCCTATAATATCAGAGGCAAGTTGGTTACTTCCCAGACATAATAGGAGTGCAGGCATTGGGTAAATATAGCCATTCCAAATGGGAGAAATTGGCTACTAAAAAAGGGCCACAGGCACCATGCAAGTCCAAAATCCAGCAGATTAGTCACATTTTAAAGCTCCGAAAATGATCTCCTTTGATGCCATGTCTCACATCTGGGTCATGCAGTTGCAAGAGGTGGGTTCTCATTGTCTTGGGCGGCTCTGCCCCTATAGCTTTGTAGGGTACAGCCTCCCTCTCAGCTGCATTCATGTGCTGGCCTTGAGTGTCTGCGGCTTTTCCAGGCACACGTGCAAGCTGTCAGTGGATCTACCATTCTGGGATCTGAAGGACCATAGCCCTTTTCTCACAGCTCCACTAGGCAGTGCCCCAATAAAGACTGTTTGGGGGCTCTGACCCCACATTTCCCTTCTGCACTGCCCTAGCAGAGGTTCTTCATGACCACCCTGGCCCTGCAGCAAACTTGTGCCTGGACATCCAGGCATTTCCATACATCTGAAATCTAGGTGGAGATTCCCAAACCTCAATTCTTGACTTCTGTGCACTCACAGGCTCAACACCATGTGGAAGCTGCCAAAGCTTGGGGCTTGCACCCTCTGAAGCCATGGCCTGAGCTCTATGTTGACCCCTTTCAGCCATGGCTGAAGCAGTTGAGACACAGGGCACCAAGTGCCTAGGCTGCACACAGCATGGGGACCTTGGGATTGGCCCACAAAACCATTTCCTCCTAGGCCTCTAGGCCTGATGTGAAGACCTCTGATATGTCCTAGAGACATTTTCCCCATTGTCTTGGGGGATTAACATTCAGCTACCCATTACTTACATAAATTTCTGCAGCTGGCTTGAATTTCTCCTCAGAAAGTGAGGTTTTCCTTTCTATTGTATTGTCAGGCTGCAATTTTTCCAAACTTTTATCCTGTTTCCCTTTTAAAAATGAATGCTTTTAACAGTACCAAAGTCACCTCTTGAATGCTTTGCTGCTTAAAAATTTCTTCTGCCAGATACCCAAAATCATTCTCTCAAGTTCAAAGTTCCACAATCTTTAGGGCAGGGACAAAATGCCATCCGTCTCTTTGCTAAAAGATAACAAGAGTCACCTTTGCTCCAGTGCCCAACAAGTTATTCATCTCCATCTCAGATCACCTCAGCCTGGATTTCATTGTCATTAGCAGCATACTGGTCAAAGCCACTCAACAAGTCTCTAGGGAGTTCTAACCTCTCCCACATTTTCCTGTCTTCTGAGTCCTCTAAAGTGTTCCAACCTCTGCCTGTTACCCAGTTCCAAAATTGCTTCCACATTTTGGGGTATCTTTTCAGCAATCCTCCACTCCCAGTACCAATTTACTATATTAGTCTGTTTTCACACTGCTGATAAAGACATGCCTGAGACTGGGCAGTTTACAAAAGAAAGAGGTTTAATGGAGAACTCAGTCACACGTGGCTGGGGAAGCCTTACCATCATGGTGGAAGGCAAAAAGGAGCAAATCACATCTTACATGGATGGCGGAAGGCAAAGAGACACAGCTTGTGCAGGCAAACTCTTTTTTTGTTTGTTTATTTTTTGTTTTTGTTTTGTTTTGTTTTTACCATCAGATCTCTTGAGACTCATTCATTATCACGAGAATGGTATGGGAAAAACTGCCCCAGTGGTTCAATTATCTCCCACCGGGTCCCTCCCATAACATGTGGGAATTATGGAAGGACAATTCAAGATGAGATTTCAATGGGGACACAGAGCCAAACCATATCTGTTCCTTTCTGTCTTACCCATTTTAATTGTTCATGTACTTCAAGGTGTTTACATATGAGCTCCTGGCATATTGGGCTTTTAGCTCCCGAAGTGTATGTAGTGTATTGGTGCTTTGTTTGATTCCAATTCCATGTGTATCTTCCTTTTCTTTTATCTTATAATTGTATTTATACATGTTTGCTGTCTGTCTAACCCACTACTCTGTCATTTCCATGGTAATAGCAACCATATTGTCTTGACCACCATTGCATATCTTTTGTCTAACTCAGAAATTTGCTTACAAAAGGAGCTCAATAAATACATTATTTGTTGAATGGATGAGTTTAGGAGCAATAGGATGGTACTTTCAAGAGCAGAGGAAGAGAAACAGTTCTTCCTAGATCAAGATTCTTAACTTAAAAAACTGTTGCTATATGTATATATATATCCATTTTCTGTCATATTCAAGTGTTTTTCAAGTAGATAACAAAGTCCTTGGCAAATCTTTTACTAAGAGATTTTTCTTTCTTTTTTTTAACCACTGAAAAATTAAAGTTGCTTGAAATTAGGTGCTCTTCCAAACTTTTGTAAAAATAAGTCCAGGAAAAAAGTAATGAAGAGGAAGGAGACACAGAAGGAGAGAGAGAGTGGTTTCTGGATTAATAACAATAGGAGTGTCAATTTGTCTGATGAGAAATAGGACTTAGGAGTGACTGGCTAACTCTCTTGTAGGTGCCAGCACTTCAGAGCTCTATAACTCTATGAACCCCCAAGTATACTACGCCCTTGGAACTGATCTTTTCAGCTTCCACAGAGATGTCCACAGATTGGGTAAACGCTAACATAATGAGCCTTCAGATTCAAGAGACCTTATGACTTGAACCTAGAGGATACAAACAGCCAGCTCTGATTTTCCACCTCTAAAATGTATAGTAGCTCTGCCACATGCTGACAAACAAGAACCATGGCAGCTTTTCAGGTCAGACAGGTAAAGACATATTGTCCAACTCCAAAAACAACACCATCAGTAGCTGAGATACACGCGTGTTACATTTCATAGCTATTTGCCTCATCATAGAGAGTTACCACTTCAATCATTTTCAAAGCTCTTTCTCTTGTAATCCACACTGCTTCTAATGAGCAGTTTTGCTTTAAAATATTTATTTTAAACATTATTTCTATTAACATCTATTAGGACATATATTCCTATAGAAAAGTTTAAATTTAGAACTGTGATTTTTCTTTGGGCATTGGTTTGTGTTCTAGCTATTTTGTGTGTGTGTGTGTGTGTGTATGTCTTTAAGAAAAATTACAAAGCTGTTTTGTTTGTTAAGATATTAACCTCTCATCGTGAATGAATATAGGAGAGACCTTATTTGAACTATGTAAGCTGAAAAAATCACACTTAAAGTAAAATTTTCACTAGAAAAATCATTCCCACTGAGTTCAATTTTCTTGTATATGGATGATTTATTTGACTCTTTAAAATCCTTGTGTTTATTCTATTCAATAAAACAATTTCTTTTTTTTTCACTTAAACCTTCTCTGTTAATTATGAACAAATTCTGCACTGGATAGTCTTGTTTTGCCCTTCAGAATACACCCTTCTAAGTCTGTGACCCCGAGGTTTTTACTCTACATGCTTCTTTATGAATCATCTGGGAAGATTTCCAAGAGTATTGAAGCACAGCCAGGAAGCCAAGGAAATGTTGAAGAGTGCTAGAGAACGACTGCTGGGAGGGTCAGAAGAATGTCAGAGAAGGTCGAGAAACATCAAACCCAGGAAGACTCTAAGCACATACCCAGAAGTCAATATCATGGCACAAGCAAAGCTTCAAAAATATCAAGATTAGAAAAGATGATTTACAACACTTTTTCTATCTCTCTTCATTAGCTTAGTTTTCTTTATGTTTTCTACTAAGGAGATAAACAGTATAGTAATAGAAATACATTAGCAAAAATATTATGGTCAGATAACAATATCTGCTTAATAATAAGCATAGTAGCCATCAATTATTGAGTAATAATTAATGAATAAATAATAGCCTTTGATTATATATCTGTGTTAAGCATTGTATTAGCACTTTACATGCATAATCTCATATAATCCGCACAGGTATCCTATGGTATTATTGTCCCATTTTGCTGATGCAGAATATGAAAGTCAAAAAGAACTTGTGTGAATTCACAGAGGTCACTCAGCCAATAAGTGATACTTAGAAACTGGTGTACTTGACCACAAAGTTTCTTTAATTGTATATGGGCAGTACCATCTTTCTAATTCTGTAATGGTGAAAATATATGTGGTTAATAAATTAGCTGTATGTATAAATGTACTTTCCTTTCCTCTTATAAACCAAATTTTAGGACAAAAAGAAAGTATTTCACTTATTCGGCCTTATCAAAAGTTTAAGTATGCCTGATATTCTTTATCCAAAATAAATCATCATGTAGAAAACCTTTATATCTTCTTCATAACAATGAACAAACTTCATAATCAAGTTTGTTTTTCATAGTTGCCAGAAAATAGGTTTATATCTGAAAATAATCTTAAATTTTACTGTTAAAAATCATATTAAAACTGGAAATATTATTTTTGTCATAATTGTTATATACAAATATTTCAGTCAATATCATCAGTAGCTAACAAATAGGACCCCAGAAATTCATAAGATGGAATAAGTTAGCCCATCCAACCACAGATTCATGAATTGCATATTTCAAAAAAAAAGAAAAAATTAACATGTCCATGATGTCAGGATGACATAGGACTATACTTTTGAGCTAAGAGATTTCTAAATTTTTTTTTAAAAAGTTGTATTTTAATCTTGAGCAGATCTACTTATATTGTTGAAACAGCACGGGCTCATGTTTATGCTAGTTTCACTTGGATTGTTATAAAGCAAAATTTTAAATGTATAAAATACTATATACTACTTTTAAATAAATATGTATCATTTCTTAAAGTTCTGCATGTTGAAATAGAAAAGAAAGAGGATAAGCTTATCATAAACCATTGCCCATCAATATGATTTAATTTCTCTAAATTATATTTTAGTTCTGTTTAGCTAGAGATATTCAATGTATATTATACCACATATATTCTGACATTTCTAGAGAAAAGGGGCAAAGAATTTATGGCACTTGCCTCTAGAAAGCTTTTATCCTAAATGAAAGACAGGTGCTAAATAAATACTTTAATGCCATGAATTCTGTGACCAGATAGAGTGTACAAAAAAATGTGACCACATGCTTGAGGATAGAAACTTAATTCTAGGAATTTGGATCCCTCACCAGCTGCCTTTTAGAGTAAACTGATAACATGTTATCTATTGCTCTTTTTCATATCCAATGCACAACTGGCTGTACTGATACTGTTATTTATGTGCCATAATAATTTTTTCATCAGACCAGACTGATATAATTATTTAATCTATTCCCTGAAGTAACGGACAATAAAATAAATTTGTGTACACTGTGAGAGGAACTGTATCCATTATATCCACCACTAAAACCCTAGTAGCTATCCCAGTGCCCAGATAAAGCCAGTGATCAGGAGATATTTTCTGAATGTATAAAGGAAGGAATAAATTGAAACGATCACACCAGTAACCTCACCCAAAAATTCTCTGAAAAGTTCTTTGATCATGAAACATTTTTTAATATATAGGATTTGCTCTTATTCTGATAAAATGCTCTTTTAAAAAAAGATCAATGCCTTAATATTGATATGAGTAGAACTATTGTATTAATATATATAAACTCAAATAATAATGCAAAAAATCACTAAGCATGTGTATGTGTACTAATAAACAAATGACCAAAAACAGGTTTAAATTCTATAAAACTATTTAAGTTTTTACATACATGTTATGTTTAAAAACATTCTAAGTATTGCTAAGGGCCAAAGAAAAATGGGACTCTCTGTACACATTTAGGCTCATGTCTTTACAACATGCAGAGCCAAAAATATAATTAAGAAGGGCATGGGCTATTTATGGAGGTAGAAGAGAAAAAGGAACCCAGATTTTCTTCCCTCTTGTATTCTTATCATCTCAATTAGTTGAGTCAATCAGGTGATAAGAGTATTCCAGATCATTGGTTTGAATTATAAGGCTTTGTTTGCTCTAGGCACACTGGCCGTCTTTCTGTTCTTCCAAGTCTCTTATTTTCCCTTATTTCTGAATCCTTATATGTAAATGCAATGGACTGAATGTTTGTGTACAGCTCAATTCAAACATGAACGTTCATACACATATGAAATTCATGTTGAATTCATTCCAAATTCATATGCTGAAACCCGAATCCCCAACAACAGTGTGTTGTTATTAGGAAGTGGGGGCCTTGGGAGGTAATTAAGTCATGAAGTTTTTCCCTCATAAAAAGGATTAGTGCTCTTATGAAAGAGACCCTAGAGCAACCTGAAAGAGGGCCCTCATCAGAACCCAACCATGCTGATGCATTGATATCAAACATCCAGCTTCCAGAACTGGGAGAGTAAATTTCTGTTGTTTATAAGCCACCAATGCTACAGTACTTTTTAGGAGCATCTATAATGTACTAAGAAGGTGGCCTCACGAAAAAACTCCCTTGATTCCTTTGTTAACTGAACTGCACTTTTTTTCCTGATGTCAAACAAGTGTCACCAACTAAGGAAATTTTCCTTGATGCAGATCAACTCTCCATGATTTAAGCACTCATAACACTATAAAATATTTACAGCAAGTCTCACAGCTTCTGAATACTTCTATTTATTTGCTTACTCACACAATCAGCATGTCTCTCCCACAAGCTCTAAGAAACGTGTGAATACAGATAATGCGGAAGCTAGAATAATGATCTATATTGTCTACCTTCTAATGCCTAGAAGCCGTTATTATGCTATGTTACCTGGCAAAAGGGAATTAAAGTTGCGCATGAAATTATGCTTTTTAATCATTTGACCTTAAAATAAGGAGATTTTTCTGTATTATGGAGCACAGGAAACATGTAATCACAAGTGTTCTCCCAAGTAAAAAAGGAAGTGCAAGAGTCAGTTTCAGTGTGATTCATTACGAAAAAGATCAGATGGACCAGCTTCTAGAGGTGCCGCATATTTCTTGGTTTGTGCCTACCTTCCATTTTCAAAGGTAACCACAAACCAGGAAATATGCACCACCTCTAGAAGCTGGAAAACATAAGAAAGTGGGTTCTTCTCTGGATCTTGTAGAAAGGACTGCAGCTCAGCCAACATGTCTTTAGCCTAGTAATACATGTCAGACATCTAACCTACAGAATTGTAAGATAACAAACTTTGCTGTTTGAAGCCATGATGTGTGCTGTAATTTATTACATCAGTCATGGAAAACAAATAGCAGATGGCATTCCCAGCACCTAAAACAGTGCCTGACATATGGTTGGTGTTTGATGCTATTTTCGTATTAAACAGATATATAATGAGCCTGAGAGGTATCCTGCATCGATTGTGTGATATTAAGGTTCTCATCATTTCCTTCTCATTCCATTTCCATTCTCTGAAAACAAGTAAATAAATTAAGCTGATTCAAGAAAGAAACATTGTTTCATAAGAAGGCTCTGCAATCAGTTGTTTAGGGTTTGAAAATTACAGGCCATATTCTAGTCTGCCTGCATGGACAGCAGATGTAGCCTGAGAGTCTAAACCACCATCATTATCATGTTTGTTTTGCTTTCGTTAAAGCTCTGGGAGTGCGGACAGCAAGCCAATGTAAAAGGCTATCACTGGTCAAGTAGTGGAACATTGTTCGAGACCAAATGTAAATACACTTTTTTTAGGGGGGTTCAAATTCATTACTTCTATTATTTTGGAGTGACTGCAATGCAACTGCTTACTTCACTTATATTTTCTCATTTACAACAACTCTGTGGGTTCCCCATTCGTAATCCTGTTTCATCATGTGGTGTCTGAAAGCATCTAATGAATGTTGGTCTTGGTGATAGTATAGGAAAGAAGGAAGATGGAGGTCATGGGAGAGGCTTACCTCAATGGGGAGGAGTATCTTTCCCATGATATTAAAAAAAACATAGCCTTTACATGATGATAATAAAAACATAAGCAAACTTTTATTTAGTTTGACTGTTTTTAACTTGTCTGTAGACAATGGTTTTCCTCCTCATTTTCTCTCATAAGGTTATGATATAGAATTTAAATCCAAGCTCAAAGAGCCCCACACCTACATTTCTTCAATCATATCTTGTCTCTCTTCTAGAACCTGAATGCCTGTGTTCCAATTCTGTTAAAATTTGAATATTACTTCTCCTTTCTCTGCCCCTGTTTCATTATCTGTAAAAGGAAAATAACAACAGCATCTATCTCAAAGGTTAGATTTAAATGGTTTCATATGTGAAACAATATTGCTTAGAATAGCATCTGTCATGGAGATGCATTCTACATATTAGCCCTCATTATAAGGAGCTCAGAAATTGTCACTGTCAACTCTTCTCAGGGAAATCATGTGCGGTTGGAAGAATATTCTCCTAAATTGTATGTGGTGACTGATGAGGCACCCTATGAAGCATGTGTAATAATAGTTTATCTAACATGTCTTCTAAAGGGCATTCGTTGAATTAGCCAAAAAGTTTTAATTGTTGACTAGTGTGTTTGCGTTTCAGCACAGAGGTTACTCATTTGGGCTTACTCACAGGCACAGTTTATTGAGCCACACCACCTGTATGTGACTTTGGGCAAATTAATTTGATACTTCTATTTTCCTCTCTATAAGATAGGAATAATGGTATTAGCCTCATAGAGTTGCTGAATGTTTAATAAGTCTATGCTTAAAAATGTACTTAAAATAGTGATTGTCACACAAGTGCCTTATAGTTATGGGGTGTCTTTATCATAATATCCAAAAGTGGTCTTTCAACCAATCTTAATTATTTTAAAATTAAAAGCATTATTTCTTTTCACGGTAGAGTTTTAATGGATAAAATATATAAAACAACAGCAACAAACTAAACAGGCATATGTTTTCAGTGCCAAGGTCACTACCAAGAAGCAGACTGTAGATATAGTTTACATATTCACAAGCTGGTTAAGCTGCAAAAGTTGGTTTTACAAATTTTATTGCTGAAATGCTAAAACTGTAGCTGTAAAGCATTTGTGAAGCCTTTTGTTTTATTTTCCAATATATGAAAATAACTTTCAAAAAGCTAAGTGGTATGCTTTTATTTGTTTCCTGTCATACATTCTAAATGGCCTTTAAAAGTCAGGAGCTATTACTCAAGAATAATGAGGTATATTATTCTCTCAATGCACATGCAAATCTCCAATTAACACTAATGGGATTTATGGCATTGAGACCAAAGGAAAATCTACTTCAGTGTCTCAAAATAAAGAATCTTTATTTTTGTGATACCTACCTTTTTACCATGTAAGTGCATTCAAGCATAAATAAACAAATTAGTATTGAGCATCAATTTGACACTTCCATTCATGTTGAAATTCTGAAACACTGTCTTTAAAAGGTAATGTGTTTTAAAACAGAGATGCAGCTTTAGATAGTATTTAAGAATTTTCTTATACCCCTCCCCCTGCCGTTAATTTCAAAATTATAAAGAATAATCATGAACAGCCCTACTCACGTTTGAGAAATATGGAAGTGATGGATTTTCAAATACGTGTGGCAAAACATTTCTAAGAACAATATTTCAGAAGATTATCTCTTTTATGCACATACACATGTAGAACCCCAGTATCTCTTTAAGACACAATTATACCCATTCTAGTAAGTCTTTTTTAGATTTCTATAGTTTTAGTGTTATTTATACAATCTTCTTAGAAGACAGTTTTTAAATATAAAAGTAAAAAGCAGATAAGATGCTACTAAACTGAAATAGCATGTTAAAGAATATGTGTTTAAAGTATTGAATAACAATCTGAAAAACATTTGAGAGCAAAATTAAAATGATTACTTTCATTTGTCTAAATTAGAATGATCAACAGGGGCTCTGGCCATGAGTGTTTGGTAGAATTTTAATCTTTAAGACAATTCTATAGGGATATTAGACTACATAAAGTGCAAGTTGCTGTGTAGAAAGGACAAATGGAAGAGCTAAGGGCTCTTTTAATATAATTCACTAAAAGAATAAAAGATATGATAAACAGTTAAGTATATGTTCATGCCACCAAAGCCTATTAACTTGTTATTTAATAAAATTCTTCATTTCTGAATCCCCCAATTAACAAATTTTTCATAACAGTTATTTAAAACTTGTATAGCAAGTAAATAACTTATCAACCTATTAAAAATATATTTCCTGAATTAAAAAAAAGCAGTATTAAAAAATCTTGGCTGATAAAGTAGAATGGCCCTCAAGCTGAGATGCTTACCTAATGTTAACCGATTTGGGACATTCTATTCCAGGTAAAGAGAAATTGCCATTTAAACAAGCTAAAACAAGAGGTAGATTTTGTTTTACTTGCCTGCTAAATAGTGTATAGAAAATTTATTGACTTCTCAATGACTAGGCCTGGAAGAATGCCCAGAACACAGTAGGCACTTGATAAATATTTTTTGAATGAATAAATCAATTAACTAACTTTTCAGAAATCCTATTTGTGACACCAAAAATGTATTTAAGTCTCTGTTGTACCTTGACTTTCAGTGCCAGGCACTAAAGATAAGACATGCCATCTGGTTTTATGAAGTTCATAGTGTGACTGGATATAAAGAAAAAAACTAAGTGATTATGATTTAATATATAATATATAATAAGTCTGATGAATAATATGGAGAATATCATTTGAAAGGATTAATTTTATTTCATAATTTTAAATATATACAGAGTCTATTTTTGGATAAATATTAAGGTCTATTTTTTAAAATATTTGCTATATGATTACTTTTTTAATTCATACTATGCATTCTAAACTATCAGAATATGTCAATGAAAACATTTTTAGAATTTCATAAAACACAGTTATTGCAAATAATTAAATCTATTTCTGTATTCTATTTGATTAATGAAAAGTAAAAATAGTTTAAAAACTAATGAAACGTTACTGACAGTGTCTTGAAATAAAGTTACACAAATAAAATTATATTTATTTGTTCAATCTGCTGATTGCATTCTCATGAAACTAGCAGCTTTCACTACTTTTTTTGGTGATACTGTCAGTTGATACTGTGAAGTGTTGGTTCGACATACTTTAGGAAAGTACAGGAGTATTTTTCTCTTTTGTGTGATCATATTCATGACCTGGTGTTTTATTTACCTGCGACTGTAGATTAAGTTGTTTCATACTGATTTATAACAATGTAGACTCTTTGCTCCTTGCTTTGTTAACATGACCATGCAATGAATGCTGATTGACAGCCTTCAATCTCTGCAGTGGTCATATCTCTAACTGGTATGTCGTTGTGTCCATTGGACTCAATTTTAGTTTTTGAGTTTTTTTTTATTGAGCAAGTCTAAGTCTTTGTACAACCTGACATTTTATGGCATTAACCTTTTTTAGTCATCCTGCACAAAAATAAGAAGAAAACTTACTTAGTATTTTTTAATTGAAATCTATCCCACAATTGAACTATATGTTTTTGCACTCTTTTGTGAATCTAAAAAATACACTGAATCTTAGTTATCCTGTATTTCCCATATGCTGAAATATTTTGTTACATTAGCTCAGAAATTATTACATCATTATGCATCACTGCTTATCTATTATTCCAACCTATGCTAAAAAGGGTCTAAAACAAAAAGAAAATACAATAGAAAAATTATAGAATCACCTAGAATTGTGATACAATGAGAAGTTGATTATTTTTTTAATTTCCTTTTTTTTTTTTTTTTTTTTTGAGACAGTGTCTCATCTGCCACTCAGGTTGGAGTGCAGTTGTGTGATCTTGGCCCACTACAATCTCCATCTCCCAGTCTCAAGTGATCCTCTCATCTTAGCCTCTTAAGTAGCTGGGACCACAGGTCCATGTCACCACACTCAGCTAATTTTGTGTATTTTTTGTAGAGATGGGGTTTTACCTTGTTGCCCAGGCTGGTTTTGAACTCCTGAGCTCAAGATCCAACAGCTTTCAAAAAAAAGAAAAAGGAAATTAAAATCATCAACTTCTCATTGTATCACAATTCTAGGTGATTCTATAATTTTTCTATTGTATTTTCTTTTTGTTTTAGACCCTTTTCAGCATAGGTTGGAATAATAGATAAGCAGTGATGCATAATGATGTAATAATTTCTGAGATAATGTAACAAAATATTTCAGCATATGGGAAATATAGGATAACTAAGATTCAATGTATTTTTTAGATTCACAAAAGAGTGCAAAAACATATAGTTCAATTGTGGGATAGATTTCAATTAAAAATCTTTTAATTTCTTGGCATGGTACCAAAATTATTGCATCATATTTCAATAATGTATTACATTTTGCCTTTAGAGTTCATGGAATATGGTTAAGAATTTCAGATACTTTATGTTTTTTCTTTTAATAGCAAAGAGAAGAAAACGAAAAATACATTTCATAATTATTAAATGAATCAGAAGATGAATGTAAAATTACACATAGCAGCACTGTTAATATGTTATTATTATGTAATTATTTAAGATACATAATTAATGACTAAGGACAAAAAGGAAATGTAGCATTCTCTTCCAGCTAGCCATTTAACTGGAAGAACTTCATCATGAAATGTTCCATTCCATTTTATAAGAAAAACATGTGATAATGTTTGTTCATTTTTGAAGATGTTTGTGCACAAAATTTTCTTGACACAAAAAGATTTTACTATTTTAGATTTTTATTAAAATTTCTAATATCTTTCCTTTCTATACATTTTTGTTTTGTAGATTAGTCATAAACCTATGTGAACTTTATTCCAAATATATATGTATACATATATCCATCGATATACTCCACTGGACAGAAATGTCATATAGTGATTATTTCTAGTGGTATGCTGAGGATTAAGTGACTACTATATGGTACTGGGTCACGTTTAAAGCCATCATGGACCTCATGCAATGTGTCCACCATGGGTTGGACAAGCTGGCATAGTATAGAAGATGAAAATTTTTAATCCCCTAATCCCTGGATTCAGCCCCTCTTCATTTACCTATTCCAGTTAGTAACTTGTTTTCTCTGGCCTTTAAGTTTCTCATTTCCAATTTAGCTATAAGATTATGTCTTTGGGGCAGAGCAAGATGGCCAAATAGGAACAGCTCCAGTCTCCAACTCCCAGCGCGAGCGACACAGAAGACAGGTGATTTCTGCATTTTCAACTGAGGTTCTGGGTTTATCTCACTAGGGAGTGTCTGACAATCAGTGCTGGTCAGCTGCTGCAGCCGGACCAGCAAGAGCTGAAGCAGGGCGAGGCATCACCTCATGCAAGGGGGAAGGGAATCCCTTTTCCTAGCCAGGGGAACTGAGACACACAACACCTGGAAAATCAGGTAACTCCCACCCCAATACTGCGCTCTACCAAGGATCTTAGCAAACGGGCCCACCAGGAGACTACATCCCACACCTGGCCGGGAGGGTCCCACACCCATGGAGCCTCCCTCATTGCTAGCACAGCAGTCTGCGATCTAACGGCAAGGCAGCAGTGAGGCTGGGAGAGGGGCACCCGCCATTGCTGAGGCTTAAGTAGATAAACAAAGCGGCTGGGAAGCTCGAACTGGATGGAGCTCACAGCAGCTCAAGGAGTACTGCCCGTCTCTTTAGACTCCACCTCTGGGGACAGGGCACAGCTAAACAACAACAACAACGAAAAAAACCAGCTGAAACCTCTGCAGATGCAAACGACTCTGTCTCACAGCTTCGAAGAGAGCACTGGATCTCCCAACATGGAGGCTGAGATCTGAGAACGGACAGACTGCCTGCTCAAGTGGGTCCCTGACCCCTGAGTAGCCTAACTGGGAGACATCCCCCACTAGGAGCAGACCGACACCCCATACCTCACACGGTGGAGTACACCCCTGAGAGGAAGCTTCCAAAGCAAGAATCATACAGGTACAATAGCTGTTCAGCAATATTCTATCTTCTGCAGCCTCTGCTGCTGATACCCAGGCAAACAGGGTCTGGAGTGGACCTCAAGCAATCTCCAACAGACCTACAGCTGAGGGTTCTGACTGTTAGAAGGAAAACTAACAAACAGGAAGGACACCCACACCAAAACCCCATCAGTACGTCACCATCATCAAAGACCAGAGGCAGATAAAACCACAAAGATGGGGAAAAAGCAGGGCAGAAAAGCTGGAAATTCAAAAAATAAGAGCACATCGCCCCCTGCAAAGGAACGCAGCTCATCGCCAGCAATGGATCAAAGCTGGACGGAGAATGACTTTGACGAGATGAGAGAAGAAGGCTCCAGTCCATCAAACTTCTCAAAGCTAAAGGAGGAATTACATACCCAGCGCAAAGAAACTAAAAATCTTGAGAAAAGAGTGGAAGAATTGATAACTAGAATAATTAATGCAGAGAAGGCCATAAACGAATGGACAGAGATGAAAACCATGACATGAGAAATACGTGACAAATGCACAAGCTTCAGTAACCGACTCGATCAACTGGAAGAAAGAGTATCAGCGATTGAGGATCAAATGAACAAAATGACACGAGAAGAGAAACCTAAAGAAAAAAGAAGAAAAAGAAATGAACAAAGCCTGCAAGAAGTATGGGATTATGTAAAAAGACCAAATCTATGTCTGATTGGGGTGCCTGAAAGTGAGGGGGAAAATGGAACCAAGTTGGAAAACACTCTTCAGGATATCATCCAGGAGAACTTCCCCAACCTAGTAGGGCAGGCCAACATTCAAATTCAGGAAATACAGAGAATGCCACAAAGATACTCCTCGAGAAGAGCAACTCGAAGACATATAATTGCCAGATTCACCAAAGTTGAAATGAAGGAAAAAATCTTAAGGGCAGCCAGAGAGAAAGGTCGGGTTACCCACAAAGGGAAGCCTATCAGACTAACAGCAGATCTCTCGGCAGAAACTCTACAAGCCAGAAGAGAGTGGGGGCCAATATTCAACATTCTTAAAGAAAAGAATTTTAAACCCAGAATTTCATATACAGCCAAACTAAGTTTCATAAGTGAAGGAGAAATAAAATCCTTTACAGATTTGCAAATGCTTAGAGATTTTGTCACCACCAGGCCTGCCTTACAAGAGACCCTGAAGGAAGCACTAAACATGGAAAGGAACAACCGGTACCAGCCATTGCAAAAACATGCCAAAATGTAAAGACCATCGAGGCTAGGAAGAAACTGCATCAACTAACGAGCAAAATAACCAGTTAATATCATAATGGCAGGATCAAGTTCACACATAACAATCTTAACCTTAAATGTAAATGGACTAAATGCTCCAATTAAAAGACACAGACTGGCAAACTGGATAAAGAGTCAAGACCCATCAGTTTGCTGTATTCAGGAGACCCATCTCACATGCAGAGACATACATAGACTCAAAATAAAGGGATGGAGGAAGATCTACCAAGCAAATAGGGAACAAAAAAAAGCAGGGGTTGCAATACTAGTCTCTGATTAAAAAGACTTTAAGCTATCAAAGATCAAAAGAGACAAAGAAGGCCATTACATAATGGTAAAGGGATCAATTCAACAGGAAGAGCTAACGATCCTAAATATATATGTACCCAATACAGGAGCACCCAGATTCATAAAGCAAGTCCTTGAAGACTTATAAAGAGACTTAGACTCCCATACAATAATAATGGGAGACTTCAACACCCCACTGTCAACATTAGACAGATCAACGAGACAGAAAGTTAGCAAGGATATCCAGGAATTGAACTCATCTCTGCAGCAAGCAGACCTAATAGACATCTATAGAACTCTCCACCCCAAATCAACAGAATATACATTCTACTCAGCACCACATCACACTTATTCCAAAATTGACCACATAATTGGAAGTAAAGCACTCCTCAGCAAATGTACAAGAACAGAAATTATAACAAACTGTCTCTCAGACCACAGTGCAATCAAACTAGAACTCAGGACTAAGAAACTCAATCAAAACCGCTCAACTACATGGAAACTGAATAACCTGCTCCTGAATGACTACTGGGTACATAACGAAATGAAGGCAGAAATAAGGATGTTCTTTGAAACCAATGAGAACAAAGATACAACATACCAGAATCTCTGGGACACATTTAAAGCAGTGTGTAGAGGGAAATTTATAGCACTAAATGCCCACAAGGGAAAGCTGGAAAGATCTAAAATTGACACCCTAACATCACAATTAAAAGAACTAGAGAAGCAAGAGCAAACACATTCAAAAGCTAGTAGAAGGCAAGAAATAACTAAGATCAGAGCAGAACTGACGGAGACAGAGACACAAAAAACCTGCCAAAAAATCAATGAATCCAGGAGTTGGTTTTTTGAAAAGATCAACAAAATTGATAGACTGCTAGCAAGACTAATAAAGAAGAAAAGAGAGAAGAGTCAAATAGATGCAATAAAAAATGATAAAGGGGATATCACCACCAACCCCACAGAAATATAAACTACCATAAGAGAATACTATAAACACCTCTACGCAAATAAACTAGAAAATCTAGAAGAAATGGATAATTTCCTGGACACTTACACTCTCCCAAGACTAAACCAGGAAGAAGCTGAATTCCTGAATAGACCAATAGCAGGCTCTGAAATTGAGGCAATAATTAATAGCCTACCAACGAAAAAAAGTCCAGGACCAGATGGATTCACAGCTGAATTCTACCAGAGGTACAAGGAGGAGCTGGTACCATTCCTTCTGAAACTCTTCCAATGAATTGAAAAAGAGGGAATCCTCCCTAACTCATTTTATGAGGCCAGTATCATCCTGATACCAAAGCCTGGCAGAGACACAACAAAAAAAGAAAATTTTAGACCAATATCCCTGATGAACATCGATGCAAAAATCCTTAATAAAATACCGCCAAACCGGATCCAGCAGCACATCAAAAAGCTTATCCACCATGATCAAGTGGGCTTCGTCCCTGGGATGCAAGGCTGGTTCAAGATAGGCAAATCAATAAACGTAATCCAGCATATAAACAGAACCAAAGACAAAAACCACATGATTATCTCAATAGATGCAGAAAAGGCCTTTGACAAAATTCAACAGCCCTTCACGCTAAAAACGCTCAAAAAATTCGGTATTGGTGGAACGTATCTCAAAATAATAAGAGCTGTTTATGACAAACCCACAACCAATATCATAATGAATGGGCAAAAACTGGAAAAATTCCCTTTGAAAACTGGCACAAGACAGGGATGCCCTCTCTCACCACTCCTATTCAACATAGTGTTGGAAGTTCTGGCTAGGGCAATCAGGCAAGAGAAAGAAATCAAGGGTATTCAGTTAGGAAAAGAAGAAGTCAAATTGTCCCTTTTGCAGATGACATGATTGTATATTTAGAAAACCCCATTGTCTCAGCCCAAAATCTCCTTAGGCTGATAAGCAACTTCAGCAAAGTCTCAGGATACAAAATTAATGTGCAAAAATCACAAGCATTCTTATACATCAGTAACAGACAAACAGAGGGCCAAATCATGAACGAACTTCCATTCACAATTGCTTCAAAGAGAATAAAATACCTAGGAATCCAACTTACAAGGGATGTAAAGGACCTCTTCAAGGAGAACTGCAAACCACTGCTCAGTGAAATAAAAGAGGACACAAACAAATGGAAGAACATACCATGCTCATGGATAGGAAGAATCAATATCGTGAAAATGGCCATACTGCCCAAGGTTATTTATAGATGCAATGCCATCCCCATCAAGCTACCAATGAGTTTCTTCACAGAATTGGAAAAAACTGCTTGAAAGTTCATATGGAACCAAAAAAGAGCCCGCATTGCCAAGACAATCCTAAGTCAAAAGAACAAAGCTGGAGGCATCACGCTACCTGACTTCAAACTATACTACAAGGCTACAGTAACCAAAACAGCATGGTACCGGTACCAAAACAGAGATCTAGACCAATGGAACAGAACAGAGTCCTCAGAAATAATACCACACATCTACAGCCATCTGATTTTTGACAAATCTGATAAAAACAAGAAATGGGGAAAGGATTCCCTATTTAATAAATGGTGCTGGGAAAATTGGCTAGCCATAAGTAGAAAGCTGAAACTGGATCCTTTCCTTACTCCTTATACGAAAATTAATTCAAGATGGATTAGAGACTTAAATGTTAGACCTAATACCATAAAATCCCTAGAAGAAAACCTAGGTAATACCATTCAGGACATAGGCATGGGCAAGGACTTCATGTCTAAAACACCAAAAGCAACGGCAACAAAAGCCAAAATTGACACATGGGATCTAATTAAACTAAAGAGCTTCTGCACAGCAAAAGAAACTACCATCAGAGTGAACAGGCAACCTACAGAATGGGAGAAAATTTTTGCAATCTACTCATCTGACAAAGGGCTAATATGCAGAACCTACAAAGAACTCAAACAAATTTACAAGAAAAAAACAAACAACCCCATCAAAAAGTGGGCAAAGGATATGAACAGACATTTCTCAAAAGAAGACATTCATTCAGCCAACAGACACATGAAAAAATGCTCATCATCACTGGCCATCAGAGAAATGCAAATCAAAACCACAATGAGATACCATCTCACACCAGTTAGAATGGCGATCATTCAAAAGTCAGGAAACAACAGGTGCTGGAGAGGATGTGGAGAAATAGGAACACTTTTACACTGTTGGTGCGATTATAAACTAGTTCAACCATTATGGAAAACAGTATGGCCACTCCTCAAGGATCTAGAACTAGAAGTACCATATGACCCAGCCATCCCATTACTGGGTATATACCCAAAAGATTATAAATCATGCTGCTATAAAGACACATGCACACGTATGTTTATTGCGGCACTATTCACAATAGCAAAGACTTGGAATCAACCCAAATGTCCATCAGTGACAGACTGGATTAAGAAAATGTGGCACATATACACCATGGAATACTATGCAGCTATTAAAAAGGATGAGTTTGTGTCCTTTGTAGGGACATGGATGCAGCTGGAAAACATCATTCTCAACAAACTATCGCAAGAACAGAAAACCAAACACCGCATGTTCTCACTCATAGGTGGGAACTGAACAATGAGATCACTTGGACTCGGAAAGGGGAACATCATACACCGGGGCCTATCATGGGGAGGGGGAAGGGGGAGGGATTGCATTGGGAGTTATACCTGATGTAAAAGACGAGTTGATGGGTGCTGACAAGTTGATGGGTGCAGCACGCCAACATGGCACAAGTATACATATGTAACAAACCTGCTCATTATCCACATGTACCCTAGAACTTAAAAAAAAAAAATATGTCTTTAAGGATGAGAACGAAGACAAATGAGAGACATATGGATCATCACCAAATAATTATATTCTCCATTATTTGTAACTTCCAATTGCCTCCTGATAACCCATAACTTAGGTCCATGACCTCCCTAAGAAATATTACATTGTTTGCCAGCATTTATCTATCGTCTTAGATAACTATTTAACCACTTTGGATCTCAATTTTCCCAAATTCAAAATAAGGGAAGTGAAGCAGAGCTGTGCTATTCAAAGACTGCTTCATGGACCAGCACCATTATCATCCGGTTAGAGTTTATTACAAATGTGGTATCTCATCCCTATATCCAAACTACTGAATCAAAAATTACATTTTTACAGGATCTTTAGGTGATTCATAGGCACATAAATTTTAAGCAGCTCAAACTAAATTACTCTGAGCCATCTTTCTGCTTCCATTTCCGAAAGTATAAAAATCTTTTAAAAATCATATACATGCTATTTTATTAGCAAGTTAACTTTTAAACATTTTAGGTATATACCATTGCAGTTATGAATTGCTAAGTTACAAACTGCTACAAAACCTGGTGAAATGAAACAATTATTTGATTCTGTTGGTTAGAAATTTAGACAAGGCACAGCAGAGATGGCTTCTATCTGTTCTGCAGTTTGCAGGAAAGACTTAAATTGCTGGGGGCTTTTTGAACAATGGAGAAATGAAATCTTTTGGAGACTTCTTCACTCATAAATCTGGCACCTAGACTGGAATGACTAGTAGGTCGGGCACACATACATTGTTGATTGGAATGTCAGTGTGAGGCTTCCCAAGAAACACGATCTTCCCACCGTATTTTGACCTCAGAATAGTGAGACCTCTTACGTAACATCCTAGGGCACCAGGAGAAAATGCTCCTTTGAACTCAAAGCACAAGCTACGCTAAATTAACACCATGTCTTAACTTTACTTCTATTGTATTTGATTTCTCTAAACAACGACAAACTTGTCCAGTTTCAAGGCAAGAGAGTACAGATCTCTCCTTTCCTCAGGAGAAGTGTCAAAGAATTAACAAAACTGTGTGTTTAAACTTTCATCCTTTCCTCAGGAGAAGTGTCAAAGAATTAACAAAACTGTGTGTTTAAACTCTCATACTTAATGTTTTTATTGTATGTAAATGCTTCTCAAAAAATATCTACCAAAGTGCTTCCTCAATAGGAGTAAACAAGTAATAGTGAAAGTTCTGGGAGGATAATATGACACAAAAAGAAAATATTATTACAGTGCCTTGTTTCATTGTTTATTTCCATGAAATACTTACATCTGGTAATTTTTTTGCATCTGTTTTTTCTGTAATTATACTTGCAGATAACACACACAATGCCAGTAAAATCTGAATTTCAGATAAATGACAATTTTTTTACTTAACTAGGTTTTAAATATTACAAGAGGCTTAATATATTACAAATTATTCATTGTTTATTCAAAATTCAAATTCAACTCAGAGGTCTGTATTTTTGTTTGATAACTCTGATAACCCCAACTTTAATTTAGATGTATACCCTTTCCAGTCTTTTATTATATGAATGCTTTAGAAAGATGTGCCATATTTACCCAGGTTCTTTTCTTACCCTATGACTCAAAGAGTGATATATACTGGAATATATTCACCTCAACTTTGTGTGTGTAGTTGGTTATAGACAAATGAATAAACAATGAGGATTTCACACAAGTGTCAAGCTAATAGAGACTATGCTTTGAGACAAGTAAACTTTGTATATTTCTTCAAATTCTAAGTATTTATATACATAACCCCCATTAAGATGTCCTTCTATGTTTAAAAATTCTGTAGATTTTAATATTTAAAGGTACAACCATTTTAATATCCAACCACATATATAATCAGTATACCTAATATTATTATGTTGATATTTACTATAGAGCTATAGTCAAGACTCTCAGATTTCAAATAGCATATTTATTTCTTCTATCTTTGAACCTTATCCCCTCAAATAAATTGTATGCATGTACCAGGATCTTAATTTAACAATTTCTGGTTGAAAAATGAGAAATTATTTACAGACAAAATAAAAGGCAATTTCCAATATATTCTTATGTAATACCCAGGAAAGTGATTTTAATAGGAATTTTCCCACTCAATATTATAAATTAGGTTTAAACTGTTTAAATCATGCTTCCCATAAATTTAGCCTTTATTATTTTACTTTCAAATCTGAAATTAATATTGCAAATATACAATGTTAAGCTGTAGAAATATGTATGAAAACTTAGTTTATACATCATCCTCAGCAATTAAAAATATGCCTAAATATTTCCCTTGAAGAGAATCTAGATATCTAAAACATTTTCTCTTCACTAAAAGTAAGTACCTAATACCCTCTGTGTCTGATTTTGTGCATTAAAGGCAGGTTATTCAACTGAAGCAAATCCACAGCTATGTTAATTTCTCTGAGGAAAAAAAAAGTCTGTTAAAGAAGATAAACCTTTCCTACCTTTTCTGTTGCATATCAAAGAAAAATACACCTTTTTATTTTTGAAAACTTGTCTGAGAGAAAGAATTATAACCACGTGTTGTTAACTTCATACTAAATCAGAGAACTTTGAGCAGAAAACAAATCTTCTTCACATCTTGTATTAATATTTCTACTGTTGGCATTTGAATACTTTTGCTGATGGTTCAGAAAATATTGTGAGTTATATATAGTTGGATATCAAAGGAACAGAAATAATGGAAAAAACAAAACAAAACAAAACAAAATACAAGAATTTCCAGAAGAGCCGTCAGAAAATACTGGCACCCATTATCATAGGCACCAATATTTTAGTATTGACAAAATGTGCCATTTGCCTTCTTTTTCTTTTTAACACAGCTCTATTATAGTTTCAAGGGACTTAAAATCATGTGATTCTTACAAAATTTCTATGGTTTCCAATAGACATAGATGTTATTTGTGATCAATAGTTGCTTGTTAAAAATAATGCTTATGTTTTCTATTTACCTCTAAAGTGGTTCTTTAAATTTACAAATTCGAAAGCAAATCCTCTCAGTCAGACACCAATAATAAATGCCTATAAGACAGTAGGGAAATGAACCAAGACATCTGTTATTAGGTTTCAGCAATACCCATGCTTTTTGGAATTATTAATTTTTTAGAAACGTGTTGAACATTTCTAAAAGATGTTATACCTTATGACAGAAGTTATAAAGATATTAAAATAAGGCAACAAAATACTAAAGAAGTTACTTGAAGTCTTCCTGCTAATGATTACATGAGATTCAGAAAAACAACAACAAAATGATTATATAGAGAAAATTAATATTACCTATCATTTTAGCAAATAAAAATATCCATATCACTTATTGGCAATGTAATATAATTTGTGCTTTTTCACATTCGAGCCAAACACAGGAACATATAATACTTTCTAAGGGGAAACAAAATAGTTGATGACCTGGAAATGATTAAACATAAATTTACTGTATATTACAACTCAATTATAATTACAAATTAAAAAGAACAAATGAGTTAGTGCCTAATTCATTTGGAGGCACAAAGTAGATGCTCAATATATATTATGAAAGAGAAGAAAAAAAGACACGCTGCCTTCTCCAACGTACTTCCATTCATTCGTACCCTGTCAGCATGCACATGCGCTTCGTCAATTGATGGCACCTATTTAATTCACTGTCTTGCTCTGGGCTGCCATGTGACTGCTCTGAAAAATCAAATGTGGTAAAAGTGACTCTGGTCCGTTCCAGGCCTAGCCATTGAGAAAACTGGTACCTCTTAAAATGCTTTCATTTTATGGAAGTCAGTCACCATGTAAGAAATGTGTGTACCCTGAGACTATCAAGCTATAAAAAGCCCAACCTAGCTTTTAGGGGTAGAACACCAAGTGTTGAAAAGTGAAAGAATATGAAGGCACTGATCATGTGAGTGAAAAATTTCTCTGCTGGATATTCAACAGAGTGGTGACTTCAAATATGCCGCTCCAGGTATTATCTGGCTGCAGTTGTATGTAAGACAATAACAGAGAACCATTAAAACTCCCTGTCAACCCAAGGATCAAAGAGAGATCATAGTTAGTGTTATTTGAAGGCAATAATTTTTTCACAGGATTTGTTACTTAGTGACAGGGACCTTAAACAAGGGCTTGTTTACATTCAACAATCCTGTGAAACTTGGATGAACTTCATTCAAACTGCTGTATGTGTATGTGTCTTTGCTCTAGTACAAGAAACATGGATCCTGCCCCCAGTAGGTAGACGTTCTTACACCAAGGAGAAGGAAACACTTAGCTTCTATACTTGGGCAAAACGGGACAATGGTAAAATCTACCTCACTGCAAATTATGGTTTAAAAAATTAAAAAAAAAAATGTGTCAGGCATAACAAAAGACAGAAAAACAGCCAAAAATTATGTCAATGCTAAAGGACGCATCTGTTCAGTTTAGATCAACTAATAAAACGTGGGTAGAATGAATATATAAAGATTAAAAAAAGGCTAAAAACTAGATTTACAGGGACTAGCCAGTAGGGCTAATGAATTTTACTTCCTCTTATTCCTAAGAGGCAAAGCCTCTTTTGGGAAGATACTGGCTGTTATTTCAAGATGAATATGGGTAGAAATATGAGGGAAATTTTGTACAGTAGAAAAGCACGAAGAGTCTTAACCTAGATAAAGAAGTTGGGAAGGATGAAAAGTTGAATATGAAAAACAGAGACCACTTGAGAAAAATGTACATGACATTACATACAGGTTGCTCTTGTAACTCCTAAGCCCTACTTGATTATTTCAGGTCTCTCTAAATTCACTCTTGAAGAAAATTTATAATGGACTCAAAATCATAGCTTTTCTAATCAGTTTTTGGTGAGATAACGTTCTCAGGCTTATCCAGTATATCTCTGAATAGACTTCAAGGTAGATGGAAGCTATATTTACTGTGACAATTCTTCAAAACTTCACTGTTCCTTGAAAAAAAATTACCAATGATTTCTCTTTTTCATATTCTTCACCACCCGTATGTCTCTTGTTATTACCTTTATCATCATTCCCTGTACAGTAGAGGGGAGTAACTCCTGATGGCCTATGAGTAACAAAAAACAATACAAAGAATGCACACCAATATAGCAGCTAACCTTTATTCTATATGTATTGCTTTAAAACTATATTATTAGCTTTACATAGATTATTTGAATTAATTTTCATAACTCTATGAAGCATGTATAATAATCTTATTTCTACTTATCTCAGTAAATGTTATAAGGAATACTTATTTTATAGATGAAAAACTAGAAAAAATGAACAAATAACTTATCCAAAGATGTAAGTATTTTCTATAATAGGATTTGAACCCAGGCAATCTAATTATAGAGTTCACTTTTCATTTTTCTGGAATACACTAGGCCTAACAATTATTAGAATTTCTAAGCATTGCTAGATGCACAAAGTAATGAGGAAACCCAGTGGCTAATTCTCTGGGATTTTGAATCCTCCCACCAATGAGCTCTTTACCACTTAAATATTTGTAAGTACACACCATTCTGCAAACATATATCAAGTTTATAAAAGAAAAATATGAGAATTAGAAAGAAGCGAAAAGAGGGAAGAAGAGGAGTTGTTACTTAATATAGACAGGTTTAATGTGTAAATTTTGAGATCGTATTATGTTAAATACCATGTTCAATTAATTCTAAGATACAGTTTGTGTGATTCAATTTAATATTTGTATAAATCAAATTTTTCTTCTACTTAATATTTTATAATTAACACTGAGAATTTTTAAATTTCGTTTTATTTCAGTTTTATTTTTACTTGCCAAAAGATGATTTACTTTTCACCATTTTTTTTTAAGACAGTATCTCCTTCTGTCACCCAGGCTGGAATACAGTGGCAAGGTCATAACTCACTATAACCTTGAACTCCTGAGCTCAAGAGATCCTCTCACCTCAGCCTCTGGAATAGCAAGGACTACAGGCACATGCTACTATGCCTGGCTAATTTTTGTTTTTATTTTTTATACAGAAGGAGGTCTTGCTACATTGCCCATGCTGGTGTCAAACTCCTGGCCTCAAGCAATCCTCCCTCTTTGGCTTCCCAAAGTTCTGGAATTACAGGCAAGAGCCACTACACCCCGCCCAGTTAAAAAGTTGTTTTCAATTTGATGACACATCTTAGTATTGATGTTCCAGCTTAGATTTAACAATGTATCTGAATGTACATCTGAATGACATACAGTCAGGATTGGTTTCCTGGACATGCAACATAAGCACAAGACACCATGCATTGAAAGGCTTCACACTTACTGAAACACTGTATTGCCAACTTAAATTTCTTAATAATTTTTGATCAAGGCACCCCCTATTTCCATTTGGTGCTGGGCCCTGAGACTTAAGTAGCCAATTCTTACGGCTGTCAATATTTTATATAGTTATCAATGTGTAACTTAGTAACTCAAAAGTTAGACTCAAATTCTGTGATTTCTAATATATTGTACTTATGTCCGAATAATCACTTTGCATGAACTACTTTGTGAATTCCGTGGGTTGGAAGTTATCATATACTAGAAGGAAGGTGTTTATCACATTGCAGATCCTCACAAATCATTATGTATCTTTGGATGAAACTGACAACTAGTTAAACAGATGGAACTACTAATTTGAAAGCCAGGAACATACGGTATCTCTCACTGTCCCTCATTATAGGAGACATACCTCATTTTAGACCCAAGTGTAACTACATCCCACACAGACCTGATGTTATCTGACATTTATTACGGTAAACTATTTACATGAGAAATGCTACATTATGAAAATAAGGCTACAGAATATTTTATTTATGCTTAGACATTAATCATACAACTTTAAACCTCCTACATCACACTTTCCATGTGTTCTTCATTCTGTTTCTTTACTCCATATTCTTTCTGCCCTTTAGTCTTGGACATCTAAGAAATTTAAAGTAATATGTTAGGCCTGTGTTTGTAATAGCATTTTGCCAAATATACATGATAACCTATACCAGAAGGAATATTGCACACTGTTAAATGAAGCTCTTATTTTAAAGGAGTGACTATAAAATCAGCAGTTACTACCTCTGGTGAAACTAGTTTAATAAGCTCCTAAAACATTGTGTTTTTGACATTTTTAGTGGTTCATTCTGGGGTAGATATTTGCACTTTTGGAAAGTAGTTGGTGTTTTAAGATGACATATTTACAATCATAAGCTCTTAATCATTAATCATTGGCTAGATATATCTACTTATCTCTCATCATTATCTATGTTTCTCCATCTACCTATCATTTCTCTAGGACACATTTGTTTCTGTTCCTTAGAAAAAAAATATATAAGCAGATTTGAAGGGGGTTGTCATAAAAGGAATTGTCTCCTCTTCAGCTTTTCAGAGACATCACTTCATTACTATGATTATGACTGAGGTAAAGATCATACTAACATACCTCTAAAGAAAACTAGAAGAAAAAAAGGAAATGAAATGTACATGCTCCGCAAAAACAAAACCTTAAAAAAATGACATCAGAGGTTTTAGGTTTAGACCAAATAGAAGATGAAGGAGAAATAAGAAAGCATACAAATAATCTAGAAACACAACAATTTGGACAATTAAAACATTATATTATAATTTGGTACATAATTAAATGTATACTTTTGTACATAGTTATCAATGTCATAGTAAATAAAATTTTTCCCTTTTAAATCTAGTTTACTCCTATTTTATTTTTAATACAAATAAATATTTTAATGTATATTTCAAAATTATAAAAGCACAGCCTTTAACTCTGCTTACAGCTAAATGTGGCTGTTTTTAATACTGTCTTAGGGGTTGTAAAAGCTGGCATTACAGTGGAGTCACCTGAAGAAACTTAAAACTTGCACCAAAACAAACTAAACCAGAGCAATTAAACTCTAGCATTCTTATTTTTTTAAGTGACACAAGTAATTCCAATATGCAAACAAATTAGACAACTACTGCTCTTAATTAAGATATCATTAATCATCTGGTGCCAGTTTATTTTTGTAAGTGACAGAGCAGATTCCATTGTACATTACAAATAAGAAAGTATATTATACTACCTACTTTTAAAAATTAATCTAGTGTATAACTTATAAATGGTAAAATGCATCCACAGTAAGTGTATTGTTTGATGAGTTTTGGCAAATGTATATACTCATATAAACATAACCACAGTAAAGATATCAAATGTTTCAGTCACTCCAAAAAGTTATCTCATGACACTCTGAACCTGCAAATGGTCTGACTTCTATCATTACAGACTAATTTTAATTGTTATGAAAACTAACATCGCGTCTTTTACATGACATATTTTTGAGAATCATTGATACTGTTGCTCAGCATAATATTTTTGAGGTTCTTTCATGTTTTTAACAATAGTTCATTTTTATTGCTGAGTAGTATTGCCTGAATATGACAGAACATGTTTAACTAGTCACATATTGATGAACATTCATATTGCTTCCAGTTCTTTGCTAGTGTGAATAAGGTTGCTATGAACATTTTTGTAAAAGCTTCTATAAAGACAAGTATTTTAATTTTTCTTAAATATCTGCAAGTGAAATGGCTGGGTCAAGTAATATGTGCCTGTTTAATTTCATTAGAAATTTCCAAATTACTTTTCATTATTTGTTGTGCCATCTCATGTTTCCAGCAGCAATTTGTGAAAGTTCCGGTTGCTCCAGTGCTCTCACTAGTAATTAGTATCATAAATCTTTTGCATTTTGGCTGTTCTAGTGATTATACAAGAATCTCATTGTGGTTTTGATATGCCTTGCTTGGTAACTGAAACTTTTTTTAGTATCTGTGTCTTTGCTTATTGGTCATTTGCATATTTTATTTTGTGAAATATCTCAACAAATGCTACACTGAAATATGACTTGTCTTCTTAATGAGTTATAAGTGTTTTCTGCATATTTTGTGTATCTGGTCTTTATTACATAAATGTATTGAAAATATATTCTCCAGGGACGTAGTATGCCCTTTTAATTTTATAATATAATTTTTGACAATGAAAACAGTTTATTGTTAGAGTCCCTTTTGGGTGTTTGTTGTTGTTGTTGTTTAATGTTTTTATGTCCTAAGTAAATTATTTCCACTAGAAGACTACTGATATAGTTTGGGTCTGTGTCTCTGCCCAAATGTTATGTCAAATTGTAATCCCCATTGTTAGAGGAGGGGCCTGGTGGGAGGTGATTTGATCATGGGCACAGATTTCCCCTTTGCTGTTCTTGTGTCAGTGAGTCAGTTCTCAGAAGATCTGTTCATTTAAACGTGTGTAGTACCTCTCTATTCTCTCTTTTCCTCCTGTTCTGGCCATGGGAAGACACGCCTTCTTCCCTTTTGCCTTCTGCCAAGATTGTAAATTTCCTGAGGCCTTCCCAGCTATGTTTCCTGTACAGCCTGAAGAACTGTGAGCCAATTAAACCTCTTTTTTTTTTTTTATAAGTTATCCAGTCTCAGATATTTCTTTATAGCAGTGCACGAACAGACTAATACAGAAAATTGGTACCAGCAGTGGGTCATTGCTATAAAGATACCTGAAAATGTTGACATGACATTGAAACTGGATAACAGGCAGAGGTTGAAAGAGTGTGGAGGGCTCAGAAGAAGACAGGAAGATGGAGGAAAGTTTGGAATTTTCTAGAGACTTGTGAAATTATTGTGACCAAAATTCTGATAGTTATATGGACAATGAAGTCCAGACTGAGGAGGTCTCAGATGGAGATGGGGAACTTACTGGGAACTAGAGCAAAGGTCACTTTTATTATGTGTTAGCAAAGTGATTGGAGACATTGTGTCCCTGATCTAGGGATCTGTGGAACTTTGAACTTGAGAGTGATGCTTTAGGGAATCTAGTGGAAGAAATTTCTAAGCCTCAATGTGTTCAAGATATGGCCTGGCAGTTACTAGCAGCCTGTGCTCACATTTATGAGCAAATAAATGACCTGAAACTGAAACTTATATTTAAAAGAGAAGCAAAGCATAAAAGTTTGGAAAATTTGCAGCCTGGCTATGTGGTAGAAAAGAAAAATCCATTTTCTGGGGACAAATTCTAGCCAGCTACATGAATTTATGTAATTTAAAGGAAGGCAAGTACTAATAAACGGGAAAAGGGCTCTGAAGGCATTTCGGAGAATCTCCCAGCAGCCCTTCCCATCACAGGCCTGATGGCGTAGGAGGAAAGAATGATTTTGTGGGCCAGATCCAGGGCTCACTGTCCTGCACATCCTCGAGACACTGCTCCCTGCCTCCCAGCCACTCCAGCTCCAGCTGTGGCTCAAAGGGGCCCAGGTACTCAGGCTGCTGCTTCACAGGTGCAAGCCATAAACCTTGGCAGCTTCCAGGTGGTGTTAAGCCTACAAGTACACAGAGTGCAAGAGTTGAGGCTTGGGAGCCTCTACCTACATTTCAGAAGCTGTATGGAAACGCCTGAATGTACAGGCAGAAGCATGCTGCACTGGCAGGGCCCTCATGGAGAACCTCTACTAGGAGAGTGTGGAAGGGAAATATGGGGTTGGAGCCCCCACACAAGGTCCCCACTAGGGCAAGGCCTAGTGGACTTTTAGAAGACGGCCACTGTCCTCCAGTCCCCAGAATGGTAGATTCACTGCCAGCATGTGCTGTGTGCCTGGAAAAACCTCAGGCACTCAATGCCAGCCTGTGAAAGCAGCCATGGATGCTGTACCCTGTAGAGGCACAGGGGAAGGGCTGCCCAAGGTCTTCAGAGTCCACCATCACTTTTATCAGTGTGCCCTTAATGTGAGACATGGAGTCAAAAAACATTATTTTGGAGCTTTATTTAATGACTACCCTACTGGGTGTTGAATTGCATGGGACACATAGTCCCTTTCTTTTAGCCAAATTCTCCCTTTGGAACCCAAGTACTTACCCAATGCCTGTACCTCCACAGTATAAGTAACAAACTTGTCTTTGATTTTACAGGCTCATAGGCAGAAGGGACTTGCCTTCTGTCAGATGAGACTTTGGACAGTGAAGTTTTGAGTTAATGTTAAATTAGCTAAGACTTTGGGGGACTGTTGAGAAGAGATGATTTTATAATATATTGGAATGTGAGAAAAATATGAGATTTGAGAGGGGCCAGGGGCAGAAACATGTGGTTTTGATTTGTGTCCCCACCCAAATCTCATGTCAAATTGTAATCCCCAGTGTTGGAGAAGGGGCTTAGTGGAAGGTGATTGGATCATGGGAACAAATTTCCACCGTTGGTGCTGTTCTCATGGTAGAGTTTTCCTGAGATCTGGCTGTTTAAAAGTGTGTGTCACCTTCCCCCTCTTCTCTCTTTCTTCTGCTCTGGCCATGTAAGACGTGCCTGCCTCCTTTTTTCCTTCCACCATGACCGGAGGTTTCCTGAGGGCTCTCCAGCCATGCTTCCTGTACAACCTGCAGAATCATTAGTCAATAAACCTCTTTTCTGTGTAAATTACCCAGTCTCAGGTATTTCTTTATAGCTGTGTGAAAATGGATTAATATAACTACAAAATTTTTCTGGGTTTTCTTATGAAAATTTAGAATTTTATCTTTTATGTTTTGGTCTCTGACACATTAATAGCTAATTTTTGTGTGTGTTGGGAGCTAAAGGTTTGTTGTCTTGTATAAAAATACAAATGTAACAACATTTGTTAAAAGTACTTTTTTTCTCTTTAAAAATATGTTGATATTTTAGAAAAAAATCAGTTATATATGTGCATATCTAACTTTTTTATTATATTTATCTATATGTCGATACTTAGACACTATTACCACATTGTCTTCATGTTTAAAGTAAAAGGGAAGTATCAAAATAAGACCATGCAAGTCCATTCAACTTTATTCTTATCAAAAGTGTTTTCACTCTCCTATCTTTGTTCATTTAAATATATTTTACAATTAGTTGGTCAACTTTGAAAGCAAAACCTTCTGAAAATTGTAACAGATTGTCAAAAAAACTAGTTCTGTTTGAGGGAAATTAACTTCTTAAGAATAATATCTTCTAAATATTTCCTTAAGTTTATGCCTAATTATTTTATAGGTGTTTTGGGCATTGTAAAATTCTGTTTTAATATTTTCATTTTTCATTTATACTGTTTAGAAATACAATTAATTTTTGTATATCAATCTTTTATCTGGTAACTTTGATATTTTCACTCGTTCTTTCAGTAGATTGTACACAGTCTTCTATATGGATCTTATGATCATGTTATCTGTGAATAAAGCCTCCTATACAGTTCTTTATTAAATCTTTTCTATTCTCTTGTTTGCCTTATTATATTGGGTAGGACAAACATTGGAAGACATGGTAAAAACAGAAAAAATGTTTTTTCCATGGAAGACATAGTAAAAACATGTTTACATTATTCTTTATATTAGATTCAGACTTTTACCATCAAATGTAATGTACACTATATATTATTTCTAAATGTCATATTTTGTGTTAAGGATGCTTTCTTCCATTTACAGTTAGATAGGAATTTTTATCTTTAATATGTTCTAAAATATTATAAAATTATTCTAGTCTATATTTTGAGATTATTATATGTTTTTTTTTTTCCCTCTATTATCCTATTTACAAGGTGAAGTCAATTTATTGATTTTCCAATATTAAGCTGACTTCTCTCAGGATGTAGACTGAACTTAATGGAGAAGTAGTGTTAATGTTATTTGTTGGTGAGTTTAATTTTCTAATATTAAGTAAATCATTTTTGGATATTCATCAAGGAGATTAGACGGTAGTTTACTTGTGATATCTTCATCTGTATTTGTTACTAAAGTAATATAATATTGTCCTCAAAAAGTGAATTGGGTGATGTTTGATCTTTCACTGTTTTCTGGAAGAATTTATGTCAGAGTTGTATTATTTCTTCCTTAAATATTTGAAAGAAGTCACTAGTGATCCCAACTAGACTTAAAATTTGGTGGTGGGGCAGGGCATGGGGAAGATCTTTAATTATAAATTAATATTTTTTCTTATAGATATGAAACTATTTACACTTTTATATATTCTGGTGTCAGATTTGTGATTCAGGTTTTTCTAAGATGTGTTTAATCAAAATTGTTGGATTAATTAGCAAATAATTCAAATAATAATTATTAATCATCCTTTAATGTTGGTAAGATGTGTAGTAATGCTTCTTCTGTCATTCATAATGTTAGCAAATTGTGCTTTCTCTATTTTATAATCATTGTTCCTAGAAGCATAAATCTGCTTTTTATCTTATTCAGAATACATTATATGTAACAAGTCATTACTCTCTAGCTGCATTTCAAGATTTTTGGGGGCGCTTCATTTCAAAGTTGAAATACTGTGTCTAGATCTTTATGTTTTTGTGTTTCTTCTATTTGGAACTCATTGAGCTTTTTATGAGTTTGGGATGTTTTCAGGTTTTTAAAAAAATATTCCACCCCCAACTTCTGTAACTCCTGTAAGGCATATAATTATCTACTGTATGGTGTTCTACATTTTCCTTAGTCTCTGCTCACTTGTGTTTACTTTTTTTTTCTTTTTCCACATTATCCCTAGTTATAAATGAGTCACTCCAGGAGATAGTAGTCATACTTAAAGTAGAAAAGGAGGATGTGCAAGTGTCTCATCAAATCGAAAATACAAATAAAGAAATAGTTTAGAAACCAAAAATGAATACATGCTAAGAAACAGTGTTCATGACAAAAGTCACAGGCTGTTAAAAAAATTTGGTAAAAGTCACTAAGAAGATTAAATAGCCTCCAACAATGTTATTGAAATAAATAAAATCAAAACCATACTCTGAAAAGGAGAAAACTCTGATTTCAGTTACTACATTAAAATATTCAAATGTCTGGTTTCAACAACAAAAAAATCAAAAGGCTTATTAAAAAAATGAAAACCATCTATCTCTGAAGAAGTCCAGACTTTGGATTTACTAGGCAAAAATTTTAAAATAACTGTCTTAAATATGCTCAGAGAACTAAAATAAAACTTGGACAAACAACAAAAGGAAGCAATAAAAACCAAAAGGGGATGTCAATAAAAAGACAGAAATGATAATGTACCAACCATAAATTCTTGAGCTCAAAAGTACAATAACTGAAAAGAAAAATTTACTAGAGGACTTCAACAGCAGATTTGAGCTGACAGAAGAATCAGTAAACTTGAAGACAGAAAAATTTAAATCACCCAGCCTGAGGAGAAAAGGGTCAAGAGTTCTCACGTTTTCACTCTCCTCCCTGAGTAGAACCACTGTATTACTGAACCAGAGCTGAATAGCATGGACAAGGTAGCCTTCTTCTAGAGTTATTCTTCTGATCTTTGTGGAAGACTTAGGAATGGAGTCTCAGCCAAAGACTTCTTCATTTGACATTTTAGCATGAAAGTGTCACCGTACAAGTGAGAGCTGAGAAGATGGTGAGATGATGGGAATCCATGGTTTTTCAGCCTGTAACTTGTGGCCTACCAGCCTTATTCAGGGAAGAGTCTTTTCTCTAGGAATGGGAAGTGGGTAGATTATAGGAGTTCTCAGTCCTTCCTGGCAATGCCCACTAATATTAAATATTTCACAACATAAAACTAGAAGGATCGGTTTGAGGGCAAAAGTCATTTTTTTTTTTTAAATGCTACAGATTACAACTACACTAAAAGTTTATAGATTTTATTAAATTGATGATGCTTTGGTTTGTTGCATACTTTTAGTTCAATTTCTTTAGATGGATGTTTTTAATAATTTTCAACAGTTTAATGTCTGTTTCACTGTAGAGATGGTTCATGGAAAGTTACTTGATGCCATTCCCAAAGTCTCACTCCCTCCAAATGCATTTTGTATGTTTACAAGGTACAAATTTTCATATTTTACTTTTAAAATACCTGTATCTTTATACATCAAGCGTGTTTTTGTACACATTGATTTGCATAAATCATCTTTTTAATTGATTTTTATAAATAACTATTATATATTTTATTTTTCTTTTCTGGAGTTTGCAACAAGCTTTGCTAATTAATTACAATTTTCATTCAAATAATGTTTTAACACTTCAAATATAGTGTAAGAATATTACAAAACTCCATTACTTTCATATCTCCAAATCTGGTTTTTAGGCAATTTTTATCATAACCTTCACTCCTGCATTAGCTATAAACCTTATACTGCATTCTAATAATTTTAACAGTCATTTCACTTATGGATTAAATTATAAATTTAAAAAGCTACTTTTACATTTAACCATGTATTTATAATTTCAGTGCTCTTCAATTAATTATTTATGTATGTATTTTCATCTGGTATCTTTTTTTTCATATTGAAGACTTTTCTTCAATGTTTTTCTTAGTGCAGGTCTCCTAGCAATAAAAATTCTTATCTACTTTTTCTTGTATTTTTGTCTTAAATTGTTTTCATCTTGACTTATATTTTACGAAATTTTTTGCTGTATATACAATTATAAGTTGATTTTTTACTCTCAGAAATTTAAAAATGTCATTCTAATGTCATTTGTGTTTTATGACTTTTTTTTTCTTATATGTAACACTTTGCCATACAAACACACTTACTGAGTTTGTTTTTTTTAATTCTCCAATTTTCAGAAATTTAATTGTGATGTGCCATGCATAGTTACTGCTTTATTTTATTTTTTCCTCTTTCTTTCCCCTTTGTTACTTTCTTCTTTTGTTAAATTTATTCTTACTTAAATCTTGTTTGAGATGCTTAAGAGTTTTCAATATGAAACAGTGGAAAAGGTCAATAAGTCTATGCATTTTTTCACTATTTTTTAGTCTGAGCTTCAGTTTGAATATTTATTATCTTGTTTTATATATCATTTGTGTTAATCCTATTCAATTAACTTTTCATATCAGATATTTTGCCTCTAGAAGTTCCAACTGGTTTCTTTTTATATTCCAATTTCTCTCCTCATTATGTTTCTATTTTACTTTTTATCCTTTAACATATTGAAAAACAAATTTAATGTCTTTCTTGTTTCCATGATCTCTTTCATGTTTGTATCTGTTTCTACTGACTGAAATTTCTCTAATATTTCTAAGCTATTTTGAGATTATGATCTCATACTTTAAAAATACCTTTACTACATACTTATGGTAAATATTATGGTGTTGAAGATCTAGATTACTGTCTATTTTAATGGATGAACAATACAACCTCCAAGTGTTAAGGTAAATTAAACAAAGATAAAGAGACAGAGACATAGAATGAGGATCTTTTCTCTCTTCGTGTTATTAGGAAAAAATATTCCTAGTCCTAAATAAAGTGTAGAAGATGAACAGAAGATAAACATTATTATTCTCCAGCTGCCTGGTCAAAGAATCAGCAGGATGAAATTGATTATCTTTTCTTGGACCTGCTAAAATTATACTAAGAACTAAATACATTGCATCAAAAATATTCACCAATTATAGTTGCCCAAATCTCCAGCACACGAAGAAATCATGCTCCATTAGTCATAATTAACTGCAGTAGAAACTAAAGATAGGAAAGATGTGGAGACACTCACATGCTACGGTTTTGTTCCAACATTTTATGAATTGCTTAAGAAAAGGGCATTTGGGGACATTTCTGTTTTTATCACATATTTGCATATTAATTTTGTGGGCAAAATATATAAAATTAATAAATCAAAACCAATTTCCACTTTCGTGAATTTCAGTCATCTCATTTAATGTGTGCTGTGCAATTTTTGTCAATTTTAATATTAAGAGTACTTAGCTAAAGTGGACTCAGGTAAAATGTTTACTTACTCCATCAACAACTTCTTCCTTTGTCATTCATTTTAAATCAGATATGATGACCCTAGGATTTCATGTCTTCTCATGTAGTTCATTGTTTTCCCCATGTTTCTAGTGATCTAAAATCTAAACTTTTTTGTTCATCTACTGCAATATTTCCTAAATATAAAGGCAACTAGCAGCTCCTTGTGTTTGAAGTAGCAACTTCTTATTTTCACACTATTTTTTCGTACCCTTGTTATCTTACTACTTCAAATAAATTGCCAGACACTTTATCCTCTTGTACCTCAGAGAATGTTTAAATTGCCAGGCCAAAAGCAGAAGTCCCTCTAAAACAAATTTGTTTTCCTTCTCAGTTTTACAAGGGGAAAGGGATCTTCATCCTCTTGAAGGAGTTATTCTCATATGAATCCACACTCGTAAGGCAGAAAAAGAAAGAGAGATTCCCTAAAATTAAGATGGGCAAAGAAGTCTGGTATACCATGAGAAATAGAATTTTGTGGCCTCATTTAATAATAACATCTCAGAGAAATGACAGATTCTCTACCATAACCAGCAGTACCCTTATTGCTTATGAAGAGATAGAACATTGAGTACTGAAACATCTGTGAAGGTGGGACTCTGGACAGTAGGCAGCATTGTGAGAGGCATGAACCTTAGAAACTGTTTTTAGTTTTGACAAGGTTTGCTTTGTGTCACTATCACATTCTAGATAGTCACAGGCCTTCATAAAGCAATTGTAACTTGGTCAGTGGATCAGGGGACATCTGGTGAAAACCATAATGAACCAAAGATGTGTACTGTGATGTGTGTGTCTATTATTTCTTTTTTCCTGTTCAATACCACAAGTATATATTGTAGACACTGGGAAAGTGAAGTGGTCCCAATAAGGAACAATTCTTCATCACTGTACACTCTAATTAGATGAGAAGTAGAGTCAAACTTAATTTTATTTAAATAAAATGAATAACTGTGACAAATTTGTGTATCTTAATTTGTGTAGTAAGATTTTCATCCAGTGCAGTAGTACCCTTTAGACAGGTAAATCTATCAGATGGATTTCTGACTGATGATACTTGCTGGATTTTTCTAAAGTAGTTCTTATCATTCATTTTTATATCATTACCTGATTGTGGCTTGGCTTCTTACACAATTCTTCTTTGAGAGTTGGCCTGCACCAGCAATCTAAAAAATTTGTTATTATCACCTCATTAATCCATGTTGGCCATTGCCTTACTGAATGTGAGCAGCATAAGCACCACAGTCATTCTGAAGAATCCTCCATTAGCCCTTCCACCATAGTGGCAAAGTCATTTTTCTCTCCCTTTCTTATTGAGAATCTCACAGTCCACGAGATTATTTCTTGTTGAAATCTTCATAAATCTTATATTAGATTTTGACAGTTTCATTAAGGCATTTAGAAATTGCTTCCCTTTTAGATGAAGATGAAAGAAGATTTACATATTGATGGTTTTGTTAAATTATTTTATACCTCTATATTAAAGTTTTGATGAAATAGACGTTTCCTAAAAATATGTTTAAAATTTTTCTCAAAAATATTTAGAAATCCTGAATAGACAAATAATTATACAAGAAATCAACAAAGCACTAACACTAAAGAATACCAGGAATAA
Organism: Macaca fascicularis; assembly: GCF_037993035.2. Lineage (NCBI taxonomy): Eukaryota > Metazoa > Chordata > Mammalia > Primates > Cercopithecidae > Macaca > Macaca fascicularis. The sequence continues at coordinate 58,824,108 of NC_088391.1, read as the reverse complement.
TCTATGAGAGTAAACTGTGAAAGTATCCAGTAAACTTAAATAGGCAAAAAACAAAAATATGGATCAAAGGGAAAGAAAATGAAAATAAGCCCGAGTTTATGTAAACAAGCAGATAATCTTTGTAAGCATTTATTGAGTCCTTATTACATTTGAGGCCTTTGCTAACCATTATACATGAATTAATTTATGCAATACTCATAAGACCCTTGGAGACAGTTACTGTCATTAGTGTTAGATGAGAAAACTGTGGCACAGGAGAATAAATATCAGCTCAAAATCACAAATCAATTAAGTACAGAAGAATGATTGTTCTCAACCATGCCGTTACCTTAACTATTATAAATGTGAACAAAGATCTAAACATTGTTGATGAAATGAGAATAACAAAGTACTAAAGATATCTAAGTACTGGTCAATTTTAATTATAATGATAGGGAATATCCAAAATAAAAGAAATTATAAAAATCCGGGGCGAAGTGCTTAATAATCAAATTCCTAGAAGAAAATGTATGATGTAGATGGCCAATGTATAGTGACTGATGTGCAGTGTCACTCATAAGTCAAAGAAGAGCAAAAACGAGTTATGTCCTGTCCATCAAATTAGCCACAATTTAAAAGTTAGAATATGTCATGTTATAGCAAAATTGGCAGCAAATAGATCCTCTCTGATTTCATTTGTTAAACTAAAAATAAGGAAGCATATTTAAAGCCTTAAATTCAATAATTATTTCTGTAGGAGTCTAACAAAAACAAATAAATCAACATAACAGCAACAACGACGATAATAAATTCAACCAAAATGGCAAAGTAGAGAAGTGTCTGGCTTCACTCTCCTTGATCTGCTTGTTATGTTTCTATGCGTTAATACTTTTACATTCTTCAGCTTGTAACCCAGTTTTCTAATTAGTTGACTTTCTGGTCATTTTCCTTTGTCTTTCTAGTCTTTCTCATTTAATTTTTATATTTAGATGTTACACTTTCCTCTCTTTAACAGTAATCTCTTATATGCTTTTCTCCATTTCACTTTTTTAACATTTACAGTCTTCTTCAGCATGAAAATGATCTCACATTTGTCTACTTTATTTTTCTTTGAAATTTAGTGTTTGTCAAATTTTCAAATTTCAACTTTTTATTAATTTTATGTTTTCACTTTAGAAGCTTGAAACAGTATGTTTTCATTAGTGTAAAATTGAAGTAGGGAAAGTAACAATAGCGAACAATTTACAGTATTTGCTATGTGCCAGACATTCTTCAAGGAATTTTATTATATTTATTTATTTTTACTTTTAGAAACAGGGCCCAACTTTGCTGCCCAGGTGGGAGTGCAGTGGTATGATCAGAACTCACGGACATCTTGAATTCCTGGGCCCAAGAATTATTTCTACCTCAGCTTCCAGAGTAGCAGGGACTATAGATATGTGCCATCATGCCTGGCTAATTTTTAAAATCTGTTTTGTAGAGACGAGGTCTCGCCACCTTGTCCAGGTTTGTCTTGAACTCTTGGGCTCAAGCAATCCTCCCGCCTCAGCCTCCCAAAGTGCTGGAACTATAGGCATGAGCCACTGTGCCTGGCTCTTCTAGATATTTTATAAAGCATTATAACTCAACAATGATAGGAGGCTGTTGAGCTAATGGAATTGTGCTGATTTCAAACTCTGCAATTTAACTCCAGGATTTGCACCCAATCACTCTTTTATAACTGCTATCACAAGCTAAACAATGGGAGAAATATTCTTATTTTATATTATTCAATATTAATTGAATCTAAATAAAATGACCATGCTCCAAAGCATTTCATTTTAAAAAATGAGACTTTTAAAAGAAGCTCCTAAAATAAGGTGTGCATTATTTGTAATATGTGAGACAGGTTTTATAAATGATTTTTAAGTAAATTACTTTTCAAAAATTTTAACAGCAATGTCCATTTTTTCAGCTTGAATATATTTTAATATTTATAAATATTTTAAATTTAAGAATTAGAAAAAATATTTTCTAATTAAATCAAATAACTTTTAAATAATTTTAGAAAAGTCACATTTAATAATAGCTATCCTTTGCTAAATGAAGAGAATTTTAAAACTTCAAAATGTAGTGAATTGACCCACCAAGGCGACAAGATTCAAGAACAAAGTTAATGAAAATCATCAATCAAGAATTAGTATATATAAATCACTACTTTACTATACATATTAATATATATTACTACTTATTATGTGTTACTATAATTTAATATATAACATAACATGTGTCACAAGGAAACTGTTCCACATTTCAATTCTAACAGGTAATCACAAATTATTAAGCTGCTGATCTTAAAAATAACAAGATGCACTGTCAGCAATAAGGCTATAATGTGAGCAGGCCTAATTTGGAAACTGATTCTCCTCTATAACCATGTATTTCCTTCCAGTTGGATATATGCATTGTGTTGGCCTCTTAAATTAGTGGAGTAGGCCGGGCGCGGTGGCTCAAGCCTGTAATCTCAGCACTTTGGGAGGCCGAGGCGGGTGGATCACGAGGTCAGGAGATCGAGACTATCCTGGCTAACATGGTGAAACCCCGTCTCTACTAAAAATACAAAAAACTAGCCGGGCGTGGTGGCGGGCGCCTGTAGTCCCAGCTACTTGGGAGGCTGAGGCGGGAGAATGGCGTGAACCTGGGAGGCGGAGCTTGCAGTGAGCCGAGATCACGCCACTGCACTCCAGCCTGGGAGACACAGCAGACTCCGTCTCAAAAAAAAAAAAAAAAAAAAATTAGTGGAGTATACACCCTCTTAGTACCATTTGAGGTGCCCTCAGAGAATCACCTGTAGATTTCTATTTCCGTCAATTTCTTTGACTTTTCAATTTTATCTATGTCAATGTTCATTTGGCAACCTTTATCTAAGGTTGCAGGTATTTTATGTCAGAAGTGATGATAGGTGATTACATGGAGATTGGAGATGAAAAAGATGTGAGAAATAAAATAGAACCCTGAAAGGCCTGTTTTTGTCACCCTCCAAAATTCCACAAGAATAATGCATTTTAAAAATTTAAAAAGCAGTTCCTATAGTGTGTTCCTAAAATCCTGTATGTGTACAGGAAAGAATGATAAGAGGATATGTAAAAAAATTTCAGCTAATCATTATGAAGAAATAGGTATGAATTGTAAAACAATGGAAGGAGTATTACTTAAGTTTGATGGTAGACAGAAAAAACATTCACTAAATGCTACATGGTAGTGAACACGAGGGATATTTTTGAAGGGAATTTCAAATGAAGGAAATATTGGGAAAGTGGTACTTGAAAGGAAGGGGTATTAAGAAAGATTAGCACTATATTCTTAGTAGCACAGCTTTTAAGTGTCTTTTTGCATAATTGCCTTTTCGTGTCTTAGTAAGTACAAGAGCAGGACTTTATTATTTTTTTACCTGACTTAATCACTTCATTCAGGAGCTTTCTTTTAGTAATCCAATTGTCTTCTCATTAGGCTTACTTCATTTGTATTTCATTGTTTGGAACATAGTAAAGGTCGTTGTGGCCTCAATAGCTTCTGCCCACATTTGTAACCTCTTAGTAATTCTCTTTGTTTTATTGGCAATTGTTCAACAAGTTTATTTGGATTAACTTGGAAAACAGTCTTGTATAGTTTTAAAAATTACTTAGGATATCAGTTCTACATTTATTTTATTTTTAACCATTCATGGAGATTTCAAATATTTTTAGGAAGAATTAAATTACTGACGAGATTATTTCCCATGCACATATTCTTATATCCTAGTGCCATTGCTCATATTCTTATGAGACTCTCATTCAGCAAAATATGTGGTTTATCCTGTATCTAAAATCTTATCCTCTGACTAAATTATTGTGAATCATGTCACAGAATGTCCTTGCCTCTTAATATATTTAATATATTTTAATGTATAGATTAAATTTGATATAAATAACAATTCATTCCAGTTAAGCTATGTATTTGTCAGTGTCAGTTCGGTTATCTTTTTGACAATATTGACTGATTTAGTTAATTGACTCATTAATTAAATGCCCAAACTTGCTGCACAAAATACTTGAAGCAGCATATAGTCTACAATATGGTCATAAAATTTCATTCTTGAAAGAGGTTTATAGCTAGTCTTGCTTCATGTCTCATGTATAAAAATAAGAAAGCATTGGCCCAGATATTTTAAATTATGTTTGCATGTCTAATTAGTAGTAGAATGTGGGGGAGCAAAAGAGAAGAGGGGGAAGAAATTATCGAAAAGAACTTGCCCTGTCACCCCCTAGAAGGATCACTATGCTGTGGCTCACGCCTGTACTCCGGGCACTTTGGGAGGCTGAGGCAAGGGGATCAGTCTTTTGTATCTGGCTTCTATCACTAGTGTAATGTTTTTTGGGGTCATGTATTTAGTAACATGTATCAGTAGCCCATCCTTTTCAGTGCTGAATACCATTCCAGTGTATATGTATACCACATTCCATTTAACCACTCACCAGGTACTTGATAGATTGTTTCCTCTGTTTAGCTATTGTGAATGATGTTATTAAGAATGATCATGCGAGAGTCTTTGTGCAAACATGTTTTCGTTTATCTTGAGTAGATAACCAGGTTAGAATTGCTGGATTGTATAGCAAATTAATGTCTAAACCGTTAATAATTAAAAAAATATATATTTTCCAAACGGCTTTACCATTTTACAAGCTCACAAACAAAGTTCAAAGCTTACAGTTTCTCCATATCCTTGCCAATTGTTAATGTTGGTGTTAACAGTGTATGCGATGAGTGCTTTTTGTTTTGTAGCTTTCAAAGTTTTGTATCTTTTGGATTTCAACTGTTTGACTATGATGTCTGGGTGTGCATCGCTCTATGGTTTTCCCACTCGGAATTCCTAGGAGTTTTTTATTTACAAATTTGTGTTTTTTCACCATATTTAGGAAGTTTTCTGTTATTATTTCTAAGTTTCTTCTATATGTCTAATAACAATTTTCTGCCCCTTTTATTCTGTCTCCTGCCCTTCTGAATCTTTCATTATGTGTGTGTATATGCGTGGAGTGTGTGTTTATATTTGACATTATTTCACAAGTCTCTGAGCTTCTGTGCATTGTTCTTCTCTCTGGTTTTCAGAAAATTCTATTGATCTACCTCCAAATTTACTGTTTCTTTCTCCTGTCGTCTCCAATCTGCTGTTGAGCACCTCCAGCAAATTTTGTGAGCCATTAAACTTTTCAATTCCAAATTTTGGTGATTTTTAGAACTCCTTTCTTTAATGAGATTCACTATTTGTTGAATCGGTGTTGTTATATTTTTACGTAATTCTTTAAACATGTTTTCCTTGATTTTTCAATCATATTTACAGTAGTGACTTTGACGTCTTTGTCTGTTAAACTACGTGCTTCACATTAAAATATGGGCTGTCTAACAGTCTTTGTCTGTTAAAATATGAGCCTTGAAATATATGAGACTGTAGCTACTTATTTTCTACTGTCTATAGGTCACATTTTCCTATTTCTTTGTCTCATAGTTTAGATCAACTATTGTACCAAATCCAGATTCTCATTATTGTTAATAGACAATACTTAGAGTTATTATTGCTTACTGGTTTGCTTATTTAACAAATTTATTGGATTTAATCTGTTTGTCTTGAGGTATATGATCATTATTTATATCTATCTATGTCTCTACTCAACTTTTATTTTCCCTCCCCTTTCATCTCTCCTCTCAGAGATTGCTTCTACTTAGTTTGGGGGTCAGCCAACATATTCACTGAAATTTTATTTAAAAACTTCAAGCTTCCATCTTCTACTAATGGATCTGTGTGTGTTAGGGTGTATATTAACAGTTCAATCAGTTTTCAAGTCTTCCCCAGCTTTTATTTTCTGCAAGGCTGTCTTATATCTCCATTATACTTTTTTCTTTCAGATACACAGTAAGTAAGGGATATATGGAGAACTTCTCAATACCCTCTCTCAATTTATCAGATCCAAGATATCACTGTTAAATTTCTCCATTAGGATTACAATTTAAAGTTAGCAGAGTCCTTTGTCATCTCTGTTCATTAGCTACTGAGATTGCTATGTTATTGGTCAGGCATATTTTTTTTTCTTCATTTCAAACCAAATAAGTCCCATTTTTCAGAAAAGTAACTGGGTTTTCTGACTTGATCCATGAAACTATGGGGTAGAGGTAAGGGGAGTGCTATTCAGGCAGGAATACCCCAGTATCTTCCTGTTGAATAGTCCAGTAGATTTTCAAAAATAACATGTCTCCATTAACAATTGATTATAAACCTTCGATTAATTTCCACAACCCAGAAATTGCTGTTATAGATTATTTTGTTAAATTTTATAGTTTCTTCTTAAGGAGAGGATTTGCTGAGCTCCTCAATTTGCTGTACCAAGTCCCAATTATGAAAATCTTTTTTGGAAATCCAAAATGTGAAAAAGACACTTTTTTTTCTTTATTATCCTTTGCATTAGTCATGTTCTAAGATATTCTAACTATTGCCTGGATAGGGCAAAGGCAATTGAGATTGGGCAGAGAATTCTAAAATTTAAGGAAATGGAGATAAAAGAAAAATTCTGCCACAAATGTAACAGTGGAATATCTGATGTTCCCTTTCATGCTATAGAGATTCTTATTTCTTACATTCCCTTCTATATGAAGTTTCATATTCCTCTCTGATGTATGTCAGTAGCCAGATCTTGACTGAAATGTTTGCTTTTTCTGCTAGGTGATAATTTGTACCTTTCTCTGAAACATCACCACATACTCACCACTGTCAATATACCCAACACATAGAAATATTCAATATGTAGTACTCTCCTGGAAAAGGGTTATTTGTTATCAGATGTGGAAGATGGATACACAGGTGACCCTATGATATATGTGTGAATTAGTTAAAATTCTACGGGTGTGTGTGTGTGTATTTAGCTTCCCATGTCATTTCTGCATATAATGCTTTTAAAGTATACATGAAATGTATAAAAACACAATTTTAACCAAAATGAAAATGAAAGAAAATGCAGTAATATGTATAACACAAGTGAATTAAACATCATTTACATGTATTCTTTAGTTTCATAGTTCAAGAAATATGAACTTTCAGATTTTCAGAGCAATATTTTCAATGGAAGTACTTATATTAACATGGATTTTTGCTTAACAGCACATCAGGACATAAATTAAATCGGTGACAGTTTATAGCCTTGTTTCATAAATAAATTTAACATTTATATTGTTATTAAATATTTTTAAGAACTAGGATAAGTGATTTATTATTCCATTTTAGGTTCTTTAGATTCCTAAAATCGGTCCCAAAATACACAGAAGCAATATTTTCCAAAGTCTAAATAGAGAATGATACAAGTTAAAAAATCCTGCTGCTAGGCAAGAAAGCTGCAGTTCTTTACAAAATCTCTCAAAGACTACTGGGGCAAAGTCACACAGCATCAATGAGTTGACAGAAATCTTTATCTCATTCTTTTGTGGTAGTTTTAGATTAAGAAGTTCTATCAGAAAGCCCATGCTGTTTTAAAATATAGCTCACAGGAAAAAAAAAAAAAAAAAAAAAAAAAAAAGACTTGATTTCTTTATTGGTTTACGATCTATGTAAGAAAACCCTTTTGTCTGTTATACTCTTGCTTTCCGATACCACAATAAACGTGTGAATACCTTGCTAGCTTGTTTCATTAAATTGATTTCCTCACATTTTGACTTTTTAAGTATATAAGCAGGTGCCACCACATAGGAGGAATAAAGAAAATTGCTTCTTAGAGTTTATGTATTAGAAAAACTGTTTCATGCACATATTTAATTCAAAGAACAATTTAGGCCCATTGAAAACCATTAGGTGTTTTGCTCTGACATGTTGTTAAATAGAGTAAATGAGCCTCCTTCTATATGAGAAGCAGCTTTCTTTGCCTTTCAAAATTTTCTAAGTTCTGTAATACACAGAAAAGCTCTGAAATACACAGAAATGGATTCATTATTTTGTTTCTTTTTCTAATAAATATTGTAAGTGTTTTGATATTTTCCTGATACCAGGAATAAATCTCTTTAAAGTGTCAATGTGCTTTCAATGATGTTGAAAGGCCATATTTGTTCATTTGTGAATATATAGATATCTTCTATATGTATATTACATATATATAAATACACACACACATATATATACACATCTACTATCTACCAATGATCTGTTTGCTTTGCCTTGTTTTCAGTAGCAAGTGGAGTTGCATGAGCATAAGATTGTTAGATTTTATTTTTATTGAATGCGGAGTATTTAAAAATTTTTAATATTGCATAATATAATAGTTTCCATCACTTCAGGAACATCAAGAAAACGATATGAACAAGTCCCCCCCCCCCCAGAAATAATTGGTTTCAGTTGGTTTATGGTAGGGCTTAGACATTAGTGTTTTCTTTTAAGTGTCTCATTGATTTTAATGTGGAACCAGTTTGGACATCACTGATTTGGCTCATTGTTACTGATTCTAAGAGTTTCTAAGTACTTAATACACTATATTATTTAAAGAAAATGTACCCTTTTCATACCTGTTGTTGACTTCATTCTAGTAAATTGCTTTTCTACTGTAGTAAAGTAATTTGAATTACTCAGGGATCTTAGCTATAGCAGAACTTGTGACCTTCTTTACCACTAAATTTAATTCAAACTCAGAACAGCCTTGAAGAGCCTAGTCCTGCTCTTTTCCTTTCTCTAACATAAAATCCTGCTGAATGTTTTCTTCTTAAATTGAGAAATTCTCAGGGAAAAAAACTGCCCGAAACCATTCCAATAGAAGAAAGGCAAGTAAAAAGAGAAAATTTTACTCCTTTCATTACAGACTGCTATTAAAATATTCATATTTAAACCAAAGAAAATGTACAAGCACTATATTTTGGGGATAAGGGTAACATATTTTACATATCCTACAAAAGAAGAAACTGCATGAATGACTTATTAATCATTATCAGTGTGAAAATGAGTTAGCAGCATACAAAGAATTTCAGTTAAGGGTAATGTGAAAATATAACAGAATGAAGGAAATTAGGAAAATGGAAATAATTGACAGTTATTAAAATGTACATAACCTAAGTTTTCACAAAATCACACATTAAAAATAATGATCAGTAACAAATATTCAAAGTCTGTATGTACATGGTAGCCACTTAATAAATACTTATGAATTTAATGAATATGAACATAAACATCTGTCAACAGAATCTCAGTTCAACAATCAACAGAAAGAGCAAAATGAGGCATCCATTTACTCATTCTACAGTAACTGTGGCACAATTTATTTGGGAAATCATGGGAAAACACTGAAATTACCAGCTCCTCCAATCTAGCCCTTCCAATCTCTGAGCGCTGTTGTGAGACTTAATCAAATTCTAGCAATTTGCAAGGAAGTGTTTTTGTAAAAGTAAAAATACTATGGAACTTTAAGATATTAATTTGCAATAATACTAGTGTTGTAATAATATTGAATTTCAGAGATATTTGTACTGTCCCACAGTATCTACAGAACTCTACAAATGAAAGAAATTTACATCTTGGAACTTACATTAATCCAAGTTAATTATATCAAATTTTAATATTCATATTTGTTATATGCAATTGACATATTGAAATATTTTTAAATGTTAAAATGTATTTTAAACCGACAAAAGAACGAAGAATCATATTCAATTGATTCTATTAGATGAATAATAATCCCTTTAAAATAAAAATGGAAATCCTAGGTTTATTAAAAAGAACTAGTAAAATGTGAACATATAATTTGCCATTTTCATCAAATTTATGATAACAATAATCTAAAACTTATTAAATGAAAAGTGCTTTTTAATACCTTATAAAACTTAGGCATTTTTCATAAATGACTGCATTGTATTAATTTTAAATAGTAATACTTAGCTTTTTTTCCCCTGATTTTCTCACTTTTTGATTTTTCTATATCTGTAACTATCAGAAAGGCTATCATCTGATAATGAATCAACATAAAAAGCAAAATTAAAGGAAAAACTAGTTAAATATGTAGCCTGTATATTGGTATACAAATAGGAAAATAATCAATAAGGATATAAAACTTCAACACAATTTATAAGAACCACGATTATTAAAATATACTTTCTAGCCACAAGACAATTTAACTAGTAAACATAAATAAACTAGAAAATCTCCAAGCACTGAGGAATTAAACAATGAAGTTTTAAATAACCCATATTGAAAGCAACAAAAAATATGTTGTATATTAATAGAGATATAAATATTAAAATGTGGAAAAATGCAGCTAAATCTAATGGAAATGTGGAACATCAATGTACATATTAAGAGAGGGAAAATGTCTGAATATTAATTATCTAATTTGTATCTCAAGAAACTAGAAACAGAAGAAAATATCAAACCCAAAGATGGAAAAGGAGAAACTAATCAACATGGCAGCAGAAATCACCTCAAGTCTACATGGCTTTACTGGTAAATTCTAATGAAGAATAGCGTCAATCTTTCACAAACTCTTCCATAGTGTAGTAACAGACAAAAAACTCCAAAGATAGTTTTTTTTTTTCTTTCTTTCTTTCTTTTCTTATTTTTTGAGACAGAGTTTTGCTCTAATTGGCCAGGCTGGAGTGCAGTGGTGTGATCTCGGTTCACTGCAACTTCTGCCTCCCTGGTTCATGCGATTCTCCTGCCTCAGTCTCCTAAGTAGCTGTGATTATAGGCACCTGACACCAAGCTCCATATTTTTTTTTGTTTTTTTTGTATTTTTAGTAGAGATGTGCTTCATCATGTTGACTGGTCTTGAACTCCTGACCTCAGGTGATCCACCTGCCGCAGCCTCCCAAAGTGCTGGGATTACAGGCGTGAGCCACTGCGCCCAGCCTCAAACAGTTTTCTGAGGGGATCACAACATCACAACCTTGATTCAAAAACTGACAAGAACATCAAGGAAAAAATTTTGCAAACTTTGTAATTAATTTGCATACAAATATCCTGAATAAAATAGAAGCAAATACAATCTGGTGATGTATAAAATAAAATAATTTGACCAAGTGGGATTTATTCTGGCTGTAAAAGTCATGTAATATTCAAATATAAACTGAATAATATAAATTATAGAAAAGGAGAAAATGAGTTGCAGCAGTATAAGCTAGCATATATTCACTCCAAGATTCATAATTCTGGGGTTCCTCTTTTGCAGAGTAGACCCACGCCATACATGCAGGCTCTATACATCTCTTACCAGTTCAACCTATGGAGGACAATGGGGAATGAAGAACTAGCACCAAAGTAACCATCTGCCTCCAATTTAAAATCCTCATATTTGCTGTCAGAAATACATTATACATACACAAATACATACATATATACATACACACAAACTATAGATATCTATTGTGTTGATATTATGTGAATTCAAAAGCGAATTTGTCAAGATTGTTGCATACATGATCAATATTCAAAGCTCAACTGTACTTCTATGTATCAGTAATAAATAACTGGAAATTGACTATTAAAATATAACATCAAAATTAACAAATGCTTAAAAATACGTCTAACAAAAGACCTGCAAAATTTCTATACTGAAAACCATAAATCATTTTTAAGAGAAATATAAGACTCCATTAAGTAAACAGGAATACAAAGGCATGCTCATGCTTTGAGAGACTCAATACAGTAACAATCTCAATTCTCTTCAAATTAAACTACAGATTAACTGCAATCCTAGTCAAAATTCTAACAGTGTAATCAGCTATAACAAAAAGATTCTTAAATTTACATGGGAATTCAAAGAGTCAAATAGTAAGAGCAACCTTGAACAAGAACAAAACAAGATCATCTTTACTATAATATATTAAAAATATAAATGACTACAAATTGTGAGAATTCAAAGTAGAAGAACTGCAAGGGTTTGAAAAATAATTGCAAAACAGAGTATAGCACATGGTAGAACTGAAGGATTTTGGCTCTGGAAAGCAATGACTAGGTTTTGAATTCAGATTCTGTCATTTACCAACTTCGTGACCTTGGATGAATTACTGATCCCTCTATGCCTCAATTCCATGTCACATACAATGGTGCTAATATTAGCAGCTGCCTTATTGGGTTGTTGTGAGAATTCAATAAATTAAATTCTTAGATTATTGAAATAATTAATTTAATGAAATAATGTCTGGAACGTATTTAGCATTCAATAAACGTGAGGTATTTTTTACTCAGTAAAAGACAAAATAAGTTTCAGGGAAAATAATGTGGTGGAGGAAGGCTACTGTGATTAGGACACAGGGATCAAGGGAGAGAGAACTAGAAGTTGAAGTAATGGAGGAAGGTAGACACATAATGGTTGGTCATAATGAATGTTTATAAAGTCATTATAATTGCAAATGCAAATCAGTGGAGGAGATTAAGCAGGGCAGTGACACAATCAGATGCACATTTGAGAAAGTTTTCTGGCTTCTATGTGGAGGATAAAATGTAGTTGTGGAAAACTAAAAAGAGTATATTTATATATAAAGTTGTATAAGTCAACATAATAGAGGACTGCTTTAGAGTTTTTGAAACAATGAGAATTGGTTTAATACAGGCTACATTTTAAAATCAGAGCTAACAAGATTTGCTGATGTGGATAATGAGAAAAAGAAGAAACCATCATCCTGAAGTTTTTAGTGTTAGCAACATATGGCAATGGTGATAGTGTTCAACAAATTGGGAGAAAAAAAGGAGCAGGAGATTGGGCAGGAGTGGGAATTTAGTGTTTTAGACATACTTACTATGAGTTGTACATTTTGTATCCAAGTGGATATGTTGAAAAGACGATTGAAATAGAAGTCCATAACTCATGGGAGAGATGAGGAGTAGAGATAAAGAATTATGTGTCAGATGGATGGTATTTAAAATAAAAATATTAATGGAAATTATGATGATAGATGTTTAGTTATGTATATCTTCTTCTCGCCAGCCTCTGTGCAAACTGCTTTATAAGCATCATCTCATTTATCTCTCAAAATGACCCTAAGGGATAGGTTCTATTTAATATCCATCTTAAGATAAAATAGAGTAGGAGTAATTTGACCATGATCACAAATAATAAGTAGTAGAGCTATGATTTGAATAAATGCCAGTCAGACTAAAAGTTTTCTTTTTCAATTATGTGACTTTTTAAAAAACATCAATTCACCTCTCCCAAGTCATAGAATTAAAAATGTGTCTTTCTAACAGCAGATAACTATTTAAGGCTGTTACTATGTTGTCTCAAGCATTTAACTTATGCCATATCATACAAGAATGCAAATCTTCATTTGAATTATTTGGTATTAGGAGAATAATAGTTCCTCCATCATATAAATTTATATTATAATATGTCATTGGTATTTTATAACCTCATAATGCAGTAGCCACAATCTCTGTGTCCTTGAAGAAGAAAATGAAAGAAGAATTACATTTCTTATTAAGGAGTCTAATGTAAAGGAGTGGCAACACACCACCAATGGGGAAAAATTATCCATTACACTTACCAAAAGTTTTTCTTCTTACGTTATAAAACACTTAAGATATCAGCCAACTGTGCAATGAGTGTGAATTCTCACTTAATCCACCACCTCCCCATTTTAAACAGTCTTCTATCTACCCCCTTTGCAAATTCTCTTTTGTGGTCTCTCCGACACATATTTTCACTTTAGCTGAATCTCTCCTGTGGCTGTTTTTTTTTCCTCCTGCATAACCTAGCTTTATCTCAACTCTCCTTTAATTAAATCAGTAACCGATGTTGTACTTCCCACTAAAAATATTGACCAACCCTGATGGGCAGCTGAGTATTTGGGGAAAATAAAAAGCTTCACCCAGCACAACTGTGGAGCCAAACACATTTTCTTCTTTTTTGCTCTTTTACTCCTGTCCTCTTTACCCTCCTTTTTTGTTTATTATTTTTCTTTTTCCCTAATCGCTTAGTAAAAATAAATAAATAAATAAAAGAGTTTATCTGTGTCTTACACATAACAGGATGAAGCCAGAGCAAACTGTGGTGAATGATCAGCATCTGAGCAGGGCTTTTCAGTTACTGAAAGATCCTGCTGGAAGCCATGGCATATAATCAAACATGCTGCTGCTGACCAGGAGGAGGGACTGCATGATAGTTGTAAGGCTATGGCTCTCAGTCTTCAATGCTTTGGATAAATGCTGCTACAAGGAAGAAAAGTGAGGATACAAACCTCTGTAAACAGGATGCTTTTCTTTTGAAATCTGCAGGGCCCCTATGTCTCCCAGGTTTGAAATTCCTTCTCTAAGCAGGAGTAATGCATTTTTAAAAGGATATGTTCTTGTATATTTTAATAGGCCTGATATTGCAGCTCCAAATATTTTTAAAAAAGGAATCTTTGGCAGTTCTTATGGATACTAAACTGAATAAATGAAGTTTCTGCAGTACAAAGTATACAATTATATATCCATTCAGAGATACCTATTTTACTAGTAAAAAGTCTCACAAAATAAGTGATTTCTTTTTTTTTTTTAAATAAAGGACTCATTTTCTAATAGCAAGAAAAATAACCTGATATGTCCAAAATGGTTTCCATTTGTTGTATTGCAGAACAATTGCTTCTGTTTCAGCTTCTGATAGAAGATAAAGTATTTCAGTTCTATTTTTGCATTCCATGATGCAATTTTTCATACATAATTTTTATAAGCATGTATAAGTTCTTAAATTATTTTTAGAGAAATACTGTATAATAATTTGTTCACCGTGGGAAGGGAAAATTAAACCATCGCCATCCATTTGCACTCTGATTCAGAGCACGAAATGGCAGCATAGGGTTTGGAAAATACTGTAGGCTTGAACTAGAAATACCTGGATTAAAACTTTACCTTCATTATTTACTAACTGTATCAACCTAGATAAGCTCCTCAGAACTCAGTTTTCTTACTTCTAAATTAGGATAATACAAATATTTTTAAATATTTGGATGATGATTTTATATATATATACACACACACACTCACATATATAACATGACAGATAGCACTCATTCAATACACTATTCCCATTTGCTGACCTTATTATTATACCAAATCATAGCTGCATCCAAGTATATCTTGCCCAGTTGTTTTTAATCATGTTGTGACATAAATTGTGATTTCATGACAGAGTTCTCTGAGAATATTTGTAAACCTTTTGGTAAGATACTGAAATCAATAAATCACCTAGCAACCCCCAGTCTAAGAATAAAGAGAAGCCACTCTGACAAAAGCAATTAAGAATCTGACAAACAAGAGTGTGGATCCCCAAAGAACAGTCCTCCCGGAAGTTTAGGTCCTAAGGACTTTGTCCCAAATGTATCACTGCTTTGAGCAGATGAACACGATAAGTACTGGTACAAGCACAACAGAGAAGTTGGCGATCAATCTAAAGTGTTCTGGTTTCAAGGGAAATTATTATGGAATGTTTCTATGGATAAGGATTAAGTTTTAGTAGGCAAAAAATCAGCACATTTCTCTAAAATGTTTCCATAAAGAAAATCCTAAATATCTAATCTTGGGGTTTTATCCTACACACAATAGGTATAATCCAACATGTAGCCTTTGCAACTGTAGAAAATATTAGATAGAACCTAGATATATACAAAAAATAAGCAGACTTTGGATTCAAGTCTCCAAATCACCCATTTTCTCAGCAATCCTCGATGGGCTGATGTCTTGGTTTACCAGGTGACTTCGTATTCTCTCCTTTCTCTTATTTTCACATCATTTATTTATTCATACTGTAATATAAATAGAAAAAATCCTAATAGATATTTTATTTGTATTTCAACAGATGAACAAATGGGGACATACTAGTAATTTTTAAGACATTATTCATTGTGTGTTTATGATTGTTTGTCTGTGTGGCTGAGGGAGTGGATATGTTTAAGAATATTAGTGTAGCTTTTCTATCACTCTTGATACCTTACTATTTGTATTTAAAATTAAACAGCATGAATCATCTTTCATTTTGCATGAATTGCTTCCCAAGATACTATCTTCCCTTAGGAGAATTACAATAAAAGTGAAAAAAAAAAAAGAAAAAAAGAAAAACGTCATGTAAATCAAGCAAAATACGAAACACAACACAACAAAACAAAAAAATATCCAGGGCTCAGTGGCTCAAGCCTGTAATCCCAGCACTCTGGGTGGCTGAGGTGACTGGATCACCTGAAGTCAGCAGTTCGAACCAGGCTGGCCAACATGGTGAAACATTGTCTTTACTAAAAATATCAAAAGTTAGCCAGGCATGGTGACAGGAACCTGTAATCCCAGCTACTCAGGAGATTGAGTCAAGAGACTCACTTGAACCTGGGAGGCAGAGGTTGCAGTGAACTAAGATCGCACCATTGTACTCCAGCCTGGGCAACAAGAGCAAAACTCCATCTCAAAAAAAAAAAAAAAAAAAAAAAAGAAAAAGAAAAAAAATCAAATAACTGTATGTGTTTGTGAACTGTCTACATGATGGAAGAAACATCTATTTCTCAAATTATTGGTATAATTGTTTTACTTTTCCACATATTTTCTATTTTTATACATCCTAGTTGCAAACCAATTCATTTTTTAATGTTTCTTAATCAACATAAAGTATCTTCGCTATTAAAATCATCATAATGCTGCCAAGAATAAGAATTTCTTATGAGGTTCCTCAGAATTGAATGGCATAGCAGCAATCTGCTCCTGATTTGGTTTGGTCTGTGTCTCTGCCCAAATCTCTGTCTAATTGTTACCCCCGGTGTTGGAGGTGTGGTCTGACAGGAGGTGATTGAATCATGGGGGCAGATTTCTCTCTCGGTGCTGTTCTTGCGACAGTGAGTTCCCTTGAACTCTGGTCATTTAAAAGTGTGTAGCACCTCCCCTTTCTCTTCCTCCTGCTCCCGCCAGTTAAGATGCCTCACTCCCCATTTGCCTTGTGCCATGATTAAAAGATCCATGAATCCTCGCCAGAAGAAGATGTCCCCCTGCTTCCTCTGCGCCTACAGAACTGTGAGCCAATTAACCTTCTTTAATTTTTTAAATAAATTACCCAGTCTCAGTTACTTCTTTAGACCTATGTGAGAGCTGACTAATACGACTCTATACCTTTTTTTGTTTGTTTGTTTTTGGTTTTGGTTTTTTTTTGAGATGGAGTCTCGCTCTGTCGCCCAGGCTGGAGTGCAGTGGCGTGGTCTCAGCTCACTGCAAGCTCCGCCTCCCGGGTTCACGCCATTCTCCTGCCTCAGCCTCCCAAGTAGCTGGGACTACAGGCGCCAGCACCACACCTGGCTAATATTTTTGTATTTTTAGTGGAGACGGGGTTTCACCGTGTTAGCCAGGATGGTCTCCATCTCCTGACCTCATGACCCGCCCGCCTCAGTCTCCCAAAGTGCTGGGATTACAGGCTTCAGCCACTTCTCCCGGCCTATACCTCTTAATTAATGCTTTTTTCTAACAGTCGTCTGCACCTGACTTTTCCTTACACTCTGCTCAAACATCATATCATTTGAAAACCATCATTATTTACTTTCTTGTTTCTTCCTTTCTCAACTGCTCATCACATCATGATATGTAACACACGGAGCCATTTATTGATTACTTATCATGTTCATGCTTTTTGCTTGGCAATCATCCAGCGGTTTCAAATGCACTCCAACTTAGGGAATTTGTATCTTTAAGCAAGGACAAGCGGAAAAAAGAGCAAATCTCAAATATTTTATTTAAACCTATTAGCCCTTTTGGAGATTTTTAAATAAATTACTAAATAATTTCAATGTATATTGTCTATCATCATCATATATATCCTTTCCTCCAAATAACTCCTTAGAAACTATAACAGCATTTTTAACAATATTTTTAACTTAACCCTAACAATAGCATTGTAAAAATGACCATCTTATGCAGTAGCTAAAGTCCAAGATAGGTGAAATTTAAAAGAAAAATATTTGCAATATAATAAAACTAGTAAGTATAATGCTGTGTTTCAAGGACATAATTTCCCATTTAATGTAAATAACATTTTTACACTATCTATTAGATTTTTAACATCTATTTATTAACATTATCTTAAATACATGCACAAAGTTTCTGAAGACAAAGACATCATTATTATTATTATTATTTATAATAAATAACAGCTGCATGTTTCTCCTATGCCCCAATTCTTACCACTGGAGTGACACAATGAAAACCAGATGTCACTCTACATATATAGTGTCTGTATTGTAGGTGAAGAACCACAAAAAAATAAATCTAGACATTTTTTCAGGAAATAGAGACAGCTGTCCCCCATCCCTGTCAGAGAGAATCATTTTGAAAATGTAAGGATTAGAATCCTGGGTCCTCAGTAAGACTAGTGTCTCCAACTTCACAGACCAGGCAATGTTTCCTGGTCCCAGATCACACCCTGCTTTGAAATTTAAACCCATACCTCTGGAGAAGTAAGTATATGTTTTATATTATTTAATAAGTTATAAATCAACTTCTTGCCTTGTCTTTTAGCCTAGGTCTGAAGTTTCAGTAAGATTTTCTCAAAAAGCCCTAACAGTGTAGAAACATAAGCATATTTTCCTTATAGCCTCACACTAGACTGAGATGAAATGCATTTTTATAGCTAAAGTGCACTATATATTTAAAAGAATAGCAATTTAACAGAAGCTATTGGTCTCTCATATCTTACAAAATAAAATATCTTGTTGTTGTCATTTTTATTTCGTATGGGCCATGCGCATTTGGTTTTGAGAAATTGATATGGGCCGGGCACGGTGGCTCACACTTGTAATCCTAGCACTTGAGGAGGCCGACGTGAGCGGATCACAAGGTCAAGAGATAGAGACCATCTTGGCCAACATGGTGAAACCCTATCTCTACTAAAAATACAAAAATTAGCTGGGCATTGTGGCATGCACCTGTAGTCCCAGCTACTCAGGAGGCCGAGGCAGGAGAATCACTTGAACTAGGGAGGCGGAGGTTATAGTGAGCCGAGATCACACCACTGCACTCCAGCCTGGCAACAGAGCAAGAATCTGTCTCAAAAAAAAAAAAAAAAAAAAAAAAAAATTGATATGGAGGCTGGGCACAGTGACTCATACCTGTAATCCCAGCACTTTGGGAGGCCAAGGTGGGTGTGTCAATTGAGGTCAAGTGGGTGGATCATTGAGGCCAGTCTGGTCAACATGGTGAAACCCCATCTGTACTAAAAATACAAAATTAGCCAGGTGTGGTGCGTGCATGCCTGTAATCCCAGAAAAAAATTTGATATGAAAATACTGACTTGTAATTAATTTAATTTTAATATTAAATTAAAATTTGCTTTTAAAAATAAAGTATAGCCTAAGTCCATTAAAGAAAAAGATAAAATTAAGTGCTTATTTGCTAGAGATTGGACAGAATAATGACATGGCCAGACTCTTGTCTAAAGTATCTTTGTGGCTTTGACCAAATCATTTAATTACTCTACACTTACATTTCCTTATCTGAAAAGATTTAATGCAATTAACATTAATAGAAGCAGGAGGCAGAGAAATCCTACGCACACAGGAGTGGATCCCCAATGACACCCAATCTTCAAGCTGAAGACAGTCCCAGGTAAAATTGTGGGCCCAAGTGAGAACTTCTATTCCTGTTTGCCCACTGTCTCCCGATGTATTCTTTCTGAATAATACCTTTCAACCAATCAAATGTTTCATTTCTCAATATTACCTACAGCCTGCCTTGCCCCCTTCCTGTGCCTATAAAGACCCCAGACTCAGTTGGTAGAGAGAGAGAGAGACTGCCTTACTTCAGAGAAGACTAACTGCCTTTCCCGTCCCCTCTCCAGCTCCCCTCTTGACTGAGAGTGCTTTTCATTGCTTAATATAATTCTCAGCCTTCACCATCTTTCAGTCATCAGCATGACCTCATTCTTCTTGGATGCCAGACAAGAACTCGGGATCCACTTAGTGTGGATACCCAGAAAAGCTCTCACACTGGCTCTTTGCCCTTGCTGGCAGAGGGCAGCCACACCACACAACAGGGCCACAGACCAACTAAGCTGCTTACACATTGCTGTCCATCAGGCTGTGGACAGTGGAGCCAAAAAAGTTAATTAGCACACTAACACACACTCTGGGGCTTCAGGATCATGGACACCCTTGCCTGGGCACTGCCATGTTCCCCTTGAGGTGACACTCCTGGTCTGGCTGTGGGCCCTTCACAGAGCTTGCTCCTGTGTCAGCATTAGGGGTGGCCTGATCCCACACTCGC
Source organism: Macaca fascicularis (assembly GCF_037993035.2). NCBI lineage: Eukaryota > Metazoa > Chordata > Mammalia > Primates > Cercopithecidae > Macaca > Macaca fascicularis. The sequence goes on along the minus strand of NC_088391.1, from coordinate 58,803,899 downwards.
TTGCTCACATGCTCCCTCCCTCAAAGGGCTGAGTGCAGCAGGCCGACTAGATGGGGTGCCTCCACTGGGAGTCCACCAAAAGGGCTAAGAAAAAGCCTGCATTAACGTATCATAAGATCATTGTGAAGGTTAAATGCATTTTCGCATTCAAAACAACTAAATATGATAGGGAAGTAATGCATTTCTCAGTATCTAATACAATGTCTTACAATTAATAATTATTTCATAATTTACCAGTTATTAATCAAGGTGTTTTAAACAAGCTGGAAATTCAACACATGACTATGTTAGATCACAAACAGTATAATTCTAGACATCTGGGGAAATTTGGAGAATCTTTAACAAGTGTAATTAAGTTTGCCAAAAACACCCATCAGAGTGTGTATTTTTAAATGAAAGAGTAAATCATGAGTCTGTACTATTCTGTTCTTGAAATTTTCTTACTTTTCTTCTAGGTACATTAAATTCCTACTTCACAATAAGATATTTTTTATATTAATAAGTTAATGAATCAATAATATAAGAAAATGATAAAGAAGGACATGGTTTGAAGAAAAATTACAGGAGTGATACACATAAAATGTGTGAATTTCCAAATATGTTTTTTACCATATTATCTTTCTTTCATTTGTCAAAACCAAAGCTAGTGAAGGTTCTAATGTTTTGACAAGATGAGGACTTGATGCTAATAAACCAGCTAAGGAAAAGCAGTCCTTGTGATTGAAACAGCTATAATAATTCAGATTTCTTTTACTTGAAAAATAACCTCCCCTGGTGAAGTCATCTAGCATTCTTTTTCTTTTTTTCCTTTATTTTTGTAGACAAAGTTTTTCTCTGTGGCCCAGGCTGGAGTGTAGTGGAGAAATTGCAGTTCCCTGCAGCCTCCTCCTCGGTTCAAGTGATTCTCTTACCTCAGCCTCCTGAGTAGCTGGCATTACAAGTGTGTGCCACCACGCCCAGCTAATTTTTGTATTTTTGCTAGAGATTGTGTTTCACTATGTTGACCAGACTGGTCTCAAGTTCCTGACCTCAAGTGATTCATCCACTTCAGCCTCCCAAAGTGTTGGGATTACATGCATGAGTCACTGCACCAGGCCCTAGCATTGTTCCTTGATAGTAATGATGCATGACTGATCCATTGCTACCAGGATTAATTTTTATATTCAAGAAATTTTGCATGCCAGCATAACCTCAAATTGCTTCCTTTCACTTAATGTGACATAAGTGATTGGAGAAGGTATTTTCTTTTAAATGTAAATGTATTAGCCTGTGTGTGTAAAAACAAACAGGACAATAAAACACAGTGATGCCTAACATTTTAAATAATCAGAAAAGAAATCATCCAAAAATAATGCTGAAAGCATTTCAGAATTTGTTCATGGTTGAAATTTTCTTTATCTTCATACATAATCTAGTGAATGCATTTTAGCGTGCTTCTTTGATTTTTTAAAATCTTTTCTGGATTTCCATAAAATCTCTCTGGATTACGAAGTGAAAGATTCCGGAACATCTTGTTCTCATAGAGAATTATGTTCAGAATGATATACTAAAGCTATGTTACCATGGAATTCACTTAAATATTTTACAAAAAATTTTATTTGATTAAAATGAAAACTTTATGTTTTTATGTTTTTTCTTGAATTCATACTTTACATAATGATTTGTCATTCATCTGCTATGCAGCATCACCTCTTGAGAAAAAGAAAAAAAACCTGATTTTTGTTGAGAAATTCTCTCCTTTAGACTATCGTTTCTGTCTAAATGTTTAGGATCTCGTTTTCGCAAAGGTGGAATCCACTATTTACCCCCAGAATACAACCTATTTAAGAAAATCTTATTTAGCAAATAATCAATACAAATTATTTCATTTAATCTAGTTCCTTTTTGAATGAAGTCAGAAAGTAGGAATTTATTGATGTTCAGTGACAATGAAATTATCTTATCAGTAGCAAAATGAATTATTAGTCAAAAATTGAAGACTCTAGCTCTGGCTCTAATGACCTGGAGCAAGTCACTGCCCTCAGTAGAGCTATATATGTGATGACTGTTTTGACCATTTAACTTGAAAATTTAGAAGCAAGAGTACTCAAATGTCCTTCTCATTTAAATTCTAAAACCTCATTACCTACAAAAGTGTCCCATCTAAATGAGTAGCTGTTCCATTTTCCACAGGCAAAATTCTGGAAAAGGAAAAAAGAGTATAGCATTGCTGCCAACAATGAACTCTTCCAAAGCGACCTCTGTTGCTCTCTGTTTAAACATATTTCAGTAAGTCAGCTTTTGATCAGTACAGATTTGCAATGGAACAGAATGGATTAATTTCCCTTCCTTCACACATGAGTGCCACCTGTGAGAAATTGTTTGGCGAGTTAACATTTATAACAACAACCACAACAACAACAACAAAATCAGAAGGCCAAGGGTTGTCAGGAGGAGACGCCTATGCTGACAACGCATACAGATTGATTAAATATTGGTGGGCATGCTCCACTCAACATAAAAAGCAGGTTAAACAGGGTAAAGGAAAGTTTCTAGCAGTCTCATCAGGAGTCAAAGTCACATACAAGATCAAATCTTGGCTCCAGGAAGCAAGAAATGATAGGAAGCAAAAATTAGGTCAGAGTGGATAGAGCTGGGTAATCCTATAAATTAATTAAAAAAATAGAAATAGGTTATAGAACAATTCAGTTTAATAAATTGAAAAATTTTAAATGTAAACAATATGTAATGATGAGATTATTATGAAAGGATGAGACAATAAATTTATGAAAAGATGAGACAATAAAATACATTTTATTAGCAGAAATCAGAAACTAGCAGTCACATGAGCTTGGCTGCACATAGGCATGTTCAGAAATCAGTGTTCAACAGAGAAAGTAAATAGTTCCCAACTTTTAAAAGCTGGAGTTTCCACCCAGGAGAAAAAACAATGCCTTACATCTCCGACCTCATTACCTATTTCTCTCACTTCTCTGTACCAGTTTGATTTTCTTGCCCTTCCTTAAACATGTGATATTTTATATGGGTAGCTCTTTCTGCCTTCAATTCTTGTACCTAGATACCAGCATGACTTGTTCCTTCATGTCCTTCAAATTGTTATCACAATGACTACTCTGTTTAAAATTACAATCCCACCAATCATTCCTTAGCTTCCTTTTGGTGCCTTAGTCTTTCTCCATAGCACGTATCACATTTTAAAATATTATATTATTCACTCATTTAGTATGTATATTGATGGTTAGTATGTATATTGCTGGTAATTTTCCTGTAGAATATCAGCTCCACAAGGGCATGGCTTGTCTGCTCTGTTTATTCCTTTATCCTATATGCCTAAAACAATTATGACCATCAGCCTCCACCCAAGTTAGATCTATAGATATTCCTAAAGTTTTAGAAGATCCTATAACATCAGACCTCTACTATGTTATGATAAAATGTATCTGAATTCCAGTAGCACATGTATCTTTTATATAAGGCATTCATTCATATGTGAGATATAGTCTCAGATATTCTCTTTTGACTTCCAGATAATGAAGTTTGAAGTCATCACTATTTATGACCAACTTTGTGCTGATCTCTTTGTTTTCAAACACTGAAGTTAAGAGGAAATTTATGTATATATTACATCAATGTCTTCATCTAAAATGACATACAAATAAATAATAAAAGACATCTTACTTTAGGAAAGTGATAATTATTTCTTTTATTTAGCTTTAATATACACTTAAGTCAGTATTATGAAACAAAATGGCATGATTCACTCCCTGCCTTATTTGCTTATCCTGTGGGAACTTGAGTTTGAGGTCTCTGCATAAAGGGTATGAATGGAGTAGAGCACTAGAAGTCTCAATAGGGTGAATTGGGGCCAAATAATAAAATAACCTGGATGTTATATTAATAATTTTACAATTGCTGTTAAATGAAGCTCCAATTTGAAAGTTGACACGTTGTAATAATTTTTATTCCAATTTATTTTTGATGAAAGCTTTTGTTCTTAATGTTTACTTTTTAATGAAAAATATTCTTTTTACATTTTAGTGGAAGAAAAATTATTTCCAAACTTTGGTATCTTTAGAGAGTTAAAAAAAATTACATTTTTTCATGTGTAAATCAAGTCCTCATTCTGTCTAAAGTACAACTCTGAGACTAAATCTGACTTAGCAATTCCTTCCATTTCCCTATCTTTCCAACAGATGTTATGGCATTTCTTTATCCAAAGGTGTATTTCAAAACTGCTTGAACACAATTGAAATAAACATGAAAAAAACACTAGAAATTATACATACCAAAAAGTGCTGACTATCCCATGTCTGTAAGATATTCAGAGAGGAATGGTACCACTATCTTAATAATTAAACAAGTGACCAGCTAATTAACTTTAGAATTCTTAATATGTATTTTCTTGAAGACATAATTACTTTAACATTAACTTGGTTTGCACTGATTTAAGAAATTACCCTGGAATGTAAAGGAGGGCCAGTTTAGGTAGATAGAAACAGTACTGAAGTAGGATTGAGTCTTAGCATTGGCACTGATATGATGCCTAGCTCTGCTACTTTTGGCAGCCCAGCTTTACGGTTTTGTTGTTGTTATTGTTGTTGTTAATCTCTAAGATTAAGGATTTACTGTGTAACTTTGGGCAAATTACGTGGTATCCCTGTGTCTCAATTTCCTCATTTATTAAAATGGTAATAATTAACATTACTACCCTCATGCATTTGTTATGGGGATTCAGTGAGTTACTAAATGTAACAACCCTTAGAGCATGCCTGGCCCAGAGTTGTTAATTAGTGTTAGTGCTCTATTAATAAGTAAAATAACAAGCATCTAATTCTTGTAATAATTTTTAAAATGTGAAAAAATTCCTGATAGTAATAAGTCTCTTTAAATATTATAATTCACTAAAGACTTATTTGGAATTTGATTGTGGTCATAAACGCTGCTTCAAATTACATAATGAAATCAACCATGTAGGAACACATATTGTTTTTAGTCAGGCAGTGGGGAATTCAAGAACACAATAATTTAAAGTAGAAGACATATTCTTTTTGTCTTTGGAATGTGGAGAATATCGAAATCCCCTGGTAAATTCATAATACAAAATATTACACTGATTAGTAATTATTAAATCATTCGATTTTAGAAGAGGCAGCATCCTCAGTAGTATTTACTTCAAAAACTACATATTTGACACTTTTAGATATGCAAGTTGATGTCAAGAGACTTGAAGGGAAATTTCAGTGTGATTAAGTGGAAGACCACTAGGATGAGAAGACTTAGGTCTAGTCCTTGCTTCATGAATTAACCACAAGATACCAGGGAAGGTATAGAATTCCATGTGTTTGGATTGTCTACAGTTAAGCAGTGATAATTGTGCCAAGCTACCTGCATTAATCAGGGGCCTAGGAGAAAACAGGTAACTTGTTCAGTGGGTAATTTAAAATGTTTTAATTAAGAGATTATTTTTGAAGGCTTGAGTAGACCTTGGAGAAACCACTGGAGTTAGGTGAAGAACAAAAGGATTTGTGCTTTTCAAACTATGACTACGTTTCTAAAGAAATGGGTTGGGGTACATTGGAGAGAATAGAAACTTTGCTCTAAGAGAAAATGAAAAATTACTTTTAGTGTTCCCTCTGCCATTTATTTCTCCCTTCATATATTTTCTATTTTCCCCAACCACTTGAATAGAAAGATGAAATTACATTTATTAGCTAATTCATCAAAAACACCATGGTTTTGTACCATCGTTATGAAAGGAAACCAGTGAAGAGATAAGAATAATGGAAATGCATAGAGTATAAAAAAACAGACATTTATGGATTTCTAGCAAAATAATTATAGTAGACAGAGTCCCCAATAATCTATAAATAATTTTTATTTGTAATGCAAACTCATCCACATTCCCTAGGAGTAAGTTATAACTATCAGTGATTAGAACTTAAGAAATGCTAATGAACAGTTTGTTCAGCGTCTTCACTTTAAAAATAGGGAAACTTGTGGAGAGGCAAATAGAATTTTTTTTAAGACACAATTAAAGCCAGGTTCAATATTTATTTCAGTATGAGAAACAGTCTCTTTGGCCGGGCGCGGTGGCTCAAGCCTGTAATCCCAGCACTTTGGGAGGCTGAGGTGGGTGGATCACAAGGTCAGGAGATCCAGACCATCCTGGCTAACATGGTGAAACCCCATATCTACTAACAAAATACAAAAAAAAATTAGCCGGGCGAGGTAGCGGGCACCTGTAGTCCCAGCTACTCTGGAGGCTGAGGCAGGAGAATGGCATGAACCCGGGAGGCGGAGCTTGCAGTGAGCCAAGATCATGCCACTGCACTCCAGCCTAGGTGACAGAGTGAGACTCCATTTCAAAAAAAAAAAAAAAAAACAAGAAACAGTCTCTTTATTTAGGGTAGGTAGCGTAATATTTACATAGCACATAGTATTTACTTTTTAAATAAAGTTTTGGAAATTTCATTCTCTTGGAAACCAATATATAAAAAAAGATTAAACGAAGTTTATTTTGGAACCATTGGGTTGCTTAACTAAAATAAATAAATAGTGTAACGGTAGCTAAAAAAAAAAAAAAAAAAAAAAAAAAAAAATCCACAACAGTGACATTTTCCCCCAAGACAAAATTTTTCATGTTTACTGACTGTGACTCATAAAAATATTTAATAAACATTGTTAACTATTAATTTTGCAGAATATCTCAAAATAGAAAAAATGAAAGGAGATATTTTTTCAACTATTTATTTCATATAACTCTTCACTTAATGACAGTAATACTTTCTGAGAAAGGTGCCATTAGATGATTTTGTTGTTGTGCTAACATCATACAATGTACTTATACAAATCTAGAGGGTATAGGCCAATACACATCCAGGCTATATGGTATAGCATATTGCTCCTAGGCTGCAAACTTGTGCAGCATGTAACTATACTGAATACTACAGGCAATTATAGCATAGTGGCAAGTGTTAGTGTATCAACATATCTAAACATAGAAAAGGTACAGTAAAAATAGAGTGTTCTAATATGGGACCACCATCATATATGCAGTTTATTGTCGACTGAAATATCATTATGCAGCACGTATCTGAATATATATTTTTTCATATATATGAATACATAAAATATATAATATGCAATGCATGTATTATATATATGAAAAATAAATGGTTGATAACAGATGGTATGTATGTGTGTATACATACACGTATATACATGTACATGATATATGTCAAAATGTATCATAGAATGCTTTTCTCAAAATCAATTATATATTGATATGATCTTGCAGAATATGTCAAGTGTTCCAAAGTTTATTTTTTAAAATGCATCCCTACTCTGAGAGACAATTTTCCATGATCTGTAACATATCTGCACATTATAATTATGATATAGAACTCTTTCATCAAAGCCCAAACACTTTTTTGGCCAGCTAGTAATCATCTGTGTATATTAACCAAGTCAGTCTGGAATTGCAGTGATGAGAAGGAAAGAAATATCATTAACTAGATTAAACAGGGTGTAATTCTGAATTTTAAAAACAGATCTACATAACCTCCTATTTGTTTTCCTTTGATCATTAACTGGGATGCAGTGAAGGTGGGTGATCCCATTCTAGGGATAGACACATGAATAAAAAAATTGCCTTATGCAAATGTGTGGACTAAGAGGATGTAAGAGTGGTGTGGTCAGAATGTATTGTAACCAATTTTGAGCCTGATCCAACACTCAGCAACAGCATGTGACTGTGGATAGTGAGGAGTACAGATGATCTATGAAATGCCTTAGTATAAACCATTGTTGTGTGTCTTTGGTAATAAAAGACAAATAATTGTCATACATCAAATACTTTCAAAAGTCAAAAATCTGATACAGATGATTTCAGCAGCTACAGTGATGTTGTGGAATCAACTGATTAGACCAAAACAATAACTTCCTAAAACAGAAGTGTGTAAACTGTTACAGGAAATCAGGGACCCCAAATGGAGGGACCAGCTGGAGCCACAGCAGAGGAACATAAATTGTGAAGATTTCATCTTAATATGGACATTTATCAGTTCTCGAATAATATTTTTATAATTTTGTATGCCTGTCTTTAATCTCTTAATCCTGTTATCTTCATAAGCTGAGGATGTACATCACCTCAATGACCACTGTGATAATTGTGTTAATTGTACACATTGATTGTAAATCTTGTGTTTGAACAATATGAAATCAGTGCACCATGAAAAAGAACAGAATAATAGCAATTTTTATGGAACAAGGGAAGACAACCATAAAGTCTGACTACCTGTGGGGTCGAGCAAAAAGAGCCATATATTTCTTCTTGTATAGGGCTTATAAATGAACATGCAAGTAGGAAACATTTCACTAAATTCTTTTCATAGCAAGGAATATTAATATTAATACCCTAGGAAAGGAATGTGTTCCTGAGGGGGAGGTCTATAAATGGCTGTTCTGTGAACGTCTGTCTTGTGCAGTTGAGATAAAGACTGAGATAAGCCCTGGTCTCCTACAGAACCCTCAGACTTACTAGGGTTGAGAAAACTCAACCCTGGTAAATTTGTGGTCAGACCGGTTCTCTGCTCTCAAATCCTGTTTTCTGTTGTTTAAGATGTTTATCAAGACAATACATGCACTACTGAACATAGACCCTTATCAGTGGTTCTGCTTTTGCCTTTTGCCCTGCGATCTTTGTTGGACCCCTATCAGTGGTTCTGCTTTTGCCCTTTGCCCTGTTCCCTCAGAAGCACATGATCTTTGTTAGGCCCTTATCAGTGGTTCTGCTTTTTGCTCTTTGAAGCATGTGATCTTTGTACCTACTCTCTGTTCTTACACACCCTCCCCTTTTGAAACCCTTAATAAAAACTTGCTGGTCTGAGACTCAGGCAGGCATCATGGTCCTACTGATATGTGATGTCACCCCTGGTGGCCCAGCTGTAAAATTCCTCTCTTTGTACTGTCTCTCTTTATTTCTCAGCCAGCTGACACTTACAGAAAATAGAAAGAACCTACATTAAAATATTGGGGGCAGTTTCTCCCAATAGTAAACAACAGGGAGGCAGCACCAATAGACCCAGGAATCTTCCAAGAGTATATACTGGCAATATACTGGCAATTTACTGCATATATTGCAAGTGAGGAACTAACTATTCTTTTTTCAAGACTATATTTCAAGGATCTCTGTATTTTAAAAAATGAACAAGCTTTGGATGACAGCTCAGTACTGTCTCCCTCCGTAGAGAAAGGGGCTCATGCTTACTGTCCAATTCATTTTGCCTCATCCTAAGAAAATGGGTACAATTTATGGAAGCGCTCTCAATGCTGACATATACTGGTGGCTTCTGCATTGGAATCATAGAGAATTTTATTTTGTGTCCACTCTATAATGGTGGGTGTGTTGCTGTATGTGATGTTATGATGGGTCTGGGCAACAAAGGTGCAATTAAATACAACCCAAATTTATTTCCAAAATTCACTGACCAATGAGAGGTTTTATTCATCTGCAAGTCTGTAGCTTTCTAAGTGGCACTGCAAACATCTAGACCATTGGCAGTAGCCCAAGAGTTAATATTACAAAAGCATCAACAGGGAATATTGTTCAGAGCCATAAGTATGGCCTTGAGTTCTGCCCAAGTAGAACAATCTCATACACTTTTATCTTCTTCATAGCTTACCCTGAAGTTGAAAAGTCACAGCAGCCAAGTATACACTATTGGGTTTCCTTGGATCAATCATTTAGGATAGCCTCTGTGAAGAAAGAACCGCATTGGCTCAGTGGTTTGCATCAGATTCTGAGGGACTGTCTGTCTCAGGAAAATCTCACCAAGATGGTCAAAACTGCCTTAGAGCAACCAGGACCCACTCCAAATGGATCTAAGATTGACATCCCATTCCTTTTTCTCCCAAATGAAAGAGCCAAATTTTTAACAGTTTACCTGGTTCCTGCCTGCAATCCTGGAAAATAGCACTTCATGCATGTTCAGTGTGGGTATACAGCCCCTAGGTAAAACTCTGTGACTCTTGTCTCAAAGGAGGCAGTCCCCATTAACCATATGGTATTATTATTATAACTAATTGTTAAAATGAGGCTAACCAGAGACTGGCATTCTGCTTATTGAGTAAGTTCCCTTGCCCAGATGACAGCAAAAACCCACTGAGCAGCTGTCTTTGAATCTACATCCCAGTACCTGTTCCTTAATTCCTTCATTGTAGGAAGACAATTTATTGCCCAGTTGATCACACATATGGTCAATTTGTGTGCCACTAATCCCAATGAATTTCCATGAAATCTCTGGATTATCTCATTTGGTGAAGAGTTCTAGATCATAAGAATTATCACTACCTGTAAATCACTGCCTGTTGACTACAGGTGGTTCAAGTACATGTTTGACACTTTTCTCTATAGTGGACCAAAGGGGGCAAGGTCATAATGAATCTCTGTAATTGGTTAAAAATTCCCTTGTCCTTCTTGAACCGACTATTCCAGATGAAAGATTCTCATGTGAGTAGAGAATGACTGAAAAAAGGGTGAAGTTATTCCTAGTGGAACGGAACACATTGATTTTGTGGCAAAGGAGAAGTAAACTCCTCAGAGAGAATACTGAAACCAAGAGAGGGAGGAACAGTAATGATCTGTCTCATTAAGATTCACCCCTAAAATTTTCCTCAAAGAAGAAAAGTATTCTGGAGCACCACTCTCAACCTGTGCAGGTACATTAAATTTAACTGACTACTGGGTTTCCCATTCCCTGCCAGATTGCACTGACCATTATTTTATCACCATTCATTGTAATCCTACTAAGGTGTCTATCAGAACAGCAAGAGATGACTCTCAGCCTCTGCACTTCCCACATATAACATATGTCAACACCTCCAGAAATTTTCTTTACACCAATTCCTGTAGCCCTAACTCAGTCAGATAATGAGATAGATAAATTTTACTTGGCTAAAGGTGTGAACACACACAAATGCCTTCATGCAGTCCTTTCAAAATCATGGAGTCAACTCAGGTATTTGAAATGAATTATCTTGCCAGAAGGTCACTGTGGAGGCCCTGTCAATCTGTGCCCTCAACTGATATAGGTCAAACTTATGAGCCCCTAACAATTGATAACATGACTTCCTTTTGGGTTCACTTTGTGTGCTTTCAGTGCTGCATTTTTGTGTAGAATACATTGCCTCCCTGTTGGAAACATTATGGTTTTCATCTTATAGGTAGTTGTAGAGATTTTTAAGTATTTAAATAAATACCATCAGAAGATTACATAGCCCTCAGATAACTGTGAAAATCTCCTCAAAATGATACTATCCTTGGCTATTTAGACAACCTTCCTGGAAAGAAAGTTAACACATTTATGTGCATTACTCTTATCCCAGTAATGGCAGTAATGGGAACCATCCAATTAAAAAGGTGGAAGGGAATTTGTCCTGATTTTATTTGAAGTTTTCAGCGATGTTACTTTGGCACTGGACGGTCAGTTTCAACTCATTAATCAGGATTGTTGTGAATGATTGAATTGTCCAAGATTTTATTTTTGCAGGCCAAGGTAGAATCTGAAAAAGCAATAACACATCTTTTTCAGTGTAGATTAATGCTTTGTGAAAGCTGGAAAGATTGGTACAGAAATTTAATGAAAAAGTCACATGACATTCTAAGGCAAGCTCTGGCAGTTTATGAAATTAGTTCTGCAGATTGTGTCCAGTACATTGAGGGTATGGTTAAGGTCAGTACTCAGGTTATCTTCATTTTGTTTCTTGGAAACCTGTCGACAATAGCCTTAATTAAATGTTAAATGGGACAATCAAGTAGATATGTCCCAGTCTCTGTAGGCCAAATCAGTCCAAATGGCTCACTAAATGAAATGCTCATGGCAAATCTTTTTAGAAGTCAAGACAATATAGAAATAAAGAGTGAGTATTGTTGAGCAAATTCTTGTGAGCAAGATACTAATTGCCTTTAAAAAAAAATCTTTTAAAAAATGTTTGCATGGTGTACAGCATTGAAACATATACTGTCTCCTTTCAAAGAAGAAGACAGGCATGCTTACTAGTATTACAAATATCTAGTATAATGAAGATGACATCCTCCTTCAGAGAAAAGGATAAGCATGTTTACCATCCTTTTAGAGAGCCAAGTTCTGTAAGCTCGATGTTTTTTTTCTTTTTTTTTTTTTTCTTGTAATACAGTCCAGTATATGTACTGTATTAATTTAATCTGTGCCCATTTTAATTTCCTCTGCAAGACTTTGGGGATAAGGGGAACTAACGTATATATGTTAGTGCTCATGTTGTCTTCTGTGCCATAAACCTCCTGGTCTCTGACCAGAAGTCTCATGTCTTCAGCCAAGATAAATGCAGACGTGGCAGGCTAACATTAGTTTGCAAGTAAGGAAAAAAATCTTAAAGATTTCACAGATCTTGACACCTTTGGTTTGCTTATAGATTACATATTTAACTTGGAAGATAACATGAGTAAGTCAAGTATTTATATTTTATGTTGAGTCTCTTACATTAATATATATTTTTATAAATATATGTGTATAAATATATAAAGAATGGTTACACTATAAGACTATCATTTATAAGTTATATAATGCTTTTTTTTTTTTTTTTTTTTTTTTTTTAAAGATGGAGTCTCACTCTGTCACCCAGGCTGGAGTGCAGTGGCGCGCTCTTGGCTCTCTGCAAGCTCCACCTCCCAGGTTCACGCCATTCTCCTGCCTCAGCCTGCCATATGATGCTTTCAAAATCATAACCCAATCAATTGGAATGTTAAAAAAGAAGTAAAAAACATACTTCACACATATAATAAAAGTATTTAGTTACCCTGTTAAGACTGAATGTTTTAATAATCTTTAATCTCTCCCCAGGCAACGTCATTTAACATTAGAAGCTTTTCCTAGTTAAAACAACTTGGTGGAAATTCCCAAGAAAGAGATAAAGTTGGTATTTATATAGTTCTATTAAAATGAAGGTCAGCTTTGCAGCCAGTAAAGGATTCATTAGTAGCAGACTTCTCACCCTGGAAATCTTCACTTCCTTGGATGAATTATGGAAATCATTACAAGTAAGAACTTTATATGATGAGTCTGATTACCCCAATTTTCAGTGTATCCTCCTCTTTCACCTCCCCACAACCTGCATATTTTGTTTAATACAAATTGTCATTTTTCTCAGTTGACTGCCAATTTGCTACATTAATGAAAATGTTCCAAATTAAATGCCACTGCCAGGACAGGATATTTGTATGAAAGATAATGTCTATACCTCGTAGTTGGAAAGCAGAACTCATAACAAAGACATGTATTTCTAGGATTTTGATGATCAAATCATTTTAGATGTAGCAAAGGTCAAAGAAAACTTTAGCCCTTCACATGTCCAGGAAGGTAAAAATGGAGAGGGAAGATTTTTTTTTTTTTACAAGCTTTTATTTTTTCCTAAATTAATATTCTCTAGAAGAACATGAAACATCAATACATACAATAGACCTCCTGTACTTTCAGGGTTAAAGATGAAAGTTGACTTTCCTATATGTTGCCAGTATCCTGACCATGATCCAATGCAAAGAAACAGCTTTACCATTTTGTAATAATTTATTTACTTGTTTCTTTTCCATACCTGATAGTAACATTTTTTGGAAGCAGAAAATATGTCATTTTTGCATTTTTATTTCAATTACTAGATTTTGTCATTTGTAACTAATAAGAATAGTTTTAAGATACTTGTCATAATATTAGACATAATATTAGACATAATATTAGACATATTTTACATAATATTAGATATTACATAATATTAGATATATATTAGAATATATATCTAATATATATATAATATAATATATTATATTATATAATATTATAATATATTATAATATATTATATATATTACATAATATTAGATATATATTAGAATAATATTAGACATAATATTAGACATAATATTAGACTTAAAACTTGAATAGTTTTAAGATACTTGTCATAATATTAGAAAGTTATAGCTTGTTTTATTCCCAGCGATTCCACTGACGTTGTTTAGTTTCTGTCCATGAGACTGCATCAGTTAAAGAGGGGTGCTATAGGACAAAACAAAGGAGTCTCAATAGCCATGTTGAGCTGGACACAGAATCACCCAGAAGATGTGCTGTGTATATACAAAGCCATAATTAAAAGGAAACACTGAACAACCACCACGATGAAAAAGACTACACTAAAACAATTACCAAACCAACCAACCAACCAGCACCAACAACACTAGTGACAACATCCACAGTCTTTCTTATTCCAACTCTATCCAGGAAGTTAAAGCCAGAGTGACAGACATCAACATTTAAGCTGTAGGACTGAAACAAGATCTTATTTGAGATAGATGGGAAAATAGGTAGCCTTGACAGAAGGAAAGAATGAAAGTGTTACAAAGCATTTAATATTTGCTCATTGAGCACTCAAGATTTTAGCATCCAAAAACTAGAAATATTCCTGCCTTTTAGAGAGAGCTTCAGGAAAGACTCCCTGAGTGGGCAAACTTAGCCTGACTGCTCATTTCTGAGCCAGCCAAAAAAACTGGTGGGCTAACAGTCACAGTTTCTCTCCACTCATCCGACAGATGAAATCTAGCTTCCCTTCGTTCTTGACAAATAAAATGATGATAAAAGTTTTAACTAAGAATATGAGACAAAACAAGGTAAACCAAATAAAATATCAATAGAGTTAAAAGAGAGTGCTGTTTTCAGTAATTAAACATGGTGTAGTTACTGTCTTAATACATCAAATATGTAATAAATATTCATGTCTCAGAATGAATAATTATTTATGGAATTGCCATTTTACACCTATTTTCTTTTTTCTTTTTTTTTTTTTTGAGACAGGGTCTCACTCTGTCACCCAGGCTGGAGTGCAGTGGCGCAATCTCGGCTCACTGCAACCTCTACCTTCTGGATGCAAGTGATTCTCCTGCCTTAGCCTCCTGAGTAGCTGGGATTACTGGCGAGCTCCACCACACCCGGCTAATTTTTGTACTTTTAGTAGAGACGGGGCTTCACCATGTTGGTCAGGGTGGTCTCGAACGCCTGACCTCGTGATCCACCCGCCTCAGCCTCCCTAAGTGCTGGGATTACAGGCTTGAGCCACTGAGCCCAGTCATACAACTAAAACTTTTTAACTCTTTATGTCACCCCCTTTTCTTCTTTTCCAGTTTTTCTTTCTCCATAATTCAGGGCAGTTATTGACCTGTTTCAAGTTTACTGTCACTACTTTTCATTTTAAACTAATCTACTGATAAAAACATTCACTGAGTTTTATCCACATATTTAACAAACATTTACTGTATTGATTTAATATATTTACAATATTAAGTTATGCTACAAAAAAAAAAAAACTATTTCAAACTGCTGGACTTTCCTTTTTCTCTTCTCTCAAAAGGCAAGATTATTTATTTTCTTAAACCAAGAAGATATGAGGGCTTGTTTTCTTGCTGAGTTGTGGCCTTATGAAGTCTACTGCCAGTTAACTATTGTGGCAACTACAATATTTTTCCTTTGCCTGTCCCCAGATTTATTAAGGCATAATTGACAATTAAAAATTGTATATATTTACCATGTACAGTGTATTTTGGCATATGTGTATGTATTAGCTGTATCATTAAAGTATCTATAACCTCATAAACTTATTATTTTTTTGTGGTGAGAACATTTAAGATCCATACTCTAGCAATTTTCAACTATACATTATGTTATTATTATTATTATAGTTACCATGCTATACCATAGAATTCCAGAACTTATTTATCCTGTCTAACTGAAATTTTGTACCTTTTCTCCAACGTCATTCCATTTCCTGCAACCCCAAACCTGGCCCCAGCCTTGCTTCTATGAGTTCAACATTTTTTAGATTCTACATGTAAGTGACATCATGCAGTATTTATCTTTCTGTGCCTGGCTAATTTCACTCAGTATAATGTCTTTCAAGTTCCTTCATGTTGTTGCGAATGGCAGGATTTGCTTCTTTCTAAGGCTAAATAGTATTACATTGTGTTGTATATGTGGCAGGCCAAATCACCCTAATGTAGGCTTCAATAACAACTGCTTTGGCACTGACTGAGTGGTTAAGTTAAACATTAAAAGCGGAAAGAGCCAGTGCCCTTATGCAAAGGCTGGAATGTAACAAAAGCCCAGAAGAGGTTTGCCTAGGCCTTTCCGGGGCCTAAAAGCATGACCACATAATGAAGAAATTCTTAACGGGGCCTGTTCGGGATTAAACAAGTTTTATTGGGCATTCGAAGAAACACCCAAGGTCTCCACAAATAAGTTTATTCTGAAGGAATTCTCCAAACATCCATTATTTAGCAGGAGACAATGTAAGTGTAATCACCCTGGCACCTGGACGCATTTAGATTGAGTAAGTTTATTGAGGCTCTAGAGGAAGGGCTTCAGGACTCAGACATTAGTTACAGATTAAAATAAGTTAATCACTTATGTCTTTAGAAGAATGCACACTTACATGTAGACATATAACTTAGAACGTATATAGGCTCTGAAAACTTTGTAATTTTGAGTTAATCTGGCAATATTTTCCAGGTCTTCTCCCAGTAATTGGTTACAGAAATAAGAACTCTCTTCCTCCCCAGTTCATCTGCATCTCTTTATTGGGCCACGAGAAATAGTAGCCTGACCCTCAGTTTGGTACGGGAACATACATAGCACAATTTCTTTATCCATTCATTCATCAATGAATACTTAGATTGATTTCAAATCGACCTAAGTTGACAAATTAATAAGTTTTGTTGATATCAACCTAAGTAGATAGGTTCATAAGTTGATTCTGTATCTTGGCTATTGTGACTAATGCTGCAACATACATGGAAGGGCAGATGTCTCATTGATATACTGATTTTATGTCCTTTGAATATTTATGCAGAAATGGGATTGCTGAATCATATATCAGTTCTGTTGTTAATATTTTGAGGAATATCCATGCTGTTTTTCATAGTGACTTCCCCATTTTACATTTTCACTGATGGTGTTCAAGGGTTTCTTGTTCTGTATGTCATCCCCAACACTTACCGTTTGTCTTTTTATAGTAGACATTCCAACACTAGTGAAAAGATATATTACTATGGTTAGTTTTAGTTTGCATTTTCCTGATGATTTTTGATGTTGGGCATTTTTAATACATTTTTTGGCCATTTGTATGTGTTGAGAAAGGTATATTCTAGTACTTGGCCCATTTTTAAATCAGGTTATTTATTTTGCTGCTACTGAGTTGTTTGAGTTACTTACACGTTTTGGATATTGACCTTATATCAGATATATGATTTGCAAATATTTTCTCACATTTCATAAGTTATCTCTTCACTCTGTTGATTATTTCCTTTGCTGTGCAGAAGCTAGTTATTTAAGATTGTTCTTCTTTCATAATGTAAACATTTTAAATTATAAATGTCTCTCTTTGAATGCGTTTGCTTCATCTCAAAACTTTTGATATACTGTGTTTCCATTTTCATTAGTCTCAACACATTTTTATAAATTTTTCGTTTAATTTTTGAACCGTTGATTTTTCAAAAATGTATTGTTTAATTTTCATATAATTGTAAATTTTTCAAAATCCCTCTTATTGATTTCTAGTTTCATAGCATTGTGGTCAGATAAGATAACTTACATGATTTTCATCTTCTTAAATTTGTTAAGACTTGTTTTGTGATCTAACATGTCATCTACCTTGGAGAATATTGTATGTGCTTGAGAAGAAATGTGTATTCTGCTGGTGTTGGAAGAAATGTTCTGTAATTGTGTGTAACGTCCATTTGGTCTAAAATGTAGTTCATATCCAAAGTTTTCTTATTGATTTTCTGCCTCATTGATCAACTCATTGTTAAAAGTGGAGTATAGAATCCCCCCTACGATTATTATATTGTTGCCTGTTTCTCCCCTCATGTCGGTTAATATTTACTTTACACACTTAGGTACTCTAATGTTGGGTGTATATATATTTACAATTGTTATATCCTATTGATGAATTGACCTCTCTATCATTACATGATGATCTTCTTTGTCACTTAACTGATTTTAATTTAAAGTGTATTTTGTTTCATATAAGTATAGCTATACCTGCTCTATTATAGGTTCTATTTTCATGGAATACATTTTTTTTGTATCCCTTTGCTTTTAATCTAAGTGTGCTTTAAATGTGAAGTGAGTTTCTTAAAAGGAAGCATAATTAATTTATTCACTCTATGTCATGTGATTGCAAATTTAGGCCATTTCCATTTATTTGTTAATTTCTTAATTTTTAATTTTTGCAGATACATAATAGGTGTATATACTTATGGGATACATGAGATACTTTGATATAAGCATGCAATGACTCATAATTACATCAGGGTAAATGAGGGTATCCATCATGTCAACTATTTATCCTTCATGTTACAAACAATCCAATTGTACTCTTTTATTTATTTTAAGATTTAAAATTAAATCAGTATTGACAATAGTCACTCTGTTGTGCTAGCAAATACATGGTCTTGTTCTCTTACACATTGACCATCTTGACTTCCCCACCACTCCCTGCTTCCCTTCCCAGACTCTGGTAACCATTCTTCTGCTCTCTGTCTCCATGAGTTTAATTGTTTTTATTTTTAGCTCTCACTAAAAAGTGAGAATAGGCAAAGTTTATCTTTTCGTGCCTGGCTCATTTCACTTAACATAATGACTTCCAGTTTAACCCACGTTTTTGCAAATGATAGGATCTCATGCTTTTCTATGGCTGAATAGTACTCCATTGTATATAACTGTCACATTTTCTTCATCCAGTCATCTGTTGATGGAGACTTACATTATTTCCAAATCTTGGTTATCATGAATAGCTCTGCGATAAACATGGGAGTGCAGATATCTCATTGATATTCTGATTTCATTTATTTTGGGTATATACTCAGCAGTGAGATTGATAGATTGTATGGCAGCTCTATCTTTAGTTTTTTGAGGAACCTCCAAATTGCTCTCCTTAGTGGTTGTACTAATTTACATTTCCACCAACAGTGTACAAGCATTCTCTACATTCTCACTAATATTTGTTATTGCCTGTTTTGGGGATTTAAGCCATTTTAACTGGGGTGAGATGATATCTCATTGTAGTTTTTATTTGCATTTATCTGGTGACGAATGATGTTGAGTAACTTTTCATATACCTACCTACCATTTGTATGTCTTCTTTTGAGAAATGTCTACTCACGTATTTTGCCAATTTTTAATCATATTATCAGATATTTTTCTTCTATAGTTGTTTGAGTTTCTTATCCTGGTTATTAATGCTCTGTCAGATGGATAGTTTGCAAATAATTTTCTCCCAGTCCATTATCTCTTTACTATGTTGATTGTTTGCTTTCTTGGGCAGATGCTTTTTAACACAATGTGGTCTCATTCATCAAATTTTGCTTTGGTTGCCTGTGCTTGCGGAGTATTATTCAAGAAATCTTTGTCCAGACCAATGTCTTGGAGAATTTCCCCAACGTTTACTTGTAGGAGTTACATAGTTTGATGTCTGAGATTTAAGTCTTTAATCTATTTTTATATCTCTTCTATGACAAGAGATAGGGATCGAGTTTTTTTCTTCTGCATATGGATACCCAGTTTTTCCAACATCATTTATTGAGAGGACTGACTTTTCTCCAAAGTATTGCTTGGAACCTTTGTCAAAAATGAATTCACTGTAGATATATGGATTTATTTTCTGGGTTCTCTATTCTGTTCCATTGGTTTGTGTGTCTATTTTTATGTCAGTACTGTGCTATTTTGGTTATGGTACCTCTGTAATATAAATTGAAACAAGGTAATGTGATTCCTCCAGTTTTGTTCTTTTGTTCAGGATAGTTTTGGCTATTCTTGGTCTTTTGAAGTTTCATATACATTTTAGGATTTTTTTTTTCTGTGAAGAATGTCATTGATATTTTGATAAGGATTGCCATAAATCTGTAGATTGGGTAGTATGAATATTTTAACAATATTAATTTTTCCAATCTAGGAACATGGAATATCTTTTCATATTTTGTATCTTCTGCAATTTCTTTAACCAGTGTTTTATATTTTCCATTGTAGACATCTTTTACATCTCTGGTTAAGTTCATTTCTAGGTATTTTATTTTATTTGTGGCTATTAGGAATGAGTTTATTTTTATTTTTATTTTTTACATTGTTCACTTGCAGGCATGTAAAAATGCTACAATTTTTGTATGTTGATTGTGTATCCTGCAACTTTACTGAATTTGTTTATTAATTCTAGTAGTTTTCTGGTGGTCTTCAAGTCTCTTCAAATATAAGACCATATCATCTGCAAGCAAGGATAATTTGACTTCTTCATTTGTAATTTGAATGCCCTTTGTTACCTTCTCCTTTCTGATTGCTCTGGCCAGGTCTTCTAGTCCTATGTTGAATACCAGTCATCAGAATGGTCATCGTTGTCTTATTCCACATCTTAGAGGAAAGGCTTTCAATTTTTGTGTAGTATAATACTAGCTCTGGATCTTTAATATATGTATTTTATTATATTGAGGTGTTCCTTCTATATCCAGTTTTTTGAAGGTTTTATCATGAAGGAATGTTGAACCTTATCAAATGCTTCTTTTAGCATCAATTGAAATGATTATATTGCTTTTGTCCTTCATTCTGTTGATATGATATATTACATTTATTAATTTGTGTATGTTGAGCCTTTCTTGAACCCTTGGGATAAATCCTACTTTGTCTTGACGAATGACCTTCCTAATTGTTAAATTTACTTTGCTAGTATTTTGTTGAGAATTATTAACATCATTATTCATCAGTGATATTGCCCTGCAGTTTTCTGAGCATGTTCAAGGATTATAGACAAATAACTTGGAAATCTACCTGGTGTTCTTCTATTCTACTGTGGCTAAGCTGGCACTCAAACCACATGACAAAATCCTTCTCACTTTTATTTCCCCTTTCAGAGGTAGAGGAGCCTCTCCTCATAGCCACCACCACCCCTGGACCATGAAGAGTTCTAACAGACTACTGATAATGTTCACTTTAATCCCAAGGGCTCTTTCAGTAAGGTTGTGTTGAATGCTGCCAGGCCTGAGACTCAGCTGTCAGGGCAGTGGGTTCCCTTCTGGACTGGGATAGGTCCAGAAATGCTGTCTAAGAGCCTAGGCCTGGACCCCAAGAGCCTACTTGGTGTTCTACCCTACTGTGAAAGAGCTGCTAACTGAAGCCAGCATATCAGAGAGTCTCACCTAAGGTCCATCACATACTACCTGCTTATTGCTATTGTTTATTAAAGGTCAACGGGGTCATTAGCTAGGATGTATTTAATTCTGCCAGGACTGGGTCCATTCATTCAAGGCAGTGGGTTCCCTTCTGGGCCACGATATGTCTAGAAACATTCTTTGGGAGCTAGGCCCTGGGATGGAGACTTCATAACTCTGCCCAGTGCTCTATCCTACTGTGGTGGAGCTAGCTTCCAAGATGCAAAGTCTTCTTTACTCTTTTCTCTTTTCTCCTCAAGCATAAGGAAGAAATCACTTTTGTTGCTGCGAACTGCACTGCCTGGTGCTAGGGATGCAGTTGTGCAAGCACTCCCCACCCCCCACCCCGTTTAGTGCGTCACTAGGTCATGTACCACCCCACTCTACTGACTCTTAAGTCCAGCACAGTATCAGGACTTACCTAAGAATTGCAACATTTTTGTTCTAAACTGCCTATCAGTTTACTTAGAACTGCAGAGCTCTTTAGCCCATGGTGGCAAGGTCGAGTTCTGACCACTGGGATGGATGTTTCCCCTCTGGCTAAGTCTGATCCAAATACTTCCTTCATGGGTGGTTGTTGGCCGAGTTCAGCATGTTTTTTGACTGCGACTGAGTTCAATGCAAAGCCTCCCAGTCACTGGGCTCTCCCTCCCCAAGTGCACAGATTCTCTCTGTTCCACAGAGCTGCTGCTGGGGTATGGGGTGTGGGTATGAGTGTGGGATTGATAATTCAAGGCTGTCTTTCCTACTGTCTTTAGTGATTCTTTTAGTAATATGAAGTTCAAACCAGGTACTTTCATTGCTTACATGAATTTTGGTTCTAATAAAGGTATTTATATGTGTGCAGACAGTTGTTTAAATTTGGTGTTCATGTGGAGAGAACGATCAGTGATGGCTTCTGTTCAGCCAACTTGCTCCATTCCCTTGTCCATTTACATTTAATGGAATTATTAATAAATCAGAATATACAGTTGCCTCTTTGTTAATTGTTGTCTTGCTTTGGAAATCTTGTCTTATTTTCTATTGTCATTTTCATTTCTGTATAACAGCTTTCTAGATAAGATATTCTTGGCTGACAGGTTTTTTTTTTCCCTCCTTTCAGCACTTCAAAAATACCACTTCACTTTCCATTGTCCTACAAGTTTTCTGTTGAGAAATCTCTTATAGCCTGATTAAAATCCCCTTGTATGGTATATGCATCTCTCACACTTTTCAAAGTTCTCTTTGTCTTTGATGTTGACAGTTTTCTACAATATATCTTGATTGGGTCTTCTTTGGGGTATATCTGATTGGAGATTTTAGATGTTTACATCTTTCCCCAGATTTATAATAGTTTCAGTGATTTTAAAAAATATAAGCGTTCTGTGAATTTTCTCTCTCTCCTCTATCTGAAATTCCTACATTGGAAAAATTTGCTTTCTTAATAGTGTTCCATATAGTTTTTAAGTTTTTACAATTTTACTCTTTTTCTCTTTTGACTAAATGATTTCACATGATTTTGAATTCATTTATTGTTTCTTCTGCTTGTTCAAGTCTGCTGTCAGAGCATGATATTACAATTTTTAGTTAAATCATTGTATTTTTCAGCTCCACAATTTCTGCTTATTTTATGTTTTCTATCTCTATTGATCTTCTAGTTTGTTCTTTTATTGTTTTTATGATTTTGTTAAATTGTTTACTTGTGCTGCCCTGTAGATTGTTGAGCTTCTTTGGAAAAATTATTCTAAATTTTTTGTCAAGCAATTCATGGATCTGTATCTTTCTGGTCCATAACTGAAATTTATTTTATGCTTTCACCAGTGTCATGTTTTCCTTGTTCTTTATGATCCTTATAGTCTTGCATAAGTGTCTGTACATTTAAAGAAGCAGTAACCTCTTATAGACTTTATGAACAAGCTTCAGTGAAAGACTTGGCCAGACACAGTGGCTCACACCTATAATCTCAGTAGTTTGAGAGGACAAGATAAGAGGATTGCGTGAGCACAAAATTTTGAGACAAACCACAGCAACACAGTGAAACCTCTTCTCTTCAGAAAAAATTAGCTGGGCATGGTTGCATGCACTTTTAGTCCAAGCTATCCAGGAGACTGAGGTGGGAGTATCTCTTGAGCCTGGGAGGTCAAGGCTGCAGTAAGCTGTGATCATGCCACTGCATTCTAGACTGAATGACAAAGCAAGACCCTATCTCAAATTTTTTTTTTTTTTTTCCAAAAAGAGAGGACTTTTAACTGCAAGAGGGAGGGGGACAATGGAGCATGCTGTGACACTAATTCTAGTGTGGAGAAGTGTAGAAGCTCCACAACAGAAGGAACCTGGTGTCTCAATAGCTTATTAAGCTGATGTTTGTGGCATTGACAGTTGTGTGATCTTTGGTGGCAAGAGCTTTGATAGTTCTACAGTGGCTTCAAGGGCTGTTGGTGTCCTTAGCAGTGCCTCCAGGTTCACTGCTAAGTGCCTGGGGCAGGCATCTGTAGGGCTATAGCTAGTGTTATGCATGCACTTGGCTGCAGGGACTGGCTACAGGTATGTGCATGACATCAGAGCCCAGTTGTACGTATGTTTATTGTGGCATGGCTAAGACCACGGGCAGAAGCCAGGTCCAACCCCAGGCACATACATGGCATTGGAGGTCAGCAGTCTATATGCATATAGCTGTAGATATCAGAGCTGCTGGCATGCATGTGCACAATTGTAAAGGACAGCTACAGGCCAACAAAAGTGTCAGGCTAGCCTTGTGTACATGCACAGCTGTGGGATCTGATGTGACAGTATGCACATGCATGGTTGCAAGCATGGTCTTTGGGGCAAGTACCAAATGGTCTACTGGCTGTTTGTGTGCTGATATGGTTTGGCTTTGTCTACACCCAAATCTCATCTTGAATTGCAATGCCCCAAATTCCTACATGTCATGGGAGGAACCTAGTGGGAGGTAATTGGATTATTGGGGTGGGTCTTTTTGGCGTTGTTCTCGTGACAGTGAATAAGTCTCATGAGATCTGATGATTTTAAAAAGGGGAGTTCCCCTGCACAAACTCTCTTCTCTTGTCTGCCACCAAGTGAGACATGATTTTCACCTTCTGCCATTATCATGAGGCCTTCCCATCCATGTGGAGCTATAAGTCCAATAAATCTCTTTCTTTTGTAAATTGCCCAGTCTTGGGTATGTCTGCGTCAGCAGCATGAAAACAAACTAATACATGTGCGCAGCTGTGGGGGCCGGAGTGACAATGAGAATGTGTGCAGCTGTAGGGACCAGCTGTGGGCATGTGTAGGGTGGTGAGGTTGGTTATGAGGGTCAGGTGACTACAGGCATGTGCACAGCTGCAGGGACCAAAGCTGGCAGTGTTTGTAAGCCCAGCCTCAGGGGTGAGCTTCAGACACATAAATGGTAGTAGAAAACAGGACTCATGATGACGGGAGCCAGAAACTGTTTGAAGGAATGCATGCGGTACCTGCACTGTGTCCCTGAGCCAGAGCACTCACGGTGGCAGCAGCTGGGGTGGATTCAGGGAGGCTAGAAGCATAGTAGCGGTGACTCAAACTGCTGGAGGCTACAAAGGCAAACAATTGTAGAGCCATGAGTGGCAAAAGCTGCAATGGGTCTACTATTGCTGTTCTGACTGTTGATTTCTTTGATGGTAAATATGCTGGGGTTCTCTATAGAGAAAGCATCTGGGATCCAAAACAGTGAACACTGCTGGGTTGTCAGTAGTCAGTAATTAAAGGTGCCGGAGTGCCTGGCAGCTTTGACAGCTATTGAGGTGTTCAATAGAAGAGAAGGTTATTCAAGTCTTGCGCAGAGCAAGGCCCTGGGACCATGCTGGCTACTGCCATGTAGTTGATACTGATAGCCTTTGTCCTTTTTTTCTGAAGTTATCTCCAGATGTCTCAGCTATGCCAGTCTCCTTAGAAATCTGGGCAAGGTGAAAATGAAGCTGGTCATTCAGGCAGTGGCCCGAAAGATTGGAAAAGCTGCTTGTTCACTCTGCTCTCTTTTCCACTGCAAAAGGAACTTGAAGGCCTAGGAATTCTCTCTCCATGCTGTGCAGTGCTGGCCTGGTGGGTAGGATGATACAGGTAAAATAAAACTGTTCCTTCTACACTTCTGTGCATTTTTTTTTCACTTTATTGTTAAAACATCTAAAGTGGGCTCTCGAGCTCTTCCAGAGTTATTTTCATTTATGGATTGCTGTCCAATTGTTCTTTTGGGATAAATGAAGTCTGGGAACTCCTACTCCGCCCTCTTGTTATGTCATCTCCAATGAGTTCTTGATTTAAAGTATTTTTTGCTTCTAAAATATACATTTGGTTATGTAGCATAAATTCTAGTTTACTGAAGAAAATCTTAAACTAATTGCTCATTTCCTTAAAGAGAATAAACAGTTATTTTAAATTAAGTGAATTTATAGATATTTTGGAACCTAAGATAAAATTCTCTTTCTCTAAAGCAGATTTATGTTTGCTTTCTGGCAGTCATCTAAGGGCTCTAGAGGTATTGAATCAACTTAATGCAATTACAAATTTAAATAGGTTTAAAACTCAGGTTCACTTTCTGCAAGCTAGTTCATTTCCAGCTCACCCTCACTTTCAGAATATAAATTTTTAGAGTTAAAACACAAATTTTGTGAATGTGAATGTGTGTGTAGAAGCAGGTAGGAGGGAATAGTGGATAGAAGTTATTAGGACTTTCTCTGTTTGGTAATCTCCTACATCCATGTTATTTTTGAAAGCTCTGCTCAGCTCTTCTGTTTTCTTTTGATTCTTCAGGAATCTGAAATGTGTGTAGTAAAAAGTGCCCCCGAATTCAAATATTATATCTCTAAGTTTCATCTTCTTCTGAATCCTGATTAGTATTTCATCATTGCGCTATAAAGCTATCCAAACTTGTCAGAAGACTTTTAAATTATTGCTCTACTTTTTTAAAGTTTCTCTTACAACTACTTAATTTGATGTTAGCAAAAGTCCCAAATTAGACTTAAATGCCAAATCTATGATAATAAATTGAATAACTATGAAGATTATTATTTATAATTATAATAGCATTCTCTTTGGGATATTATAAAAGTTTAGATAAGACTGCACCATAAACTATATTTAAATGTACTAATTTTCACCTGCATCATAAATTTTCAGAAGGATTTCTCACAGAGCAGAAAGAAGGTGGCTTGGAACAAGTTGAATAGATAAGGCTCCCTTGATTCGGTAAGAACATCTTTTCCTTTACATGTACATACAAGTTCCTTTCAAGAAAGGGGTTTTTATTTGTTTTGTTTTTGTTTTTGCTTAAAAATATAAAAATCAGTGGCATTTTTTTGAGCTGTTAACAATTTTTAAGATGCATAAAGACAGAAAAAAATTTAAAATTTATTTTACCATTATTATGCTAACGTATAACATAGTCCCTGGAATGTTTAATTAGCAAATTCATATTTATTTAATAAATAAATAGATTATTCAGAAAGCTAGAAGACACATATTATGGTAACCACAAAAATAAAATTGAAATAATTTGTGATATTTAATTTAAATAATTTTTTGTTTTTATTAAAATTTTAAAGTTATTTCTATAAGCTTTGTTCATATTTAACTTATATGAATAAGACTTATCATCTAAAAATATACAGTTGGATGTTTTTAGTATATTTACAGTTATACAGCTATCATCATATTCTAATTTGAGGACATTTCACCATCCTAGAAACAGATCTTATACCCCTTAGCAGCCAGTTCCTATATCCTAGCATCACCACTTATCCCTTGCCTCAACCCTAGGTAACCATGAACTGACTTTTTTTGTCAACCTAGATTTGCTTGTTCTAGGCATTTTATATAAATGGATTCGTATAATATATAGCCTTCTGTGACTTCCTTCTTCCATTTTGTGTAATACCTTTGAAGTTCATTCATGTTGTAGCATATATAGGGCTCATTTCTTTTTTATTGCCGGATAATTTTCCATTTTATAGATATATCACATTTTGTTTACTCATTCATCAGTTGATGGAAATTTGAGAAATGTAAATTACAACTAGAATTTGATACTTGTTCAGATCCCTCAAAATGGTTTAAGGAAAAAAAATCAGACATTCACAAGTTTTGATGAAGACATGGATAAATTGGAAACCTTATACATTGCAGATTAGAAAATAAAGGTATAGATGCTTTGAAAAACAGTTTGGCAGTTCCTCAAAATGTTAAATATAGAGTTGTCATATTACCCAGCAAATACACTCCAAGGTAACATCCCACAAGAAGTAAAAACTTAAAGCAAAACTTATACACAAATATTCACTGCAGCTTCATTTATAATAGACAAAAACTTTAAACATGTATTTCATATTTTTAACATGTATACTGTTTTATATTTTATAATTTTTTAAAATATATATATCTTAACTGGTGTAACTTAGTTACTATGATTTATTTTTCAACTTTCTATTCTAAACCAATTTTGACTAGTTTATCTAATGTGGCAGTGTTGGGGATTTTTTTCTCCCAGTATAAACCTAGCACACATAACCGTCATTCATTTGTTGGTAAATCACAAACATTTTCTGGGTACCTACCAGAACTCTAGCAGTTACATAGTATTTTTCAAAACTCTAAGAACACATTAAGTCTTCAATCAGAGTGTCAGGCACCAAGTGGACATTTAAAAACGTTTATTGAAATCACAAATGACTAAATACATGAATATACAGGCATATCTTTTTTTATTGTGCTGAGTTTTATTATACTTCACACATACTTCATTTTTAACAAATCAAAGTCTTGTGACAAACCTGTGTCAAGCAAATCTATTGGCACTGTTTTTTTTAAAACAGCATGTGCTTACATTTTGTCTCTGTGTCACCTTTTGGTAACCTTTGCGATATTTCAAACCTTTTCATTATTTTTATATCCAATATGGTGATTGGTGAGATATAAAAGTACTTTGATACTACTATTATAATTGTTTTGGGGTGCCACAACCCATACCCATATAAGATAGTGATATGGTTTGGCTGTGTTCTCTTCCAAATCTCATCTTGAACTGTAGTTCCCATAATCCCCATGTGTCATGGGAGGTACCTAGTGGGCGGTAATAGAATCGTGGGGTTGGTTACCCCTGTGCTATTCACATGATAGTGAGTGAGAGTTTTCAGGAGATCTGATGGTTTTATAAGGATCTTTTCCCTCACTTCACTCTGCACTTCTCCTTCCTGCCGCCATGTGAAGAAGAATGTGTTTGCTTCCCCGTCCACCGTGATTGTAAGTTTCCTGAGGCCTCTACAAGCCATGCTGACCTGTGAGTCAATTAAACCTCTTTCCTTTATAAGTTACCCAGTCTCAGGTATGTCTTTACTAGCAGCATGAGAACACACTAATACAGTAAATTGCTACCAGGTAGTGGGGCACTGCTGTAAATATACCTGAAAATGTAGAAGCAATTTTGGAACTGGGTAACAGGCAGAGGCTGGAACAGTTGGATGACTCAGAAGAAGACAGAAAAGTGTGGGAAAGTTTGGAACTTCCTAGAGACTTGGAGGACTCAGAAGACAAGAAGATGTAAGAAAGTTTGCAACTTCCTAGAGACTTGTTGAACAGTTGTGACCAAAATGCTGATAATGCTATGGACCATGAAATTCAAGCTGAGGTGGTCTCCGATGGAGATGAGGAACTCGCTGGGAACTAGAGCAAAGGTGACATTTGTTATGCTTTAGCAAAGAGACTGGCGGCATTTTGCCCCTACCTTAGAGAACTGTAGAACCTTGAACTTGAGAGAGATGATATAGGGTATCTAGTGGAAGATATTTCTAAGTGTCAAGGCATTCAAGAGGAAACAGAGCATAAAAGTTTGGAAGATTTGCAAACTGGTGATGCAATAAAAAAGAAAAACACATTTTCTGAGATGAAATTCAAGCCTGCTGCAGAAAATCACATAAGTAAAAAGAAGTCAAATATTAATCACCAAGACAATGAGGAAAATGTCTTCATAGCATATCAGAGGCCTTTGCAGCAGCCCCTCCCTTGACAAGCCTAGAGGCCTAGGAGGAATAAATTGTTTCATGGGCTGGGCCCAGGGTGCCCCTGTTGTTTGTGGCCTAGGGACTTGATGCCCTGTGTCCCAGCCACTCCAGCCATGGCTAATAGGGACCAAGGTATAGTTGTGGCCGTGGCTTCATAGGGTGGAAGCCCCAAGCCTTGGCAGCTTCCATGTGATGTACAAGAATTGAGATTTAGAAACCTCTACCTAGATTTCAGAGGATGTATGGAAACACCTAAAAGTCCAGGGAGAGGTATGCTGCAGGGACAGAGCCCTCATGAATAACCTCTTTTAGGGCAGTGCAGAAGGGAAATATAGGGTTGGAGCTCCCAAATAGAGTCTCCATTGGGACACTGCCTAGTAGAGCTGTGAGGAGAGGGCCACTATCCTCTAAAGCTCAGAATGGTAGATCCATCAGTAACTTTCACTCTGTGCCTGGAAAAGCCACAGACACTCAGCACTAGCCCATGATAGCAGCTGGGAGTGGGGCTGTACCTTGCAAAATTACAAGGGCAGAGCTGCCCAAGGCTGTGGAAGCCCACCTTTTGCATCAGTGTGATCTGGATGTGAGACATGGAGTCAAAGGAGATCATTTTAAAACCTTAAAGTCTAATGACTGCCCTATTGGATTTTGGACTTGCCTGGGGCCTGTAAGCCCTTGGTTTTGGCCAATTTCTCCCATTTGGAATGGATGTATTTACCCAACACTTGTACCCTCATTGTATCTATGAAGTAACTAACTTGCTCTTGACTTTACAAGGTCGTAGGTGGAAGGGACTTGCCTTGTTTCAGATGAGACTTTGGAGCTGGACTTTTGAGTTAATGCTGGAATGAGTTAAAACTTTGGGGACTGTTGGAAGGGCATGATTGTGTTTTGAGTTGTTAGGACAAGATATTTGAGAAGGGCCAGAGACAGAGTGATATGGGTTGGGTGTGTCCCCACCCTAATCCTCATGCATTGTGGGAGGGACCCAGTGGGGGGTAATTGAATTATGGAGGCAGTTACCTCCATGCTGTTCTTGTGAAAGTAATTTCTCATGAGATCTGAAGGCTTCATAATGTGCTTTTGCCCTGCTTTGCTCTGGACTTCTCCTTCCTGACACCGTGTAAAGATAAACATGTTTGCTTCCCCTTCTACCATGATTGTATGTTTCCTGCGGCCTCTTCAGCCATGCTGAACTGTGACTCAAATAAGCCTCTTTCCGTTACCCAGTCTCAGGTATGCCTTTATTAGCTGCATGAGGCTAATACAGATGGTGAATTTCATAATTTTTTTGTATGTTCTGACTGCCCTACCTATTGACTATTCCTTCATCTCTTTCCCCATCCTCAGGCCTTCCTGATTCCTGAGACACAATATATACTGAAATTAGACACTACAGTGACCTCTAAGTGTTCAAGTGAATGGACGATTCTCATGTTTCTTAGTTAATATCAAAAGCTAAAAATGAGTAATTTCAGTGAAGAAGGCATGTTGAGAGCCAAGACAGGTCCAAAACTAAGCCTCTTGCTCCAAAGAGTTAACAATGTTTTGAATGCATGAAAAACTCTTAAAGTAAATTAAAAATGCTTCTCTCATGAACACACAAATGATAAAGGGAAAGAGCTTTTTTGCTGATATGAAGGAAGTTTTACCGGTCTGGATAGAAAATCAAAGTGGCCACATCATTCATAAAGCCAAAAGCAAAAAGAAGGCTGAGAAAAAAAGAGAAAGCTGCAGATGAAAAGTTCAAAGAGAAGCTGGTTAATAATGTTTAAGAAAATAAGTCATTTCCATAACATAAAAGTATTACTTTAAGCAATAAGTGATGATATAGAAGATACAAGATATCCAGGAAATGTAGCCAACATAACTGATTAAGGTGGCTACACTATAAAATTACAACAACAATCACATCGGATGTTCAGTGTATAATAAACAGACTTGTATTGGAAGAAGATGCCATTGGGACATTCATAGCTTGCAAGGAGAAGCCAATGCCTGGCTTCAAAACTTCAAAAACTGACTGACCTTTTTGTTAAGGGCTAAGACAGCTACTGACTTTAAGTTGAAGGCAATGGTCATTCACCATTCTAAAAATTATTGGGCCCTTAAGAACTATGCTAAATCTACTGTCTGTATTCTTTAAATGCAACAACAGAGACTGGATGACCTCACATCTATTCACAGCATTTTTTTACTGGATATTTTAAGCACAATATTGAAACCTACTGAAATCATTCTTATAAAGTTGACAAAATTAATCAGAGAAAAAGGGAGGAGGGAAACAAAAAACTTACCAAGTTCACAGCATATTGGGCATTAATTAGTAGGTCAACTTGCTCTCTGACTTGCTTTCTTGTAGTTGTTCATTGTTTATTGCCCTGGAATCGCATAAACCCTGTCACAAGACTATAGATCCCCTAAACTGTTCCATAGATGACAGCTTGAACATTGTGAAACTTAGGTTTTCCATTTGAGATATTCTTTCAGGCCTTGCATCATTATGAAACTACTGATGTCAGCTGGTCTGAAGGATCCCACCAGCAGTTGACTCACCAAAGAATGCAAAGAATTTTCATATCCTGATGATTTCCTCCCTCTTCACCTGACCAGTCAATGATCCAAATTTTACATCTCCTTGTCCACCAAAATCCCCATAAAACCTCAATCCAGAACTCCTTAGGGAGATGAATTTGGTGGTCTCTTTCTATCTCCTCAATCAGCTGCCCTCAACTCTTTCTCTGCTGCAAACTTTGCTATCTCAATGTATTGCTCTATTACAGTGTAGCAGCCATACAAATCTGTTTGTCCTGTAACACTACTGCTAGCAAACTGATTCCCTTCAAAACATTATTTCGTATTGACAATGCACCTGATCATCACCCAAGAGCTCTAGTCAAGCTATTCAAGGAAATTAATGTCATTTTCATGCCTGCTAACACAATGTTCGTTTGCATCCCAAGGATCAAGGAGAAATTTTACTTTCGAGTCTCATTATTTAAGAAATATATTTTGTAAGGTTATAGCTGACATAAATAATGATTCGTCTGATGGATCTAGGCAAAATAAATTAAAAACCTTCTGAAAATGATTCATCATTCTAGATGTTATAATATTTGTGTTTAATGAGAGGAGATCAAAATATTAACAGTAACAGGAATTTGGAAGGAGTTGATTCCAGTCCTCACATATGACTTTAGGAGGTTAAAGACATCAGTGTGGAAAGTAACTGCACAGGTTCTGAAAATAGAGAATTTAAAGTGCATCCTGAAGATGTGACTGAATTGCTGCATTCTCATGATAAAACTTTAATGGATGAGGAGTTGCTTCTTACGGATGAGCAAAGAAAGTGGTTTCTTGAGGTGAAAACTGCTCCTGGTAAAAAATGCTGTGAACATTCTTGAATTAACAACAACAAAGGTTATAAAGATTATATAAACTAAGCTGATAAAGCAGCAGCAGGGTTTGAGAGGACTGACTCCAATTTTGAAAGAAATTCTACTGTGCGCAAAATCTTATCAATCAGCATCGCATGATGCAGAGAAATATTTCAGGAAAGGAAGAGTCAATCAATGCACAAAATTCATTCTTATCTTATTCTGAGAAAATACTGCAGCCATCCTAATTTTCAGCAACAACAATGCTGTTCAGTCAGCAGCCATCAGCATCAGGGTAAGACACTCCACCAGCAAAAAGATGATGACTTGCTGAAGGTTCAGACAATCTTTAGTATGTTTTGGCAATAAAGTATTTTTAAATTAAGATATGTACATTCTTTTTTAGATATAATGCTATTGTACGCTTAGATTATAGTATAGCTTAAACATAATTTTTACATACATGGGTAAACCAAAAAAATTGTATGATTATCTTTATTTCATTTGTCTGGAACTAAACTCACAAAACCTTGTAGGTTTGTCTATACTGTTCATGTCTTCAGGATTTATAAGGGTAGCTATGGCTGGACATAGATAGTGGCTCATGCCTGTAATCCCTGTATTTTGGGAGGACAAGGCGGGTGGATCACCTGAGGTCAGGAGTTCGAGACCAGCCTGGGCAACATGATGAAAGTCCCTCTCTACTAAAAATACAAAAAGTTATCTAGGCATGGTAGTTGGTGCCTGTAATCCCAACTACTCAGGAGGCAGAGATAGGAGAATGGCTTGAACCTGGGAGGTGGAGGTTGCAGTGAGCAGAGATTGCACCTCTGCACTCCAGCCTGGGCAACAAGAGCAAAACTCAGTATCAAAAACATAGATAAAATAAAATAAAAAATAAATTAAAAGAGCAGATACAAGTACTGTAGTCTCTTCTCATCCTTTTTGCAGTTTCAGCTGCCTGTGGCCAACCATGGTTCAAAAATACTGAATGAAAAATTCAAAATATGAATATTTTAAAAGCTTTAAATTGAGCACAATTCTGAGTAGTATGATAAAGTCTTTTGCTGTCCAGCTCCTTCCTGCCTGGGATCTGAACCATCGCTCTACCCAGCATATCCACAATACATAGTATGTATGTATAGGAAAATACATATCGTTTACATGACTTGGTACTTTTTGTGGTTTCAGGCATCTCGTGGGGGTTTTGAAACATATCCCACATGAATAAGGGGGAACTACTGTATGACACCAAAGAGTATGCAGAATGCTGTATACCAGAGACATTTGAATGATCTCTTCTAAAACTGATGACATTCTTAGTAATGAATATTCTATCTCACAGTTTGAGAATCTTTTCTTGTCTTTCAGTGATTTATAACTTTATTACTTCTTTTATTCAAGTATTTTTTTTCTTATTTTATTATCTTATATAAATGCTCATATGCTATTGACTCAAGATGGTTAATCAAGGATTTTATCAACACAAATGTTTGTGCCTATAATTCATATTATTTTTGTCAAAATTCAACGATATTCCTTCTGTAGAGCACCTTAAAAGGATCATTTCTCTATATTATTAACCTTCTTTGATCTTCTTTTATTTCAACATAAAAGCCAGAACTGAATGTGTCTATATATATGACATATTTTGCACAAAATATTTCAAAACTGAAGTTGGCTTAGAGTTGGCTTTATTATGAATTCAAAATGCATTTCATTCATAAGGATCACATTGTGAAAATAAGCTGCATATAATAGCTGAGCATTTTGTTCACAATTAAAGGTAATTAAGTTATTTCCAAAGGGAGCTTTCATTTCAATAGTCAATCTATAATGTGTTGCATGGAAAATAATCAGTTTATTAAATAGTTTTGCTGGCATCATAACATTTTGAAGTGAGAACCTAATAACAATATAATTAGCAAAGTCACACTGGTTTCAAACATTTCACTATGTGCAGTAACATAATTTCTTCCAAACAACAATTCAATGAAATATTATTAGTTTTATTTACCAATGAGGAAATCAAGGTTTAAAGAAGTTACATAATTTTTCAAGGTCACATAGGTAGTGTGTAGCAGAGTCAATACTGACATTTTTAATCACAATGTTACATTGGCTCTATTGGATGCTCTTGATGTAGTAGTCACAGAATAGATTATTTTCCAACACATACATTTACTTGATTATTCTAATATTATCATCAACTAAAAAAATTAAACTTAACTCCTGAAGGCAGGAACCACACTTTTCACCTGTTTGTAGCCTCAAATTGCAGCACAGTATTTGCATCTATTAGGTGCTCAAAACTGTTGAAGGAATAGTTTCAGATACAAATCTTTTCACCTCTTTTCAATCTGGAGACTGTAGCCAACCATAAAAATTTCCTTTTATGAAGGCTCAAAATTGTGTGGAAAATAAGAATAGAATTATTTTCTAATTAAGAATGAAGACTTATTTGCAAACATTTGCTCTTCTAAATTTACATGTTGTTCAATAAATTTTTAATAATTAATTGTACCTGAGGGAAAAGGTTAAGTGAGGAAGTGGCTCATGGCTTATGAGAGCACCATTCTCAACCCTGTAATGCAACACTTTCCCTGTTACCACATTTTGTTACTTCAAATTTTCTAAGGCTAGATTTATTTTTTTAAGATTCATAAAAAATTAAGTTGCTTTTGATAGGATCCTTCAGTGCAGGTACTAAAGGTTTTAATCAGCATGGAAATTACTTTGGAAATTAAATAGTAACAATGAACCAAAGGGCTTTAAAATTAACTGGAAGCAAGTGTTTATTGCTTTTAGAGACCTTAACACCACAGCAAATGCATAGTAACTAATTGGCTATCTTAAAACTGTAATTATTGTTTTCTGCTGAAATCATCTTCATTAAAATAAACTTCAAATGAAGGGAAAATAACCAGGATATCCAATATTTTCTTTTCTAGTTTTGTTAATACTTCAAGATAATAAAAGCAATCAAACATTATTCTCTTCTCTTTTCTTTCTTCATCTAATCATTACAGTATATTTAATATTTAGTATTTTTGCATGTCTTCATATTATTTCTACATAAGAATATTTTTAAAAA
This sequence comes from Macaca fascicularis, assembly GCF_037993035.2. Lineage (NCBI taxonomy): Eukaryota > Metazoa > Chordata > Mammalia > Primates > Cercopithecidae > Macaca > Macaca fascicularis. Next base: position 58,768,152 of record NC_088391.1, on the reverse strand, counting down.
GAATGCACTGTATTTTGGATAATACGTTTCATTCCATAGTGTAATTTTTCTTTCAATATCATGTTTTTGATATGTATTTATTCTGACAGACTTTATAAATCACATTTTATATATGATTTGTTGTAAAATATCCACTTTATTCATCAATTTACTTGTAGTAACTAAGTTAGTTATAACTTTTGATTTTGCAAACAAGGCTCCAATGGTTATACCTATATATGTATGTTTGGGCAGATGAGTGAGGATTTTTCTAGGGTCCTGGCTCAGAAGTGAATACTAGGATTATTATATTCTAGTATTATCAACTTCCAGTTTTCTATCCAACAAATTTGTACAAATTCTGAATTCCACCAAAATTATTCAATCATATCTAAAATACTTTTATAACACACTTTATAAAGATTGCTAATCTGAAGTATGTTGAATTAGTCAAGATTATTTTGGTTTGCATTTTCCTAATTATTTACAGAACTGAGTGTATATTATACAAAGCTTTATGTTTTGAGTAAATTTTATTATTAGTATGTTGAATTGTTTGCTTTTTTATTTGTTTGTTGACATTGGATATGTGGTAAAAACAAATTGATTCTGAGATTTGTAATTTCACTTCACTGATGGTGATATCTTGTGAAAAACAATTAAAATTAGTGTATTCAAATTAATTTTTTTCTCAGTTTAATTAGTTGTACTTTTTCCTACACTTTTATTAAAGGCATAATGTAGTCTTCCTTATTTTTTATTAGTTTCAAAGATTTGACCTTCTTATTTAAGATTACTAGTTTCTATTTGCATAAGGAAAATATCTAAAGTAATTTTTTCATAAAAAGCCTCCATTGTATTAGTATCACATTCTAAATAGCGCATTATATCTTTACTAACTTGAAAGAACTCTTTTTGAGGTGTTCATTTGTTCATGCTATGTAGTAAATTTTACTTGAAAATATTTAGAGATAATCATGTTGTTTTAGTTTCACATACAAATCTTCTGTCTCAATTTCATAAGAGGACAAGTGTCTTTAATCTGTTTTTTTTCTAAAAGTTCTCTCTCCAAGTCATATTTTTCCTTATTGTAATTGCCAGGGCCTCTCAAATAATGTGTAAAATAGCAGTGATATAAAGCGTTCACACTTATTTATATGTTTGGTGGGAAAGCCTGTAGTGTCAGCATCAAGTATTATAACTGACCTGCTTTTGATAGATACCTTTTTTCAGGTTAAGCAATCGTCCTTTATAATTAATTTCTTAAGATATATTTTTGCTGGAATTTATGCTTTATAAGAGTAAGATTTTTAAAAAATTTATCATCTTATCCCCAGTTCCTGAAATTGTAACTACCTGATACATAGTAAGTCTCAAATATGTAGATGTTGAATGATTGACTAAATACCCTTTCAATTTTTGTTAATGTGTTTTTTTCTACCTGTGAAAATTACCATTTTTTTTGTTCTTTCATCTATTAAAGCTATCTTTTTTATTAAGAAATGTTCTGTTTTCTCTGGATGAACCACCTCCAATAAAAATTCCAAAAATAAGCACACTGCTGGTAACTGTGAGTGTGTGTATTTTATTTAGCATTTTTTAATTTGAGCATTTTACTAGATTGGTCTATATTATATTTTCTTATTTTGTCCATGCCTGTTTTGGGTTGTAAAAATTTATACTAGCCTAAAAAGTGAATCATGTTGTAGTTTATAGAGTTTTTACAAGATTAGAATTATCTCTTTCATAAGGTAGAGCAGATACTGTTAACGTCTCACTAGTAAGTATTCTCCCCTTATTTATCTGCAGTAGATACCTATTTAGACATATGATCACTCAGTATAAAGACAGTATTTCCTAGTCTCTCTTGCAGCTAGGTCTGGCCATGTACCTAAAATTTGTCTAGTGGAATATAAGCAGAAGTAGCCTCTTATGTCATCTGTCTTTAAATGGGGTCTGCAGGCCCTCTTCTACTACCATTTTCTTCATTCTGTTGCTTTGAATATGGATGTGAGGGCTACAGTTCCATCTTTAATCATGAAGGGTCCATGATGACTGAACATTGCCATAGCAGGCCCGGACAGCCTACTTCTGGAATTTTACGTGAGCTTTTATCTTGCTTAAGGTAGTATGCTTTGGGAATTGTTTCCCTGCTATCAAACATGTTTCTTAACTAACCAGGACATGTGTGACAAAACCTAGAATGCATTCATGCATTGCATACATACAAAATAGTATTGGCTTAGTAGTCAAATATTAAGTATCAAGAATTAAGTACAAAAGGCCAGGAAGTTGAACATCCTTGTTAAGCAAAAACAGAAGTTTTCACAAAAGAAGAATCCTAAAATTAAGAGCCTTTATCTATGGCAGCTGTCACATCTACTACTTCTATACCAGAAAGAGAGAAGTAGTACATTATTCTCTAATGTAAACACATCTTCCTTAGGGTGAGATGTGAAAGTTGTCTCTGGGTTTATCATCATAGAATGGAAGCAAATACTATGTCTTGTACTCAATAGGAGTCATACTGAGGACTGGGAAAACTCTATTATTTAATTGCATTGGAAGTCCACTGCTAACAGGAAAATAATTGTTCAAGATTATTTCATTATTACTGAAAATAATTAAGTCTAGTTATAATGCAAAAGATGTTGTTTGCATTTATCTAGCAAAGCAAACCAGAGTATTATTTCTATGTATTTGGATTAATTTTACTGTCCTGTACATATATCCAGTCTGATAAATGAATTAGAAAGAGAATATAAGAATATAACCAACCTCTAATAAGATGTATATGCTAACTGATTTTTTTTACATTATAAACATCTTGAGTGATAGGACAATGTTGTACCTGAACTAGCAGTATGAGTACAGTGAGAGAAACAGGAATCACTTTAGGTATTTTGAATAAGAAGGACTTCTATGTAGATAATTAAATACTAATGTGTCCGGAATTGATGGGTTCTTGGTCTCACTGACTTCAAGAATGAAGCCGCGGACCCTCGCGGTGAGTGTTACAGTTCTTAAAAATGGTGTGTCTGGAGTTTGTTCCCTCAGACGTTCACATGTGCCTGGAGCTTCTTCCTTCTGGTGGGTTCGTGGTCTCGCTGTCAGGAGTGAAGCTGCAGACCTTCGCGGTGAGTGTTACAGCTCATAATGGCAGCGTGGACCCAAAGAGTGAGCAGCAGCAAGATTCATTGCAAAGAGCGAAAAAAGAAACCTTCCACAGTGTGGAAGGAGACCCCAGTGGGCTACCACTGCTAGCTCCAGCAACCTGCTCTTATTCCTGCTTATCTGGCCCCACCCACATCCTGCTGATTGGTCCATTTTACAGAGAGCTGATTGGTCCATTTTGACAGAGTGCTGATTGGTGCATTTACAATCCTTGAGCTAGACACAGAGTCACAGAGTGCTAGTTAGCTAGATAAAGCATTAGCTAGATACAGAGTACCAATTGGTGCATTTACAAACCTTGAGCTAGACACAGAGTGCTGATTGGTGCATTTCCAATCCTTAAGCTAGACACACAGTCAGGGAGTGCTAGTCCTCCAAGTCTCCAGTAGGTTGGCTAGATACAGAGTGCCAATTGGTGTATTCACAAACCTTGAGCTAGACAGAGAGTGCTGATTGGTGTATTTACAAACCCTGAGCTAGACACAGAGTGCTGATTGGTGCACATACGATCCTCCAGCTAGATATAAAAGTTCTCCAAGTCCCCATCCAGTTCAGGAGCCCAGCTGGCTTCACCCACTGGATCCTGCACCAGGGCTGCAGGCAGAGCTGCCAGGCCAATCCCTAGCCTGCACTCTTCAGCCCTTGGGCTGTCCATGGGACCGGAGCGCCACGGAAGAGAGGGCGGCTCCCATTGGGGAGGCTCAGGCGGCACAGGAGCCCACCACAGGGGGAGGAGATCAGATATGGCTGGCTGCAGGTCCCGAGCCCCACCCTGTGGGGAGGCAGCTAGGGCCCAGCAAGAATTTGAGTGCAGCACCAGCGGACCAGCACTGCTGGAGGACCCCGCACAACCTCCGCAGCTGCTAGCCTGGGTGCTAAGTCCCTCACTGCCCTGGGCCTGCGGTCCTGGCTGGTTGCTCCGTGTGCAGGGCTCGCAGAGCTCGCACCTGCGGGAACTCGCAGTGGCCCCCGAGCACGGGCGCAGCGCCGATTCTGGCCCATGCTTCTCCCTCCACACCTCCCGGCAAGTAGAGGGAGGATGCTCCTGCCACAGCCAGCCCAGAGAGGGGCTGCCACAATGCAGTGGCAGGCTGAAGGGCTCCTTAAGCGCCACCAGAGTGGACTCCGAGGCCAGAGGCTGAGGAGGCGCTGAGAGTGAGGGATGCTAGCACATTGTAATAACCTCTCACTAACAAAATTGTTGAAATGTCTTAGGAGCAGCCAAAACTGTAAGTCTAGAATAATTACTAGAAAAACTAAAACAACGGAGTCACTAGTAATCTACTACCCATGAAATTGCAACACAAGTCTTGAGTATAACAACGTATATCTTTATATGTATTCACAAACATAGAATCAAGAATCCTTCACTCTTCTGCTGCCACAATTGTTTCTCGGCGTCCATTTTTGAGACAAAACTCTGTAGGAAAAATTTCATCAGCAAGTTTGCCAGCAGGAAATAAGTTAATAAAGGAATGTGGAGACCAAAGCAAGTCCATCTTGGATGCTGTTCCTCCATATTGACTTCTGACTAACCCCAATTCCAGGAAAAGCTCTAAGATTTCCAGTTTATCTATTGTTCCTTGTGTAAGAGCACATACTTACCATAAATAAGAGCCTTAGGTTAAAACAGCCTTGATGTTATTGTACTTCAATTGTCCTTCAAATCCCTTCGGAACCACCCCTCTACTATCGTATATAAGCTCTGGGTCAAGGGGGTAATGGTGCAGGGATACATCATCTTGTCTCACCCCTGCCTGAGACACAGACATGGCTTCTGTTCCTAAGTCTTTATTAAATGTTAACTTTTGAGAAACTGGATTTGTCTTTGGCCTCTCAGCTTCTTCAGATTTTAGGGATATGTTTACATAGGTGTGCCCACTTTGAAACAAGGGTAGAAGATGGCTTCTATTGTATTTCTAATTTCAAATCACATATGAGTTTATCTACCAGGCACACATTAGTTTTCACCTAGAATCCTAGCAAGATGGAGTTTGGTATCCAGTTTTTAATATATTAGCCTTTCCAATATGTGAGGAAATATTAGAAAATGATTGGAAAGAAGATCTCTAAGAATGTGATTTCTTATTTATTAGAATGAAATAATCAGAAGCACAGGAATTTTTCCTGTTTTATTCATTATTTAGCCTCAGTCTCAAGATCACTTACTGGCTGATAGCAGATACTCAATGAATACTTTTTGTATTAGATATTATTTTGTTGAGTACTAGATATGAATGAATTATTTGGTACATACTGAATAGTTAGTATTTATGTTGCTTGCTTTTTTACCAGATTATGGCTATTTTCCTACAATCCATAGAAAACACATGATACACATACTTGTAAAACTAACGTGAAAAATATCGTTACATTGCCTATATTTGCTATTTTGCATTTTAATTTAATATCTGTGAAGTTTTAAGACTAATTTCTCATATCCCTTATGTCCCCAATCCTTTTATCCATTCTTTCCTTTCCAATGATGGAATGCCCCTCAAATCTTTAATATGACCTCTTCACTACTAAATTATTCTCTAAGAATTCGTCTCTCCTAAATTCCTCTGATGTCTAGTGACAACTTACTTTCATTCCTCATACGTACTATATACAATATACCTCTCTCATAATGCATTGCTGCTCTATACCGCCTTATAATCTGAGATCTTCACTGATGCTCCCACCTTCAGCTTATCACTGGGTCTCGAGATTTCATTAAAGTAACACCAATCAGCCGTTTTATACTCTACAAGCAGTTACCGTGTGGTTGTGGCCTCCTGCTATCCCGGTAGAAGCTGACATCACATTAAGGAAAGACTTTCCAGTCCAAAGTCTATTTATCTATTAAATATACCATACAATAAATGTTATAGTGGGCTTTTTTATCCCACGTGGTAATATTAGATTCAATAACTTCTTTGCTGTTTTGAAGCAGTTGTTCTAGACGTCCAAGTGCTCCAGGAAGTTCAAAAGAAGCAACAAAGTCATATTTGCATTTACTAATACCAGGGACCATCTATATATGCTCTTAAATATTGAAATATATATTATCAAACAGGAATTTTATTAGGAGGCATGCTCTTTGGAAAACAAGAATGCAACAGAAAAAAGAAGGCAGACCTGGGCAGATGGAAAAGTTGGTCTGCAATGCAGTCTTGACAAAGGACTCACACAATCTCTTGGGAAACTCTGAAGACAGAATAATCCTGTAGCATTGTTCTGCTTTGCATAGAAGCACAAATATAAACGCATTTCACATTCTTTATTTGTTTGGGTATAGTTTTCTACAGCACCATATTGCATCTTTGTTGATGTAGATAATAACATATTTGAGTTGCACTCCTGACCAGTTTTCATTTAAGGATGTGTAGTGGATACTGGAATATGTCACCTAAACCTCTGTTCAAAACAAAAATACTTAATTTTCCAATTGCTGGGACTCCCAGTAGACATCGTTCAGTTTTCAGTTATATTTATATATTACCCTTGAGTAGACAGAGTTGCCTCACCCACCTTCCCTGGACAGCTTACCTCTAGTGAGGTAAGCTATCGAGTGCTTCGTGAGATATGTAAAGACCTGCCTCCCTTGTTCCAGTGTAGGACCCTTCTGAAAAGCCATCCCAGTTTCAGAGCTCTCTGTTAGGTCATTTGAGATGGTTGTAAAGATAAAGTGCAGTGCAGCCTGACTTATTTTTCTCCTCAGTTACTCTCTTTATCCCCTGTCCACAGGTGTTTACCCAAAGATAAACATTTTCCTAGTAAATATTTTGCATAATAACATCTGTCTCCAAGTTTGTCTTCCAAATAATTTAACCTGTGAAAGATCAGAATGTTTTCAGACTGGATAAGCTCCTAGGATTTTGCATGTCCTGCCAAATAGAAAAAGTTAATAAATAATTTTGTAAAACAAGTTCATGCCATTAAAATAGAAGTTGAAAGCAAGATACTATGATTAAGTCCTAAACAAATCATTGATACTAAAATTGTCATCAGAATTCAGAGAAGGAGGAAATAATTGAAGGCTGTCAGAGTCAGGGAAACATTTACGGAAGAGAAATATTGAGCTCAGCCTTGATAAGTGGACAGGATTTTGATAGATGAAAGGAATGAAGAGCATTCCAAGCAAGGTGAACGTTGCTGAAACGAGCATTGAGCCTAGTGAGTTTCTGGTATTCATTATCTATCAATATCAGAGTGACTTGGTGGTACTTGGAAAGGTGGCAATCAAATAGCTCTTATTCAGTTGTTCTAAAGTAGACTTTTATGATTTTTTTTCCCTGAAAAGCCCTTAAGTTGATTGTGTCTCTTATCACAGTTTCTATGAAATCTTTAGATTTAATGAGCTTATTACTGGTTTAAGTAAGCTGCCACTAGAGAGCTGTCAACCTAAAATAATCTCACATGTTCTCATTTGAAGAACCCTCCCAGGAAATGGATGATCAAGGAAATGATTACTCTTAAAATAAAAGTGGTTTTTTTGAGATTCTAAAGAGACGGAGAGTCCATAGTCCTTTTCCATGTCATTTTCTCAGACCAGATCATGTCTTTATCAATTAAGGCATAGCTAAATATATTCATACTGACATTAAAATAGGAATAACACATAGAATCAGTTTTGACATAGTGTTCATACATCAAGATTGGGTATCTTAGGGAGACGACGTTTCTAAACGATAATTAGTGAAGATGCGTCCTATCTTCAGGTACGGGAAGAGATCTAAAGGGGCAACTTAATATTTGACATCTTTATTTTTATGCATGCTTTCCCACAACTTAAACAGTCATTTCAGATTTACAAAGCAATAGGCACAATGGTTAGCTATTTTTTAGTTCAGAATATATATGAAAATAGGGAAAGTTTTGATCAATAAAGTGGTTCCCTGTAGTAGACATTTGTAAAAAAACAGAGAGAGAGAGAGGTTGCTGTAAATAAGATAAGACTTTTTTATATAATTCTTTAAAACTCAGGTCAGTTACTCAGTTTTTCCCTTGAGAAGATAGCTAAAACAGGGCAGCCACAATACAGTTAAGTCATGGTCCCAAACCACTTATTACTACTGCATCCATTACCAGCCAGATATGTTAAAGGAATTAAGAGAATCTTATCCCAATAATACAAGGAAAATAATGGCAATGTTTACCACTACATTCCCTTTGTTCAATTCCATTGAATTAAATTGGTTCCTGCCTTTTCTATCTGCTTTGTTGAGGTCATGTGGGTGAGCTAAGTAACTCTTAGATTAGATTACTTTGTATCATTTAATTTATCTAGCTAACTTAGACAATTTCAGGATCACTGTGTAGTCATGTGATATGGTTTGACTCCATCCCCACCCAAAATCTCATCGTAAATTGTAATCCCCACGTATCAATGGTGGGATCAGGAGGAGGTAATTCAATCATGAGGGCAGTTCTTTCCGTGCTATCTTTGTGATAGTGAGCGAATATCATGAGATCCGATGGTTTTATAACGGTCTGGCATTTCCCCTGTTTGCACTCACTTCGTTCTGCCACCCTGTAAAGAGGTACCTGCCTCTTCTTTGCCAACTGCCACGATTGTAAGTTTCCTGAGGCCTCCCCAGCCATGCGGAATTGTGAGTTAATTAAACCTCTTTCCTTTATAAATTACTCAGCCTTGGGTATTTCTAGATAGCAGTGTGAGAACAGACTAATACACAATGTTTGTCAAAACAGATAAATCCAATTATCAGCTACTGTATATAGAAAGTTTAAGTCAACTGAACTGAATGAAATACAATAAAAGTGATAAGTAATCACATTGTGATTACTTAATCACAGTTGTGATTACAACAAAAATAAAATATGCATTACTGTACTTCTGTGAAAGCACATTGAAAATTTTCTTCAAATGCATAATTATTTAAGACTAACACCATCTTATTTTTTATTTTTTATTTTTTTTATTTTTTAAAATTTATTTATTTATTATTATTATTATACTTTAAGTTCTAGGGTACATGTGCATAACGTGCAGGTTTGTTACGTATGTATACTTGTGCCATGTTGGTGTGCTGCAACCATCAACTCGTCAGTACCCATCAACTCGTCATTTACATCAGGTATAACTCCCAGTGCAATCCCTCCCCCCTCCCCCCTCCCCATGATAGGCCCCGGTGTGTGATGTTCCCCTTCCCGAGTCCAAGTGATCTCATTGTTCAGTTCCAACCTATGAGTGAGAACATGCGGTGTTTGGTTTTCTGTTCTTGTGATAGTTTGCTAAGAATGATGGTTTCCAGCTGCATCCATGTCCCTACAAAGGACACAAACTCATCCTTTTTGATGGCTGCATAGTATTCCATGGTGTATATGTGCCACATTTTCTTAATCCAGTCTGTCACTGATGGACATTTGGGTTGATTCCAAGTCTTTGCTATTGTGAATAGTGCCGCAATAAACATATGTGTGCATGTGTCTTTATAGAAGCATGATTTAGAATCCTTTGGGTATATACCCAGTAATGGGATGGCTGGGTCATATGGTACATCTAGTTCTAGATCCTTGAGGAATCGCCATACTGTTTTCCATAATGGTTGAACTAGTTTACAATCCCACCAACAGTGTAAAAGTGTTCCTATTTCTCCACATCCTCTCCAGCACCTGTTGTTTCCTGACTTTTGAATGATCGCCATTCTAACTGGTGTGAGATGGTATCTCATTGTGGTTTTGATTTGCATTTCTCTGATGGCCAGTGATGATGAGCATTTTTTCATGTGTCTGTTGGCTGTATGAATGTCTTCTTTTGAGAAATGTCTGTTCATATCCTTTGCCCACTTTTTGATGGGGTTGTTTGTTTTTTTCTTGTAAATGTGTTTGAGTTCTTTGTAGGTTCTGCATATTAGCCCTTTGTCAGATGAGTAGATTGCAAAATTTTTCTCCCATTCTGTAGGTTGCCTGTTCACTCTGATGGTAGTTTCTTTTGCTGTGCAGAAGCTCTTTAGTTTAATTAGATCCCATTTGTCAATTTTGGCTTTTGCTGCCATTGCTTTTGGTATTTTAGACATGAAGTCTTTGCCCATGCCTATGTCCTGAATGGTACTACCTAGGTTTTCTTCTAGGGTTTTTATGGTATTAGGTCTAACATTTAAGTCTCTAATCCATCTTGAATTAATTTTTGTATAAGGAGTAAGGAAAGGATCCAGTTTCAGCTTTCTACTTATGGCTAGCCAGTTTTCCCAGCACCATTTATTAAATAGGGTATCCTTTCCCCATTTCTTGTTTCTCTCAGGTTTGTCAAAGATCAGATGGCTGTAGATGTGTGGTATTATTTCTGAGGACTCTATTCTGTTCCATTGGTCTAGATCTCTGTTTTGGTACCAGTACCATGCTGTTTTGGTTACTGTAGCCTTGTAGTATAGTTTGAAGTCAGGTAGCGTGATGCCTCCAGCTTTGTTCTTTTGACTTAGGATTGTCTTGGCAATGCGGGCTCTTTTTTGGTTCCATATGAACTTTCAAGCAGTTTTTTCCAATTCTGTGAAGAAACTCATTGGTAGCTTGATGGGGATGGCATTGCATCTATAAATAACCTTGGGCAGTATGGCCATTTTCATGATAATGATTCTTCCTATCCATGAGCATGGTATGTTCTTCCATTTGTTTGTGTCCTCTTTTATTTCACTGAGCAGTGGTTTGCAGTTCTCCTTGAAGAGGTCCTTTACATCCCTTGTAAGTTGGATTCCTAGGTATTTGATTCTCTTTGAAGCAATTGTGAATGGAAGTTCATTCATGATTTGGCTCTCTGTTTGTCTGTTATTGGTGTATAAGAATGCTTGTGATTTTTGCACATTAATTTTGTATCCTGAGACTTTGCTGAAATTGCTTATCAACTTAAGGAGATTTTGGGCTGAGACAATGGGGTTTTCTAAATTTACAATTATGTAACTTTTAAGAAGTAAATGTGGTGAGCACATTGTATCTTAACACAAACAACATAAATATAATGGTGATGGTGATGAAATTAGTTTTTACCCTGAAGACCTCTGAGATCCATCTTGAACTGTCAAGTTTGTTCTTGAATATGAAAACATTATAAAACAAAACCTAACATGTGAAAAAAAAGTTAATGTGGGAAAATGGAAGGAATTGTAAAACCAATAGCTAGCACCAACTTCAACTGGCTCTCTTATTATTTACAGCAACACTATGAGATAAGTACTCTTATTATTTCCTTTTCTCTGAGGAGAAAACTCTAAGAATCCAAGTTAAATAACTTCCACAAGAAGACAGAGCTAGTAAGTTATTAGGGGTGAAATTCAAACATTATTGTTCCAGCTCCAGAGTCCCATACTCTTAATCTCTACTCTGTTGTCTTTTTAATTTTTGTGTATCAAGAAAACATACACAAGAACCAATATTAGAAAAAAACTACAACTATTTTGTTAAATGTGACCCTTGGTACTGCATAAAATGCATTTAATTATTTCATTTAGCTAAATGTAAGCACTTCACATTTGTAAATGATGTTATTGTTTAACAGTTATTTAGTGACCTATACATGTGATAAAACTATCTGGTAAGAAAATCAGGAGTTCATAAAATAATAAAGAAATTTAATAAAATTAGCCAATTCATTTACAGTCATTGTTTTCAAGAGACAGGTTCTTGCTCTAATTAAATAATCATAACTCACCATGGCTTTATCCTCCTAGGTTCAAGTAATCCTTCTGCCCCAGTCTCCCAAGTAGCTAGAACTACAGGCACGTGTTAGCATGCCAAGTTAAATTTTTTTTTTTTTTTTTTTTTTTTTGAGACGGAGGCTCGCTCTGTCCCCCAGGTTGGAGTGCAATGGTGCAATCCGGCTCACTGCAACCTCCGCCTCCCGGGTTCAAGCAATTCTCCTGCCTCAGCCTCCTGAGTAGCTGAGATTACAGGCGCCCACCACCACACCCACCTAATTTTTGTATTTTTAGTAGAGATGGGGTTTCACCATGTTAGTCAGGCTGGTGTCGAACACCTGACCCTGTGATCCGTCTCGGCCACCCAAAGTGCTGGGATTACAGGTGTGAGCCACCATTCCCAGGCTCATGCCAGGTTAATTTTTGAAATTTTTTGAAGAGACATGGTTTGGCTATGTTGCCCAGACTGGTCCCAAACTCCTGGCCTCAAGCGATCCCTCTGTCTAGGCCACCCCAAACAGTAGACTTACAGGTATTAGCTACTGCACCCAGTCCATTTATAGGCTTTCCAGAGTGATTAAATGATTTACCAGAACGGAAAGTACTTGTTAGAAGAACCATTAATAGACTTTAAGTCATAACTGATAACTCAATTTTTTTCTAGTTTTCTGTCATGTTGCTGGTAGTGTATTAAGAAATAGAAATTCAAAACTCTACATTTATGAATGAAATAATGACATTCACAACAGCCTGGATGGAGTTGGAGACCATTATTCTAAGTGAAGTTACTCAAGAATGGAAAATAAAATATTGTAAGTTCTCACTTATAAGTGGGAGCTAAGCTATGAGGATGCAAAGGCATAAGAATGATATAATAGACTTTGGGGACTTGAGGGAAAGAGTGGGAGTGGGGTGAGGGATAAAAGAATACACACTGGGTACAATGTAAACTACTGGGGTGACAGGTGCACCAAAATCTAAGAAATCACCAAGAAGGAACTTACACATATAACCAAAACCACATGTTCCCCCCAAAATACTGAAATAAAATTAAAATGTTCTATTTCCATGTGTGTAAATAGGCATTTAGTAGTGTTTGTGGTGAGGAAGGTATGATAAACAATGTATCATGTCACTTGTTTTAATTTGTTCTGGGGTATCTGCATCTCACTATAGGAATTTTAAGGAAATGTTCAATAGAAATTCTTGCTGATGATAGATTATTTTCCACTTGAATGGGTTATATTGATATGCTTAAGAAATGGGACATCACTATGAAAATTTGAGAACAGTATTGACTATCATGACATATTGTCCATTCATCAATTATATTAATACATTCAGGTAACTGTGTAGTTGGATATTATATGACATCATCTCAGGAATATAGCGATTTTCCATACCATTGGAGAATTCCCAGAGAGCAATGAAATATACGACTATTTTTACTTATTTTATATGGTTCATAACAAAAATTATCTCACAGTATCTAAGTATCAGCCTCACTTGGGGGAACATAATGCATATAAGATCTTTCAGAATAAATTTAGATCTGTTTCCATTCATATCAAATTAGCTTATAACAACTTCCTCATGAAATTACTGTGTGTTGTTTGACAAACCTAAAATTCTCTTACTACTAATTAAAGCTCCAAATATCAGTTGGATTTTTTCAACAAAAACCTGTGTTCCTTTCCTTAATAATCCATTCTTTTTCTCCTTTCAATCTATGAATTTTAATTTATTCTGTAGTATAACACAATGTCATTTTTATTAGAATTAATCTTATTTTACATTTTCCAAAGGCAAAACATGTGGCCTGTTTTCAGTTCTTTTAAATAACATTCTTGGTCTTAAATATAAACTATTTCCATTTTCCCTTTTCAGTCATATCTTAGAAAATATCATCTGTCATATTCTCTGTGTTGTCTGAAATAGCTAAGGGTTATTGTATTCATTCTGTGTTCACTAAAAAAAAAAGTTAGCCTAACTTTTAAATTAATAACAAAAATCTTTTTCTAAGCAAGTAAGAGAGAACTATGTACATATTTGAGTTGGGTGGATGAGGATTATTTCTGAAATTGCAGATCATAAAAGCACTTTGGATCAGTTCCATTCCTGACAACTGGATTAGTTCCATTCCCGACAACTGAAAAAAAAGGAATGGTAGAAAATAAGCTTTGTGAGATTCTTTAGAGATGGTAACTGATGTCTCAAATTAAACTTCATATCAAAATATCCCTCAAGAAGATGATGAATGAAACATGTTCTGCAGAGTACTGCTCAACAATCCCTTTGTTTCAAAGCAAAGTTCAATTCTCTTGGTGCTTTTCTTAAAGTTGGTCTTGGATATATAAATAATGTTTAAATCCTGTAAGCCAGGTTGAGCATTATTATTTCTTTTCTCAAAAATACTCTGTGTTCTTAAAAGATGATTTCTGTTTCATACAAGAACATAAAATAATTGTTGAAAATATATTGCTGTGAAATATGCAACACTTTCACAGCCCAAATTTTCTAATATGATGGTGTATAGTACAATCAAGATTATTATACAGTAACAGAGAGAAAAATTGATCTGCCATTAGAGAGAAGTATAATAATTAGCTCTTCTTGAGATTTTTTTCCTCCATAAAAATGGTTTTCTAAAATGATATTTAAAATTTGTATTAAATGTGATGAAATTATTGACCATTTAGCATATGCAAGTTGGTGAAATATCCCTTTTTCAAAAACACTGTTGAAAATTGCTCTTCAAATTATTTTAAACAAAGAAAAATGCTTTATTAAGTATATGAAATATGTGTTCTGGTCATAATAGTTATGTCTCTTAAAAACTTGGTAACTCTCCTATTTATATTTTTGAAATTCTTCTTTCAATTTTGGTATACGAGTTGTTCACCTTGCCATATTTTCCAGATTTTTCCTTTAGCATTTTGATCCCTAAGAAGCTCTTCTATCTCAAGTGTTTCTGTGACTTTGAGGCTGTGAATCTCTTTCATAGGTCCCTTAGACTTCAGTATTCTAGAGCTGTGTATTTATTTGCTTTTTTTTTTTCTTCTCCAAATCTATATTCATCTTTTCTCTAACCTCTCCTTTCATCTCAAGGGTACAATACAATGTATTCAATAATGATTTTCCCTTGCATCTTAGTTATCACTATTATTTCTCCTATTTTCAGTGCAGTCCTCTGCACTGGCTCTTCATCACAGATGCCACAGGTGTTGGGTTAACCTTATAAGTCACATGGCTTTTCAGGGGAATGAGTAGATATTCTTGAATGTTCCTTTTTTTATTTTTCCTAATTAAGATTAATTTGTAATGCAGGGCTAAGAAATGGATTTGTATCATACTGAAAATAGGCATTGAGGAGTTGATCATCTACTGCTGAGCCACTGCCTGGTATGACACTATGGCAGTTTACCAAATATTCTGGAGACAGTATTTATGGATAGATAATAGTAATATGTATTAATTTGTGGGAATACTTTTTAAAATTACTTCACATCAATATATATTTGGGTTTCTATTCTTCAAATAATTCTGATGTACAAGGATTAAGTCAGTTTTAAAGTTTATAGAAGCGAAGAAGTGGCCTTACCTCACCTATCAGCTTTAAAAATTGCTATTAATCTAATAGTTAACAAAATTCTGTTATCAAGCAATGATCCTAGCCATTCATTTAACAAATTGTATTACTTATTCATTTATCTATCTTGATTTATTTATCTATTATATGCCAGTCATCATTCTATGTACTGTAGTAATGTACATAAATTATATGAACAGAATTCTTCCCTGAAGTCTAGCAATACAATCAGATAATGAACTAAGACGTAAGTCTCATTAAGTATTATGGAGAAAAATATATAGCCCTGGATGAGTACAGATATAGTCTGGGGCAAGTTGGAGCATGTGCTGTTTTATTTAGGGTTGTCAAGGGAGAACTCGTCTTTAAGGCAATATGTGAACAGAGACCCAAAGAAAGTGAATGAGAGAAACAGACAGATTAGCTATCTGGGAGAAGAGAGTTTCAGGGCAAAGTAACAGCCAGTACAAAGTCCCTGAGGGATGAGTGGTTAACACTCTTACAATAATCCAAGCTTAAGGTGGCAGTGGCCTGGACCAGGATGGTGGTAGTACAAATGGTAAGAAATCATCAGATACTAGATATGCTTTGGCACAGTCATATATTTTCTTGATAATATAAACATATACTATTTTAAAAATATTTCCAGAATTATGTGAATCTATAAGCTAAAATGCATATATCTGCATTCCATCTAAAATTATAGTTCAGAAAAATGGGGAAACAAGAAGGTCATATTATTTATGAAATGAAGAACATGTAACATAGGAGACTATTCACCTCTGTAGGGCCAGTGATTAGTGGGAAAAGGAAAAAGATAGAATCTGATATGTTACCAGAAGTCTCCACTGAGAAACATTGATGGATAAATTTGTATTTCCCTGTCTCATATATAAAAGTGGATTTCATTAGAAATACCCCACCACAGTTTATATTACTTGAGTATTTACATCTGAGCTTTGTGGATATTATAAACTCTCACAAGTATAATCCTTTAATACAATAGTTTTCTGTAATGCATGGTCAGACAACTTAGTTTAACATGAACTATTTCTGGGAGATATTTTAATTAATTACACTCTTCAAACCCTACAAGACTGTGACAACATCAATTGCATAACCTAGATTTCCTTGCTTTATGTGTCTAGAATGTCAGAGATCAGTGGTTGTGCGGGCAATTCTAATGGGTCACATTGACCCCTTAGAAATTATAAGAGATGCATATAGCCATGCTTTTCTGTTTTTATAATCTCAACTAGCGGAATTATATATATATAATATTGTGTTATATATATATAATATATATTATATACGTATATATAGCATATATTATATTATATATAATATATAGCATATTATATATAATATGTATAGATACAGATTAGCTATCTGGTAGAAGAGAGTTTCAGGACAAAATAATAGCTATATGTGTATATATATGAGAGTTTCTGATTCTTAAGGAAAACATCACAAAAGATAGACAAGACTCAGGGCATTATAGGTAGAACAAATAGGGATTTAGGTATTTATTCAGAAACAGCCCACACCTTTGGCTAATCATATTAATTCTTTCCTGCAGAGAAACAAAGCTTCAAATAATATTCAAATAAGATAATCAGCTTGACTACAGTAAAAATAAAATTTGGTCTTTAGCTGGTTCATATTAAATTTACATTAAGAACTACTATTCTCAATGCTAATCTAATATGCATAACTATAACAGGGCAATCTCTAAAATTACTTTCATGGGAAAATATTGTTATACCAAGGATAAGAGCTCAGATTTATATCCAAGGTATTAACAGTACCTCTACCAAGATACATGGATTATGAGATTATGGAAACTATTTATTACACATATTAAGAGAAGATAATCTCAAGAAAATCATCAAAAACTCTTTTCATTAAGGGTAGCTGTTGTTTTATTTCAATAATGTTTCGAGGTGGGAGAGAGAAGGTGCTGCATTTTACTCTATTGATTCTAGGCCCCATGATATAATTGTTGTACTCTCTCTTAAAGTGCGGGAGTTTCTAAAACTTTGTCACATTTCAATCATGGGTTCACTGGTGTAAGGGAGCTTTAGTCTTATATAAGTCCTAACCCAATTCTCTGCCTACCTCTTCAGCTGGATTCCAAAAAAGAAAGAGAGAGAGAAAGGCTAACTTAAAAAGAGGGAAGATATAAAGTATTGTTTTATGCCCTAATAGTTTTCACCATGTCATGCATAATAATAATTCCAGCAGTATATCTAGAGACATTCTTCAGAACTGTTGAGTATTTCAGCATTGGCTTAAAAGAAGTTGGGAGACAAAACAAAAGTAGCTTATAGTGAGATGCAACCTAAGTAAGTTATCCTTTCTCATCCAGGCGAAATGCCACCAGTTCCTATGACACATGCTATAAATTAGGACTTATAATTTGTGGTAGAGGTGAATAAAACTAAAGATTCCCTGGGCTTGATCAAGCGAAGAATAAGAGCTAAAGCTAAAATTGTTCAGATGTCAATTAAGGTTATTTGTGAAAGGATAAATTTTAAAAGTAAAATAAAAATGATTCAAACCAGAAGTAACCAAAGTGAAAGCATTAAAGCTGAGAGCAGAAATTAAACAAACAAATCAAGTTTAATTTGAGGAACTTTTGGTGTGACAACAGATGCAAATAAACAGAATCAAAATGATGCTCACTAGAAGTGCAGTGCAGTTTTGGAAGTTTTAGCCACCCAGTGTGCAGGCATTTCTCCATTGAACCAGTTCAAATGTATTCGGAGAAACTTCTGATGAAGAATAGAGGATAGAGGTCGCTTTACAATGTGCAAATGAGAGACTTGATTAATTGAATTGGGTTCCTCCTGCTTATGCTTCAAAAATAACAATGTCTTTGTAAGATACTTTACCACTAACAATATACAATATTTTGTGTATTTAGTTGTTTTGTTTCCTTTTACTATTTCTGGCTTTTCAGAGTAAGAACTATGATGCTTTGATTGAAATTGATCTTTCTAGAAGGTCTGTGAGAGCATAAACTAGACTTCCTTTCCCATCTAATATATTTCATCTTTTATAGGAATTAGGCAGGAGACAATTGCTATTCTCTTTTACTAGATATTAAAATCAAGTTTCCTCAAAATTTCTTCCCAATTCCACACTTAAATAAGCTCTTAGTTGTTTCATTCTTACCTTCCTAGTAGGATTTGACAAGCTTTTCAACCAAATATTATCCTATAATTTTCATTCCTAATTTTTTAATTTCCTTGTTTTCTTTTCTGTCAGGCATTTTCAGATAATCTAACATCTGTGTGTGTGTGTGTGTGTGTGTGTGTGTGTGCACGTGTGTATTCATCATGCAATGGAAAAGTAGCCTTCAGAAACCATCTCCATACTTGGGAAGTAGAAGCTACTCTTCCCACTGTCATTGATTTCTATGTCCTAGAAAAAAACTATTGGTTATTATTATCTATAGTTTGATACATTCACAGAACAAAAATAGGTAGTTTTGGCTTGGAATCTCACTTAAATTGATTATTCATATGCTTTTAAAACCTTGACACTCATAATCTTGAATATTCTAATTATCATATTTGATTGATATTATTTATAATTCTTTGTATGCTATGGTATCAATGTGTCCTCCAAAGTTCAAGACCTGGAAACTCAATCCCCAATGTGGTGGTGTTGGGAGAATGTGCCAGGATTTGGGAGATGGGGCCTAACTAGAGGTGGGTCATGGGGACACATTTTTTATCTATGAATTAATGCCATTATCAGAAGAATAGGTTTGTTCACAGAGTAGAGTTCTTATAAGAGGACTTTTAAGGAGTTTGGACCCCTCTTGCTCTCTCTTGCCTTGCCTTTGCCCTTCCACCATGGAATGAAGCAACAAGAAAGCCATTCCAAGATGCCTTGTAGTTTTGGACTTCTTAGTCTCCTGAACTGTGTGTCAATAAATTTCTGTTCTTCATAAATTGTCTAGTCTGTGGTAATCTGTTATAGCAACAGACATAGACTAAGGTGCTGAATAAAGCAGAACCACAAAGGGAGGATGGCAAAGAGTTATCATTTTATAGAGAAGCTACAGTCATGGCTCTCCACAAATTTTCCGTAAAGATTTTCTATGAGTTTCTTAAGCTATTTGCAGAAAACTGTCTTTCAGAATCTGGGCTTCCCTTCCAGGAGATCAAATAAGGACGCCAATTTCTGCTTCCTGATTTTCCCTGGTAAGTCAGTTCTTGGAAAAACTGAAAATCTTGTTGAGAAACAAACAAGATGAGTCATAGGCTAATCATTATGTTTTAACTCTTAATGAAAGTGAATAATCAGAAGCTGCTAAAAGGTTTTATGATGAAAACCAGAACACTGATAGACAAGGAGTTGTTTTGTCAGCCTTCATACTCAAATTCTTCTCAACTCTAATTGCAATAAATTGACACCGCAGCATGTCTTTTTGTGTATGTTTCTTTGTTTTTTTCTCTTAGTCTAGTTTTATGCATCGTAATTCTTCATTTCCAGCCTCAAATATTTCATGCACATATTACATTGATTCTATACAGATTCTTGGCTAATATGTTTGGTGCATTCCACAAATACACCTACCACAGAAATTCTTAAGTCAGTCATTTCTGCCCTCAAATATTTTCTAATTCCACCTCAGTGCAGAGTGCTGAGGCAGTGAATGATGCTACCACCCACAAATTCTCTGGCACAGAAATCCAGGTGTGAGTGATCCCTCTATTCTGTCTCACTTATGTGAGTCAACTAAGCCTTATTATCTAAATGCTAAAATATTTCTAAAATATCCATTTTCTTCATTGAGTCACTACATTTATTGAGTTTCTCATCATCTCTGGCTTTGAGCATTTCAGTATTTTCATTAATTTGTCTTGCTTCTTCCAATCTTTCTGACAGACCAATATTTACTGCCTTTAAACTGATTTTCTAAAACGTGAGACTACTCCCTTTACTCCACAAATATAGAAACTTTCAGGACCCACCACGTCACATGGATGAAAACTTCAGCTTTATTTCTGTACAGTAAGTGCTTCTCAATCTGGGTACCGCCCTGTCCTTCCCAGACTCAATCCCTGACACTTTTCTCCCAGATAGTTTTCTTTTTTTATCACCAGTTATTCCATCCTGAGAATGTGCCAGGATTTTTCTTGCTTCCACATTTTTATGCATATTGTTGTTTTTCTTTAAATGTTCTCCACAAATTGTTCATTACAACCATTAAAAGAAGCCTTGCAAGCTATGCACAAATACAGATTTAGCATATCTAGGAACTTCTCTGTGACTCCTGTTAAACCCAACATCCACTGTGTGTCAACTGTTGTGATTTGGGAAGACTTCAATTACAATTCTCAACACACCCCACTGCATTTGTCACATGTCTGTCTCCAAATATTCTTTTTCTTGAGAGGATAAGTATGTCTTTCTCATCTTCATATACTCAACACCTAAATTTCTGGTAATTTCTCAATTAATATTTTAATTGAATCGATTAATGAGTGAACTAGAAAGTTTTTCTATAGCCAAGCCTTTGCCTTATTCTCTAGTTTTAATAGTTGGGTCACTGTATTTTAGTTCCATATCCAAATTTCTGCCTGGGAACTTGTTCAATATCCCTTTTTCTCCAATTCTGGAGCTCTACCATACACCTTGATATTCCTTCTAAACAAAGGTGTATTTTGGTTTCTTAGTACCTATGAACAGACTAATTTATGCTCATATATATAGAACTCCCTCAACCTACCTCTAGCTATATTTTGTTTTCCTACTAAATGTCACTGATGACCTACTGTACACCTGTTTTAATGTGCTTTTTGGATTGTGAAGGAAGTCATATTCACTCTTGAAAACTTATCTGGTGCCTCAGTCCTGAATTTTATAGCAGTTTATTTTTTAATCACTTATAGCTTTCATTTCTCCACAAATCTAATTGGTATGCATTACCTAATAGATTGTGAGAGGACACATGAGTAAATAATTTGGGAGTGTATCTACATGCATGTGTATACATAAAAATCTGAAGTTTATACTACTGGGTTGTTGGAAAGTTGTAAAATATTGAAGAAACTTGTCTTCAATAACATGATGATAGCTTTTCAGTAGCATATAATTTATTTTATCTAAGTCATTTTAAAATTACTTCCTGAGGATCATGTATTTGTTCAATGTTCATTCATGCACACATACTTCAATTTACGTCTTCAATTTATACCTGAATATAAAGATCAGCAAACAATGCCACCAGTTCATAAAATATCACATTTCACACCTGAAATTATGGAAGGTAAAGAAGGCTTAAACAAACAGTGTAAAATATTGGGCTACCTAAAATTATGTAGCTGAGAATTGCAGTATTTATTCATGATATATTTTATATAGTTCCACTAGCTTTTGAAATTTAGTCAATGCTGGTTGAGAGGTATCATTTTGTTATTGTTCAAATAGATCATAATTAATATAAATTAAAATGACATTAGTTTTAATATGAAATAATTAGAACACTCTCTTTCAGAATTCGCTAGTGGACACTGAATTTCCACATTAACTATTTTAAGAAGTTCTATTTACAAAAGTTTGCTTCAACTATAAGCCAGTCATTGAACAGGACAGAAGCCCATCAAAGTGATTATTTCTTTATGTGAGTTTAAGGAAGTTAGTGGGGAAAGTTAAAAGTAGAAATTTACTTTAAAACTCAACTCTATGTGATTATGGTAATTACGCGGTGGTAGTGATGATGATGATGATTTATGCATTTCTATTACATTTTAATTTTGCTTTATGCTTATTAACTAAATGTAAGTGATTGATGATAAAATTCTATCATAGAATCTTATACCTAGAAGAAATTTTAGTGACAGTGATATTTTAGATATTTTATTCACCTGCCAATTTGCAAAACATTATAGTGTTAAAATTTTGCAGGATTCTTCAGGTGTCACTTCACGAGTTGGAAACCTCTGTAGCCGGTGGCACCTCTGCTTGAGTTTTGCCCCTAACCCACTGGTCTTGTTCCACCCACTCAACCTGGCAGGCTGTGCTTGGCTCACACTACTGGCCTGGATCCCATGCCTGCCAAAGGCAAGCCAGGCTTGGTGCAGCGAAGGGTGTGTGAGCAAGTGAGCACTGAGTCCGGCCACTGCGCATAGCCAGGCACACCGACTGCTGTGGTGGGACAGGCAGCTCCAGGCGACAGCACAGGCGCAAACTCCATGTGAGGCTGTGTCTGGACCAGACATACCACAAGCAGCTTCCACTGCAGGCACCAGTGTCTGGATTAAGGGAACCCAGTGGCACCAAAAAAATTCAGAGATGCCAGGAACCGGTGAGGCCCAAAGAAAGTGTTACAGCCTGTCACAGCCCTGGCTCAGGGACCCCCAAGGTCTGGGATCTCAGAAGGGCCTCAGCTCTTTTCTTCTTCTTGTTGCCTATAGTGTGGCAAGCAGGGTCAGCATGTTTTGAGGGGAGGGAACATGTTCCGGCCCATTTGTGTTGCAGCTCCTTCAGTCCCACTGCCCCACGCTGGCCCACATCTATTGGGCTGGCCCAGCCTGGATGCTGCTTCTCATTGTGTGAGGTAGACGCCCAGTGCCAGTAGAGGGTGGGAGGGCTATAGTGTTACAGCTCTGGCTCTGGGAATCAAAAGGTCTGGGCCCCAAGAAGCATCACCGCTCTTTACTCCCACAGTATGAGATTGGGTAACTCAATGAGTGGGACAGGAGTATGTTACAGGCCCTTTAGCTCTCACCCACAGCTTGGAAAGCCAGCCAGGAAAGTGTTACAGCACTTTTCATCCTATCCTTAAGAGGGTCCTGAGTTCTTCCACATCCAGGGAGAATGAGGTTACGAAGACAACTGGAGGGTAAGCAGGGAGAGAAAAGCTTTATTGGGTAACTGAACAACTCTCAGCAGAGAGAAGACATGAATTAGGGAGCTCCCATCCACAGGTAGGTAGTCCCAACAAGTGTCTGAGGATGACTGAGTCTGGGGGATTTTATGGGCTCAGAATGGAGGAAGTGTGTGCTGATGTGTCCATGGGCAGGGGGAAGTGCATACTGATTGGTTCATGAGTGGGCCTGGAAAAAGCACCACTTGACTGGCTGAAAGGCATTAATGAAGTTCTTACTCCAGGTTCAGGACTTCACCAGAACTGGCCCACAGTCCCCAGGCTTCACATCATCCCCAGCTTGAAGGTGGGGTTTCACCAGGGACTTGTCCCTTCCCATCTAGGAACCTATCTTCCTCCCACCACCATCAAGATCTAGAAATTCCCAGACTAGTATTTTCAGAAATATCAATGCCATATTTCTGAAAAGATAAAATAACTTTCTGGAGTTTACTTTGCGTATACTATGTTTGAATTTACTCAAGAGCTTTATATAGGACTTTTATTCATAATTATATATTAATTTTACACTACTTTTATTGAATTAAAATCAAAGAATATTTCTTAATTACATATTAACCAACCTATCTAAAATATACAACATATTAGACAATTTGCAGTATATATGGTAGATATCAGTTATTTCCAACAATATGGGATTTGGGTAGTTGAACAAAATTGTAGCCTTCATATTAGCTCTAACATCTAGAATATTGGAGGAGAAGCAGAATGGGCTATATTAAAAGGAAATTCACATACACACACAAAAAACCTAGTCATTGGCCGGGAGCGGTGGCTCACGCCTGTAATCCCAGCACTTTGGGAGGCGGAGACGGGTGGATCACGAGGTGAGGAAATCGAGACCATCCTGGCTAACACGGTGAAACTCCGTCTCTACTAAAAATGCAAAAAATTAGCCGGGTGCGGTGGCGGGCGCCTGTAGTCCCAGCTACATGGGAGGTTGAGGCAGGAGAATGTCGTGAACCTGGGAGGCGGAGCTTGCAGTGAGCCGAGATTGAGCCACCGCACTCCAGCCTGGGAAACAGAGTTAGACTCCTTAAAAACAAAAACAAAAACAAAAACAAAAACACCTAGTAGTAAGTGAGCCTATCAGGTGGAGTAGGATGAGGAGGAGTTCTAGACTGGCTGGAAATTGATGAAGGTAATTTTCTAATTAGGACTTTTTATGATGGTGCTTCCCAATGTGTATTTGACTGAACACCCTCAATCATTAAAAAAAAAAAAAAAAGAAGAAAAAAAAAAAGTAAAGAAATGAAAACACTAGGTGTTGTGAACAATTACGTAAAGGACTACATCCTGCATTTCAATCCTAGAAATTCATAGTACATATGAGCATATTAAACAGGTCTGAGGAATCTTGTAATAAAATAACCTACTAAATTTTTTAAACCATGATTTTTTTATTTTGTCGAAGATTTTATGAATTAACAAATATTCCTTGGAAATAATATTTATTGGTCAGATTTTTAAAGTTATTCTATAGAAATATATTTAATGCTGTGAAAAAAAGTATGAATTTCGTATGTCTACTTCTAAATGAACATCAAAAAAACCACCAGATGAATACCATGCTAATAAATTGTATTCACTAAATATGTAGCCTTAACGTAGGGAATGGAAAAGAGAATTAGAGATCTTAGTTAAGTAACGTATATACAGCTCAGAAGTCTTTATTTAAAAAAAAAAGTTAGAAGGTCAGTGTGTCTATGATATTGAAATTATAGGAAAGAACAGTCAAAATTTTCCCTTTATTCAGCAAACCTTGATAGAATACCTATGTGTGGTAGTCATGTAAATAAAAAGATGAATGAAATAAGGTCATTGAGGAACTACAGTATATTAAGGGCACATACCCTTAAAAATAAATTTGTACCACATGACATATAGATGTTAGTATATTTGCATGCTTGGTATGTAATCTGCTCATGCTTGCTAGGTATCAATTGCCTTAGGAGTGCAAGCACCTAATATGCACCCAATTATATCATAAATCACTAGTGACTCTAATCTGATCAGCTTATGCATCGTGTGTCTCTTTTGTGCTGTGGTCCTGAGATGTAGATGACTAACTCTATATATACCCTTGAAGATAAAAGAAAGACAGTGTAAGTCCTAGTTTGATAATAATCAGATAATAAGTGAAAATGCACCAACTGTGAGAGTCAGGAGAACAAAATAATCAACTCCTTAGTGAAAGCTAAAAAGTTAAATTCTCACTCTCATCCTTAGCTTATGAGGAAAGTAACAACATGAAATTTCAGAAAGATACTTGCTCTATTGTGTCTGGTTCAATTTTCCCAGAGTGCTGGGATTCTAACTCTATTTTCCAGGATATGCATCTTTTTTTTTAACAGAAACATGTGGGTGAATGTATCTTAGAGATTTCTGGAAATAATCAAAACAACTCCAGCCTTACTTTCTAAATAAAAACAATTATATCAGATTAAATATAA
Organism: Macaca fascicularis; assembly: GCF_037993035.2. Classification (NCBI taxonomy): domain Eukaryota; kingdom Metazoa; phylum Chordata; class Mammalia; order Primates; family Cercopithecidae; genus Macaca; species Macaca fascicularis. The sequence continues at coordinate 58,742,418 of NC_088391.1, read as the reverse complement.
GTTATATACTGCAAGATCATATTAATACAAGTTTGTGATGATGGTTAAGGCTGGATATTCTTCTAGATTAGGATACTTCTCATATGAATTACTTTTAGCCATTCTCTATTCAAATGGATTTCCAGCTCTGAAGAAGTCCACATTAAGCTAAGCATCCTTGATTCTTGTTCAGAATTTTCGTTCATCAGATAATCCTGACTGATTGATTCACATTTTTTCTTTTTGCTGCCAAATACTATTTTTTGTACTCAAATCAAAAAGCTCAAAATTCTTGCAAGCAGTATCTCTCTTTGCTTGATTGTAAGTTAGGAAATTTGCCATTGGTGTACACTAGCACAGTGTAAAGTTATAAATATACATCTGACATGATTGCTTTATATCATGGAGTGTTCAAAAATAAAGCTATAAATAAGAAAAGAGAGTAAAAATGTGGATGGGGTAAAGATAACTCTGCAATTATAGATAGCAAGAGAAAGTTAGGAAGAGGTGAGTGTCAAGCCAGCCTAAGGAAGCACCTCCCTAGTCTACAGATATCATATAAAAGTGCCAAGAAAAATGGGGTACTTATTCAAACCATGTTTATAGCTGTTTGCATTTGTCTTCCCAAAAATAAAAATTCCTCACTGTGCATGGAAGAGAATGCCAAAAGGTACTATTCAGAAAAATAGTTAGATAGAAACTGTGCTGTTGAGTTGGCAAATGATCAGTGAAAGGGGCTCCTGTTCTTAAATATAGGCTTGTATGTCCTTCACAAACATAAAGATATGTATGTGTTGGTTAAGAAATATAATCCATATAATGATGGATATGTGAAAACATCTGTGAGGGTACAGAAGTAGTTGTAACTGTATGGGTCTGAGATTGAGAACCTCATAGAGGAGCTGAGATTTTCAAAGATGCTTTCCTTCTTTCAACAGACAGAGACAGCAAGTGATACTCCAAGATGTGCAAATAATAAGCTTAAATTCATGGATAAACATTGTGTGAAAAGGGAACAGTGAAAATATAGCATGGAATACATAAGATGAAATAGTTAAAACTGAGATTTGAAAAACTGGTAGGTTCTCGATCACACAATAATTGGTCTGCTATGCTATGGAGTTTAAAATCTATCCTGTAGGTAGTAGAAACCAATGAAAACAATTCAGTTGAGGAACTAGTATAAAGGTTATGAACTAGAGAGAGAAAATACAGGCAATAAAGCAAGGTAGGCCCCTATGGCAATTGTCTAGAGAAAGGTAATACTAAGAGAGAATTCTGGGAAGACGGCAGAGTGAAAAGCATAAAGCACATGTCTCTCCACCTAAATAATAATTACACTGGGATAGTTTGTTTAATATAATTATTATTTTGGAACTCTGGAGTCTATTGAAAGGTTGCAGCTTCCAAGGAATGGTTTGTGTGGTAAAGCATGGTAAATATTGCTGAATTTCAGTCTTTTGTACAGTAGTAACTACCCATCTCCCATCACTAGTCCTATGGCTGGCAGCTGTATACATGTTCCTGGAGCAGATTGTGCATAGCTTGTCTGCAATAAATAAGGAAATAAATACGCTGTCCTTCAAATACCAAGAATTTGTATTCTGATCACTGATTGTGGCTTCTGATGACACAGGTGCAGACAAAGAGGTGGACAACCATTACTGTTGTATCTCCTCCCATTGTGGTAAACACTTTCTTCTCCAGCTGACGTGACCTACAGAGGGTTTAAGGGGATGAAATGCTTTCTTTCCTTCCCTTCATTTTTCTCTTTTCCCCTATTGGAAGCCAGGCATTAAAGATGTCGTTAATATACAAATATATTTATAAGGAAAATTAAAAATTAACCATGTTTGTCCATAGAAGGGCACAGGCTCAGGAAAGAACTGAAATAGACCTTATGGTTACACATTTGGCTTATCCTTCGTATAGAGACAGCCTACAACAATGAAAAAAAAACGAAACAGACACTCCCAGGGAAGAAGGAAAATCTAATTTCCAGAGTTACCACATTATTACTTTCCAATGTCCAGTTATTAATTTAAAAAATCATAAAAAGTACAAAGAAACAGAAAAGTATGGCATTTTCAAAAGAAGAACAAATCAACAGAAACTGTTTCTAATAAAGACCTGAAGACAAAGATTTTAAAACAAGTATTTTAAAAATGCTCAAAAAACTGCAGGAAAATGTGGTGAAGGTCAAGAAAATAAAACATAAACAAAATTAAAATATTAATAAAAAGAAAAATATAAAAAACATAATTTTTTAGCTAAAATGTACAATACTGAAATGAAAAATTCACTAGAGGGATTTGTGATGATTAATTTTATGTGTCAACTTGACTGGACAAAGATACTTACATAGTTGGTAAAGCATTATTTCTTGGGTTTTCTGTGAGGGTATTTCTGGAGGACATTAGCATTTGACTTGATAAACTAAATGAACAGCTCCTCTCAGTTTCAGCAGGCACTATTCAATAGGCTGAGGGCTAAGCAAAAAACACAAAGCTAAGCAAGGGCACTGTTCTATCTCCTGAAACAAGGATGCCCTTCTTCTTCTCATTGATACCAGAGTTCCAAGTTCTCTGGCTTTTGAACTCTAGGATTCACACCAGTAACCCCTCAGGGTCTCAGGTCTTTGGCCTCAGATTGACAGTTTCATTGTCAACTTCACTGATGCTGAGGCTTTTGGATTTGAATGTAGCCACACTACTGGCTTTCCTGGTTCTCCAGCTTGCAGACTGTTGTGAGAGTTCTCAACCTCCGTAATCATATGGGTCAATTCCCCTATCTAGTCCTCTGTCCCCTTTCTTTCTCTTTCTTTCTTTCTTTCTTTCTTTCTTTCTTTCTTTCTTTCTTTCTTTCTTTCTTTCTTTCTTTCTTTCTTTCTTTCTTTCTTTCTTTCTTTCTTTCTCTCTCTCTCTCTCTCTCTCTTCTTTCTTTCTTTCCTTCCTTCCTTCCTTCCTTCCTTCCTTCCTTCCTTTCTTTCTTTCCTTCCTCCTTCCTTCCTTCCTTCCTTCCTTCCTTCCTTCCTTCCTTCCTTCCTTCCTTCTTTCTTTCTTTCTTTCTTTCTTTCTTTCTTTCTTTCTTTCTTTCTTTCTTTCTTTCCTTCCTTCCGTCCTTTCTTCCTTCCTTCCTTCCTTCCCTCCCTCCCTCCCTCCCTCCCTCCCTCCCTCCCTCCCTCCCTCCCTCCCTCCCTTCCTTCCTTCCTTCCTTCCTTCCTTCCTTCCTTCCTTCCTTCCTTCCTTCCTTCCTTCCTTCCTTCTTCTTTCTGTCCTCTCTATTTTTTTCTCTTCTTTTTTCCTTCTCTCTCTTTCTTTCTTTCTTTCTTCTTTCTTCTTTCTTTCTATTTATCCTATAGATTCTGCCTCTCTGCAGAATCATAATATAGGATTCAAAGGAGATTTGAACAGATATAATAAAGAATTAGCAAACTTAAAGATAGGGCAATGGAAATTATCATATCTAAGAAATAGAAAATAAATTGAAAAAAGTGAATAGAGTCTAAGGGACATGTGGGACAACATTATGTAGTTCAAAATATGTTTTACAAAAGTTCCAGAGGGAGAATAGAGAGAGACAAAAAAAAAAAAACAAAGAAAATATTTGAAGGAATGATTGCAGAAAACTACCTGAATTTGATGAGAAAATGATTATTAACATTTATAAAGCTCAATGAACTTCGAGTAAGATGAACTGAAAGAAATCTGTACTAAACAAATCTTTGAAAGACAAAGACAAACAGTTCATATTGAAGGGAGCAAGAAGGTGGTGATTCATCACATACATGGAATCCTCAATGGAACTTATAGCAGGTTTCTTACCAGAAACTTGGCAGACCAGAAGGTAGTGGGCCAATATATTTAAAGTGCTAAAAGAATAACAGCAATGTCAACCAAGAATCCTGTATCTGTCAAAAGTGTCCTTTGAAAGCGAGAGAGAAATTAAGACATTCCCAGATAAAGAAAACCTGAGAGAATGTGTTACCACCAGACCTGCACTAGAATAAATGTTCAAGGGCATTGTGCATGTATGAAAAAACACTAGACGGTACGTTGAAGCTATGTTAAAAAAAAAAAAAACTCAATGAAGGTAAATATATGAATATTATAAAATCTAGTATCATTGTAACATCGACTTTTAACTCAATTTTATTTTCTTCATGATTTAAGAGCTAACAGATTTTTAAAAAAATACTGTTAGTCTAAAAACTAGTATTACTTCAAGTTTATTTGTAACTCTACATTTTGTTTTTCACATAATTTAAGAGATTAATGCATTTAAAAGAATGATTAGTTTGTTTTGAGGCACATAATACATAAACATGTAATTTGTTGACATCAACAACTGAAAGAGGGTAAGATGGAGCTGTAAAGGAGCAGAGCTTTTATATGTTATAGAAGTTAAACTGTTATAAATATAGGTTGTTATGACTTTAAGATGTTAAATGTAAATCCCCATGGTAACCACAAAGAAAATAGCTATATAATATTTAAAAAAAAAAAAAAAAAAAAAAAAAAAAAAAAAAAAGAAGTGAGAAGAGAATTTAAGCATTTTACTACAAAAATCAACTAAATAGAAAAGAAGACAGAAATACAGGAAATGAGGGCCAAAACATATATAGGGGATATAGAAAACAATTAGCAACATAGCACAAGTAAGTCCTACCTTATTATCATGATGTAAATAGATTAAACTCTGCAACCAAAAGACAGAGATTAGCAGAATGGACAACAACATATAATTCAACTGTATGCTGTCTACAAGATGCTTACTTTCGATTCAAAGACACAAATGGGTTCAAAGTGAAAGGACAAAACAGATTTACATGCGAAGAGTAACCAAAAAGGGCAGGAATGGCTTTACATACTAGTATCGGACACATTAGAGATTTACATGAGACAAAGGCAGACACTATGTATTAATAAAAGTTTTCATACAACAAGAAAATGTAACATTGTAAAGAGTTATACACTTAATAAGAGGTCATCAAAAATATAAAGCAAAAATTGGCAGAATTGAGAGGAGAAATATATAGTTCTACAATAATAGCTGTAGACTTCAACATCCAACTCTCAAAAATTGGTAGAACAAATAGAAAGATAAGCAAAAAATTTAAAAATAAAGGAACTAGACAACATAACAAATGACCTAGATGTTGTAGACATATACAGGACACTACCCAGTATACACATGTACATACCTTTTCTTCTCAAGTTCACATGGAGCATGAACCCCTATAGACCATATGTTAGCCCAAGTTAAGTCCCAATATATTTTAAAAGATAAATATCAAAGTATGTTTTCTGACCATGCCAGAATGAAATTAGAAATCAATAATAGAAGTAAAACTGGAAAATTCACAAATACGTCAAAATTTATTGACACATTGTTAAACAACCAATGGTCAAAGAAGAAACCACAAGGGAAATCAGAAAATATTTAGAGATTATTGAAAATAAAAACAAAACATACAAAAATGTATAAACATAGTGACTTCAGTGTTAAGAGGGAAGTTTATAGCTATAAATGCTTACATTTGTTAAAAATTTAAAAAAAAGAAAAATCTGAAATAAACAATCTAACTTCACAATGTGAGGAGCTGGGGGGAAAACAAACAAACTAAACTCAGAGACAGAAGAAAAAGAACATAATAAGTATTAGAGGATAGATTAACAAAATAGGAAAAACAATAGAGAAAATTAATTTAACAAAAGTTGATTCTTCAAAATGATCAACAAAATTAGTTGTCCTTTAGCTAGATGGACTGAAAAAAAAACAAAAGACTCCAATTACCAAAATAAAAAATGAAGGTGGGGTATTACTATTGAATCTACAGAAATTAAAAAAGGATATTAAAGTAGTACGATGAACAATTGTACACCACCAAATTGGATTACCTAGATAAAATAGGTACACTTCTAGAAAAACAAAACCTGCCAAGGTTAAGTAACAAAGAGATATAAAATAAGGATAGACCTATAACTTGTAAAGACCTTACATTAGTAATCAAAAATCTTTCAACAACAATGACAAAAAGTCCCAGAGGTGATAGATTCACTGGTTAATTCTAACAAATATTTAAAGGAAAACTAAAACCAACCTTTATTAAGCTTTTCACACACACACACACACACACACACACACACACACACACACACACACAAAATGAAAAGGAAGGACCACTTTTTAATTTATTCTATAAAGCTAGTGTTACCCTGCTACCAGCCAGACAGAGACACTACAGGAAAATACAGATCAATATCCCATATACACATTGATAATGCAAAAATCCTCAATAAAATATTAACTAATTTCAACAGCAAATCAAAAGGATTATACAACACGATCGAGGAGGATTTATTCCTAGAATGCAAGGATATTTCAACATACAGTGTGCTGGTTTCCAACTTGTCTGCATCTGATGAAACAGAACACTCATGCTTACAAGGTAAATGAAGAGGGTTTATGGCTTACAGACAGGCAGCAATGAACAGTAAAAACTTAGGATTCAATCTGAGCAGTTTCCGGAGGCTGAGGAAAGCTGCCTGGTTGCAGATGGAGTCTTATCATCAATTGGAAATCTGAAGAAGACTGGAAAGCAGCAAGCTCTGGGTCTTATACACTAGAGTCAAATGTGATTCACCCAGCTGAAGAATTGAAGGACATCCTTTTTCTATGGTGGGGGTGAGGACTAGAACAGAGCCTGAGGTGTTCTAGTCAGTCTCTTCCTATCTCGGACATTATATTCCAAACATATTTTACAATTGATCTTGAAAACTGTAAATGAGCAAAGGGGAAAACTGAGTTGATCCAAGGCCACCCAGAGGACTGTCCTGTGCATACAAATATTGATTAATGTAATACAACACATTAACAGAATGAAGAAAAAAAAACCAATATGACCATTTCAATTGGTGAAAAGTGACATTCAGCAACACTTCATGATAAAAATACTCAACAAACTAGAAATATAAAAGACTACCACAACATAATAAAAGCCATGAAAAATCCACAGAAAGCATAATACTGTATGGTTAAAGACTGAAAGCTTTTCCTCTAAGATTAGGAACAAGGCAAGGATACCTGCTTCCACTACTTCTATTTAACATAGTGATGGAAGATCTAGTCAGAGAAATTAAGCAAGAAAAAGAAAACAGTATGGCAGTTTTTAAAAATATTAAAAATATAAAAGGTACCACAAGTAAAAAGGGAGAAATACAATGATTCCTGTTCGATGATGACATGATCTTATATGTAGATACTCCTAAAGATTCCACAAACATTTAAGAACTAATACATAAATTCAGCCAAGTAGCAAGGTAAAAAATTAACATAGAAAAAGCAGTTGCATTTCTATACATGAACAGTGGACAATGTGAAAAGAAGAATTTTTAAAAAATTATTTATAATACAATAAAATAAAATACTTAGAAATTAAATTAGCCAAGGAGACAAAAGAATTGTACAATGAAAACTATAAAACATTGCCAAAGGAAATTTTTTAAAAGGCATAAATAAATGGAAATGCATCCCAACTTCATGGATTAAAAGACTTAATATTGTCAAATATCCAAAGCGATCAACAGATTACGTCAAATCACTATAAAATCCCATTGACATTTTCTTGCAGAAATAGAAAAACTCACCTTGTAATTTCTATGGACTCTTAGAGACCACAAATAGCCAATACAACCTTATAAAGAAGGAAAAACTTTGAAGACTCACTTCATGATTTCAAAACTTAATACAAATCTACAGTAATCAAAACAGTGTTGTGGCCAGGAGTGGTGACTCATGCCTGTAATCCCAACCCTTTGGAAGGCCGAGGTGGGCGCATTACCTGAGGTTAGCAGTTCAAGACCAGCCTGACCAACATGGCAAAACCCTGTCTCTACTAAAAATACAAAATTAGCTGTGCATGGTGGTGTACGCCTGTAATCCCAGCTACTTGGGAGGCTGAGGCAGGAGAATTGCTTGAACCCGGGAAGCAAAGGTTTCAGTAAGCTGCCACTGCACTCCAGCCTGGCCAACAAGACTGAAACTCCATCTCAAAACAAGCAAACAAACAAAAAACAGTGTTGTTCTGGCATAAGAACAATCATATCAATGAGCTGAATAGAATAGACAGTTCAAAAATAAACCCTTGCATATATGGTCAAATGATTCTGACAAGGATTCCAAGACAATTCAATGAGGAAAAGACAGGATTTTCAATAAATGGTGCTGGGACAACTGGATATCTACATGCAAAATAATGAAGCTGAAACCTTACCCAATACTATATAGAAAAAATTAACTCAAAATATATCAAAGACCTAAATATGTCTTAAAAATATAAAACTTTTAGAAGAAAACAAGTCGTAAGATTCACAACATTGAATTTGGCAATGATTTATTAGATATGACATCAAAGGCACAGGCAACAACAGAAACATAGACAAGTTAAACTTCATAAGAAATTTTATATATATATGTGTGTGTGTATACATATATATATATATTTATACACACATATGTGAAAGAAAATATCAACAGATAAAATTCAACCCACAGAATGGTATTTGCAAATTATATATCTGACAAAAGATTAATATCCAGAATTTTAACAACAAAAATAAACAATCTAATTTAAAATGGACACTAGACTTGAAAATAAATCTTTCCAAAGAAGATATACAAATGACCAATAAGCACATAAAAAGATACTCAATATCACTAACTATTAAGAACATTCAAACCAAAACCACAATGAAATACTACAACTTCATATTCATTAGAATAGCTGTGATTAGGAAAAACAAACAATCAGAAAAATAAAACCAAAAACAGAAAATAACAGGCATTGGCAAGGGTGTGAAAAACTGCAGCCTTGTGTGCACTGTTTATGGCAATGTAAAAATAGTACAGCCACTTTGGAAAACAGTATGGCAGTTTTTTAAAAAAGAAAAATATAATTACTATATTATCTAGTAATTTTACTTCTGAGTATATACCCAAAAGAATTTAAAACATGATCTTAAAAAATGTTCATATAGTCATGTTCTTAGCATCACTTGTAGTGTAACAGGTTTCTCACTCGTTTACATAAGTGTTTGAGTCCTCTCCTTGAAGTTTGAAGGGTGGTTAGTACTCAGCCAAGAAGCAGGTACCCTTAAGAACCCAAATATCCTGGAGCATATCTAGGAAGATACCAAGTAAACAGTCCCATTGCATTCACACAGTAGGCAAAGAACCAGAAAATTAGTTTAGAAGCAGCTGAGAGACGGAACATAGTGCAGATTTCTAGAGCTGTCCAGATGCCATCCAAGAGTACCCTGTATATAACTTCTAATAAACTCATCGACTTGCGGGGCCAGACTTATCTGAGTCATTCTTTGGTCTCTAACTTCCCTCCCAGTTTGGGGAAATATTTTTCTACACAATTCTGGGTTTTTCTCATAACATCATTATTCACAGTATTTAAATTTTGGAAGCAACCAAGTGTCCATGCACAGATGCGTGGATGAGCAAAATTGATATATACATTCAATGAAATAGTACTCAATTGTAAAAAGGAAGGAAATTGCGACACATGCTACAATGTAGATAAGCCTTATGAACATTATGTCCTGTGAAAAAAGCCAGTCACAAAAAGACAAATATTGTATTATTTCAGATAGATGAGGTACTTACAGTAGTCAAAATTGTAGAGATAAACAGCAGAATGGTTACCAGAGGGTGTAGAAGGGGAAAATGAAGTGTTATTTAATGAGCATACATTTTCAGTTTTTCAAGATGAAAAGAGTGATAGAGATGGATGGTGGTGATAACGACATATTATGAATGTATTCAGTACCACTCAACTGTAAACTTAAAATTGTTCAAAATAATAAATTGTATGTTGTGTATATTTTAACAGAAAAAGGAAAAAGATAATACTAAGAGTTTTAAAAGGGACATTAAGTATAGATAAAAATGCAGAAATAGTTTATGGAGATAAGAAGTATTTGAAAATATAAACATTGCTTAAATAAAAGATAACTAATATACGTCTATATCACTGTAAACTTTTCTCCTCCACTACTTAATTTTATCCATATTTAAGAACCTACCTCTGACATTTTCTCATATATATAATAAGTATTTTAAATTATATCTGTAACTTAGGATTTTATTTTAGTAAATCAAACCCTATTTTTACCAAAATCTATTGAACAGAGAAAAAAAAATCTATGTATTTTAGCTATGAGGAGAAAATGAAATCCAGAAATCAGGTCTCTTTTTCCAAAGCAGTCCTGTGGCATCACTGGGAAAATTTAATTGTCACAGATCCTGTTGGAAAACCATTAGATTAGATAATTGCTAAGATCCTTCAAGCTCTATAGTGCTGTTATTCCCTGAGGATATGATTACTCCAATGATTGATTTATATTTTTACACAAGGTGACTATTCTCAGCAATAATGTCACTCACTAACTACGAAAAGTGGTAACTCACATAAGGAGGTGAAAAAAGCAATATGTAGTCATTTTCTTTTTAAGTCTGAATGATTACACTTTGTTGTAATTTGTCAGTGAAAACACTCTAAGTTTAAAACTACAACTGAGTTATTTCACTGGTTATAGAGTAGGCCAGTTCAGTCAAGTAAAGATTAAGTAACCGCTATGTGTGATGAGAGGAAAAATATAGTTATAGGCAAAAAAATTACAACGATAAAATAGATCATATTAATCCATTCTTTCAGGTAATAGTTATGTATCAAGGCCTATGGTTTATTAGTATTGCTCCTAATGTCGTCCAAACTAAGCTATATTGTTATCAAAGACAACACTCCCTGTTCTATTATCTGAGCAAGATGACAACTAATTTCAAGTCGCGGTGGCTCAAGCCTGTAATCCCAGCACTTTGGGAGGCCGAGACGGGCGGATCACTAGGTCAGGAGATCGAGACCATCCTGGCGAACACGGTGAAACCCCGTCTCTACTAAAAAATACAAAAAACTAGCCTGGCGAGGCGGCGGGCGCCTGTAGTCCCAGCTACTCGGGAGGCTGAGGCAGGAGAATGGCGTAAACCCGGGGGGCGGAGCTTGCAGTGAGCTGAGATCCGGCCACTGCACTCCAGCCCGGGCGACAGAGCCAGACTCCGTCTCAAAAAATAAATAAATAAATAAATAAAATAAAAAATAAAAAATAAATACAGGGGACCAGCATACATTTCTGATTCTTCTATTTGAAATTTATTTATATCCTACTGCTCAAGGTCATCGCCAAAGTCTGACTGCAAAAATTTTTTTAAAAATTGCAATCTCAGGCATAAATGGGTTAATTTGACAGGTAATAATTCCTGCTAATTTTTATGCTCCTGGTGGTTTCCAAATGCAAGTTATGCATAAGCTGTGGTAATCACCATTTTAAAAAAACATTTCCAAAGTATAAATGAGCTATTCAGGATACCTAAAGAAGAAATAAAGCATGATAACTTCATATCATATATTTATATTTCATTCCTATTTTGAAAAATGAGAGACAATTTAGGCACAATGATGTAAGCAGACAAAAATATGAAGCCGAATTTGTGTAATAGTTTTTTGGAACAGGTAGTATGTATGGAACACAGCCAGGATTCCATACATCTTTTCCATCATTCTCCATTCATCTTATTCTTGAGATGAATTCTTCCCCATCTCTGTAGAGAAAAAGTAAGACATATCCTATATTCCTCTGATTATTTTTTATAATAAAAGAGCTTACTAGGTACTTCTAGCAAAAGGACGACCTCGGTTCAATAATCAAGATGCATGTTTATTCTGGCTTCTTGGTTTCAACTAATTTGTGGAAACCTAGATATTTGTAGATGCACCTTCATATTGTTTCTGTTGAGGTCTTCTCAGCCCCTTAGTAAGCTTTCTTGTAGAGTTTTGTAACAACCCACGCTAGCTCCTACCTCTTCATAGCTCTGATCTGTTACATGGGGTAGGTGTTCTAAGCATCCTTTGCTCTGGAAAACTCTAGGATATGAGGCGAATCCTAACGCAGCCACCTTTCCTTCCTCCATAGACAGTACATTTAGACAGTAGTTATATTAGACTGAGGAAGATCCTATTTTACTATATCTCCCAAGTTCCAGGGCACATAAAGATGTGCCTTTTAGATCCTTGTTAGTTTGAAGACTTGTTGCCCTAGCTGCCAATTCAGTCTCCAGCTGCTGTCTATTTCAGGGTTTGCATCAAGTTCATAGAACCGTTTTTCACAAGAGTATACTATTTCCTAAACGACCTACGTCATTCAGAGGTATTAAAAATGCAGCCATTTTGAGTCAATACAGGATATTTCTGATAGAGCATATTGTTACAGAGTTTCAGATAGGGTTGACTGAGGCTTTGAAGGACCTGTATTGCAGGGTGATTTCTACCCAATCCTGCTTCCTTTATTTCTCCTTTTCCATAAAAGGTGATCTTTAACAAATATCCTGAAAATCAACCTCCATCAGAGTGTCTACTGCAAAAGAACCAAATCTGTGGAATTGTTATTCATTCATTTTAGTATTTGGCATCTGTTGTCTTAAGGATCCAGCTAAAAAAGATACTAAAAAGTTTATTGCGTGTGTTTTTATACATACATACTACTGAAATATTCAACAATTCTGTGCAATAATTCCTTGGACAGAATATCATTAAACTTGTTCCAGCAAGTCTCAAATTAACCTGGCTGATGAGTTCTTGGTAATTTGTGTTTAGCACTACATGACACTAAATTCCTTTGCAATGTAATTGCCTATTTATTTTTTCTTTTTACTAGTATACAGTGTAATAAAGTTATTTGCTGATAGTATGTGTTCAATAAAATATTTCAAATGAATGAATGAGAAAAATATAAAATATCATATAAAATATTTTCATAACTTACTAATATTATTTTCCTTCAAAACTCTACAAATTAGGTGTTATGAACTTTATAATTTAAACTTGTATAACACACACACATTTATATAATACAATAATTTGATCAGGTTATTTTATTACCTTACCCAGTGTAGCAGTACATCTTTATTAACAAAACATTCTTTTTAAAATATTTAACATTACCTGGGATCTGTATCTCAGTAGGTATTATAAATTTTGGAAATAATCTAAAAATTATTTCATTAGTATTATTTTAGATTAATGGCTAATATTTCCTGATGTTTAACATAGTTTTGGTCAGTTTTATTTTTCAGAAGAACATACAAAATAAATTTTCATCATGTTCATTAGGGCAGGTTTAACTATTATAAAAATAGACTAAAACAAATGATAGCTCAAACACAAAGTGTTTTTTTTGTTGTTGTTTTTGTTTTTTTTCAGATGGAGTCTGGAGTGCAGTGGTGCAATCTTGGCTCACTGCAAGCTCCACCTTCTCTGGTTTCCTGGGTTCAAGGGATTCTACTGCCTCAGCTTCCCAAATAGCTGGGACTACAGCCACATGCCACCATGCCTGGCTATTGTTTTTGTTTGTTTGTTTGTTTGTTTGTACTTTTAGTAGAGATGACGGGGTTTCAGCATGTTGGCCAGCTGGTCTCAAACTCCTGAATTCAGGAGATCCCCCCCACCTCGGCCTTCCAAAGTGCTGGGATTACAGGCGTGAGTCACGGCACCTGGCCAAAAGTGTGTTCCTTGATCACGTAACTATTCAAAGCTGTTTTAGACTGGCAGGTGATTCTTACCCAACTGTTGAAACAAAAACTCAGTTTTTTCCTTTTTGGAGGCTTCAATAACATTCTAGATTATTGCTAAGGAGGGTCCATTGCTGAAAGTAGAGGCATTGTATAAGAAACTTCAAAGTATATAGTTTGAAAATATGCAACATTATGTCAATCTTATCTAGTCTCCATCTGCTTTTTAAACACATGTCTCAGACATTATGTCTTTTCACTCATAATACCCCTGCATCCATCTTTAAATATGTATGGACTTCTTTTTTAGTATACCACCACTATGTAATTATCTCCCAACAAAATTAATAATAATTTATTCTTATTGAGTCATGACGAATTTCTAATTAAATTTATCTGATTGCGAAACCAGAAGTCTAACAACATCTAGTTGTAGAAAGCTAGCAACCTCTTTCTCTCTCACAACTTTTGATATAGACTGTGAAATGTCTATTTTAGGGACTGAGAAATACATAAATGATCATTTTATGGCCAGTTTTAGAAGTTTAGATTTATTTGTGGATCTGGTATATTCTACAAGGACAGATTTGCAGTATTCAGTAAACTGGTTTTAAGATTCTCACAGGGAAGCTAAGAAAAGCATGTTCCCACATTCTAATCCTAGAGATTTTGTTTCTGTAAGTCTGAATTGAGATCTGGGAATAAGCATTTTAATCAAACGCCCAGGTGATTCTTCTCGTCATACTGATATAGGAAACAGCATATGGATAATGAAGAGTGGTAGGAAGAATTCTAAGATGGTTCCCCAAATTTTATACACACAACTTCTCCCTTATTTAATCAAACACTAGAAACTGTTGTAAAGGGATTTTGCAGATATAAATAAGGTCTCAAATCAATTGCCTTAAGAGTATCCTGGTGGGCCTGACCTAATCACCTGAGCCTTTTAAATTCAGAGAGTTTTCTCCAGCTGATTGCAGAATGGAAAGTAAATGAGACTCACTCCATATGGTTGGAAACAAAGCAAACATCCATGTAGGTGTGCATTGGTATGAGAACCACATGGAAAGAAACTGAGTAGTCTTGGCCATGATCTATTAGGAAAATGGAGACCTCAGTTGTACAACCACAGGAATATCAATTTTGCCAACAACTAGCATATTAATTTCCTGTGGCTGCTATAATAAATTACCACAAACTTGGTGGCTTAAAGCAACAGAAATGTATCCTCTCACAGTTTTGAAATCTAGAAGTCCAAAATCTGTAATACTGGACCAAAATTAAGATTTTAGCAGGGCCAAAACTCTCTCTGAAGGCTCTAGGAGAGAATGTTCTTGGCCTGCTTCAGCTTCTAGTGGTTGTCAACATTCTGTGGCCACATTACTTAAATTTCCAAGGCCAGCATCTTCAACTCTCTATCTGCTCTGTCTTCACATAGCTTTCTCTCCAGTGTGTTTGTATGTCAAATCTCCTTCTGCCTCCCTCTTGGTTGCAGTTAGGGACCACCACAATAACCACGAGATACTTAATCACATCTGAAAAGACTTCGCCTGAGAAGGTAACATTCACAGGTTCCAGTGATTAGGATGACAGTACCTGTTGGTGGGCCATTTTTTAACCTACCACAATAAGTGAGACTGGAAGAAAACCGTAAATTTCAGATGGAAACTCCAGTCCCAGTGGACACTTTTATTTTAATCTGATGATGCCCAGGCAGAGAACCCAGTCATGTCATGCCTGGACTGCTGACCTCTGTAGCAATGAGTTAATAAATAAGTGTTGTTTTTAAGCTGCT
Source organism: Macaca fascicularis (assembly GCF_037993035.2). Lineage (NCBI taxonomy): Eukaryota > Metazoa > Chordata > Mammalia > Primates > Cercopithecidae > Macaca > Macaca fascicularis. Next base: position 58,727,012 of record NC_088391.1, on the reverse strand, counting down.
ATGGTTGTGGTTATTTGTTATGCAACAATATAAAAATCAATACAGAAATGGAGACATTTTTCTTTAATTGGTTATACTATAATCTTTCCTTCCTGCAAAACGTCTCTTTTTATGTTACACAGCTCAACAAAGGGCACCTTCTCTTACTCAGAAGTGCAGCCTATAAATTTATGAGTTGTCAGGGACCCCTCTTTCAGTCTTAAACTCCTCCTCCAAATAGCCAACAAAGGCATTGCATCGTATTTCCTTAATATTTCAAATCTCTTCTCTTCATTATTATGGTCAATATCTTCATTCACACTCTGCACCTGTGAGTAGACTCCTAACTCCAGCATCTATTTGTAATCCCAACCTGACTTGAGCCTATTCTTAACAAGGCTGACAAAATGACATATCTAAATATTAAATCTAATCATGCCACTTTCCATCGGAATATCCTGTTTCCTTCCTATATAATTCAGATAATAAAATCTAAGCTCCTTATCATAAATGTGTACAATTTACTATACATTTTAAACTAAAAAAAGGGAAATTTTGTTCTTGGTGCATAACTATTTTGAGCCCCTCAGAATATGAAACATCATCCTCTGTAGTAAAGTTTTATGGAAAACGTGAGAGCTCTATGTTAGCCTGTGTATAGGTACCCTCTGCCCCTTCAAGTTTTCAGCCTACTAACTGCAGGGATCCTATGCTTAAATAAAAAATGATCCCTCTTAGAATCTTTATCTGCTATCCGCAGGCTGGAATAGTCACTTCTCCTTTGCCTTTATAGTTATCCCATTACCATGACTAAATATTCACTTACCTGAGTGCCATGCCAGTCTCATTCTGTTATCAATATTCAATGCCTAATAGAGTGCCCAGCATGTAGTTGTTTCTTAGGTAATGTTTATTTGTAAGGAACATGCCTGCACTGTAGCCAGGTAGGCATAGGCCAAGGTAAACATCCTACATGACTCAGCAAGTTTGGAGTGCAGGAGCGTAACTCCACTTGCTATATAATCACAGCTATGTAGCCATAACGTGGGAAGGCTCATAACCTGGCTCAGAGCAACTATTGACTGTAAAAGGTATAACTGCCCTGCTGACACAGTACAGGCACACTCGCACCCAGAGGAAAAGAGGGAGAGCCAGAGCTTTCTGTCTTTCAGACAGACAGGGGGAGCCAGGACCCAACTCAGCTTGCTCACACCCAGACAGAGAAAGAGTTAAGCTGCTGACCCTGTAAGGAGAGCCAGCCATGCAGTTCTGCATGGAAGTGACAGGAGCCTCAGAACCAGAGCAGGTAGTTAAGACAGTGACAGACAGTGTAAGGAAGCTGCTGAATAAAACCATCTTTCACCTGCCGATAGCCCCCCAAATGTTCTTTCAGCTGTCTGCCACTCATCCACCCACTCCCTTCAGACCTCAGCATGGGCTGGAACCTGACCCTGGACATGACATTATTAACTGAAGCCAATGAGGAGATAAATGGGTAACTCTTGAATATGTGTTGGATATGTTTATTTTTCTCTACCTGAATTTTACAAAATGTCTAACTAATAAAATAGCCTTTCAAGGGATGAGGGGTGAGGGGAGGGACAACTAGCTAATGTATGCATGGCTTAAAACCTAGATGATAGGCTGATAGGTGCAGCAAACCATCATGGCACATGTATACCTGTGTAGCAAACCTGCACGTTCTTCTGCATGTGTATCCCAGAACTTAAAGTAAACAAACAAACAAACAAAGGAATAGTAGTTCTTTATATTTCATATATTTCTCAATTTTTTTTCATAGTACTTATCAAAATGTATTGTAATATGTTATTATTGGTCAGACTTGTGTAACTGTGACTTTTAAGCAGGATATTTCCTTTGGCTACTGTATTAGTTCTTTCTCATGCTACTAAGAAGAAACACCCTAGACTGGGTAATTTACAAAGGAAAAAGGTTGAATTGACTGACAGTTCTACAGGGCTGTGGAGGCCTCAGGAAATGTACAGTTATGGTGGAAGGGAAAGCAAACATATCCTTCTTCACATGCCACATGGTGGCATGAAGGAGAAGAATGAGAGCCGAGTGAAGGCAGGAAAGCCCCTTGTAAAACCCATCAAATCTCATGAGAACTTATTCACTATCACGAGAATAGCATGGGGGAAACTGTTCCCATTATCCAATTATCTTCCACTGGGTTCCTTCCATGACACATGGGGATTATGGGAACTATAATTAAAGATGAGATTTGGGTAGGGACACAGCCAAACCATATCAGCTACATAGTCTAGCATATAACAAAATAGCCTGTGCATATTAAGTATTTAATACATATTTTGACTCCAGAAATGTACAGTGAAAGAGAAAGGGAGGAATGAGGAAGAAATAAATTGAGAGGCTAAATTATTTTGGGAAAATTTGATGGTTAAAAAACTGGCATTCAACGTGGTTGGAAGTGGAAATGTGAGCACTTTTTTTGTTTTTTTGTTTATTTTCTTTTTCTTTTTCTTTTTTTTTTTTTTGAGTGGGTGCTTTAGGAGGAAGCAGTATTCATTATAGGGTTAGAGATTGAAAATAAAGGAACTTAGACCAGAAAGATCAAGTTTACCAGAAAGATGCAAAGGGGCATAATCGAGTGTATAGAAGGGGCTCCTGTTCCCTCTAGGCAACTTTATAGGTGAAAAAGAAGAAAATTTAGAAAAGGTCCTACAGATGGCTTCTATTTTTCTTTTTTTCTTAAATAAGAAGCAAGGTTGCCTGTTGAGCGTAGGAGAAGCTGGTGGGATTCTCTGCTTAAGGAAGGGTGTTTGGGAAAGATTTGTAACAGTCTCTGTGGGCTGAATGAAAGCAAAATTTGGTGATCAAGAATAGGTGCCTTGATATTCAGATATTATTGCAAAATTACAAAGGACAAGGTGCAGTATTCTCCATGTAAATCCCTGCGTTTAGTCTTCCTACTGGCAATTCCCTTCTGCTCGTGTTTGCCAGATTAAGCCTAGTAAGTATTGTTTTATTTTGTTACAATAAAGACTGTACATTTTAAATACTGCCATAAAATTTACAAAACAATTATTTAATATGTACTTCATGATAAATATTGAATACAGTAATGATAGAAAATAAAATTTATCGTTTGATTTTTGTAAAACCAAAAAAACTGTTCTGTCATAGACACACTTACACACACACACACACACACACCCTTTCATTATTATATGTAACAAAGTATTAATAAACTATATGCTATCAAAGATGGAATCTTTATTATAAAGCTAAAGATAATAGGGAGTGCTAAAAAAAGTCAACAAGGGTATTACACTTTCTGGTTAATAACTGTGCATTTTGCCAAAACTGATTACCAAATGCATCATTATATAAGCTCCATTGAGTTCTTCCCAAACCAAGATTGTACAGAGCTTTTTGGAATGTACAGGATATCATTTAATTAAGGGATTGAAGGGAGACAGTGCAAGAGAGTGAGACTTGGTAAATACAAAGATAAAACTTTGAGCTATAAACTACCTGTGCTAATGGCAGTCATTGCTGTTATGACACTGACTCTAGATATGAAAAATCATTTGAAGCCCAATATGACTTCATTTTAAATGATGTTAAAATAAGAGTAATTAGACCTTGATTAAGTCGTCTTATGCACATTCAATCATGTTTCAACAAATTTTTCTAACTTGTATTTTATTTCTGGGTGTCTGTCTATTGTGGGGTATTTTTATGCCTACCCTATAGTGATAATTATTCTCATTACAAAGAGTAGCACTTTTATCAAGAGCTTTGCAAGAGACTCAGTGCTACAATTCCTTCATTAAAACTGTTAAGTGAAATTGCCAATACTTGCTTTATTGACAAGGATCGTAAAGCTGTTATCTTTCACTTCTGAAAGGTTTCTTTCAGAATTTCAACACCTGCTCAGAATTTAAAAATATGTATATATTAATATGTTGAAGTAATTTTGTTATAATTGCTATTTCAAAATACTGTTCTAGGGTCCCTGAAAAATTCTAGAACAGTAGGATTTAGCAAACGTGTTTCATACGCCTGACTGTCATTAAGGCAATTCAAATCATCTCGTCATGCTAAAATGCTTCAAGATTGTGGAGCTAAATAAAACTCAAATTGGTGAGTAAATGGCTCATACTTAGGAGAAAGCATGCAGATAATAAAGAAAGATTGGATGGAAGTATTTCAAATACAAGAAATGTTGGAAAGACAAGCTGTTTATTAATTTCTTTCAACAAATATTTATTTGGTAACTACTATGAAAGAAAAGCTGTTTGTTGTTGCAACAGATATTTATGCCACCATACTGCTAATTGTTGAGACAATAGCCATGGAAAAATCACAGTCCTTGGCTTCAATGCCAACAATTCGAGTTATATAATGCAATTTTGATATTTTAAGAATCACAAATAATTCATTATTACTATAACATAAAGCATAAAGGTTTATGACAAGAGTTGGGTCTGGACAAGTAGCTGACAGAGCTGCATAATGAAAGTCTTTCATGAAACAAAAAGATCCCAATGGAGGACCCTATTCTTTCTACAAATCATGTGTATTTGATCATAAGAAGAAATATGTCAAAATTGATTTAAGAATCAAAATGAAATATGTACTTTTGATACATCCCTAGCTTAGACAGAAATTAATGCAATTGTTTTAATTAAAGAAAACACAGTGTAATATGCGTGTATGTTACAGATTGACTATTCCCAATCCAAAACATTGGAGACCAGAAATGTTACAGATTTCAGAGATTTTCAGATTTTGAAACAGTAAAATATCCCTAATCTGAAAATCCCAAATCCAAAATGCTCCAAAGAGCATTTCTTTTGAGTATCATGTCAGTGCTATGATCAAAAAGTCAGATTTTGGAGCGTTTTGGAATTCAGATTTTCAGCTTTGGGATTATAAATAACATATGTATGTACACAATATAAAAGATAATATTTAGTATAAATCATCCTCAGAAAATCAGGAAGAAATAACAAAAGGTCAAATAGAAATGACAAGCTTTATTTTAAAATGGTGTTGGAGGGAAATATGTGCTATATTGTTTGTAAAAATAAAGACTGAGACCGGGCGCGGTGGCTCGTGCCTGTAATCCCAACACTTTGAGAGGTTGAAGCGGGCAGATCACGAGGTCAGGAGTTGGGGACCAGCCTGGCCAACAAGGTTAAACCCCGTCTCTTCTAAAAATACGGAAAATTAGCCAAGCGTGGTGGTGGGCGCCCGTAATCCCAGCTATTCGGGAGGCTGAGGCAGGAGAATCCCTTGAACCCTGGAGGCAGAGGTTGCAGTGAGCCGAGATCACACCACTGCACTCCAGCCCGGATGATAGTGCGAGACTGCGTCTCACAAAAATAAATAAATAAATAAAATAATAATAATAATAATAATAATAATAAAGATTGAATTAAATAATATTCTTATGGCATTCATTACAGTGAAATAAAATTCTAAAGTAAAACCAGTTTAATAGAAAGAACAAAGAGTAAAGCTGTTATAAAATGTGGGAGTGATAAACTAAGCAATTAATTACAATGTAAATCTAATAACCTGCCCCGATGATAATTCTTGTGTAAGACTTTTCTGTGATTTGACCAAGAAACTATCCTTTTAAGCCTACAGAACGACTGAGGAAATAATCAGAAATGAGTTGCTCAAGAGTTCCTAGAAGAAAGGAAGCAAGAAATTAATAATACTAAAGCAATTTACAGCATTAACATGTTATCAATAAGAAAGAAATTGATAAGGATATTGGTGAAGAGGATTTCCAAGTTTAAATGGGGAAATAAATCATTGATTGTACTAAATATTTTTTTTAATTACAAAAGAAAACTGAGTGCAGGAATGACAATAAAGGGCATTAAAATAGAAAAGAGCTGTGCCCTTTTTTTTTCAAAAGTTGTTTATATCTTCCTGATTAAAATTAGCAGGAGCACAAGTAATAGAATAAAGGTGTTATTAAAGATACTTGAAAAACAACTGGGCCATACCAACCGTCATATAAATTGCTTAATATAGAAGCCTCTGTTAGCTCAAATATAAAGTGATGATGCAAAAGAGATAGCACATGCCCAAGGAACTGTGGGAAAGAAAATGTGCAAATATACCTCTTCTCTAAATGTAGCGTAGTGAAAGAGGGTGTGAGAGGGCATTAATATGAACAGCTGTCTATTAACTGAATGAGAGTCAATTGATTTAGCTGACATAGCTCTTTGTTTCTGCATCTCTTTATTTCAGTTTCCATGCATCCTTCCCAGTGAAAGAACATCAACTTTAGGGGCGGGGGAGGAAAGCACTTGTTTTTCACAATAAGCACGTCTCTCTTGTTAAAACGTCCAGAATGAAAACTATTTCGGCACATTTAATAAGACATTCCTATGTGATTGTAAATATCCTCTGATGTTCTAATTTTCTACTTCCAGATATCTTTTGGCTTTTTCCAAAAGGCAGGGATCTACAAGGGCACAATTCAAATTTATTAGAGCAGGAAAAGGCTGTGTATTTTTTAGGTCAGATCACCATGCCTAGAAACAGTTTAATGTCCTTAATTAACTTGTTTTTATTTAATGACCCCTGATTGGTATCCTGCTATGCCCAATGTACATCTTGTGTAGGGTTTTCAGCCTTACATTTTTAGAAAAACGCATCTTAATTAACTTAATTACTGTTTATTTCACATGGAAAAGTAGAAAAAATATTAGTGTCATTTGTTGAGACAGACTGAATAAAGAAGCATGGAATTAAAGTCGAAACACTTGAATTTAGTTTAAACATAATCTGTAACCAAGTTTTTAGTCTTAGTTGAGGAGACTATCTTCTCTAGGTTTAATTGAGAAGCATGATAGTATTGGAGTTAACAGCATAAAGTTTCAACACAGACTATCCGTTTATGTACTTTCTCCATAGCTAATCCCATAAATTTGGGAAAAAATACCTAATTGCTTTGAGCTTCAGCTTCGTTAAGTGTAAAATTTGACTCATAGTAATAATACCTACCTTATAGGGCTTTGTTATGTGTGGTTTATGTTAGCACTGTATATGTTAAATAAGGATAACTAGAGCACTTTATTGTTTATTGTGAGTGACTGTTCAATTTTTTCAGATAAATTGGTCTTGAAAGAATTTGCCCATAAGCACCTACTCAATGTTAACTATTTTTATTAGTGTGATAAAAACAAAGACATTTGAGAACTCTATTTCTAAGCAATATTTTGAGTGCATTGCACTGTTGGGAAGACATCCATGAATTTCATCACATTTGCAAAGGCTATATGCTTTAGTTATTACTGTTGATTAAAAATAACACCTCAATTTAGTGGAATAAAAATGTTTTGTAAAGCTCGTGGATTCTGTGGGTCAGGAATTTTGGCAGAGCACAGCACTATGACTCCTGTCTGTTTCATTAGTCTGAGGCCTCAGTTGGAAAGATCTGAATGACTGTCATGATTAACAGAGGCTTCCCTGTTTCTGTTACTATATAACACAGAATCCTAAGATTTTTTATTTTTTATTTTTATTTTTTATTAAGGTCATGGATTCTGTGTTCCATGAATTTAGAAAGAACACCACAGCTGAAAATACTCAAATGGAAAAAGGTAGAACTGAGGCTGGGGGATCCACCTCTGAGATGTCTTTGTCACTTACATGTCTGGTCCTGGGCTTGAGTGGCTATGGGATGTGTTCAGCAGCTACTGATGACCAGAGAGCTAAAACATAGATTCTTCATATGGTTTTAGCTTCTCACAGCCTCGTGGCTGTGAGTTTTTAGAGATCTTTCAGAGACAGCATCCTAAAAGAATGAGCTGGTCTTGGCAATCACTTCTGCTGTAATCTATTGGTCAAAGTAGTCACAGGTCAGCCCAAATTCAAAATGGTCTCTCAATGGGAGAATACCAAAGACTTTGGGGGCAATGTTTTAAAATCACTGCAGAATTCAATACAAAATATAAAGCACCACTTTTGTCCTTTCCAGGTCTGACTTTATGCATAACTACTTCTTAATAGTCAACTTTTGAACATTCATGTCTTTAAACCATTCCAGTTTCCATCTAGCTTTCTGTTCACCTTAAACTTTTTAACATGTTGAAAAGTAAACTAATCGATATTTCCTAAAATCAGTTTATTCTCTGGACCTGCCTTATTTTAAAAGAAGAGCATCTGACTAAGATAATATCTAATATAACTTTGTTAGAAAAGTAAATTCAGTGACATTCTTGACATTTCTCTAGTTATCTTCTGCATTTATTCCTCAAATATTTTCAAATCTTTTTTTCTACATTCTCTCACCAGTGATTTTTTTTTTAATGTTCCTATTTAACACTAGTGCAAACATACATTATAATTCGTGGTGCCTTTTAAATAATATTTTTCTTGTTTAACAAGCTTTTGATTACATTTTTCCTTCAGCTGCCCCTCCACTTTGCAAAACTATTTGCCCTAAAACAATGCAAGGTAAATATTAACCACTGATTAAATAATTTTGATTTTTCCAAAGTTCACAGATTAAATTTAGGATTTATTTTTCTCAGGGCACTTTTGTTGAAAACTTTGTGTCTAACCTTGCAAGTTTTGTTATTAGCATATGATGTGAATGATTATTTGAATGGACGTTTGGGAATAGATACAGGCAGAGAACTACAGAAAATACAAGCAATCGCCCCAGGCTACTGCAGAATCAAATTTACTCCTGTTGATGTTTTAAGACTACATTGATGCCGACCTTGAGAGGAAAGAAAAGCTACTCTCAGAACAGCAAAATCATGGCCAGATGGAGCACAGTTGACAGAAACTTTAAAATCTATGCATTTAACCTTGTCCAGATTAAAGTCCTATACTCTTCATTCAAGCCAAGTTCGTCTGCACATTGTTCTCCTTTTACAACAAAACCCATTCAAAATTCTTATTTTTTTCTCACATTTTCAATATACATGAATTATCTCTTCTCTCCTTTTCATTTTAGCAAGCTGGCAGTTCCCACATTTGTTTAAACGTCAGAAGTTCCTTAATCTTAGAAAGTTTTTTAAAAGATCCACATTTTTTATGCTAACCCCAGAACTACTAATTCAGTTATGGGACAGGGAAAAAAACAATCTGTATTTTGTCAACTGCAAATCTGAGGCTGTATCAATCCCAGGAGATTCTAATGAGGCTGACTAATGCCGGATAACTATTAGGAGAAAACGTTCTAAAGGTAACTTAGTAGGCCTCCACTCAAATTAGAGCTCAAATACCAATTTTTTAAGAATCTATCTCAATGTTGTAAAAATGAAATTAAATACTCCACTATCTGATCATTTTCAAAAGTTTCTAAGACATCACATTATAGCAAAAGGGTCTGTGGTCTAGAGGGAAAAATCAGATAATTTTTCTTCTACTTCTAGCCTGGTATAAACATGGATGGTTACATTTCCTTCTGAGCATCTTTATCTGGTTTTCTTTTTCATCTGAAATATGAGTGATGACACTTACTTGCTTATTTCCTAAACATGCTGTGAACATAGTTGAATTAGTAAACTTAAAAATAACTTTTAAGTACTAAACATGTCTATTACACTCTTTAGAAAATTATAGTCACTCTTTTGTATTTAAACTATGCTATTTATTTGCTTATTTTTGTTTTGTTTTTAACTTCTGTGAAAATTGTTCTTATTCTACCAATAAATTCTTAACCCTTTAAGGGAAAGAATTTAGTGTCTTCAGATTACAGCATTTTCCCTTTTCCCAGATGTGCTACCTGTTAAGAGTTTTTAATATTAACTATATAACTTATATTAGATAAAACTAGACTCATTTATGTGAAATTCTTTCCCACATTTGACCCCGGTAGGATGCATGTGACCGTGATTCTCAATCAGAGTGACCCTTCTTTTTCTTTTTTTTTTTTTCTTTTTCTCTCTCTCCTTTTCTGTCTTTATTTTAGTCTTGAATAGTATCCTTGTCATGAGATTTTCCTTTGAATTAAAAATAATACATATTTATTTTAACATGCCAAACAATACATAGATACATCAATATAATGTTAATAGTTTTTTTCACAATCTCATTCTAATGATATCAACTCAGAGGTAAGTGTTAAGTTATATTTCCTCTCTTATTTTTCTGTAATCTCAAAAGGAAAAAAAAATGATGGCCACACAGACCAGAAAGTGGGAGGAGGTTCCAAAGTGGCATAGTACTACGTGTCTGGGCACACAGGCTCCACCCACAGATCGGGTTACATCCATGTAACCAGACAGGTAACAAGTGGAATGGCTAAGAAATGAGTCAATAGAAGTGGTAGGGATTTAGGATTTGTTGCAGAATTCTCAATTCTCTCTGTCTAAATGTGGCAGTCACCAGGAGGGAATGCAAAACTAGTGTATCCAGATTTTCGAGGTTTTTAAAAGACAAAAAAAAAAAAAAAGAAAAGAAAAGAAAAAGAAAGAAAAGAAAAATACACCTGATTTAGTTACAATATACTAACCTTGAAAACTCTATAAACCCACATAAACACATTTCTAAGTAGAGTCAAATTTGTTAAATATCTTCTTTTTGGTTTCTTGATGTCTAATTTATTACTAAACTATATTAAGACTCTCATTATATAATACCCAAAGAGTATGTTATGGTCATTTGGTGATAGATCTTCTTTTTGTTAAAAACAAGATTTTCTTTTGAGGCACTGGTGATAAAAATTGTGTTAGATGTTTACCTTAATCAGTTGGTTTAGTTGGTGTCTATTCTGTTTCTCCATTGTAAAGTTACTCTTTTTCCCTTCTCCTTTTGTAGTTGATAAATGTCTTGGGAGAACTACTGAGAATATCTAAGCCCTGTTTCTCCTCAAAAGTTTTGCCTGCTGTGTAGCAGAGTGAGGAATAGAAAAGAACTATTTGTACCATTTTTTCATGTAATTTTTATATAATTATGAAATTAGCTTAAAACAAAATATTCTTAAAAATCATTTTCTTTTTTGTTGTTTGAAATAGTTTATACTTTCTACTTGGATATGTCCATTTGTTGCTTATCTGCTCGCATAATTTCTTTGTTCAAAATTGCTTTTCTAGACTATATCATTTTTTCTTAAATGCCTTGTAAAATCTTGCTATTATGAAGTATTTATTTCATATCTCTTTTGCGATAAAGGAATTTCAATACTGCCTAAAACTGAAAGCCTAGTGAGAGAGATTTATCTAAGAATGAGGTCATCACTGTGTTGAAACACAGAATTTGACTGGGTCTTTCCGTGGAGGACTATTTCAGCATTTACTGAAACTACTGGGTTCTAGATCATTGGACTTCACTACTAAACTAAAAGGCATAGATATCTGATTAAAGAATGGTGGTGTGCTCTTTTGGCTGAAACTTTTACTTGTGCCTTTAGAAATGAAAGCATTCCCAGACAGAAATGTCAACATTATTGTAGGCTTACTGAAAACTCAGCTTATGGGTAGTAAAATTACAGCTGTATTATGGGTACAACATGGATCGAATATTTTCCTTTTCTGCAATACGCAGTTACATGTTTTCTTCAGCCTACTGTCACTTTGCCACTCTTCTGAAATTGCTATCATTTTTAGGAAAAAGATATTTCTTAGGAAATGGATATCACTTAAAAATTAGTAAATTTTTCCATCATGAATACTAACAACCTTCCTAACAGATTGCTTCATGACTGTTCATATTTATTTGACACAATAACAAAGAAAGCATATTGCTATTTGTATACTCTGTGATATAAATCCCATTAACATAAAAATATACTATGTATGGTTTATTTGGAGATACAGGTAGAATTGCTTTCTCAGTCAGCACCTATCCTGTTTGTTTTCTTTCCTTTTGATGTTAAAGGAATCATAGCACAATGTATTTTTTAAAATATTCATCACGATATCTTAGAAAGTAAAAATAAAAATCAATTCAAAACTTCTCAAAATGGCTTTCACCCAGTTGCTTCTGTAATTCTGTGCCTCTTTATTTTGTGCTCATTTTCTTTTTTCAAAGATCTCCTTTACGCTACCTTGCAGCACGTTTTATGGATCAGTGATTCTGCTGATTGTTTTTTCTCACCAAGGTCGTTAGTGGGACCCATCTATCCCAGTCTCCACCTTCCACATAGACTTTCATCTGTTTTGCAAAACATAATCCTAATAACTGTATTTCCTGGGATCTTCAACTAGAAAGTCTGGTTAGTTAGAATTGATTGATTTTTAAAATTATTATTGCTCTATTATTGATTATGCAAGCTCCTACATTATTAAAATTAATAAGAGTTAATATTTATTGAACATCTATTATTTTCCAGGCACTGTGGGAATTTATTGTAAATTTTATTTCATTCAATTCCTCTAATGCATTAGGTAGAAAGGACTAATATTATCCCATTTGTACAAATGGTAAAAGTCAGTATAATCTTGTCCATAGTTACAGGTTAGTAAACTTCAGGAGTGAGAGCTGACCAAGAATCTGTTTATACACAAACTCTGATTTCTTAGCCCCTTTTCTTATCTGCTTAATGATACTGTGTTATTTCTTCTACATAACTTGACCAAATCCATGCCATTGAATGCATTTAGTAAATTTACCTTGAAATGTTAAATTTACCTTGAAATTTAACATGTAATTAAAATGCAAAGAAACTAAATCATTCTTGAAAAAAATTATTAAACTCAGATATATTTGTTAGATAATTTGGTAAAATAGCTAATGAGAAGCAAACGACAACAAATAGATTCAACTAACACTTCATATTTCTAAAACACAAATAATTTATATTTGATTAATTCATTTCCTTAATTCACAGTTAATTTCTACCATATTATAGGTTAGAAATCATATAACCTCTATTTTAAAATGTTCTTCAGAGTTTTAATCATTTTTTCCCTAATCTAATTTTTCTTTAAGTCAAATAAGGATAGAAATGCTTTAATTCATTTGTATATCAAATAATCATTTATTCTGTGTATTCTATGCTATGCCAACAAAGTAACGCTAAGAGGTATTGTTTCTCTATGAGGATGAATATTCATCTTGGAAGGAGATGGGTCCCAATACAGGAACATGAAAGAAACAAAGTCCAAATTAGCAGGGAAGGATACATTTTTCTCTCTTCATCTTGTGCCAAGTGAGTAGAAGAAAAAACAACCTGTGATGTCATAGGACTTATAGTCCAGAAGAGAAGACTGAGAGGTATTCAGTTAACTAAGGGGATCCTAAAAGGATTCCCCAGAGATTTTGATACTGAATATGGAGCATGTGGATGAGGAATGAGCTGGAGAGTTTTAGATTAGGTGATAGTTTGCTATAGAGAGAATAAAAAAAAGTGTACAGTTTGATCTGCTCAGGTGTTGAGTCTGAGAATGTTGGTTGGACAGAGTCACATCAAGGAGAACTTTGTATTCTTTCAATACTTTTTTGACTTTACCTAATTGATACTAGGGAACAACCTCATGATAACATGGCATCTATTCCATTCATGTCCAGTAAAATAATTTTTAAATGGTGCCACAGGGATTACCATTGTTTTGTCAGACATGCCTCTATGTTTTAATATTCTTGGCAATATATTTCTGGCTTCAGACTCTACTGTGTCTTTCAACTTCATCAACGTAATTCAATCTGTTTAAAGTATTAAACTGTAAGAGTGATTTTGTGTGTATATGATATTAGATTCCCTAGCAGGACTCTAACTGTCCTTCCCCATTCTTGCTTGCATTGGTTTCTCTGTATTTGACATGGTGCTTCTCTTTTTAAATTTATTTTTGTTTTATTTTTTAACAATTTCTTCAACTTGTATTTTAGATTAAGGGGTTCTCATTTTTATAAAAGTTAATAAACAAGAACTTTTGGAAAGTAATGTATTTGAGAGTTTTCCCCTCCAAACATTGCCATTTTTAGCATGGTGCTTGCACCTATAGTCTTAACCATTCTGGAGGCTGAGGTCGGAGGACCTTTTTGGCCCAGATATTTGAGACCAGTCAGCAAAATAGCGAAACCCCTTATCAAATTAAAAAAAAAAAAAAAAAAAAAAAAAGGCTATTTTTTTAATTGAGCTGACACAGTTAATCAGATTTTAATGCTATCTTAATGCAACTCTAATAATGCTAAAATTGTATTAATAATAAAAGAAAGATGTCAAGACTCCAATCTACAAAGGACCTAGTGACAATAATAAGAAAGGTTTGTTTGTATATGTGTGGTGGAGGGTCAAGTGTGTTTATTCATGCTTGTTTGTAGGGTAAATAGTGAATCAATTATTAAATGGGGAAAATATGTTGTATTCGTTTATGGTACAGTAAAACCCACCTAAAATCCACATACATATATCAAGATTTACAGAAGTTTGCACAAAGAGTAACATGATATCATGTAATTTGGCCTATTAATTATATCTCCAGGTAATAATCTATTCTAGTGGTCTCAATTTTCTTGTTCCTAGTCACCATCTATAAAGTAGACATAAATTCAATTTGAATTTCATTTTAAGGTCAGTGATAAATAGACAATTTCCTCTGCTCTTATCTAAAGCCCATCCAGATGGATCACCTATACACTATTTGGGACAACCCACTCCTTTTATTCTTAGGTGATTAGCACTAGAAATATTTACTGTTTCTGAAAAGCCCTTTATTAATTCATAAAGCTGTTGAGCCCTCAGTAGAGTAACCTTTCTACTCTTCCATGAAATAAATGCATCTGTAATAAGGGGGAGATTTTAGCATATCCATCACTAAGCAGGCATTTGCTGGTGGGGACTGTCCTAGGTTCTAGGAGTAAAATAATGAACAAAACATGATCTTGGCTCTCAAGTCTCTTACACTTTAGGTCAGATTTCTGAAGAGGTCTTTTCCACTGATGTCTAAGAACCACTTGCAATGGGATACACAGTGCATTATCCCAAAGGAGAGGATCCACAATTGTCACCATGTCACTCTGTTTATTTCCAGGATGACCACAGATTCTTCTAATACATAAGACAATAGTAAAACAGTGTTGATGACTATACTTCCATATGATGATGTGGAGAATCTACCAGTGGGGATTCTGAAATACGTTAGAAGTAAAATGTGTTAGGGCATCCAGAGAAGTGTGCCTAGTTTAGGATGTTTTATGTAAGGGAGTGTAGAGATATCCCAAAGCTTAAACTTCTACCAGTATCATAACAAAACTACCTCTGTTAATGCCTTGATAATCTGTTCTTTTCCAAGTCGACTTCTCCTATATTTTCATCATGTGGCATAGTTTTGAAAGTTGTAGAGTGAAGCATAACCTGCACAACACAAAATATCTGCTCAATAAACTAAATAGACTGCTTTTTAAACTGCAATTTTCTTAACTAAGAATATAAGATACAAAACTATCATAAGAATCAAACAAGAAAAAATATATACCAAAGCACTTTTGATTTGTATATGAAATAAAAAAATCAGTGATACTATTTGTATATTTGAGTTTATTTATGTTACTGTAATTTATTTGCCAAGACATTGTTCAGTGTTAACAATGAACTTAGGTCAGTTAATTCATCATACGCCAAGCATTAGTGAAAATACTCCGAATAATTATCGTTTTTGAGTACAGTTTTGCACACACACAAAGTTTTACAACTGTTCTTGCCATTTTTTTCATTGCTATGTACAGCAGACTATGTGAACTGAAGAGCTTTTATTTTTATTTCTACACTTTTATGATATCTTCAACATAACATTGAAATTAACAATCTTTTTTTTCTGAATTTTTTCTCTTAAAACTCAATTTCCATCTTAAAATATTAGCAGACTAGCCTTTTTTTTTTTTTTTTTTTTTTTTTTTTTTTTTTTTTGAGACGGAGTCTTGTTCTGCCGCCCAGGCTGGAGTGCAGTGGCCGGATCTTAGCAGACTAGCTGTTTTATTCCCCAATAAATAGACACATAAAAGCACTAAAAGGGAAACCCTACTTTGCTTTTGTATCACCATCTGTTATATATCACATTTGATGTGTTAACTGATGCAAACCGTATACTGCCAAAATGAGCATTGTCTTTCCACACTTTTTAGTGAAACTTTGGCAAATTCACTGATTTTACTCAATAAGTAAGTAGGGAAGAGTGATTTATAAATCATACACATGTATGTATATTTAGTCTGTAGCTTCTCTGTGAACTAAGATAAAATAAAAAGGCAACAGTATAAAAGATCATTACTTGTTTTTAGACAATTCCGTAATAATATGAATGTAAACTTTATGATTATTTTAGTGAAAACAAAAGCACGTAAATACCAGACATTTTATTTTGTCCTGATTATTATGGCATGGGTTGTTAATAATGGTATTTGCTAAGTTTATATCCAAAATTTAGTCAATTATAATTTTGAGCATGGAATAAAAATGTAAAATATATTAATGTGATATAAATGTTTCATTTTTGAACATTCACATGCCTCCAAAGACAGAAAAAGCATGTGAATTGTTTCCAAATAATTATACATTTTATGTAATTGCCAAAATGGAATTAACATTTATGAACTCATTGTGGGAAATGTTGAAAAATGATATAAACTAACCAGTTACTTTGTCCTTGAGAACTGTATAATTTATTTGTAGAGCAGATGCATGTGCAGAAAAAAGACTTACCAAGTTAAGTATAATACAATATACCAAGAGAAACAAGTTCTCAAAAAGCTTGAGCTATATTCAAGAAAATATTCAGAAAAGCATAGTTTACTTTGGGCTTTCTGTCTTACCATTTCTTTCCTTTTCATGCTGAATTTGGACATATTGAGAAACAAACTGATTTGAGCCATAACTTATTCTTTTCCACTCCCTTTACTCCAAAAGTAGCAGAAAAGTAAAAAGAGTACGTAGTGTTATATTCTAGTTCCGCCACTTATTTGCAATTATCCTGAGGAAATCAGCTAACTTTATGGTCCTTACATCCCTTTTTCCTATTCCGTTCCTCTTTTCCATTCCTAATTCCAAAAAGGAACAAATAAAGTCCACTCATTCTGTCTCTTAAATACTTTACATGTATAAATGGAATTTCTAGTATGGTGATCTTATAACCTGGCCACTAATTTTTTTTGAAATTCTTGAACATAAATGGACTTGCTACTGCTTTGACCCATGCACAACTCCAGAAATGACTTCTAAGCCTAAAAGGTAATGCAGATTTGACTTTTTTTTTTTTTTTTTTTTTTGGTCAGAACATTGAACTATCATGAAATAAGTTCAAATACCATGACACTGCCATTCTGAAGAACTCGAATGTCGTCTGTCTGCCAGATAATTCCAGCCCTCTATCCAACTCAACCAAGGTGCCAACCATCATGGTAAAGAAGTTGCCTTGGAAGTGGATACTCCAGCACTACTCCTCCAAGTTCCATGCAAACCAGGTTAGCTGAAAGTGAGACGCTACTGTAAGAAAAGTCTGAAAATGTATAGCACTGGGTTTGTGACCACATGACAGGCAGAATGAGGTGGAGTTTTGGAGACACTGTTAACAGAAGCCTGATAGGCCCCCAGAAGGTTGTTAACGACAACTTCAAGTAAGAAAAATGTTATAAAAACTGCAGGAAAGGAGACCCTTGTAATGTGCTACACTACATTTAGCAAATGTTTACCTGCATTAAGTGGAGAGTAAAAAATATATCTGTTGAACCATCAGAAACTGCCTATGGAAAGTGAACACGTCATTGGTAGAAGCAGAACTGGCTTCTTCTGGCTGCATATTATGTGGTACAAATCTAGAGATAAGGTAAAGATGAAATTCTCTAATTTTCAGGAAAAATTTAGAGAAAATTATAAAGGTAATTAAACATGCTGTGTTCAAATATAAAGTTGTCTTTCATCTGAAATCTGTCCTAGGATAAGATTCCTTTAAAGATGCTTTAAATAAGACAGAATATTAAGATAAAATGAGAAGTACTATCAGGGTAAAGATTTAGCCAAGAGTGTGACTATAAATCCCTTAGGCATTATTATGAAAAAGATTTAAGCTTATGCATCACAAGATATTTCAGATAGAAAAAATGTTATGAACAGTGTGCTTTGTGGTTCTTCTCTCAAACAATATGTTATTAAGAATCTTCTCGTTTTCTCACAGCAAGCTCAGAGGAAACTAAGGTAAAGAAGGGTGACTTTCAGTGAGATTTGTGTGTTTGGCTTTAGTCTAATGGGCTGAATTATATAGAAGATTATAAAACACTCTCTGAAAACACAGCTCAGAGTAAAGGACCAGAGTAAAACATTAAAATGAAGCCCCAAACTTTGATGGGTAGAAAGGGAACTGAGAAAATTATCTGCTATAGTTGTATTTATTATGGAAAGGCAAGAATGACTAAGGCGGAGGGTTAGTTTTTCTGCCTAAAAATCATGCACAATCATTTCCAGGTAGTAAGACTGGAGTCTAATAACAATAATTTAAAAAACCCAGCTCTATCCGCTTGACTTGATTTCAGATTTGCTATGAAAAGTGAGCACCCTCCCTTTTGCTATTTTGCTTATGGGCTGTTGCAGTTATGCAATGTATTTTCTTTCATTTTATGTTCATTATGAGAGAGGCAGGTAATTTGTCTCTAGTTCATTAGTTTTCAGATAGAAGCTATACTAAAGAACAAAGACTGAGGAGTCTCATATTCATTTTGACCTGATTTCGATGAAGCAATCTAGAACTTAAGCCTGAGTCTAATGTCATAAAAGGGTTGGACTTTCGGGGGATCATGGGAGGGAGGGAGTTTACTTTCTATGCAGGAAGTGTAAGAATAATTTGTGAGCACAGAATGGGCTAACGGGCTTTAGAAAATAGGCACACGCATTGTGGCACATCCTACAGAGAGGCTGAGACTATGTCACTCTGCCTTGGATGAGGGTGATTTTATGCCTGCATTGACAAACCAAGTTGAGCAGCTGGTGGTGCTATGTAATTTTCAAGCCTAGGTCATGAAATGCCACGTAGTTTCCACCTTACTCACTGTAAAACTGAGCTGAGTTGCATTCCAGCTATGCAGAGGTCATTATGCTAGAGAGACTATATTAACATCTGTGAACATCAGATCCAGATGAGTTGAGCCTTCTACTCACCCACGTTAAGGCACCAAGCACTAAGTGAAAAAAGCTCTATTGGAAGTAGATCCTCCATCATCAACTCTTCCACCCTCAAATCACTAAAGCTGTCACCATCCACATTAGAACGTAACGTGACCCATGAACCTCTTCAGATTTTTTTCTTTTGTTTTTGTTTTCGAGACTGAGTCTCGCTCAGTCACTCAGGCTGGAGTGCAGTGGCGCTATCCCGGCTCACTGCAACCTCCGCCTCTCGGGTTTAAGCAATTCTCCTGCTTCAACCTCCCTAGTAGCTGGGACTACAGGAGCAGCCTGCCGGGCGTACGCCGCCAGGCTCAGGCTAGGCTAAATTTTTTTTTTTGTTATTTTTTAGTAAAGACGGGGTTTCACCACGTTGCCCAGGCTGGTCTCTGGTCTCGAACTCCTGAGCTCAGGCGATCCACCGGTCTCGACCTTTCAAAGTGCTAGGATTACAGGCGTGAGCCACCGGGCCTGGCCGAACCTCTTCAGGTTTTATCAATGCTTCTCTCAACGTTTACCATGTGGTAGCATACCTATTTCTATGTGTCAGTTTGAGTCAATCACTCACTCCCATCATCACAGCATTTCCCCTCTTTTTCCCATTAATGGTTGTGTTATAAAAAATTGAGAATGAACAAATTGCCGTCTCAGAAGCAATCTCTGGTGAAAGTACTTCTTGTTTTAATGTTAGAATGTCTCAAAGAATGTAGCACAGTTTCATGATAAGCAAATACTTAGGCAACATGTTTAGAAATCATCCTAGAAGACTCTTCCTACACTGGGTTCCAAGCAACATGGACTCTTAACATGGAAGGAAAAAAATCATATAGCTTGACTTTCAAAGCTATAGCATCACCATTCTACAGTAAAAGCAAATTAATTCCATAGTAAGGTACATGTGTTAGGAAGATTGTATTTCACGTGTACTAGCTCCTCCAGTGATATATGAGATATGAGCAAGGCTGTGTGAGACATCCTAAAACTCTTCAATGAATTTCCGAATTATAATAGTGGAAGAAGTCTAAGAATAAGTGAAATTTTAAAATTACAAAATAATTGCTTATTGCATTAAAAAAATCACCAACTGTTCTGACATATCAGGAGCACATAGTGATTTTTTTGTTAGTGATTGCCTGTAGAAAGTCTTGCAGTAGCAGAGGCAGTGATATCTATGGTGAGAATAGCCCATATTTTGGGGCCCATTTGTAGCCAGTATTTTTTGTCACAATTCTCATTCTGTTCATGAACTCATTAATCTTAAAATGGTCACCTTCTCTGGCAAATTTTTAAATAACCTATTTTGTAATGTACTTCTGCTGATAATCATACACAGTCCATGGATAGTCTTAATTTCCAAGTAATTTAAATAGGTCCACTTACTTACTTTTTCCTAAACAACTTTGACATTAGCCATCTACTTTTACCACAGGCAGGGTACCTCACAACTGGCTGGATAAGTAACCACTGCCAATATATATATATTTTAATATGTTGACCTCACATCAGCTCTTGTTCTAGGTTAAGTGAAAGCAAGACATGTTATTTGAGACATACAATTCCAAGAATACAATGCACCAGAATATTTAGACCAAACCTCCACTGAAACAACTAAAAAAATGTGAATGGACAGTTTGAAAAATCTTCACTCCAGGTTTCAGAGATATCCCACAAATATTTGAAGAAAACAAACCATAACTGGAAATAAGAAACTGAAGGTTGAGAAAACAAAAAGAGAGGCATCACATGTTAGGAGGCTGGAATCACTGGACATAAAATTCATTTACTATTTCTGAAAAAATAAAATAAAAATTAAAGGTATTTAAAGGGCCAAGTTAACCATAAGATATAACATTAGTAACAAGGCAATGACATAAAAGAAAACATCACAAAAATTACACACAGGACAAGTTTAATGACTCATTTGACACAGTTAAAAAACAGATTTCAAACCCTAATTACACTATAAAATCTCATTTGCTATAAACTATAACATACTCATGGAAGTACTATCTCATCCTATTGATAGATTTTGCTCACACTCAAACAGGGATGAAAGTCATTGAAGATCAAATTAGACTCAGGGTCACAGAAATTCTGCCAACTTTAACATATGCCTCCCTAGGTTTCCTTAGGCATTGTCATAATGGTAAAGTGAAAAGAGCAATAATATGAGGGATATCACTGTGGAGAACTATGGCTCAGACCAGGGGGTGAAATGCACGTTTGTCTGTGCATTCCATTGGCTAAATGTAAGTGATATAGCCATTCCTAAGAGTTACAGAAATTAGAAATATTATCTAGCTCTGTGCCCAGAAGGAAAACAGAAGTGCTTTTAGATGGTTACCTTTTGATTTCTGTCAAAAGAGAGACCCTTTCCAAAGTGATTTTGAGAATTTATATTTTCCAAAGTTGGCCACAACAGTATGTTTATTCCCACGTGCACTTCTGCAATGTGACATTGCCATGCTTTCATGAAGAAACAACACTTTATTTCTCCAGGCCCTTGAACACAAGCAGGCTGTGGAGGCGGCTTAACAAGTAGAGCAGGGGGAAAGTAGGACCTGGCCAGTTCTGGGAAACTTTGATTGATCCTCAATCAATCTTGAAGCTTCATAAATTTTGAAATATTGATGCTTGAGTTGTTCTCCACTGGGACATGGGTACTATCCTGTTTGAAGTCCAAGTTGGTCGCCTTGAGAGACCACCTGTAGATACTCTGCCAGAAAGCCGCAGCTGACCTCCCAGCTGACCTGCTAGCATCAACTACCATGTCAGCGACCCTTCTTGGTGACTCTAGCTCTAGCTGCTCCTAACTGATTCTTATCTGAATAAGAATAACTTAGTTAAGCCCAGACAACCTACAAAAATACAAAAGCTAATAATAAATGATTGATTTATACTGCTACATACTGGGGTGTTTGGTATGCAAGAATAGATAACTGGAATAGAAATTGGTTTCTGGACTTGAGGTTCTATTCTAAAAAATACCCTCAACATATGACATTAGTGTTAGGAACAGGCAATAGGCAAAAGCATGGATGCCTTGAGGAGACAAAAGAAATGTAAGAAAATATTTTATTGGAGGATGGAGGAAAACATGACCTATATTATACAGTATTGGAAGGTGTAACAACACAGTCTGCAACAGTTTGCAATAACATGGAAAACAGAAAATATATTTAAGAACCTGGTGGCTCTAGTTAGGAAGATGGTCAAAATAGTAGCTCTCGTTCCATATTCTCTTTTGCAACATGCCTTTGTCACTCCTGTATTAAGATATAGATTTTGTCTGTTAACTCTCTTGAATCTGACAAGGCTCATGACTGCTTTGACCAATGAAACATGGCAGAAGTGACAATGTAATTACTCAGAGAGTAGCCTCGAATTTGCCAGTAACTTCATATTTCTGCTTCTGGAGACTCTTGTTCTTGGCATGTTCCCTCCCAGAACGCAGCTGCCATGTTTTGAGAGCCCAGTCACACAGAGACACCATGTGCAGGATCCAGTAAACAGCCCCATCCAAGGGTAAATATCAATTGTTGGTATTTTCAGCCGACCATCTGGCATGTCCAGACCAGTTGAGCATTCAAGGGATTCCAGCCTCAGATGCAATCTGTTTGCAATTTCATGAGCGACCCAAGCAAGTACCACCAGCTGTGCCAAGTTAACCTATGAAACCCTTCAAGATAATAATAAATTGCCATTTAAGCCACCAAGATGTGACATGGTTTGTTATGAATAAGGTGGGGCCACACTTGCTGCCCAGGACCCAAAGGACATAGTATCAAGTCACAGAAGATTCCTGGAATAATTCAGGTCTTGATATCTGATGGAATTTGCTCTGCTTGGCTATGAACTTGCTTTAGAACAGTGCTCCCTTTATTTTTCCCACTTTCTCCCCTTCTAAGGGGGAACGCCTACCCTTTGCCAGTCCCATCATTGTGTTTTATAAGCGGGTAACTTGTTTTTGACTTTTATAGGTCCATAGATATAAAACAATTTTACCCCAAGAACATACCCAGAGTGTCACCTACCTGATCCAGATAAAATTTAGATTATTTTGAGTTGATGTTTAGATGACATTTTGGATGTAGAGTTAATACTGGAATGTGTTGGGGGGATATTGAGCTGAGGTAAATATATTTTACATGAGAGACAGATGTGAATTTTAGGGAATGATAAGGCAGACTATAATGGTCTTAATAATTCTTTCCAAAAATTCATGTCTACCCTGAATCTCGGAATTTGACCTTATTGGAAATAGGGTCTTTGCAGTTGTAATTAGTTAAGGTGAAGCCATAGAGGATTAGGTAAGCCTTAAATTCAATTATTTGGTTACATGATAAAAAGAGTACAGGAAACAGAAACACACAGAGAAAATAATATACAAAGACAGAGGCAGAGATTGGAGCACAGCCAGGAGCTAAAGAAATGGCAAGGATTTATTGGAGCCACCAGAAGCTAGGAAGAGGAAAGAAATTGTTTTTCCATACACCATTCAGAGAGAGCGTGAACCTGTGGAAACCTTGATTTCAAACCTCTAGTCTCTAGGATCATGTAAAAATAAATTTCCATTGTTTTAAATCACCCAGTTTGTGGCCATTTGTTACAGCATCACTAGGAAAGTAATACAAAGCATTATAATATTTAAGAAAAATATATTTGTCAAGCTATTTCCACTCATTTCAGTGTCAAGAAACAAGGATGATGCTAAAAGGTAATGAAAGAGTAGATTATTTCCTCTCAGGGCAGGATACGATGCCTGGTGAATGTACAGAAAAACTGTAGTAAAGTGTTGCCAAGTTCCATCCAGGAGAGGTTGTATCCTTTCTCACAAGTCAGGACAAGAAAAATACTTCCAACGGAGGTTTTTTTTTGCAAGTGGAATATCTTTGCCATCAACCGCACTCATGTTCTGTTCTTTCCCACTGCCGTGGAAAGATGACTATATGATTCCCTATATGTTAAATACATTTTTGCCTAAATTCAAACTAATATATTATAAGCAATTATATCAAATCTATTTTTAAGCTATATATTTTTAGTTAATTCAAAAACATTGTAACAAAAATCGGCTGTTTACAAGGTGTCTGTGTTAGTTAACTCTTGCCAATAATGCTTATTAATATCTCCCTCCCCCAAAGCCTACTGGCATCCAATGGTAAGCTTTTATCTTATTTTTTGTAGCTCTCTAGGCCAGCTGGTATGGTTCTGCTTCAAGTCACAGATTTTCAGGTTAGCTGAAAATTTCCGTGAACTCAACTGGCCTCAGCTCAGTTCGGCTGGGCTTGGCTTCAGGCTTCACAAATAGTGGCTATCTGGAGTATTTCTTGCCATGTTGCAGTAGCAGAAGCACAAAAGCATTAATCCAAACATCCATACATATTTCATGCTGATAGTTTCATCTCGTTGGCTAAAGCAAGTTACATGGCTTAGTAGACATTCATGGTCTAGGAAAGTAGAAGTGTACTCCACTCACAATGAGAATGTTGCAAGTGTGCAGTTCGTACTACTACTAATGGGGAAATGAAGAGTTGGGAATAAAATTCAATCCCCCACAATGTTAGACATAAATGGGCTCTAGTCCACCAAGGGAATTTATTATGAGATTCCCTAGGTAGGAATCTGACTGCCACATATTTTTCAGATTCTATAAGCACAATATCAGCAGCTGGTAGATGATTGGCACATTCTGAGAAATTGCCATATTAGAGAGTTGACATATCTTTTATGTAAAATGGAAAGGAGCCATAGCATTCCAGAGAAGTGGAAACATTGCATCAGGCTGTGCGCTGGCTTTGTACTTTGTCAACCTAGCTAAGTTGGAACTACATTTTCCAGAATCCCTTTCTCTGAATACTTCTGAAGTAGGGTTTACAACATGGAAAAATTGAGCAAGATTTAGAGGCAGTAGTGAATATTTAATAGCTGGCTTCCCAGAAAATAAAAGTTCTGATTAGAATTTGCCAGTTTCTATGATGAAAAGTCTCCCGCCTTCGGCAATTTTCACCTACCACTGGCATGTTCACTGTCACAACAAATTCTGGAAATTAACATTTGGATCTTATGAACTACCATGACCCAGCTCTGTATTTCCATAAGACATGTGTGTCTTTTAGTTTTTCCTCCTACATTCCATGTTTTCTTTGAAAGTTTTGTAATGTTGTGGGTTTCAGTTTTCCTTGCTCTCTGCCATTTTATATCCAGATTTCCTTCTTGATTAAAGATCTGAAAAAAACATGAACCTAGCTTAACTGTGGTGTCTTAAATTCTAATACGCAATAGCCTTTTAGAGAATTCTCTGTCAGCCCCCATAATTGCATAGTATAATCCCTATAACAAATCCTTTATTTTTTATGGCTGTCTTGGCTTCTTTGTTTAATTTCTATTAATATACTTTATTCCTCATAATATAGATGAAAGTTCTTGCCAAACTGATAACCATATACTAGCAGCCAAAGATCACATTAATTTTTTTTTTTTTTTTTTTTTTTTTTTTTTTTTTTTTTTTTTTTTTTGAGATGGAGTCTTGCTCTGTCTCCCAGCCTGGAGGGCTGTGGCACGATCTTGGAGCACTGCAATCTCCGCCTGCTGAGTTCAAGTGATTCCCCTGCCTCAGCCTCCCAAGTAGCTGGAACTACAGGTGCACACCACCACACCTGGCTAATTTTTTCTATTTTAGTAGAGATGGGGTTTCACCATGTTGGCCAGGATGGCCTCGATCTCTTGACCTCATGATCCTCCCACCTCAGCCTCCCAAAGTGCTGGGATTACAGGTGTGAGCCACCATGGCTAGCCAACCATATTAATTTATTAAAAAGTCTACATCTGGAATAACAGCTATAATTGCCTGATTAACAATTTGCACTGACAGATTTAGAAGTTAAAAATCGTACTCTTGAGGGTTTCAAGTGGTTGATGCAAGAATACACAAGGTAAATAGCAAAAGATTCAATGTCTTTTATTTAGCACCACAACCAAAGTAATTCTAATTATATTAGGATTCTTCAAGGAGCTGCTGCATTTAACTTTTTCTACTATAGAGGTAACAAATATATCTAGGTAAAGGATTTCACTGTTAAACTACATTTGCCTTCTGTTCTCCACAGTCTACCTCATGGACAGCTGTGGTATCCACATTTCTGTGTGATTCAAGTAAGTTTGGAACTAAATATTCCCTTAATATATTTAGTTATTTTGCTTGGTCTAAAAGGTACAGTCTCCTATATTAATAATAATAGCACACTTTGGGCACGGACAAGAGGATAGTTTAAATATGCACTTGTGATTTTATAGCAGAAATATTCCTCAAAGGTACTTACATTTAAGGGACTCAGTCTGTGAAGCAACTCAAGCCTGAAAATTACAGTTGGAATTATTTCACAGAGTGTCTCAAATCATAGTTATGTTCACAAGAACAAATTTTCCTTTCTTTTGCCTTTTATTGCTAGTGGCGTGTTCATATAAATTATTTATCCACATCTAGAGATTTCTGAGGTTGAGACTTCTTTTGTATCTATCATTACTGAGTATTTCTAGCTGCCTATGACAGTTAAAATTACTCAATATTTGTTGGTGATTGCATGATTCCATCTGTTCTCTGCTTTCACTATGCTATACACTTATTGATATCAAAAGCACCTGTTAGATTGCACAATAATAAACAAGGATGAACTCTAGAAGGCCTTCTTAGTTTTGTCTTATAAGTAAGAAAATCTTCATGAACTGCTGAATATGTTTAGGGGAAACTGGAAGTTTGGATGTTTCCAAGTCTCATTGTAAGGTACCCTCACTCCAATTTCATATCATGGATTAGTATGCCCATTCTGTAACATGAACTAGCATATCACTGTCTTTTATTCTATTACCACACTACTGGGTCATCTACATGCTCCTGGCCACCTGATCTGAGCAATCATTCTCTGGAAACAATTTTTGCATGCTTAGAATTGATCTCAAGTAACAATAATTAAAATGCCTACTGTAAGCAAAACGAGCTTTTTGAAATTATGTAAATTATATCACGTAATTTAATGGGGAAACAATCTATTCTTAAAGAGGAAATGAGCTTTTATGCAGAATTTAGTGAAGTCTTTTTAGTATACCACTGTAGATATAGACTATTCACTTTTTCAGTCCTGTGTACCTTACCTTAAATTGAAAGGATAGAGCACCTATTTAGCCTAGCTTTGTCAGATGCACAACATTTGGCAGAGTTTTCTGACAGGCTGATTAATGTTGCAATAAGGAATATATCCAATGAAAGTATGACTGCTCTCAAACCAAGACAGGAGTCATTACTAAAATTAAATAAATGGATGCCAAATGGGTAAAAACAAAAGCTGTCTACTATATAACCTAAAGATGGTGTCATAACGAGAGTAAAATCTTAGAAATAAGGATCTAATAGTGGCAGAAGGCTTAGCATGACTGACTCCATTTTGCCTTTGACCCCTCCAGCTGTGGAATATCCTTTATGTTAAAAGCTTCTGCTTACCTTTGCATGTAGACCAGCTAATTATAGGAGAGATTGAGCTTGTAGTTCAACTTTAAGGGAAAAATGATAATAGTGCCTTTCTCAAACCTCATTCTCAAGGAGATAAGGAAGTGTATACAGAATTAATAGCATTTTATTCAAGGTTAATAGAAACATCATGACCTGACCTACTTCATCTGAACCACAGTCAACTGACCGAAAACAAAGAAGTTTCACAACCCCCTCAGACCCTCCCTGACCCCCAAATTACTGTGGTCATCATTACATCTTTACCTCATCACCCATTTTTTCCCCTTCCCTTAACATAAAAATGAGCCTGAAGTTTATGTTAATTTAAGATGGTTCTTTAGGATGCTGGTCCATCATCTTCTTGGTTTGTTAGCTTTCCAAATAAAGTTTCTTTCCTTGCCCCAACACCCTGTCTCTTAATTAACTGGCTGTCATGTGGCAAGTTGTATGAGCTTGGACTTGGTTACAAGGAGACAGGTTTTTTAAAATACACACATGTATGCATTTTGCATGTATGCACACATGTATGCAGAGAGACACTTCACTTCTCTGAGCCTCCGTTTTCTTATTTTTGAAATAAAATTGTTAGAATAGTTTTGTTTTTAAAGATAATTTTTGTTATAAATTTTACTGTTTTATTTTTCAATTCTTAACAAATCTGATGGGGTCATATTATGACTCAATTTACTATTAGTTACTTATTTTTCAACTTCAGCAGATATGCCCAGTCACTATTTTACAGAGATGTTTCTGAACTATATAACTAGATTATAAGCTCTGGTTACATATGAATGTACTTACCTTTTTTAATGGTAGATTCATTGAAAAAAGAGTGAAGGTCAATCCTAGGAAATATTTAAATAAAAAACATGTTTCTCAGTATCCTCTTAATAATCTTGGTAGCCCTTAGAAATCTTTTGATGCTTTTCATCTTCCCAGTCTATTTCCCTCCAGACATTGGCAAATATGACCTGAAAGATAATAAAACATATTCTGGATATTTTTATACTCGTCATATCCAGCATCTACACTTTGCTAAAAATTTTATTACTTCTTCCTAATTGATAAGTAATAATCAAACTTCTGGATGCTAGATTTTCTGGGATATTCCTGTCATGCATGCTCTTCTAAATTTTTTTGCATTTTCCTAAGCAATAGGAAACTAGAATCATGTTTCTAGACATGGTTCAAAACAGAGCAAAACTCTGGTTTGAATTTTGTCAACATAATGCAGTCACATGACATTTGGGAGGTGGAGAAGAAATAAACTTCTCCTCTGGTCTGAAGGGTAGATGTGTGGACATATGACACAATTGATGTTTGTATGATTTTCCAGTAAAGCTCCTGTGAATCAACACTTATCATTGCTGGGGTGCTAAAGGCACCTTAGATTGCTGATAACAATTTATTGTGCTTCTGCTACTTTTTGATTTCTCAAAAACAATAGTCACCAGACTAGAAGGTTATGCTTGTTTCAGGTGTTTTTCTGATGACACATCTGAAGATCCGTATGTAGGTCAAAAATCAATGGTAAAAGCTAAAATAGGAATGTCTGATATCTATAACTGATAAATCTGAGACTCAGGAAAACTTGACTCCTTTGACACATGAATAAAACAAATAAATACGGCAAGACTCTTCTGCTTTTGTCAGCACCAAATATATGTTACTGGCTTTTTTGGTTGCTTCTTGATAGTCTCCTCTCTTGCTTTCAAAATATAATCCCCTTCATCCCTTAAGCTTTGAGCTGAGGTTTAGATCAAAGACACTTATATCTTCTCTTTTCAGTCTGTGTGATAAGATTGATTTTTAAAAACATTTTTTAAATGTGTTTTATAACAACTGATATATTACTGTTAACTCTTAATTCAACCACTTTCATACACTGCCTATTGCTTTTATACTTTTAAAGTGTTTCTACTGGAGTTGGATTCTACTCACAAAATAATGATCAAGAGGAGCATATTTTGCTTGTTGCCTGCATTTTAGCCATCCAGGTTACCTACAGTATAGTTATATGACATAGATTCACTGTCAACCTAAATAACCAACAAAGAGAGGCTCTCTAAAAGAAAATGATATTCAGGTATAGGATATTGCAACGGAAATACGCATGTTACAGTAAACTATGTGCATATTCAGGAGGTAAAAGGAGACAAAGACTTTTAAAGAATAAGGAGGATTACATACTTATTCTGAAATAATTACCCTTGTATTGTTTGATTTATTCTGAAATAAGGATCAAACAGAAGAGTGATGCCAATCTGAGGTTGGACCACCAGTTGCTAGGCAGATGCCCTCAGAAGTATTTTTTGTAAAAGGTTTGTGATGATTTTTGTGCAAGTTTATGCTTTTCTTGGCTCTTTTGTGATTATTTCTGTTATCAGACATTTATGCATGACAATTCTTCTCTTCGTGGGTCTCCGTGGCTCTATTTGACAGTTTTTATAATACAAGTGATTCCATTTTAATTCTCACAATTTTTACTTCGCAACAAACTGTGGAATTATATTTACAGAAATAATTGAAGCCACAATATGCTGCTTTTTATCTTAATTATTTTTTACTTTATAATATATTTTTAAAGATTTTGTCTTTAATTGAACGAAATGTTTTGATTTCTAACTAAAATAAATAATCATAAATATTATTGCCTCCTATATTTTCTGGAATAAGCTTTTGAGAGCTATTGTACAGCATAATGATTATAGTTAATAATAATTGTGTATTTCAAAATTGCTAAAAGACTAAATTTTAAATCTTCTCATCACAAAAAATTATAGCCTGTAAAATTATGGATATGTTAATTACTTGATTTAATCATTCTTCAATGTATACATATACTAAAATTTCACATTGTACCCATAAATATATACAATTACTATATGTCAATTTGAAATAAAAATAAAGTAAAATGAAATAATTTTCTAGGGAAGATTGTATATCATTCTTTCTCATAAAAGACCCCCTACTAGGTTGCAATCATGTCCATTTGAATGAGACCTTGACATGGTCCTTCATGCTTTTGTTATTTCAAGCTTAAATTACTGCAGTTCCCGGCTGGCTTCTGGCCCAAGAGAAAACTGCATCAACTCCAGCTGGTGTAGGATGTTGCTGTGAAATTCATCTTGCAAAAAAAATCAGTCTGAACATATTTTCATGCCACTTTCTAAATTTTATCCAAATAATAGATCACATAATATATTAATTTGAAAATAATTTCTTTTGCTGTAAAATGTTTAGTGACATTGGCTCACAGAGTATTACTCTTTGCTCAAGTGTTTTTTCAAAAAAAGGACTCTGAAGCGAACTTTCCGTTAACCTCAAGGTTAGCTTATAATCATCTCCTAATAAAAGCCTTGTAAAGTTGCTTTGCACCTTTATTTATAGAATTCTTCAATAAAGTGTGTTTTGTTATTTTATAGATATAGATACATCTTTCTTCACAAAGTTTTATCTTCAGCTTTTGTAAATATAAAAAAATTAAAAATTGTTTCAAGGTTATAGCTCTTACATTAACAATGTTTTTTAAATTGTCAGAAAGTATGTTACATAAAACTGTGACTGCAATATTATTACACAGTGCAATGTATATTCTATATTTAAGTGTTTGGTTTAATGGCCAAAAAGCAGATCAAATTTTCTGATTTTCATTTGAGAACTGGTTCATTTCTGTGAGCAGAACATGCTTCAGGTAAGCTTAATACCACAGTATTGCTCTTCAGGAAAAAAAAATGTGTATATATATATATATATGCATGCTAGGGTTACATGGATTTATAGGATAGTATTGGGGCCTTCATAACATTTATAATTTAGGAAAGTAGGTGAAAAGTTTACCCTATTGTAACATAAAGTAATTTGCTGTCTGTGCTATAAAATACTGTACACACAATATAACACAAGAGAGGAGAAAGATGAAGGTCAGTGCAGATTATACGCAGGATTTGGCTGAATCTTAGAAGATGGGAAATTTTTATAGGCCA
Organism: Macaca fascicularis; assembly: GCF_037993035.2. Lineage (NCBI taxonomy): Eukaryota > Metazoa > Chordata > Mammalia > Primates > Cercopithecidae > Macaca > Macaca fascicularis. The sequence goes on along the minus strand of NC_088391.1, from coordinate 58,695,484 downwards.
GAAAAACAGCGGGGGAAAGGCCACAGAATGAGGGAACAATGCCATGGGTAAAGAAACAGAGAAAGAAATATCTGAGAAATAGGGAGTCACACAGTTTAACTTTCCTCTTGAAAGTGAGAAAGAAAAAATATCATTTGTAGTAAAAATAATAATATAAAATCCCTTGAAAATCTGCTCAAATAAATTCAGAGAAAGTTTGTGAAGAGGGTGGTGGTATAATTACTATAAGGTCCTAAAAGAGTAAATTATTGATGAATGAGTAATAACAAAAGCATGAGTTAGAGCAAGCACAGTACAAAAGGACAGGAATAAAAATAAAACAGCAATAGCCTACATATTTAGAGGTACATACTTTTTGAGGGACACTAATGTACACACATTAAGGATTTTCTATAAAATTTTAAGTAATAATATTTGTTATTAGAAATCATTGTTACCTCTATTTTATTAGATGGTCAAACTGAACATCAGAAAGCATTACCAATACCTGGCCCACCTTCACTTACCTTAATAATAAGTCTCAGGACCTGCAGTTAAATTCAGGCCAGTCTAACTTTGTCTAAATTTGTCTATGAAATCATTCTCTGTCTAAATTCAAAAAGATATATAATAAATTCCTGTACTTTTTCTTGGAAATTATTATTCTTTCTCTTTAAAATATTGTTGTGTTAATAATACGTTCTTTATGTCACGTTACTATTTTTAGGTACTAAGTGGAAAACAAATTCCAGGGCACTGAAGAACACTTAAACACTTAAGGTCTGGGTACATCACTCAGCTTATAGCTCTCAGCACTGGGCAGGAAAAAAAAATAAAAAGTCTTTATAATTCCAAGACATTTAAAAATACCTATCAATCCTTCTTTTTATAAGATATATTATAATCTCATACACTTCTCTGTCCATGTTAGTAGTCTGCATTTTAAGGACAGTTACAAACATACTATTTATCTACCATCATAGAATATGATTTTATACACAATTACATTCACGCATTTTCATACCTATAAAATGTTTATTTTGTATTTTACTTTTTCAGGACTCAGACCTCTGGTTACATTCAACACATGAAATAATTTCTTCTCCTACTTTTAGCTGCTAATAAGTCCCTGAGTTGGGGGGTAAGGATTCCACATAATTTATAGATTAAAGCTTGAGGAAGCGTTGCAGTACAAATCTTATTTAGCAGAACCAATGAGATATTGACCACTTCCTCCATGTTGCCCAGTGCTTTTATTTTGTACCCTACCTGGTGATAATGCTAACAATCAGGGATATCATCCCCCAACTAGCAAATCCCATCATAAAGAAAACTCTGTATTTAGTGGTCAGGTCAACTCAATATCTGCAAGGCAAAGAGCATCATTGATATAGAACAATTTGAGAGTGTGTTACTTTTTAATAAAAAAAATTGTTTCTAATAAATTGCTAATGCATTCAATTACTAGAAAATGTCAACTAAAATTACCAAATTACTAACATGTGAAAATTCTTGGTAATTTAATTATTTGTTAGCTAATGTTAACTAGTTTTATAGCACTTCGTTTTTTGATAAAGAGCAATTTCTTTTCATGGGAAATTATTTATATGTATTTAAATTCTACTATAATTAAAGATATTTTTAAATAAGAAATTTTGTAATGGAATTATTTTCTGTTCATAAATTAGTAGCACTGTTTTAAAGAGAGAAATTTATTCAACATAAAATAGGTTTTATTAATTTTTTATACTCTAAAATACATTTTCATTAGTTTTGTTTTGTTTGTTTGTTTAAGTGGGTATATTACAGTAGGTAGCTCGTCAGATGTTAGGGGGGCAGGAGAGCCTCCCCCCAACCACGTGCCACCAGGAATGTCAGGCAACCATCAGGTGATGATCAGATGGTTGTGAAACTGTCGCTCTAAAATAATAATTGGTGGCAACCAGTGCCAGAGAAAGGCAGTTTTCTAATAGATAGAAACACCTGAGGTTGGTGATCAGCGGTTTTCCGATGAGATCTCAGAAGTTAGGTGAGTGAACTTGAGCATGCACACTAAGAGGCAACATGGCAGACTTTAACTGGTATATGACCTTCCTCTAGAAAGTGGACTAGTAAGGGAAAAACACCTGGAGTGAGCATGTGTACAATATCAGTAAACACACTGCGCATGCGGCCCCTCCCAAGTGCTAGCAGGCGACTGTGCATGCAAACAGCCTGCCCCAAAGGAAGAATCCAGGGATGTAACCCTCCGGAAGCACGCCAATGTATAAAATCCAAGTCAAAAGTCAACAGGTGCACTTGACCCTCTCAAGTCATCCATTTGGCCTTCTTCCAAGTGTACTTCCATTCGTTCCTGTTCTAATACTTTTTAATAAATTTCCACTCCTGCTCCAACATTAGCCTCGGTCTCTTACTTTTCTTATGCCCCTCTGTAGAATTCGTTCCTCTGAGGAAGCAAGAAGGAATTCGACCGTCCTACGCATTGCTGCAGACACCTACGGATAAGCCACTGCTAATAGGTACTTTTATAACGTTAACACAAACATCATAAGGTCATTAAGCTGACACGCTCCAGCACCCTGCTGAGCTCCTACATAAGCAAACCAAAGTGCAACTCAACGGAGACAGTAAAAAACATAAGCTTAACCAGTCAGAAGCCACCAAACTAACCTCTAACTAGAGACTTTGGACTTTAACCACTCAGATGTATTTTTTTTTTTTTTTTTGTCTTGCACCGTGAACGCGTTGTAAAATTTTCCCTTTGCATTCTCTCAGAAGAGCCCAAATGCTTACCATCTGGTCCTGCCCAATTCGTGAGCTTTCTGCTCAAACTCTAAAATTTTAATGTGCCTAAGTTTATCTTTTAGCAAGAACAGCTAAGGACTTCTCATTAGTGCCATTTATGCTGTCTACTTTTCAACCTAGTAAAGACTGTACTTAAATTTTAAAATGTGACATTATTGAAATTTAGACATGTACATTTGTTGCAATAATGTAAACAATGTAGGACTGTGAGAAACACATATACCTATTTTGTTTGTTTGTTTCTCTGAGTTTATTACTCTCCATGCCGAACAATAATTCTAGACTACTCTGATATAAACTCAATTTGCATCGTTACTCCTCTTAAAATTTTTCCATTCTTATTTAGGTTATTTATAAAAACATCTAACTTTATAAATCCAGGCAGTATAAAAGTCGTTTACTGAAAATTCATTTCACTATGTGCATTTATGGGGCAGAGAGGAGTATAATGAAACTCACAACATTGGAATTTTGTGACTAGAGTTTACTTTTTTCCCATTAATTTTATATAAGAAAAAAAAATTAATGAAAGGAAAATAAAATCACATGAGGAATATTTCACATACCTGAGGGAACATTCAAATTCAAGTAATTCCTTCTTATTAAGTGCAAATATAATGTTAACCAAGCTTATCTATTCATTAGAAAAAGTCTTAGAGAACCTCTACTTAACCATGCTTTGTTAGCAATTCTTTGGAACTGCTAACTGCTTTGGAACAATTCTTTGGAATAGACAAATATACTGTTGACAACAGCTCATTGTCTCAAAAATTCCATAATTTAAGTTACATTTAAAATTCAGACTGTCTGACCTATGTTCTAATTTGGAATTTTTAGCTGACTATAAGTGGGTGGCTAAACTGAAAATTTCTGTTACAAATATAGTTGCCACTTATTGGCAATTAAACATCCCTCTTGCTGATGTTTTAAGCAGGATTATTCCTGAGTTTAGCTCCTGACCTCCCTTTTTTTGGAGGATTGTCTTCAGAAAACTTGAAAATTATTAATCTGCTGCTTTGAGACATATATATCTTTTGTAAAAAACCTCCTGCCAGTTTTACAACCCAAAATTGTCTTTCTCAAGAACCTGGTAGCAGTCCCTTTGAATTGTAATCATGAAGGAAGATAAATCCTCTATATCCTAGCCTCTGTGGGAAGGGTAAGAGCCTAACTTCTGTCAAGTACACATCAGCAAACACAGATGGCTTAATGACAGGGAAGAAATAACTGCAAACTCAGAAAATAACTCAATATACACCACACATCCTATGGAGCGGTTTCCCCTCAAACATTTTCCAGTACTTCTTCACTAGTTCATTCCAACTTTGCAAAGTATGCGTCCAACAAAAGTCTGATATCCAAAATCTATTATGAAATTAAACAAATCACTGGGTGAAAAACCAACAGCCCCATTGAAAAACGTGCAAAGAACATGAACAGACACTTCTAAAAGAAGACATACATGTGGCCAACAAGCATATGAAAAAATGCTCAATCTCACTAATTATTAGGAAAATGCAAACCAAAACCACAATGAGATATCACCTCATACCAATCAGAATGGCTATTACTAAAACGTCAAAAATTAATAGATACTGGATATGATGTTCTGAACCCTGACACAATCTGATATCAAGTGAAGGATTACAATTTTTTTCAAAGGGGAAGTACTGGGCTTAGGGTTAGTATAGTACAACCATCATGTAACTACAAACTCAAGAATGAGTTTAACAAAAGGAATTTGTAGAAATGCTCTGGCTGGGTGCAGTGGCTCATGCCTGTAATCCCAGCACTTTGGGAGGCTGAGGCAGGTGGATCACAAGGTCAGGAGATCGAGATCATCCTGGGTAACACAGGGAAACCCCGTCTCTACTAAAAAAAAAATACAAAAACTAGCCAGGCGAGGTGGCGGGTGCCTGTAGTCCCAGCTGCTTGGGAGGCTGAGGCAGGAGAATGGTGTGAACCTGGGAGGCGGAGCTTGCAGTGAGCTGAGATCGAGCCACTGCACTCCATACTGGGCGACAAAGCGAGACTCCGTCTCAAAAAAAAAAAAAAGAAAAGAAAAAAGAAAAGTAAAGAAATACTCAGCCTATGAATGATGCAGTGGTGACTTCCGGCTGGGACCTGGGTCAAGGATGTTGGGATAAACCTGATGATAGCAAGCAGCACTAGCATTGGTCCTTCCAGGAGATTACAGGTAGTAGCAATGCTTCAGATAGGATGACCCAAGTAGACTAAGACTCTATCTCTACAAAAAGAAAAATATCTGGTTTTCAAGAAAGTGAGGAAGAGATATATTATTTATTGCTTTATTCATAATGCCCAGCACAGTACCTGATAAACCCTCAGCAAACGTTGCATTGAAGGGAATCAACTTGACTCTTTGGCTGTTTCTCAGTGTGAGATGGAGAAAGTAACCTGAAATCTGTGAACCTCAGTTACTTTCCTTATAATGTGAGCATATAATGCATGTGAACCTGCCTGGCAAAATTTAAAGCAAATCATAAATGAACGAAGTGAAATATGAAGCTGCTTTTGTGATCATCTAAAATATTTCTAGACATTAATCTTTTCATTATTAAAGAGCAGTGCCAATTTCTCAGTAACATACTTATATTCAATAAATTAGATCATCCAAGTTATGTGAATATATATTACTCATGGAATTCAACAAAACTCCTTAATTTATCCAAGAAAAACGTAGGGGACATTTTTATTTTTCTTTAGTTATCCTCTTTGCGTACAATCTTCCACTTCACACATTACAGTGCCATGCCTGAAGGCTTTAACCTTGTATGTAAAACCTGCCTCTACTTGTATCTTCTTCTCTTTTCTATGCTACACTTAGACCAGCAGATGTAGTAACCTACCTCTGTGCTGAGTCATCCTCACTTCCCTGGATTACCATATTCCTTCTTACCTGTTAGCATTTGAGTGTGCTATCAGTTTAGAATTCCCTCTCTGATCTCTTGTGACTTACATCTTTGTACTATTTCAGGCGAAGACTGTTTGCCTTATGACCATCTCATAGAGCCTCCCATGAGCTTTGTGTGTTGCAAAGTATTTGTGGAGGGAATGTAAATATGGAAACAGCCATTGAGAACACCTAAAATAAGTTCACATATGGTAACATGACATAATTTTATATCTAACATTAACTAACTGTATAGATACATTTCTAATCTTTATATATCTAACTGTATCTTCATTCCTTAGAAAATATACAGCGACCAGACTGTCTTTATTTTCTAGATCAGTATTTCTCATACAGTATTTCATAGGATATTACAGGCATTAACATAAAAAATCTAGGCTTATATATGTTTGGTGAAGGCTGCGTCAAACGAACTTTTTTTAAAACTCCAGATAATATATGTGATGTACTTTGGGAACGCTGAGATAGTTCTTCATTAAGCAGTGTTTCTGAAACCTTTTTGAACACATGATCATGTATGTAGAAATAATACCTTGTAGATGTACTGATGTAGACCTACCGATTTGCCTTTATAGACAAAAGAAGCAAAATGTTTTCAGTAGTTTTGCCCTGAGAAATATTTCCTCAATAACGTCACCTCTTCAAAGATATGCCAATGCATAAAAGTCTAGTTGGAGTTTAGTGTAGAGCCCTTGGATTAATTTTTTTCTGTTAAAGTATCATTGCATAAGACAGTGACTCTAGTTTATGCCTTACTAATTACACATATTCGATGTTAAATCTTTCTCTGAAAGTTAACGTTGAAAATTATTAGAAGAGTTAAGAAAACTTTAAGCATTTGAGATGCAGTTATTCTAATAACAACAACAATTGTCTGGTAAAAAGAAGGGTCAAAGAGCACTACTTGAACATTTTTCTAAGTGTCAAAATGTTACAACAGTGGAAAATTGCAAGGGAACTAGCTAGTGTTGCCATCAAACCTTCCTAAGAAAGTGCTATTTGTAATCTGCCTCAAGAATGAACTCATTTGGAGTTAACCATTATCCAAAATCTATTTACAAGTTAAGGGCTCTCTAAGCCTCCAGCTATGGAATCATGACAGTATAATAGATGGTGTGCATTGCCTTTGGAAAAATGAAGGTTACTTACCTATAAACCTGTTTTTCTGACTATGTATCATTACATTTCAGCCATTAGAAAGTCACTCACTGCCCAGAGCAGTTAGCTTGCTGATTGGTTTCTGATTATTATATTTCCGTGGGAATACTGATTGATAGTTAGCATTTTTTTTTCTTCTCGCAAGATGCCTGCAGAAAGATTTGTATGCTACGGGTATTTTTTGTTGTTATCTTCTGCCAGAAGGGGGAGTTTTGTAGTTTTCTTTCAAATATACTCCTTTGCCAGGAGACCCTAATTCCAATTGCAGTGGCAATGATAATTAATACGTTATAAGAAAGAATTCCTGAGTGCGCTTCTAACAGGCCTCACATGTAGCATGGCAGAAGATTCACATTTTCACAGAAATGTTCTGACAAGTTTGGCACTATCATTGAAATAAGGATGATAAATAAAACATATCTTAGATTAACTACTTTAAACACAAGTATCATTTCTCTTCTTCCAAAAAATACCACAGAAGACTTTTGAAATTAAAGGCTGTGTCCTTTGGTCAAAAGGATTAATAAGTGGGACTACTGAATGATATTTTTTTCTGGCAAATCAAAGAACTACCACATAAGATAGCATAGGCAACTAAAACATGGAATTTGAAAGTCAGTAGGAATTCAGCTCTGTCTGATATGCTTTAAATCTGTCTACATAAAGTCCCTATATTTGCCTGATTATTGCTATACTAATTTGAGTTAAGATAGTGTCACTTCCATACACCTACTTAAAACATTTTTATTATTTATTTATTTATTTATTTATTTATTTATTTATTATACTTTAAGTTCTAGGGTACATGTGCACAACGTGCAGGTTTGTTACATACATATACATGTGCCATGTTGGTGTGCTGCACCCGTTAACTTATTTACATTAGGTATATCTCCTAATGCTATCCCTCCCTTCTTCCCCCTCTCCACAATAGGCCCCAGTGTGTGATGTTCCCCTTCCTGTGTCCAAGTGATCTCATTGTTCAATTTCCACCTATAAGTGAGAACATGTTGTGTTTGGTTTTCTGTTCTTGTGATAGTTTGCTGAGAATGATGGTTTCCAGCTGCATCTGTGTCCCTACAAAGAACACGAACTCATCCTTTTTTATGGCTGCATAATATTCCATGGTGTATATGTGCCACATTTTCTTAATCCAGGCTGTCACTGATGGAAATTTGGGTTGATTCCAAGTCTTTGCGATTGTGAAGAGTGCTGCAATAAACATACGTGTGCATATTTTTATTTTTTAATTTATTTTTAGAGACAGGGTCTTGCTCTGTTGCTGAAGTGCAGTGCTGGATTGCAGTGGCACAATCATAGCTCACCACGGCGTGAAATTCTGGCTGCAAACAATCTTCCCACCTTCCTAGCAGCAGGAACTACAAGTGCAAGCCACTGTACTTGGCAATTATGTAACTGACCAAAGAAAGGTATATATTTATTATGTACACTATGTTGTTTTTAAATATGTATACATTGTAGATGGCAAAATTGAGCTAATTAACACACATGACCTCAAATACTTATTTTTTGTGGTGTGATAACATGGATAAACCTGAAGGATATTATGTGGAATGAAATAAGCCAGGTGCAGAAAGAAAAAATACTGCATGATCTCATTAATATGTGGAATCTCAAAAAGTTAAATCCATAGAATTAGAGATGGTGCTTACCAGGGCCCATGGTGGAGGGGAGTTGGGGAGATGCTGGTCAAAGGGTAAAAAATATCAGTTTGAAGAAATAAGTTCAGTAGATCTATTGTACAAGTGGTGTCTATAGTTGATAATAGTGCTTATATTCTTAAAATTGCTAAGAAAGTAGATTTTAAGTGTTCTATCCACAGATTTGTTTTTCAAATGAAAATACAAAAGCAAAAAGTAATAAAATACACACTCAGCTTTGTGTGACTTCATTTTTGAAATTCCTTTGTTTAGTAATAACTGATAAGCTAGAAAATGGAGCATTGGATGTGAGATTTGACATAAATAACTCGAATCATAGGTCAGGGAAGATAACAACTGTGGTGTGTTTAAGTGAGAAGCTGTAAAATGAAGGGGACTCATGGGAAATGGACAGCTATGGAGACCATGTGTTAAAAGAGAATTTGTAATGAAAGTAAAGAGGGAAAAAAGATACACTTCTCCCACTTCACAGTCTTGCATAGGAACAATGAATTTCCAACACACTTCTCAAAATTCAACAATTATCATTCACTGACAGGACATCTTTGTCATCAGTTTCCTGAATATAACTAATAAAAAATCAGTCATGTTTTTGTGCCCTATCGGCAATAAAGATGACATTTCTCTTGTCTTTTCTGAAAGGTTACCTTGCTCTTCATATTTTTAGCTGTTGAAAGACAATATAATTCTAGCATAAAAGGACGAGTTTAGAGTTTTATGGAAAATAGTTAAGAGTTGTTGCTTTATCCTTAACTTAATGATTTCTTGCCTAAATAAAGTAAAATTAGTATATTCCATTTTAATAGTAGATAATCAATTACTTCTTTAAGCAATGAATTTAGTTTTAGAAAATATTTAAAGTGCTGATAATCTAATAGATGCAAAATTAGAACTAATTGAGCTAACTTAATTGCAGATGATGATGTTTCTGAGTTTTAGTTTTAGAAAAGTGAGGAAAAATCATACAAAACCTGCAATTTTTAAATTTAATTTTACCCTTTTAATATAGGGTAGCTGTAAGACAAAAGCCATTCTAAGAATGACTAAGCTTTGTGTTAACCAGTAGTGAACCAAAGCACAGTGATTTCTTAAATAATTTAATTCATATTTCTGGGTTATTAATATTGTTTCAGGAAATATTGAAGGACAAAGCGATGACTTAAACACATGTATTCTGTTCTCAGGGGACCTAAAGTTTATGGAAAACAAAAAGTAAAATAGCAAAATCTAACTAATAGTTGGAAAATATGGTAATGTGGTAAATGATATGTAAAATTGTTACAAGGTGTTATTAGAACATTTACTGAAGGACTTAATCTATTCTACAGTGTCCAGTAAAACTGCTTGAGTTAAAATGTAAAACAAGGTGTGAGAAGGGATATTAGCTTTCTCATAAGATCTAAATAGGAATTTGAAACTTTGGGAACAATTTATTTATAAAAGATGCATTTATTGAGTGTCTGCTATGTTCCAGGCATTGTGCTATGTGCTAGAAATACAGCGATGAATTAGACATTCCAGTCCTTTTCAGAGAGTCCATAGTCAACTGAAGAAGAGTAAATAACATGCCGTTGTCAATTAGGTAGTTTGTGCTTACTTTAGAAAGCACTTTTTCTGACTGAAAAGTACATGTTTTGAACTCCTATAATAAATTGTCTCTTTACTATTTATAAAACATGACACATTGACTCTAGATAAATGTATTGAAGATTTATTTTTTTCATTTTCTCTTCTATTATTTTATGAATTATGTTTTTGCTATTACTGAATATGTGTGGTCAACATAAAGATGCATATTGTGGGTAATGATAAGGGAGAAAGTAATTCTTAAAAATTAAAAATTAAAAAGAAAGATACATAATATTGAAAAGAGAGAAAGAAAATTTGATTGTTTCATAATATAACAACTATATAAAATTTTAAATATCAATAGACAGTGTTTACATGTCTTCTTACAATCATCAACAAATTTATAGAAAAAGTCCTTCCCACATTAATACTAACAAGGAACTGTGAGCATAAAAATGTTCTACTTAGAAAGTTAACAGTAATAGACACACAAAATAATAATTCAGTAGAATTATTTTGAGCAATTTCAACATGCTAAATACTGTAGCAACTACAGTTCAGAAAAAAATAAAATAAAATAAGGCCATCTATCTCAGGAAGTTCTGTATAGCCAGGATCTCATTAGTGTTGATTTTATTTAAGCAGGGAGGGATGATATCGTTTTCTTTGCAAATTTCCACATTTTCCACTCTAAGCTTTTTGAGGTCAGAGGGTTGAGTCTCATTTTTTTTTTACAGCATTGGTATCAAACAGATTTGTAATATATAATTCATTTGCAATAATTATGATTTAGATGACTGAAGAATAAAAGGAGGGATGGGGGAAGAGATGCAGGAAGAGAAGAAGAAGAAAGGCGGCCGGGTGCAGTGGCTCACATTTGCACTTTGGGAGGCCGAGGCGGGTGGATCACCTGAGGTCAGGAGTTTGAGACCTGCCAAGCCAACATGGTGAAACCCTGTCTCTACTAAAAACAAAAATTAGCCAGGCGTGGTGGCAGCCACCTTTAATCGTAGCTACTCGGGAGGCTGAGGCACGAGAATTGCTTGAACCTGGAAGGCAGAGGTTGCAGTGAGCTGAGATCACACCACTGCACTCCAGCTTGGGCAACAGAGTGAGACTTTGTCTCATAAAAGGAAAAAAGGAAATTAAATTTTCATCACTTACCATGTTTATCATCATTTCTTAAGTAAAGCAAAAATACTTTATTTTTGCCCATTGAATTGTAGTAGAAATTTTTATGTTTCTAAATTATAAGCTTCCAAGCTAGATAAAGGAAAGAAGGTAAATGTAATTTTTAAAACTGATAATTACAGAGACTTACTATTACGTTGCTTGTTTAGTAATACAGGCTTTTGTAGCTATATGAGTCATTTACCCTACTTCTAAGACCTCATGCTTCTAGATGATGACCTTAAATTTCTTTATTGTCTACTGCAACTATTTCTTGAGGTTTTATATTTTTATGGTATATAAAATTAGATGCTTCCTGTAACTGCTTGGTTAGAGTCTGTTTGTAGCTGCTTCTCCCGTATGATCAAGATTTTTTTTTAGTTTTGCAATCATGATTATGCACCATAAGATTGAGGATGTAGGAGATGAGCCTTCTTGTAACTAAGGTGTTATTCTGAAATGTCTAACTCATGATAAAGGGCTAATCTATGCATTAGACTGAACTGCTTTGATATTTCTTTTTTAAATTTATAACATTATGTCAACAAATGTTCAAGAAAATTACATTTTAAATCACATTCTCTATATGAAATGAAAACCTTAAATCATGTGTAGACTCAATGACTCAAACAAGCTTTATGTTGGTTGAAGGCAAGCAAAGATGTTAAGCAGTCAACCAAAGTCAAATAGACATGGATGCACACTTGCTAAAAGGACTCTATCTCTAGTTAATTTGGAAAGTAGACACCATAAACGATGATATTTCTTATTACAGATAGTTAAAATTTTTGATTGTGATCTCAGTGAACACACACTATATCAAAAATCAGCAAATTATTTAATATTTGCATTTTTTCAAAAGATGTGGAGAACAGATTTTTTTGTGTGTACTGATTGAGTTGTTGACAAATTTTTATCTTACAGTCAAATAACATATACCATAAAAAAAAAATTCAGGGGTACATGAGCAAGATGTGCAGGTTTGTTACATAGGTAAACATGTGCCATGGTAGTTTGTCACACAGATCAACCCATCACCTAGGTATGAAACCCAGCATCCATGAGCTAATCATCCTGATGTTCTACCTCCTCCTCTGACATCATTGCCTGCCACGTATCCATGTATTCTCATCATTCAGTTCCCTCTTCCATGTGAGAACATGCAGTATTTGGTTTTCTGTTCCTATGTTAGTTTGCTGAGGATAATAGACTCCAGCTCCATCCATGTCCCTGTAAAGGACCTGATCTCATTCTTCTTTATGTCTACATAGTATTTCATGGGGTATATGCACCACATTTTCTTTATACAATCTATCATTAATGGGCATTTGGGTTGGTCCCATGTGTTGGGGTCCGTGTGTTTCCTAAACAAAGGAATGAACACACAAGACAAGACAAACATGGCAGCCGCCTCGAATGGCGTGCTCTACTTTATTTTATACAGTCGTTTGTGGAATGTTGCCAAATCACAAGACACATTGTTGTTTTTCTGACCTTTCCCTGACTTTCTGGATTTGCAAGATGTTTACACATAAACAAGCCCCCAGGGTCTGCTGTTAGCAGCTGGCTCCTTTGTCCTCCCTGTTTTCAGGGAAGGAATGCCCTGCTTCGTTTGCAAGAGCAGGACTTATCGGGAACGCCTCGTTTGTGAGCACATAGTCCTCTAAATTTCCCCTTTCCTTATTTACAAGTTTGAATTTCTTTTAAAACCATCATTACATGTTGGGCTTGCTGGGATTCGGTGTTTGCCCTTTGGTACCATCTCCAGCAGACTGTGCAAATGACAAAGGCAAGAACAACAATCAATACATTACTAGAAACAGAGGTCAGCAAAGTTTTTACAGGGCTCATAGGGTTCAAAGATGTCAAACTTTGTGCAACACCAGTCATCAAATCTGTACCAGTCAGCAATGGTAACTGATTGGGAAATGTTTCAGAAATGTTCTGTGTTAAGTCTTGTATTTCTAGGGAAAGATTATTATGACCAATTAGAAGTCTCTTTATCTCAGTCCAATTATGTACAGTGCTGTTAAAAGGAACAGGAGTAATACAAAATTGGGTAGTGTTCCAATCACATTTCAACAAAGCTCAGGTATTCAACACTGTTAGCTGATTTCCCAACCAAGAAACCACTTGCTCCAGATTATCCACTCGTTCAGTCAAATGAGCATCTATGTCTCATTGCTGCTGCCACAACAAATGTGATTGTTCATGCCATTGTTGCACAAATTCTGCATTTTGTATACTCTGGTGTAGAGCTAATCCAGCAACAGCAGCAGTGGAAGCAATTGCTACAAGTCCCATCACTGCGGTCATGATGATTCCAACCATCCTCCAACTGCGGAGGACAAGATCTTGCATAACCTTGTAAATTTGAGTAACCCCAGCAGATTCACTCCAAGTACGTGTTAAGTTTACAGGTAGCCAGGTTACTTTTCTGGCTCTTAGTATATATAAATTGGAGTGAGACTCATTCCAATTATTATTCCACCAAGTAGTATTTATACAACTTAAGAATGTACAATTGTTTGTACAGTTAACTACCCTGTATTGTTATCCCATTTAAAAATTCCTGTCAACAACAAGTAAGGCTTTCTTACACATGCAATAACATATCTAGAACTATTTCAATGCAAAGATATATGGAAAGGGTTAGCAATATTGGTAAGATTTAAGGACATGTTTCCCGTGAAAGTGAACATTGGTTTACCAGCAGCTAGCAACTTCCAAATATGACCTTGTATTTGTGAGGTATTAGCCAAATGTGGCATAGGGCGTGATAGACCACCATCATGCCAAATAATAGTTTCATTGCCATCTGCAGAAATGCTGTGATTACCTTTATGCCAACGCAGGTTGACATGGCTGAATTTAGTTTGAAAATCTCCATGTACACTCCAATCTGTAACAAGGTATTTATGACTCTTCCCTTTTACTTCTAACAACAATCGCGGCACACTACTTCTACATCTAGTCCACTCTAGTTGGGAAACACCTCCGGACACATCAGGGATAGGGCATAAAGATAACATACTTGGCAGAGTTTCATTAAGTACTGCAGTATGATTATACTTAAAACTTTGAGCCACAATAATCATAGTAAAGGCAGAGATATGACTATGGTTATGGTGAACAGCCCAAGCCTCATGAGAAGATGCAGATAATGTGGACTACTCCCAAGACATATACGTAACCCTTCAACCCCAAATTGATATGAACTATTTACTGTGCCAGTGTCTAATTCAGGATCCTGGTTTAACAAAGGCGATAGCATCCAAGCAGTATCATTAGTAAGTACTGGGACTTTTCTGTCTCCCCAGGCCACACCTTGATATAAGGGTGGAAAAGGAATATAAGCCCAGTATGTAAATTCTCCAGCTGTTACCTGACAATTTACTATGGCCAGCATAGGCAGGAATAAAGTCAGTGGAGTTTTGGGCTGCCCAGCTTGTTGAACAACCCATTCAGCTTTCTGAGTAACCTTTTTCTGTTGACCCCATGTCAGGGGCTCCGCACATCGAGTCCTGAAGGTGAGTGTTCTCTGAGCACTCAGATTCAGCTCCTGAAATTCCTTGAGGAACTCTTCGGATCGGCTCCTCTTCGCCATGGCACTGTTTCAACGGTCGAGATGGAAACCACTCTTCTCCGGCACCTGTACGGACAAGAGCATAGCCTCAGCCCCACTGTAAAACTTTTCCTTTTAAATATTGCCCTTGTAATGAAGGATAATACACCCACATATTACTGTTTTGCGGCTTTTCTAAAGGCTGTTGAAAATGTTTTACCGCTGCAGACTGCTGTAATTGGTGCCAATGGTTGAGAAAATTTAAAGTAAAAAGGGCTTTCAGAATTTGATGTTTTGGGGAATCTCATCCATCTCCCCCTTTTTGTTTTAAAAGTTGTAATTTTAAGGTAGCATTGGCTCTTTCAATAATTATTTGGCTTTGACTGTTAAATGGAATACCAGAGGAATGATGAATATGGTATAAAGAGAGGAAGGCAGTCAATTTGCAAGAGCAATAAGCAGGGGCATTATCAGTTTTTAGTTCAGCAGGGACTCCCATAACTGCAAAGCAAGTAAGTAAATGAGTAATAACAGGGTCAGCCTTTTCAGAGGGTAATGGCGTAGCCCACTGGAAATGTGACCATGTATCAATAGTATGATGAACATATTTTAAACGACCAAAGGAAGGAACATAAGTTACATTCATTTGCCAAATGTGATTTTGTTGAATGCCTCAAGGATTAATACCTGGACTTTAAAAAGGTGCAATAATAGGACCACAACATGGGCAGGCTCTGACAATAGCTCGGGCTTGACGGCGTGTTACAGAAAATCACCGTTGTAATCCTAAACTATTAGTATGATGTAGTTGGTGCTTATCCTGAGCTCGTTGGACACTGCCAATAAGTAAAGAATCAATCTGACTATTGTCAAAAGATAAAGGTCCTGGCAAAGCTGAATGAGAACGAATGTGAGTGATAAAAAGGGGGACAGTGCGGGAAGTAAGAGTTACAAATAATAAAGAAAATAATTTTTGTAAAGGAGTTTGAGGAAATAATGGTAAAGAAGTCTGAGATATATATTTAGTTACATATACAGCATATTGGGAATCACTAACTATATTACAAGGAGTTTGAGGCTAGTCTTGTAGAACCATAAGAATGGCAAAAAGTTCTCCTTGTTGCACTGATTCAAATGGATAGTGAGAAATTTTTGAATTGTCTGAAGTCCAGTATCCAGCCTTTCCATTGCTTGAAGCATCAGTAAAAAAGGTGGGACCTTTAACTGGAGTGTAAGATATAGGATTATATGGCAGTAAAGAATATTGTTGCAGAAAAGCAAATAATTTATTACTAGGATAATGCTGAGAAAAAGAACCAGTATATTCCGCGCAAGCCACTCGCCAACCCTCATGAGTTTCCAACAGAGATTCAATGTATTGATTAGATAATCGGGTAATATTTTTTATAGGGTCAGCACCAAGCAACTGATGAGCTCGATGTTGTCCTTTAATAATGAATTCAGCCAATTTATCAATATATGGGTGAATTTTCTTAATGGCTTTATTAGCCAAAAACAGCCACTCCAGAATATTATTATCTTGGTGTAAAACGGCCGTTGGCGAATGGGGAGTATGAAAAAAACACAACGAAAGTGGAAGATTGGGTG
Source organism: Macaca fascicularis (assembly GCF_037993035.2). Classification (NCBI taxonomy): domain Eukaryota; kingdom Metazoa; phylum Chordata; class Mammalia; order Primates; family Cercopithecidae; genus Macaca; species Macaca fascicularis. The sequence goes on along the minus strand of NC_088391.1, from coordinate 58,679,013 downwards.
CAATATAATCAAGGTGAGCTTCACTAATTCTATTTTCTACAAATGACAATTCTTCTTCTGCCACGGGGAATAATTGACGAGAACTATTTAAAGCTGAATCTCCTTCCAAGGTAGCAAATAGATGTTGCAATTTGTAAGTAGGTATGCCTAAGATGGGGCAAAGCCAATTTATGTCTCCTAGCAATTTTTGAAAATCATTAAGAGTCAAAAGTTGATCTCTTCAAATTTGAACTTTCTGTGGCCAAGTCTGCTTTTCTGCTAAAAGGTATCCCAAATATTGAATACGAAATTGAGTCTGTATTTACTCAGAAGAAATATGTAAATTATATTGAGTTAATTGTTGTTGTAAGACCTGAAAAACTTGACCTTGTAGGACTTCGTCAGGAGTTGCTAATAGAATATCATCCATATAATGTTATATTAACACAGTAGGGAATTGACATCTAACAGGATTTAAGGCTCTATGAACAAACTCTTGACATAACATAGGACTATTAAGCATACCTTGAGGAAGAACTTTCCAGTGATATGTTTGTGTAGGCTGTCTATTATTATATTTGGGAACAGTAAAGGCAAATTTTTCAAAATCTTGGGGTTGTAACGGGATAGTAAAAAAAAAAATCTTTAAGATCTATAGCCATTAATTTCCAATTTTGTGGGATAAGAGCTGGATTAGGAAGCCTAGGTTGTAAAGTCCTCATAGGTTGAATATAAGCATTTACTGCTCTAAGATCAGTTAATAAGTGCCATTTTCCTCTTTTTTTTTTTTTTTTTTTTGACAAGACAAACACAGGGGAATTTCATGCAGAAGTACTTGGTTCAATATGCCCCTCAGCCAATTGTTCCTTAACTAAATTGTTTAAAGTCTTAAGTTTTTCTTTAAATAATGGCCACTGTTCCACCCAAACAGGAGTTGTAGTTTTCCACTTCAATTGTAAAGTTTGAGGCTTGTGGACAGTGGCTAAGAGTTTAAAGGATTGTAGCCCATTTTGAACATCATATTTTTGGCAGTTGAAGAAATATGAGGAATGCTTAAAAAGGCACCAAATTGTTGTAAAAGATCACAGCCCCAAAGGTTAATATTAATGGGAACAATATAAAAGAACACTTTTCCTTGTTGTCCTTCAGGTCCTACACAGCTCAGGGGCTTGACACTTTGGTAGACTATAGAAGCAGTACCTAGGCCAGATAGAGTAACTGATACTTGTTTCTTTTTCCAATGGTCAGGCCATTGAGCCAAGCATATAATAGATACATCCGCTCCTGTGTCGACTAATCCCTCAAAAACTATCCCATTAATTTGCAATGAACATAAAGTTTTTTGATCAGAAACTAAAGTTTCCCAGAAAACAGTTTTCCCAGTACTACCGAAACCTCCTTGACGAGACACATCTCTAGATAAGAAAGGAAAAAAAGGCAATAAAAGCAATTGTGCAATACGTTCCCCTGCCTCTAGGCACATAAATTATGAGACTTGTACCATAATAAGGATTTCATCAGTAAAATCAGGATCAATAATTCCTGGGGCCACCATTAACCCCCACATAGCGCTGCTGCTTTGACCTAGTAAAAGTCCTACATGTTCCTTTGGCAAAGGACCACACACTCCGGTAGACAACTTATATATTCCTCCATTAGGAGATAAAGTATAAGGTTGGACAATAGCTAGGTCAACAGCAGCACTCTGCTTAGTGGCAGCATAAAGCTGAGAAACTGGGGTAGGGTAAGATGTCTTTAAGGAGGACTCAAGGTCATTCCTTGATGTTGTAAGCCACTGCTCACTGGGTACTGGGGTAGGCCTGCATTGTAGTTGTTGGGGCCCCAAGCCTGTGGGCTCCAGCTCCCGTTTCCCAAGAGGGGTGACAATACATTCCCACTTTTATCAGTTTTTGAACGGTATTCATTGGTCCAAAGTCGACCCTTGCCACATTATTTACACATATCAGATGGTAACCTTTTTTCTTTTAGAGCTGAAGAGCCTAATTTTTTCCAGCATTCCTTTTTAAAATGACCGGGTTTTCCACATTGATAGCATATACCTTGTTTAGAATTGCCTTTTAAAGCCTTAGAAAGTGCCCCAGCAAACAATTGAGCATTGTAAATAGCTCCTGCAACACCTGCACAAGCCCAAATGTATTCATCTAAATCAGCTCCACTAGCTTTTAGAGGACGCAGCAATTTTTGGCACTTGGGATTAGCACTCTCAAAAGCCAGAGTATCCAAAAGAATTTTAGCAGCAGGGCCTGAACCTACAGTCTTTAATACAGCATCTTGAAGACGGGCTACGAAATCTGGATACAGCTCAGTGGCTCCTTGTAGGATCTTTACAAAAGATAAAGAAGTTTTACCTGCTATTTCAACCTTAGTCCACGCTTTTATAAACAAGGCTTTAATCTGAGTGAGAGCAATACCATCTAGGCCTCCCTGAGCATTAAGAGTGGCGTATTGTCCTGAACCTGTAAGCTGCTCTTCAGTAGGTCCTGGGGGATTTCAGGTAGCATTTTTTCTAGCTTGTACTCTTGCTTCCTCCCACCACCAACTTTTTAATTGAAGCCATTGCGAATGATCAAGGACAGCCTGTCCCAACGTTTCCCAGTCAATAGGAATCATCATATGTTCTGAAGAGAAGAAATCGAGAAGGCCAAGAACAAACGGTGACTGAGGTCCATACTTAGAAATTGCAGCTTTCATTTCTTTCAAAAATTTAAATTGTAGGGCTGTAAAATTCACATTCTGGCCACCGTTTGGGAACTGAGCACTGGGGCCGAAAGCAGCCCGTGTTATTGGGAATAAATCTAATTCCTCGAAATCATCCTTTTCCTTCGATTCCTTCTTTTCTCCTACAGGAGGAAGAGGCACAGAGAAAACCTGACCTGACATAGGCAAAGAGGTTGGAGGTGGAGGCAAAGGGAAATCCTTTTCCAAAGGAGCAGAAGGGAAGGTAACAGGAAAGGCTTGTGGTGGAGAGATAGGAGAAACAGGAGCAGCGGTACCTTGCAATTTTAACAACTGTTGTAACATCTCTAAAATGTGCTGCAAATCAGAATTTCCTTCAGATGAAGGAGGCATTAGCTCTTTTTCCAATTCTTTGTCCTCAACAACCGGGGCGTAAATATGTTCCTCTCTAGGATCATTCCTCTCTAAAGTTTCAGATGCCTCACCTCCTGTGGCAGTATCGCCATGCTCTGAGTCAGTTTCAAGTAACTCTAATGCCTGAGTAATGGAACTACGCAAAGTCCACAAAGTCAGAAGCATCGTTTGCCCTCGCTGATGAGCTCGACACAGGACTTTAACCACTTGTAGCCATTCCTTTCGATTTAACTGCACTTTGGTTTGATATTGAAACCAATAACAATGTTGTTCAACATGGGCAAACAATGGCTTCAAAGTATTTTCTTTTACTTATACTCCTATAGACATCAACAGTCCCTGGAGTAACCGCAAATATTCAGAGGCCAGAGAGGTGGAATTCCCCATAATTTTTCCGTGGGTCCCCCTTCATTTATTTACCTGCCTGGGGTTTCCCCCTCCCGTTCCTTGCTCTTGTGGAGCCACGGACCTTGCTCGCTGCACCAGATGTTGGGGTCTGCGTGTTTCCTAAACAAAGGAATGAACACACAAGACAACACAAGACAAGACAAACATGGTGGCCACCTCGAATGGTGCACTCTACTTTATTTTATACAGTCGTTTGTGGAATGTTGCCAAGTCACAAGACACATTGTTATTTTTCTGACCTTTCCCTGACTTTCTGGATTTTCAAGATGTTTACACATAAACAAGCCCCCAGGGTCTGCTGTTAGCAGCTGGCTCCTTTGTCCTCCCTGTTTGCAGGGAAGGAATGCCCTGCTTCATTTGCAAGAGCAGGACTTATCGGGAACATCTCCTTTGCGAGCACGTAGTCCTCTACACCCACGTCTTTGCCATTGTAAATAGTGCTGCAATAAACATACATGTTCATATATGTTTATAACAGAATGCTTTATATTTCCTTGGGTATGTACCCAGTAATGGTATTGCTGGGTCAGGTGGTTCTTCTGCCTCCAGATCTTTGAGTAAGCATCACACTGTCTTCCACAATGGTTGAACTAATTCACCCTCCTACTAACAGTATAAAAGCATTCCTTTTCCTCCATGATGTCATGAGTATCTATCATTTCTTGACTTTTTAATACTAGTCATTCTGACTGGTGTGAGATGGCATCTCACTGTGGTTTTGTCTTGCATTTCTCAAATGATCAGTTATTTTGAGCTTTTTTTCATACATTTGTTGGTTGGATGTTTGTCTTCTTTTGAGAAGAGTCTATTCATGTCCTTTGCCCACTCTTTGATGTGGTTTATTTTTTTTCTTATAAATTTGTCTAAGTTTCTCATACATACTGGATATTAGACCTTTGTCAGATGGCTAGATTGCAAAAATTTTCTACTATTCTGTAGGTTGTTTGTTCACTCTGATGATAGTTTCTTTTGCTATGTAGAAGCTCTTTAGTTTAATTAGATCTCATTTGACAATGTTGGCTTTTGTTGCAATTGCTTTTGGTCTTTTTGTCATGAATGGTATTGCCTACATTTTCTTCTAGGGATTTTATGGTTTGAAGTTTTATATTTATGTTTTTAATCCACCTTGAATTGATTTTTGTATATAATGTAAGGAATTGGTCCAGTTTCTGTTTTCTGCATATGGCTAGCCCGTTCTCCCAGCACCATTTATTAAGTAGGAAAGCCTCTCCCTCTTGCTTCTTTTTGTCAGGTTTGTCAAAGATCAGATGGTTGTAGGTGTGCAGTCTTATTTCTGGGTTCTCTATTCTGTTCCATTAGTTGATGTGTAACACATAATTTTAAAACTAAAATAATACCAATCATTCATTATCTTTCACCAGACAATCCAATTCTATACTTTCCTTGAATTGCTCTCTGTATCCTATTATTTTTTAACATTTTAAACCAGGCCTTTTCTGCTCAAGGTAGCTAGAGTATGTAGATATTACATATATACAGATGAGCACTGAGTAATATGTGAAGATTGGCTGAAGTCAAATTCTTTGTACTTTTATCTTTATTCAATAGGAAATTTTGAAATGAAAAGTAGGAGGACATAAACAAATAAATGCTACAATCTTGCAGAAACTTGCAGTGCAGTTTTAGAAGCTGTAAAATAGCACTGACTTAAGAAGGACATCTGAACTATAAAGTAACCGGCCACTAAACCATGTCATTTGCTATTCTCTAGGATTACCATGTTCTACTGGGTCCCCTTGAATCATTTGTCACTGCATGTTTAGAACACTGCATTTGCCCTGGACACTTGTTGTATCTGGTATTAGGAATGATATGTATTAGTGGTGGGAGAGCTACCTATTTTGCTGTAATAAAGGCTGTGCTGATGTTGTATAAAATTTCATCCATTAATTCATTCAAAAATGTTATTAGATACTGAATATCTGCCAAGCAGTTTCAGGCACTGGGAATATCAATTAATAAAATCAGTAAAAACCTGTGCTCTCATAAAGCTTAATTCTGGTGGAGGGTACAGGGAATGCACAATAAAATAAGTAAAATAAGTGAAACGTATGGAATGTTAAAGAGTAGTAATGTTAAGTGTAAACTAAAATAGAAAAGGGGAATGGGAAATATTAGTGATTGAATAGTTTATATTTATTACTCATAAGTTAAAACTGGGAAGTAGAACAAATAATGTTTAAATAGTGGATTGAGGTTTTATTTGTTACTTTGTATTTGTTTGCTTAACAAATTAAATACACAACTTCATTGTGATGGGTAATCTGTTCAAGCCATTAATTTCATTAACACCACTAACAAAATAAGAACACACACACACAATAGAAAGAACAACAGAGAATAATTTAACTCCAACAGTATTATATCCTCTTTCTGATTTGGTTGGGAAGCAATTAATTGTGTGTAGCAGAGAAACAGAGTGACCATTGTCAGGAAATGTGAGTGTAGTTTCTTATCAAGAACTATCTGTGTTTCTCTGAGCAACTCATAATTTTTTGATTCTCAATTTTCTTAGGAAGATGAAGGGTTAGACTGGATATTCTCTTCAATTTAATATCAGAAAAAATTTATTTTGTGAATGCTCTTCCTACTCACAACCTTTCCCCTGGCCCTAATTCTGTTCCAGTAACTCCTCCAGGTTTATGAGTATAATCTGACTGCAATGTGAGTGACTTACTATTTATCCTCAGGGATGATGTGGCTGATCTGGCAAGCTAGGAAGATGACCTTCCCTTTTTTATGTATCATATCAGAATTTGATGAAAGTAAAGACATCTCTGAAACAAGAAAATAGGTTTTTTTTGTTTTGTTTTGTTTTATTTTGTTTTTGTTGGGCGGAGGTGGTTATAAGAAAGGATATCTTCCCTGAATCTCCAAATGAGTTCTCAAAGAGCATTTGTGAAAGATAGAGGAGTCACACTTCCAAGTACTAAGTGAAAACTAAAGTTAAATCCCAAGAGAGATTTCTAAAGATGAAATTTCAGGCGCAGAGAAAGGTAATGAGGGAGATATTTTAAGTAAAAATAATTTTCCAATGCTTTCAAATCATATGACATATTCAACTGCCTACTCTGACTTCTCATAAGACTTACTCATGAATAATTCTTGACAATTGGATTTAAGAATGCCACATTTGATTGCACTTTCCATGATTAAACATAACAAAATGAGTAATACCATAAATTTACCCTATTTTAAGGATTCACAATTAATGGAGATTTACAAAATTTATCTGCTTAGAAAGCTTGTATAACAAATAACCAATGTATAATAAAATTAATATTAAATATCAAAGTACCTTAATTACATTTTTGGTTTTCATTTCACATGATTTTTGCTATAGATATATCCAACTAAATGAAAACAAAATTACTTGATCTCATCATTCATAAATTTGTAAAAATATGCAACTTTCTATTTTAGGATTTATTAAAGCTATATTTTTGAAGTGGGTGTTATGATTTCACACTTTTCAGAATCCATTGTTTTAAAACGTTTTTACTTATGATAAATCATATCATAAAAGAGAAGGGTTATTTCTTCAAATTTTGATATCTAAACAGTTTACACTGTCTCACATAATTATGTTTGAACAATGAACAATGAAATGTACTCTAAATGTACCTTTATAATGAAATTATAAAGTCAATGGTTACTATATTTTATGTTTTTTCCTCTGTGTAAGTAATAGGAAAATATAGAACAAGAAAAATAATAATAATAATGAGAATATTTATTTCCTCATTTATTTATTCATTCAGAAATATATTTATAATTAATCTATTGTCCTCACAGGTAAATATTGGTCTAGATCAAAATGCAGCGGTCAAAAACAGAAACAAGATCCTGCTTGTGTGTGAAGTTTACATTATAATGTGAAAGGCATGAATAATATACAAATAAAACTACATAAACATATAAAGTAAATAAATAGGCTAATAGGATACATAATAGTGGGTTAGAGAGGAAAGCTGTTGAGTGGGTGATAATGGAAGGTTTCCATGAAGAAGTAGAATTAGGCCCAAACTATGACTGACAATTATTAACCTAAAAATCTCCCAAATTTTCTGCAATATTTATAAGATCATGTCACTTAAAACACAATTATATTTTTAAAATGTGTTGAGTCATTTCTATTTTATGCCTTGACATTTTGCAAGATTGGAAACCTTCAAAACCACGTCAAGAGAAAAAGTATATATAACATAATATGGTACAATGCAATATAATATAATCAGAAACGCATATATCCATGCTTAAACGAGTGTAAAGTAACATAAATAGCAAAGTTGCACATGGATGTGTTAAAACTTAAGAATATATTACAGAAATTTGGCATAACTGTGCATATATCTTCTTGGAAATATTGACAAGAATTTTTGAAATTTTACTATATCTCAGATTCTGAATGAAGAACTAATTTCCACCAAACCATATCTGTAATTATACCATGTAAAAAAGAAAAAAAAAAATTATCTGTGCTAGTAAATTCTGCTTTTGTGGATTAGAAGAAGTTTAGATCTGAAGCAAAACCAAAACACACAGTTCTTTGTATTTTAGATTCCCAGTCATTTTATTTTTATTTGATGAATTCCAAGACAGTAGTTATCTACTGTGAATATTCAAAACATTTTTTGTTGAAATATACCTCTTACATAATACAATGCATTCTGTTTGTTGATGGCAATCACCATTAGTTTTATTTACATTGTTGTTCTTTGAACTGCTGCATAGCCTTAAAGATAAGAACACAGTTGGCCGGGAGCGGTGGCTCACGCCTGTAATCCCAGCAGTTTGGGAGGCCGAGACGGGCGGATCACGAGGTCAGGAGATCAAGACCATCCTGGCTAACATGGTGAAACCCTATCTCTACTAAAAATACAAAAATTAGCTCGGTATGCTGGCGGGCGCCTGTAGTCCCAACTACATGGGAGGCTGAGGCAGGAGAATGGCGTGAACCCTGGAGGCGGAGTTTGCAGTGAGTGGAGATGGTGCCACTGCACTCCAGCCTGGGCGACAGAGAGAGACTCCGTCACAAAAAAAAAAAACCAAACAAACAAACAAACAAACAAACAAAAAACACCAGAACATAGTCTTGATCTGCTGACTGGCAGGGATTAATTTCAAGCCCTTCTTGTTGCAAATTATTTTCTCTGGATAAGGTCCTTGAATTTCCCAAGTCTTGTGGAGAGAAATAAATTAACCAAGTTTATTATCTCAAGCCATTATTAAAATGTTGTGTATGAAGAACTCAGTACAATTATTCTAGAGAAGAGCAAGTTTAAAGTTCGCAGAATATAGCAAGCTAGTGATTTTTCATAGGCTAGACTGAGGAAGGTCAAAGGATGGACTGAATGTGATTGTAGGTGTAAATGCTGGAGAAGATTTAGCTTTGTAATCGTATGTGTAAGTGCTGCTGTTGTTTTGCTTAGTGTTGCAGTTAAATAGCATTGGAGGGTAAGCTCATAAATCTATTAATCCTATAATCATAATTTTTAATGTGTAAATTAGAATAATGTTTTTTCTATCAAAAGATTATGTATTGCAATACTTGCTTAAGTGCCTCTACTTAATAGGATTGTTATTTCAGTTCTTATTTTAGCTTGCTTCTCTTGAGAATAAGAGAATATGGGCCTAATAGTGTCTAACTTCAAACTAAAATGCTAGCTCATTACAATGCATTCTATCCCCCGATCTCTGCCCCTCATATCCAGGTAGGCACATAAATCACGATTCACCTTGATTGTGTCCTAGTGAACGTGAACTATTTTTGTTATCCTGGACTTGAAGTTGGCTGAGACCTACATAGGACAAATTTGTTATCTATGTAACACAATAGCTTAGAGGCAGAATGGAACAACCACACTGCTTATCCAGTATTTTGATTCTATTTAAAATTCCATTATTTAAATGTAACATACATTGCCTATAAAAAAGTATGAATAAAATTTTAACTTTGGTACACAAAGAATCTTCCTTACCAATTTGATGTGATTCATAAAAATGTACCAATGAATTAAACAGTTATATTAATAATAAAATCTATAATAAAAATTATTGGAATAGATTGTACCTATTATACTTGTCATTGACTAAAGACAAAATTTTGAACACTAAGAAGGCTTAAAGATAAACTAAAAAAAAGACAAAAGAATGACAGGGAGATTTGCCATAACATATTGTTTATAGGATCCAAATAATGCATTTTCTTGAATTATTGACAAGGATGTTGAAGTATAACTAATAGGATATTTGGTAGAAATGACTCTGAGACTATACATCTTGAAATGGTATGGATAATAGTATATATTTAGTATCTACTGTAGGTCAGAAACTGAGGTAATATTTTAACATGCATAGTGTTTTTTAGTACTCACAGGACTGGCATGATTTTAATGGGTTAATATATTTAGATAACTGTTAGCTAGTAACCTAGTCTTCTGGTGAATAAATGAAATAATACATGTAAAGAACTTTAAAAAGCATCTGACATATAGTAAGCTCTTAATAGAATAGAAATTATCCCTATATGAGCAGTGGAGCACAATGGTTAAGCACACGAATTCTTGTAGCCCTTGGGCTCTGGCTCTCTTTGTAATTTTGGGCAAATGACTTTACCTATTCAGTGATTGGGACGTATCTCCTCCCACGAGGCCCTTGCAACCACCATGTTACCATTTGTCTCTGAATTGTATTACTCTATGTGCCTTATAAAATTTGGGCTTATTCTTTTTGGGAAAACTTTTCTTATTAAGCATACTTTGTACTTTTTGCCCATTTTACTATTGTTAGATGATGTAATCCAATTTGGGTTAAGTTTTAAGGATAAATAAAAGCATAAATAGAGTTGAATACAGAATCCCCAAGTCACGTATCTTGAACTTCTGTTTTCACTCAGGAAATAATTACCCTCCTTAATATACTATGCTTTGTTTTGTACTATGTTCTTGTTTAGCTAGATATGATAAAAATCCAATGATGGATTTTGATTTTGAGATTTTGAGGAGGTAATATCTCCACCAAGATGTTAAATGAGTTGACCTCTTTGGTAACATTTCTATTGCTGATGAGGCCAAGAAAATACCATAAACATATTAAAATGGACTGAGGAAATCAATAAAGGCAAAGACTTCTGAATTGAGATCAGTTGACAGTTTGTTAATCTTCTCCTGCCAAATAATGCACTGTTATTGGCTATAGTTCAATCTGTAATTAAGAATTTTTTTTAAACTATATGATGTGGAAGAGTAGATATGGGAACATAAAATTATGATAAACAATTTTCTTTTTGGATTTGGGTTTTAGATATATATATATCTATCCTACCTCCAATAATGCCTGAGTATAAGATCAATGAAATATGTGGTTTTTTGAGAGAAATTAGATAGTCATTATGCAAAGTTTCATTCTCAGGCCCCTGGTATATAAAAAGAATATGTTTGGGAAGACAATTCTCTGAATATAGGAGCCAAAGCACACTGGGAACATTGGTTTGCTTCTCTGTCCAGATTCCATAATACAACTATTGAGGAGGTTGGAACCAGGTAGCAGTAAAATTCTCAACTTAAAGAAGACTAGTATTATACCAATTCAAGATAGCACTTTATTGAAAGTTTGCTGCTAAGCAACTCAGAGTATATATGGAAGAGTGTTGCTAGGCAACACAGCTCATCTAATCCATGGCTGAAAACATTTTTTGTTAATGCAATGAGAAAATAGCCCAGCATTAGTCTCTCATAAACCTTTTACATGTATAAGTAAGTTTGCAAAAAGCAGAATCATTTTAAGTATAAAATAAAGACATTAGAAAAGAAGTTAAAGATTACCACAATTTGGAGACTGGCAATACTATGTGGTTGACTGATTGACTTCTCTATGTGTCACTTTGACAATTATGGAAAATCAATAACAACTGAAAAAACACAATTGAAACAATGAGAAATTATTAGAATATGATATTGTTATTACTACAAAGGTCTTACATACGTAGTTAGGGAAAACAATAAAACATCAATGGGGGTTAAAAAGACATGACCAGCCATAATAGGAAAACTTAAAAGATGAGCAGAGACTAACTAATCTATTAATTTCTAGGTAGGTGTTGGTGTTAAATGGTTTCTGTTGCAGTGCTTCTTCTCTGCTTCTTCATTCAGTCATCTCTTCTGACATATGATAGAATCAAAATGGTAGCCACCTACTCTGAATATCCTCTTAGATATCCTGCAGATGAGACATTTAAAAAGTACTGTGGTCCAAACTGAACACTTTGTAATATTTTATTCCTCCTTCTCTCACTCGCATTCACTACCCAATACAAAATCCGTAATCAAAATATTTACTTCTTTCCAATTCTGAAGTTTATTTTTTAAGCGTTATCTGTCATCAAAATTATTGTCACAGCTTTCTACCTCCATCTCCATATAATTCCTTCTAGGAACATTCAGAAAGAATAATTGTCTTAATATGTAAATGTTAAATGACATTTCCTGATTTAAAAATATATAAGTAAAATCAATATACCTTTATTGTTGCCAAACTTTAGTTTCAATCTCTTAGTTTACCTACTTGTTTATATTTTAGCTTTGTATTATTTAGCTCTTGTTTATTTCTTAAGACTTATGTTATGCCACCATCCTTCAAATTCTATACTGTTAACTTTCTAAGTAACTTCATGTTCCTTATTTTACACTTTCATGATAACAAGCTTTTGTAATTACTGTTTCTCCAATATCTGAAATAATTTTTCTACGGTCCCCTTCATTTATATAGTATACTCTCATGTTACTTACTAATTCTTCTGGGAAGCCTGGGTGATTTTCTGAGCTGTGGCTCCGCTGTTCCTATTTTGTCTTCCTATAGCATCCTCTGTACTTTGGATCTCTTCCAAACTAACTTTTGATTGCTCCATGAGTGTTTATTTCTCTATATTACAAGATATGAAAGCTAAGGAATCATTTGGGTCTCTCTTTACCATTGTATCCCAATACTTAACACATTGTAACACATGTAATATATATACATGTAAAATAAATTGATTTCACAAAAGGACAAACTAAGCCAAAATGAATGAGCAATGATTTTTTCTATAAGGTAATATTTTTCAAAATATTATTATTGAGAGTTTAAAATACATTTTTTACACCACTAGTAGATTAATTAATTTCCTAGGAAAACCATCGGTATGTTTAAATGGTCTATATTTCCAGAAATTTTGTTTTGAGGAAATCTATCCTAAAGAAAAATAAAAATATACACAATTTTTGAACAAAATTGTTCGTTGTTACTTATAAGGATAACAATAACTAATGAACAATTTCTGTATTCAACAACAAAATAATATTTAAGTTAATGTTGATACATTTATAGACTGTAATGCTGTACAATAATACAAATTATGTTTTTAGGCAACGTCAGCAAGGTGACCAACTAGAGTTTCCTAGCACTTCCCACACACCCCAAAACAAGAAAAACAATATTTTGATAGAAATGACTGAGGAGGTACATTGAAGAGCACCAGGGGAGTGGCAAAATATACATGGAGCACAGACGCTCAGGATAGCACCATAGCTCTGCCACCGTCTCACTTGCCAGGATTAGCTTGGAGCCATGGGGGACTTCTTATGGGACAAAGTATGCTGGAGAACCCTAGCAATTGCAATTACTACTGCAGAAACTTAAAGCCTTTACTACAAAAGAGTCCGGAAGTCCTCACAGGCCTTGAATTGAGTTTGGAGGGTTGCCAATTATTTGTAAGCCTGCACTGCCCCCAAGTAATAGCCTAATTGTACACTCCTCAGCCCCATGAGCTAAACTGCTATATCATGGTGCCATCTTGAAACTGGGCCTAGTACTAGAGTGCATCTTGCCCTTGGGGTGAGTAGCCACTGCCTTTCACCATCCCTGAGGCTCTGCAGTCATTCTATCATGCTCACATTAGTGACCACAGAACCACAACACAGGATAACTAAAGCCTGGACCCAACAGCAAGGCTGAAATTGCAGAATTTGAACTCAAACAACATTTCACCCTCAGGGAACAGACAAACCTGCACAGCAAGAAAGTCAACATACAGCCAGCTAGAATGCTGCACCAGTGCTTACCGACATCCCACCAAACAAATAGTAAGATGGGGGACCCATGTGTGTCAGAACCTCACCGCCAGAGAGACCACCACACAGCCAGGCAGTCCACTATGCCAGTGCACATTTGTGTCCAGCCCAGTAACCTCTGGTGCTCTTGCACACAGCAAAACCATACCACTGCTGGTATAAACTCTCAAAGCCTAGGCTACTGATGGAATCACAGACTTCACTGACAGATTACAGCGGCACAGACATCCTGCTACTGAGTTCACCTGGAACCAGAGCCAATCCGCCATACCCAACCAACATCCAGGAGAAGGACTCTCAAAAACATGTAGAAACAATCAATAAAAAACCAAACAGAAATCTTTGAACAGGAAAAAAAAGAATGAAATAAACAATACAGTTTACAACTTCAACAACAGATAAACAAGATCAAGAAGAAGGAAGAATTTCTGAGCTTGGTGATGGACGGTTCTTTCAAAATAACCCAGTCAGATGGGGAATAAAGGAATAAAAAAGAGCAAAGAAAACCTAGGAGTCTTATGGGACACCATGAAGCAAACAAATATTTGCATCATAGGATTAACAGAGAATAAATTGAGAATGGCATAGATAATCTATTTAACATAATAGTAGCTGAAAACTTCCACAGGCTATCATCAGTATGCCAAAATATATCTCCACCAACAGTTTTCTGAATATGTCTAGGGTTCTGCAAGGTCTTATCAAACTTTATTAGGGGAAATCTATGATATTTTTGTTATAAATTATATTCATTTTCTTAAATTGAATTTTGAAATGTTTAAAGAGTTTGAGAAAATATTTTTATAAATTTTTGACCTGAATATTTCCTTTTCTGTAAACCTCCTGTCTTTACCTATATTTTCTATTGGGTTGTTGTCTTTCCCTTAGGGATTTATTAAGAGTCCTGCATATACATATATTATGTATTATATATATTATTTCTAATTGATATAGTTTGTCTATGTCCCAACCCAAATCTCATCTTGAATTGTAGCTCCTGCAATTCTATGTCATAGCAGGGACCCAGTGGGCGGTAACTGAACCATGAGGTGGGTCTTTCCCATGCTGTTCTTCTCATAATGAATAAGTCTTAAGAGATTTGATAGTCTTATAAAGAGGAGATCCCCTGCATAAGTTCTCTGTCTTGCCTGCTGCCGTGTAAAAAGGACTTTTGCCTTCCGCCGTGATTGTGAGGCCTCCCAAGACATATGGAACTGTGAGTCCATTAAACCTCATTTTATTTATAAATTACCCAGTCTTGGGTATGTCTTTATTAGCAATATGAGAACAGATTAATACACAATTCAATATATAGTATGCTATTTAGACAATATTTTGATACAAAAGTTTGTAAACTATACTGACATTTTAAAACATACAACTATATTTAATATCCTCTAATGTTTCTATGAAGATACACTATCTCATAAGAACAACTCTTATATAGAGTACTGTCTACATATTTAAAATATTAAACTATCCTCTATTTTTATAGTTTTCAGACATGATTTTGATAGCATGATTTTTTATATAATCAAATGTGCTTATAAAATGTGTCATCTGACATCCTGCCATACAAATGACAAGCATAAAAATAGTCTGGATTATGTATTTTTAAAGAAAGCGTATGCCTACAAACATAATACTGGAAGTTAGGCCAGAAATCAAATTCTTAAGTAAATACACTTATTATTACAATTTGAAAACAGGCTAAATAGGTATGATATACATTCCCAATATCCTCCAATTTCACTATATGCATTTCTATCTTCAAGCTTTCTTGCATACATGTCATACATGTAAAATAAGCTGCCACAATCTGCTATGATACTTATTATTATTTGTGTTACCTGAACCAGTGATTATTTCTCTAGCTAACTTAGTTATTTGTTGTTTGATGACTGTAATTGATGAGGGAAATAGTTGTGTCTATCATTTACAGCACCATATCCTCAGTGATCACACCACTACCTAGAATATAGCTGACAATCAATAACATTTTGAATAAATAAATTCAACTGGAATTATTCACCTTTTGTGTTTTGTGTTGCTATAAGGAAAATAACTGAGGCTGGGTAATTTATAGAAAACAGAGGTTCAATTCATTACAATTCTCCTGGCTGTACAAGCGTGACTCCACCATCTGCTTCTGGTGAGGGCCTCAGGAAGCCTACAATCATGGTGGGGGCGGGGGAAAAGAGCGAGCAGGAGAGTCATATGGTGAGAGTGGGAAGAAGATAGACTGGGGGAAGGTGTCATATAACTTTAAACAACCAGATTTCATGACAACACAAGATCACCAAGGTAACACCAAGCCATTCATGAGGGTTGAATGCCCCATGACCCAAACACTTCCTACCAGGTCTCAGCTCCAACCTTAGGGATTACTTTTCAAGAAGAGGTTTGGAGGGAAAAACCATTCAAACTATATCACCTTTAATATTTCCTTAATAGGAACATGTATTTATATAAAATAAGTTATAACTCAATGACATGTATAATTCATTTTAAATAAAAGGCTGTTAAAAACAAAGACTTGAATACATATAGACTGTATAATTATAGACTTCTTTTAAAACGCTGCTAATAGTACAATTGCAAATTCTTTCTGTTCTTGTGTCTCCAAAGATATTCACAAAAACTAATCCCTTAATTATTTTTTATTTTATGCAGCTAACCTTACAACTTTTTAGAAAACAAGAAAATGCATAATACTGTTGATAGACAAATATCTCACATTTTGAAAACTGCAATGGGGTTCTATGTCTAAGAAAAGATTTAAGCTATTCCATGCCTCTGAGATTTAACTGACCTCTCATGGTCGGTTACATTTTATATCCACATTTTGCTTGTGTAACTAATGGAAACTCTTTAGAGAATCAACCATGCCCTTGAATATTATGTTTTTCTTACAACAGAGAGAATATCAGTAATGATAATAATCATGTAATAATAATTTTAATGAAAGAAATGTCATATTTCTACTCTTTACTATATTACTAGGAAAATTTTGTAATTGAAAAGGTTTATTAGCAAAGTTTTTCCCTCTCAAAATCTCAAAGCAATTGTGAAAAGCTGTCTACCTTCATCCTTTGTTTGTTAAATAATTTGTCAAAAATTGTAATATTAATGTAATAATTAGTGTAAATAGGAATAAAGGTACAAATAACTGAAATTAATGTTTAAAAGTATGTTATTTTATTCATTAAGCTCTATATTATGGTTTTTTGCATTTAAAAAATTGTTAATAGTTTTGAATTTTATTCTAGATTCAGGGGTAGTGTGTAGGTTTGTTTCTTGATTATATCACTTGATGGTGAGGTTTAGAATATGATTCATCTCATCACCCAGAATTTTTTAAACAAGAAAATAAATCTTTCCTATCTAACCTTTTGTTAGCCAATATATTTGTGCTGGCAAAAGAGGAAGATTAAAATAATTATCTGTATAAGTGAGGTAAAAATTGGTTATTGGGAAATAATAAACATTGGCTTCTTATCAAGGTTAATATTCATATTTACGTTAGTAGCAAAGACCCACCCCCCCATGCACAAAGTAAAGTGGAAGGTAAGCAGTGTCTATATTACACAATGTTCAAGAATATTTTTATTATCTGACTAAGCAGAAAATATATATGTTTGAGATAATTATGTATATAATTGTAGAGCACATTCCCTCTAATCTTAAGGAAAAAATATGCTTCTGAGCTCTAAAATTTCTAACTACATTTTAAATTGTTAAAATTCACCTTCTTTGTCACATTTCTGTATTAGTTTTCCAAGGTAGTCAGAGCTTTGAAATTTATTGTTCTTTATTTTATTTTGCTTCATTTGAAACCCCTAATTGAAGAGTTAATGGGCAATGAAATGGCCAAAGGGTAGATGGCAAATAGAAGAAAAAATGGCAAATATATAGATTCTTTTCCTTTATGGAAAGGGCAGGCTACCGTCAATCAAAGCAACTGAATTGATTCGTTTAACTGTGCCAAACCTATTTCATTAATTAGGGGGAAAGCCTTTCTAAGTAAGATATTGCAGTATTAAAAAATGTTTCACGTAGACTAATTTTTTTTTTAATTGTCTATTGTCATTTTAATTAGGTCACACTAGACACAGCCCTGTCCCTTGTTTAACTTACTGCCCCTCACTGGCATCCTGACTCCTCCGTCATTAACCTATCTTCAACGGTTATAGGAGATTCTTCAGAAGGGACATCCCATCTCGTTCTTCACTGATTCTCTGAAAGATCAGCTCGTCCTTTTAATTCGGGGCACAGAAGTTGCTCCTGTCCTGCTTGCCGCCTGCACTTTGTCTGGTGGGGCTCCGTCCCAATCTGGACCTCTCTAGCTTGAGGCTGGTGTGTGCTTCTGTGCTGATTCCTCCTTCAGCTGGGGTAGCAGGGACCGTCTTCACTTGTATCTTGTGACTTTGGTGCTTAGCACGGTTCTGAGCACATAGTGGCACTCAAAGGTACTCCTTGAACAAATAAGAAAGGTCTGACATTGAATTAAAACTGATGAATACCTGGGATCTTTCATTGACTATTATAGTGCCTTTGGTTCCGTGCTGTCATAAACGTGATATTGCTGGTCCAGCCCTGTTAAGTTCTGTGGCTTAATGTTTAGGCATTGTCAAAGAATTACAGTATCAATATTCTGAAAAGCTGTGGAAAATGAAGTAATCAGAGACCAAAAAAAAAAAAAAAAAGTAAAATAGCGAAAAATGTTAATCCTTAGCGATTACAGACCACTAGGCAATTGTCTATAAACGATAGAATCATGAACATTGATTATTCACGTAATTTCTCAACAAATTACTTAAACAGACAAAACAGCAAATGTTAATTACTTGTAGCTTGAATAGTTTATTTATCGGAAATCATTCCACCATGCCTGACATACAAAAAGCATGCAATAGGCCGGGCGCAGTGGCTCACGCCTGTAATCCCAGCACTTTGGGAGGCCAAGACAGGCGTATCAAGGGGTCAGGAGATCGAGACCATCTTGACTAACACGGTGAAACCCCATCTCTACTAAAAACACAGAAAATTAGCCAGGTGCGGTGATGGGCGCCTGTAGTCCCAGCTACTCGGGAGGCTGAGGCAGGAGAATGGCGTGAACCCGGGAGGCGGAGCTTGCAGTGAGTGGAGATCCGGCCACTGCACATCAGCCTGGGCGGCAGAGCGAGACTCCGTCTCAAAAAAAAAAAAAAAAAAAAAAAAAAAAAAAAAAAAATGCATGCAGTAAGTATTTCTTACCTTATTTCACCACAAGTAAGGAAACATCTTCTGGGTCACATCACATTTTATGGGAGACCTAAAACCTAATCTCGTTGTTAACAGATAAAGTCGTTAAGCATGGATACATGAATCTATTCAAAGCACTGTCCCATTAAATAGCTGCTCTGATAAGACCTAGAGGACATCCTGATCAAATTTGATGATTTAAATCAATTAGATGGCAAAAACAGTCTCTCCCAGAGACTCTTCCTCTTGCAAGTTTGAGAAAAAATAATGACTTAGTTGATATTTAGGAAAAATGTAGAGTTTAGCTTTGAATTCAATTATCAACCACATATGAAATACAATATGAAAGACATTTCATAGCACATTATTAATAAAACAGAAATTTGTTCAAAATTATTTTTATGAGCCAGAAATATAGTATAAATACTATTATAAATAAAACAAAATCCTCAAATATATTTCAACATTTAGAAACTTTAATCCAAATTTCAAGTACTTGCTTTAAAAAAGATTCAGCTATTCTCTGTATTTATTAGACAACATCTGAAATTATCTGTACAGTTTGGGCATCCTATTTTAAGGGCATATTTGATACTCAAGTTGTATAAAAAAGATGATGAATAAAGTCTTGTGACAACTAGAAGCCATGTCATATGGAAGTAAGTAGAACCTTTATATCACAGAAGAAAATATTTGAAGCCAGAGCATACATGTCACACGCAAGTAGATGAATATTTACTCTGGCGTATAATAGAGGGGGCAAAATGGAGATTAAATTATAGAAATTACAGAGAGAAAGATTTGTTCACTCATTATGGGAAAGGATTTTCTAAAATTTAGTATTACACAATAATGGAATTGTCAATTTTGTGAGGTGACAATTTTCTTCAAGTGAATATGTCGGAGAAGGACTTGTCTGGGAGACTGAAGGAGACATTTTCAATTTGGAAAGAAAATGAAGTTGATAACTAGCTAAATTTCCATTCAAGTCTCAATTCTACTAAATTATTTGAGAGAAATTTTGTAGTTGATAGTTTCTTTGTGCACAAGTTTGTATTTTATACTATATTAGTATGCAAATATTAAATATATAATTGTATAGATTCGATGGACCAAACTGTACATATAGTAACAATCTATACAGACACACACAGTACATATTCATTTTATAATTACTATTTAAATAAATATTTCCACTCTAGTATATTTATAAGTTTAAAATGTGTAGTTATTGGTGACATTCTTCCTATTTAAAATGGGAGCTAATTAGTTGTTATTTTTGCATATCACACAATGGAGTCTAGAAACCATGATACACATGAAAAACACCACAGTGTGGATGGACATCCCTTAACAATTTTTTTTGAGGTTTTTGAATCTCCATAAGAGATGCATAGAATAGAAATATAATGTCTTGTTTCTTTTATTTGTAAAGGTTATTAACTTGACTCTGAAATCTACAAACTTCCATTTGGTAGTAAGTTGGAATTCTATTTCTGTAGCAAACTTTCATATTTTGTATACTTAGTAAACTTTTGGCTTTTATCAAATATTCAATACATTATTCATAAATTTCTTACTCTTTAATTAATATTATGTTTTTAATTATTTTATTCACAAATAATAATTTTCTGCTTTATTTAACTGTTCTATTTTGAGTTATATTTAAAATTAAGACAATGGATTAAAGTCATTAACTATATCTTAATAAAATGTCCATTGAAAAATATTAAAATTTAAAATAAAATAAAAATGAAACTTAATCTAAAATAAAATATAATATAAATAAGCCTACCAACCAAAAAAAGTCCAGGACCAGATGGATTCACAGCTGAATTCTACCAGAGGTACAAGGAGGAGTTGGTACCATTCCTTCTGAAACTATTCCAATCAATAGAAAAAGAGGGAATCCTCCCTAACTCATTTTATGAGGCCAACATCATCCTGATACCAAAGCCTGGCAGAGACACAACAAAAAAAGGGAATTTTAGACCAATATCCCTGATGAACATCGATGCAAAAATCCTCAATAAAATACTGGCAAACCGGATTCAGCAACACATCAAAAAGCTTATCCACCATGATCAAGTGGGCTTCATCCCTGGGATGCAAGGCTGGTTCAACATTCGCAAATCAATAAACATAATCCAGCATATAAACAGAACCAAAGACAAGAACCACATGATTATCTCAATAGATGCAGAAAAGGCTTTTGACAAAATTCAACAGCCCTTCATGCTAAAAACACTCAATAAATTCGGTATTGATGGAACGTACCTCAAAATAATAAGAGCTATTTATGACAAACTCACAGCCAATATCATACTGAATGGGCAAAAACTGGAAAAATTCCCTTTGAAAACTGGCACAAGACAGGGATGCCCTCTCTCACCACTCCTATTCAACATAGTGTTGGAAGTTCTGGCTAGGGCAATCAGGCAAGAGAAAGAAATCAAGGGTATTCAGTTAGGAAAAGAAGAAGTCAAATTGTCCCTGTTTGCAGATGACATGATTCTATATTTAGAAAACCCCATTGTCTCAGCCCAAAATCTCCTTAAGCTGATAAGCAACTTCAGCAAAGTCTCAGGATACAAAATTAATGTGCAAAAATCACAAGCATTCTTACACACCAGTAACAGACAAACAGAGAGCCAAATCAGGAATGAACTTCCATTCACAATTGCTTCAAAGAGAATCAAATACCTAGGAATCCAACTTACAAGGGATGTAAAGGACCTCTTCAAGGAGAACTACAAACCACTGCTCAGTGAAATAAAAGAGGACACAAACAAATGGAAGAACATACCATGCTCATGGATAGGAAGAATCAATATCGTGAAAATGGCCATACTGCCCAAGGTAATTTATAGATTCAATGCCATCCCCATCAAGCTACCAATGAGTTTCTTCACAGAATTGGAAAAAACTACTTTAAAGTTCATATGGAACCAAAAAAGAGCCCGCATCTCCAAGACAATCCTAAGTCAAAAGAACAAAGCTGGAGGCATCACGCTACCTGACTTCAAACTATACTACAAGGCTACAGTAACCAAAACAGCATGGTACTGGTACCAAAACAGAGATATAGACCAATGGAACAGAACAGAGTCCTCAGAAATAATACCACACATCTACAGCCATTTGATCTTTGACAAACCTGAGAGAAACAAGAAATGGGGAAAGGATTCCCTATTTAATAAATGGTGCTGGGAAAATTGGCTAGCCATAAGTAGAAAGCTAAAACTGGATCCTTTCCTTACTCCTTATACGAAAATTAATTCAAGATGGATTAGAGACTTAAATGTTAGACCTAATACCATAAAAATCCTAGAGGAAAACCTAGGTAGTACCATTCAGGACATAGGCATGGGCAAAGACTTCATGTCTAAAACACCAAAAGCAACGGCAGCAAAAGCCAAAATTGACAAATGGGATCTCATTAAACTAAAGAGCTTCTGCACAGCAAAAGACACTACCATCAGAGTGAACAGGCAACCTACAGAATGGGAGAAAATTTTTGCAATCTACTCATCTGACAAAGGGCTAATATCCAGAACCTACAAAGAACTCAAACAAATTTACAAGAAAAAAACAAACAATCCCATCAAAAAGTGGGCAAAGGATATGAACAGACATTTCTCAAAAGAAGACATTCATACAGCCAACAGACACATGAAAAAATGCTCATCATCACTGGCCATCAGAGAAATGCAAATCAAAACCACAATGAGATACCATCTCACACCAGTTAGAATGGCGATCATTAAAAAGTCAGGAAACAACAGGTGCTGGAGAGGATGTGGAGAAACAGGAACACTTTTACACTGTTGGTGGGACTGTAAACTAGTTCAACCATTATGGAAAACAGTATGGCAATTCCTCAAGGATCTAGAACTAGATGTACCATATGACCCAGCCATCCCATTACTGGGTATATACCCAAAGGATTATAAATTATGCTGCTATAAAGACACATGCACACGTATGTTTATTGCAGCACTATTCACAATAGCAAAGACTTGGAATCAACCCAAATGTCCATCAGTGACAGATTGGATTAAGAAAATGTGGCACATATACACCATGGAATACTATGCAGCCATAAAAAAGGATGAGTTTGAGTCCTTTGTAGGGACTTGGATGCAGCTGGAATCCATCATTCTTAGCAAACTATCACAAGAACAGAAAACCAAACACCGCATGTTCTCACTCATAGGTGGGAACTGAACAATGAGATCACTCGGACTCAGGAAGGGGAACATCACACACCGGGGCCTATCATGGGGAGGGGGGAGGGGGGAGGGATTGCATTGGGAGTTATACCTGATGTAAATGATGAGTTGATGGGTGCAGCACAGCAACATGGCACAAGTATACATATGTAACAAACCTGCACGTTATGCACATGTACCCTACAACTTAAAGTATAGTAATAATAAATAAATTAAAAAAAATAAAAATAAAATATAATATAAATAAAGATACTTAAAATATTTTAAGAGCTTGTAACACACTTGTGAAATACTTGAAGGCTTGTTGTTATAACACTCAGATTTTGATGATTAATATAATTCAAATAAATATATTTTTTATTTTGCATATTACCTTATCCTTCATTTGAAGATACACCATTACATTTAAATCAATATGATTTAGAGTTATAACTTTCTCTAATTTATATTGTCATAGACTCACTTAACTTATGTGGACTAATTTGTCTCCTCTAAAATACCTTCCTCTTACAGTCACCTGTCTCATAACTGACAAACTTTCACAGCGGCCCTCAGCCTATGATAAATCTAACTGGATAAAAGAAAGATTAACATAACACAACTTTACAAAATGTAACTGACTGGACATCTATTGGTTCTATAATTTATGCTCTATGATATAGTTCATATAAATATGAATAAGATGCATTACATCTTATTCAAGAGAATTGGAAAATCTAGATTTAAACAGAAATCTACTTGGAAGAAAATTACATAATAAAACAGTTTTTCTGACTTTGAGGTCACCTTTGACTTGATTTACTGATCTTGATTTATTTTCTGAGTTTTAATTTTTTTTCAGATCTATAATCTATTAATATGTACTTTGTTATTATGAGTCCAAATATCTATAACCAAATATGTAGTAATTAAGGCACATAGTAGTGAAGAATTTTTCATTTAATTTCCAACAGAAAAAAATAAATTTCTAGTAAAATATTACTAGAGTAGAAAAATTATGCTAATTGGTATTGCTTAATGTTTTAGGTTAACATACAGAAAGTCTGAAGTAAATATATATTTTTAGTACATAGTTACTGGAATCTGCAAGATGTGCTAAGGTTGTATTTCAGCTAATCTGATCATTTTGAAATGTGTATCTTTGTTGAAAAATTATTTCCACTAGGATTGTATTTATATGACTTTAGTAAATTATTGAAAATGCTTTAAGTGAATTTTGTATTGCTTATAATGTATCACTGTTAAACATTCAACTGGATTCCCCTGTATTTCATTCTATTTGGGTGTGTGTCTGTCTGAAATAATCAAAATCAAGTTATTATGTTTTTTGGTAACAAGTGAAAATTCTGGATATCTGAAGTATAGATTATATTATTTGTAAATTGATGGAAAAAAATCATAATTGATGGGAACATTTGATGCAAAGAAAGGGAAACTGGGTATAGAAAATGAGTAGTAAAGAGCAGATGCAACAAGAGAGGATAATGAGGTATAAAACCCAGCTTAGATCCTGTTAAGATTGTTTGGGTAAGATGCTGACTGGTGCTCTACAGTCACTCTACCCTTAAAACCACCGCTGAGCACCAGCTGATGCTGCCTTGCCACAATGGGAATTATTTGACAATTGATGTCTTTTCATCTATCTGTGCAGTTTCAGACTTCAAGTTGACTGCATTTGATCAGTCAGGGTTAGATTATGTTCAGTGTTCAAGACCATGTCTGCAAGGGAAAGGGGAGTGTATAACAACTGGAATCCTTTCATTACAAGATTGGGAGCCTGCATAGCCAGACATTTCCCTAAATTATGACTTCTATTCATGCTCAGAGCTATTCCATAAAGTTAAATATTCATAATTCCAAGCTTTTTTCTTTTTCATCTTTTTTTTTTTTTTTTTTTTTTTTTTTTTTTGAGACTGAGTCTGGCTCTGTCGCCCAGGCTGGAGTGCAGTGGCCGGATCTCAGCTCACTGCAAGCTCCGCCTCCCAGGTTTACGCCATTCTCCTGCCTCAGCCTCCGGAGTAGCTGGGACCACAGGCGCCCGCCACCTCGCCCGGCTAGTTTTTTGTATTTTTTTAGTAGAGACGGGGTTTCACCGTGTTAGCCAGGATGGTCTCGATCTCCTGACCTTGTGATCCGCCCGTCTCAGCCTCCCAAAGTGCTGGGATTACAGGCTTGAGCCACCGTGCCCGGCTGTCTTTTTCATCTTTTTTACTTTGACAATAAAATTAGTATAGACTAATTATGCTATAGACAACTAGGAAACAGAAAAATACATAGAAAACATATAATAAATTCATAATTTAACTACTAGTTAAAAATAATTATTAATATACTGATATATTTTGGCTCTGTGTCCCCACCCAAATCTCATCTTGAATTGTAGTCTCCACGTGTCAAGGGAGGGACCTGATGGGAGGTGATTGAATCCTGGGGCAGTTTCCCCCATACTGTTCTCATGTTACTGAGGGAGTTCTCATGAGATCTGTTGGTTTTAAAACTGGCACTTTCTCCTAACTCTCTCTCTCTCCTATCACCATGTAAGACATGCCTTCCTTCCCCCTTAACTTTCACCATGATTGTAAGTTTCCCGAGGCCTCCCCAGCCATGAGAAACTGAGTCAATTAAACCTCTTTTTTCATAAATTACTCAGTCTCAAGTAGTCTCTTTAGCAATATGAAAATGGACTAATATATATGTCTTCTTATTTTTAGTCCTTTTTTGTTATCAAGGATATATGTGTATGTACATTGCAAATTCACATATATGTCCATTCCTACCTACATTGCAAATACAGATATATGTCGCACTTATTTTTCAAAATGAGATTCTGTATAGATAAACTTAATTGATGGCTATCAATAAATGACATTGAGCATTTTTTCACACACCTGTTGGTCATTTGTATGTCTTCTTTTGAGAAATGTATATTAAGGTACTTTGCTCGTTTTTAATAGAGTTATTTTATTATTAGTGGTACTATTTTTATTTGAGTTTGTTATATATTCTGGATATTAAACCCTTGTTAGATACATACTTTGCAATATTTTCTCCCATTCTACAGGTTGTCTCTTCACTTAGCTAATTGTTTTCTTTGCTGTGAAAAAGTATTTTAATTTGATGTAATCCCATTTGTCTATTTTTGCTTTTGTTCTCTGTGATTTTGAGGTCTTACTTAAATCCTTACCTCATCCAGTGTCATGGTGTTTCCTTTAGGTTTTTTTTCTAGTAGTTATGTAGTTTAAGGTTTTACATTTAAGTCTTCAATCCATTTTGAGTTGATTCATATATACAGTGAGAGGTATAGGTCTAGTCTCATTCTTCTGCCTGTGGATATCCAATTTTCTCAGCTCAATTTATCAGATACTGTCTCTTTCCCAACGTGTGTTCTTGGCACTTGTGTCAAAATCAGTTGGCTGTCAGGGTGTAAATTTATTTCTGGGTTCTCTATTCTGTTCAATTGGTCTATGTATCTATCTTTATTCCAGCATCATTCTGTTTTGGTTACTAATGCTTTGCAATGTGTTTTGACATCAGGTAGTGTAATGTTTCCAGCTTTGTACTTTGGACTGAGGATTGCTTTGGCTATTTGGAGTATTTTGTGGTTCCATGCAAATTTTAGGATTTCAAAAGAATTTTGTAAATAATGTCATTGTTATTTTGATAAGGATTGCTCTAAAGTTTTAGATTGCTTTGGCCTGTGTGGCCATTCTAGCAATATTAGTTCTTCCAGTCCATGAAAAGAAGATTTATTCCTGTCTTCTTCAATTTCTTTCATTAATGTTTTTTAGTTTTCATTGTAGAAATTCATTTCTTTCACCACCTTAAGTTTATTCTCAGGTATCTTATTTTCGTTTTGTAGCTATTGTAAATAAAATCACACGATTTATTTTGGCTAGTTTACTACTGACATATAGAAATACTACTGATTTTTTATGTTGATTTTGTATCCTACAACTTTATTGAATTAGTTTATTAGTTCAAACATTTTTTTTGGTGGAATCTTAAGGTTTTCTATATATAAGATTATGTTGTTTGCAAATAGAGTCAATTTGAATTCCTTCTTTTCAATTTGGATGCTTTTTTTTTTCCTCTCGCCTAATTGCTCTGGCTAGAACTTCCAGCACTGTGCTGATTAGAATTGGTGAAAGGTTACATTCTTTTGTTGTCCCTGATCTTAGAGGAAAAGCTGACAGCAGTATGATGTTACCCATCACTTTGTTATACATGGCCTTTATTGTATGGAGGTATTACCTTCTATACATAATTTGTTGAGAGTTTTTATCATGAGGGGATACATGCTTTTGTGTATTCATGTTGTGTCACATGCTTTTTCTACATCTATTGAAATGATCATAGGGTTTTTGTCTTTGTTCTTGTTAATGTAGTGGATTATACTTACTGATTTGCAGATGTTAAATCTTCCTTGAATCCTTTCATCTCTGGTTTTATTTGTGTCTTTTACTTTTTTTTTTTTTTTTTTTAGTAAGTCTAGCTAAAGGTTTGTCAACTTTGTTTATCTTTTCCCAAAACAAACACCTGGTTTTGTTGATATTTTAGATGGTTTTCCTAGTCTCTGTTTCGTTTATTTTTGTCCTGAGTTGCATTATTTTCTTGCCTTTACCAATTTGGGGTTAGTTTGTTCTTGCTTTTCCAGTTCCTTGAAGTGCATTGTTAGGTTGTTTATTTGAAATCTTTTTTTTTCTTTTTATAAATTTTCCTGCTTTTGCTGTCCTATATGTTTTGGTATGGTGTATTTTCATCCTCATTTGTTCCAAGAAATTATTTTAAATTTTTTTTTAAATTTCTTCATTGATCCATTAACTATCTGGGGACATGTTGTTTAGTTTGCATATATTTCTAAAGTTTCTGCAATTTTTTTTGTTAATTTTTAGTTTATAACATTATGGTCAGAAAAGATATATTATCACTGTCTTCCTAAATTTGTTAAATTTTTTGTGACCTAAAATATGATCTATACTGGGCAATATCACATATGTAGTTGAGAATATTGTATATGTGCAGCTGTTGGATGGAATGTTCTGTACATGTCTTTTGGGTCCATTTGGTATGGTGAAGTTTAAGTCCATTATGTCTTTGGTGATTTCCTATATAGATGATCTGGCTATTGTTGAAAGTGAGGTGCTGAAATCCCTCCTATTGTTACATGGCACTGTGTATCTCTTTTTAGATCTAATTAATTTTGTTTCACATATTTGGTGCTCTAATGTTGGATGCATATATATTTTTATATTGTCTTGTCGAGTTAATATTTTTATCTTTATATAATGACTCTTTGTCTATTTTTACAGTTTTTACTTAATGTTTATTTTATCTAAGTATGACTGCTTGCTTTTAGCTTTATTTTCATGAAATATTTTTTTCCATGCCTTCATTTTCAACCTATGGGTATCTTCAACAGTGAAATAAATCTCTTGTAGGCAGCATACAGTTGGACTTTGTGTGTGTGTGTGTGTGTGTGTGTGTGTGTGTGTATACACATACACACATATATATATGTATATTTGAATCTATTAAGCCATTCTATGTCTAATTGGAATATTTAATTCATTTACATTTATGATGATTATTTATAGGTAAACATTTGCTTCTGCCATTTGTTATTGTTTTCTGGTTGTTTTGTAGATTCTTTTCTCCTTTATTGTTATTTACCTCTGTTTGGTGATTTTCCATGATGCTAAGCTTTGTTTCCTTCTCTTTCTTGTTCGGGTATCTACTGTATTTTGTTTCTTTGTAGTTACCATAGGGCTAACATAAAGAGTCTTCTAGTTATAATTAATTATTTTGAGCTGATAACAACTTCACTTTGTCACATGAAAGTACTCTAGCCTTTTTACCTTCCCCCTCACAATTTCTATTTTTGATTCCTTTATTTACATCTTTATCAATTGTGGTTACCTAGCCACTTTTTAAGTGTTGTTAATTTTGACTATTTTAAATTTTAACTTTCATGTTAGAGAACGGAAAGATTTACATAGTCCCTATACAGGACTGGGGTATTCTGAGTTTGATTATGAATTTATATCTACTAGTAGGTTTTATATTTTCATATGCTTTCATAATGGTAATTATTGCCCTTCTACTTCCAGTTTTAGTACTCTTGTAAGTATTTCTCATTAGGTGAATCTAGTGGTAACAAATATTATCAGTTTTTGCTTGTCTGGGAAGGTTTTTATTTTTCTCCTATTTCTAAAGAATAGCTTTGCTGGATGTACTATTCTTGGCTGAAAATTTCCTTTCTTTTTCAGAATTTTGTATACATCACTCCATTATCTTCTAGTATTCAAGGTTTCTTCTGAACAATCTGCTGATAGTCTAATGGAGATTCACTTGCATGTGACTTGACACTTTTGCAGCTTTTAAAATTTTCCATCTTTGAGTTTTGGTAGTTTGATTGTAATGTGTCTAGGAGATGATCTCTGGGGTTTAAATATAATTGGAGATTTTTGACCTTCTTGGATCTAGATGTCCATATATTTCCCATATATTTATAGTTCTTATAAATATAAAAGTTTTCACATACTTTGTCACAATATGTCCATTTCTATTTTTT
Source organism: Macaca fascicularis (assembly GCF_037993035.2). Taxonomy (NCBI): domain Eukaryota; kingdom Metazoa; phylum Chordata; class Mammalia; order Primates; family Cercopithecidae; genus Macaca; species Macaca fascicularis. The sequence continues at coordinate 58,649,338 of NC_088391.1, read as the reverse complement.
ATTCTTCCTATATAGTCATTCAACTTCAATGGTGACCAAAAAATGTAATTAGAAAATTAGATATACAAATACCATCAAAAGATATTTATGCTACTTTCACACTATAACTTTATAGCTGTAAAAAAATGGTGAGTTAGATCTAGATAGGGTCTGTTAACAGAAAAATGCAGATTGAAAAAAAAAATGTGTGTAATATAATACTTTTTCAAAGAGGGAAAATCAAAATAAATTAAACACATACATATTGAAAAAATATATGGAGGTTTACTCACCAAATAAAATTGCAGTAAATTTTTTTCATTGCAATATAGACTGCAGGAATGGAGGCAGTTGGACTTTTTCTTACACAGATATACCTCCAGCACCTAAAATAGTTCTCAGTATGTATGGAGATCTCAATACATATTTGTTATGTATTGAATTAGAACTGCTTTATGTGAAATCCAAATGCAGTATCTCAATTCATAAAATAATTTCTTCATCATCTAATTTGCCCCTTAAATTACCCCTGCTAGTAATTTTCTCAATCTCAATAAGATATCCAGGCCTTTCAACTATTCTAATATTTTTTCTTCCATGTTTCTATGTTCCCTGCTCAACTAAATCATTACTTAAGACTTATCACCTAATCCATCTTTTGCCAATATATCCATGTAAGTTGTTTCATTGCTTTTCTGTCCCACCACTTTGTGAAAAGCCACTCGACCCCATGAATTTAAAGATCTCTTATTTATTATGTACATTATAGAATGAATCTACCATATGCTGAGGGTTGCCTTAGAAATATCACACAGAACCTCAAATGCCTGTACACGTGGTCTTCAGCAGCAACTGTCTTTTCAAACCACTCAAGAATCTTATTTCATATGTTCAGGCAGCTCTCTCTAGTTCTAAACAGCAACTCTTTTAAATTTTATGCACTACCATCAAACCTCTGACTTTCTCACCTGTCTCCTCTCGCTGCTGATGGACTCTCTTTTTCACAGCTCTGAGAAAATAGAGGCCAACGGAAAGTACCTCCTTCAACTTTTGCTGCAAAACATATTTTCTTTATTCACATTAGACCAAAGCATGCTCAGATCTTTTACATTTTAGGAAACATACTCCTGTAATCTTACGTTCTTTTCCATTACCATATTACATTCTTTTCCTTCTTAATATCTTATTTTTACTTCTCAGCCTATTCAATGCACAAACTATTATTTTCTGGTTCTTGCTTCCATCAAATCTGTAAAAGTGTTCGTGCTAAGTTGTCAATGTCCTTCATGTTGCTATACATAACTGTCATGTTGGAGTGTTAGTATGATTTCACTCTATACAGCACTTTCTTCTTAAACCATTCTATTGCCTGCTATCCTATATGCCAAACACTTCTGATGTTTTAGACACACTGAAATGTTTCTCTCTACTGTCCCATAAATGTTTACATGGCTCAAAACTCTGTTGCATAAACCGTTTTTAATCAGTCTAGATGTTCATGCTAGGTTTTCTCATATTATTCTATTCACTAAGTTGTAATCTTAGAATCCCTACTTTTTAAATCTATCTCCTTGTCCACTGATCTATACATCCAACTGTCTGTTGGGCATCTCTTCTTGTGCATGCTTTCAACACTTCAAGTTCAAAATTTCTAAAACAGATTTTGTTTTCTTCTCACTTAAGCTCATCCTCCATCCTGAGTTCCCTGTTCCAGTGATCTTTGGTTACTGAAACATTTTTCAGACATGCGTAATTAACCACCGTTAGGAACTCCAAAAGGCCTTGGAATTTACCCTATGTTCAACCTAAAAAACTGGCCTGCTACTACTGTATGGATATAGGTAGAGGATTGGTGGCTTCTGAGTCAGAGACAAAAGACATTATTACTCAAGACAAAAGTATTCAGAGTTCACCATAACCCTCAAATTCCATGGGGGCAATGCAGATCAGCCCAGAGAGATACCAGCATACTCAGTGCATTGCTTTAAAACAGACAAAACTGAGTTTGGGGAATTTACTGCTTTTACAGTGAGTATTTAGTAGTCCTGCTGTTTATTTCATCCCTAAATCTTACCATATGCAACCATAATCCTCAGAGCCCAAGGTAGAATGCTTCTCCCAAAAACCACTATTCACATCCAATCAATAACCAACTCCAGTTGACTTCAACTCTTAAATAGCTTTTAAATTAATCCATTGGTCTTGATCTCCACTGTCATTATCCTAATTCAGGCAACTTCACATTGTCTCTCATTAGTATTACTAAAACAGCCTTTACTCATTGTGGCCCTGCCCTACCCCACCCATCAAATCCTCAGTGAATCTCAAATCTAGAACCAAACAATCCTTATACAAATTAATTCTAATCATTTTGTTTCTATATTTATTATTATTCTTGCTCTCAGAAAAAATTGACAACTCCTTAAACTAATTTAAATTAATGCCTTTCATGATCACCCCTGCCTGCATTTCATGAAAGGCATTTAAATTAATGCCTTTTATGCCTTCCGTGAGCACCCCTGCCTGCATTTCTAGATTAATTTATATCACTGCTCCTTCTTTATCATTCCCTTTTCCGTTTACCAATAATTCTCATGCATTAACTTTCCTCACTTCCCACTGCCAATAGCTATACTGTGCTACTTTCAATTGCTGTTCCTCACCTCTAACCCATTAAATATATGTTTTGTTTACTTTTGTCCACTGACTTTCTACTTGGTAATTTTAAAATTCGTATTTTTTCAAGTTTCAGCTTTAAAGTCATGTCCACTAAGATGTCATTATTAACCTATTTTTATGTTGGGTACTGCTTTCATGTCTCCCAATTGTATCCTAGGCTTTCCAGTTCAGAATATCATACTGCTTGTCTTTTTGCTGGCCCATATCTCTCAGTAGGGTTTTTGTGCTGACCAGAAATTGCACCTTTTTTTTTTTTTTTGATCTCTGACATACCTCCAGCAAATAACAAAGTGATTAATGCATAGTCAGTACTTAACAAATATCTGTTTAAAGAGTGAAGAAAATAAGTTACAAAACATTTATGAGTATTGAAGTTTCCCTTATACTAAAAAAATAAGGATCTTTGAAGGCATAGATTTTATTTAAGTTTTTCTGCAGTAGTTAGGATAGTGCCTACCTTAAACAGTCAATCCTCATCACTTGCAGAATTTGTATCTGTGAATTCTCCTAGTTGTTAAAGTTATTTATATTGAATAAAGAAAAAGGAGTCAAGCTTTTAAAGAATTGAAGTCAGTTTCATTCAGAAGTCTTACAGATGACTACAGCCCATGAGCAGTTCTGTTAGACTGTTCCAGCACAGGATTTCAGCCCACTGCTTACATACAGGTCGCGAGAGTTCGCTATGTGAAAATCACATCACACTTGCTCAGATGTTACATTACAGCAGAATCTCATCAAGGTTTGGGTGTAAGAGTACATCAGGTTGTATGTTAGAAGAGGCATAATCACTATTCCCATCAGACAATATCTTACGTGTAGGAAAAGGCAAGGCTAGGAACATTTATTGTTTCAGGAATGTGGTGACTCGGGCAATACATAGAGGAGACCACGTGCTCTCTCCTGTTTTGTCTTCAAAGCATCTTTCAGGAGAGCTGCACCTCCTCACAGAATCTGGGGCTTTGTGAAATTATGTTGGCAAGCAGAAATTAGCCAACAGTTTGTTACTTTGCCTAACATTTCTAACTCTAAAATCAAGCTCTCTGCGCTTTCCTGGCCATTTGTGGATAGCACATGAGCAGAGCAATAAGCAACTTGCAATACCCAAAGCACACATTGCTAGCTGAGGTCCACAGTGGTCTTGTTTAAGCTCTGATACTGTGAGAAAGTGTCCTTCCTGTGGTCTCTTTAGTGGCGTGGTTTTCTTTTTCATTGTTGTGCATTTTCCTGATGATTTTGTGATTTAACATGGCCTCCAAGAGTAATGCTGAAGTGCTGTGTGAATTTCCAAAGTGTAAGAAGACTGTGATGGGCCTTGCCATGAAAATACCTACATTTGATAATCTTCCTTCAGGCATAAGTTATAGTGCTGCTGTTGGCAATGAGTTCAAGGTTACTGAAACCATAATATATATTAAGCAAGATGTCTTTAAACAGAACATAAAACAAGTTGATATACTGATTGGCTGATGGAAATGTTATGACCAGAGGCTTGCAGGAAACAAATCCTGAATTTTCACTAAGAACGATTGGCTATTTGCTAATTCAGTGTTCACATGACATTATAGGACATACCTACCACAAATAACAAGAATTGACAGTAATCAGTTTCTCATAAATATTTTATACTTAATAGTTTAATGAAAGAAAGCAAAAAATGAAGAAGGAAGATGCTGGAGTGTCTCCGAAATTATATTATGAACAAGTTATATAATTTCAGTTATATGAATACAGAACAAGTTGATCTGTATTTTCTTTAATGTTTTGAGTGAAGATCAAAGCATATATTTGTGTAATGGGTACATAACTCACATCTGTGAGATATAGTTATGTAGAATTCAAAATAATCATACTAGGCTAAATAAATTTATGAAAAATCAATAAAATAGGATTTAACATAGATGCCCGAATTCACCATTTAAATTCCACATATTAAATATCTTAGAAAATAAAAAATAATTTTGACAACTTTTGATACAAATTTACCTGAAAATTTAATTTTACTGAATCACAAGAAAGATATGAGAAAAATGTTTTGAAGTCATAAATACTAAAAGTTAAAATTAAGAGATCAGAATAGAGAGAATAAGTAGCATTTGTGGCTTAGCTTTGTTGGTGTAACTACTGAATGAAAATCCAGATAAACTGACAGTGTTCTAAATCTTTAAATTTTAAAATAAGTACCAAATGAATAGATTCAATTAATTAATCATGTTTCTCTTCTAACTGGACGTATGTAATTTTTATGTTACTGTTATATAATTAATAACATAACTTTATGTTATTAATTTTTGTTATTAACTTTGTGTTATTAATTAGTTTATGTTACTTTGTTAATTATTATTAATTATATAAATATGCAATTAATTTTCATGTTGTTTATGTTATTAATAGAATTGTTATTAATCCTGTTATCTAATATTGAATTTCTCATCTCTATTTACACATCACTAAACTCAGCATAAAACACCTCAACTGACTAAGAATGACAAATCAATCAAAAATACAGTTAGTGCCACTTCAAGGACACCCCTCCCCCAAAGCATCTAATTGTGCAAAACAATATTTGATTTCTTTGGAGTCAATATTATCTAGGTACATTTTCAGTTAATAAGTTGATTATAAAAGCATAATACCTTAAAAATATTATAAACTTTAAAGCATATCCCAATATCATTTTGGATGAATATATCAACTATACCTTAACTGGTCAACATTATATGTCTTTGTGAAAATTACACTATAGTTATCAATCTTATACTAAGGATATTGTGGTTAATTATTTGGTTTTGTTATAACAAAAAGATTGTAATAAAATACACCACTTCTCCTATTCAAAATCTTTCAAGTTCATCAACAATTTTACTGATCTATAGACAGAGCCGTTGATATGAGATTTTATTACACTATTAATGCCATTTATGTTTTGCTTCAAAGTTAGCCCAACCCTGAAAATATTCCACTTGCCCTCCCACTTCTAGGCCTCCTGTTGGACTATTTTAAACTTCTAAGTCTCTTTAACAAAGTTAAAACTTTAAAGCAGTCTAACTGTCTCTGAGATCATGCTGAGAGTAAAGAAGAAATACATCACTTACTTTAAAATTCAACCTCTTGAGGAGCATGCTTGAAAATCTTTAAAAGAAACTCCAGCTTCTCTGTTCTCAGACTAACCACCATGTTTTATTTCAGGGAAGTCTAGCCATTTCATAAAAGATAGGACTCCTCTGGAGCACATTGGGCATGCTATTTAAACAGCTGGATCATTTATGTTTTTGAACTACAGAGTATTTCTACCTCCAGAGACACTAAGTAACTCTTAAAGTGAAATTCTTCTTCCTTTAGAGAATGCATGATTCTTTAGGGAATCAGAGCCAGTATCAAAATATATGTAATATTCATAAAACAGGAGGATAGGTACTACTAATTGCCAAATGCTTTTAAAATTCAGCAGACGGTGTTTCTGGAGAATGAATGTTATTATATTTCTTTTTCATGTAAGTATATTTTTTAATATTATCCTTGAGACTCTAACAAAAAATAAGTTTTCAAATGTATACAATTATATATATATGAAAATTTTAGAAATAAGAACATTTTATTCAGTATAAACATATTTTTATATTTACAAATAATGATTCTTTACAGCATTAATTTCCTTCAGGAACATTTTCAAGACTGGTAAAATGTAGTTAAAGAATTTTGCATAAAAGATGTAGCTGAAAGTTTTGGAAAAGAAATTATGGACCATTTCAGAAGCATAAATTATGAAAAATATTTTATAGCATTTTATCAGAAAAAGATTTTATAGTTTTTTAACAGAGAAAAAATTAAAACTTCACTAAGTAGTATTTTGTCTGATGTTTGGAGAATATAAGTAATCATTATTCACACCATATAGCTTTCTATATGTTACAGCTAGCCAATCCTATGATTATTATAAAAATGCTCTGATACCAGTATGATTCCATTCCCTGCTTCCTTTTTCTACCAAAATATAACTAACTCTGTGAATATTAAAACCATATTTATAGAATCCATCTTATCATTTTGACCTGGCTTTTTAAGAGTAAATTATTGAAAATAAGAACAATCTAAACTTTTTTAAGATGAAAAAGTATGTAAAAATGTAAGACATCGTAAAATTTCCAAAATAATATTTATCTGTTTTAATGACAATATGAGCAGGTGTTCTTTAATATACCACACAATGCCATAGAGTTGTAACAATGAAATCAAGATACTTGAGGAAGAAACAGCTTAAAAATCACATCCTAGATTTCAAATCTTGATCCAAATATATTAAGAATTAAATATATGATGAAAAATAATTACTAAAAGCATTAGGGAAAGTATGAATAAACTAGCAAATGTTTGAAAGAAATTAGCTATTATTTGGAAAAATTCTATCTAATTTTAGATATTACACTAGATATATTTATTTCAGTTGTTTTAAGATCAAAACATTTAATACTAAAAGATAAAAGCACAAGAATAATACAGTAATCAAGTTAAAATCTATTCAATATGTATGCATGAGTATTTATTTAATCTGTGAATGGTGAAGGGATTAATAAGTGTCACAGCAATAGAAGGAATTACTAAGGAAAAGTTTTAAAATGTGTGGAAAGGAATTAAAGTTCAATACTGTTAAAATAAATTGATTTTGGCTGAAAACTGCCTGAGAACTTTGAAATCCTAGATAACAAACTGAAACCTAATTTGAGAGTATATTCTTTTGATGAATAGCCGAGTCTTCAGCCAATCATAGCATCTGAGCTTCAGCCAATAGCTTGCTGCCAATTGATCAGACCATGTCCATATAAGGCAAATGCCTCATCACACCATGCCCAAATAAGGCAAACACCCAGCTATAATCAATCAAGTTGTTTCTGTACATTACTTCCTTTTTTGTCTCTAAATCCTCTAAATCTCATATTATAGGATAGAGCTCTCTGAACCTCTCACAAATTCACAAATATTCTTTGCTAAAATAAACTCTGCTAAATTTAATTAGTCTAAAGTATTTTTTTTTTAATAGCTTGGTATCAGAAGTGAAATCTAAAGTAGATCTCCAGTGATTCCCAAGAGCACCAAGTGACTAAACAAAGGAACCTACCAAATCCTGTGTACTAATTCATCTCTTTCAACATCTGGGGTCCTGGGTGAGTTCTATCTTGGATTTGAGCTCCAAGAACTTGTGTTTTGAGTATTCCAAGTTTATGTAAGCATGATTTATTTAAACTGGGTTTGGAATTCATGACAGAAACAGGACTGGATCCTGTTGGTAGGCCTTAGGTGTCGGACTAGGTCAGATAAAACTCAACTGAATTCAGTAGGTAGGTAAAGTTACTAGAAAAAGGAGAATCATTGGTTCATCTGAATTCAAGAGGTCTCAAACTCCTCCATCTGAAACTTTAGCCAATTAAATGTAAAAGAACTCTTAACTCAGAATCTGTCTTTTTGAGAGAAATGAGCAAACCTCACCAAAGGTAACTTAGAGTAACAGTGGCCACAGTAGGGAAACTCCTTACAGAAGGCAAACAGGTACCTATCTTCGACGATACAACAACTACAGCCTAAGAGGACCTTCTTGCTTATATTTGAAACCAAAACTAAGAGATTCCCAAATTAAATAATCCTGTACCATAGACATCTGCTTTTATTGTAAGCAGTCAAGCCATTGAAACAGAAATTGTTCACTTTTACTCTCGTCATCTATGGCTTAGATGTTTCCCCAATAGTGGTGTGCTCCACTGGAACACTCAAGGGCTTCACTACAAGGATAATAATCAACCTGCTTCTTTGAGAAAAATAATCAGAATATTTCTTTAGTGACATTTTTATATCAAATCTGAAATGTCTAAATGACACTTGTCTGATTGACACTTGGACTAGTTTCAGAAAAACATTTGTAAAAATTAATTCTTTCCATTTTCTCTATTTGATCCTGCTTCCCATGCGAACTTATCAGTTGACTGAAACCTGTCTAACAAATCCCTGCTAACTATATTCTCTGCCAACCCTGTCCTCCTCTTTCAGGGTCTTTGCTATGCTGCAAAACTGTTTTTTGGAAACAACAACAACAACAACAAACCACTAACTCTGGTCTGTCATTCAACCTTGTAAACAAAACAAACAAAAAAAGACCAATGAATCTCATACTGTAAGGCAAGATTTGAGGTATCCATGCTTAGTCCAGGTATGTGAAATGCTCATACTATGGTACCTGACACATGACTAAAATGTTAAAATAAAAGCTCTATGATCTGTTTTTATGTATACGTTTATGTATATTTGTATGTATAATATATATGCACGATATTTTTATTTTCTCATAATATTGCCAAAATTCAATTGTAAAAGAGTTCTATTGAATTGGCTTAAAGAAAAATTGACATTCATATAAATTATGTATTCTCTCAGAAAAATAAGAACTAACCCAAATGCTTTTTAAGTTTATGTGACTTTGATAATCTCTAGTAAATAATAATGATGGTTAGGTTAAAACAGGCATATCTTCATAATTGTCAATATTAAATATAATACAGATGCATGACTTTTCCACCTAGGTTTACTGGTAAAATAAACTGATATTAAACCTATATTATAAAATGTTTTTGCAAGAAAAATAAATTAAAATGGTAGTTAGCTGTTTAGTGTTTCACTTTCATGAACCATCTAAGAATAACTGTTAAAACAAGTGAGTTAAATAGATGTAAATAACATAAAATTCCATGTGAAAGATGCCTTCTCCATACCAAAAGGTTTTTTTTGTTTGTTTTTTTGTTTGTTTGTTTGTTTTTGAGACGGAGTCTCGCTCTGCCGCCCAGGCTGGAGTGCAGTGGCGGGATCTCAGCTCACTGCAAGCTCCGCCTCCCGGGTTTACGCCATTCTCCTGCCTCAGCCTCCCCAGTAGCTGGGACTACAGGCGCCCGCCACCTCGCCCGGCTAGTTTTTTGTATTTCTTAGTAGAGACGAGGTTTCACCGTGTCAGCCAGGATGGTCTCGATCTCCTGACCTCGTGATCCGCCCGCCTCGGCCTCCCAAAGTGCTGGGATTACAGGCTTGAGCCACCGCGCCCGGCCACCAAAAGGTTTTAATACTCTTATCGTCAAGAATGAGAAGTTGAGGATGAGGGAAAGCTGTACAAAACATTTTTGATTCCCAGGCCTAGCAAACACAAAACCAAACCAAACCAAAACCCTAAGAGGGTAGAGATAAAATTTTACCTTCTTTACTCCTCTTCAGTCTCTTATTACAAAAAGACGAAAGAAATTTGCTACTCTTAGTAAACATGTTCTGTGCCACATAGGCAATTTGTGCTATGAGAAAGTACATGCTTCTAGAAATTATGATCCATAGATTTGCCAATTCATAGATTTCTGATGTGACAGAAAGTTCACAATTGCTTGCTGTCTAGTGTTCACTGGAAATTAAGGTCACTAATGGTTATGAAATCTAAATAATAAATATAAAATTAGAGCTATAATAAAAACTAGTCTATATGTAAATATAAAAGGAAGGTAAGATGTGCTTTTGGAAAGAAAAAGCTATACATTAGGAGTATGTTTTATTTTGTTAAGGAAGACAGTACTTTTTGTCCTAAAGTAGAATAACTGGTTGTTTTAAGATGAAAAAGAGGAAAAGTATAGCAAAAATACGAAAGAATATGAAAAGATTGTAGCTTTGTGGAATATGAATCTCGTGAAAAGAATTTATTATGTGATCAAGCTGGCTAACATTATAAGGGAATTATTTATAAATTTTTCTAAAAATTGAGCATTCATATAACAGGACATTGAGGAGAAACTAGAATTTGACTGCTGTGTCAAAACAAGGATTTTGGGGGTCAGTATTGGTTTGCTCTTAATAGGAAATTATGAAAGGGTTTTTTCTTGTTGTTTTTTGTTTGGTTTTTACCTTTTAGATAATTTACCTGAGAAACAGATTTTGTGTTTTACCAAGATGGTTTTTGGTCACTTAAGAAAACTAAGTTTGCTCTAGTAAAAGAGCTAAGGTTTTGCTACAACTATGTAACTTTGTGTTTGCCTTTGAAGTCTTTTAATCATCACTCTGGTTAAATTAATTACTATCATTTCACAGTGGCCTGTAAGTTCTTTTTTTTTTTTTTTTTTTTTTTTTTTTTTTTATGTTGGGTCTGACTTTATCTCCCAGGTTGGAGTGGGGTGCAGTGGCCCAATCTCAGTTCACTGCAACCTCCTCCTCCTGGGCTCAAGTGATCCTCATACCTCAGCCTCCCAAGTAGCTGGGACTATGGACATGCATCACCACACCTGACTATTTTTTTGTGTATGTGTGTATTTTTGGTAGAAACAGGGTTTCGCCATGCTGTTCAGGTTGGTCTCGAACTCGTGAGCTAAAGTGATCCACCCACCTTGGCCTCCCAAAGTGTTGGGATTACAGGTATGAGCCACTTTGCCTGGCCCTGTAATCCTATTTTGATGAAGTGTCTTAAGCCCTTGATATTTTTGACAAACTTTCCACAATCAAATTCTAAATTAAATATTTTTCTTGGCCTTAAATTAACTTTGAAATATTCCAGATGGGTCCTTGGAGCATATTAAAAGGATTTTTTTAAATACAAGGAATGATATTAAACTAATACAGTTTATTTGATCTATTAAATTATATGGGAAGCATGGTCAAATAATCAGTTATGCTTAACCTTTTCTGAGTTATATTTGTATGGATGTGGTATTACTATGCATCTCAGAAATTATACAAAATCCCTAGAAATTAAATAATACCATTGAACTGGGAAACAATTTCCAGAACTCTAATGGAAAAACTGATTGATTCTTTAAAACTGCTAACCTAACATCAAGAAAAACAAAAATTAACTGAATGCCAACGAAATGCTTTGGCAAGTTTTCGTGCTAAATCAGTCAGTACTGAAATTGTCAAGATACACAATTTGAATGAACCTCATGAGATTGATCCAGGTCAAATTGCTTTTGTTATCTTATTTAATAACATGACTAGCCACCTGAACGTGAGAAACAAAACTGGTATTTAAAAGGGTATACAAAAAATGTTAAGCACAGACTCATGGAGAATCTAGTTCTTTCAGAGTTTGTATAGCTTCTATTATTAAAATCTCTGCATTTTGTGACTTATGATGAAATAGTTAACATGATAAAAATTATTTTTAAAAATTGGTAGAGTGACTATAATTGCTTACCTGGTTTATAACCAATGTTTTGTGGATTGAACCCATAATTCGGGTGAGAAAAAATCTCAGGTGATACATTTCCAGTACCTGTTGGATCATTTGAATATTTATAGTAGGATTTTGTTTTATTTCCACTTTCATTGCATGTTTTCTGATTGTATAGAGACTTTTCCATGCAGGAAGGCTGATGCTATCATAGGAACTAAAAGGTTATAAGAAAATGTATTTCCCTTATAGGGCGTGTCTGGAGAAATCTTCAGTGATAGAAGTACTTATTTCAATGGATAAGTTGTAAAACAGTTAAATAAAGCATTACAAACACAATGGCATTAGGCAAGCTAGGCGAATAGATTGCATCAGTCACAAGTATTACTGTTGGCTTTGATGGAAACAGTAAGATCTATCCCCAGTGGAAAACACAGATTGATTCCATATGAAACAGTTATTGGAAGGTAATGATTCTAATAATAGAACCCCATGTATCTTCTGCTCTTATAAACTCTGACATGACTCGATATTGCAAGGCTTTCGTGCATACATCAAAGAATATTCTCATCAAGTAAAAGAAGCCCTGCATGACCCACTAACTGAGGACAACCAGACCTTTCACTATTCAAATCCAGGGATTGTATCTTTTGAAAATGATGCCAGAGAAAGACTACCCTTAAGCCACATTTAAAAAGTCCATACCAAATTCATCTCTGCAGTAAAACTTCAGGACCTCAAAGCTATGTCCACATCTTTTAGCTCAAAAGGGCCCCTCCATACTCTGAAGACTATACACCCATTGAACACCTCAAGTTAAACGTGATCTGGAAAGTTTCTCCTCAGAAGCACATTATATCCTAGAAATAAACAGCTCTCCCAAGCTCACAGATCAAGATTTCTTTCTTCTGTCACCATGCAACCTTTTCCCTCTTACTTCTTTTCCTTGTGTTTCTTTTCTGTTTATACATGACAAAATAATGCGATAGTTTAAATTTCACGATCAATAACTTCTGCAGAAAATCTCACTGAATGTTGAATATGTCATGTTATACTTAAATCTTTGCATGATCCTAGAGAATCCCTGGTTATCTCTGTAACACATTTCACCAATATTCCAAGTGCAATATCTAGTCCTTTCTATAAGGTTAGGTTTTTAAATTCATGTATTCAGATTCCTTGTTTAAATTTAACAATAGGCAAAATTGTAGGGATGGTTTTACAGTTAAATTATGCCAAAAATGAATAAGAAAACCTATAGAAAGATACTCAACCATTTGTAGACAAATTTATAACCCTAGTCTCTTAGTTGTCTGTAGTCTCCAACCACGGAATGATTTCAATAATGAAATATTAAACAGATACTACAAGTGCCTTCCTGCTAATGACCCCTAATGCATAAGGCATCTCACAGAGAACTGTCTGTTGTGCCTCCTTCAGGATAGATTTTTATCTGTAGGAGATTTAATGATCAACCATGCATGTGGGGAATTCCATGTCTTAAGTGGAAAAGAAGGGGCCAATGTGGATTAGGAATTCTAACAATATTATTGTCAACTCCATAACCAATTGCAAAATAAACATTCATTTATACCTCTTAATTTACACTATGGAAAAAAGAGGAGTTTGCTGGAAAACATAAATATCTCTAAATGAACATCTTTTGGTAAAATGTTTCTTCCCTAGCTTGGCATAAATTTAATTAATGTTATGGTTAGAAATCTGTCTAAAATATTAGCTACTATAGCTGAGTCTACTCCAAATGCAATAATTGCTCAAAAAACTTCTTTAAATTATCTTGCCAAAGTTGTTTTAGATAACACAATTTCCATGGATTATCTGCTGGATGACCGGGGGAGGTGTAAGCAGGGGGTGTGATAGCTAATACCTCTTGCTGAACTTGGATAAACATATGGGATGACAGAAACTTAGTTTTAAGAACTCAACAACAAGCTCCTTAGTTAAAACAAAGGCTCCTTTCCTTGCTCTTCTTTGATAGATTTGATTTTGATTGGTTCAATTCATGGGGAAGGTTATGTCCTCTTAAGGAGCATTCTTCAGTCTTTTAGTAATATCCTCCTGACAGCCATCATGATAATCTCTCTAGTGTGCCTTTTCCTCTCAAGAGTCTTCAACACTTATATGCAGTCATTCCTTATATGTCAAATGGTCTCATTACAGTTAGAATATAAAAAAGACAAGGGAACATAAAGAATCATCTGATAACTTGACATTGTGAATTCCACGCTAAAATAAAAAAAAAAATTCATTATAATGGTGAAAGGGTGACATTAAGGTTTTGGTCAAATTCTGAAAATTGAGAGGTTGATCAAAAGAAGGGCATTGTTAAATAAAATAAAATTTGGGCTAAAGCTTCCTCTGTACTTTGAATTCGTACATAATGAACCATGACCTAACTCGGCATATAAACAAACTGCAGCCTAATTTGAGAGTATATTCTCACAATAAATAGCTGAGTCTCAGCCAACCACAGCAGCGGAGTTTCAGCCAATCCCAGGCTGTCAACTGTTCAGACCATATCCCTATAAGATAAATGCCTCATTACATCATTCTCAAATGAGGCAAATGCTGAACTATAGGCAATCAACTTGATGCTGTATGTCATTTTGTTTCTCTGTCTATAAATATAACCTTCCCATGTTACTGGGTAGAGCACTCTGATTTCTCCTGGTTCTCATTGCTACTCAATTCATGAACTATTCTTTCCTTAAATAAACTCTGGTAAATTTATTATTCTAAGTGTTTTTTTTTTTTAAACACTAACATGTTATACAAATTAAGTGAAAAAAAAACTGGGAAAAGGTTTTACAAATGTGAAATATAGATACAATGTCCTTAATATTTGAAGAGTAAGCACAAGTGCAAACATACAAATAAGAAAACAAATGGGACTTTAAAGGAATAAAGAAAAAGACAGAAAGGTCAATAGAGTATTTAAAGATTACTTATTGAAGGAATGTGTTGTAGAAGAATGAAAGAAAAAAATACTAAAATATTATCAATGAATATTTTGAACCATTTGGTTAGAAGTAACCTTAATTTTTAACTTTTTAAATTTTAAAATATTTAAAGTGATTATCTATTGCCTTTTATAACCATAAAATAACATTAATTTTTAAAGACTGTGATGAGATTATTAAACCTTTTTATATCAGCCTTTAGGCAAATCACAATTGAAACATATCACATAAAATCCTGTGCAAAAAAGTTATTAAAACCTAAAATGGTAAATATGTTACGTGTCATCAATGTAAATTTTTGCTTCACTATTAGAAATTTGTTGGGATTACATAATTTCAAACTTAATCCAAGGAACAGAAAGGATATTGAATTCCTCTATTTATGAGAAAACTGAATGCTAGTGAGAGGTGGAAAATTTATCTAGAATGACACAATTAACAATTAATAGGATTAGAGGTGGAATGCACTTATCTAAAGTGACGACTCAATACTTCTTTCTACACCATGAAAACTTTAAATAGTTTATACTATTTACAAGGCAATGTTTGTTTTATGTCTAATAATAAAAATGACCTAAAGGAATAATAACATTATTTTCAGCATGGGATCACTTTGAAAAAAATAAGTGGGAAAATCTTCTGTTTAAAAGTTATACAGAACTGATAGTAAATTGTGCTTAAAGGAAGATTCCAATTCAGAATATTGTTGCTATTATGAAAGCAGAGCTTGCATAGTCCATTGACTGTGTATGATCACATGTAATTTTATTTAAAGAAGAAGTTAAAAGCAATTAGAGGAGAACAATCCTGAATAGTGTATATGTTTTGTAGTTCACTACATTAATTGTTTAATTGAGTAATGTTTGTATTATAATCAATAGTTTATTTTGAGATGCAAACACCAAAAAATAAATTGTATTCAGTTTAAATTATCAGCCCTTAAAAATTAAAATAATAGACTCTGGAGACAACAAAAAATGGGAGGGTAGGAGGAGGTGAAGGGTGCAAAATTACCTACTAGGTACAATGTTCACTCTTCAGGTGATGGATACAATAGAAGCCCAAACCCCAATACTACACAATCTATTCATGTTATAAATCTACATTTGTATCCCCTAAATCTATAAAAATAAAATAAAATAACTAAATATAAATCACACACACACACACACACACACACACACACACACACACACACACACACACATTTTCAGCCCAGATAAACTACGTGGTAGTTCTAATTTTCTTTGCAGCCCAGAAATACTTTTGTCTAGTCTTTGAAATACTGTTTTAATCCTGTATTTTAATGACATTATGCATATTATTTCTTGATATTAGAATGAAGTAAAATTCTCATTTTGAATATCCTTTTGTCTGTGTACTGATTTGAGATTCTGAAATATAATTTACAGATAGATTATAAACTAAATTTCTATTGTCTCATCTAAACTTCAGTATAAAATATGAATTGAAAAATATGTTTCAAACATATTCATTTTGAAAAAGTATTCTAATATATTAAATTATTCAATTACAAGTATACTGAATAATATATAATTTTTCTCCTTATGATTTCTATGTTGCATGTAAGGCCTTGGCATTTAGGTGAAAAACTAAACAAAAATATTAATGTTTTATAAGTTAGAGTGGGAGGTATAAAAACTCAGATATCATTGGTATTTATTGAATAATGCATAGGTTTATAAAAAGAGTTTTCATTATTTGTAATTTTCTTTTATCTATTTACTGAGATAAAATAAGGTATTGTAAACAATTATAATGAAACTGCTGTAATAATGTAAAAGTAGACATGAAGGGAAAGAATAAAATAACAAACAGCACACACAAAAAAGATAGGAGTTTGAATTTGTTTTGCCAGTCATACAACAGGAGGTATAAAATTTAATGTTGTCAAATAAAAATAATAAATGAAGAGTTCAAAATTTATATCATCATGCACACAATGGTTTCAATTGAACTTGTGCAGAAGTCTAAGGGTGACCTTGGAGATATTTAAACTCCTCTTTAACTATGTCTAGACAGAGTAAAGGAATATTTAGAATGCTGAGAGAATGTTGCAATGGAGACAGTGGTGGGATATGAGCTATAATCACTGCTCACCACCATTATGCTACTCTCCACTCATACAGTCTTGCATTTACAAATTACTTCTCCATCTACCTCGGAATGATTTTTGTGCTTGGTTTTGACTATTATAACAATATATTCACATTATTATTTGAATACTTATGATGTGCCAATGCAGCATATCCCTTTTAACATATAATTTAATATAATTAAAAGTAACAACATAAAAAATTTTAACCATATACACGTTTTATCATCTTAAATGTTTTTCAGAACTCACTGAAACACCTTAAAGTCACTAAGATTCCTTATTGTAAAGCACTTCTAAAAACATATGTATTTCAGTCCTAATTCCCTTTAGGAATAGAACTTCAACTTTGAGGAAGAAATTAGAAGAGAATAAGGATTGAATAGACTGTTTTTCTTTAGAAAGAGAACCAGAAAAGCATAAGCCCAAGGTATAAAGATTACAACACACCATTGTCGTTGTTGTTGTTGTTGTTTTCTTCTGAATACAATAGTTACAACTTCTCTGCGCTTCAATTTTCTTACCTGTAAAATAAGAAAGTGGGTTAGCACATCTCTAATTCCTTTACAAGAAATAAATTCAATGAAGCTCTGTCTCTCCAGTCTTATAAAGCAGCATAGTGTAATGCTTTTTGTTTACTCCCACAATAGAGAGAAAAATATTTCTGAATTGACGCTAACCAGAATCTATGGGCCTGCTGATGTGTCATCATGCCCATTAACCAAGCTCATTATGTGTTAAAAGTTACAGAAATGAAGATCCCAGAGGCTCATATTTTCTTTACATGAGAAGAACATTTTGTTTACTACTAAGAGAAAATCACAGTCGTCACTTAATTATAATAAATTAGTTCTTATATGAGAAAATTTTTTCTCTAATTATTGCTTAATTTAGGTCTTCTCACTTTTAAAGAGTTATGCATTTTTCTTTTATTGTTTAATCTGGTATTTGTAAGTAATCCAGAGAATTTTTTTTTTTTTACACTGATTAATCAAACTGAGAGATTTACTCTGGCTTCATAGGCATTATTTGGGAATGAAGAGTACATTTTGAAGGGAATGGAAAAGTAGGATGTGACGAGTCTCCCCATTCTATTTCTGTCTCTAAGCCAGCCTGATCCTCCAGACTTGTGGCTCCAATAACAAGCAAGTTTATCCAGGACACTAGGAGGGTGAGTCTCCAACTTTTCCCTTTCCACATTCCTTCCATGCAGCAGAGCTGACTAATTAGGATGACAAATATGTATGGCCAGATGGACATGTAGACATGTGGCCTCTTAATCATAATGGCCAATGTCAGTGGAGGAGCAAGTCTGTGGGCTCCAAATGTCTCAAAAATTGTTTTGTAAATTTACAAAAGTATATTAAAACAAAAGCAACTTTCTTTTTTGTTTCCTCTTTTATTCCAACCAGCTATCTACCCATTTTTCCTCTGAAATGGTATTGGAGATTTAAATTCCACTACCCAGTTTCTCTCTACCGCAGAATTCTGTGAGTGTGTTGCACCATCCTCATTACTGGGCTGCTATTTTGTGAAAAATGGTTTCAGTGTCTTCATATATCCTGATTCGTACCTGCGTGGTCTTTCTTTGGAGATAAACTTAATGATAATTGACTTTTCCCCCAAGTGAACACACACACACACACACACAAAATTATGCTTCTGTGTTAAATTTATCCAAAGAATCAACTGTTACTTTTTGTCTGATTGTTCACAACTTATTATAAAACACATTTACTTTATTATGTGTCTTTTTCTCAAATTTTGACTAGTCTAATTGTGAAATACTGTTTGTTCTCGAGCACACTAATACAATTTTGTCACTTTTCCACCTTATAATTTACTCTCAATAGTATAATTAGAAGGGGATCTTGAAGAATGGGTAAGTTTTTGTTAACGTTAAATCTTTGGAAAGGACAACCCAGACCATGGAGAAGGTATATTTCAAAGCAAAGAGGCTTGAGGAAAATTCAAATAATTAGAAGAATCATGTCTGATATGCTCACCCACAACAAATGGCTGATAGTAAAATATGATCCAATATAGAAAATGTTAATCAAATAGCTATAATGGTATGCTGTAAACAAGTATCTCATTTAATAAAGGATATGAAACCGTGTTACCCACATCAATCCTAACTTGCACTAAATTCTTTCTTCTTGCCTCTGATATTAAAACCACAACCCCATCACTTCGGTTGATTTTTAAAATCACATCTTTATATTTATTAGTCTAGAGGAGATTTATACTTCTTCACAATAGAATGCTACTGCTTCAGATACAGAAATGTATTGTTCAGCCAGCCACAGGGCAATCGATAGAAAACTTCACTGAGTGTTTCACTGGCTGTTTGCCAATCTTTTAGAGGGAAAAAAATGTTACTGATGTGCAGTGTGATATCAGTTTCCTCTTTTAAAAAAACATGAGAAGCTCTCCACCAACCATCATTGACAAAGATCCAGACATCTCATGATCTAACTTTAGAATATACCCTCTCCTGCGGCAGCAGGAGACGATCATACGAACGATTTGAGAACAGAGAATTAATGGTAAATAAAAACTCAAACTAAAAATATAAAGAGTGCTGAAAAGAACAATACAACTTCAAATGAGCGAAATAACTAAATTTTAAAAATAAATTTCCATATCATGTGTGTATAGAAATTCAGGGTGATATAGGTCAGAAAACATAAATATTGAACAAAAATCTTATACACTTCTTACGAACCTCATTTATTCAAAGTGGGCTACGAACAGAGAGCTAGTTCATTGTTTTCCAAAAATTCTACAACAACACCGATAGAAAAATGAGGCAAATTGAGCAAGAAAATTATGTGAACTCTGACTAAGGGTTATTTGTCTTTCCTGTTTTGGGGAATGAGATGGACAGATAAATGCTAGCGGTCAAAAAACCTCATTCCATCTTGCTCTTTACTCTTGAATTTAAAAAGTCTTAAACCTTATAAAGTTAAAGTAAATGTCCTATTGTATTTAATACAACTGATAGTTGGTTTGCTCTATTTTTACCATCCAACGATCATTTGATAAATTATCTTCATTTAAGTTGATTTTTAAAAATCCTTAAATTTGCATTTAAATTTATTAAAGGGTCTGATATTACCTATATTCTGAAATCAAACATACTTTCTTATTAAAAATATCTTTTAAAAAGTACTTTGTTCTTAAGATATGATTTACTACATAGCCTTCTGGGTGATTATGTAGAGAAGAAAAGGAAGGAAGGAAGAAGGAAAAGGAAAGAAGGAAAGAAGGAAAGAAGGAGAGGAGGGAGGGAGAGAAGGAGGGAGGGAGAGAAGGAGGGAGGGAGGAAGGGAGACAAAAAGGAAAGATGGAGGGAAAGGAGAAAAAAGTATATCTTTAAGATATTCAAGAGAAAGGTTGCACCTACAAGTTTCCCAGGTAGCTAGCTAAAAACAAACATTGATCATTTATTTCTTGACTTGAAATTCATTTTGTTTTATGACAAAGAACAGGAGGCTAAGCCACCGTGCAATCTACTTTGACTTCTGTGATTCACATGTTACCTGAAGTCTTGAAGAAAAAAAAAAATTTCACTTTAGGTAACACTGACTGAAACCCCATTGCTACATTCAGCTAGGTCAAACATTCTCTAAGAGACTGCATCTCTTGTGACCATCTCTGCCCTGGATCTGCTATCAATGAGATCTTCCAGTTTTCAGTCTTCTCGCCATTCTATGTACATTGCCAGTTACAAACCATATACATACACCTAACACTTAGTTTTAGACTTTAGTTTGAAAGTAAACTTTAGTTGTATCACTATAAACCTAGTCATACAACTAAGTTTCTTCACCGAATAGCAGACACATAAAAATATAACTGAGTAGGTTGGGAGCAGAGTAATTAAGCTCATAATAAGACAAAGTATAAAATGATCTGTTGTTAAGATATTTCTTAAATACAGTACCACCAGAGAATAGTCACTGCTGCTTCTCTCCACACTACGTTCCATCCTTATCTCTTTTATGATCCTTAGTCCATGTCCTTCTTCTATCCACTCTATGCTCTGCTATGTTGGGCCAAAGAAATTGAAAATTATTCTTCTTTCTTAACGTAGTAATTCAGCCTTAAAGGCCTTAAACTGCTAATTCTATATTCTTTTTACGGTACAGATTTGTCACGTTGCTTAGCATGACAGCAAAATCCCACATAATAGGATTGACTCTTCTAAGCAGGTAGTTCTACTTGCACTTGTCACTGTTTTCCCCTCAGGTACATTTAACATGTAAATCTAGGTTTTAGTAGGAGAAATAGAAAGAAGAGATGAACAGAATTGTATGAACGCATACTTATTAAAACGTTTCCAGTGATCAAAACAGTATTTACATTATAGCCCTCGAATTTTTATGAGTAGTCTCATAGTCATTGTGTTTCTCAAGCACATGGATTCTGAACTGGCGATTTTGTTCCTCAAAGGACATTTAGCAAAGTCTGGAGACATTTTTGGTTGTCACAATTGTGATGAGAAGTGCTACTGGCATTTCTATGTAGAGGCCAGATATGCTGCTAAATATCAGAAGAAGTGGATAAGATGGTCCCCAACAATAAATAATTATCTGGAGCAAAATAGTATTAGTTGAAAAACCCTATGTACCACACCAGCAAACATCGAAAGTCGAAGGGTTTACTGTGGTAAAAATCAATATGACATCATGAAAAATGGAATTAAAGCAAGATAAAATTTGATCATGCAAAAAATTATGAATCCTTTGATGACATTTTCTTGCATAGAAATTGAAGTCTTTATCTACAAGTCCCTCAACCATGTAGGAATCCACTGTAATTTTAATCTTATCTCCCACCATATCTCCCCAGTCATAACTTAAACTCGAGTCCCTCTGGAGAACCTGAGTATCCTCAATCTCACACACCCTGTTAACTCTGTGCTTTCTCTTGGCTTCCTCTAACTAAAAGAGACTTTATGTCTATTCTCTTCCATAGAACGACAAGGCACATTGTTATTACAATTCTTAAAAAAACCTGATATACTCCAGGAAACTTCTCTAAACCTTTTCTTCTCTAGAAAAATATTTTCTTTGTCTCATCTATGTTCTTAGTAGTATTTCTAAAATTTAAATTATAGCGTGTTATACAATATTTGGCATCTCTTTATGCATGTCTATTCCACTAGATTGTATACTTATTAATTAAATTCTTTTTGAGCACCACCTATGGGACAACAGAGATTTGAAATCACAGTGAAGACATGACAGAATTGATAATTATAATGATATAGTTAGCATGTATGTGTGTTTACTGTGTGCTTGGTCCTGTATAGGCATGATGTAATTAATTTATTTCAAATACCCTCTGAGAAAAATTCTATAATTTACTTCATTTAACATGAAAGAAAAGTGAGGTTTGGCAAGTTAGTAGTTTGGCAAAGCTAGAATTTCATTCACATTTTTGGAATTTCCTTCCCAGAGTCGGGAATGTTAGATTGCGATATTAACTAAGTCAGTTGAGGCGAAATAAGGTGAAAAATTTTATGAGATAGCAAAAAACAAATTTATGTGATGAGGCAAATTGTGCTCTGTGAATGTTTAAGGAATGATGCAAGCAGCTTCTCTGATGTGCAACAACTTCACAGAACCAGATGAGCGTTTACTCTGGGCCTCAGAAGGAAGTAGTAAAAGTGAGGAGATGAAGCATGTTTCATTATTCTTAACATTCTTAACACCTATTATAATGTAGGCACGTGTTACAGTCTTAAAAATTATAATAGCTGCTAACACTTAACACATCAGGAAAATTTATAAGTATTTTACATGATTGATTCATTTAATTCCCATACAACTCTACAAGATAAATATTATCATTATCCCTGATATACAGATAAAGAAATTGAATAATGGAGAGGTTAAGTAACTTGAACAACAGCACGTAGATAATAATTTGCAACTAAAATTTCCTCTAGATTTTTATGTATAACCATGGATTAAAAAGTAGAAGAATTAGAAATGTGCAGAATATTAAATTGGAGTATTAAGTATACTTCAATCTCAGGGAAATCATAGAAATTTTTTAAAGCTCAGTTGCAACTAAAGAAAAACACACAGGAAGAATATGTGAATTACAAGCATTTGTTTTCATCACAATATTATAAAAGTGACAATCACCTATCATTTTTATGTCTTACTGGATATTGAATACCATGATCGGTCTGAACACATGCATATAAAATGTTATTAATAGTCATCACGTAAGTAAGGACTATATGGGTAGAAAAAATCTTTAGGTTTCTTACAAAGGAACGATAACTTTTTTTTGAGTAACTGTTAAATTGCCTTGTGATATGCAATAGCATGAAGATGGTGTGTGTGTGTGTGTGTGTGACTACATTATGCAAGAATTTGAAAGGAAGAGAGGACAAAAGATGTTAATGAAAGTGGGAAAGCGCTAAGGTAGTTTCTCTTCTTATCTGTCTATGAGGGTTTCTTCCCAGTGACCAAGCATAGAACTCAAATACATCAAAGGTCATAGAGCTGAGCTTAGCTTCTGCAGTAGATTAAGTGGAATATGCAAATATATTTGATGCTACTCAAAGGGAAGTGTCACATAATTTTGTTCACTAATGCATTACTAAAATTTATCACAGTGTTTAATACATGAATAAATAAACACAAGAACTAATGCAACAAATAAATAACAGTTTTGAGATGTGAAAGTCTATCTAATAGCTATTGTAGTCCAGAATAAAATGGGTTGAAAAACAGGTAAATTCTGTATCATTTTCCAGTCAACATGAGTGAGAAGAACAATCACACTATTCAACTTATGTTAGAATAACTGCCTGCTTCTTGAGCTTCCTTCTGACATAATACTATACACAGACACACATACACAGACACACACACACACACACACACACACAACATTCTATGTAATGAAATTTCATGAATGTGAATACTTAAAAGGCCTACCATATACATATATGTGTGAGTGTTTGATATATATAAATATATACACATACATATATGGTTAAGTGGCTTTTGAGTGGCAGGGACTTTTTACAAAAATGTCTTACAAATAAAGAATAATGCAAAGACACAATTTAGAGAAAGGAATGTAAGTTTGCTCGGTTGGATTATACTATGAAGAGAATGTTTCAAAAATTAAAGTTTAGTAGAGGAGAAAAGTCATAATTTTTAAAGCAACTTAATAGGCAATAGGTTGATGTTCAGATTTCCCATTTTCTGATTTATTATTCAGTTTGACTATTTTTCATCTTTTTTTCATTATTTAGTCATAGCACATTTAAAAACAAACTCCCTATTTTTGCTCTTTTTTCACCCCTAATAATTGGTGAAAATTTTGAAAATTAAAAAAAAAAAAAAAAAAAAAAACACTGTCTAATTCCCACAGTTGATAATCCTTACAGAATTCTTTTGCCTTTGCTGATGTCATGCTTCTTCCTGAGGCTAAATTGTGTATAGAGGGATCAATTACAGAGAAAAGTTAGCATGACAGTCTAAGTCTTCTGTGGCTTGATTATATCTAAAGTTTCTTAGTTAAGTCAATGAGACACTCCCTGCAGACATGGATCATTGTGTCATGAGCATCATCGGAAGTGAAAAAGAAAGGAGGGAGTGAGAGAGAGGAGCAATGATACTTGTACTTAATGTATAATTTGGTATCTCTACAAATAGTGGACACTTGATCATTTTTAAATAGGTCACACATGTCTCTGCTAGCCAACATTATTTAGGGAAAGAAAAATTGAAGAGATCTTTTTTTTTTTAATTTATTTATTATTATTATACTTTAAGTTGTAGGGTACATGTGCATAACGTGCAGGTTTGTTACATATGTATACTTGTGCCATGTTGCTGTGCTGCACCCATCAACTCGTCATTTACATCAGGTATAACTCCCAATGCAATCCCTCCCCCCTCCCCCCTCCCCATGATAGGCCCCGGTGTGTGATGTTCCCCTTCCCGAGTCCAAGTGATCTCATTGTTCAGTTCCCACCTATGAGTATGGTTAACAATGCTGATACCATGCTCATTTTTTGTGGATGCTAGCTAGCTAAAAGAAAATGAAAAGTTATGTGCATAGTGATATAAACACATACTTATTAATCTTTTTCAGGAGTTTTAAGAAATTTTTACACTCTAAAATAAGAGAGAATAAGTGAAATAAATAAGAAAAATTTTTGCACTGCAAAATAAGAGAGAATTAGTGAAAAAATAGTGAATAATTTGTATCTTAAATTGTTCCAGTTGTTTTTTCATTGTAATATTGTTTAATCAGTTATTTTCTAATATCCACTATTTTGTAAATTTCTATAAACATTTTATATTGTTTCATATTTAGCGAAGTCTAATATAAAGTCATTTTTAGTGCTAAAACATTTTAGTATTATCTTTTTCTTAAAGTAAGGTAAGTGAAACAAATGCACAGAAGCATCATACACAAATGTTGAAACAAATGGCTAAACTGATTGCCATTGAATTTAAAAAAATGAATTAAAAAAATTACAAATTCCAGATAAGCTGTTTATTTTTTTATATAATAAGAAAGTTTTTAGCATGGTACATTGCTTTCTTAACCTGCCAAAAACCTAATCACAATGTGAGAAACTACAGCTACTGTCTTATGTCAATCAGAATGAGAATAAGAGAAAGAAAAGCTCCAGCTGTTGTGTATATTACAATTGTAACAAGATAATTTGTTATGGCTTATTCTTTACCACAGCAGTCACCTAATTCAGACAATGGCTAATGGATGTCAGAATTCTGGTAAAAGATTCAAAGACTCAAGTAACATGAAAATTGAATTCTGTTAGTTTATTAGATTCTGAAATGATAAAAAGTATTTTAAAAGGCTTATGAATGATTGAGGTTATTCAAACAGTGTCAGCCTATTAATGCTGCAAGTCTTCTATAACAAAAAGCTTTGGATCTATAATAATGTATTTGATACCACCTGGGATCTGAAATTTGCAGAGAGAATTACATCTAAAAATTCCAAATGCAATTGACTTCAGAGATTGAACCTAAAATGAACTTGAAATCTTTACCTAACTGGATAATTTGTTCCAATTCCCTTCCTCTAATACTCTAAAAAATGCAATATTTTAAAATATATTGGAAAGTCTTCAAAATTCAATATAGAAAATTTATTCCCACAACTAAGAGGATGATCTAGAGGATTAATATGTGAAGTTTAGCCATTTAGGTGTAAAATATATAAAGAGGTTTTTTTTCATGTACCATCAGGTTGAAATATGATAAAAGTAATTGACCCGTGGAGACTTATTCAATCAAATGAGATAAAAATAAATATAAACCTAGACTGAATATACAAGATGTATATGTGTTACTTATGAAAACATAGTGATATGTTAGCAGAATATAATTTGCCTATTTACTAACAATGTCTAAAAATGCTTTCCTGTGTACTTAGGAAAATTTTGTTGATTTACAATGACCAAATTTGCAAAACAATTTGTTAATTGGTTTAATAATTTGTAAATCTTTAATCCTTATTGTATCGAAGTTATCATGGCATGTGGAAGGCAACATCTTCCCCCAGTCTTAGAGTATTTACCAGAGGCTCACAGAGTATTAACAAGGGCTAATCTTTAATAGTCTTTTACTTAAATAACATACTCTTCCACATGCAGAAACACCCCGAAAGTACCTGCAGGAACATTTTAAGATGAGACTAAAAAGTTATTTGTGCAGTTTCTAGTTTTGCCAGAATATTATTAAAATCTAGTCAGCCAAAAATTTGTTTTGTCTCAAATTTTAGGATTATTCGGACATAAAATACAGTCATGTATCATTTAATAATGAAAATACATTGAGAGAAATGGGTCATTAGGCAATTTCATCATTTTGCGAGCATTACAGAGTATGCTTACACTAACCTAGATGGTATATCTACTACACACCTAGGCTACATGGTACAGCCTATTGCTCCTAGGCTACAAACCTGTAGAGCATGTTGCTGTATTGATACTTAGGCAATTGTGACACAATGATAAATATTAGCCCATATAAGCATTTAAAAAATACAGTAAAAATATAGTATTAAAAACTTATCAAACTATCATCGTACATGTGGTACATCACTGAATCAAATACTGTTGTGTGGCGTATGACTATACCACAATTGAGATTGCACAATAGATTATATGTTTATATATAGAAGACAGAGATCAGGTCTCCTGATGGCCATGAAGTGCTTTCGGCAAAACAGGAAACAGCCTCTATATCCAAAAGCATAAGCTGAGCATTACCCATGAAAAGGCAATTATATAAACTAACATATTGAAATGAAATCTAACTGCAGGGTTATTCAAGCAGCTTAAAATTGAAAGAAAAATACATTCAATCACATGAACTAAAATCTTGAAAATTTTACATTACATCTCACTCTTCTTCCTATTCAAATGTCCATCTTACCAAAATTTGAAAATAGCTATCAAATTCAATTTAACTTTTACTGTACTTTTCTTTTCAAAATACAATTATGTCCCCTGTTCAAACACCATATTCCTAGAAATTCCTTTTCTAATCACATAAATTAAAGTCACTCTCAGTTCAGTTGTGTAATTTTTAATTTTAACAGCATGGATAACTGTTTGAAAAGAGCTTGAAAAATTATTTATTGTGTGTTTCTCCTTCTTCTCCCCAAAGTACAATGAGAAGAGTACCCTGTGGATCTAACTTACTCAACATCCATACTCATATTTTCAGATTTTTTTGGCACAAAATGGGTCCCAATAACTATTTGATTAATGAATGAAAAAAAAAAAAAAAACTAAAAAGCTCCTGACAAATAAAAATTTATTTCTAAACGGGTATACATTAATTCCTGCATAATTCTTATGTGGTAAGCACCATAAAAAACTTACTGTAAAAGTGTCCATACTGCACAGAGAGTAGTAACCTTAAAAAGTTACAAAGAAGTGCTAAAAGTGTTGAAAGTAGAGTCACAATTACTCCTCCTTTTATATCTTATATGTCTGACACAAGCATTTCAGCTACAACTCAATATACATTACTGAAAAATGTATTCTGCAAATTCACTGTCTAAAAATGTTAGGGAAAATAAGTAAAATGGATGAGAAACCATTTACTCAAAAACAATTCAATTTTATAACCATAACACCAATGAAAATAATTATTCTAAAATAAATATGTGCGTAAAATATGTTAGGTTCCTAGCCACGTAAGTGCTATGCATTTAAAAAAATCTTCCAAGATAAGGGCCTATGATGAAGAGTTTAGGCTGCTGAGTTATGAAAAGCAAGGTTAAATGCTCAATAAAGAGGGATTCTCATAACAAACATTCTAAGACCTAAGGGGGCCAAACAGAGTAACAGGAAAAATGTGACATGAATGGGCTTTTTGTGTGGCCTAATCTTCGTCAGTGTCTTCCAGAGTTCAGCATTGTGAAGTTGTTTGGATACAGCTGCCACTACTTGGTAGTGTAAATTATGGAAACACTCATTGTAGCTCTACACAATTACTTTGTCCTTAAAGAATATGAACTAATAAGTATTTGCTGAATCTCTCTCTAAATGATAGCCCTGTGATGGAGACTAGCACATGTTTAGGCCTTAAATGGAAGGAATTTTCTTTCACTAAAAAGCAATCCATTAATTAGATTTTGTTGGTACTCTATCAAAATATTAATAAATAAAACCAGTTATCTCTTATAAGCCCAGACTAAGAAAATACTTTCAGAATATTGAACTGAATGAAATAAAAATTGAAATTCTAATTTTATGCTTGTGCTATAACGTTATATTTTCTGTTTTATTCACTACCAAATGAAAGTAAGTGATATGGTTTATACGATAATTATGTGTTTTCAGAAGACATTTTATATTTATCTGATAAGACATGGTAGAATAAAAAATGATATGAGCATGTGATCATGGGCTTTAATAACAGATACGTGGTTAACTCAGAAAGATTCTTAGAAGTTATTGACATAAATTTTTTCATGTTTTATAATACCAGCTTCTTAAGAAAAATTTTTCTGTTACTAGCATACTAACACCTCTGATTTTATTGCATCTTTATTTTTGTACAAATTCTATTTGCCAATCCCCACAATTACTATCTTTCTTTTTTTTTTTTTTTTTTTTTTTTTTTTTTTTTTTTGAGACGGAGTCTCGCTCTGTCGCCCAGGCTGGAGTGTAGTGGCCGGATCTCAGCTCACTGCAAGCTCCGCCTCCCGGGTTCGGGCCATCCTCCTGTCTCAGCCTCCTGAGTAGCTGGGACTACAGGCACCCGCCACCTCGCCCGGCTAGTTTTTTGTATTTTTTAGTAGAGACGGGGTTTCACCATGTTAGCCAGGATGGTCTCGATCTCCTGACCTAGTGATCCACCCGTCTCGGCCTCCCAAAGTGCTGGGATTACAGGCTTGAGCCACCGCGCCCGGCCAATTACTATCTTTCATTTTCAATTTATAACTTTATTATTCTAACCATTGTTAGTATGTCTGATGAATAGGACTAGAAATGTGTATTTGGTTAAACCTGAGTAGTAGAAGAAAAACAAACAAAAAATTTCATTAGTTAAAAAACCTTGTTAATTTAAAAATAATAATGAACATAAAATCTTAATTATATTAAAGTCACTCTTTTTTTTTTTTTTTTTTTTTTGAGGCAGAGTCTCGCTCTGTCTCCCAGGTTGGAGTGCAGTGGCAGGATCTCGATTCACTGCAAGCTCCGCCTCCCGGGTTCACGCCATTCTCCTGCCTCAGCCTCCTGAGTACCTAGGATTACAGGCGCCCGCCACCATGCCCGGCTAATTTTTGTATTTTTGGTAGAGACAGGGTTTCACCTTGTGAGCCAGGATGGTCTCAATCTCCTTACCTCGTGATCCGCCCACCTCGGCCTCCCAAAGTGCTGGGATTACAGGCGTGAGCCACCGCGCCCGGCTATCACTCTCATTTTTAACAAGTTTAGTCCATTTTTATTTTATGTAAAATTATTTTTATTTACTATGGGAAAACTATATGAATTTTTACTGATTTGTAATTTTTAGTAGTTTTGAGAACTTTTAGTAATAAACACCCCATAAATTAAACTCATTGCATAATTTAACAAATATATGGCTGGGAAAATTATATTTGCCAGATATGTACTTACTTTCATGCTGCAATAAATTTATTTATTTTTATTATTATTCTACTTCCAGTTTTACCATATTCCATTTCAGTTGAGAAACATTTATAAATGTAGTATAATTAAATTGTTTTTCAAAAGCATAGGCCTGGTGCAGTGGCTCACGCCTGTAATTCCAACACTTTGGGAGGCTGAGACTGTCTGATCACATGAGGTCAGGAGTTCGAGACCAGCCTGACCAACATTGTGAAACCCCATCTCTACTAAAGAACCTGGGAGGTGGAGGTTGCAGTGAGCTGAGATCATGCCATTGTACTCCAACCTGGGCAACAAGAGCAAAACTGTCTCAAAAAAAAAAAAAAAAAACCCATATGTTTTCTCCTTTGCTTTAGAATATACTTTGCATGTCTACTTACATGTGTAGTTACATTAATTTGTGGTACTGGTATCTGCTATTATTTCCTAGATTTTGAATTTATGCTAAAATACTAAATATATAAGCAATTGTCGCCCTACAATTTGTGATTCACTTCATCAAGAACAATATATGAGTTAATATTGAAAGGCAAAATATCTAGAACAATTGAAGCTATGAAATGAAAGAAGGTAGGGATAAAGAAGATAATCAATTTTGTACTTTCTCAAATTAAGTCAATTTCAAGGAATTTTGGTGCAGTAGCCTTAGTTGTTCAACTTCCTTTAAAAAGACAAGTTTTATTGATTAGGCTATATAGTCAGAGGGTAAAGCTAAAAAAGTAGAAATTGATTTCTTAAGTAATACTATGGAGAATGAGTCACAAATTCAGTTGAAATGTAGTCAATACAAGATGATGCGAATGCTTAGAGGTAGAAAGTATCTTATGTGATGATAGAGGAGGAACTAAAACTTTAATTTTTGTTATGAAAGTCTCTCTGACATACTTGTTCTGTTTATTTCTTAAATATATAGCACATTCCCAAGTGACAATAAATGCATTGAATATCCTCGTTTTTCTCAAATTTCTTCTAACTAAATGTGTTTTTTTATTCCTTTACCAAAAGGCAATTTGACCAAATGGGTAAATGAATACTATTAGTGAATGGCAAATAAGCATTGTCTCATTTTAGAGCGTCAATTTGTGACAAGGACTTTTATTTCTGATACGCAAAACAAGATAGAAAACAGGTGAGATAATGTACTCAAAAAGATAAGAAAATCCTATTCTTATCAAAATTATAATTAAATTAGCATAGAAAGAGAAATTATTTGAGAATGTAAATCAGAGAAGATGACATACAATTACCTCCCCTAGAGAAAAATATAACTACAATACGTTTAACTATCTGAATCTGTTCATCCTGAATTTGGATAGCAAAGATTTGCAGAATAATCAGCCCTGCCCCCCAAAGGTTTCCATGTGCAATCCCTGTAACTTTAAATATGTTATCTTACATTACAAAACATATGGTGCAGATCTTGAAATGGGAAGATAATCTAGAATTTCCTGAATGGGTCCAATGTCATAATAAGGGTTTTTATACGTAAAAGAGGGAGACAGGAGAGCCAGGGAAAGAGATGTGGCGTTGAAATGAGAAGTCAGAGTGATAAACATGCTGGCTTTGATGATGGAAGTGGTATTGCAGCTCTGTCTACACCTTGATTTTTGTTCAGTGAGACCATTTTAAACCTTTAACTTCCAGAACCAAAATGTAATATAGTGGTACTGTCCTAAGACACTACACTTTTGGTAATGTGTTACAACAGTGGCAGAAAACTAATACAAGCATTATCTCAAATAAGTGTTCTCATCTGTTCAGTTGCTAAGTTCAATGAGAAAACATTCACATAATGAGGGATATCTCTACTCAAGTCTCTCTGAAAACCAACCAATAACTAGAACAAATATCTCACTTTGAGACATTATAGAAAAAAAAAAAAAGATGAGCAAAATATAGCTCTCTTCTCTCTCTTGTTTCTCCTTCTTTCTCTCTCTCCCCTACTCTCTCTCTCTGTGACTCTTTCTCTTATTTCCTACATACACACACACACGTAAAAGAGTGACTGGATCTATGTTACATACATGCCAAGTGAGAAATCTTGATTCAGAAGATATGGATTATAAGATAAATTCTGATATTGTAATTTTGTATCCTTTTTTACTATTTTTTTTACTATTTTTTTTTTACTATTAAGATACACTATTTTGTATTACCCTAAGAAAAAATTAATATTTTTATTTAAATTGTGACAGGGCATGAACTGTAAGATTTATTCCGATTTCAAAGAGGTCAAAATGAGGAAAGGTCTAAGAAAAAGTAGCATTTGGTAAGACTTTAGCCTTATATTTATTAATCAGTTGAAGCATAGCTTAGGTGTTTATGGGTTGGAAAGATGAAAAAAGAAGAAAACTGTTTTTCAAAAGTCTCAGTTGAAAAGGCAGGATGGATTTAAAGAGGAGAAGAAAAGAAGTGATAAAAGCCTAAAGTTTTAATTTGATAAAACTAGAGCATCTTAATAGAAAAAGTGTATTTTGATTGCAGAAAAGGTTATCTCATTTTGAATTAATAGTACATTACATGTATAACTAATAGATATAGTATAAAAAGAGTAAACATTAAAGTAATGGGGAAACTAAAACATCTTCCAAAGCAAAATAAAATAGTAAAAATATGGCAATCTGACCTAAAGCTACTGTTTTGCCTTAAAAAGAAAGAATAACAGTGTAAAATACATTTACACATGCATAAGTATATGTACAAATGATAATACCATGGGCAATACATGTATATAGATTAGATTTTACAATTTAAAGACATAGACTGGGTGATTATCATAAAACAAAACTAAACAAAATCACACCATATGCTATTTTCAAAGAATACATGTTAAATACATGATCCAGAAATGTTATCTTACATAGGATGTATACGATTTTACATATTTTTAATTTATATTTTTTATTTTCAAATTTAAAACTTACATATGGTGGATGAAACATACAATTTTGGCTTTAGTCTGAAAACAACCAAAGAAATTGGTGAAATTAAACAGCTAATTGAGGAATAAATTATTTTTTATATATATATCTTTATTTACTAAATTAAAAGATTGAAAGCCCATTTCAGTAGAAAAAGCATGAATCATTTATTAATGGTGTTGACACATCCAGTTGTCTATATGAAAAAAGATAATAATATGCTTATGTCTTATGTAGTATAAAATATAAAGAGTAAATTAATATATTAAAAACACAAAATCACAGTACCAGAAAATGACGGTGATTGTTTTTATAATATAGGGGCAGAGAAGACCTTCTCAACCAAAACAAGGAACTCAGATTATTTCAGAAAAACAGGACATGTTAAAATATGTAGCATTTGAATATTTATATCATAAAATACACCATCAGATTTTTCAGAGATATCATACATTTTATGAACCATATTTAAAATGTAAATAACATATAAACATTTAAATTATATGCACTCAATAAGAATGCACAATGAAAATACAAACAGTTCAGTTCAATATAAAGATGTGTAAAGAATATGAACAGGCAATTCTCAGAAATTGTAATAATCACAAGAAAAAATGTTCAGCCTCACCAGCATTTAGTACAACACGAACTCAACAAAATTAACAAACATGAACAAAAACATGTTTTAATGTGCCCAGAATTTGTATCACTGAAACAAATATGAAAAAATAATCTAAAAATATCTTTAAAAAATAAAAGTATATATCTTTTATCAAGCGATCCCCTTTGATGAATCTATGCATAAGAATAAAACTACTTATATATAGAAGAATGCATGCACCCACATTTATTACAGCATTTTTTATTTTGGAAATAAAGCTAGAAATGAAATCGATGTCAAGAATAACTGAATAATATGTCTAATCACATGAGATCACATATCACATTGAATAATATCTCATCATTTAATAATATATCAAATTACTAGAGAATGTATTATTATTAAATTATTATTATTAATTATTAAAGAGAGTTCTAAGATCCAACTTGAGGGGATTTTCACTAAGTTATGTTGAATGAGAGTATCAACATACGTATAAAAATACGTATGTATGCGTACCACAATAGGATTCCATCACTATGAATAAACACTTACAATGAAAGAAGGTGTTCTTTTTACATGGATTACGTTGGGGCAGGTGTTGGAGAGGTTTGCATAGAGAGATGAATGTGGAAGAAGCTGAAGGAGATAAAGTGGCCTGAGACTCTTTTTTGCCCTCCCAACATTCCATCTCCCATTTCAGAGACTGAAACTATGTGTTGGTACTCACTTTCTTAACAACCATCATGGCTAGGGTGAAAGCAAGTAACCTAATTCTAAATAATAGGTCAGAGGGGAATTTAAGAAATCACGTCTTGAAGACATTTTCTCTTCTGTATTAACAAGAGGTTCCCAGGAGGAAGTGCTCCTTTTTATTCTGAATATGGTTATTTATTGATGTGATACCAGGAAATGCTACAGTCATATTGTAACCAATAGAGACGAAAGTGACAACACTGGTAAAATAAAAAGAGCAGAGGAGAAGGATGGGAGAAAAAAACACCGAAACAGTTAATAAACCCTGCAACCTGTTCTATATCAGGTCTCCTTGCTAAGTGAGGTGATAAATGTTTTTATTATTTAAATAATTTTAGTTGATTGCATGTAAAAATACCCTAAATTTTACAGCAGAAATAAAATGTAAAGGAAAAAGGAAATGCATGAAATTATTACAGTTAGGCATTGTTTTAGCAATGTAAATATATATATGTGTGTATAGAAAAATACCAACTTGAAATGATACTATTTTCCTCATCACTTAGTGAAAACTAGAGTACTAACATGCTTAATTATCATAGCAGAATAAATTAGAAGTTGATTTCAAATAACACAGTTTTAAGGTTTTCTAAATGATCATCTAGAAAATGCTGGCCAGTTATCAAAATCTATATCTCATATGTATTCACCTTTCTTCTTCAGCTTCATTCTATGCTGTAGAAAACATTTCTCAAGCTCCCTTGCTCTCTGGATTCCTGATAGTTTGGATCATTAGGAATCACTGGTAGAATTTCTAAGGTGGGAAGAAGGGGAGAAGCCCACACATTCTTCCTTCTATCTTTGCTCCTTATGCTTCTAGTACTGGATGTACCTCCTGCCTGGCTCTGGCCGCCATTGGCTAGTCCCTAACCACTTCCAACTCCTGGCTGTGGTTTCTGGGCTGTGGAAAAACCACTTCTCCCGATTTTGCCTAACCCATTGGGTGACAGGGTTGATTACACCTTAAATTTTAAAATCCCAATGCTTAGACCATATCAAGACTAATTACATTAGAATTTCTGGGGCACAATGTAGGATTTAAAATTGTATTTTCGTATGCATCCAAGTTTGAGACCTAATTCTCTAGCTTTAGAGATGGTTGGGGTTTCCTAATTCCTTATGAATACTTGTTTAGCTTTTCAGCTCTTCCACCACCTATGTAACTATTTCCCTGTGTTATATTTTCATTGCTTAAAAGGTCTGGACTGGTTACTGTTTCTTGGCCCCACCTGATACGTTTTTACTATGATTACTATTATTTTAGAAATAACAATTAATGTAAAAATTAGATGACTGAATACCCAGTAGTTTTCGATTTCTGAGTATTAAGATATATCAAAATAGCCACAGGAAAGATTGCTGCACTACATCTGAGATGGTCAGGCAATGTCTATATGCAATTCAATCACGTTTATCTCTTGTGTTCTCACAAAAGCAGTGTTGGAAATGATCCAATAGAATAACTGAAACTGAATAGAATAAAAACTAATAACCTTAGGAATTCATCTGATCAGTTGACCGTTTTCTTCCTCTCTTTTATTAAATTCCTAAATATGAATTGTGGTATACTTTTTTGTTTTAAATATAAAGCATTAGGTAGAGAGAAATTATAAACTAAAAATTAAAAATAAATCAATATTGGTAAAATTATACTCCTGTATGTTAAAATTTTTTAAAAATCTTATTTCTTAATGATAATAATTGCTTGTTCTAATGATAATGCAAAAATCATCTTTCCATTTAAATGTGGTAATAAAATTGGTCATTGTAAATTATTCCTTAAGTAATAATTAGTAATTGTCAAACTAGTTATCCATGTTTAAAAAAGGCCTAATTATCCATCACTAATCTTTAACATAAAATCAGTGTATTTGAAAAAACATTATTCTTTTTAAAGCTGTGTATCTACAGGTGATGGGTGCACCAAAATCTCAGAAATCGCCACTAAATAATTTATTCTAAACACGACCTGTTCTCCCCAAACTTATTGAAAGTAAAATTAACAAAAGGAATATAAGGATCCCCAATGCTGGAGGTAGGGCCTGGTGGGATGTTGTGATAGTTAATATTGAGTGTCAACTTGACTGGATTGAAGGATGCAAAATATTGTTCCTGGGTGTGTCTGTGAGGGTGTTGCCAAACGAGACTAACACTTGAGTCAGTGGACTGAGAGAGGCAGACTCACCCTCAGTCTGAGTGGACACCACCTAATCAGCTGCCAGCGCCGCTAGAATAAAGCAGGCAGTAGAATATGGAAGAACAGACTTGCTGGGCCTTCAGGCTTCCTCTTTCTCCTGTGCTGAATGCTTTCTGCCCTTGAACATCAGATTCCAAGTTCTTCAGCTTTTGGACTCTTGGACTTAAACCAGTGGATTGCCAGGGGCTGTTGGGCTTTTGACCACAGATTGAAGCCTGCAATGTGGGCTTTCCTAATTTTGAGGTTTGAGGGCTTGGACTGATCCATCATTGGCTTCCTTGCTCCTCAACTTGCAGACAGCCTACTGTGGGACTTCACCTTGTGATCATGTGAGTCAAGTCTTCTTAATAAACCCCCCTTTCACATATACATATATCCGATTAGTTCTGTCTCTCGAGAGAACTCTGCCTAATACAGAGGTGTTTGGATTATGAGGGTTCGGTGCTGCCTTCGCAATAGTGAGTGAGTTCTTTTGAGATCTGGTCATTTAAAATTGTGTGGCACCTACCCCCTATCTCTCTCTCTCTCGGTCCTGGTTTCGACATGTGACATGCCTGTTCCCCCTTCACCTTCTACCATGATTGAAAGCACCCTGAGACTTCATCAGAAGCCAAGCAGGTACCAACACCATGCTTCCTGTACAGCCTGCAGAATCATGAGCCAAGTAAACCTCTTTTTTATTGAAAAAAACATAAATAAAAATAAAGCTGTGTGTCTAACAGGTCTGTTATAGCAATTACTTTTGGTTACAATTACTTTGGGTTAAACTGATTAGTCACAACTTATTTTTGTTTTTATTCTATGCAGTTTCATATATATTTTATGAAATAATTATCCTTAACAATTATTCCACTGGTGTCATTACTAAAAGCAGGCTGTAACAATACTGGCCTATTTCACCAAGTTTTATTTTGCCCTGCCTTTTCCCCAACTACATTCTACAATTAATATAAAGTATGTGGATATGAACATTAACATTTTTAAGATGCAAGTACTGAAACATAAGTATATTATGCAACTTTCAGAGAGACTAAGATTAGCACTCAAATTTCTGTACTCTTAATTTCTTTCTTTAGACTCTTTAAAGATGCTGTCAGGTCATATAATATGTTTAAAATATTGATAGATACAACATAATTATATAACGATCAGTTGAAATTCAGGATATGTTTTGTATTTCTTCTTTAGTCTGCTTTTGAGAATATATTGATGTCGTGCAGTGAAAACAGAACTGATCAAGTAATGCTGATATAACTGCGATTCACTGTCCTATTGAGTTTCAAACACTAATTTCACTGGAACTTAGAAGTTTTGCTTTTTTAAATAGAAATATAATTATGCTAGTGTTTCACTACTGAAGTTATAAAATATCTCAGAGATAGAATATGGAAATTCTATTATATTTTTGCTCAATAAGATTTTTTATAATAATTTTTTATCTTTGTAACAAGCTAACAACAAAAAAGGCACCTTTACTCCTACTTTCTTCACTGTTGCTTCAAAATAAAAACTCAAGGCTAATTTGTAATCATCAGGTTCTTTCACAAGAACTAAATGCACTTATGGGCTTGGCCACGTTTTTTCTCTTTTTTTAACTTTCTTTGGTTCTGGGCCACCATGGACGTTTGTTATTGGGGAGTAAATCATACAAACGTCATTAGTATTGAATAGATAAATATTTCAGGATGGAGTTGTAGTCTACTTATTAACGTTTAGAACATACTTTGGCCCTAGTATTCCTGCTGCTTGGGATAAGATGGCGTATTATGTTATAACGTGACTTTTGGACTATTTGGGCTGTGAGAAGTTATTAGAAAGCATGCCTGATACACCTCTAAACAACTTCCTGAGTAAGACTTCAAATGGTATTTGCAGTAGTAGCTGCTTTTACCAGGAAATCAGCGCCTTAATCTGAATATGAATTTATTGTTAAACATAAACATAAGTTTATTCTCTAGAAGTAGTGGTGTGATGGGAGGAGAATGAGAAGACTTAAGAACAAGCTGTTTTGCACTGCCTCAGGCACAAGATTGCACCCTGTACTCTTTCAAGTTTCACTGCCTAAAGTGGTGTGGTCATTGCCACAGGGACACCTTGGGCTTATACTTATGCTGAGGCAGATTATCTTCTCCGTGCCCAGTATACTTTGCACACACTTGGCTACTCTGTTGCACACAACCTGACTGAGAAGCTCACTGACTTTTGATAAAATCAACAGCATTGCTCCAGTGTGAATTCTTCCAGGAGCTTTGTTGTAATAATTTACATAGGAATATAGGATTTTAGTTTTGTCAGAAATCTCTGCCAGTTCAATCTGCAGGGACTTGCTCCACAAATGTCTTGATTCAATAACATAATCATTATAATGCCTATGGCTAGATGTGGGGATTTGTATATATTAAGATGGTGTCCTGATATCACTGCACCAGAGAACCTAAGGGGAATTTTTAGGCAAAATTCAGTGGATACCCTTTTCTTGCCTGACCCCAGATTAATTCACTGATTCTTTTATAAAACAATGTTGAAAGATTCTGAATTCTAAATGATTGTCAGACAATTTTTTCTCAGAAAAATACGTTTGTATTCTACTGAAGATAATAATAAATAAATAGAGCTCGACCTGCTTACACCTCTAATCCCAGCACTTTGGGAGGCAGAGGCAGGTAGATTACTTGAAACCAGGAGTTTGAGACCAGCCTGGACAACATGGCAAAACCCTGTCTCTACTAAAAATTCATAAACGATCCAGGTGTGATGGTGCATGCCTGTAATCCCAGATAGTTGGTAGGCTGAGGCAGGAAAATCACTTGAACACAGGAGGTGGAGGCTGCAGTGAGCTGAGATCGTGCCACTGCACTCCAGCCTGAGTGACAATGCAGCCCGGGTGACAGAGACTCCATCTCAAAATAATGATAAAGATGATAAAATAATAATAAATAGCCATTACCTGCTACTTGTGAGGCTCTCATTTTTAACTGGATAAAGTAAAATTGCAAACTCTTCTATTTTACAAGAGGGAGGCGATACAGTTTTATTTACAGTCAAGAGTATTAGAAATAACTTTATCATTCTTTTTTACCCCCTGAAATGACCTGCCTTATTTTCTACCTACTTGATTGCCAGTGATGACACTGAATTATATATGTTTTTGCTCTTTTGGGATGCTGGGAGGAGGGCTTTCTCCACTTGCTTACAAAAATAATACAAAGTAGACAAAATGCAAAATTTTCAAGATATATTGCAACATATAAAGTATGAAGTAACTCTCAGGTTTGTTATTTCCCGGTTATAATTATTTTAAAAATGTATGGGAGTAGGACAGCCTCAGCCTCGCTAAACTGTACACTTGTAGTCACTGTTATTAAGTCCATATGTTCAGATAAAGAAAGGATTTGAAAACTGCAAATACCCAAGAAGCCGCCTTGGCCTGATGAGGCAGGGTCATCTGAAGTTCCCCTGGCACCTGCTTTTATCTTTCCCATGTTTCCCCAACACTTGCAGATCAAAATGCTATTTTATAAAGAATGAAATTCTTAGAAAATGTCAGAGAAATGCCTTATGAATATTCACACATGGTAAATTTAGTCGTCCATATTTGGCTCTTCCATCATATGTCTCTTTCTCAGACTGGCCTTTATTCTCTTTTTCCTAAACACAGTAATTCAAGGCAGTTTCAGGGGTAAGTTGTAGTCCACTGTGGTGCAGTAGTTTTCAGCCCTCTTCCTTGAAGGTCTTGAGTCACAAGGAAATGATTCAAGGGTTCTAGAACATCTGTAATATTAACATTTGTTGGGTGGTAATTAAAGAGAACGCTCACTGTGCTGTGGAATTTCAGCACATTGGAAACCACTGATGCATTAACTTAAAATGTAAGGTTAATTTGCTTTTGTGCATCCCTGAATAAAGCTGCCCATGTCATCTCAGTAAATATATTTCAAGGACTTATAATATGTAACTGATTAGTAAAGTTGTAGCTCTGCCCTATTCTTTCTTCTTTTTATTTTTTAAATTTCTATGTGAGCATTTCACTACCTTTAGAACTATTCAGCAAGTACTTTATTAAAATGTTCACCTGATGCACCCAAATAAACAAGTCAATAAAGCTAGGAGACATCAGCTTATTTCTTACTCTATTTGACAAGTAATGGCCACTTATCAAACAGCTAGCAAACGCAATATACATCATTTTAAAAATAAAAATGAAATAAGCAGTTTTGGCTTTTTAAATGTGTTGACTTTATAAGAAAAATGACAAATTTTAATATACAGAAAAAATTGTTTTGAATCATGGTTCTTACAAGTTTTATGTTCTAAATAAGGGTCAACAGAAAATTTTGTTTTCAATATTGGGTATCAGTTTTTTGATAAGGTGGGGGTTACCCTATGGCATAGTGAAGAAGAACTGGGAATGAGGAGGTCTTGAGAAGCCTCTACTCTAACTGCTTTTGTGGGCTTGGTAATTCACTTTTTTAGAGTGGCTACAGCTGGAATCAGAGATGTAATCCAGACTTGCTATTTAGGCATTACAAGTCTGAAATTATACCTGTTTCAGGATCAGGTTATTATATTATGAATGAGACAATGCTATAAAAACATTTTACTTTATATTATATAAACCACTAGTGAATGATTTCAATTATTTTCATCTTTGACTCCTGAAATTCTATAGCTATGATGTAGATTCCATCTAATTTTACCCAGAAATAACTGTGGAGGACACATTTTAAGCTTTCTAGTAAAGTCCCAAAGTTTTCAGAGCTGATGGATAGATAAGGATGATGACAGTTTTGACAAGACCTCAGAGTATAATATGGGAGCTGAAAAATCTCAGCTACAGTTATCAAGATAATTAATTTTGTTCCCTTTAGCAATTTTTCCATACCTTATTGCCCTGTCTGAAGATAAAAATGATTATTTGAGGGGAAAAAAAACCAATTGAGGGAAATATTGTGTAATTTGTTAAAGAGTTGCATAATTATTGAATAATTATTGTGCATCTTTGAGGCAGGCATTTGAGACAACCATTCAGAGTATATTACCTGTCTCCCGTGTGACCCATTGACTCCAACATGATAAGCCAGTTGTCTATGTTACACCGGGGGACAATTCTAGCTCTCATGAAAGTCACTTTCTTGACAAGCAATCAGTTGATCTCTAATGTACTTTTTAGTTAAAAAATAAATAAAGGCTATGATCCAAATGAAAGGGCACATTATCAGAGACGTTTTGAAAATCGAACTCTACTACAAGTTGTTACTTCAATGCAATATGAATCACTTGTTCACAACAAAACATTTGAAACATAGTTTCACTTGTGTGTTTTATTTAATATAGCTTACTTGATAGTTTTAAAGGATAATCGACAGCTGTAATGTATATATCAATATTGAAATGTATGGTAATAGGATGTTTTTCTTGCTTGTTTGAGAGTTTCCTGCCTTCTTCATGAATGCCAAATTATCAAAGAACAACATCAGTATTTTTTACTTATGTTTCATACCTAGCAGTCACACTGCTCACTCCCTTCCCCTTTAGAGGACTCTTCCTAATCCTTACACGGCAAGAAAACCTTGTAATTGAAGTTGTTGGCATGGACTAAATACAGAGTAGAAGGACTGTGAGTAAATGCCTAAGGACCATTTTATTAGGAAACTACACAGAATTAAAAATGTTGACAATGTGATTTATTTAAATTGTTCATTGTTTGTTCGGAAACATTTTCCAAGCAATTTGAAACTAAGTGTAATTGTAGTGCAGGGTAACAGAATTTTCCAAATGCCCCAGGTGACCTTTCTTTATTTCACCACCTCCATGTTACTAACCATAGTTCTGATTCTGCCAAAATCAGAATGAAAAGGGTTAGAAGTAAAGGGTGAGAACAGATTTCACTTTGGTGGTACTGTCTCAAGATGGCAAGTGTTTAAAGCTGACTCACTTTCATGACATTTTAATAAATTTCACATTTTCTATAAAGGCCGATGATCTTTTTTACTCTAGCTGAATGGTTTCTCCTGTTATCCACTTCAAACCAATTACATCTCATTTGGGATTCCACGATTGTATCCTCCACGTGGTTCCTTTGGCAATATGTAAAATAATTCAACCTTTTTCCCCTTGTGGTCTTCATATATATATATATTTCTTGGACATCTCAAAAGCTTTGATCTAATAAAATATGGAGAGATGACTAATCCCCAATCAGCAACACTTTCCTTAGTTCCACTTCTAAAACATAGATCTACATAGCTATCTTCTTATCTTTTAGATCAGAGATCAGCAAAGTAAGGCTCATAACAAATTCAGTTCACTGCCTGTTTGTGTAAATAAGGTTTTATTTATACACATGCCCAGTTGCTTACATATTGTCTGTGGCTACTTTTGCATTATATAGGCAGAGTTGAACAGTTGTGACTGAGATTATGCAGTGTGCAAAATCTAATATATTTACTATCTAGCTGTTTACTGAAAATGTTTGTTAACCACTGCTCTAGTCACTTGGAGTTTAAGTTAAAATTCAGTGCACCATGTTCTGAAAACATCTAGGGACACATAATGAGTTCCACAAATGGACCTAATGAAGAACCCTTGGGATAAGTGTGTACAGTATGTACCCCCTCAAAAATCATCTCTTCGTATCCTCCTTCTGCATGATTCATCATTGCTACTCATGCATTTTAAACAGAGTTCTGGGTATTTACTTTGATTTATCTAGACAGTTGTCTGTATTAGACCCTGTTTTGACATCTAATATTTAGTAATTTTACATTTCAATAGAAACTTCCAGATCAACATCTTGTTACAAATACAAAGTATTTAGTGAAATGAGCCACCTCTTATCTCTCCCTTTCTTCCTTCTCAATCCTGTTTAACTAGGACTTCTTTTGTAGAACCATCTGTGCTCTATTTTTTTTTCTTAAAATTCTTCAAATAGAATTCCAAATTATCCAAATTCTCATCAACAGAGATTGAGGACTGACTTACCTATTTGGAAAATTTGGAAAAAAAATATAACAAAGCACAGATGGC
The DNA here is from genome assembly GCF_037993035.2 of Macaca fascicularis. NCBI lineage: Eukaryota > Metazoa > Chordata > Mammalia > Primates > Cercopithecidae > Macaca > Macaca fascicularis. The sequence continues at coordinate 58,605,739 of NC_088391.1, read as the reverse complement.
TTGATTCATTTATTTCTTATATTGTGTCTGCCTGTTCAGAGAATGGGATGGTATTTTCAGATCTTGTTCCATTTCTGAAGATATTTGGCCCAGTCCCCAGCTGTACATTCTGGATTCTAGATCTAGAGGCCAATCTTCTCTCACTCCCCAAGTAAGAAGTGTATGTGAGGCAGCATCGGGTGGCTGGAGTTTCTATGTTACAGTTGCAAGCAGTTCATCAGCTCACCATTTAAGAGTCAAGACTTGAAAGGAACATTTAGGGGTCTTGGTTGTGTCATCATAGCTAGGCCAGGTTATCTATTATTATCAATAATAAAGCTGTTTTTTGTTTTGTTTTAGTTTTTGTTTTTTTAATTTTAATAGCTTTTATTAAGTAAAATAATCAGGTAATTTGATACAGAGTAAATACAATTTAGCTCAAACTCAATTTGTATTCTTCGCTTTTCTGAATACTCCAGAACAAAGATATCAAGCCTTCTATTTTTCTTCTAGATATGTATACTATTTGCATCTAGGACATATTTTAAACTTGTAAACCACATTCGAGAGTACAAGCACAAAAATCAGATGCATGTTCCCACTTAACAGTCTTATTTTTAATTAGTGTCTTTTCCTACATGATAACAGGTAAATAGTAACCATTTATCAATTATTTTTGAGTCAAAAAGGAAACATTTTCTAATTGTTGTATAAAAGTAATTAAATATTAAATTAAAAAACACATTACATTATATAGATATTTAATACCAACCTTTAAATCTTACCAGCAAAAGATAACATTGTTTTATTTTCTCAGGATGAAGTCTGACTTGTGCTATCTTTTACCATGGGGTTATTTTGAATAAAAATTTTCTCACCTGAATGACAATATGCAATTGAAGTATTTTTTCAATACTGCCATTAGTAACAGCCATAAAATTTATTTAAATTAATAGGTAAATATACTGCAAAATATAGTACAATAATATATTGATATTGATAGAAATGATAGATGGATAGATATATGATAGTGCAAGTAGGGTAAACTGTTCATTACAGAATCAAGGTGCTGGATATGAAGAAGAAAGAAAATTTGAACATAACATAGTGGAAATAAAGTTGATTTTCAAATATTGTAATAGACTGAATGTTTGCATCATTGCAAAATTCATCTGTTGAAACTTAACCCCCTGTGTGATGCTATTAGGAGGTGAGGCCTTTGGGTCTTCTCCAATATCTATGTATATACCGACAAAATGTATGACTTTGAAATAAAGAGATTGACATTATATGTTGTCGGTGCACATGAGTTTTATTTCTTTACCATTATACATACTATACCATAACTTATGACATTTTATCCAATTTGGCACATGATAAATTGTTCTTTCCAAAAAATGTTTTTGCAAATTTAAAGTTAAAGCAAAGAACCTGCATTCATATAAATGGCTGACCTTCTTTGTGCTTATCTGAATTAAAATGGATTTAATAATCTCTTGATTGCTTGCAAATCTCTAAATCTAGTAACTATAGAAAAAAAGTGAACAATCAATAATTTATCCCCATAAGACTGACAATGACATTAAATTTTATCTAGTAGGAAAAATAACAACATTTAATGTATGAGTTGAAATAAAATCTGAACCACTTTATTCACAGCTGGCATCTTTCTTTTGAGATACTTTGTGTTTTATAAAACTACCTTAAATATTTTCTACAACAAGGTGAATTTTACCCACACACACACACGTGTGCACATACATACACACACACATTCAAAGTCACATTTCCACAAAAAGAATGAAGCCAGCATTAAAAGAATGAAGCAATTTTATTTCACACAAAGAAGATCCTTCAAAGAATCATATCATAATAAAAAGAATCAGCATCTCATGTCCCAGTTTTCAAATTTCATGTTGATATCTTAAGGTTCATTTTTAAAAGAGTCTCTTTCACATCACTTGAACATTTTTTGAAAGTGGGGCAAGAGTTGCATAAATTGCAAAACAAAAATACATTGTATCATATTATCGCTGAACTGAAGGTTTTCATAAATGATCTAGTTCTAACTTCTTATTTAACACTGGAAACAAATTCAGTATTGTGATTTTACCAAAGTCACAGAGCCAGGCTTTTGACCCTGGAGACTGTGTTCTCCAATACCTGATTCTTACAAAGAGTCAGCAAATACAATGGGGAACTGGTGATATTTATGTCAATTGTATCATTATTTCCAGATTTTCTTCATTAACACTGTCAAATGTTTTATTCAACTATTTCCATTCTATCTTTCCTTTCAAACACAATATTCTTGGCAAATAAAACATCCATAAGTACATTTGGTCTATCTCTGGGGTTTCTGGCAATTGGCATTTTAAGATAAGCACACAAACAAAGGCAGATGGTTTCGGGCAAGGTATCTTGATAATATTCAATTTTTCTCTCATATAAAGAAACATGGCTTCCTTTCAGGAAGCTATACTCCATTACAAGGATTAGAGTAATTATGAAACTCTTCTTTGTAGTCATCACTTTGAAAATGAATATTCTGTATATTTTTTGCAGTGCTGTATAAAACTTTACCTTGGAGCCATTTGTGGGGGAAAAGAAGAGCCACGTAATATTATTAAATATCTAGAGACAGTTTAACAAATAGTATTGCCTATTAGAAAAAGCTAATAAAACAATTGCATGACAATAGTTTAAAATGCAGTAAACATATCACTGAAATAATGACAAACTCTGTATATGTTCTCAGTTTATTATTTCCATGCAAATAAATGCCTCGAAAATGCCTTACAAGATTTATTTACTTGTTTATTTTCCTCTCTCTCCTTCCTTCCTTCATTCCTTCTTTCCTTTTTTCCTTCTGAGAATTTGAACTTTTTTTTGAAAGAGGTAAAGATATATTAGTATTTTAAAAATAAATTACCTTTCTGGGTGCCAAATATAACTTCTCAACATTTTGTTTTATTTCATACTGGTGAAAGTAGCAAAATAGAATAAATTGGATGTGTTGAAGAATATTTGGAAAGAAAACAGTTTGACTTTGTATCCAAATGTTTTATGACATATTAAATAAAATACAAATAATTTCCTACTAACAGTGGAAATTTATTAGAATGTTGCTTAAATAAAATTCCTCTGGATATATTACTCTTTTGAAGTAGGATAAAAACAGCACTTCAACTTCACATAGTTATTCTATTCTGTAACCTTTTCCCTTCATTGCCCTGTTCCCAGATTGATGGCTTTAAAGTACAGATTCCTGAAATAGATAATTCTACAGGGGCAGAAACATCACTATATCTACGTTTCCGATAGAAATATGCCAGAGACTTGGAGTTTAGTCACGATTACACTGAATTCTACTGGAACCCGGGTAAGGGCAAGAGAATCTTCTGCTCAGTTATTGCTTTCGATTTACCAACTTAATACAATAGTTCATTCTAATACTGAAAGTAATGGTAATCTCTGCCACCTTCCACCAAGCGCATGAATTACATAAGAATAGACATAGAAAAATATGTAAGAGGATTCACCATCTCTCAGATTATAAAGAAACATTTCCTTTAAAAAATAATTTTCTATTTGTCTGTTTTTTCCTAGGAATCCCCACCACATAGTGTAGTAAAAAACTAAAACAAAGTAATACTTAAACTATCTTTAGTTCAACCTGATACTTTCTTTGGTAACTTTATATCATTTAGTCTGTACTTGAATAAAACTTATGCAAAATTCTTATATTTTCAGAGTTCTGGTTCCACGAGATTCTGCTCTTAAGCTAAGTTGATGACTAGCTGGCTGTTATGAAGGCATATATCTAACATGTCCTTACGCAGAGCAAGATAAATGGAGTAGACCAATTCATGTCTTATGAATCGTTTTTCTGCTTCAAAATGATATGCATAGCTCTAGGCAGAAATCAATATAATTTCATTCAATGGTATCATCTGGGATCTTAGACACTTTCCTCTGTTCTTGTTCCCACATATGAATAGAGACAACTGTAGTCTCTTCACCATGACTACAGTTCTCTCTCTTCATGTCTCCTCAGGGCATATTGGGCATGCTCCCTTAGGACTATTGGGAAATCTGGGTCTCCTGCGCCCCATAAGGTGACCATGAGGGATTAAGGTCACCTAAATTACTTTCACTTGTCAAAATCACTGAACATTTTCCCACACATTGTTGGAAATGAACCTTTTTGGAATTTCTCCTGAAATTTACAGCCAGATTTACCATTAGCTGCTCTCTCATTAGAGGTTTCATGCCATGGCTTTTCTCCTTTTTCTGTAATTCCCTAAGATCCTAAGAGTTTGAATTTGTCTTTTTCATTTCTTCATGGTTATGTATTTTTATTCTTCCCTAGACAAATTGCAAAACTCTAGTGTGCAGTTGGCCAGGATAGATATAAAAATTTGAAGACTATTTCCCAATGAAGTCTGACTTTCAAATTTCTTCTCTGGCATTTGGGAAGTGAGAGACTGAGTATTTACTCTTTTTGTGTTTAAATTTCCGGTCTAGCAATCCGATAACTTCTTTCTATTCTGAAGTCCCATCTCACTAAGAGGCTAAGAAAAGGACATGAGCACTAACATGCAAAAAGAAAAGCCTAGGAATATATTTTGATTCATTATCTTATTATATATTTAACTACTAAATGCATCATTTGATTAGTTAAATATTAATAGTCTCTGCATTTTAATGTTTACATAAAAATTTACTGCTTACAGTATAATAGATATGAAAGCTATGACTTTTTTCATTTCTAAAAGAAAGCTTAAAATGTGAAGAAGAATGTAAATCAAGTAAAAGTAGTAGAGAAACAGTTGGGAAAATGGAAATTAAAAACTCTGAAATAGATTGCTGAGGCTCAGAAATTGTATATAATATTCGAATCATATTCGTGTATAGAACAGGTTGGCTCGAATCTCTCCTTTGTCTTCCATGCACTGCTGCTCTACAGTAGACCTTCATTATTGCTCCCCTGTGCCAAGACAACATGTTTCCCATCTTAAAGCTCTACTTCGGTTTCTATGACCCTTTCCTGCACTCTGGACACTTTAGCTTTCTCAAACACATCTCTAGGCTCAAACTACATTAGTCCCATTTTTTTTTCTTATATTCTGAGTGTGTTGTGTGTTTCGGTAGCACTAAACATGAGTTTGGCATTCAAATCTGCTACTTCATTGCACTAATTTTTCCTCTACAGAGATTTTTAAAAAATTTTTACTATTACCATTCTCTTTTACTTCTACTACGATTCAGCAATATGTTTTCCCCCTAAGGTTACATTGTTTTGTCTATTTTTTCTTCATCTTCTTCATCTGTAATCATCTTTTTACCAATAACTGTATCTCTCTATCTCCCATCCAGTCTACTGGAAAGGCTCAGACACATGACCAAAGCATGCAATGTCTTCTCAGCATATTCTTCTGTCTTTATTGTTGATACTGACTTCCTCATGTAAACTACTGGAGAACCCCATCAATCAGAAAAGCTGTTTATTTAACTTACTGAAGCAAGTGAGGACACCATCCTGAGATATTTTAGTACCATGATAAAAGAGAGAAAATAGTTAAGGTTACTTATAGGGATTTGGGGTCTGAGATCAAGTGGTTTAAAGGCAAGAATCGGGTTTGTTTTTGACAAGGGGTAAGACGGTATTTTAGGATTGTAAGGTAAGTGTTCTGTGACAAGTTTTAAACAGCCAATTTTGTGATTTTAAGTAAACTGTTTATACTGAAGTGCAAACTATCATTTTAATTAGACATTTGATTGCCTAGATGAGAAAACTGCCCAAAGAAATGGTTTCCAATAATTTTCTAAAAGAAACAGTGAAGTTATTGATGAAGTGCAACCTTGCCTCTGGGGCAAGAACTTCCTGGAACAAGTAGTTATGTTGATACAGATATTCTCAAATCTGCATCCCAACAATTATGTTGATGCCAGTGGGCTCAATTCTCAGTCCCTGTCCATTGTCACTATCGAATCCTAACAAAATTCTATCAGAATTTAAGTTATACCAACAGAACAGATTGTATTCCAACATTAACAGAATACAGAACCAGATGTAGATATCAGCTAAATGGCCTAATTTAATTGTTTATTTGTTTTCCTGGATCTTTTTCATATTATCAAGATCATGGAAATTCTAGGGATGGAAGTACTTCATTCATCCCCTAAGATGGCACATGCTCCTTCTTAAAACGTCAAATTAGATAAAGGGCTGTTTTGTTTTGGTCGGATGTTTGTTCTAATTGATGAACTCCTATGGCTTATTGTCTGGCTTCAATGATTTTTTTTCTGGTTTCTTAGTCATTATCTGAACCACACAAGTATAATTTTTCCCACTTTCTAGTCCCCTTGTAAAGTGTGAAATGTAGAGACCTGAAGACGGTCCAGAATTCATTTTTGTTGGTTTAAATTTGGGGTCACAAATCAAGAACTGAATTTTACCTTCATGAATTAAGTTATTGAGTGATCTCTTCCTCTTTTTTTTTTTTTTTTTTTGTTATTTGTTGAGAGAGGATAAATTAACATATAAAAATGAACCATGGATTCATTTGAATATGAGACTACAGCAAAGCTGGCGATAGTCTCCCAAGTTAAGCCCCTATCCAGTTTGTGTGTAAGAACGTATAGGGTTTGGTGCTTAAAATCAAATACCAGTTGCTAGATGCTACCTAATTATCTGGATTTTAACAAAAGGTCATTAAAGGTAGCTAACTTGTATGTTCTCAATGTCATTCAATAAGAGCAGAAAGTAAGGCATCATCAACTAGGAATCTGAAACATTGATTCACCTAAATAGTGAATGTTCCTTTTAATCTATGAAAGTGAGACAACTTTAATATACACACAGTATTTTCCATAGTTTCTTAACAAGCTCTGTATTTATTTATTTATTCATTTTGAGAAAGGCTGTGGCTCTGTTGCTCAGGCTGGAGTGCAGTGACATGATCTCAGCTCACCACAACCTCTGCCTCCCAGGCTCAAACCATCCTCCCAACTCAGCCTCCTGAGTAGCTGGTACCACAGGCGCCCTCCGCCCCTCCTGGCTAACTTTCATAGAGACAAGATTTCACCAGCTGGTCTCCAGCTCCTGAGTGCAAGTAATCTACTCACCTTGGCCTCCCAAAATTCTAGGATTACAGATGCGTGCCACAGCGCCCTGCCAAGTTCTGTAATTATGAAAGTTAGTTTACAAAGACAACCTCCTCTAAAAGATTCCCAGATTTTTCCCCAGGTTACATTTGAGGGGGATTTTTTTAGCTATTTGCCTTTGTGTGATGTTTACCTTCTAACAAGTGTGTTTACTGATTAAGAAAATTAAAGTTGAAACAATGTGTTCCATTAGAATAGATCTGGGTCACACCTAGAGGAATATACATATATATACAGACCCAATAGATGATCTGATTTTAGATGTCAGCCAAATCATAAGCACATTGTAGCTAGATATTTGATTTATATCAAGAAGTAACCTTTTATAGAACAAGCAATATTAAGTAAAAGGACTTCAAGACATCATAGTTAAGAGCTAACTAGTGTTCCTTGCAAGTCAGAAATATAAGTTAACAAAGAAAAAATAGTTATAAAAATAAAGAACATTAACGTACATTAAGGCATAATACTGTGCTGTTTCTGTACATAATACTCTGGATCCTGTTTTCTGGGTATCGGGCAGAACCTTTACATAGTTTCTACATGAGCCTAAAGGTGACTGCTTCTGGAAAAACTCTGAATATTCTCAGTTTGAAGTCTCTAGGAAGAATGTCCTTCCACTGACATAAGAATAGCTGTGTCTCCTAAACTGGTAGTTGTGATTCCAAAGACCAGCCTCTTGGAGATTTGCTCATATACTTAACGTCCTATTCATAGGATTTTATAGGCTGTCCTCAGGATTTTCTTCCAGAATATCAGATCTTCAGGATTCAGGTCATACAAGAGTTGTTTAAAACAATGTTAAGGAAGGACCAGCTGTACCTCCTGATTATAAGAATGAATGTTTTGCCGGGCGCGGTGGCTCAAGCCTGTAATCCCAGCACTTTGGGAGGCCGAGACGGGAGGATCACGAGGTCAGGAGATCGAGACCATCCTGGCTAACACGATGAAACCCCGTCTCTACTAAAAAATACAAAAAAATAGCCGGGCGAGGTGGCAGGCGCCTATAGTCCCAGCTACTCGGGAGGCTGAGGCAGGAGAATGGCATAAACCCGGGAGGTGGAGCTTGCAGTGAGCTGATATTCGGCCACTGCACTCCAGCCTGGGCAACAGAGCGAGACTCCGTCTCAAAAAAAAAAAAAAAAAAAAAAAAAAAAAGAATGAATGTTTTGCACGAGTCCTTTGAAGTATATGTGCTGCCAATTTGCAATAAAGCAGAGCCTGTAATCAGCATGATATCTCTAGGTGGGTGAGTTGGCCTTTTGCTAAATCATAAGGTGATAGTAAGAGTAGACGCAGCACAAAAATGTATTTCTTTGATATTAAAATAATATTTTAGTCCATGTAAGATCAAGGTTTGTTAAGTGCTTTGCAAATTTTACTTTCAGATTATGTTTGCTCTTCCTAACTGTACTGAAAATGGAGTATAATTCAAACAGTGAGATTTCTCAGTAATTAGCAAGGCTTTGCGTTTCTCTGTAATTTCCGTCATGCCAAATTGGTGCTCTTTTCACTGGATACATAGACTAGAAATGCCCAGATTGGACATGATGCAATATTTTTGCTAACAGTAAATCAGTAGCCCTCCCACAAGCAAAAGCTTCAATCCATCATGGAAATAAGCAAACAATGACCAAAACATTCTTAAAATGTATTGCAAGGTGTACTTTATGTTACTTATTTGAATATGTTCAAAGGGGCCCTAAGGCTGGGTCTCTTGTACATATCTCATCTTAATAGGTTTACCAGAACTACAGTGAAAAGACAGATGAGACACAAAGCAGAGGTCCATCAGCAATTTTAGTAAAGTCCCCCACTCCAGTATTTATTGCATATAATATCCTTGTTGTGTTCTTGATGTGGTGAAAAATGTAGCATAAAATTATTGCAAGTTTTTTGGAGGGATAGAAAATGGCTGATCTGAAAGTGACAAAGATTATTTTCTTGTAAAGTAATATATAACCAGATTTCTCCAAACCATTTTTTTTTTTTAAATTATGGTACGCAGTCACTGGCATTCCATAAGGGCTTCTTTGAACTTCTTTTTTAAAAAATGGCCTTTTGCAATGTCAAGGGGCCAAGATCTTAATTAAAGCTCCTGTCTTTCATAATGATTACTAAAACCCTTCCCTTTGCCTTCAAGTAATCCTTTTTTTTGTGCCGACTTCTAATTTTATAATGACTATATACTTCAAAAGCATCAGGAAATAAAGAGTTCTTTAATCTATTGGACATTCTGAATTGGAATTCCTGGTGATATCAAGAATTAGTACTGTTTCCAAAGCATCCCAAAATGACATATTATATGCAGAATGTGTCTTCTGTCACAATAAACATTAGCTCTGTTATCTCTAGTCAGTGGTCAAGGTCAGGAGTGTGGACTGTGTTCTGTCATCTGAGCTGATTTAGTCTTTAGTAAGAGGTCATATACTATGAGTAAGTTGAATTCTGTTTTGACATATTCTGACAAATTCTTGTTCTATCCTTAAAACAAGACCCATTAACAAGTAACATTATATCTATATTTTATATAAGAATTTTTCAAATAAATATGTTGGGGTATTTCTTGGCAGAGTCTAGTCAGTCATTTGCATCTCCTTTTGCTGATTATGAAAATAAAGTACCATGATTTAAAGAATAATGCCGATGCTTGCAAATATGTGAGGGAGTAATAGAATTTTATAGGAGATAAACTTAGTTGGTAATAGACCTATTTGTTTAGATCTACTTGCTTAGTATTTTAAATGAGCAACAAAGAGTTTTTAGCATTAGGAAGCATTAAATTTAAAAGAAAATCTAAATTCAAATCCGTAGAGGGTTTCATTACTTGAGTTTATGCTGTTATTGAGCTGAAACAGGGTGAGGTAAAGAGATACATTATAATAAACTCACGGTGTCTGGTAGTTCCCCTGAAGTTGAGCCAGAACACCGAAGGCTTGTCCAGACCATTTGTTCATAGATGAATGAGATGCTATTAAAGACCTATATTTTCTTAAGAGATGGAAGTGCTGAGATTACAGGTGTGAGCCACTGTGCATGGCTCCTAATTTTACATAATAAAAAGTTAGCTCTTACTTAGGAGTTAACCCATTCAAACCTTGATTAAATTTTGCATACTCATAGTGATTTTGGAAAAGTAATGAACCCATTGTTTGTAGTGACACCAGTGAATCCTGTAATTATCTCTTGATGATCATGATGGGAAAAAAAATTAATGTCTATTTGAAGTGAAAGATTTGCACCCTTGTGATACATTATGTCCTAGGGTAAGTCATACCCTTTGCTTTGACAAAGTTATAGCCTTTCCTTAAAAGCATTATGGTCTTTTTAAGAAACAAATTGTATAAATTTAAGGGGCATAAGAACCGTTATGTTATACAGATATATTGGTAGTGGTGAATTTGGAGCTTTTATTGTAACCATCACCCAAATAATGTGCATTGCATCCATTAATTTCTCATTCTTCACTTTCCTCCCACCATTGCACACTTCCAAGTCTCCAATGTCTATTAGTCCACACTCTATGTCCATGTGTCACGTTAGTTAGCTTCCACTTATAAGTGAGAACATTCAGTATTTAACTTACTGTTTCTAGGACGTTTCACTAGAAACAGTAAGTCATGGTAGTGGCCTCCAGTTCCATCCATGTTTCTGCAAAGGACATGATTTCATTACATATATTCCTTTGTGTGTGTGTGTGTGTGTGTGTGCATGTGTGTATCATATTTTCTTTATCCATTTATCTGTTGATAGTCAGCTTTATTAATTATCTTTGCTATTGCAAATAGTTCTGTGATAAACATAAAGGCAGGTATCTTGTTTATATAATGATTGTTTTTCCTTTGGGTAGATACTCAGTAGTGAAATTGCTGGATCAAATGACAGTTTTTTGTTTGTTTGTTTGTTTTTTTAGTTATTTGAGAAGTCTTCATACTGTTTTCCATAGAGGTTGTACTAATTTATATTCCCACCAAACAAGCATGGCATTTTTTTCCTCTGCATGCTCCCTAACATCTCTTATATTTTGACATTTTGAACTAGGTAAATACATGAAATCAATCTTAGATGTCACTTCCCCAGTAATCCAAAATAAGTGGTGATCCAGTTATTGCATGGAAAAAAATAACAGAGACATTTAAGACACTTAATGTTTTGGTTAAGGGCTTGTGACAAGTAGGGGATATCTTACTAAAATTTCTGAGGTGTAATACAGCAGGTATATGTTAGATCTTCCTAATAAAAGGCCATTAAATATTTAATGACCTTAATGAGGAGGACATTAAAAAAGTAAAAGCAGAGTGCAGATACACGATGGGAAAATATTTAGGTTTAAATGACATTGAAGGTAAAATAATACTTGGGTTCAGTATCATGAAAAGCAGAAGATGATTATTCTCTTTTTATGGTCCAGGAGGATGGAGTATCGATATCCTTTCCTGTTGTGCTTTGTGACTAAGAGGATAAATATTTCAAAGATGGGTACTAGTAGCATGAGGCTTTGTTCCTACCAGGTTTTCTGTGGTGGGTTTTGGTTCTTTACTGACATCGTGTTTTGAAGGAAAAGGTACAAGTTGGGGAGATGTATATGTGAGAGAATCTAAACTTTAATGTATTCAACACCAAAAAGTCTGTCAATATCAACAGGATACTTGGACCATAAGAAGACTAAGAACTTGTGAATATATTCAATTAGAGCTTCAACTTAGATATGAGGAAAACAGTAGGTTGAGATTCAAATTACTTATCTCCAGGAAGAATATTTTGGAAGAGCAGTTAAAGACGTAGTTCCATTTACGACATCTTTTTAGTTAGCAGGTTTTGTTTCACAAGAGAAAAAAAACATTCTTTGGTTGGAAATATACTAGTGAGATGTATTGGCTGAAGTATTGTTAATGTTTGAAGTTTTTTATACAAATTTCTACCCCCTGAGGAATTTTTCTTTCCAAGGGTGATCTTGGGTAATAATGACAGGATTTAAGGTTAATATTGTAGCATATGTTATCAACAAAATGTTTTCAAAGACTGTTCTTTAATGCTTACAGAACTCTCTTCTGAAGAATTTAGAAGAAACCTGAGTTAAGTGCTTGGTTCCATTTCAGAGTACATTATGTATCCACATTATTTTAGTCTGCTCGCTTCTTAACTAGCATAGGACAATTTTATATTGTGAGGATCTATCTGTATGAGTTTGGATTCCCCAGAGAAAAAGAATCAATAGGATGTGAATACATAAAGATAAAGATGTATTTTAAGGAATTGGCTCATTTGATTATGGAGACAATCAGGTCCAAAATCTGCAGAAAGACCAACAGGCTGGAGACCCAGCAGAGAGGCAATGTGGTAGTCTAAATGTGAAGGGTGTCTGCTACGGAATTCATTATTGCTCTGCAGAGGTCAGTCCTTTTGTTTTATTCAGACTTCAGCTTACTGGATGATGCTCACCCACACTATGGAGGTCCATTTTACCCAAAGTCTACTCATTTAAATGTTAAGCTCTTTCAAAAACATTCTTACTGAAACATCCAGAATAGTGTTTGAACACATTTGGGCACTCTGGCCCAGCCAAGTTGAAACATAAAATTAATCATCACAATATCTAAAAGAATAGGATATTGAGACCAACATAGTGAAACCCTGTCTCTACTAAAAATAAATACATATATATACACACATATATATAATATATATTATATATATATGCACGCATATATATAATATGTATTTTATATATATATAAATATAGTGTGTGTATATATATTATATATATATAAATTAGTCAGGTGTGGTGGTGTGTGCCTGTAATCCCAGCTACTCGGGAGACTGAGGCGGAAGAATGGCATGAACCCAGGAGGCGGAGCTTACAGTGAGCCGAGATTACCGCACTGCACTCCAGCCTGGGAGATAGAGCAAGACTCTATCTCAAAAAAAAAAAAGAATAGGATATTGAAATTTATTTCCTTTTTTGTTTTCCCTTATCAAATTATCCTTTACAGAATAATTTGTAAAGACAATTTTACAGAACAATTTTCTAATTTCAGTTTTTCACATAAAATATTTTAAAAGCAAAGCATATAATATTTTACATGGTAACCAATTTCTTGTTCTAAGATACCTCTCAAAAGAACAATTGAGTTCATATCAAAAATATCCCCAACTGGCCTCTGTAATTTTGTCATTTAGAAAGATAGTTGACCGAAGGCAAAGCTTGTTGTGTAAAGATGTCAAACTGACAAGACTTCTGGGACTTTTTGGCCCTTGGAACTCAATTAACGGACAGATTTATTGTAATCTATGTTTTATTTTCTCTTCTACGAAATTCCTCTAATAACTCAAAACAGAAAGTGGAAAGGTCAATCCAAGGAAAAAAAAATGATGCCGTAAGTAAAAGGACAGGTTTTTACTGACCCGGTGCTAAAGAAAGAGTTTTAAAAACTGATGGGCTAAGCAAAAGGTTTATTTTAAAATGTTTATTTTATTTTTAGGAGACAAAGTTATCTCAGCATTGTATTCAGACCCAAAGTGGGACTTACCTCACTATTATAGTCAGAACAACATTCCAAGCAAGAGACTCAGGGAGCCACAGGTAATGCAATTTTCTGAGAGAGCTTTAAAGCTTGATGACCATCTTGGCAAGACATTCAGGGCTGCCTACTATTGACTACGGAGTAGTTAAGTTAGGAACAAAAAAAACTACCTAAGTTATTCATCAAGTAAAGCTGAATATATTAAATTTACAGTATCATAAAAGAACTACATCTTGGCAGAGTCTTAATAGTAATTCATAAATATAGTAAAGCCAGGAAAATATACTAATGAGGTTTTTGGAATTTGGGTTTGATTTAACATAGCTCATCCCAGGCAGGGGACTGGTTGGCAAACTTTGTAACACTATAGTTTAGAATTGATTGGCAGGAAAAGATGACAAAGTTTCATTAGAAAACATTTATTCTGACTGTTGAGCTTTTTGTCCAGGTGAGCACACTATTGTCTTGATGAGCCAATTATTTGCCCAAATGAGAAAATTGTTTTCAAAGAAAATTTCCTGAAGTAAAGAGCAAAGATATTGGATGCTTTTCAGTCTTATTGTCCTAAGCAATAATTTCCTAAAGTTGAGTTCAGTTTTCAGTCAAAATAGTTAAGTTATGTCACTATAAGTTGTCTCAAAAATAGTTAAGTTGTATCTCTGTAAGTTACATCAATAATTATTATTACTATTGATTTGCTTTTGCCATACTGTGAACTTACTATTCACATATTTTCAGCTTGTTATACTGGTACTTAATTATTGTACTTAATAGATATTTTACCTATTCAGCTTTGTATCCTCTCTGGAGCTTAATATAATGTTGTCAAATAAATATATGGTAAGTGTAATCTCATTTTTGGTTCTAATTAATCAATTAACCCGAAGTAGGTTTGTTTAATTCAAGTTTTTATTTCAAAATATTTTTGTGAAAATTATTGCAATACACTGATTAATTTTATTGAAATCATAACTCTTTCATTAGGGCATTAACTTTTTCTTCGTTCAAGACTTACTGAAAGTATTAAGAAAATAGTAAAGGTGTAGTTAGGACATTGTCTTTAGAAACTGAGAAACAGTTTGAAAATATTTTGTGGCTGATTACTTCCCACAAAAAAAAAAAAAAGAAAGAAAGAAAGAAAGAAAAAAGAAAGCTGTGGGAAGAAAATGACCTACAAGTACTTCAAAAGCTGACTGAGACAATTTGAATTATGTTAACTTCTTATCCTTAGTGGGGAAATAACGTGGATTTCAGGTAAATATTCTCTCTTATATTAAAATTTCTTACAATTAAATTTCTTTCTTATATTTATTTTAGGGTAACAGGACAAGTAAAGTTGAATTTAATGCTGAGAATAAAAGAGTGAGACCAAAAATGAAAAAGAATTGAGGTTCAGAAGGAAGCATAAAATGTTTGAATCATGGTGATGTTAATTATATCTAAAAGACAGATGTTGTGTGAATAAAACATTTTAGCCTCTTTGGGAAAAATTTAAATAAAATATTAAATTCAACAATGTGTTTGTGTAATATTTTTGGTGTTTGTCCTAAAAAATTGAGATAATTCTGCTGAATAATAATAGTTAGTTTTTCTGTTGAACAGTAGTAATATGTGGTGTCCTGGGATTCTTGAAAAGATTCTCTCCACAATTACTGATTTGTTAAGGAAAATTTACTGATGTTAGTTCTATACCATCTTAATGAAAAGGGTGCTCATTTACCTCATTTGGAGAACATTAAAATCATTAAACACAACTCATTTCATTCTCTTTGATTTTAGTTCTTCTCTCATTTTTATGAATGCTGATTGAAGTGGAAGGGTTTGTTTCTTTAATCTCATTTTAAACAAAAGAGTGGGTCTGTGCATCATTTATTCTGTTTCTTCATAATGCCCTTTTCTTGTTGAAAAGAAATGGTGTTATTTTCCAAGTTAGGAACTGTGAAAGCTGTATATCTTCAGGGAACAACAGAAACAAAACTCCTCAACAAAATGAGATAAAAATTAGCTACAGATTTACATAAATTTCATAATGGATAAAGCACCCGCTTACTACATTCTTTAGTACGTACCTTAGTACACATCTTTCTAAGGTACATTTTTAAAAATTGCATATTAACATGACATTTTATTTTATATTAGTTCTGCCATTGAACCACATGATTCCTTGAATATATGTAAAACTAAAAGGTAATAAATTATCAATGAGCACAGCTTGGCTCTAATATACAACTTTCATAATATGAAAACATCTATTATGTGATCCAAATAGCTTACTCTTATCAAATTGATAATCGTAATGAATTTCTATTGAAATTTTCTCTCTCTTTCAATACCAACTAAAGTTAATTTTTGCATTATCTTTTTTATGACATTTTCAAGGGAACAGAATTGCCGTTGCTTTTTAATAAGCCATGACATTCTCCACCTTCCTTCTAATTTGTTTCAAAGGGCACCTGAATATATTTCTGTATGCCTTGTATTCAAAATGAAAATGATTATAATATGCATGCTTTTAGATTTCATATTTTTAAAATACTTCTGACTTCTTGTCTAATTTAATAATTTTTGGTTAGCCAATATCTGAGAAGAAAACCAAATAATATTTAAATAAATTACACTGTGTCCTGTCCTTGTGACCCACATCTCTGTAATGTTTCAAATACTGGTATATTCTCTTGACTGTCACACAGTTGACATTTCAGATTTCTGAGAGGTAGATGGGTGAATGAAAAGTTGAATATCCACAGCAAACATCGAAAATAATTTTTCTACATTGTAATGTCACACCATTACACTTCAGAAGGCACCAAACTTTATAGAATGTTACATAATCATTTTTACTAACTATATTTATTTTCAAGAGTTATTTGGTTTCCTTGAAAAACATGTTAACATAAAATTATTCAACAGCTTTAAAACACAAGTATTTGTGAATTTTATATATTTAAGGTATCTACAAATTTTCATCTGGATGACACAAGTACGTAAGAAAACCTAGATTTAAGTTTTATTTGCCTGTCTGACATCAATACTTTTAAATATGTTTAACATTTGATTTCTACATTTATTGTAAACAGTGGTTACAAGTGACACCAATTTTCCATTTTAAATGCTAATAATTGAATATTAAAGAAAATTTTAAATACTATGTCATAACAAAATGTACTTATTATTTGTTTTAGAAAACTATGCTTGTAAAATAAAGGAGAAACTTCCATCTGATACAAAAAGAAAAAAAAAAACATGTTGCTGGAAATACTTCTTTTTACTTTTGCTTCATGCTTCTAATCCCACGGCTTTTTAAAAGTGAAAATGATAAATTACTATCAATCCATGACAGCTTTTTGATGTGTCCCCTTGTACGTGAGAAACTGAGTTGAGACCACCTGAACTCATTTCTCTTGGGATTTCGAACAACTATAAAAAATGGTTTTGTTTTGGCCCTGGTAGGGCTCAGAAATGAAAATGCCATTATGTCGAGGATAGCGCATCAATCTAATTTGCTACCTGGATCCCCAATCTCATCCTTTTCCAGTTGAGGCTTTTTTACAATATGCAAGACAATATCAGTGTACTTCACACTTTAGTCATATTTTCTAAATGGCTGGTTTATATTATCATTAACAAAGCTGAAACTTAAGAGTATAATTAATTCAAATTGTTACTAATAATCTCTCCAAAGATGTGAAAACTGAAGGATTGGAGTACATGGGTGTTGTGGGTTTTTTAGTACAGTTGATATAGCAGTGAAGATTATACCAAGGGACCTCCCCTAAATAGGACAGTTGATAGACAGGAACAAAATGCTACTGTTATGTTATACTGGGGGAAAACAAAAGGAAAGTGTTTAATTGTGTAGTCATTTTATGCAGAGGTGAGAAACAAAAATACTGTTCTTATTTCTATAATATCATCATGATGAAATATGGATTTGATAATTCAGAGATATTAGGAAATATTGATACAATAGACTCTCGCATCATTTTTATTGTGATGAAAGAGGAATTTAAGAAATATGATTCTATACAAATTTAACAAGAATTGCAGTCCTGAAAAATTTGCATATAATTCTTATTAAAAAGAAATCCCAGACTTGACAAGAAGCATAATCTGTTTTTCTATTTATCTAAACATTTCTTAAGTGCCTATTATGCATGTCTATAATGTAGTTGTGCCTATCGTGCCTATAAAAGAATATATTTGTGTAAATATATATAATGAATCTGATGAGATTCAATGCACACACACCCCACACACAGATCTAAAGATGCATTACTCTGCTAGCATTTTTTCTGCTGGATAGAATGTCTATATTCTAGGCAAGTGTTCTGTTTAATCTGTGGTGCCTAAAGCCTTCAGGGTTTCATGCAAAATTTTGTGGAGTGTGTGTATGTGTGCCTGTGTGTATTATGTAGTGTGGAAGCTACAATTGACATCTTTATGTATAAACGATGATAAGCCAAAAAAGGCTAAGAGTTAACAATATCTAAAGTAATTTAATTCTGAAGCCACCATTATTATAATTGTAATATTTATTATAATATAATTATTATACCCTTATAATACCTTATAATAATTACCCTTATAATAATTATACATTGCTACTCATACCAGATGTAAGGGAAAAAGAACTTTAAATTTGCTGAAGTATGCACAGCCATCTTAGAGAACTATTCCTAAAAAGCAGATGCAATGACAACTGCATTTTATTTATTTTTAATATTATCCTAGTTCCCTCAAAAGGCAGCCTATTGAACCCATATTTCAAAAATACTATGTTGAAATAACTAAGTGTTGTAGATGGGATTAAGTGATTTCATAGGATGTTTCAAGCTACTCAGGGACGAGTAACAACCAGAAACCATTTCCAGCACTGAATGCAAGTCAGAATTTAGTCACCTTACAGAAGCTATAGTTCTATAGGGATGCAGCCACTTTCAAAAACACACAAAAGCAGGGCACTAAAGAACTATGTAACCTGAACTCACTCTTTTTCTTCATTTGACCTCCTGCTATGCCTTCATTGGTTGAAGCCAACCAGAACCCGGAAGGAAAGAGAGTTATCCAATCTGTATAACACTCAATCACCTAGTGTTCAGAGCAGGAGAGAAAAAAAGGAAACATATGCATCAGGAGGTAGATGGAGAATAAACAGCACATAGATACTGTGTTTTTAAGGCCGATTTGAAATTATTTATTTCAAACAGGACTACTCAATTATCAAATCTCCTGGAAGTAGAACCAAAGAGTCTGCATTTCACAAACAGTGCTAAGGTGAATTAATGCAAAGTTTGAAAACTTGAAGAGAATCACGTAAAATACTTCTCACACAGGAAATACACTTGTACATATCTTTGTTTAATCAAAAGATTTTAACAAAGTTTTCCCAAACAGATGAGCTCCTCAATCCCTAAAAGTAATTACATAATCTTAGAAAATTTTCTGCCGGGCGCGGTGGCTCACACCTGTAATCCCAGCACTTTGGGAGGCCGAGGCGGGTGGATCACAAGGTCAGGAGATCGAGACCACGGTGAAACCCCGTCTCTACTAAAAATACAAAAAATTAGCCGGGCGCGGTTGTGGGCGCCTGTAGTCCCAGCTACTCGGGAGGCTGAGGCAGGAGAATGGCGTGAACCCGGGAGGCGGAGCTTGCAGTGAGCCGAGATCGCGCCACTGCACTCCAGCCTGGGCGACAGAGCGAGACTCCGTCTCAAAAAAAAAAAAAAAAAAAAAAAAAGAAAATTTTCTTAAAATGCTGACTTTTTATACATAGGGGAGTTTTCTTTATTTTACTGTTACAACTTGTGTGAGGAAAATATTAGATTAGCACCATTGTTAAATTAGGTTACTGTTTAGTCTGGACTTTTCCTAATAAAAAGTATTATCTTACTCATAAAATGCCTATAAAGTTGGATAAAACACCAATATCAACTGCGACTCAACAACTAGTGTCCTAAAGAGTAATTTTCATAAAGGTAATATTGTGACTTTATGTAAATTTATAAAATTTCATAAAGGTAATACTGTGACTTTATATAAGTTCATAAAATCATGTGCCAATGATTTTATTTAAATCATCAGTTATTCAGAAAACCAATAAAATGTTAAAATTGCTCCAAAGAACATTTGAGATTTCAAGCAATTTAACAAAAAATATTTGGATAAAATACAAAACTTGAATTTTTAACAAAGCTGGTTAAAATCCAACAGGGTCATAAACCTGTATAACACTCAATCACCCAGCGTTCACAGCAGGAGAGAAAAAACACAGTATCTGTGTGCTGTTTATTCTCCATCAACCTCCCTCCTGATGCATATGTTTCATATTTTCTCCCCTGCTCTGAACCCTGGGTGATTGAGTGTTACACAGAGTTATCCAACTCTCTTTCCAGTCTCTGTTGTTATTAGTCCCAGTGGAGGAAACCTACCTTCATCTTTACTGGCCAATAATTACAAGTTAACCTCTGACCCTACAGAGTTTTATCACAGACAATAATACATCAATCTCAACACTGTACCAACAGAACACCCAGAATTTTCTTTTGTCTATTTCTGAATTTAGAAAAATTTTTCAGACACTAATAACCATACCTAATATATACATGTGAAGTCAAGATCACCTATAATAAAATTTAAGAGCATAGGTACTTCACAATCATGAAAACATTGTAACCAAGTTAAAACTATCCTCAATGAGATTTATTTTGTGATATATTTAATTAAAAATTATATTCAACTGTTTTTATATTAAACATGGCCATTAAAAATCACAACCAGGAAAGGAAGGTAAAATACAGATAATTAAATTTTAAAAAATAATGTGTAGATTCCTGTGATTGCAAGACCTTAAAGGACATCTGGGTGGAGTTGGGAGCAACACAGTGGCTATAAAAGAATAAAGTATAAAAGACAACATTGGTCTCAAGAATCTCATAATAAGGTTCAGATCAATCCATGCACCCAAAGATAGTAACACGAAAAAAAGAAATAGATACTATGTAATACATTAATACCACAATGTGTAGCAGTACAATAAAGTGAGTTCGGACTGGAGAAGTCAGAAAATCTTCTGAACCGAATAGAATTTGAAGTGAGCCTTGTAGGAGAATATAATTTGGATGTCAAGAGAACACCCAGGACAGTACAATGAAAGGGAGCAATGATTCATGTCTGCACTGATTTTCAAATATTATTTGAGTACCAATTCTGTACCAGGTTTCACAGTTTTCATGATGTGTGCTAACAATGCACAGGTAGTCATGGTGGCTATAGTTTGTTTCATTTTATTTTTACTTATTTATTTTTTAACTTGTATTTTAGGTTCAAGGGTACATATACAGGTTTGTTAGGTAAATTACATGTCATGGGATTTGGTGTACAGATTATTTTGTCACACAGGTAATGAGCATAGTACCCGATAGCTAGTGAACTATATAATATTACCAGACAACTGTTAATTAAGCAAAACTCTGTTTATTAAAATTCTGTAAATTAAGGGTGAGTACACTTTGATAGACTATTAGCCATCTCTTGGAAAGGAGTAGTAGGTTGAAGATATTTATAGGGTTTGGGGCCTGAGATCAAATGATCTCAATGGGTTCATCAAGCTAGTGAACTGACTGGGATTGAGCAAAGCCTGTGATGTAATACTTAAGGACTGGTTAACCTGTGGAATGATAATCTTGAAAGAATCTTAACATGCTGTTTGATAGGGAAAATTATGTTTGGTTAAAGAAAGTATTCACCTTGAAGAGCAGAATATTGTCACAGATAAATTAACCTGCAAACATTTCTGAAAGCAAAGAGTGATATTACGTACTGGCTTATAATCTTAGCTTTCCTGTGCAGTTTCCTGGAACAAACAATAAACAGTACACAAAGGGTCTCAGTTCTCGGTCATAAGACCAATGAGAGTTATGCCAAACTTATACTAATGGTGTCTATGTGAATGTGTGTGTGTGTGTGTGTGCCCATACATGGTTGGATGTGTTTGTGGGTATGTTTACTTTAAGTTTAATATATACCCAATTGTCTAACATCCTGACCAGAATTACAGTTTACACAGATGATTAAATAGTATTTTAAAAGCACTCTAGAAGAAGCCACAACAGTGTTTACTCACTGTATTTCTGATCAACAACTGTTAATAAAGATGCTTTATTAACAATTATAAATAAACTATTTTAATGAAGTGAATGGATTTCAAAATAAGGTATTAGCTAGAAGGGTTGTATAGGCTTATCTGTCTTTACCTGAACAGTGTATTGGATCTGATGAGTTTAGTTTTCTCTATTCTTTGAGGTGACTCCTGACACTTGAACCTGAAATGGTATTTCTTTTGCCACTGACTTAGAGGATTATTGATACCTACCTTTGATTGTATAGTTAATTGACAATCTCATATTGTTTAATTTGATTCTAGTGCACATTTTATGCAATTAGCTGATGAAATAATACAGAGTCTTGGAAGTGAATGTTCACTTGTCAGGTTTGGGGGTATTTGTTATTTGTTTTACTATTAGATGTGTAGTGTGTGGCAGAATTTGATCTGAAGCTTATTTTTATTGTTATCTATGAAGTTAGAAAGAGGAAATGTATGTCCCTCATTTTTTTCTTGTTAAATAATAATGATATTAGTGATAAGCAATAATTTAATGCCTCTTTGCCTTATACCAGTTTACAACAGAATAAAACCAATACATTAACATGGTGTTATAAAAATACTTATAAAAAGGAGCTTATTAGCTATGAAGTCCTTTCTAAGAGTTGGCATTTAAGTTGAAAGGTGACCAGATTATTTTTATTGATATCTCTATCTAGGGAATCTAGGGGAACTATATTCTGTATTTCAAAGACAGAGAGAAAAGTTACTGTAAAGATATCGGAGCAGGAAGAAAAGATGGCATTATCAAGAGAATGTCAGTGGGCTTTTAAGACAATAAAATACAGAGATAATGGAGAGGACTGTAAGGGGCATCAGACAAGCTTTGGAGGTTTGATTCACCAGGACTTGCTATGCTTTGTATAAATAAAGCACTGTGTTAGATGCAGTAAGTCCACACTTAACGTCTTTGATAGGTTCTTGGAAACTATGACTTTGAGTGAAGCAATGTCTAATGAAACCAATTTTACCATAGGCTAATTGATATAAGCAAGAGTTAAGTTCCTATGGCATATTTCTGGTCACAAATACACCACCAAACTTCTAAATAAAGGCCCAAAACATGTCTAATATTGAACATTGAAATAAATGCGAGCTATAAACCTTGGACACACTAACTAGCCTCACATGCACATCTTTTACATGTGATAGGAAAATGGAATACCTGAGGAGAAAACCCAGGTAGACATGGAAAGAATGTGAAGACTCCACACTGACAGTGGCCCCTGCTGGGAATAGATTTATTTATTCCAATCAATACTATTATTTTTTCTTTTCTTTTCTTATTTTAGATGCAGGGGATACATGTGCAGGGTTGTTACAAAGTTATGTTGTGTAATGCTGAGGTTCAGGCTTCTATTGATCCCATCACCCAAATAGTGAACATAGTACCCAATAAAATTTTTTCTTCCCTTGTCCCCCTCCCTCCCTTCTTTTAGAATCTCCACTATTTATTGTTGCCGTTTTCTTCCTGCTCCAAGGTCTTTACTTGCTACTGTCTGCAAGCCCTGATGAATCAAACCTCCAAAGACGGTCTGATGCCCTTTACAGTCCTCTCCATTATCTCTATATTTTCTTGTCTTAAAAACCCTCTGACATTCTCTGGATAATGCCATATCTTCTTCCTGCTCCAAGGTCTTTACAGTTACTTTTCTTTATTTGCCTGTGTAGCCAATGTTTAGTTCCCACTTATAAGTGAGTACATATGACATTTAGTTTTCTATTTCTGCATTAATTTGCTTAGGATAATGGATGCAAATGATGTAATTTTGTTCTTTTTATGACTGTGTAGTATTCTACAGTGTATATTACCACATTTTCTTTATCGAATCTTTCACTGTTAGGCATATAGGTTGATTCCATGTCTTTGCTAATGTGAATACTGCTATAATAAGCATACAAATTCAGTTGTCTTTGGGTAGAATGATTTATTTTCCTTTGGGTGTATATCTCATCAATGTTATAATGAAATGACATTATTTGAGAATCTGCTATATTGCTGTAAGTAAAAGATTATGCAAAGATTTTAAGAAGGATATTTGTATGATCTTATTTGGGGCATAAAAGAAATATTCATGCTGATCCATGTGGAATGGATGAACTGGAGGGGCAAAACAAGGAGGTTGAGAAACTGATTAGGGTGATGGTCACCAAAACAGGTAGTGGAGAGAAGAAGATAGATACAAATATTCTTTGAAAGGTCCATTAATATAGATGCTGAAGTCACCAATATTGAGGATAAAAGATATCATAGAAAGGCTGTGAACCACTGACAAATATTTCTAATGAAGAATGGCATCTATTCTACCTCCTGTTCCAAAATTATATTGTGTCAGAGAGCTAAATATCTTCTGCTTTTGTGTATCTCTTGGGAAATAGCATCGTTATGGAATGGCCATATTTTGGTTAAAGAAAAGTGCTAGGAGAATGTATAAAATAATATGAGGATCTTAGACTTTCATAGTCCCTAGGGGGGAATTCTGAGGATACAGTTTTAAGTTTGTACAAAGTTAAAAGTTGGCAAATTTTATCAGATTAATCGTACTGAGTCATATGTGGATAAAAATTCATTGTCAAGAAGACATATACTTAAGTGTTCCCTAAAATAAACATGACTACAAGCCTGAATAAATGGATCCCAGTATAGACATAGAGTATAGAGCTCCTCAGGAGCCCCTGAATAACACATTAAAAATTGCATGTCTGGTTCATGTAGGAATCATTTTAGAGAAAACCATGGAGGACCTTGAAAGCTGATGTAAAAAACTTAATTTAATCCTATGGATTGCATTAGATATATGGATATGAAGATGGCTTTGTCTCTAAAATAGAATTAGTCTCCCAGACAACTCTTAGCTACCTATTAACTTTAAGAAGGATATTACCTGTTTAATTTTCAGCCTATCTCTAAAATTGGCACAGTAACTCATTTCTTGTCCACTTGACACTATTTCTTAGAGAAAAACAAATAAAATTATAAGTGCTTAGAAAGCATAAGTCATTATTAAAATATGTAGCTATTTATTTATTGTTATCTTCTTCCATATTTTCATGAATTTCTGGATGTTCAAACACAGTACTTCTGTTTTCAATGTTTTATTCACTGATTGCTTTTTTGATGTACACAGTTCGTTGTGCAATTATGACCTAGCTGTAAATTTTAGAAGCAACTGAGAGAGAGGGAGAGAGACAAAGACAGAGACAGAGAGGAGGGAGACAGAGAGGTTGAGTCAGGGAAGGAGCATGGGTAGAGGAGTTATATGTTAGTATTGTTTGTAACTATGGTGCCACTTATGAGTTTTTGATGACTATGTTTCAGGGGGATAAAAGAAAATCTGTTCCAAAAAAAGAGAGAATAAGGAAGCAGACACACTGAAGGAAGCAAAGATAAAGTGGAAATAATTTATTCCCAGTAAGTCTCTAATCTACGTTTTTATTCCTGAGACACACAGTTCCATTGCTAGCCTTAATTTTGTGAGATATTCTACTAATATTCCATGAAATTTCCCTTTTTTGCATAAAAGTTGTTCAAAGTGAGCATCTGCATGTTGGAATTTTTAAAAAATCCTAATATAATATTGAAATTACATTGCACTTAGAATGAATCATATTGCACTTTGAATGAAATACAAAGCCTTTTCTACGGCCTGAAATTCCAACACCATCTGGCCCTGCCTTCCTTTTTTACATCATCTTTTGCCAGTCTCCTCTTCATGTTCTAGGGCTGGAAAGATCATCTCTGTTTTTGCCCTAGCATCTCTACTCTACTTTTTGCATTTTGTCTACAATATGCTGCTTCCATTCATTTTCCTGGCTGTATCCCTAGATAAGTAAACTAGCATGTCAACAGCTTAGAGGGCCTTTCTTTGGTCAAAGAAAGTACCCTTCACCTATCACTTTCCATCATATTACTCTGTACTTAGTAAAATTAGAATTTAAGCTTCATGACATCAGAGACATTTTATGTGTTATTTATTAGTATATCCATGGGATATAGACCTTAGTAAGCATCAAATATTTATTCAATGAATAAATGACAAAAACTTAATTTATTAGAAATTTTTATAGATATTTTAGCAGGAAAATTACAAGATCACAGTTATTTTAGGAAGTTACAAAAGCTATAGTGTTCAGAATATATTACAGATACAGAAATTGAATTTGGACTCATTAAACATTATTGCAATAATCAGAGTCTAAACAGTTGACAATCCTATATGGTGTCAACCTCTAAAGCTTGAAAGAAAATAATAGAAGGGATACATTTCCAAGAAAGACGTGACAGACCATGAAGGATCACTAATTTTGTCTGTGTAGTTTCTTTTTAAAAACTAATTATTAAGTTTTTACTAATGGATGAGAATTTGTAGTTTTAAACATATTCTTTTCTTTATATGCTCTTTTTAAGAAAGAGCTTGTATGCGTTAGGGGTCAGGTGAAGAAAAGATAAGGAAAGCATTTTATGTGTGCATTAATGATATAAAACAAAGGCACACTATGTCTTGTTCTTACAGAAAATCTATAGCATTAAAACAAAATTTCAAGTCTGCATGCCTTTGCTTTGAACTGTGTGGACCTCAGATGTCCACTGCATTTTAGAAGAGTCTCTTTTTTATTGAAGAGGTGAACCAGATAGATAGTTTGTATGTAGGCATGAAACTAAAATGTAGAGGATGTAAAAGTTATTCAAATTAAAAAGTTCAAGGAATTACAAAGCTCATTTGCAGTACAGGTGAACAGTGAAAACATGAAAATCCATAAACAAAGTTAGAAAGAGGAACTGAAAAAAAAAAAAAAAAGATTTTTAAGAGAGGTTTTGGAGTATCCTGACAGTTGGTAAATAGGGTCACTCAAGAGAGAGTGGCATAAGTGACTACGTTGGAAAGCAAAATAGCAAAGGACACTGATGATAATTGTTACTAACCAGAAATTTGCAGTAGCCAATCACTCCTTTTTTTTTTTTTTTTTTTTTTTTTTAGTAAAGAAATGTCATGTGCTATGGAGAGTGATAATCCTTGGAAATTATCAAGTATCTGTTTGGTCAAAGAAATGAATAAAATGATCCAAAAAAGAAGTGGAGGATCGAGAAGACTCAATATACCAGAAGTCCTAGAGAACATGTCACGGTATCCTGGCAAACAGCATTGGGGGCATTTTTCTCAGCCTAAGTCTAGGCCCTGCTTGTGTCCAACATGATTCTAGTTTTCTGTCTTCTTCCTTTCAGTAGACACTCTTGGGCACGTGCTGGTTGTTTCTCTTTTAGTTCAACACAATCTCTCATACTCCTACTCCCTTTCTAACTTTTTTGAAAAACAAAACAAAACAAAACAAAATAAAACAAGCATAAATGCCCTTTTTTTAAAAGTTTAACTGATAACTACTGTTTGTAAATAGTGGTTTTTATTTCTGAGTCAGTGACTCAGTAACTCTTGTCCCACTCCCATCAGGCCCCAGTTATTCTCTCCCAACACAAATAAACACATACATATCCAAACACTTTTTCTAATGCCATCTTAACTAAGCTTGTGAACATCATTTCCTTCAGTAATGTCCCTCTTTGAAAACTGAGGATGTAATGCAGGCAGAACTATACATACCTATCTTCTGATCTTAGATGGTTATTTTTCATTTTATAGGCTATCCCTACTTTGTGCAGCCTCTCCTAGATACAGGATTAAGAGTAACTAACATTTAGTAAAATACTTGCTAAATGCTGACGCTGTAAAAGATGCATGACATACATTTTATTTTTAATGCCTATGACATTCTTATTAGGTAGATTTATTATTAACATCCTTTATACTCATGAGGAAACTGACAGGAAACTGACAGAGTCGTATAATGAACTCAGGATACAAACCAGGCACATGGGTTCAGAGAGTGGTTTTTTGTCATTATTGGCCATTATAATATAGGGACTTAAGTCCCTATAAACTAAGATTGGGTGTTACAAATAGAAGCTTAAAGAAGTGAGATTGGATATAGATGCAAGTTACATAAATCAAGGAGGGAGTTGGAGATCAGGTTTACTGAGATAGCCAATGGTTATATCATAGACACAAATAATGACAGGGCAGTCCATGTATCCAAGCATTATTGCATCCTAAAATATTTTCTCTGACTAAACTTAGAGTAGTATTAAAGAAGGAAAACCTCACATAATTGATTTGAGTAATATAATTTTTTTTTTTTTTTTTGAGACAGAGTCTCGCTCTGCCGCCCAGGCTGGAGTGCAGTGGCGCGATCTCGGCTCACTGCAAGCTCCGCCTCCCGGGTTCACGCCATTCTCCTGCCTCAGCCTCCCGAGTAGCTGGGACTACAGGCGCCCGCCGCCTCGCCCGGCTAATTTTTTGCATTTTTAGTAGAGACGGGGTTTCACAGTGTTAGCCAGGATGGTCTCGATCTCCTGACCTTGTGATCCGCCCGCCTCGGCCTCCCAAAGTGCTGGGATTACAGGCGTGAGCCACCGCGCCCGGCCGAGTAACTATAATTTTTAAAAATATCACTATGAAGTTACTATGGATTAGATCAGAGAACCAATAACAACCACCACTAATACCTCCATGACCACAGGCGAAAGTATGTAAATGGGAGATGCTGTTTCATAATAAATGCCAGGGTATTACTTAGAGCAGCAAGCATGGGTGTTGTTGCAGAATTTTAATGACCTTTGATTGAGAAACACTGTGAGTACCTATGTATATTGAAAACAATAAAAGTGGACATGTTTGAGTTAGAAATAACTCAATTGCTTTCTTTTGAAAAATTAAATATTCAAAGTCAACTTGTGAATATATAAATATTTCATCTGGGTTATATTTCTCAAAATTACATCTTGTTTTTCAAATTTTGTTAAGAAAGTTTTATAAATTGAGCAACTTCTCTTCCCCAGGTGATTAGAAATTGGATATAAAAGTCAAATATTTTTGACGCTGGCAGTGAAATAGAACTTGGTTAATAGTTTAGTTCATGTGTGTGAAGACATACTGGAAGGTCAGTAGCAGAAAAGTAAAACTTTGTATGCAAGAACATGGAATGAGTTTTGATTATCCATGAAAAATTGACACTGGTTTTGTTCTGAAGTGTCAGGTGGTTCTTGGATGTAAAAGAAATAAAGGCCATATTTAATTACATAAAGCTATAGTTTTCAGAAAGTAAACTGCTTTCTCTGCTTTATAGTAACTACAAATAATGACTCTAAAACAGCATGAATGTGTTAATTTTTTTTACTAAGTTTGATATCCTAATTTATAAATGATTTAAAATAAGAGAGAGAACTTGTGAATTTTATACTGACAAATGTTATATTAATAAAAATAAATTTTACTTTTCTCTCTGATAAATGATAATTTAATCTGAGATCAGTAGTTCTTTTTTAATAAGTAGCAGTAAAATTTTGTTGCCACCTTCTGTACAATTTTTTCAGATAAAAGATTTTATGTCTCACAAGAATAATTTCTGGCTTTCTGCTGACTTTGCCATGTCCTTGATTGTGAAAGAGCTAAGGTTATTTAAATAGTGTTAATTCTGTGTTTATTTATATTGCCACTTTGATTAAAAAGTAACAAAACTATTGTTTTTCAGGCTATTACAGTCATGCTTAATCCAGTAACCAAATCTTTATTAATAATTCTTTTGATTTTACCCTAGGAGTAAACTCTAAAGTTAGAAAGAAAAGAAAAATTAGTGTATCTTTCACAACTAAAACTATCTTTGAATTTTCCCAGGGGTCTTTTGCGACAATTTTAAAGAATTCTTTCATTATACAAAAAGAAGACTAGATAACTCGGTTTGTTTGAATGCTTTCTGTTTCTCAACTCCGACATTATTATAAGACTTTTATGGGAAGTGCTGTCAAGTCAAAGGACAATTTTGCAAAATATTTTAATATAAATATTTCAGAGACTGTACACATTGCAAAATGGATAAAAGTCACCATATATGTGTTAATACCTTCAATATAAATAATGCATTCTTATCTTTAAAATTAATCAAATCAATATGCATAATTACATATTTTGTTCAAAAGAAAATATTACATTTTTACATTCTGATGCTGTTAGATACTACAAAAAATAACCATAAAAAAGTACTTTTTTTCTTTCTTCTAATGTTTCCTGGAAGTTCAACTCCGTAAGCTACAGACTAGACTGTGTCTTCATGTAAGCTACAGACTAGACTGTGTCTTTGACAAAGAAAAACAGTCACAGCCTCATGGAAAACACTATACTAGGTACATTTAATCAATGGTATTTCAAGAAATTGATTTATCATTACAGGTTTTAGAGCTTAAAGGTGACATTGCTTAGACAACCCTAAAGAGTTGTAGTGAATACTTACCATAAACTAAGTCAATTTCAAGTACTGTTCAAGAAGCATGCAACTATAAGAACGCTAATTGGGGAATCCAGACTCAAAGAAACACAAATTATTTACAAATTATGCAATAAAAGAATTTTAGTTATTTGTTTTGAAATATTACTGGTATTTTTCAAAAATATTTTATTTTCTTATGGTTATATAACTAATTTCTTCCTCCTATTATTTCATTTCTTTCTTAAAAAATGTTTATTATAATTTAACTTCTGGGATATGTATGCAGAAAGTACACAGGTTTGTTACACAAGTATACACGTGTCATGGTGGTCTGCTGCACACATCAACCCATTATCTACATTAGGTATTTCTCCTAATGCTATCCCTTGCCTAGCCTCCACTGCCCAATAGGCCCCAGTGTGTGATGTTCCCCTTCCGGTGTCCATGTGTTCGCATTGTTCAACTCTGACTTATGAGTTGGAAGATGTGGTGTTTGGTTTTCTGTTCTTGTGTTAGTTTGCTGAGAATGATGGTTTCCAGCTTCATCCATGTCCCTGCAAAGGATGTGAACTAATCCTTTTTTATGACTGCATAGCATTCCATGGTGTATATGTGCCGCATTTTCTTTATCCAGCCTATCACTGATGGGCATTTGGGTTCCATTTCTAACCTTCAAATTAGTAAACTGAAATTTTATAAATGAAAATAAAACATTTTAAATGGGATCTAATTGTCACCAAGAATAATAAATCTTCTAATTTTTCATAACAATATAGCTACTTGAATAGAAAAATAAGAACCATGCACTCCATTAATTGTGCAACCAAGCCTCTTCCATGAGATGCAATATTGGAGAAGTTTTTATTCACCTGTAACTGGGTATGAGGAGCTAGAAGTTAAAACCAGGTACTATGAGTGCTCATCTGAGTTTTGGTTCTTATATGTGTGTTTTTCTTTCTGTGTAGTATAGATAGTTGTTAACTTGGTTTCCTTGCAGGTGTGGGGGACTATCAGTGGAGCCTTTTATTTCGTTATCTTGCACCACCTTCTCTGACTTAGATATTTATAATCAATTAAAGGCACAGAATCTGTGAAATTACATGTTAACTTGAAGACCTAGAAAAGGAGAAATGTAAATAATTTCTTTCTAGGCAAACATATAATCTCGAGGTTTCAGTTTTCTTACTCTGTAGAATATTACAGGTTTTTTTGTGTAACCTAGTACTTTCTTTCTAACATTCGTTTCTAAAAGTATGCATTATCTCATCCTCAAATTGTTTTTGAACCCTTACTAATGTTGAAGAAAATATTTGGCATATATTTATTCTGTATTCTTATAGAAGTCATAATTTTGACTTTCTAAACACTATACTTAGACAAGCCTGAAATATCAGGACTTATCATTCAATGATAAATATTGACATTGAAAGTCATTTTTTTCTCTTCCTGAACCAGTTGACTGGGATATCCGATATCCCCAGGACTGCCAGAAATGTTAGCAGACTCAGAATCACCCCTGTTCTTCTGGTTTTATGGTGGCTTACTTAGAATATGTGCCAGCTTCTCTTGAGACATAAACAGAAAAGAAAAGGAAAGAAAAAATACGTGTTTTTATTTATGATAGAAAAATTCATCTATTTCATCAAAGCAAAACAGCTAGTATCTACAAAGCCTAACTGTGTTAGTTTCCCATTGCTGCTGTAAAAAAATTACCACACAATTAGCACAAATTTATTATTTAATAGTTCTGAAGATCAGAAGTCCAACACAGGTCTCACTGTGCTTTCAGGACGTTACAGATGAGTATCTCTTTCCTATCCTTCTCCAGTTTATCAAGGACAAATTTCTTAATTTGTGGTCCCTGTTCTTCATCCTCAAAGCCAGCAACTGTGGATCACTTCTTCTCACATTGCCTCCTTTCTCACATTTTACCTCACTCTCTCTCTTTTGAGGACCCTTGTGATTACATTAGGCATTTCTAGATAACCCTCACGACATATTTGTTTTAAGGTCAGCTGATTAGTAACCATACTTCCATCTGAAACTTTAGTTCCTCTTTTTATGAAACATAACATAACATAACATAACATATATAAATTAACATAATAACATAACATACATATATGCAGATACTAGGGATTAAGATGAGCGTATCTTTGGAGGTGAGGAACATTATTCTGCCTACCATACTAACAAAATATGAGATTGATTTATTAACTTCTACAAAATAAACTTGTCTTAGACATGTATTCCTTGATAAAGCTGACATTTATTCATACACTCATTCTTTCATGTATTCCCTAAGAGACAGTGTGGTATAGTAGAAAAAACTAAGATATAGTAGTCATGAAGAAGGAAAAATAGAGTTTGCATCCAGGCTTATTTCTTACAAGGTATGTAATAGTGGCAAAAGGCTTAGTCTCTTTGAAGCTTTGTTCTCAATTTTTCTTGAGAAAAATGAAGGCAATTAAACTCACCTCTGTGTTGTTCTGAAGACTGGGTGTGATAATTGATAAAAACACCCACCAGGTGCCAAATAAAATTAGTCAACAAATGTTAGCTATTATTATTGTAGCACAGCGCCTGCACTGAATAGATGTTCGGTAAGTGGTGTTTATTCATTTAATTAAATTATTCATATTATTTCAAAAAATTTTATCTCCTGCCATCACTACGCAATACCAAAACATACATAATATATAGCACATGTAATTTATAAAATATTATAATTATATTGTTTGCTATTACTGAGAAAACAGTACTGATGTTTTATTGTAATTGTGACCATTTCTTATTTTATAGACTTAAGAAATTAATCATAGACAGATTAACAAAAATTAGCAGGGTCCTATGAGAAAGTTAAGAAGTGTTAAAATTAAAATCTGCAATTTTCAGACTGCTGAATTCCTTGTGAGTTTAGTGTTTTATTAGGTCTATTGTTAATTTTAAGAAACTGAGTTGCCATGGTATCATGAGTTTAAAATGCTCTATAGTTTTAACACCTCCTACCTTGTACCCATAAATTAACCACAGCAAGGACTTTGCTATTTAGCCAGCACTACCTTTTAACATAAAACCTGCAGACAACTTCTGGTATTATAAACTTACCCATGGAAAGCTAGACCTTCTTTTACATGATAGATAAGTTAAATGTTTAAACATATGTTTGATGGTTTAAGGCATATATACATATAATATTAACATGTTTTAAATTATTATATTTTGATAAAAAATTTATTTTTATTCAATTTCACGATTTATACCTTAAACAATTTAAATTTATACTTTCAAATTTTGACTATATCATGGTTTTTCACCTGTAAGACAGAGCAATAAAATTGTGCTTTTTATAATTGCTTAAAGAAGGTTCTATTGTTTCTAGAAATGCAGTTTCCCTAAAAGTCAATTTCCAATTTCCTAAAAAGTGCTACAACATTTTAATTTTACAATTTTTCATGGGAATAAGCCAGTCCAGAATGAAATATGTTGCATAATCTCACTTATAAATGGAATCTAGAAAATTCAAATATACAGAGACAGAGAACAAAACAGTTGTACTGAGGTGAAAGTAGAGAGGTGAGGGAGGAAGTGGAAAGATGCAGATGAGAGAATACAAAGTGGCAGATATATAAGACAAACAAATCTAGAGACCTAATGCACAACATGCAGACTACAGATAATGAAATTGTGCTGTATATGAGAGTCATGCTAAATGATAGCTGTACTTGCCACATACACAAACAATGGACAACTATGTGGAATGTTGGATACGTTAATTCATTTCACTATAGTGACATTTTTAGTATTTGTATGTGTCTCATAACATGACCTTGTATACCTTAAATATACACAACAGAACTTATTTTAAAAACTAAAATAATTGCTGAATATTTTAAGTGAAATACTTTCAATAATATTGTTTTCTTTAAACAAAGTATGCTTCCACAATTATTTCATCTTTCATAATAAATATACCATGGTTTACCTGAGTGCATTATGATTGGATATAAGTTTTAGAGCTTCTTAAGCTATGTAGAGACATTTTCCTTTGTAGAAAAGTTCCCATTACTGTATTTCACTTGCCTCAAATACGTTTTGATTTATACAAAATGATATTAGACTACTACTCAAATAAACAGTGCTTCAAATTGTCTAATAGCAATTTATTTGACACAAAGCAACTTAGCAGGTACTGTGATCTCAGTTTGCTCATTTATGATATAAAATTTAAAATCAATTTTCTCTATTATCTATAAAAACAAGCCCCTCCACTGTTCCGGAAGGGTGTTTGACACACATATATACACTTAGAAATGGGTATATAAGAAGATTTCTGGAATAGCAAAGACCTGCGTGAATTTCCTCATTCATAAGAGCAATGAAATTGATGGGGAGTTGTCAAAATAATTTTTTAAATTCTAGACGTTAACCAAAAGCTTGCAACAAACTGAGCAATTATTTATTCAAGGAATACCATGGAACCTTTACAAAAACAACAGGATTTTTAGCTTTTTAACTTAGCTTATTCATATTTACCCCCGTCCAGCTCTGCAGCAGTCTTGAACAGAATAGCCTTGTAATTACAGGGGCTGTGAAAAATGGCAGCCTTGTCATTATCCAAAGGTGCATACAGGAGTAGGTTCTCCTCAAAAAATTTAACAATTCTTAAAATACTCAAAGAAGCTAACTATTATTTTCCCATAGAAATGTGCTGTCATAGGCCGGGCGCGGTGGCTCACGCCTGTAATCCCAGCACTTTGGGAGGCCGAGGCGGGCGGATCACAAGGTCAGGAGATCGAGACCACGGTGAAACCCCGTCTCTACTAAAAATACAAAAAATTAGCCGGGCGCGGTGGCGGGCGCCTGTAGTCCCAGCTACTCAGGAGGCTGAGGCAGGAGAATGGCGTAAACCCAGGAGGCGGAGCTTGCAGTGAGCCGAGATCGCGCCACTGCACTCCAGCCTGGGCGACAGAGCGAGACTCCGTCTCAAAAAAAAAAAAAAAAAAAAGAAATGTGCTGTCATGTTTGTCAAAAACAAATTAACTCCAAATATAAGAATGGTGCCTGGAAATTAAATTGCATTGTATTAATCTGTATGCCTATTCTGATGCCACTATCATGGTATCCTGATTATTATAGCTTTATGATGACTTTAAAAAATTAAGAAATGTAAATCCTCTCCAATTTTGTTTTTCTTTTCTTTTTTTAAAATTATTATTATTATTTTATTGATTTATTTATTTATTTTGAGACAGGGTCTCTGTCACCCAGACTGGAGTGCAGCAGTGTGATCTTGGCTCACTGTAGCCCTAACCTCCCAGGCTCAAGTAATCCTCCCACCTCAGCCTGCTAAGTGGATAGAACTACGGGTGGCTAATTTTTTACTTTTTGTAAAGCTTGGCGGGGGGTCTCACTATATTGCCCAGGCTGGTCTTGAACTCCTGGACTCAAGGGAGACTCCCACCTTGGTCTCCAACAGAACTGGGATTACAGATGTGAGCCACCACACCCGGCCTTGTTCTTCTTTTCAACATTGTTTTGGCTACCCTGGGTCGTACAAGTATCCATAGAAATATTAGGGCAAGTTTGTAATTT
This sequence comes from Macaca fascicularis, assembly GCF_037993035.2. Classification (NCBI taxonomy): domain Eukaryota; kingdom Metazoa; phylum Chordata; class Mammalia; order Primates; family Cercopithecidae; genus Macaca; species Macaca fascicularis. Next base: position 58,569,994 of record NC_088391.1, on the reverse strand, counting down.
GCTGCAAAGATGCTAGTTAAGATTTTGATAAAGACAGTGGTTTGACTGTGTCCCCACCCAAATCTCATCTTGAATTGTAGCCCCCAGAATTCTCATATATTGTGGGAGGAACCCCATGGGAGATCATTGATTTGTGGGGGAGGCATCCCCCATCTGTTCTTGTGGTAATGAATAAGTCTCATGAGATCTGATGGTTTTATAAGGGGTTTCTCCTTTCACTTTCCCCTCATTCTGTCTTGTCTGCTTCCATGTGAGACGTGCCTTTCACCTTCCGCCATGACTGTGAGACCTTCCCAGTCACGTGGAACTGTGAGTCCATTAAACATCTTTTTTTATTATAAATTACCTAGTCTTGGGTATGTCTTTATCAGCAGTGTGAAAGTGGACTAATACAGACTGCCTTGAATCTGTTTATCAATTTGGAATGTATTGCCATCTTAAAAATATTAAATCTTCCAATGTATGTATATGAGATGACTTTCCATTATGTAGGTCCTCTTTACATTTTTTCAACAATGTTTTATAGTTTTTAATATACAAATCTCCTGGATTACATTTATCTTTAAGAATTTTACTTTCTTGGATACTACTATAGATGAATTTTTTCTGTAAGTTTATTTTTACATTGTTTATTGCTACTGGGTAAAAATATAATTAGTTTTTGTATAATGACCTCATAGCCTTCAACTATGCTAAACTCATTTATCCATTGTGATGTTTTCATGAATTTGTTTGTATTTTATATAAAGATCAGGTATTTGTATATATACATAGATGGCTTCTTTCTTTCCAATCTAGTTGGATGTTCTTTAATTGTTTCATCTGGGTTGGGCATGGTGGCTCACACCTGTAATTCCAGCACTTTTAGAGGCTGAGGTGAGTAGATCACCTGAGATCAGGAGTTCGAGACCAGCCTGGTCAACATGGCAAAACTGTGTCTACTAAAATACAAAAATTAGCCAGGCTTGGTTGTAGGTGTCTGTAATCCCAGGAGACTGAGGCACAAGAACTTCTTGAACCCAGGAGGTGGAAGTTGCAGAGAGCTGAGATGGCACCACTGCACTCCAGCCTGGATGAGAGAAAGAGACTCTGTCTCAAAAAAAGAAAAAGAACTTATTTTACATCTAATTCATAGACTAAAATTTTCAATATAATGTTGAATACAAGGGGCAAGGGAATTCTTACTTATCATGTTCCTGAACTTAGTCTTTCATCATTAAGTATGATGTTGGCTGTAAGTTTTTTGCATATGCCCATTATCAGGTTGAAGAAATTCCATTTTATTACTAACTTGTTTAATGTATTTTAATAAAGCCAAAGTGAATGTGTTGTCAAATGCATTTTATGGATCCATTTACATGCACATGTAGTTTTTGTTCTTTATATTATTGATAATGTATACTATATTAGGTTGGTGCAAATATAATTGCAGTTTTCACCATTAAAAGTAATGGTGGCCAGATGCGGTGGCTCAAGCCTATAATCCCAGCACTTTGGGAGGCCGAGGCAGGTGGATCGCGAGGTCAGGAGTTTGATACTAGCCTGACCAACAAGGTGAAACCCTACCTCTATTAAAATGCAAAAATTAGCCGGATGTGGTGGTGGGTGCATGTAATCCCAGCTACTCGAGAGGCTGAGGCAGTAGAATCGCTTGAATCCAGGAAGTGGAGGTTGCAGTGAGCCGACATCAAGCCACTGTACTACAGCCTGGGCAATAGTGTGAGACTCTGTCTCAAAAAAAAAAAAAAAAAAAAAAAAAGTAATGGCAAAATCGCAATAACTTTTGCACCAAACTAATACAACCTGACTTTTGGGTGTTACACAAACTTTTCATTTCTAAAATAAATTCCATGTGATAATCGTGTATAATTCTTTTTATATTTTGCTGGATTCAATTTGCTGGGATTTTTTTTACAATTTTTTTCACCCTTTTTTTTATTACTATACTTTAAGTTCTGAGATACATATGCAGAACATGTAGGTTTGTTACATATGTATACACGTACCATGGCGGTTTGCTGCACCGATCAACCCATCATCTACATTATTTATTTCTCTTAATGCTATCCCTCACCTAGCCCCCACCCCTCGATGGGCCCCAGTTTGTGATGATCCCCTCCCAGTGTCCATGTGTTCTCACTGTTCAACTCCCACTTATGAGTGAGAACATACAGTGTTTGGTTTTCTGTTCTTGTGCTGGTTTGCTAAGAATGATGGTTTCCAGTGTCATCCACGTCCCTGCAAAGGACATGAACTCATCCATTTGTATGGCTGCATAGTATTCCATGGTGTGTCTGTGCCACATTTTCTTTATCAAATCTATCATTGACAGCATTAGGGTTGGTTCCAAGTCTTTGCTATTGTGAACAGTACTGCAATAAACATCCGTGTGCATGTGTCTTTATAGTAGAATAATTTATACCTTTGGGTATATACTCAGTAATGAGATTGCTGGGTCAAATGGTATTTCTGTTTCTAGATCCTTGAGGAATTGCCACACTGTCTTCCACAATGGTTGAACTAATTTACACTCCCATCAACAGTGTAAAAGCGTTCCTATTTCTCCACATCCTCTCCAGCATCTGTTTTTTCCTGATTTTTTTTTGATGATTGCCGTTCTAACTGGCATGAGATGGTATCTTATTGTGGTTTTGATTTGCATTTCTCTCATGACCAGTGATGACAAGCTTTTATTCATGTTTGTTGGTCATATAAATGTTTTCTTTTGAGAAGTGCTTGTTTATATCCTCTATCCACTTTTTGATGGGGTTGTTTTTTTTTCTTGTAAATTTGTTTAAGTTCCTTGTAGATTGTGGATATTAGACCTTTGTCAGAGGAGTAGATTGCAAAGATTTTCTCCCATTCTGTAGCCTGCCTGTTCACTCTGATGATAGTTTCTTTTGCTGTGCAGAAGCTCTTTAGTTTAATTAGATCCCATTTGTCAATTTTGACTTTTGTTGCCTTTGCTTTTGGTATTTTATTTATGAAGTCTTTGCCCATGCCTATGTTCTGAATGGTATTACCTAGGTTTTCTTCTAGAGTTTTTATGTTTTTTAGGTCTTACATTTAAGTATTTAATCCGTCTTGAGTTAATTTTTGTATACGTGTAAGGAAGGGGTCCAGTTTCTGTTTTCTCCACATGGCTAGCCAGTTTTCCCATCACCATTTATCAAATAGGGAATCCTTTCTCTGTTGCTTGTTTTTGTCAGATTTGTCAAAGATAAGATGGCTGTAGACATGTGACGTTATTTATGAGGCCTTTGTTCTGTGGCATTCATCTGTATATCTGTTTTAGTACCAGTACCATGCTGTTTTGATCACTGTAACCTTGTAGTATAGTTTGAAGTCAAGTAGCGTGATGCCTCTAGCTTTGTTCTTTTTGCTTAGGATGGTCTTGACTATACAGGCTCTTTTTTGGTTCCATATGAAAGTTAAAGTAGTTTTTTCTAATTCTGTGAAGATACTCAGTGGTAGCTTGATGGAGATAGCATTGAATGTACAAATTACTTTGGGCAATATGGCCATTTTCACAATATTGATTCTTCCTATCCATGAGTATAGAATGTTTTTCCATTTGTTTGTGTCCTCTCTTATTTCTTTGAGCAGTGGTTTGTAGTTCTCCTTGAAGAGGTTCTTCACATCCCTTGTAAGTTTTATTCCTAGGTATTTTATTCTCTTCATAGCAACTCTGAATGGGAGTTCACTCATGATTTGCCTCTCTGTTTGTCTATTATTGGTGTATAGGAATGCTCGTGATTTTTGCACATTGATTTTGTATCCTGAGACTTTGCTGAAGTTGCTTTTCAGCTTGAGGAGATTTTGGGCTGAGACACTGGGGTTTTCTAAATATACACTCATGTCATCTGCAAACAGATAAAATCTGACTTCCCCTCTTCCTATTTGAATACCCTTTATTTCTTTCTCCTGCCTGATTATTCTGGCCAGAACTTCCAATACTATGTTGGAATAGAAATGGTGAGAGAGGGCATCCTTGTCTTGTGCCGGTTTTCAAAGTGAATGGTTCCAACTTTTCCTATTCAGTATGCTATTGCCTGTGGGTTTGTCATAAATAGCTCTTATTATTTTGAAATACGTTCCATCAATACCTAGTTTATTGAGAGTTATTAGCATGAAGGGGTGTTGAATTTTTTCGAAGGTCTTTTCTGCATCTATTGAGATAATTCTGTGGTTTTTGTCATTGGTTCTCTTTACATGATGGATTACTTTTATTGATTTGCATATGTTGAACCAGACTTACATCCCAAGGCTGAAACCGACTTGATCGAGGTGGATAAGCTTTTTGATGTGCTGCTAATTCCGTTTACCAGGATTTTATCGAGGATTTTCGCATCAATGTCCATCAGGGATATTGGCCTGAAATTTTCTGTTTTTGTTGTGTCTTTGCCAGGTTTTGGTATCAGGATGATGCTGGCCTCATAATATGCGTTAGGGAGGAGTCTCTCTTTTTCTGTTGTTTGGAATAGTTTCAGAAGGAATGTTACCAGCTCCTCTTTGTACGTCTGATAGAATTTGTTGTGAATCTGTCTGGTCCTGGGCTTTGGTTGGTTGGTAGGATATTAATTATTGCCTCAATTTCAGAACTTTTTATTGGTCTATTCAGGGATTTGACTTCTTCCTGATTTAGACTTGGGAGATTGTATGTGTTCCGAAATTTATCCATTTCTTCTAGATTTTCTAATTTATATGCACAGAAGTGTTTATAGTATTCTCTGATGGGAGTTTGTATTTCTGTGGGATCAGTGGTGACACCCCCTTTATCATTTTTTTATTATGTCTATTTGATTCTTCTCTCTTTTCTTCTTTATTAGTCTGGCTAGTGGTCTATCTATTTTGCTGATTGTTTAAAAAAATAGCTCTTGGATTTACTGCTTTTTGAATGGTTTTTCATGTCTCTATCTGCTTCAGTTCTCTCTCTGATCTTAGTTATTTTTTGATTTCTGCTAGCTTTTGAATTTGTTTGCTCTTGCTTCTCTAGTTGTTTTAATTGTGGTGTTAGGGTGTTGATTTTAGATCTTTCCTGCTTTCTGATGTGGGCATTTAGTGCTAATAAATTTCCCTCTAAACCCCGCTTTAGCCGTGTCCCAGAGATTCTGGTACATCATGTCTTTGTTCTCATTGGTTTCAAATAACTTATTTATTTTTGCCTTAATTTTGTTATGTACCCAGTACTCATTCAGGAGCAGGTTGTTCAGTTTCCATGTAGTTGTGTGGTTTTGAGTGAGTTTCTTAATCTTGAGTTCTAATTTGATTGCACTGTGGTCTGAGAGACTGCTTGTTATGATTTCTATTCTTTTGCATTTGCTGAGGAGTGTTTTACTTCCAATTATGTGGTCAATTTTAGAATAAGTGCGATGTGGTGATGAGAAGAATGTATATTCTGTTGATTTGAGGTGGAGAGTTCCTTAGTTGTCTATTAGGTCCGCTTGGTACAGAACTGAGTTCAAGTCCTGAATATCCTTGTTAATTTTCTGTCTCATTGATCTGTCTAATATTGATGGGTAGTTTAATAGTTACCAATCCAATCTCTGTAAGAGAAAGTCTCTTCAGATTTTCTGTTTCTTCACGAGTTTTTTTCCAGTAGTTTCTGTCTTTCTGGAAATACATCCCTTTCATTATGTTTTGTTGTTGTTGTTGATGTAGAGTGATTATAATATTGCCTTCTGTAATCCCTTTTGTTTCTCTGATGTCAGTAGTGATACTCCTTCTTTTGTTACTAATTTTGGTAATTTGATATTTCTCTATTGTTCTCTTGTTAGTTTAGCCAAATTTTTGCTAATTTTGTTGATCTTGACAAAAAATGGTCATTGGACTTTGTTGGTCTTCTCTATTGTTATTCGATTCTCTATTTCATATGTTTATACTATCATCTTTAATATCTTCTTCCTTCTGATTGTTTAAGTTCATTTTGCTCTACACGTCCAGACACTTAAAGAAAAAGAGTTATACATATGGTTATACACATGAAATCTTTCCTCTTATTTTTATGCAGAAATTTACAGATACATATTTTCCTCCTATGAGTGCTACAGCTGTAACCTTTCCGTTTTGGTATGTTGTGTCACATTTTCAATTATCACAAGTCCTAAATTTCTTTTTGTTATGGATTTATATTTCCATTATATTTGGTCACAAAATACAGTTGTATAATTTCAAATCTTTTACATTCATTAGCTCTGTTTTATAGCCAACCATATGCTGTCTCTTGGAGACCATTCAATGAAAACTTCAGAAGAGTATATATTGGTTTTAGGGTAGAACATTCTATACAGGTCTGTTAGTGAAGTATTAAAAATAGTATTAACAATGGTACATTGAAATCTTCACTATTATTCCTAAATGGAATATTTCTTCCTGGAATTCAATCAATTATTACATTACGTTTTCTGGAACTTTGTTTTTAAGCAAATGTAAGTTCAATATGTTTATGGTTATTACATTTTCCTCATTTTCCTGATGAATTAACCTTTTAATCATCATAAAAGTCCCATTTATCTTTAATAACATTTTTAAGTCTGTCATTTCAAATGATATTACAGTCATTTCAACTTTCTTATGGCTGTTCTTTGAGTGATATATCTTTTTTCACACTTTCATTCTCTATGTATTTGAATCTACGAAGTGAAAATATATAGTTGCATCATCTTTTTTATCCAGTCTGACAATCTTTGTTGATTAAATTGTTTTCTCCATTCACGTTTTATGTTGTAATTGACTTATTTGCATTTGTCATTTTACTATTTGCTTTAGTATGTCACATCTTTTTTTATTCCTCTATTTCTTCTTTACTGTTTTTTTTTGCCTGAGTATTTTATATGACATATTTTATTTCTTTAATTATTTTAACTATATTTTTAGTTATTTTATTAATAGTTATTATAGGGCTTAGCATATAAAGCAACTCTTCAGAATTAGCTAAAGATTTATACTAACTCAAATTCCACAAAAGACATAGATGTTTTACTTTATATATCTCTATTTTCTCTTACCCTCTTTTTTTGAAAATTTTGTCATGCATATTACATATATGTGTCATAATCCCCAAAATTTAATGTTGTAGTTATTACCTTATATAATTGTATGTATTTTAAAGACACTGAGAGATGGAAGAACAAACATACTATTAGATTTTGTCCTATTAATTTTTTTCAACTTTATTGTCAAATATGTTACATTTTTATTGTCATAAGCTCGATGATTTATTGATATACATATAGTTTTACACGATTGTTTTTTATGTTAAAGAATAAAGAATGCAAAATATTCATTTACATATTTAAATTTGCCCTGAAGAACAGACTTTCATTCTGAAAATTCCCGAACAATTTCTTATAAGGTTGTCTTCTTGCAACAAATTATCTCAGTTTTTATCTGGGAATATCTTTATTTCCCATTCATTTTTGAAAGACAACTTTTGCTGGTATAATATTATTGGTTGGTTTTTATGTTTTCTTTATTTTCTCTTAGTCTTCTGTTTAATTCTTTTCTCACTTGCTCAGGTCTCCATTGTTTATGATGATATTAATAAAACAGCTGTTGATCTTATTGAAGTTACCTTGTGCGTAAGTCATTGTTTCTTGTTGTATTCAAGAATTTCTCCTTGTCTTAGTTTTTTTGACATTCTTTTGTGTGATGTCTTTGGGTATTCATCTCTTTTGTGTTGATCTTACTTCTAGTTTGTTGTGCTCTTGAATGTGTGGATTGATATTTTTCATACAGTTTAGAAGTTTTCAGTTTTAATTGTCTTATTTTTTTTTCTATTTCTTTCTCCTCTCCTTCTGCTATGCCAATTACACATATATTGATGTAGTTAAAGTGTTACACATTTTGTTGAGGCTTTGTTCATTACATTTATTTCTCTTTTCTTTCTGTTATTCAGATTGTATAATAGTTTTTTATCTATATTCAACTTAGTGGATTTTTGACTCCTGCTGGATTGCAGGTACAGTAGGTAATTTTTAAATAAAATTATACTTTTCAATTACAGAATTTTCAGTTCTTTAAAAATAACTTTTTAAAAATTTTTTCTGTTTGATGAAACATTGCCATAAATTCCTTTACTTCTTTATTTTTCCTTTTTTTTTTACTTCTATAAACATGATTGTTCTTTAGTTATTGAACGTATTTATAATAGCTTCTTTGAAGTATTTGTGTAAGTCCAGCACCTATACCCTCTCACAGGCATTTTCCGTTGCTTGAGGTATTTTTTGTTGTGGTAGTGGTGATTTGTTATTGTTTTTGTTTATTGGTTTTTTCCTGTTTATGGCTCACACTTTCTTATTTCTTTGCATATCCATATATACATTTTTCCTGAAATCTGTACATATTAGATAATACATTTTAATACTTCTAGATACTGATTTTCATACATTCAAACTTTATTGTTAACATTTAAAAATGCATTTCCTTTGTAATTTAGCTGGTTTATTTTAGAGAAGGCATATTTTCCCCTGCAGTGTGAAACATCTGATGTATCTTCGCAGAAGATAGTGTTGAACATGTGCACAGTTGCCCTGAGATGACTTGTTAGCAGGGCTCTCTTTGACTTTATTTTTCTCTGATTTCTCCGTTAAGCCATCTTTTTCCACTGATCTTACACACAGCTGTTAGGCTCCACTAATTGCCAGTTTATTGTTCTATTTTTTATCAATGCACTAGGGTATAAATTTTTCCACAGTCTGACCCAATTAAAGTCATCCTACTTTTCAGGAATAATTTTTGAGAATAATCTTTAAAGTTTGCTTTGACTCCAGAAGGTCTCGCCTTAGGAATACCTTTCCCTGGTTCTGTTTGGTAAACTAACAGGACTACAGTTTAGATTATTGCTGTCATGGGACTATCCATATTTTCTTATGTGCTTCTCACAAAAATATCTATTGTTTTTGATATCATCCTAAGGCATAAACTTCCTAACATTCCTCTTCCAATAAAGGCAATACATTTCCAGAAGGCTACTGAGCTCTCAATTCTTACGGCCTTTCTCTTGTCAGAAAAATCTCCAAGCCACTGCTCCTAGACGGGGGGCAGGCATAATGGCCTAGCTTTCTTGAAATGATGTCCCTGTTTCATCAGTAGGGTGCTGAGCAGGGGAGATATTCTGTGGTAATATAGGCTTTCTTTCCCTACGTTGAACTCTACGTTAATGAACAAGCTGTGGCATGAAAATTATTGTTCCGGTTTTCTTGGACTGTCATACCTAGCACAGAAATTCTTACCTACCAGGGAAACTAAGTGGAAAAACAGATCACAATACCTCTCAGCTGCACTATCCTAGAATTTAGCCTTTGCCATGTGCACTGCAGCAGATAATAAGTGTTTGATGTCTGCCCCTTCCAGGAAGTCACTGTAGCCCTTGACTTAGAGCTCAGAGCAGAAGTATCTTCACCTTCTTGACTGTATTCACTTGAAGTTGACTGTCTTTCATGCAGAGCTAGGCAATGGGAAGTGAGTTGTATCTCAATAACACAAGTTCCAACTAACTTATTTTCAGTACATTTTCTTGAATAAATACTGTTTTGTTTGGTGTATACACTAAGGACAGTTTTCAGAGAGTTTTCCTAGTTGGTTTTATCTTTGTCTTTATAATAAGAACAGTTGTGGCCATGTCACTGGAGACCAGGTTCATAGTACTCCTCATTCTGCCATGCAGGAAATCTTTCTAGGGTTTATTTTAGTGTGCTGAGATAATGGTCTGGGCATAACAACTATAATCTGTGATAACTGAGATATATTCTTTAAGTTCATTAATAGATATATATCCAAAACTTATCAACAAACAACTGACCATGCTGGAAACACAGGTTAGTTTACAGAGTCACTAATAATTGTTTATGGTTATGCTCTTTCTAGTTAGTGAGTATATTTTCAGAAAGCTACTTCTTAAGCGAAATTTGAATGCATTACATTGTGCTATTTGAATGTATTACTTAGATTATCATCACTTAAGTTTTTTGTTTCTTTTAAGAATACTGGCAGCCATCTGACTGAAATGGGAGGCAAGTGACAGCTAAGAGAGATATTCTGTAGCTCAAGCCCAAGCATGGACCCAGGAGATCATGTTTCAATACCTTGAAGAGCTTATTTTCAACAGGAACTAACATGCATCTTGTTGCTGTTCAGCTGTAGAATTATAGGGTTAAATTATGTTATGATTTTTGATATTCTATGCTTCGTAGTAATGATTTTCATTTTAAAATTGTTTATTATTACATGCTATTAAAACCACAATAAAATGAAGCAAATAAGTTCAATTAAAGTTTAGTAAGCAGTTCTTTGTTGTTTTTATGGTTAACCCAAAAGGCACTACAAAAAATACAAAAGTTCTTACATTACTGTGCCTTTCTTTTAAAGTTGCAATTCATACCATGCCCATAATTGGTAACCATAGGCAGGCACCTGAAGGTACATAAATATTTACCAAATCACATAATATAGAAAAAGTAAGAAAGGGATCTCTCAACATGACTGAAACTAAAAGCACTTAAAATTAGCCAGGTAAAATGTCCTTTTAGTTTTGCCTTTTCTGTTTGTGGTCGTGCTGAGAATAGTGATATTATATTGACAATAGGCAAAGCACAAATATAAACATTTCTAGAAGACAGATGAATTTATTATTGTGTTATTCCTAGATAAGAATTATCAAACCACACAGGTACACTCAATGATCAGTTTTCTCAATTGATAGAGGTGTTTCATAGACCAATGTCCTTTTCTAATGAAATATTAAATAATAAAAACGAATTGTATTCTATCTACACAGTGATTTTTAATTATCAAAAGGAAAGTACTCTCAGTGCATTTGTGATGTTTACTAATACTATGTTTCTTTATATTTTTATACTCTATAATTGTATATTTGTATTTCTGTATGTTGGGTAAAACAAAATCATTTTATTCTTATGTTAAACTAATGAGAATATATAGCAATATTGAAGAACAAAGTGTGAAGAAAAGAAAAAGAAGGAATAAGGAGAAAATCTGTGAGAGAGAAAAGGAAATGTCAATAGACAAATAAAATTTACTCTAGAATCCTACTTACAATTGCTTAACCACTGTTATTGTTAATTCTATAGACCAAACCTCTTCCACAATGTCAAAATTTGACACTTTGTAAAGATTCTAACTTAATAAGCAATTTATGAACTCCCGAATCTATGTAGTGTTTCTTCTGACAACCACCTATTCTATTTGATTTCTGGTCTTTTGACTTAATTCAAACCTATTCCTGGTTGTATTGAGATTTCTGCCCTATTTTCATGCTCATATTTGCACCAGGCTTTTAACTTATTACAGCTTCTCCCAAATCCCACCTTCATCTGTTTGCTGACTGTTCAGGATTCTGAGTCTTTCTGCCTCATGGACAAAACCCAATGGAAATATAATTTAAATATATGATAACTATTTAAAGGTTTGCTTTCTCATAACTATCTTTAGCTAATATGAATAAAATTTCACATATAAATGATTGTATCTTTGAGAATGTACATGTCACTATTTGACATTTTGAGTCCAAATTCCTAAATTATGCGCAAGGTATCCATTCACTTAAATATGTATATTCACTATTACTATGCAGATTTACTGAAATACAGTTTGTAGTCTAAAATTTGGATAAAATTTAACTTGCAGAAAAATGTGTAGATCCTTTCAAACTTTTAAAACCTTACAGTGGATATTACTATTTATCTCATCTGCCTCAATAAAGAATAGTGAGAAATAAAAATAAAATCCTCAGTCCCCCAACAGACTGAACAGACCCTCCTCTTCATCAAGGAATCTCAGAATGCAAAACAAAGCATTCTGAGATTTACCAAGATAATGAAAATGTATAGGCTGTCTTGAATGAAAGTTATAAGATGTTGGAGCTAAACCAATAATGGCCCTCAGGAAATACAAATTTTTCTTGTTAGATTGCAAGGCAAAAGCAAGCCAGTAGGGCCATTACAGCTGGGCTTTATCTTATTGTAATGGAGATCTTACTGAAATGTAAAAACTAGGTAGTGGTATGAAAACAGAACTGGATTCAAATGGAAAGCAGAATTGAAAGGCAAGAATTTAAAAGGAAATTTGAACAGATTACTGAGAATGAAAGAATTAATTTTACATAAGCCTATTTTAGGGAATACAAAGTTCACATTCCAGAATGTGGCAAAGCACGCAGATATCCTATGACTTCATTTATTTCACCCTACAACAAAAAACAAATAGAAAAAAAAAATTGAACAGTGATTGCTAGAGCTGAGAGTGGGGAAAATTACTAAATACAAAGAGATAGCACGGGAACTTTTGGGGGTAATAGGAAAATCCTACAACTTGAATTTGACAGAAATGTCAAACTTCATAGAACTATACATCTGAAAAGAGTAAGTCTTACTGTATATAAATTATACATTAATACATCTTACTTTTAAAATTATAAAAGAAAGGATAGTGACTAGATACTGAACCCTGAGTAATGATTTGCGTGCCAAAATGTTTAAGGATAAGGATACTGATATCTGCATTGTACCTTAAAATGCATTGAAAGGGTAAAATGATTTGATAGTTGGCTGGAGGATAAAGAGATGACAGGTAGACATGTAATAAAGGAAACATAGCATAATGTCAGCTGTTTAGAACTTTTTTCAAATTTTCTTTTTGTTTTTCTCTGAGATGGTCTCGCTCTGTCACACAGGGTGGTATCAAACTCCTGACCTCAAGTGATCCACCAGTCTCAGCCTCCCAAAATTCTGGGATTACTGAGCCATCGTGCCCAGTCCCTCAAATTTTCTTTATATCTGAAAATTCCCATAATAAAATAACAAGAAAAATTATACAGACACACTCATGACCGCACACATACATAATTTGTGCATACAATAAAAGGTTTCAAAGTACATCATCACACACCAAAATATTGACAGCATTTACTCCTATGTAATCTGTATGCTGGGTTGATAATAGATGGGAAATGGGTGGTACTTTAACTTCTTTCTCTATAAAACTTTGTATTGTTTAATTTAACTATAAAACTCTAATTTTTATTAATTTTAATTATAGTACAATAAAGTAAATGAGGATGATATATTGCTAATTTTGTAAGTATATTGGAAGTTGTAGACTGGAGAAAAAGGCCTTCAAGCATGTGAATAAAATCTGAAAAAATTTTAAGACATACCCTAATGGATTAACAGAGAATTACAGGTGCATTAGCATAGGTCTCTGCGAAAGGAGTCACAATCAAGCTCTTGAGCTCTCTCTTTAATTGTCCCAAACTCACCTTCAAACTGTTTTATTGAAACCTCAGCATTGATAAGGCTTTGCTTGTTCATGAATAGAACTATTATTGGAAGCAGATAAGTGCACAGTTGTGGCTTTCTCCCCCATCTTCAACGTTGCTTTCTATGTCTGAATAGATAAGACGACTGTTACTTTCCATGGCTTTTTTCCTCACATAAATATTCTGTTATACCATGACTCCAAATCTCAATTTGGAATGTCATTTATCTGTATTAATAAATCAGAAAAAGAGTGTGGAAGGAATTATGAAGACATTACAAAAATTTCAGGTGCAAATTTTGACATCAGCCTAAAATACTCTATCAAAGCTTAATGATTTTCATTGGAGTGTTGGAACCAGGCCCAGAAGTAATAAGCTCGATACCTAACAAGTTTGGCTCTGTGTTTCCAGTCAAATCTCATCTTGAATAGGAATCCCCACGTGTCACATGTTGAGGGAGGGAAGTGATTGGATCATGGCAACGGTTTCTCCCATGCTGTTCTCCTGATAGTTCTTATGAGATCCGATGGTTTTATGAGCATCTGGCATTTCCCCTGCTTGCACTTCTCTCTTCTGCCACCATGTGAAGAAGGTTCTTGCTTACCCTTCACCTTCAGCCATAAGTGTAAGTTTTCTGAGGCCTCCCCAGCCATGTGGAACTATGAATCAATTAAACCTCTTTCCTTTATGAATTACCCACTCTTGGGTATTTCTTTATAGCAGTATGAAAATAGACTAATACAATACTTTTAAAAAATCAATTTAAAAAATCACTTGCTAAGATATCTATTAAGAAATAGATGCAGCCAATGCAGGAGCCATATCCTTGGCATCTCCGGCTTTACTACATGACATGAGCAATGAGTTGTGCTAATTTCAAAACATATATTAATAATCATTATTGTTCAACTTTGGGTAGTCACTTAGTATGTTATATTGATAAATTTATCAAATTTAAAATATTAGACTGGGATAACAATAGGCAGGGCTAGCCTGACCAAAATGACAAATTAAAGGTAAAACTTATTTTGGTATTATATCATTTAGATATCAAAGCATGTAGGCATGTAGGTGTGTGGAGGAATGAGGGGATAGTTCTTGACATCTGATTGCTCTATGAAGTCTTCACAAATTTGTATAAGGAAAGAACTGAGCTAGCATTAAGGCTGAGTTCTAAGGCCAGATGAAAGATGAAAAAAGCAAATACTAAAACTCGTAATAGTGATATATTTTTTAACAACAAAGTATGCGTCAGATTAAGGTCACCCATCATTGTCAGGCCTCTGAGCCCAAGCCAAGCCATGGCATCCCCTGTGACTTGCACAGATGGCCTGAAGTAACTGAAGAATCACAAAAGAAGTGAAAATGTCCTGCTCCGCCTTAACTGATGACATTCCACCACAAAAGAAGTGAAAATGGCCGGTCCTTGCCTTAAGTGATGACATTACCTTGTGAAAGTCCTTTTCCTGGCTCATCCTGGCTCAAAAACTCCCCCACTGAGCACCTTGTGATTCTCACTCCTGCCAGCCAGAGAACAACCCCCCTTTGTAATTTTCCTTTACCTACCCAAATCCTATAAAACGGCCCCACCCTTATCTCCCTTCCCTGACTCTCTTTTCGGACTCAGCCCGCCTGCATCCAGGTGATTAAAAAGCTTTATTGCTCACACAAAGCCTGTTTGGTGGTCTCTTCACACGGACGCGCATGACAATCATGCTTTTTGAACTTACAGACAATCCATGCTACAGATATGCCCTAGGTAAATTCTCCCCATCCCCATCCCTCCTCCATCCCCATCTCAAGTGAATCTCTTCGTGTTTTTCTAAGATCTGGCCACATTGATCTTTTTATAAATTTTAAAGCATACAATATTTTCTCCTGTTTCAGGATTGTACCTGTGTTTGTTTTGTTTTGTTTTGGATCTCAGTCTGTCAGGCATTTGAACCAGGGTGACTTCCTCCTGAATAGGGGGCGAGGTAAAAATGAGGCTGAGACCTGCTGAGATGCATTTCTAGGAGGCTAGGCTTTGTTAGTCACAAGATAAGACAGGAGGTCATCTTGTTTCAAAAGATATAGGTCACAAAGACCACACTGATAAAACAAGATGAACCAGTCGCATTGGCTCATCCCTGTAATTCCAACACTTTGGGAGGCTAAGGTGGGTGGATCATTTGAGGTCAGGAGTTCGAGTCCAGCCTGGCCAACATGGTGAAACCCTGTCTCTATTAAAAATACAAAAATTAGCCAGGCAGTAGTGATGTGGGCGTGTAGTCCCAGTTACTCGGGAGGCTGATGCGGGAGAATTACTTGAGCCTGGGAGGTGGAGCTTGCGCGGTGAGCTGAGATCATGCCCCTGCACTCCAGTCTGGATGAGAGAGTAAGACCCTGTCTCAAAAAAACAAAACAAAACAAAACAAACAACAAACAAACAAACCTGGATGTGGTAAAGAAGTCAAAACCCACCCAAAACCAACAAGGCAATGAAAGCAACCTCTGGCAGTCTTCGCTGCTCATTAAATGCTAATTATATTACATTTGCAAGCTAAAAGCCGCCCCCACCAACACCATGATAGTTTCCAAATGTCGTGGCAATGTCTGGAAGTTATCCCACATCCTCTAAAAAGGGGAGGAATCCTCAGTTCTGGAAACTCCCCACCCATTTTTAAAGGAGTTGCCAGAACTGAAAAGCTCTCCTTTTTAGACCATACAGGTAAATTTTTAAATTTTTAACTTTTCAAATCCATCCGTTGTTTAGCATATGACCAAAAAAATCCCGTAAAAATAGCCAGCTAACAGCCCTCGAGACTGCTGTGCCTATGGAGTAGCCATTCTTTTGTTTCGTTACTTCTGTAAGAATCTTGACTTCATTTTACTCTGTCGACTCACCCTAAGTTCTTTCTTGTACGATATCAAAGAACCCTCTCTTGTGGTCTGGATTGAGACCCCCTTCAGGTAACAGGTCTAGGATCATTTTTGAAAGAAAGCTTCCCTAAACTTCAGTATAATTTAGGCTCCCTGTAATATGTTCTCTTATGTCATGTTTTTTTCAAAGCGCTTACCATATGTGTAATTATATATTTTTATATATTCAGTTGTTAACCACATTTCTCTCAATTGGCTCTAAATTCCAGAAAATCATGCACATGACTGCTGTGTTCACTCTCACTCCATCATCGACTCACACAATGCTGACTGCATCGGAAGGACACAGTACATGTCTGTTCGATGACTTAATATTCTGTTATTTATGCAAATGTCATTTCATTCTTGGAAACAGATATTGCTTTGTTTCCTCTGTAGCCCTCAGAATTCCCAGCACAGTGTTCTGCATTATTATTTCTAACGTGAAAATTGGTGAAATTTTCAAAATATTAGGAAATCATATTTATTGAGCCCATACTAGGTAATTAGTATGGGGTTGTTATGCCCAGACCGTTTATTCCCCGAAGAAGACCACCGGAGTCCAGAGTCAAAGCTAAGCAGCAAGGATCTTTATTACAGGTTCGAACCTGGAGCTCTCACTTGCTCGTGAAACGAGACGGGCAGGAGAGCTCCCCTACTGAGCTCCGAACAATGTTATATAGTCTAAGGAAAGTAGGCATAGAATCATTATACAAATTGGAGGTATGATTGGCTGGAGTTTGAACAAAGCGATTTGGCAAACTATGATTGGTTCCCGCCATTTCTGATATTTCAGTACAACCCTTGAGGCGGAAGAGCAGTTTTACACAAAGGCAGTTAATTATATTGCATCAGGTTGCACGACCAGTTTATGGCTATCTTGCTTAAACACACCTTGTGACCTGGCTATCTTACTTAAACATTCCTTGTGACCTGGCCTCAGAAAGAGAAACATGTACTTACAGAACTTACGAAGCCTCTGGTACGTGCAAAGATTAGAGAGCAGAACAAGGGTGTAGCGGGTGGGGGGCGGGTACACATCTATCTTTGTGTCCTTTCATTTCTCCCTTCTCATAAGTAACTGGATGTCCAATCTTGGATTTCCAGAGTCTTATAATATAGCCTCACTTTCTGGGTGCAGGAGAGGCTGGTGATGGCTACGGAGGACCATTAGTTGGATGGTATCAAACCTTTCTCTGACAAATTGTAAAATTTTATTTACCACACAGGGGCCTATAGTGAATAGAAGTAGTAAAGACATTAGGGGGCCTAAAAGGGGTGCCAGAAGGGAAAACATTGAAGAGCTCCACCAATTGTTAGCGGCTGTAGTGAATTGTTGCTTTTTCATTTCTAAGCTTAGTTCGTGTAGGCGTTGGACTCTTTCCTCAACTAACCCTGACTCATTTATATAGAAACAGCATTCTTCTTTGAGGAACATACAGGTACCTCCTTTCTCAGCCGTGAGTAAGTCTAAGGCTCTGCGGTTTTGAAGGGTGACCTGTGCTAGGGAGGTGAGCTGCCGCTGAAGGGAGGCTAGGGAATAGGCGGAGTCTTCCATAGCAACAGAGAATTGTTGTAACAGCTTGTCGTTTTCTATCATGGAGTGTTGTAGGGCCCCTCCTGCTAACCCCGCTGCGACGACAGAGGTGGTTAAGGATATTCCGGCAATTAGTGGTAGAAAAACTGCTCGTCTATGTCGCGCAGTTTTAGTTGGGGCGGTCCCTGCCCAGCCTATGAACTCTGCCGGGGTTAGCAGTGTCAGTCGGGGAACTAGGGTAACAGGGATACACAACTGTCCGTCAGAGATGCTTTTGGACAGAGTTTTTAACAGAGTCATATTACACCAGAAGAACACACCAGGGGGAGCATATATGGGACTATTAGGGTATGTAGCCGATTGGTTGCAGAGGCTGTTGCTAAATGCCGAATAACAATAGGGGTATTTCTCTTGGTATGGGTCACGGTACAGGGCTACATCGGGTATCGTGACTATCGATGAGTTAAAACCTGTATAGTTTGTGGGAGGGGAGGATAGAGGAACAGCCGTTAATGGTGGTCTTCCTAGGGTTGCACACATAAAGCAAGAGGACAGGTCGCCTAAACCAGTGAGGTTGGCGAATGCTAGCCCTTCCCGTAATAGAGTTAGCCAGGAGAAGGGCTGCAAGTCTTGTGATAACTTGGTTTCTTGCCTGTGGATTTGTGTGTGGATTAAGGGTTGAATCTGGACTAGACTTCTCCACAGATATAAATGGCTACTGGGCCAGGTACTAGTTGATGAGTAATATACTCCCCCATGTTGTGGGGTTGTCCACCGAGAGTCCCATGGGTCTCTAATTATCCAAGTGTAAGTGACGGGAGACTCAGTTTTGTAAAAATACCACCCTTGTCGTTCTCTCCAGTATCGGACAGAGTGCGTCTTACAGTAGCTATATGGGCAACCTGCACTCTGGTGCCACCAATAATTTTTACAATTATATTCAGTTTGATCATATTCAAAACAGATCATGGGTGTTGCTGGTTGGGCAATCTGGAACCTAGTGAAATTGAGGTAAACTATAGTATTACACCCTGAGGGGGGGCAGTCTGTGCTAGCTAGCAGTTTACCCGCTTGGGGGGTTTCCCCGGGGTGAGTTTTGTTTTCATAGAGCCAGAACCTCCAGACATAGGGATTAGACGGCGCAGCAGTGAGGAGAGTCAGATGCATAAGGCATAAAAGCATAGGTAAGCTAGACATGGTTACGGCTATGGGGATGACGGCGCGGGGTTAGCTTTAAGGGATTGTTCTTAGCTTTGTCTACAGTCCATGTAACCGGTGCTCCAGACGGCTCGAGAAGGTCGGATGTTGGGTCCACTGGTTTGACGTGTGTGTAGTGGATCCACGAAGCGATGCCTTCTACTTTGAGAGCGGTGGGAGTAGTCAGGAGTACTTGCAGTGGTCCTTTCCACCTGGGTTGAAGAGTTTCTTGCCGGTGGCGCTTGACTAGGACCCAGTCTCCCGGCTGGAACGGATGAGGCGTCGGCGGAGGTCCTGCCTCGTACAGTTCTCGTAGTCTGGGCCAAATTTCCTGGTGAATTTTCTGTAAGGCTTGTAAGGAGAACAGGAGCTCAGAGACATTTTCAGTTTCAGGTTTGAGTAAGTCATCTTTTAGACTGGGGACCAGGGGTGGGGGTCTGCCATACATGATTTCATATGGTGTGAGGCCTAGTCTGTAAGGGGTATTTCGGGCCCGGAACAGAGCGTAGGGGAGAAGTACTACCCAATTAGCGCCAGTCTCCATGGTCAATTTAGTTAAGGTCTCCTTCAGAGTCCGATTCATCCTTTCTACCTGTCCTGAGCTTTGGGGCCTATAAGCACAATGTAATTTCCAATTTGCCCCCAGAATGGAAGCCAAATCCTGACTTACCTTACCAACGAAGGCTGGTCCATTGTCTGACCCTATTTGGACGGGAAAGCCATACCTGGGGAGGATTTCTTCCAAAATTTTCTTTGCTACAACCTGAGCAGTTTCTCTCTTAGTTGGGAACGCTTCTGTCCATCCTGAAAAAGTATCTACAAAGACAAGTAAGTACTGATACCCATATTTTCCAGGCTTTATCTCAGTAAAGTCTATTTCCCAATAGATACCAGGCCTAGTTCCTCTACACCTAATTCCTGTGGTGGTCTGGGTTTGGGGGCAAGCGTTGTTTAGTTGGCAGGCTTTGCAATTTGTTGTGACATCGCTGGCCAGTTCAGCTATGCGCCTGATTCTAAACTTGGCGTGCCTGATTAAGTCCATCATTCGCCGGGCACCCAGGTGGGTTGTCCGGTGGATGTGTTCCAACACCTGCCGTCCTAATTTTTCTGGTAGGATGGTTTGGTCATTTATATCAGTCCACCACCCATTTTTAACCTGTTTTAGTGGAAGCGTGTTCATCCATTCGCGATCCTGTTCGGTATAGTCGGGAAAACATGGCAAATTTCGCGGGCCAGGATCGGGGAGCTGGAGCGCGAGGAGCTGACTGGGAGCTTTTGCTATGCTCCTTGCGGTTTGGTCGGCTAAGAAGTTGCCTCGAGCAATTGGCGTAGTTGGTTTCTGATGCCCAGGGCAATGTACAATAGCCAATTTCTTTGGTTTCCACAAAGCAGTTAATAGAGCTAGGATCTCTTGCTTGTTTTTTATTTCTTTGCCTTCGGCTGTTAATAGTCCCCTTTCTCTGTAGATGGCCCCATGTATGTGCGCAGTAGCGAAAGCATAGCGGCTATCCGTGTATACTGTTAGTTTTTTCTCTGCCCCTAGGGTGAGGGCCTGTGTAAGGGCTATCAGTTCGGCTCTTTGGGCCGATGTCCCTGGAGGCAAGGGTTCCGCCCAGATTACCTCAGTCTCTGACGTTACAGCCGCTCCTGCATACCGCTGGCCTTGGTGGACATAGCTGCTGCCATCAGTGAACCAGGTGAGTTCTGTGTCGGGGAGCGGACGATCTTGCAGGTCCTCCCGCACCCCATGCACCTGAGCCAGTATCTCAGTGCACTCATGGGACGGGGCGTCCAAGTCTGGATTTGGCAGCAGTGAAGCAGGGTTTAAAGAGGTTGGGGGCAGAAAAGTTATTCTGAGGGGGTTTAACAGCAGTCCTTGATAGTGGGTGAGCCGGGCGTTACTCATCCATCGGTCCGGCGGCTGCCGGAGGACGCCTTCAATGGCATGCGGGGTTATAACGCGCAACTCTTGCCCCATGATAAGTTTATCAGCGTCTCGGACCATTAGGGCGGTCGCCGCGATTATCCGGAGGCAGGGTGGCCAGCCAGCAGCCACTGAATCTAATTTTTTTGACAAATAGGCAACTGGCCTCTGCCAGGGGCCTAGGTACTGTGTTAACACGGCTTTTGCAACACCCTTACTTTCATCCACGTATAAGTGGAAGGGTTTGGAGACATCAGGGAGCCCCAGCGCGGGGGCTGATAACAAGGCAGTTTTGATTTGCTGAAAGGCCAGCTCAGCCTCTTCCGTCCAATTGAAGGGCTGCCGTTCCTTTGTTGCCTGGTATAGGGGCTTGGCTAACTCAGCAAATCCGGGTATCCATAACCTACAGAACCCTGCCGACCCCAGGAATTCTCTCACTTGCCGTGTTGACTGGGGTCTAGGGATGCGTAGGACTGTTTCCTTTCGGGCTTTGGTTAGCCAGCGTTGCCCCCCTTTTAATAGGTACCCCAGATAAGTTACCTCTGACTTGCAGATCTGAGCCTTTGTTGCTGAGGCTCGGTAGCCTAGCTCCCCCAGAGTCTTCAGGAGGTCCTCAGTCCCTCGAACACAAGTTTCCGGGGACCTGGCCGCTATTAAGAGATCATCAACATATTGCAAAAGAGTTATTTCAGGGTGTTGCCGCCGGTACTCACCCAGATCTTCATGAAGGGCTTCATCGAACAGAGTTGGCGAGTTCTTGAACCCTTGTGGCAGTCTGGTCCATGTTAGCTGACCGTTGATGCCCCTCTCAGGATCCGTCCATTGAAATGCAAAGAGTTCTTGACTTTTGGGAGCCAGAGGAAGGCTGAAGAAAGCGTCTTTTAGATCAAGAACGGTATACCACTGTTTTTTGGGATGTAAGGCACTCAGAAGGGTGTATGGATTGGGCACAGTGGGATGTATGTCCATGACCCTTTTATTAACTTCTCTTAAATCCTGTACTGGCCTGTAGTCCGTACTGTTGGGTTTACGAACAGGTAACAGTGGAGTATTCCAGGATGAGTGGCAAGCCCGTAGGACTCCCTGGTCTAGGAGTCGGCGGATATGGGGCGTAATTCCTTCTCTTGCCTCCAGGGGCATAGGATATTGCCGAACCCGAACGGGGTCCGTCCCTGGCTTAACTTCCACAAATATGGCAGGTCGATGTTTAGCTAGCCCCAAGCCCCCAGTTTCTGCCCACGCTTCAGGGAAACGCTGGAGCCAAGAGTCAATTCCCTGATCGGGGGGCTTTTGCTCTTGATGGAGTCGGTACTCATCTTCTAAGGTGACAGTCAGGATAGATATTGGCCTGTTTTGGGAATCAGTTATCTTGGGCCCTTCTGGCTCAAAGTGGATTTGGGCCCCCATCTTTGTCAGCAAGTCCCTCCCTAGTAGAGGGCAGGGGCTCTCTGGGATGACTAGGAAGGAATGGGAGACTTTTCCCGTTCCTAAGTCTACAGTCCTCTGGGTTGTCCAGGGGTATTTTTTGATGCCTGTGGCCCCGTGCACCCAGGATGTTTTCTTAGACATTTTTCCAATTGGTTTGGTTAGGACTGAGCGTTCCGCCCCAGTATCGACCAAGAAGCGAACTGGGGACCCCTCCACTTGCAAAGTTACCCTGGGTTCGGGGAGGGGGTCCGAACCCCGTCCTCCCTAGTCAGAGTCCTGGGTAACGAGTACGGAGGTAGGGTTAGCTGGTCTCCGTTTCTTTGGGCAGTCTTTAATCCAGTGGCCACGTTCCTTGCAATAAGCACACTGATCTTTTTCTAATCCTTGCCTAGGGCCTTGCTTTTTCTGCTTTCTGTTTTGGCCATTTCCTGCCTGGGGGAAAGCTGCTACTAAGACTTTGGTCATTTCTTTGGTTGCCTTGAACTGTTTTTCTTCTGGAGTATCCCTATTATTATAAACTCGCTGGGCCATCTGAAGGAGGTCCTGAATCTGCTTTCCCTCTAAACCTTCTAATTTCTGGAGTTTTCTTTTAATATCTGGTGTTGCCTGGTTTACAAAGGACATTACTACCGCTGCCTGATTTTCCGGTGCTTCCGGGTCCATAGGGGTAAACTGTCTG
This sequence comes from Macaca fascicularis, assembly GCF_037993035.2. Classification (NCBI taxonomy): domain Eukaryota; kingdom Metazoa; phylum Chordata; class Mammalia; order Primates; family Cercopithecidae; genus Macaca; species Macaca fascicularis. The sequence goes on along the minus strand of NC_088391.1, from coordinate 58,547,052 downwards.
AAGGCTTCCATTAATCTCTCTAAATACACAGCGGGGCTTTCTGTCTTACCTTGTAACACAGAATATACTTTAGCCAAATTGGTGGGCTTGCGAGCTGCAGCCCGGAGACCCGCCATTAGAGTCTGGCGATAAATGAGCAGTCGTCCCCTACCTTCTGCCGTGTTGTAGTCCCATCTGGGCCGGGTCAAAGGGAAAGCCGCATTAATGAGGTCAGGATTTGCAGTTGGCTGGCCGTCATCTCCTGGAACCAGTTTTCTGGCCTCAACTTGGATTCTTTCCCGCTCCTCCGTTGTGAACAGGATTCGGAGGAGCTGTTGACAGTCATCCCAGGTCGGCTGGTGAGTAAACATGACACTGTCTAACAACGAGGTTAGATCTTTGGGATTATCTGAGAACCGAGCATTTTGGGACTTCCAATTGTATAAATCACTGGTGGAAAAAGGCCAATACATGAGACGGGAGAGCCCGGTATCATCGAGCGATCCTATTTCTCTGAGAGGCAGGGCTACAGTGGAGTCAGGGAGTCGGGAAGCTTGGTCCCGCTGTACGCGGCCTCGTGTTCGGCCGGCCGGCCCCCCCAGGTTACTTTCACTCTCGGCTGCTTCCGCTTCTCGGTTTCCCTCTACGGAAGCACCACCCTGGGGGACTAGGTCCTGCGGGATAGGGTGCTGATATGGTGGGGGAAATGTGGGTTCTAACGTTAGGGGGTCCTGGCTGTCCGGCAGCACAGGGGCCGAGGGAGCAGAGGGAGTCTTTTGTCTTGTAGGTCGCGTTACTAGGACTTTGCAGGGCTCAAGGATGAATGGAGTTATCCAGGGTGGTGGGTTTTCCACAAGATCCTGCCACACTAGAATATAAGGAATTTGATCAGGATGTCCTGACTGCCCTGGCAGGAAAATCTTAGTTTTTACCTTAGTAATAATAGAGAGACAGAAAGTTCCTTCAGAGGGCCACCCTACGCCGAAAGAGGGCCACTCCGAACGGCAGAAAGTAACTAGCTTTCCCTTCTTTAGTTCTACGCTTAAGTTACGCCCCCGAGCCTTCACATCCTTAAAATTGGTAACAAGGAGTGAGAGCGGCGTGCTCTGGTTGTTGCCCATCTTTGGACTGCTCCTACAAAGAGAAGGGGGGACGAAAATGAGTGTGAAGCAGAGGGGAGTATCCGACAGGTCCGGTCCTGGAGGGGGAAGAAAAGGTTTTATGTTTCGTTTTGGGCTTACACTTAACACTTAACAATAATGGACAGACAGTAATAACGATGAGCATTCGCGAGCGCGTGTCGGACTTCCGACCTGAGTCAGACGGGGCAACCAAGGATGGAGGCCCCCAGATGGGCACTGGGGAACGTCTCCCACCAGTCCCGAGTGGCTGTCTTCTAGCGCGTCCGCCAAGACCGTGCCACTTACAGAACAGACCAATACAGATTACAGATTACGGATTTCGCGAAATTTCAGGGAGACAGACAGAGACAAAGACAGAGACAGTGACAAAGCCGGCTTACCTACAGATTAAGATCCGTTGACTTGGGAGTCTGGTGGGCTTGGGGGAAATCCCGGACGAGCCCCCATTTGTTATGCCCAGACCGTTTATTCCCCGAAGAAGACCACCGGAGTCCAGAGTCAAAGCTAAGCAGCAAGGATCTTTATTACAGGTTCGAACCTGGAGCTCTCACTTGCTCGTGAAACGAGACGGGCAGGAGAGCTCCCCTACTGAGCTCCGAACAATGTTATATAGTCTAAGGAAAGTAGGCATAGAATCATTATACAAATTGGAGGTATGATTGGCTGGAGTTTGAACAAAGCGATTTGGCAAACTATGATTGGTTCCCGCCATTTCTGATATTTCAGTACAACCCTTGAGGCGGAAGAGCAGTTTTACACAAAGGCAGTTAATTATATTGCATCAGGTTGCACGACCAGTTTATGGCTATCTTGCTTAAACACACCTTGTGACCTGGCTATCTTACTTAAACATTCCTTGTGACCTGGCCTCAGAAAGAGAAACATGTACTTACAGAACTTACGAAGCCTCTGGTACGTGCAAAGATTAGAGAGCAGAACAAGGGTGTAGCGGGTGGGGGGCGGGTACACATCTATCTTTGTGTCCTTTCAGGGTTAACCATTATATTTGTGAATCTCAGTTTTATTTTCTGTGAAGTTAAAATGATGTGCTAGATAATATCAAAGTTTTTTAGGAACTGCTATTCTTGGCTTTTTAAAGATTCTGCTTGCCTATCAATGTCAGTTCTATTAATTTAGTGGAGGAAAAGGTAGTATCTTCCTAAAACAAACCTGTTAAATAGTTCAAGGCAATCTCAATTTTTCCATAAAAGTCTGCAACAAATTCTCAAATCTGAGAGAAAACTACCTACATAATATTGAGAATATAATTTGGCTACTGAAGATATATGTATCTTTTGAGTAGACTTTCTAGAGCTTTGTTAAAATTAAAATTGGTGGACTGATACTTGTATATCAAAAGATGTCTAAGGTAGCCAAAACTGGCTTCTCATGAAACAGGAAAGGAAATCTGATTGGCAAGCTCACGTTTTCTCTAAAAGTACTTGTCTCATACCAATTTTATACCAGATGGAATATTGCTTGATGGTACTGGGCTATTATTTACACACCTGTTGTCACTCAAATTTCAGTTTTATTCTTCATATTATTATTCCAAAATTAACCTAATAGAAAACACATAATATGATATGTTGAGGAATGATGATGTATTATTCCCTCAGAGTAAAAGTCATACCTCATTTCTAAAATGAGAGAAAGACAAAGTTAATAGAACATATTTTGATGTATTTGATTAGAAACTGAGTGTCTTCATATATCTGCATTCATGATGGCATTCCAAGGGAGAGAAAATAAAGTCTTACTTGAAAGTACAAACAAAAGATAAGAGAAACTGGCACATTGACATGTCAGAAAATTTCTGTTGGTAGTTTAGTTGAAGATCCTGAGAGGAATTGTATACCGTTCCTGAAAGATATACTTTTATTTTTAAAAAGTCTTGTATTTTTAGCACTCATTGGCATAAGCGAGTTCAATTTTGTATATGTCAAATTTTTTCACGTGCTAAAATATGTTGTATACACAAATCAACAAATGATTTAAAATATAAAATCAAATGTTATATTTGTACAATGTGTCTATATCAATATGTATTCATACATATGACTCAAGATATTCATTATATCAAACTTAGAAGCAAGCCCTATGTCAGAAAAATTAAATTTTTGTACCATTTCAACATGGGATATTTGGCTGCTTTGGTTTATTTTGCTGATTTGACCAACTGGGACTGTATTAGTCTGTTTGAAATTGCTATAAAAAAAAATCTGAGGCTAGGTAATGATGTATTTGGCTCATGGTTCTGCAGGCAGTACAAGAAGCATAGTGATGGCATCTGCTCCTGACGAGGGTCTCAGGAAGCTTACAACCATGGCAGAAGGCAAAATGAGAGCTGGCATATCACATGGTGAAAGAGGGAGCAACAGAGAGAGGAGGTAGGTGCCACACTCTTTTAAACATCCAGAGCTCATGTGAACTCAGGGTGAGAACTCACTCATTACCATGAGGGTGACACCAAGCCGTTCATGAGGGATCCACTCCTATGACCCAAACATCTCCCACCAGGTCCCACCTTCAACACTGGGGATCATGCCTCAACATGAGATTTGAAGGAGACATACACTCAAGCCATATCATGGATAAAATTTCCTTCTTCTATTATCGTATTTTAGTTTCTTCATATACAGGATATGATATAAAAACTTATATCTGAAAATACATGAGTTATTTTATTTCTTACAATATATGAACAACCTCTTAATATAGTTAACAAATATTTTTGGCTCCTGCTTATGCTTATTATACATAATTAATGTTTCATTTTTCTTTGGTGGAGATTAGACATGGAAGGTTGTGAACTTAGTAATAGAGGAGAAATGCATGAGGATTTTATGAAAAGTCTTCCCCACAGAATCTCCTTTTATAAGGCCCAAGATTCCTGGTATTGCTGTGTTCCCGTGCTGGAGGGTATGGCAAAGAGAGTGGCAACGAATAGAGTAGCTGGGAAGCGGGCAGAGGAAGAGATCAAAAATCTGAGGTTGATGTTTTCAAGCATGCCTAGCTCTGTTTACCCCTTCTTCTCAAACTAAATTATATGTTGATAACCAGGGAAATGGTTTTACAATGTTTTCAGATAACCAGTAAAATGGTCCTCTTCCTCTGAGATTGCAGTTGTCAGAGAACTTACATTTCTCCTACTTTTCAAACTTGTCGAAACATTCTTCAGAGGTTACCTGCATCGTAGACAATTTCTACAAGGTCAACCTCTATTTCCTAAAGATACATTCATATGTGGAGTTCACCAGGATTTGGGCAGTTGAAGAATCTCTCATGTAGGCAGAAAGCAAGGGCAGAGTGATCAATATCTGAATATTCCTTGCAATCGTATTTGATAGGAAACAACATCTTTTCAGCTTAATCTGTTTCGTTAAATGTTGAATTTCTATTTCATTGAGGTGAAAGACTAAATAAATTTAAACACAATCTTGCTTAGAGATGAGAGAAAGTCCTTATGTTAGGTAAAGAAGGAGGTAGTGTAGAGAGGAACATAGTTTGGCTTCAGTGCTCCATACTGAAGCACAGCTTTTAAATGTTTAACACTAAAATCTACCCATATCTATTGCTGGGAGCATAGGAGAGAGAGGTCTCATTTGTGTTGTCGTTATTCTATTACAATGGACTCCTGAAGTATGACAAAGGAGTCTTGAGACCCAGTAGAAATCTGGATAGAAACCTGGCTCTTTTACTGTTGTTCTCACTTTATGATAGAAGGTTTAGTTCTCTCTTGCTTTTGAAAGTAGAGAGCAAGGTAGGTTGATGGCACTTTTCTCACGCATCACACCTACATCACTAAACATTAGAATGCAACTTGATTTTGCTGGGTCAATTCTTAAGTGAGTGATACTCAGAATACCCAGAGAAACAAACTAGAGGTAAGGAAACATATCCAGTTAAGAGTACACCTGCTCTTCACTCTATTAGGGAAATCATGCATCTTACTCTATTACAGAGACTCTTAAAGGAGATTGTTGTTATCTCTACCTCAAAAATAATAAAATATAGCCCAGGTATTCAAGTTCCGTAGTTTATCGATGTACACACAGCCACAGAGACAAGCTGTGAGTCAGTCCTAAGTCTTGATGTTTCTAAAAGCAAACTCCATTTGTAATAGTACACTGCCATTCACGGGCGGCTAGATAATTTGCAGGAAATAATGCAAATTGAAAATTGGGATACCTTATTCAAAAAGCAAAAATGGTGTTATTAAAATATTAAAACATAAAGGTTTTTTCTTTCATTGGCTCTTTCTTGACTCATTGTGATTTAATATTTTTCTAAGTAAGGCAAAATATAACTTTATTTAATAGCATGAATTAGCCATTTATTTGTATGTTGTGCAATGCAATTTTAAAGGCAAATATAAAATACTTAATTTGTATGCAAAATTACCCAAAATATACAATTCATATTTCTTTATTTTTGTCTTTTTTTAGTCATGGCCTCGCTGTATCTCCCAAGCCTGAGTGTAGTGGTGTAATCATAGGTCACTGCAGCCTCATCTCACCTCTACCTGCAGCAATCATCCTGCCTCAGCCTTCAGAGTAGCTGGGACCACAGACACGTGCCACCACACCCAGTTAATTTTATTTATTTATTCATTTATTTATGTATTTATTTTTGTAGAGACAGGTTCTCACTATGTTGCCTCGGCTGCTCAAATTCCTGGACTCAAGTGATCCTCCCACCTCGACCTTCCAAAATGTTATGATTACAGGCGTGAGCTACTATACCCAGCCCATAATTTGTATTTCACAGCTCAAACACACCTATCTGCTTTATTATGACCAAAACAGCAGAAATGCTGCACAACCCTGGCTAAATTGTTCTTCTTGTAATTATGATATGTGCATATTCTACCAACTCTCTCTGCTTCAAACTTACTGATGATTAAGGAATGATTGAAAAAAGGGATTATGGATTTCCTTATCTTTCCCATCCCATTTCATTGTTTTTAATTTAAGTAAGAGGCTATCCAAGGAAGTAGCACAAGAAAGAATATTGTAGAGCTGCCTGATGATTCATTCTGGTAGAATGCCACCACTTTCTTTCTGTGTTTGGAATAAGTTATGATTTGAGTGGAAAGTGTAAGCTTTCTTGTACTTTGTACTGGCTTTGTGACTTGCTCAAGTTCTAAACATTTTGAGTGCTTACAAAACTCTATGCTTATGGGGTGTCACAATGCTATAGGTGAATGGGTTTGCAAGGAATGGCAGACACGGATGTTACATGTATCTCCTCCTTTCATGCACATCATCCTTTGCCTTTGTTTAGACAAAGACCCTTTCCAGAAATTAACATTGGATTGAAATTCAATTAAGAAATTCAAAGCAGCAAAAACAGAGCATTAAATCAAGCACAGTACAACTGCAAAGGTCACACATTCATGAAGCCAGCTCTACAGCTTTTTCACATTCTGAGCTGTGGGGCCATATAGGACAAGTAGAGCAATATTCTCTGAAATTAGCACATGACAACAGAGGACAGTGAACAAATTACATGTCAGTATACCTTCTTGCAGAGGGCATGGTAGCCAATTTGGTGAAAGAAATTCATGCCCTGGAGGTCTAGTGAATAGGCCAAGTGGGATTGACTAGGTATTTGAGGAGGTTGACAGTGATGAAATAAAGTTAAGTAGACCCAGAAATTCAACAACCATTTAATAAATAACTGTGAATGCAGTAAAGGAATGTTATGATATTGATGGTTAGTAAGCAGAGTATAGGTATAAAGAAGTTATATAACTATGAGATCACTAATGTTAACTCCATTATAAATGAAATTTAAAGCAGAGAAGTAAGAGAAGTGTCATTTAAATACAGTAAATACAAGGAGTTAAGTCCCTCAGAGTGACTAAAGTGCATGTGCTTCCAAGATAATGTACACAACACTGAAATAACTAAAGTGAATACTCAAAAAGCAAGTTGTTATTAATATGACAGATATTATTATCAAAGCAGTTGATAGTGGAAGAGATTGACTTCTCAGTAAAGTTTTCTCTGCCTAGTTTAAGTATACAAATAAGCTGTATTTGGTTTAAAAAGACAGAATTTTTTTCTTATTTATATTAAATTATGGTTATACAAATTTACATAATAGAGTTAACATAACTAACTCTATAATATTTCTAGATATAAAAAAGGAAGACAACAATGTTGTAAAACAATTTCTATTCCCAGGTCTGACAAGTTTTGGAATGACATGTCCGTATGTTCAACGGTTCCTCAAAGGCTGTAAGAGTCTGTGTGTGTGCATGCATGTGCATATATAATTTCAGGAATTTGGCTTATATAGAAGTTAATGCAACATGGTTGTACTGATTAAGTCCACTCAGTATCTTCTAAAAGGGCATATAGAGTTCTCCTCTACATAAGCAAAGCAGATGATATCATGATATGATTACATAAAAAAGAGACAAATATGAGGAAATAAATTCCATTTTGCCATTAGCTAAATATACTTGAAACTGTTCAGTGCAAAATATTGAAAGTAAGAGAGAAAAAATCTAACTATTTAGGAGGTACTGCAAATTTGTTTTCCCTCAAAATTCATATGTTTAAATCCTAACCCACAATATAATGGTATTAGGAGGTGGGGGCTTTGGAAGGTGATTAGGTCATGAGTGCAGAGTCCTCATAGATAGAATGAGGGCCTTTACAAGAGAGACTCCAGAGATCTCCATTGCCCCGTCCAACATGTGAGGTTACAGCAAGAAGACGGCCATTTATAAACCAGGAAGTGGGCCCTCACGAGACACCAAATCTTTTGTCAACTTCATCCTGGATTTCTCAGTCTCCAAAACTGTGAGAAATAAATTTCTGCTGTTTATAAGCTAGCCAGTCTATGTTATTCTGTTATAGCAGCCCAAATGAACTCAGGCAAGAGGATAAGAGGAATTACAAAGAAAGATTTGGAGGAAGTCATTAAAGAAGTGATCAAATGTGAGAAGAGGCATACAGTATAGAAGTGGTTCTGTCATTTTATTTTTCTGTTTTTATAAGTTGTGAACAATTAAAATGTATCAAATATTTCAGATAAATGGCATCAAAATTATTTTGTTGCATATGAGAACACATTTCAGGAGCAGAGTCAAAATTAATTAAGCTGAAGGTAAGTTATGTTTATTTAGATATATTTAGGAAAAAACTCAACCAACCAATTCAAGAGGAATTGGATAAATAAATAATTGTTACTGGTTAATATTAATCTGTGGCTTTTCACAATGCTATATATAAATTTCCAACATCAGTGAGTATAAAAAAGTAAGTCAGCAAAAATAATAGTATCCTTATTTTATGAAGGATGTATAGAAGAGATGATGCACAAATCAAAAGGTCATATGGTCACAGGATCCTTGGGGTGTCACTTCACCAGCCATATTCCTCTGTGGCCAGTGTTGCCTTTGCTCAAGTTTTTCTCAGGCCCACTGGCCTCATTAAGCCTAGTCAGTCTGGCAGGTTGCGCTTGGCTTGTGCCATCTGCCCAGATCCCATCCCTGCTAAAGGCAAGCCAGGCGTGGAGCGACTAGGGGTGCAAGAGCATGTGAGTGTAGGGTCTGGTCACTGCGTACAGTCAAGTACACTGACTGTGACAGGGTGGGCAGTTCCAGGCACCAGCACGGGTGCCACCTCCCTTTGATGCTGTGGCTGGACCAGGCATACAGCAAGCAGTTTCCGTTGCAAGCACTGGGGAACGTGGTGGTGTCCAGAAACTTGGAGATGCCAGGAACTGCAGAGCCCCAGAGTGTCACAGCCCTGGCTTGGGGAACTGCTAAGTCTGGGCTCCCCAAAGGGTCACAGCTCTTCTCTCTCTTCTTCTTCTCATCGCCTACAATGTGACAAATAAGGGGCATGTTTCAGCCCTGTTTGTGTTACAGCCCTGTTTGTGTTACAAATTGCAGGGCTCTGCAATTTGGCAAGTCTTGAGTTCTTCTCCCACTTCTAGAAAGAATGAAGTAAACACACAAGTGAGATAAGCCAGGCGAAGAGGTGCTTTATTGAGCTACAAAACAGCTCAGAGAAGACCCGCAGTGGGTAGCTCCTCCCTGCAGACAGGTTGTCCCATCTTCTGCTTCAGTCTGGCTGAGTCTGGCATTTTTATGGGCCTCAGAAGGAAGGGAAGTGCATGCTCATTGGTCTATGGGCATGCCCAAAAAAAGCACCATAAGTTCTCATTCTGGTCCACAGAACTGGCAGCCCGGCCCACAGGCATCCAGCCCTTTCTGGCCTGAAGGTGGGATTTCACCAGAGACCTGTCCCTTTCTGCCCAGGAGCCTGTCTGCCTCCTGCCACCATTAACCTGCAGTCTAATATGCCCATGACACCTAGGCTGTTCATGCCAAGGGGTGTCAGCAGGCCCACACCAAGCTGCTCTCAGCACCCCCTTAGCCTCCCTCTCATGCTCGTCAGTACCTAACTTCCAGAGGCGGCCGAGGTGGCAGAGAGCTGGCATGTCAGACCTTTTCTGAATGTGCGCACACCTGGCAGATTGCAACAGCACCCAGGCTTGGCCTCAATTTGCTCTGAAATTGCAGCAAGAGCCAAGAGCAGGAAGAGGACAGGCAGCAGGAGTAGGCACTTCTGATACTGTGGGGGAAGGGAGGCTTCCCAGGCACCCAAGGATGCAGAGGTGAAGGGATTCCTGGGACTGCAGCAGCAGCTAGGCAACTGCAGCTGTGCCCAGGAGGCCAGGGCTCCTGCCTGCTCCCAGGCCCCAACAGCATAGGGATGCCTGGGTCCAGAGTCACGACTGGGTGTCTGCACCTGTGCCAGGGAGCGTGAAGCTTCCGCCCTCCCAACTTGGTTGGGGGTGGGGCTTCCACCTGTTCCCAGCTCCTGCCAGCTCCATGGAGCACGTAGCCCTGGCTGCACCTCCCCCACTGCAGCTGGCATCATGGCAGCAACCACTTTAGAAGGGCTGCTGCTGCCATCAATATAATTAAAATCATCTCATTTTATATAATAGTATAAAAACTTGTATGTGCGAACTAATATTGATATATATTTTTTAAATGTATTCATAGGGAAAGAAAAAATACTGGTCGAACATCTTGACTTACAACTCACATTTCATTTGTTTCTGCTCAGGCAGTTTTTGGAAAATATACCAATAAACTTTTCCTCTAAACTGTATATAACTATTGGCTCTATCTAGTTTCACATTCACATTACGTAAAAAATTTCAAAAAATATCTACCAGGGGCTTGCTATGTACAAGCCACATGGTAGGGCGAAGATAAAGAAAAGATAAAAATTTCTCTATCACAAAGCTCCTAACAAATTATAGAGACAAGACATTAGCTTTTCTAAAGCAATAGAACCATCAAAAATATCTCCAACTTTACTAATTAAATGTTATGGTACTCTTTTAGTGTTCTATTGCTGTGCAACACACTACCAAATCTTAGAGGATTATAACACTAGCTTTTAAGTTAGTTTTGTGATCAGAAGTTTGAAATAAGTTTCACTGGGCTAAAGTTAAGGTTTCGTTAGGGCAGCATTCCTTCCGGAAGCTCTAAGAAAGAATCTATTTCCTTGCCCTTTCCAGCTTTCAAAGGTCACTAACATGCATGATCACTTTTTCATTTTCAAAACCAGCAACAGTGGGTCCAGTTCTCACATCACATTATCTCGCCTCCTCTTCTGCCTTCTACTTCTGGTTTACAGGTCCCTTTGTTTACATCTGGCCTACATAGATATTCTAAAATCATCTCCAAATTTTAAGGACAGCTGGATAAGCAATTTTTTCTTTTTTTTTTTTTTCTTTTTGAGACGGAGTCTTGCTCTGTCACCAGGTTAGAGTGCAGTTGCACAATCTTGGTTCACTGCAGTCTCTGCCACCCGGGTTCAAGCGACTCTCTTGCCTCAGCCTCCTGAGTAGCTGGGATTACAGCTGCATGCCACCACACCCAACTAATTTTTGTATTTTTAGTAGAGACGGGGTTTCACCATGTTGGCCAGGATGGTCTCGATTTCCTGACCTTGGGATCTCCCCTCCTCAGCCTCCCAAAGTCTTGGGATTACAGGCATGAGCCACTGCGCCAGACCAGTAAACAATTTTAATTCTACCTACAACCCTATTTCTATTTGCCATGTAATGTAACATATTCACAGTTTCTGAGGATTAGGTTTGTATATTTTTGAGCATCAATATTCTGACTAATATAGGTACATCTGTCAAAATTTGAATACCAGAGGTGATAATGACTGAAGTTTGAAAAAGTAGGGATTAACTATGTAAAAGATATGACAACTAAACTAGGCTCCTATATGTATGTAAAATTCAAAACAGCAACTATGTCGATTTTGAGGTTATCAGACAGCGAAATATCTTTAGTTCAAATTACTAATTCCTATAAAGTCAGGACTAGAAGTTACTCCATAAGCCATAAGTATAAATAGTAAACATCATTACATATACATGTTTTTTACTCAGGTCACCAAACATAAATTAATCAAATAGTTATTGGGAATCATAATTTTTGATACAAGTTTTAAGTTCAGCACAAACTTTGACAGATATTTTGCAATTTGTTCTAACATAGGCTATAAAATGGCACATGTTTTTATTATGATGCCACAATATAACTGAAAACATATTCAGAAAAGCACATGATTTAGTATAGTTTCAATTATTTTCAAGAAAATCCTACTATTTTAGTTTATATCATAATATTTTAATTCCTGAGGTTGACAATATTCAATGAAACTGTAGACTTCCAATTAATCCAAGTATACAATTATTTTTTAGAAATACACATTTCCTGAGCCAAGGAGGAATGCTGAATTTTATAAAGTATCTCTACCTCTAGATGCATCGGAGTCAGTAGACATTTTTTTCCCTCATTTTAATCTGGATGTCTGGTGTCTCAGGGAGAAAAAATTAGTTCTTATTTCATGAACACCTCAACAGACCTCAAATCTAGATGAATGACACAATTACTTGGATACATAATCCATTTTTCTATAGTGACAATCTGCCCTAATGCTTTAGTGGCGCTGCCTTCAAAATGTGATGCTAGATGCCCAAATATATGCTTTAGTCCCTGAAGTGACAGTTAAAGAAAGGTATCTTGAATAAGTATTTAATATGGAACAAATATAACATAAAAATGCAGTTATCCTTTCTTGTAAAATTAAATGGTATAAATTAATAAGAAAGTAATATTCTTAAAATAGTTATTATATATGATGATGGGGTTTTTCATCTCTTTTTTTGGGAATAATAATATATTTTTTTATTATTATTATACTTTAAGTTCTAGGGTACATGTGCATAACGTGCAGGTTTGTTACATATGTATACTTGTGCCATGTTGGTGTGCTGCACCCATCAACTCGTCAGTTTTTCATCTCTTTTATTGTACCTGCATCTAGAGGGCCTTTGATGGGAATGTCTTTAACATAACAGATCTTGTTAATAGAAGGAGGGGCCAGCAGCATTGAATTTTCATGTATCTTGTCAAACAACTAATACATTTAGGGCAGTGGTCCGCTTTTGTGGAAGACAGTTTTCCATGGACTGGGGTGTGGTTGAAGGGACGGTTTCAGGATGATTCAAGTGCATTACATTTCTAGTGCACTTCATTTCTATTATTATTACCTAATAATACATAATGAAATAATTATACAACTCACCATAGTGTAGAATCAATGGGATCCCTGAACTTGTCTTCCTGCAACTAGACGGTCCTATCTGAGGGTAATGGGAGACAGTAACAGATCATCAGGCATTAGAGTCTCATAAGAAGTGAGCAACCCAGATCCCTTGCAGCACAGTTCACATTAGGGCTCATGCTCCTGTGAGAAGCTAATGCTGCAGCTAATCTAACAGGAGGTGGAACTCCAGCAGTAATGAGAGCGATGGGGAGTGGCTGTAAACACAGATTAAGCTTCCCTTGCCCATGCTCACCTCTTGATGAGTGGCCTGGTTGTTAACAGACCACAGACTGTCACTGGTCTTTGGCCTCGGGGCTTGTTGACCCCTGATTTAGGGAATCCCTGGGGCATTATATAATATTACATATTCTCAGTAAGCAGCTGATAACCTAAGAGACTCCTTCCTATATAAATATGCTGTAAAGTAGATATAATGACAGTAGTAAATACAATAGGACTTTAATTAAATTAATATAACAGATTATTGATGAATACATGAAAAAATAGTACTACATACCTCAAAGCCCTTAGAGAAATTGTCCCAGCTTTTAGGCACTGAAGGAAATTTCTGAAAGGTCAAAAACAGACGCTTTGTGAACAAGTTTCTTCAAAAGCCATACAATATGTAGGTTCTTTTATATTGCTAATATTTACCACAATTATTTATTATTTTATTCAATTTTATAGAAAAGGGACTCCAAAATACAAAGTTTTATCCTTTTATTTTTCTTAAATTCACGCTTCTATCTTCTTTTATTTTCTTTTAGCTTCAAACATTTCTTATAACATTTCTTTTAGCATAGTTTGTTTGACAACTAATTATTTCAGCTTCTGGCCAGCTAAATCTATTTGTTTTTACTTTTGAGTGTAAATTCTCCAACATACAGATTCTAGGTTTCACCATTTTTTAGCAATTAAAAAAGTAATATTCCATTGTCTTCTGGTCTCCATTGTTTCTATTAGGAAGCCAACCATCTTCCATGGTTTTCAACCATTTGACTCTGGTTTGCATGGTTTTATTTGTATTATCTAGCTTGAGGTTTGTTGAGCTTCTTGGATCTGTGAATCGGCCACAGATCCTTTGTGAGTTGTTACCTTTAAGCCTTTTGCATTCTCTTTCCAGATATTTCTTTTGTCCAATTATCTCTCTTTCGTTTTTCTCTGTTTCCATTTTGGATAATTTCCAGTGAACTCTTTTCACAGTCACTGACACTTTATTTAGTTGTGCCCAGGGTTTAGGAAAACCCTTCAAATGAGTTCAACATTTTGATTTAATTATTTTAGCAAACAAGTTCAATTTATTTTAGCTCTCCAGCCCTTCTCCTTGAGTTCTGTGAACCACAGCTTTGCCCATAGGAAAAACACTGTAGGAATCACAGTATATCTGCCCACTTTCATCTTCAGCAGCCAATGTCCTGCAATCTGTGAAGTCCTGGGATAATTTAAAGGGATACGAATATAAATGAACTCTTTTGTTGTTTGATGTACTAACTCTGAGATCTTATAAGGGATTGTGGGATAGAGTTGGTGGGTTGCAGTTAGGACCCCACCAAATTCTAATCCCAGACACTAGCTGATATGCAACCATTAAAGTTATTTAAAACATCATTAATTCCTCCTTACTCTCATCTGTATTTGATCTTCCAAGAGCTGCATGTCATCCAGGGAGGAAAGCAGCTATAAAATATGCCACTGGAAGGGAGGCTCATTGCTTTCTGAATATTATTTCGCTTAGGCTTGTTTGGACTTCCCAACTGCCCAATATATTTTTTTAAAAGATTTTGCAATTTATCTAGTAGATCTCATCGTTAGGATGGGAGTGACAATCTCTTGTGACTTTCTACAATTCCAACTTAAAGATGTCCATGAATTAATTTAGTCCGTAGTTAATTTTAGTAACCTAAAATGTGTGTAAGTGTAAGAGTTTCCCTCTAATTCATTAAATTTCTTCTTCTTCTTTTTCTTTTTTTAGATGGAGATGGAGTCTCACTCTGTCACCCAGGCAGAAGTGCAGTGGCACAGTCTTGGCTCACTGCAACCTCTGCCTCCCGAGTTCAAATGATTCTCTTGCCTCACCCTCCTTAGCAGCTGGGATTACAGCCCATCTAATTTTTGTAGTTTTTAGTGGAGAGGAGGGTTTCACCATGCTGACCAGGCTGGTCTTGAACTCCTGAACTTAAGTGATCCACCTGCCTCGGCCTTCCAAAATGCTGAGATTACAAGCTAGAGCCACTGTGCCTGGCCTAAATTTCATACTGTAGGCATTTACCCTCTATTGAATATAATACACCAAATGAAAGTATAGAATATCAAGAAACAATATGGAATAATTTCTTATATACAAAAACTTTAAAATTAGTTAAGAAAACAAGTGAAATAAACATAAGTAAAAAGTTAATACCATTGAACAGTGATAAATTGTGTGGCACAGTTAAATTTTAATAAGAATTAAGCTTATTTAGACCTCTAGTTACATTTAAGACATCATGGGTGAGAGAAGATTACAGTTAAACCTTGACTCTCTCTTAAGTAAAACAAAGAAAGATGTAATAGCATAAGAAAAATTGAATGTTCTTCTGGTGTCAAGTCCCTTATTTTTTGTGTGTGTGTGTTTAAAGAGTGTATTGGGGATAATAATTTCAATATTGTAAATTATATATAGGCCATAAACAGCACTGTAAGTAATCAGTATAAAACAAAAGTTCTGGGAGAACCAGGTACTAAAGATAAGACAAACCAAAGATTATTAGAATAAAATATTACATCAAAATAACTAAAGAGGATATATTTCCCTAGGAAAGAAAAACAACAAAATTTCAATTAAGTTGTTGGATTTTAAAAGCATACAATTTAAAAAAAAGAGTCTGACATTATCAAAGGCCAGAGTAAAACAGTGAGTTAAAATTCTTGATTAAAATGTTAAACTGCTAAAATATGAAATATATAGTCTTGATGTTAAGGCCAGCATTGAGTGTAGGCGTTCCATCCATGTTTACTACTTCTATATGTGTTGCAGAATTCAAATGTGAAAACAGCGATTGTACATAGTGGAACAGCAAAAGAAAAGGTAGAACTGACCATTAAAACTGATCATGTTATAGAGAAGGTAAGAATATTTTTATTAAGGAGATAAAATGCATATACATAAATTTTCTGTGTTCAAAGATTATAAACTTAACTGAGAATAAATATAAGTCAAAGCACTTGGAAATGTGCTGAAATAGTTACTAAATTAACAGAGCTTACGTCAATGTTATATAGACTCAAGCAGTCTAAGGTCATAGATTGCTTACAAAGTATTTTTTAAAAATCTAATTCATTAGATAATTCTGAAATAAATGGGAGTTTTGTAAAAAGTCTGCAAAAAAACTCTTCAAATTTTACATTAATAGAAGATTGAAACAGATTGAAACATAGTGAGTGAAAATAGATTCATTCAAGATGAACATTATTTCCATTATTTCTAGTACCCATATCAAAATTAGAGATTTAAGATGATTACAGAAACGCTATAGTTACCTTTAATTATGTGGGCACTAGAAGCTTTGATTTTTATTTTCTTAACATCACAGGTTATTTCTAGGTATTTTGTTAATATAACAAATTACAAATACATTTTTAGTCAAATAGAAAAATAACTTTTGAAATAAAGGGTTTATGTTACAAAAGTAACTAAATTTTACTTCTAGTATAGTTTAAGAGAAACAGAACACTGTGTATTTTAATTTTGCAAATAGTTATGTAATTTGAAATGCAACTTTAACTGCAGAAACTTGGATGTGGAGAGTATAGTAAAATCATTAATAACTTATCTTTATAACCATTTAATTAAAAATACTTTTATAGCAATAAAAATACCTTATTATTGTAAATTCCAGTGGTTATATCTGTACTTGTAAAATATATAAAGGAAGTTATTTCAAATATGTAAATAATGACACTTCTGCAATTACGTTTAAAATAACTTCAACGACACAATAAACTACAGTGTTAAACCATAGAAAAAACAATATATACTTTTACTATGTTAAAAATACATATTACAAAAAATGTGATATGGACAATGGATTAGAATTAAAAGTTAATTAACATTGAATAATTTCAAAATATTATACAATTAAATATTATTCTAATAGTATGTTTTTGGCTAAAATACAGTTTAAAGATGCTCTCATGTTTTTCTAATTTATTCACAGGTAAACAAGAAATTTACTTTAAAACAATAGCCAAATTTAAGATTAATATTGATCTCAAATGTGTGCATTTTGTTGTTAAATAATTTTAGACTTAACTTTCCAAAATGTAGTTTGATCTTATATAAATCTATTTTATATTTTCTGTTCGCTATTTTGAACCGAAAATTTTGCCAGAGATGCTAAACTACTATCATTGACCATTTTTAATGGTGTTTTGTGATTTTAAAATGCATATTTAACACATCAATCATGAATATACATGTAAAATAAGAATTAATTTGCATATTTGTATTATATTTTCTTATTGATTCTCATGACTAATTATCTTATATATTTATACTACAAATTAGGAGAAGAAAAATAAATTTTTATGAGTTTTACTCTCAACAAAGCAGGAAATCTGGCATTTTATGATTTTAGATGATCATATTAACTAGAATCCAGAGTATCAAACTGAGGGCATAAAAATATTTTTTGGCTGCAAAGTTTTCTAGACCCAGTGGTAAAGCTAGATTGATGACTGTTTATAATAGCAATAATCCCTGCAAAATCAGTCATTAACACAGTTAACAACTAATTTGTTGGAGTGCTAACTGCCCTTGGCTTTGCCTCAAGCTGTTAGCAAGCTGGTCATTAACTGCTGGTTACAATTGATTTCTTGGGGCCCTATTTAACAGAAATTTGATTTCAATTCCACACCCACAGAGGCTAATTTTGATTTCGTAAACAAGTAAGTCTCTTTTCTTAAGGTTAGCCTTGATACAATTTTGTTCTTGTATGATATATCAAAAGTCATTTCCAAAAAGTTAATGTGCATGAAAAAAATATATGATTATTCCAGAGATAGCTAGATCAATGCCTATGTCTCTCAGCCTATGTGGCAGGACAGTCAGAAAATATAGGACAAGTAAAACAGTGAAGAATATAAAATCTTCAGTTAAACATGTTCATATATTGCGTATTTCCAAGGGCATTCTATTGAATGAAACCAGTATATATTCCTCAAATGGTATTATATTATTTAGCCATTTATGGTAACAAAAGGAAAGACTAACAAGAACTAAGTATGAAAAATGCCTTCTTTCACTAAGCCTAATCACAAAAATTCCCAACATATTGCCATGTGCGATTTTCAAATAAAATCCAGCATTCTTCCACTGAAAAGTGCTGTTTAGTATAGGATTTTAATCATGTACTCATTCATTCAACAAATATTGATAGAGCATAAGCTGTGTGCTGGGCATTGCTGTTTGTATTTGAGTAAAACAAAGATTACAGATTTGGGGAAACTTACTTTATACAAACAAACAATACACATAAATGAGATAAATAATGTATTAAAAAATGGTAAGTTCTTTAAAAAAGAATAAAAAGAAAGGGGAGTCAGGAAGTAAAAGTAGGCGTTATGGTCAGGGTCAAGTTTGAAATTATACAAATAGGATGGTCAGAATAGACTTCAGTAAGAAACACAGTTTCAACATAGACTTGAAAAAAGTAAGAGAGTTAGTCAAATAGATTGCAAGAAAAACACATTTGAAACAGAAGGAAGAGCTAGAGCAAAGTTCTTTTTTTTTTTCCATTAGGTAAAATATACATAAAACAAGACTTACCATTTGCACCATTTTAAAATGTACAATTTGGTGACATATGGTACATTATCAATCTTGTATAGCCACCATCAAGCTCTATTTCCTAGTTTTTAATCAATCAAGACAGAATCTCTGTAACTACTACAAAATAATTCCCAATTACCCCTTCCACTTTCTGTCTTTATGAATTTGCCCAGACTAGATACTTCATAAAAGTAAAATTTTACCTTTGTCTTTTTATGACTGACTCATTTCACTTAGAATATTTTCAAGGTTCGTCTATGTTGAGGCATATATCAGAACTTCATATTTTTTAAGGCTGAATATTATTTCGTTATTTACTTATCTGTTGATCGACAGTTGTGTTGTTTCCACCTTTTGGTTTTTATGAATGATGTTATTGTGAACATCGGTGTATAAATATCTGTTTATGTCCCTGATTCAATCCTTTTAGGTATATACCTTGAAGTAGAATTGCTGCTAATGTGGTATTCCTTAACTGCTTGAAGAACCACAAACTGTTTTCCACAGTGCCTCTCCAATAGATAGGATTTTCAGGGTTTTGTTTGGTTTGGTTGGTTGTTTTGTTTTATAACAACCATCTGAATGGAAGTGAAGTGCTATCTCATTGTGGTTTTAATTTGTATATCTCTGATGACCAATGATGTTTAACATCTTTTCATGTGCTTATTGGCCATTTATATATCTTATTTGGAGAAATATTTATATAAGTGCTTAGTGCATTTTTGAAAAGGGTTGTTTTTGTTGTTACTGAAGGTATTGTGTTGAAAGAGGTTTTATATATTCCGCATATTAATTCCATATCAGATAGGTGATTTGCAAATATTTTCTTTCTTTCTATAGATTTTATTTTCACCTTCTTCGTAACTTTTTTAATTTTAACAAAGTTTAATCTATTCTTTTTGTTTTGTTGCCTGTGCTTTGGGTCTTATATCCAAGAAAACATTGCCAAATCTAACATCATGAGTATTTTTCCCTAAGTTTTCATTTGATTTTTATAACTTCAGATCTTATTTTTAGTTACTCATCTATTTTGAATTAATTTATATAGAGAGTGTAAGATAAGAGTTCAATTTCATTCTTTTGCCTGTGGGTATGCAATTTCCCCATCACTCATTAGTTAAAAAGACTGTCCATTCACCAGTTAATGACCTTGGCACTCTTGTGAAATATCAAGTGACTACCCATGTGAGTGTTTCCAGCCTTTCTATTCTACACCATTGGTCTATGTGCCAGTACCAGACAGTTATGGTTACTATAGGACTGCATTAAGTTTTGAAATAAGGAAGTATGAGTCCTCTAACTTTTCTCTTTTTCAAGATTGTTTCAGGTATTTGGGATCTTTTGGAATTCCATAGGAATTTGGGGTTGAATTTTTCTATGTCAGAAAAAAAAAATATTCACTGAGATTTCATAGGCATTGAATTGGATTTATAGATAGATCTCTTTGGGAAGTACTGACATTTAAATAATTTTAATCCTTTTAACCGAGAACATGTTTTTTGTTTTATTTATTTATTTTTTTTCATTTATTTGTGTCTTCTTTAATGTTTGTCAGCAATATTTATTAAGTCTTGCCTCCTTGGTTAAATTTATTTCTAAGTGTTTTATTATTTTCAAAGCTATTGCAAATGCATGTTTTAAACATTTTTCTTTTTTACTATTAATTGCAAGAGTATGCAAATGCAACTCATTTGTATGTTCTATAACTTTACTAAATTAGTTTTTTAACTCTAACAATTTTTTGTTTTGCTCTCTTTTCATGTGTATGTGTGTTCTTCAAGAGTATCTAAAAATAAAATCATGTATCTGCATACAGAGAAAATGTTATTTCTATTTTTCTAAAATGAATACTTTATGTATTTTTCTAATCTAATTGCATAGACTAAAATTTGCAGCACTATGTTAAATATAAGTGATAATAGTGGGCATTTTTGTTTTGTTCTTAATCTTAGATTAAACACTGTTAGTCTTCCACCATTTATATGATGTTAACAGTGAATTTTTAATATAAAACATTAATCATAGTGCAAAAATTCCTTTCTAATCATAATTGAGTTTTTTAAAAAGTTATGAAAAAGTTTTAGATATTTTTGAATGTTTTTATCTGCCTTAGTTGAGATAATTATGTGCTCCTTTCCCCCTCCATTCAATCAATGTGTTGTAGTACATTGATTGGTTCTTGTATGTTAAACTACTGTATTAGCTCAGTCTCTCACTTGCTGTAAAGAAATACCTGAGACTGGGTAATTTGTAAAGAAAAGGGGCTTAATTGGCTCATGGTTCCACAGGCTGTACAGGAAGCATGATGCTGACATCTGTTAGGCTTCTGGGAATGCTTTAGGAAAGTTACAGACATGGCAGAAGGTAAAGTAGTGAGTGCTTCACGTGACCAGAATGGGAGGAAGACAGAGAGAGGGAGGAGGTGCCACAAACCTTAAACAACCGGATCTCATAAGAACACCATCAAGGGAAAAGCACCAAAGTAGGAAATTTGCCCCCATGATCCAATCACCTCTCACCAGGTCCCACCTCCAACACTGAGGATTAAAATTTGATATGAGATTCAGGTGGGGCCAAATCCAAACTGTATTAACTACCATTATATTCCTAGGATAAAACTGACTATTTCATGGTGTATAATGACACTAATACCAATTTGCTATTATTTTCCTGAGTTAATTTTACATCTTTAGTCACAAATGACCATTTCCTATCGGTTTCTTTTCTTGTAGTACCTTTGTCTTGTTTTTATATCAAGGTAATGCTGGCTTCATTAAATGAGTTAGTCATTGTTTCCTCCTTTTCAATTATTTGGAAGAGTTTGAGAGGAGTTCACTTCAATTCTTCATGAAGTATTTGAAAAAATTTACCAGTGAAGTCATGTGGTCCTGGGCTCGTCTTTAATGGAAAGAATTCAGTTACTGATTCAATCTCTTTATTTGCTATAAGTATGTACATATTTTCTGTTTCTTCCGGAGTCAGTTCTGATTCTCTCTGTGTTTACAGAAATTTGTTCATTTCATCTAGGTTTTTAAATTTTGACATATAATTGTTAACAGTATTTTGTTACATCTCTTTTTATTTCTGTAAAATTATTAGTATTATCTCATTTTCCATTCTAATTTGGTAATATGTATCTTCTTTTTTATCTTAATAAATGTAGATAAAAGTTTGATAACATAATTTTTTCCAAATAACCAAATTTTGTTTTGTTAATTCTATTGTTTTTCTATTCTGTATTATATTTTTCTTTGCTCTAATTTTTATTTATTTTCTTTTGCTAGATTTGGACTTAGTTTCCTTTTTTCCTAATTCTTTAAGGTGTACTGTACTGTTGTTCATTTTAGATATTTCTGGTTTTAGTAGGTGTTTAAAGCTGCACTTTTTCCTCTTAGCCCTGATTTATCTGAATCTCATAATTTTTTGTAAAGTGTGCTTATATTTGTATTTTTTCAAGGTATTTCTAATATTTCTTTTTTAAAAAAAGTTTAAACTTATTCATTGTTCCAGTGTGTATAGTTTAGCTTTCAAATGTTAGTGATTTTTTTCAGTTTTTCTTTATGATGATGATTTCCCATTTTATTCCATTATAGTCAAAATAGATATTTTATATGTTTATTATCTTTTAAAATATTAGACTTTTTGTGGACCAATATATGATCTGTCTTACATTCTAGGTGCACTTGAGAAAAATATGTATTCTGCTGTTGAGTAGTTTTCCAACCAATAATTAGTTAGTCTAATATTTTTACACTATTCTTCATGTTCTCTATTATTGACTTTTTGTATGCTTATTCTATTCATTATTAAAAATTTGGTTTTGAAGTCTCCAATTGTTATTGTTTAACTCTTTTTAATTTGGTTAATTTTTGTCTCTTACATTTGGGGGTCTGTTATTAATATGTTTCTAAATGTTATATGTTCTTGGTGAATGAAACTTTATTATCAATATGTAAGATTCTTATTTGCTCACTGTTACCTTATTTGGACTTGAAGTGTATTTTGGTGGCAATATTATATAAAGTACATTTTGTTTTCTTTTTTGCTTTCAAATTCTTTGTGTCTTAGTGTCTAAAGTGAGTCTCTTGTACTATAGATAGATTTTTTTTAAAGTCCTGTCTACTAGTATCTTCCTTTTAAAGGAGGGTTTAATCCATTTACATTTAAAGTAATTACTGATAAAGAAAAATTTACTTCTGGCATTTAACTATTTGCTTCTCTATCTGATATTTTTGTGCTTCTCATTTCCTCCTTTACTGGTTCTTTTTGTATTTCATTAATTTTGTGTAGTTATTATCTCATCTAACTTCTTTCCTTTTCTGTATTGTTTTAGTTATTTTCTTAGTAATTAACTTGTGCATTACAATTGATAACTTGACCTTATAAAAACATAGTTTGAATACTACTATCATAGTTTTATTAATACACAAGCACTGTGCTCCTATACATCTCTTGACACTTTGCCTTCATATTTTTATTGTCATGGATTACATCTCTATACAATGTCTGCCTTTTAAGATAAATACATTATTGTTTTATGCATTTCCCTTTTAAATAATATAAGAAAAAAAGGATCTACAAACCAAAAATACAATAATACTGATAATTATATTTAACCTATGCAGTTATCTCTACCAGTGTTCTTTAGTTTTTCTCATGACTTCAAGTTACTGTCTAGTGTCCTGTTACCTCAAGACATCCATTTGGCATTCCTTGTAATACACATTGACTAGTAATTTCCCTCTGCTGGTGTTTGTCCAGAAATATCATAATTTCACCTTCGTATTTGGAGAATAGTTTTTTCAGATACTAAAAACTTGGTTGAGATGTTTTGTTTTTGTTTTTTATTCTTCCAGGAATTTAAATATGCCATCCCACTGCCTTCTGGTTAAATATATTATCTCAACCCATAGTCTGATGAGAAATCAGTTATTAATCTTATTGAGTATTCCTTGTACACGATGAATTACTTCTCTCTTGCTGCTTTCAAAATTTTCTGTCTTTGGGTTTTGACAGTCAGAATATATTTTTTGGTTTGCATTTTTGGGTTTATACTGCTTGGAGGGCTTTGAGATTATTGGGCATGTGTATTAATGTTTCTCATCAGATTTGAGTAGTTTGGGGCTTTTATTTTTCAGCTATTTTATGCCTCTTTTAATTCATTTTCTTCTTCTATGGAGTCTCCCTCACTCACCCAGGCTGGAGTGCAGTGGTGCAAACTTGGCTCACTGCAACCTCTGCCTCCCAGGTTCAAGCAATTCTCCTGCCTAGGCCTCACAAGTACTGTGATTACAGACACGTGCTACCACTCCTAGCTAATTATTTTGTATTTTTAGTAGAAATGGGGTTTCACCATGTTGGCCAGGCTTGTCTCAAACTCCTGACCTCAAGTGATGTACCCGCCTCGGCCTCCCAAAGTGCTGGGATTACAGGCTTGAGCCACGATGCCTGGTCCTTATTTATTTTAGTTCTTTACTATGGTTTCTTTCAGCCCATTGAGTGTATTTGAAACAGTTGATAGTTTAATTTTAATTTTGTCTTAGATTCAGAGGGTACATGTGTAGGCTTGTTACATGGGTATGTTTAGTGATGCCAGCATTTGGGCTTCTAGTAAACCTTTCACCAAAGAGTGAACATAGTACCCAACAGGTGGGTTCTCAGGCCATGTCACCCACTCTCCTTACCCTTTCAGAGTTCTCAGAGTCTATTGTTTCCATCTTTATTCCCTGTGTACTCATTGTTTAGCTCCCACTTATAAGTGAGAACAGAGTATTTGCTCTTCTAAGTAAATTCACTTAGGATAACGACTGTATCCATGTTTCTGCAAAGGAAATGAGTAGTATTCCATGGCATATATGTACCACATTTTTTAAATTCAATCCACCATTGATGGACATTTATGTTGATTCCATGAGTTTGCTATTGTGAACAGTGCTGTGATAAACAAGTGCAGGTGTCTTTTTTTTTTTTTTTTTTTTTTTTTTTGAGACGGAGTCTTGCTCTGTCGCCCAGGCTGGAGTGCAGTGGCGTGATCTCGGCTCACTGCAAGCTCCGCCTCCCGGGTTCACGCCGTTCTGCCTCAGCCTCCCGAGTAGCTGGGACTGCAGGCGCCCGCCACCACGCCTGGCTAATTTTTTGTATTTTAGTAGAGACGGGGTTTCACCGTGTTAGCCAGGATGGTCTCGATCTTCTGACCTCAGGATCCACCCATCTAGGCCTCCCAAAGTGCTGGGATTACAGGCGTGAGCCACCGTGCCCGGCCAAATAAATACTTTCTTTTCCTTTGAGTTGATACCCAATAGTGAGATTGCTGAGTGAAATGTTCAGTTCTTTGAGAAATCTCCATTCTGTTTTTAATAGGGGTTGAACTAATTTACATTCCCATCAAAAGTGCATAAGTATTTTCTCTTCTTCTCATCTTTCCCAACATATTTTTTAAATTATTTTTTCATAATACTCACTCTGGCTGATATGAGATGATATCTCATTGTGGTTTTGATTTGCATTTCTCTGATGATTAGTGATGTTGAAGATTTTTTCATGTTTGCTGGCCACATATGTGCTTACTTTTAGGTGTCTGTTTATGTCCTTTGCCCACTTTTAATGTTTTTTTCTTATTGATTTATTTAAGCTCCATATGAATTTATTTTATTACTCCTTTGTTGGATGCATAGTTTGCAAATATTTTCTCCCATTATGTAGACTGTCTGTTTTCTCTGTTGATAGTTTCTTTTCCTGTGCAAAAGTCCTTTAGTTTAATTAGGTTCCATTTGTCAATTTTCAGTTTTGTTCCAATTGCTTTTGAAGGCTTAGTCATAAATTCTTCGCCTAGGCCAAGGTCCAGAAAAGTTTGTCCTATATTTTCTTCTAGGGTTTTTACAGTTTGAGGTCTTACATTTAAGTCTTTAATCTATCTTGAGTTAATTTTTATATATTGTGAGAGGTAGGAGTCCAGTTTCATTCTTTTATAAATGGCTAACGAGTTTTCCCTGCACCAACTGCTGAATAGGCTATTCTTTCCTCATTGTTCATGTTTGTTGAAAACATTCCCCCTAACATCCGGAACAAGACAAAAGTGTCCTTTCTCACCATTCCTATTCAGCATACTTCTGGAAGTCCCAGCCGGAGCTATCATGCAAGAGAAAGAAATGAGACATCCAAATATGAAAAAAAGAAGTCAAATTATCTCCTGGTGGATTGCATTATTCATTACTTAGAAAACACCGAAGATTTCTCCCCAAAGACTCTAGACCTGATTAAAAACTTCAATAAAGTTTCAAGACGCAAAATCAAAGTATAAAAATCAGTAGTATTTGCATACACCAATAATGTTCAGGTGATAATCAAATCAAGAACTCAATCCCATTTATGATAGTCAACAAAATAAATAAATAAATAAAATATCTAAGAATATATTTTACCAAGGATGTGAAAAAATCTCTGCAAAGAGAACTACAAGTCATTGATGAAAGAAATCATAGATGACAAAAACAAATAGAAAAACATTCCATCCTCATGGATTGGAAAGATTAATATCACAAAAATGACCATTCTACCCAGAGCAATCTACAGATTCAATGCAATTCTTATCAAATTACCAACATCATTTTTCATAGAATTAGAAAAAAATTCTAAAATTCTTGTGGAACCAAAAAAGAGCCTGAGACATTCTCAGTATTTCTATGCAGTAACTCTAGAAATTTGATTCTCTAACTCCTCTAGGATTTCTGATTTTTGTTTGGTGACATGTGAAGCTGTTTTTTACTTTTCCAAATTATTTTGCAAGATGTGCATTCCTTGTTTTGTGCAGTCACTGAAGTTTCTGTTCTGTTGTCTCTGCAGTCTAATAATGACAAAGATTTTTTTTTTTTTTTTTTTTTGAGATGGAGTCTCACTCTGTTGCCCAGGCTGGAGTGCAGTGGCGCGATCTCGGCTTACCACAACCTCCGCCTCCCAGGTTCAAACAATTCTCCTGCCTCAGCCTCCTGAGTAGCTGGAACTACAGGCGTGCACCACCATGCCCAGCTAATTTTTGTATTTTTAGTAGAGACGGGATTTCACTATGTAGGCCAGGCTGGTCTCAAACTCCTGACCTCGTGATCTACCTTCCTTGGCCTCCCAAAGTGCTGGGATTACAGGTGTGAGCCACTGAGCCCAACAGTTGACTAAGATTTTTTGAAATTTGTTTCCCAAAGGAAAAAAAAAAAACAGCTACAAAACAACAAACGTACACTAGTCCTTTAAATCTTCTTGATCAATGTATCTGGGAAAGCTGTCCTGTCCCAGAGGACTAAAACCAAGGGAAAAATCTATGCCAGTTTGGGTCAGGGCACTGCTATATCCACTAAAGTGCACGATCCCAAAGTTTCAGAGAACATGGATCCAATTGCCTGCTCTGACACAGGCCAGCTGCTCCTGAAGTGCAGCCCCACTCCTTCTTCCCCAGCTTTTATTATGTGGTGAGGAATGGGAGATGGTAGCTTATTTATGCATGCCACATTTTTGTCTATGAGTAGCAACCTCTCCCTTCGTCCAACACTCTGCTTGTTGTTGTAAGTGTTTAAGCAGGTACCACTGTTCTGAATTACTTAATTGTAAATCTCTCTTTCCAGCTCAATTGTTGCTTTGGTAGAGGAGTATTAGACAATAATGTCAAAGAAGAAGGAAATGAAAAGAAGGAAGACATATCATGCAGCATTTTATAGTTCATTGGAAAGAAAAATATATCTCTGATGAGTGAAATGGGAAGTCATTGAGGGTTTTTAGGAAAAGAGTAACATGATCGGAATGAGATTGCGAAAGGAAAATTCTTGCTGCTATGGCTTAGTAGTTTATTGGATATGTTTGGTTATTAAACAAAAGTGATAGATGGTGGTCGCCTAGTGAATATAAGAAAGAGTGTTTTCAGGTACATGCAACTGTTATCATCTGTGAAGGCTGTAAGTGGAGCAGATTTTGGCAATAAGATCAGGAGTTCACTTTTTATAGACGATACTGTATAGGGCTTGAGATATTTACAAAACATTCAAATAGACATGTGAAAGAGTTGAATAGAGCATGGAGTTTGAGATAGGTATTTGGTAATTAACATATGAATAGTATTTAAACTATTGGACTGTGCCAACCAATGGGTTCTGTGTCTACAAATGTCTTCATTTCAGCTTAATTTTTGAATGACAGAATTCTAGGCTAGCAATAGTGTAGTCTGGCTTCTATTCGTGTGTGTGTGTGAGTGTGTGTGTGTTGAGTAATCAATTTTCATCCTGCATTTTGCACTTTGAGAGGTAACCTGGAATTTTTTCTGCAGTTGCTTTTAAGATTTGCTTTTTGTTTTCATTTATCAGAAGGTGTACTGTGATGTTTCTACATGTGGATTACTTTCTTATTTTTTCTGCTTGAGGTAGGCAAATCTAGCATTTGTGTGTTACCTTGAAACAATGTTATGTATTCTCAGCCACAATCTATTCAAATTCAGTTTCTGGTCCATTCTCTCTCTTTTATGGATCTTTAATTACACATATGTTAAACCATATCACAGTGTTCTATATATCCTACCGTGTTATTTATTTATTTATTTACTTAGAGAAGGAGCTGCACTCTTGTTGTCCAGGATGCAGTGAAATGGCGTTATTTTGGCTCACTGCAACCTCCACCTGCCAGATTCAAGCGATTCTCCTGCCTCAACCTCCTGAGTAGCTGGGATTACAGGTGCCCACCACCAGGTCCAGCTAATTTTTGTATTTTTAGAAGAGATGGGTTTTACCATGTTGGTCAGTCTGGTCTCCAACACGTGACCTCAGTTGATCCACCCGCAGCCTCCTGAAGTGCTGAGATTGAAGGTGTGAGCCACTGTGCCCGGCCCTTTTTTAATTTTTAAACTTTCTGTCCTTTTGTAATTGAGTCTAAATATTTACTTATGAGCAGTGTTCTATTTAACTAAAAATCCCTTCACTTTTTCTAATGTTATATTAAATCCATCCTTTCTGTTCTTCATTTTGGTCAGTTTATTTTTAAGTTTTGCTTAAGAGTTTCTAGATTTCTGACAAAATTATCTGTTATTTGATTGTCTAGCATACAGAAATTATATTTATTTCTACAAATAATTTCTGTAGATTCTTTTTGTTACACTGATTTTTCTACATGTTGTCTACCGGCATTTCTTTGTACCTAGCTATGTCTGTTTGTGTTTGGATGTTATATTTAGAAAATTGTTTTAGAAATATTTTGAAGATTATAATAATATCATTCTCCAGGAATTTTTTTTTCTTTCTTCCAAGGAGATAGAGGTTACAGTCACTCCAGCACCATCCTAAAGCAATGTCAAAGATTAGAATGATTTGAAGATGTACTGCAGTCTCTGTATTATTCTGAATTAACCTTTCTCATATAATTGAGAACTTCAGTATCTCCACCCACTGTGATAGGGTTCACTAGGCTATCCTTCCTTGGCAAGACATGGAATCAAATCCTTCTTCCCACCTTCATAGAAGGCTATCAATGCTCCACTCTACCTCCTAACTTCTCGCTGCCACCTCGAGAATTAAATAGCTTCAGGAGTCTCTATTGCTAGGCTCACTCCCTGGTTTTGAGCCTTTCCTGGCTCCTTGTCTGGTAGTTATTTGTTGTCTTCTTAACTTGCCAGTGCTTTCACTTATTCAAGGAGAATACTATTGCTGTTGCTATTCAGCAGCAATCCTGAGTGAGGTTTGTTCCAAATTACTCACTCACCCTTATTTTTCTCCTTCCTTAGAGCAGAGTTGTTTGTTACGAGTTGCTGTAATGTCCTGAGTCGGTTGGCCTCCAGTCAGGAGTGACGCTTTCGAGAAATCACCATCTGTGATAGTGGAAGGGGGATATAAAGTTGCTCAAAGTTGGCCAGGATAAGCATTCGGGTTTCTCAGACAATGGGCAAGGTAGGAAAATTCCCAAGAGTTTGTGTCTTTTGTGTTCACGTACTGGGCAGTAGAGAAATAGTATCAGGTGGGGACAGGATTGGGGGATCTGAGCTCAGACTATCCTTGGGTAGGGCTTGCCAGGGCCACTGTTGGGGATGGAGGGGTAGTTCTTGAGCCAATGAGGTTCAGAGGGAATTATGGCTGCCTCTGTCACCAGGGAAGTGGGGGAAAGACAGTAGCAGTAGGCCTCACCCAGCTCCCACACAGTTGATGTGGCTGGTCTGGCTCCTGCCATGCCCTGCCAACAGCATGAGTTTATGTCCAGGCAGACCATGCCCCAAATTACTCACTGTTATTAAAGAGAGAGCTAGCTATCTTTATGAATCTTCAATCAAATCTCTGGTTCAATAATTATTTAATAAAAAAAATCTAAGTTTTTTGAAATAGTGGCACATATCAATATATTGACTTAAACATCCAGGTCTGTGTTTAGTAATAATGCTCTAATTCTCTGGGTGGAGAGCTCTATATGCATTCATGTACCACATAATGACATTGCAGTAAGCCAAGAACAGTGATTGCATAAGTTAATAATGCCATTTTTGACTGTACTTTTTCTGTGTTTAGATATATTTAGATACACAAATACATACATTGACTTACAATTGCCTTGGTATTCAGAACAGTAACATACTATACAGGTTTGTAGCCTAGAAGCAATAAGCTATACCATATAACCAAGGTGTAGTAGGCTATTTCCTCTAGGTTTTGAAAGTACGTTCTATGATGTTTGCACAGTGATGAAATTGTCTAATGACACATTTCTCAAAATGTATTCCCATTGTTAAGTGATGCATGAGTGTGTGTGTATATATGTATATATAAAACATGTGTGTGTATATATACCTACATTTGTACATATAAACATATGCATGTGTATGTATATACTTACATATGTATATATGTGTATCTCCTATTATTGGTACTTCTTGGTAGCTTGATTTGGAGTTTAATTTCTATTCACTGACTTTTTTTCTCAGTTTTTCAGAACTATCATTTTACTTCATGTTCCCTGATACTGCAGAGCACATGAAAACTATGAAAATTATCACAAATTCATGTAGTGGCTCAAAGAGATATCACTAGTTAACAGATAATGAAATGAAAATTTTGAAAGAGGTATTAAAAATTACAGCTGGTAATATTGAAGCAAATGTTGGAGAGATTAGATTTTTAACTAAAACAAGGAAGAAAGTAATGTACTGCTTATTCTTCAAGTCATCATTATCATTTTTGTTTTGCTAGCAACAGCAGCATAGAATGTTATTATTTGCCTTTTACATGCATCCAAATATATTAAGAACATCCTATAGATTTCATACCCATGTTTGTGTCTATATTTGAGTAATTTTCTAGTCACTATTTTTGGTTTGCACATACACCCCACTCTTCAGATTAACTCCAACACTTCAGTTGCAGAAGCCACACAGTTAGAACTGTGACATTTGTGATCAGAGAAATGTGCATTCCCTAATTATTAAAACATTCTCCCAGCATGTAAAATATGAGAGGGTCATAATATCTTATCCTCTCTGTCCTTGAAGTTAAAGATACATTCTGTGATCATAATTTAAAGATAACATACAAATGCATCAGGCTTATTTCAACATTTGTCTCTATATTTTTTCAAATATTTATATAATAAAATTACCAATTTTTTTGATAGTAGAGCTATATAACTTCTTATCCTTTTGCCTGAGGCAAAGTGCTAGTATTTGATTTATCTTCTGTACTTGTCTTTCTTTTAACAATATGAACTTTTTCTCAGACAAGTGCAATGCTGTGTGTGACCCCACAGGGAAATATTTTTCTTTTTAAGGAATGTGTACAAAGTACTTAATAAGTCATGTCATCCCATGATTTACTGTATATTATATTTTTGGTGACTACAGTTAACTTTCTCGGTCTCTAGATGCCAACATTTTAATAAAAACAAGACATTTTCAACGAAATGTCAGAAACAAAGTGATCAAAGTGCTGTGGGAGCAGTTTGGCAACAGTTTGAGCTTTGAATTTCCTATTCACTTTCCAAAACATTCACTTAAAAAGCATTTATTGAAGCTGAACTGCCTTTATCAGCCTGATCAGAGCACCATAAAGAGCATGCATGATTCAACTGCCTTCCCAAGCTTTAAAAAATATAACTTTGATATATGTCTCACAAGTGCAGCACAATAGTTTTCATGCTCACGTTTGTTAAGATTTAGTGCAGCCATTAAAGAACAGAAGGGCTCTTTGGTGGCAATCCTCAGACATACCAAATATCCCAAAGCAAAACCTTCTACAAATCAGAGATTAAGGTACTGACAAAAATTTCCACTTGATTGCAGTTTTCCCCTTTAAACCTTATATCAGGAGTGACTATCTTTTCGATCAAATCTCTTAGGGAGGTGAATAGATAGGTTTTTTCCCTCTTGGAGGAAAATATCAACTGAGAGATAAAAAGTGACATTTTATGTGTCTTGTCCAAAAGTCAGTCGATTTATTTAAAAAACGGTGTGTGAGCCTGACCTATACATGAAGTCTGTGGCATGTCTCTTGTCAAGTATTGATCACTTAAGTCTTTACTGTTTGCCTACTGCAATGTAGCTAATAATCTCTTTTTATTTAGTTTGTGGCTTTGAATTCTTATCATGGCTTTGCTGATTTCTCTGGGACCTATTACATCTTGCTTTTGCTGTGCAAATGGCTATGGAAATTAAGCTTGCTGAAGCACTATTCCTGGGCAAACACTCTTTGTTTTCTATCAGTTCATGTGTCAAGTGGTTTGCATGCAGATAGGGTACATTTGGAAGCAGCGGGTGCCATCAATCTTCATAACTTTGCTATATACATCGTTTCACCTCTCCCTGGTTCAATGGGAGATTGTAAAGGATGGCTGAGCAATCAGGCTATTCCCTTTGACTGACATCAGATATTTCTATCTAACTCACTTCAGCACTTTCGGTTCAATGCTGGACGCTTAGAAAATAAGACACTAGGTGATGTGGTCAAATGTCCACATATTTTAGCATATTTACCATCTCTCCTAAATTTCAAAATTGTATTTTTGAACTTCATTTACAAATCAGAAGCAAAACTGAATTTTGTTGGTTTATGTATGTCCTCCACTCATATTATTGTCCAAAATTCTTGAAGGGTTAGTACAATGGTTGCCTTACTGCCTACATGACTTCATTGAGTTATCTCTCATGGAACTGAGAGTATAAGTCATTTACTTATTATTAATAACAGTTACAGAAAGTGACTCACATTGATGGCCTTTACGCTTCACTTGTTTGCATTCTAAGATGATCTACAATAAATGAATTAAACTTCAATCATTTTCAAGGCAGTAGTTGACATAGATTGAGGAAGTTATAATATGTATATTACAGTTTAAAAGTGTCATTGTGCCACATATTCTCTGTATGTGTTCATGTATGTCTTGGTGTATAGCTGTATATATAGAGATACAGATATAAAAATAAAAGGAGAGAGGAATGTGCTATTCTATCACATATCCAGGTTAGTGAATTGACCAATAGTGTTCAGAGTTATACATTAAACTCAGTGTGTCTACTGCTTCCAATTAACAGATCAAAGAAATAACTCAACAGTAAACCTAAATTATATTGACTACATATAATATCCACAAATTTTCATTTGTGTTTTTCTTGAAATGATTTTGGTATCAAAATGTCACGATGGAACTACTATAGATAGAAAAGTAAGAAATAAGATAATTACTTTTTAATTTGAAAGCCATATCCAATGATCACTTGCATTAGCTCATCAAGTTTATGTATAAATATTGGAGCCATATTATGGATACATAAATGAGGATGATAAAGGAAGAAGGTAAAATTTTAGCAGCTGCTAAAATTGTTCTAATCAATAATGACATAGAAAGATTCAAACTCTTTCCAAATTGACAGAATCCTTTAGTACTTCAAATGTTCTGTTTGGTTTATAAATAAATGTATGTTGAAGACTCCATGAAAACCTCTCAAACATTCTTAAATCTGAATTCTGAATTGTTGAATAAATTTAAAATTGTGAAAAAGTCTTTGTACAGGCCTCTGTGTGTGTGTTTATAGACTCACTAATGAAAATATATAATTCTTATGCTTGGTCACTGAAAACAAAGTTATCAATTAGGATATTTTAGAAAATACATTCTAAGGAATATATGTCGTTTGTTTATTATTGATAACTGCATTAAAATGGTAGTTATGTGTTAAAAATATAAATGTTCTCAGAATTTATGATTCCTCTTTAATATATGTAATATTATTTAACCCTATTGCTTCTGAATAATTAGAATCTTAATGAATTCAAATTAGAATGTATTTATTAGATTGGTGCAAAAGTAACTGCATTTTGGTCATTACTTTAATGGCAGAAACTGCAATCTAATATTTTGAGTAGTTAAAATGTGTAAACATAATTATTAGCCATCTCATTTGTCCTTTGTTCTTCTTTTATTAATAAATAATTGGAAGTCTAAAATTACATTTACCCATTATCAGTCTTTTCCTTTAAAGGCTCTTTGTCCCCTCCATCTCACACTCAAAGTCCAATCATGTGGCAGCAACAAGGAGCAGTTATATCCTGAGGAAACTCTGGACATAGTTGCTTAGTCCAGAGATGAACAGTAGGTGTAAGTGAAAGGAATGAGGCACATCCCCCATATATCTCCCAACTTCCTGAGTCCAGCACAAACACATTCCTCCATATTTCTTTCAAACTTCAGAAAAACATCCCCCGGGAGATCTCCGATAAGGAATGCTAAATGTATAATGTTAACCAATTGTAATGCTGTAACCGAGAGAATTACCTTGTTCCCTGTAACTTTACATATCCTGTTTACATCGGGCTATAAAAAGCAAGCACGCGCATTGTTCGAGGCCCTCTTGTATGCTGTGGAATGGAGGGACCAAGTTCCAACTAGTAAAGATCCTTGCCGCTTGGCTTTGACTACGGACTCTGGTGGTCTTCTTTGGGGAACAAACGGTCTGGGCATAACATCAGCTGATCAATCAGAGTTATTCTCTGGAACATGACCAGGATGTACACAATAAAGTAATCTCTTTTTTGTCAGAATAACTTTTTCTACATTAAAAGTACTCAGAGGCAGGGCATGGTGGCTCATGCCTGTACTCCCAGCACTTTGGGAGGCAGAAGTGGGCAGATCACCTGAGCTCGGGAGTTGGAGACCAGCCTCGCCAACAAAGCGAAATCATGTCTCTAGCAAGAATACAAAAATTAGCTGGGTATGGTGGCCCATGCTTGTAGACTCAGCTAGTCGGGAGGCTGAAGCAGGAGAATCGCTTGAACCCAGGAGGCAGAGGTTGCAATGAGCCGAGATCGCGCCACTGCACTCCACCATGAGCGACAGAGCAAGACTCCATCTCAAAAAAAAAAAAAAAAAAAAAAAAAAAAAAAAAAGTGCTTAGAGAAATGCTTAGCATAGAGTAAGTTCGTAAAAAGTGCCAGTTATTGTTAATTTATTATTTTTATTTGTAGATTTAGAGAATGGGAGAGTTAAAATCTTGTTTTTAAATTACAAAAGCCAGTCTTTTTTTTTCTTATTTTGAGGCAGTGTCTCACTTTGTCCCCCATGCTAGAGTGCAGTGGCAGGATCATGGCTCACTGCAGCCTTGACCTCTTGGGCTCAATTGATCCTCCCACCTCAGTCCCCCAACCCCAAGTAACTGGAACTAGAGACATGCACCACCACGCCTGGCTAATTTTTTAACATTTTGTAGAGACAGGGTCTCACTATGTTACCCAGGCTGGTTTCTAATTCCTGGGCTCAAGTGATTCTCCCACCTGGGCCTTCAAAAGTGCTGAGATTACAGGCATGAGCCATTGCACCGATCCTTAAAGGCCAATCTTATAGACAGTTTGCAACGAGGCTCCCATGTGCAGCAGTGGGAATGCAAACAAAGCTGAGGACCAAGCAGAGGATTTCATTGTCAGAATAGTTGAGCCCCAGAGAAGCCTGGCATGCTATAGAAAAGTCTGGTTTTTTGGCCGGGCGCGGTGGCTCACGCCTGTAATCCCGTCACTTTGGAAGGCTGAGGCGGGCGGATCACAAGGTCAGGAGATGGAGACCATGGTGAAACCCCGTCTCTACTAAAAATAGAAAAAATTAGCCGGGCGCAGTGGCGGGCGCTTGTAGTCCCAGCTACTCGGGAGGCTGAGGCCGGAGAATGTAGTGAACCCGGGAGGCGGAGCTTGCAGTGAGCCGAGATTGCGCCACTGCACTCCAGCCTGGGCGACAGAGCAAGACTCTGTCTCAAAAAAAAAAAAAAAAAAAAAAAAAAAAAAAAAAAAAGAAAAGTCTGGTATTTGAATGGGAAATAATGTGACCTTAATCCATGTGATAGGAATATCTGCTTTGATTTTGTTTTGTTTTTTGTTTTTTTTTTTTTTTTTTGGAAATTTTGTATATTCAGATTCCTCTGAACTTACTGGTCCTGCAGAAATGTCCCACTCATCCACATTTTGCATTGGCACACATTTCTTGTTTGAGATGTTGCAAAGTTGCCTCTGTTTCAGGACTGTAACACTCCTTCTCCAATCAGGATCTGCTCCCACTTCCCACTACTACTATAAAATTAAGTTACATCTGCTGAAGATATGAAAAAGAGAGAGAGAGAGAGAGAGAGACAGAGAGACAGAGAGAGAGAAAAGAGACTTTAAAAAATTAAAAAATCAAAGGATCTGAAAGACCTAACTAGCATGTACCACCAGAAAACAAGAGTGTGAGGGACTGAATTTTGAAGTCCTTTGGTGATTAGAGAATTTATTGATTTTGGAGCATTGACCTGAAATACTTGAAAAAGACTCCAGGACACGAGGTAAACTTGCTACTAGGATGACTTGTAGAAACAGGGACAAATCAATAGCCTACTCTAAGTGACACTGAAATGTCAGAATTACCATTGCACACTGCGAAGCAATGGGTTAAAATACTCAGAAATTAGGCTTACTGGAATGGCAATTTTGTATAAGGGCTTTAAATGTGTCAAATTATGTTACAAGGGAATATCAGAAGATACACCATTTACCAAGTGTACTAAGAATATGTTAGTGAGGGGGCATCAGGAAATGTTTAAGCCATGTTTGACAGTATGAGAGACCATTAGGGAACTAGGCTTGTTGACATCCAGCAGGATGGTAGGACTCTGAAACAATGGTACTTAAGTATTGACAGTCAACTGGATGCAGTTAGTGATGTGTGGCGAGGTCAAAAGGGCACATGGGGAGCCTCACCCATAGCAAATTAAAGAAATGGTATCCCTAATTATAGAAATTGGCACCTCAGGGAAAAAATGATTAGGCATTAAGTAAAAGGGACTTACTCATTTTTAATCATTTAATGAAAGCAAAAATGGATGACCAGGAGGCTGAGGGATATCACTGTAAAAAAGTCAGCACTTCTTTCCTAGTTTTTAGTACTGAGAATGTATTTTGACCCAGACTCTTCAAGGGCTGGAATCCCAAGTGGAAAAGTCCTGCAGCACCAATGCAAGTGAACAACTGAGATAAATATGTACTGAGGGAAGAGAAATCTTCAAATATTTGGAGGTCTCTTGGATGCGGGCCATTAATAATGAAGGATATGGAGAATCATAATGGCACTCTTATTAGATCAGGGGAATTTGGAATACATGTAACAAGTGAAGTCTTGTCCAAGGTTTGACTCCCGCTGACTCCAGTAGCCCTCACATTCCCTATAGACCCTCCATAGCTCTCACCAACAAGGACCTCACAGTTGCCAACATCATAAACATCAGTTGCTTGAACTGACAAAGGCACCATGTTCCTCCAGACCTGGAAGCAACCACATCCCTCCACACATGGTGTGAGGTGCCATAGCACTTTCTAGCATGCCTCTCAACTTCTGCAGTTGGAGGTCTTTCTTTACCAACCCCAGTCTGTAAGTCAGGAAGAGGTGACTGCTTCTTCCAATGAGCAGATACCTATGCAAGGCGATGATCAGGAAGAATCAGGAAAACATGACACCAGCAAAAGAACACAGTAAACTTCTAGTAACTGACACCAGAGAAATGAAGATTCGGCCAGGAACAGTGGCTCACGCCTGTAATCCCAGCACTTTGGGAGGCTAAGGTGGGTGTTTTTAGATCATGGGGTCAGGAGTTCAAGACCAGCCTGGCCAACATGGTGAAATCCCCTCTCTACTAAAAATGCAAAAATTAGCCGGGCCTGGTGGCAGATGCCTATAATACCAGCTACCCAGGAGGCTGAGGAAGAAGAATCATTTGAATATGGGAGGCAGAGTTTGCAGTGAGCCAAAATCATGCCATTGTACTCTAGCCTGGGCAACAGAGCAAGACTCCATCTCAAAAAAAAAAAAAAGAACAAGAAAACAAGAAAAAAAAAAAAAAAGAAAAAAAAATGAAGATTCACAAATTGCATCACAAATAATTTAAAATAATAGGTCTAAAGAAGTTCAGTGAGCTACAAGGGAACACAGATGAACAATTTAACAAAACCTGGAACACAACAAAGGAACAAAATGAGAAGTTCAACAGAAAAAAGAAAACATAAAGAAGAAGCAAACAAATTTCTGAGCTGCAGAATACAAGTGAGATAGAAAATGGGAGCATCAATAGCAGACTCAAAGCAATGCAATAAATAATAGAAAATTTCAATACCCTACTTTCAACAATAGATAGATCATCCAGACAGAAAATCAATAGAAAACATTTGACTTACCCTACACCACAGACCAAATAAACCTAACGGGCACATATAGAATATTCTATCCAAAAGCAAAACAATATTTTCCCAGATAGATTGTATGTTAGGCCACAAAACAAGTCTTATGAAATCTGAGAATATTGAAATCATATCAAACATCTTTCTGAATACAATGGTATGAAACTGGAAATCAGTAACAGAGAGAAAATTGAAAAATAAGCAAATACGTGGAAATTAAACCACATGCTTCAAAAGACTAATGTGTCAAAGAAGAAATCAAAATGGAAATAAACAGAAGTCTTGAGACAAATGAAAATGGAAACACAACATAGCACAACTTATGGGGTGCAGGAAAAGCAGTTATATTAATAAAAGCGAGGTTCATGGTGAAAAACACCTAAATGAAGAAAAGAGAAAGAACTCAAAAAAATGAAAAACCTAGATTTACATAGCAAGAAACAAAAAAAAGGAGAACAAAACTAAGCTCAAAGTTAGCAGAAGGAAGAAAATGATCAATATAAGAACAGAAATAAATGGAGACTAAAAAGACAATATAAACTGTCAGTGAAACAACAAATTGGTGTTTAAAAATATAAACAAAAATGGCAAACTTTTAGCTCAACTAAGAAAAAAATTGAAAAATCTCAAATAAAATCAGAAGTGAAAGAGGAGACATCATGACTGATACCACAGAAATACAAGGAATCATAGGCAACTGCTGTGAACAATACACATAAAATTGGATAGCCTAGTAGAAATGAATGAATTCCTAGACCCATTTAACCTAGCCAGACTAAATCAAATCATAATGAAGTAGAAAATCTGAATAGACCAATAGTAACTGAGGAGATAGAATCAGTAATGAAAAAAATCTCTCAACAAAGTAGAGCCCAGGACCAGATGGCTTCACTGATGAAGTCTACCAACTATTTAAATAAATAGATATTAATTCTCAAACAATTGAAAAGGAGGGAATACCTTCAAACTTATTTTTCAAGGCTAGCATTAACCTGATAATAAAGCCAGACAAGGAAACTACAAGAAAAGAAAATTACAGATGTATATCATTGATGAACATGGATGCAAAAATTCTCAACAAATACTATAAAGTGAATTCAGTAGCACGTTAACAGGATCATCCACAAAGATCAGGTGGGATTTATCCCCAGGATGCAAACATGGTTTAACATATGCAAATCAGTAAATGTGGTAGACTACATTAAAATGTTGAAGAATAAACATTCTATGATCATCTCAATGTGCGAATTTAACATCCTTTCATAATAAAAGTTATCAACAAATTAGCTACAGAAGGAATGTAAATGTACCTCAACACAGTAAAGGCCATATATGACAAGCACACAGCTGACATCATACTTAACAGTGAAAACTTCTCTGAAAAGTTTTCCTCTAAGATCCCAAACAAGACAAGGATGCCCACTGTAACCATTTTTATTCAACAAGACAATCTAGCCAAAGAAATTAGGTGAGAAAAAGAAGTAACAGACATCAAAAAGAGCAAGGCAAAGGTAAAGTTATATCCATTTGCAGATGACCTGATCTTATGTATAGACTCCTCTAAAGACTCCATAATAAAATCTGTTTGAACTAATAGAATAATTCAATAAAGTTGCAGAATACGAAATCAGTGTGCAAAAATCAGTTGTCTTTCTCTACACTACTAGTGACTTCTCTGAGGGATAAGGAAAACAATCCAATTGCAAACAGCATAAAACGCAACACAATATTTAGAAATATATTTAACCAAGGAAATAAAAGATCTGTACACTAAAATCTATAGACATACTACCCAAAGAAATCATTACAGAATCTGCATTACAGATTAAATGCAATCCCTTTCAGAATTCCCATGGCATTTTTTCACAAAACAAAATAAAATAATCCTAAAATTAATTTGGAACCACAAAAAAAATCCAAATAGGAAAATCAATCTTTAGGCAAATAGAATAAAGCTGGGGGCATCACATTTCTTGATTTGAAACTCTACTATAAAGCTATGGTAATCAAAACAATGTATTACTGGCATAAAAACAGGCACATAGATGAATGAAACAAAATAGAGCATTTAGAAATAAACTCACGCATATGGTCAACTAATTATTTACAAAGGTGCTGAAAAGGCTGACTATCCTGTCATTTCAAGAAATAGCGTTTGGACAACTGGATGTCCACATGCAAAAGAATAAAACTGGAACCTTATTTTACACCACACCCAAAAATCAACTAAAAATGAATTAAAGACTTGAAATCATAATAGCCCTGGAAGACATATGGAAAAGGCTCCCTGATACTGATCTTGATACTGATTTTTTTGTATGACACCAGTAGCGCAAGGAACAAAAGCAAAATTAGTCAATGGGCTTACATCAAACTCAAAAACTATTGCACAGAAAACAGTTAATAAAATGAAAAGGCAACCTTCAGAATGGGAAGAAGCTATTTGTAAACTATATATCTGATAAGAGTTAATATAAAAAATATACAAGGTACTCAAAAACTGAATAGCCAAAAAAAAAAAAAAGTAAAACATAAAAAAAAAAGAAAAAAAAAACTGATTTAAAAATAGCAAAGGACCTGAATAGACATTTCTCCAAAGGCCAACAAAAAGCCAACAGGTATGCCACAGAATGAATATTTTATTTTTTGCTTAGCAAATTTATTCATTGTTGGATTTTTTTTAATGGAAAAACATATCAGCAATTTCCTTTTTTTCCCTCATTGTTTTCTTCTGGAGTGCTTTTTTCCCAGTATTACTGAGGTATGATTGAAAAATAAAAATTGAATATATTTATGATGTATAACATAATGTTTTCGTATACATATACATTGCAAAATGATTAACATAATAAAGTTAATTAACATATCCATGAATTAAATAATTACTATTTTTTATGTATGTGTATGTTTGGGCATTGGGGGGTAAGAACACTTGAGATATACTCTCTTAGCATATGTTTGGGCATTGGGGGGTAAAAACACTTGAGATATACTCTCTTAGCATATTTTAAGTATAGAATACAGTATTAACTATAGTTATTACACTGTAGGTTAGGCCTCCAGAACTCATTCATTTTATAATTGAAAGTTTCTTTGACCCTTTGACCAGTATCTTCTGTTTTCTGCCACATCCCAGGCCCTAACAACCCAAATTCTACTCTCTATTACTTACGCATTTAACACTTTTTTAGATTTTACATGCAAATGAGATCATGCTATCTCTCTCTTTCTATGTCTAGCTTATTTCACCTAACGTAATGTTCTATGGGTTTCTCCATGTTGTTGGCAAATGGCAGTATTTCCTTTTTTAAGGCCAAATAATAATGCATGGTGTTCTTTATCCATTCATTTGTTGTATGACACATAGCTTGTTTCTATATTTTAGCTATTGTGAATAATGTTGCAATGAACAGGAGAGTGCAAATAACTCTTCAAGAATGTGATTTTTTTTCCCTTTTTGGATATATACCCAGAAGTGGAATTGCTAGATCACAAGGTACTTCTATTCTTAATTTTTAAAGAACTTTAATACAGTTTGCCATAATGATTGTGCATTCTCATCTACAGTGACAAGGGTTCCTTTTTCTCCAATCTTCTCCAAGACTTTTTCTCTTTTTGATAATAGCTATTCTAACAGCTGTGGGGCAATATCTCAATTTGGTTTTTATTTGCATTTCTCTGATGATTAGTGATGTTGAGCACTAATCACATCACATTTTTTTAATGGTGCTGGGATAACTGGCCTATTGTTTTTGTTAGCTTTGTCAAAGATCTGATGACTGTAGGTGTGCAGAATTATTTCTGGGCTCTTATTTGGTTGTATTGGTCTATGTGTCTGTTTTTGTACCAGTACAATGCTGTTTTGGTTACTGTAGCCCTGCAGTATAGTTTGAAGTTGAGTAACATAATGCTTTCAGCTTTATCCTTTTTGCTTAGGATTGCCTTGCCTATTTGGGCTCTTTTTCTGGTTCCATATGAATTTTAAAATAGTTTTTTTCTGTTTAGTTTTGTGAAGAATGTTATTGGTAATTTGATAGGAATAGCATTGAATCTGTAATATGCTTTGGGCAGTAGAGCCATTTTATTTATATTGATTATTCATATCTGTGAGCATGGAATGTTTCTCCATTTGTTTGCTTCATCTCTGATTTCTTTGGACAGTGTTTTGTAATTCTCATTGTAGAAAACTTTTACCTTCCTAGCTAGCTGTATTCTTAGGTATTTTATTCTTTTTGTGGCTACTATGAATGGGATTGCATTCCTGATTTGATTCGCAGCTTGACTGTTGTTGGTATAAAGGAATGCTAGTGATTTTTGTATATTTATTCAAAAGTTCCTTCAATGAATCAGCAAACATACAACTTAAAACTGCAGTATTGTATGAAATTATTTTAGTATGTTATTCTTTTTGAGTATTTGTGCTTATGTGTTTTTATTCACATATTAATATACACGGTAATTCAGGTGGCTTTGCTTTCTTCACAATTTTCATTTGAATGATACTATAACTCAAATGTTGAAGTATTACTTAATTTATAATTTAATGCAATTGTAAGTACATGAACATATTTTCAAATTGATAAGTTTTGCAAATGTTACAAATTTCAATGAAATTCACAATCAAAATAGTGGATAGAAGTTTAAAACCTTTCTTGTGGTATATTACAGTTTAAAATATACCTTTATGTAAAATAATGGTAATACAATTACATTCTCACAAAATTGTTAGTTTTGTTTTGCCCATTGTCCCTATGCTTTAGAGAAAACAACACCAGATGTCTAGAGTGTCATTACACTAGTAAGCATAGCATTCAAGTCTTGAAAATGGAATCTTGAAATCCACTAGTTTTCTTGCACACACTTGTAAGACTTAATGCAATGTATGCTACTAAAAAGTTTTAGTATGCCTAGGAAATTAACTTATAAAATAAAAAGTTTAAAGACAAGCAATCATTTAAGAGAAAAGAAGACTTTTCCATTTTTTCCCAAAAATATTTGAGTATAAATTAAGGGACACTTTATTTTTAATATCTTTAGATTTTTTAAAAAAAATTGTGCCTGATATACACATAGATATGTATTACTCAAAGTGATTATTCTAGCTATATGCTGGAATTTTAATTTCTAATACTTTATAGAAATATTTATTCATCAACAGTATTACTATGTAACATTAAATAGGTGATAACATTAGTTTATTTTAATTTTTCTTTTTACTTTCTATTATGCTTTCTCTCCTTGTGAATACTGAAGACGTACCAATACAAATAGTTGTATTTTTCTTTAATCCAGTTCAGCTAGACAAAGTCTTAATCTATAGTTTTGGTTTGTTTTACTAAAATCCTACTAAGTTTTAGAAAGCATGATTTTCTGAAATCTCAAATAGGTAAAAATGGCCAATTACTTGGTTTTAGCTTTTCTTCAGTAAATTTCATACAATACAGATAAGATTATGGATATTA
Organism: Macaca fascicularis; assembly: GCF_037993035.2. Taxonomy (NCBI): domain Eukaryota; kingdom Metazoa; phylum Chordata; class Mammalia; order Primates; family Cercopithecidae; genus Macaca; species Macaca fascicularis. The sequence goes on along the minus strand of NC_088391.1, from coordinate 58,503,303 downwards.
AAGTAGACTAATTTTAATTAAAATATCTATACTTCTTGAAATACAAATTATATAAAAGAGAATAAGATAAAGCTCTCGCTTACAATACAATGTCAGTGTATGATTTTGCATGTTATAGAGGCAAACATGAAATCTAAGGAATCACAACAAATTTTAAAGTAATACACATGCTTTAAATAATTGATATGGATATATGTGGCTAAAGGAAAAACCCTAAAAGAAGCAAAGTAATAAATGTGACTATTTTGCTTAAAGAATAACAGAATATAGCTAGACTCTTGAATTTGTAGGTTCAAGATATGAAAGATATTTATACTCTCAATGTTAAGAGTTTGCATGGCTTTTGATGTTCTTTAAAAATTCAAAATATATAATGTAAATATCTAAAGAGTATGTAATTTTAATTCTCAATAGTTTACTTTTTCTAAATGCTAGATATTCAAATTCTTTCCTGCTTCATTTAATCTAAGAAATTAATTCTACTTTTAGCAGCATATTTACAGAAATCCAAGCTATAAAGGCACCTGCTTATAAGACAGGTGGTGCTATCTGCTTATATATGAGGGATAGGATCAAGAATAAAAGGTTGACTTTATTAAAGAACAGCAAGGTACAATTTGTCCTCAAAAGTAAGTAGCCCTATGTTTAAAAAAAACCTGTGCTCTAGAGGAGCTCAGGGAATCATGAGTAAAATGTGTGAAATATCAAGAATAATTCAGAAAAATGATAGTGTTAAATATCAGCAAAGGAAATACATCTTTCCTCCTACAACCTTCTCTTCCCATTTTCTTCTTTACTTTTAAATGTCATCTCTGTTCTCAAATTATTTAGGATAGTGCTTGCAAAAGGGTAGTATAATTTCTAGGTAATTTGACATAGCCCTTAGATAAAACTGTTGTTTGTATATTTCTTTATTTGTGCTTCATTTAATATGAGTCCACTATTTTGTATGACTTAAATGGGTCAAAATTTAATAAAATCATATGAAAGGTGTAAGCTTTCCAAAGGGAGTAGCTTGATTTATCTTTGGATTTTTTTAACCTCATTTCATAAAGTCTTCTTTTTTTGTAAGTGATTTACATGCAATTCTTTCATTTTATATATGCATATATATAATTATAAATTTAAATTTAGAGTAACACCGTAATGAGATATGCCACAGAGTAATTTTACATTCATTACTAGTTAATTATACCAATCAGTTAATCCATATATTAGGGAAAGTTTTGATTTTGTTCTTTAACATAAATATTAAAACCACACATTTTTAACTTATTTTCTCTAATGAGTAATTAGAGCTGAAAGCACGTATTTAAACAATTGAAATTCTTCTGCTTTGATGTAAAAGGACAACATTGTTCACACATTTCTTAGAACTAATTCAGACCCTTGGAAGAAAACAATTTAAAAAATAAATTTTTATAAGCTCATATAAGATTGAAATATGCGATATTAAAAACTCAATGTCCCTGACGTGATTCTGTCCTGAGTGGCTGTTCTCTTGAGCAGTGGTCGTTTATCTCCACCCGCCTTCTCCCCCACCTAAGTGCATGCCGCCACCCGATGAAGATTCGAGGGACATGGACATGTCCCCCCGAGGCCCCAGAATTATCTTTTCAGTAGCGAATTAAAGGCCGACAAAGATTATCACTTTAAGGTGGATAATGATGAAAATGAGCACCAGTTATCTTTAAGAACGGTGAGTTTAGGGTCTGGTGCAAAGGATGAATTGTACATTGTTGAAGCAGAGGCAATGAATTACGGAGGCAGTCCAATTAAAGTACCGCTGGCAACTTTGACAATGTCTGTACAGCCAATGGTTTCCCTTGGGGGCTTTGAAATAACACCACTAGGGCTCTTACGGTTGAAGTGTGGTTCAGGGCCAGTGCATATTAGTGGACATCGCCTAGTAGCTGGGAAGGAAAAAGCAGAGTCAGAAGATGATGAGGAGGAGGATGTGAAACTCTTAAGTACATCTGGAAAGCTTTCTGCCCCTGGAGGTGGTAGCAAGTTTCCACAGAAAAAAATAAAACTTGCTACTGATGAAGATGATGATGAAGCTGATGATGACGAAGAAGATGATGATGATTTTGATGAGGAGGAAACAGAAGAAAAAGCACCAGTGAAAAAATCTATATGAGATACTCCAGCCAAAAATGCACAAAATTCAAATCAGAATGGAAAAGACTCAAAAACCATCATCAACACCAAAATCAAAAGGACAAAAATCCTACAAAAAAAAACAGGAAAAAACTCCTGAAACACCAAAATAACCTAGTTCTGTAGAAGACATTAAAGCAAAAATGCAAGCAAGTATAGAAAAAGGTGGTTTCCTTCCCAAAGTGGAAGCCAAGTTCATCAATTATGTGAAGAACTGCTTCCAGATGACTGACCAGGAGTCTATTCAAGATCGTTGGCAGTGGAGGAAGTCTCTTTTAAGAAAATAATTCAAACAGTTTGTCAAAAATTTTCTCTCCTATTTTATTTCTGTTAACAGTTGATATCTGGCTGTCCTATTTATAATGCAGAGTGAGAACTTTCCCTACCATGTTTGATAAATGTCCAGATTCCACTGACAAGAATGTGTTGTCCAAAATGCCTGTTTAGTTTTTAAAGATGGAACTCCACCCTTTGCTTGGTTTTAAGTATATGTGGAGTGTTATGATAGGACATAACAATAGTGGTAGTCAGACATGGAAATGGTGGGGAAACAAAAATATACATGTGAAATAAAACTCAGTATTAAAAAGGCAAACTCAATGTATTAACTTTAAAATTTAATCACCATGTCAAACAATTCAAAGAAACAAAATAAATTATTTGAAAATGAAAATTTTGTCACAGATGAGAAATGAAGCCACAAGTAAATTGGCAGTAAGCAACGAAGGAAAGAAAGTGTGATGGTAGAATTATTTGTTTCAACTAGTTATTGGTTTTAACTTGCTAAAAAGTTATTGTCAGAGTCAAAAGAGATGCAAAATGAGAAAGATATGTTTTGTATTATCAATTATGTATATTTATTTGTAATTATTATGGATGTGTAATAGTTTTATGTAGTTATGGGGTATTTGTGAAATTTTGATACAAGAAAAAAATGTGTAACAACCAAATCAGGATAATTGGAGTATCCGTCACCTCAAGTATTATCATTTCTTTGTGTTAGGAACATTGTAATTCCACTCTATTAGTTATTTAAAAATATACAATGAATGATCATTAACCATAGTCTATTGTGCTACCAAACACTAGGTATTCATTCTATCTGACTAAATCCTGGTACCCATTAACCGTCCTCTCTTTTTTCCCTGCTCTCCACACTCCTTTCCAGCCACTGGGACCCATCATTCTTTCGGCCTAATGCACAAATCTGAATATTTGTTTAAAACTATATTTAAGTGTGGTAAGTTTTATCCAACAAGTGTATGTAGTGTTTATTTAAATCTATGATAAATTTAGGACTTAAATAAACAAGAATAACACCATGAAAGGTCTCCTATTTCATGGCAAGTGATTGGATTTTTTCCATGTATTTCATGAGATATTTAAGAGGTTTTAGAGTATAGAGATTGTGGTAGAGGTCAAGAGTATATATTTTTTTTTCTCTAGGTCACCTTTGTGACCTTGTGTGTCACAGAATTGACACAAAAGTTCTTAACATATAACTATGCAAATGAGAAATGAACAAAGCCTGAATTTTAGTTTTAGAGGGTGACTTAGAGAAAAATATATACATTCATGCCCAGAGGGAGTCCATAGAGATATTTCTTTATACAGGAATGCACCGCACAATGATTTTTCGGTCAACAACAGATTGTATATACCGTGGTGGTCACTAAAATTATAATGGAGCTGGAAAATTCCTATCACCTAGTGATACTGTAACAGCCATAATGTCTTAACACAATGCATCACTCCTATTTGTGATCGTGCTGTTGTAAACAAACCTCCTTTCATACCAGTCCTATAAAATATATAGCACATACAATTATGTACAATTTATAGTGCTTGACAATGATAATGAAACTATGTTGTTGGTTTATATATTTGCCATAATTTATACTTTTATTTTAGAGGGTATTCCTTGTACTTATTTTTTTTAAGTTAACTTAAAACAGCCTCAGGCAGGTCCTTTGGGAGGTATTCTAGAAGAAGGCATCGTTATCATAGGACATGATAGCTTCATGCATATTATTGGCCCTGAAGACTTTCCAGTGTGACAAGAAGTGGAATTAGAAGACAGCGATATTGATTATCTTGATACTGTGTAGTCCTGGACTAAGATGTGTTTGAGTCTTAGTTTTTAACAACAAAGTTTAAAATTAAAAAGAAATAAAAATTTAGAAATAGACAAAAGCTTATAAAATAAGAATATAAAGAAATGAAGTATTTTAGTACAGCTGTACAATGTATTTGTGTTTTAAGTGAAGTATTATAACAGAGCCAAAAAAGTAGAGCAAAAAAAAAAAAAAAGGCCAGGCACGGTGACTCACTCATGCCTATAATCCCAGCACTTTGGGATGCTGAGGTGGGTAGATGACTTGAGCTCAGGAATTCAAGACTGGCCTGGGCAACATGGCTCAACCCTGTCTCTACTAAAGAACACAAAAAGGCCAGACCTGGTAGTTCATGCCTGTAATCCCAGCACTTTGGGAGGCTGAGACTGGCAGACCGTTTGTGGTCAGGAGTTTGAGACCAGCCTGACCAACATGGTGAAACCGCATCTCCACTAAGCATAGAAAAATTAGCCAGGCATGGTGACACGTGCCTGTAATCCCAGCTACTGGGGAGACTGAGACAGGAGAATCGCTTGAACTTGTGAGGTGGAGGTTGCAGTGAGCTGAGATCATGCCACTGTACTCCAGCCTGGGCAACAGAGTGAGACTCTTGACAGAACAAGACTCCATCTCAAAAATAAAAAATAAAAATAAGTAAATAAATAAATAAATAAAAATAAAAAACACAAAAATTAGCCAGGCATGGTGTTGCGTGCCTGTGATCGCAGCCTGAGATAGGAGGATCGCTTGAAACCAGGAGGTGGAGGTTGCAGTGAGCCGTGATCATGCCACTTCATCCCAGCCTCGACAACAGGGTGAGACTGTCTCAAAAAAAAATAAAAATAAAATAAAAAGAGAAAAGAAAAAAGTTAAAGAAAACAAGTTTATAAAGAAAAAAAATAAAGTAAGCTAAGGTTAATTTACTATTGGAGAAGCAATTTTTAAAAAATAAATTTAGTGTAAGCAAAATGAAGTAGTGTATAGCAATGTGCTAGGCCTTCACATTCACTCCCCACTCACTCACTGACCCACCTTGAGCAGCTTCTAGTCCTGCAAGCTCCATTCATGGTAGGTGTTCTATAAAGTAGTACCTTTTTTCATCTTTTGTATTGTATTTTCATTGTATCTTTTCTATGTTTATACATATTTAGATACACAAACACAAATTTTATTATAATTGCTTCAATATTCCATGCAGTACATGTGGAACAGGTTTGTAGACTAAGAGCAATGGATTGTACAAGATAGCCTAGATGTGTGACAGACTATATCATCTAGGTTTGTGTAAGTACACTCTAGGATGTATGCACAATGACAAAATCACCTAAGGATGCATTCCTCAGAATGTATCCCCATCATTAAGTGACAAATGACTGTATTTGTCTTGTCACTAATTGGACTGAGAAATAAAGTTAAGGAATTAATAGGAGAGAAAAAATAACTAATATTCATTTCTTTTAAATGATAGTATTAAGAAATAGTACCTCAGGCAGAGAATGATGATATCATTATCTTTCAGCCTTCATGGTTGCAGGTTTATGCACCCCTTCAATTTTGTAAAAATACAAAAATATGATCATATATAAAATGAATTTCTTTTAATTGTAGTTTTATCTTTATATTTTTATTCATCTCTCCCATTTCTGTCACTGTCCTCTCAAGCAAGTCATCACTTTCCCTACACCTGTTCCTTAACCCATCTTAACACTTCAAAACATAAATATGTATATACACACATAAACATACAAAGATGGATGCTCATCTACATATACAAGGTTCATTTTATGTCATGGTTTTCAAAAAATGAGAAGTATGCACACTATTCTGAATCCCACTTTTTCTCTCTTAGTAACACCTTTGGAATCCTTTCAAGTCAATTCTAAAACCTTTTAGTCATGGTTTTAAGGGGTCCATTATCTCCCTGTGGTTGCCTTTTGTGAAGTGTGTCATGCTTTTAGAAACATACATTCCTGTATTGATTAGCATTGACACTATTTTCTATTATTCCACATTATTAGAGTGGCTGTATGTATTTGTGTGTACATGCCAGGCTAATTTTACAGTGGCAGTTGCGTTTTTTTACTCTCAAAATATCACAGTGCCTACATGCTAGGCTAATTTTACAGTGGCAGTGCGTTTTTTCACTCTCAAAATATCCCAGTGCCTAACTCTGTTGCTAGGGAGATGTAGTAGTGTTTTGAAAGGTAAAGAAAATAAGACTAGCTAGGAGCTTTAAAATCTGAAGATGGGCATAGCAGAGAAGCCTGTGAGTTTTCTTTTTACTGCTATATCATAGAATAAATGCTGGAGAAGCTAGTAACCTGGAACAATAATAGCTACACACACACACACACACACACACACACACACACACACAGCTAGCTAAAGATAAGTCTACTCTTTCCAGCCAAAAGAACAGAAAACAGGTGATCTAACAAGATACATAACTTTAGACCATAATTGCTTTCTAGCAGCCAAAGCCCACAGAACTGTCATTGGTCCTACACCCAATTTCACCATAAAATGTCAAGTGTTGAGCCTAGATTTCCAACCACGCCACATTTCAAAGAGACACTCAACCACTCCTCACACTACCTCCCAAACAAAGGCGTTATCTGAGAAAATCAACTAGGGAGTCAGGACTGTCATCCAAATGTGTAACGAAGCCCCTCACTGTGGAGTCAGTGGAGGCCATGTGGGAAATAGTAACAAGGTATCTTCCAGTCAGGGAGGTATCAGTGAAGTCTTCATGGAGAGCAGTACTCACACTGTGCCAGAAATACTGATGAGCCCGTCACTTATAATGTCAACGGAAGCTGAGTAGGGAACCAGGAATTCCACCTGCCCTCAGCATTAACAAACCAGAACTCTCTACCTGCTACCAATGTGCTATCAAAAGAAGGCAGCTAAAATTAAAATTTTACATAAGATCCGGAGTCTCATAACCTAGTACCACCTTTCACTTCCCCTACCCCCGGCCCTGCCGCCAACAGCAACAACAACAAAATTAACAGTGAGACTCGGACCTTTGGGACTACAACCAAAAAAAAAAAAAAAAAACCAAAAAAAAACCCCTAACTTTTGTGTTACTCAAGTTCTTAAAGGAGAGGAGAAAAAGATCAGGGACAATAAAGCATAGGAAGAAATCGCAGCTGAAAATTTCACACATTTGAAAGAGACATAAACCTATAGTTTCAAAAACCAGAACAAAACCCAAACAGAATAAACCTAAAGAAATCCACACCAATGCACTTAATAGTCCAACTTCTGAAAACTAAAAACAAAGAAAAAATTTTGAAAGCAGCAAGAGAAAAATGACAGCTTACCTTTAGTGGAAAAAAATAAGTTGAATTACAGAGGATTTCTCATCAGAAACCATGGAGGCTAGAAGGAAATGGCATGACACTCTTTAAATGATGAAAGGAAATAACTGTCAACCCAGATCCTATATGCAGTGAAAATATCTTTCAGGAATAAAGAGAAAATCAGTAAATTCTAAGATAAAGAAAACCATAATTCAACACCCATTCATGACAAAACTCAGTGAACTATAGAGAACTTTTCCAAATTAATGAAAAACACCTACAAAAACATATAGCTAAGATTATTCTTTTTTTTCTTTGTTTTAATTATACTTTAAGTTCTAGGGTACATGTGCACAACATGCAGGTTTGTTACATATGTATACGTGTGCCATGTTGGTGTGCTGCACCCATTAACTTATCATTTACATTAGATATATCTCCTAATGCTACCCCTCCCCGCTACCCCCACCCCATGACAGGTCCCGGAATGTGATACTCCCTACCCTCTGTCCAAGTGTTCTCATTGTTCAATTCCCACCTGTGAGTGAGAACATGCAGTGTTTGGTTTCCTGTCCTTGAGACAGTTTGCTCAGAATGATGGTTTACAGCTTCATCTGGTGTCCCTAAAAAGGACATGAACTCATCCTTTTTTATGGCTGCATAGTATTCCATGGTGTATATGTGCCACATTTTCTTAATCCAGTCTATCATTGATGGACATTTGGGTTGGTTCCAAGTCTTTGCTATTGTGAATAGTGCTGTGATAAACATACAACTACATGTGTCTTTATAGCAGCATGATTTATAATCCTTTGGGTATATACACAATAATGGGATTGCTGAGTCAAATGGTATTTCTTGTTCTAGATCCTCGAGGAATCGCTGCACTGTCTTCCACAATGGTTCAACTAGTTTACAGTCCCACCAACAGTGTAAAAGTGTTCCTATTTCTCCACATCCTCTCCAGCACCTGTTGTTTCCTGACTTTTTAATGATTGCCATTCTAACTGGTGTGAGATGGTATCTCATTGCGGTTTTGATTTGCATTTCTCTGATGGCCAGTGATGATGAGCATTTGTTTTATGTGTATGTTGGCTGCATAAATGTCTTCTTTTGAGAAGTGTCTGTTCATATTCTTTGCCCACTTTTTCATGGGGTTGTTTGTTATTTTCTCGTAAGTTTGTTTAAGTTATTTGTAGATTCTGGATATTAACTGTTTGTCAGATGAGTAGATTGCAAAAATTTTCTCCCATTCTGTAGGCTGCCTGTTCACTCTGATGGTAGTTTCTTTTGCTGTGCAGAAGCTCTTTAGTTTAATTAGATCCCATGTGTCAATTTTGGCTTTTGTTGCCGTTGCTTTTGGTGTTTTAGACATGAAGTCCTTGCCCATGCCTGTGTCCTGAATGGTATTGTCTAGGTTTCCTTCTAGGATTTTTATGGCTTTAGGTCTAACATTTAAGTCTTTAATCCATCTTGAATTAATTTTTGTTTAAGATGTAAGGAAGGGATCCAGTTTCAGCTTTCCACTTATGGCTAGCCTGTTTTCCCGACAGCATTTATTAAATAGGGAATCCTTTCCCCGTTTCTTGTTTTTGTCAGGTTTGTCAAAGATCAGAGTGTTGTAGATGTATAGTATTATTTCTGAGGGCTCTGTTCTGTTCATTTGGTCTATATCTCTGTTTTGGTACCAGTACCATGCTGTTTTGGTTACTGTAGCCTTGTATAGATGTAAGTCAGGTAGTGTGATGCCTCCAGCTTTGTTCTTTTAGCTTAGGATTGTCTTGGTAATGTGGGCTCTTTTTTGGTTCCATATGAACTTTAAAGTAGTTTTTTTTTCCAATTCTGTGAAGAAAGTAATTTGTAGCTTGCTGGGGATGGCAATGAATCTATAAATTACCTTGGGCAGTGTGGCCATTTTCATGATATTGATTTTTCCTATCCATGAACATGGAATGTTCCTCCATTTGTTTGTGTCTTCTTTTATTTCACTGAGCAGTGGTTTGTAGTTCTCCTTAAAGAGGTCTTTCCCATCCCTTGTAAGTTGGATTCCTAGGTATTTTATTCTCTTTGAAGCAATTGTAAATGTGCGTTCACTCATGATTTGGCTCTTTGTTTGCCTGTTATTGTTGTATAAGAATGCTTCTGATTTTTGCACATTGATATTGTATCCTGAGACTTTGCTGAAGTTGCTTATCAGTTTAAGGAGATTTGGGGCTGAGATGATGGGGTTTTCTAAATATACAATCATGTCATCTGCAAACAGGGACAATTTTACTTCCTCTTTTTCTAATTGAATACCATTTATTTATTTATCCTGCCTGATTGCCCTGGCCAGAACTTCCAACACTATGTTGAATATGAGTGGTGAGAGAGGGCATCCCTGTCTTGTGCCAGTTTTCAAAGGGAATACTTCCAGTTTTTGCCTATTCAGTATGATATTGGCTGTGGATTTGTCATAAATAGCTCTTATTATTTTGAGATACGTCCCATCAATACTGAATTTATTGAGAGTTTTTAATATGAAGGGCTGTTGAATTTTGTCAAAGGCCTTTTCTGCATCTATTGAGATAATCATGTGGTTTTTGTCTTTGGTTCTGTTTATATGATGGATTATTTTTATTGATTTGTGTATGTTGAACCAGCCTTGCATCCCAGGGATGAAGCCCACTTGATCATGGTGGATAAGCTTTTTGATGTGCTGCTGGATTTGGTTTGCCAGTATTTTATTGAGGATTTTTGCATCGATGTTCACCAGGGATATTGGTCTAAAATTCTCTTTTTTGTTGTGTCTCTGCCAGGCTTTGGTATCAGGATGATACTGGCCTCATAAAATGAGTTAGGGAGGATTCCCTCTTTTTCTATTGATTGGAATAGTTTCAGAAGGAATGGTACCAGCTCCTCCTTGTACCTCTGGTAGAATTCAGCTGTGAATCCATCTGGTCCTGGACTTTTTTTGGTTGGTAGGCTATTAATTATTGCCTCAATTTCAGAGCCTGTTATTGGTCTATTCAGGGATTCAACTTCTTCCTGGTTTAGTCTTGGGAGGGTGTATGTTTCCAGGAATGTATCCATTTCTTCTAGATTTTCTAGTTTATTTGCAAAGAAGTGTTTATCATATTCTCTGATGGTAGTTTGTATTTCTGTGGGATTGGTGGTGATATCCCCTTTGTCATTTTTTATTGCGTCTATTTGATTCTTCTCTCTTTTCTTCTTTATTAGTTTTGCTAGCAGTCTATCAATTTTGTTGATCTTTTCAAAAAACCAGCTCCAGGATTCATTGATTTTTTGAAGGGTTTTTGTGTCTCTATCTCCTTCAGTTCTGCTCTGATCTTAGTTATTTCTTGCCTTCTGCTAGCTTTTGAATGTGTTTGCTCTTGCTTCTCTAGTTCTTTAAATTGTGATATTAGGGTGTCAATTTTAGATCATTCCTGCTTTCTCTTGTGGGCATTTAGTGCTATAAATTTCCCTCTACACTCTGTTTTAAATGTGTCCCAGAGATTCTGATATGTTGTGTCTTTGTTCTCATTGGTTTCAAAGAAAATCTTTATTTCTGCCTTAATTTCATTATGTACCCAGTAATCATTCAGGAGCACTATGTATCCAGTAATCATTCAGGAGGCGTTGTTCAGTGTCCAGTTTCCATGTAGTTGTGCAATTTTGAGTGAGTTTCTTAATCCTCAGTTCTAATTTGATTTATATGTGGTCTGAGAGACAGTTTGTTGATTTTTGCTCATTTACATGTGCTGGAGAGTGCTTTACTTTCAATTATGTGATAAATTTTGGAATAAGTGTGCTGTGATGCTGAGAAGAATGTATATTCTGTTGATTTGGGGTGGAGAGTTCTGTAGATGTCTATTAGGTCCACTTGGTGCAGAGCTGAGTTCAATTCTTGGATATCCTTTTTAACTTTATGTTTTGTTGATCTGTCTAATGTTGACAGTGGATGTTAAAGTCTCCCATTATTATTGTATGGGAGTTTAAGTCTCTTTGTAGGTCTCTAAGGACTTGCTTTATGAATCTGGGTGCTCCTGTATAGGGTGCATATATATTTAGGATAGTGAGTTCTTCTTGTTGAATTAATCCCTTTATCATTATGTAATGGCTTTCTTTGTCTCTTTTGATCTTTGTTGGTTTAAAGTCTGTTTTATCAGAGACTAGGATTGCTACCCGTGCCTTTTTTGTTTTCTATTTGCGTCATAGATCTTCTTCTATCCCTTTATTTTGAACCTATCTGTGTCTATGTATGTGAGATGGGTCTCCTGAATACAGCACACTGATGGGTCTTGACTCTTTTTCCAATTTGCCAGTCGGTGTCTTTTAATTGGAGTATTTAGCCCATTTACATTTAAGGTTAATATTGTTATGTGTGAATTTAATCCTGTCATTATGGTGTTAGCTAGTTATTTTGCTTGTTAGTTGATGCAGTTTCTTCCTAGCATCAATGGACTTTACAATTTGACCTGTTTTTGCAGTGGCTGGTACTGGTTATTCCTTTCCATGTTTAGTGCTTCCTTCAGGAGCTCTTGTAGGGCAGGCCTGGCAGTGACAAAAGTTCTCAGCATTTGCTTGTCTGTAAAGGATTTTATTTCTCCTTCACTTATGAAGCTTAGTTTGGCTGGATATGAAATTCTTGGTTGAAAATTATTTTCTTTAAGAATGTTGAATATTGGCCCTGACTCTCTTCTGGCTTGAAGAGTTTCTGCTGAGAGATCCACTGTTAGTCTGGTGGGCTTCCCTTTGTGGGTAACCCGACCTTTCTCTCTGGCTGCCCTTAACATTTTCTTCTTCATTTCAACTTTGGTGAATCTGACAATTATGTGTTTTGGAGTTGCTCTTCTCGAAAGGCAGATAAAACCACAAAGATGGGGAAAAAACAGAGCAGAAAAGCTGAAAATTCTAAAAATTCGAGCACCACTCCCCTTCCAAAGAAACTCAGCTCCTTGCCAGCAACAGAACAAAGCTGGATGGAGAATGATTTTGACGAGTTGAGAGAAGAAGTCTTCAGAGAATCAAACTTCTCCGAGCTGAAGGAGGAAGTTCGAACCCATCGCAAAGAAGTTAAAAACCTTGAAAAAAGATTAAACGAATGGCTAACTAGAATAACCAGTGTAGAGAAGTCCTTAGATGACCTGATGTAGGTGAAAACCATGGCACGAGAACTATGTGACAAATGCACAAGCTTCAGTAGCTGATTCAATCAACTGGAAGAAAGGGTATCATTGATTGAATATCAAATGAATGAAATGAAGCAAGAAGAGAAGTTTAGAGAAAAAAAAAAAGAGTAAAAAGAAATGAACAAAGCCTCCAAGAAATATGGGACTATGTTAAAAGACCAAATCTATGCCTGATTGGTGTACCTGAAAGTGACGGGGAAAATGGAACCAAGTTGGAAAACACTCTGCAGGATATTATCCAAGAGAACTTCCCCAATCTAGCAAGGTAGGCCAACATTCAAATTCAGGAAATACAGAGAATGCCACAAAGATACTCCTTGAGAAGAGCAACTCTGAGACTTTTTTTTTCTTTTGCTCAAATAATATTTTTTTCTGGAAACGTTAAAAAAAGAAGTTTCTGCCCCTAGTATTAAACAAGAATCTTCTTTCAAACCAATCATCCTGTGGATAACATCTAAACTCCAGACAAACAAACAGCTATCTAAGGGCACTGGACAGAAATCAAGTGGAGGCAGACACTGGAAGGAAGTTGAAACCTGTAAGAAGGAAAACGTCACTGGATATATTTTTGTGTGTTTTCTTCTTTTTTAAATGGCTTTTAGTCTTAAATTACAACCCAGAATATGTCATGTGGGTGGCTAAAAGTTGGATTTAAAGTCAGCGGTCTTACTTTTGGAGTACTAGAGAACAAAATTGAGGCAACTATAGACGCTGGAACGTAAGGGAAAAATGCCAGGTAGGAGTTAAACAGAGAGGGGCACTCCAAATTCTGAGCATAAATTCAGTCAATCCCTGAGATTATGAATCAGTCACACATGGTTATGGCAGTTTCAAGCAACCCAGATAAACCTAAGGCTAATTAACAGCACAGGTTTTCGCTGCCACTCACTTTACAAGGGTCAAGAGTTTGCAATTTGAATTCTGTCAATTGTATCTGGATTTTGTTTATAATATTTTGGAGAGTCATAAGATTCTGTTATGTTCCTCCAAACAGCACCCCATTGTGTGTGTGAGTGTGTGTGTGTGTGTGTGTGTGAATGTGTTTGTGATCTTTTTCTCCTCTTTCACACACACTCTTTGGAGAAACGTTACAGAATTTTGAGTGCCATTTATATACCTAAATATAATCTTATAAACTATTTTTCCTTTGACTTTGTGTTTATTACTTGAAATTATTTAGCTTTGCCATTGATAGTATACTGGTATCAATGTTACCTCCTTATCTTTAAGATAATTATTCCTGTATTAGAAGTGCATTACATGTTTTTGATATATATTTCATCATTAACCACATTATGAAATATTTATTGCTTTATTTTTTAAAAAACTTTTGACTGCTGAATTTTGTAGTTATATGATTCTAATATTAGCATAAATTATTATTTTGTTAATGTAAGCATGAGATAGTTTGTTTTTAGCCTTTCTGAAGTTGTTATAATACTGACGGACCTGTTTACTGTTATTGTGACTAGAGGCAACCTTCAAACGTTTCTGGTTGTAACAGATCATTTTATTGTTTTGCTTTTTACAATAAATATTTTTTACTCTTGTGGAAGATAATTTTCTATTCCTATTTTTCATAGCTCAGTCATTGAGAAAGCTTATCTTTGTCAAATAGCATTAGAGTTTATTATATGAATTTTCATTTTTAATTGTTGGAGAGAGAGAAATAGATAAATAGATGGATTTCTGATAGGTAACCCAATTATACTCAGGTAATAAATTCTGCATGATACTAGTATATTACATGCTGTCTTGTGTTACCTGTGCAGGTTTCTTAACAATCAGGAAGTTGTACTCATTTTGATTCATTTTTATTGACTTTATTGAGGCACAATTTACCTAAAATAAAATTCACACATATGTGTAACAGCTCAATGTGCTTGAAAAAATTTATTTACCAGGGTTATATTATATCAGGTTATAATACTTTTCCATCAACCCATTACGTTTTCATTTACCTTTTGGTAGTAAATCTTCATCCCCAATCTCTACTTCAAACAACACCGATTGGATTTCTACCATAGTTAAGTAAATCTACTTACAGAAATTCAAAAAAGAGAATCCTACAGTAAAAATATTGGTAGATTTTACACAGCATATTCCTTTTGGAATTCAGACACTTAGTTTTGTGTATCAGTAGTTCATATTTTTTTAATTTATGGCTTATTAGCATCCCACAATATTAATATACCATGGCTTATGTATTCCTTTGCTATTTTTGTTGTTTAGGTTGTTTCCAGTTTCAACTGTTAAATATAAAACTTATAAATAATTATGCATAAGTATAGTTTGGCCAAATGTTTTCATTTTAAAAATTAATCCTAGGAGTGCAATTGGTGGGTCATATCTGCCAAACTGTTTTCCAAAGTAGTCTTGTCATTGTCTACTTACATTTACATTGGTGAGAAATCTGGTTGCTCCACGTGCAGGCAGTTATCATCAGAATTTTTAGTTTTTGCCATCTAATGAATGATAGATGATATTTTATTATTTTTTAAATTGCATTTCCCTTATATAATTTATATTACACATTCATTCATTTGGTCACTGGACATTTATTCGTAATGTATTTTTTTGTAGTATCGGTTCAAGTCTTTCATTCATTCGTGGTTTTTTTAACTTACTGATATTTAGTCATAAAAATCCTTCATGTACTCTGAACACAAGTCTTTTAACAGATACATGTATTGAGAAGGTTTATCACTGGCTGTGACTTGTCTTTTCATTTATTTTAAAATTGTATCTTTTGAAAAGAAGGTGGTTTGACTGTTTATGTTAGTTCAGTTTATCATTTTAAAATGTTAATGTTGTATTCTGTCTAAATAATCTTTGTCTGCCATATGTGATGAGGATTTCTTCCTCGATTTTCTTCTAGAAACTTTAGCATTTTTCCTGAAGTAGGGTTGAGGTACATTTTCTTTACCATATGATCCAGTTGTTTCACTTAAATGTTTTTATAATGTTTTTCTATCTTCATTGAATTCTATTGTCATCTTTTACATATGTCTATTATGTTTTGATTTATTGTTAATTATGTTGGATTATAGTCAAAGAGAAACACCTTAGAATACTAGATGACTCTTTCACTATTTCTCTCTCTCTTTATTCTGTTGCATGTTTTATAACTATCTAAATGAATTATCATAAATCTCTCATGGGTTTTTGATGATGTTGATTATTCTGTTACTTTAAGAAAGTAACCAGAGGAAACAATCAGTTAACTATACTGTCAAATCCTTCCATTTATTTTCTTTTTGCATACCGTATTTCTTAATGCTCTTAATCTGTGGAAAATGTTAAATAAATAAATGTTAAATCAAAGTCTCTGACAACTTGGGAAAGTAAAACTTCAAAATTTTTGAAATTATACACTGTCGGACAAACTGCAATATCTCCAGAGGTTTCTTCAGTCATATTCAGAAGCTCAAAATATTTTCAGGGTTTTTGGTTCTCTTAATAGGGTTGACATCAACTTGCAATAATACTGAATGTTCACATGCTTTTGAATACATCACGGGAAAGAGTCCATACCCTGATTACTAAATGCTTAATTTTAATACTTATCTTGTTCTTCTTTAAATGTCTCCTTTCTTCAGAATTGAAAGGGTCTCAAAAAGTCATTTGGGTTTTCAAATAACACTAGATGAATAAAAGTTTTCTTCAAAAGGTTAAAAGAACCCATAACTTCTCAAATTGAGAAAACACAGATGATTCCTTTTGGTAATTATAAAAGGTCATATTTTAATCTAGTGCCTCAAACTGATAATAGGGAACAGCAATAAGACTATAGTTGAAGGTCATAACATCACAGGGAACTCAAAGTACATTACTATAAAATAAATTGAATGTAATATTTTTCTCTGGAAATTATTGGGTTTAACCAAGTTGAAACCCCCATATCTGATGTGAGTGTTTTTAAGGAGATATGTAGCTGACACTATTGTGGCAATTACAATAAAGAAGGGAAAGAAGTTTGGTGGATTATAATATTATTTAGTCGTATTTGTATTTATATAATTTATTTAGTTCATATGGAATAAAAGTAGTTTTTATATTTTTTAATTTTATAACAATATATTGATCTTTTTTATTTTAAAAATTGCTTTAAAAATATTTTTCTTTCTTCCATATTTGCTTCCTGCCAGATATAATATCTGATTAACTTCTTTGGCAAAAGCTCTCCAAAATGCAAATAAAAAAATTCCAAACTCCAATTATATGATGCTGCTTTTCTCTTGGCACATATGTTCTAGTGTTTGACAGCACTGTAGGGTGACTATAGTTAACAATCATTTCTTTTCAAAATAGCTAAAACAGAAGATTTGAAATGTTCCCAACACAAAGATATAATGAATATTTGAGGTTATTTGATGATTACACATTGTATGCATGTATCAAAATAGCATGGGTACCCCACAAATATGTAAAATTACTATGAATCAATAAAAAATAAAATTTAAAACATACAATAAAAATGAAAACATAATATTCAACTAAACTCAACCCCAAAATGAAGAAATGTGTTAAAGTTGTAGCATTTTATGTTTTTAATACAAAATTTATTATTAATTTTGATACCAATGAAAAGGTTACAAGTAGAAAAGTAATAGTGAAACAGGTATTTTCTCAAAATACTTGATGATTTGTTGTATCTAGAGCAGAAGAATCTAATAATTTTACTGGCTTATAATTATTCTTTATGTACCCTGTGAGACAGGAATTTTTATGACAACATGTGATGATGTCAAACTAGGGCTAAGTTTGTAGTCAAAGTTTACCATATAGATTGTAAATAGATAAGGACTAACACATATCTTCTTGGTTTTCCTTACCTACCTTGCCATATTGCACCCTATAATGTACTTCAAAAACTAGCTACAGAGCCCCTGAAAGTGTCTTAAAATATTTGTCAAAGAACAGGTGCAGAATGGCTTGTTCAAATTTTTCATTGTGGAGTCACAAGGACCAAATGCCAGGAGCTTACTTTTAAAGCAGGAAGGAAACCCTCAGGGCAAAAGTTAGTGGCAGCAATTATATGCTGATACTTTCTGTCTCTTTTAATGGCTCAATCAACACCATTTCTCATGTTTTAACCTGTGTGCAGATGTGACCTTGTGGGTTGAAATTGGGAGTTCACTAAAAAATACTATTGGTATAGGGAAGTTACTCTGACCTAATTACATCAAGGTCAAAATGTATAATTGTGAGGCAGATTTGATATACCACATTTTTAAAATCTTGCTTGGGATTTCCAATCCCAAAATTATTTGTAGATTGATATTTCTTGTCTGGTCTCGGAGTGCCAAATTTTAAGGATTGCCAATAGAGTTGTATTAATACTAGTTATAATAAAATAATAACATTCTAATAATAAAAGTCATCAAATAATAAACTCCTCTAATAAATCCAGTGTTAAATTTCTACTCCCAATAATGAGGGTACATTTTGTATCAGACCAATTGTGTTTTGCCAAACACAATTGCAAATTCTGGATAGAAACAACTATTTGAATTGACTAAGAGTAAATTAATGCAGGAGAAACCAGAAAGGACTCCACCGTGACACAAAGAAAACTGCAGAGGGTAAAATTTGTATACAACACTTCACTTGAAGGCACTCTCCAAACCAAGCAATACAAGATGTATAGATGAAGAAAGTACAACATTATTACTTGTTTGAAGATCCAAAGAATGAAATTTAAGATTGCCAGATAATCTAAAAATTAAGAGAGAAAACTAAGGAAGAAATTGAAACAAGGGGAATAAACCCCATATTCTGCCTTCAAACATTTCTCTAGTCCTTTCTTAACATCAGAAGTATGCGAGCATTGGAGAGACTCCATTCATCCAGGCAATATAGCTACAGCCAGAATTTAAAAGAATTGAATAGTTTCAACTGCTGCCCATATTAAGCAAGACAATTTGGAGTGGAGAATTTAGGTCAAGTAAACTACTCGCCAGCACAGAAATCAGCACTCCTCAGGGAAGGAACAAATCCAGAGTCTCTATGATGTGTCCTTTTCAAAGACAAAGAGTTTAAAAATATGGAATATAATAATGCATAGAGATTAGCATAAATTTAAAATAACTATTATAATATGCTCAAGGACTTGAAAAATGTTTATTTGAACAAACAGATTTGGAATCTCTGCAGAAAAATACAAACTAAAAAAAGAAGAAAATGATCCTCTCACATTAATAGACTTCTTCTTTTAAAGCAGCATTACATGTATAGGAAAAGTGAGAATATAATACAGAGACTTTCCACATACCACCTTACCCCTTTCACAATATACCCCTTCTTAAGATCTTGTGTTATTGTAGTACATTTGTTAACATTGATGAGCCCATACTGATACACTATTATTAACTAAAGTATGTAGCTCACATTAGGCTTTGCTCTGCTGTACAGGTCTATTGGTTTTGACAAATGCATAATTTCATGTATTCACCACTAAAGTCTCATACAGAATAGTTTCAGTGTCCCCAAATTTCCTGTATTTTACCTATTTATTCCTTCCTTTTTCTCTCTACAACTCCTAGCAACCAGTAATCTTATTATTTATCCATATGGATTTTTCCTTTTCCAGAATGTCATATAGATAAAAGGATACATTATGTAGCCTTTTCAGACCTTTTCTTTAAACTTAGCAATATGCATTTTTGCTTCCTCCACATCTATCAGAAAAGGTCTCAAAAGGTCTGTAATCCCAGCACTTTGGGAGGCCGAGTTGGGTGGATCATGGGGTCAACAAATCGAGGCCATCCTGGCCAACATGGTGAAACCCCATCTCTACTAAAAATTCAAAAAGTTGGGCGTGGTGGCACGCGTCTGTAGTCCCAGCTACTCAGGAGGCTGAGGTGGGAGAATTGCTTGAACCTGGGAAGTGGAGGTTGCAGTGAATCGCAATTGTGCCACAGCACTCCAGCCTGGTGATGGACCAAGACTCTGTCTCAAAAAAAGAAAGAAAGGAAGAAAATATATATATATATATACACACACACACGCATACATACATATATATATACACACACACACACATACACACACACATATTAAAAATAAAATTTTATAAATAAAAATTCTAGTAGCTGAAATAAAAGTAAAATCAATAAACAGCTATAACAGTACAGGAAGACAGAAGACATTTTTAGTGAGTTTGAATAGATATATAGTTATTACTGGATTTGAAGAACAAAGAGAAAAATAATTTTAAGTAGAGATTCAATCTCCTGTAAGGCAATATAAATGTATCTAACTTATATGTAATTTGATTCTCAGAAAGAGAGTTAAACTGGCCGGGCGCGGTGGCTCAAGCCTGTAATTCCAGCACTTTGGGAGGCGGAGACGGGCGGATCACAAGGTCAGGAGATCGAGACCATCCTGGCTAACACGGCAAAACCCCGTCTCTACTAAAAACACAAAAAATTAGCCGGGCGAGGTGGCGGCGCCTGTGGTCCCAGCTACTCGGGAGGCTGAGGCAGGAGAATGGCGGGAACCCGGGAGGCGGAGCTTGCAGTGAGCTGAGATCTGGCCACTGCACTCCAGCCTGGGCGACAGAGCGAGACTCCGTCTCAAAAAAAAAAAAAAAAAAAAAAAAAAAAAAAAAAAAGAGAGTTAAACTGAGGTAGAAATATATCTGAAAAAATAATGAGAAAATTTCTTCAGGTATGGTTAAAAAAACATCAATTTACAAACTCAATAAGCTCAGTTAACCCCAAGCAGAAATAAGAAAAAAAAAAAAAAAAAAAGAAGAAAGGAAAGTCACATCTAGGCATAATAGCCTAGTTAGTGATAATCACAGATGTAAAGGAGAGGATATTGAAAGGAACCAAAAAAAAAAAAAAAAAAAAAAAACAAATGTAACACTACACAAATGGGAAAAATGGTAAGAAAGATGATTGAATTTTCACTAGGGACATGGAAATCAAATGACAATAGAAAATGCTGATATAAATGGCTAATGACAAATTCTGTGCCCAACTAAAAATGTTTTAAAAATAAGATTTGCTATGGTTTAGTTGTGTCCCCACCCAAATCTCACCTTGAATTGTAATAATCCCCACATGTCAAGGGTGGGGCCAGGTGGAGATAGTTGAATCATGGGGGCCATTTCCCCTATAATGTTCTCCTGAAAATGAATAAGTCTAACAAGACATGACTTGGATGCTGTTAAAATCATTCAGTTTTATGGATTCACAAATATATGGTTTGGAATTGAAACTTATGTTTATAAGGGAAGAAGAGCATAAAAGTTTGAAAAATGTGCAGCTTGGTGAAACAATTGAAAATAAAAACCCATTTTCTGGGAAGAAATTCAAACTTGCTATAGAAATTTGCCTAAGTAGCAAGGGGCCGAAGGTTAATCACCAAGACAATGGGGGAAATGTCTCCAGAGCATGTCAGAAACCTTCATGGCAGCCCCTCCCATCACAAGCCCAGAGGCAGAGCTATCCAAGACCAGGGGAACCCACCTCTTTCATCAGTGTGACCTGAATGTGAGACAAAGAGTCAAAAGAGATCATTTTGGAGCTTTAAGGTTTGACTGTTCCACTGGATTTCAGACATGAATGGGGCCTGCAACACCTTCATTTTGGCCAACTTCTCCGATTTGGAATGGGTGTACATACCAACTGCCTGTAACTCCATTGTATCTAGGAAGTACCTCACTTGCTTTTGATTTTACAGGCTCATAGGCAGAAGGGACTTGCCTTGTCTCAGATGAGACTTTGGACTGTGGACTTTTGAGTTAATGCTGAAATGAGTTAAGACTTTGGGGGGCTGTTGGGTAAACATGATTGGTTTTTAAATGTGAGGACATGAGATTTGGGAGGGGGCAGGGGCAGAATGATATGGTTTGGCTGTGTCCTCACCCAAATCTCACCTGGAATTGTAAAAATCCTTACATGTCAAAAGTGGGGCCAGGTGGAGATTATTAAATTACGGTGGCCATTTTCTCCATACTGTTCTTGTGGTAGTGAATAAGTCTCATGAGATCTTATCGTTTTATAAATAGGAGTTCCCCTGCAGAAACTATCTTGTCTGCCACCATATAAGACATGACTTTGCTCCTCATTCACCTTCTGCCATGATTGTGAGGCTCCCCAGCCATGTAGAACTGTGAATCAATTAAATTTCTTTCCTTTATAAATTACCTAGTCTCAGGTACATCTTTATTAGCATCATGGGAACAGTCTAATACAAGACTGAAATTCTTTTTTTTTTTTTTTTTGAGACGGAGTCTCGCTCTGTCACCCAGGCTGGAGTGCAGTGGCCGGATCTCAGCTCACTGCAAGCTCCACCTCCCAGGTTTATGCCATTCTCCTGCCTCAGCCTCCCGCGTAGCTGGGACTACAGGCGCCCACCACCTCGACCGGCTTGTTTTTTGTATTTTTTAGTAGAGACGGGGTTTCACTGTGTTAGCCAGGATTGTCTCGATCTCCTGACCTCGTGATCCTCCCATCTCGGCCTCCCAAAGTGCTGAGATTACAGGCTTGAGCCACCGCACTTGGCCAAGACTGAAATTCTTATATTTTCAGAAAAAAAATAAGTCTTGGAGAAATTTATCAGCAGCAAACATATACTACTAAAAAAATTAAAGTAATTTCTTCAAGTTGAAGGGAATTGAAGGCAGATTGAATGTCAAATATAAAGGAAGAAATATCAAGCACAAGAAATGGTATAGTTTATGTTTAAACTATAAAATACTGTCACTTTCATTTTAATCTCTTTAAAAACATAAGATTAATTGAATCAATAACTACATTGTGGTTTAAAGTTAGTGGATAGATACAATGTACATGGAAATAAGAGAACACGGATGTGAGGTAAATGGGTTATACCATTTCAAACACTTTACACTTAGAGTAAAGTAGGCTTCTATTAACTCTAAATGGTAGGCTTACAGCATGTGATCCTTACAGCATCTATCAAAAGACCAAACAAAAGAAATCCCTAAAACAAAAAATAAAATTTAAAGCCACAATTAAAAAAAACCTAATAAAAAAGTATACAAAAATCAAATAACCCAATTTCTAAAAATTTTTTATTGTTTCCCCCCAAAATCTAAACATATTAAAGCAGAGTTTCATATACTTTTCTTGGTCTTCTAATATTATGCATTCTTTATGACAATTAAAATAATAGAGCAAAAAAGTTTTATTTTTAAAAGATACTGTTAATTATAAATTACCATTGTCTTGAAGAAGTTGGAGCTCTGTATATATGTTATGCCAAAGTTGTCAATAGGGAGATTCATACGACAATTATTGGAATACAATGTAACAATATATCATATATAATTGCAATTGACTCCAAATTATGTCTAATAAGCTATTTTTAATATAGTCCTGAGTATCAACACAGTAATGTAAAAGTATCCTTTTCTCACCTAACACTAAAGCATCAAGATTTAGTACTAGAGTACTAACACAATTTTTGAGTATAAAAAGTGGGTAAAATGTTTTTTAAGTAAAAGCAACTAATGTACATTGTATTTATATGCTCAAGAGCTATGGTTTTATAAATCTGATAGATATTGTGTTTATTTTATTGAAAAATAATGCATTATCTTTCCAGACAGGGTAAAGTTGGCTGTCTCAATGATTATTTCATTTAATTCTATTTCTGCTCATTCTTTCCTTTCTACTTTAACAGAAATTTTCACTAGGTAAACCTAAACAGAATGCCAACTTCCTATCAGGAAGAGTTTAAAGTCATTTAAATTTCCAAATGACTTCTACATTTTTCCAGTGTTTCCCCAACCAACATTAAATTCAGTGAAATGTATTTGAATGCATTTGCAATATACTACGTAAATGTAAATCAAGAACATTGCATTATTCTTATCATATTTATGATATTCTTGCCATAACGTACTTCCAATACAGTTGTAACTTCTAGTAACCTATGATAGCACTTATAGTCTCTATTACCATAATCCCTAAAGGAGCATCCACAAAAAAATACAATTTATTTCAACTAAGAAATGGAAAGCTTCTTTTCTGAATAACCTTGGTGCTAGTCCTAAGACAGATACTCTATAAAACCAAAGTGAGATGTTTTATCAATTCACCGTTTTCATCTTACCATAGTTGCTTTATAAATATGAAAGAGTGTATCTGCTTTATTTCTCTCCTCTCTCTGTCTTACTCTTGCTCTTCTCTCTTCCTATACATGTAAGATTATTTGAAAAAGACGTAAGTTTCCAAGAGTGATGAGTAAGTTTCTATTCACCTTTTATTGTACAGAAACATTAATGGTTACCAGAGGCAGTGTCGTCTTCAGAATGCACTTGTTCTAAGATGCTGACAATGACAATTTTAGAGTTTACCATAGTGGT
Source organism: Macaca fascicularis (assembly GCF_037993035.2). NCBI lineage: Eukaryota > Metazoa > Chordata > Mammalia > Primates > Cercopithecidae > Macaca > Macaca fascicularis. The sequence continues at coordinate 58,479,206 of NC_088391.1, read as the reverse complement.
CAAAGTTTCAGAAAGATTTTTTTTTTTTTTTTTTTTTGTCTGTTAAATTGCAACCAATGCTACTAATAATCTGCACAGTGATACCAGTATATTATTCTAATATTCTAAACAGCTGTTATACTTTATTAACCTTTGTGCTTCTACAAATGTTCCAACACTACTAATTAATAAATTGCACTTTAATGGCAAGTAGAGACAAAAATAAAATCTGCAGCAAATTATTAAAATGCTCATTCATTAAAAAGAACTATAACAGAAAATTAAGAACATACATTATATAACCATTTCAAAATTGGCATCGAATGAAAATATTTACCTGGCTAAGCAATTTTGAAAAAAATCTTAATTTCTGAAGCCCTTGAAATACAATGCAAAGTGATACTCTGGAGAAATATGCACAGGCCAAAAGTTGAGTACGATGAGTAAGATTTCAGAGGCCACTGAGAAAAAGCATAAAAGCTCAGTCTCTGGAGATAGACAGCCTGGATTTCTCCAAGCTCTGCTATTTATTAGTTGCATGATCTTGGGCAAATTATTTAATCTCTTTATGCCTCAATTTTCACATCAGTAAAATTAGGATAAAAGCAGTACCTCCTTCATATGGTTGTTGTAAGAACTAAATCAATTAACAGTTTTTAAGCACATGAACAGGGGCTGGCACATAGTAAGTACTGTGTAAGTATTTGTCACATAATTTTTTAAAAAACTTAAATGCAACATTTCATCAAATGCACAATTCTATAAATAATTCCATTTGCCCTTTGTAGTCTTAGAAAATTGGATCTCGAACTAAACGAGAAAGTTAATTAGCAGCTGTGAGTAATTAAGATGCTCTTTAAGCTCTGAGGAAAAGTAGAGGAAAAGAGATCAATAGTAGGGAATTGGTAGAGGTAGAATTCAGTGTTCTCTCAGACAATAATAAAAGGAAAAAAAGCAGTGTCTTTTCAAAAGAAACAGACTAGGAATTTGTCAACTCCACAAGTTCTATTAAAAGTAAATTTAATGTCATAATTATACCTTTGAAAACAGCTGCCATTGAGAAATCATAATACATGGCACTCTAGATGAATTTTATACCACTAGGGCACCCAGTAGACACTGCTGTAATCATCTATTCGTCCACTGATTAAAACATGCAGTTCACTATCACCTGAAAACACATGTCCTGAAAACGCATGGTACAGGAATCACCATCCAGTGTCCAAATATTTCAATGAATTGAACATTCTATTCCTTACATAAAATGATGTTGGGCAAATAGATTCAAACATTTATAATAAACAGACATCTAAGGGAGGAGTAGGGAAGTAATATTAGAGGAGCACACTCTTCAGCGGTTAAATACTGTGAAGAGATAGCCCCTCACAGTGGTCATTTTGGGGAAAAAAAGTGATTTTTTAGGCAAATCATAGTAAAATGAGCATAGCTATACACACTAATTGTACCTGACTGCATATAGAATTTATTTTCTTGTTTGATTGGTGGTACATTAACATACAGATGTGACCATAGCCCTTTGTTAAGGGGATAATCATAATTTTACTTAATTGCCTTAGGTTTAGCTCTTAGATATAAATAACATATCACTAAACAGAGATCAGTGCAAGGATCACTAAATAAGTAACCAAGAGACCCAAGTAGTAATTCAAGCTCTGCGAAAAACCAGCAGTGTGACATCAGGTATATTACATCAAATGTAAAACAGATTGAATTAAATATCTCCAGGTATTTCAGGATTCAATATTTTTGGTGAATTTGCAACACTATTCCTATTGCCCATGGATTCTTGTCAGTGACTTAAAATACAGTTTTTAATACTGCTTCAAAAAGTACATGATATATTATTAACCCAAGACTGTGTGCTTTCGTTATCAAATAATATAAGTCCTGAAACGTATAGATGTAAGTTAAAAGCTTTTACGTTCAGTCATGTGTTGCTTTTAAAGTTTTTTTAACTGCATCTTACATTAAATATTATCCTGATTTTTCACCATGATACTGTGTTTTAGCAATGACTTAAAATGATTTCACAGGTTTTTATCTTATGAGATTATGTAACCATCTTTTATCAACATAAATTTGTGAAAGATATGTATAGTTTTTTGAGCCAATTTTCTACCTTAAACACTAAAAAGTTTGCTTCTATAAAGCATTATGTCAGAATCTAAAATATGCAACATATCAAAAAATTCAAATAATTTATATAATATTTATGTTACTTATGAAAGGGATATATATACACACAAATATAATAAGCTATGGAAAACTGTGTTGGAAATTAAAAACATGAACACTATCCAGTTATTTGAAAAGGAGATGATGTATCTATTCTAGATGTGAATATTCTCATTTGTTTAACTTCAGTATTCTAGATTTTTAGTTTCTCTGCCTGATTTCTATAAACAGAAAAATCCAATATATCAGCTGTATTGACCAATATAAACTTCTCATGCAAGGAAGATCAGTTATCTATTACTAAAATAATGCTGCATAGAAAACCACTCAAACCCAGTGACTTTAAAAAAGTAATTCATTATATTTTTTGAGACTAGGTGAGAAGAGTAGTTGTGATGATTTGGGCCATTTTTGGTAGAACTCAGCTGGGCTTCTTCATGCATTTTAGGTTGGTTGGCATTTGGCTATGGCTGGCTGCTCTAGAATGGTCTCAGGCGGGACAACTGGGTTCTCTTCCATGTATTCTTCATATTCCTATAGTTCTCTTGCCAGATTTTCATGCTTGTGGCAGGGACTCAAGAGGAAGCAAGTCAAGTCATGCAGTAGGGATCAAGAGAACAAATGCACTTACTTCTTAAGCCTCTGCTGTGTCATGCTTGCTGATAGTATGTGGTTGGCCACAGCAAGTCATGTTCATGAGCCCATAGAATAAAAGGGCACTGCAGAGTTACAGTCTTAGGATATAGGGAGGCCATTAATTGGCATCACTAATGTCAAACAGTAAAAAAAAATGTGAAAGTTTATTGTGAATTATATGAATTTTCAGAGTTACATGTGCTTTGGCAAACTTAATTATTTTAAATTAGTATGCAATGCAAGAGAATAAAGCCATTATAGTCATTTTAGATTTTCTAATATTAATAATTATTTTAAAAAATTAAGAATGTAAACTTTTCAAATAAATTCACACTCACAATGTTGAAAACCTTAAAATATTTTAGAAATGTTTATTTAATTATGTATGTGTGTGATTACATTTTATAAACAAAATTGGAAATAAATGTTATATAAAAATCAATCATTTATGCTGCATTTATATCTATATAATTTACATATACACATATTTTATGTTATGTGTTATATAAATACTTGTGAACATACACACAAGCATATATATAAATACATGTGTATATATTGTCTTTTCACAGACATTTTCCCATATAGTTAAAAATTATTGAAACTCTTCTTTAATTCAATGACATTAATTCAAGTGGATTATTGGATCAAAACTGTAAATATCGATAAAGTCTTTAACACTTGATCTCATACTGACCTTTAAAATGCTTTCAATTTACTCTTCCATCACCAGTATCAGAAAATACAGACCCTTCACTCTCAAAAAAGCATGATAATTTATTTGCCAAAGCAAAAGTTAAATTGTTTTTTCTTTTTTATTGCTATGGAATACAACTGTTACTGGTTCTACATCCTTTGTCAAATCACTTCTCCTTTCTCTGCTTCAGTTAACTCATCTATAAAGTTTGTATGACTCTAATTCCTAGAAAGTTTTAGTGAGGATTAAGTGCTGTGAGATTTGTAAAATGCTGAGCGTATTGTCAGGCAAAGCAAATGCTCAAAAAGTGATTAATATTTTTATTTAGTATCATTAACAATACATTTATTTATTTTATCTCTCATGAGTTAGACATTCAAGTATTTTAAATATCTTTCTGTTATGATGTTCCTAATTCTCTTCTCAACATAATAGAGATTTTTATGATAAGCATATAATTTCTTTGTCATATGTATAACAATGATTTCTCCTGTGCAACATTTACCTTCTTCACAGTAGTATTATATATTGAATTATTAAATATTTGTCCAAATATGCTATTCTTTTAATATATATAGCTTTCTTTAATTCTTATACTTAGAAAGGACTGTTTCAAAGGTTAGATACAGATATACATTAATATTTTTATCATCATATGTTAACCTTTTCCATTAAACTTTTAAATTTATTTAGCTAGATTTTTATGTACCATAGGAATATCATTTATTTATTAAATCTCATAGAGCTGTTGAATGACTTACTGAATTGTTACTTGTAATGAGTTTAATAGAACTGGCAAAAAAGAAGTTCTCAGTGTATGTTAGCTATAAATCAACATATGTTAATTCTAGATTTATAAATGTTAACTGTAGATAAAGACATTACACATTTCAAATGTTTCTTTTATGACATGCAAAATTAGTTCCCACCAAGATTTTAGAGAACTGCTACTCTAGACAATACAGAAAACAAATAGTAGGGATTGGCAGTGAATAACAGGATAAAGCCTATGAAACTAACATCCAAATATGGGCTAATAAAAGGCCTTAACATGTGAGCTCGTCTTTTAAAACAGCTGTTCTGTGTGTGAAATACTAGAGAAAAAGACTAAATAAGAGAACCATGGAGTTTACTTCTGGAAAAACAAACAAACAAACAAACAAAAACAAAACAAAACAACAACAACCAAAAAACAGTGGCAAGCAGTTATTGCCATACTGAGAAAAATTTTCCAGTATATACCTGACTTAGATATTGCCTCAGGTTATCAGACCTTACTATACTTTCATGTAAAACGTTCATGGGCACATTCCTGTAGTACCAAGGGGTGCAGATATAAAAATATAGGACTTTATAGGAAAAAAAGTCCAAACAAAGCACACCTAATCTTCCAAATTTTCATTATCCTACATTTAGGCTGAGCACAGATGGTCTATAAAAAGTCATGGCCAAGTTTCAGTAGATAGGTGTTCCATACACATAATGCAGTATATATTTTTACTGTTGGGAGCAGAGACTATCCATGTAACCATGTAAGAATGGAAATTGCCTAGTCAGAGAATTGACCTTGTTAAAACTGGGAAGACTCAGGAGCCCAGTGTTTGAAACCAACCTATTTGTTTGTTGAACTAACTTAGACCTGATGAGTCAGCTCTCTGTTAAGCCACAGAAAAAGGAGAGAGAAACTTCCAGGCCATCCATCTGGACATGCTGATTGAATATATGCATTGTTACCCACATCTTTGGCTTCCACAAAAGTCAGTCTTATCCTCAGCCAAGAATGTTTGGTATCCGTAAAATCTCCCAAAACTGCACAATTAAAACAGTACCATAGACAGAAGAAGATAAAGACCTTAATCTTCACATAAAATATGTATTAAAGCCATGATGCTATTCAATATATTATCCAAGTGTAATAACTGCCTGGCCCTTGAAGGCCAGTGGTTGTTGGCACATTCTGTAGACTGCAGAGGAATAGACAGTACTGACCCTTGTGACTTGTGAGTATGCTATCACTGCTGTAATTAGCATTTAGTTTAGGGAAGGGTATTTCCAATGTTTTATTTTTTATAACCCTCCTGAAAAAAAGAGGCAAAAAGAAGATTCCCTGCATTTGGTTTAGCATGCCAACAACTATCATCAGTGGGTTGTGCAAACCCTAGTACCACATAAACTATTGGTAGAAGTAGGGATATTCCATTGAAGGTAAACTGCTGAACCTTCAGATCCAACTACGAATAAACTGGCCCAAGACCAATTAGCCTCTTTGAAAACTGAAGATAGCATATTGTACATCTGGGAATGTACTACAAACTTAATATCAGACAAACAGATACATGTCCAAATTGAATGAAATCTTGAGACCAAGAACCTTTAAATACAGTCCAGACAACAGTAAATTAAGCTCTTTTTTGCAGTATACTAACTTTTTTTAGTATCTGTGGAATTGCAGATATTATTAGTTGCCATCCTCATTGTTGACTAGAACTTTTGCCACCAAGACCCAACTGGTACTTGTCCAGCCTTTGTGTCTGTGGAACCCAGGGCTTCCTAACTTTGCTAAGTAGTTACTAACTGGGATATTAGATGATTTTAATGGAGATCTAGTGCCTCCTTTAAAAAAATCATAATTGTTTTCAACCTAACTATCTTATCCTGAAATTAGTCTTCTCTTGTTTAAAATCTCATAGTCTAGGACAAATTCCTAAAGTTTCTACTTTGTAAAGAAAAAGTTGCCTTTAATTATGAGATAAATTTAACCCCTGTCATGTGCATCTGTGTGAAGAGACCACCAAATAGGCTTTGTGTGAGCAACATGGCTGTTTATTTCACCTGGGTGCAGGTGGGCTGAGTCCAAAAAGAGAGTCGGTGAAGGGAGATAAGGGTGGGGCCGTTTTATAGGATTTGGGTAGGTAAAGGAAACTTACAGTCAAATGGGGGTTGTTCTCTGGCAGGCAGGAGTGGGGGTTACAAGGTGCTCAGTGGGGGAGTTTTTGAGCCAGGATGAGCCAGGAAAAGGAATTTCACAAAATAATATCACCAGCCATTTTCACTTCTTTTGTGGTGGAATGTCATCAGTTAAGGCAAGGCAGGGCATTTGCACTTCTTTTGTGATTCTTCAGTTACGTCAGGCCATCTGGGCAGATATGTGCAAGTCACAGGGGATGCGATGGCTTGGCTTGGGCTCAGAGGCCTGACACTAAGGCCTTAGCCACTTTTGTAAACATGCAGCTAAACACTCCTCAGAAGCAGAGACAGTCTTGCAACGACCACCTCTGAGGTGGACAAAACAATGGCATACTGCAGCCATGCATCATAATAATTGCTGAGAGCAAACACTGAATTCCTTAGTTGGCTGAATATCACCTGTTCTTCTTATCTTAACCGCATAAAAAGGCTGATGGATCTACAGGCATTGATTTACCAAGACACACCCACGTGAGATTTCTCCCTATGAAAACAGATAAACAGCCTATTCATATGCTGAATCTTTATGTTGCACCTGTACATTCTTTTTTTTTTTTTTTTTTTTTTTGAGATGAGATCTTGCTCTTTTGCCAGACTGGAGTGCAGTGGTGCAACTTCGACTCGCTGCAACCTCTGCCTCCTAGGTTCAAGCAATTCACCTGCCTCAACCTCCCAAGGAGCTGGGATTACAGGTGCCCACCACCACGCCTGGCTATTTTTTTTTTTTTTTTTTTTTGTATTTTTAGTCAAGACGGGGTTTCACCATGTTGGCAAGACTGGTTTTGAACTCCTTACCTCAAGTGATCCACCCACCTTGGCTCCCAAAGTGCTAGGATTACAGGCCTGAGCCACTGCGCCGGGCCGTACATTCTCTTATAACTTGAGCACACTTAAAGAAAAACATTTGGATTGACAAAGCCAAATCAAATATTTGTGACCATTATCTCTATAGCCCACTGGATTAATAATAAAACCAACTATAATAAGGGTCTGTAATACCCAGTGGAAAATTATTTTTACGTGTGTGGGAGCCATGTTATCCCACAGACTACACCTTTTGAAAACCATATAAGCTTCGCTAGCAATGACCTTCATCGGAACCCCAATTTAAACAGTATTTATTTTTGTACCGGATATGACCCTACCTTCTTGCCTTGGATGAACTTTCAGGTAACTGAAAGTCTCTCTGTCTCTCCTTCCCTCTCTTTGTTTCCGCCACCCCCACCTGACCTTCATTGCATTGACTTGAGCAGATGGATGGTCATTCATATAACCTTACGGAATATTGGGTAACTCACATTGCTCAGATCAGGAAGACCTGGAAAAATATGAGTTTAGACCTGACTTTTCTTCTGGTGGTGCTAGAGGCCCTTCTTCTGCCCCCAGAAATTGTTTATGATGATGAATTTGAGACTTCTGGGTCCCTGTGAGGCTCAACACTCTAGAGAAAAAAAAAATGGAAAAGCAAGGCCTGGTTTATCCTTGAGAAGGATATCCTCCACTAGGGAGGATAACAAACTTCAATAGGTTGAACATAAAACATGACAGACCATGAGGGAGACTGGGATTGAAGGAGCAAATAAGTCTCACTTTTCCTATTTCACAGGTGTGGATGAGCTACCAAAAATAGCCTCCCACAACTGTTTCAGCGTTGATTCATAATGCTAACTCTTACATCTGATGTAGCATTTTGAGGATCTTATTGATGTTTAACTCTCAGAAAGTCTGCACAGCCTTCTCTATTAAGACACAAACACCATTTTACAACCTGGTGATCAGTTAAATCAGATGTTGATATACACAGAGTTCTCAAAAGCTATAGGATGAGCTGATTAATGCTATAGTTGGTCTGAATTTGCTCAACAAAAAAAGAAGTTAGTGCCAGTAACTATGTTGCCAAGGCACTCCCCTTTTTAAGAAAGTCACATCACTAACCAAGGTGCTTCCATAGCTACATACTTTGAAAATATATCCTGCCTTCTGTTCATTAAATACATAGAGCATCACTTTGACTGGAACTCTTTATTGGAAAATAGATCATGCTGTGTACAGACCATCAGTGCTCCTCCTAAGTTTTAGGATATAAAGAGTTAGAGGGATATTATATGCTCTACCACTTTTGCATTTTCAAATTTTCTCCAGTAAAATCTGTTTTAGATCTTCTCTTAATAGTTATGGTGGTATAGAACCCTTGCATGACACATGCACTCAACTGACCATTCCCTCACATATAGTTCCAGCAGTGCCTGAAATACAATGTATTTGGGCCCCAAACCTCCAAATATGGCCATTTCTATTATATCTATCAGAGTTGTTGTAAGAAAGTATTGATTTAATTAGCACAGAATGCCCATATTTTATTAGTGAAGAAAGTATAAAGTCATTGTGAGTGAGGCCGGGCGCGGTGGCTCAAGCCTGTAATCCCAGCACTTTGGGAGGCCGAGACGGGCGGATCATGAGGTCAGGAGATCGAGACCATCCTGGCTAACACGGTGAAACCCCGTCTCTACTAAAAAAATACAAAAAACTAGCCGGGCGAAGTGGCGGGTGCCTGTAGTCCCAGCTACTCGGGAGGCTGAGGCAGGAGAATGGCGTGAACCCGAGAGGAGGAGCTTGCAGTGAGCTGAGATCTGGCCACTGCACTCCAAGCCTGGGTGACAGAGCAAGACTCCGTCTCAAAAAAAAAAAAAAAAAAAAAAAAAAAAGTCATTGTGAGTGAATAAATCAATATTGAGGATTTATTGGAATGGGGGGCATATAGGCTAATTTGAGGTGTTGGAGTGGAAGTTTATTTTATGAAATAGATTTTTCCACTGCCAATGTCCCTGAATGAGAAGCAATGAAAAGTTGTTTGTGTTTAGGGTGAGGGCAACATGAATTTTCTCTGAGGAATAAAGGCTTTCTGCTTCGAGGCTCAAAGAATGCTGCAGTATTCCTGTGGATAGAAGGTAAAACTATGTGCCAGCTATGCTGATGTTAATTCCAGAATAAGTGACAATAGTGTGAATTGTTTTGCCCACTGGTAGGCAATTTGGTAACATCATCAGAATTAGGTGCATAAGCTTTGAAAAGTAGTTTCCACAACCATTCAATATATGTGATACAGCTATAGAGACCTTTCTTTAAAGAGCAATGTCAATCTGTGGTTTTGGTGCAGGGGCTTCACCATTTGTCACCAGCCAAGACAGTTGATCCCAGAAGAACAGAGATTTAGTAAGGTCATCAACAGATGAAATCCCAAGAAATGGTCAGCAAAGAAACATGAAGCGAGACAAATTGTTAAGTAATGATCAATAGCCAAGTTAGATTTATCAAGTATGTAAATATTCCTCCTGGTTAAGGGTTTAAAACAGCAGTTCCCCAGCAAGCTCTATCATGTGGGACAGTGCTGATAACAACCCTAAAGTGTATGAGTACATATGACTGTTCACTCAGTTGATCCTAAGGGGCTCCCCAGGTAGCCAAGGATTCTGAGAGAGATACCCTCCTCCAGCCATGTGGCATCTGGCAAGGAACTAAGAACAGGAGAGATTATCTCTTCCTGCAGAGCAAATACGTCAGAGAGCCTGTGTTTTGCTACATCCTATAACAAGGAGGCCTTGGTAGCCAAGCCAAGCTTGCAGGGTACTTTCTCCATAACGAAAGGCATAGTCAGTAACTTGTATAAAAGATCAAGGTCTCAGGGCCTTTGAGATACTCAATTTCCAAGACAGCTTGCAAAGTGGCCAGCCGTTTTTTTTTTTTTTTCTGTAATGACATAAAGCATAGTGCCAAGAACAGCTTCTTGCATCACAATATCAGGGACTATGGGTACATGAATGATTGATCCACAGACTTCTGGAGGCATGAGATAATGTTACTAAAGCCTCCACAGTGAAGTAATCCGTGAAGGATACTAATAGTAATTCTCGTTGAAGTGCAATTTGGACAGAGTCAATATCTTTTGGCTATAGGATGCCTCATTCAAGGGTCAATTTGCAAGTAATAGTGTAAATGAACTTGACTAAATTTTGTAAATAAAAAATACATTGCTTCTAGAATGAAAAAACAGACAAACAAACAAAAAACTCTAAAAGGTGTTGGGCTTGTTGTTAATGTTGTGGTCAATGTGAGAGGGTCAATAGCTGTTTCTTAACAGTGTGGGGGATGCAACAGACCTCATTTTACCAAATAGTTTTTCAGGAATTTAACCAAGGTGATCATGCCTTGTAACAGGTATAAAGCAATGGACAACCCACTTTTAGTAAGGTCCCTTGTAAGTATTTGTGTGTCTTGAGTAAGTGTCAAATGTGTCTCTTCTTTGGAGGATACTATCAATGTGATGTCACATCTATGCTGCTGTAAAAAGTTGAGCCAGAATAGAATAAGATTTTGCCAGAAAATTTGTATGTGATGGTATGGCAGTTAAGGTGCCCAAAGGGTAGCTGGGCAAAGTGTATGGTGCTCTTTGAAAGTAAAGGCAAAATTGGAGCTAAGAGATTGTTAAAACAGGCACTGCTCATAGCATGTTAGCCAACTCTATAATCTCAAAATATTAATCAGGAGATAACTGCATGAAGACATTCATTTAAAAACACTGTGTGTATAGGCCTCAGTGGTTGAAATCACAGCATTAAGGTGTGATAAACCACAGTAAAGCACCCTTTATTCTTTCCCAGTTTAAGAACAGGCTAAAGTAGTGGAGATTATCACTGCTTCTATTAAATAGGTCTTGTATATGAATTTCAGTCTTTGAAGACCCTGTTTTAAATTATATATGACTGCATTAACTCATAAAAACTCCTATTTTAACTGTGGAAGAGGAAGAAAATAATGTCTATTGATCCCTTTTTTAAAAGAATCCAATTTATAAACACCAAAGGTTCAATTTTGTTTTGACATATTGTTCATTGGGTCAGAAGGTTCCTGCCCATTTTTTTAAGGTAATAGGTGCTATGACCATGGGGAAATTTAAACAAGGAAATTGTTTTCATGTTAAACTGAGGCAGACCATTTTATCCTCTATTTTTGTTCACTAAATCTCCTAATACTATAGAAGTTACCTTGGTTAGATTTTGTGAGATCCCCAGAGATACAGTGACTGGAGCTTCAGTTTTAAATAAGGCAATGAAAGTTTGTGATTTGGTAAATGTTAACAGATTAAAATTAATTCAGAACCTGGGTTGTAGAGGAGAAAAAAAAAAAAAAAACCAGTGAGCACTCTTTCATCCTGTTTTAAAGTTTTATTGAGATACTGACATATAAAGACCTGCACACATTTAATGTATGCAACTTAATGAATTTGGACATATAAACAAACCCATGAAATCATAACCACAATCAAGGTAATAAAAATATTCATAGCCTCCAAAAGTTTCCCTGTTCCAAATTTTTTTTTTTTCTTGTAAGAACACAACATGAGATTTATCCTGAACCTAGGAGACATTATTCAGTGAAATAAACCAGTCACCGAAGGATGAATACTGCATGATTCCACTTATTTGAAGTGTCTAAAATAGTCAAACCCACAGAAACACAAAGTAGGGGGTTGAGGGAGGGGGAAATGAGGAGTTTTACAGTATGAAGTTTTGGTTAAATAAAATGGTAAGTTCTAGAGGTCTGCTCTACAACATAGTGCCTGTTGGTGCCTATTGTTACCAATATTCTGTTGTGCCTCATTTTCTTTTTGCTACATAAATTATTTTAGCAAACTTTGGATAATCTATTGGGCAAAATTATGGATTTCTGCTTAGATTTTTTTTTTTTAACTATTTTCATGTTCAGTTTTCTTTACTTTTTTTCTTTTTCTTTTTGGCATTTACTAAATAGACTTTGGGGATTCTTCTCTACCTTCCTCATATTTACAAGCTTTTTCTTCTTCCAGAGAAACTCAACGAAGTATTATCAGGGCTTAGGACAACCCTATGGCAATGGTTGACTTAGTCACCAGCAGTCACAAAGTAAGAGTTATTTTCTTGAACCCAGCCTCAGTCATGGTTTATCCTGAAACCAGTAGACCTGTTTCAATCTAAGACACACAGATAGGTCTTGGGCACGACACACAATGCTAGGCCCTTTTAAGGAGGACCAAAACTCTATAAGACTGTTGCTAAATGGCAATTTTTGAACTTTCAACTTATTTCAGTTAAAACAGAATCTAGACAAAACTTAGAAAATGCAGTATAAAGCAGCACAGCCCAAAAGACAAGATAGCTATCAAGTGGTAGTTCAGAAAACATGTTTGTCATCAGGCAGCAGACCATTTAAGAAGACAAACAAATAAGAAAGACCTTTTGTAAATAGTGGTGGTCATTGTCTATACATCTTACTTGTAGCAACAATTACTGTGAACTTTTCTCAAATACAGAATGCACTGCTACCCAAAATTTGGTTTGGATGTTGAGACTTATGATGCCATCCACATAACGATAGATTATAAAAAGGCTCATTACTCACACGATGAGGCTGTCTAGGGAGAGAGGGTAGGCTCTCAAGCAGGCCAAAAAATGACTTGAAAGAGAAGTGTAAGGAAAATGCATTGAAGTTTTTATGGTGGTTAGACGATGGGTCAGGAATGAGTATTTCACAAAAGTAAGGATTTCATTGTCTGAAATTCTCACTGATGTCAAAGATAAAACATCTGCATTTTCTTATCACTGTACCCAGATGTGGGGCAGAAGGGGAAGAAGGAGGGGTGAAGCCTAAATGCTGTCCGCAGTAAAACATCCAAAAATGGCATTATACACTTTATTAATTCACTTATTTAATTCTCTTTCCCGCTCCCTTCCACCTGGCAGTCAATTAAAATGTTATGGTCTGTAGAGTTTTGCCTCTTCCAAAATGGCATATTGTTAAAATATTAAAGTATGTAGACTTTTCAGATGGGTTTCTTTCACTTAGTAACATACAGTTAAGTTTTCTCCGTGTCTTTTCATGGGCTAATGGATCATTTTTTTTTTATTATTACTGAATAGTACACTTGTATGAATGCACTACACTTTTTTGATTCATTCACCTATTGAAGAATATCTTGGTTGCTTTCAATTTGGGGATATTATAAGTAAAACTACTATGAACATATGCTTTCAAGTTTTTTTGTGGACATAAACTTGCAATTCAATTGGGTAGAATCTAAGAGCGTAAATGGTGGATCATTATGACAAGATTGTGTCTCCTTTTTTAGAAACTGACAAACTGTCTTCAACAGTGGCTATACGATTCTACATTCACAGGAACAATGGATGAGAGTAAGTAAACAGAGTATGTTCTCATCATTTACATTTCTCTTGGTCACATAGAAAATTTGAATATGTGTTCCCAATATCTATATTTGAATATATGTCCTAATCGTATTTAAATGTGCATTCTTTTAAAATCTGTGTTTTTACCTTCCTCTTTGGGAGAGGACAAGTATTCATCCAGGATCCTTCTCAACACTGAGGGGTGCAGAGACTTCACATACTTTTCATAACAATACAACCTAAGAAGTAGGTGTGATAATAAAATAGGAACTTATTGAGGTTTAATGTGTTATTTAAAGCCCTGTAGCTAATAAATGGCATTCAAACTTAAGGCTATACATCTTCAGAGCAGATACTTTTTTCACCTCATCCTACATCCTTTCTGTACTAATTAAGAGTCACTTTCTCATGGATTTGGAAAAGTGTTAAAGTGAAAGAGAAATAAATTGCATGGATATTATAACTACACACCTAGGTAGAGTTGAAATGGGCCTCTACCATATTTATAACTTTACATCCACACTTGCAGCAAGTTTCTCTTCTTGGGATTTTTCTGAGCTACCTGGGGAAATTCTCCCTCCTTCACTCTTTATTTCACCCCAGTTGACCAATAACAAGGGAATGTCCCTGTATGATACTCACATTGCCTAAGCAGCTATTCAGCCTTTACTTTGGAGAAAAAGTTTGTTGCAAATGATGTAAAAACTTCTGATACTTTTCCACAAAAGAAAAATGTCATCAATGAGTAATTTAAGAGGCATTAAATGAAAACACAAACTAATGTTTGTGAAATAAATGCAGTCAACAGAATATATTGTTTGTCCTTCAACTTATCTTAAAGGTTTGAGCCGATATAAAGAAATCAGTAGATTGCATATAGGAATACAGATATGTAGAAAAGAAAATCTGTCAAAATATCTTACATGTAAAACAAAGATTACACATTTACAGATACTCTGCATATTGCTGTCTATTTGTATTCATATTAATTAGTTTATGGTGGCATTAAGATAAAGAAATTTAGCCAAAATCTCTTTGTGTTTCAATATGCTGTAGGACATAGCCAAATATTAGAATCACTTTATTTCAACAGTGATATTTCACACTGAATGCTGCAGTGCCTTTTAATCATTGTCTACCAATACTCAAAATAGGTACCAATGCATGAAAACAGTTTCTCAATTGTATTCTTAATGCTTGTACTTAAACATGCTAACTTAGTTCAGAAGCATGTCTGTTTCACTTCTGAACATTTATTTTATATTGTATGTACCTTCAGGGTTTATGATCACAAAAGCAAACCAAATCCTGTATACTGATAATTTGTGTGTTTTTATGTAGTCATGTCTGTTAGTTGAAACCTAGAAAATAACTTTTGATTATTGAATCATCATCACAAACTGAAGAAGTTCATACCAAAAATCAATGGACTTCAAACTGTTATCTTTAATCCACAAAATTTCTTAAGCTACAACAGTAAAATATGGCTACTTATTTGCTTATTTTTCAAAACTTTTTACCCTATACTTTGAATGCTATGCTAAAGTATTTTTACATTATTAAAGATAATCAAAAAGAGAAGTTAAGGTGGATGAGATAAAAGTAATAGAACTTTTAAGTATTTTCTATTGTATAAGATGCTTGTTTTCCAATCATAAAAATTTTATTGAATTTTAAAGCTTTGATTTGTGATTTATTATACTCCATGTATCATTCTGTATGCATATTCCAATTTATCTCCAAACCTATGTAGATTTCATTAATAAATAATAAAAACATGATTAAATGTACTTCACTATTTTTTAAAGTTTGGGTATAAAATTTTACACTTCAGAGATTTGTTTGGATAATTCTATTTGATAATACCGTACTTAAAAAACATATTTCAAAGATAATATATCCAAATGAAAGTATGTGATTAGCTGTTCTTCCTGAATTGCAATGATCACATTCCAAATCAATCCGACCATTATGCCAAGGCTTTGGTTAAAGTTCAGCTTGTAAATTTTTATTCTCCCTAATGCCATTCAATTATTCTTATGGAGTAATTAAAATACAATGCTTTTTTGTTTTTATATTTAGAGTACACCATTCTTTGGAAGATTTTTAAATAAATGGAAAAATCCCTTGTTGATAATTATTAAATACGTGAATATCAGAGAGCCATTGTAAGTGACACAAATATCATTGTAGACAACAAAGTGAAATAGCAAAAGTCTAAGTAACTATATTCAAAATTCTCTCTCTTCATAAAATGTATTTTTCCTTAAAAATCTTGTTATTACCTTATTCATATTTTGAAATACTATTAAATCTTATGAAGATAAAACATTTTAAAAACATTTATTTAGTAGCATGTTATACATTTTCAGTAGTTTTATCCTATAATTTTGACAATATACAGTCATAAAAATATCAAGATTGCCTGGCTTTGCTATTTTTCGTGCTTATCTTCAAAGATGGTTTTATTGGAAAAGTTCTATAAATTTTGTGCTGATTTTATAAATTAGAGTAATTACATGTTATATCTGTAAATTCTCAGAAACATAACAAGTCTAAAATTTTGAAAGCCAGTGAATAAATGAGGGCACTATTGTCAATGCCTCAACAATGTGAAAATGTTTCCCTTATATGCTTACCATAAGTGATATATCACATTCCATTGAGAGGAAATGAGAGGGCACCAATATAAATCTATGAATAAAAGGTTAGTAAATCTTAATATCTTCATGTTATTAAGTGTGTGTGTGTGTGAGAGAGAGAGAGAGAGAGAGAGAGAGGGAGAGAGAGAGAGAGAGAAAGATTTTGTTTTGGTATCACAATGGATAGTTTTCTGCTCTACCCTGGGGATACAAGCATTTAATTCGTGGTTTACTGCTCTAGGCTACTGAATAAAGGTATCGCTTCAAAATCCCAAACCTAGAACATATTT
This sequence comes from Macaca fascicularis, assembly GCF_037993035.2. Taxonomy (NCBI): domain Eukaryota; kingdom Metazoa; phylum Chordata; class Mammalia; order Primates; family Cercopithecidae; genus Macaca; species Macaca fascicularis. The sequence continues at coordinate 58,462,579 of NC_088391.1, read as the reverse complement.
CCAAGCTCTTAATAAAAATAACATAATTGTAAAACCCTCAAGAATAATGAGGTTGCCTCATTGTTATATCTCTCATCATGCCTAATAATGTACATTGAACATAGAGAATGTTCTATTAAATATTGGTTGAAAATTTAATCTAAAAAAAGGCTAAGGTATACTCTCAAGCCATAGATTTTGAGTTTCTTGTATGCAGAACTCATAAAATACAAATCATCCAAGATAATTTTTTTGCTTTATTATTATTTGCTAATGGAAACATTACTATATTTTTTAGTATAAATCTATTTTCCCAGGAGCAATTCCTTCAGCAGCCGACTTAGTAGATATTTAAACAATTCGAAATGGATCTGCTTCCCCAAAAGAGAAAAAAAATAACTATAGCATAAAAAACTAATCTTCAAATTTTGATATGGCTGCCCACTGCACCATAATCACCTTGACCTAGTGAAGCAAGGTGTGGTGACAGAGACCAATGATTAACACATTTGACAATCTTTTCCAGGACATTTTTAATCACACTGAAGTTTATCAAGCACCGTTTCACATGATTTTAGTATCATTTCCAATCATAGCTAACTGTATTATCAAGTTTGTAGTTGGTAGAGCCAAAAAGAAACTTAACTCAAGCATTCTAACTTCAAGGTACAATTCCTGCAGCCCAATAATTTTAATTTGCATTCTCTTAGAAAAATTTCTGCTATCTCAACTTCCCTAACCTGGATCACTCCCTTTAAATTAACCAGCCCACAAATTGCAGATGATATAGTACATTGAATTAAGAATATTTTTAAGTGATTCAATGTGAAAAAATTAAGCCTCATCTAAAAATGTGTCTTATTTTCCTTGGATAAACATTCTCAAAATAGTCTCATATTGTATACCAGACTTTTGGTATACAGTTGTAGTTTATTCTGTGTGTCAAATAAATTATTCCTAATGATTTAACATTCTGTTCCAGGAGCCTAGTAGAATTTGCCTTAGTTCTTGACAAAATGACAGTGCACGGTGAAATTCTAGGCTTCCTCTTACAAATAGTCTCTCTCTGAAGACAGCAAAGGATACTGGAACCAGATATAAGGGAGTGAAAGCAACAATAACAGAGCTGTTCTCTAAGTATCTATTCCAAACATACAATGCAATGCCTGCACTAACTTATAGATTGCTGTTACTCTCTGTCGCTCACTTTTGTCAGCTATCAACAAAACGGATCCTACTTGACCCTACATTCCTTGATGTCCTCTGAACATCCAAGTTCTTTGCTCCCCTGAATTTAAACTTTCCTTAAAATTATTCTGTTGCATTATGCCATATTATATTGTATTATGTTGCATTGTACTATATTATTGTTGCTGCTTCCAAATTACCAAAAATGGTAATAGACTCAGAAAAATTAATTTTTGTTAATGCTCCTGGAAGGAGGACAGGGTAGAACAGTTCCTGACAATTGATAATTGATTAATGTATGATGGAATACATACATAAATAAGAGAACTGGCCTCTAATATTTCTTTACTGCTTCTCTGACAAAAGACAGGCATTTTACACATAATGATTTGAATGTTTAGTGTCTGCCTCGGTAATTTTCTCTATTAAAATATGACATCCCCTCTATAATGGTATTCTTTACACTGGGAGCACAGAGAACTCACATTGTTGGCAACCTTTTTTCAGTGGCATGTAATTTTATATTCAATGTTCTTTAAGATTCTAAACCAAAGAAGTGCCTTCTAAAATATACTGAATGCAAACAATTGTGCTATTTATATGGGAAACTATGACCAGGCAATCAATTTTGACCAAGTTTTTAGTCTATGCTTGATAGAAATATTAACTAGAGAAATTAATCTTAGGAGATGAATAAAGATTCACTTTACCTCCACATAGAAATATTTTGGCTCAACAGAACATCTGTATCATATCAATTAATTAGTAGAGAGATAGATACAGGTATATAAATATATAAAATAGAATTCTCAACTGGAAACTAAATTTAGAAATGCTTACTATAATCATCTATTTTAAGCAAAAAGAAAAATAAAGTTTCCTTATTAATTACATACCCATTTATAAAGTTCTATTTATTGAACAAAATATTGTTTTATACTTTACCTACATAGAATCAAACAGATTTAAGCTTTTTATAAGAAATGTTTCTTTAAACAAAGAAGACACATTTAATTACACTGGAAAGTTCATAGGCATTTCAAATACTTTAGAATCTTAGTGAATAATTTCTAACTTCTATAGATTTTAATTTATACAAAATTGAAGAATTTTTAAATAATGAAGCACTTTTTTTACTTAGTAGGTTGCATCTATTAAATTTTGAGCAGAGTTTCTTTATTGAGTCTATTCGTAGTCAACCTACCTCAGATAACAATCAGAACTGTCAGATATTTTTTATTTTTCTAGGAATTGAGGAAGATAGGAATGATATATGAGGTTGAAGAGATCCAGTATAATCTTTGTGCCCTGAAACCTCTACCTAATTGAACAGTTACAATGTGCTTTTGCCCATTTTATCTTAGGCAGTAATCCAAACCCAGATTTGAAAAAGTCAGTCTTGTCACCAACAATTTCTTCCATACATGACTTTAAACTTCTATATTGACCCAATTATACTTAATTAAATCATTCTGGCCCTTCACATCTCCATATACACTTATGCAGGGTATAATAATATTTTCTTAAATGTCATTCAGTGCATAGATATAACTTACATGATCTTGCTAAATGATTAAGTGCTGACAGGGTTTATAAAACAAGAAGATACTTTTAACATAGAATCTTTTTACAACTGTTAAAATATTACAATTTAGAGTAAGTTCAAAATCTAACTACTAATGTTTAAAAGGAAAGTTTGATGCAGTATAACACTTTTTCTCCTGTGTAAACATTTCTGTTAATTACATGGAGTTTAAAAAAGCTTTACTCCATTCTGGCAGTTCCCTAGAGCTAACAATTGTTGCTGGGTTTAGTGATTGTGGCAGAATGCCAATTACACTGTATGATGAGTGAAATATCTGCTACAACTGTCACAATGCAACAAAGGTCACAGAAAACATTTAAAAGCCAAAAGCTTAGAATTAGGTTTCTCACTGAATATGTAAACAGCATTTTATGTCTCAAACTTATTTATATAACAATAAGGAAATATGTTTTCATATTAAATATCACCACAAATTATTACACTCCATTACTCCGTCTTCACTACTATTTTATCATCAACTAACAAAAGAATAGAGAACATACTAGACAGAGAATTTGCTAGTATTATTTTTATTTACAGAATTTGTAAAATGAGTATGACTTTCCCATGTTCTTGGAAATGCATATATTAGTGTACATATAACTAGTTATATGTATTGTACTATGTACAAGAGATTTAGCTAAAGAGTATTTGGTGATCAATATGCCTTAAGTAGGTTTAAGGAAGGAAGAGAGAAATTTCAGAGATAATTGGAAGATGTGTAATATCATGTGACAAAACGAATGAATCTCAGCAACTTAATACCAAGTGAAAAACAAAATCCCCAGACGAATGTCTATGTTATAGCACTATTTAAGTTTAAAATAACTAATAAAATATTATGGATACAGGTTATGAATATATATCATGAATAAAAAATTTAAAAAGGAGATTATTTTTAAACTAAGATTAGCGATTTCTTTTGGAGCTAAGGTGGAGGAAGAAAGTAATGGAATTGAAAGGCATGTGTAGGAGACAATTTTATTGATAAAGTATTGCGGAGAGTTAAACAACTTGTTTCAGGCAGACAGTAAAAGAAGAGTCCCTGGAGAACCTCTGACGCACCCCACAAGTCTTACACCAGATGTTTTCTTTTTTTTTGAGACAGAATCTTGCCCTATCACTCAGGCTGGAGTGCTATGGTGTGATCTAGGCTGACTGTAGTCTCCTCCTCCCGGATTCAAGCAATTCTCCAGCCTCAGCCTCTCAAGTAGGTGGGACTACAGGTATGTGCCACCATGCCCGGCTAATTTTTTTGTATTTTTAGTAGAGACAGGGTTTCACCATGTTAGCCAGGATGGTCTCGATCTCCTGACCTCATGATCTGCCGACCCCCTCCTCCCAAAGTGCCGGGATTACAGGCATGAGACACCATGCCTGGCCTACACCAGATGCTTGGTGCAGATAAGAGAACTTGCACAAGAAGCTTTCCTAAACATGCCCACAGTGGAAAATTTCATTCCTTAGCACATGAGCCGTAAAGGAAATAAATAAATATGGACAGGCTCAGACTAAGAGCCCGCATGTGCACTGGAAGGATGGGGTGGAGCTGCCAGGAATTTTCACCTTATTACAGATAATGAACCTAGCCTCATCAGCTTATATATATATATATAAATTCCTGTCTTCAACCATGAAGGGGGTAAGTGGCAACCCGCTTTCAGAACTACTCTCTCGGCTGAGAGCTTTCCTTTTGCTTAATAAATTCTGCTCTACAAACTCTCCAGCGTCCGTGTGTCTAATTCTTCCTGGTAGTGAGACAAAAACTTGAACCCAGCTGAGCTAAGGAGTAGAAAGACCACAAAAATATTTTATTTCTTATATTAAGTAATGTATATGTATGCATGTTGCATCTTCAATAGGTAATATATTGGTTTTTATTTGAAATATTACCTTTCTCAAATTTATAAATATATATAATTGACAAAATGCCAATAGAAATCATCTCCAGCGTACAGTACAGATGTAAGTTCTGCTTTAGTCTGATGGTGGAGTGGACTACAATATTCAGAAACCTGTAATACTCAGGAGATTCACCATCTTCTTTGTTGACAGTCATTAGAATGTTGTAAACAGTCTGAAGTTTGACAGACATGTTGATCAACATCTGCAGCTCCACAAACATCAGAGAAAAGCTTTTGAAATACTTCTGCTGCTACTTCCACAAGTTCTCCCTCTGTTAGACATATTCATAGTTAGAGGAAATCAGGAATGTGTAACTCTTGTTGTTGAGGTCATGTGCCCTGAAAAGTGACTCCTGCTTGGAGATATTCTTCTTTAGACTCTCAATGACCTTGCTGTCATTGTCTGTGTTCAAGAGAGAGAGCAAAAGCAAGATGTTTTTGAAAAGGTTATAAATAGGTGGATATTCAAAAAGAGGTTTTTAAAACGTACATATGCAAAATTTAATTTTAACTGCAGTCATGTGTTGCTTAATGATGGGAGATAAGTTCTTTCTTTTCGTTTCTCTCTCTCTTTTTTTTTTTTTTTTGAGACTGAGACTGATTCTTGTTGCCCAGGCTGGAGTGCAATGGCACGATCTCAGCTTACTGCAACCTCCGTTTCCTGGATTCAAGCAATTCTCGTGCCTCAGCCTCCCAAGTAGCCAGGATTACAGACACCCACATTAGCCAGACACCCATCTGGCTAATTCTTGTATTTTTAGTAGAGACGGGGTTTCATCGTGTTGGCCATGCTGGTCTCGAACTCGTGATCTCTAGTGATCCGTCTGCCTTTGCCTCCTAAAGTGCTAGGATTACAGGTGTGAACCACTGCACCCAGCCATGATGGAGGATAAATTCTAAGAAATATGTCAGTTAATTTTGTTCTTGTGTAAATATCACAGAGTGTACTTACACAAACCTCTGGGATGTGATAGCCCACGACATACTTATTTCTCTGGTCTAGCCTATTGCTTTGAGGCTATAAACCTGTACCATATGTTACTTTACTAAATACTGTAGGCAATTGTAATGCAATGGTATGTATGTGTGAATCTAAATATAGAAAAAGTATAGCAAAAATACAATATAAAAGATAATAAATTGTGTACCTGTATAAGGCATTTATCGTGAATGAAGCTTTCCAATTTGGCAGTTCCTCTCCATGAGTCAGTGAGTGAGTGGTGAGTTAATATGAAGGCTTAGGATATTACTGTACATTACCATAGACTTATAAACACTGTACATTTAGACTACAATACATTTATAAGACTTTTTTCAATAATAAGTTAACCTTAACTTACTGTAATTGCTTTAATTTATAAATTTTTATTTTTTAACTTTTTGCCTCTGTAATAACATGCAGCTGAAAATGCAGACACATTGTACAGCTGTACAAAAACATTTTTCTTCTTTATATCATTATTCTATAAGGCTGCTTTATATTTAATTATATTTTTCCTTTTAAAGCTTTTTGTTAAAAATTAACAGACACATTAGCCTAGGCCAACACAAGCTCAGGTTCATCAGTGTCTCTGTCTCCCACTTTCACATCTTGTCCCACTGGAAGATCTTTAAGGGCAATAACAAGCGTGGAGCTGTCACCTCTTATGATAGCAATGTTTTATTCTGGAAGGCCTCCTGAAGGACTTGCCTGAGACTGTTTAACGGTTACCTTTTTTTCATAAATAGAAGAATTGCATTCTAAAATAATGATTAAAAGTATAGTTTAATAAATACATAAATCAGTAACAGTCATTTATTATTATTATCAAGTATTTGGTACTGTGCATAATTATATGGGCTTATATTTCTATATGATTGGTATCAAAATATGTTTGTTTACACCAGCATCATCACAAATACATCGTGATGCATTTTTTAGGACATTATTATGATTACAGTGTCGCTAGGTGATAGGAATTTTTCAGCTCCATTAAAATTTTATGAGACCACTTTCATATATATGGTCTGTCATTGACCAAAATGTTGTTATGCCGTGCATGACTACATCAGAATTATTACAAGCATTCAAAATTAATTAATATCCAGGAGAAGAAAAAGTTAAAGAAATAAGCTAGAGAAAAATTTATATATAGATTAAGAGTAGCTAAGGTTTATCAACTCTCAAATATTTTCACTTAATAGTCATAATTAAATTTGTGGTAGTTATTTTAATTTCCATGTTTTAGATGCTTAATTTGAATTCAGAGAAATTAAGCAATGTTCTCCTGGTCTGCCCTCCCGCATGTTGCTATGATTATCTACTGCACAGGTGTGATGGATCTAGTGGAGTGACTGTTGGCACATTGATTCCTAGATACAGAAACAGTTTAACGTTAATCTTGAGTAAATGAATGAGGAGAAATGGAGAAAAAGACTTTTGGTTTTCCAGTAAGATTTTAGTGACTTATTTTTCAGAAATGATTTTTATATAAAATTGGGGCTAAAGTTGGACCTGAGAAAAATAAGGTAACAGGTAAAAACCACGAGTTTATTTTCCTCTCCTTCAATTCAGCCTTGTGTTTGGCATGTTTTCTGTTTTAAACAATCTTGAGCAGAGATAAACTAACAATTTTTTTGTATTCTCTCTCTCCACAGAATGGCTAACTTGCTTAACTTTGGAAAAACTGAAATGACTAATTAGAATGTGTCAAATCTATCTGATACATATTTGAAAGAGCTACATGCCGTTGGATGTTTTTGTAGCTGTTGACAAAACAGGGTTCCCTAACAGATGAATGAATGAACTTCTTCATGGAGACTGTTTAGACACTACTTTAGAAAAGGCTTTTTTGTTGTTGTTGCTACTAGGAAATTGTGTGTGTGTGTGTATGTGTGTGTGTGTGTTTTCAGTGTCTCTAGCAGCTGAAACTATCCAAGAGCTAAAATGCAGCTACAGCTGGAGCTAACTCACATTCATTCATCATTGTCACTTCATGAATTAGGAGCCAGCAGACCATTTCTCTCACTTTACCTCAGCTCCTTTTCAGAATGAGGTAAGGTTCATAATGCTCAGATATGATAGTTCTTTCTTCTAGCCTATTATTTAGAGAGCTATCAATTTTGTTCTGTTGTCACTCTACAAACTCTTGAGCTTTTCAAAAGGAAACTAAATTCTGACCGGTGTTTATATATAAATATGTGCATGTATGTGAACAGCACCTACAGTGATAACATTTGCTTAACATTTTAATATCATCATATGATTGTGGCATTTTTACGAAGTACGTTCTAAATTATCTCAAACTTTGAAACAGCTTCCCTTTTCTCTCAGTCAAATAAGCATCATCTATGTAAAGTTCCTTTTTGAGTGTGAAAAGTTTCACACTTTCCACATTCCAAAGCTTTTATTAAGACATATTATTAGTAGTAGATTGAATGACTATGTATGTCTACTGAACTGCCAATAGGATAATTACTCACAGCATCATAGAAGGGAAGTTTTCTCTTAAAATAGATTGTATTAGATAAATCTACTCTCTTTTGAGAGTTACAAGCATTAACCTTTGGAATGACCATTACCCTTTAATTGGCATTCTTTTACTATCTAATGTATCATTAGCCTTTGTAGATTGTGTCATTAAAGGTGGCAATCAAAATATTCAGTAAATTATAACACTGTAACAAGTTGGGATCATCTTTTTATCTCCCCTAAAGCCACTAATTAACTATGTGAATATGTCAAAAAATAAAATGAAGTTTTGTTGCAAGCCAATATTTTTCACCTGTTTAACCTACCACAAATAGAGTTAGAGACCCATGCAATTGATAAAGACACAAAACATAATTACAACTTAACTTTGACAAGATATGTGTAACAAAACCATGACAGAAATGGTCTCTTATGAAACAAACATCATGACTTACAAACCTTTGGAATTTTTAAATACAAAATCCATGATAAGGATGTGAAATTAAATAGAGAGGTTTCCTAGAGTAGTCAACATATAAAAAATCAACTTTTCCAATGTGAACAGAGTAAAATCAATGTGGCCAAGTTGTGCCATTAAAATGTATAGTGATACATAGATACATATGCTAGGATTTTAAATTTGAAAAATAGATCATTATAACCCTAGTGTACTAATAGTTATAATGTAAGGTTCATTTGTAAACGCTTTAACACAAAGAAGTGCAGAACTTAATACTATTTTGCAGATAAATGTTTACACACAGTTAAACAGAGGGATTCACATGCCTAGTGTAGAATTTGATGTCTATATAATGTATACAATTTGGTTTAAAGGTGTATAGTGTTTAATATAAATATTTAAAAACAATTCCTATATAGGATTTAAAAAATATAACTTTGGCTTAATATCATGTTTTGCTCTCTGACCTAAGTTATACATTCAGAACAAATGCAACATTTTCTGAAATAACTTTGCTATGAGTTTCATGCTATTGACATTGAAGTAAACCTAGTAAAGCAACTCATTCTAAAAACGCCTTCCTCCTCTAATCACTTTTGTAGAAATTATATATATATATTTTTAAATTTTATTTATTTATTATTATTATTATTTTTAGAGACGGAGTCGCGCTCTGTCACCCAGGCTGGAGTGCAGTGTCGCAATCTTGGCTCACTGCAAGCTCCACCTCCTGGGTTCATGCCATTCTCCTGCCTCAGCCTCCTGAGTAGCTGGGACTACAGGTACCCGCCACCACGCCCGGCTAATTTTTCGTATTTTTAGTAGAGATGGGGTTTCACTGTGTTAGCGAGGATGGTCTCGATCTCCTGACCTCGTGATCCGCCTGCCTGGGCCTCCCAAAGTGCTGGAATTACAGGCGGGAGCCACCGCACCTGGCCGAAATTATATATTTTTATATAAAGGAGAAACCTTAAGTCATCACTACTAATTTCAATCTGTGATTAACTTTGCAGTCTTTGCAGACTTCTCCAATACTCAGAAAAAGAACAGATTCTTCTTTCATATCAGAGTTTTTCAAAATAAAATAACTCTCTTACACCTGGTTTTCTCATATTAGTGGATAAATTGAAAATAATTCCATCAAAGATTATTGTTGTTTTATTTAATAGTACACATAATTGATAAAAAATATTGTGAGAACAAATTCTAATAAGAAACATTTTATAGAATCTAGTTTATTAAGTAGATAAAATATATTTTCCAAACTCATTATATCGAAAAAATTGTATAGACAAAGCTCTGTGAAAAGTTACTTAATTATTGGGAGCTAAAGCATTCAGGATTCCTTTCACTCCAAATTGCAAATGTATTAACATGTTTGTGATAAAATATATCCACATTTAAAATTGCAGAGTCTTTTAGAACAGAAGTATTTTAAACATATCTGTAGCCTCCTACTACTGTAAACATGAGGAAACTGACACCAAAAGATCTTCTAGACTCTTCCAATTTTATGTAGATAGGCTACTGTAGAATAAGCAGTAAGACTCAGTCATCTGGTGCTTGGACTATTGCTCTTTTTGCCTATTTGTCCTGTCTCACTACTTATACATTCGAACCTTCTTGTCTCCTTTTCATTAAGGATTATCTGTTAAATGCATGATTATCACTCAGTAAATACTAATACTGACTTTGTTAGTTCCGTTTATTTGTGCAAGAAGCCACTATTGGCTCTATTACATAAAGAGCTAAACAAGATGATACAAAGTAAATGAACATGAGTGGGATATGGAGGAATTGAAATTTGTGAACAAAAAAGTAAGGCTTTTTAGAAACAGCTATACCTCTAAATAAAATATGTAAGATCATAATAGAAGACAAACAAAATTTAGAAACATTCAAAGGAATAAAGTAATATGTCTACATGGCCATCATCAAAATTTTAATCAGGAATCAGGTCACTAACATTAAGCTTTGGATATTCATAGAATTCAGTACGAACTGAAAAATATATTTTAATATATTATATATATATAAATTTTTTTTTAGATGGAGTCTCGATCTGTCATCCAAGCTGGAATGCAATAGGGTAATCTTGGCTCACTGCAACCTCCAACTCTCAGGTTCAAGTGATTCTCCTGCCTCAGCCTCTTGAGTAGCTGGGATTACAGACACACACCACCATACCTGGCTAATTTTTTGTATTTTTAGTAGAGATGGAGTTTCACCATGTTGGCCAAGTTGGTCTTGAACTCCTGACCTTGTGATCTGCCCACCTCGGCCTTCCAAAGTGCTGAGATTACAGGTTCAAGTCACCAGGCTCAGTATAATAATTTTTAAAAAACAAAATTGTTATTTTAATAATGAAAAGCAATCTTTTCAGCACCAATAAAAATTTTAAGCACACACTGAGTTCTTTATAGTAATTAATGCATTGATCAAAATATAAAAATCTATACATTATTTACTTTAAAAGGGGAACTATTCATACATATTGTCTGATCCTTCTCCTTTAGTGGTATGGCAAAATCATACCACTAAATTGTGTTTATTATAGTTATCTGACATTGGATACAATACAATGTAATCTCTGCTCTAAAGTTACTTGTGTCACTTTGGAAAGCTTACAATTTATACACACACATATATGGGTGGGTGGTGAGTGTGTGCACGTGCATAAGTGTGTGTATACATGTTAGTATGTGTGTGTGTCTAACACATTTCACATACACGAATATTAAAATATATTTTGATCTCCATTTTTTAAAGAACGTCTCTAGTGTTTGAGCTGCAGAGCTTTGATTAAGTAAGAACTACATTGTTCTTGTCATCTACAAAAGAGAAAGCAATTTAGATACTCTTCAATTTTTTTATGGTTAAATATTTGTGCTGAGGTTTGTGTTTGCTGAGAGGATGATGCCATGAGAACACAGAGTACATGTAGCAGTAAACTGGTTGAAAAAGATCTCACCTCCATTATGGGAAAATAAATTGCACCAATAACCAGCAATATGCAACAAAAGTGTGAAAATAGCATATTGTATTTTACTCACTTAGAACTTTTACCAACTAATAATTCGAAATTTTACCAATTAATAATTATAGATAAGAAAAATGAATTCTATAAGTTAAAATATTAGCATTTTTACAATGGTATTAAAAAAATCTAAACGGATAAAATAGAACAAAATTAAAATACTACAGGCATTCTTTCTAAAGAATATTTTTTAAATGACCTTATAAAATTTTTGTTCAAATGCAGACAATTTTAATGAGGATAATTTCAAGAGAGCCTATGCAACAAGTATAAATTGGAACTGACAGACTAACTAAAACATAAGGTCACCTTAAATATTATGCACTTTTAAAAATGAGACTAAAATACTTTATTGGCTGGAAGTATTTGTATTATAAAATTAACTTCAAAATTAGTAGGTCTAGAATAATCACAAATATATAAATTAAAACTGATTTGCTTGGTTGAAGTAGATATGTCTTTCTGGTAAGATATGCATTTTACATTTTTATGGAGAATATATATTGATTTTATAATACACATTGTAAACATTGTAGCCTTATTTTAAATCTAGCAAGAATTGCCTTAGTAGAAGTGTAACATGACTTGTTCAAAATTCTCATAGAGATAAACTCAGTAGATTAGGTGTAGGGGAAAGAGAAATTGTAGATAAAGTGTATCTGCTATTTTTCCAAGTTCATTTCCAAATATTTAACAGCTTACAACATTATACCACTAACTTTAAGTCACATTCCAGGGAATCCATTATAGAAAGCTGACAATTGTTCTGCAAGTGACCTACAAAGTAGATAGAATGGCCAGTTGTGGTGGCTCTTATACCTGTAATCCCAGCACACTGAAAGGCCGAGGCGGGCAAGTCAATTGAGGCCAGGAGTTGGAGGCCAGCCTGGGCAACGTGGTGAAACCCCGTCTCCACTAAAAATACAAAAATTAGCCTAGCGCGGTGGTGGGCACCTGTAGTATCAGCTTCTCAGGAGGCTGAGGCACGAGAATTGCTTGAACCCTGGACACAAATGTTGCAGTGAGTCAAGATCTCGCCAGGGCATTCTAGCCTGGGCAACAGAGCAAGACTCAGTCTGAAAACAAAAATAAGAACAAAAACAAAAACAAAAAATCAAAGTAGATAGAGTGGATTATAATGGTATTCTGAGGGATTATAAGATCCCAGAGAATGTATGGAAAATATATTACTTTTTAGTTCAATTTGGGAATATAGTTTCATTATTTTAATATGTTCAATTAAGTGTCAGCCTTCTAATGGTAACTCACTAATAATTACATATTACAAACGATGAGTTGATTTTGAGAGAAAAAAGTCACATTTTCTTAGACTACAGCCTATATAAGTAAATATGGAGGTTTTAGCTAATTCAATTATACACAATTTTACCTGCCCTGGAGAAACTCACCAGCAAAAGGGAGGATATAACAAATCTCTAGAAATAAGAAGGGAAATACGCTGTCTAATTTTAAATGTATGTAGTTATAAGTCTTCATCCATTTAGAATTCTTCACTTAGCACATTAGGACAAATGGAAAAATTATTAAAATGTATTTGAAAGCACAGGACTTTTTAATAACAATGCACAATGCTCCAATAGTTACGTGTTAACTCATACTTAAGATGACCACAGTGAGATACTGGGAGGGTGGCATGCCTGCATTTGTGTCTTTTATAATCAATGAGTAAACATTAAGTAAAATGTTTTCCTGAGTTTGGGAGCTGTTCTAGCAAAATTTGAGGCAGGTGACAACCTACAGGCTTGTAACCAAGTTGAACGGAAATGTGTGTAAGCAGGGGGCAGTCTTATGGAACTGAACTTTTAAACCTGTAGAGTCTGACTCTAACTCTAGGTAGTTTGTATTAGAATTGAATTAAATTATTGAAGACACAGTTGGTATCTAGAGAATTGGAGAATTGGCTGATGGTATGGAAAACACTCCAGAAAATTTGCACTTAGAACAGAATTCTCAAACTGAATGATCACCAATCACCCGAGAGACAAACAAGATATAAATTACTTTGACCTTTCCCTACAGGTATTAATTCAGTAGGCCTAGGTGAAAACATACATTTTTAACAATCTCCTAATCTTCACCTTGAAATGATTGTGACAGTGATAATCCTCCAGTCATTCATCAATCTAAGGGAACAGGATCAGAATTCTAAATCAACCTTATAAGAGTAGAGTCAGAAAGAAAAGAGAGAATGAAGATGATTAGTGACAAATGTGAAGTCATATCCTATTGACGACAATACTATAGGCAGGGGTATCCAATCCCTAGGTCATGGACCAGTCCGTGGCCTGTTAGGAACTGGACTGCAAGGCAGGTGGAGAGAAATGCTTGAGCTAGCATTACACCTGAGCTCCATCTCTGTCAGATCAGTGGCAGCATTAAATTCTCATGGGAGCAAGAACCGTATTGTGAACTGCACATGTGAAGGATCTACACTGCACCCTCCTTATGATAATATCTGATGATACCTGAGATGGAATGGTTTCATCCTGAAACTATCCTTCTCATCTGTATAAAAACTATCCTCCATGAAACTGGTCTCTGGTCTCCAAAAAGGTTAGGAACCACTGCTATAGAGAAGGATTGGTATTGCATAAGTATTCCAGAAAAATGCCAGAAAGCCATAATTAATAAACTGTGAATTAGTCAAAATGGGGACAAATATTAGAGACAATTAAAGCAATGGTCTCCCCAAAAGAAAAATCTGAGGCTTATTTAGCCAGAAGAACAGATTAGCTAATTCATTATATATAAACGTCACCAAGATTTTCAGAAGTAGGATTTTAAGGAAACAAGGAGGTTACAATTCCTTACTTTTATGATTCTTTGAAGTGATAATTAACTGAAATCTGACATGCCCCCAAAGCTTACTTTAGGAACTTCTCACTGCTATAGTAAGTAAGCATGTGAGGAGAAATTACTACAAAATTTCTAGAAAGAAAAAGGAATATAACTGGCAGGTATTGAATGCCTGCTACTATGGATATTGCAATAGATGGTTTTCATTCACCTTATTCCTTTCTGTAATCTTATGTGATAGGTATTCTAATCCCCTTTTGAAAATGAGTACATTGAGTCAAGGAGAGATTAAGTAGTATATTTTCTTTCTTTTTTTTTTTTTTTTGCTAAACAAGTTTAAGAGTTGCAGATTAAGTATATGTTCTAAAATAAACACCCAATAAGAGTCCTCAGAAAAGTCCATGTTTTTCCAATTCAAACTTCATATCCTTTTCACTCAATTACATTCATAGAAGTTTTCTTGTTAGAATTCACAATATAGATTAGATTTTGTATTCTTATCTAATAAACTCCTCTCCATATATTTTAGCAAATATGTGCTAAATAAAACTTACACTTACATCTGTTATCTATGTAATATACATATCTCCCAAAGCCATTAAATAATTTCTTTAACATAATTCTACTAAAAATTAAATATATTGAAAGAGAAAAGAATTCTCTTGGCATAAAACTGATCCTAGCACCTGCAACTGCTTTCATTCTACTTACTGTAAAGCATGTTGTATATATAATATAATTAATATAATTTTATATACTATATAATCTTGCCATTTGAATTGAGCTATTTTACAGCTTTACTCCAAACTCGTCATCATGTTGCTTGATTAAAAGAAAATAACCAATAAGCTGGATATATCCCTCATCTGTTAACTTCTTTCATATAATCCAATAACACAGAACATGCTATCAACAAGAAAATGCAGCTGATTTTTCTCACATGTTCTATCCTTTTTTTCCTTAGCCTGTAAACTATGGCACTTGTTTCTTAGTAACAAATTCACATGCTTCTCTTGAATTTCTTTTCCTCTGCAACAGTCCAATGAGTCTTTATCTATTGCTCCAGACAGCCATCTTCTCAAATCACCTAGAGATGTGAATGATAACCCTATCACCTACTAGACAGAAACATCAAAATTCTGGCCAACATTCACCAAGATAGCTTTTTCTTATCTGAAGCTATCCATCTATAATGTGTAAGGACAGAGCCTGCTTTCAGTAATGCAGCTGGTTATAGCAACTAAGAATAGCACAAGTTTCCTTCCAGATGATGTAGAGTAACTCACCTTCATCAAAATGAACCAGAACAGGATGCTTGACTCCTGAAGGACAGTTGGGAAAGTCTGTGTTGAGTATAAATTGCACAGAAAAAAAATGGAGTCAAATAACTAATTGAAGTATATTTTGAACCCAAATCTCTAAATAGGTATGATTTGACATCAATAAGCAGTTTAACTAGTTTGTAATTGTAGTGTTTAATAATGGAAGTAATTTTGCAGTTTTCATTACCTAATCGAAAGCAATAGCAATAATTGTGTAGAATTATGGAAAAATTAAATATGTTTGAGTGAAGCTGCAATTTTAGTGCCATGAAATCATTAAATTAAAATCATTAAAAACTGCCTCATGCTATTTCTGTCAGATAACGTACCTTTCAAAAATGGATTTTTGTTTGACATTTCTTTTTTACATAGGATTATGTAAGCTGTTATGAGATCTCTATGATATAAATTAGTCCTGAATAAGCCATCATGATGCAAAACTTACTTTGACAATTAAGACAAAAGAGATTATTCTAACAGTTGCTTATATTATTTTATATAAAATGATTAATCTCAGAGAAATAGGAAAAAAAGATATACATATATATGTATCCTGTTCTAGTCAATATAACAGTGAATTAACCTTGATAGTAAAGTGATTTATTATTTTTTCACAGAGCTTTTTTGCATTTGTAGAGTTCATTTTTCCTATGACTCATTCACTTCCTTGAGATTTCCTCCTACCTCATATGAAGCAGATCTAGTCAGATCTTGTGAAAGCCTGAGGTTAGCAAAATCATTTTACTTCAGGTAAATTTAAAACTTGAGTCTCTAGGAGTAAAAGGAAAATGCACCACTCCTGTTCCCAGGGTCTTTAAATCTTAATGAGTTGTGCTCCAGAAATGGACTTATCCTTCACTTTCCTCCCTCCATTTTACAGCTCTTGTTAAGTGGTTAGGGCATCTGCAGTTAAAGGACACTGAACTACTCTAGATACATTACTGTCTACTCTACCCTTTTAGAATAAGGTGTGCGGTTTTGTGTAACTTACATAGACTTCAGGTATTAAAGGTATTAAAAGGGCTTTATTAAATGGTGTCAGGGCAATTGAAGGTGCATCAAAGCGACATCTCCTAATTGCCTGTGGTACATTTTAATAAACTGCAGGCTCACATGTCAATCACAGGATAAAGGCAAGGCATATAGAAATGTTTGGATTAATTATTAATATCAGTTGACAGAGCTCTTTAGTTTCTTGTTGTGGCAAAGCACATTGGTGAAAGTGCTGGATAGGAGGTAATTTGTTTGCATGCAGGTAACTCTGGATTGTAATAAATCTTAACAAGTTCTAATTCTCACTTGACCTTCTGCAACTTCCCTTTGCGGCACCAGTCACTGTGGCGATATTAGGATGCTTTAATCACCTTGGATCACATGTGAAGGATCTGAATCCTGCACAAATGAAACATGTAGAGATACAGAAGCAGCACTGACTATAGCTCACATTCCTTATCCAATGGCATTTCCCTCAAGTTTTGCATGTTGTTTACAGTGTGATTATTATTTTTAAATTGTGCTTGTCAAAAGATAAAGTAATGTTGATGCTGTTCTTACCTGAGAAAGATCAAACAGTATGATTTTTTCCTTTCTCAAACATTTGCCTCTCTCACATACGCAGATATTTTAAATAAATGTACAGTGAACAGTTTCTTGTCAAAAACCAAATAGCAATAACAACAAAAAGGAATCCTAGGCTTTTGAATTCTTTGCATCTTTATTTACCCATGATTATTACAAATCAAGAAAAATTGAATGATCAGTGGAGAAATGAACAGCATTACAGAGACAATACTACACAGATACTAATCTGTAGACTTTAGTTTGAGCTCCATTTTTTGGGTATATTTTCATGATATCTATTAATCATATATATATTTGGGGATACATTGGTATTTTGATATATGCATATAATGTGTCATGATCAAATCAGGGTAATTGTAATATCCACTGTCTCAAACATTTTTCTTTTCTTTGTATTGGGAACATTACCATTCTTCTAACTATTTCAAAATATACAATAAATGATTATTTACAGAAATCACTGTATTTCCCTACTGTACTATCAAATACTAGAATAAACTCTTTGTATCGAACTTTATTTTTGTATCCCTTAATCAACTTATCTTCATGCCCCCCGTTCCCCATTTCCTTTCTAGCCTCTGGTAACCACCATTCTACTCTATCTCCATGAAATCTACCTTTGTGGCTCCCATAGATGAGTAAGAACATGCAATATTTGTTTTTCTGTGCCTGGCCAATTTCACTTAATATAATGACCTCCAGTACCATCCATGTTGCTGTAAATGACAAAATTTCATTCTTTTTATGGCTAATATTCCACTGTGTATATATAGCACATTTTTGTATCCATTCATCTGTTGATGAACACTTAGGTTGATTCCATATCTTGGCTATTGCAAAAGGTGCCACAATAAACATGAGAGTACAGATATATCTTCCATATACTGATTTCCTTTCTTTTGAATATATATCCAGCTGCAGGATTGCTAGATGAGTTCCATTCTCAATGGCTAGTATTTTTATGTCTTTTGTGTGTTCATATTCTCAATTTCCTCTTCTCAGTTTTCCATCTGTAAAATGGCAACACTTCTCCCTCTTCAACCAAAACCACTAAGTAAATCATAAAGCCTATAACTATATTAATCTATTGAAAAAGTATTTCTCAGGAAGTCTTATTTAATATTAAGAAATTATTACATAAAGTATTCAAAAGTCATTAATAGTAAATCCATGCTTAGGCAGAAATCTCAAGATATGATTAACATTTAATGTTTTTATTTTTATTAACTTAGTAAATTGATGAGTTTCACTAACAACCAATGAGTATGGCGTTTAATAGAAAAAAAAAATCTGGTGGTTGGCTTTCAGAGACATGTTTGTTATATTTATGTTATTTAATTTATTTTACAAATATATCAGACATAAAACCTGAGGAAAGTTCTCTTCTTGTTCATCATTTATTACCCTCCTCTTTGGGGAAAGTTTCATGTTGAATATATCTAATAATATGAGACATTTAACATCTAATAATTACACTTTTTCTTTTTCTTCTTAGCATCGAAAAAAGTTGATAAATGTTTTCAAATATGTTTGTTCCCCTGGGAAAATTATTTCCTGTATTCTGTGTCTTCTCATCTTCTTTAAACAATGCAGAAGGACATTATCTCCTTGGCAGAGATCTGGAAGCTAACATTTATTTTCAGCTCTAATGGTCTCATCTGAATCTGCATCCCAGGAGTTTTAGCTAACAGAGACCCCATGCTGTGATTCACACTGTTTAATGCCAAGTTGACGGGTAATAAAGTTATCATAATCCATAATTTAATTATAGATGAAAGACTCTATTCTGTGACTGTAACACTGAAACTCTGGCTTCATTTACACTTCTGGGATGCTTCACAAATGATTTGGACTGATCTTTGACACAGGGTCAAGGATGGAAAAATTTTTCATATAATTGCGTTCTATCTTAATTGAAATAAACATTCCATGTCCAAATTGGGTTTATTTTTGAGTTGTCATATGTCTGAAGTTTCAATGGTAAGTATAAATTTTAATAAGAATTTTTGGAGATGTTTCCTTTTTTGCTACAGATATTTGTGTTGAATTTCTCATCTCATTTAAATGTAAAAATTAATTCTTTTCTTGTTACTGTCCCAAACATCGAAAACAGGAACAAAAATACTCTTTCCTTGAAACTAGAAAAAAAAAAATTCACCATTGGAAATTGTTTTATTTTCCCCGGATTTGTACTGTGTTCATGCAAATTTCATGTCAATTCATGAATTTGCTAAGGCTGTTGACTTAACCGGGCATAGTGCCTTCCTCTTTTTCTATTTTCAGTTGGTGTCCAATTGTATCCCTCTTCTTCATGAACTGAATTTTTTTCCAGCAAGAAAATGTACTAGATGCTAAATTCATGGGCAGCCTGTAATGGCACTTACTACCTTTGTCACTAAGACATTCAACAAAAATTTCTAAATCTAAGTTATCTCAGTGATGGCAACTGAGCCTGTTTCAAAAAAAAAATATGATGATTAAGCAAAACAACATACAGATCTAGCAACCTCTCTGAAGGACATAATCAAAATGCTATAAAATATCTGAACAAAAAAAGAAACAGCTGCACTTTGTTTTTAATTCTTTATATGTGTGTGTGATATGTGTACAGAGAATGACTGTAATATATACATTTATTATAGAATTTATTATGTAAGAAAAATGTTATATACTATAGGTCCTTTGTTCTCTTACTTTTGGAATTAAAAAGATTAGCTTTAGTAGAAAATCCTTGGACACTACAATGATATTTAGAAAAGAAAACCAGTTGATCATGGGGAGGAAGAGACTCAAGCAAATATAATTTTATTTCCAATATTCTAAAGACTACAATAAGTCCCGTAATTGAATGAAAGAGCTAGGGTCTTTTCTGATCTCATGCATCAGTGTTGAAGAAATGATCACAAAATTTATGAAAGTTGGAGGTAAACATCTTTAGATTAGACTTCACTAAGCAATGATTTATAAATCTACAAGGTAGGGCCATCATGATGTAGGAAAATATTTACACAAAAAAATTATGTATTCCAAACCACATTATTTTTATGGAAGAAAAAAAACATAGGCACTTTATATAATAGAAGCAAATAGGAAGAAATAAAATGATCTAGTAAGTCCAAAGCCAAAATTGTAACTGTTTTCTATGTTACTGACATGTAAATATCACTTATATTACCTCATTAGTTCATCCAAATTAGGTGAATTATAGACCTATACTCTATACATGTCACTTTTATATAAAGAGCTGACAACCATTATAATTATACATAAAGTCTCAGTTACATTGTCACACATTTACAATTGTCATATTAAAATTTTATGTAAGTACATACATGTTTTCTAAATTTAAAGATAGCCATTCCATCCCTGAGGCATGTTCAACAAAGAATATGGATAATGTATGTCACAGGAATCAAAGAAAATATTTGAGAATGCATCTTTTACTTTTTTATTCTCTTAACAATATATTTTGGCTGTTAAAGGAAATAGCAGCACATATGGGATTCTGGTTCAATGCATAATGCCATCCTATAAGAAAGCACCACCGATTTGTAAGATTTATGTCCAATCTGGCTCTTAACTCAGTTTTCAAAAAGCCATTTCACACTCAGTAAGTCCAACTATTTCTGGGCAATATGGAACATGATACAATCAGGGAATACAGTGTGTGTTAGTATATATTGCCTTACTTCATTCGCTGTAGAGTTAGAAACAAAATAGTTTGGCATACCAAAGTAAAGAATGAGGTATTAGGTAAGTCAAAGAATGATTTTGCTGGAAAAGAATGGCTTATGAAGAAGATAAATGTATTTCCAGAATTCGTATCTCTAGTACTGAAGAAAAACTGTTGCCTCCAATAGATTATTTAGTGGCAGATTTATAACCTGTACAACAATACCTGCAAGGTACAAAAGATAGTTCACTGTTAATAACCAGTTTGGGACTCAGTTTCGGCCATAGCCTTGAGAAGAGGTAGGTATGCTGTTGCATCCGTGCATAACCACTTGGTTCATCAACCTATTGAGCAAACACAAATGTAGCTGAGAAAAGAAGCTGACCAAAATCCATAATGTCCACCTTATTGTTGACAACCTTTTCAGTGGGTACAGGAGCAACAAAATCCATTAATCTGAGAGGCCCATCCATGTACCTTCATTTAGCTCTCCTAAATCTTCCACTTTTGCTTCTCCCAAGTTTTTGACCACTTAGAGAGTCATAATCATGTCAAAAGAGCAGTATGTATATGACTTCAGGCAATCACCATTATCAAGTAAAGTAAACTATGAAATTATTTCTCAACATTTTGGCCCTCTAGCAAAAAATTTCTTTCTTTGCTTTTCTACAGGATCACTTCTTAGTGTGATTGTAGTCTACTTGTGGATAGTCCCAATATTATCACGCAGAACTATTTGATTTTTAAACTCATTCAATGTTTTTGCTTCAGTCAGCTTGTCACAGAGGCTTCCCGTAGGTTTGCAGGCATGGTGGTTTCAGCAGGATGATGATGTAGCAAGAGAAGGTATGCTGAGAATTAAGTCACCAGCTCACCAAACTTTTTTGTGTCTTCAACATCTACTTGACTGTACGCTACTTCTATGTGATGTTGGAATGCTGCTGTGTTTATTTGTTCTGATTGTAGCACTTACCCTGTTGACTATTTTTACCAATCCCTTTGCCCATGTAATTTTCAGGGCCTCGATATGGGAGTATGACCTGTAACCTGTGGGGTGAATATCTTATAACGTGATCACTGATGATGATTTATTACATCTCTTTTTCATATTTTAAACACAAGAATGTTCAGTACTTCAACGTCTTTCACTGTAGACTTCTATTGAATTTTGGAAAGGTAGAAAACCAGAAGATCTGTTTTCTAATATTCTGACTCGCAGATGGCAACTCTCTGAGCTAGAGATGAGGAAGAGGCCACTGTAACTGTTGGCTCCAGGGCCACACTACCATAGATACAGTCCATGCTGTTAAAATAGTTGCTTTATGCCCTGCACCTCAAGGTAAGAACTAAACACTGAGTCCTATGCATTGCTGCCACAGATAATTCAAATTCATCCATGGCTGTGCCAGAAAAAAACAACTGAAGGAGAAAAAGCACATTTCTTACTCATTCCTGCTTTCCAAATATCACGTGGATCTAATGTTTGGTAAAAGCCAGAACACTTGCAAACCTGAGCTGGTAGAGGGAATGGAAAGAGAAGACTTTAGCATTCCTGCTTCTGCTCTGAATTAAATCATTCAAAACGGGTTAGAATAAGATTAAGTGAGCAAATCTGTACATACTGCCAGAGTCTACAGTTTCACTAATATGTGCCTCAAATAAATTTAATAAAGCCTATATCAAGACACCAAATTTACTTAGGCTACTGTGGCATCTCCTCATCAGCTGACAACTGCTAAGGCCTTTAATTTCCATCTTCATGTGTAAAAATGGCACTTGTGAATTTCCCTTTCTTCAGCGTTCAGCTATATATTAGATTTTCCCTTTAATAATATATTTTGTAGGTTTATAGCAGAAGGAAAAGCTTCCAAATTAACCAATACCTTTCATGTAAATGTTTTGACGATTTGTTTCTTTAAATTAGTTTTGGCTTGCAATCTGCTAGGCATTTTGTTTATTGTTTATATCTTCAGTTTTTCTTTTGTTAATTTGGTATTCACTTACTCTAATTTTTACTTTGTCCAATTTTTCAGGTATGTCAATTAGGATTCATTCCTAATTCTTAATAGTAAATAGACTTTTGAAAATCTATACTTCAGCTTTACTGGCTTTTATTAATTTGCATAGTCAGTGATGAGACTTTCCAATTTTTCAAGGGTTTCTCACAGCTTGGCTTTTTTTTTTTTTCAGTTTAGAATGTTATTTTCTTCTAAAAACACCTTTGAATGTGGTTGTTCTTCAATGTATTCTATTCCTTTTAAAAACATTTGAATTAGTATATATCTATATATCATCTACCTATTCATCTGTTTTCTACTTTCATGTGTATTTTGGGGACTTGTTTCCAATTTTTCTCTTTAGTTGAAGCTTTGGGAGTTCATTTTCCTTCTTTTAAATTACCATCGGCTTTATTTTTGTATTTTTTATTTTGATATTATTAGGAGACAGGGGCATGCTTTTGATAGCAACAGGAGACAGACAAATTCCTAGGTAGACAAAGGCAGGTCGCTGGTGAAACCTGACCTTCAAGCCAAAGACAGTTTACAGCCGGAAAACAGAACGGCCAGGTCTAGACAGAGCCCCCCGACCGGAATGAGAACTTCTATCCCCATCTTACCCTCTCTCTCCCTATTGGTTTATTCTGGATGATGCCTTTTAACCAATCGAATGCTGCTTTTCCAAAGATCACCCATGGACCAATGAGCATGCACGCCACCATTCTGAGCCCATAAAAAAGTTAGACTTAGCCTCGGGGGGGCTACCCACTTTCGGCCCCCCTCTCACTGCCAAGGGCAGTCTGCTTTCAGGGTCCCCTCTCACACTTCAGAGCTTTCCTTCTGTCGCTCAGTAAAATTCTCTGCCTTACTCACTCACTGGTCTCTGCTCATCTTATACTACTTGGTCACGCAGCAAGAACTTGGAACTCACCGAGCTGCGGGGCAGCGGGAACAGGAAAGCTGTAGAACGCTCCCATTCGCGAACCTGCGGGTACCACGCCCTCCCGCTCGCCCAGCAGTGGGAGAGAAAAAGTCACTGGGCGCCATTCCCTGATGCTCGCTGAACTACAGAAGCCATAACATTTCTTGGGGGCTCAGCCCTCAGGACCCCTCAGGCTTCACAGTTGCTGGCATCTCTGTTTTCAGGCACCACCGTCTTCCGCTCATCTAGATGCCAGTGCCCAACGTGGAAACCGCTGGCGGCAAGCCTGGTCCAACCGTGGGCTGAGTGCAGAACCACAGCAGGCACAGGATCTGGGTTGGTAGCATGAGCCGAGTGCCGCCTGCAGGGCCGAGCGAGGAGAGCAACCCTGGTGGGTCAGTGTGAGAACCCAGGCAGAGGTAATCGCAGCTGCAACTTTTTTCAGTTGGCGAAGGGACACCGAAGGAATCCTGTAACACTTTGTCACCCAGGGACATTCTCAGCTTGTACAGTGGTGCAATCTTAGCTCACTGCATCCTGGAACTTCTGGGCTCAAGCACTTTTCTCGCCTCAGCTTCCTAAGTAGCTAGAATAACAGGCATGTGCCACCACACCTAGCTATTTTATTTTATTTTATTTCATTTTATTTAGAGAGGGAATCTTGCCCTATTGCCAAGGGTGCTCTTGAACTCCTGGCCTCAAGACATCCTCCTGCCTCAATCTTCAAAACTGTTGGGATTACAGATGTGAGCCACTGTACCCAGGTTCATTTTCTGTTAAATTAATTTTATTAGTAATTGTTTGTTTCATTGTATCAAATTCACAATAAATGCTTTAAGTTAATTCGGATTATAATAATGTCATTATATAAACCCTTATGAGGTAGAAAATTTCATCCAGTTTTAAATTATTGTGTATTAATCTTCCTTTTAGTGGCACTTTGGTATTTTTGATTGATGTTATAGTTTTCCTACTGCTCTAGCATGCTTATAACAGTCTAAGTTCACTGGAAACTCTTGTTTGGGCAACATTTAAATTCTCTCTTTATTTTATAAGTTCAGGCCTTCAGTTATCTGAAAGAGCACAAGGACCTTGGACACCTACTTTACCTCTAGGTGTTACCTGCAGCAGTAAACAGTTTGCAGTTAAAGGCATGGGAAGTACACTGTCCTCTTGAGGGATAGTGCTCAAGTTTCAGTTTGTTCCATGATGTAGGAAGGATGAACAACTCACTTAAGTAAAGGAACTGGTAACTGGGGAATCCTAGTAGATTCCTGGCTATATACTTGGCAAACACACTCATAATTTTTTCATGTATGTTTAACTTGGGTTTCTTCTTCTTTACCACACTTAAGAAGGGCAACTTGGAGATTACTGGTCATGTTTCTCATCATCTGTGTTCAGATCTACCTTTTGTCTCTGTTGATTACGGTACATATTTTTCTTTGTCACTCGGTTGAGTCTGTGCAACTCTAGAGAAGTCTAATAAGAAAATAAAGTAGAAAGATTTTGAAAACTCAATTCTCCTCCAGATTCGTTACAACTATGTATTATGGCTCTCATTTCCCATGGAAACAGACCTTATCTACCTAATTGGAAGACGTTAGTTTGATGCTTTTCGTTTTTTCTTTTCTTTTATTCTTGTGTCATGTTCCATGATGACTTACTATCCCCTTGTGAAATAGAATAGAGTTTGAACCAAATGTGTGCTTTCCATTTAATTGATTTTTTTTTTCAATTTAATTAACATGTATTCTGGGGGAAAATTCCCAACTTTTTTTCTGATAGAATTAAAACAAAGTTGAAATCTCAAGGTATTTTGATGGCATTAAAAGTGAATTTTAAAAAAACAAAATTATTCAGACATTTTTAATGAATCACCTCCATTAAAATTTTTAATGCTTGATATTGGTTGTTTTGCTTTATAAATAACATTTTAATGGTTTCATGGAGGGCTAGCCCTAAACGGAATAAATAAGATTAATTAAAGTAGATTACTTTTTATGGTAGTCATGTCTGCATGACTTAAGAAGTCATATATGTTTACAGTTTACAATACCTTGGTATCTCACCAAATCAGCTTAGGTATCTCAAGTTTTCTTCCTCTAAACCAACACGAGTTTTATTTTGTGAGTGTTGTGAACCTTTTTAAAAAGGATATAAAACAAGAATGTGAAATAGTTCACTAAGTACTAGATAACGTATTTGCATTTTAGTGGAGACATTAGGAACAGTTCATAGTTAAGATGATAGATGGATTTAAATCTAAAAAAAAATTAATTAATTGGATTTGACAAAACTATTTTAAATGGTTGCAAGTTTACTTTGCTATTTTAAAAGATAGCGACACTTGTGTATAACCTAGAAACACCCAGTATGGAGTTTGGACATGACATGCACATGCATCATTTATATTTTGATTACTTTCTAAGTGCCGACAAGGTACTGTGTTCATGAATAATTCAAATCATCTAAAAGAATAGGCTTTTTACATTCCATTTTAGAGTTTTGTTTTTCAGGCAGGATGTCTTAACAATGTAAAACACGTGTCACTGATGGAATATGATTAGAAATACACGGTGATCTGACAGTTAACAATTATTCCTGTAGGTATTATTCTTGCAGGCTATATAGATGATATAAAAATATGCACAGTAACTCAAAGTATAAGTCACAGATATTTAAAAAGTAAATACTATTGTAATTTATTTTGTATGAAAGATAGAATAAAATTTAAATATAAGTATATGATATTTTAGCTAATTAAACACAATGAATTTAGTTAAGTATCACAGAAAAAATTGTTATTAAAAATGTTAAATAAAAATATGGAAGGCTATTGTTTTGAACTGAGCTCTTGTACTAGGTCCCAACAGACCAGACCAAACCAAAATGGAGTCACTTATGCTGAAGTTCCATGTCACCAAACCAAAGCTAATTTGTTTATTTGACTTTCCCAGAAATCAGAGAGAGGTAATAACCCAACTGGCCAAGGTTAGCCAGCATGATAAAGAACTTCCCTCTACTTTAACCCTGATGAAAAAGTAACCTGAAGTAACCTGATGTCAATCTGTTATTTTTTGATTGCTGTTGGCTTGTTCCCACCTTTAAAAATTCACCGTTCTACTGTACATTGAAGCTGTCATTCCACTTTGTAGAATGAATGGAGAATGCTCAGATTCATGAATTGCAAATAAAAGCCAATTAAGATCTTTAAACTAGGCCGGGCGCGGTGACTCATGCCTGTAATCCCAGCACTTTGGGAGGCCAAGGCGGGTGGATCACGAGGTCAGGAGATCGAGACCATCCTGGCTAACACGGTGAAACCCCATCTCTACTAAAAAACACAAAAAATTAGCTGGACATGGGTGGTGGCAAGCGCCTGTATTCCCAGCTACTCGGGAGGCTGAGGCAGGAGAACGACGTGAACCCTGGAGGTAGAGCTTGCAGTGAGCCAAGGTCGCACCACTGCACTCCAGCTTGGGTGAAATAGGAGACTCTGTCTAAAAAAAAAAAAAAAAAATCTTTAAACTAAATTGTTGTCATTTTATCATTTAAGAAAAATAATACACTGATGCATGAAGAGCAAAATTTCAGTTTAAAATGATTTTCCAATATTCTTAAGCATAGTACTTGAATACTAAAGATACATTTTTGAATTTAACTAAAATTTACTGCATGATTTTCTTGATTCATAATAAGTTTATCTCTGTGTGCTTTTTATTCCTCTAATGAAAAACAATAAAATAAGATATGTGAAACTTAAAATTTGAAATTAAACAGGAAAAACATTATCTATTTCCAACCACAGAACATAGTCCTAGTGCAGGCTAAAACCAGAAACTAGTAATTGTATATATTGTTTAGTTAACTAGTACAGTTAATTTTGGTTCAAATATTTAGATATTGAAAAGTATTTATAGAGTGAAAATAAGAAGCAATTTGAGAACATTGATTTGATGTATTCTGAATCACTGACTCCTTTTCTAAAATGAATTTCATTTGGTCAATAGTAATGTTGAGCTTTGGAGAATTGACTATTCTGACTGGATTGGCAGACTAGATTAAATTTGTGTTTCTATTTGCTTAAGTCATTTATTTATGATTATGTATCATTGTTTTTGTAATGCAAAATGACAAATACATTCTACACAATAATTTACAAAAAATATGCTTTGTTATTTGTATAAAAATTTACAAAAAATATATTAATTATGTTGTGTTACTTGTACAAATATATGAACAGTCTATTACTTTGGTAGGTATCTCTTCCACATGGTTTAAAACCAAATGAAAAGTACATATAACTGAAGGCATGCAAAGCACAAATAAGCCTTCTTCCCACCTGTGTTCCCTTACCAATTAAATCAGCCCCTGAGACATTCTCTATTGTTAATGCACTGTGTATCTTTGCAATTATTTTATATATATGTAGTAATATACATATTAATTTTAATATGAAATATAATATGAGCACTTTTTCAATTTACCTTTTTTCACTTGTTAATGTACACTAGAGATTGAACTACTCTTTATACCTTCCAATTTAATTGTACTCCATCGTAGGACTCCGTTGTCATGTATTTGACTGTACTCTATTGATGACTAGTTATACTGTTTCTAAAACCTAATGCTGAAATGGGTTAGCCTTATACTTCTTCGAGTGCATTTATAAGTACAGCCTAAATTCCAAACCTTAATGCTAAAAGAGGATATATCTTTATTTGATGTATGCCAATTTGCTGGTCATAGAGGTTTATGAATTTGTATAGCCACGAGAAATGTATGGGTATCTATGTTACTCAGTGAGACTGCAATAGAATACAATTCTGACAGTAACCACCTACAGTCCTGACTGGCCATAAATCCAGAAGTTTCAATAATTTGCTAGAACAACTCAGAGAGCCCAGGAAAGCACTATACTTAGAAATACTTTACAGTTTTATTATAAAAGATATACATAGACGAGGGCTAGAAACATCCATATTGCAGACCTTCCATGCTCTCTCCCTTGGAGTTAAGAGTGTTCACAAACCATCAATGCGTTCACAAACCAAGAAGCTACACTGAGCTCTGGGTCCATCATTATTAATGGAGTTTTATTATGCAAGCATGAATGATTAAATCACCGTCCATGTGATTGAACTCCATCTGCAAACCACTTTCTCTACCTTGAGGTCAGGAGCTGACAGTTTCAATCCTCTAATCACAGGCTGTCTTTCTGCAGGCCAGTCCCTTTTCTGAAACTATTTAGGGGTCCACTATGAATCACCTCATTAACCTAACAGGTAAATTTCATTCATTCAGGAAATTCCCTTTTTTTTTTTTTTTTACTTTTTGAGCCAAGAAATGGGGTTAAAGACCAGATTTATTTTTTATTATACCATAGTACTCTAACACTGGGACCAACCTAATATTTCAAAATGGCATTTCATTGTTCTTTTCCTTTTTATATAATTTATAATGAGTAAAAATGTGCATGTATTTTCATCTGAACCTTTATTTCCTATATTTTTTCTTTAACCATTTAATTCTTGTTCATTGCCTATTTCTCCTAAGGATTTTTATTCTAGTCTTATTGATTTATAATGCATGTGTATACATATATGTGTGTGTATGTATATATGCACACATGTATATATATGTGCACATACACAAATTAGCATCTTGTCATAAGATGCACTACATTATTATTGTCTTTCTTGATTTGTACACAATATACTTTTTCATGTGTAATTGTTAAAATGTAGTTGAATTTATCAATGTTTATGTTGTTCTTGCATCTTGAATTGGGTTACTCTTAGAAAAACATTTCTAGGCTTATGCCCAATTAAAACATTTTTTCTTAGTACATTCTTGATATGCTTTTGGTTTAATATTTTATAGCTCTGGAATATACTTTATAAAGAATTGTACTGAATATTACCAAATGTCTTTCTGGCATGATAATTATATGACTTTTTAAAAATTCAATATCATAATAGTGTTTTAAAAGGTATGTAATATTAAACCAACACTTCATTCCTAGCATAAAACTGTTTTGTTACGTTATACTGTATTTGAGTTGCTCCTAGTTGATGTTAAAAATTTAACGTGAGTGTGGAAACACCTTCTCCCTGACTTTGTGTTTCCATCATTCAGTTAAAAACCCTTAACCTATTTACACCACCTTACTGAATAGTCTTCAGAGGAGAAAGTAGTGAATTACCTTGTTCATAATGTTCTCATCCTGGATTCTCCCCTACAGGAGAACCTGAGACAAAGGCCCCCAGTTTAGTAAATAATTTGGTACAAGTCCCAGGGAGCTGCAGGGAGGATGTGAATGATAGGAACCTGGCAAGAGAGACAAACCATTTAGAAATACCTTATTATTGTCCACTGCAATGGGTGACAGGGGCTTGACCCTTTTAGGATCTTTGAAATTCACTTCAAAATTATCCCAGGTGAGGACATGAGGAGAAATATTTATTTGCTTCCTTTATTCCTTTGTCGGTTAATGAAAACTCTACACATTTTAAACCACTAACCTCTAAGATTGCATATGTACAGGTGCTAAGTGGATTCCCACAGACATTCCACACAGATACATCAGAGAAGTGAGAATTTACAGAGTTTAAAGCAAAAAGCAGGAGGAATCTCAGGTAGAGAAACCATACATTTCATCTGCAAAACTTTTCAGAAGACCACTTGGAAATTGTGGCCTCATCAATGCCTGGGGCAAGAAAAGGACCTCAGACTTTACAATAGTGACAAAAGCTGTCCAGTGAAGTCATCTAGTCTACCAATCAGATACTTACATTAAAGCCAGTCAGCAACGGAGCCTCTTCTCGGCTGTAGCTCAATTTGTTAAAGGACATAATACAAGTCAACTAATAGGAAAAAACAACAATTTCTTCTCCAGCAGCAGTAAACAACCCCAAGGCTGTGATTAATAGTCATCGTCTTATTCTTTCACTCATAATAGATTTTCTTCATTCTTGGCTTGTATTTTGGCTGGTCTAGGTTGCTTACTAGATGGGTTGACCTAGATCTTCTCCCTGCAAATGCATGGGCCTTTATTTGCCTTGTCCTTGTCCTTGTCTTTCTGTGGTTGTTGCAACTGCCCACTTGCTATTACCCTCCCAAACCATATAGTTTATGGATCTTCTGGTAACTGGCCATTATATTCCTCTATATAGTAAGTCTTTTTTTTTTTTTTTTTTTTTTTTTCTAACAGTTAACTGGAAGGAGAAACACAAAGTGGCTAAGTATAATGTAACTTCAATTTCTCTGGAACTCTTACATGGAGGAGGCATTGTTGCCAGTAGTAGCAAGAATCTTTACCTAATTAGCAGAGCCCATTGTAATAGGGGAAGAAAGCATTTCCCAAGTTAGTTATTAAAAGTTATCTTGAGGCCGGGCGCGGTGGCTCAAGCCTGTAATCCCAGCACTTTGGGAGGCCGAGACGGGCGGATCACGAGGTCAGGAGATCCAGACCATCCTGGCTGACACGGTGAAACCCCGTCTCTACTAAAAAATACAAAAAACTAGCCGGGCGCGGTGGCGGGCGCCTGTAGTCCCAGCTACTCGGGAGGCTGAGGCAGGAGAATGGCGTGAACCCGGGAGGCGGAGCTTGCAGTGAGCTGAGATCCGGCCACTGCACTCCAGCCTGGGCGACAGAGCGAGACTCTGTCTCAAAAAAAAAAAAAAAGTTATCATGAGAGGGGCCAACAATGTTTGCATAATCCAGTTGATAGAGTTTGAATATTTTCCCCCTCCAAATCTCATGTTGAAATGTAGTCCCCAATGTTGGAGGTGGGACCTGCTGGGAGGTGTTCGGATCATGGGGGCATATCCCTCAAGAATGGCTTGGTGCTGTTTTCATGGTAATAAGTGGATTCTCCCTCTATGAGTTTACCTAAGATCTGGTTGTTTAAAAAAGCCTGGAACTTCCTCCTCTGTCTCTTGCTCCTTCTGTCACTATGTGATATGTCTGCTTCCTCCTTCACCTCCTGCCATGGTTGTAAGATTCCTTATGGCTCACCAGGAGCCAGGCAGGTTGGTGCCATGCTTGTACAACCTGCAGAACCATGAACCAAAATAGACCTCTTTTCTTTATACATTCCCCAGTCTCAGTATACCTTTACCGTAATGCAAATGAACACACCATTTCTAAGACTCTTGTATTCTAGCCCTTAGGGAACCATCGCCATTTATGAGCAATTGACAAAATACCACACATCCATAAATTGATATTCCTAAGCTGGTGTCTCATTTGAGCCTTTAAAAGTCTGTTTCACTATTACATTATGCTAGTTCCTTCAGATGTGTGGGATCTGTGGTAGGATCAGTGGAAACCATGATCATGTGCTCATAGTCACATTTTCTTTGCAACAAAATGAACCCCTTACCCTGAATCATCGTATGATCTACCATGCCAATTGATCAAACATTTGCAATCATTTGGATAACAAAAGTATTGTTGTGAAAATGTACTGTGCGCACATGATCTGAAAGCGAGTTATAGGATGCAGCAAATGAAGGAACATATAGATGGGAAGACTATTGCTGCCAGAGACATCCCCTCTCCTCTTAAGAATATTGACCCCATTGTAGGGAGCCCAAACAATTTCTTTAATTAAGAGATAGATTAATTAAGAAAGCAACCAGATGGCTTAACACATCATCGATGTTATTGTTTTCTTTTTTCTCTTTCCGTTTTCATAATTTATGTATGCAGGGATCTTTTATGTTAAATAGGCACAGGACAAATGCATGGCATTTCTTGTAAATCGATGTTAGAGAAGTCACACATATCAGGCATAAATCTACATCAGTTGGATCATTATGATGAATACTGAAGGGTTAAAATTGAATTCAGGAATGGTAATGTACAAAGATACATTTAAATGATACTTTGAGTACTAGAGTTTAATTCGAAGAAAAGTAAAACAGTTGTTCCTTAAAAGAAAATTTTTAAATACATGATTAAATATATCTTAAAAATGTCTTCATTACCATGTAGGTAATAATCGTATAAAAGTAATTTAATAGGATACTAATTGAGATTCAATTTTATAATTGAAAATAAAAATGTAATATTAAGAATATAGTTAACACTTTTTTCATTATCACCATGAGATGTCTAATTAAAATTCTCTCTTAATGATTTTTTAAACTTTTATTCATGTAGAATAGAAAAGAGTAAGAAAAGAAAATACCATTTGGATATATTTTTTAAACTAGATATTTATAGTGAACTTTCAAAGCCCTCTTCACATTGACCTAAATCCATTATGTAGAATATTTTGTTATTTATTTAATATGTAAAGCACAAGGTACATACTTTGCTAAATGCCCCAATTAAGGAAAAGAAAATAAATAAATTACTGACTTTAGTAATTTTGCTTAAGTATAGAAAAAGACAAAGCCACAGTATTTTAATTTTGCACAAAAGCTATTTGATATGAATTTGATGGTTTCATACTCAAATAGAAACTACCAGTCAAGAAGTTAGAAACTATGGTATTAGAATTTTAATGTGTTTTTTTTATTTTTAAAAATTTGTAAGGCAAAATATATGAGTGGCTTTGCTCTGTGCATTATAAATACTAGAATATCTGCTCAATATTTGAATGTATATTTCATTCGCATCTATTGTTTCTATCAAGTTTTCCAATAGAGCCTCAAAGCTGCTGAATACAGGTTTAATTCCAAATTTCATTTCTTTCTAAATTGCACTATCCTTCAGCAATGCATCATCATCACAGGTCATTGCACCGATGAAATTAATCTGATAAAACACCTGTGTGACAGAGAAAATGATATATTAGTGTGATTCATCATTAATGAACATCATCAGCCCATGATCTATTAGTGTATTGCTGAAAGGCTGGTGTCATTAAGAAAGAGTGAGTTCCCAGTGTTAAATTATAGTGTAGAAGGCAGTAGCTAGAGCGTGTCATAACCCATGAGGCAGCAAGTCGATGTGCCAATACAAAATCAAATTCCTTAGAACTTTTTTTTAATTTAAAAATGTCAGATTTGCATCTTTGCTAATAGGGTTTAGTGCCCAAGGGCAAAATTAAGATTGTCTTGATAATTCAATTACTATTAATTGCTTATCCATCCTCTATAAATTATATTATTTATAAGGAAGACTCACATATGCTTTATTACCAATGAGAAACACAAACAATTTTATTTGAAGATAAAGTACAGTAGAATTTGGAATATCTATGAAAAAAATTCTGCAAAATTGTCTCTTCTACTTATTTAGGCATAAATGTGGGACCAACGATACCTCAAGTGACTAGTTCATTATTTTCAAATTTAGTAGGAAATCATCCTAAAATGCCTTTGTTTGAGTAATCCAACCAGAAAATTTAAAATAAGTTTATTCAAGATAAAGTTCTCTGTGTGTGTACAACAGAATTTTAAATTAGAGATTGATAAATAGGCAGCTAATATAAAAAATATGAAATAATCTAAATAGTTTTTTTACATAAACTTGATTAGTTTGCTCTATTGGTTTAAAATAACTTTAAAATGTGACTGAAGTTTCAAAAATTGTATTAATATGAAGAAAGATTGAAAACTGTACCTCTATTAAAAATATACTCTCAATGAGGGAAAAAGTTTTATTTGTTTAATTCATTGTTTTATCTCTAGTATAGACTAGAGACCAGCACATATTAGGCTCTAAAGTATTTCTCTAATTACTTAATCAACTCATTTAATGTAAAAAAAAAAATTCAAACAGATTTCGATGCCTTAGATCACGAATGCATTTGAATAGCATCTGTATTCATGTGGTTTGAACCATAGTTTTAAATGAGTCTCTTTCAAATACTAAAAGTACCTTGTTTATACAGTCATTCATTTTCTTACCTATATGAAAAAATAAGTGTTTATATTCTTTCATTGTACTCTTATAGATAAAGAAGCTATCACATGAAAACTTAAAATAGTCCAGGCAGGCATAGTTTGAGAGTTAAATGTTTATTGATTTTATGAATGTTTATTAATCAATTTATGATTCATACTGCTAACAAGAAATAGTAAATAACCCCATTGGAATTTTCAGTAGAGAGAAGATGGTACTTGTCCTCTCTTCCAACTAACTACAATTATAAACCTTTGAAATAATACTAGAGGCAAGCAAAAAAAAAAAGAAAGAAAGAAGAAAG
The DNA here is from genome assembly GCF_037993035.2 of Macaca fascicularis. Taxonomy (NCBI): domain Eukaryota; kingdom Metazoa; phylum Chordata; class Mammalia; order Primates; family Cercopithecidae; genus Macaca; species Macaca fascicularis. Next base: position 58,427,495 of record NC_088391.1, on the reverse strand, counting down.
GAAGAAGAAGAAGAAGAAGAAGAAGAAGAAGAAGAAGAAGAAGAAGAAAAGAAGAAGAAGAAGAAGAAGAAGAAGAAGAAGAAGAAGAAGAAGAAGAAGAAGAAGAAGAAGAAGAAGAAGAAGAAGAAGAAGAAGAAGAAGAAGAAGAAGAAGAAGAAGAAGAAGAAGAAGAAGAAGAAGAAGAGGAGGAGGAGGAGGAGGAGGAGGAGGAAGAGGAGGAGAAGGAGGAAAGAAAGAAAGAAAGAAAGAAAAAGAAAGAAAGAAAGAAAGAAAGAAAGAAAGAAAGAAAAGAAAAGAAAGAGAGAGAGAGAGAGAGAGAGAAAGAAAAGAAAGAAAGAGAGAAAAAGTTTGAATGCTAATAGGAAGAGGATTAACTGGTTTTGCATCCCAAAACTAGAGGAACAACGGAGTGACTGGAGATATTATATATATATACACTCATCCACCAGAAGAAGGCTAACCAGAGCCAGTGTTTCTCTACCCCAACTTTAAAATAGAAGGCAATCCATGTAGGTCCATTTTTTTCCCAGAGAGAATGGGAGCCCTTCCAAAAACACTAGACTTGTTTGTAAACACATCGGGAAACTTTTTAACTGTAAGGGGCCAGGGGAAGCATTCTTCTTCCCTACAAAGACTGAGACTCTATGGTGGAGTAATAAATACCAAGGCAGATGGGACTGCCAAGAGAGGCCACAACAACAGCCTTGTCTGAGAAGCCTCAGTGGCCCCCTGAAACTCCTTTCCCAACCCTCACTAGTGATACTGGGATGAGCAGGATGAAGCCTGGGAAAGAACCAGTTGGAACAAGTAGCTTAGCTCTCATCCCTCCTAAGCAGAGGGAATCCTGTAACAAATGCCTGGAGAGGAAAGTCTTGTTAGGCCTGATACTCCCTCTTCTAATGGGGAGTCAATGGCATGAGTATGAGAAACTGGCATAGCTGGTAGCCTGGGCCAGAGAGTCCCCTTGTTTCTTTGGGTCTGAGAATCCTCTCCTCTGTCCAGACAGCTGGGTCAACAGTGGGCCATTTGTATGAAGATCCCACCACAGCAGCCTCTGACTAAAGAAATACCTTCATCTCCCAGGGCCTGGGACTCTCTTCCCCAACAGAGAAACACCCAGAAGTCCAGCTCAGAAAAAGTTCCTCTGCTCTGTAGGGAGTACACACATACCGGGACAAATAGATGCCCTAAAGGCATCAGATAAACTGACCCAAACAAAATAATACCACAAAGACTGGAAAATTCAACTGCCATTTGAACCAGAATCCACAAAAGTAAGCCAGGACCTAAATGCTAAACCTAAACAGAATAACTGCCTTCTAAAAGGAAATATTTAAATAGGACGTAGAGTCTCCTAACAGAATAGACAAAATGCGCCACATACAATTAAATCCCCTGTCATACCAAGAATGAAGGAAATTATACTTTAAATAAGAAAATATAAACTGTCATGAACACTGATATATTAGATGTTTGGAATTTTATGTCATTATAAAATGATCCAACAATCAATCGTACATTTTCTTGAAACAAATGAAAAAATAGAGAATATCAGCAAATAAATAGAAGTTAATTTTTAGAGCCGACTGGAATAAGGAACTGAATGATACATTAACCAAATTTTCAGCTCAGGAATAGATTAGAAAAGATAGAGAATAGAATCAGTGAACTTGATTGAATGCACCCAGTTCAGAATTTACCTAACCTGAACAGAAGGGAGGAAATAGATCAGACAAAAGATGAACAAAACCACAGAAACATGTGAGACAACAAAAGATACATTTGTTTCATCAGCTTCCTGAAGAACATGGAAAGAGTGTGAGACAAAAGAATACGGGAAGAAATAATGACTTGGAAACTTTTCAAGTTTGGTTAAAACATACACATATACAAACACACACACACACACACACACACACACACACACACAGTTACGGATTCAAGAAACTTAATGAAATTCAAAGGCATTACAGACAAAGAAATCTATACCAAGAGATAACATAGTCAAACTTCTGAACATTTTGAAAGACAAAGAAATACATCTTGAAAGCAGTCAGACAGAAACAACTTAAAGAGGAATATAGATTGTAATGTCAGTAGATTTCTCATCTGAAACCATGGAGTCCAGAATAAGTCCATATTTTTCAAGTGCTGGAATAAAAAGAAAACAAACCAAACAAACAGGAAAAACCAACCCTGTCAACCACAAATTCTATATTAGTTTAACCTTCAGGAATGAAGGGGAAATAAATATATCTCAACTTAAGGAAAATTTTAAAACTTTGTTGCCAGCAGATCTACTCTTAAAGAATGACTAAAGGAAGTTATTTGAGCAGTGTATTAGTCTGTTCTCATGCTGCACATAAAGACAAACCTGAGACTGGGTAATTTATAAAGGAAAGAGGTTTAATTGATTTACAGTTCAACATGGCTGGGGAGGCCTCAAAATCATGGTGGAAGGTGAATGAACAGTAAAGTCACGTTTTACATGGTGGCAGGGAAGAGAGTGTGTGCAGGGGAACTCCCATTTATAAAACCATCAGATCTCATGAAACTTGTTCACTATCAGGAGAACAGCATGGGAAAGACCCACTCCCATGATTCAATTGCCTCCCACTGGGTCCTTTCCATGACACGTGGGAATTATGGGAGCTACAATTCAAGATAAAATTTGGGTGGAGACAGAACCAAACCATATCAAACAGGCAGGAAATGATAATTTTGGAGCATCAGGAAGAAAGGATAAATTATAAAAAGAACAGATACATGGGTATATAAAACAGACTGTTTTTTTCTTTCTGCATTTTAAATAACCTCACCCTACTGCTCCACCTTACTTCTGTTCACTATATTTTAGTATCCTTGGTTTTCTTTCCTTTCTTAACTATGGCACCCTCATTCTTACCCTGGATAGGGCTTTTGCATAAGGTGTAAATACTGTGTGAGGAACTCTTCCTTCTCTTTCGTCCACTCCTATCCCTCTGCAAACCAGGCCTTGAGATGGAGCAGAGAATTCTTTTAAGTGCTTTCCAGGTCCCCCAGTCATTGAATAAAGGAAAGATCTTGAGTTCCTTCCAGGGAAATTTCAGGCCCTAACTAGTCTTGAAAAGTAAATGAGCAATCTGATAAGAATGAAGATACTAACTGTGAAAAGAAAGTAAATCTTGGGGCCCCTAAATCACTGAACTAAAGGACAAAGTTGGGAACTGCTTAGGGCAAACCTACTTCCCATTCTACTCAAAGTCACCCCTCTGTTCACTGAGATAGATGCATATCTGATTGCCTCCTTTGGAAAGGCTAATCAGAAACTCAGAGGAACACAACCCTTCATCTCTCACCTATCTGTGACCTGGAAGCCCCCTCCCTGCTTGGAGTCTTCCCACCTTTGCTTCAACTTGTCCTGACTTTCCAGATTGAACCAATGTACTTCCTACCTATATTGATTGATGTCTCATGTCTCCCTAAAATGTATAAAAACTAAGCTGTGTCCCAACAACCTTGGGCACATGTCCTCAAGACTTCCTGAGGCTCTGGCATGGGCACATCCTCAACCTTGGCAAAATAAACTTTCTAAATTAACTGAGACCAATCGCAAATTTAAGATTTTGGGGTTCACATAACAATAGTCTCCCAAGCAAAACACAGCAATAAAAAATTATTCCTTAACATGTTTTCTTGAGCTGTTTTTCAGAAACTCCCACCAGATGGAAAATGCTGATTGCTGTAACATAGACCACAGAAATGTGAGAACTGACTACTGAATTGTGATTGCAGTTCTTTGTTCTACATTTCTTTCTAAGGGCCCTAAAGAGGATCACACCCATAGGCCAAACCAATGTTCAGCCTCTGTGTATTGGTTTAATACTTTGCCTACAACTTCTGCTTTCCTGAGATGTAACCCTGCCTTTAAAATCTCTTGCTTGTAAAGCACTGGGGAGTTTGAGTCTTAAACTTTAACTGTCCATTCTTCTAGCTTGGTGCCCTGGAATAAATTACCTTTGCTCTCACTGCATATCTTTGTGTCAGTGCCTGGCTTTACTGCGCTGGGTGAGTGAACCCATTAGGTATAGTAACAGCATTTCCAACTTTTGATCTAAATATCGATTTTCAGCATTTCTCAAAATATTCTATGTAAGGTGAATCATTTGTTGATTTAGTTTATTTGTTGGTTTTCTACATCCAGATACCGTTATCTCCTCAATAACACTGTTCTCATTGGTAATTACTTGTGATTTTGACTAATGTTAGTTGCCTCACTAGACCATAGGCTCCATTAAGATATAGTTATTCTGATTTGTTTATTACTCTGTGCCAATGCTCAGATGAAACCTTGGCATGTAGTGATTCTATCTTTGCCTATCCTACTCCATTCCCCTCCTGTTTCTCCTCTTATGTAAAGCTCTTCTTCCATCTGTGCTTTGCTTCTTTTTCTTCCACATCCATGGGAACTACACAATTTTTCTTTTAAAATTAATCTCTTTTCCTTTACTAACTCTTGCTTATTAACTTTTAAATCTTTTCAGTTGGCCCTCAATAAAACCAAACCAAGCTCAACTAAATCTAAATCTCAGATTCTTTACACTTCTCCAGCCCTGTCCTTTTCTTTCACAGTCGCATACCTGTAGGTAGGTGCCTGTGTTTGCTGAATCCCACTTAGCCATCTGCTCATTGAGTATCCAGTTCCCATCCAGCTTTAAAAATAACATTGCTAAAATAATTATTACACTTGTCAGTTAAAAAAAAAAAATAGGCCTTCTCTTACAAGACCTCTCAGCAATGTTCCATGTCTGATCTCTCCCAATTTGGAGATATCCACCCTGGGTTCTCATTATTTCTCTAACCCACTTTCTTATTTACTCACCTTCCTCAACCTAAACATTAAATTTTGGATGTCTCCAAGTATAGGTCTTAATACCATTCCCAAGCTCAACATGCAAATACTTAAGATAAGTTTATTCATATCCATAGCTGTAACAACTGCCTAGATGTAGATTTTTCACAGACATATTGCTAGTGTGTAATAAAATATCTGGCTGACCATTGTACCTGGCTTCTGGATGGTATCCTCAAAATCTTTGAAATTTCCTGACAGATAGTTGTGACTTTGTTATTCATTATGAGCCCTTTGGAAGACACTTGATGGGTAATGCTAACAAGGTAAATCAGGGCGGACCCTTAGTTTATGCAAATTAGATAACTCAGGACGAGACCTGGCCATACCAGAAAAACTAGTCATGTGATTAGAGGATTGAGACGTTGAGACGAGAGTCATCAGTCTGACCTCTGGAGAGGAGAGGAGAGCTGGAGTTTGAGCCCTGTGACAAATGATTCAATCAATGTTACCTGCGTAATAAAACTGCAATAACAAGTCTGGATTTTGAAGCTTGGAAGAGTTTCCCTGGTTGGCAGTATTCTGTGTATTGTCATATGTCAGTGTGCTGGGAGGTTAATGTATCCTGATCCCATGAGGAGAGGACAATAGAAACTTCATATCTGGAACCTTCCAAGACCTTGCTCTGTGTGCCTTTCCCCTTGGCACATTCTGATTTGAATAGTTTTCCTCTAAGGAAACTGTAATTATAAATTTAGAACTTTCCTGAGTTCTGTGAACTCTGATACTAAATTATTGGACCTGAGGAGATATGCTTTACCCCAAGTTAGTAGCCAGCTGGTCCAAAGTGAGGGTGGCCTGTGGACCCTGAACTAGCAACTGGATGAAGAGTAGTCTTGTGGAGGACTGTTCCCTTAAACTATGAAGCTTGGCTTAAATCTGGGTAGTTGACATCAGAAGTCATGGCAGGTAGCTAAGACTCTTTCTTCCATATAAAATAATTAGGTCAAAGGCCAACTAATAACTTCTTAAATAGCTGAAAGCCAACAGTTATTCAACCTGTGCCAACTAAATTTATGTTCTTTCCTTCCCAGTGTGCCTTTTTGCAGAGATGCCTGTATTATTAAATGATTTTAACACCTATGGACTACCCTATGAAAGAAAGATGAAGTCTTTCTACAATAGTCCCATTTTTTTACCCAATACTCCAAATATCTATTTCTGTGTTTTGAAGTTTAACTATTTACCTCGAATGTATTTATCATGGTTATTTGCATAAATAAGCATCATAATCAAGTTACTATTTTTACTCATTTGGATTTCTGTCATAGACATTTAGATGATTTCACTGGTTCACATTTCCAGTCTGCATTCTGTAAGAAATAGGGATTGCTTTTTTAAAATAAAAATATAATCATATTTGTTTCCTTACATCTTTTTCCTACATGTATCTTTTAATGATACATAGTTGCTCCTAAAATAAAGCCAAAATTATTTTAAAAGATCAGAAAGACACAGGATGGAACCCTCTACCACTACCCCGAAGCGACTGTCATACATCACACCACATGCCCTATTTCAGCGTCTATTCTAGCAATACAGAGTGTCTTATAGTCTGGAAAACTCTACCTGTTCCTTCTTGTAGCAAAAACTTTATGCTTATCAGTCCCTTCCTCTGCAAATGTGCTTTTTTTCTTTATCATAAGTTACCTCTCATGTAACATTCAGATTGAAATTCAGGCAAAATTTACTTGAAGAAGCTTTCTCTGACTTTGTAAATCGGATTCTTTCATAATGCATAAGTATTTTCTTTGTGGCTTTCAGCGAGGTTGAATTTTTCTAGTTAATTCTCTTACTATACAGATAATGTTTCTTTCAGCAGATAGGATCTCTATGAATCCAAAAATGATGCCTATTTTCTTCAACATTTTATCACCAGTTCTTTATGTTTAGTAAGTCCTTAATATATGTTGAATTATTTCTTCAATACTTTCATGTAAAATATGCACTTATTTTTTAATTTTAATAAATGACAAAATAAGAAAGTGAATAGATTAACAGATGCCAAATTTTATTCTCAAATTATCCAACCAGACATTCAACCAGCAAATACTAATATTTTATGAAAAACTAATATTTTAACACTGTAAGCAGAAAAATCATACATGCTAGAAACAGGTATAATGATTTTCTGCAGAACTGGATTTGGTGAAAGTTATCATTTTATGAAAAAATTCAAATATAAGCCCAAAGTTATTCAATATGATTGGGGTAACCTTGTCTTTTAAGATTTAAATACAATTACATCAGCTCCATCCTGTGCATTGAAAGGAAATTTGCTATCCTTCAAAATAAATATGGGAATTCTAGAAGGATTGACATTTACCCTCATCACCTGTGTTTATGTTCAAGCTGTTCCTGATTTCTCAGTTTCTACTTTTGTGTTTAGTTTTTTTGCATATGATATTTCCTTTCCTTGCAGTTTTATCTCCACACAGAATTCCTTATAAAGCATTTTCTTTAAAAATAAAACTGCCAGTCAGCATGGTTAGCTGACTTTTACTTAAATGAGTTCGTGTGGCAGATAACATAGATGCCTTTATATTGAAACATTCTCACTGATATAAACTTTGCATTAAAAACAACTGAATTGTGCTTTTCTCATTTTGTGCCAACCTTCTGTCTCTCGCTGGGTTCTATCTACCTCTTCTCCTGCAAGCGTCTTTAAGTTTTTTGAGCCACAGATAGCCTTATCCTGCTGTAAAACGTAATAATGATGATAAACCTTGCACAATTTCACACCATTGTTCAGTAGTTTGACTCAGTCTGCACTGAATAAGCCCGCTCCCCTATGAACCTATCCAATGTCCTAACTTTTCATGGTCTTACATCCCATCAGGTTATTCTATTTTAAAGAGATAGTCCACTTGTTTAGAAGAATTAGGAACCCGTCTTCAGGAATGATGAGTTTTGTCATGCAATATTTACCTCTTAAAGGAGAAGTTAATGATGAAATCAAATAGAGTTATAAGGAAGAAATTTTTTAAAAGTGAATTTCATTTAAAAAATGTAGGTAGTCCCCAAATTATTTAACACTGAATGTATATGACTTACACAGAAATATTAACTCAACATCAATACTACAAACTAGAAATTCCAAAGAATATGCTAGAGGGCTTATCTCAATTTAGTTTCCAGTTCTACTTTCCAGAACATACTAAATTACACAAAAGCTAATCTTGCCCAACAAATATGAAACTATCATTACATAGCTTAGTGGTATCTTTGATTATTTTGGTGCACACAAGTCATAAGTAATTAGTTCCTAAAATGATAAACAGATATCTATTTTTGGAAAAGTATTAATACATATTGGCTCTGCCACTTTTTATCATTTTATTTTCAATGAATTGGTAGATATATACTTCTTTTTTTTTTTTTTTTTTTAGCTCCTAATGGAAAGTTAATTTTGGAGAGCAATCCATGAAAGTAGTTTCAGAATAGTGACATAAGCATACAAAATAATTGTATACCAAAAGACTAAACTTATTGCTCAAATAGATTTCAAGACTTCAGGTTTTCCAACTTCCAAAATAGTTTTCATATGGCAAGTTTAGTCTTTTGGCACTAACTTGAGAGTCACTTTAGTGACAGAAATATTTTAAATTTAAGCTTGATAAAAGTGGATATAAATAAGTCTGCATAGTTTGTTAAATTTGGCATATTAAATCACTTTGGGATTTTAAAAGATGAATTTAAATCTCTCAATTTCAGGAAAACTTTTCTCATGCCTTTAAATTTATAATTTCATGAAAATAAAGACTAAGTTACAAGTAAATAAAAATAAACCATTTTTTTCCTACTCTAATAAATGACAAGGCTTGCATAATACATAGAAAATTATGTGAATGATCTTCAGAGCTTTGACATTCAGTAGAATAATTTACATGAGAGTCCAGAGTAGCTGCCAGAAAGGAAAAGAACAAAAGAAAGACAAATGACAGTCTTTTCCAAATGGTACAAATCAGGTTGAGAATGTTAATTAAAGAGACAGGACAATATTCCTGAAAGGCAGTTTGATATCATGTATAAAAATATTTGAAAATGTACATATCCTCTAGTCTAGGAATTTAACTTTTGGAAATGAGATTCATCTTTTTCTACAAAATATATAATCAAAATTAGAAAAAGCAATCCTAAAATGTATATGGAACCAAAAAAAAAAAATAGTATGAACAGCCAAAGCAATCAATTCTAAGCATAAAACTGGAGGTATCACATTACCTGACCTCAAATTATACTATAAGGCAATAGTAACCAAAACAGCATGGTACTGGTAAAAAACAGACAGTCAGAATAAAATAGAGAACCCAGAATTAAGGACACATTTCTACAACTAACTGATGTTTGATAAAGTTTGACAACATGAACTCTAGGGTAAGGACACCATATCCAATCAATGACTTTATGAAAATTGGGGAGCCATAAGAACAAGAGTTAAACTGGACACCTATCCCTACCATATAAAAAATTACTTGAAGATGTATTAAAGACAAAACCTATAACTATAAAAATCCTAGAAGGCAAATAATTTATGGCTACGTTCTCAAAAAGAAAAGCAACAAAACCAAAAATAGACAACTAGCACTAAACTAAAAAGCTTCTGCACAGCAAAAGAAATAATCAACAGAGTAAACAGACACCCTACAGAATGAGAGGAAATATTTGCAAACAATGCATCCAACAAAGGGCTAATATCCAGAATACAGAAGGAACTCAAACAAATCAATAAGAAAAATACATAAATAACGCCATTAAAAAGTAGGCAAGGAACACAAACGACCATTTCTCAAAGAAGACATAGAAGTGGACAACAAATATATAAAAAATGTTCAACAGCACTACTCATCAAAACAATGGAAACTAAAACTGCAATGGAATACTATCCTACACCAGTCAGAATGTCTATTATTAAAAAGTCAAAAAACAACAGATGTTGGTGAGAATGCAGAGAAAATGGAATGCCTATACACTGTTGGTGGGAATCTAAATTAGTACAACCTCCATGGAAAACGATAGGATGATTTCACAAAAAACTAAAAATAGAACTACCATTCCATCCAGTAATCCCACTACTAAGTGTCTCTCCCAAAGGAAAAGAAACCGTTAAATCTAAAAGACACCTGTCATCATGTTTGTTGCAAAACAATTCACAAGAGTGAAGTCATGAAATCAACCTAAGTTCCCATCAACAGATGACTGGATTTAAAAATGTATTATATATTGTGGACTACTACTCAGCCACAAAAAAGAATGAAATCATGTACTTTGCAGCAACATGTATGGAGCAGGAAGTCATTGTTTTTAGTGAAATGACTCAGACAGGAAGTAAAAAACTGCGTGTTCTGGGAGGCTGAGGCGGGTGGATCACGAGGTCAGGAGATCGAGACCACCCTGCCTAATACAGTGAAACCCCGTCTCTACTAAAATTACAAAAAATTAGCCGGGCATGGTGGCGGGTGCCTGTAGTCCCAGCTATTCGGGAGGCTGAGGCAGGAGAATGGCATGAACCTGGGAAGTGGAGTTGCAGTGAGCTGAGATCGCGCCACTGCACTCCAACCTGGGTGACAGAGTGAGACTCCGTCTCTAAAAAAAAAAAAAAAAACTGGATGTTGTCACTTATAAGTGGTAACTAAACAGTGAGTATGCATGGACATAGAGAGTGGAATAATAGACATTAAAGACTTTAAAAGGAGGAAGAGTTGGAGGGCAGTGGGGGATGAAATATTACCTATCGTCTCCAATGTACATGATCCAGGTGCTGTGAATATGAAATGCCCACCAGGCTTTACCACTATGCAGTATATCCATGTAGCACAACCTCATTTATATCCCTAAATCCATAAACATAAACAAAAGTTTTCAAAGAAGGGAAAAAGGTATACAGTCAGGAAGAAGGGCCCAATATTTCCTCTTGATTCCATTATTTGCAATTTTAAAAAATTCAAATAATTCAAATGCTTAAGAATAAATGATTACTTAATTAAACTAATATGTTGTATATAACAATTTAATGTCATGAGAAATAAATACTGTTAAGTAAAAAATTCAACTGAATCAATAATATGACATGACAATAGTATATATGTGTCTCATCTATATTAGAATATCTCTGTGTTGCAATTCATTTTCTTTCAATTAACTCCATACAGAAATCATAAATTTATATATATAAATATAATTTAAAACAGGATGTCCAAACTGATAAAATATTCTTATTTCTAGCATTAATATAGAGCTGCATGGCCCTTGAGTTAATATTTATCAAGTAGCTGCTCTGCATTAGGCAATGTATGGTGACTTTATATAAACATGTGGGTATGTAGGAGAAGTGAGTGGGTGCATGTGGGTATAACATTATATACATATATATGTGTATATATAAAACTTTTTGTAATAGTGGCACTTTTATCTCAATATCTAAATACCTATGTTACAAAACACTGTCATCATTTGCCTTATCTATTTTAATCCCCAAAATAATCCTAAGGAGAAAATTATATTATCCCTGCTTGACAGAATGTTCATTAAATTTTACCATGTATTATTTCTAATCTTCATAAAATAATAAATGATAAATAACATTATCAAAACTATATAGATACAGAAAATGAAGTTCAGAAAGTTTAAAAAATTGCCTAGGGCCACATATCTCTAATTGTCATCAGGAAATAAACCAAGATCTCCCTGACTTTACAACTAAAATATGATTATCAAATTTGTGCAGATAGAAAAATGAAACAAGAAGTAGAGTGAGACCCAAGGTCGCAGAGTGATTCAAAGCATGCAAACCAAGGTCATCTGGGTCTATATTATCTGAAGGCAAAGTCAGTTCTAGTCCAGCTGTTTATGAACAAAATTAAGATCAAAGAGATCCAGAACCCCTTTCTCCAGACAAATTCAACTGTTCTCTGATTCTTATTAACTTCCCACCCAATCCCTAGACCCTCAGGACCTAAAGGATGAAGCTGGACAGTTACACTTACCCTGACACGTCCAGTTTTCTCATTACTAACCAAATGTCTTACCGTCTTTTAATTTCATTTTCCTCCTTTCTAAAATGATACTTACTTTATAGAAATGGAAGAATGTACACATATGCAAACAGGAGAGTGCCCCACTCAGAGGAAAAAATAAATACAAATCTTGCTTTCCTGGATATTCCCTTTGCTTTCACTAGCCTTTCTTTCTCTTCCTCTTTCTCTGTTTCTGTTTTTACTTATGCTTTAATGCTCCACTTATATTCCTTCTTCCTTCAGAAAATGTTGTCTTATACCCTAGGAGAGATCTCACCCACTGCTGAATTCTGAAAGCCTTTTCTCCATACTTTTATGGTGACCATATTTTTACTTTGTATCAAAATCAGATTGATACATGTCTTAACCTCCTACTTGGCTATTGGTTCCTCATGAAAACTTAGTTTTATTCAAAATTCATGAGGAACTTCTTAAGAGTTACTGCTTATTAAGTCATTAGATATTCAGAGAAAAAAGGCAGAATCCGTGTTATAAAATGTCTCACGGTCTGGAAAGATTGAACCAGCTTTATAGCCTTCATATTCCCAGCACAATGTTAGTCATAACACATCATTGAAGTACTCCCCTGTGGATGAACAAAGAAATGAATTAGTTGGTTATTTGGCTTACTTATTACCAGGATTTTTACACTCTTTATCAACCAACTAATTGTTAAGTAATTAAGTTTTTAGAAATATATTTTGAGATGTATGTGTAAATATGTTTTAAATACAGATGATTCTTGACTTATAATGGACTTACATCCCAATAAACCATCATAAATTTAAAACATTGTAAGTTGAAAATGCACTTAATACACCTAATCTACTGAATATTGTAACTTAGCCTAGCCCACCTTAAATATGCTCAGAACACATACATTAGTCTACAATTGGGCAAAGCCATCTAAAAGCCTCTTTTATAATAAAGTATTGAACATCTCATGTCATTTATTCAATACTGTACTGTAAGTGAAAAACAGAATGGTTGTATGGGTACTCACCATTATTGTACACAGCTGAGGGCACACTGGGCCTGAGGAATCTTCGTAGTGTTTAACTAAAATTAATTGCTGGATGATGGGGTTACTACAGCCACAAGGTCATCAATTTCTCTCTCTTCGGATGAGTCTCGAGAAAAGCTGGTAGAAGGCACTAAGGATCACTTGTTGATGACTGAGCAGGCATATTGTTTTTCAGGAAGGCATCTAGTTTTGACTGTATAGCTTGTTTCTTCTTTTTATTATTATCCCCCGCCCTTCCAAAAATGCTAGCAACACAGTCCTCTGTATAGTACCAAGTTGTTTATGCTTGTGACCATGGGGCTGACTGGGAGCTGCAGCTCACTGCTGCTGCCTAGCATCATGAGAGAGTATCTTACTACATATCGCTAGCCTGAAAAAGGATCAAGATTCATAATTTGAAATACAGTCCTTGTTAAGTGTGTATTGCTTCTAAACCACCATAAAGTCAAAAAATTGTAAGTCAAGGCATTGGAAGTAGTTTGTTATAAATATGCATACGAATCTATGCATGTATATGTGACAAATAAAGCAAATTTCTCAACGAGAACTTTACCCATTAATGTTAGCTACCTCAAAGGAAGACAAAAAGAAAATGAGAAATTGCCTGTTCTGTTGAACAGTAACTTCTTTGTTGATACCGTAAAACTTAGCTAAAGGCTTTGAAGTGGCTGAAATTTGGGCTTGGGACAAACTTCCATCAAAACTATGGCTCTACCTGCTACACATATTACCTAGGAAAATAAATCAGCAAAGTAACTATGACCTCAATCACAATCATCACCGAAAGCTACCAATTACCAAAGGTTTAACATACCAGATATTATGTTAAGCACCTACAACATATTATCTAATTTAATCTTCATTAAATCATTGAAATAAGTGTTATTAGAAACACAGAGACAATTGAGATCTAGGGAAATGAATTAATTGAATTCAATCCCAAACATCTGACTCCAACAGCTGGACCCTTAAGTGCAAGCAACATGGTGCTTCCTGTTTGAATTCATTTCTTTTATCAATAAAAAGAAGTAATTACATTTAAACAAAACTGTGGAGAAAATAGAATATATAAAATCATTTGAAAGATTTGGAACACCAGGTTGACATTCGATCAACTAATGAAAAATAAAAAAACAAAATTATATAGCAATGTAAGGTGTGAGTGTCAGAATCAACCCTTATGATTTAGTCCTACCTTTTTAGGTTGCCAATAAGTTAACTAAGCAATTGGAAGTTTCAGTGACTTCCAAAGAATTCAAGCAATTAGGTGGTACAACTAATAGAAGCTGAATTGGGGTCAGGTGCAGTGACTCATTCCTGTAATCTTATCACGTTGGGAGGCCAAAGCTGGAGGATTGCTTGAGACCAGGAGTTCGAGATCAGCCTGGGCAACACAGGGAGACCCTGTCTCTACACAAAAATTTAAATAGTTGGCTGGGCGAGTGACACACAGCTACTCAAGAGGGTGAGATGGAAAAATCACTTGAGTCCAGGTCGAGGCTGCAGTGAGCTATGATTGCACCACTGCACTCCAGCCAGGGTAACAGAGTGAGACTCCATTTCTATTTAAAAAAAAAAAAAGGGGCCAGGTGTGGTGGCTCACACCTGCAATCCCAACACTTTGGGAGGCCAAGGGCCAAGGCAGGTGGATCACCTAAGATCAGGAGTTTGAGACCAGCCTGGTCAACATGGCAAAACCATGTGTCTACTAAAAATACAAAAATTAGCCGGGTGTGGTGGCATGCACCTGTAATCCCAGCTACTCAGAAGGTTGAGGCAGAAGAATTGTTTGAACCCAGGTAGTGAAGGCTGCAGTGAGCAGAGATCCCACCATTGCCCTACAGCCTGGGCAACAAGATTGAAACTCTGTCAAAAAAAAAAATTTAAAAAGCGATATTTCTTCACAGCTTGGACCTTGCAATGCTAAACATACTGCAAAATACTGAATGAGATTCAGAGAGAAAAGAGAGAGCAATATCGCTAAAGGTGGACCTCTGAAGAATAATGCAAAATGATAGGGCTATTTAGCATTGAGAGAAAAATACCACTTAGTAATTCTCTTTAAACATACAGAAGTTTAATATGATATGTAAAATCACCATTCTCTTTTCCATTGAGAATAAAAATATTGCCATTAAATTCAGCACGAACTATTTACTTAATGTGAAAGCCTGTTTTGCTAAAAATAGAGCAGGTTAGTAGAAGAGGTATTAGAAGTACTCTTTTAAGGCTCTAAGAATATAATAGATAACTATCTCCCCAAGATGAATTAGGCTCAGTGCTATATAGGCAGTAGAATAAATTTGAGGCCATCTGACGCTCAATATTTAGTAATTTGCATTCTGCGAAAGTACCGAATTGGCTTACTCCTCAGATCTATTATATTGAAAATCTGATATTTTATAATTAAGAGACATTTTTGAAAAATTAAAGCATTTTAAATAAGCTACTTGGCTTTAAGATTCTACCAAAAACTGCATTCATTGAAATAACTCCTACTGGAGAAGATAAAATAATGGTTCCCTTTTACTGTCTTTTACATTCAGTAATAATGGCTTGTAATTATAGAGCACCTCTCTTCCGTGGAGCTTAATGTGTTTTGCAGACATTGCTCATTAATCCTTTTCCCTTTCTTTTAAGGTAGGTATCACAGTCCTCATTATACAGATGGAGAACCCGAGGCACAGAGAAGTTAATTGATTTGCCCAAGGTCACACAGCAAGCAAGTGACAAGGCTATGACTTCTGATTCACCATTTAATGCCTTGCATACCAGGTCATTCAGCTTCTCCCATTGGGGAGAAGTAATCCATTCATTTTTATCAAAGTTCAACTTCAGGCTGCTAAATTCCTGGGGGCAGAGTTGCATACTGCAATTTCACATCACAGCATTGGCACATTGTGAAATCACACAGAGAAGCTCTCGTACTGAGCTGCAAGGTTACTACTAAAAATAAAGAAGAAAAGAAGTCTAAAAATGGCTTTCTGAGATGTCTGAGTTTGTACTGCTAACAACACACACTATCCTTCTCAAACAACCAACAGCATAAACCCCTGAAAACTTCAGATATCAAATTCTAATGGTCGTAAATGTTTTGAGAACACTTTAACAGTGATAAAACAAAAGCCCTTAACTAGGTCATAGTAAAAATGTTTCACAGATGTGCTTCATTTATTTATGTGTGTGTGTTTTTATTGATTTGTCTAAAACACACAAACTCCTCTATCTGGTCTTTGGAAAACATTCATAAATAAGCGCCCCCATCCAAACAAGACAACCAGCACTTAAAATGTTACCACTTCAAAACAACAGCAAAACATTACGTGAAACCACTGTCTAATGGGCACAATAAATCGCTGATTGTGTAAAACCTGAAGGAAGATATTCCAGACACAAAGATTGTCTGATTATTTCATATCCCAATATTCTACGTAAGTGAGCAGCACAGAATACCATTTTCTTGCTGACTGAAGATGCAATAACAACATTCAGCAGCCCATTTGTCCTGTTTAATTCAAAACTGGAGAAATTCAGAGAAGTGCCAAAATGTAGCTTTCTTCATTCCAAGTAAGCTTTCAAAGATTATTGTCATTAATGATGTTTCCTCTGAAGCATAACCAAGCAAGTGCTATAGAATTCTTAGCTGACTTAATGTTCTGTAGATGCTGTGAAGTGCTAGTGAAAGAGAAACAAAAACAAAAATCCTTTTCCATGAAACGATACAGGGATTTAATTAGTAAATGGCCTCCTTCATGCAGTTCTCTTAGATTTCCAGTGGGTTAAAACTTTAGTTTACTTTTGCAGGCACTAAAAATCAATTATCACTTGTAAAACTGTGGTATTGTTACCGGAAAGAGGTCTGGATCCAGACCCAAGAGATGCTTCTTGGATTTCACGCAAAAAAGAATTCGAGAAGAATCCATAAAGTAAATTGAAAGCAAGTTTATTAAGAAAGTAAAGAAATAAAGAATAGCGACTCCATCAGCAGAGCAGCCCAGGGCTGTTGGTTGCCTATTTTTATGGTTATTTCTTGATTATATGTTAAACAAGGGGTAGATTATTCCTAAGGAATAGTAGGAAATTATTCATGAGGAAATGGGTGGGCAATTCCCAGAACTGAGGGTTCTTCTCCTCTTCAGACCACATAGGGTAACTTCCAGTCATTGCCATGGCATTTGTAAACTGTCATAGCACTGGTGGGAGAGTCCCTTAGCATGCTAATGCATTATAATTAACTTATAATGAGCATTGAGGGCAAACAGAGGTCACTTTTGTTGCTATCTTGGTTTTGGTTTGTTTTCTTTACTGCAACCTACTTTATCAGCCAGGTCTTTATGACTTGTTTCTTGTGCCAAACTCTTATCTCATCCTGTGACTTATAATGCCTTAACCCGCTGCAAATGGACCCCAGTAGGTCTCAACTTTATTTTCCCCGGCCCCTATTCAAGACGGAGTTGCTGTGGCGCAAACGTTTCTGACTGTAGAGTCAAAAAAAAAAAAATTATGCCTAACCGTTCTGAGACATATATGGTCATATCACTCTTGGGCTAGGATCCTCTTCGCATTCACTGTTAGGTCAATGATGTTTATTCCTTGTCTGTTAGGCAAAAGATTAAAAAAAAAAAAACAAAAGCAAAATTTCTGCCTTTAGAAAGTAAACTCAGTGAAGGTGGGATTTGATGCCTTTCTGTTCACTGTTGAATTACAAAATCCTACAGCAAACATTTCAGTAAACATTTGTAAACTGAATAAATAAAAAGAAAAGTATCAATTGTTAAAAACAAAGTCCTACTAATGTCTATGTGCACCTAGTACAGAACCATATTTTATATTTTCACTACAACTGAAATATGTCATGTTTATGAGGTTGTTTTTAAGAAAGGTGTCTTCAAACTTGTGCTAGCTTGCTGTTTAATGTTTCTACGTGTCATCATGGTTAACAGCGCTGTTTTTTATTCACAATTCTAAAACTTAATAGCCATGTAACTTGCATAGATTATTTGACCTTGTCTGTGCTTCCATTTATTCTCTAAAATTGGAAGAATAATGTCTATCTCCTACAGTTATTATACGGATTAAATGAGTTAACATTTATGGAAACCACATAAGAATCCTCGAAAAATATTAAATCCTACATAAGTGTTGACTATCATTAATTAATAATTGAAATCTTCTGTTGACATGCTACTTCAAATGATGTTATCAAGTTGGAATTAGATCTCATCATTGCTAACAATTTTTGTCTCCATAACAGGTATGAAGGGAAGCTGTGATCCTCTCTCCTTTACAGCTTCTCGTCTCTCCTCTCCTCCTAACCAGTAACAGCAAGCAACAAATTTCACAATGCATATGAAACAGCCTCGGCCGGGCGCGGTGGCTCAAGCCTGTAATCCCAGCACTTTGGGAGGCCGAGACGGGCGGATCACGAGGTCAGGAGATCGAGACCATCCTGGCTAACACAATGAAACCTCGTCTCCACTAAAAATACAAAAAAATTAGCCGGGCGAGGTGGCGGGCGCCTGTAGTCCCAGCTACTCGGGAGGCTGAGGCAGGAGAATGGCGGGAACCCGGGAGGCGGAGCTTGCAGTGAGCCGAGATCGCGCCACTGCACTCCAGCCTGGGCGACAGAGCGAGACTCCGCCTCAAAAAAAAGAAAAAAAAGAAAAAAAAAAAAAAAAGAAACAGCCTCATACTGTAAATCATAAATCATGAGTAAAATCTGGATATGCAAAATATCTCTGTGTGAAGTCACTGGGTCTTATGATTTCCTGAGAATTTAGATCATTGTTTATTTGAAAAGAACAAAAATTAGGCCTGGGCTAGAGAATACATCAACTAAGATTCTTGGCAAACACATATATCAAAGTAACCTTCAGAATGTGTACTCATCAGCACTTGCATATATCTTCTTGGTTATGGCTGTTGCTATTGGATCATGGAAAAGAATTCAGTCTAGAACTCATATACTTTACAAATGTCTCCCAGAAAGAGGCATTTACATGCTCAATGATTTATTTTTTCTTGCAACATCAGACTAAATTGGTTGTCCAGAGAAGCCTCTGGCTTTGGACCTCCCAACCAGCTCACAGGATTAGAGCCATGGGATCAGAAGAAATGTCACGGCAGGTGCAATATTTCAGACTTTAAAAATCATCAATATCCTGTATTTGTAACACATACCACAAAGGAAAAGCTAAACAAAATGAAAGAAATGAAAGGAAAGGCAAGGAAATACAGGAAATGAAGACGAAAAAGTGACTATAGCAGGGAAATGATATATTTACCTGTCTCATAATGATGAAAGTACAATAAGAATTGTCATTCAGATTTATTCTAATACCTCACCTGTACTTTGCTAGCTGGTAATAAAACACCTTCTCATGATAAAAATTGATGACTGCCCAATACCCTCAAAATCTCCCTACCCAGAATTTTTTCCTAATCCCAAAACTAAAGCTGTTATCCAGAAATACATACTCATAGTTGTTCTGGAATCTTCTCTTTCCACTACACTTCACAAGGAACCCAGGAGATAATTCCATAAACTGTACCTATAAAATATATCCTTCTTTTTTTTTTTTTTTCCTCTTGAGATGGAGTTTGTATCTGTCACCCAGGCTGGAGTGCAGTGGTGCGATCTCGGCTCACTGCACCCTCTGCCTTCTGGACTCAAGCAATTCTCCTGCCTCAGTCTCCCTAGTAGCTGAGACTGCAGGCGAGTGCCTGGCAAATTTTTGTATTTTTAGTAGAGATGGGGTTTCACCATGTTCACCAGGTTGGTCTTGAACTCCTGACCTCAAGTGATCTGCCTGCCTTGGCCTCCCAAAGTGCTGGGATTACAGATGTGAGCCACTGCACTGGCCTTATAAAATATATTCTAAATCGGTCACCTCTCACCACCTTCGCTGTTACCTCCCTTGCCTATACTCTGTTGCAATAACCTCCTAACTAGTCTCTCTGTTTCTCTTCTTGCACCCCTATAATCCATTTTACTTAGCTATCAAAAGTGACCCTCCACCTATTAAAACATGCCCAATGGCTTACGTTCACTTTTAAAATAAACCTGTAACTTCCATTTCTAGAGTAGAAAGCCCATGATGGCCTGACCCTGCCTACCTTTCATAATTACCACTACTATATTATTCTGCATCAACCATATTGACTCTTTCTTTTCTTCGAATACTCTGAGCTTATTCCTATTTCAGGCCTTTAGAATATGTTGTTTCTTCAACCTGAAATATTATTTTCCCTAAAATCTTCACAAAACCTCTTCATTCCAGGCTCGTATCAAATGTTACCTCTTCATATGCTTTCTGACATTATCCACACTAAACTAACCTCTACACACATTATGCCCTTATTCTGATTTATTTTCATCAATACTCTTTTATATATTTGTTTACGTTTTTAATATTATTTCCCTTGGCTATACGTTAGATTTATTTCTGGCTTATACACTATTTTTAGGTCATCAACAAATAGCAGATTCTTACTAAATATTTGTTGAAAGTGAAAGTAGATGAACAAATGAGTATAAAAAGTCAAGAATCAAGAAAAGTCAGTAATATATTAAGGATCAACAAATCCAAATCTCTGTTTCAAGAGATGGGGCAATAAAATGATATGCCCCACACAACAAAAGTAGTTCATATTCTACATGTGTTTAGAATTCTGGTGTTGGCACTCAGGTTATTATCATTTCCATTAGCCAACACTGCCTCCCAAAATCATAAGTATTGTGATAGAGCTACAAAAGTCTAGCAAGCATATTACACAATTGACATAAAAAAGATTAAAAAAACTCATTCTAAATTAATTCATTATGTTTTCAAAACTTAGTCTGCCTTGGAATCCGCATTAAATCCTGAAACATCTGTATACTACTCATTATTATAACTCTCACAGTAATCTTTCTCTGAATTCAGAACCTGTCCATTTTTTGAAAGCCTGAAGATATTATGATTTAACAATAAAAAATAAGTAAAAGTAGTATGTCACATTAAGATCATTTTTACGGTTAAAATTAAAAGCAAGAAAGGGGGATAGAAAATACCTGATAATGCAGTATATGGCCATAAGCAAAAACTTGAAAGAATTATTTGTGAAAAAAGTTTTTGATGTTTTCAGTTATTTTAAATAAAAAAATAAATTTAATATAGGTTGTTATTACTACCACGGAGTATAACCTTTATCATTTAAAAATATTCTAAGGAAAGCATACTGTTAAATTCAGGAAGATTTATGTTCGTCAAGTTAGTGATTAAACAATGGTAAATTTCCTCTTTTATTCTAATTCATTTGAAGTTTGCATTGTCAAGAATCTTTTTTTTTTTAATGTATTGTGTAGCATGTTTTAGATTTGTTTTGATAGCATCCTTTTCTTTCCTCCAAACAGTCTCAGTCACTCTCCATCCAGTCATTTTCAAGTATTTTATATATACTTTATGAAACCTCATAAAACATCTTAATGGCCCAAGGTGGTAAAAATCTGAGGTTGAAATGTGATATGGGTTATGATGTTTATAAAATATAGTTAAAGATTAATCTGGCAGCCTCAAATGTCTTTTTTTAAAATGGCAGTCTGCTGCTGAAATAAATACGCACACAATTTGAGGAAAAAACTTTTTTGTTTTAACTTTTTTTTAACTAGACAAGCTATTTACCAAAAAAAAAAAAAAAAAGAAAGAAAGAAAGAAAGAAAAAAAAGGTACTTCATTCTGTGTTGTGTCTTACATTATATTCAGTATGCATCAGGATCATCTCCCAGGGGACTTTTCAGGATTACTCATTCTTTGAATAATGGCTTGTATGTGGGCTTCAAAGAAATGCAGTAAGAGTGGGAAGAAAAACATTTTCATTTCCAAAGAAATGTTCTGAACTTCCCAGGGGACACTGAGAAAAGATTTTTTTGAAATGAGAGACACCTGACAGCCACTTAAGTGACTCAGTGCATTTACAGTAAAAACGATTTTCTCTCCTCCCCATACCCTGGTTTTATGCAAGAGAACAACGTGGTATTCAAATAATGCATAATCTCACTTATAGTACAGGGAATTCATTAATGGGTAATGCAGAGGAAAAGTGAGACAATGTCATCCACAAAAAAAAAGCAAAGCGCTCCCCTGTGGCAGGATAAGGTTTTATACAATCTGATCTGAATTGAAAGACTTTTGAGCCCCTTCTCTGCTTAGAAACAGTTTTGCTTTTCAACAGGAGCTGCTGAAGAAATGTAGAGTTTTGAAAAAAAGGAAATATGTTCTGATCAGCATTAAATTCAGGGCACTACTCTTCTGCTACTCACTAATCATGAGTCTGACAGTACCTTTCTTGGCCAAAGAAAAGTAGGCTCAATTCAGTGGAAAACAAATGGCTTGAGCATGTAGCCACAATGCACTTGAGTCAGCTTTGTAAGCAAAAACTTATTTTATTTTCACTTAAGGGTTTGTGAAAATTTAAATATGAACCTAATGGCATGAGCATATAATGCACTATCATCTTACGCATAAATCTTGAAATTGCATGGATTGTAAAACCATTAGAATTTTTTTCTTATACAATCTTTTATATTTTGTATTTATATTTGATACTAAATATATCAAAATATTTAATATGTGAAATAATTTTATATATTATAATGAAGTCTATAAATAAGTCTTTAAGTCTTATAATCCTCAATATTTTCATTTAATATCAAAGTCTCACAGGTAACAGATGACATCTTTTGCAAAATGTTTTTTTTTTTTTTAAATCATAGATATAATTTTCTACTTTTACAGAATTTTTCCCTGAATGAACATATAAGTGTTCCTTGTAAAGGGTACACATTCTGATCACTGGTAACTTTGCCCCTTGGTTCACTGACTGTATCTCCTCATTAGCATACAGATATTTACATTTTCTCTAAACGGTCAAGAACTATAAATCTACTCAGTCAGTTACTCATTGACTGTAATGATGAGTTTAACGACTTGTTGAGTTACTGCTATGTGCCAAATACTGCATTCAGTGTGGGAAATTCAGCATAAATAAGGCAGATGCTGAAACGTTGTGGGGATTTTACGAGAGAATGTGTTAGTATTTTTAAGAGAGGATTCAGTTGGCATTTGAAAAGCTGGTCAGTCTACTCTATGAAGATTGCTGTGAAATGAATACAGAGGCTTCAAGACCAGAGAAAAGCATCTTTCTCCCCATTAGGGTAGATGTGATGGCTCTGCCTAGACTAGTGGCAGTGGAGGTAAAGTCTAGTGAATGTACCTCCCTTAAGCATATTTTGTTTTAGTACCAAAATAATTAGACAGATAATACTAATTTGGCCATGCATATCATGTCAATTTATATGCAATGTAGTGAACGGTCAGAGGGAAAGGACACAACTGGATAGAGAGAGAGGGAGATGTTATATTTCTTGCTACCAAGATCTCTGGGTGCAATTTATTTACTAAGATAGGTTAACTGCAGAAGAAATTTGTGGGGAACTATGACTTCGATTCTGAACATGTCAAGATATTGTGATTTGTTTGGCAAAAGAAAAAAAGTGCGTTTAAGAAAACACACACTAGGCCAGGCACAGTGGCTTACGCCTGTAATCTCACCACTTTGGGAGGCTGATCACTTGAGGTCAAGAGATCGAGACCATCCTGGCCAACATGGTGAAACCCCATCTCTACTAAAAATACAAAAGTTAGCTGGGCGTTGTGTGTGCCTGTAATCCCTGCTATTCGGGAGGCTGAGGCAGGAGAATCACTTGAACCCTAGAGACAGAGGTTGCAGTGAACCGAGATTGCACCACTGCACTCCAGCCTGGTGACAAAGCAAGACTCCGTCTCAGAACACACTCACACACTTACACACACACACACACACACTAGACACACGATTTTGAGGGTCAATGTGGGGGACTGCTCTGGATATACATTTTTTGTGATTCATTGAGATTTATATTATACCAGAACCACTGAGATTTATTTTATACTGAAAATTATGAAAATGAGTAAAGCATCTCAGAAAGAATGATTAAAATGACAATATAGCCATGTTAAAGGCAATTCTAGAAGAATTCAAAATTTAAGAATCATATAAAAAAGATAAAACCAAAAAATAGAAACCAAAACAGTAGCCAAAAGGTGGAAACAAGAAAAGTGTGATATCGTTTCTTTCATAAGGAAATGCTTTAAGGAAAGAGTGTCTTGTATTGTCCAATAATTCAAAGAATCTAAAAAAAATAAAGTGAAAAATAAAAATTAATTAATCCTGTGTTTAAATAAAAAGGAGATCTGAAAGAATAAAGTTTTCCTTTATAAACTGATGCACAGCAGGAATAATAGCCTCTGAAGAAACCGTTTCAAAGAGATTAAACTGCATAGGGGATTTATAGGGATTTTGCTGATGGAGCCATGCTAGGGACAAGTGGTAGTGATTCCGGGAAAATAAACTGCCAGGATTTTAGTATCCTGACATTCAAGTTTTCAGCAAAATAGAAGAGTTGTTGATTTGAGCAAAACAAAAGCACCTCTTCAGTTTCCTTGAGAAAGGCACAAATTGTTACTTCTGATAATTTTGCTTTTACTTAGAGTGGACTCGAATTTTCCATTTGGGATAAATGGGGCCTATGAAAATGTTCTAAGCATGGAAAGAGTCAGGTAAGTTGAGGAAAATACAGTTTTTAAGCTAAAATACACTAATTACATATATCAACATGGGTGTCATTGATGACTTTAACAGAGATCTATAAATTGCAATATGTTCAGAAGTTAATTACAGAATATAAACTTTTATTAGGACTTTGGAAAGCTTCTGAGAAAGTTAATACTAAATAAAGGGCAAGAGGAAGGGAAAAGTAGAGCTGTGTGGGATAGATGGAAGACTGCATATGGATGAGTGATTTGTGTTTCACTTGTTTTTGTTAATGTATGACTAATAGCATTAATTTTAAAATGTAACTAATTTATTATTTACTAATTTTATTTATTGACTGATTGATGTGATAAATCCGAATGTTGTCAATGAAAAGATACATTGGAGGGGAAAACTTTGAACATGGATGAAAGTTAGAGAATAACCAACAGTACAAGGTTTTAATACGTGAGAAGGAAAAGAAGTGAAACAAAGGTAATGCACTCGACTTTGAAGGAACACTTTTGTCTAATTGTATCAGGATAGAAGGATAATCACAGATGAAAAATGATTCTAAATTGGTGTCAAGGAGAGTAGGAAATGGTCATTTGATGACTTCTATTTTTGTCTATGATGAAAACAAAACTCTTCTTACAAGAGAGTGGGAATAAGGGACATGAGATATATGAGAAGGTTGAAAACATTTTTGTGTTGTTTTTCAGGAGAGTGGAAGAAAAAGCTGTCAAGAGAAAGAGTAAAATTGATTGGAAATAATGAAACCCAATAAATATTAATCAGCATTCACTACTACACACCCGAATGTTCAGAGAAGAAGGTGTAATCTTCCCCAACTTTAAAAGTCAAATGCACTGAAACATAGAAGTGAATATCTAAAACTGGAGCAGTAGCTATAAAGGATAATAAAATTTAAAAAATGAAAGTAAATATTATTGGGAAAACATTAAAAAGTAGAATTTTCTCAGACTCCCTTAAATCATCAGTCCACCTGACGTAATTTTACATATGATTTACAAATCTAGATCAGTTATCAGCAAACTAGAGCTCATGGGCTAAATCTGGCCTGTCAGCTACATTTGTAAACAAGATTTTACTGGAACACATCCCTGTCTATTCATTCACATATTGTCCATGGCAACTTTTGCAATACGATGCTGAAATTGAACAGTTTCAACAAAAATTATATGGCCCACAGAGACTAAAATATTTACTATCTGGAAATAGAGACAATCGTTTTCTGATAAACTATCTAAATTAAAACAGTGAGAATAATAAATTTACAGAATATTGTTAGATAAATTGTTAATTCTTCACATAAACTCTTGCAACTAATTCATTCAGCATATATGTTTAAGCCCAATTGAAGTGTCAGGCACTTTTTCAGACACTGAGTAGTTAACAGTGAACAAGACAGGCAAAGTGTCTGTACTTAACAAGTTTACATTTTAGTAGAAAGAGGAAAACTCAGTAAATATACCAAATAATTAGCCATGAATACCTGCTAAACAGAAAATTAAAAACTAATAACAGAGAGAAGTGACAGATTAGTTACTTTAGTTTGGGCTTCAGAGAGACCTCCCCAGCAGAGGAGATGAAAGTTCAGGAGCTCAGTAGGCTGGGAGCACCTTCCAGACAGAGGGGCCAACTAGAGCAAAGGCCCTGAAGCTAAAACAAGCTTGGCAGATTCGAGAAACAGAAAGCAGATTTGTTCCCTGGAATTACCAGACAAGTGCGAGAGTAGCTGTAGAGGAGTTTAGTCAGATAGATAAAAGTTAATTCATGTAGTAATTAGTATATCAGGATGGCCAACAGAAATTTAATTCAATTAAAATAGAAGGCCACTGGATTATTTAAAGTAAGTAAGCAAATTGTTCTTATTGAACTTGAAGTTATTTGCTGGGGTTGCTATGGAGAGTTGTAGGGAATTAGGTGGAGGACAGATTGCTGGTGCCAAGAGGAGAAACAGAGAGAGAAGTTAGAAAGCTATTACAATTTCTGAGGCTAGAGTTGAGTGTGGTGTAGAATAAGTGGATTGTAGAGAGGAAGAAAATTGAACCACTTTGAGATTTGTTTGTTTTTAAGATATAGCAGTAATAGGATTTGCTGATGAAATGAAGTAGGGATGAGAACTATACACAAATAATAACATATGGTTTTGACATGAGCAATTTAGAAATCAGGGATTTTCTTTTAATAATATTGAGTCAGAAAAGCCTGCTTTGTATCATAGCAGGGAAGTAGCATGAGAAATTTGTTATTCATCCACAGTTCCAAAGAGTTCTGTGTCAGAGATATAGATTGTGATTGTATTGGAAGATGTGGGACTAGATGAGATAAAATCAAATTTATACTAGCATGGAAAACAGAAGGAGCCCCAAAATGATACATATGACAAAAAAGGATCAGAAGAAAAAAGCTCAGTGTAAAAATTGAGGTCAAAGTGCAAGAAATATAACAGTCTAAATTGTGAATTTGGTGTGAAGAAAGGAGAATAAAGATTTTTTAAAAAGAAAAGAGCTGTTTCTAATGCTCATGGTAGGTTAAGAACAAAAACCAAGAATTAATTTTTGAATTTGGAAACACAGAGTTCTTTGATTTTGATGGAATGGAAGAGTGATTATAATAGATTAAGAAAAGGATGTGAAATGGGGACATGGATATAGTTTCTATAGTTAACTTTTTTAAGAACTTTTTTTAAAAAAAATACAGGAGTACAAAGATACATAGTGGTAGGCAGAGAAGGGATCTAGTTTGAAAGGACATTGTTGATATAAGAAATGTTACTGTATGTTGTATTTCATATGAGAAAAACTCAGTAAAGAGGAATTAAAATATTGATAATGGGGATAATTGAAGGAGGTTGTACTATATGGCAGCAGAGAAGGAATTGAGCTAAAATTATATCCAGGATGGTTCTTACACTATAAAAAGAAAGAAGGGATGACCATGAATAAGGATGGCCATAGGCTGATGCATTTTTGGTAGATATATGAAGTAGTTCATGTCTGATTGCTTTTGTTTTCACCACGATAGATAAAATTGTGTCCATTGAGATCAGGAGGTGGGATTGAAACCAAATTATTTCCTGGTGTTTCAGCACAATTTTTCCCTTTTTCAATGCTCTTTTCTGCATTGCAGGTTCTATAACATCTAGCAGGTGCTAAAAACGACATTTTCCAGCATCTTTGCCATCACAGTTTTGGTATGTTTTGGCAGTGGGAGATCCTCAATACTGGTGACAAGAGCAGGCAGCAGTAGAAAAGCAGCAGAGCTTTTGAAGTCACGAAATATAAGCTGGGGTTTCTGTGGCAACTGCACCAGACAAATGTCTGCTCCTTCAGGAGTACAGCAGTTTCCCATTGACTACCCTCCTTTTTAAAATATTTCAGTTCTTCCTACGTTATAACCTAGTCCCTTATAAAAATAAAAAATAAAAAATCCCTTCTGCTCAAAATATCTAGAGTGGTATCTTCTGTTTTGTCACCTCCATCCTGAGAGTTACAATAATATATGAAGTCTGAGGAAGAAAAGGAAGTGTGATATGCTCATATTCAGAAGCCTGATAGCGTGCTATGTTTTAAATAAGACAAATTTGAGAATTAAGAGCTCAAACTACTTAGCCCATTTCTTATTGCTCCTGTGGTAGTGTATGGTTTGTTAAGCAACTCCAGAAAATCACTCAAGTGCCGTGGAGCATAATTTTAAATCCTCAGTGGATGTTTTAAGGTACCCTTGGATCTGAGCAATAATGTTGTCCAATGAAAAATTTGAGTTCTGCCAGTGGAAAAACCTCTTACTTCTTAACTTCTTAGACCATTTTATTCTTTAAGCAAATTTATTTCTTAACTTTTTTTTTTTTTTTTTTTGAGACAGGGTCTCTCTCTGTCACCCAGGATAGACCGTGCAGTGGTGTGATCTCAGTTCACTCACTGCAACCTCTGCCTCCTGCGTTCAAGTGATTGAGTAACTGGAATTACAGGTGTGTGCCACCATTCCCAGCTAATTTTGTATTTTCAGTAAAGACAGGGTTTCACCATGTTGGCCAGGCTGGTCTTGAACTCCCGGCCTCAAGTGATCCGCCCACCTCAGCCTCCCAAAGTGCTGGGATTATTTCTTAATAAGCTCTTAAATATATAATTATACTATTGTAAGATTTCCCTATAGGTCTAAAGATTTGTTCTGTGACTACTTAGAAAAAAAAATTGAATTTCTTTCTTGCATAAAGACCCTTAAATATTTCAAGATCCCTGTTATGGAGATATTTTATTTTATTTTTTTTTCAACTTTAGTACAAAATTACCCTAGATCTTTCCTTGCATACGGCGGTATTGAGTCTACTCAGTCTTCTGACTGCTTTGCTCAAGCCATTAATCTCTCTCTCTCTCTTTTTTCTTCTTCTCTCCCTTTTATTTCTGTAATTAGCTTCATATTTTGTCAACCTTAGTACCTATTACAGTCTGAATTGTGTCTATCCAAAATTCATGTTAAAGTCATACCTCCTAGTACCAGTAGGCCTGTCATCTAGATCTAATCAGGTTAGTTAGCATCTCTCTTAAAGTCTGAAAGCTGGAATTATTTAAGTACAGCATGAGCAGCCTAGAAAATGCTGAGAAAATTACTTTTCTTGCATCTAAGTTTATATCAACCTTTATTGTAAACTTCACAGCATTGATAAATATTTCAATAACAGTTAATTAAAATGTCCAAGTTTGTTTTAGTTTTTTTTTGGCATCACGTGTGGTGCTTTGGTTGTATCATCTCTCCTTCATATTTAGAAATTGAGTTTTGAGACTTACATGTAAGATTTTACATTCATTCTTATTTAATCTTACTTTATTGTATTTGACATCTTCCCAGATTCGATACCTCTTCAGTCATGTAGCCTATTCCCTACATTTCTATATCTAAATACATAAATCAGTAGATTTTACCAGCATGGAATTATTACCACCATCTCAGTCAATATAGTCAATATCTAAAATATTTATGGATGGTTACCTTCAGATGACATCAGGGACTTAAAATCTGTATTTCTCAAAACACCAGTGCAGATTCAGAGGAGGAGGTGGAGCAAGATGACAGAATAATTGTCCCCCCAATAGGGACACCAAGTTAACAACCACCTACACAGAAAAAAACACCTTCATGCTGTAGTCACAATAGCAAAGACTTGGAACCAACGCAAATGTCCATCAATGACAGACTGGATTAAGAAAATGTGGCACATGTACACCATGGAATACTATGCAGCCATAAAATGGATGAGTTCATGTCCTTTGCAGGGACATGGATGCAGCTGGAAAACATCATTCTCAGCAAACTATCGCAAGAGCAGGAAACCAAATACCGCATGTTCTCACTCATAGGTGGAAATTGAACAATGAGAACACTTGGACACAGGAAGGGGAACATCACACACTGGGGCCTATTGTGGGGTGCAGGGAGAGGGGAGGGATAGCATTAGGAGATATACCTAATGTAAATGACGAGTTAATGGGTGCAGCACACCAACATGGCACATGTATACATATGTAACAAACCTGCACGTTGTACACATGTACCCTAGAACATGAAGTATAATAAAATAAATAAGTAAAAATTTAAAAAACTCACCTTCATAAGAATCAAAATTAGGTGAGCATTCATAGTGCCTGGTTTTAACTACATACTGCTGAAACACTGAAGAGATTTAAAAAAAAAACGAAACAGCTTTGAGTTCTTGACACCATCCCTCTCTCACCTCTTGCTCTGCAGGTGTGACATGGTGTGCAGAGCGTTTCTGGGCACTGAGGTAGTGAGAGCAAAACAATTGTGAGGCATTGAACTTAGTGCTGTCCTGTTAGAGCGGAAAGGAAAACCAGACCAAACACAGCTGATGCCAGCACACAAAGGCAACATTTAAACCAGCCCTAGTCAGAGAAGCATTGCTAATCCCATTGGTCTGAACTTGAGTGCCTGCAAACCAAGGGCCAAAGTGCTTCCAGTCTCTAAGTAAACTTGAAAGGCAGCCTAGGCCATAAGGTTTGCAATAATTCTTAGGTGAGTCCTAGGGTGGAACTAGATCCAGAAACAGTGGACTCAGGGGACATATGACATACCGAGACACCAGCTGGGGCAGCCAAGGAAGTGCTGGCACCACCCCTCCCCTAACCCCAGACTGCAGAGCCTATGGCTCCAAAATTGACCCTTTCTTTACACTTAAAGAGAGGAGAGGGAAGAGTGGAGGGAACTTTGTCTTACATCTTGGATACCAGCTAAGCCATAGCAAGACAGGGCACTATCAGTCATGAGGCCCCTGTTACAGGCCCTAGCTGCCAGATGACATTTCTCAAACATGCCCTGGGCCAGAAGGGAATCCACCGCCTTGAAAGAAAACATTCAGTCCTGGAAACATTCATCACCTGCTAATTGAAGAGTCCTTGGGCCCTGAATAACCAGCAAGTAATACCCAGGTACTACAAGGACCTTGGTAAGCCTCTAAGACTTGCTGGCTTCAGTTGAGACTCAGCACATTCCCAGCTGTGCTCACTACGGGACAAAACTCCTTCTGCTTGAGAAAAGCAGAGGGAAAAGTAAAGGAGACTTTGTCTTAAACCTTAGATACCAACACCATCACAAGAAGGTAGAGCACCCACCAGGCTCTTGGGGTGCCCGACTCCAGGACTCAACTCTTGGATGACATTTCTGGACCTGCCCTGGGCCAGAGGAAAGCTTACAGGCCTAAAGGGTGAGTCCCAGGGCAGGCAGCATTTACCACATGCTGACATAAGAGAGCTTGGACCTTAAAGAAACAATGGTGGTAGTCTGGCCGTAGTCCTCATGCCCATGAGTGTCAGTGGCTATGGCATGAGGCTCCCCTGCCTTTGGATAAGGGAGGAAAGAGGCTTTGTGTGTGTGTGTGTGTGTGTGTGTGTGTGTGTGTGTGTGTGTGTGGTTTGAGTGCAGCTCGGTCACAATACAACAGAATAAATACAACAGAATACCAGTGAAATGGTTTGATTCTGTGTCCCCACCCAAATGCCATCTTGAATTATATTCCCCATATGTTGAGGGAGGATCCTGTTGGGAGATGATTGGTTTGTGGGGACGGTTTTCCCCATGCTTTTCTCATGATGTGAGTGAGTTCTCACGAGATCTGATGGTTTAAAAGTGTTTGGAAGTTATCCCCTCACTCGCTCTCCTGCCACCATGTAAGATGTGCCTTGTTTCCCCTTCACCTTCCATCATGATTGTAAGTTTCCTGAAGCCTCCCCAGACATGTAGAACTGTGAGTCACTTAATGATCTTTTCTTTATAAATGGCTCAGTTCCAAAACATTCTTCATAGCTGTGTGAAAATGGACTAACACAATCAGGTAGATGTGTAAGGTTTATGGCTCTATTCGCTGACTCCCGAAAGGCACTCTGGACCTACCTGGGGCCTTGACAATCTTGCTGCCCTCAAGGGAAAGACACAGGCCTGGCTTGCTTTGCCACCTGCTGATTGTATAACACTAGGGCCTTGAGCAAACGTAGGTAGTAACCAGGGAGTGGTTACAGCAGGCCTTGTGCAAGACCCAGAACTGTGCTGGCTTCAGGTCTGATCCAGCACAGTCATAGTGGTGAAAAGGAGCTTCAATATGTCTGGCAACAGACTTTTTAATGAAAACCTTACAAGTCAGGAGAGAGTGACGTAACATATTTAAAGTACTGAAGGAAAAAAAAATTACCCTAGAGTACCATATTTGGCAAAAGTATCCTTCAAACATGAAGGAGAAATAAAGACTTTCCCAGACAAACAAAAGCTGAAGGATTTTATGAATACTAGACTCGTCCTAAAGAAATGCTAAATGGTGTACTTCAATGAGAAAGAAAAAGATATTAATGAGCAATAAATAATACCCTGAAAGTATAAAACTTACTGGTAATAGTGAACAGAAAAACACATAACATTATAACACTGTAACTGTGGTGTTACTTTCTACTTAGGATAATTCTTATCCTAAGTAAAAAGATGAAACAATGAATCAATCAAAAATAATAACTAAAACAACGTTTCAAGACATGGTATAATAAGATATAAATAGAAACAACATAAAGTTAAGAAGCAGAGGGACAGCGTTAAGGCAGCTTTTATTAGTTTTCCTTTTGCTTATTTGTTTAGGCAAATAGTGTTGTTATTATCAGGTTAAAAGAATAGCTTAAAAGACAGTATTTGCAAGCCTTATGGTAACCTCATAGTGTTGTTATTATCAGGTTAAAATAATAGCTTAAAAGACAGTATTTGCAAGCCTTATGGTAACCTCAAACCAAAAAACATACAATGAATACACAAAAAATTCAAAGCAAGAAACTAAATCATATCACCAGAGAAAATCACCTTCACTAAAGGAAGAGAAGAAAGAAAGAAGGAAGACAAAACTGCAAAATAACCTGAAAACAAATCACAAAAAAATGGCAGGTTTAAGTCATTATTTACCAATAATAACATTGATTAGAAATGGACTAAACTGACTAATAAAAAGACATAGACTGGCTGAATGTATGAAAATACCAGGCCCACTGATCCATTGTCTACAAGGAACACACTTCATCTACAAAGACACAAATAGACTGAAAATAAAGGGATGGCATAAGATATACCATGACACCAGAAATCAAAAAAGAGCAGGAGTCACTATACTTAGACAAGATAAATTTCAAGACAGAAACTATAAGAAAAGACAAAGAAGATTATCATATAATGATGAAAGGGTCAATTCAGCAAGAGGATATAAAAATTTTAAATATATATGTACCCCAAACTAGAGCATAATATGAAAGAAATATTGTTAGAGCCAACCAAGGAGAGAATTGCTTGAACCTGGGAGGTGGAGACTGCAGTGAGCTGAGATCACCCCATTGCACTCCTGCCTGGGCAACAGAGCAAGACTCCACCTCAAAAAAAAAAAAAAAAAAAAAAAAAAAAAAAAAAAAAAAAAAAAAAAAAAAAAAGCCTTGGACCCCATGGCTTCACTGCTGAATTCTACCAAACATTTAAAGAAGAACTAATGATACCAATCCTACTCAAACTATTCCAAAAAAAAAAAAAAGACGAAAAGGGCATACTCCCCAGAACATTCTATGAGGCAAGTATTACACTGATAACAAAACCAAAGACATGTCCAAAAAAAAAAAAAAAAAAAAAAAAAGAAAACTACAGGCCAGTGTTGCTGATGAATACTGATGCAAAAATCCTCAACAAAATGCTAGCAAACTGAATTCAACAATGCATTAGAAAACTGAATTCAACAATGCATTAGAAAGATCATTTATCATGACCAAGTGGGGTTTATCCCTGAGATGCAAGGATGGTTCAATGTATGTAAATCAATACATGTGATACATTATCAGAATAAAGAATAAAAACCATATAACCATTTTAATTGATGCTGAAAAGAACTTGATAAAATTCAACATCTCTTAATTTTGAAAACCCTCAGAAAACTTGGTATACAGGAAACATATTTTAAAACAATAAAAGCCATATATAACAGATACACATCTAGTATTATACTAAACAAAGAAAAACTGAAAGTCTTTCCTCTAATATCTGGAACATGACAAGGATGCTCACTGTCACCACTGTTATTCAAAATAGTACTGGAAGAAATTAGACGAGAGAAAAATATAAAGGACATCCAAACTGGAAAGGAAAAAGTCACATTATCCTTGTCTGCAGGTGATATAGTCTTATATTTGAAAAATCCTCAATACTCCACAAGAAAGCTATTAGAATTGCTAAACAAATTCAGTACAGTTGCAGGATACAAAACCAAAATACAAAAATCAATAGCATTTCTATATGCCAATGGTGAACAATGTGAAAAGGAAATTTTAAAATCCCATTTACAATAGCCATACATAAAATTAAATACCTAGTAATTAACTTAACCAAGTAAGAGATCTTCATGACTTAAGCTATAAGACACTGATGAAAGAAATGTAAGAGGACAAGAAAAGGAAAAATATTCCACATTCATGGATTGAAAGAATAGATATTGTTAAAATGTCCATCTACCCACAGCAATCTACAGATTCAATGCAATCTCTATCAAAATACCATGATGTTCTTCACAGAAATGGGAAAAAAAAACCATGAAATTTATATGAAAACACCAAAGGCTCAGAATAGCCAGAGTTATTCAAAGTAAAAAGGAACAAAACTGAAAGAATCACATTGCCTAACTTTAAATTATACTACAGAGGTATAGTAATCAAAACAGCATGGTACTGGCATAAAAACAGATGGACAGATAGACGATGGAACAGAGCAGAGAAGTCATAGACAAATCCATACACCTAAGGTGAACTCATTTTTGACAAAGGTGCCAGGAACATACATTGGGGAAAGATAGTCTGTTCAAGAAATATTTCTGGGAAAATTGGATATCCATATGCAGAAGAATAAAACTAGATGCCCATTTCTCACCATATACAAAAATAAAATAAAAATGGATTAAAGACTTAAATCTAAGACCCCAAACCATGAACACACTACAAAACAGTGGGGAAAGTCTCCAGACATTGTTCTGGGCAAACGTTTCTTGAACAATACCCCACAAGCATAGGCAACCAAAGTAAACATTGACAAATGGGATCACATCAAGTTAAAAAACTTCTGCACAGTAAAAGAAACAATCAACAAAGTCAAGAGACAACCCACAGAATGGGAGAAAATATTTGCAAACTACACATCTGACAAGCGATTAATAACCAGAATATATAAGGAGCTCAAACTATTCTATAGAAAAAAAAAAAAAAAAACTAATAATCTGGTCAAAAGACAGGCAAAAGATTTGAATATACATTTATCAAAAGAAGACAAATAGCAAACAGGCGTATGTAAAGGTTATCACTATCATTGATAACCAGAGAAATGCAAATCAGAACTACAATGAGATATCTTCTCACTCCAGATAAAATGGCTTATATACAAAAGATTGGCAATAATAAATCCTGGCAAGGATGTGGAGAAAGGGGAACCCTGGTGTGCCATTGATGGGAATGTAAATTAGTACAACCACTATGGAGAACAGTTTGGGGGTTCCACAAAAAACTGAAAATAGAGCTACCATATGATCCAGCAATCCCATTGTTGGGTATATAACTAAAAGAAATAAAATCACCAGGTTTGGTGGCTCACGCCTGCAATCCTAGCATTTTGGGAGTCCCAAGTGGGTGGATCACTAGAGGCCAGGAGTTGAAGACCAGCCTGACCAACATGTCAAAACCACATCTCTACAAAGAAGAAAAAGAAAAAGAAAAAGAAAAGGAAAAATGAAAAGTGAAAGTAAAAGTAAGAGAAAAGAAAGGAAAGGAAAGGAAAGGAAAGGAAAGGAAAGGAAAGGAAAGGAAAGGAAAGGAAAGGAAAGGGAAAGGAAAGGAAATGATAGAAAAGAGGGAGGAAGGAAGGAAGGAAGGAAGGAAGGAAGGAAGGAAGGAAGGAAGGAAGGAAGGAAGGAAGGAAGGAAGGAGGGAAGGAAGGAAAAGAAAAAGAAAGAAAATCAGCATATTGAAGAGAAATCTGCACTCCCATGTTTGTGGCAGCACTATTCACAATAGCCAAGATTTGTAAGCAACTGAAGTTTCCATCAACAGATGAATGGATAAAGAAAATGCAGTACATATACAGAACGGAGTGCTATTCAGCCATAAAAAAAGAATGAGTTCTAGTGATTTGCAACAACTTGAATGGAACTGGAGATTATTATGTTAAGTGAAATAAGCCAGGCATAGAAAGACAAACATTGCACATTCTCACTTACCTGTGGGGTCTAAAAACCAAAACAATTGAAATCATGGAGATAGAGTAGAAGGATGGTTACCAAAAGCTGGGAAGGGTAGTAGGGAACTGGATAAGAAGGTTGGGATGGTTAATGGGCACAAAATGATTAAGGGGATAGATACCCCATTCTTCAGGATGTGCTTATTTCCCATTGCCTGCCTTTACCAAAATGTCTCATGTACCCTATAAATATATATATATATATCTACTATGTAACTAAAAATAAAAATTAAAAATTTAGAAAATATATAAAAATTACTACAAATATTTAGGGTTATCAGAATTAACTAATATGCAGAATAGAAAACACAAAAGAGGGAGGCAAGTGGGGAAAAATATGGGCTGAAACCAGAGACAATAATACAAAAAAATCACACAAACAACGAAGGACACTGTACTAGTTTTCCAGGGCTGACATAACAGAATGCTACAAGCTGAGTGACTGAAACAACAAAAATTTATTTTCTTACAGTTCTGGGAAGCCCAAGTGGGTGGATCACTTGAGGCCAGGAGTTGAAGACCAGCCTAGACAACATGTCAAAACCGCATCTCTATGAAAAAGAAAAAGAAATGCCTTTGCCTTGAATTCCAAAGAGCCAGCAGAATTGGTTTCCTCTGAGATCTCTCTCTTTGGCTTGCAGATGGCTGCCCTCTCACTGCCTCTTCACGTGGCCTTTCCCCCTGTGCATGCATCCCCGATGTCTCTCTGTTGTCTCTTCTTCTTAGGATATAAGTAAGAAAGGTTTGGGTTCCATCCTAATGGCTTTATTTTAACGGAATCACCTCCCGAAGGGCCCTAGCTCCAAATTGGGTCACATTGTGCAGAGTTTAAGCCTATAATATATGAATTCTGAAGGGACACACTCAGTCCATAACAGGTATTTAGGTTGACAACAAAACATAAAGCTGGAGAATTACTGAAATAAAAGAAGTGGGAGTAGAAGGGAGGGTGGAAATATATATGTGTGTGTGTGCGTGTGTGTGTGTGTGTGTGTGTACCTGCAAGCAAGCAGAGTGAGACTACTGATTATACTTAAGACATATATTGACATCCGTTTAGTTTTCATAATCTCTAATAGCATCATGCAGAAGCAGGCTTGCTATATTCTCAAGGCCAGGAAGCAGCTCTCTCCATACCTATCCCATGTCTTAGATGAAACTGACGCAAAAATCTTCTGGATTTCCCTATGAATTTTAAAAAATTCTGAAACTTTTCTGAAGAAGTGGTATTTTAGTTTATTATTAATGTCTGTACCTTCATAAAATACCTAAACTCACTCCTGATCTTCTTTCCATTACCAAAATTGGAAATAATATTTGCCTTATCTGATTTAAAATTTATTTAGCTTTTAACACCTTTTATATTTTAAAAAATGTATTTGTTTTCAGTATTTCTTCACTCTACACACTCTAGTTATTTATTTTTTACCTCCTTGACAGTTAACTCTTCATTTCTTTTGACGCTCCTTACAATTGGATCCCTGAAAGTGTCACCCTCAAACCTCTTTCCTTGGGTATTTGCTCACAATTCCAAAATTTCAAACTTCATTCCTTGTGATACAGTCCTAGAAAGTGTGTGATTTCTCCTTAAGCGATCTCCAGATAATTGCCTCAATGGCACTTAAAACTCATTATATTCAAAACAACACATTTTCTTTGTTGTTAACCTGCAAATTTCATAATGGATCCAGTCTGCTCTTTTCCCTGTGTTACTTCTTCTGATTAATGAGTTTTATCATACACCTAACGGCTGAGGAAAAGGGAGTCATTGACAAACCATCATCGCCAGCGTTTTTCACTCCAAACTCCATGCTGCTAGGGTGTCTACAAGAACATATACATGACCTACCTTCTCCTTCCTCTCAGACATTGTATCATGTTATATGTCCTCTCTTTCATTGTCTTTTGTGTGTACTGGGCATCTGCTTTTTATTAAAGTACATTAACCTTTTCTTAATTTTGGTACATTTGATCTTGACCTTGACCTCTACTTACAACTTTATTGAACAAAGATTTTAGGTGACTTATTCCTTCCCAATATTCAGTTCTCAGCTCAAATGTTTCTGATCATTAAAGTCTCTGCTAAAAGTCACCTCTTCAAAGGATTCCTTCTTCACTACAATATCCAAATTATGTTTCCCGATGTCATCACCATTTGTCATTCTCTCTACTATTGCCTGCTTTATTTTCTTCATGGAATTTATCATTTTTTAATATTATGGACTCAATTTGTCTTGTTCATTAAAATCTAATCCTACAACTCCATTTTTTTCACACTCCTAAAATAGGTTTTGATCATCTACAGAATGATAGCTGACATTTTTACCATGGCATATGAGCCCATTATTACCTGGCCCTACCTACCTTTCTGTCTAACTTTAGTTAATCGCCATCCTTCCTTATCGCAAACTCTTTCACTTCATAATACAATTATTAAAAATCAACTTCCCTGCTTGCCCCATAACACAATAATTCTGTTAACCTGAGTTAACATCAATATTCTCATACATAAAGCAGTGGAGAGAGGTAACAAAAAATGAAAGACATAATTTCCTTATAAGTTTGCTTGGGGAATGTGATAATATGTGTATAGTGCTATATATAGTGACTGTTACATAATAAACATTCAATAAAAGCTAGCTATGATTATTGTGACTACTTCTTTCCTGTGAAATGCTGTTAGAGATAAAATTTACATGACTAATCTGGCGATTGTAACTTTCAAATAGTTTGTCACCTCAAAAAGTGCAATTTGTCATTGTTAGCACCCTACATTAAAATTTTCTCAACTTTATTATAGTTGCCTATCTGCTTCATAGTGACAAAGTGTCAAAAGCTTAAGTTAAAAATGTGACAAACATGGTATTTCTATTAAAGTATAACATTTCTGAAGGAGGCCAGCCCCTCCACACCTGTGGGTGTTTCTCGTGAGGTGGGATGAGAGACTGAGAAAAGAAATAAGACACAAAGATAAAGTATAGAGAAAGAACAGGGGACCGGCACTCAGCATACGGAGGACTCACGCCGGCACTGGTCTCTGAGTTCCCTCAGTAATCATTGATCACTATCTCTACTATCTCAGTGAAGGGGATGTGGCAGGAGTATAGGGTAATCGTGGGGAGAGGGTCAGCAGGAAAACACGTGAGCAAAGGTCTCTGTGTCATAAATAAGTTTAAGGAAAGGTGCTGTGTCTCGATGTGCACATACGACAGATTTATGTTTGACTTTACACAAGCATCTCAGTGCAGTAAAGAGCAGTATTGTCGCCAGCAAGTCTCACCTCCAGCCATAAGGTGGTTTTCTCGTATCTCAGTAAATAGATCATGTTTTACACCAAGACATTCCATTCCCAGGGACGAGCAGGAGACAGATGCTTTCCTCTTATCTCAACTGCAAAGAGGCCTTCCTCTTTCACTAATCCTCCTCAGCACAGACCCTTTACTGGTGTCGGGCTGGGGGATGGTCAGGTCTTTCCCTTCCCACGAGGCCATATCTCAGGCTGTCTCAGTGGGGAGAAACCTTGGACAATACCCAGGCTTTCTTGTGCAGAGGTCCTTACGACCTTCCACAGTGTATTGTGTCCCTGGGTACTCGAGACTGGAGAATGGTGATGACTTTTAACAAGCATACTGCCTGCAAACACATTTTTAACAAAGCACATCCTGCACAGCCCTAAATCCATTAAACCTTGAGTCAACACAGCACATGTTTCTGCAAGCACAGAGTTGGGACTAGGGTTACAGATTAACAGCATCTCAAGGCCGAAGAATTTTTCTTAGTACAGAACAAAATGGAGTTTCTTATGTCTTCTTTCTACATAGATACAGTAACAGTCTGATCTCTCTTTCTTTCCCCCACACATTTCAAGCCAAATTGCATTCAACTTTACAATATGTTTACTTACATTTTCTTGCTACTAGGAAGCTATTTGACTATGTAATCTCAAGAAACGTATATATGTATAGAACACTGA
The DNA here is from genome assembly GCF_037993035.2 of Macaca fascicularis. NCBI lineage: Eukaryota > Metazoa > Chordata > Mammalia > Primates > Cercopithecidae > Macaca > Macaca fascicularis. Next base: position 58,387,155 of record NC_088391.1, on the reverse strand, counting down.
AATATAACTTATTCTTAAATTTTATTATATAGTATGTCACTACCATCCAACTCATATTAAAAATTTGACTACTTTAAATAATTTTAAAATTTTGATTTAATAACATAAACAAATAAATGTTACCTAATACATTATAATGACTAAACCTAACAGTAGGACTTTATAGTCATTAACGGAAACTATACAAACTCCAAAGGAATATTAGAGCCAATTCACATAACTGTATTATTTAATATATTTAAAGTGATAAATAACAGAGTACTAATACTTGGGCTTTCAAGTGGTCTTTACTGTTTATTGGTCAAGGAACTAATGAGAATCATACATGGTTGTTTTTCTGTTTAATAAAGGCAGTAGTTAAACTTGGTACAGTTACTTACATAATGGACTGTGGCTGTCTAACACAACTGAGTCATTGCTTTTGCCTCATGACAAAGTATTGAAGAGTTCATTCAAAAACTGTGTAAGCCAGGTGGCATACTAATTTTCATGTCGGTATATCATTGGCTACATGGTAATAGAATCTTAAGGCAGATGGTGTTTTGAAATATGATTACACATGGAAGTCTCCCATCCAGTGGTATATATAATATCTGGAATATATCCATTGCTATAAACTAAAAGATAATGAAATTTGAACTCTAATTTTGGAGGAAACTTAGTCATCATCCAGTTCAATACTCCACCAAATTGCAAAATTCTGACACAAAATTCGTAAAATTTCTCACTCATCCTTTCTTTAAAACTTTCTAACAGTAAGTAATGTGGTCTTTCACATGTCATTTCATTCTTTAAAACAAAATGAAACATACAAAAACCCCTCCAATAATGAAACATTATTACAAGTTGAATTAAATGTTCCTTCTAGTTCTTACCCCTAGAGTGATGGATAAGACTCTTGTTCCACAGAGCAGTCCTTTTTTGCTTTAATGATGGATATCATACTCTAATGTCTTCTAATTCAATATAAATGATTCTAGATTCTACTACAATTTACTTTTTGCCCCTGTTCCCAATCCCAATGTTATTCTAATTCTTGTCCCATAGAATTGTTCAAAGTTTATTTGATTGATATCTTCCCAAAAAGAACAAAATATAATAGAAATAACTTGAATAGTTGAGCAAGACAGTGTGAATCACAGAACCAACAAATCACAAACCGAAAAGAGCACATTTAGGTAATTCTCCAGTCTATTTTCCACACATCCTATAATCTGTGGTCAAAATTAAGTATGAATACCTCTAATAATAGAGTCATGTCTATCTCCCAAAGATAACTATTTCTGTTTTTAGACAATGAATCAATTTTTAGGCCTTTGGTTTTAGTAGAAATCAAATATTCTGTAGTTAGCATATTTATTTTTGCTTCTGATATTTTTAGATCTATATTATTAATGTAATCACTTTCACATAACAAATATTTAAACATTTAAAGATAATTATAAATTGTCTTCCACTCCCATCTTTCAAGTCTACATTTATTTTTTTCTTATTCTAAATACTACACTGCACACAACTTAAATTTTAGAAAGATTTTTGATACTGAATTACACCTACATTTAGCTTATGGTCTAATAATATTATTGCTGTTGCTATAGACAACACCCTTTTTCTTTCATGCTCTTTTTTCTCAGTTTCATATTATTGAGATCAAGACATTTAAGAGTAGGATGAAGATTTGAGAAGACTGACGCGGAACACTGTTAGATCTACTTTTAGAGTTATAAGAATCAGGTAAACATATCTCGGACCATTATTTCTTTAAGTCTTGTAAACTTACCTCTAGTAGGTCATTCACTGATTCTATTATATGTTTATTTATGTACCTATAATATTATCAGTTCAAACAGGAAACAAATTAGGCAAAAATGCTCTTCTTTGCTGAATAGAATCCTGACATTAAGTTGACAGAGAGAGAGATGAATAGATTGTCCAAATAAGTTAATAATAATACAACTACCAACTGAAAAATTGATATGGCAAAAAGTATAAAGGCATAATAGAAATGTCTTATATTAAGTAAACTTTAACTGAATCTTTCCAGCTTCATTTGACCTAGACTAATTTACCAGAACTAGGTGTATATGGCTAATGTACAACTGATAATACATGTTCCATTAGCTCTGGTATCAAATACCTTGGGTTTGAACCTTGGCTCTGACACCTACTGTTTTAGTGAATGTGGATGAATTTTTAAAATTCAGTATTTCTATCGGAAAATGGGAATTAAAATAGTCACTACCTCAATGCTTTATTTTAAATAATACATTAAAGAATCCATGTAAACAGCTTAGTGCAATGCTTAATACAAATAAATCAATAAATCAGGCTTTCTATTATTATCATTGCCATTACTTTTGCTTTAATCTTAAAACTTCTCTTTAGGTTGCTGTGGCAAACAAATTTGGAGAGTCCAGATACTAGCTTTGATCAATACGGCCTCAATATTCTCAGCTTCACTAAACTTTAGACCGGTTTCCTCTTCACTACAGACCCAGACTTCTATTTTCTTAGAGCATTTACTACCGAAAACTTAACAATTGCAAATATTTTTCTGCCCCTTTGAGATGAAAAACTTTTCCCAAACTCATCAGTTTTGTAACCCAGGAATGTCTTTGTCAAGGGCCTTGATGCCATGTTTTTGAGAGGCAACTATCAATAAAGATAGTGCCCTCTCAGTCTCTGTAAGAATGTAGGAGCCTAAGTTTCTTTCTTTCTTTTTTTTTTTGAGATGGAGTCTCGCTCTGTCGCCCAGGCTGGAGTGCAGTGGCACGATCTCGGCCCACTGAAAGCTCCGCCTCCTGGGTTCACCCCATTCTCCTGCTTCAGCCTCCTGAGTAGCTGGGACTACAGGCGTCAGAACCACACCTGGCTAATTTTTTTATATTTTTAGTAGAGACGGGGTTTCACCGTGTTAGCCAGGATGGTCTCGATCTCCTGACCTCGTGATCCTCCTGCCTTGGCCTCCCAAAGTGCTGGGATTACAGGTGTGAGCTGCCATGCCTGGCCAGAGCCTAACTTCCATAAGGGACAATTAGCAAACACAGATGATGTAATCACATTGACCAGCTTCTTTGTAATACTCCCAGGACATTTCCACTTGTTCACCCCAACACTTAAAAACCCTCCTACTATTGTTTCAACAGAGTTGAGTCCAATCTTTCTCCCTTGTACCAATAGTCTTGATTAAAGTGTTCCTTGGCTATTTAACATGGTCTAATGCAAATTTTCTTTGACGGCTCACAAATAAAATCACATTCTCTGAATAAAGCCATTAAAGTAGAGTTCAAATTTGAGCATAACTAGGGCTTTTCCTAGGATTCCAACATGCCTGGAGATGTCTAAAAGACTAGTTGGGTATGTCTATTTGGAAACTGTTTGCATCGTAGACTAAGCTGCTTCTTAGGAAAGGCTTTACTAAGTAAAGAGGGAGGAAAGGCTCAGAAGCTGAATGTCGTAGCTACACCTTGGTGATATAGGAGTTAAAAAGAAATTATTTAGACAGGTAGTGAGGGTAAGGAAGTCCTTGGTAAGGTTTTCCTTTTATTGAAAAGAAGTCCCCAAATCATTTCTTTTCTAACAGAGAGCACCCTATAAAATTGAGTTGCAGACATAGATAAGCAAGCTAAAAACTTGCATAGGTAATGCTGACAGCTGTGGCAATAGGGGACAGACACCTGGAGGCCAGGGATGTTCAACATGGCAGCTCCATCTTCTCTTTTCTTTATTAACCACATGTATAGTAAGAAAAGATAACATGGCACCCACCAGGTAGAGAACCCATCTGCATAATAAAAGATTAGGGCAGATGGCTGGCCTCTTTACGGGTTATGGGAACGTCATACCTGGTCTGATCAATCCCTCAGGCCCTATGTAAATCAGACACAACCTCCTCAAGCTTGTCTATAAAACCTTGTGCATTTCATCGTGAAACTGAAAGACCCACTCTGGTGCTCCTCTCTCTCTGCAGGAGAAAGTTATTCTCTATTCTTTTTCTTTTGCCTCCTAAGCCTTCGCTCTTAAACTTACTACTTGTGTGTCCTCATTCTTGATTTCCTTGGCATGAGACAACAAACCTCGGGTATTTACCCCAGACAATGACACCGCTTCATTCGTATTGTTGGGGGCTGGGACCATTTGGAATCCATGATGGTTCCTTTTGGACTGACCTCAGACTCAGGCCCTGCTGCCTCTTGTTTGAGTCCTAAAGAGAAAGAAGTGCAAACGAAATTGAAAGAACTGTTTCACCAACCATTCTGCAAGATTCTAAAACACCCTGGAGAGTCAAGAATGTGAATTAGAAGTAAGACAAAAATGCCTATGTACTTGTGCACAAAAAAATAGCATGACCCCAGTGAGGATGTCAATTGACTAGCTGCACAAATGACACTAGTTGGCAGAGCTCAGAAGTCTGATCACAGAGTCATCTTATTTCTGTTACTTCAACACAGTGACATTTTGGTAGTATTATCAGGAGACAAAACTGCAGACAATTCATAAACATGACATAATAACTGACTTTGTATGTATCTAAAGTTTCGGAATCAGATATTAAAACAAAAAGATAGAACCAGACAGGAGAAAAACACTATGTATCACCTAGTAGCTAAATAGACTGTTTTCTGGGGCATTCTCTTGAGTCTTCCAGAAATAATTAGTTGAAAGTTTTCTTTGAAACTGCATTGATGTCCTGCCATTCTCCATATATGTGACTTTCACCAGCATTCTAATCATGGAATTTCAGTAACAGCATGAATTACTGCAATGTGAAATACACTACAGTAGCTTTAATCTTATCACCATGTTCAGAGATCAACTTAATTAATATTATATTGGAAAATATTATTTTAAATTTATTCTGGTAAAACAAAAAGATTGTTTTTACCATAATTTAATCTGTTTAATTTCAAAGTATTGTGAAGTCTTTGACGGTTTCATGATACTATGTGGCATAGTTTCTTAACATGCATTTGGGAGTAGAATGTAAATATGTAGCATTTTAAAAAATCATACATTCTAATTTCACTTTACCTTTCTTCATTTTTTTTGTCAGGGCTACTTAAAATGCTTGTGTAAAATAAATACTCCTGCAGATTTGTTTGTCTCCACAAATGGAAATTCAGAGAAGACTCCCATTTGTAATTTGCATTTATAAATTGTACTATTTATTTTGTTATTTACATACATATTTTTATTCTTTTCTAAACTAAATTTTAGCTGTTGGTCCATTTCTATAACTTGGGAATGTAAGGCAACATTAGAGAAAGCTACCAAAAGAAACTTACGAAAAATATTTCATAATGTGCAAATGCCATAAAAAGTTAAGAAACAAAGTGAACTGCATCCTGTTCATATTAACTAATACAGTCTTTTTATCTCACATACAATCTTTAAGAATATTTCTAATTACTACAGTAAATCCAAATCTTTAGGAGTCATATGTTATCTGAAATTGCAAATTTTAAAACATCAGTGAATAAAATTGTTTAAATACTTTATTCTTTTCCTGAATAGCCAAGCTTCCTGATGACCACTTGATAGACCAATGAATAACCAATGAACTTTAGACAACTATTTGAGTGAAGTGGGGATTCAAAACTTGAGTTTCCTTGCTACTTGCAAGATGCCATAAAAACAGTAAAATCTTGGGTATTTTAGCAACATTACTGATAAATCATTTTTCATATGGTATAATTTAACTTTTTGAATCCAACATAGAAGTCAGATTCTCCATTTTAAAAGGATACATGGTATTGAATAATTCATTAGGCTAGATTTATGTAAAACATACATTTTGGAAGGTATCAAATAATTGTTCAATTTTTATCACTAAAATTTCAGCTATCAGGATAATCATAGGAGAATATATTAATGTTGAATTTTCACATCCTTAAACTTCAAAAATATTTCAAGTATTTTATAGAGTATATCACATATAGCAGATGTTCAAAAATTTTGTAAAATTGAAATTAACTAATTTTTTAGGTTCAGCAAACATTTGCTAAATCCTTTCTATAATGCCAGGCTGTGAGGAACATATTTGAATAGGACAAGCTTCCTGCCCTTAAGGAGATAAAATGAAAATAGTACTATTTATATTTTAAAATATATACTTAATATTATAAAACACATCTTTAATACAGATTCTATATATTATTAACAAAGCGTTCATAGGATAAGGGAGAAAGTATAGATTGTCAATTATTGCTATGTAAGTAGAAAATAAAAGGCCAGTCTAATATTTGGAAAAGTTGAATTTTACACTTAAAATTGTTTCAAAGAACATTCATAAATGTAATTGTTCCTTACAAAAAGCCAGTAAGATACAAAACAAATTAATAATTCCTTTTTATTCCATTATTGATATGATTGAGATCTGTGAAGATTAAGTAGCTTATTCCAAACCATTATTAGTTAATGACAGAATCCTAACAAAAGTGCCAGATTTCCCGCCCCCCACAGTGATTTTCTAACAAGATGAGAAAAAGAAAGAATACAGTCTTGGGGGCTTGATAATTTGGATAAGAAAGCATGTTCAATTGTACAGTGAAATTTATGTAGCTGTATAAATGAAGAAATATTTCTCTAGCACAAGCTCAACACAAGGTAGCACTGAGTAAGCACCTGCTGAAGACAAATTCTCTATCAACAATTCTCATTAGTAAGATTGGACCTGAGGAGAACACAGTAGAATTATGAAGTAGGAAAATGTTCATATTTATTAAAAGGTAAAAGTGTTTATGGAGGAATGAAAGTGTTGTTTTACACAATATTAGTTAGAATAAAATTAGCAAACCAAAAAGACAAACAAATAATTATGTTTGACTCAATATATATGATGGAAGAAAAATATATTAGATAATTTCTGTTCTATTCGAATTGCTCTAAAAATGAGAAATTTTATTTCATTCATTAAAATTCATTATATTAATTATTTATCTTATCCAGGTATTTTTCACATTTTCAGAACACATTTTTGAAACAATCTTTAGCGCATTAAAACTTGAAACCAAAGACTTATGGACAGACCTATTATCAGCACATTAAGTACAAGTTATTTGAACAGATCTCAAATTAAAACATAAAAAAACTTTAATATGTGTAATAGAGCATAATATATGGCTTTTTGCAAAATAGCTATCCATAGATTGTTGTGTACATTTTGGTATTGGAGTGTTTTCCAAGCTTTATATGTGTTTATTTTTATGTTTAAAAAATTTTTTGCTTCATGCCAGTTGCCCTTCCCATTAAATTTTAATATCATAGATATGCTGTATATCTGTTTATGTACTATGGCTCTCTGGAGGACCACAAGACCCCCATCCTCATAAACAAATGTCTCTCTCAGCTCCCCGTGAAAATAATTTTCTTTCCTGTGGGGCAATATTGTCTCAGTCAAGAATGCATGTGAGGGCCAGGTGCGGTGGCTCACACCTGTAATCCCAGCACTTTGGAGGACAAGGTGGGTGGATCACTTGAGGTCAGGAGTTTGAGACCAGCGTGGCCAACATGGTGAAACCCTGTTTCTCATAAAGATACAAAAATTAACTGGGTGTGGTGGTGCACACCCATAATCCCAGGTACTCTGGAACCTGAGGCAGGAGAATCGCTTCAACCTTGGAGGTGGAAGTTGTAGGGAGGTGAGGTAGCACCAGTGCACTACAGCCTGGGCAACAAAGTGAGATTCCATCTCAAAAAACAAACAAAAAAGAATGCATGTGCTATAGAAATCAGTTTTAAAAATACAGAAATACAGACAAATTTATTTGAATCATTTTGTAAATATTTTTCTGATATTCATAATTGTAGTTAATTGTAGTCTAGTCAAGCACTCAGGAGTTAATCCAGCACAGTCCAAATATTCATAATTAAATATGTTTACATATTTGTTATACAACTGGCATTTTTCCAAATTCTCCTACATGAGATGAGAGTAATTGTCTCTTAATACTACTGTTGTTTGTTGGAATCTATCAGTGTTACTATGGGAAGATAAGAATTCATAGAAACATGAGCACATCAAAGTCAAGATTCCATGAAAAAAGACAGAAAATTATTGGTTTTTCTTCTATCCATGCACAACTAGTGGAATTCTTTTCTCATAAGCTCATTTTGTGAATATAAAAATATTCTTATTTCTGCATCAAAATGTGTTAAGTTCAATACAAATACATATTAATTCATCATTTCTAAAGCATTAATATTTTATATGGATATATATACATTAATGAGAGAGAAAGCTTCAAAAATGAGTTAGAAAGTAATACATAAATAATGCTTTTTGTATTTTTCAAATAAGCTATAATTAAAGATATGATGCCTGTCTCCTACAGAATCAACTTCTTACAATCAAAACAAAGAGTTCCTGTTTTAGTTCTCAGATACCAGTGACACATACACATGCAATTTTCTTATGTCCACCCCTCTGCAAGTCTCTTTACAGCATATATTCACCTTCGTTCACAGTCAGTGGTTTAAGATATAATTTTTAGGTAAAAGGGGAAGACATGGTATAATTTAAAATGCTATAATGGATGAGTTTTTCTTGAATAATTACTATTTTATTAACTGAAACATATATAATCAAAAATCAAATATCGTTTAAATGTCTTCAAAATATGGATTGAATACCTATATAATATTTACATCTGGTGCTTAAAAAAACAAGCAACATGGACGAAGACACTCCTATTATATACATGCCACCAAACATATACAAGATAAACACTAAATAGTAAAGATTGTACCTATAACAATGCATAAAAATTAATATTTTGAGCCATTACCATATTGCTGGAACTTCATAACTTTATGTATTTAATCTTCAAAACCCTATAATGTACAATTATTAGAACTACTACGTTTTATACATACAAAAATTAAGTCCTAGAGAGTTTAATTTGGACACATAATATTAAGTGAAGAAACTGATTTGACTGATTCAAAAGCCATGAAAAACGTCTTTCAATTCAACAGAAAATTATGTCACTCTATATAAATCATTAATGTCAGATCTGGCCTAAATGTTTATTTGAATACATGCCTGTAATTCCTTCCCCTCATCAAATCCTAGTGAAATGGCAAATATATGTGTGTTTATTTCAAAATAAACATAAATAATTGTCATGGAAAATTGAAAACAACCTAATAGTCCCATATTTTTTTTTTCTTTTTTTTTTTTTTTAGTAACATACCAATTGACCCTTCTGGTTTTAAAGCTTAAAATTTACATTTGTTTTATCTGAGTTCTTTCCTCAGAAAATTGTCACAGGATCCTTCAGTTGTCATTCTACCAGCTGGAAACTGCTGTGGTCAGCAGCACCTCTGCATGTTTCACTCATGCCTGCTGGGCTCATTCCACCGACCTGACCTGGCAGGCTGCACTTGGCTTGTGCTACCAGCCTGGATCCCATGCCTGCCAGCTTAGCAGACTGACGTGGGGGACATGTTTTAGCCCATTCAGTCCTGCTGCCTTGTTCCAACCCATGACTCCTGGGCTGGCCTGGCCCTGCTGCTGCTTTCTATAAAATGAGGTGGTCTCCTGATGCCAGTGGAAGGTGGGAGAGCTATAGAGTTATAGCTGTGGCTCTGGGAATCCTGAGGTCTGGGTTGCCAGAAGAGTCCTTGCTCTTCACTTCTGCAGTATGACAAATGGGAGTGTGTCACTGCCCACAGCTCAGACAGCTGCCCAGGAAAGTGTTACAGCCCTTTTAGTGCCCACGATTCAGCAGGCCCTAATTTGTTCTTGTCCCAAATCCAGGAAGAATGACGTTACATGGACAACTGGAGGGTGAGCAAGGCAGAGAAGAGTTTTATTTAGCAATAGAACTACTCTCAGCAGAGAAGACACCCAAAGTGAGTAGATCCTTCTCACAGGCATTTAGTCCTGATGTGTGGCTGAGGCTGGCTGAGTCAGGGGTTTTTATGGGCTCAGAATGGAGGAAGTGCATGCTGATTGGTCCATAGTTGGGCCTGGAAAGAACATCATCTGATTGGCTGAAAGGAATCAAGGAAGTTCTTACTCCCAATTGAGAATTTTACCTGGAACTAACAGCCTGGTTTTCAGGCTTCAGGCTGTCTCTGGCCTGAAGGTTGGATTTCACCAGGGATCCATCCCTATCTACCTAGGAATTTGTCTGCTTCCTGCTGCTATCAGAAGGACCTTCAGACCTCTCAAAAAGAGTGTCAAAGAACTGAAATTCACTAGGTCACCACATCCAGAAAATGAGATGCAGGACCTCTCATTCATTGTGATTGCTTCCTTGACCCTACCTAGTCCCCGTTTACTTATACATTGTTATATTTCTTCCTTGCTCTGTTAGTCCACTTTTACATTGCTGTAAAGAACTACCTGGGTCTTGATAATTTATAAATAAAAGAGGTTTAATTTACTTACAGCTTCACATGACTGGGGAAGCTGCAGGAAACTTACAATCATGGTAGAAGGCAAAGGAGAAACAAGCACCTTCTTCACAAGGCAGCACCAGAGAGAGGAAGAAAAGGGTAAAAACCACACACTTATCAAACAACTGGATCTCAAAAGAAATCCATTATGAGAATAGCATGGGAAAAACCACCCCAATGATCCAATCACCTCCCACCAGGTGCCTCCTCTGACATGTGGGGATTACAATTCGAGATGAGGTTTGGGTAGGAACACAGAGCCAAACCATATCACCTTCTATCTAAGGCTCTAGTTTTTATTGGTCAGGGAGATGCGTTTGAGACTGAGCTACTGTCTCCTAGGCTGCAGCACCTGATTAAAGCCTTCTTCCTTTGCAATACTCATCCTCTCAGTGTTTGGCTTTTTCGCAGTGAGCAGCAGGACCTAGACCAAATTCCTTGTGTTTTGGTAACAAGATCACAAAGTTGGATCATCATTTGCCCAGAATTTTTAATAAATTTTCCTGGAAATAGAAGGCAGATGGGACTAGATTGGCTCAGAAAAGAAAAAAAGACAGTTTTTTTTTTTTTTAAAGCTGGACAAACCTACGTACATGCATGAAAACTTTAATACATGAGAATTTAAATGCACATCCTCTGTGTCACTAGAGATTATCCATCTACAAATCTATCCCATAGACAAATCTGCATATATATGTAAAGATGCTAGTTGCAGCATTCATTGTAATACAGAAATAAAAAGAAAATGTTATGATTATGGCATAAAATGCTGTAATGGGGTTAAAATGAAGAAGGTGTGTATCAATGACAGGAAAAATGCCCACAAGAAATTGTTTTTAAAAAAGCAAATTGCCTAACAGCATGTATAATTTCATTTATATTTTCTAAACTTATGAACGCAACCACATACAAAACTAAATGTATTGAAAAATGTTCAGAGGGATATATATCAATTTATTTAAATTATTACTTATGGAATGAAGAGTTTGATGTTGGGAAAATGAAGGGTAACCATTTTTTAATTTTCATTTTTCTGCATTTACAGATGTTTTGATATTTACCAGGAATCAATATATGATAATTACAATTATAAATATATTTTTGAATAATGAAATTAAAATATATGCCAGGTTTTTACATATAAGAAAACTACTGCATTTTTAATTTATCAATACCATATTCTTGCTGAATTTTGGAGGCTTATTGAATGGAATACTTATGGCTAAAGCCTAAATGTTTACAACATCTAGGCTGAAGATAGCATTAATGACAATATATTCAACAAGTCATTAGAAAAAAGTGTGGCGGGGGTGGAATTTCTTCATAGCAGTTTAAAAAACAGTTCCTTCTTTATGTAACATTAACTTTAATTATTTTAGGTAAAATTGCAATTACCAGTTCCACAGTTCTATTTCATTTGATTCCTGACTGCTTATGTTATCAAAACCTACCTGTTGTTCAATATGTAATTTTAAAAATTGACTCTGATATTTAGATAATTAGCAATAATTTTGTCAATAATTTATGTCAGTCTGTGACCTAAATATATATAGATGACTTCATTGTTTTGATATTAATTAAATTTGTTATGAGAGTCCCTAATTCTAAGGGATAAAAGTATAAAATAAATATGTCATACATTAGATATTTAGAATTGTTCATTCTTCATACCTGCTTTTTTGCATCCTTTGACCTCCATTCCATTGCCTTCCTGTCCACCACCCCAACCATGGTACACAATCACTGTGCTCTCTATTTCTACATATTTAACTTATTTTTTCCTTTAGATTCTGAATATATGTGGGATTTTGTAATATTTTCTGAGTCTCCCTTATTTCTCTTAGCATAATGTCTTCCTAGTCTATTCATATTGTGGCTTGTAGCAGAATCTTCTTTTCTTCTTAAGTCTGAATAATATTACATTGAGATACATATATATATATGCATTATATATTGTCATTATATTGACACACATACATATTTACATATGTGCATAATATTTCATAATGTACAGAAGTTTCTTTATCCATTTATCCATTGATGGACATCTAGGTTGATTCCATATCTTGGCTATTGTGAATAACTCTGCAGTGAACATGAGTGGGTATACAGTTATATTCATGAGGTGGTGATTTTATTCCTTTTGGGGATTATATCCAAGAGATGTAATCCAAAACATAAGGACTATATTTAATAACAGTGTATTGTATTCAGTATTTCTGCTAAATGATTTGATTATAGCTGCTCTTGACACCGGGGAAATGGGTAGCTATGTGAGATGATAAATATGTAAATTTGTTTACTATAACAACCATTTTACTATATATGTATCTCATAGTAAATACAATTGATTATTAATTATTAATTTACTAAAATAAATAACATGTCAAGAGTTTAGAGTGTGAATATATGACAGTGTAGTCCGTGGGTGTCTATAAATGAAAGAGTATATTATTTTCAAATGTTAGCCATTTTGATAATCAATAGCTTTATATAGTCCAAATTATAATTTATATTGTATTATCAACTCTTAGTAAATCATGTTTCTTTATTTTTTATTTTGTTTTCAGAAATTAACAGATATACATACGGAAACATTTAGAGAAACTTATCCAAATAAAATCTGAAATAGTTTAACTTGAAGAAATTTACATGTGACACATTTTATTCTCAGAAAACATCAAATATTATATGTTTAAAAACTTAATTATTTGTATCAGACTTATTGTGTGACTTTTGTGTGAAATTTGAGTAACTCCAGACATAATTCTGTAGCCAAACTAAATATATGTAAGGATAAATTTAATTCATCTTAGGTGAAATTATAAATTGTAGTTAAAAGTATTGTTTGAAATTAGAATAGATTATACCCGCCCTATGTCAACAAGCATTATCTGCATTCTTTTATTTCAACATTCTTTTACTCCCTGCTTAAGTAGTTTTACTGTATCCTTTTTCTTTAGTATACTTTAAAGAAAAATATCTTCCTTACTGGCTTTAGAACAGGAAATTTGAATGCTAAGATTCTGCCAAGATTTTATTCATAACAACATCATATTGTCTCTGATGTGCTTATAGTATTAACAACTTGCCGTAAAACAAGTTATAGCTGAAAGACTTAAAATGCATTCCCTGTGAAACACACCTGCTGCTGACTCACTCTTATATGATGTAATTTTCAGGGTTATTTCATTTCCCATATTGAACATTTTATATTGGGTCTATCTTTTAATCAGAGCATATAGCATGTCATATCTATGAATTGTGCCCTGTAAGTGTTTGCATATTGATTGTTCAGAATTCAAGACACATTCTCTCATGAAATAGTACCTTGGTCCCAGGATATTGGGCACACAAAATCATATTTGAATTATAAAGTGGCTAAAATAATAATACAATTATAGTAACCCACATTTTCATTACTGTGACCAGAATAATTTGTGAAAGGAGGTAAAAAGTGAAGGAAAGAAAATAGCCAAAGATAAATTTTAAAATTTCCTACATTTGTCATTGTCTTAAATCATGTCTTTTACCTATAAGCTGTGTGAGTTTGAGAAAATTAGCCAAATTTTTCTGGTCTGATTTATAAAAATAGGTTTATTATCACTACATTGATTATTTTAAAAATTATTAATGCATCTTGATGTACTTCCCTAACGTTTTTATATCTGCATCTTCTGCTGTAAATCTTCCCTTCATAAATGAAAATTGTAATAAAATCAAGTATGTGGAAAAATATAATTAAAGGAATTCACTAACTGTGATTTTCACAATTTAGGGACATTCTCTTCTAGTAAGCATGGTGCATTATTTTGTAGAGATATAATATGCATTAAAACAAAAAATGTTTTCTATCATAATAGAAAAGTTTGGGGTTCAGGGATAATCATCCCTGGAACATTACCACTAAAAGATGGGGGGTGTAGAGAATTGTGGCACTCTGAGATCCTCATATTTAACATTCAAAAAAAAATTGTTAGTGCTCCAAGAATTTTTAGAGCTCACATATGGGAGCTGTCACCAAAGTCAATGCGGTTTTTGTTCCTCCTCTAAGTATAATGCTAAATCTCAAATCGTCATCTCATCGTCATCATCATCATCATCTACAAATCTGAAATTACTTGAAAATCACATGATAGCATTTGAAAAATAAGATTTAACAAAGTAAAGAATATATTTTGTAAAAACAAAATAAATTGTGCAACAATTGGGTTGCTTTTTTATCTTAGCAAAAACATTTATATAGTGGATTTCCTTTGGTTGTTGTTTCAGCATGCTAACATACAAAGCAAGTCTTATTGTTGCTGCTTATGGCTGCATTTTTTTTTCACCACATCACACCTCTGACTAATAGGCACAAAGAGATTGATTTAAAAAAAATAAATGCGAATAAGAGTGACATGTAAAACTCTTGAAGGAGATTAAACTCTTTACTAAGGTAAATGGCCTATGGCAGCATCTGTAGATAGTTGTTGTTTTGACTGGAGCATGCATCAGACACGTTAGAATGACATAAGGAGTACATCCCAAGGTTATTTTATGACATGAAGTGCTTCATTGAAATCATTTCCTTTGAGACTGAAGCAGTCTACCTTTGTAAGATTTTATTCTCATTGTGAAGTGAATACATTTCAAAAAGAGTGTTTTCTCCAATTATCAGTGCAGTGTATCATTCTATTTAGTTGCCTATTCAGTCGTCTTTTATGCTTATTTTGGAAATTGGAGCTTGCAATATTCACAGTTTATTATGCTGACAAATTATAGTTAACAATAAAGACTTGTTGGCAGCTCAGTAGTCATTTTAAGTTTTCCTTGCAATCAATAAGATGAGAGGAAAAACTCAATCACCAGTAAGCTTTTTTAGTTCAACAACAATAAATACTCACAATGAATGTATAAACAGAATCAGGTCTGGGCCATAAAAAAGAAAAACGTTTTCTCATTATTTTTGCTTTTTTTTAAAGGTGACTTTCCCTTTCAGATTCTAATTATCATTGCTCAAATTTTACACATTCTAGACATCCTACAAATGCTGCTATTTGATGAGTCCAAGAGATTTTGTAAAGAATGCCAAAAAGATTGAAACTCAAATTCCCTCCTAACCAAGAAAACTTGAAGCAGACATCACTATGCTGATGTCTCTATTTCAAAAAGAAAATAATCACCTAGATCTTATAGAAAAAACCTGGATCTCAGTTTGTCATATCCCATCAGCCTTTATACAATATAGATTTGTATGTTGAAATAATGATATTAATAATGTTAGAATTTGTATTTGCTTATTTTAGAAAACACAAGTAAGTTAAATATCAAGATTTCAAGGCTCAAGATACGGCTTTGCAATGGTTACAGCTTTACACAAAGATAAATAAAATGCAACATTCTTTGTCTTGGGAGATACACACATGATATATAGAAATAAGATATATTTTATATATACAGTATATATTTATGTTCATAAATATAATTTTATATTACATAGCATCTTGTGACATCAATATTCCTGAAGTCTTCTGCTAAATATATGCATGTGGATATATTTGAATTTATATATCAACATTAATTGTTCACTTGTTAGGAAACTGTACATAGTGCTCCTATAATGGTAAAAATACTAAAAATATATAGGACTTCTGAAGGTTAAAAATCACTTAAGGTAACATATATCATAATATTATTATATCTGGATTTGAACTTCAAATCATAATATTCATAAAAATCATCAAACATATTTACCAAAATTGACTACCGGTATTTTGATATTTCCAAAAATTAAATTTCCACTCAAAGGAATAAGTTTAGTCTCTGTTTAACAAGAGTAAATACTAAAACTCTGTCATTAATTGTTGACTCCTCCTTGCTCCACAGGCTTTTTCAAACCATCTTTCTAATAACATAACACTTTCATTTTTGTTAAGGAGTATCTTCAGTTAATCCATTTTGACTGGTTCCATTATTTTTCTACTTACAATCATCTTCAGTTACCTCTCACCCAGTACTTACTAACTACAGTCATGTCTCTTACCAAGATGCCATTTTCTTTTACTATCTCACCAGATATCTTGAGGGATTAGTTAGAATCCCTAACTTTCCCTTTCTCATTTCCTTTGGGTCCCCCACAGCAGCCTGGTCTCAGCCACCATCATACTTCTGAAACTACTCTCACCAAATTTATTGATGATCTACAGTTGACTAGAAGGTGTTCTTTTTCCAATTTCATTCTAGTTTGACTTTCTGAAGCATTTTGGGCTTTAGGCTAAATTCTATGGAGTCTGATAGTCCTTGTGCAAAAGGCACTTGTATAACTATTTGTTCATAACTTCTAGGTACCTTAAACTTTTTGGATCCTCATTTTCTTTGTATGTAAAATGAGAGTAGTCAACCACAATCATTGGGTGGTTTTGGTGATTAAATGAGATAATATATACAAAAGATATTTTATACCACCTGATACATACTAAACACTCAAGAAATTTAACTAAACTTTCTAAAATAATCTCTACATTTGACTTCTTTATGCTATTTACCTTCTCACCCAATATCTCTATTTTCTTCCATAGGACTAATTTGACTGTTGATGCCCATCAGACAAATACTATCAGGAACACAGGTATTGTCAATAAAGTTAGATATACTCATTGCTTTAACAAGCAAAAACCCATAGTGTAGTACCTATGGGGCCTCTTACTAGGAGGAAAGTTAGGAAAGGATACTTTATTTTTGTGCTAGAGGGTTATAGGAGACTATTGAAATGTATGGTTTAGAATGTCCAAGCACAGAAGTCAGTGTTCTTTCCTTTAAACCTGTGCTCATAAAAAAGACAACTCAAATGAGAACAACAAAAATTGTTTCTTCAGATCCTGTTATAACAAGGGAGTCAGTAACCACCACTTGAGTTTTGAGGAGACTCAGAGACAGACAGGGAAATGGGAAGGAATTTTTTAAAACTTTTGAAAATAGGAAGGGGGAGGCTTAAGATGTTCTGTGATTGGATATTGTTTTCAGAGGAAAGCTAGAGACAGTATAACTGAAAGTGAGGCATTGTTCATGATTGGTTTGGGAAACATAGTTGTATTTCTGTGCTTGGAGATACAGACAAAAATTGTGGAAACTGGCAGTCAGTGACCAATTTTGGCTGATTGCTGCAGAATTTGTGACTTAACATTCTATTGTCATGCATGACATGACCACTGTCCATTTTTATATTCAGTTGGTCAGAATTCATGCATTTGTACAGAGTCATTTTAGACTAATTTGTCTGTGAATATTTTGGACCATCTGGCTCTGAATGAATTGGTATTTTTTAAGAAGCAGTTTAAATATTTTACGAAAGCAAGGAAATAAAATACCTAGGAATCCAACTTACAAGGGATGTGAAGGACCTCTTCAAGGAGAACTACAAACCACTGCTCAATGAAATAAAAGAGGACACAAACAAATGGAAGAACATTTCATGCTCATGGATAGGAAGCATCAATATCACAAAAATGGCCATACTGCCCAAGGTAATTTGTAGATTCAATGCCATCCCCATTAAGCTACCAATGACTTTCTTCACAGAATTGGCAAAAACTACTTTAAAGTTCATATGAAACCAAAAAAGAGCCCGCATTGCCAAGACAGTCCTATGCCAAAAGAACAAAGCTGGAGGCATCACACTATCTGACTTCAAACTCTACTACAAGGCTACAGTAACCAAAACAGCATGGTACTGGTACCAAAACAGAGATATAGACCAATGGAACAGAACAGAGTCCTCAGAAATAATACCACACATCTACAACCATCTGATCTTCTACAAACCTGACAAAAACAAGAAATGAGGAAAGGATTCCCTATTTAATAAATCGTGCTGGGAAAACTGGCTAGCCATAAGTAGAAAGCTGAAACTGGATCCCTCCCTTACACCTTATACAAAAATTAATTCAAAATGGATTAGAGACTGAAATATTAGACCTAAAACCATAAAAACACTAGAAGAAAACCTAGGCAATACCATTCAGGACATAGGCATCAGCAAGGACTTAATGTCTAAAACAACAAAAGAAATGACAACAAAAGCCAAAATTGACAAATGGGTTCTAATTAAACTAAAGAGCTTCTGCACAGCAAAAGAAACTACCATCAGAGTGAACAGGCAACCTATAGAATGGGAGAAAATTTTTGCACTCTACTCATCTGACAAAAGGCTAATATCCAGAACCTACAAAGAATTCAAATAAATTTACAAGAAAAAAACAACCCCATCAAAAAGTGGGCAAAGGATATGAACAAACACTTCTCAAAAGAAGACATTTATGCACCAACAGACACACAAAAAAATGCTCATCATCACTCGCCATCAGAGAAATGCAAATCAAAACCACAATGAGATACCATCTCACACCTGTTAGAATGACGATCATTAAAAAGTCAGGAAACAACAGGTGCTGGAGAGGATGTGGAGAAATAGGAACACTTTTACACTGTTGGTGGGACTGTAAACTAGTTCAACCATTGTGGAAGACTGTGGCAATTCCTCAAGGATCTAGAACTAGAAATGCCATTTGACCCAGCCATCCCATAACCGGGTATATACCCAAAAGATTATAAATCATGCTGCTATAAAGACACATGCACATGTATCTTTATTGTCACACTATTCGCAACAGCAAAGACTTGGAATCAACCCAAATGTCCTCAGTGACACACTGGATTAAGAAAATGTGGCCCATATACACCATGGAATACTATGTAGCCATAAAAAAGGATGAGTTCATGTCCTTTTTAGGGACATGGATGCTGCTGGAAACCATCATTCTCAGCAAACTATCGCAATAACAGAAAACCAGACACTGCATGTTCTCACTCAGAGGAGGGAATTGAACAATGAGAACACTTGGACACAGGAACGGGAACATCACACACCAGAGCCTGTTGTGGGGTGGGGGGAGGGGGGAGGGATACCATTAAGAGATATACCTAATGTAAATGATGAGTTAATGGGTGCAGCACACCAACATGGCACATGTATACATATATAACAAACCTGCACGTTGTGCACATGTACCCTAGAACATAAAGTATAATAAAAAAGAAAAAAATTTAAAAATAAATAAATATTTTATGAAAGCTATTACATTTTGGTTTCATTTGGTTAATTTACTTTGAAAGTCAGGGTGGATTGTACAAGTCATGGTTTATTTTTCAATTTTCAGTTATCCCCGAACAGCTAAGCAGTCAGAAGGTCATATTTTCACTTATCACAAACTACAAATAAGATGTCTCCATCTGGATGTTTCAAAAGCATCTCAAAACAAAATAGTTAAACTCTTTTCACCTATACCTAGAAAGCATTTTTTACTTACATTTAATTGCTAAATACCTATTGATCTCCTTTTTCCTTGTGTTTTACTAGTATTGACTTGCCCTAGGCTTTAAATATCTCTTGCCCAGGTAATTGTAACACACCCCTGTATCTGATTCTATCCTTTCTCTCCTTCAGTCTACCTACTGCCAAGTTAGTAGGGTTACATTTCTAAAGCACAGAATTTGTTTTCTAACATAAGGTGAATTCCCATTTTCAACACACAAGAAAGCCCAAATGTGTCATAATAGACACTTCACCTCCAAGTTCAGTACACCTTTCCACTGGCTTCACCTTCCCACAGCCTCCCACCTTTCTCTGCCATATCTGTATTCTTAAGTTTGACAAGTGCTTTTACAGCACTATTTATGTGTTGCTCTTCCTCACTTTTCTTGTCTGGTGACTTTATATTCATCTGAACCTTCATGGTTCAGATCTAATATAATCTCTTTATTAAGCTTTCTGAGACAAAATTAATTGCATTTTCCACTGTGCCCTATAGCACTTTATCTTAGTATTCCAATAGTATACCTATCACATTGTAACAATGTGGGACCACACTCTATTAGGTGCCTCATACCTCACTTTCATTATCTTATTTTACCCATTGTACAGATGAGGAGACTTAGTCTTAGAGAGATAACATTTTTGCGAGCTAGCTTTAACATTTAGTTTTCTTATAAGTAAATTTGTTCTCCTCTTTACTGGCCTTAAAACACCTATTATTTAGTAGTATGTTTACTTGTTCCTCCTACCATTATAATGAGAGGCTTAAGTATGTTTATGTCTGCCAACATTGTATCAGCTCCTCCAAGACAGGAGTCGTGTGTAATTCACTTTTAAAATTCCCTATAGCACATTCCCTTCCATATAGATATACCTGTGTGTGTGTGTGTGAGTGTGTGTGTGTATGTATGTATGTATATAATCTGGGCAAAAGTCAAATGAATGTCATACAACTTCTAAATTTTAAATATTTCCAAATATCTTAAGAAATAAAAAATTTACATAAAAAAATTTGCCCATATAGAGTTTTTTCCTTACTTTCTCATATATCCATGGAATACAAAGCAAACTTTGTAAAATACTGTATTAGTTCATTCTCATGCTGCTAATAAAGACATGCCTGATACTAGGTAATTTATAAAGTAAAAGAAGTTTAATGGACTTACAGTTCCACATAGAAGAAGTTTAACGGACTTACAGTTCCAAGTAAAAGAAGTTTAATGGACTTACAGTTCCACATGGCCAGGGAGGCCTCACAATCATTGCAGAAGGCAAAAGAGAAGCAAAGGCACAGCTTACATGGTGGCAAGCAAAAGACTGTGTGCAGGGGAACTGCCCTTTATAGAATTATCAAATCTAGTGAGAACTAACTCGCTATCATGAGAACAGGATGGAGGAAATCACCCCCATGATTCAATTATCTCCACCGGGTCCCTCCCCTGACATATGGGGATTACGGTAACTAAAAATCAGTATGAGATTTGGATGAGGACACAGCCAAACTATGTGAAATACTAACTTGTATTTTAATTTTATGATGGAAATTTAAATGGTAAATCAATTTGCTATTTTTTTACTTTGTCTAATTTTTAAAACAATGTATGTATAGAGAGTAAATTTGAAAACATAAAGTACTGATTGTCAGTTATTGTTTTAACCAAATTTCAAAAGCTTTAAGTAAAACATATTTAAGGAGAAATTAATATTTTGGAACAAATGTTGAAATTAAATAGCTGAAAAGAATAAATATAACAATTTGTAGTTAACTCCTTGAGTAACATTATTTTTCAATCCTGTCGTCACACAGAAAACAAACCCAACTAAAACTTAGTAAAGACATTGTTTGAAAGGATTATTCCAAGAGTGGGGAAATAATTATTTCAATAGAGGGATGAGGAGTAGTGAAATAGGGAAAACATTCTTAACCTTTGCTGTTTTCCAGAATCACAAGGCTCAAGTAAAATTCTACATTGACAGTATTCTTTTATATCAGTTTATGTTTGTTACGTATTCATTCCTAGCTGCCCTGACTGAGGATGATGATATAAAGAAGCTAGAGTCCATCATAAACCCAGCTCTCTAATACAAAATAGCCCAAGCTACATGCTACTCATCAATTGGAAGGACAATTTTAGAGAGGTAACATGAAATGGTGTTCCATAGTGAAGTTTCATCAACAAACCCAAGGCTATTTCCATTGGTTTTTCCCTGTCTGCTTTCCAGTATCCTGCATTATTTAATACTGAAGCAAAAATCCAACTGCAACAGTGCTCTCTGACATGTTTTCTATGTTTGTCTTAAAAGTGATTGTTTCTTTAGAAATAGTATATACTACATTTATAAAATTAAGAAAGTCTATCAATATAGAAGGCACATATTTCTATCATCAATGAATAACCTCCTTTTAATATTCAATTTTATTTATTAATTTTTAATTTTAAAATTTTTATATATTTAAAAAATTTAATTTCCAGAGTACACGTGTAGGATGTGTAGGTTTGTTACATAGGTAAACATGCGTCATAGTGATTTGCTGCACCTACCAATTCAACCCCTTACCTAGGTATTAAGCCCAGCTGCTCTTCCTGATGCTTTCTCTCCCCTCACCCCCTTATGACAGGCTCCAGTGTGTTGTTTCACTACCTGTGTCTGTGTGTTCATATGGTTCAGCTCCCCACGAAATACTGTGCAGCCATAAAAAGGAACAAGATCATGTCCTTTGCAAGGACATAGATAGAGCTGGAAACCATTATCCTCAAGAAACTAACACAGGAACAGAACTCCAAACATGACATGTTCTTAATTATAAATAACCACTTTTAACATAAGTGTATAGCATAGTACTGTGGTGTCTGCAAGAGCTGGGCTTATGTTGGATCATGGCTTCTTTAAACCATTGTCCTCAGCAGGGGCAACTTGGAATAAATGTATAATGTGGTATAAACTAATATAATACATATATACTTAGTTTAAAATAATGCTGTGTTTACATTTTTGTACCCTGCTTTTTTTGTATTTCACATATGGTCACATAAATAAAAAATTTATAAAATATTTCAAATTTGATACAACAGTTTATTGTATATAACAGTCCCATAAATAGGTATACCATATTTAACTAATTGTTATCATGTCCTTAAGATATTTATTTTTATTTTCCAATTTCCCTGTAAAAATGAATGAAGCTTAATAAATATCAGTGTACAAGTGTTTGACTTAAGTGTATAAGTAAATCTGATTGCTTCTTAAAGTTGTTGTCATGTAACCATAATTACTAACATAAAGGGTAGGGACATTTTAAGGTAAAAAATATTTAATTCTGAGTTGCCTTCCAAAAAAACATTAAATTGTATTATTGTACCATATTTTTAGCAGATATATGTATTCAAATATTCTCAAATACATAAAAATTAAATGATAAATGTTTTTTATTTCTTTTTTTTTTTTTTTTTTTGAGACGGAGTCTCGCTCTGTCACCCAGGCTGGAGTGCAGTGGCCGGATCTCAGCTCACTGCAAGCTCCGCCTCCCGGGTTCACGCCATTCTCCTGCCTCAGCCTCCCGAGTAGCTGGGACTACAGGCGCCCACCACCTCGCCTGGCTTAGCTTTTTTTGTATTTTTTAGTAGAGACGGGGTTTCACCGTGTTAGCCAGGATGGTCTCGATCTCCTGACCTTGTGATCCACCCGTCTCAGCCTCCCAAAGTGCTGGGATTACAGGCTTGAGCCACCGCGCCCGGCTGAATGTTTTTTATTTCTTTAAAAAATTTCTGGTAACATATTATATGTATATATTTATGGCTTACATGAGATATTTTGATACAGGCATGCAATGTGAAATAATCACAACAGGGTAAAAGGGGTATTCATCACTTCAAGCATGTATTCTTTGTGTTACAAACAATCCAATTATACCCTTTTAATTGTAATATATAATTCAATTATTTTTTACTATAGTCACCCCCTTGTGCTAGTAAATACTAGGTCTTATTTATTATTTCCTAATATTTTTTGTACTCCTTCACCATCCCCACTTTTCCCCCAGCTTCCATTACCCTTCCCAGCCTCTGGTAACCATCCTTCTCCTCTCTATCCCTATGAATTCAATTGTTTTGACTTTTAGCTCCCCAAAATAAGTGAGAACATGCAAAGTTTGTCTTTCTGTTCCTGGCTTTTTGCACTTAACATAGTGATCTCCAATTCCACTCATGTTGCTGCAAATGACTAGAACTCATTCTTTCTTGTGGCTGAAGAGTATTCCATTGCATATGTGTACCACATTTTTCTTTATCCATTCGTCTGTTAATGGACATTTAGATTGCTTCCAAATCTTACTTATTATGAACTGTGCTGCAACAAACATGGGAGCACAGATATCTTTTTAATATACTGATTTTCTTTCTTTTGGGTATATACCCAGCAGTGGGATTGCTGGATGATATTGTAGCTCTATTTTTACTTTTTTGAGGAATCTTCAAACTACTCTCTATAGTAGTTGTACTAATTTACATTCCCACCAACATTGTACAGAAGTTCCCTTTTCTCCATATCCTTGCCAGCATTTGTTATTGTCTGTCTTTTGAGTATAAGCCATTTTAATACCTCATTGTAGTTTTGATTTGATTTTCATTCCTCTGATGATCAGTGATGTTGAGCACCTTTGCTTATGCGTGTTTGTCATTTTGAATATCTTCTTTTGAGAAATGACTATGAGATATTTGGCCCAATTTTTGATCAGATTATTAGATGTTTTCCTATAGAGTTGTTTGAGCTCCTTATATATTCTGGATATTAATCCCTTCTCAGATGGATAATTTGCCAATATTTTTCTCTCATTCTATGAGTTGTCTCTTGACTTTGTTGATTGTTTCCTCTGCTGTGCAGAAGCTTTTTAACTTGATGTGATTCCATCTGTTCATTTATGCTTTGGTTGTCTGTGCTTGTGGGGTATTGCTGAATAAAATGTTTGCCCAGACTGATGTCCTGGAGCATTTTCCCAATGTTTTCTTGTAGTAGTTTTATAGTTTGAGGTCTTCAATGTAAGTCTTTAATATATGTGAATATGATTTTTTATATGGCAAGAAATAGGAGTCCAGTTTTATTCATTGGCTTATGGATATCCAGTTTTCCCAGAAATATTTCTTGAACAGACTGTCTTTCCCCAATGTATGTTCTTAGCACCTTTGTCAAAAATGAGATCACTAGGTAACTGTGCATGTATGGATTTATCTTTGTGTTCTGTATGCTGTTCCACTGATCTATGTGACTTTTTAAAATCCCAGTACCATGCTGTTTTGATTACTATAGCTCTGTAGTATAATTTAAAGTCAGGTAATGTGAATCTTCTAGTTTTTTGCTTTTTGCTTAGGGTAGCTTTTGTTATTCTGGGCCTTTTCTGGTTCCTTATAAACTTTAGAATTGTTTTTTTCTAGTTATGTAAGCAATGCCACTGGTATTTTAATAGAAATTACATTAAATCTGTAGATTGTTTTGGGTAGTAGGGATATTTTAACAATATATTGATTCTTTGAATTCATGAACATGGAATATCTTTTCTTTCTTTCTTTCTTTCTTTCTTTCTTTCTTTCTTTCTTTCTCTCTCTCTCTCTCTCTCTCTCTCTCTCTCTCTCTCTCTCTCTCTTTCTTTCTTTCTTTCTTTTTTGGTGACCACTTCAACTTTTTGTACTGATGTTTTACAGTTTTCATTGTAGAGATCATTTGCTTCTTACCTTAAGTTAATTCCTATGTATTTTATTTGTGCCTATTGCCTATTGTAAATGGAATTACTTTCTTGATTTCTTTTTCAGATTGTTTTCTGCTAGCATATAGAAATGTTACTGACTTTCATATGTTGATTTTGTATCCTACAACTTTACTGACTTTGTTTGTCAATTCTCATCACTTTTTGGTGGAATCTTTAGGTTTCTCCAAATATAAGATAATATTATCTGCAAATAAAAATAATTTGACTTTCTTCTTTTCAGTTAGGATCCTTTTTATTATTTTTCTTTTGTGTGATTGCTGTTGCTAGGACTTCCACTTCTATGTTGAATAACAGTGGTGACCGTGGGAATCCTTGTCATTTTCCAGATCTTAGAGGAAAGCCCTTCCATATTTTCCCATTGTGTGTAAAGTTAGCTATGAGTCTGTCATGTATAGCTTTTATTTTGTTATGGTATATGCCTTCTATACTCAGTTTTTAAGGGTTTTTATCATGAAGAGATGTAGAATTTTACTAAATGCCTTTTCAGCATCAATTGAAATGATCATATGTTTTTTATCTTTCATACTGTTGATATGAGGCATCACATTGATTGATTTGAACCATCTTGGCATACCTGAGGTAAATGATAGTTGGTCATGATAAATTATCTTTTTAATGTATTGTTGAATTAAGTTTGCTAATGTTTTGTTTAGGATTTTTGTATCAATATTCATCAGTAATATTGGCTTATAATTTTTTTTATATCTTCCTCTGGTTTTGGTATCAGGGTAATACTTACTTTGTAGAATGTGTTTGGAAGTATGTCCTTTATTTTTCAGAATGACTTGAGTAGGGTTGATATTTGTTTTTAAACGTTTGGTGGAATTCAACTGTAAAGCCATCAGGTCCCAGGCTTGTTTCTGGGAGTCCTTTTTTTTTTGTTTGTAAATTCCAAATAATTACATTTATTAATTTTAAAACAAAATGTTGTGGCAAATGTATTTATTAATAAAATAAGTAGATTTTGGTTCTGATTAGATTATGTATTTTTAAATAAGTATAACTTACTATTAGAATGAGATAGAATTCAACATCAATTCTATTTCTTTCTCTTTGTTTTCTTGTCTTTCTTTATTTTTTAATTTTTTTATTTTAATAGGTTTTGGGGGAACAGGTGGTGTTTGGTTACTTGAATAACTACTTTAGTGGTGATTTCTGGGATTCTGTTGCACCTAACACCTGAGCAGTGTACACTGTACCCAATGTATATTCTTTTATCCCTCATCCCCCTCCCACCCTTTCCCCTGAGTCCCCAAAGTCCATTGTATTATTCGTATGCCTTTTCATCTGCATAGCTTAGCTTCTACTATGAGAGAAAACATATGATGTTTGGTTTTCCAGTTCCAAGTTACTTCACTTAGAATAATGGTCTCAAAATCCATCCAGGTTTCTGCAAATGCCATTGTTTTGTGTTTGTGTGTGTGTGTGTGTGTGTGTCTGAGGAGCACTCCATGATATATTGAGATATACATATACACACACACACACACACATGCACATATCTCAAATTTTCACATATATATACATATCTCACATTTCCTTTATCCACTTGTAGGTTGATGTGCATTTGGACTGGTTCCATAATTTTGCAGTTTCAAGTTGTGCTGCTATAAACATTCATGTGCAAGTATCCTTTCAATATAATGTCTTCTTTTCCTCTGAGTAGACACCCAGTCGTAGGATTGCTAGATCAAATGGTAGATCTGCTTTTAGTCTTTTAAGGAATCTCCACACTGTTTGTCGTAGTGGTTGTACTAGCTTACATTCACACCAGCAGTGTAAAAATGTTTCCTTTTCACCAGATCCAAGCCAACATCCACTATTTTCTGATTATGGTCATTCTTGCAGGAGTAAGGTGGTATTGAATTGTGGTTTTGATTTGCATTTTTCTGATCATTAGTGATGTTGAGCATTTTTTCATATGTTTTATGACCATTTGTATATCTTCTTATGAGAATTCTTTATTCATGTCGTTAATCCACTTTTTGATGAGATTGTTTATTTTCTTGCTGATTTGTTTGAGTTCTTTGTAGATTCTGGATGTTAGTTCTTTGTCAGGTGTATAGATTAGGAAGATTTTCTTTCACTCTTTGGGTTTTCTGTTTACTCTACTGATTGTTTCTTTTGCTGTGCAGAAGATTTTTAATTTAATTAAGTCCCACATATTTATCTTTGTTCTGTTGCATTTGCTTTGGGGTTCTTGGTAATGAAGTCTTTGCCTAAGCCAATATCTAGAAGGTTTTTTCTGGTGTTATCTTCTAGAATTTTTATAGTTTCAGGTCTTGGATTTAAGTATTTGATTCATCTCGAGTTGATTTTTGTATAAGATGAGAGTCCAGTTTTCTTCCTCTACATGTCAATTGTAGAAGAAGGCTTGCAAATTATCTCAGCACCATTTGTTGAGTAAAGTGTCATTTCTCCACTTTACATGTTAGTTTGCTTTATTTTATGGCTGCATGGTGTTCCATGGTGTACATGTGCCACATTTTCTTTATCCAGTCTATCATTGGTAGGCATTTGGGTTGGTTCCAAGTCTTTACTATTGTGAACAGTGCTCAATAAACACACATGTGCATGTGTCTTTATAGTAGAGTGATTTATAATCCTTTGGGTATACACCCAGTAATGGGATTGCTGGGTTTTGTTTATTAAAGACCAGCTGGCTGTAAGTATTTGGCTTTATTTCTGGGTTCTCTATTCTCTTTCATTGGTCTATGTGCCTATTTTTATGCCAGTACCAAATTTGGTGACTATGGCCTTATAGTGTAGTTTGAAGTCTGGTAATGTAATGCCTCCAGGTTTGTTCTTTTTGTTTAGTCTTACTTTGGATATGCAGGCTCTTTTTTGCTTCCATATAAATTTAGGATTGTTTTTACTAGTCCTGTCAAAAACGATGGTAGTATTTTGATGGGAATTACATTTAATTTGTAGATTGATTTTGGCAGGATGGTTATTTTCACAATAGTTTCTATCCGTCCATGAATATGAATGTGTTGCCATTTGTTTGTGTCATCTATAATTTATTTCAGCAGTGTTTTGTAGTTTTAATTCTAGAAGCCTTTCACCTTCTTAGTTAGGTATATTTCTATGTATTTTACTTTATTTTATTTTATTTTATTTTATTTTTACAGCTATCATAAAAGGGGTTGCATTCTTGATTTGATTCTCAGTTTGGTCACTCTTGGTATATAGCAGTGTTGTTGATTTGTGTTCATGAATTTTGTATTCTAAAGCTTTGCTGAATTCATTTATCAGTTCTAGGAGCTTTATGGAAGAGTCTTCATGGTTTTCTCGGTATATGATCATATTGTCAGCAAACAGCGACAGTTTGGCTTTCTCGTTACCGATTTGGATGCCATTTATTTCTTTCTCTTGTCTGCTCTGGCTATGACTTCCAGTACTATGTTGAACAGAAGTAGTGAAAGTGGGCATCCTTTTCTTGATCCAATTCTCATGGGAAATGCTTTCAAAATTTCCCCATTCAGTATAATGTTGTCTGTGGGTTTGTCATAGATGGCTTTTATTACCTTAAGTTATGTCCCTTCTTGCTGATTTTACTGAGTATTTTAATCATAAATTGTTGCTGGATTGTATCAAATGCTTTCTCTGAATCTATTGAGATGATCATGAGATTTTTGTTTATAATTCTGTTTATGTGATGTATCACATTTATTGACTTACATATGTTAAGTCATCCCTGCATCCCTGGTATGAAATCGACTTGATCATGGTAGATTATCTTTGTGATACATTGTTGAATTCAGTTCGCTAGTGTTTTATTCAGGATTTTTGCACCTATGTTCATCAGGGATATTAGTTTGTAGATTTTGTTGATGTTGTTATTATGTGCTTTCCTGGTTTGGGTATTAGGGTGATACTGGCTTTATAGAATGACTTAGGGAGATTCCCTCTTTTTCTCTCTTTTGGATTAGTGTTAATAGGATTGGTACAAATTATTCTTTGAATGTCTGACAGAATTCAGCTGTGAATCCATCTGGTCCTGAACTTTTTTTGTTGTTGGCATTTTTTAAAATTACCATTTCAATTTTTCTACTTACTATTGGTCTATTCAGAGTTTCTATTTATTCCTGGTTTTACTAGGAGGGTTGTATATTTGCAGAAATTTATACATCTTTTCTAGGTTTTCTTATTTATGTGTATAAACGTGTTTGTAGTAGGCTTGAATGATCTTTGACATTTTTATGGCATCTATTGTAATATCTCCTGTTTTGTTTCTAGTTGAACTTATTTGAATCTTCTCTCTTCTTTTCTTGATTAATCTCACTAATGGTCTATTGATTTTGTTTATCTTTTCAAAAAGCCACCTCTTTGTTTAATTTACCTTTTGAAATGTTTTCTGTTTCAATTTCACTTAGTTCTGCTCTGATCTTTGTTATTTATTTTCTTCTGCTGGGTTTGGGTTTAGTTTGTTCTTGTTTCTCTAGTTCCATGACGTGTGACCTTAGATTTTCTTTCTGTGCCCTTTCAGGCTTTTTGATGTAGGCATTTAATGCTATGAACTTTCTTCTTCGCATTGTCTTTGCTGTGTCCCAGAGGTTTTGATAGGTTGTGTCACTATTATTATTCGGTTCAAAGAAGATTTAATTTCCATGTTGATTATATTGTTGACTCAATAATTGTTCATGAGCAGGTTATTTAATTTTCATGTATTTGCATGATTACGGAGAGTTGATTTCCAATTTTATTCCACTGTAGCCTGAGAGGGTACTTGATATCATTTCAATTTTTAAAAAATGTATTGAGGCTTGTTATGTAGCCTATCATATAGTCTATCTTGGAGAATGTTCTGTTTTGGTGAATAGAACATATATTCTGAAGTTGTTGGGTAGAATGTTCTGTAAATATCTGTTAAGCGCAATTGTTTTATGGTATAGTTTAAGTCCATTGTTTCTTTGTTGATTTTCTCTCTTGATGACCTGTCTAGTGCTGTCAGTGGAGTATTGAAGTCCATTGTGTTGCTGTCTCATTTCTTAGGTCTAGTAATAATTGTTTTGCATATTTGGGAGTTCTAGTGTTAGATGCATATATATTTAGGATTTTGATATTTTCCTGTTGGACGTCTTTTTATCATTACATAATGCCCCTTTTAGTCTTTTTTAACTGCTGTTGCTTTAAAGTTTGTTTTGTCTGATATAAGAATAGCTACTTCTGCTCGATTTTGGTATTCATTTGCATAAAACATCTTTTTCCATCCCTTCACCTTAAGTTTATGAGAGTCCTTATATTTTAGGTGCATGTCTTGAAGACAGCAGGTACTTGTTTGGTGAATTTTAATCCATTCTTCCTTTCTGTATCTTTTAAGTGGAGCATTTAAGCCATTTACATTCAGCGATGTGAAGTAGTATACTATTCATCAGGCTACCTTGTTTTTTGTTTTTTTTTTTTTTCATCATGTTATTGTTTTAGAGGTCCTTTGAGATTTATGCTTTAAGGAGGTTCTATTTTGGTGTATTTTGAGGATTTGTTTCAAGATTTAGAGCTCCTTTTAGCAGTTCTTGTAGTGCTGGCTTGCTAGGGGCAAATTCTCTAAGCATTTGTTTGTATGAAAAATAATGTATCTTTTCGGCATTTATGAAAAAGCTTAGTTTTACTGGATAGAAAATTCTTGGTTGATAATTGTTTTGTTTAAGGAGACTAAAGCTAGGACCCCAATCCCGTATAGCTTGTTGGGTTTCTGCAAAGAAATCTGCTGTTTTACTTTCTAGATTACCTGATGCTTTTGCCTCACAGCTCTTAAAATTCTCTTTTGTCTTGACTTTAGATAGTCTGATGACTATGTGCCTAGGTGATGATCTTTTTGCAATAAATTTTCCAGGTATTCTTTGAATTCTTGTATGTGAATGTCTAGATCTCTAGCAAGGCCAGGGAAGATTTCCTCAATTATTCCCTCAAATACATTTTCCAAACTTTTAGATTTCTCTTCTTCCTTGGGAATACCAATTATTTTTCTATTTGGTTGTTTAACATAATCCCAAACTTCTTGGAGGCTTTGATTATTTTTTTTAATTCTTTTTTCTTTGTGTTTGTTGAATTTGGTTAATTCTTGTCTTCGAGCTCTAAAGTTCTTTATTCTACTTGTTCAATTCTATTGCTGAGATTTTCCATTTTTTTAAACATGTTCTTCATTTTCAGAAGTTGTGATAGTTTTATATTTATGCTATCTATTTCTCTGGAGATTTTTTCATCCATATCCTGTAACATTTAAAAAATTTCTTCCAGTTGGTGTCCACCTTTCTCTGGTGCCTCCTTGAGTAGCTTAATAATTGACCTTCAGAATTCTTTTTTCTGGCAATTCAGAGATTTATTATTGATTTGGATACATTGCTGGTGAGCTATTGTAGTATTTTGGGAGTGTTAAAAAACCATTTTGTCATATTACCAGAATTGTTTTTCTGGCTCCTTCTCATTTGAGTGGACTATGTCAGAGGAAAGACCTTGAACTCAATGGCTGCTGTTTAGATTATTTCATCCCACGTGAGGCCTTCTCGATGTGGGTGCTCAGGGATGTGGCTTCCTGGGCGGGGGGTCAAACTGCAGTGATTGTTATTTCTCTTCTGGATCTAGCCACCCAGCAGAGTTAGTGGACTCTGGGCTGGTACTGGGGAGTGTCTGCAAAAATACTTGTGATGTGGTCTGTCTTCAGGTCTCCCAGGCATGGAAAGCAATAACTGCTCCAGTGGAGGTAGCAGAGGAGTGAAATGGATTCTGTGAGGGTCCTTGGTTGTATTTTTGTTTATTGCACCAGTTTTTGTTGATTGGCCTCCAGCCAGGAGGTGGCACTTTTAAGAGAGCATCAGCTGCAGTAGTGAAGGAGGGATACAAGTTTGCCCAAGATCTAGTAATAATTGTTTTATATATTTGGGAGTTCCAGCATTAGATTCATATATATTCAGGATTTTGATATTTTCCTGTTGGACAAGTCTTTTTATCATTACATAATGTCCCTCTTAGTCTTTTTTAACTGCTGTTGCTTTAAAGTTTGTTTTGTGTGATAAAAGAATAGCTACTTCTGCTCGATTTTGGATAAGTTTCTCATGTGGTGGGCAGGGCCATGGATCTCCCAAGACATTATGTTCTTTATCGTCGGCTACCAGCGTGGGTAGAGAAAACCATCAGGTGGGATCAGGGTTAGGCATGTCTGAGCTCAGGCTGTCCTTAGGTGGGGCTTGGTTCAGCTGCTGTGGGAGATGAAGGTCTGGTTCTCAGGCCAACAGAGTTATGTTTTCAGGGTGATTATGGTTGTCTCTGCTGCATCATGTAGTTTGTCAGGGAAGTGGGGAAAAGTCAGCAGTTACAGGCCTCACCTAACTCACACGCATCCCTAAAGGCCATTCTCACTCCCATTCTGCCCCCCTCAACAGTATTGAGTTTATTTCCAGACAGCAGGTGAGCAGGGCTGAGAACTTGGCCCAGGCTACAGGCCAACCAGCTGAGAAAGCAAGCAGGGCTTTCAGGTTTCACGCCTCCTTATCTGCTACAATTTCTGTCCTGTGTCTGCACTCCTGGTTTTCCCCGTTCCTCAGGTTCTGTCCAGGAAACTTCACACTGTCAAAATTGTTGCAAAGTTTAACTGGAAGTTTTCTTATCCCTGAGGTTTTTCCCCAATTTCACTGGCAGCTCTCCCCAATGACCCCTGTGAGACAAAGTTGAAATGGCTTCCCTTGGGACGGAGAGAGCCCATAGGGTTCTTCCTGTTACTTCCTCCACCCCTGCATTTTGCTTAGCTTTCTAAGTTTGTTTCAGCTCCAGGTAAGGTCAAATCCTTCTTCTATTATCTAGACCTTCAGGTTCCCTAATGAGGATGTGTGTTTAAGGGGCAAATGATCCCCTTTGCACACATTCATACATTTGGTACTCAGTTTTTTGGCTGTCTCCTGGAGCCTGCAGCATCTATCCACTTGCTTCAAAGGATTTGTGGATTCTCTCAGCTTTACCGGTATATTCCTGAAGTAGGTCTTAGAGCAAAATTTCATGATATGAGTTTCCACATGCTGTTCTGTCCATCTGAGTCGAAGCTGCAAGTTATTCTTTCCTCTTGTCTGCCATTGCCCCCCTTACTCAGCTGAGAGACTTTTTATTACCATTTTGATCTTGTACTTGTTATCAGTCTGCTCAGATTTTAGATATCTTTATTGTTCTATCCTGGTAGGTTGTATGTGTCTAGGAATGTATTCATTTCTTCTAGATTTTCCAATTTCTTGTCATATAATTACTCACGGTAGACACTAATGTCAAATTTGTTTATCTTTTCAAAAACCAATTTTGTATTTCATTGATCTTTTGTATTGTTTTCTTCATTTCCAATTTATTTCTACTCTGACTTTTATTATTTCTTTTTTTCTACTAATTGTGGGTTTGGTTTGCTTTTTGCTTTTCTGCTTATTTAAGATGTGTCCCTAGGTTTTTTATTTGAATGTTTTTTTCTTTTTTAATAAAGACACTTATAGCTATAAACTTTTCTCTTTGTATTACTTGCTATATCCCGTAGGTTTTGGTATGTTGTATTTCCATTATCATTTGCTTCAAGAAAATTTGCAATTTTCTTCTTAATTTATTAATTGACCCACTGGTTATCCAGGAGCACATGTTTTAATTCTCCTGTATTTATATAATTTCCCAAATTCCTCGCTATTAATTTCTAGTTTTATTCAATTGTGTTCAGGGAATACTTTTATTATTATTTATTTTTTTTTCTTTTTTTTTTTTTTTTTTACTGTTTTAAAACTTGTTTTGTGACCTAACATACAGACTACCTTCAAGAATGATTCATTTGCTTAGGAAAAGAATGTGTGTTCTGTAGCAACTGGATAAGGTGTTCTGTAAATATCTATTAGGTTCATTTGTTTTATATGGCAGATTAAGTTCTTTGTTAATTTTCTCTCTGAAAAACCTGTTCAGTGCTGAAAGTGGAGTGTTGAAGTCTCCAGCCATTATTTCATTGGGGTCTGTCTCTCTCTAGCTCTTATATTTATAGCTAAGTGCTCCAGTGTTGGATGCATATATTTTAAAAATTATTATATCCTCTTGCTGAATTGGTCATTTGATCATTATTTGGTGACTTTGTCTCTTCTTATACTTTTTGTCTTGTAATGTATTTTGTCTGATATATGTGACTTCTTCTCCCTTTTGGTTTCAATGGACATGGAATATTGTTTTCTATCCCTTTCTTTCCAGTTTATGTCTGTCCTTATAGGTGAAGTGTGTTTTTTGTAGACAACAAATCATTGAGTCTTTTGGGGGTTTTGTTGTTTTTTTTTTTTTGTTTTAAATCTATTTGGCCAGTCTATGTCTTTTATTGGACAGTTTTAGTTCATTTACATTAATTATTATTACTGATAAGTAAGAATCTATTTCTACCATTTTGTTAGTTGCTGTCTAGTTGTCTTGTGGTCTTCTTTTCCTTATTTCCTTCCTTTCTGTCTTTCTTTTAGTGAAGGTGATTTTCACTGCTGGCATGATTTAATGTCTTGTTTTTAATTTTTATTTTTTTATGTGTCTGTTGCATGTGTTTTGATTTAATGGTGCCATGAGGCTTGCAGATACCATCATATAACCCATTATTTTAAGCTGGTAACAACTTAACACCATTCACATAAACAAGCAAAAAGAAAACTAATAAAAATTCTACACTTTAACTTTGTCTCCTCACTTTTTAACTTTTTCTTGTGTCTTTTTATATCTTATTGTACTTTCTATATCTTGAAAAGTTGTGGTAGTTATTATTTTTGGTTGGTTCATCTTTTAGTATTTCCACTTAAGGTATGGGAACACACCACAGTTAAGGTGTTATAAACCTGTATTTTCCTCTGTATTTTGGTGTGTGCTTATCATTGATGAGTTTTACACCTTCAGATAATTTCTTATTGCTCATTAACATTCTTTTCTTTTTGATTGAGGTGCTCCTTTTAGCATTTCTTGTAGGAAAAGTCTGGTGTTGATGAAATCCCTCAAGTTTTGTTTGTCTGGGAAAGTCTTTATTTATTAATCAGGTTTGAAGGGTCCTGAATATACTATTTTAGGATAAAAGTTTTTTCCATCAGCATTTTAAATATGTCATGCCACTTTCTACTGATCTGTAAGATTTGAACTGAAAAGTCTGCAGGACAAATTGGAGCTCCATTGCATGTTATTTGTTTCTTTTCTCTTGCTGTTTTTAAGCTCCGTTTTGTTTTGTTTTGTTTTTGTTTTTGTTTTGATCTTTGAAAGTTTGATTATTAAATGCCCTGACGTAATCTTGTTTGGATTAAATTTGCTTGGTATTCTATAATCTTCTTTTACTTGAATATTGGTATGTTTTCCTAGGCTTAGGAAGTTCTCTGTTATTTTTCCTTTGAATAAACTTTCTAGCCTTATCTTTTTCTCTACTTCTTATTTAAGGCCAATAACTCTTAGATTTGCCTTTTTGAGACCATTTTTCTAGATCCTGTAGGCATGCTTCATTCTTTTTTATTTTTTTCTTCTGTCTCCTCTGTGTATTTTCAAATAGCTTGTCTTCAAACTCACTAATACTTTCTTCAGTTTGATCAATTCTGCTATTAAAGGACTCTAATGCATTCTTCAGTATATCAGTTGCATTTTTCAACTCCAGACTTTCTGCTTGATTCTTTTTAATTATTTCAATCTTTTTGTTATATTTATGTGATAAAATTGTGAATCCCTTCTCTGTATTACCTTCAATGTTTTGGAATTTTCTTAAAACAGCTATTTTGAATTCTCTGTCTGTAAGGTCATATATCTGTTTCTCCAGGATTGGTCCCTGGTGCCTTATTTAGTTCATTTGGTGAGTCAGGTTTTTGTTTTGTTTTGTTTTGTTTTGTTTTGTTTTGGATGGTCTTGATGCTTGTAGGTGTTTGTCTGTGTCTGGGCATTGAAGAGTTAGGTATTTATTGTAGTCTTCATAACCTGGTCTTGTTTGCACCTGTCCTTCTTGGGAGGACTTTCCAGATATGCAAAAGGACTTGGGTGTTGTGATCTAAACCACATCTGCATTAGGGGGCATCTCAAGCCCAGCAATGCTCAAGACCCTGAGGATCTGTAATCAGCAGGTGTTGAAGCCAGCAAGACTTGTGTCCTTCACTTCAGAGTGGTGAGTTCTTTCAGGTCCCAAGAGAGTCCATAAGTGCCATTCTTGAGCCAAAGCCTGGAGTCAAAAACCTTAGGAGTCTATCTGGTATACTATTGCACTGTAACTTAGCTGGGACTGAAACCATGAGATACAGTCCTTCCCACTCTTCCTTTCTTTTTCCACAAGCAGAGGACCCTTATCTAGTGGTCACTATCACCACAGGCCCATGGGGAATACTGCAAGGCTATTCTCAATGTTTTCTTAAGGTCCAAGGGCTCTTCAGTCAGCTTGCGAATATTGGCTTGCCTGCGACTCACCCTTCAGGACAATGGGCTCCTCTTTGTGCCAACATTCATCCAGAAATGCATTTCATGAACCAAGGCCTAAATCTGAGGACCCCAAGTGCCTGCTTGCTGCTCTATACTCCTGTGTCTGAGCTAGTACCTAAGGTGAAAGACAAAGTCCCCTTTACTTTTCCCTCCACTTTTCTCAGGCAGAAGGTAGTGTCTCCCAGTATCCATTATAGCTGGGAATGTGCTGAGTCTCACCTAAAGGCAGCAAGTCTCAGAGTCTTACCCAAGGCTCATGAGGTACTACTTGTATACTGCTGCCGGTTATTCAGGGACCAAGGGCTCTTTTGTCAGCATGTAATGGGTCCTTTCAGGACTTTATCCTTCCATTCAAGGCAGCGGATTCCCTTCCAGCCCAGGGGGTTTCTAGAAATGTCTTCCAGGAGCATGGGCCTGGGAAGGGGGCCTCATGACTTTGACTGGTGCCCTGACCTACTTTGGCTGAGCTGGTATCCAAGTGACAAGACAATGTGCTTTCCCTCTCCTCTTCTCATGTGGAAGGAAGGGGTATTTTATTGGATCCTGGGTTTGGGAAAGGGGTGACACAAGCATTGCCTTAGCTGCCTCAGCTGGTGTCTCAGCAGGTCCCATGCTCTTCAAGTCCGCTGGCTCTGAGCCCAATTCAGCACAAGGACTCACCTACAAGCTGCTATCCTTATGGCCTAAACTGCCTTTCAAGTTTATGTGGGGCCCCCAATCACTCTAGCTGTGTTGGTGAGGCTTACCAGAACTCAAATTACAACTGCTGGTATGGACAGTTCCCCTCTGACTATGGCTGATGTAAATACTCCATGGACTGACTTTAACTGAGTTCAGCACAGTTTTGCTTTCTGCTGTGACAGGGCATCACTGAGTTCAATGCAATGTCTCACAATTGCTGTGCTTTCCCTCTTCCAAGTGCATAGATTATTTCTTGGGCTGCTGCCAGGCAATGGGGGAGTGACATCAGCAATTTAAGACTGTCTTTTCTACCCTCGTTAGTTCCTTTTTCAACAATATGCAGTTAAAACCTGCATTTTTGTTTTTTCGTTTTTTTGGTTTTTTTTTTTATACTTTAAGTTCTAGGGTACATGTGCACAACATGCAGGTTTGTTACATATGTATATTTGTGCCATGTTGGTGTGCTGCACCCATCAACTCGTCAGCACCCATCAACTCATCATTTACATCAGGTATAACTCCCAATGAATCCCTCCCCCATCCTTGCTCCCCATAATAGGTCCCACTGTGTGATGTTCCCCTTCCCGAGTCCAAGTGATCTAATTGTTCAGTTCCCACCTATGAGTGAGAACATGCAGTGTTTGGTTTTCTGTTCTTGCGATAGTTTGCTGAGAATGATGGTTTCCAGCTGCATCCATGTCCCTACAAAGGACACAAACTCATCCTTTTTTATGGCTGCATACCAGAACGTACAAAGAACTCAAATTTACAAGAAAAAAACAAACAACCCCATCAAAAAGTGGGCAAAGGATATGAACAGACATTTCTCAAAAGAAGACATGCGTACAGCCAACAGACACATGAAAACATGTTCATTATCACTGGCCATCAGAGAAATGCAAATCAAAACCACAATGAGATACCATCTCACACCAGTTAGAATGGCAATCATTAAAAAGTCAGGAAACAACAGGTGCTGGAGAGGATGTGGAGAAATAGGAACACTTTTACACTGTTGGTGGGATTGTAAACTAGTTCAACCATTATGGAAAACAGTATGGCGATTCCTCAAGGATCTAGAACAAGAAGTACCATATGACCCAGCCATCCTATTACTGGGTATATACCCAAAGGATTATAAATCATGCTGCTATAAAGACGCATGCCCACGTATGTTCATTGCGGCACTATTCACAATAGCAAAGACTTGGAATCAACCCAAATGTCCATCAGTGACAGACTGGATTAAGGAAATGTGGCACATATGCATCATGGATTTTTGGTTCTTATGAAGATACTTTGTTTGTAGATAGTTGTTAAATTTGGTGTTCCTACAGGGGGCGAATGGTGTGGCCTTGTATTCAACTTTTTTAATTAAAATGCCATTAACATCTCTATATGTTTTTTTCAATCCAGAGTAAATGACTCCCATGTTCTTTGAGAATTGTTTGTCTTTTTAACCCCCAAGTTTAGAAGAAAGTCTCTTAAAAAATAGATATTTTATATTTTATATTTATATTTTATAATTTAACTTGCATTTACTGATAATGTTCAACATAGTAATATTTTATTTTACTGATTATGTTTCAACATTTGTTTTTTCTTTCTCTTTGAATTGTCGGGCCTCCTTTTATGTAAGGAATATTACCATATATCTTATAAATGTACATGAGCTTTCCATAACTTGTTTCACTATTTAGTTCTATTTCTTTTTCAAGACTTAGCCCTTCCTATGCCCATTTATACTCCTTGGAATAAGCCTGCTGTCTTT
Organism: Macaca fascicularis; assembly: GCF_037993035.2. Classification (NCBI taxonomy): domain Eukaryota; kingdom Metazoa; phylum Chordata; class Mammalia; order Primates; family Cercopithecidae; genus Macaca; species Macaca fascicularis. The sequence goes on along the minus strand of NC_088391.1, from coordinate 58,347,771 downwards.
ACTCTTTAGCAAAATCTAACTTTCTCTTTTCTCCACCTCCATTCTGTGATTCATGGGCTAATAACTTAAAATGTCCTTGCTTTCTTGTGCTCCTTTGAAAATGTTATTCTGGCAATAATGATTTGACTGTGAATCCCACACAATTCATTTGCAACTTTTACCTATTATTATTTCTGTAATCTATCAAAATTCAGGTTATTATGCCTTTTCCATTTTTTTGTACTGCTTATATCTTTCCATTTGCCTGAATTATTGTCTTATCATTTTATTTTCTGGAAAAATTTACTTTATCTTCTGGAATTAATTAAAATGCCATTAACATCTCTATACATTGTTTTCAATCCAGAGTAAATGACTCCCATGTGCTTTGAGAATTGTTTGTCTTTCTAACCCCCAAGTTTACAAGAAAGTCTCTTAAAAAATAGATGCTAAAAAATTTTAAGTAAATGAATTTATATCATGTATAATATGATCTATAGTTGTGTTCTTTGTATTTTTATGTGTACATTCATATCATATATACATAAACTCTTTTTATTCTGGATGGTACCCGCATTGGAGATAAGGACCAGGTATTTTTCATAGAATGAATACAATAAATGTTTTTGAATAAATGGCTCGAGCACATGCAACACACACATATACAGAAACATGTACAATTAACTGGTAACATGAGTGAACAAATACAGAGTTGGTCGTTCAAGGTCAGCAGCAGATCATTACAGAGGTAGCAAATTCCGATAGAATATTTAAAACCAGAGGCAAGTAGAGAAAAAAAATGAGTTGTTCTTTAATTTTATTAAAGCTGAATTTATAGTTGGATATTGATTAGCAATCTTCAGAAATATCAGATTAAAAGTATAGCAAGTAATGTTAACAATACAATTTGAACTTAATTGAAATATTTTTTTTCAGATTTTCCACCGCTTTTTGGAATAGCTAGCATGAATCTACTGACAATCCAATAACTGAATTTAAATGATAATTTGTCTGAAAATGTGTGTAGTCTCAGACTCAGAATGTACAGATATTTGGACTGTCTTAAGATCTAACTGAGATAGTTTTATGCAAGATTAGATTGGCTATATAAAACCCAATAGAAAATAAAGCTAATTAAATGACAGATACACAATCAAAGATAAGTGCTGTGTAAAAAAGTGAATGTTCAGAGGTGGTCCAGATAAGTGATTAATGCAGAGCGATATTCTGAAAAGTCAAAAGAATACATTGCACTTTGGTGCTTTATGATCTACAATTGATAAAAATATCCAGGCTTGGTTTGCACTCCAGTTGGCGACATATATTCTCACTTTTAGCTATATTTTGCAATGAAATGCTAGATAGCAGTTGGCTATAATTTTTCCATAATAGAAATAGCAAAACATCTTCCCTGTTAGCCCATAACAAACAATATTCATATCAAAATGAACCTATTTAATGAAAAGTGGAGCTGCTTTTACACACTTTTATAGCAGTTTGATCATATTTTGGCATAATCAGCACTGAAGTAAATCTAGTATATGTCTCTACGGAAAGTGTTAAAGCTGAATAAAAAATTGCACAGATCCAGTTTTCTCATGCACAATTTTTAAAACGATGTGCAAAATTATACAGAACTATGCTGCTTAGGCATTTCCTTAATGAATTGGAGTGAATGATAGTGCTTTCTTATAAACAAACAGGCACATAGAAACAGTAAAGAGGAAAGGAGAATTGAGAAAATTGCATTATACTAATCCCAAGAAACTAATTCTTGTGATGTAGTACAAGAAAAGTCTATATCCCATTCACTTTACATAAGAAATATACTGCAGAGACCATTCAGAAGTTACTATTACTTCAGAGTGCATTCAGCAAGTCAATATTATATGCATTCACTAATTTTTTTTTTTTTTTTTTTTTGCAATAAGGGTCGTATGGGTGCCGTCAGAGTTCCAAAACTCCATCAGTATTTTTGGAAAAAGCAATTTGATTTTTTAAAAAATGTAACATTGGGGACTTATAATTGTGGCCTCATCTATAGGATAGTAAACAGAGGAGTATACTTAAATAAAATAATAAGACATTTTCATTCAAATTTTTATAATTCTTGTTACAAAATTTAATTTTAAATATTAGTGTTATATGCCCTCCTAATGGAAAATAACTCATATAAGTAGCTTGACAATATTAATTTTGTTAAAAGAAATGTATTATTACTTAGTGAGAGATTCCTCTGAAGAAACTTACAGTGCTTGATTTTAAATATATTACCTTTATATTTCTGTGGAACCACCATAGTGAGTTTATTTCTTTCTGTGTCTTCTGTGAATATTTTATTTAATAATTGAAATGGTTCTGCATTCAAATGCATGCCAATTATGACACTTTTTGTTTGATATAATTAATATTGATTGTCTGTATAAAATTCATGCTTATTCAGATAGCAAAAATACTCAAGTCTTATTGGTTGTAGCAGAAAGGCATGTTCAATTCAATTGATAATTTTTATTAAGTTATTTAAAAAACAATATGTTTGATTTGAAGAGGACTTCGTAATCAAAAATATTTAAAGAATCCGGTGTAAAGTCAAGAACCAGACTTAATCATCAAATGTGACCTGTGCTTTTATAATTTTGCTTGCCAAATGCTCTCAGAATCACATTAGAAACTAAGCTTAAAAATTTCCTTGAGAGTCTAACATATGATAACCATGTGCAAGGTGAACATTTGGCAGATATGCTTGTTTTTTAATCTCAATTTTTTCATTAGGATAGTATTATGAAATGTGTTCTATGTTTTGAGGTGATTGTTTATTCATATTGACATGGTTTGGCTGCATCCCCACTCAAATCTCAACTTGAATTGTATCTCTCAGAATTCCCATGTGTTGTGGGAGAGACCCAGTGGGAGGTAATTGAATCATGAGGGCCAGTCTTTCCCATGCTATTCGCATGATAGTGAACAATTCTCATGAGATCTGATGGTTTTATCAGGGGTTTCTGGTCTCACTTCTTCCTCATTTTCTCTTGCTGCCACCATGTAAGAAGTGCATTTTGCCTCCCGCAATGATTCTGAGGCCTCCTCAGCCATGTGGAAATGTAAGTCCAATTAAATCTCTTTTTCTTCTCAGTCTCAAGTATGTCTTTATCAGCAGCATGAAAAGGCACTAATACAGTACATTGGTACCAGTAGAGTGAGGCATTCATGAAAAGATACCCAAAAATGTGGAAGCGACTTTGGAATTGGGTAATAGGCAGAGGTTAATCCTTAAGACCACAGGAAAAATATCTCCAGGCAGTGTCAGAGGCCTTCATGTCAGCCCCTCCCAGTGCAGGTCCAGAGGCCCAGGGCCGGGAAAAATGGATTTGTGGGCTGGGCCCAGGGTCCCATGCTGTGTGCAGCCTAGGTACCTGGTGCCCTGTGTCCCAGCCACTCCAGCCATGGCTGAAAGGAGCAAACATACAGCTCAGTCTGTGGTTTCAGAGGGTGAAAGCCCCAAGCCTTGGCAGCTTCTATGTGGTGTTCAGCCTGTGGTGCACAGAGGTTAAGGACTAAGGCTTGGGAACCTCAGCCGAGATTTCAGAAGATGCATGGAAATACCAGGAATCCCAGGCAAAAGTTTGCTACAGGGAGAAGGCCCTTATGGAGAACTTCTGCTGGGGCAGTATGGAAGAGAAATGTGGGGTCAGAGCCCCCAGAGAGAGTCTCTACTGGGGCACTGCCTAGTGGAGCTGCGAGAAGAGGGCCACCGTCCTGCACACCCCAGAATGGTAGATTCATTGACAGCTTTCACTGTGCGCCTGAAAAAACTGCAGACACTCAATGCCAGTCCATAAAAGCAGCCAGGAGGCAGGCTGTACCCTGCAAAGCCAGAGAGGCGGAGGTGCCCAAGACCATGGGAACCCACCTCTTGCATTAGCATGACCTGGATGTGAGACCTGGTGTCAAGGGAGATCATTTTGGAGCTTTAAAATTTAACTGTCCTGATAGATTTCAGACTTGCATTGTCCTGTAACCCCTTTGTTTTGGCCAATTTTTTCCATTTGGAATGGCTGTATTTACCCAATACCTATATCCCCATTGTATCTAGGAAGTAACTAGCTTGCTTTTGATTTTATAGGCTCATAGGTGAAAGGGACTTGCCTTGTCTCAGATGAGGCTTTGGACTATGGACTTTTGGGTTAGTGCTGAAATGAGTTAAGAGTCTGGGGGAATGTTGAGAAGACGCAATTGGTTTTGAAATGTGAGGACGTGAAATTTGGAGGGGCCAGGGGCAGAATTATATGGTTTGACTGTGTCCTCACCCAAATCTCAACTTGAGTTGTATCTTCCAGAATTCCCATGTGTTTTGGGAGAGACCCAGAGGGAGGTAGTTGAATCATGGGATCTGGTCTTACCTGTGTCATTCTCGTGTTAATAAATAAGTCTCACGAGACCTGATGGGTTTATCAGGGGTTCCATTTTTTGCTTCTTCCTCATTTTCTCTTGCCACCACCATATAAGAAGAGCTTTTTGCCTCCCACCATGATTCTGAGGCCTCCCCAGCCATGTAGTACTGTAAGTCTAATTAAACCTCTTTTTCTTCCCAGTCTCAGGTATGTCTTTATTGGCAGCATGAAAACAGAAAAATACACATGTAGAATGCTAAGGTTACATCCTATAGAACCGGATATATTTATTAGAACCCTCCCCAGTCTATTAGAAATATGTGAGCCTGAGCTAGTTGCAAAGCCTGACAATACATCAACATATTTATCTTTGAAATCAGGATAATAATAAAAAATTTCTAATAGGATTTCTTAAAGTGTGATTTTCAAAAGGTTAAAAATTATGACTCTCATTCAAAAATTAACACTTGTCAAAGTTTTTCCGTGACTCATTACTTAATGATGGACCCAGTAGCATTTTATGAGTAGCTTAAAGAACATTTGAGAATACATATACATATATATATATATATATACACACACACACACACATACACACATATCTAGAGATAAACACAGTATTTGATGAGTTACTGAATTAAATGTGAAACTGGCTAATGTCCAACAAGGCTATAAACCATAATATACTGCTCAGGAGACGGGTGCACCAAAATCTCACAAATCATCACTAAAGAACTTATTCATGTAAACAAATACCAGCTGTTCGCCTAAAACCTATGGAAATAAAAAGTTAAATAAATAAATACATAAAAATTAAAAATAAAACAATACTTCTGATTATCTCTTTCACTGGACAGATAGGTGTTACATCTCAACCAGACAGAATTCTACAGGTTAAACACTACCTGCAGAAGGTTGAAAATCGCTCAGTAAATAAAGCCAGCACTGCACTGAAAACTACACAGTAAACTCATTTCCCTATATCCAAGCTGTGAACATTTTTGTTTTGACAGTTTTCCTTCTTATGGTCACAGTCTCCAAAGATTATTCTTCATCACATAAAAAGCTGGTCTTATTAGATTTGGCTTGATTATTATGATAGATAAAGCAACAGTGTCACTGAACTTAATATGCCTTCTTGAATTTGTGCTGCAAATTAGACTCAAACAGTTTTGACAACTAATACTGCCAAATGTTTACTCTCTGTGTATAAGTTCAAAGGAAATCACAGATTGTCTCCCAAACACTGACCTATTCTAAGATTCCTGGGACTAGGAAGCAAAGCCCATGATACACTATCTTTCAGATTTCCAAATTACATGTTTGTATAAATTTGTCTCAAATTGAGAATCTTCCAGTTTTTTTAAGGTCTTCAACTTACTAAATAGTGAATTTCTTACCTCCTGTGAGACTCACTTTGTAATCCAGGTAACAAGTTAATTTTAGATTTATGGAGTTTTTCTCCAAATATATAAACTTGATCTCTATCTCTTAATATGAGCTTGAATACCTGATTAAACAATATTTTTCTCAAACTTAAAACTTCAACTATGGCCTTGGATGAACTATTGGTTTGTTCAATTATATCCTAATAAGATGAAAAATAGTCATATTTCATATATGTAAATAAGGGATTACAAATAAAAAACCTCAACAAAATTTTGTTTTTATCTTTGAGGAGATACTAAAAATTGGATATTAATTTAAAATAATTTATTTCAGCTTAAAAAAGAATAATGTGCTAAACTGCGTGTTAGAAAGTAGTTGAAAAGAGAGAAAGAGCTTTGTATACTAACTTAAAATAAAACATTAAAAATAATGAAAACAATATTCCAAAATTTCACCTCTAGCCAAGATGGAAAATCTTTGTGGTAATTTGTTACACCAACAATAGAAAACTAATATAAGTCTCGCAAATTAAGGTACAGAACTTACCTTCCCATATTAAGTAATTATAAGTCCAAACAAAAAGTTTTACAAAAGCTTTTAGGACATAAACAAATGGCCGCTAAGGACATTGATCTCTAAGTAAAAGAAAAACAAGATAACTCCTGCATGTTCCACCAATGAGTTTCCAGGCTCAGCAAAATAGAATTCAGATTGAGCCTTGTGGTCTCCCTGTCTTGGAGAGATGAAGTTGCATATTCAAAAGGATGAAGCCAACCAGTATCTCAGTGCCAAGTATTGAACAGAGGAGAGTTGCACAGAGTAAGAGCTCTGAAGAAATGCAGAGGATGTCCCTGAAGTCTTCTCAGTGGTGATTAGCCTATGAGTATAAGGATGGGGAAAAACACACAGAAAGGGAGAAGATAAAACAATTTCTGGAACTCCTAAAGAGGTAGGGATATTCATTTTCCCAACTGCTCTATTGTTAAACTTCATAATATACAGCACTTGAGAAGAATACTCAATAGTAGGGACAAATTAGCCCTAATTTAAAGTTTGCTCTGGTTCCACTTTAAAGCTTAAAAGCTTCTCTTGAAAGTATGAAACTATTTCCAAGAAAAATAACTGCATCTAAGCACAAAGTTCAAAATCATTTGAAGAAATACAACAACACAAATCTTCGCTCAAAAATAGAGAGTTCAGAATGCCCATCATCTATTACCCAGGTATGAAAAGAAGTGGAAAAACATGACCAATGATAAAAAAAATTAGTCAAAAGAAAGAGATTCAGATATTGATTAGCTAATAAATGTCTACTTCATATGCTCAATAAGTTAGCAGGAAGCATGAGCACGTTAAGAAAGATATGGGAACATATAAAAATACCCAAATCAAACTCATAGAAATTAAAAACACAAGATCTGAGATGAAAAATACACTGAAGAGGCTAACAGTAGAAAGAAATGTTATTGTTACAAGCTGCTTTTAAAATTATTACCATTAATTCCTGCCTCTTGACATTCATAACAATGTGGAAAGTCTTATCCTTAAGTAACTTACTTTTAAGACAAGATGCAGCAATGTTGAGAAGCTATCATTTATGTGTTAGAAGACTGTGACTTTCTTCAAGCTAGATTATTCTCCATTGCCTTCTCTGCTTTCTATACATTGATACAGCAAGCAGTTGTGGTGCACAGGCCCACATGGCAAGAAGCTGAGTGCAGTCTCTGGTGAACAGCCAGTTGGAGACTGAGGCCGATGACTAACAGACCTCTAGGAACTTAACTCCACCCACAACTATGTGAGATTGAAAGCAGATCCTTCCCACATTAAGCCTTCATGTGAGACCACTGACCTTGTGAACATCTGGATTTCAGGCTTGGGAGAGACCATAAAGCAACAGACCCATTTATTCCGTGCCCACGGCTCCTAACCACAGAACATATGAAATAATAAATGTAGCTTATTTTTAACTGCTAGTTTGTGATAATTTCTTATGCAGCAATGGTAACTAACATAACTAGAAAATTGATATAATTAGAAATTTGCACAATTGTAACACATTTCATAGTTTATTTTCAGACCTAGGTTTTGTAATAGAAGAATTTCTACATTGTAATCCCTAAAGCTGTGAATATGTTACAATACATGGTAACAAAGACTTTTCAGTTTAATTACAAAATTTCAGATGCGGAGAGCATCCTGGATTATCCAGTTAGGCCCAATGCAATCCCAAGGGTCTTTACAAAGGAAAAAGCAAGTCAAAGAAGAAGATGTGAATATGGAAGCATAGGTCAGAGTGAGGTGGTTGCTGGTTGCAATGGGCGCATGAGTGAAGGGATGGGGGGTAGCTTCTATAAGCTGAGAAATACAAGTTAAATGAATGATGTTTTTTCTAGAACCTTCTAAAGGTATACTTCCCTGCTGGCTCCTTTGTTTTAGCACAGTGAGACCCAATTTGGAGCTCTGATTACAGAATTGTAAGATAATAAATTTGGGATTCTTTAAGTCACAAAATTTATGGTAATTTGTTACAGCACCAATAGAAAACTAATACAAATCATATAAATTAAGGCAAATAATATCCACTCTTCTAATATCTTTTATGAGCTGTTATTCTTCCTCAAGTTTTGTCTTTCGTTATACTAATATATTCTGAGACAACCTAAATATACTTTTCCACAAAATTCTTTACTCTATGCTTGAAAAACAATTTTTTAAAAAAATTATCTATCATGCGTGGTTCTATTTCTTGTCACCAGTACTCTGGGTATACTCCAAACCACTCAAATGAATAACCTTTCATCAAAGTCACTAACTTTTATTTCTCATGAAAAAATGGGAGAGAGAAAGCTGGGAAATGTGTCTTAACCAAATATTTTAGAAGATTAGCAAAGTATAAAAATACACTTAACACAACTGTCGATAGCCACACATCTTTTACACCTGTTTTTAAGTGATTCATTAATGTGACTCAAACATAAAACCACCATTCTGTACCATATAAAATGAAGCAAAAGTATAAAAATTTAAATTTCATTATTCAGTCTTACTAAGAATGTATGCAGATATGCAACATTATTTGTTAATTAACAATTTAATAATGCAAAGTTTTTAAGTTACCTAAAGCTCTTGGAAATTGTTTAAACTTACAGAGACAAAAACAATCTAAGCTAACAGAGAAAAACAATCTGTTGCTATAAAAATTTTTGTTGTAATGATTATTCTAATAAACATAATAAATTTAACATTGTCATAACATTTGATGGTATGTGATAGCTTATGTAGTCCACTTGATTAGATAACCAGTATAGATATAGAATGCTTGTCATAATCTTCCATGTTATGTGATGATTTATGTAGCTTACTAGATCAGATATCCAATATAGGATTAGATAGTTAATACTAACTGGTTCCTTCACTGGTAACAAGCACAAGTTTGTTAAAGATAAATAAATAATATGTACATTTGTATTATCTTCCCAAATGATAAGCTCCGGGAAAAGGCACATATCCATTTAGTTTAAACACACATCCAATTATTACACTGCCCTAAGATGTAAGATTTACCTTCATTATGCAAATGTACATTCTGAAAATTTTCCTGGGCCAGGAGTTCCTCAAAATAGAATTGTTTTGTTAAATCCTGTGTATTTAATGTATTAAAAGTAGTTTCTTTATTCTCTGGAAATTTTGGAAATATTTTATTTACTTAAGCGTTGTGTTATCTTTATAAATCAATGACAATAGAGCTGGCTTAAGAGATGTTACAATTAATTTAGTAATATTTTTCAGAACTAGAAATGCATGTTACACTTATATTAAAAGGAAAGTCCTTCTCATGTACAAATACGCAGACCGATAGACATGCAGAAGTTTATATTTGTACTAAATATATACTTTTATACAACAATTATATATTTATGTAGTTGTACATTATCCAGAGGTGAAGAGTAAACATAGAAACATAATAATGGCTCACTCCATATCTCAAGGGTTGTCCTCCTCTCCTGCCCCAGTGTACGAGAAACTACTAATTGATTTGAGCTCATAAACAGACAAAAAAACCACAAGGACTCACAAAACAGGTTCTCTGTCATCTCTCACCTAACAGAATTATTCTCAATCATTTGTCCTACAGAGAGGACTAATATTCAGATCATAAAACCAAACCCCAATTATTGCTCTCATCAGTATGAAATAAGTTACCAACGGTATGTGAGTCCAAAAGAAAAGCAAAGCAGAAAAGTAAGGATGGGGGAGGGAAAAGAGGGTGGGCAGAGAGACAAAGTTCGGGTGTTATTACTTCTGGAGAGGAAAATCCGCTTGTGCTAAACAGTCTATTAGGAGTATATTGGGAACAATTCTCCATGGATATCCCAAAGTCCTTCAGCAGAGGCAACAGCTTTTTGTCTAGACTAACACTTCAGGGTGTTTGTATAGTCAATAGTTTTGGCAGATACAGTGTCTCCTTCACTCCCAGCCAGGAAACAGACTTATTTGTTGTGGAGGATAATGAAGATAATTCCTCTCTTTAGTGCAAAGTGTGGACAGCTTTTCTAGGCGCCTAGTTAAAAGATTAGAATTACCTAAAATCATAGCTCCTCATCTGTGACACACGCTTGCTATATGTGCAAAATCCACCCAGGCTTCTCTCTGCATTGTTCCATGGACTTGGAGGATGCAAGGAGAACCCATGCAAACCTGACATTTATGCTGCCTGCTATGCTGCAATGAAGTCCTTTGCTCTGACCCAGAAATCTCATATGTTCTGCTAGCATCAATGAAACAGTGACCAGCTAACAAATTAACTTGCACGGTAAAATCTCACATCCTTCACAGCTCCTGAGAGTACAGTTCTTTAACCATGTAATTTCCTTATGTCTTTTAGGTAACACTACCTGGGCATGTTCATGTATGATTTCCAAAACTGCTACAGCATAAGTTTCAAAAATTTAAAAACTTGCCTCTGCTACCCATATAAAATGAACATATGCCAAAAATTATATTTGATTCATGAATTAATGAGTTAATAGGTATATTAATGTGACTCCTTCAAAGAGCATTTGAGAAGCTACATTATTTATAAAGGAATAAGCGTACTGGGTTGAATACAAAAATAGTTAATATTCCATAAGAATAGAAACCATAATAGTTGGGCCTCTATCAGAACAAAATGGTCAAGATGAACTCTGTCACTAAAAAGCTGTAAACTAGTCCAGTGAATAGAAAGTCATGTGTGCCTAAACTATTTTCCTAATTTAATCTACCAGTATTCTCATGTACAAACCATAAAGCGAAAAAAATTTGAAACTACAGGGCATTCCCCAAGCAAAACACCATGTGCTATGTCTTAATGACACTATTACTTTCAGGAATTAGTTAGACTCCATGCCAACCCAAAGTAAGAAAATTCCTTCATTATCTGACATGATGAAATCCATATATTCTAAAGTTCTAGAGATTTGATTTTTACATTTAGGTTGCAATTTACTTGAAATGATTTTTTGTGTACACAATGAGGTAGAGTTCCACTCTTTCATTTATTAAAGGATAACAATTAAGCCTGAAACTGTGGAAAGTGTGACAAATTATTCTACTTGTAAGTCTATTATCTTTGGAACTTGAACAAATGGAGGAGATGAGCCTTTAAACCTCTCCTGGGCAATGCATTGTCTCTAAATTCTAAGGCATGTGTCCCATTCAATAATAAAGTCTGATCTGTGCATAAATGTGAAAATAATCACAGAGCATTGTTTCCTAAAAGTAATTTTTCACAATATCATTTAGTGAATAGATATCCTCTCCCCAATGAACTGCAAAGCAACTTGCTTGTGTAACATATTTTCATATAGTCATGGTTCCCAGTTCTCTTTAAATGCTTTATTTCTATTTTATATTAATATCTTAATTTCATGTTATTCACATTAATACTGCAGCATGTTATAACATTTTTGACAAATCATATTGTGTGCTAGGAAAATTGCTCTGCTTCTTTTTCTTTATTATTCTCTGGATTACTTTTCACCATTTACACTTCTAAAAGAAGTTTAGAATCAGTTGGTCAAGTACCGTGAATAAACTTTTTGGAATTTTACTGAAATTGAACTGAACTTAGGAATCACATTTTGTAGAATTGATGCCTTATAATATCCAGTAATTACATATGTAAGTATCATGTATCTTTAAACTTTTACTTTTTTATTTAATATTAAAACATTCAAACCATAGATAATTGATATGTTAGACTATCACAAGCAGAAGGTATTAAAAAAAAAGGCTAATCTAGCCAAAGAAATTCCATCTAAGAGTGAAAGAAAGCTACATTCACATTTCTGAGCACAGATTAATCTCAGAAAAATGATATTAAGAAATAAAAACAATTCCGGAGGAAAATATATAGATATACGATTTTTAACATAAGTATATTTTATGCTATATTTGGGACAAATTTGGTAAATCTGGCAGTCTTTCTTCCAGATTATGTGTTGACATGGTATCTCCCTTAATATATAACTATATACATAAAAGTCATTTATACAAAATGCAAAAATGAATAGAACTAGGCAATATAATATTAGAGATACATGGAGTAAATCTATACATTTTTTAAAAAAGAGAATGTGTAGTACCAAATTCAGTACTAGGTTTGACCACCACAATATAGTAAAGATTGCATAAAGCAAGTCACATGACATTGTTGGCTTCCCAGTGCATATGAAGTTATATTTATTCTATATTGCAGTCTATTCATTGTGGAATAGCATTATGTCTAAAAACAAGTGCACACACCTTAATTAAAAATACTTTATTGCTAAAAATGCTAGTGATAATCTTAGCCTGCAGTAAGTCATAATCCTTTTGCTGATGTACAGTTGGATCTCCGTGTTGACAGCTGATTACTGATCAGGGTGCTGGTAACTGAAGGGTGAGTTTGCCGTGCCAATTTCTTATAAAAAGACAATGAAGTTGGCCCAATTTACAGATTCTGCCTTTTATGAAAGATTTATATGTAGCATGCAATGCTGTTTAATAACATTTTAGCTACAGCAAAGCTTTAAAAATTGGAGTCAATTCTGTCAAAGCTCACCACTTCTTTATTACCTATGTATATCTAATATTCTAAATCTTTTATTGTTATTCCAAGAGTGTTCATGGCATCTTCACCAGAAGTATATTCCATCTCAATAAACTACTTTCTTTGTTCATCCATAAGAAGCAACTTCTCATCCCTTCAAGATTTATCATGAGATTGCAATAATTTAGTCAAATCTTCAGGCTCTAGAACAAGAGAATTCTAGTTCTCCTGCTATTTCTACCACATCTGCAGTTACTTCCTTCATTTAAGTCTTAAGTCTTGAAAGCTCTAAAGTCATCCATGAGGATTGGGATTAACTTCTTCCAACTCCTGTTAATGCTGATAGGTTGACCTCCTCCCATGAATCCTGAATGTTCTTAATGACATCTACAATAGTGAAAACTTTCCAAAAGGTTTTCAATTTTCTTTGCCCAGATGTATCAGTGGAATCACTATCTATGGCAGCTACAGCCTTATGAAATGTACTTTTTAAATAATAAGACTTGAAAGTTAAAATTACTCCATAACCTTCGGGCTGCAGAATGGATGTTGTGCTAGCAGGCAGGGAAACATTAATCTCCTTGCACATCTCCATCAGTGCTTGTAGCTGACCAGGCATATTGCCAATGGACAGTAATATTTTGAAAGGAATCTTTATCTGAGCATCAGGTAACAACATTGGGCTTAAAATATCCAGTAAACCATGCTGTAAACAGATGTGTTGTCATCTAGGTTTTGTTATTTCATTGATAGAGCAGAGAGTAGATTCAGCATAATTCTTAAGAGTCCTGGGATTTTCAGAATGGTATAATTGTGCAGCAGCTTCAGCTTAGTCACTAGCTGTGTTAGCTCCTAACAAAAGAGTCAATCTGTCCTTTGAAGCTTTGAAGCCAGGCATTGACTTTTCTTTTCTAGCTATGAAAATCTTAGATGGCATCTTTGTCCAAAAAAATGGCTGTTTTGTCTAAATTCTCTTGGTTAGTATAGCCATCTATATCACTGATGTTGACTAGATTTTCTGGATAACTTGCTGCACTTCTACACCAGCACTTGCTGCTTAAACTTGCACTTTTATGTTACGGAGATGGCTTCTTTCCTTAAACCTCATGAATCAAACTCTGCTAGCTTCAAACTTTTATTCTGCAATGTCTTCACCTTTCTTGGCCTTCATAGAATTGAAGAGTGTTCAATTTGCTCTGCATTAGGCTTTGGGTTAAGGGAATGTTGTGGTTGGTTTGATCTTCTATCCGGACAAATAAAACTTTCTTCATATCAGCAATGAGGCTGATTTGCTTCTTTATCATTTGTGTGTTCACTGGAGTAGCATTTTTAATTTCTTTCAAGAAGTTTTTATTTGCAGTCACAACTTGGCTAACTGTTTGGCACAAGAAGCCTAACTGTTAGCCTGTCTAAGGTTTCAACATGCCTTCCTCAATTTAATCATTGTTAGCTTTTTACTTAACGTGACAGACATGTAACCTTTCCTTTCAATTGAGCAATTAGTGGTGTGTGTTAAGTTATTAACTGGCCGAATGTTATTTTATTTTAATGGGAGGCCTAAAGAGAGGGAAAAAGATAAGGAATTAGCTTGCTGGTGGAGCAGGTAAAGCATACAAAACAATTATTGATTAACTTTGCCATTAACAGAGTTGAAAATAATTGCAATAGTAATATTAAAGATCACCAATCACAGATCACCATAACAGACATCATAATAATTTAAAAAGTTGAAATACTTTGAGAATGAACAAAATGGGACACTGAGACATGAAGTGAGTGCATACGGTTGGGAAAATGGCACCTATAGACATACTCAGTGCAAGGTTGTCACAAACCAATTTGTAAAAATTGCAGTATCTGTGAAGCATAAAAAAGATCACCATAAAATGAAGCTATGCCTGTAATATTTTGAAATTATGACATGTTTGTTCTCCAATTAAAAATTTAAAATTTTGGGAGGCTGAGGTGAGCAGATCACGAGGTCGGGAGATTGAGACCATCCTGGCTAACACAGTGAAACCCCATCTCTACTAAAAATACAAAAAATCAGCCAGGTGTGGTGGCAGGCACCTGTAGTCCCAGCTACTCGAGAGGCTGAGGAAGTAGAATGGCGTGAACATGGGAGGCAGAGCTTGCAGTGAGCTGAGATCGTGCCACTGCACTCCAGCCTGGGCGACAGAGCGAGACTCTGTCTCAAAAAGAATAAATAAATAAATTTTAAAAAATTAAAAGGTTGCCAACTATATATACAGTTTTTAGATTGTGTTTTCCTTGAGATATAAACTAGCTCATTCTGGATAGAAGGAAGTGTTCCAATTTAAGTAAAATTTTCTAAGCAGTTACTATTTTAGGTCAGATAATTTGGAGGGGACTTCTTAGACTTAACTGGTTTCTTTTGAGATAGTATTATACAATTAAAAAATGTCCTCTTTAACTATAGAACCATAGTCAGGTCAAATTAGTTCTGAGTAGGTGAAAAGATCCTTAAAAAAGTTTGAGAACAAAGGCATCAAACCCCTTTTGAGTTGATCATTAGCTCTTTATTGAGGAACTTTTTATTCATAAATTCTGTTCTTTATTCAGCATAATAAATATTATGATAAATAAAAAAGTACAAGAAAATTAGTGGTATTGTATTATGATAAGCCTCCAGTTAGAGACAATCTCACCTATACAACTATTATATTCAAAGTCTAAAATGAAAACTCATCTGAATTTAGTATTTCAGGTACGACTGTGTTGGGGAAGTATAATTAAAACCTGAATCTTTTTCTAACCTAGAAAAGCCTCTCCACAATGGTAGTAGAGAAAAAAAGAAGCTTTAGTTATTGAATAAGCATTAAACCAGAATGTGATGTGCATTTCAGGCCATCCGTTAACAGATTGCAAAGACAGAAAGAAATCTCCCCCTTTTATATAGGCAACCAAAAATATCCCATTATGTGCATTTTTTCAAGAAAAATGATAACTAGACCTCAAATAAGAGGACTTGATAATACCATTTATAACAAATAGTTCATCCTAGAGTTGCCTAGTAATTGAGGTGACAATCTGTATTAGTTAACTGGCTTTTTCCAGAAATAAAAAAATTGTTATACCTTTATACTAGGAGGTCACTTTGCAACTTGGAGCAAAATTGCGCTAAAGTTAGATTCCTATCCTCCCACAGAAACTGAGAGATATGTGTGCTGTTATAGTTCTTTTTACTCCTGTTGTTTGGTGAGTTCTGAGTTCTTGTCCCACCACTGAGAAGAATGATGTATGTGGACACTGGAGAGTAAGGCAGATTGGAATTTACTGAGTGACAGAAAACCTCTTGGCAGTAAGAGGGGACCCTAAAGTGGGTTGCTGACCATGAGGCTGAGACCACAGGTTTTTATGGGCTTGGAATGAGGAAGTGCATGCTGCTTGGTTTATTGTATGGGTAGGCTAGGAAAAAGCACCATTCAGAAAGAGGCATGATAGCATAAAAGACTAATCCGGGGAGGGTAAGTATACGTAAAATAGGTGAAGAATGAGGACCAATTGGGAGACAGCACACCAAATGGGAATGGGAGTTCTCAATCCAGCCCGTGGATTTTATCCAGAAATTGTAGCTTGGTTTCCAGACTTTAGACTGTCCTTGGCTTGAAGATGAGTTTCACTGGGGACCTGTCCCTGTCTATCTAAGAATCTGTCTGCCTCCTATTGCTATCACTGCTATCTCTCCTGTTGTTTGTATTCCACAGAGGTGACTCCCAAGTTCTTTAGGAAGACACTTCTGGGCCATAAAAGTCACAAAAGACCTGCTGAAAAAAACCTATTAAGCCTCTTATTTTGTATTTGTAGGTTTTTTTTTTTTTTTCAACATACATCAGATAGAATACAGGATGCCTAACCCTTGTCATATTTGAGACAAATTTGGGAAATCTAGCAGCCTTTGTTTCAGATCAGGTTAATTATCAATATGATATCTAGGAGAAAACTCCTAACAGAGCAGTGTTCCATGCTCACTCAGCTGTATCAGGCAGAAGATCCCATAGTCATCCAGAAGGTTTTGGAGATTAGATGGTAAGCACCCAGGCTCTGCTTTGCCACATATGCTTCTTTTGTGAGAGCTCTGATCCACATGAATTCATAAGAGGAGAAGGCAAGTAAAGGCAGCTAGACCTGGATATGGCTGTAAGACATTCCACACAAGAGCTTCATCAAATAATAAATAAACGTAAAAAATCTTTGTTTGATAAACATGTTAGTAGTGTAGGAGTGGAACTTGAACTTTACCAAAAAAAGGTCATTGAAATTAAGCAGATTTAACAAAATAACTTAAAATGTCCATATCTGTTTGGTACATTGCAGTCATTCTAATACAACGAGAATACTTAAGATGATGATCATTATCTCTGTAAGGATGAAAAGACCAATGAATAACTAACTAACTGCCCATCCCAAGCTGAGCACAATTTATGCTTGTTCTTTGATATGCAACTGGAGCTGCTCTTCACAGACTCTGATCACTTAAACTCACAATTATTCTCAAGACTTTGCTCAATAACAAATAACACTTACTTCGTTTGTAATTGTAAAGCCTTACCTCACTGATCTTAGCAATTGGCATTATTTCTCTAAAATCAAAATTTCCTATGCATGCACCTGTCTTATGAATAAAAAGCATAGGGGCTTGTGAACAGTATTCTTGTACAGTCTTCTCTGTAGTTTTCCTTCCTAAGTTCTTATAATTCAGTTAGAAAACAGAACGGTGACGCTTTCAAGGTTTGCGTGCATGCCATGTCTTATATTTAAAAAAGAAATTATTGTCGACATGCAACATTTTCTGTATTGGCAAATACAAACTATGGGTTTGCTTATTCCCTTCAATTGACCCAATGAAGGGGAAATTGTGGGTCCATCGCTATATTTCCCAAGGGACAATCTTAAGGAATCTCAGAAACGTAGTAGTTTAATTAAACTGCCATAAAAACAATAAAAAAGTATATGTCATCACATCATATTTCTTAGATAAACTCATTACATATGCAATATGTATATAATTTAATGAGCTTAACTAAGAAATATGGAATATGTGTGTGTGTGTGTGTGTGTATATATATATATATATGTATATAAAAATAACATATCTTCACATCTGGCCAGGGATGCTACTGTTGGTTGGAACATTTTGACTCATGTCTCAAAGCGTTATATAAAGTTGAGGCTGGGTGCAGTGGCTCACTCCTGTAATCCTAGCACTTTGGGCAGCCAAGGCAGGTGAATCGGTTGAGCTCAGGAGTTTGAGAACAGCCTGGATGACATGGCGGAATCCCGTCTCTACTAGAAATACAAAAATTAGCCAGGTATGATGGCATGCACTTGTAGTCCGGATACTTGGGGGGCTGAGGCAGGATTGCTTGAACTCTGGAGGTCAAGGCTGCAGAGAGCAGAGATGGCACCATTCCACTCCAGCCTGGGTGATAAAGTGAGACCCTGTCTCAAAAAAAAAAAAAAAAACCACACACACACAACAACAACAATAAGAAGTTGATTGATAATCTAACTTATCCCTTGCTTCCATTGATCTCCCATCACTGCTGGAGCATCTGATGACTGACATCATCAGCAAAGGCACATCACTAGATAGAGAGCAAGCCAGGAGAAACAGAAACAGAAACAAAACTGTCTGTCAAAGATACGCAACCAAAAAGCAATATTTTACAGGCATATTATCACTGTCAGATAAATGAATAGGTAAGTGAAATAAATGCAGTCTGAAATGAAAGAAGAAAAGATATTTTTCAACTTAAATTTTGAAAGACTGAGTAATGCTGAAGGTAAAATTATTTACGAATGCCACATTGTTTTACAGTCCAAAGCATAGAAACAATTTTCAGATAATGTATATATTTGTTCTTCTGTCATAGTTATGCAGTTTGGAAGCTGAATAGATGTTGTTAATGATTTAACAACTCTTGCATTTTTTTTTTCTCTGTAAAGCAACACACAAAAGCTACCATAAGATTAGAGCACTTTGGATCAGTATATGGCTATCAATCAATCATGTTTTCTTATCAGTTACACCAATTACTTCCCACTGTATATGAAGGAAATTGAATTATACCATCTGGATATCTTTGAGCACTATGAACTTAAAGCATAGTTTAAATTTAAGTTTATAGTTTAATGCTCTGCCTTTTATTCATTATGGATTATGGCAATGATCTGAGATAGCATCCTGCTATTTTGTTATTGTTGTTGTTGTTGTTGTTGTTTTTGAGACAGGGTCTCATTTTGTTGCCCAGGTTAGAGTGCAGTGGGACAAACATGACTCACTGCAGCCTCTGTCTCCTGGGCTCAAGTAAACCTCCTGCTTAAGCCTTCCGAGCAGCTTGGACAGGGTTTGTGCCATCATGCCCTGCTAATTTTTTATTTTATTTTTTTTTTTTTTTTTTGTAGAGACATGATCTTGCCATGTTGCCTAGGCTGGTCCTGAATTCATGGGCTCAAAAAATCCTCCCCCTCGGCCTTCCAAAGTGCTGGCATGACAGGGATGGACCACTGCACCCGATCCTTACTGCTATTTTTAGTGGCAACCCTGGCAGAAAAGGCTTACATATCTTTATCAAAGTTTAAAAGTAAGTAAGTCTCTTTTTTGTGAGACCTTGCCCTATCCTTCCATTTACCATTCCTATTACCTGATCCTAAAGCACTCAGACACTTGTGCAGCCTCAGACTTTATCCAAGAGTTCTATGCCCAAATAACTCAATTTTTTTAAAAATCCAAACAGGACATTTTACTTTTTAAATATTGTTAAAGAAAAAAATTGTTCCATATTTTCCACTTCTGTGTTAAGTTATGCATTCTTATCTGTGAGAGGCATTGTTTATATTTTCACTGGAGTGACAAGCACTATGACCTAACAGGTCTTTTGCCCCTCCAATTTCTAAGATTGAACCGAATTGTAACAACAGGTTATTTGTGCAGAAACACTTATACTTATGAAAGTAGCTTGTATTGAACTTTGGGTTTTCAGAGAGCAATTCCTAAGGGAGTCATTGCCAACCTTTCATCCCCAGAGCCCTCCCTCTGACAAACTCTTCTGGCTATTCAGCGTTTTTTGTGTCAAGTGCATGAGTCTCCCCTCTTCTCTCTGCCCTTCAGGAGTCCTCATCATCTTAATTGTGGTGAGTTATTTGACTTACCCTACTCAGAAAACTCTCCTTCTCTTTTCTTTGATTGTTTGCATGCTACATTCTAACCTGGGTTCAGAACATTTTAAAGTAATCTGATTAAAACCCAGTGAAACTAAACACAAGGGAGAGAATGGAATACAAAAGAGCCAGATAACTTAAAGGAGATCAATTTAAATCTGTCGGTAATCTTATTAATAATGTGGGGCTTGCCTTCTTCCTTTGTTAATGCACCTTCTGGGATGTGCAGCAATAGGCCAGCAGGAATGTTTCCTTCTGA
Source organism: Macaca fascicularis (assembly GCF_037993035.2). Lineage (NCBI taxonomy): Eukaryota > Metazoa > Chordata > Mammalia > Primates > Cercopithecidae > Macaca > Macaca fascicularis. The sequence continues at coordinate 58,327,493 of NC_088391.1, read as the reverse complement.
CATGTTTTGTCTTTGAGCACCTCAGCCTTCCATCTGGAAAATCTCAAACTTTCTGTAGCAAACATACTACTGCCTCCAATTTTCTTCAGTTTTTCTGGCCCTCCCTGAATACTTGTTCCTTATGCCCTCTGGAAGTCCAATGTTATCCTAGAATATATATATTTATTTACTTATTTATTTGCCATAAACATATTTATTTATTTCCAAATATATGCATTTGCTAGGATAACATTGGGTATGTACCCATACATCATAGCTAATCAAATACTACTAACGTAAGATTCTACAGAGTAAGTCTTGAAGAAGCAAGATCTACAGCGTGCTTATTGAACTCTGTTCTTGTTTCTTTCTTCGAAAGTAGTTCATATATACTTACTAGAAAAACTGATTAGTATACTACTTTTCTCTTTCAGATATAAATACTTTTTTAAAAGTAAAGTTACATATAGAATTCTCCATATGCAGCAAGAAAAGGTGCTAGACAGTGTTTATTTTAAATGTTTAACAATTTTAAATGAAACTTTGAAGATTATGTTTATTAATTAAGGATTGTTAGTGTACATCTTATTATACTGTTAGCTTACTTAAAAATTATTTGCATTTTAAAGGATGATAATCTACTATAGAATTAGTCACACAGAAGATGTCAAATGTAGAACTAATGTCAATGAAATAAATAAAAGCATTTAAAAAATCATTGCCCAAGTGCTATTAGTTATTTCCTGGAGGGATTTACTCTAGATGCCTCTGTTTCATTATTTGATGATTAAAATATTCTTTGATTTCCAGGAATATCTGTTCTACTTTTTTCTAGTTTGATTTACAATCACTTTCTCCTTACATAATTTGCAAAAAAATAAAAAAATAAAAAATAAATTCTGCTGCATGTCAATGATGGTTTTTGAGGGTAGAGCCTATAAAAATTGAGAACAATGAGTTTAGAAAGAAAAACACCACCCCTTGGGCCCACGAGAAATGCTTCTCAATTTTGCTGCTACAATGAAAATTCCAACTCACATTCAATAAAAGTTCTCCTTGAAGTAGCCCTTCATTGTAACAGATGGCACTCAATTTGGTCATTTCTAAGGGAGATATCAATTTGTCTCCCAAAATGATGAGAATGCTGACAACATAGAAAAGATACAAGGCCAAGCATTTATGAATTTACACACTGTGAAGTGGAATAAAAGTGCTCAAAGGTGCTCATTATGGAACTGCTGTAACCAGACCCAGCATAAACATGGTTTGAGTTTTTTTTTACACCCCATTACTATGCAATTGATATTTAGATGTGCATATGTATGCAGAATGGGACCTACTTATATAATTGAAACCCAAAGGCCAGAACATGTCTAAATTTTTTGGAGATGATTACAACTATGGAATCATCTAATAATTAGCCAAAGTCTGGATTAGGCATTCACTGTGAACTCTCACCCCTAGTGTGACCGACTTCCCAAAGACAGAGAAACACACACTTTTAAAAGAAAAATACTGCGTAATCTTTTCTTAACATTCATTAGTTGGCTCTACTAGGAGGAAAAATGATCTATGCACACAAATCCTATTCTTCATTTCCATTTCCCATATACACAGCTTAATTCTACCCGTGAAAAACTGGGATGAATACCTTGACCTGGTTTCACAATCACCGTGTCCGTATTTTCAGAATAGAGTACCACTGGCTTAGCATTTTTAAGTCTTTGTTTACCTTTTGATTTAGCCTCATTCTTCCCCTTTAACCTAAAATTCTCCTTTTACTACATATAAATTTGTATACAATAGCATATGTTAAAAATAATTTGAGTTACTACAAATTGTCAGTGTGCAAACACACACTGATGATGATATACAATTATGTATATGCATGATATATATTAGTCCTCTATACACATACTTAATGCATTTATAGATATATAATTGTAAGATGTTGTTGCTTTCTTTGAATGTCTTTTTTTTTTTTTTTTTTTTTGAGACAGAGTCTCGCTCTGTCGCCCAGGCTGGAGTGCAGTGGCCGGATTTCAGCTCACTGCAAGCTCCGCCTCCCGGGTTCGGGCCATTCTCCTGTCTCAGCCTCCTGAGTAGCTGGGACTACAGGCGCCCGCCACCTCGCCCGGCTAGTTTTTTGTATTTTTTAGTAGAGACGGGGTTTCACCGTGTTAGCCAGGATGGTCTCGATCTCCTGACCTAGTGATCCGCCCGTCTCGGCCTCCCAAAGTGCTGGGATTACAGGCTTGAGCCACTGTGCCCGGCCTCTTTGAATGTCTTAATAGTCAATCAAGAAGCATATCTAAAGTAAGCTACTTTGTGGCTATCTTTGTATGCACCATTGTATTACCTTGTTCAACAAGAAGGAGCCCAGGTGACATAATAAAATAAATAGACACGATGCTGCTGCTTAATTCAAGTACTTAAAGTTCATTTTCTTCTCCTTTTTGAATACACTCTAGTTTAAAACCATTTTAGAGGATTTAAGTAATACGATCATATATCAACAGAGGATACAAATTATTAAATAAAGGATAACAAAAATAAATGAAAATCAACTTATGTACATGTCCAATTTTTCAAAGATACATAATTTGAAAGCAAATGGAGTGTGAGTATAACTAATCATCCCACACATCTGGCCCTGCTAGTGAAAACCAGTTTTGTTTCCCATTAGGTTAATATTACAATAAAAAATGTATATAAAAATCACCCTGAAAATAATTTAACTCTCAAAAAAAATTGCTTTAAATTTCTAGTAGTAATAGGTAGGTTATAATTTTACCTCAGGCGGATTAGATTTTGTTTAAATAATGACATTCTATTATGTGAATTTACTCCTCTAATCTGTCAGAATCACTGCCTTAAAGTTGAATATATTTATATTGATACAATAGCCTCAGGCTTTGTATAACATTTAGTTTTTCTGTATTGGTAGTAATTTATTGAGTTGAATAAATGTTATATTTATCAAAGTAGGAAATGGCATATATCATTAATAATATAACATTACAACAGGGTACTTAATTCACAAGGTGTTATATATTATTGTTAATTTTTATGAACACAGTTATGGTAAATATGTCACTGTAGAAAGAAACATCTTGAGATTACTTATATTATTATCTCCTCCCTATCATTATAAATTATTATAAATTAATGGTAGTATGACTTTGTTCATGAGATGATCATTTAAAAAAATTAGTTATTCTGATCACTTAAGACAACTGGATCTTTTAAGTCATCCTTCTTGCTATTATAATTAAAAATTATTTACTATTATCTGCAGTGTAATTAGTTTCATTCGTGATTTTTAAAATTAAAGATTTTCTAATTCTTCATGACACAATTAAGTCATTTATTTATACCTTCTAAAATTGGAGATATATAAACATGAGGATGTTTATACTTATTGTTTTTAAGCATGACAAATACAATAATATATATTGTATGTTGGATATGTAATCTCTAAATAGCACCAATATGTTGCAATATTCCATATAAAACAGAAATTCACTTAAGGAAATATTCTACTCTTATTCTTTCATTGGATAATCAAAGATATAATACATAATGCAATAGTGCAATTGCTAAGAGCAGGATTAATCAAGTTACAGTTTGGGAATATTGACTGTCAATTTGTTTTAACAGTTTTATTATAGAGGAGGACTTCAATTTGGTAACTCTTCTTTAAAATGAAAACAAACTGTAGCCTTGCTAGATGTTTAAGTTAAGCATGCTATTTTGACCTTAACACATACAAAATAAGAGCATTATTCAACAGCAGCACAACTTGTCTGTGTATCAATTGGAACTACTGGTGCTTAGTGTCCTCCATAGACATTGAATGCAATTACCCGATGAGTGGACAAGGTGATTGTTTTTCACTGACTTGAAGGGCATATGCAATAATTTAAAAATTCTTTTTTAAAAAACTGACTTTGGCCTTTTGAACCTGGCTTGGGAGAATGATGACTGAAGCAATCTTTAATGAAATTGCATTTGGACACCCTCAGTTAGACTTTAGGAAGTGTTCGTTGGCTCCTGGGTATTTGATAAGCATTTGACAATTGAAAATTCTTTCCCATTACACACAGATATTTTCATTCACATGTTTACATAGATTATGAATGCAAAAAAGTGGTAATAAATATCCCATGCTAAATTTTAATTCTTTAAATTAACTGTTTTTTGTTTTTTGTTTTTTGTTTTTTTTTTGCTTATGTAGAAATACAAATGAGAAATCAGGCTGCTTGAGATTATCCTACCACCACTACCACCACCATTTGTATATTAGTGAACTCAATGCAGTATTTTATTTGTAGGAAGACTGACAGTGACAATGTGAAATTAAATTTCTTTGACTTATAAATCTCTTATTAAACAATGTCTGAATAGTATATATGAAATCTCTCTCCTTCCATGGGGAGTATAATGGTAAGAAACAATAAATAACTGTCAATCTTTCCAGTTATCATCACTAATAGCTATTGAGGTATAGTTTAGAACAAGCACTGCAGGATGCATTACATATTATGGAAAGAGTCATAGTCTATGGTCATGCAATTAGAAAGTCAGAAAGGTCTCTACATCTCTAGACAACTTCGAAAAAATGAATATTTCTAAAACTTGTCATATATAGCAAAAGTCTTGTGAATGCCTAACTAATTACCTGATAATATTGAAAGCTCCTAAGGCTTTAAAAGTACTATTGAGGACCTGTCCTAAAACAGCAGGAAGTTGCTCATTCATGTCAGATTAAAATGTAACAGAAAAAGTACTCTGATTTTCAGATGCAGAAAAATGGTGTATTTTAAAAGCTGAAATCAGAAAGGAAACAAAGCTTATTAGAAAAGTTTATTATTGCATACCAAAGTCATCTTAGTTCTTGTTTCATCAATAAGAAGTTTTCAGGAGTATCCAAATGATGCACATATCTTAAAAATAAAGTGTAGAAACTGTGTTCATCAGTAAATGAACAGGGAAGCAGAAAAAAATATCGACTCCATTCTTTGGCATGGGTGCTCACTGATATAAAGGTGTACGGGTCATACAATTGTGCAAATCCTAAGTATAATGTGAATACAGTGATTTCCTCATGCCTAGTAACTTAGATTGTCTCTGCATTTGCCTGTAGTGAATCCTCTGTTCCCATTCCACATGTCTACCTGGTAAACAGCTTATAATCATTTCCAGTTAAATATTTTGTTACCAAAACATTTCCAGATGCTCCCAAGAAGATTTAAATTCTGTTTTGAATATTATTGTATTAAATAATACAAGAAGTTTTCAGGAATATTCATATAATGCTCATATTTTAAAAGTAAAATGTAGAAACTGTGTTCATCAGTAAATAAACAGGGAGTCCGAAAAAATTATTAACTCCATTCTTTGGCATGAGTGCTATAATGATTTATTTTCATTATTAAATTGTCTAGTAGTTGGCATGCACACACACACTCAACTTTCTGTTAATAAAAGCTACAGAAAAAATATAGGTGGGTGAATACGGAGGTGACAGGCAATAGAAACTTTCTGTAGAAACCTTCCTCTGGCTACTCGATAGCCATGTAAATCCTTCTATCCATGTTGAAACTTTCCTACAACAGTTGTCTCAACGATACCGTGCTTAGACCTCAAACTACGCAATTTTCACATGTAAAAATGAAGATGTACACGTTTTCCCAGAAAGAGATACATGAGGTCATATCGGTTACTATATTCTCCTCCAAATGAAGTAATTTCTTTTTCTATAATAATTGTAGTCCTGCTTTAATATGCTATAAAGATCAAATACCATATTTTAACATCATTACAAGATCTCCCCATTATATGGTCATCATTAAAACATTAACTGGCTCAGTTCTAGCTAATTTTCCAATGAGGTAACTTAGTGGTGTTCTGCCTACCAGATCTACAGTTTTTCTGATTATATATGCAAAAAATACAGTAATAGACTATCCATTGAGAACACCATAGTTAATTGCCAGTTAATAATTATCGCTGCAGATAAAAATATTGTAATTATCAGTCTGGTCCTATGTCCACTCAGTCACTGCATCTGCCACCTCAGGATTAAAATTAAACCCATTGAGATAAGAAAGCTGAAGGTCAATGACAGCCACTGCCACCATCATCCCAGGACTATGAAGAACAGACACCAAAGAACTTTGTAAGGATGTTGAAGCTCTCCTTATCAGAACATTTTCTAGGTATTTAAAAGGACATTTAAAGGTAGCATTCTTTAAATCTTCACATGGGACATACCATTCATAACTCAAAATACACCAAACAGCTATCTCTAAAGATCTGGATTTCTTCTTCTGCAGTATAGCAGGTGAATTTTGTCAATCAAATCCATTTAATGTAGGCCACTGTTGAGACCAGCCATTAAACCCAGAAAAGTTTAAAGCCAGGCTCCTTGAGTTAACATTTTGAATTAGAAACTCATTGAATCAGAAATTGTTCCATGCACATGTAGAGAATAATTTTGCTTGATTCGATATTATGTTCTATCCTTCTTGACCTACCACTTAAAAAAAAAAAATCCATCCAAACAAATAATATCTAGATTTCTTTTCACAGAAACTAGCAAAGGTTTGTAAATCCTTTAGTGCATAAGCTTTTTTTCTCTCAACTCATTCTTTGTGTTTGTTCCCAGAGTATTTGTAGATTTGCTCTAGCTATGGTTCTGAAAAATAAAGGTAAGTAGGATGTGGAAACTGGAGAATGAATGAATCTTATAAGGCAACTACTTAGAATAAGATTATTATAGAAATCTTAACAATAGATAGCTAGTATTTTCTAAAGGGTAGAGGATCTTCTCTTGATAAACAAAAAGTAGCTTGAAGTTTGAAAGGTTCTTAGACTCATTGAAATCTATCCAAGTGTCTTCAATTTGGCAATATGAGACATCACTTTTGGTGTTTCAAGTAGAAAGATAATTGGTCATAATGGTGTTATTTACAGGTGGAAATAACCCAACCAAAGGTGGAAAAGAGAAAAGAGGCAGTTACATCAAATTCAGGAAGCTGCCATATTCATGATCCCAGTTCTTACTAAATAGTATTTCACATAAGTCAATAAATGAGGCCCTGTATTCTACCTGTGTTGCAGGATTGCATTTTTATCTTATTTAACTAATTTGTTCTCTGATCAGGCTTTAATCTGAGAGTGTAACAACCTGACCTCATGGTATTATTTTTTCAGGGAACTCTCCAGTATAGGTCAGTAGTCAACATATTCCGTAATCCTTATAGTCATTACCACCGTAACAGTCAAGTGAACTGCACCCTTTCTAATAAATTCATCCTAGGCAACAGATAGTAGTTTAAGTAACCATTTGCCTTTGCATGCCATGGATTACGAGTCTCATTTTCCAAATGCGATGAGATCAACATTTATAATCGGATGAGATAACCATTCTCAGATTAACAATTGAAAGGCCCGTTTCCTGGTGCCACTTCTATTAGCACATGTATCAGCTGATGTTTGCTCAGGTCAGTATGAGACACCACTTTGGATATTCCGTGCAGGAAGATAATTGACCATATTTGTGTTATCTGTAGGGACAAACCAAAGGTGGAAAAGGGAAAAGAAGCAGTTATATCCAACTCAGGAAGCTGCTATATATCCCAAACATGAGCCCACATGTCCTGCTCTAGTTGCTGGAGATTGTATAAGGCTGTCATGGCTGCAGTTGTTTCACACCATAGCTACTGAGTGGGAATCCAGGATCCTGTTTTTCTGCTGCTGCTGCTGCAACTACTGCTAATATAGTTGGAGTCTGCAGCCACCTGCAATCAACTTTAGTTACCCTACTCAACTGTTGTTATTGTCAAGCACATCCCCAGAGGCAGAAAAATGACCTAACGTTTTCCCAAACTCTCACTTGTGCCTCCCAATGGTAGCATATTTTCTGTACATATTTTGTTTACAATATATTTCAGACTTCGTAAACAAATGAGAGATTTAAATATATCTATTTTTAAACAAGTGAAGTTTAATAATGTAAATTAAAATTTGAAAAGCAATTACAAAGATCAATCTGAGAGTTTATAAGGAAGGTGAAAATAATTGTCATAAACTTTGTCATAAATGCAGAGAAGAAATCATGATTTCCATACATATGAGCACCAGGGCATTTTGACCTGCTATAATCAGTTACTTTCTTTTTCGCAAAATACTGCTTCTTCAAGTGATGCCAGAATGATCACCCCCATATCATCATCAAAGATGATATTTTCTGAACATTTTCTGTATTTGAAAATGATGCCTCTGTAGAAATTTTATGTGTAAAGATATTTTGCAAACTGTTAAGCAGAATAGAAAAGCTATGTTGTACAACTGTATATAGCATACTACTAGAAATATCTGAATTCTTTAGAATATTAAAATGAATTACTCTTTTGAAACGTAAGGTAGATGAAATAATTGAAACATTTTAATTTCTTCATGTAGAGGAGAAACATTGCTTTTGGAGAAAACTTTAAAAAACACATACACTCACATCGCACCAGAAAGGAAAAATTGTATAAAATCATGCAAAAGTAGTTGCTTTAGAAGTAGAATAATAGAAGAAATTAATCAAAACGTCAATTTTTTCTATCATGTAAGATATTTTATTCTTTAAATGTCATTGCTGACAGTGTTTAGAGGTCAAAACACTTTTAAGGTCAGTAGACAGCTCTGCTTTCATAAAAACATCTAAAATTTTGAGAAAAATAATCTGCATAATTCTCTGAAAAACTGAGAAAGGTATTGGCACCCAAAATTTATGAAATGTTTAATGTCAGAAAGCACTGCAAACAGGTAAATATATATTTCTCAATAGTTTTGAAGAATTATAATCCACAATTTTAATTTATTCTGAAATATACCGGTAGGTTTGGCCACTATGCTTGGGGACTAATATCTGTCCAATAATATTTTATTTGTGTAGTAGATGTCTTATTTTAATTTTATATATATGTGTATATGTTTGTTTTTATTATTCTTTAGTCAATTTTTAACTTATACTTTCCAATCTTTTTATACTCTCTTTAGATTATTTTAAATTTTTAAAATACCGCTTTTAACTTACCTTATTCTTAATTATATAGATAAAGCATTTGAGAAAAAATATATTAAAAGGTCAATATCTGTAAGCTATCCTGCTAGATGTTAGGAATAATTTAAAGATATTTGGATTCCCACTCCCTCACCTTTTTTCTGAGTAAATACATGCAGTCTATGGGAGAAATGATGAGACAAGTACAAAAACTACAGGAATACAGATTAGAATACTACAATTGCCATAAAGCTAAAGAGAAAAGACATTTTGGAGATTCTGACCCACCTTTCTCTTAACCAAAAAAAAAATCTCCTGTAATATGTCCTTAATAGATTCTGAGTCTGTGTTGATATTGCAAAAACATCACAATTTCCTGACTTGAAAACTTCATTTATTAAAAAATAAAATACCTCCAGTATGAAGTTGGAGTCTACCCCCTGTTTTAGCTCACAATGGATAGATGTGGGTAAAGGTTTTTAGGGAGAGAATGGTTATTCCCAATCACAATTTATTGTAGAATGTTAAATTGTACAATATATTTTACTTGTTTTAAATATATATGATTCATAATAATATATTACCTCTTTCAGTGACTATAAAACTTGTCATTGTACATTTTACTGAGGGTCCAATAACAAATTCTTCTTGCTTTGTCTTCGATGAATGATTTCTTCATAGTTAAGAAGAAACTGGGTTCTGTATTGTGTGAGTAAGAGTGCAAAATATAAATAATATAATCTACCATCTATGGTTAAAATTGATGGACATTTATGAGCATATTATTCAGGCCTAGGGTCCATACTACAAAAGATTTTTTTTTAATTTTAAAGAATATTTAAAACGCTGGAAATGTAATAAAAAACATTAAGTTTTATATTTAAAAAAATCAAAGTGCATGAATTTGTTGTCATTTTATTCATTTGCTTTTGTGGTGCAAAGAAAACAATCTTAGGAGAAGTTGAATAAGTCTATATAAACAGATTACAGATCACTTTATTACTACTCACACACCATCTCTAGTACTGAAAAATACAGAGAAAATAGGTTAAAGTATACACAAAAGTATTTAGGTGAGAATAAAAAAGATAGAGTGTAATACTCTGAAAGCAATTAATCCTAGGTAAAAACTGGAGCGTTTATGAAAAAATCAGAAGGAGAAATTGTTGACTACAAGTTGGTTTCTAATCAATAGTATTTTAAGCTGAGGAAGGTAGAAAAGTGTATTCAGATAAAAGTGTACCCAGATAAAATCAGAAATGCAAGTGGGAATAAATGATTTTGCTCAGTGATTTTGGGTGAAAATAACAGAAAAAATAAAATATTCTATAGTTCAGATGTCTATATTTCTGTGTATAGGAATTTTAAAAGCATCATAGAAAATCAAAATATTAATATTTTATGTCATAAAAAGTAATATGACATCCTACACACTTTACACATTTCTATAATTTATTGATCTAAACATATTCACTATATATGGGGGTATGTGTATATATACATTTAATATGTGACTATGTACATATATCACATATATGATATATACATATTTTTATAAATATATGTAATATATATATTTACCCACATAGTGGCTTAGAGAGGATCAGTAACTTATTGAAGGCTTATAATTAGTCAAGGATTGATGCCAAAGCTCATGGGTCAATCCACCCTGGTGTCTTGCAAATGGTTCTAGTATACGGAATTCATAACAGAAAGATACAAACATGTGAATGTTCTTTAAAGAATAATTCATCCAGTATTTGGGTAAGAGCATAAGCACACACAAACCTGCACAAAGAGTATTAATATGAAAATTCACAAGCAGAAAGCATTCTGTAAGTTATTAAAAAGGACAAAAGGGAAAAGATGTGAGCTATAGAACATCATTATGTACTGACTGGTTAGCTAGAAAAGTGCATGCTTTTCTACCACAGTTTAAAAATATATACGTGATTATATGTTCTTTGAACAAAATGAGAGCTTTTAAATATCTACATGTTCTGTGGTAGTTTCAACAGGCTAAAAACAAGATTTGCCAACACTACAAAATTGAATAAATGGTAGTTGGTAACTCAAAATTTAGAAGCAGCAAAAATGAACAATCATAAATTGGACTTAATTCTGAACAAAAAGACAAAAAATAGTGGTAATAAAGTAAAATAAATGCAACAAGCAATACTCATATTATCTTAGAAGTTATAATAATAAAGCAAAAAAGAGCAATGTCCAACAGACAAAATATCCCTTGTAATTGAGTAACAGAGTTTTCTAAAGGTTCAGATAAAAGAAGTTGTGTTTTAAGTTCTGAATTTTTTAAGTTTCAAAAGAAATACAGTGTGTTAAAAAAAAAAAAAAAACTAATCTCCAGCAATAAATTACAAATGTTCACAAATAAATGTGAAATATGGCATGGATGACATGCTTCAAATAACACACCCATATCACTATAAAGGCAACAACTTTTAAGACAAAATCTTCAAAGACTATATGTAGGGCAAATGAGCAACATAAAACAAAAACAAAACAGACATATAAGGTCACCTAGAATAGTACTAGAAAAAAACCTTCTGAGGCTTTTATAACATGTTACTAAATGTCATCTAATTTAGGAATGCTTCTATTTAGAGATGAATGACAATAATTTATGACCTCCCTGTGGATGACAACAATAGTGAAAGGTCTTTCACAGTTCCTACAGTGGATAAATATTTTCACATTGTGTGGGGGCAAAGACAAGCCTATTCTATTTGGAGAGTAAAAGTAATTAACATTAATGATACTGATCTAACTTTAAATTAATTTGGGGGCTGTTTAACAGTATTATACAGGAGATATACTTATTTGTACATTTTCATATGCAGATGGATTTTGTTTGGGGTAGGCTTCAACAGAGAAATGACTACTGAGAATTCCCCAAAAACATTTTTAAAAATCATCTTTTAAATACCATAATGCAACAAAAAATTTAGTACCTAATAAAAGGTTGACGTTGTCAAAAGACACACAACTTTCAGGTTAAACAGTTCATTTATGAAGATAAGCTAGCATCTGATAACAATATCTCAAATACGTAAAGTTTCAACCTGACAGCAGTCTGCCTCTTGCGAATGTAACAACACTGAGCCAATGAACAGGTCCACAAGGCAGGTCTTTACAGAGGGATTCAGAGACTCTCACTGCTACAGCCTCTGGCATCTGCAACATGTGACTTTCAAGGGTTCCAGCATCTTCTACACCTCACAGAACTGATGGTTATGGGTCAGAGGACAAATTCACATAAGTGAGTGGGAGCTGAAGGCAGAAATCTATGAATACTATGAGAAGAAGATAAAATGGGCTGGAACTTCAATCCTGGCAGGAAAACAGGATGAAACAGGCCCCTCATATAGTGAGAGAATGGAGGCAAAAGCCCCCTAGGGGAAGTCTAGGACTGGTATTATCTCTGGCCTCATGTGAAAGCAGGCAAAAGACGTTCCGAGTATCTTCACTGGGGGGACTGTAAGTCAGGATTTGCCTTTGGGAATGAAAGAGAAGAAAACTAGTTTCTTGTGCTGAAGCCTGGTGCATAGTCTGCACTGTTGAAGATTATCATGCAGTCTTCTTGTAGGTGTCCACAAGCAATACTGCCTCTGAGTTGTGCTCCTTAGGAAGGAAGTGAGATGTGAGATACATGTAAAATTGCCTGAGAGTTGAATAATTATGAAAATGTGAATGGAAACCACTATGAAATATTATCTCACATCTAGTGGTAAGGCTACTATGAAAAAGATGAGATAACAATTATTGACGAGGGTATGGAGAAAAGAAAACTTTCTTACGCTGTTGGTGGAAATCTAAATTGATGCAACCATTATGGGAAACAGTATGGAGATTCCTAAAAAAATTAAAAATAGAAATTCCATATGATGTATCAATTCCTCTTCTAGGTATATACATACCCCAAAAAGATGAAATCGGCAGTTCTTCAAGTATCTGCACTTGCCATGTTCACTGCACATTAATCACAATAGTCAGATATGAATACAACCTAAGTGTCTATTGACAGAAATTTGAAAAAAGAAATTGTGATATACATACACAGTGAAATATTATTCAACCTTGAAAAATAAGAAAATCCTACCTTTTGTGACATTGATGAATCAGGAAGAGGTTATGCTAAGTGATGTAAACCAAACATAGAAAGAAAACTACTGCATAATCCCCCTTGAATTTGAACTCTTTTTTTTTTTTTTAAAGTGAAATACTTAGAAAGTAGAACTGTGATTGGGCTGGGGGATGGGTCAAGGAGTACTGGGTAATGTAAATCAAAGAGAACAAAGTTGCAGTTATATAGGTTGAGTAAGTCTAGAGATCTAAGTACAGCATGAGGATTACAGTTAATAATATAGTATTGTATACTGGAAGTTGCTAAGAGAGTTAACTTTAAGTGTTCTTGCCACACACAAAAGTAACTATGTGAGATGATGCATACATTAATTTACTTGACTATAGTAATGATTTCACTATGTACAGTCAGCCCTCCATATCCACAGCTTCCAGGTACACAGGTTCAACTAATTTCAGATGGAAAATATTTGAAAATAATTAAAAATAACTATACAATAAAAATAATATAAATAAAAAATGAGATAGTATAGCAACTATCTACATAGCATTTATTTGAATTGAGTGTGATAAGTAATCTCAAAATGATTTAAAGTCTGAGGGAGAATGTGTATGTGATACATGCATATACTAAACCATTTTAAATAAGGGACTTGAACATTTGCAAGTTTTGGTATACATGAGGTCCTAGAACAAATCGCCTGCAGATAGCAGATACTGAGGGATGACTATATATATATATTTTGAAAAATTACATTACATATTTTAAATATGTATATAATTTTTGAAAAATGCTTAGAAAAAATCAATTATTAAAAAATTAAGGAAAATAGAAAAATATTAAAAAGTACAAAATTGAAAAGATTATAATCTGACATAGGACTTCCTATCAGGAGTAATAATGACAGAAAATAAATGCATCTTTTCTTCTACATCTTTAAGTCACTACAGTAACAAGAAAAAAAATGCATCTTTTCTTCTACATCTAGCTAAACTACCATTACTGAGTTTTTTTTTTTTTTTTAAAAAAAAGGAAAGAAAAAAGAAAAGAAAAGAAAATCGAAACAGTTTCACCAATAGTTTATGGCTCCAGATGTTTGCTAGAAACATTGAATGACAAACTTAATAACATATGTAAACACAAAAAGTGAAGAGAAAAAAACAATAATGAGGAAAAACATAAATAAAACATGTCAATAAATCATCAAGTATGAAAAGATTATAAAGTAAGCATTTTTGCTTGTTTTAAAACAAGGTAGAAATTTTACAAAATCAAAACTTCACAGATGGTTGGAGAATATTTAGACAAATTTCATAATGTGTTTACCTCAGTAACTTGGATGGGTTAGAAATACATAAAAGAGTAAGTAAACTTGTTAAAATTGTTTGAAAACTTACTTAAAGAATATACCTAGAGTACATAACTTTCCAACATAGCAAAAATAAAAGGAGAAAAAAAAAATGTTTAATTCAAGAGGAGGCAAAAGAAAAAAGCCATTGGTAGTATTTTGCTGTTTTGGAAACTGAATAAAAACTGAGTAACATTTTTATCAAATCATTAAGGGTGTCACTCCATCAATTATGAAAGACATATTGGAGGAATTTCTAATAGCATGACAATCTGAAATCAAAAACATATTCATAAGCTAAAGTGAGCATTAAAATTAATAATTCATTAAGGGAAAATGATAAAGTTTAAACTCCTAACTTTAAGTTGCAAATACTTTTGTGATAAGCAATTTGCAATATAAGTTATGTTCAAAGATGATTTATAACATGTAGTTAGCCCTTATAATCTCTCAAGAGCTAGACCAAGCACTTCATATATTATACATGAGCTAATTTAATCCTCACAGCGACCCAACAAGGTATAAAATTGTTAAATGAAGAAACCAAGAATCATACCTAGGCAGATTCATTCTAAACTTTGCAATCTCAACCACAACGCTCCACTACTTTAAATATTCTCTCTTTAGTTGTCAGGCTCCAGTATCTTCATGCCTTCACTCTCAATCACTTTTCTGTCCTTTATTGTATGGTGTCATTTAGCGTTATAAAGTGTGCTGATCAAAGAGGTTGTGGTGGATTGATTTGTCACTTTTTTTGGCTTCCCTGCCACAGTAGGTGACATCTATTTCCTTTCACTTTCTTTTTTTTTCCCCAAAATTTATTAATGTATTTATTTATTTTAAATTGACATACAAAATTGCATGGATTTGTCACAAACAACATAATGTTGTAAATTGGATATACCTGTGGATAAGTTAAATCTAGCTAATTAACAAATGCATCACTTCACATCATTATCATTTTGTGGTGAGAGCACTTAATAGGTATACTCAACATTTTTCAAAATTGCAATATGTTGTCATTAACTATAGTCACCACGCTATACAATAAATCTATTCCCTTTCCTTTTGAATCTTGGATGGCATTCTTTAACCAATAGGATATGCCCTTTTAGAATCCTGATACCATTACTCTGCAAATAAGCATAGTTTAGCCTCCTTGAAGATGATAAATAACATGAAGAGAGACACTGCACAAAGAATGTCCAGACACTCCAGCAAAGGCCCAGACATGTAATTGAGGCCTTCTAGGATCATCCCATCTCACATAGCTGTATAAGGTACTACAGGCAAGACCTGAAAAATAGCTACACAATTGAGAGTCCAAACTGACAACTGTCAGAAATATGAGCAAATAAATGGTGGTCCTTTGAAGCTAGTAAGTTTTGGAGTGGCTTGATAAGCAGAAAATTGTCCCTGAAACTGGGGTTAATAAGCCTTCTGTCTTTAGACTAGTCAGACACATTTTGAATATGAGTCTATTTCTGAACTCCCTAACTTCAAAACATCTTTGACAAAATACATCTTTATTTTTCTTTCTTTTTTTGAGACAGAGTCTTGCTCTCTCGCCCAGGCTGGAGTGCAGTGGCGCCATTTCCGCTCACTGCAAGCTCCGCCTCCCAGGTTCAAGCGATTCTCCTACTTCAGCCTTCCAAGTAGCTGGGACAACAGGCGAGTGCCACCACGCCCGGCTAATTTTGTTGTTGTTGTTGTTGTTTTGTTTGTTTTTTGTATTTTTAGTGGAGACAGGGTTTCACTGTTAGCCAGGATGATCTCTATCTCCTGACCTCGTGATCCGCCCGCCTTGGCCTCCCAAAGTGCTGGGACTAGAGGCATGAGCCCCGGCCGACAAAATATATGTTAAGACAAATAACCATAATAATGATGGTAGAGGAAAATAAAATCTCTGGACCCCAAACTCACTAAGCCAAAAGGAAGAGTCAAATTTGGGAAGTGAATCAGGCTAAAGAGCCTCTGATTTATGTTCCTATAAAGATAAAGACCACATACTACCCTAGGAATCCACTCTCACAACTTGCTCATGAAGAAATGTCTTGTAGACCCCAAGATCTTTACCATAAAACAGTTCTGTTGAATTTCACCCTTGCAATGTGAATCAACAGCTTATCTTTACAGGTGCAAGACAAGATGTGCCCAGAAGTCATCCCTCTACCCACCTGAGACAAGTGTATATTAATGTAGATTCACTGAGCTAACCAGACAAACACATAATAGACTATTCCTCTACCCCATCATTTCACATGTGAAACATGTGAATTCGTAAACGCTGATCAAAGCTTCCAAAGAATGAAAACCCTTGCCCCTTTTTATGTACTCTCCCTGCTTTATTCTTTCCCTCTTTCCTCTGCTACCTGCTCTTTTTCCCTTAAATATTGAAAATATTTAAGTCCCCACACCCTCTTTGGAAAAAACGTAGATCACAGATATTCCTGTGGTTTTGTGTTTCTTTTACCTGTGTGTATCCTCAACCTTGGCCAGATAAACCTCCACATTCATCGAGACCTGTCACAGATACTTTTCGGTTTACAATGACATATTCAGATACTACATGCAAATAAAAAGACAACGGATGCTGAAAACTATTATGTTAGACTCAGAAAGTCCTGTAAATATGATCCAAGACTACTGCCCTCAGAGATAAATGTGGAATGATGCCTCATTTATGTTCTACCAAGGTTAGGATTGCATGTCATTGTTGGAATTATTTATTATGAAATTTTGACTGGTAGATTCCAGCTGCAATGGAAAGCATGTGCCTTGACATATATTGCTTGATGGGCTGCTTGACAAGCAGGGTTTAAGACAGGAAACAAATGGCAGGGATACGTTTAATGAATTAAAATGGACAAAACCATCATCAACTTTGTATTTTATAGTGAGGTGGAACTGTGCAGTGAAGCCAGCAAATTGTGCTTGAGATGGAACTTTACCTCCCAAAGCAACTCCAGGTCAGTGTACTGTATTGCCTATTATGAGTCATTCAATGGAAGTAAAATAGGTTGAAGACATAACATTTCTTGTGAATGTTGGATCAATGATTGTGTAGCAGGCAGATTAATGGCAGAAGTAGAATTGGCACAATGACCTCTATTCGATATAGCAAAAGATTTATGAGGTGAGAGACAACATAGGGAGAAAGGAACTGATAAGTATTTGATCCCTAGGTGATTGCCAATCCATCTGTGGTCTGAGATGGTGAAAATATTGCCCACATGTGATCAGGAATTTCTCTTTTTAATGCAAGTTATATAAGATAAATTTGACTGCAATTGAGTAGAAATAAAAAAGTGAAAATCTCCCCTCCCCCAAAATACAGTGATTGCTGTTGACTGCATTGGAAAAGTGAAACCATTAACTAGACACTGAGTAATTAATTTAAGATTAGTATTTGAAAAAAAAAATTCATTTTTACCAACATCTGGTGATGGATATATTGTTTAATTGTGGTAATAATTTCATAATGTATATGTCTTTGAATATATATAATTTTAAGTCAATTATATTATAATAAAGCTGAAAAGGTTTTCATATCAATATTTCAGTACTCTTTGGAATAATTTCAAAGAAAATTAAGGTTAATCTACTAGTTTGATGCTTAGGTATTAAAGAATAAAAAAGCCATTTGGAATGAGTACCTAGTTAAAATTAGCTGTGGTTTTGGCATTCGATCCATTAATGGCAATAATGTAGCACATCTGCCCCCCTTTAAGGTGGTAAAAGCCAGAGTTATGGGAAAAATGATAATTGTCTTCTTCCCTTTTTATGTTAAAATGGAACAAGCCCATTGAACAATTCAAGTGCTAAAGGGAGCAACTCCATTGGGTTGGTTATATAATAATCAGAATAGAGCTATTCCCAATGATGTGCTGCTTCTTCAAACAATGATGGAAACAATAATTCAAGGAAACTTCAATCTTTCATTTCAGGGGACAAAAGAACATTATAATTCAGTAGTAGAATAGCATCCTCAATTATCTGTGATGGAGTTTAAGTAAGTGCAAAAAGTTAGAGCAATTTGAAAAACAACAAAGACAAAGGGAAACTCGGAGCCTAAGGGCAATGTTGAGGATAAAAAGATTAAGTCAGTTGAGATTGTTCTGTTATATATTAAATAGGATGGGGAGGGATTAAAGTGGAAAATATAGATGAGTGCCCACAAAGCATCTACTTTACAAATCATCTCCCTTAAAGGATTTTTGACACATTCAATCTGTCTTTTCTGGGATGAATTTAAAGTAGATAAACTGAAAGAAGGACTAAATGTGAGAGCTGAAACATGTTGCAGAATTTCATCTAATCTATGATGTATAATTTAGTCCAGGAATTCCTAACTGAAACTTCCAGCATGAACATCAAATCTCTGTGAAACTTTTAGGTAAAATATAAGGGAATATGGAGCCATTCTTCTTTGGATTATTGGATAAAGGTCCCCAATACCATAGCATCTCTGCCAGTGACAGTGAAAAGAAACTGCAGGGATTTCAGTAGAATTGGATGGTTAGAGAGATGCTTTCTTGAAAGGCATTCAGTTAAAAATGAAGTTACAGATTGAAATGCTAGAAAATACAAGGCATTCACCTCAACCCATATTAGCAATGATTATGACATAAGTGGTAAACATTGCTGTTATCTCCTTCAGGTCAAATTTCAGCCAAGTCTGTCCTCTGCCAGAATAAATGGAACATACAAAGTGAAACTTCCTCAGCCTTATTTAGTGATATATAGAATTCCCTAAGGGCAGCAGAAAATTTCGACTTTGACTTAAAGTGATAGAAGTAGGGATAATAATATCAATGCACCTATTTTATAACAGCCTGAAATTGTTAAGCAAATTTTGGAGTCTGATGGGAGACTAACGGTGAATGAATGATATAGTACACTTTATAAGGGCTGTAGTACCTGATGCACTATCCAAAAGATGCAGCAGACAAAGAACAGTGAAAAGGTGGTTGTTTGGGCTACTGCCTTGTTTTTGTACCTACAGCATAAGAAAGTAAAGCTCAGTTCATCTTTAGGTGGGTACAAAGTCAACGTATTTTTACTATAATTGCTAGAGTAGGCAGATAGTTAGACATGAACAGGAGAGAGAGTCCCTGAGAAAAGGAGGTCTGGAAAATTTCACACCCCGGAGACCACCCAAAATATTCATTCTAGATATAAGCAGAGAGGAAAATAAATGCCTATGCAGAAAGGAATGATCCAAAACACCCCTTAGGAAGCTCAGTAACTCCTCACTTCACAGTTAACCTGTCAGAATGCATCTAGCTACATGCTGATAAGAGAGAAAGGAGGGCCAAGGAGCAATTCCTAAGGGAAACAGGCAGAGTAAGTACAGATTTAACCACAATACATCCTTCCTGGGGTGGCAGTAACGAGCACAGCTGCCGGTAGGTAGAATTTGTAGCCAACCCTGGGCCCATACTTGTGCACCCACTGACAGTAAGGGAGAATCCCACAAACCTATGGGTGGGAACTAGCTGGGGAAAAAGGTGGAGATTTAAGGCACAGGTGGGAAATTAGACAAAGACAAAGGCGGAGACTTGAGACAGAGGCAGGAGCTTAAAGCAAGAGTCTCACGTAGTAAAAACCACAATGGAGAACTCTTGGGACTGCTGACTCCTTCTCTTTTAAGCTGCCTGCTCTGCCTTGTCTTTCAGAGTGTTCTGTCTCTTTTGCTATGCAACCCTTGCTGCTGCTGCTGCTATTTACCAGCTGGACCAGCCTGTTCCTCTCATGGAGTGTATGTCCTTCAATCAAATCTCTGCTCTTTATTTTCCTTCAGTAAACTCCCTGCGATTGACTTTTCTTCAATAAATTTTCTGCTCTCTTTGATAAATTTGTCTCTTGACCGAATTCTCTCTCCCAAGAAGGACAAGAACCAAGGACTTCTGCACTTCCCAGTAACACAATGTCAAAGGTATTTAAGTTGCACCATGGGCTGCTGTAATTTTATGAGGAGAGTTTAGAGCATGATACTGATGAAGAACAGGCTGAATCATTGTGTAGTTGGCATTAAACAGTAGAAGAACTGGAAAAGGAAACAAACTTGACAAAAAAGAAAAAAACTTGACAAAAAAAGAAAACTTGACAAAAAAGCTACTTCTGAGTCTTATAGAGAATTCTTGATAGGTAAACATTTCAAAAATTCAGGAATTTGCCAAGAATCCTATGAAATTTTGAGAATCATTTGCCTGGTACCTCAAAAACTCTTTCCAAAAATAGAGATAAACTACTGTTTCTGAAGAATCTGAATATGAAGAAGACAGTTCAACATCTAGTGGTTGTTTTTTTCACTCTAGATTACACAACTTCCTAATTTTTGCAATCTCATTGCCCACTTAAAATAGGTACAGTGAAAGGAGGACTAAGTGACTAGGAAGAAGATAATTCAAATGAAGAACTAAATAGAATTTCACAACATGAGATATAAAAAGTGCTGCACCACTGAGGCCATAAGATCCAAATGAGAATATGATATTAGACATTCTATAAATTTGTCCACCATACTCCTCGGGCTTTTTAATAGAAGTCAGATCTTGACTCCGTAATCCTCTGCTACAGGTTACTAAGGATATACATCTGGGAGCTACCAAATGCTTCTTCTCCTTTCTATAAAAACAATTGATTTGATGTTAGGCTCTAGTGGAAACAGCAATCATCACTAATGGAATACAGGATACAGTAGTGACTTTGCTTTTTAAATTATGTTGCATGGGATTTGAAGATGGGAAAAGGTTAGAAAATCTCAGAAAAAGGACATATGAAGACAAGGACACTATGACCCTATGATGAAAATAATGGCTAGTCTAAGGAAAAGGCTTCCCAATAGTTAATGTATCAAGTAAAAGTGTGTGTGTTGGGGTGTGTGTGTGTGTATGTGTGTGTGCATGTCTACTGTATACACACAGACATACTGAAGTGGTACCTCAGGAGGGAAATCACATAATTTGACTACCATTTACCTAATAATCAACCAAACCAAGGACCTTCAAACTCCCATATCCTATTGCAGAATACCCTGGTCATATAACTCTCATCTTGATCAAACAATGCTGGAAGCATGGTGTATGGCAGGGTGTGTAGCACTTCTCAGAAAATTTGGGATTTTAGCAATTCATCTAGCAAAGGAAAAAAGTCATGGAAAAAGCAGAAAAAGTAGTACAAGAGGCTGAATTACTTGCAGTAGTACATTTTGTTTTATGGCAAAACTATTCTGAGTGGTGTGTGGGTTTTTACAGCTTCTTGGGCAGTAGTGATAGCCACCTGTATGATTAATTAACAAGGTGATAGACAATTGGAAAATTAAAAATGCCTGAATGTGGAGTTCCCTAATTTTGGAAGGATGTCTGGAGCCTCAGAGAATAAAGACAGGATACGATGTGTTGGATGTTCCTTAAAAAATCTAGCAGGAATTTCTGAAGAGAATGAAATGTGACATCTCAAACAATATTTGAATTTGCAAAGTGAGTATAAGAAATGGGTTGTCATAGGGGCTACCAGACTATACCACTGGGCTGAATGAAGACATATTTCCTTATTTTTATTGTGCCAATAGTTGCCTACAACTCTTCAGAATAATACAAGACTTAAGGGGGCGGGGGGGGAGAACACTTGTCATGGAATTAATTTCACAGGGATAGAGCACAGCCCATGATTATTAGGTGGATCAATTAGACCATTACCTATAGCCTTAAGAGGATTTTTAAGGATTTGATAGACATTGGTACATTCTTCACTTTTCTATTATAATTCTCATTACTGAAGCAATGGTTGAGAAAGTTTTAGAAGAATAAGGATAACGTGGACTATTTCAATTTAGAACACCTATATATATTTTATCAGCTTAGCAGACCTACTTCCCAGTGACTGAGATATGGTTATGGGCTAAAAGTACCATATTGTTTGGCTATGTTTTATTCTCACTCTCAAAGTAGTGGTTTGAGAGGAACTTGGAAGGAGCAATAAAAACATTTGCTAAAAAATGAAAAAAAGGAATAGAGAGCTTGCCTGTATGATTTGACAACTGGGTTTAAGACTTGAGAGGATATAAATTAGAATCTTTGGCAGTGCAGAAGTGAGAATGAATGTGTAGGGCATTATGTCATAATAAAACTCCTTGTCTTTATCATTTGGCAAGTTGTTTCTGTTTTATTGTAGGATCCCATAGTACCAGCACCTTGACTCAATTGGTTGGCTACTATCAAGAAAGACATTTTGGCACAGGTCATTTTCTCTAAGCCTTTAAACCTTGTAGTACGTATTCCAAAGGAATTCATGGGTTGAAAAGACTTTCCGTGTGCCTGCATTGTTTGGTCAGAAGAATAGCTGTTGCTCAGAAATCCAAGAATGAGGATGAATGCAAGAGAAGACATCAGTGTAGATATTCCTTTTGCTAGTTTTATGATTGAGCACTGTACTTGAACCCCTCAGTGCAATCTAGGTAGAAAGAGTCAAGAGATGACTAAAAATAGAGAACATTGTAGTTTAAAGGAAAAGAACCTGGAAATGAGTGATAATACCAGGAAAGCTGCTAATTTTTTGTTCCCTCAAGATTGTACCAATACAAGAGAATGATCAAAGTTTGTCTGTGTTCCCTGGAGAAGGTCAGCGATCTTGTTTCTTTTTGAGAAATGTCATCTGGACTGAAGATGATGTAGGAACTTTACCAAAAATTATTTCTGGTTATTCTGGATGTGATGTAGCACTCTCTAATGGCCTTACTGAATTTTCGTCACTGGAACCTTCTTTTGGTTAAATGTTTATAGATTATGTTCACTAATCCATTTTTCATGCTTAAATCTGAAGACATCATCTTTGAACTGTACAGATTTATGATTATACAATAATTGATCTCAGGTATACATGTGATCTGTGCACCAGCATGACACAATTTTGAAGCAGTTGTCTGCATATGAGGGATTTTGAATTGCACAGCTTGCCTGATATGCCAGAGAGTGCTTTGCTGTTTCAAATATAATAAATGTGAATGTGCATGAACTTAATAACAGGATTTGAAACATAATAGGGAAGATAATGGGTTGATCATAATGAGGGGACTAATATAGGGATAATACAGAGTACACTCTTACTGATATTCTCTTATAGAACTCCAAAAAAACTGTAATTATGCAGTTCTTATGGCACACATAGACTGAGTAGGTTTTAGGAGTGGAATGTACACAATTAATGACTTACTAATAAATAACAATGGGGGATGCAAATACAATTTTTCTAGACTATACTTATACTCAATTGTAGGAATGGCAAGTGTAGTGGCAAAGTTGACACCGACCCCAGTGATCTTGTAGGGGTTCAGGAACCATTGATTTGTAGCTATGTGTTTTGAGCCAAACAGAAAAAAACATTTTTAGAAGTATTACACAATGTTGAAAAGTACATAACATATTACAATACAGAAATTTTAGAAGGATTACTTTGGCAAGAAACTAGTCAAATCCGGCAATACTTGGAAAGATGATAAACAGTAAGTATTTAGAGAAAATCTATCCATAAAATAATAAGGCAATTTTACTGAGTGACACTTAGCCTTTTGTGTTGCTATAAGTAAATATTTGAGTTTGTCAATTTATAA
Source organism: Macaca fascicularis (assembly GCF_037993035.2). Classification (NCBI taxonomy): domain Eukaryota; kingdom Metazoa; phylum Chordata; class Mammalia; order Primates; family Cercopithecidae; genus Macaca; species Macaca fascicularis. Next base: position 58,303,390 of record NC_088391.1, on the reverse strand, counting down.
AGAAAAGAGGATTATTTGGCTGATAATTCTGCAGGATTTCCAAGAAGAATGGCACTACTCTCATTGGCTTCTAGTGAGAGTCTCAGGCTGCTTTCACTCATGGTGGAAGGCAAAGGAAAGCTGTCATGTGCAGAGATCACATGGTGAGTAAGAAAGCAAGAGACAGAAACAAGGAAGGTGCTAGACTCTTAAACAACCAGCTGTGGCAGGAAGTAATGACTACTAGAGTGAGAACTCACTCACACTCACCCTCTACAAGGTCATTAATCTATTCACTAGGAAACTTCGTCATGACTCAAACACCTCCCATTAGGACCCACCTTCAACATTGGGGTCAAATTTCAACATGAGAAATTTTTATGCTCTGCTTTTTTTCTAATAATACATTCCACCTTTAGATTATTCCTTTGCTCCCACATCTGAGTTAGGTTGTTAGAAGCAACCATACCACACCTTAAATGCTTTGCTGCTTAGAAATTTGTTCTGCCAGATACCCTAGGTCATCACTCTTAAGGCTGGTATTTAACAAAGCCTTAAGGTATGAACAAAATGCAGCCAAGTTATTTGCTATGGCATAATATGGGTAGCCTTTACTCCATTTCTCAGTAAGTCCTTCATTTTTATCTGAGACCTCATTAGCATGGGCCTTACCATCTGTCAACATTTTGGTCACACCCACTTAATCTCTAAGAAATTCTAATCTTTCTTTCAATTTCCTGTCTTCCTCTGAGCCCCCAAAGTCTTCTAACCTCTGTCCACTATCCAGTTTCAAAATGATTTTAACATTTTCAGGTATCCTTATATGAACACCTCATTTCTCAGTATCAGTTTTCTATACTAGTCCACTATTTGTATTGCTAATTACTTACAAGGTTTTTTTTGGTTTTTTTTTTTTTGTTTTTTTTTTTTTGTTTTTTTAAGTTTATTTGGCTTATGGTCCTTTAGGCTGTACAAAAAAAAAAAAAAAAAACCCAAACAAACAAACAAACAAACAAAAAAAACATAGCATGAACATCTGCCTCTGTTGAGGGCCTTGGGCTACCGCCACTCTAGTGGAACGTGGTGGGGATCTGGCATGTGCAGATTTCACATGGTGAATAAGGAAGCAAAAGAGAGCAAGCCTGAATGTGCCAGGATCCTTTTAACAACCCGCTCTTGTGGGAACTAATAGAGTTTCCACAAAAGAATTTACTCCGATAAATTACTCAGTCATCCTGCCCCTCCAGGGAGGGAATTACCCTCTTCATGAGTCATCTACCCCTGTGACCCAAACACCTCCCATTATGCCTGACCTCCAACACTGGGGATTAAATTTCAGCATGAGATTTGAAAGGGACAACCAACCAAACTATAGCACCCAGGATGAGCTGTCATCTTATATGTTGACAACCATGGAATTAAGTATGTTGTGAAGCCATAAACTGGAATCCATGCTAGAGGGGCTCACACCAGTTCAAGCTGTGAAGGATGTCACCAGAGAAGAATTAATTAAGAAAGACTTTCTGTTAAGACAATTGGTGGGTGGGAACCAGGCAAAATATAATAAGCAACATCTCATCCCAGTGGGAAGTAGGTGTACCACGGAACACAATGATGTTTAAAATACAATATTTCTCAAAGCTGATTTGTTTTGTAGCTGGATATGACTGAGCTGTAAATTTCACAGACCCCCAATTAATGGGCAGTGACTTGTAATAACTACTTGTCTTACTTAACATAATATAAATTAGACAACATTGGCATATTGTTAATATTGTATATCAATCATTGTTTTAATAACACATCAACTGATTAATTGGTGTAATAAAGGATTTGTGGTTGTTAGAAAAAAGTAGGGAGAAAAGGAAATGCTCTAATGAGAAACCACAGAATGAAAAGTTAGTTGGAAAAACCGATTTGCAATTCCTAATTGTTGTAGCTCTCATGAAAACTGACTTAAGAGGAAATGAATTGGCTGGGTGCGGTGGGTCATGCCTTGTAATCCCAGCACTTTGGGAGGCCGAGGTGGGCCTATCACGAGGTCAGGAGATTGAGACCATCCTGGTTAACACGGTGAAACCCTGTCTCTACTAAAAATACGAAAAATTAGCCGGGTGTGGTGGCGTGTGGCTGTAGTCCCAGCTACTTGGGAGGTAGAGGCAGGAGAATAGAGTTAACCCAGGAGGCGGAGCTTGCAGCTGCTCTGCAGGGCGACAGAGCAAGACTCCGTCCCCCCTCACCAAAAAAAAGAGGAAATGAATTTAGTTTCAGAATAACTTGATATGCATCTTTCATCTTTATATATTGAAAAGTATGATGGCTAACAAATAGAGGTATAAAAAATAAAATTGGTTAAAAATTACTTAAAACTTGTAAAAACTGTGGTCAAGACCAAAATATTCTGTCACTCATACTAATATTACTTGAATTTTACATACCTCATCAGCTATAGACATAAAAATCTTTTTTGTTTACAACATCAAAAATATACATTTTTGAAAAGAGATATAAAAAATGTATTAAAATGATATATGACTTGACTCTGTTTATCCAAAATTCAAAGTTAGATTGGTGTTAAAGGGTGCACAGTGGGAATGGATTTTTACACGATATCCAGAAGCAGCAGAAAATATGACTCTGGATTTGCCGCCTTGCAACTTTGTCCCCTGCAAACTTCTGACAATCAGCTCAGTGACATACCAGGTAAATTGTACTTGATTAACAGAATTCTTTATTGTTAAACTCCATTAATGAGTTGTGGTTGCCCTGGAAAGGGTATGACTTGACACATATTGCTAGAAGAGCTTTAGGAAAAGCAGTATAAAAGCTAGGTGAAGAAGGAAAGTGGTTGCTTTCCTAAGTTCTAGTAGTCTGTGAGTTCAGCCTCTACTTTTGCAATCAAACATTGCCTATACAGAGGAGATCCTGGATAACCATGAATATTATGAAATCTATGGGTGAAACTGATACTTTTTTGTGGGTCATATACACTGCTTTGTTCCCTTGAAAGCTAACTAAATATGTATTGGAAATATATTTTCTTGTGAGTCATTCAAATAAATGTGAGTTTAAGAACAAATGATACTGAGTCAGTGATCAGTTTGTATAAAACATCGTATTTTTAAAGAATTAAATCAATTGAAGTTATCTTAGAAAGGAGGAAAATTAAATATGGTCTAAGAAGTTCAATAATTAATAGCTTCTATGCATAAAATAGAAAAGACTAATAGATGTAATATAATGTGGTGGCAAATAAAAGGGCTTTTAAATTAGACATTTCTGTTTGAAAACAAGTATCAATACATGATAATTCTTTGATCTTGGGTAATTTATTTAACTGCTTGGAATCCATTTACACAATAATAAAATGTATTTGGTGTGCATTCTACAGAAGGTAGATGTGCTTAGTAGAAAAAATGATATATAAAACTCTACCAACAAAGTGGGTACTCAGAAAATATGAGTATAGCCTGTGTTTCTTTTAAATTTTGTCTGGTTGATAATATTTTGAGAAATATATTCCAGTTTAGTTTTATTAAAAGATTGTAAAATATATGAATTACATAATAATTACTTTGTCAAATATATTTTTTAGTTTTACGTGTGATCTGTTGTTGCATAACAAATTACCCTCAAACTTAGTAGCTTAAACAATAAATATTTGGTATTTCATGGTTTCTGTGGATCATAGATCAGCACAGTTTAGCTTAGAGCTTCTCATTCAGGATCCCTTACCAAACTACATTCAGGAGGTTGATTAGTGCTGTGGTCGTCTAGCCATCTCAATGCTGAAGTGACAGAGTCCTAAGTAAAGTCATGTGAACTTTGGCAGGCTTTAGGTTGGTTGGAAACTGGGCAGTGAAACGGAATTATTAGTTTCTTACCATGTGGGCCTCTCTATTAGGCAGCTTAAAATATGGCATCTGGCTTTTCTCTAAGGGAAGGAACTCCAGCAAATCAGAGGTAATAGTATCTTTATAACCTAATCATTGAAGTGACATTTAATCCCTTTTGCCATATTCTATTTGTTACAGGTAAATCACTAGATATTGCCTGCAATTAAATGTAAGAGATTACACAAGTGTATGAATACCAAGAGATGGAATTATTAGGGGCCATCTTATAAACTGCCTTCACAGTTAAATGTCTGGATCCCAATAATTCATGGTTTTTTGTCTGTTTGTTTGTTTGTTTTCACATGTTAAATGTACTCTACACCTTCATGGTCACCAAAAGTGACATACCATTATACCACCAGCTCAAGGTCCAGAATCTTGCCATCTAAATCAGGTCCAATTATGCACAAGACTCTTAAGATAGTTCCCAACTACAGCACTTTGAGTATAGTTTCTCTCATACTGAGCAGGATTACCATGGTTATAGCTATCATTCTGCCTGGGAGGAATTCTTATTTTGGTTTAAGTCATAATTTCATATATTGAAGCTCCATTTCATTGTCATCTAAACACGTCTGTCTGTGGTTCCTCTTAATTTGTGAAACCAAGGAAACAAATTATCTTATGCCCCATACAACTAACATAAAATAGTGAGACAAACAGAGGACAACTTCTATAAACATTCCTATTCAAAAGGAGTGAATAAGGAAGACACAAACGAGTCTCTGGTCCATAGCAATTCTGAAATCCAGCCAGAGAAATACTGAAAGTTATCTGATTAGATATCAAGGCCTGGGAATAAATCTTCATGCCTGTCAATTCTGCTTCCTGGGATCTTGGTTCTACCCTCTGAGTCATTCTCGATTCTCACAAAAAATAACATTTGTTTGCAGGTGAGTAGTTTTCTCTCTCTACCTGTTGACAGTAGAATTTTGGAGGTACAACAAACTCTTTTCATTTTGCACTCTCCGTTTTTTTTTTTTTTTTTTTTTTTTCCAGTCCAAGCTAGCAGTGTTTCCGCTAGAAATTTTTCAATAACTGTTTCAACCGCTATTAAATATCACTGGGTTAAACTCCATTAGACAAAACTGCATCCATAAATGCCTTTGAGATAGACTTTTAGTACCCTGGGCTTCTGCTAGGAGAGCTGAAGACAAACACTTTAACTTTCTTAGAGGATCTGCTGTTGATTGGGAGGAACTGCGAGGTATACTCTCAATCTTTTTAAGAGCCTTTTGTCGAAATTATGAGTACTTTGAGGCACCACCTTTGAACTTCTGAGAACTTAAGAAAAAGTTTTTCAGATACATCCTTGAGTCCATCTCTAGTTCATATTTTCCTGACAGGCTACTGGATTTGAACTTTTTAATAAAACATTTAAGTTTGGCATCTTTTGCCATCAGAAGAGGATAAGGATTTTTTTTTCTTCAAAATAACAAAGATAGGATTCATTTCTATGTAACATTTTTTCCATCAATTTATCTCTTTTCTATCACATTTTACTATTAGCAGTAAGGAAAACCCAGATGGCAACTTCAGTGCTTTGCTTGAGAACTTGCTTAGGTAGATCCTTAGTTCACAGTTTATTAGGCATATCTTCTTTCCACATAACTACAGATGACAATGTTGTCAACTTTTCTGCCACTATGTAACAGGGATTCCACTTTCTCTAGTTTTCAATAATGTTAATCATTTCCTTCTAAGATCTCATCAACAATCTCCTCAAAGTCCAGATTTCTACTGAGAGTCTCATCAAAGAAGCTTGGCTTTTCTAAAGAGACCTCAAAATCTTTCGAGTCTTAACCCACTTCCTGATTCTAAAACAACTCTCAAGGTTTTAGATATTTATTACAGCAGCACAACACTTCTAGGCAGCAAAACTTGAATTGGTATCTAATATTATATAATAAACAACTGCAGCATTTGGCAGCTTAAAACAACAACCATTTTTCATCTTATTGTTTCCATGAGTTTGGAATCTAGGGATGGCTTACCTAGGCACCTTTGATTCAGAGTATTTCAAATGCTACAATCAAGGCTCAACTGGGAATAAAATACTTTCAAGCTCATTCCTGTGACTTTTTGCAGGCCTCAGATTTCTGTGACACATGTTATTTGTAGACAGCATTATTTAGCCTATGGTTTTTCAATAGGGTAGCTCTTAACATGGCAATTTACTTTCCCCAGAGCAAGTGAATGAGAGAGCAATGGAGGGCAAGCAAGATAAAAGTCATCTTTTTGTAACCTAATTTTAGAAGGGGCATCCACAACTTTGCCATATTCTATTCATTAGAAGTGAGTCACTCAGTCTAGCCCATAATCAAAAACGAAATTGTATAAGAGCATACATATGGGATGTGAAATTATTAGGGGCAGTTTTAGAGGCTGCCTACCATACTTGTGATATAAAACATTCAAGTATTGAATTCACATTTTTCACATTTGTCTGACAGTGAATTCATATGACTTCCAAGTTTATTGCAATTCTATGTTTCTATGAATGTTATCATTTACAGTCAGAGTTAGAGTGCAGAATTATTTTTGAATACATTGTTAAAAATTGAATGGATTTTGATATTTTTAGCTTATTTTTTCCTTCAATAATAAAGACTCAATAGATAAGAATTAATTTTTTTGTCAAAATTCTGAATATTTTTGTAATTTTAAAGTATTTTAAGCTCTTCTATCTTCTACAAACATTTTAAATTTAAAGTAAGGTTTTGTATTTAAAGAAATTTTCAAATATTATCATAAATTGTCAAAAAATGTACCAAAATCTTCTCCGTTTCATAGTTGTTGTTTAAATGTGATTTTCTCAGGGCAGGCAAACCAAACTTTTTTAAAAAACTAATTTCATAATGGTATGATTAGTATAATTTTTTAATTACAAAGAGTTGTGCATTCATTTTTGGCTATCTGTCACTAACTAAATCTCTTAGTGCAGTTTACAAAGTCTGAATTAAGGCCTTGAATTTCCAGTCTACTTCTTAAATGAATGAGCCACATCAATTTGTATTTATTTAAAATAAACATTTTTTAATGATAATTTTCCTCCCTGTATGAAACTATGAAATTTTTATTGCTTTATTTAGCATAATTTTTAAAGTACGAAGCAAGCATTCCAAACTCCAAGCACCCATTTTGTTACTTTTTAAATACAATATTTCTTCAAACTGAAATATTAATTTATTTCTACTATAATATACTATAGCAGGCTGGGCGTGGTGGCTCATTCCTGTAATCCCAGCACTTTTGGAGACCGAGGTGGGTGGATCACGAGGTCAGGAGATCAAGGCCATTCTGGCTAACACAGCGAAACCCCGTTTCTACTAAAAATACAAAAAATTAACCGGGCGTGGTGGCGGGCGCCTGTAGTCCCAGCTACTCGGGAGGCTGGGGCAGAATGGCGAGAACCTGGGAGGCGGAGCTTGCAGTGAGCGGAGATGGTGCCACTGCACTCCATCCTGGGCGACAGAGCAAGACGCTGTCTCCAAAAAAAAAAAAAAAAAAAAAAAAAAAAAAAAAAAAATGTATACTATAGCAAAGATTGTGAGGAGTAAGATAAAAGATAGACACATTTCTATTTTAAATAATTAAGAAAACTGATTAAAATGTATATGAATTTATCAATACCCATGGTTATTTCAGAACTCTATGAAGATTTTTTTTTAAACTTTTTGTGATATTCTAAATTGACCTTTCAAAATCCATCAAATTGGTGGTTAAGTTATAGATATTTGAATAACTGGACCAGAGCAAATATCCTGAATGATCCCATTATGTTAAAGTAAATAATATGTTTTATTTCACCTCTATTATTGTAACCAGGATATGAGCAGGTGAGAGTCACATTTATAGTGTCCATACTATTACCCTCTCAAAATTAATATATCCTGAGCCTTAAACACACACATACACACACACACACACACACAAAACAAACAAACAAACAAAACAACCTCTCTCTAAGCCCTTTCAGTACAAATTATGCATCTGTGTGATTGGTTGCTGGGTTAAGAGGTTGCATAGATTACTAGATCGAACCACACTTTACATCCAAATTAATGTCACAACTATAACAAATTGGGATGCTCAGCTATTGTCAAACAATGTAGGGTCCGCGTTGGCAAATTAGTTAGTATTAGCATATAGACCTTTTGGCAGGAAAGGAAAGCTTTTTACTTAGAGCTGGGCATTCTCTAGGATTTGTCAACTCAAATCTGCCACTGGTCTCATTATCTCATTTGTCTTATTTAAGCTGAATTGGCAGTTATGTCTTCATGGCAAATGTTTGTTTTTACAAATGAGCAATGAAGCAGAATCTGGGAGACTCAACCCTAAAACAGCTTTATGGCAAGTTTTGAAGGCATTTCTCGAGAAGGATCATTGATTTAAAGCCAGAGAAATTTTGTTTCCCTTCTTGATTTCTTCTCATATTGCAAACTTGTGGCTATTTAGGACACCTAACAGAGAAATTAGAGTTTCTCGTGTCAACTGGACAAAAATGTATTGAGCTTTCAGAACGTGAAAGACTGGTTAAATGACACTGACTAAGCTAAAAAGTAAGCAGTTCTTTACAATTCTTATTGTTTTAGTATTATAAGTTAAAATCTCTTTAGGTGATGCTAGTTAGCACCATCATATATCTTATGTACCTGTGTGAATATCTATATGTATGTATAAAACCAATGTGTATATGTACACTTACATACCTATGTGACATCACTTTCAACAACTCTCAACAAGGAATTTTAGAAAATTAGGCAATAAAGAGACTATTTTCTTTCCATGGGACACATAAACACAGGCTTGTATGAACGCAAACACATACAGCCTCAGAATAGTACTATGTGTGTATGTGTGAAAGTAATGTGTTAACAATAGTATGTATATAAACTGTTTAAAATTTTTGTTAAGACTACATCAACAAGGTTATACTACGTGTTACAAAAATAATGCCATACTAAATTACTAGCAAAAATATAATAACAAAGGTATTTTGGTTAATTATGTGGGAAACCAAATGTAGAAAAAAAAAACAATAAATGCTAAACAATATGAGTTGTTCTCAGGATTATCTGGCTCTGTAATTTTACTTTAAGCCGTGTTCTACGAGAAACACTTGAAGATCTACAAGATAAGTGCTCCCATTCTCACCACAAATTTTTATGGACTTCATATATTGTCAATACTGAAAGGAGTATCTTTGCTCAAATTTACAGATAAATTGATTATGGATAAACACAAAATTTCTCATGAAAACAACAAAATAAACAACCTTTTACTAACATAAATAACTGAGAAAAATATGTTTGCCTTACAAGTAAACAAAAGTTGTCATGAATTAAGTAATCCCTCCAATTTTTATTAAAAATGTGATAAATATGATGTAGGAAAATTTGCTACACACACCAGAGATTTGATGTCCAAGAGGGACCATGTGTTTCTGTCACAGATAATAGTTTATACAGGTTCTTCTTCAGGTTATGGATATATTAACACCAAAATTTTACTTACTCCAATGTCAGTGACATGACTAGAATATCATGTGTGGATTACAATAGAGTTTCCACAAGTGAAAGCACTAGTAAATAAAATACTAGTCTTTAGTGGGCAAAAGTGAAAATATATTAAATCAGTATTTGTCTATATTATCCGGAAAACGTATTTCCAAATACAAGGAAATAGAATATTTGTAAGTATTATTATATTTAACTTTATAGTTACATTTCAGTCAATTCATTTAAAAATATTTTTAATAGTTCACTTAAAATGCAATTAGTATATTTTTTGCTTTGTATATTTCTGTCTTCTTTATATTTATAGTTAGAAAAAAATAGATAGGATGCTCATTTTTCATGATTAGCCTCAGTGAAGTTGGATAAAAAATGTTAGTAAGCACTGGCGTATGTACATGATTGTGCTTTACAGAATCTGTGACAGGGATTAGCATGTAGGTTTCAGAAACGAATTTATAGCTCATTTTCTTTATCAACACCATGCAGAACATTATGCTACAAAGTATTGTAGTCCAAAATATGTAATCTAAAAGCTATCCTGAGTGATTGTCAACCCCAGAGTACCAAAGAGATAACTACATTTTTGAAAACTTATAGTATACTACTTCAAAGCAGATAATTATTAAAAATACTATCAAACACATTTTGGCAGCCTCTCAATAAGCAGTAATTACTGCCATATGACTGGATTTAGAAGTAAATTTCTAAAACTTATTTTTAAGCTCTATTTACATTAATTAGCTTGAAAGTAGGATAAAATTGCCCTTTCCAAAATGGAATCCACTTTTTAATGAGCTAAACAAGTCAATATTTGCAAAAACTGAGATGGACATGTTCACTTCAAAGGGGTTCCTAGAGATTATGAACCAGTGACTATAAAATATCAAAAATTATTAGACAAAATGTAAATCATATTCTTTAAAAGAGTGGATGTATATGCCACAGAAAAACAGAATTTCTGTGAGGTCAGAACAAATTGGAAAGACAAAGCTTGGACAGTAAGCAGCTGTTGAAGCTGCTGTGTATCATGAATTCATGTACTTTGTGAAGGGAGGGAGATGCTGAAAATCTGTTGACTTGTACCTGTGCTGGCTGGGGAACTAGATAGGAATTCACCACATATGAAGTATAGAATAAAGAAAGTTCTATAGCATAAAAAAAAAGATAGTTAACTAGAAGACAATTTGAAGACAGTCTGACAGTAAGGGAATTTTGTCTCTCATGTTTCGGCTCTTGGTAGAAGAAAAATAAAAATAGCTTCTTATGAGATTTTATGGCAACTGACTAGTAGGAAAACTGAATTTTACACTATTTGTCTGGTTCAGAAATACAAAAGAAAATTTAATTTAGAGTAGACTGGGTTTGTATTTCCTCCAAATTTCAGGCAGAAAAAACAAAACTAAACAAAACAAAGGCACTTATCCTCTCCAGGCAACTGACCCCAGAAACAAACCTCATAGGAATGCTATAAAGAGTTATAAAAAATATGAAACCCAATTAAAAATCATAAAATAATACAAGAAATGAGTCTCCATGAGTGATATGCAGCAGGAAAAAATTAAAAATACTAGCTATTAAAATATATATTAGAATTATTACATATTTGGTAGACTGAATATTAGACCTCAAATATGTTGACATCTGAATTTCTAGAACCTATGAATATGTTACCTTATATGGTAAAAAGAGGCTTTGCAGATGTGATTGAGTTAAAGATTTTAAGATGGAGACATTTTCTGAGATTATCCTGTAATGCTGGATTATCTTTATAAGAGAGAAGCAGTAGAATTAGAGTCAGAGAGAAAGAGATCTCTTGAAGAAAGCAGAGACTGGAGTGATGCAGCCATGAGCCAAAGAGCCAAAGAGCAGGGAATTCCAGACGCCATAGTGGCTGGAGAAATAAAGGAACACCATTTAGAAAGCTGAAACTGGATCCTTTCCTTACTCCTTATACGAAAATTAATTCAAGATGGATTAGAGACTTAAATGTTAGACCTAATACCATAAAAATCCTAGAGGAAAACCTAGGTAGTACCATTCAGGACATAGGCATGGGCAAAGACTTCATGTCTAAAACACCAAAAGCAACGGCAGCAAAAGCCAAAATTGACAAATGGGATCTCATTAAACTAAAGAGCTTCTGCACAGCAAAAGAAACTACCATCAGAGTGAACAGGCAACCTACAGAATGGGAGAAAATTTTTGCAATCTACTCATCTGACAAAGGGCTAATATCCAGAACCTACAAAGAACTCAAACAAATTTACAAGAAAAAAACAAACAACCCCATCAAAAAGTGGGCAAAGGATATGAACAGACATTTCTCAAAAGAAGACATTCATATAGCCAACAGACACATGAAAAAATGCTCATCATCACTGGCCATCAGAGAAATGCAAATCAAAACCACAATGAGATACCATCTCACACCAGTTAGAATGGCAATCATTAAAAAGTCAGGAAACAACAGGTGCTGGAGAGGATGTGGAGAAATAGGAACACTTTTACACTGTTGGTGGGATTGTAAACTAGTTCAACCATTGTGGAAAACAGTGTGGCGATTCCTCAAGGATCTAGAACTAGATGTACCATATGACCCAGCCATCCCATTACTGGGTATATACCCAAAGGATTATAAATTATGCTGCTATAAAGACACATGCACTCGTATGTTTATTGCAGCACTATTCACAATAGCAAAGACTTGGAATCAACCCAAATGTCCATCAGTGACAGATTGGATTGAGAAAATGTGGCACATATACACCATGGAATACTATGCAGTCATCAAAAAGGATGAGTTTGTGTCCTTTGTAGGGACATGGATGCAGCTGGAAACCATCATTCTTAGCAATCTATCACAAGAACAGAAAACCAAACACCGCATGTTCTCACTCATAGGTGGGAACTGAACAATGAGATCACTTGGACTCAGGAAGGGGAACATCACACACAGGGGCCTGTCATGGGGAGGGGGGAGGGGGGAGGGATTGCATTGGGAGTTATACCTGATGTAAATGACAAGTTGATGGGTGCAGCACACCAACATGGCGCAAGTATACATATGTAACAAACCTGCACGTTATGCACATGTACCCTACAACTTAAAGTATAATAATAATAAATAAATTAAAAAAAAAAAAAAAGAAAAGAAATAAAGGAACACATTCCTCTCTGGGGCTGCCTGAAGGAACCAGACCTTCCAATATTTTCGCTTGAGCTCCTTAAGATTCATTTCAGACTTCTGTTCTCCACAACTTTAAGAGAACACATTTGCCACGAAGTTGTGAGTTGTGGTCATTTGTTACTGCAATAATAGGAAACTAATACACTTTAAAGAGTGAAATAAAAACTGCTTAATGTGCTTAAAGTATTACAAAAGAAATTGAAAATTTTCTTGAAGAGAGAAAACTAGAAATAGATACAGACCTGTGAGGGGGACTAATTAACCAACTTATTGGTAGAGATGTTAACAAATGTAATAACTCAAATTGAAATTCTACGTAAGAGTTAAATAGTAGAATCAGCACAGCAGAAGAAATGATTAGTTAGATTGATGATTCATCTGAAGAAAATATACAGAATTCAATACAGAACATCAGAAAGATAAAATATAAAAAGAGGTTTAAGAGATATGGGACCATTGGATAAGAAAACATAATACGTATCTGAGTGTAAAGTGATTGGAGAAGGAAAATACTGGAAAAAACTTAATCTGGAAAATTTCTAGAATTGATGAAAGATGCAATTTTCTTGAAAAGCATTCAGTTACATCTTCAAAAAGAACTTCATACTTATATATATCATGACCAAACTGAAGAACACTAAATACAACTAGAAGACAGCCACATAATATTTACTGCACATATATGGTTGAAGTGACAAAACATTAAGATATTTCAGGAATACGTATTACAGAGGGTCAGTGTTTTACACATACAAAAAAAAAAAAGAGTCTTTTTCAATGTTATGCAAAATGGAGGAGAAAAGAGTACCAAGGTATATGTTCAAACATCAAACAAAAGCTTTACATAGTAGAATGTGACAGTCACGTGATGGGACAAAGTACTGTTACTCTTGATATTTTATATTTAAAATGTAAATGATAAATTGTAAAAAAGGAAAACCAATATGACAAAAAGTTAATCACAATTTTATAATGCGCGCACACACACACACACACCCCCACCCCTCACTTCTCTCAAAACTATTTTCATCATTTTATCTTACCAACAACAGAAAATCACTCATTTTTCTCTTATTTTCACCTTATTATTCTGCTTAATTTCAAGACATTCCATAAGCATGACATATATCACCATTGACACCCAGTTACCCAACTTAATGTGCTTCATTAAAAAAAAAATCTTTTTTTCATACCACCAGAAGGTTTTAAGAACTTTATAAAAATTTTTACTGCTTTGCATTTCTTATCATTCAACTCAACCTCTGCAATACATACAACACACTCATGTTTTCTACCCAAATCCATTAATCTTTCGAATCTAACTCAAGACGCCACTTTGTCCATGACTATTCCAGTACTAATGAATACAAACTTGTATAGTATACCATTGGAGAAGAAAACAAAAGAAAACAAAAATAAACAAACAAAAAACCCTACACAATTTTGTTATATGAGTCTGAAACAGGAAGGCTGGCTTTCTAGTGTGATCTGGTCTGGAGGAGAACAAAAGCCCTTACTCAAGCTGGAGCTTACCTAACTTTCAGCCAATCAGCAACAACAGACCCTAGATACTGTTAACCACAAGTTCACGGGGTTAGGGACTTCTCTGAAGCCCCATATGCACAGTTAGGACTTAGCCTAAACCTACAATTACCCCATCTTCATTATAATACTATCAATCACACCTAGGTGGAGATTTAAAATGCCAGTGCTACATGCGATGTATAAAGAAACATGTTAAAGCACTGCACAAGTGTTATAAAGGGCCCTCCCATACATGCATTGACATCACTCCTTCCCATAGGAAAGGTGTATAAAATTAACTTCCACACTGCTTTTGGGCAACAGCCCATTCTTTCTTTTTATGGTGCTGGTTCCCGTGTGAACAAGCTAAATAAACCTTTTCCTTGCAGCTATACCTGATAGTCTCTCTGGATTTCTATCCTGGGAGGTTGCAAGAACTCAGGGCACCAGTAACAAGTCCATGAACTGATGTTTATGAGAAATACGTGAAATTAAGAGGCTTCATCTATAGACTCTTGGCTTAATCAAGCTATATCAACCCTATATATTTTCTTAAGATGTAATCTTCCCTTATTCAATAAGTGATGAGTACGGACGATGTCTTCATGTACCCCAGGAAAAGGATTATTTCCTGTTTATAAAATATGCTTGTTTCTTTGAATAAGAAATTAATGTCTCATATATCGTAAAATAATAATATAATTGGATATAACTAAACACCTTTAAATTCTGCCCTGAATAAATTATTAAGAAGTGTGAAAATAAGCTACACTCCAAAATAATTTTTTGATACATATATAACTAAATTACAAGAACATATTCCTTTATCAAAGTGCAGACCACTAGCAAAAGGAGAAATAACTGTTTCAATCATTGAAAAGTTACAGCTTCAGGCAGTCAGAGGACTAGACAGAAGACTAGACTAGTAAGGTCTAGGCTAGATACAGTGAGTGAAAACTTCCTGTCTTCAAATTCCAATTCATTACAATTAAAAGACTTAATGTGCAATCTTGCCCAAAGAATAAGGCATATATCGCTAATTTGAGCAGTTTTTATGTTACTACCTCCTTACTAAAAACACTGTAACCTAATGTTTCATGTATATACTGCATTGTACTGTTCTACAATTTCATCGGTGAGAATGGCACATCTTGTACTCAAAACACTTCCCACTTTTTTGAAATTTCAATATTGTAAACTTTAAAGAAATCCCCTCTTGAAGCCACAAAACTGTGTTCCACCAAGTTTCAACAAAGAGAGACTGCTGTTAAAAATGAAAAACTTGTTAGTTTCTATATTAATTGATGGGGATTGTATGCCCCATTTGAAAACCAGTTAATGGTGTTTATTCATTCCACCTGATTCCAGAGTAATCAGCTTTCCGTATTAGCAATTGCACAACCTATTTACAATACATACTAAAGCTAAATATTTAATTATAACACGAAGAGAGTGAATCTAACTGTAGATACTATTTAGTTTTTAATTGCTAGTATTCCTCCTTTCTTCTAAAAACAACTGTCTCTCCTTTGTTCTTCCTCTCCACCTGTAGCAGAAGTCCTAATGTAAGCAGACATTACCCATTCCTCTACACAGAGTGACCGTAGAATAAATGGACCTCTGACAAAAACTATAAAAATCTCTTCATGATGAATAGGTCACAGCATAGACAAGTAAATGGAGCAGCTATACGTGAGATTTCTCCATTATTTTCATCTGAAGCTAGTAGAAGGAGCTTTTCACATGAGGTTCAGCTGTGAGGTTTTGTGTCTCTGGTAGTTACTGGTGCCCATGGCTCTCACTACGAGGAGAAACTTTAGAAAAAATAAAGCCCAAATTAGAAAGAGAGAGGCAAAGAGGAAAGTGCTAAAGTATAAATTCTTGACTGTAAGAAAGAAGATACATTTTATTGTATTTTAATATTTAGAGAAACCCAATGAAGTATTGTTATTACCATTGTAGAGAAGAAAAATGGTCTCAGAAAAGCTGAAGGAGTTGTGCAAATTCAATCTATGATTCTATTGCACCAAAGCCAAGTTCTTAACCATTGCATTATTGCTTTAGTTTCTGCTGCTATTAACAGAATTCCTGAAAGTGGGCAATTTATTTAGAAATAAAAAATTATTTCTTACAGTTAGTTGAAGTCCAAGGCTGATGGAATCCTCTGGTCGTATCAGAGGGCCTTCTTGCCAATGGGGATGGGGACTCTCTCTGCAGCATTCCAAGTTGGTAGACGGCATCACATGGCTAGGGGGCTGAGTAGGCTAACTCTGGCCTTTCTTTCTATTCTAGTAAAACCACCAGTGTGATTCCCAAAATAACTCACTACTCCATTAACCCAGCAGTCCTCAACGTTTTTGGCACAAGGGACTGGTTTCATGTAAGACAATTTTCCCTCAGACTGGGGGGTGGAAGTGGTTTCAGGATGATTCCAGTGCATTACATTTGTTGTGCACTTTATTTTCATTTTTTAATTGTATTAATTAATTAATTTATTTATTTATTTTTGAGACGGAGTTTCACTTTTGTTGCCCAGACTGGAGTGCAATGGCACAATCTCGGCTCACTGCAACCTCTGCCTCCCAGTTCAAGCTATTCTCCTGCCTCAGCCTCCCAAGTAGCTGAAGTTACAAGCATGTGCCACCATGCCTGGCTAATTTTTTGTATTTTAGTAGAGATGGGTTTCACTATGTTGGCCAGGCTGGTTTCACACTCCTGATCTCAAGTGATCCACCCACCTCGGCCTCCCAAAGTGCTGGAGTTCCAGACATGAGCCACCACTCCTTATTACATTGAAATATATTTTGAAATAATTATACAACTCACCGTATCGTAGAATAAGTTGGAGCCCTGAGCTTGTTTTCCTGCAACTAGGCAGTCTCATCTGGGGGTGATGGGAGACAGTGACAGATCATCAGGCATTCATCATCAGATTATTATAAGGAGAGCACAACCTAGGTCCATTGCATGTGACAATCTGATGCCACAGCCCATCTGACAGGAGGCAGAGCTTCGGAGGTAATGCAAGCGATGGGGAGTGGCTATAAATACAGATGAATCTTTGCTCAATAACTCACTGCTCACCTGCTGTGCAGCCCAGTTCCTAATGGGACACGGACCAGGGGCCATGGTACTGGTTCATGGCCCAGGGATCGGGGACCCTTGAATTAACCCACAAATTTATTTAGGCAGAGCCCTTATTACCAATCATTACCAATCACCTCTTAAAGACCCCACCTCTCGGTATTGCCACACTGGGGATCAGGTTTCTACATAGTTTTGGAGAGGACAAACATTCAAACCATAGCAACTATATTCACTCACTATTCTCTGAGTGAAACTTTGAAGAAAAAGAAAACTTTAATGAACAAGTGCTTCAGCTTTCCAAACATCTTTAACGAGACGATTTAAAATTTATGTAGCTGACATATTACACTTGATGTTAGTAAATGAATCCGCTGGTTGTGGGGATTGATGATTGCCTATGGAAATAAATGTGATGAAGAACAACTTGTGAATTATTTTGTTTTTATTATTTGGAGACCATGCTTATATTCCTGTGCAGGTTTTCCTATTTGCCTTTACAGCAAATGAGAAATAAATAAAAATAGGATGTAAATAAAAAATCATAAGGTGGTGATACATGTCTTAATTTATTATTTATTTATTTAAAAGAGTGGGATTTATTATGTCCATGTAATATTGTTACAGGAATTTAAGAAACTTAAGATGCACAGAATAATAACAGAATTTTTTTTCGCTATTTTTCGTTATTCTCTTATAGTTGAGCTTCATTTTTGCCAAAATTGATATATAAAAATGGAGTTCTCTCTCCTTGTATCTATCTCATCTGGCTTTCTCCATTATTACAATGTAATATATGCAAAATACGAACACTAATACTTCCTTAGTTCACATTTTATAGCATCAGCCAAAAAAAGTAAAAAAATTTACATTGAACAAGCATACTAAAATGAAAGCAATTTTAGCATACTGAGGCCAATATAAATTTTGCATGAGTAATAGGAAAGTAGAATATACGGACTAAATTTAATCATACATGCACATTGGATCAATTTAGTGTGTGTATATGTACATACACATATATATACATATAGACAGATAGTATATCTCATGAATCAATATGGTATAATCCAAAGCTGTGCTGTCAAATAAAACTCACTGAAATGATGCAAATGCCCTATTTTTGCTGTAATTAGGTAACCACTGGCCATGTGTGGCTTTGAGTGCACAAACGGGAATGAGGAATGAGACTGTGAAACTGAATTTTTAATTTTACAGCAACACGGGGCTAATGCCCACTGTGTTGGACTGTGTAGATATAGAGGAAATAACAAATCTGGTGAGAAAAAGTTCATAAATATGAAGAGGAAATATTTTATAATAAAATTTTGAATTAATTAGTCTATCCAAATGAATGAATGCGCTAGTTAAAAAGCATTTCTTAGTTGACTGAAACGGAAAATGTTAAAAAGAAAAACACTTAGAAAATAATTGTATGCCACCGATTCTAATATAACTGTAATAGTGTTTAAGACTACAGATATGTTTGAGCCATTCAGTATGCAATAAATTTACATCTTATATTTTTTCAAATGGAGGGTGTTTGAATTATTGTGTACGTAAGTAGTATATAAGTAGGACAAGCAAATAAGCAACAAAAGTTAACAATTATATATTGGAATTTATGTAATATCTGTGATATATATTCAAAATATTTTGAAGTAAATGGGTCATTTTCCAGAATAAAGCAATTAACTTGTCCAGTTTAGCATGATCCTGTTTCATGCTCAGTGAAAGTAACTTTGTAATCATATGCTTCTGCTTAGAAATTTATTAATAATTTCCCAAGAAGTAGAGCACTTTACTCAGAGAGAAGTTCCACACACTCCTATGAAAGGCATCTCTAAAAGAATCATTTAGAGTGTTCAAAACTGGAGGAGGCAAATACAGATTTACAAAAAAGTTTACATTCTTAATTGCTAACAACTTTTGTTTTCTGATTTAAATGTCCTTGCCCTGAGATCTCTCATTGAATCAGAAAGAAATGGTCCCCAACTGCGTTGCATGTCTCTTTTACAGATGAGAAAAGTGTTTCTTTAATGTGTGGCTGTAGCTAAAGACGGAATCACTAATTGAGTCATGTTTTGTATTTATGTGATGTCTGTGTTTGGAAGCTGAACTGGGACTATCAAGTAATTTTACTTCGGCCATTGAAAAAGCTATTGGATATTACAATGTTTAGTCACCAGTGGTTTGGTTGGAATTTAATGCATCTGTGAGCCAGAAGTTAACATCTTTGTATCCTATTACTGATCTCCTGAGAAAGCTAGACTTATTTATTTCCCTATTTTAGATTCAAAGAGGTCATTTGTTCTTGATTAAAGACAAACATTGATCCTTAAATTAAAAAAGAAAAAAAAGTTTTCTAATGTCTGACATATGGTTTTTCTACTATGGCTTTTAAGTGTGAAAATATCGTTTAGTCAAGCAGAAAACCTCTTTAAAAAACCAATTATGTTCTAAGTATCAATCTCAATGTGTTGGTCTTTTTAAGAATGCACTTCCCTCTCCACAGCACTGAAATTGCTCTTAGTATCACAGAGATACTGAGATTTTCTTTTTTTCATTTCTTAGTCTTCACAAAATTCAAAAGTTTTTGAATTATTTTTCTTCTTACAGAGTTAAAATGCCTAATCACTAATGCCACTTCCTTTTCTGCAATAAGAACGACTATTCTGCTGATGTCAGGAATCGCAGCATTTGAAAAGTAGTTTAGAGTAATGCTGTGCTATGCCTTGTCAACAGTACCTGCTATAAGAGCAGTCAGCCTCTGCAAGCCCCAGGTCTTATTAAAGAAAATGTGTGGAAAAGTAGAGCCAACCTGCTGGGTGTACCCCTGCTCTATTTTATCATAGGATGATTTACATCACTGCAGAACATGGCAGAAGAGTTATAAACAAACCAACAAGGAGTGACTCATGCTAAAGGACAATAAAGCATCTACTCCAGACACAGTCACCCTTCTTCTATTAAGTTATTATTCCAATTTTCAATTCAGGTTTTCAGGGCTCTTAAATATAATATTTTCCCCCTCTCAATTATAGATATTCCCTTTATCTATATTTTCCTCTCTCAAAATATCTATGAAAATTACAGAATAATAGAACTTATTTCTTTATGCCACATTTTAGAAGTAAATCTTTGTACCTTAGAGGTTTTTCGTAACTGTCTTCTATCATTTTTTAATGCATCTGCTAATTGAGTCCACACATAAATTTTGATGGCCTGTGTTATGCCATATCCTGTGCTAAGCAACACAAGTATTTGCATGAGCAACATACTCTGAAAAAGGAATACTCACGTAATCTACCTACAAAAAGGGATCATCTGTAGTGCAACTATTAGACACGTAATAAATTGGAATATGTAACTATCTATATGGTTGCTCTAAAGTCTCAGACAATTGTAGAATAATCCATGAGGCTTTGACAAGACTGGATTTTTTAAGCCTCATTTCAGATCTAGTGAATCAGACTTTCTGGTAGTGTTGACTGAAGAGGAAAAAGAGTCACAACTCTCAGGAATGAAGAGGGTGAAATGACAAGGCTTGGATAGGTCCTAAAGGAGATAGAGAGCTTTGACTAAGACCCTTACACCATATTGGGATGTTCAATGGCCTGTATACTTCAGCAATCTGATGGGATATGGAAGAAAAAGAGAGAGGGAGAGAAGAAAAAAAAAATGTATCTTTGCTGTGTGTACGTGGCTAGGGATGGGAAGAGTAGTGAGTGAGAAGAGCAGAGCAGTCTCACTTCCATGATTATTTTATTTTTCAGGAATAAAATATAAATGTTAAATAACTTTAGCCTTTACTGACTCACATCTTCATACTAAATTTCAAAGGATAACCCCTAAAGGAATAGAAATATAATTTCATAATTCTCAAATCAGTAATCAAAAAATGAGGAATTAAAAAATCATTAAATCAATATAACAAATGAATTTATAGAAATTGTTTGTATTTAGTAAATAAACTGACTCTCCAAAACTACCTCTCCAAAATTAATATAGAGCATATTACAGGTTGAAGAATAAGTACACTAAAATGCCTACTATATTCATTTAAATAACTTGTCATGTATGTATGTATAAGCATGCAGATGTATTAAAAATAGGAATTGGGATAATGGCAATCTCTGGGGAAGAAAGAATATGTAAGAATATATAAAATGCTTCAATTATAGCTGCAAATACTAAATTCTTAAGCAGGGTGATGTCTCCATGTATGTTGACGTATCAATTGTTATATGTTTTTATAACAAATATTTCATGCATAAACACAATAATGAGAAATGTCAAATATACTGAGGATTACATAGTTAGGAATGGAAAGTTCTAAATTAAATATTCATGGCAAACAACTTCTAGTCCTCTGTATTATTACCTAAAATCTGTTCTGTGGTTAACCATAATGAGCTACCTTTATTGTCTTTCTTTCCTTTTTTGCTTATGCAGCCTTCCTGATCCCAATCTCTTTCTTCAGGTTCTCCAAATTTTTCACTCCTTGATCATGAAGACATGTTCAGTTCCAGCTCTCTGCCTAACTTGATTATGTGTGCACTCAAACCTAGTATAGCCCTCGGCAACAAGATAATCTTCTAATTAGGAAGTCTCTGTTCTTACTCATGCACACACACACAGTGTTTAAGAAAAAATACATATACACACGTATATACACATGTACATATATATATTGCTATCTTATATATTTAGACATGCCAAAAAAACCCCACAAATCTACAAAGCAGAAGGGTTGCTTTATTCTTGTTTCTCTGGTATCTAGCTCATAGCTCTGCACATGGCGAGGTTTACTGGATAAGGGATCACTCAATATTGCTGGTATGACCTGATCCACCAGCAACTTGGCAAGCCCTGTCAACCCCTTCCATGTATATAAGGACACTATTTGATTCGTTTTCAAATATATTTACAGGAAAAAAAGTGTAGGAGAAGAGAAAATATCATAAATCATGGTAAAAATATAAAAGAAGGAAGGAAAAGCTGCACAGATAAAATTTGTCAATTTCCATAGAAAGCAGGCTTCCTTAAATTTTGTTCAAACAGTACTAAAATGATTCATTATTGAAGCTTAAAATAAAAGAGATTTGCATAATATGCTAAAGCTATGAATAAGGGAGAGATGCAGTCCATATATAAAGCAGGCTGTTGTAATTACATTTGCTTTGGGGGATATATGTTTCTACTGAGTGATAATACTAATAATCATACAGAGGTTTGTGCTGTTGGCTGTTTTCCTGATTGACAGAACCCCAAGCCTATCTTTGATGGCCACTAATCAGGTGAAGACCACCAACTGCTCTTATTTTCTAGCAGTTTATGGCTTTGTGGCTCTAGGTAATTGTTTGTGGTGTTTTATTTGTTTTTGTTTTTCTTTCAAGCCCAGCCCACAGATACCTGGCATAGGAATAGGTAAATTGTTTATTATAAATAGATTATGTTTCAATTGAAATGCATTTGCTAAACCTTCTGTTGACTTCCTTTGCCCAAAGGCTGCCTACTCAGGAGCACCATCTCTTAGAAGTGAAATAAGGTCATCCTTTGGGATCCAAGGGGAAATGATTCCAGAAGCCCCTGCAGATACCAAAATCCATGGATGTTCAAGTCCCTTATATTAAATGGCATATTGTTTCATATGACCTATGCATATCATCCTGTGTTCTTTAAATCATCTCTAGGTTACCTGTGATACCAAATATTATGTAAATAATTATTATATTGTATTGCTTAGGGAATAATAAAAAAAGTCTGCACATGTTTAGTAAAGATGCAATCCATCCTTTTAAAAAATACTTTAGATCTACAGTTCATACACATGGGTTCTGCAAAATGCGGATTTACATTATTTGAATGTGTATTTTGCAGAACCCATGGGTATGAAAGAC
This sequence comes from Macaca fascicularis, assembly GCF_037993035.2. Taxonomy (NCBI): domain Eukaryota; kingdom Metazoa; phylum Chordata; class Mammalia; order Primates; family Cercopithecidae; genus Macaca; species Macaca fascicularis. Next base: position 58,280,298 of record NC_088391.1, on the reverse strand, counting down.
TGAATGTACCTACATTTCTGTTTTGCTGAAGTAACAGAGCCTGCCCAGCTCTTTAAGCACATCAAAATGTTGAGCATTATTAAGTCTCTTTAACTTGCACTAGAAACTTAATCTAATTTAAAATTTGAATAGTTTTATGGATCTCTCTTTACACATTTCCAGTATCCTCTAATCTTTGACTTTGTTTTCTGTGGTGGTTGTTCCAAAAGTTTAATAATCAGATTTTATCAACAAAATAAAACTTTTCTGTGGATATTTTTTTACAAGCATATAAAAAAGTATGAAATGCTAGCTGAATTTTAAGGTGCTTTGAAGAAAGAAACACTGAATATTCTTATCCAACAGGGATATGTTGCTAATATATGAAGGGGAAAAAAAAAGGCTGGCTAAGAAGATATTTTTGGATGATATAAGAACATTGAGAAAAGTGAATAGTAAATACACACATCGATGATGCATTTATATTTTCTAAATATGATTTTTCTTGCTCTTTGGAAAATGCCATTTTATAAACTGAATTTGAACTCAGAAGTTTAGCTTATTAAAGGTTAGACCACTACCCAAAAGGGTGTAAGAAGATAGAAAACCTCTGTGTTGTATATATCATAATTCAGAATAAAAGGGAAAATAGTGCAATTTATAGAAAAACTTCAATATCCCATGTCCTTTTACCAACTGATGAGTTTACTAGATTTTGTTTTATTTGTTTCTGCTCACTTACTTAAAGTATATTCAGAATCAGATTTAAATCACATCAAATATATATTTTTTTAATTCAACAATTGATATACCACTGGGATATAGCCAAATAACATCATTATAACCTCATCTGTAAACACTGTTAAACCTCTGGGAACTCAAAATATGTAATTTGACCTAAATGAAAAGAAAAAAGAATGTTGATGAATAACTTTATGCTGTGATTGTATATCTATTGGTCTGTTTACCTTCAAAGAAACTCATGGACATATATTCCTGTGCCCTGCACCAAAATATGCACAGATCATAAACTGTGCTTGATATTTTCTTGTATCAAAATACTTAGTAAACCTTTTACAATACTGTGTCCTCACATTACATGACATTAGTGGGAAAGTTCCGCCCTGACATATACTAATCACTCTTGTAAGAGGTAATTTCCATTCAAGTAAAGATAAAATTAATAGACACTATGGAAAAATGTAAGAGAAATGTATAAGGATTATAGAAGTGAATAAACTAAATATAAATTTGAAAATATATATGAAACCGAAGAATTGCTTCTTTGTCCTCAGAAGGTTACTTGACTTTTGTCTTCTTTACTTTGTGTCTTCTTTCCACATTTCTCCCAACATCCTGTTTTTGTTCCATCTATTGTTTTCTGTCTTCTTTTAAAAAATTATGCAATTTTGGAGGGTAGCATGTCTTTTCTCTTTACTCTCCTCTGTGACCACAGATTTTAAATTCCCAATTCTTCCAAAGGGCATCCTAGAATAAGTTAGTCAGGAATTGTAGTTACATTTTTATTATTATCAGCAAGATTTTAGCTTTTCAAATTGTTGTAATTGCACTAATGCAGCTAATTCTGCATTATTTGCATTATTTTGTATTTGTCATTAACATTCCTCTAATTTGAGCATCTCAGTCTTAAAAGTTTTGAGTGGCCAAGTGGGTAAAATGATGCATATATATGCTCATAAAACAGAAAGTGATGAGACACCTAGAAAATTAGAACTTGATGCTTTTCCTTAAAATTATTCAAATACAAATTTCTAAAAAAAATCATTAAACTTGTCAAACCAAACATGAGATACCATTACCAGTTGCATAACCCGTGTATAAATTAATTTGTAGTGGAACCAATAGACTCATATGCAATTAAAAGTAGATATCAAACACAAGTTTGCTTACCTCAAAAATTATCATATGTTATGCTAAGGATTTTTTCATTGATGTTAAAATTCAAATTGTGCCATAAGATTACATATAGTTCAAACTGTAAAAAAATGACTATTAAGTTATAGATTCTGGATTCATTTGCATGATAGAAAATGGGGGAAAATCCTATTTTTTTGGAATACATTAAGTGAGAAAAATTTAAATGAAAAAAAGTATATTTTTTACTAAATGACTGAATACTGGCTTCAAACCTACAAAATATTTTTATTGAGACTGAACAAAGTACTGTGAAAAAGGACAGAACCCTGACTAACCAAGTAGTTGTAATAAAAAATAGTGTATCTCCACCAGCCTGGTCAACATGGTGAAACCTGGTCTCTACAAAAATACAAAAAGTTTCCAGGTATGACGGTGGGTACCAGTAATCCCAGCTGCTCAGGAGGCTGAGGAGGGAGAATCGCTTGATCTCGGGAGAAGGTTGGAGTAAGCTGACATTGCACCATTGCACTCCAGCTTGGGTGACTGAGCAAGACCCCGTATCTAAATAAATAAATAAATAAATAAATAAATAAATAAATAAATAACAGTGTATCTCTTTTGCACAAAATTAAGTGCTACATATTAAAAGCCTAGAGCTGAGACTTTTGCATATGCATAACATCACCTGTGAGTCAGAGTTGTCGTTTAGACAACATTTGCACAACTGAGAAGATACTATCAACAGTCGTATCTGCCAACAAGAAAGAAAAAAAAAAAAAGTAAGACAAACCAGTGGTTTCTTACCAAGATCATAATCTAAAGGAGGGCTTCTTAGGGGGATAAAGGAAGAGTGTCAGAAATACAAGAGGGGTTTCTCAAACTGTATAAGCAGAGGCAACATTTAGCCAAAAGGCATGTGCAAAAAAGGAAGAACAGAGATTCTGTTCACCAGTGATATGTTGAATATCATCCCTAAATATATAGAAAATTTTATCCTAATTTCATGAGGGTCTGGTTGCATATATTCACACATAGCCTCACATTTATACTCACACGTGCTCTTATTGTTACACAGGCACCTTTCCACTCACATTCTAACACTGTCCTTCACACTCACACCCATGTTCAATAACACTCCCAATCCTACACCAGTAGATACTAGTCTAAATTCTATGGGAATTAACAATAGTTGCTTAAAATTTTCCCATTAAGAAAAAAATGCATTTTTTCAATTGCTAGCAAGTGGATAATGGACTTAATGTTCATATTTTGAGAGGTTTTTAATTCCATAAAATCTGGCAGCTATTTTTAATCCACATTGGGCCATTCCCATCTATTTGGAATACAATTTTATTTTACAAATGTGGCCAATCTCAACAATTTTAGGAACACAATTATTCATCTAAATGAGGTAGCTTTATGATTGAGCAAAAAACAATGTTTGTATATTTATTTTCCCCTCTGAGACTGTAGAGGACTACGTGCTCGCAAACGAGACGTTCCGGATAAGTCCTGCTCTTGCAAACCAAGCAGGGCATTCCTGATAAGTCCTGCTCTTGCAAATGAAGCAGGGTGTTCCCAATAAGTCCTGCTCTTGCAAAGGAAGCACGGGGTTCCTTCCCTGTAAACAGGGAGGACAAAGGAGCCAGCTGCAAACAGCAGACCCTGGGGGCTTGTTTATGTGTAAACATCTTGAAAATCCAGAAAGTCAGGGAAAGGTCAGAAAAACAACAATATGTCTTGTGACTTGGCAACATTCCACAAATGACTGTATAAAATAAAGCAGAGCGCACCATTCGAGGCAGCCACCATGTTTGTCTTGTCTTGTACGTTCATTCCTTTGTTTAGGAAACATGCGGACCCAACACCTGGTGCAGCGAGCAGGGTCCGTGGCTCCAGGAGAGCAAGGAACTGGAGGGGGAACACCCCAGGCAGGTAAATAAAGAAAAGGGGACCCACGAGAAAATTATGGGAAATTCCACCTCTCTGGCCTCTGAATATTTGCGGTTACTCCAGGGACTGTTGATGTCTATAGGAGTAGAAGTTAGTTAAGGAACATAAGACTTTGAAGTGATTGCCCATGTTGAACAACATTGTTATTGGTTTCAATATCAAACCAAAGTGCAGTTAAATAGAAAGGAATGGTTACAAGTGCCTAAAGTCCTACGTTGAGCTCATCAGCAAGGGCAAACGATGCCTCTGACTTTGTGGACTTTGTATAGTTCCATTACTCAGGCATTAGAGTTACTTGAAACTGACTCAGAGTGTGGCGATACTGCCACAGGACGTGAGGCATCTGAAGCTTTAGAGAGGAATGATCCTAGAGAGGAACATATTTACGCCCCAGTTGTTGAAACAAGGAATTGGAAAAAGAGCTAATGCCTCCTTCATCTGAAGGAAATTCTGATTTGCAGCGTATTTTAGAGATGTTACAACAGTTGTTAAAATTGCAAGGTACCGCTGCTCCTGTTTCTCCTATGTCAGGTCAGGTTTTCTCTGTGCCTCTTCCTCCTGTAGGAGAAAAGAAGGAATCGAAGGAAAAGGATGATTTCGAGGAATTAGATTTATTCCCAATAACACGGTCTGCTTTTGGCCCCAATGCTCAGTTCCCAAACAGTGGCCAGAATGTGACTTTTACAGACCTACAATTTAATTTTTTGAAAGAAATGAAAGCTGCAATTTCTAATTATGGACCTCAGTCACCATTTGTTCTTGGCCTTCTCGATTCCTTCTCTTCAGAATATATGATGATTCCTATTGACTGGGAAACGTTGGGATAGGCTGTCCTTGATCGTTCGTAATGGCTTCAATTAAAAAGTTGGTGGTGGGAGGAAACAAGAGTACAAGCTAGAAAAAATGCTACCCGAAATCCCCCAGGACCTACTGAAGAGCAGCTTACGGGTTCAGGACAATACATCACTCTTAATGCTCAGGCAGGTCTAGATGATATTGCTCTCAATCAGATTAAAGCCTTGTTTATAAAAGTGTGGACTAAGGTTGAAATAGCGGGTAAAACTTCTTTATCTTTTGTAAAGATCCTACAAGGAGCCACTGAGCCATATCCAGATTTTGTAGCCCATCTTCAAGATGCTGTATTAAAGACTGTAGTTCAGGCCCTGCTGCTAACATTCTTTTGGATACTCTGGCTTTTGAGAGTGCTAATCCCAAGTGCCAAAAATTGCTGCGTCCTCTAAAAGCTAGTGTAGTTGATTTAGATGAATACATTTGGGCTTGTGCAGGTGTTGGAGGAGCTATTTACAATGCTCAATTGTTTGCTGGGGCACTTTCTAAGGCTTTAAAAGGCAATTCTAAACAAGGTATATGCTATCAATGTGGAAAACCCGGTCATTTTAAAAAGGAATGCTGGAAAAAATTAGGCTCTTCAGCTCTAAAAGAAAAAAGGTTACCATCTGATATGTGTAAACGATGTGGCAAGGGTCGACTTTGCACCAATGAATACCATTCAAAAACTGATAAAAGTGGGAATGCATTGTCACCCCTCTTGGGAAATGGGAGCTGGAGCCCGCAGGCTTGGGGCCCCAACAACTACAATGCAGGCCTACCCCAGTACCCAGTGATCAGTGGCTTACATAATCAAGGAATGACCTTGAGTCCTCCTTAAAGACATCTTACCCTACCCCAGTTTCTCAGCTTTATGCTGCCACTAAGCAGAGTGCTGCTGTTGACCTAGCTATTGTCCAACCTTATACTTTATCTCCTAATGGAGGAATATATAAGTTGTCTACCAGAGTGTGTGATCCTTTGCCAAAGGGACATGTAGGACTTTTACTAGGTCAAAGCAGCAGCGCTATGTGGGGGTTAATGGTGGCCCCAGGAATTATTGATCCTGATTTTACTGATGAAATCCTTATTATGGTACAAGTCTCACAATTTATGCGCCTAGAGGCAGGGGAACATATTGCACAATTACTTTTATTGCCTTTTTTTCCTTTCTTATCTAGAGATGTGTCTCATCAAGGAGGTTTCGGTAGTACTGGGAAAACTGTTTTCTGGGAAACTTTAGTTTCTGATCAAAAACCTTTATGTTCATTGCAAATTAATGGGATAGTTTTTGAGGGATTAGTCGACACAGGAGCGGATGTATCTATTATATGCTTGGCTCAATGGCCTGATCATTGGAAAAAGAAACAAGTATCGGTTACTCTATCTGGCCTAGGTACTGCTTCTATAGTCTACCAAAGTGTCGAGCCCCTGAGCTGTGTAGGACCTGAAGGACAACAAGGAAAAGTGTTCTTTTATATTGTTCCCATTAATATTAACCTTTGGGGCCGTGATCTTTTACAACAATTTGGTGCCTTTTTAAGCATTCTTCATATTTCTTCAGCTGTCAAAAATATGATGTTCAAAATGGGCTACAATCTTTTACGCTCTTAGCCACTGTCCACAAGCCTCAAGCTTTACAATTAAAGTGGAAAACTACAACTCCTGTTTGGGTGGAACAGTGGCCATTATCTAAAGAAAAACTTAAGGCTTTGAAGAATTTAGTTAAGGAACAATTGACTGAGGGGCATATTGAACCAAGTACTTCTGCACACAATTCCCCTGTGTTTGTCTCATAAAAAAAAAAAAAAAAAAAAAAAAAAAAAAAAAAAAACTGGCAAATGGCACTTATTAACTGATCTTACAACTGTAAATACTTGTATTCAACCTATGGGGACTTTATCCCCTGTAGCAAAAGAAAAATTGTCATTTGTAGCAAATGGAATTAGTGAAGCTCACCTTGATTATATTGCACCCAATCTTCCACATTCGTTGTGTCTTTTTCATACTCCCCATTCGCCAATGGCTGTTTTACACCAAGATAATAATATTCTGGAGTTGCTGAGGCTTAAGTAGGTAAACAAAGCCGCTGGGAAACTTGAACTGGGTGGAGCTCACAGCAGCTCAAGGAGGCCTGCCTGTCTCTGTAGACTCCACCTCTAGGACAGGGCACAGCTAAACAACAACAACAAAAAGCAGCAGAAACCTCTGCAGATACAAACAACTCTGTCTGACAGCTTTGAAGAGAGCAGTGGATCTCTCAACACTGAGGTTGAGATCTGAGAACGGACAGACTGCCCACTCAAGTGAGTCCCTGACCCCTGAGTAGCCTAACTGGGAGACATCCCTCACTAGGGGCAGATCGACACCCCAAACATCACACGGGGGAGTACACCCCTGAGAGGAAGCTTCTAAAGCAAGAATCAGACAGGTACACTCGCTGTTCAGCAATATTCTATCTTCTGCAGCCTCTGCTGCTAATACCCAGGCAAACAGGGTCTGGAGTGGATCTCAAGCAATCTCCAACAGACCTACAGCTGAGGGTCCTGACTGTTAGAAAGAAAAATAACAAACAGGAAGGACACCTACACCAAAACCCCATCAGTACGTCACCAGCATCAAAGACCAAAGGCAGATAAAACCACAAAGATGGGGAAAAAGCAGGGCAGAAAAGCTGGAAATTCAAAAAATAAGAGCGCATCTCCCCCTCCAAAGGAACGCAGCTCATCACCAGCAATGGATCAAAGCTGGACGGAGAATGACTTTGACTAATAGAGAGAAGAAGGCTTCAGTCCATCAAACTACTCAGAGCTAAAGGAGGAATTATGTACTCAGTGCAAAGAGACTAAAAATCTTGAAAAAAGAATGGAAGAATGGATAACTAGATAATCATTGCAGAGAAGGCCATAAACGAACTGACAGAGATAAAAACCATGACATGAGAAATACGTGACAAATGCAAAACCTTCAGTAACTGATTCAATCAACTGGAAGAAAGAGTATCAGCAACTGAGGATCAAATAAATGAAATGAAGTGAGAAGAGAAGTCTAAAGAAAAAAGAGGCAAAAGAAATGAACAAAGCCTTCAAGAAGTATGGGATTAGGTGAAAAGAAAAAATCTACATCTGATTGGGGTGCCTGAAAGTGAGGGGGAAAATAGAGCCAAGTTGGAAAACGCTCTTCAGGATATCATCCAGGAGAACTTCCCCAACCTAGCAAGGCAGGCCAACATTCAAATTCAGGAAATAAAGAGAACGCCACAAAGATACTCCTGGAGAAGAGCGACTCTAAGACACATAATTGTCAGATTCATCAAAGTTGAAATGAAGGAAAAACTGTTAAGGACAACCAGAGAGAAAGGTCAGGTTACCCACAAAGGGAAGCCAATCAGACTAACAGCAGATCTTTTGGCAGAAACTCTACAAGCCAGAATAGAGTGGGGGCCAATATTCAACATTCTTAAAGAAAAGAATTTTAAACCCAGAATTTCATATCCAGCCAAACTAAGTTTCATCAGTGAAGGAGAAATAAAATCCTTTACAGATAAGCAAATGCTTAGAGATTTTGTCACCACCTGGCCTGCCTTACAAGAGACCCTGAAGCAAACACTAAACATGGAAAGGACAGGGCGGAGCAAGATGGCCGAATAGGAACAGCTCCAGTTTCCAACTCCCAGCGCGAAAGACACAGAAGACCGGTGATTTCTGCATTTTCAACTGAGGTACTGGGTTCATCTCACTAGGGAGTGCTGGACAATTGGTGCTGGTCAGCTGCTGCAGCCCGACCAGCGAGAGCTGAAGCAGGGCGAGGCATCGCCTCACCTGGGAAATGCAAGGGGGAAGGGAATCCCTTTTCCTAGCCAGGGGAACTGAGACACATAACACCTGGAAAATTGGGTAACTCCCACCCCAATACTGCACGTTAAGCAAACAGGCACACCAGGAGATTATATACCACACCTGGCCGGGAGGGTCCCACGCCCACGGAGCCTCCCTCATTGCTAGCACAGCAGTCTGCGATCTCGCGGCAAGGCAGCAGCGAGGCTAGGGGAGGGGCGCCCACCATTCCTGAGGCTTAAGTAGGAAAACAAAGCCGCTGGGAAGCTCGAACTGTGTGGAGCTCACATCAGCTCAAGGAGGCCTGCCTGTCTCTGTAGACTCCACCTCTGGGGACAGGGCACAGCTAAACAACAACATAAACAAAAGCAGCAGAAACCTCTGCAGACGGAAACGACTCTGTCTGACAGCTTTGAAGAGAGCAGTGGATCTCCCAACACGGAGGTTGAGATCTGAGAAGGGACAGACTCCCTGCTCAAGTGGGTCCCTGACCCCTGAGTAGCCAAACTGGGAGACATCCCCCACTAGGGGCAGTCTGACACCCCACACCTCACAGGGTGGAGTACACCCCTGAGAGGAAGCCTCCAAAGCAAGAATCAGACAGGTACACTTGCTCTTCAGCAATATTCTATCTTCTGCAGCCTCTGCTGCTGACACCCAGGGAAACAGGGTCTGGAGTGGACCTCAAGCAATCTCCAACAGACCTACCACTGAGGGTCCTGACTGTTAGAAGGAAAACTATCAAACAGGAAGGACACCTACACCAAAACCCCATCAGTATGTCACCATCATCATCAAAGACCAGAGGCAGATAAAACCACAAAGATGGGGAAAAAGCAGGGCGGAAAAGCTAGAAATTCAAAAAATAAGAGCGCATCTCCCCCGGCAAAGGAACAGAGCTCATTGCCAGCAATGGATCAAAGCATGACGGAGAATGACTTTGACGAGATGAGAGAAGAAGGCTTCAGTCCATCAAACTTCTCAGAGCTAAAGGAGGAATTACATACCCAGCGCAAAGAAACTAAAACTCTTGAAAAAAAAGTAGAAGAATTGATGGCTAGAGTAATTAATGCAGAGAAGGTCATAAACGAAATGAAAGAGATGAAAACCATGACACAAGAAATATGTGACAAATGCACAGGCTTCAGTAACCAACTCGATCAACTGGAAGAAAGACTATCAGCAATTGAGGATCAAATGAACGAAATGAAGTGAGAAGAAAAACCAAAAGAAAAAAGAAGAAAAAGAAATGAACAAAGCCTGCAAGAAGTATGGGATTATGTAAAAAGACCAAATCTACGTCTGATTGGGGTGCCTGAAAGTGAGGGGGAAAATGGAACCAAGTTGGAAAACACTCTTCAGGATATCATCCAGGAGAACTTCCCCAACCTAGGAGGGCAGGCCAACATTCAAATCCAGGAAATACGGAGAACGCCACAAAGATACTCCTCGAGAAGAGCAACTGCAAGACACATAATTGCCAGATTCACCAAAGTGGAAATGAAGGAAAAAATCTTAAGGGCAGCCAGAGAGAAAGGTCGGGTTACCCACAAAGGGAAGCCCATCAGACTAACAGCAGATCTCTCGGCAGAAACTCTCCAAGCCAGAAGAGAGTGGGGGCCAATATTCAACATTCTTAAAAGAATTTTCAACCCAGAATTTCATATCCAGCCAAACTAAGTTTCATAAGTGAAGGAGAAATAAAATCCTTTACAGATAAGCAAATGCTTAGAGATTTTGTCACCACTAGGCCTGCCTTACATGAGACCCTGAAGGAAGCACTAAACATGCAAAGGAACAACCGGTACCAGCCATTGCAAAAACATGCCAAAATGTGAAGACCATTTAGGCTAGGAAGAAACTGCATCAACTAATGAGCAAAATAACCAGTTAATATCATAATGGCAGGATCAAGTTCACACATAACAATATTAACCTTAAATGTAAATGGACTAAATGTTCCAATTAAAAGACACAGACTGGCAAACTGGATAAAGAGTCAAGACCCATCAGTCTGCTGTATTCAGGAGACCCATCTCACATGCAGTGACATACATAGGCTCAAAATAAAGGGATGGAGGAAGATTTACCAAGCAAATGGAGAACAAAAAAAAAGCAGGGGTTGCAATACTAGTCTCTGATAAAACAGACTTTAAACCATCAAAGATCAAAAGAGACAAAGAAGGCCATTACATAATGGTAAAGGGATCAATTCAACAGGAAGAGCTAACTATCCTAAATATATATGCACCCAATACAGGAGCACCCAGATTCATAAAGCAAGTCCTTAGAGACTTACAAAGAGACTTAGACTCCCATACAATAATAATGGGAGACTTCAACACTCCACTGTCAACATTAGACAGATCAATGAGACAGAAAGTTAACAAAGATATCCAGGAATTGAACTCATCTCTGCAGCAAGCAGACATAATAGACATCTACAGAACTCTCCACCCCAAATCAACAGAATATACATTCTTCTCAGCACCACATCACACTTATTCCAAAATTGATCACATAATTGGAAGTAAAGCACTCCTCAGCAAATGTACAAGAACAGAAATTATAACAAACTGTCTCTCAGACCACAGTGCAATCAAACTAGAACTCAGGACTAAGAAACTCAATCCAAACTGCTCAACTACATGGAAACTGAACAACCTGCTCCTGAATGACTACTGAGTACATAACGAAATGAAAGCAGAAATAAAGATGTTCTTAGAAACCAATGAGAACTAACATACAGCATAGCAGAGTATCTGGTACACATTTAAAGCAGTGTGTAGAGGGAAATTTATAGCACTAAATGCCCACAAGAGAAAACTGGAAAGATCTAAAATTGACACTCTAACATCACAATTAAAAGAACTAGAGAAGCAAGAGCAAACACATTCAAAAGCTAGCAGACGGGAAGAAATAACTAAGATCAAAGCAGAATTGAAGGATATAGAGACACAAAAAACCCTGTAAAAAATCAATGAATCCAGGAGTCGATTTTTTGAAAAGAGCAACAAAATTGATAGACTGCTAGTAAGACTAATAAAGAAGAAAAGAGAGAGAATCAAATAGACAGAATAAAAAATGATAAAGGGGATATCAACATGAATCCCACAGAAATACAAACTACCATCAGAGAATACTATAAACACCTCTACACAAATAAACTAGAAAATCTAGAAGAAATGGATAATTTCCTGGACACTTACACTCTCCCAAGACTAAATCAGGAAGAAGTTGAATCCCTGAATAGACCAATAGCATGTCCTGAAATTGAGGCAATAATTAATAGCCTACCAATGAAAAAAATTCCAGGACCAGATGGATGCACAACTGAATTCTACCAGAGGTACAAGGAGGAGCTAGTAGTATTCCTTTTGAAACTATTCCAATGAATAGAAAAAGAGGGAATCCTCTCTAACTCATTTTATGATGCCAACATCATCCTGATACCAAAGTCTGGCAGAGACACAACAAAAAAAGAGAATTTTAGACCAATATCCCTGATGAAAATTGATGCAAAAATCCTCAATAAAATACTGGCAAACCGAATCCAGCAGCATATCAAAAAGCTTATCCACCATGATCAAGTGGGCTTCATCCCTGGGATGCAAGGCCGGTTCAGCATAAGCAAATCAATAAATGTAATCCAGCATATAAACAGAACCAAAGACAAAAACCATATGATTATCTCAATAGATGCAGAAAAGGCCTTTGACAAAATTTAACAGCCCTTAATGCTAAAAACTCTCAGTAAATTCTGTACTCATTGAACGTATCTCCAAATAATAAGAGCTATTTATGACAGACCCACAGCCAATATCATACTGAATGGACAAACACTGGAAGCATTCCCTTTGAAAACTGGCACAAGACAGGGATGCCCTCTCTCATCATTCCTATTCACCATAGTGTTGGAAGTTCTGACTAGGGCAATCAGGCAAGAGAAAGAAATAAAGTGTATTCGGTTAGGAAAAGAAGAAGTCAAATTGTCCCTGTTTGCAGATGACATGATTGTATATTTAGAAAACCCCATCATCTCAGCCCAAAATCTCCTTAAGCTGATAAGCAACTTCAGCAAAGTCTCAGGATACAAAATTAATGTGCAAAAATCACAAGCATTCTTATTCGCCAGTAACAGACAAACAGAGAACTAAATCATGAAAGAACTTTCATTCACAATTACTTCAAAGAGAATAAAATACCTAGGAATCCAACTTACAAGGATGTAAAGACCTCTTCAAGGAGAACTACAAACCACTGCTCAGTGAAATAAAAGAGGACACAAACAAATGGAAGAACACACCATGCTCATGGATAGGAAGAATCAATGTCATGAAAATGGCCATACTGCTCAAGGTAATTTATAGATTCAATGCCATCCCCATCAAGCTACCAATGAGTTTCTTCACAGAATTGGAAAACAACTGCTTTGAAATTCATATGGAACCAAAAAAGAGCCCGCATCTCCAAGACAATCCTAAGTCAAAAGAACAAAGCTGGAGGCATCACGCTACCTGACTTCAAACTATACTACAAGGCTACAGTAACCAAAACAGAATGGTACTGGTACCAAAACAGAGATATAGACCAATGGAACAGAATAGAGTCCTCAGAAATAATACCATTCATCTACAGTCATCTGATCTTTGACAAACCTGAGAGAAACAAGAAATGAGGAAAGGATTCCCTATTTAATAAATGGTGCTGGGAAAATTGGCTAGCCATAAGTAGAAAGCTGAAACTGGATCCTTTCCTTACTCCTTATACGAAAATTAATTCAAGATGGATTAGAGACTTAAATGTTAGACCTAATACCATAAAAATCATAGAAGAAAACCTAGGTAATACCATTCAGGATATAGGCGTGGGCAAGGACTTCATGTCTAAAACACCAAAAGCAACGGCAACAAAAGCCAAAATTGACAAATGGGATCTAATTAAACTAAAGAGCTTCTGCACAGCAAAAGAAACTACCATCAGAGTGAATAGGCAACCTACAGAACAGGAGAAAATTTTTTCAATCTACTCATCTGACAAAGGGCTAATATCCAGAACCTATAAAGAACTCAAACAAATTTACAAGAAAAAAACAAACAACCCCATCAAAAAGTGGGCAAAGGATATGAACAGACACTTCTCAAAAGAAGACATTTATGCAGCCAACAGACACATGAAAAAATGCTCATCATCACTGGCCATCAGAGAAATGCAAATCAAAAGCATAGTGAGATGCCATCTCACACCAGTTAGAATGGCAATCATTAAAAAGTCAGGAAACAACAGGTGCTGGAGAGGTTGTGGAGAAACAGGATCATTTTTACACTGTTGGTGGGATTGTAAACTAGTTCATCCATTGTGGAAAACAGTGTGGCGATTCCTCAAGGATCTAGAACTAGAAATACCATTTGACCCTGCCATCCCATTACTGGGGATATACCCAAAGGATTATAAATTATGCTGCTATAAAGACACATGCACACGTATGTTTATTGCAGCACTATTCACAATAGCAAAGACTTGGAATCAACCCAAATGTCCATCAGTGACAGATTGGATTAAGAAAATGTGGCACATATACACCATGGGATACTATGCAGCCATCAAAAATGATGAGTTTATGTCCTTTGTAGGGACATGGATGCAGCTGGAAGCCATCATCCCAGCAAACTATAGCAAGAACAGAAAACCGAACACCGCATGCTCTCACTCATAGGTGGGAACTGAACAATGAGATCACTTGGACTCGGGAAGGGGAACATCACACACCGGGGCCTATTATGGGGAGAGGGGAGGGGGGAGGGGTTTCATTGGGAGTTACACCTGATGTAAATGACGAGTTGATGGGTGCTGACGAGTTGATGGGTGCAGCACAGCAACATGGCACAAGTATACATATGTAACAAACCTGCACATTATGCACATGTACCCTAGAACTTAAAGTATAATAATAATAAAAAAAAGATAATAAATTGAACAACAAAGACATACATATACAATGGAAATGTTCAGCATCAGAGATCCCTAAAAAATTTTCAGAACATGGAGAGAACGTGGGATGGATATCACCATTATCACCATTTAGAGAAAGATCAACATAGTAGAAAAGACATGAAGCTTCAAACAAGAGATTTTAGGATAACAGCAATATATGCTCAATTCTGACTAGCTCTGTATAATCTACAGACATCTGTTTAATTTCATATCTTTTAATGCTTTACCGAGTTTATAATAATAAGAGCAATAGCTTCTAGATAGCTGACTTTCTGGACTGTATGATCCTACTTTTTGAAAATGGATAAAATTATATATCCCTCTTTACATATTCCTTGGACCTTTCTTGCTAAATTCTCTGTTTTTTGAGAATTACATAATTTTTTTTCAAGACAAATTTGTGGCTACATTTTATTTTGCTTTTAGTTGACTATTGCTAATTTAGCTGACAAAGAGTATTCAGGGTTTTTGGCTTTATGTAAAGCAAACTATAGTACTATTACTCATTTATATTTAAACTAAAAAGATGGCATTTTCTTCTCACCTCTTAACAGACTGCAAACATTATATATTCAAGGAAAGACAAACTATTTTTTTACTCAATGATTTGAAGCCATTGTTTTAATAAGCTATCCAGGTCTATAAAAAACAAAGCACAACATAGTAATAGTCTATTTCACCAGAAGAAAAAATAAAGAATAGATATTTCGTGAGTGATGCATGGAGAAATAAATATGAGAGGAACAGAGTACTGAGAAGAAGCAGTTATCTACATTAATATCAGTAGTTCTCAACTGGGAAACATAACTGTTAATACAAAATTAGCCTAAGAGGGGAGAGGGCCAGCTATCATGTGAATAAATCCAGAGAACTTTTCCCAGAATTAAAATGGTTCATGCGATCATTCACCCTAGGAGCAGAGCATTCACAAATGCACCAGTCTTCACTTGACTGAGAATTTGCCATTACTTGCTCCCAGAACTTTTGCCATGTGACTCCCCATATATGCCCAAAGAAGATGCCCCTGCAATCTTAACTTGTCTATTTCCTGTCCATCAAAAATGAAGCCCATCCATGCCAAACTTAAATTCTCTGTCTCATTTTTATAACCCAATGTGGACTCTCTCCTAATATCTAGACAGCGTAAGACTTCAGGAGGAGGTAGAATTCCGTGTAATTAGTGGGATAGAACTGAACAAGAATCAAAGCTTGAATTTTGAGTATGATGAAAAGAGCAGAGTAAAGAATATCCTATTATATTACCACTTAAAAACAAATAAAAAGCAATTGTAAAGCATCCATTCATTTTGCCAATCTAATTTTAGTTATAAACAACATCCATTTGAGTCCATTAGGTTTTCCAAACTTGGCTGTAAAATAATTCTACAGAGTGACAATGGTAACATCAGCTCCAGCATTACACATCCTCAGGGTTTTTTTTGTTTTGTTTTGTTTTGTTTTAAATAGATTTAGGTTCATAAGGACAATTGTACTACATAGATATATTGCACACTGGTACAGTCTGGGCTTTCAGTGTACTCATCACCCAAATAGTGTAATTGTACCCAACTGGTAGTATTTCATCTCTTACTCTCATTCCACACTCTTGTATCTGGGAAACTCCAATACCTCTTATTCTACTCTGTATGTGTTTACTCATTGTTCAGCTCCCACATATAAGTGAGAACATATGGCTTTTGACTTTCTGTTTCTGAGTCATTTCATTAAGGATAATGGCCTCCAGTTTCATCCATATTGGTGTAAAAGTCATGATTTCATTCTTTTTCATGGCTAAGTAGTATTCTGTGAGATTATATATATATAAATACATATATACACACACATAAACATATACATAAATACATTATATATAAAAATACATATATATATATATTTTATTTTAGGTTCCAGGGTACTGTTGAAGGTTTGTTATATAGGTAAACTTGTGTCATGGGGGTTTGTGGTAAAGATTATTTCGTTATCCAGCTATTAAGCCCAGTACCCATTAGTTATTTTTTCTGCTCTTCTCCTTCCTCCCACCCTCCACCCTCAATGAGACCCCAGTGTCCATTGTTTTCTTTGTGCTCATGAGTTATCATTATTTAGCTTTTAGTTCTAAGTGAGAATGTGTGGTATTTGGTTTCCTCTTCCTGCATTACTTTACTAAGCATAATAGCCTCCAGTTCTATCCATGTTCTCACAAAGGACATGATCTCATTCTTTTTTATAACTGCATAATATTCTGTGTTGTATATGTATGACATTTTCTTTATCCAGTCTGTCATTGATGGGCATTTAGATTGATTCTTTGTCTTCGCTACTGTGAAAAGTGCTGCAGTGAACATTCATGTTCATGTGTCTTTATTGTAAAATGATTTATAGTCCTCTGGATATATACCTGATAATGGGATTGCTGAGTCAGATGGTAGTTCTCCTTTCAGTATTTGAGGAATCGCCATCCTTCTTTCCAGAACGGTTGAACTAATTTACACTCCCACCAACAGAATATAAATGTTCCTTTTTCTCTGCAACTTTGCCAGCATCTGTTTTTGTTTTTGTTTTTGTTTTTTTGACTGTTATAATAGCCATTCCGACTGGTGTGAGATGGTATCTCATCATCGTAGTTTTGATTTACATTTCTCTAATGATCAGTGATGTTGAGTTTTTTTATATGCTTGTTGGCTGCATGTATGTCTCCTTTTGAAAAGTGTCAATTTATATCCTTTGTCCGCCTTCTAATGGGGTTGTTTTTCTCTTTAAACCACATTTTCTATCCAATTATGATAAATATATTCATTTCATGACTTTGCTATTATTAATAGTGCTGCAATAAACATATGAGTGAAAGTGTCTTTTGATGAAATGAATTATTTTCTTTTGGATAAATACCCAGTAATGAAATTGCTGAATCAAACTGTAGTTCAATTTTTAGTTATCTGAGAAACTTTCATACTGTTTAGGCTGTACTAATTTACATTCCCACCAATAGTACATAAGCATTTCTTTTTCCACATCCTCATCAACATTTGTTTGTTTGTTTGTTTTTGACTTTTAATAATAGCCATTTTTACTGGTGTAAAATGGTATCTCATTGTGATTTTAATTTGCATTTATCTGATAATTAGTGGTGTGGAGCATTTTATCCATATGCTTTTGAAAACTTTTACGTCTCTTTTTGAAAAATGTCTGTTCATATCCTTTGCAACTTTTTAAAGGCGTCATTACAACTGACAACAGAAATACAAAAGATCATCAGAAACTGAGCGTCTCTATGTGCAGAAACTGGAAAACTTAGAAGATATGGAAAATATTTCTGGAAACATACAAACTCTCAAGTTTAAACCAGGAAGAAATTGAAAACCTGAACAGACAAATAGCGATTGGTGAAATTGCATCAGTAATAAATAGTTGTATTTACAGCTGAATTCTACCAGATGTGTAAGAAAGAACAGATACCAATCCCACTTAAATTGTTCTCTACAACCCAGGAAGAAGAATCCTCCCTAATTCATTCTACAAAGACAGCATCACCCTGGTACTAACGCTAGGCAACGACACAGCAAAATAAGAAAACTACAAACGAATATCTCTGATGAACACAGATGTAAAAATCTTCAACAAACACTAGCAAAACAAATTTAACAGCACATCAAAGAGATAACATGCCATAATTGAATGGATTTTATTCCAGGGAAGCAAGGTTGATTCAACATACGCAAATCAATAAATATGATTCACCACCTACACAGAATTAAAAGCAAAAACTATATATCAGTAGATAAAGTATTCAATAAAATCCAGCATCCCTTCATGATACATACTTTTAGCAAACTAGCTATAGAAGGAACATACCTCAGAATAATAAAAGGCATATATTACATACCCATAGCCAAGAGTATACTAAATAGGGCAAAGTTGTCACCGTTTCACCTCAGAACTGGAACAAGGCAAGAATGCCTACTTTAACCACTTCCACTTAACATAGTACAAGAAGTCCTAGTCATAGCAATTAAGCAAGAGAAAGAAATAAAAGGCATCCAAATTGGAAAAGAGAAAGTCAAATTTTCTCTGTTTACTGATATAATCTTATAAATGGAGAGCACTAAAGAGTCTCCCAAAAGACTCTTAGATTTGATAAATTACTTCAGTAAAGATTCAGGATACAAAATTAACATACAAAACTCAGTAACATTTCTATATATCAATTACAAGCAAGTTGAGAACCAAATTAATAATCCAATCCCATTACAATAGCTACAGAAATATCTATAACTGTATTTAACCAAGGAGATAAAAGATCTCCACAAGGAGAACTACAAAACACTGATGAAAAAATCATAGATTTCACAAACAAATGGAAAAGCAGCCTGTTTATGCATTTGAAAAATTAATATCAATAAAATGATCATACTGCCTGAAACAATCTATAGATTCAATGCAATTCCTATCACATTACCAACATCATTCTTCACAGATTTAGAAATAACAATCCTAAAATTCATATGGAACCAGAAAGCACCCAAATATCCAAAGCTGTTCTAAGCAAAAAGAATACAGTTGGAGATATCATATTACCTTCAAACTTCAAACTATACTACAAGGCTATAGTACCCAAAACAACATGGTGTTGGTAATAGACACATGGATCAATGGAGAAGAATAGAGAACCCGGAAATAAAGCCACATTCCTACAGTCAAATGATATTTGACAAAGGTACCAAGAACATACAATGGGGAAAGGACACCCTCTTTAGTAAATGGTGCTGGGAAAATTGGATATCCATATGCAGAAGAAACAAAACTGGACCCCTCTCTCTCACTATATTCAAAAGTTAACTCAGATAGTATAAAGACTTAAATGTAAGGTCTGAAAGTATAAACATTCTATACGAAAACTTAGAAAAAACTCTTCTGAACATTGGTCTAGACAAAAATTATGACTAAGTCCTTAAAAGGAAATGCAACAAAAACAAAAGTAGACAAATGGTACTTAATTAAACTAAAAAGCTTCTGCACAGCAAAAGAAATAATCAGCTGAGTAAACAAACAATGTACAGAATGAGAGAAAATATTTGCAAATAATCCATCTAACAAAGGGCTAATATCCAGAATCTGCAAGGACATCAAACAACTCAACAAGAAAAAAAGCACATCTTCAGTTTTGAAGTTCAATGAAACCTGATGGGCCCACTTCAGGTGAAGTGTCCATCACTAGGCAGTCATTGTGGCCAAGGTAAAGTCTAGGTAACATACTGCATTCCTAGGTCCTGGAGTGGAGTCAAATTTATCAGAAACATAGACACTGAGAAAGCAGTAGGGTACAGAGTCCCCTAGAGGAACATCCTTTATTTATTTTTTATTTTTTATTTTTTTAGTTCTGAACATATGACAGATAAACCTTTTTCCAGGAAGGGAAGACTTATTACCATTAAAATACCAAAAGAAAATAGAAAAAAATAGTGACAAATTACTCAGAATTTTATTTTTAAGCTTGATTAAATGTTTCTAAAGTTTATGGGGAAAATAAATGTAGACAAAAAAAAAAATCTTGAAAAAGTGGGCCAGGTGCGGTGGCTCACACCTGTAATCCCAACACTTTGGGAGGCCGAGGTGGATGGATCACTTGAGGTCAGGAATTCATGACCAACCTGGACAACATGGTGGAACCCTATCTCTACTAAAAATACAAAAATTAGCTGGGCCTGGTTGTGCATGCCTGTAATCCCAGCTACTTGGGAGGCTGAGGTAAGATGCAGTGAACAGAGATTGTACCACTGCATTGCATTCCAGTCTGGGTGACAGAGCAAGACTGTCTCAAAAAAAAAAAAAAAAGAAAGAAAGAAAGAAGAAAAAAGGAAAAAGTGAAATAGCAAGTCCAAATTTTTCATATTCGAAATTAAGAGTTAGTATAAGTCCACAAAATAAAAATCTGCATAGTATCTGTGGAAAGGTAGGCAAATAGGTATGTGGAAGAGAGTCTAGAACTAGGTCCAATTAAGATATAAATGAAAAATGTAGCAATACAGTTAAAGCAAGAACTTAAATACACAGGAAATTTAAATGGGTCAGCAGATTATTCATCTGTAAGACAACAATTTATATCCATTATATCCATACTTTGCAAAGTATTCCAAACAAGTTCAATATAGATTAGATATTTTAACAAGATAATAACAATAAGAATATTGCCATTATAGCTAATTATTATTGAAAGTTCATATTATATCTGGAACTGTTGTAAGCATTGTTACAGGTAAGTCAGTTATTCTTCCAACCAGTTTGCTTTTATCAATAACGGAACTAGAGTACGGAGAAGCTCAATCATTTGCTGCTAGGTATGGATTTAGAATTTTGAACAAAGCAGATACTTTGTACTTTATAATTATTTTATTGTAAATCTATAAAATTTTTAATAGATAAAAATATTTTATTATATTTAGGATGAGAACAGGTATTATTATAAATATTCACATTTAAGAAATGCTAAGTTTCCTTATTTCTATAAATCCAATAATTTCTTGGTAATCCTACTCGAAGTGGTAGAAAATTTAAAGTCAGTAATTGGAAGAAAAAAACTGCTTCTTTCCTAGGGTCTTAAAAAGTGAGAACCTATACATTAGTTTCTCTTACTATATAACAATTTAGCACAAATCTACAAATTTCTCATCTCAGTTTCCAGCGTCAAGTGTTCACGCATGGCTAAACTGGTCCTCTGCACGGGGTCTCACTAAGATAATGTTTGCTAAGCTGAATTCTCATCTGCAGTTTGGGTTTTTCTTCCAAGTACATTCGGGTTGTTGGCAGTATTCAGTTGATTGAGGCTAAATAACTGAGGTCCCTATTTTCTTACTGACTGTCAACTGGAGTCACCATCAATTTCTAGAGGCCACCCTCTTGTCCTATTCATGTGGCCCTCTAAAAACATTGTAGCTTACTTCTTTGACACACAGAGGAAAATCTTTAATAGTCTAATAAGATGGTGTCTTATTGACATAATATTATCCTATGACATTTTCCTTTAGACTGGTCCACAGCAAAATCTGAATGAGTTCTATTTCTATGCAATTTCATCTCTTGGTACTATAATGCAAAACTCATTTGCAACATAAGAAGCAAGAAAATATAAAGATTTAGCCACCATCTTGGTATGGAAAAGGGTTAATATCTCTTAGTCTATCTAGTTTGTGACAGAAATATAAACAATCTGATATGGTTTGGCTCTGTGTCCCCACCCAAATCTCATGTCTAATTGTAATCCCCAGGTGTCAGCAGAAGAACCTGGTGGGAGGTGATTGGATCATGGGGGGCAGTCTCCCCCATGCTGTTCTCCTGATAGTGGGTGAGTTCTCACAATATTTGATGGTTTAAAAATGTGTGGCAGTTCCCTCTTCACTTTTTCTATCCTGCCACCTTGTGAAGAAGATGTTTGCTTCTCCTTTGCCTTCCTCCATGACTGTAAGTTTGCTGAGGCTTCCCCAGCCATGCGGAACTGTAAGTCAATTAAAACTCTTTTATTTATAAATTACCCAGTCTTGGGCAGTTCTTTATAGCAGTGTGAAAAATAGACACAGTCAAAATTAATGAACACTAGATTACCTTTCCTGGTAAGGAGGACATATAACCAAATATATATAAAGAAATAAAATAAAATAAACAATTAAATTAAAATGTAAGTGTTCATATGGTAAACAAATAACAAAAAACACTGAACATAATTTCAAAATACAAATGATAGGTCACAGGAAGAAAATATCATTAATGTATACGACAGAGCAATACAAAGTACCTTTTTAACTTAATGCAAATAGCTCCTATAAATTTATAAGTAAAACAACTTAGTAGAAAAACAGTAAATAATATGAACGAATAATTTACAGTATAGAAAATGCAAAACGGCAATAAACATATTGTAAGACATTTAGCATTACTAGAAGTCAGGAAAATACAAATTAAACCCGCAATGAAATATCATTTGTCATCTTTGCACTGAAAGGTATACAGGAATAGATATTCTTACATGCTGTTGGCAAGAATGTAAATTAGAACATTTTAGAAAGTAATCTGGTAGAATTTATTAAAATTTAAAATATATGTGCTTTGGGAATGAAGACTTTTCTTCTGTGAAATATTTTACTAATATAAGCATACCAACAATTGAGAGATATAGGCATGACCTACAGTTAATAGAAAAAGAAATCTAGTAACAATATTGACATTCAAGTAAAAAAAGGTTGCATATACATTAAATTCATTTTTATAAAACTAAAAACTATTAAAAGATGATAGTTTAAATTTATATCTAATATATGTTGATTGAGAGTGTATCTCTGGTGTATTTTAAGTGGAAACACATTAAAATCTTTAAATATAAACCCATATTTTTGAAAATAAAACAAATCTCAACAAAAAAATTAATGTGTTTGTATTGAATCCAAGCACTATTTTGGGAACATATACTATATATCAAAAAATTAATAATTTTTAGTTCTAATAGTCTATATTCAATCAAATTAATTTCTATTAATGTTTTTCAAGACAATATTACTACCATCTAAATTTTACGTATTAGTAGGCTGATATGACCTTAACCTGGGAACATGTTTTACATTAGTTCTCTCCTTACTCTTGGGGCTCTAATTGACATAGTATTTAGTTTTTGTCTTCTGCCCACATAGCTGTCTGACCACAATGCTGTTGATTCTAAGTCAATATCTAAGAACATTTCTATATTTCCAACTCCATATGTTAATTCTCTTTGTTGATTTTTTTCCTGTTAAGTACATATTGACAATGTCATAGAATACTACTTTTTTAAAGATATAAACCACAAACATTTGAGAAGGGAGATGAGACCATTATATGTTGAATAATTGTCTTGTGCCCACAACTTCCTAGTTGTTTTCGGTGTCCATAAACGTGAGTCTTATTTGTAAAAACTTATTTGTAGAGCAATGAGCAGAATTCTGATTAGAAGGACTCATACACATGCAAGAAAAAAGAATAATATAAATGAAGATGAAAAGAACAGAGTAAATAAATTTGACTCAAAATATAGTTAAGAGAGAAAGCCAGCAGCAGCATGAAGAGACCAAAATGTTGGTGCTTATTCTTCCAAGTTTTAAACAGTTCATTTTCTCTCTAGCAGGCTGTGTCTATACTGCTCTCTCAAGTAGGCCTAAATAAGATCTGACCATGAGGCCATTACAATTCTGAAGACAGTGTCCAGGACAGTCACTTAGAGAAAACGCATAAATAAAGCTCTACATTTTTAGGTTTCTGTTTTCAACATCAGTTTAAAAAAAAAAAAAGAATAGAAAAAAAAATTGCTTTCTTTTTCCTGGGCATGTTTTACTCCCATTCATACATTTCTTGCCACTAAACTTCAGCTTTTCACATCATATTATCATCAATGTAATTCTTTCAGAATGATGTATGTTTTCCTTTTTTTGTTCTCTTCACAATGCCTTAGTCTTCTCAGTTGTTTTCAGTGCCATAATGAAATCCTATAGATTGAGTGATTTAAATGGCGTAAATTTATTTTCTCATAGTTTTTTTTTCTTTTTTAAAGAGGCTGAAAAGTCCAAGATCAAAGTTCTGACACGGTTTGGTTTCTGGTGAGGGCTCTCTTCCTGGCTTGCAGACAGCTTCCTTCTAGCTGCGTTCTTATATGGACTTTCTTTGGTGCCTCAACTTGGGAAGAGAGAGGGAGAAAACTCTCTTTCACCCTTTTCTTATGAGGCACAAGTCCTTTCATATTAGGATTCCACCCTTTTGACTTCATTTAACCTTAATTACCTCCCGAAAGCCGTATATATAAATGCTGTCACATGAGGATTAACACATGAACAGTTGAATTTGTGAAGAGAGCACAATTCAGTCAATAACACATATCAACGCTTATCATTTTGATTATTCATTTCAATTAGGAAATTGGAGAATACACTGACACACAATTAACTATAATGCAGGCACTATAAGTAAGTCTGCATTCATTCATTAGTTTATTCTTCCAGTAAACATTTTCAGAGGCCTATTCTAGCCACTATAACAGAAAGCCTAGAATATTGAGTAAACAATTGTAATCTTTAAAATTAGGGGAAATTTGGGCTGGGAGTCGTGGCTCATGCCTGTAATCCCAACACTTTGGGAGGCCAAGGTGGGTGGATCATGAGGTCAGGAGTTTGAGACCAGTCTGGCCAACATGGTGAAACCCCATCTCTACTAAAAATACAAAAATTAGCTGGGTATGGTGGTGTTCACCTGTAGTCCCAGCTCTTGGGAGGCTGAGGCAGGAGAATCATTTGGACCCAGGAGGCGGAGGTTACAGTGAGCCGAGATCATGCCTTTGCACTCCAGCCTGAGTGACAGGGCGAGACTCTGTCTCAAAAACAAAAAACAAACAAAAAAATTAGGGAAAATTTAGACAATTCTGTTGTCATATCAGATAATCAATCACATGTTTTGATACTCTGTTCTCTATCCAGCATTCTAATATTTTGGGGGAATAAAAATGGCAGTATATAACATAGACCTTGCCATTAAAAGTCTGACATGTTCATAAATACCTTAATTTTAAGGAATTGTTATGGTTAATTTTATGTCAGTGTAACTGTATTAAAGCATACCTAGATAGTTGGTAAAACATTACTTCTGTCTGTGAGGGCATTTCCAGAAGATTAGAATTTAAGTCAATAAACAGAAAGTAAGATTGAACACCAATGCAGGCAGTCATCATCCAATCTTCTGAGGACCTGAACAGAATAAAAAGATGAAGGAAAGGTGAATTTGCTCTCTTTTCTGGAGCTGAAACATACATCTTCTCCTGCTCTTGGATACAAGAGCTCCACATTCTCATACCTTCAGACCATGGAACTTATCCCTATACCCCCTGCACTCCCAGCCTGATTGTCAGACCTTCAGCCTCAGTTATATTATCAGCTCATCTGCTTCTCAAAACTTTGGACTAAGATTGAATTATACCACTGACTTTTCTATTTCTCCAGTTTTCAGAAAACATATTGTGGGATTTCTCAGGCTCCAAAATCATGTGAGCTGATTCTCCTATTGAATCTTCCTTTATCTATCTATCTATCTATCTATCTATCTATCTATCTATCTATCTATCATCTATCATCTATCTATCATCTATCTTCTGTCTATGTATCATCTATCTATCATGTATGTATCATTTATGTGTTATCTATCATCTTTCTATGTATTATCTGTCATCTATCTAGCTATCCATCTTTATCCATACATTCATTTACCTATTCAGTTACTTATTTAAAAGCAATAGATAACTGTTTTGTTTCTCTGGAGAACACAGTCTCATGCAAGAATCATTACTTTCTTAGTTATCTATAATCACAATAATGTTGTATGTCAAACAATCACAAGACTTTCATGGGATGCAATGACAGACAGCTATTTTTATTCAAAAGTCTGTGTATTTGGTGGGTGGTTCTGCTGACTGAACTTGGCTGACTGGAGCTCATCCATGCAGCTGTGGTCAGCTTCCCAACAGTTACTCAGCTTTGCTGATCTTCAGTGGGCTCCTTCACATTTCTGGAGCCCCAGCTAGAAATAAATACTAGACTGACTTGGTTCTTCTTAATGTATCTCCTTGGGCATGACCACCAGGCTTTGATCTCAGAATGAGAGCAGAAGAGCAAGAGAGAGAGAATGGAATCATGCATCACCTTCTAATCAGGAGTCTCAGAACTGATACACAATTTCCTAATTGCCTATTATGTAAAACAAGTTAAAAGCCCTCACCAGATTCAACTGGTAAGAAAGAGAATGCATCATTTGATGTGTATAGCTATAAAGACTCATTGCAAAGGGTATGGATACTGGAGCTGGTTAGTAGGTAAGTGAAGATGGAGGCCATTTCTGCAGTCTCCTACATTAGCACAGATAAAAAATGCAGAAAATGTAAACTTAAAGTGATAATTATTTTAGTAGAAAACCAGAGAAATTACTAAATGAAGCCATAAAGCTGCCTAAGTTAGTGGGTCACAGATGCTTAAAAAAACAAAGTTGAGAGCTATTTACTACTTTAATTGTCCTATTGTCAGGAACGGAGAGAATTAATTTCAGATTATATATTGCCCCCTCCAAATACATACACACTTCCCTGTTTCTTAGTAACTCCATGCATTGCTTTATTTCCAGGTATCCTACTAAAATAGATGACAAATGAAATATCTACAACTAGATGTCGTCTTTCTGTTTTTTTTTTTTTTTTTCTCTTTTCGATTGAAACCAAAACTCCATTTCCTACTGCCAACAGCCTCATCCAATCGATTGTCAGTTTCTTGCCTGAACTCAACACTTGCCTCTTAACGTTAAGCACAATATATTTCACTGTAGGCAGAGCGATCAAAACCAAACACACGTGTGTGTGTGTATGTGTGTGTGTGTGTATATACACACACATATATACCTATATTATGTATATATATACACAAAAAAAATTTGAATGTCTATTGCTTTTCAAATATACCATCTTTCAGATGGACTAAAATGCACTTAATAAGCTGAGATTTATTAAGTTAACCTTTAAAGGGTTCTATTCACACTTTTCTCAAGACTTTCTGGTCCTTCATGGTAACATACATCTCCCACTCATTCTTGAGCTTTTAGATAAATGCACATTTTTGTAGTTGTTTTTACATGTCAGAATAGAAGCACTACTGCATGTTTACACAGATCCTCACTACTATTAAATAACATTTATCGCAATTTGGAATTTTATTTTTTGTGGGATTCTTTGATTGTTTGCTCATATTCTCTCCCCCAAAAGAATACCCGATACTGTAAGCTTTCTTAGAACAAGTAAAATGTCCTTTTTGCTGAGCTTTTATGTGTCTTGCCATGTCTAAAACACAGTAAACACTCAATAACACTCTGACAAGATACATAAATCAATGCATCTATACTTAAGCTTCCAGATTAGTAATCAAAAAATCCTCTTTGAAACTTGGGCTTTCGAAATATGATTATGTTCTAGAGATATTTAGGATTCACAAAATATCCATATACTCTGCATACCTCCCAGCCCAGTTCCCTGAATCACTGGATGAAAGAAAATAGCCTGGATGTCCCATTGGACTTATGTTTTGTTTTGTTGTGTGACGGAGTCTTTCTCTGTCACCCAGGCTGGAGTGCAGTGGCACGATCTCCGCTCACTGCAAGTTCCGCTTCTCGGGTTTATGCCGTTCTCCTGCTTCCGCCTCCTGAGTAGCTGGGAGTACAGGCACCCCCCATCATGCCCTGCTAATTTTTTTCTCCTTTTAGTAGAGACGGGGTTTGACTGTGCTAGCCAGGATGGTCTCGATCTCCTGACCTCGTGATCCACCTGCCTGGGCCTCCCGAAGTGCTGGCGCCCAACCTACCCACCGTGCCCAACCTACCCCATTGGACTTTTAATAAGTCAGTATAAACCCTGTTGTATGAAATCGCTGACAGATGGAAGTTTATTTGTTACTGAATCATAATTTATCTTATCTTGACAAATATAGATGTTAAAATTTAGAAAATTATTAACACGCTTATTAATAGTCAACTATGCATAAAATTACATTTGGACTTTCTTTCTTAAAGAAATACAATATGTAGGTGTATTTTAAGTCTGTTTCAGTATCACCCATCTTTCATTTATAGATTAAAGTCATAATCTTTAAATAAATGCTAACCACTGGAAGCACTCCAAATACATTTTCTCTAATTTGAGTCAACAAACAGCACTGTGATAAAGAAGCATTACTGTCATTCAGTCACTAAATCAACTTTGCTACGTTTGTTATATTCAGAGCAACAGGCTCAGTTAAAATCTATATCATCACTAAAATCTACAATTTTTTTCAATAATTATTCATGTAGTAACTGTAGTCTGACACTTTAAAGAAAATTTGGTATGAATCAGTGCAAGCTACAAATTTAACTTTCTCAAGACTATGCTATGCTCTCTTTTAAACTGTCTCTCTACCAGGGCTTACTTTTTCATTCAGGTTATTTGTGCATTATCACATTCCTTATTAAGTAGTATACTGTTTTTATTATCTAATCCTATTTTTTCTCTTGTTTGGCAAATTAACATTGTAATCACTGTGCTTTGAGGAAAACCACCGAAATGTTCCTTCTTCCATTTTTATGTGTAGTGCTTCATATTTGGTGTGTAATCTGTATATATGGAAGGTTATTTCTTCTCATTAACAGTTTACCTTTTCCCCTCTATGTTCACTATGGTCTTATACAATATATAAGTTTGCCTTCATTGGATAATTTTGAAACTCCAGAACTGTTTACATTTAGGTAACTTGAAATTTCATCTTCTAACCTAAATTCTGAGATATTGAATATAATCTCTACCTCCATAACTTGTTCTTTTCAATTTAGTCAACACTAAACATGGTTTAGAGGAGGCAAATATGGGGTGCAGCCAGGTACAGATAAAGTGTCATGTTGAGTTACTGGCCTTGTGAACATTCTTTTTTGCATATTGAAGCATGATATTTTATTTAACTAGGAAGAGGAAGAATTTTAAATTGATTCTTTAAGGTTTTTATAATGTATTCAATATGTGAACAGAATCTTTTGCTATAAATTATATTTACGATACCTTCAAATTTTTATTAAGAAAAATGTTATAACTCCAAATAATGACTCGAGGAGTTTTTAAAATGTGATTTTATGATAGATTATAGATGACTTTATAAATTAATTGTAATTTTAATCTATAACATTCAGAGACATATTTAGACTAAGCATTCTGATATTTACTTATAATTAGTACCTATTACAGTCACTAATGTTTAAATTAGCTAAATAGATGAAAGGAAAAGAATTTGAATATAAAAATGCTTAAAAGTCTATCCCACAAAGAATAATCTATATTGACATGGGAAGAAGAGCTCTTTAAAATGAGAATTTATTTGTATGTCTCCTGTACACTGTTACCACATCTTAATTTTTTTTTTTTTTTATCATACTTTAAGTTCTGGGGTACATGTGCACAACATGCAGGTTTGTTACATAAGTATACATGTGCCATGTTGGTTTGCTGCACCCATCAGCTCATCATTTACATTAGGTATTTCTCCTAATGCTATCCCTCTACAGGCCACCACTCCCTGACAGGCCCTGGTGTGTGATCTTCGCTTCCCTGTGTCCAAGTATTCTCATTGTTCAATTCCCACCTATGAGTGAGAACATGCGGTGTTTGGTTTTCTGTCCTTGTGATAGTTTGCTGAGTATGATGGTTTCCAGCTTCATCTATGTCCCTGCAAAGGACATGAACTCATCAATTTTTATGGCTGCATAGTATTCCATGGTGTATATGTACCACATTTTCTTAATTTAGTCAATCATTGATGGATACTTGGGTTGGTTCCAAGTCTTTGCTATTGTGAATAGTGCCGCAATGAACATACGTGTGCATGTGTCTTTATGTAGTATGATTTATAATCCCTTGGGTATATTCCAAGTAATGGGATCGCTGGGTCAAATGGTATTTCTAGTTCTAGATCCTTGAGGGATCGCCACACTGTCTTCCACAATGGTTGAACTAATTTACACTCCCACCAACAGTGTAAAAGCATTCCTATTTCTCCTGTCCTCTCCAGCGTCTGTTGCTTCCTGACGTTTTAATGATTGCCATTTTAACTGGCGTAAGATGATATCTCATTGTGGTTTTGATTTGTATTTCTCTGATGACCAGTGACGATGAGCATTTTTTTCATGTGTCTGTTGGATACATAAATATCTTCTTTTGAAAAGTGTCTGTTCATATCCTTTGCCCACTTTTTGATAGGGTTGTTTGTTTTTTCTTATAAATTTGTTTGAGTTCTTTGTAGATTCTGGATATTAGCCCTTTGTCAGATGGGTAGATTGCAAAAATTTTCTCCCATTCTGTAGATTGCCTGTTCCCTCTGATGATAATTTCTTTTGTTGTGCAGAAGCTCTTTAGTTTAATTAGATCCCATTTGTCAATTTTGGCTTTTGTTGCCATTGCTTTTGGTGTTTTAGTCATAAAGTCCTTGTCCATGCCTATGTCCCGAATGGTATTGCCTAGGTTTTCTTCTAGGGTTTGTAGAGTTTTAGGTCTAACATTTAAGTCTTTAAGCCATCTTCAATTAATTTTTGTATAAGGTGTAAGGAAGGGATCCAGTTTCAGCTTTCTACATATGGCTAGCCAGTTTTCCCAGCACCATTTATTAAATAGGGAATCCTTTCTCCATTTCTTGTTTTTGTCAGGTTTGTCAAAGATCAGATGGTTGTAGATGTGTGGTATTATTTCTGAG
This sequence comes from Macaca fascicularis, assembly GCF_037993035.2. Taxonomy (NCBI): domain Eukaryota; kingdom Metazoa; phylum Chordata; class Mammalia; order Primates; family Cercopithecidae; genus Macaca; species Macaca fascicularis. The sequence continues at coordinate 58,249,526 of NC_088391.1, read as the reverse complement.
GGCTCTGTTATGTTCCATTGGTCTATATCTCTGTTTTGGTGCTAGTACCATGCTGTTTTGGTTACTGCAGCCTTGTAGGAGAGTTTGAAGTCAGATAGTGTGATGTCTCCAGCTTTGTTCTTTTTGCTTAGCATTGTCTTGACAATGCGGGCTCTGTTTCGGTTCTATATGAACTTTAAAGTAGTTTTTTTCCAATTCTGTGAAGAAAGTTATTGGTGCTTGATGGGGATGGCATAGAATCTATAAATTACCTTGGGCAGTATGGCCATTTTCATGATATTGATTCTGCCTATTCATGAGCATGGTATGTTCTTCCATTTGTTTGTGTCCCCTTGTATTTCGTTGAGCAGTGGTTTGTAGTTCTCCTTGAAGAGATCCATCACATCCCTTGTAAGTTGGATTCCTAGGTATTTTATTCTCTTTGCAGCAATTGTGAATGGGAGTTCACTCATGATTGGGCTCTCTGTTTGACTGTTATTGGTATATAGGAATGCTTGTGATTTTTGCAAGTTGATTTTGTATCCTGCGACTTTGCTGACGTTGCTTATCAGCTTAAGGAGATTTGGGGCTGAGACAATGGGGTTTCTAAATATACAATCATGTCATCTGCAAATAGGGACAATTTGACTTCCTCTTTTCCTAACCGAATACCCTTTATTTCCTTCTCTTGCCTTATTGCCCTGACCAGAACTTCCAACACTATGTTGAATGGGAGTGGTGACAGAGGGCATCCCTGTCTTGTGCCAGTTTTCAAAGGGAATGCTTCCCGTTTTTGCCCATTCAGTATGATATTGTCTGTGGTTTTGTCATAAATAGCTCTTATTATTTTGAGATATGTTCCATCAATACCTAGTTTACTGAGAGATTTTAGCATGAAGGGCTGTTGAATTTTGTGAAAGGCCTTTTCTGCATCTACTGGGATAATCATGTGGTTTTCATCATTGGTTCTGTTTATGTGATGGATTACATTTATTGATTTGCGTATGTTGAACTAGTCTTGGATCCCAAGAATGAAGCTGACTTGATCTTGGTGGATAAGCTTTTTGATGTGCTGTTGGATTCGGTTTGCCAGTATTTTATTATTTTCACATTGATGTTCACCAGGGATCCTAGTCTAAAATTCTCTTTGTTGTGTCTCTGCCAGTCTTTGGTATCAGGATGTTGCTGGCCTCATAAAATTTGTTAGGAAGGATGCCCTCTTTTTCTATTGATTGGAATAATTTCAGAAGGTACTATTCTGAAACTAGTAGTTTCAGAAGCTGGAATGGTACCAGCTCCTCTTTGTACCTCTGCTAGAATTCGGCTGTGAATCTTTCTGGTCCTGGACTTTTGTTGGTTGGTAGGCTATTAATTATTGCCACAATTTCAGAGCCTATTATTGGTCTATTCAGAGATTCAACTTCTTCCTGGTTCAGTCTTGGGAGGGTATATGCACACAGGAATTTATCCCTTTCTTCTTGATTTTCTAGTTTATTCACTTAGAGTTGTTTATAGTATTCTTTGATGGTAGTTTGCATTTCTGTGGGATTGGGGGTGATATCCCCTTTATCATTTTTTTTACTGTATCTATTTGATTATTATCTCTTTTCTTCTTTATTAGTCTTGCTAGCAGTCTATCAATTTTGTTGATTTTCTCAAAAAACCAGCTCCTGGATTCATTGATTTTGAAGTGATTTTTTGTGTCTCTATCTCCTTTATTTCTGTTCTGATCTTAGTTATTTCTTGCCTTCTGCTAGCTTTTGAATTTGTTTACTCTTGCTTCTCTAGTTCATTTAATTGTGATTTTAGGGTGTCGATTTTAGATCTTTCCTGCTTTCTTTTGTGGGCATTTAGTGCTATAAATTTCCTTCTACACACTGCTTTAAATGTGTCTCAGAGATTCTGATATGTTGTGTCTTTGTTCTCATTTGTTTCAAAGAACATCTTTATTTCCATCTTAATTTTGTTATTTATCCAGTAGTCATTCAGAAGCCGGTTGTCAGTTTTCATGTAGTTGTGTGATTTTGAGTGAGTTTCTTAATCATGAGTTCTAATTTGATTGCACTGTGGTCTGAGAGAGAGTTTGTTGTGATTTCTGTTCATTTACATGTGCTGAGGAGTGCTTTACTTCCAATTATGTGGTTAATTTTGGAATAAGTACACTGTGGTGCTGAGAATAATGTATACTCTGTTGATTTGGGGTAGAGAGTTCTGTAGATGTCTATTAGGTCCACTTGGTGCAGAGGTGAGTTCAAGTCCTGGATATCCTTGTTAACCTTCTGTCTCATTGATCTGTTTAATATTGACAGTGAGGTATTAAAGTACCCTCATTATTATTGTGTGGTAGTCTAGGTCTCTTTGTAGGTCTCTAAGGAATTGCTTTATGAATCTGGGTGCTTCTGTATTGGGTGCATATATATTTAGGATAGTTAACTCTTCTTGTTGAATTGAACCCTTTTTTTTTTTTTTTTTTTTTTTGAGACGGAGTCTCGCTCTGTCACCCAGGCTGGAGTGCGGTGGCCGGATCTCAGCTCACTGCAAGCTCCGCCTCCCGGGTTCAGGCCATTCTCCTGCCTCAGCCTCCCGAGTAGCTGGGACTATAGGCGCCCGCCACCTCGCCTGGCTAGTTTTTTGTATTTTTTAGTAGAGATGGGGTTTCACCGTGTTAGCCAGGATGGTCTCGATCTCCTGACCTCGTGATCCGCCCATCTCGGCCCCTCCCAAAGTGCTGGGATTACAGGCGTGAGCCACCGCGCCCGGCCGAATTGAACCCTTTATCATTATGTAATGACCTTCTTTGTCTCTTTTGATCTTTGTTGGTTTAAAGTCTGGTTTATCAGAGAATAGGATTGCAACTCCTGCTTTTTTTTTTTTTTTTTTCCTTTCCATTTTCTTGGTAGATCCTCCTCCATCCCTTTATTAAATTAAACACACATTTATTATGTGTGTTTCTGCACATGAGATGGGTCTCCTGAATACAGCACACTGATGGTTCTTGACTCTTTATCCAATTTGCCAGTCTGTGCCTTTTAATTGGGGCACTTAGCACATTTACATTTAAAGTTATTGTTATGTGTGAATTTGATCCTATCATTATGACGTATGCTGATTATTTTGCCTGTTCGTTGATGCAGTTTCTTCCTAGCATCGATGGTCTTTACAATTTGGCATGTTTTTGCAGTGGCTGGTACTAGTTGTTCCTTTCCATGTTAGTGCTTCCTTCAGGAGCTCTTGCAAGGCAGGCCTAGTGGTGACAAAAATCTCTTAGCATTTGCGTGTCTGTAAATGATTTTATTTCTCCTTCACTTAATAAACTTAGTTTGGCTGGATATGAAATTCTGGGTTGGAAATTATTTTCTTTGAGAATGTTGAATATTAGCCCCCACTCTCTTCTGGCTTGTAGAGTTTCTGCCGAGAGATTCACTGTTAGTCTGATGAGCTTCCCTTTGTGGGTAGCCTGACCTTTCTCTCTGGCTGCCCTTAACATTTTCCCCTTCATTTCAACCTTGGTGAATTGGACAATTATGCATCTTGGAGTTGCTCTTCTCGAGGTGTATCTTTGTGGTGTTCTCTGTATTTCCTAAATTTGAATGTTGGTCTGCCTTGCTAGGTTGGGGAAGTTCTCCTGGATAATATCCTGAACAGTGTTTTCCAGCTTGATTCCATTCTTCATGTCACTTTCAGGTATACCATTCAGACGTAGATTTGGTCTTTTCACATAGTCCCATATTTCTTGGAGGCTTTGTTCCTTTCTTTTTATTGTTTTTTTTTCTCTAAACTTCTCACTTCATTTCATTAATTTGATCTTCAATCACTGACACCCTTCCTTCCACTTTATCAAATCAGCTACTGATGCTTGTGCATGCATCACATTGTTCTCATGTCATGGTTTTCAGTGCAATCAGGTCATTTAAGGTCTTGTCTACACTGTTTATTCTAGTTAGCCATTTGTCTAATCTTTTTACAACGTTTTTAACTTCCTTGTGATGGGTTTGAACATCTTCCTTTAGCTTGGAGGTTTGTTATGCCAACCTTCCGAAGTCTACGTCGGTCAACTCATCAAAGTCATTCTCCATCCAGCTTTGTTCCTTTGCTGGCAAGGAGCTGCAATCCTTTGGAGGAATAAGGCACTCTGGTTTTTAGAATTTTCAGCTTTTCTGCTCCGGTTTCTCCCCATCTTTGTGGTTTTATCTACCTTTGGTCTTTAATGTTGGTGACCTAGAGATGGGGTTTTGGTGTGGATGCCCCTTTTGTTGATGTTGATGGTATTCCTTTCTGTTTGTTATTTTTCCTTCTAATAGTCAGGTCCCTTAGCTGCAGGTCTGTTGGAGCTTGCTGGAGGCCCAATCCAGACCCTGTTTTCCTAGGTATCACCAGCGGAGCCTGTAGAACAGCAAATATTACAGAACAGCAAATATTTCTGCCTGATCCCTCCTCTGGAAGCTTCATCTCAGAGGGGCACTCAGCTGTATGAGGTGTCTGTCTGCCCCTACTGGGAAGTGTCTCCCAGTTAGGCTACCTGGAGGTCAGGGACCAACTTGAGGAGGCAGTCTGTCCATTCTCAGAGTTTGAATGGACTGTGCTGGGAGAACCACTGCTCTCTTCAGAGCTATCAGTCAGGGACGTTTAAGTCTGCGGAAGTTTCTGCTGCCTTTTGTTTGGCTATTCCCTGCCCACAGTAGTGGAGGCTATGGAGGCAGTAGGCCTTGCTGAGCTGTAGTGGGCTCTGCCCAGTTAGAGCTTCCTGGTCATTTTGTTTACCTACTGAAGCCTCAGTAATGGCGGATGCCCCTACCCCCACCAGGCTGCAGCCTCACAGGTCAATGTCAGATTGCTGCACTAACAGTGCAAGACTCCATGGGCGTGGGAACTACCGAGCCAGGCACGGGACAGAATCTCCTGTTCTGCCACTTCCTAAGACTGTGGGAAAAGTGCAGTATTTGGGCAACAGTGTCCCAATTTTCCAGGTACAGTCTGTCATGGCTTTCCTTGGCTAGGAAGGGGAAATCCCCCGACCCCTTGCGCTTGCCAGGTGAGGCAACACCCTGCCCTGCTTCTGCTCATCCTCTGTGGGCTGCACCCAGTGTCCACCCAGTCCCAATGAGATGAACCAGGTACCTTAGTTGGAAATGCAGAAATCACCTGTCTTCTGTGTAGATCACACTGGGAGCTGCAGACTAGAGCTGTTCCTATTTGGTCATCTTGGAATGGAACTTATCAAATCTCGATATTAAAAGAAGAAAAGATTTAAACAATTACTCAACTCTTTTTTAAAAAAGTGTTATTTTTAACACTTTTATAGGGCTGTTAAAGTCAGGAAAAGAAATCTTATATGAACATTTTATTTATAAAAAAGTTTTTACATGTCTTATATATGATTGTTATTACGACTTGAGTTCAAAGCAAAACCAAAGCTTCAAGTATTTATCTATTGCATCATTTGGGCTATTTATATAAAACTAAATCAGAAAAAATATAGTGTAACATAAAATCTAATCTAAGTATTTCCTGAGGGAATTTCTCCTCTCTTCTCAAGACAAAGTTGTCTTGTGATTTCTGTTTCTTCATGTGTTCAGTTTGAAGAACTTTAATAAGAAGGAGAGTGATGAAAATAGCAGTCAGACAATGAAAATAATATCAGTGAATCTTGTGAAGCATATTTTTTTGTCCCACTAAGTATCAGTAAATTATTGTGCTGTGTCTCATGACCTTTATACTGTTACTAAGCTTTTACAAACTTGCTTTGCTTCTAGTTTGCCTTCACCCAAAGAATATCTGATATAAATACCAGATAATAAAGAAATTTTAAATATTATTTGTCAACATGTTATAAGAATTACATTTTTATAATACATGACCATAAAAAGTAGATTATGAATAGTTTAATTTTCCAGTTTACAAATATGCCATTTGATGTAAAACATCTGCTTTTTAATCCCAACCTACATATTTTGGTTTCCTTTCTCCAAAAGTCTATTGCAAAGTGTTCTTTACATTTCAGCACATTCTTTGGTAATTTTCTACAATTTAGGAAACAGTTATTTTATTACAGTTACTCAGAAAACACTGAATACTTTCTGTCCACAAGACCTTTGTACTAGAAACTGTGGTTTTATAAATATTAATTTCTTCATCTTTTTACAGTTTTTAGAGGAAAGGCTTCTAGCCATTTAGTGTAATAGTAGCTGTGAGTTCATCATATGTGACCTTCATTATGTTGAAGTATATTCCTTTTATGCTCAATTTGTTGAGTTTTTATCATGAAAGCATGCTGAGAGTTTTCAATTTTTTCTACATCTATTGAGATATTCATATTTATTCTGTTTTCATGTTGTATTACATCTATTGATTTGTGTATGTTGAACCATCCTTGCTTCCATAGGATAAACCCCAATTAATCATGATTTATTATCTTTTTTATTTGTTGAATTTTGTTTGCTAATATTTTGTGAAGGAGTTTTGCATCTATATTCAAGTCTACTGCTCTGTAGTTTACTTTTTGGTGTGTCCTTCTTTGTTGGAACATTACAACGATGTCCACTTTCATCACTCTTATTTAAGGTAGTATTGGAAGTTTTAGGCAAAGCGATCAGGCAAGAGAAAGAAACACAATGTATCTAAATTGACTAAGAGAAAGTCAGATTGTCCCTCTTTGCAGATGCCATGATCTTATATACAGGAAAACCTAAATAGTCCACCAAAAACTTTCAGAGGCTGGGCACAGTGGCTCAGGCCTGTAATCCCAGCACTTTGGGAGGCCAAGGCACATGGATCACTTGAGTCCAGGAGTTCAAGACCAGTCTGGGCAACATGGTGAAACCCTGTCTCTACTAAAAATACGAAAATTAGCTGCTGGGCATGGCAGTGGGTGCCTGTAGTCCCAGCTACTCAGGAGGCTGAGGTGAGAGCATCATTTGAGCCCAGGAGGCAGAGGTTGCAGCAGACCAAGATCACACCACTGTATTCCAGTCTGGGTGACAGAGTGAGACCCTGCCAAAAACAAACAAAAAGCCAAAAAATCTGTTAGAACTGATAAACAAATTTAGTAAAGTTGCAAAATAAAAAATCAACATACAAAAATCAGTAGAATTTCTACATATCAGTAATGAGCTAGCTGAAAGAGAAATCAAGACATTAATTCCACTTACAATAGCTACAGAAAAATACCTAGAAATATATTTAACCAAAGAAGTAAAAGACCACTATAATGAAAACTATAAAACACTGGTGAAAGAAATGGAAGAGAATACAAATAAATGGAAAGATACTTTACACTCATGGACTGAAATAACTAAATATCGTTAAAATGGCAACACTACCAAAAGCAACCTACAGACTCAATGCAATTCTATAAAAATGTCAATGATGTTCTTCATAGAAAAAAAAATTCTCCAAATGTATATGGAATTGCCAGAGTCCAAGTAGCCAAAGCAATCTTGAGCAAAAGGAACAAAGCTGGAGGCATTACACTACCTAACTTCAAAGTATACTACCAAGCTATAGTTACCAAAACAACATGGTTTTGGTATAAAACAGACACACAGACCAATGGAACTGAACAGAGAACCCAGTCATAAGTCCACATATTTACAGTAAACTGATTTTCAATGAAAATGCCAAGAACATACCTAGAGGAAAAGGATACCCTCTTCAAAAAATGTTGCCAGGAAAACTGGATATCCTTATACAGAAAAATAATAGCAGACTAGCTCTCACCACATACAAAATCAATTCAAAATGGATTAAAGACATAAATGGAAGACGTAAAGCTATAGAAGTACTAGGAGAAAACAGGGGAAATACTTCAGAACATTAGTCTAAGTAAATATTTTATGACTAAAATTTCAAAAGCATAGGCAACAAAAACAAAAATAGACAAATGAGATTATATTAAACTCAAAAGCTTCTGCACAAAGGGAACAACTGACAGAGTGAAGAGACAGTCTATTAAGTTGAAATATACATTTGCAACTATCTGTCTATAATAATAAGGGATTAACATCCACAATCTACAAGGGACTCAAACAACAAAAAGTTAAATAATCCCATTAAAAAAGTGAGCAAAGGATCTGAATACATACTTATCAGAAGAAGACAGAGAAATGGCCAAAAGACTATGGGGAAAAAAAGCTCAACATCACTAATCAGGGAAATGTAGATCAAAATAATAGTCAGATAGCATTTCACTCTAGTTACATGACTATTATCAAAAAGACAGAAAAAAAAATGCTGGTGAGGATGCAGAGGAAAGGTAACTCTAATACACTTTTGGTGGGAATGTAAATTAATACAGCCATTATAGAGCTTTCTCACAGAACTAAAAATAGAACTACCATACAATCTAGCAGTACCATTACTGGGTATTTATCCAAAGGAAAGGAAACCAATATATCAAAGGGTTATGTGCACCACCATGTTTATTGCAGAATTATTTACAATAGCCAAGATATGGTTCAATCTAAGTGTCTATCACCAGATGAACAGATAAAGAAATTGTGGTTTATGTACACAATGGAATACCACTCAGTTGTAAAAAAGAATGAAATCTTGTAACTTGCAGCACATGGATGAAACTGGAGGTCATTATGTTAGTTGAAATAAGTCAGGCACAGAGAGACAAATCACATATTCTCCCTCAAATGTGGAAGCTGAAAAAAATTACTTCATGCAGATAGAGAGTAGAATGATAATAACCATATGCCGGGAAGGGTGAGAGGGAGGATAAAGAAAGGCTGGATAATGGGTACAAACATACAGTTAGAAGAAATAAGTTCTAGTGTTTGATAGCGCAGTAGGGTGACTATAGTTAAGAATAATTTATTGTATATTTCAAGATAGCTAGAAGATTTGAAATGTTCTAAAACAAAGAAATAATAAATGTTTGTGGTGATAGACATCCTAAATACCCTGATTTGATTGTTGTTTGTTGCATGCATGTATCAAAATACCACATGTACCCCATGCACATGTATAATTATTATGTATCAATAAAGATACATACATACATACATTAGTGAGCTCCCATTACCAAAAAGCTTACAATCTGAAAGGAGAATATTATACTGTTTTAAAAATAGGGATAGAGATATGTGTATAAATAAAAACCTAAAATATAAATATGGGCATGGATATAGTATAGGTGCAAATCATGGTAAGTATCTTGGATAGTTGCAAAAATAATTATCATCAGATATTCCAAAGAGAGAAAATGGTACTGACTTTATAAAATAAGTGAATTTGACCAACAGATATATTCATTTCCAAATATATAGGTAGTGTTAAGACCAACTTTGTAAAATATTTTCAAACTTTATCAGTTTATTACAGTTTCCTAAGGAATAGCTGATATTATAACTGCAGAAATCCTTCGGTTCTGTTAATTGTTAAGAAGACAGGCTAGGGCCGGGCGCAGTGGCTCAAGCCTGTAATCCCAGCACTTTGGGAGGCCGAGACGGGTGGATCACAAGGTCAGGAGATCGAGACCATCCTGGCTAACACAGTGAAACCCTGTCTCTACTAAAAAATACAAAAAACTAGCCGGGCGAGCTGGCGGGCGCCTGTGGTCCCAGCTACTCGGGAGGCTGAGGCAGGAGAATGGCGTGAACCCGGGAGGCGGAGCTTGCAGTGAGCTGAGATCCGGCCACTGCACTCCAGCCTGGGCGACAGAGCGAGACTCCGTCTCAAAAAAAAAAAAAAAAAAAAAGAAGACAGGCTAAAATAAATATTATCTTTATAATCTATTTATTATTTGATATAATTATCAATTAATTGTGATAATTATAATGATTATGATGATGGTAGTGGTGATGATAACAATAGTAATGGCTACAATTTATTGAGTCCTTACTCTATATGAGGGAGAAATTATTTTTAATACACGCAATCTCATTTCACAAAAGAAACTGTTGGGGCTAATTTTATCAGTAATATTTTCAGCATATTTCAAATGTGGAAACTGAAGTATACAGAGCTTTTTGTTTGTTTGTTTGTTTGTTTGCTTTGTTTTGTTTTATGAGACGGAATCTTGCTCTGTTACCCAAGCTGGAATGCAATGGCATGATCTCAGCTCACTGAAACCTCTGCCTCCCAGGTTCAAGCGATTCTCCCGCCTCAGCCTCCCGAGTAGCTGGGATTACCAGCACCTGCCATCACGCCTGGCTAGTTTTTGTATTTTTGTAGAGACACGGTTTCACCATGTTGGCCAGGCTGGTCTGGAGCGCCTGACCTTAGGTGACCCACTCACTTTGGCCTCCCAAAGTGCTGGGATTACAGGCGTGAGCCACCACGCTTAGTCTCAGTATACAGGAGTTTAAAATCTTGTGAAGTTTAGATGTTAAGTTATAAGATCAGATTTTAAACAATTGTCTATCAAAATATAGAGTCCAATCCTTTAATAGCAGCTCTGTTTGCATATTAGGAATACTAATAAGTCACCAAGCTGTATGACAAAATTTCTAAAGATACAATAGGCAAATTTTGCCTTAAAATATGTGCAAACATTTTTTTCTTTTAGTTTTTTTATTGCTATTAATATACAAAGCCTAAATATGGTCTGATTACCATAAGTCATTTGCTTGGAGTGAGGGCAAAGAATCAATCTCATTTGCAGCCATCATCATGAATCTGCTATACACTCAGCACAGGTAATGAACTCACCATGCTATTACAGGTTTTCTACTTGCTTCTACTGGGAAATCATCTTCAATTGGACATCGCTTTCGGTTATATAATTTAAAAGATGAAAAACAAATGTTCTCAAAGTTTGAGATGCTTTCCTGGGTGATAAAGTGACATAAACTCCATTATAGCTCAAGCCATCTAATGTAGATTTCAATGTATATGTATAGCAAAATTATTGATACATTATCTAAAATCCAATAAATTGTAACTTCTAATTGTAATTTATAAATATTTCCATTTCCATAAGTTTTCTCATGTAATGAAGCAGAAATGGTTGTAGTGCCTTTGTCACTTTTAACTGCCAGGCCTTTAGTACGTCAGACACCAGTTTTGTCACATGCAGGATTGGAATATTATTATGAGTTATCTTACCTCAAAGTGAGAATCCAGTTAAAAAGTGTACTCATTATTTACATAAAATTTGTAAACTCAAAGCACGTACTTAATAATCTCAAGGTGAAATAGCCTCTGTCTTGAAACTCTGAGATTTGTCTTAGGCTATTATTACAACCCCCTTCTCCCCCGAGCCAGAAAAAAAAAAAAAAGGTTTTTAAGTTCTTGCTATCTTGATTACACGGATATGCAGCTAAATCTCTGATGAAAGAGTCCTTTAGCTCTCAATTGTTCCTAGTTCTGAAAGCTGCATACAGTTTCAAGTTGGAGCCTTCCCGAAACCAACCACTTATATACTTCTCTACTTCATGGATCCTTTTAAGTCAAAGGGAAAAAATAAAACTTCCTAAAAGGAAAAACACTTAGTGTCGATTGATCTTTCCCATCAACATAAATAACACATTGTCTATAATTTAAAGACAGGGAAAGAGGAAATTAGTTAAATTTTAATGTAGCAGCTTTTTTCTAATTTTGGTCTTCAGTACATCAAGATGTTGTTTAGTAGTTGAGAATTCCCAACTTATTTCTAATATAATAACAACAAAACTTTTAAAAACTGACCTTTGTGAAACCTTATATCCTAGGTATTTAGTCAAATACTTTACATAAATTATCATATTTCTTTTACTCCAGTGCTATAAGGAAACTTGTACTATTATTATCATGCCTAGCTTACAGATGGGAATACGAACACTTAATAATCCCAGTATGTATCACAAAGTCACAATTTTATATACATTTGTATACGAAGTTCAGAGTTTTCCCTCACTCATAACTCAGAACTTTCTTCTTTGACAAATTTAATGATTAGACAACATTTTTATATTGTACTGTTTTTGCCTTCATTAAAGATTTGTATTGTAATAAAAAGTTGAATCTTTAAAGTAAGCTTTGAGTTAAGCAATGGCAGTTTTTTGTTTGTTTGTTTGTTTGTTTGTTTTGTCAAATTGTAACTGTTCTTGGATCTTCAATTACTGTTTTAACAAACTTGTTATTGTAACCTTAGATGTATGTCATAGGAAATGGATTGTGCAGTTGCAGACAGGTACAATTTACTGAGATCCTCAGAGTTAGAGTATATCTGATGGGAGTTTTAAAAATTTCTCCTTATGAGAACTAAAAACAGAACTACCATTTAACCCAGCAATCCCATCACTGGGTATTTAGGAAATGAATTTTTCTACCAAAAAAACACACGCACCTGTATGTTCATTGCAGCACTATTCACAATAGTAAAGACATGGAATCAACCTAGGTGTCCATCAGCAGCGGATTGGATAAAGAAAGGTAGAATACTATGCAGCCATAAAAAATAATGAAGTCATATTATTTGCAGCAACATGAATGCAGCTAGATGCCATTATCTGAAGTGACCTAATGGAGAAATAGAAAACCAAATACTGCGTGTTCTTACTTGTAAGTGGGAGCTAAACATTGAGTACAAATGAACATTAAAATGGAAACAACAGACACTGGGGACTACAAGATAGAGGAAGGGCAGGAGGGCAAGGGCTGAAAAACTACCTATTGGATACTATGCTCACTAAATGGGTGATGGGTTCAATCATAACCCAAGCCTCAGTATCATGTAATATACCTTTATAACAAACCTGCACCTGTACTCCCTGAATCTGAAATAAAATTAAAAACAATTCTTATGAAAATTAGCTATTTTCTATATAATTCCAAATAGTTCCAAGAAAATTGTTCTAATTTTAGTACATTCAATTTAAGAATGGTTTTGAGCTGACCATTCTTTAGTCATATGTAATGAATGTCTTTGATAACTTCATTTTCAAACATATTTTTATTGATTCTAAATAATATTGTGATTCTTCATTATATTAAATGTGAGCTCTAGTGATCTCAAACTAGGTAAAGTGCTTCTGAAATCATTCAGTGTCACAAATAATAAGACTAAAGTAGGCTTAGAATTATTCTTTCAACATGAAAATTTTTCTTGTGACTATTTTGTTTTGTTTTGTTTTAAAAATTTTCCTTTCTGTCTTGTAAATGTTTTATATGAGCCAAGACTTGAGACACATATGATAATGAATTTTAATGAGTTGGAAAAATATTATTTCTATCACTATCCTTCAACATAGTGTCAAAATGAACACGTTTTAAGTTTAATAACAACTGAGCAAATAAATTACACAAGTGCACTAGAGGAAATACAAAAGAAATATTGCAAGCTGAGAAATTAAATCAGATTAAACAATATGAAATCATGAGTCTTCATAGATGATGGAAGAACACTGAAATTGATAAATATGTATATTACTATGAAAACTACATATTTATTTTTTCTTTATTTAGAAAGTGACTATATTAAAGAAAAAATGTTACTCTGTATTTCAGGGTTTAAAAGTAAAGTGGACTTAGCATATATATATGCAAAAAAACCCTGTGGTTTTTAAACAAAATTATCATGTTTCAAGTTCTGATATTTCTTAGGAAGTAATGTAACGCACAAAATATTAACACTAAGCCAAGTACGATAACTTAAGTTTGCATATTGTACACACTAAAGAAATATGTGTGTCTATTTGATTGGTCAAATAGAATGCACAATAAAAATAGAATCACAACATATCAAAATACAATGCACAATACAAATAGCTAAAAAAAGAAGAATTGAAATAGAGTGCTAAAAATATTTGAATTTTTAAGAAATTTTTAATTGGCACATAGTAATTGTACATATTTAAAGAGGCCAGTATGATTTTTCTGTATATGTTTACAATGTGTAATGATCAATCAGGATAATTAACATGATTTTTTTCATCTCAAATGTTTTTCATTTATTTGTGTTGAGGACATTCATTTCTATTTCATAATATAAAGGCATACCTTGTTTTATTGTTATTTGCTTTATTGTACTTCATAGATATTACATTATTTACAAACTGAATGTTTGTAGCAGCCCTGAGTCCAGTAAGTCTGCGGGTACCATTTGTTCAACAACATGTGCAACCTTCATGTGACCATGCCACGCTTTGGTAATTTCTGCAATATTTCAAACTTTTTCATTATAATATATCTGTTATTATGATCTGTGATCAGTGGTCTTTGATTACTATTGCAATTGTTTTGGGGTGCCACAAACCGTGTCTATATAAGATGGCAAACTTAATTGATAAATGTTGTATTCATTCTGACTGCTTCACTGATTGGATGTTTCTCTCTCTCTCTGTCTCCCTCTTTCTTTCACTCTCACCTTAGGCCTCCCTATGCTCTGAGACAGAGCAATATGGAAATTAGGCAAATCGATGACTCTACAATGGGCCCTAAGTGTCCAAGTAAAAGGAAGAATTACATGTCTCTCACTAAAAATCAAAAATTAGAAATGATTAAGTTTAGTGAGGATGGCATGTCAAAAATCAAAACAAGCTGGAAGCTAAGACTCTTGTGTAAACATTTGCTGGGTTGTAAATGCAAAATAAAATTCTTGAAGAAAATTAGAAGTGTTACTCCAGAAAACAACTAAGTGATAAGAATGTGAAACAACCTTTTTAATGATATAAAGAAAGTCTTAGTGGTCTAGCTAGAAGAGCAAAACAGTCATGACATGTCTTTAAGCCAAAGCTTAGTTAAAAGTATGGCCCTAACACTCATCCATTCTATGAACGCTGAGAGAGGTAAAGAAGCTTCAGAAGAAAAATTGGAAGCTAGAATAAGTTAGTTTATGAGGTTAAAGGAAGGAAGCTGTTTCCCTAACATAGATGTACAAGTAAAACCAGTAAGTGCTGATTTAGAAGCTGCAGCAAATTATCCAGAAGCTCTAGCTAAGAAAATTCATGAAGGTGCTCTCACTAAACAACACATTTTCAGCCTAGATGAAACAGCCTTCTATTGGAAGAAGATGCCATTTATGAATTTTATAGCTAAAGAAGAGAAGTAAATGCCTGGCTTCAAAGCTGCAAAGGACAGGCTGACTCTCCTGACAGTAACTAAATGCAACTGGTGATTTTAAGTTGAAGCCATCTTAACATTCTAGGGTGCTGAAGTATTATGCTAAATCTATTCTGCCTGTGCTCTATCAATGGATAAACAAAGCCTGGATGGCAGCACAACTGTTTAGATCATGGTTTATTAAATATTTTAAGCCCATCGTTGAGACCTACTGCTTAGGGAAAAACAAACAAACAAAAAAAGATTAGTTTCTAAATGCCCATTGACAATGGCACCTGGTCATTCAAGAACCCTGATGAAGATGTCTTTACATCTCTTTAGATTAATGTTGTTTCCATGCCTGCTAACACAACATCCACGCTGCAGCCTGTGGTTCAAAGAGCGATTTTGACTTCCAAGTCTTATTATTTAAGAAATATATTTCATAAGCCTGTAGTTACCATAGATAGTGATTTCTTTGATAAATCTGGGGGAAAAAACACTGAAAACCTTCCGGAAAAGATTCACCCTTTCAGATACTATTAAGAACATATGCGTGTCATAGGAGATCAAAATACCAACATTCAGAGGAGTTTGGAAGATGTTGATTCCCATGCGCATGATAACTTTGGGGCTCTCAAGATTCAAGTGAAGAAAGTAGCAGCAGATGTGTTAGAAATAGCAAGAGGACTAGAATTAGAGGTGGAGGGTGAAGATGTGACTGAATTGTTGCAATCTCATGGTAAAACTTGAACAGATGAGGAGTTGCTTCTCATAGATAAGCAAAGAAAATGATTATTTGAGATGGGATCTAGTCCTAGTGAAGATGCTGTGAACACTGTTGAAATGAAAATAAAGAATTTAGAATATTCCATAAAGTTAGTTGATAAAGCAGTGGCAGTGTTTGAGAGGATTGACTTTAATTTTGCAGAAAGTTCTGTGGCTAAAATGCTAGCAAATAGCACAGCAAGCTACAAAGAACTCTTTCATGACAGGAAGAGTGAATTCTTCTGCAAACTTTATAGTTGTCTTATTTTAGTAAATTGTCTCAGCCACCCCAGCCTTTAGCAACCACCACCTTAATCAGTCAGCAGCCACTAACATTGAGAAAAGAAAGTTTACCCGCAGCTCTCTGAAAGCTCAGATGATTGTTAGTATTTTTTAGCAATAAAATGCCTTTTAATGAAGATATATAAGTTGTCTTTTTAGACATAATGCTATTGCATACTTAATTAACTATACTGTAATGTAAACAAAACTTTTATGCACACTGGGAAAATAAAAATTTCATATGGCTCACATTCTTGTGATAATTGCTTTTTTGCAGTGGTCTGAAATAGCATCCACAACATATTCAATGTATGCCTGTATCATGTGATTTTGACCACATACTCCTGAGCACAGCAATTGGTTCAGATATAATCATTTGACTCAAGTAGAGACAGTGGGTCAAAATGAATTTCATTTTCTTAGACTTTGGTGCAAATAAACTGTTTCTATTTCAAAAGGATCATCTTACCTTGGAAATTTATAATTATTTAAGCCAATTATGGCTTTCTTGAAGCCACCAGGGAAAGGCCTGTGTGAGAAATGATCTAGCACAAAGGAGGCCAAGTTTTGGGGAAAAAAACCACATATTTCTTTTTTCTTGCTATAAAGTTATATATATGTTTGTGTCTGTGTCTGTGTATACACACACAAAGACACACATACAGAGAGAGAGACCTAAGAATTGTATATATTTATGGGGTACAGTGTGATATATTGTTACATGTACACAATACATAATGATCAAATCAGGTAATTAGTATATCTACCACCTCAAATCTTTTTTTCTTTGTGTTCTTAACATTCAAAACTCTATCTTCAAGATACTTGAAAAAATACAATAAATTATCATTTACTTAGTAACCTTATGGTATTAACACTGTAGAACACTAGGAAGTATTCCTCTTGTTTAGCAGTAATGTTGTATATTAACCATCCTCTCTCTGTTGCCCCCAGTCCCTTACCCTGTCCAGCCTCTAGTGACCACTATTTTACTCTCTACTACTAAAAGATCAAGCATTTTAGTTTCCACATATGAGTGAGAACATGTAGTATTTATCTTTCTGTGCCTGGCTTATTTCATTCAACATAATGTCCTTGAGGATCACCCATGTTGCCTCAAATAACAATATTTGATTCTTTTTTTATGTCTGAGTAGTACTCCATTGTGTGCCACATGTTCTTTATCCATTAATTTGTTGATAGATACTTAGGTTGATTCCATACCTTGTCTACTGTGACTAGTATTGCAATAAACATAGGAATACATATATAAAAAAAAAAAACATTACATCAAAGAGATATCTAAAACAACTCTTTTGACGTAATTTAATTCCTGGGCCAATTTGTGCCTGAAGTCATGTCATTATCTTTAGTGTTGTGCACCATTAAATTCCCTTTTTTAAAAGCCAGTTTGTATCAAATTATGTGGAAAAATATGTCGTCAGATTTATTTCGGACATTTAACATTGCTCTTCCAAAACGCTGGGAAGGTGAACTAACTAAAACAAATTGCAAATGTTACTCTGATTTGATTGAGTTATCAATTGCCTCTCTGATATTTTGATCAAAGAAAGGTAAGTGAGACATCAGTGTCTCTCAAATTAAACTGGAGAAGGACAAGCGTAACTTTGCTAAACCACACATTTTACTCCTTTAACCAAAATTATTAAATGACTATGGTAAATAGAATAATTATCTCCCAAAGATGTCCACATGTTAATCACTGAACCCTGTTAATATATTAATTTAGAGCAAAAATTACTTTGTAGGCAAAATCACTTTATAGAAATTGAGGTAAGATTATCCTGTATGATGCAGGTGGGCCCAATCCAATCACATGGGTTCCTAAATGTGATGATTATAGTCAAAGAGAAAGATTACTATGGAAGAACAACCAGAAAGATTCAATATTGACAACTAAAAATAGATGAAGGAGGTCAGAGGCCAAGGAATTGAGTGACTTCTAGAAGATAGAAAAGACAAACAGATCTTCCCTAAAGTGTCAAGAGAGGAGCACAGCCCTGGCAGTACCATGATTTTAGCCAGGAGAGACCCGTGTCAGACTCAGCCTCCAAACTACAATATAATAAATTTATGTTGTTTTAAACATCTAAGTTTGAGATAATTTTTCATAGTTTCAATTTAAAATGAATCCACTGACTCTCTAAAATTATGGGAGTGAAATTTCGTACTTAGCTTAGCAACACTCTTCATGACCCAGAACTTACCTGTTTCCCCATGGGAATATCTGACCCACCTAAACAAATTATGCTGCTTCAAGAGTCTGTCCCCTTGCATATATCTGGAATGACATTTCCTCTCTATTTACCTTCATCTAAACATTCAAAACAAAGCTTAAGTATCATTTTCTCACAAACATTCCCTGATACCCTGGTATATTTTAGATGTCTACCTATGCACTGCCGTTTTCCCATGAGCTTATCTTAGCACTCTAAGATAATTATTTTTAATATATGAATCTTCCACCAGATTTTAAATTTTTTTATTTGTTTATTAATGTTAAATGCAGCAGCTTTCCTGGGGCACATGCTCATATTATCTAATCTTTTCTTGAATGAATCAATAAATGAAAACAAAAATGAACTAGTGCTCTGTGTCAGGATCCCTAAGACTGTCTCCAGATTCAAAGATTCACAAGGAGGACTCACAGGACTCAGCATACAGTTGTACCCATGACTATGATTTCTTACAACAAAAAGATACAAAGCACAATTAGCAAATAGAAAAGCAGCAAGGTATAAATTCTGGAGAAAACCAGGCACACATTTCCAAGAGTCTTCTCCCCATGAAATTACAACAGGATACCCTTAAATTCCCCAGTGGTGAATTGTGACATTTGGGAAATGTTGTCAACCTGGGAAGCTCATTAGAGACTCGGTGTTCAGAGATTCTTTCCTGGAACCTGATCATACTAGCACATCATGCCTGGAACATAACCAAATTCCAGATGCCTGGAAGCAAAGAAGTTGTTCAGCATACACCACATTGTTTCCACAAACAGTGCAGATATGACGAGGCACTCATCAGTTAATGGCAGAAACTTCCTGAAATTCAAGTTCCTAAATGTAAGCCAAGTATTAATATAATATTTTAGGCCTGCCATATTAACTCTTTTTTTACAAGGTTAAAAGTATTATCTAAAGCAGAACTACTGTCCAAAGTGGTCACCTTGTTTATAAACAGACTTGTCTGAGCTCAGAAAATGCTTTCTCACCACAGACACTAACCAATGTAGAAACTCATCTATAAATGTGATTGGATAAATAAGAATCATCACATCTTTGAGGAAGAAAGAAAATACAAATGCAACGTTAGAAGAACTAGCTCCTGAGAAAGTGCAATGAACACAAGAGAATATTAAAATCAAACATTTTTACTAGTTTAAAAGTAAATCTTCTAAATATTTAATGTATTTTCTATATTTTATTACTGAATACATGCTAGTAATGCCTAGAGAAATATTAGATTTTTGTGAAAAGTAAAAAAATAGGAGAAAAGCTTCTGTCATTAAATAATATGATTAGGAACCAGGATAGCAGCCTTACTAGTATGAACTACCAAAGAGATACAATATTGATGATTATTCTTTTCTACGTCTGAATAGTATTCCATTCAATGCATAGTAAAATGAACATTGTCTTTTTTCAATTTCCCAGTATTATTATTTAACCCTTTAATCAATAATAGTTGATTATTATTCTTCAATAATCAACTATTGACCTTGGAGAGGAACTTCATAAATTAATCTAATATTGAATTTTATTTTATTCATTTATTTTAAAAATTGTCTATCTTTAATTCTTATGGGTACATAGTAGGTATATACATTTATGGGGAACAAAAAATGTTTTGATAATCCCATATCTCACTCTAACCCATTAACAAGACCAAACTAAAACCAAGAACCCAAAAGAACATGATACAGACAAGTAAAAGATTAAAAAAAAAAAATCATTGGTTATGGGCTAGGGATAGTGGAGAAAAGCAGTAGCAAAGGTGATTAGATTTAAGGAGAATCTTCCTTATCCCGCATGGGTTTCCGAAGGAAATACCAAGGGCAAATGGGCTACCACGCAATTCTCTGATTAGCCATTAGTCAATTGTGCCTCCTGCCCACACATCCACCCTTACCCTTAATAAACCGGGTCATAAATCCCCAGTTGGATGGTCAGGCAAGGAGGCATCCTAAACTTTAGCTTTAATGACTAGTTGTGTGTGTGTGTGTGTGTGTGTGTGTGTGTGTGTGTGATGTAGACAGTATTCAGAATTAGTTGAGAGACTGGCTGAGGAGTTTTCCAAATGTTTTCAAATAGTTGAAATGGCTCTCCAAGGAAACATATAGAATATACTGATAGCCCACTGACACACCCCAAAACACCAAATTTAGAAAGCTATCTCAGGATGGGATCTTGGGCCTGATCAAACTAAAAGCAACCAAAAACAAGTATATGAGTGAAATCATTTTTTTCTCAGTAAATATGTATTAAAAATACATGAAACTAACTAGACTTTGTAAGCATTAAAATGTACATATTGATGGTAAGAAATGATTATATAAATATTTCAATAATAAAGAAAGAACATTCTTAGGAAGCCTTCATGTAATTTATAACTTTTTTCTACTTATTAAGACAAAGAAATTTTGCATATGGAAAATATATACACACAAAAAAATATGATAGGTCTTTTCCTCTCACAACAAAGTATTGTAACTAAAAATTGGTATTAAAGAATAGTCTTTCTAGTCTCCACTTTCCAACTCAATCTAGTTTGAAAATTTCTTAAAATCCATGGGGAAAAAAAGGTATCAGAATTGAAATTGATAAGACTCCCACAAAATTCCAACAAAATACCATGCTACACTCCAAGAAAAAAAACGTGGCTAGTATCCAATTAAATTAGTTCTCATTAAAAGTAAGAACTAATTTGAAATATAAAAATATTGAAAAACACAAGTAAATTTAAATAAAGGAAATAAAATGAGGGATAAAATAATTATAATATAATAAATCAATAATATAGAAAAGTTTAAAGGCAGAACTTTTAAATTATTAAATAAAAACCTAGATCTTTTAAAATGTCCGGGTAGAAGATATTTGGTGATTCAAATCAAGAAAAAAATAGAAAAAGTAAAGTAAGTTGCTTTAGGAATTGGGAGGTAGAAAAATTTTGGATATGAAAAGTTTTATTGTAATATTATATATCAATACCTGCAGTGATCAGGAAACTGGCCAAATTAGAAACATAATTTGTGAGTTCTTCTCTGTTTTGAAAAATCTTCCAACTTGGGGGCAGTCATGCTCATGACACACCTGATAGTTAATTGTAGGCTCCTCACTTTTTTCTAGTATTTCTAGTCTGGGATGATGGACACAAGAGCAACATTTTAATACAGAGTAATCAGATGTTTTTTCTTAGGAAATTGATTCTTGAGCTGAGAGGTATATAGAAGATGTTTTGCACTGAGTTGCATTAGAACAGATCCTAAGAAAAAAAAATCTCTAGGAGCTTCTGTGGCTAAGGTCTTGGGATTTTTCATTTTGGTTTTATGTTTTTTCACTGCTTTTAAGTTCTCAGCAACTCCAATAACATTCCAATAAAACATTTTTTTTCTTTTTTATTCAAGTAAACTGAGATAAGTTGTTGTTAGCAAACAAAGGAATCTGTTGCCAAAGATCTGTGAAAGACATGAGAATATCAGACTGCAGGGTCAGATTGCTGCTTCTGATATTTCTAAACAACTCAAAATAACAGGATGACTATTTCCACTCTCAAAAGTTTTAGCTCATGAAAGAATAAAATGTAGACTTCCATGTGCTCCTCTTGAAGGGATTACAGGTTATAGTCACGGGGCTGAGACTGGCAAAAGTCATTTTAGAACATGAAACGGCAGCAAATTATATCCTTAGCTGAAATTCATATATGCTTTATTTTCCTCTGATGCATGCTAGAACATTATTTTGGAAAAACTGGAAAATTGAATGATGATATGTCAGAGAGTGTATAGCATCAGAAATTTACTGTCCCTCATCCCCTTTTTTATCCTAACTCCTGAAATTATCACTGTAACTCCTCCTATACTGGAAGACATAAACAATTTTCTCCATCCTTCAATCTTTTTTTTACTGAACTTTAACTAGAATTGTAATTCAATATTGTCCTTGGAGTGAAGCAAAATATCCAGAAGGAAGAAAAAAGGTCACATTTCAAAAGGATTTATTAAACTTCCCTAATTTCCATGTTAAAAAATGAAAAATTTTGCCGGCACAATATTGATAGTTCTTGATTAAAGAAGATTAAATTTTGGAGGGCTTATTTCATTGCTATAGATGTGCATGCTTATACATGTGTACATATTCATGCACACACATGCAAAATGATTCTGTATTTAACAGCATATTTAGAAAGTCAGCTATAGTTATTTCCATTGGCTGAATTAGGTAATGTAACTCTTAACCAAAGTCTGGCTCATGTGATGTGATATTGGAAAATTATAAATAATTTAATGTAATATAGAATAATGACTAGCAAGTCTTCAGATTAGAATATTTGATTTCTTTTGTTATGTGTTCTCTTTACACCGAGTCCAATCTTTTGTTCTCTTTCAGGCTCTGAAAGTTTTTTTTTCTCTCTCTCTCTCTGTCTCTCTCTCAGAATTTGCATGTGGCGTATTTTGAAAATGGGAGCATAAGAATATTTGAAACTTTGCTTTGATGTTCTAAAAATGATGGTGGAAGAGTTTATGATCCAATGAGGATTTCTGATATCAATTGTGATTGGAGGAACTTTATCGAGATGAGTTCAATTTTCTCAAAAATGAAGTTGGTGTGATCATCACGATATGACAGTCTTCAGTCTATCTGCAGCAATAAAGGGTCGGGGAATGGTGAATGGTATGACATGTAGAGCTTCCTGAAACTCAGTGAACTTCCAAAGATTAGGTTGAAAGGAAGCTAAACTACTTGATTTGTAAAATAAAAAATACAGGATTGGCAAAGAGTCCTGTTTCAACTTGATTCACAAGCATAAAAAGTCAAAACCCTCGAAAATCACATAATTGTCAATATTTATCAGTCCCGGAGTCTACCTACTGTCTACCTTGATACACAGGGTTATTTTCAGGAATTTTTAAAAATAAAATGATATGTGCCTACTAACATTTCTCACATTTCCCACAGATAAAAGTGTTGGGAAACTAAAAAAAAAAAAAAAAAAAAAAAAAAAAAAAAAAATCAAGATTTTGAGAAAACTGGCTTGACTCCAAGCTAATTATAATTACTAGGAACTCACAATATTATTGTGAATGTCAATTAGAGTGGAGATTTTTAGAGTAAAACCTTTGACTCTTGATCCTTATAATTGCTGATCATTTTTCCAGGTCCTAAAAATATAACAAAAAACGTATTTTCCAACAATACTTTCTTAGCTTATACAGAATATTGTGACATAAAGAAATGGCTGGATGTCAATGGAACCCATCCCAGCCAAATCACCGTTATCGTTATTAGTGTCATTTTTACATTGTCATTATGGAGTTAAATATAAAAGGATATTTTAGTCATCAGAGGCTAGAAAGTCACAGGTACAATAATCTCTATTATAGTCCAACTTAATTCTCTAGTTACCTTACACAAAAAAGTTGAATATTCTTAGAAAATAATCTAAAATGATGACACAAATTTGACTTTTGTTACAAATATAACTGATAAAATGGTACGGTAGACAAAATAATGGTCTCCCAAAGTTGTCCATGCTCCAATCCTCAGAATTTGTGAAAGTATTTGATTATATGGCAAACAGAACTTTGCAGATGTAATTAAGTTAATGACCATGGTATTGGAAGGGCATCCTGGATTATCTAGGTAGGTCCACTATAACAACATAACATAGATCCTTAAAAGTAGAAAATTTTCCCAGTTGTGGAAAGAAAGGAGATGAAAAGATGGAAGCAGGGTTAGAGAAACACTATGTTGCTGGCCTTGTAAATGTGGAAGGGGACTGTGAACTTTTCCATCTCTAGAAGTTAGAAAAGGCGAAGAAGTGAATTCTCCTCTAGAGCTTTCAGAAAGCAACATAGCCCTGCTGGCACTTTGATTTTGGCCCAGTGAGACTAATTTTGAACTTCAGACCTATGGAAATATAATATGATAACTTTGTGTTGCTTTACATCGCTAAGTTTGTTATACCAGCAAATGGGAAAGTGCCATATGTGGCTAAGATAAACATAGCCTCTGATATCTGAAATGCTGCTTTTGATGAGGATAAAGCGTTCTATATGGTAAAAGTTAAAATCCCCATTTGATTTTCTTGCAGTAAAGTAAGATGAGATTTTACTCTACTGCCTCAGTGACATGTTAGTCCTTGCATTGCATGACTTCTTGTGGTCCACACGGTCCGCAACACCTTCATCATCACACAGAACATCATTCTGATCCATCTTCCTAATGCTATCATGCTCGTGGGACCTAGAGAGCAATAAGGAAAATAAAAACAAAACAAAACAAAACCGGATATTTTTAAGACCCATATTTGTCAGAGAATGGAAAATATATCCCATGAAAAAAGGACCTGCTACATCAGTAAAATTATTGGTGGAAAAATGACAATAAAACAGGGTGTACAAAGAACTGCTTATCAGTTCTCTGAAGGAAGAAGCTCAACGCTAAGGACATTAGAGGTAGGCTCTAAAATATTTCCTGATGAGAATAATTTTCTTTATAACTCAAATATCCTACTTTCAAATACAGTCCTATATAAGAGAAAGGCCTTGAACCATTTCATGTTTCAGAGTACAACTCTGAAATTGCAGCTTCGTGAACTGGTAAATTGTGCAAAGTTCAAACACTGGCAGATTACCAGGTTGGGAAGTCTCAAACAGGAGACTTGTAAAAGAAAAACCGAAGAGTTTTGATGAAGGTCATACATATATTAGCAATAATTTTTTCTACTATTGAAAATAGTTCTGGAATTATCTTACGACTTTAGTGGAAACTGAATATCAAACCATTTGGAAATTATGTGATCATGCTCTTTAAGCAGCTCATCCCAAAATAATGCTATCTAACAAACATTGTCATAATGTTAGGTGATTCCTATAATACTCAATCATTATAAAAAGGTCATAGCTTGTATAAGGTCTGACGGTACTGATGCATTTAATATATGTAAGCTTACTTTCTGATATGCACACCCCTGAAAGGTGG
The DNA here is from genome assembly GCF_037993035.2 of Macaca fascicularis. Taxonomy (NCBI): domain Eukaryota; kingdom Metazoa; phylum Chordata; class Mammalia; order Primates; family Cercopithecidae; genus Macaca; species Macaca fascicularis. The sequence continues at coordinate 58,224,306 of NC_088391.1, read as the reverse complement.
TTTCTTCATGGCGAATTTACATCGATGGCTCAACATCCATGTTTAAGGATGATAAAATTGAAAGGTCTTTTTAATTATGACTAGATGAGCATATTGGATAATTATTTTGGATTTTGTTTGCTTTCCCTTAAAGTCAGGGTCTTACAGACTGATTAGATCACTCTAAGATTTGGCATATGCTCTTGATGACATGTATTTGGTATTTTCTGTCCCACTCTTAATGCCTAGGTCAGCACTCTTAATTTTAGAAAATAATATACTGCAGCTATTTTAAGGATAGAGATTATAACGGGTTAAGAGTCAATTTACAAAGTAATTGAAAAGCTGGAGAAACTATATCCTACCATGAACAACTCTCCGAAAAGCACCGCACACACAACTGAAACGTCATTAGCTCCCACTGTTGCCACCAGATCTACATACCCCTGCTATTACCCTTAACAGCTACACTGACTTAATGTGTCCTAAATTTTTTTAATGTAATTAGGTTCCACATCATGGTATTCCTAGTGGCAACAGAGGCTTGGGAATTTAACTTCATTATTATTTTCGTTCTGCATTTGAAGCGTAGAATTTTTTATTACTTACTTTATTATCATTATTTATTTTGTGTTTGAACAGTGAAAATGTAGGAACCCAATGTCCAGGTCTTGATTTCTAGAAGTCATTCTCCAAATAAAGAAACCAGGGCTTCTTGAAGAAAGCAGTTTCTAGGCCTGGGGTAGGAAAATACATAGGGCCCTGGAGCATCTGGGTAGTGCCAGGAAATAAGAAAGTACATCCCTGGAGGAAGGATGAAGGCAAAGATAGATTACATAAAAGAATTTTCAATGCCAACAATTTAAATAATGTAGTATTGGATTATAACTCAAAATATAAAATGCATTACATGAGTCCATAGTAACAATGATTAAATAAATAAATAAATAAATAAATAAATAAATAGAGAAAAGGGAAAAATCTTTCTTACAAAAAAATTCAAATGTTAGATATAGATGCTTCCACTTTTAGGAGGTGAAGCTAAATTCCCCTCCCTCTGAGTGTAGATTGAATTTAATGGTTTGTTTCCAAAAAAAAAAAAAAATACATACACACAGAATGAAATGAAAGAAATACTAACTTTACAGTGGAGAAACCTGGCAAATACTATCAAAACCAAGGGATCAAGGCAAGCATAACCAATAATGAGTTATACTGATAACATGAGGTATATGAGAAAAATAGCAGACAAACAACATTTGAAGACTTTCTGCAAAATATCTGATCACTATTTTTCAAAACTGTCAAGGTCGCAAGATATAAGTAAAGACTGAAGAATTGTGACAGGCAAGGGAAGACTACAAAGAAGCCATGTCTAAGTGTGGTATCTTGAATTGTATCAATTGTGCACTGTGGTATCTTGAATTATATCAAACCATAAAGGAACATTAGTGGAAAGCTGGCTAAATTTTAATAACGTGTGTAGTTTAGTTGCTAGTTGTAAGTTATGATAATTTCTTAGTTTTGACAAATGTTCCATGGTTAATATTATATATATATGCACACTATATATATAATATATATGTTTTATATATATGATATTAATCTGTAACATTTTAGGTTAACATTAAGAGAAACTGATTCCAAGTTCTATGGTAACTGTACACTTTCAACTTTTTAAAATAAAACTAAAATTATTTCAAAACAAAATATTTATTTAAAAATACAGAAGTCTTCAAAAATTTTGTGCTGCTCATACACTTCTTAAATATAAAATATTATAGATTGATTTAGACATAGATATTTCTCTTCAAGAAGCTTGAACATCATCATCTTAATTCAAATAATTGTACAAATATTCCTCCCATTCATTCATTCATTACTTAAGAAAGCCTAATTTTATTCATACTAGTAAAAAAGCCTTTTTAATAACAGGTTTATTAATGGATAATATTAATACTAATTACTAATACTATACTATTAATATTACTGATTCACTAGTGCTGATATATATATGTAAATAAGTGATACTTGTCTATAATTTTCCCTTTGTGTGTGTGTATCTATATGGGTGTGTGCTTTTCCTGATTGTCATAGCAGGTTATAAAACTCTAGAAGAAAGAAACAGGATGTTTCCTTTGTTTTCTATGCAAAGAAATTTTTTATTCCCTGAAAATCTAGGAACATTTGCCTATAAGATGTTCTGATCCAAATGCCCTTTTGGGCTATAAATATTTGAACACTCTATCAATTTAACCTATTATTAATTTTCTCATTAGATTTTATACTTATAGAATTAATCTCTATATATTTTATTAAAATTAAAATAAAAGATTCGCTAAGTTTTAAAGGCAAGCAAACGGGTATAATTTTATGTAGTACTGTAATTTAAAAGGAAGCACACTATAACTTCATATAAGCACATTAAAAATATACTAGCAAAATAGAATTTTGAAAATGGCAGCATACAAATAGACATTTAGTTATAAGAGGGAAAGAATCAGAGATAATTTAATTGGAAATGTGGATTTTTTTTTATTCTAATATGAGTTTACTTTGAATTGTCTCACAATAAGAGAAGGGAAATGACATTTCAGGAGTACTCACATCAGTCGATCTCATATTTAAAGAATTAGCTTGAAAAACTTATCTTAGAAAAGTTGAACATCAAGGTTACATTTTCCATACATCATGGATCAAGGAGCCAAAAGGTACTTTCTTTAAATGATGGTACAGTCAGCTATAACCAAGATTAAAGTTCAGGATGATATGTGCTCAGACTTAGCAGAGCATACCTAAGAGTTCCACATGAATACCAAAGACTCTACCAGGCAATAAAGATTCTAGCACATGGTACATGATCACCTTTTGTGCTTTTTATTAACTATACAAACACACTAGCAATATATGTTTAATTCAATTATAGCAGCAATATCAAAGGAATGGTGTAGTCATCCAAACCTAGCAAGAATCAAATATAATTCTAATTATCTTTGGAATTGTCAAATACTTCAACTTATGTGATTTATTAACTATATCTAGTTCTGCATTTTTAAAATAGTTTGCTTTCACTAATCAAATTGAAAAATAATAAAAAGAGCAAGGTAGGTTGAATTAGGCTTAAAATTAATTGAAGTGTGTAATACAAATATGCAAAATCTCTCTGCATAATTTTTCCTTGTAAGTGTTTATTTTAAAATAAACTTTAATATAAATAATAAATTTATATTTATTCAAATGATGTAAGATTTCTATGAAATTTCTATGCACACTACTGTAATCAATATTTTCAGCAACCATGTTTTTCAAAAATTGATTTTGTCCTAGTCCGTTTGAGCTGTTATAACAAAATACCCAAAATTGGGTAGTTTATAAACAACAGAAATGTATTGCTCACAATTCTGGAAGCTGGGAAGTTGAAGCCCAAGATGCCAACAGATTCAGTGTCTGGTAAGGGCCTGTTGCACATGAAAAGAGTCTTCTATGTGTCTTTGCATGGCAGAAGGGGCAAACAAACTCCCTCAGGCCTCTTTTATAAGGACACAAATCCCATTGACAAGGGTTTTAACCTCGTGACCTAGTTACCTCCCTAAGGCCCCACCTCTTAATAGCAAAACATTGAGGATTCAATTTCAACATATCGATTTGGGGAGGATGGAATCTTTCAGATAATAGCAATAGGAAATTGTTTTGTCTTCACAATTAGGCCTTCCGTCAACCTTATTTGACCATATATATTTCTTAATTTTACCACTTGCAAGAATTTTCTTTAAAAGGTAATGGGCTCACTATATTCTATATTTGAAACCTCTGAAGTGTAAAATAATGGAGTGTTTACATCTATAAACCAAATTACTTCCTTAATGTCCTTAATGCACCCTAGCACACAGAAGGTAGAATTAATTTATAATTTAAGTGGTATTCACACACACACACACACACACACACACACACACACACACACAACTTAGCATTCTGTAGTTTGCTTAAATGCTGATGAAGAATATAAGTCCCAGATAAATTGACATCTTATGGAAATTGTTCTCATTGGTTTCTTTAAAAAAGTTTTTTTAAGGTACACTTCATATATCACAAAATCTACACAGTAAGTATACAATTCAATAGTGTTAAGCATATTCACAGAGTTGTGCTACAAACACTACAATCTAAATTTTAGAATATTTTCTAGCCCCCCAAATAAATCCTGTACCAATAAACAGTTATTTCCCATTATCCCTCCTCACCAGCTGTAGGAAACATCTAATCTTCTTGTCTCAAATATTTGCCTATTATTAGAATCATACAACCTGGTATCCTTTGTTATTGGCTTCCTTCCTAAAGCATGATGTTTTCTGTTTATCATGTCATACAAGGTATCAGTATCACATTCATTTGTTATTAACAAATAATATTTTATTGTTGGGATATACCATATTTCATTTCTCCATCAGTTTGTGAACTTTTTTTCCTTTTCTTTCTTAAAATATTGTATCATTTCGCTCTTATGATAATGTAACTATAAATAGGTATTTACTAATTTATATGAAGATAATGTATTTTTATTTCATATATATATGAGTAGAAATACTTGTTCATATGGTAACTATATTGATCATTTTGAGCAACTGACAAATTGTTTTCTGTAGTGGCTTCCTTATTTTATGTTTCTGCTAGCAATGTGTGAGGATTCAAATTTGTTCATATTTTTTGCAACATTTTTCATTGTCTGTCTTTTTTTAGTATAATGAGCATACTGTGTATAATGTGAAATATTGTATTTTGAGTTGCATTTCCCAAATATCTTTTTTCGTGTAGCCATCACACTGCATATAGCGTGAAATATTGTGATTGGATTTGTATATCCCAAATGACTAATAATATTGATTAGCTTTTCATGTGCTTACTGACCACTTGTATAGTATATCTTCTTTAGAGAAAGATCTATTTGTATATTTTTCCCATTTTTTATTTTAGTTATTAATACTTTTTTTGAGTTGCAAGCATTTATACATTCTGAATACAAGGCCCTTATCAGATACATTATGTGCAAATATTTCCTTTCATTCTGTATGCTGTCTTTTCCTTCCTGTATGGTGTCTTTTGTTCAATTTTGATAAAAACCAAACGTATTTATTTTTAAACACTCACTGTTTGATTCAAGGTCACAAAGATTCATGCCTATTTATTTCTAACCGTTTTATAGGTTTAGCTCTTACATTTAGGTATATGATTCACTTTGGATTAATTTTTGTGAGTAGTGTGAGGTAGGGGTCATCTGGCTTTATTGTTTTACATGTTCATATACAGTAGTTACATTATCATTTATTGGAAAATCTATTCTTTCTCCATTAAATTGTCTCAGCACTCATGTTAAAAATGACTTGAACACCAAAGTGAAGCTTTATTTCTGGATGTTCACTTCTATTTTGTTAATCTATATGTTTGTCCTTATGCCATGACCACATATCTTGATTGTTGTGGCTTTGTAGTAAATTGTAATATCAAGATGTATAAATAATCTATATTTTTCCTAGATTGCTTTAGCTATTCTAAGTCCTTTACATTTCTATATCAATTTGAAGGTCGGCTTGTCATTTTTTTAAAAAAGAAAGAGCTGAAATGTTTATAAGGATTGAACCTATAGATTAACTTAGGGAGTATTGCCATTTTAACAATTTCCATATCAATTTGAAGATTGGCTTGTCAATATTAAAAAAAAAAAGAAACAGCTGTAATTTTGATGAGGATTGAACCTATAGGTTAATTTAGAGAGTATCACCATTTTAACAATGTTAGTCTTCCAATACATGAGCATGGAATGTTTCATTTATGTAAATGTCTCCCATTTATTCAAATCTTCTGCAAATTTCTTCACTGATATTTTGTATTTATCAATGTACATTCTTACACGTTTTTTACTTAAATTTATTTCCAACTCTTGTAACTTTTTTGTTGTCATTATAATTGTAAATTGTTTTGTTTTAATTTTTAAATTGCCAGTCTATGAAAACATAATTGATTTTTGTATATTGACCTTGTATCCTGTATGTTGCTAAACTCACTTATTAGCTCTAAAGCTTTTCAAGTAATTTTCTAAGGGTTTTACATACAACATTTTGTCATGGGTAGTTAAAAAGAGTTTTACTTTTTTCTTTCCAGTCTTTGTCTTTGTATTTTCATTTGCCTAACCTCTCTGTATAGAGCCTCTAATGTAATGTTGAATAAAATTGGCAAAATTGGACTTCCTTGTCTTGTTCCCAACATTGGAAGAAAGCCTCCAGTTTTTAACTGTTAAGTGGGATTTTTGTAGATGCCTTTATCTACAAAAGGAAAAGGAAATTCCTTTTGAAGATGCCCTCTTTATCTACAAAAGGTTAGGAAGTTCCTTTCTGTACTTATTTTGTTAAATACTATTATAAAGAGGGAGCATGTTATTCTGCCAATGCATTTCCATATCTATTGAGGTGATAATTTGCTTTTAATCTTTTTAACTATTAATGAGTTATTACATATATTGATTTTTGAATGTTAAACCAAGCTCTCATTCCTGAGATACATTCTACTTTGTCATGATGTATAATCCTTTTTTTTTTTTTTTTAATTATTATACTTTGAGTTCTAGGGTACATGTGCATAATGTGCAGGTTTGTTACATATGTATACTTGTGCCATGTTGGTGTGCTGCAGCCATCAACTCGTCAGCACCCATCAACTCGTCATTTACATCAGGTATAACTCCCAATGCAATCCCTCCCCCCACCACCTCCCCATGATAGGCCCCAGTGTGTGATGTTCCCCTTCCCGAGTCCAAGTGATCTCATTGTTCAGTTCCCACCTATGAATGAGAACATGCGGTGTTTGGTTTTCTGTTCTTGTGATAGTTTGCTAAGAATGATGGTTTCCAGCTGCATCCATGTCCCTACAAAGGACACAAACTCATCCTTTTTGATGGCTGCATACTATTCCATGGTGTATATGTGCCACATTTTCTTAATCCAGTCTGTCACTGATGGACATTTGGGTTGATTCCAAGTCTTTGCTATTGTGAATAGTGCCACAATAAACATACATGTGCATGTGTCTTTAGAGCAGCATGATTTATAATCCTTTGGGTATATCCCCAGTAATGGGATGGCTGGGTCATATGGCACATCTAGTTCTAGATCCTTGAGGAATCGCCATACTGTTTTCCACAATGGTTGAACTAGTTTACAATCCCACCAACAGTGTAAAAGTGTTCCTGTTTCTCCACATCCTCTCCAGCACCTGTTGTTTCCTGACTTTTTAATGATCGCCATTCTAACTGGTGTGAGATGGTATCTCATTGTGGTTTTGATTTGCATTTCTCTGATGGCCAGTGATGATGAGCATTTTTTCATGTGTCTGTTGGCTGTATGAATGTCTTCTTTTGAGAAATGTCTGTTCATATCCTTTGCCCACTTTTTGATGGGGTTGTTTGTTTTCTTCTTGAAAATTTGTTTGAGTTCTTTGTAGGTTCTGGATATTAGCCCTTTGTCAGATGAGTAGATTGCAAAAATTTTCTCCTGTTCTGTAGGTTGCCTGTTCACTCTGATGGTAGTTTCTTTTGCTGTGCAGAACCTCTTTAGTTTAATTAGATCCCATTTGTCAATTTTGGCTTTTGCTGCCGTTGCTTTTGGTGTTTTAGACATGAAGTCTTTGCCCATGCCTATGTCCTGAATGGTATTACCTAGGTTTTCCTCTAGTATTTTTATGGTATTAGGTCTAACATTTAAGTCTCTAATCCATCTTGAATTAATTTTTGTATAAGGAGTAAGGAAAGGATCCAGTTTCAGCTTTCTACTTATGGCTAGCCAATTTTCCCAGCACCATTTATTAAATAGGGAATCCTTTTCCCATTTCTTGTTTCTCTCAGGTTTGTCAAAGATCAGATGGCTGTAGATGTGTGGTATTATTTCTGAGGACTCTGTTCTGTTCCTTTGGTCTATATCTCTGTTTTGGTACCAGTACCATGCTGTTTTGGTTACTCTAGCCTTGTAGTAGAGTTTGAAGTCAGGTAGCGTGATGCCTCCAGCTTTGTTCTTTTGACTTAGGATTGTCTTGGAGATGCGGGCTCTTTTTTGGTTCCATATGAACTTTAAAGCAGTTTTTTCCAATTCTGTGAAGAAACTCATTGGTAGCTTGATGGGGATGGCATTGAATCTATAAATAACCTTGAGCAGTATGGCCATTTTCACGATATTGATTCTTCCTATCCATGAGCATGGTATGTTCTTCCATTTGTTTGTGTCCTCTTTGATTTCACTGAGCAGTGGTTTGTATTTCTCCTTGAAGAGGTCCTTTACATCCCTTGTAAGTTGGATTCCTAGGTATTTGATTCTCTTTGAAGCAATTGTGAATGGAAGTTCATTCATGATTTGGCTCTCTGTTTGTCTGTTACTGGTGTATAAGAATGCTTGTGATTTTTGCACATTAATTTTGTATCCTGAGACTTTGCTGAAGTTGCTTATCAGCTTAAGGAGATTTTGGGCTGAGACAATGGGGTTTTCTAAATATACAATCATGTCATCTGCAAAGAGGGACAATTTGACTTCTTTTTTTCCTAACTGAATACCCTTGATTTCTTTCTCTTGCCTGATTGCCCTAGCCAGAACTTCCAACACTCTGTTGAATAGGAGTGGTGAGAGAGGGCATCCCTGTCTTGTGCCAGTTTTCAAAGGGAATTTTTCCAGTTTTTGCCCATTCAGTATGATACTGGCTGTCGGTTTGTCATAAATAGCTCTTATTATTTTGAGGTATGTTCCATCAATACCGAATTTATTGAGCGTTTTTAGCATGAATGGCTGTTGAATTTTGTCAAAAGCCTTTTCTGCATCTATTGAGTTAATCATGTGGTTCTTGTCTTTGGTTCTGTTTATATGCTGGATTATGTTTATTGATTTGCGAATGTTGAACCAGCCTTGCATCCCAGGGATGAAGCCCACTTGATCATGGTGGATAAGCTTTTTGATGTGTTGCTGAATCCGGTTTGCCAGTATTTTATTGAGGATTTTTGCATCGATGTTCATCAGGGTTATTGGTCTAAAATTCTCTTTTTTGTTGTGTCTCTGCCAGGTTTTGGTATCAGTATGATGTTGGCCTCATAAAATGAGTTACGAGGATTCTCTCTTTTTTTATTGATTGGAATAGTTTCAGAAGGAATGGTACCAGCTCTTCCTTGTACCTCTGGTAGAATTCAGCTGTAAATCCATCTGGTCCTGTAATTTTTTTGGTTGGTAGGCTATTAATTATTGCCTCAATTTCAGAGCCTGCTATTGGTCTATTCAGGGATTCAACTTCTTCCTGGTTTAGTCTTGGAAGAGTGTAAGTGTCCAGGAAATTATCCATTTCTTCTAGATTTTCTAGTTTATTGGCATAGAGGTGTTTATAGTATTCTCTGATGATAGTTTGTATTTCTGTGGGGTCGGTGGTGATATCCCCTTTATCATTTTTTATTGCATCTATTTGATTCTTCTCTCTTTTCTTCTGTATTAGTCTTGCTAGCGGTCTGTCAATTTTGTTGATCTTTTCAAAAAACCAACTCCTGGATTCATTGATTTTTTGGAGGGTTTTTTGTGTTTCTATCTCCTTCAGTTCTGCTCTGATCTTAGTTATTTCTTGCCTTCTGCTAGCTTTCGAATGTGTTTGCTCTTGCTTCTCTAGTTCTTTTAACTGCGATGTTAGAGTGTCAATTTTAGATCTTTCCTGCTTTCTCTTGTGGGCATTTAGTGCTATAAATTTCCCTCTACACACTGCTTTAAATGTGTCCCAGAGGCCGGGCGCGGTGGCTCAAGCCTGTAATCCCAGCACTTTGGGAGGCCGAGATGGGCGGATCACGAGGTCAGGAGATCGAGACCATCCTGGCTAACACGGTGAAACCCCGTCTCTACTAAAAAAAAAATACAAAAAACTAGCCGGGCGAGGTGGCGAGCGCCTGTAGTCCCAGCTACTCGGGAGGCTGAGGCAGAAGAATGGCGTAAACCCAGGAGGCGGAGCTTGCAGTGAGCAGAGTTCCGGCCACCGCACTCCAGCCTGGGTGACAGAGCGAGACTCCGTCTCAAAAAAAAAAAATAAAAAATAAATAAATAAATAAATAACTAAATGTGTCCCAGAGAGTCTGGTATGTTGTATCTTTGTTCTCATTGGTTTCAAAGAACATCTTTATTTCTGCCTTCATTTCGTTATGTACCCAGTAGTCATTCAGGAGCAGGTTGTTCAGTTTCCATGTAGTTGAGCGATTTTGATTGAGTTTCTTAGTCCTGAGTTCTAGTTTGATTGCACTCTGGTCTGAGAGACAGTTTGTTATAATTTCTGTTCTTGTGCATTTGCTGAGGAGTGCTTTACTTCCAATTATGTGGCCAATTTTGGAGTAAGTGCAATGTGGTGCTGAGAAGAATGTATATTCTGTTGATTTGGGGTGGAGAGTTCTATAGATGTCTATTAGGTCTGCTTGCTGCAGAGATGAGTTCAATTCCTGGATATCCTTGTTAACTTTCTGTCTCGTTGATCTGTCTAATGTTGACAGTGGGGTGTTGAGGTCTCCCATTATTATTGTATGGGAGTCTAAGTCTCTTTGTAAGTCTCTAAGGACTTGCTTTATGAATCTGGGTGCTCCTGTATTGGGTGCATATATATTTAGGATAGTTAGCTCTTCCTGTTGAATTGATCCCTTTACCATTATGTAATGGCCTTCTTTGTCTCTTTTGATCTTTGATGGTGTAAAGTCTGTTTTATCAGAGACTAGTATTGCAACCCCTGCTTTTTTTTGTTCTCCATTTGCTTGGTAGATCTTCCTCCATCCCTTTATTTTGAGCCTATGTATGTCTCTGCATGTGAGATGGGTCTCCTGAATACAGCAGACTGATGGGTCTTGACTCTTTATCCAGTTTGCCAGTCTGTGTCTTTTAATTGGAGCATTTAGTCCATTTACATTTAAGGTTAAGATTGTTATGTGTGAACTTGATCCTGCCATTATGATATTAACTGGTTATTTTGCTCGTTAGTTGATGCAGTTTCTTCCTAGGCTTGATGTTCTTTACATTTTGGCATGTTTTTGCAATGGTTGGTACCGGTTGTTCCTTTGCTTGTTTAGTGCTTCCTTCAAGGTCTCTTGTAAGACATGCCTGGTGGTGACAAAATCTCTAAGCATTTGCTTATCTGTAAAAGATTTTATTTCTCCTTCACTTATGAAACTTAGTTTGGCTGGAAATGAAATTCTGTGTTGAAAATTCTTTTCTTTAAGAATGTTGAATATTGGCCCCCCACTCTCTTCTGGCTTGTAGAGTTTCTGCCAAGAGATCTGCTGTTATCTGATGGGCTTCCCTTTGTGGGTAACCCGACCTTTCTCTCTGGCTGCCCTTAAGGTTTTTTCCTTCATTTCAACTTTGGTGAATCTGGCAATTATGTGTCTTGGAGTTGCTCTTCTTGAGGAGTATCTTTGTGGCGTTCTCTGTATTTCCTGGATTTGAATGTTGGCCTGCCCTACTAGGTTGGGGAAGTTCTCCTGGATGATATCCTGAAGAGTGTTTTCCAAGTTGGTTCCATTTTCCCCCTCACTTTCAGGCACCCCAATCAGACATAGATTTGGTCTTTTTACATAATCCCATACTTCTTGCAGGCTTTGTTCATTTCTTTTTCTTCTTTTTTCTTTTGGTTTCTCTTCTTGCTTCATTTCATTCATTTGATCCTCAATCGCTGATACTCTTTCTTCCAGTTGATCGAGTCAGTTACTGAAGCTTGTGCATTTGTCACATATTTCTCGTGTCATGGTTTTCATCTCTTTCATTTCGTTTATGACCTTCTCTGCATTAATTACTCTAGCCATCAATTCTTCCACTTTTTTTTTCAAGATTTTTAGTTTCTTTGCGCTGGGTACGTAATTCCTCCTTTAGCTCTGAGAAGTTTGATGGACTGAAGCCTTCTTCTCTCATCTCGTCAAAGTCATTCTCCGTCCAGCTTTGATCCATTGCTGGTGATGAGCTGCGCTCCTTTGCTGGGGAGATGCGCTCTTATTTTTTGAATTTCCAGCTTTTCTGCCCTGCTTTTTCCCCGTCTTTGTGGTTTTATCTGCCTCTGGTCTTTGATGATGGTGACGTACTGATGGGGTTTTGGTGTAGGTGTCCTTCCTGTTTGATAGTTTTCCTTCTAACAGTCAGGACTCTCAGCTGTAGGTCTGTTGGAGATTGCTTGAGGTCCGCTCCAGACCCTGTTTGCCTGGGTATCAGCAGCAGAGGCTGCAGAAGATAGAATATTGCTGAACAGCAAGTGTACCTGTCTGATTCTTGCTTTGGAAGCTTCCTCTCAGGGGTGTACTCCACCTTGTGAGGTGTGGGGTGTCAGACTGCCCCTAGTGGGGGATGTCTCCCAGTTAGGCTACTCAGGGGTCAGGGACCCACTTGAGCAGGCAGTCTGTCCCTTCTCAGATCTCAACCTCCCTGTTGGGAGATCCACTGCTCTCTTCAAAGCTGTCAGAGTCGTTTGCATTTGCAGAGGTTTCTGCTGTGTTTGTTATTGTTTACTGTGCCCTGTCCCCAGAGGTGGAGTCTACAGAGACAGGCAGGCCTCCTTGAGCTGCTGTGAGCTCCACCCAGTTCGAGCTTCCCAGCGGCTTTTTTTACCTACTTAAGCCTCAGCAATGGCGGGCACCCCTCCCCCGGCCTCGCTGCTGCCTTGCCGGTAGATCACAGACTGCTGTGCTAGCAATGAGGGAGGCTCCGTGGGCGTGGGACCCTCCCAGCCAGGTGTGGGATATAATCTCCTCGTGTGCCCGTTTCCTTAAAGTGCAGTATTGGGGTGAGAGTTACCCGATTTTCCAGGTGTTGTGTGTCTCAGTTCCCCTGGCTAGGAAAAGGGATTCCCTTCCCCCTTGCACTTCCCAGGTGAGGCGATGCCTTGCCCTGCTTCAGCTCTCACTGGTCGGGCTGCAGCAGCTGACCAGCACCGATTGTCCGGCACTCCCTAGTGAGATGAACCCAGTACCTCAGTTGAAAATGCAGAAATCACCCGTCTTCTGTGTCGCTCGCGCTGGGAGTTGGAGACTGGAGCTGTTCCTATTCAGCCATCTTGCTCCGCCCCCCCGTATAATCCTTTTAATATGCTGCTGGAATTAGTTTGCTAGTATTTCCTTGAAGATGTTCGCATTTATATTCATAAGAAATATTGGTATGTAATATTATTTTTTTGTGCTGTGGCTTTTCTGATTTTGGTATCAAAGTAATATTGTCCTCATGGAATCAATTCGGAAGTTTTTTTTTTGTCTTCTGTTTCTGAAAATTTGTTTTCTCTGTTATAAGGAAAACTACTCCAGCTATTGTGGTTGCTGTTTGCATGATATTATCTTTTCTTATCCTTTTATTTTCAACTGTTTGTATCTTTCAATTTTAACGACTTTCTCTTGTAGTCAGCACATAGATAATTCTGGTTTTGTTTGGTTTGACTTTTACATCCAATGTGACAATCTCTGCCTTGTTTAAGGCATTAAACAAGTAATTGTTTAATTCATATATAATTAAATTGTTATTGGTAGTGTTGGGCTTTTATCTGCCAGTTTGCTTTGTTCTTCCTTTCCTGCTTTCTTACTTGCTTTCAAATAAATTGGAAATTTTCTATGGCCACATTTTACTCTCTTTCATGATTCAGTACATTATTTAAAAATTATAATCTTAATACTTGCTCTAAGGCTTAAACTACACATCCTTAACCTGTAAGACTCTACTTCAGATTCATCATAAGTTACTTTCAGTGAGATGTAGCAAGTGTATTCATATATGGTTCCATTTCCCCTTTTGTGCTACTATTGTTATACATAAAACTTTTATATATTGTATATATATATGGCCAAAAAGAGATCAATATGATTATTAATTTATATAATCTATTTATTTTAAAGAAGCTGAGGGAAGAAAGGAGACGTGTATAGATAGATAAACTTTGCTACATTACCTTATTTTTAACCAATCCTGATTCTCTTAATCTTTTTCTGTGAATTAGAGTTGGCATTTAGTGTCATTTTCTTACTCTAATACACTATTGTTTTCACCTATCTCCTTTGTGATATTAAGGACAAATATATTACATTTCTATATGTTTTAAGCCCATAACTACAATTGGATGTATACTGTTTTATGCATTTAAAAAAAAATCAGGGGAAAAAGCGAGAAGAAATGTGCAATTATTATGTCTCTTATGATTACATAAATTACCTTTATCAGTGATCTTTATTCTTTTTATGAAGTGCCAAATTACTGCCTACTGTAACTTGCTTTTAGCCTGAACTACCTCTTTTAGTATTTCTCAAAAAGCAAGTCTGTCTTTATTTTAACTCCATTTTTTAAATTATATTTTCTGGATATGGGATTCTTGGTTGGCAATTTTTATTTTCTTTCAGTACTCTGAATATGGCATCCCACTACCTTCTGGCCTCCATGGCTTCTGATGACAAGTCCACTGTCAATCTTATTTAGTTTCTCTTATATGTGATGACCCTTTTTTTCTTTCTGATTCTATGACTTTCTCTTTACTTTTGGCTTTCAGTTTTGACTAGATGTTTCCACTTGAGGATCTCTAGTTTATCCTACTTGGAGTTTATTGAACTTATTATATATTTATATTAATATTTCCCATTAATTTGGAGAAGTTTGAACCATGTTTCCTTTGCTTGTATTTTCTACTTTCTTCTTTCTCTTTTCTCCTTCTAGAACTTCTATCTCAGATATGTTGATGTATTTACTGGTGTCACACAATTTTTTCTGTGCCTCAGTTCATTTTTCTTCCTTTTACTTCCTGTTCTTCATACTGTGTAATTTTTAAAATCTATTCTCAAGTCACTGATTCTTCTGTTACCTCAAATCTGCTATCAAGCCCCTCTAATGATTCTGTTATTTTATTTGTTGTACTTTTCTGGTTGCTTCTGTTTACAATCTACTTGCTTATTGATAATCTCTATCTAATGAGATACTGCTATCATTCCTTCTTTCAATGTTTTAAATGTGTTTTTATTTTGTTATTGGAACATATTTATGATAATTGCTTTACACTTTTTCCTAATAAGTTCATTATATTGGCTCCAACAAAGCAGTTGTTTGTGTTTGCTTCTTTTCTTGTGTGTGGGTCATATGTTCCTGTTTATTTGCATGTCTCATAGTATTTTGTTCCAAACTAGAGGTTTTAAATAATATGTAGCTGCATCTCTAGATACTGACGACCATCAAAGCTTATTGTTGTTTGCTTGTCTGTTTGTATATGGACAACTTCAGTAAAGGCTATTTTGTTCGCTGTGGGCATGCTTTGATATCCTTTTTAATATTTTTTCCTATTTTTCTTGATATCCTGTTCAATATATTTTTTCCTAATTTTTATCACTAAACCAGGCTTTCTATGAGTTGCTCCTGGTCTAGCAATGTTTAGTGGTTAGTCACTGACTGGGGAGAGATTGCGACTAAGCCCTGTTACAAGAAGGATTTAATTTTCTCTCATTAGATATGTGTTGTGTGGCTTGGAGATTTCTCTTAATTTACTGTTCAGGAGTTTACCAGATAGCCCTGTGTTCATCCAGTTATCAGTAACTAGTAGTTATCTCTGCAGTTTCTCCTCAGATAATAGTCTTGAGCATGTGCCAGCAGTGATGTCTATTATTTTACCTGGCCACATTTGACCGTCTATTTTATTCATCTCCTAATTATACTTCTGGCTCATCTGCCCTTATTGGTATCACCTCCAGCTGTTAGATTTCACTACTTACCAGATGACTTCACTGTTTTGACAATGCCCTGTCACATAAATTGTTCCTCAGTCTAATTCAAAGAAGTAGGACCACTTGGCAGAGGCAGGACATTGCCAACTTTGAAACTTGGTCTGGACCTTCCCTGGGAAGAATCTCTGTAATATGAAGCAGGGGCTGGGGAAAAGGGATTATTACCATGGAGCAGGAACTGTATCCTTGAGGGTTAGGAGGAATTGCTGATGCCTCTTGGCTGCCACCAACACCCATTGTAGATCAGAGGCATGGATATTGTGACACATTGAGGTTTACTAACTTAAAATCTGTGGTCATAATTCTCAGAGGTAATGAATCTTGCACTTCTGGAAACTAAAGGAAATGGTAGTTGTTACTCACAAGAGTTTATTTTGAAACACAGAGCTCTGTGAGAATGGGATACTGCACACTTTTCCTACTGTCCCACCTGGCTTCTCCCTACACTGCAGTAGTTGGGGAAAGGGCAAACACCACTTGGCTTGTTCTATACACCCAGCATAGGTCTTACACAGTAAAGACCTATGAGAAATTGTATCTACCAGTGTTCTCAGCTGCCAAATGTACATAGACTAGCTTTTTCATCCTAGAATGTGGGCAAGATAGAAGCTGCCACTTACCATGGAGCCTATTGGAATGAATTAGCCTCAATACAGAGCTGTGAAGGTAGGGTACAGTTCTCAGCTCAAATGTCACAGACTACTGTTTTTTTCTAATGTATATTCTGGTCAGGCATGGTGACTCATGCTTAATCCTAGCACTATGGGAGGCCACATCAGGAGGATCACTTGAGCTCAGAAATTCAAGATCTAAATGTATATTCATCTATTTTGTGAAAAATGATTCTCATTTTTTTTAAGCAGTTGGTCTATCTCTAGAGATTTTAAACATTTGTCTTTGCAAATTTTGACCAGTTTTGGAGAGAGATCTCTAGAGCTCTTTATACCATCATTTTGGAAAAGTGAAAAATTCATTTTCAATTTTTGAGTATATGAATTCCTTAATTTTTAAGCATATTCAAAGCCAAATTTCCCACTATTGAGCGGACATTTGACTTGAAAATTTCAGTGGTGTCAAAAGTAGAATATGTCTAAAAACCACTTATTATTTGATATTTCTACAGTAGATTTCTGCCACAATTATTCAGCTCTGCCAACATAATATGAAAACACCCATAGACAATACAAAACAAATAGGTATGGTTATGTTTCAATAAAGCTTTACTTGCAAAAATGGGCAAAAAGCACTATTTGGCCTACAAGTCATAGATTCCTGACATCTATTTAGAGTAATAGCCACGAGTAGGCTGTGGTACACACTATAATTTGGGAGAGCTATTATCATAAAGGAAAGATATAAAGGATAAGGAAGACAATTTGAAAGTACAAGTCCCCAGAAACCAAAAGAAGCAGACTGATGATGGGACATATTAGTGTTCAAGCACCAGAGAGTTCTATAAAACTCTGCTTTTGAATTTTAGACCTAATTTTAATCCAACTCAAACCTCTCATTTTAGATTACATGAGGTAGGGCCTAGAATATGGCCTGTTGTATATTTCTATGATGTCAAATTTAATTATTACCATGTGTAGTTGAAAACCCAAAACATTTACAGTTCAATACACTGTATATATTTATGAGTCAGAGACCAGTAGATATATAAAATGTGATCAACAAAATTAGGTTTATTAAAAGCCACAGCAAGAGAGATCCCACACAAAGGGAAACTCTAGGGCATCTCACAAAAAAAAGGGCCTTAGGAAAGGGGTACTGATAAGATTTCAGAGACAAAATTGGTCATGGAATGATCTTTTTTGGAGATTATAAAAATTTATGAAATAGAGCGTTTTTGGAACAGTCAGTGATCCTATCATTAAAACACATGGATCCACGCAAGGTTAATATAGCGTTTTCTTGAAATATATGTATCCAATATAAAGAGTGTAAGCTTGGGCTGTGATGAACGTCATGGTTTGGTTTGAAACTGTTCATCTGTTTCGTAAGTGATAATGCAGTCCATTTTGAAAGTTGTGGTTTCTGTTACATGTCTCAGTTGCCCTGACAGTCTAGCTGTCAGAAAGACCATTTTTCAATTTATCAAAGCCAACCAACACAGCAAGATGAAATAATTGAAGTAAAATGCAATTTTTAATACTTAGAAATAAATCTTTTATGTATGCTAGGTGCTGTTCTATTCAGTGTTAATGGCTTTATAATCTGTGAAAGTTTTTGCAGTTGTATGTTGCCATGATTTAGGATAGATTTAGCCCAGAGCAGTGTTTATAGCAATGACAATCTGATTTATTATCTGCTTCTGTTTCACAAGTCATACAAAATTACTTTTACGAAGAATCGGAGAAATTCTTCAAATATTTTTCTGATAATTTGTTATGCCGTTTTCAAACGACTAAATAATGTATAATCGATATCGATCTTTATTGCTTTGCAATTGAAATTTTATGTCATCTTACATCTTCTTACTAGAGAATTCACATTAGCAACTTTTATTTATATGGTTAGCATATTAGAGCTAGCAACTTTCATTTAATATGTTCATGATTACAAGTTCACAGGAAAAATGCACGATGTTTATTCTGGCACAATGACTGACACCTACTTGATGCACAGTAAATATTGTTAATTGTATGATTGTGTAAAAAATGAATGAAATTGGCCATGTGGGCAGAAACTTGAGAAGCAATCTCAAATGGCAAAACTTAAGACCCAGAAGATAGAATTAATAGATGAATTTACTTATGTTTATTTTTTAATGCTCTTACAACTGATTTTTTAAAAGTCAGTCAAGTTAATTTTCTAATCATTGTAGTCACGTACCATAACAAGTTGCAAGTTGCAAAAAAAAAACTTGAATTCAATTAATTTTGGGGGGCTAAAGAAAAAATTATAACTAATCCTCAAAATCATTCATATAAAATATGTGTGAGTAAATATCTGAATAATTAATCCTTTTTTCTATTGATTTTATTATATTTGCAAAAACTTTGAGGAGAAACTTATTTTTAGTGAATACACAGTAGAAATGATCATTAAGATCATTAAGAAGGCTATATTTTCTTTAAAGGAAAATATAAGTTCTTGGTTCTCTGAAATTTAGAAAATGTGTAAGGTTTCATTCTTTTTATAATTTTGGTTTAAGTTTGTAAATTGATTATCTGAGGAAGAATAAATTACAATAGTGGCATATGCTCTTTCTCAAACTTAGAATAATTTGTTTTATAATCAGACAACCATTGTCATATAAGCAAATATCTCCTTAAATTTTATTAGAACATAATAATCAAGCTCCATGCTTTTTCATAAAAAGTTAATATTTCCAATATTCACTTGAGATCATGAAAATCCTGATAATTTTACGTTTGCCTTACAAGTCATTGTAGCTTCTTGTCAGTAATGTCAGCATGATTGTAACACATTCTAGAAACTTAACTTTGTTCCATCTGGAGCATAACCTATTTTCCACCCACACATTACAAAGCTCATTAAGCAAAACTCTTGAACACTGAAACACTCTAACCTCTTGATTGTTTTCTTAAGCTTACCTATATATATATATATATATATATATATATATATATATTTAATAGAAGCTTATTTTCTCAGTTCAGCTGAATTTAAAAATAAAGGATTTATATAAATGTGTTTACATATATATATAAAACCTTACATATATAAAGTTTTATATATGTAAGGGTACATATATATGTGTATATATATATATTTGTGTGTGTGTGTGTCTATATATATTTTGTCTATGTCTTTATTCTATTTGACCATTCAGAGGAAGCCTGCGGTTCTGCCAATGATGCTGTATTGATCAACTGCCAGGATTACTAAGTTTAAATTCTTGAAACATTATAATCTCCCTTCTTACTAAATTTCCCCCAATACGCATTGATTTAGTTTGCAGTGCTGTATTTTCATGACTCTCATGATACAGTGCATGTAAATAAGGTTTTATTGCCTGGATGCTTGAGATCACTGACTCTTTTTATTAGGAGAGTAGAGCACATCTTCCAATCCTTCCTATAGTTGTGAGAACTAACTTAAGCCCTCTTTTTAAACTTTAGAATTTTTATTCTGTATCTTTCCACATCTGCCAACTAGTGAAAAGTGCTTGCAAAATATTATCTATTGCTAGAGAATATACTGCAGGGTATTATAATAGCATTTTCTTTCATGAGTCCCTGCAAACATGATCACAAACTTGATATTACTGTAAAGAATAAAAATGATTAACATTAACACTATTATGTGTTAGATATTTACCAGATATGTGTGTGTATATATATGTATATATAAACACATACGTATTATTTTTATCACACAACAATATATGGAAGATGTTCTTAGGTTCCCTAATTATGTCTGAGAAAATTGATGCTAAGAGAGGTTTTAGGTAACATCTCCAAAGTTAAACTGCAGATAAAAAAGGTGGAGTCAGAATTTGAATGTTAGCATTCTAGCACTGGAGTGCATGAATTAGTTTTTTTTAACTTTCATTTTAAGTTCAGTGGTACATGTGCAGGATTGTATGCCACAGGGGTTTGGTGTGTACATTATTTTGTTACCCAGGAAATAATCATAGTGCCTGATAGGTAGTTTTTCAGTCTTCACCCTCCTTCCACCCTTCACCCTCAAGGCAGCCCAGGCGTCTGTTGTTCCCTTCTTTGTGTCCCTATACATCCAATGTTTAGCTGTCACTTATAAGTGAGAA
Source organism: Macaca fascicularis (assembly GCF_037993035.2). Lineage (NCBI taxonomy): Eukaryota > Metazoa > Chordata > Mammalia > Primates > Cercopithecidae > Macaca > Macaca fascicularis. The sequence continues at coordinate 58,203,823 of NC_088391.1, read as the reverse complement.
CACACAGTATTTGGTTTTCTGTTCCTCTATTAGTTTGTTTAGCATAATGGCCTCTAGCCCCATCCATGTTGCTCTGAAGGACATACTCACATTCTTCTTAAGGCTATGTGGTATTCCATGGTGGATATGTACCACAGTTTCGTGAATTTAAATGCCACCATTTATACAGAGGGTTATACAGAGGGTTCACTGTCCAAAGAGCAAGTTGCTCCTATAATTTTGCCTACTCTCTTTTCATCAAGCCAGGAACCACTGGGCAAGACTTTCCTCAGCCTGGAGGATGGTAACTCTGAATATTCCTCAAAGGATAATGGCTTTGAAGTTTCATCTTACAAATACAATCTACAACATCCATGTTTCTCCTCTTATGGGTCAGCATCTAACACTTTTTGGCCCCCTCCTTAGGAGGCTCTTCCTTATATTTAAAATCTCTTTATAAAAAAAAATGTTTTCTGTCTTCCCAGCACAATGATTGGAGTTTGATATTATCAACTTGCTCTACGAAGTCTATTTTAACAGAGCCACAAATCTACCACAGGTGAAACAGTTTACTGCTGTGGCCACAAAAGTAGTTCTTATGTGCCCTGATTTCCTTCCCATTTTGTGACGTTTTTGGGACAGTAAACAAAATACCTCAGTTCTTACTAGTTTATTAAAATTTGAAGCAAGCATAGTCAAGTTTCCTCTATTTCTAAATAGTGGTTATATTTTAAAAGAGAGATTTTAAAATGCGTTCATAGGTTTAAAGTGATGTTCAAAAATGCAAAAAGTATGACTTATTCTTCATTGAACATATTAATAGTCTACTAAACTTTTAAAGTTTCAAAATGTTTTTCCTTGCAATATAAAGTTAGTTATCAAGAATAAGTCTTCTCCTAATTTTCTTTAAAACTAACATGCTTCATGTGTACAGTTAAGCGTTATTTGTGTTTCTTTGCAAACAAAGAGGTAGTGGCAAATGTCTTTTTTAAGAAATAAAATGCATATATCAGTAAGAGAAGCATCCTATTATAATTGAAATGCTTGGATTCCCTTGACATGGATGAAATTCAATGAGTAACTCTCTACTTCGTTAAACTACAATAGACATCAGTCAGCCTTGAATAAAGAATTGAAAATGATACATTTTGGAAAAGACTTTAAACATGCACAATTTAATGTAAATTGGATTTATTCCAAGGTCCTGAAATATTTATGTGTTGTTCCTTTCTGTTGTCAAGTAGCTTGTTACATGAGAATGTTTTTTAAACATATAATCATTGATATTAGACTACTAAGATATTGTGCAAGTAAGGAAAGTTGAAATCCTTTTAACTCATTAGAGTTGAAGTTGATGCACTTTCACTTTCAATTAATATCCTTACTGTGCTCCACTAATAATATGCTTTAAATGAGCCTGCAAGGATCTACGCAGAGATGGCACACAAAAGGAACAGGGATGCTTGAGATGTAACATACTGAAAATGGTTTAGTTGCTATCACATTCAAAAGAGTCTATTGATAGCATACCATTGAAGACAGACAACAAGAAAGCAAAATGGAGAGAATTATTGTGGGAAGAGGGTAAAAGGAAAAGACAAGAAATATAGCAGAAGGGATTTCTACATCCGTAACATTCTTATTATTTTCCTCAGCTTAAGAGGCAAATACAATACAAAATTGTAAAATATCGATATGAGTCAGAAGCAAGACCATCGCAATTATAGTAATGATTATGATTATTAATTATTTACTAGACATTGAGAAAATACTTAGATTTTTAAATGATATTCAAACTATGAGAGCATCCCTGTTGCCATTTATTCTGCTGAGGTAAATGTAGGCACATATACCATAAAGGTAAATATCTCCAGTTCAACACATTTTCACAGAATATTTAATAATGTACTTATTAAATAAAGTGAATATTTTTAAATGTTGGTTTCTCAGGGATGTCAATATTAAATAAACAGAAAAGAACATCTAGGCAAGGGATGTATTTAGAAATAATATATAATTATTAGAATGCAATTTAGGAACCACTCACAGGTCAGAATGGCCTCTGGTATATCTAAAGAACAAAGGAAAAGGTTGGGGCTTTCTTGGGAAAGAGAAAAGTTATGTAAGTTGTTTTGAGAGAACAATGATTGGTGGCTGTGATATCTTTCAGGAGCTTGCAAGCTGTGACTGGTGCGTTAACAAAAGTTGTTACTTAAAACTTGTAATCCTAATGAAATTGCAGGCAGTTTTTCACTGGATTGGTTGGATGTGGAGACAGTGCATCAGGTCAGTGTTATTATCTAAATAGCCAGCTGTCTTTGTGTGGTTAGTTCTCCTTGTGCCACTCACATAGTAAGCTGCAACTTGGAAGAATTTCTTGTGGTTATTAGGGCGGTCATGAAAGATAGCCTTCCCACCATGGCTTTCCCTAGTTCCATTTTGTGAAATTTTCAAAAAAGTGACATCATTTTGAATCTGACAGTTTTTACAGGGATAAAATAATAATATTTTTATATTTTTTGAAAAATTAAAATAATTGTTTTTTTTGTTGTTGTTGTTAGTTAGCTTGTGTTAATGAGTCTTAGAGGCATACCCATAAAGATGTAATTATATGCAGGACCAGAATAAATTGAAAATAAGAATTTCATTTGGATACTTCTCTGTAAATAAGAAGTTGTGCATATATATATATAAAATATATAACTTTTATGTGTCAAGGACAACATATTATTATAAAGGGCTACATATTGAAAATTAATCAATTAATCGGTAAATAAAACAACAATACTGTTCTATTTGATAGCATTAAACAAATCATTATATAAAATATGAGGTTTATATTTAAATATTCTAAATATCATTTCCCCTTATAAAAAGTTACTTCGTATTTTATCTTCAGTATTTGTGACTGTTTCCTTGCTAAAGGTTTTCGTTCTCTTATTTGAATGAAGCTTAAATGTGTTGTTTAAGTATTAAAAATTTAGTACCTAAACAACATAAAAATTTTGTTCTAATTACTCAAAATAGTTTTGATTATGTTAAACTATAGATTTCAATTGTACATATCTTAACTTTAAAAACTAACACAGTGGTTTCTGTGTGGAATTAGTCCTAGAACCAACATCATGAATATTTTTAAAAAGGCTTTCCATTTTTTAACTTTCATTTATAATTATTTGTACTATTAAAATGCAATAGAATTGTTTTGAGCTATGCAAAACTACCTTTTTTTTTTTTATCATTATGATCATGATACAATGTTAAAGTTCTCTAATTCCTGAAATCTCTGTTTTTCTGTCTTACTTTCTTATTTCCTAAAGCACAAACCTGTTCATTTGTGTGTTTGTTTTGAGTTTATATGAATTATGCCTCATAGAAGGACAGGATATTATACTAAAAGATAACATTTTATGGGGTGTATAAATAGAACTCTGATTAAATCCTGACTCTTCCTTTTAACAGCTGAGTAACCCAGACCAGGATGTGGACTTCTCTGATCTTTAATTTCTGCATATGTAAATGGAAATAATAACACCTATTCCAAAAGGTTGTTTCCAAGGTAAATGATGTGGCATAATTAAACCATCCAACTACATCACGTCGGTAGTGAGCATTTCTTAAATGAGTTTATTACCTCCTCCTCCTACTGATGTATAGCAAGTTTTCCTAAGATAAAGCAGGAGCTATGCCAGTTCCAAGAAAATCAATGTAGTGACACTTTGGGAACATATTACTCATTTATTTTATATTCATCACTGTGCATATGGTAAAAACTCTTTTGACATGCCTTAGAAGTCAATGTAATGCAATCATGCATTTACATTCTGTAAGTATACTTGTCATAAGTTTTAATGTTACTTGACTCAGTGCATTGAAATGTATCTACAAATTTAAGTATGATAATTTTTCATGAAGTCTTTGGAATGTGAATTCTCAAGATACAAAATTCCAAGATCTGCCTATTATTGCAGAAAACTTTAGAGATGGAGCAACTTTATCTATTTATTTTATGTCGTGATTTAATTGACAAAGTACTTTGGCTTCAATAAGCAAGTCAAATGTCCAAGAACACATAATTATTCACCTTCTACACAATATGCACTGTACTGGATGGTTTGAAAACCATCAAAATAAGTCAGTGATATAGACATTTTTAACTTTTGACAAAGTAAAACAAATCCAGACTTAGGAAGAGATTTTAATTAGAAAGATAGGCTACTGTAATTGCAATAGGGAGATGGCTCCAATTTTAGAAATCTGTGAGTATCTCCAGTTCAAGCAGAAAAATGTTTTTCTTTCATAAGGTAAAAGAAAGGCAAGCAGAGATAAGCGGAATCTTTGCTGGGGAAGCTGGAAATAACCAGCAGTTTCTGATAGGAAAAGGGTCCTGCTGTGGTCAGCTGATTCCCAGGAGAAACTGATAGGAAGGCATAATTTGCTTTTTTTGTGCTTGATCAGGCCTGAGGACAAGTAGAGTTCAGGGGCCTGTGGAAAGAGAGAAGCCTGATGAAGGTTTGATCAAGACAAAGCAATGCATAAGCAGCAGGCAACTGGGAACACTTTGTCACTTTTATATATTTGGAGACGTTGTAAAGACTGAATTTTGCCTCCTCACCACCCACGCACAAATTCATAGATTGAAGCCTTAACTGCCAAGGTAATTGTTTGTAGAGACAGGGCTTATAAGGAGGTAATTAAGGTTAAATGAGGTCATAAGTGTGGGGCCCTAATCTGGTAGGATTGGTCTTCTTGTAAGAAGAGAAAAAGAAACCAAAGTTCTTTTCCTCTCTGAGCTTCACAGAGAAAAGGCTGAACAAGGACGCAGCAAGAAAGCATACATCTGTAAGTCAGTCAGGAAAAGGCCCTCGTCAGGAGTAGGAAGAGCCAGGGCCTTGATTATGAACTTCAAGCCTCTAGAACTGTTGGGGAAAAAGAAATCTGCCTTTCAAGACACCCAGTTTGTGGCATTTTGTCATGGCAGCCCTAGCAGACTAAAATAGATATGAAAAATGGAAGTTCCAAGAATGTAAAGATATTGTTCCATATCACCATCTAGTACAAGACGGGGACCAGATGTCATGCCCTGATCTGTTTGATACTAATGTCCATGAAATTCCATTTTGTCACATTACCTTTGCAATTAATTGCTGAATTATTTAAACATCATTTTTTCTTTCTTAATATAGATCTCCATTATTATACCACAGCTGCTTTGATATGATATGATAACAGGAGAGTCCCCTCCATGGCAGTGCTCAGGACGTTCACCTGAAAGTTTTCGCAGACAATGATGTTGCTATCTCTTCAGTTTCACTGCATTCAGTGGAGGCGCTATACTTTTTATATGAGGGGGAGGTAAAAGTTCCATCCTGATTAAAATGGCAGAGATAAGTATTATAGTAAAGTTGCTTATACAGAGCAAGTATCTGGGTTGACTTAATTTATTATATGGAGTGGTTTTAGGGAAATCTAATGGGAATCATTGAGAAAGATTAAAAACACCCCTCCCTACATTCTTGCTATGCTTTGGTATCCCCAGGAATTCTCTTTATTTATTGATTTTTATATTGTGACTAAGGAAAAAAGAATTTTTAAAAACATTATATTAATCATATTAATACTATTTTTATTTTCCATTTTCCTTTTATCTTATTGATTAATATAATCTTTTTTTTCTTACAGACAGAAGGTGTTGCTTCACACAATTTTAAATGAATAGTAGTATATTGAATTAAAGAGTTTATTTTTTTCTGAGCATTATTTATAGTTACTTGTTACTTTAAAACAATTTTCTGTGAGAATGAGATTAAACAACACACACGATCATAATGGGACATGTTTTCTTTAGAAAAATCATTATTTGCCTAAGACCTGCGTTTTGGGGTCCTATGTTCTTTGCCTCCCTTCTTCAATGAGCATTTTAATTTGTGAGTTTTCTTAAACAAGGAAATGGGTCATCAGATAATAGAGTTTGTTTTGCATAATAAAGTATATAGCAAGACAATATACTAGGTCAGAGTAAAAAAAAATGCAGGAAATGAGAACTTTCCATCTAGGACAATCCCTTTTTTTTTTTTTTTTTTTTTTTTTAAATCAAGGTCTCTCTTTGTCACCCAGGCACAAACAGCTCACTGGAGCCTCAACCTCCACGTCAGTCTCCCAAGTACCTGGGACTACAGAAACATGGCACCATGCTATTTGTTTAATTTTTTTTATAGAGACAGGGTCTCCCTATACTGCCCAGGCTCATCTAGGACAATTCTTCACAGTTTTGAAATTGCTTTGTCAGTCCAATAAAAGCTATTTACCTTTCTCCAGAAAAGGACATACATGCATAATGAAAACAGCATGCATATAATTGCAGTGAATTCATAGATTCTAAAGCCTTAAGTCTTTAATAAATTTTATAAAGATTTTTTAAAAATCTTGTCATTTAATATCATATCTTCTTCATGTTGGAAGAAATATGATAGAATGTAGACAAAAAAAAACATTGGGTCATATTTATTACACACTTTTTTTGTCAGGTTTAAACTAAAATACAATCTCATTTAAAGTTTAATAAAGTATTATTACACTCCAGAAATTAAAAGATCAAAATGACATAGAGAAAAGCATTTCTCAATGTTTTCATTTGTGGAAGGTACTCTACAAAATACATAAATAACATTAAAGCCATGCCTGCAACTCATGCAGGCATGAGTTGCTTATTGATGGGACTATGTTCTAACAAATGCATTGTTAGGCAACTTTGTTGTTGTATAATCATCATAGAGTGTACTTACACAAACCTGGATGGTATATCCTATTACTCCTAGGCTACAAACCTATATAGCATGTTACCATACTGAATACAACAGGCAATTGTAACAAAATAGCATTTGTGTATCTAAATGTATCTAAATATAGAAAACATACAGTAGAAATACAATACTATAATCTTAAGTGACCACCATCATATATGTGGTCTATTGTTGACCAAAGCATCATTATGAAGCACATGACTTTATATATGTGGTGTGTGTATTTGAAATTACTTAAATTTTATTATTACAGGATAAAACTTGCATACAGTGTTACTATTGTGAAAACATTATATGTGGATATTTTATAATTTATATGTTTTATGTGTGAGACATATGTGTGCTATATTGTCATATATATCCATTTATGGTAAAAGAAGATAAGAAATTTATAGGTGAGCCTAGAAATAACACATTCGATGATAAAAACAGAAGAGATCATTAAGGATTAATGTACTATGATAATATCAAACATAAACAATATAACTAGAGGATTTCTTTGCCAAATCTAATTGGAAATTATCTGTCCTCATTTTACTCAACCTATCATCACCTTTCACATAGCCCAGTCCTTCTTTCTTCTTGAGTTTCCAATTTGAATTTTATGACACAAGTCTCTCCTGGTTCTCTATTAAGTCGCTGGATGCTTCTTTCCAGGCCCTTCTTTTGCTGGTTTTCCTTATCCTCTTAACTTCTAAACATTGATATGCCACAGCGTTAAACCTTAGTACCTCTTACATTCCAAGGTAAACTCATTTTCTAAATGTAGTGCTCATATTCCCAGCATCAACATCACTCAAAACTTGTTAGAAATGCAAATTTCTTAGGTCCACCCATGATTTATTACCCAGAATCTGAGGGTGGGGCCCAGGAGTCTGTATTTAACAATCTCTCCAGGTGATTCAAATACATACTGAAATTTGAAAAGCCATGACTGAGGTCACAGCATTCAGAATTTATAGTTCCAAACATTTTCAGGCTGGTGATCCCAATAATTAATATCTTCAGCCCCATGCTCTCTCTTGAGGTCTTCAGATTAGAATACTGCCTAATTAAAACTATAATTAGCATGACTTACAAGCACCTCAAAACTAATGCATTCAAAATTCCTGAACTCTTTTCTTTCATCCTCCCAAACAGTTCCTAGGATATTCTGGTACTGAACACATAGTAGGGGTAATATTGATATATTAAATTAATTTAATGAAGTACAAATAGTTCAAATTCCCCTACTGGGGACTTTGCTGAGACAGAAAAGTAAAAACTCTGTTGAATGTACCTATCAAACCTTCGGCATATCTGTGTGGAAATAGGGAAAATTTAAGAGAAATTTCTTGCTCACAAATATCTATACACAAATAAATGGACCACATGTAATTAAAACCATACTTGAATCTTTAAAAAAGAATAATTTAGCTTTAGTCTATATCTTTAACACTAGCTCTCCATATTCTGGGGCTCTTGATTTATATACAATAAAGCAAATTTAGGTAGCACTGAAGAGACACAACGAGAAGCAAAAGGATAAAAATATACATAAACACATACACATGGAAAAAAAGAGTAAGAATTATTTAGTGTCAATAACAGTATGAAAAATAATTGTTGAGAACCTATTATATACTAGTTCCTCCCCACAAAGAGATGAAAACCCACTGGGTTTGGGAGACACAAAGAATAATAAGAAAACTTAGGCAACAGACTGATAACATAAAGTTACCAAATACTTAATATAAGATAGGTTCAAAGTTTGTGTGTACATCAGTACGCGAGACATGGTCTGAAAGTTTGTTTAATGACTTGCACAAACATCTATTTAATGACAAATTTTATACAAAATACGGAATATGGCATAGAATTACATATTTGAATTGCTCTTCAGTTGCCAAGGTCCAGCATATTTTAGGATTCTACTAGATAAAGAGTAGCTAAAGATTCAAAGTATCTTAGTTTTTTTTTTTTTTTTTTTTTTTGACTCCTTATATTCCTTTTGAAATATAGGCTAATATTTGTTCAGAACACGTATTCATTAAATATTAGTTGTACTAAATTAAAAGCAAATGTTATATTAACAGATTTATAACACTTAGATCAAAGAATGCAAGTGTCCACTAATATACAAGATGAGTAGATGCTTGGATACTATATATAATAATTATACCAAAACTGAAGGGTTTGCAGAAAACAACTGCCAACATTATAAAATTCTGAAAAGTAGGTATTTTGGAAAATCCTAGAAATAAGTAGGAAACTTGACTGGATACAGATTTGTAGATGGAGTGGTATAAGCATTTTCGAATTGTTTTTAAAAAACTATCTTATAGAAGAGATTAGATGTGTTAGGTTCACTTTTATTAGAACAATGTCTAACTTCTGACCATTAGAATTGCCCTAAACAAAACTGTGTGCTTTTTATTAAGTGCCTTATTACTGAAAAAAACTCAAAAGCAGAGGAAAAAACATTTTCTGCCATTGTAGAGAGGCTATTCCATTAGGTTGGAAATTGTGTTAGGTGACCTGAAATATTATTTTTATTCTATTACTTTATAATTATATTATTCTACATTGTTGAGCAACTGGAGTGGTAAAATACTGATGAAAGGAATCTTGAAGCTGTTTTTATCTTTCAGCTTCTACATTCATTGACTTTAAATCTTGGTATTCTCACCTGCAACATAATTAACCTCTTTAATGCTACCTCTTATCTTTTATTACCTTTTAGACCCTGAAGAACCCAGAAAAGTGGGGAAAAAACATCTCCACTCATATTCCTAGGAACTGATTATAGAAACTTGACTCATGTAAATGATATAACAATAAAAATTCTACTAATAATGTATGTGAAGCACATTTTGATTTTTTAATATGCCTCTTCTTTAAAAAAAAATCCACATATGGTACTGGTAATACTGTATTGTAGAATACTAACTTTACATATTAATTGTTCCTGGACTCATTTTTACCTTTTTTTCTTTGCATAATGAGCTATAATATATGCTCTCAGAGGGCCTGCGATCCTCCCACACTTTCTTTGATGAGAATGGATGAGAAAAACTGCTAATTTGCTCTGAAGTCAATTTTTGTTTTACCCCTGGATCTGAAAGCAAACTGTTGAGATATTTGGAACATATTCCAGGTCATACTATGAGTAGTTTTCAAAGTAACAATAGAAAGTTTAAAATTAAGGTATATTAGGAGAGAAAAGTTCAGCAGTTTGATTTTGGTGAAATTGCTTAGAATCACAATTGGTAATTTTAAAGATGTTTAATACAATTGTTGATCCTTGAAAATAATAATGGTTTAAAGGTTACCTATCATTTATTACAGGAAATGTTTATATTCTAACTAAGTTTCTAAGGAAGTTTGTTTCTAATAAAGTCTAGCTATGAATTAGTTAATTTGTTCACTCAATGTCTTTTGCATGTCAACCCTATGCTAGTCATTGCTTTAATATTGGGGGTTACATTATGAACAATATATAAAGGAATAACAGAAAGTAGAAAGATCCATATGCAAAATAAAGCACAGGACATTTGATGCAACTCAGAAGATGAATTTGACTGGAGCATAGGATGTGCTTTGAAGGCAGAGATTAGAAATGAAATTGGTGAGGTAAACAGAGACCAGCTTATGAGAAACATATCAGGTTATAGAATTCAGATAAAACATACTTTAATGAGGGGCGGAGCAAGATGGCCGAATAGGAACAGCTCCAGTCTCCAGCTCCCAGTGCGAGCAACACAGAAGAGAGGTGATTTCTGCATTTTCAACTGAGGTACTGGGTTCATCTCACTAGGGAGTGCCGGACAATCGGTGCTGGTCAGCTGCTGCAGCCCAACCAGCCAGAGCTGAAGCAGGCGAGGCATCACCTCACCTGGGAAGCACAAGGGGGCAGGGAATCCCTTTTCCTAGCCAGGGGAACTGAGACACACAACACCTGGAAAATCGGGTAACTCCCACCCCAATACTGCACTTTACCAAGGATCTTAGCAAACGGGCACACCAGGAGATTATATCCCACACATGGCTGGGAGGGTCCCACGCCCACGAAGCCTCCCTCATTGCTAGCACAGCAGTCTGCGATCTAACCGCAAGGCAGAAGCAAGGCTGAGGTAGGACGCCCTCCATTGCTGAGGCTTAAGTAGGTAAACAAAGCTGCTGGGAAGCTCGAACTGAGTGGAGCTCACAGCAGCTCAAGGAGGCCTGCCTGTTTCTGTAGACTCCACCTCTGGGGACAGGGCACAGCTAAACAACAACAACAACAACAACAACAATAAAAAGGCAGCAGAAACCTCTGCAGACGCAAACGATTCTGTCTGACAGCTTTGAAGAGAGCAGTGGATCTCCCAACAGGGAGGTTGAGATCTGAGAACGAACAGACTGCCTGCTCAAGTGGGTCCCTGACCCTTGAGTAGCCTAATTGGGAGACATCCCCCACTAGGGGCAGACCGACACCCCACACCTCACATGGGGGAGTACACCCCTGAGAGGAAGCTTCCAAAGCAAGAATCAGACAGATACACTCGCTGTTCAGCAATATTCTATCTTCTGCAGCCTCTGCTGCTGATACCCAGGCAAACAGGGTCTGGAGTGGACCTCAAGCAATCTCCAACAGACCTACAGCTGAGGGTCCTGACTGTTAGAAAGAAAACTAACAAACAGGAAGGACACCCACACCAAAATCCCATCAGTACGTCACCATCATCAAAGACCAGAGGCAGATAAAACCACAAAGACGGGGAAAAAGAAGGGCAGAAAAGCTAGAAATTCAAAAAATAAGAGCGCATCACCCCCTGCAGAGGAACGCAGCTCATCACCAGCAATGGATCAAAGCTGGACGGAGAATGACTTTGACGAGATGAGAGAAGAAGGCTTCAGTCCATCAAACTTCTCAGAGCTAAAGGAGGAATTACGTACCCAGCACAAAGAAACTAAAAATCTTGAAAAAAGAGTGGAAGAATTGATAACTAGAATAATTAATGCAGAGAAGGCCATAAACGAACTGACAGAGATGAAAACTATGACACGAGAAATACATGACAAATGCACAAGCTTCAGTAACCGACTCGATCAACTGGAAGAAAGAGTATCAGCAATTGAGGATCATATGAATGAAATGGAGCGAGAAGGGAAATCTAAAGAAAAAAGAAGAAAAAGAAATGAACAAAGCCTGCAAGAAGTATGGGATTATGTGAAAAGACCAAATCTACATCTGATTGAGGTGCCTGAAAGTGAGGGGGAAAATGGAACCAAGTTGGAAAACACTCTTCAAGATATCATCCAGGAGAACTTCCCCAACCTAGTAGGGCAGGCCAACATTCAAATTCAGGAAATACCGAGAACGCCACAAAGATACTCCTCGAGAAGAGCAACTCCAAGACACATAATTACCAGATTCACCAAAGTTGAAATGAAGGAAAAAATCTTAAGGGCAGCCAGAGAGAAAGGTCAGGTTACCCACAAAGGGAAGCCCATCAGACTAACAGCAGATCTCTTGGCAGAAACTCTACAAGCCAGACAGTGGGGGCCAATATTCAACATTCTTAAAGAAAAGAATTTTAACCCAGAATTTCATATCCAGCCAAACTAAGTTTCACAAGTGAAGGAGACATAAAATCCTTTACGGATAAGCAAATGCTTAGAGATTTTGTCACCACTAGGCCTGCCTTACAAGAGACCCTGAAGAAAGCACTAAACATGGAAAGGAACAACCGGTACCAGCCTTTGCAAAAACATGCCAAAATGTAAAGACCTTCGAGGCTAGGAAGAAACTTCATCAACTAACAAGCAAAATAACCAGTTAATATCATAATGGCAGGATCAAGTTCACACATAACAATATTAACCTTAAATGTAAATGAACTAAATGGTCCAATTAAAAGACAGAGACAGGCAAACTGGATAAAGAGTCAAGACCCATCAGTGTGCTGTATTCAGGAGACCCATCTCACATGCAGAGACACACATAGGCTCAAAATAAAGGGATGGAGGAAGGTCTAACAAGCAAATGAAGAACAAAAAAAAGCGGGGGTTGCAATACTAGTCTCTGATAAAACAGACTTTAAACCATGAAAGATCAAAAGAGAAAAAGGAGGCCATTACATAATGGTAAAGGGATCAATTCAACAGGAATAGCTAACTATCCTAAATATATGTGCACCCAATACAGGAGCACCCAGATTCATAAAGAAAGTCCTTAGAGACTTACAAAGAGACTTAGACTCCCATATGATAATAATGGGAAACTTCAACACCCCACTGTCAACATTAGACAGATCAATGAGACAGAAAGTTAACAAGGATATCCAGGAATTGAACTCATCTCTGCAGCAAGCAGACCTAATAGACATCTATAGAACTCTCCACCCCAAATCAACAGAATATACATTCTTCTCAGCACCACATCACACTTATTCCAAAATTGATCACATAATTGGAAGTAAAGCACTCCTCAGCAAATGTACCAGAACAGAAATTATAACAAACTGTCTCTCAGACCACAGTGCAATCAAACTAGAACTCAGGACTAAGAAACTCAATCAAAACCGCTCAACTACATGGAAACTGACAACCTACTCCTGAATGACTACTGGGTACAAAATGAAATGAAGGCAGAAATAAAGACGTTCTTTGAAACCAATGAGAAAAAAGATACAACATACCAGAATCTCTGGGACACATTTAAAGCAGTGTGTAGAGGGAAATTTATAGCACTAAATGCCCACAAGAGAAAGCAGGAAAGATCTAAAATTGACACTCTAACATCATGATTAAAAGAACTAAAGAAGCAAGAACAAACACATTCAAAAGCTAGCAGAAGGCAAGAAATAACTAAGATCAGAGCAGAACTGAAGGAGATAGAGACACAAAAAACCCTCCAAAAAATCAATGAATCCAGGAGTCGGTTTTTTGAAAAGATCAACAAAATTGATCGACCGCTAGCAAGACTAATAAAGAAGAAAAGAGAGAAGAATCAAATAGATGCAATAAAAAATGATATGTTTTTTATTTTAAGGGGATATCACCACCAACCCCACAGAAATACAAACTACCATCAGAGAATACTATAAACACCTGTACACAAATAAACTAGAAAATCTAGAAGAAATGGACAATTTCCTGGACACTTACACTCTCCGAAGGCTAAACCAGGAAGAAACTGAATCCCTGAATAGACCAATAGCAGGCTCTGAAACTGAGGCAATAATTAATAGCCTACCAACAAAAAAAATTCCAGGACCAGATGGATTCACAGCTGAATTCTACCAGAGGTGCAAGGAGGAGCTGGTACTATTCCTTCTGAAACTATTCCAATCAATAGAAAAAGAGGGAATCCTCCCTAACTCATTTTATGAGGCCAACATCATCCTGATACCAAAGCCTGGCAGAGACACAACAAAAAAAGAGAATTTTAGACCAATATCCCAGATGAATATCGATGCAAAAATCCTCAATAAAATACTGGCAAACCAGATCCAGCAGCACATCAAAAAGCTTATCCACCATGATCAAGTGGGCTTCATCCCTGGGATGCAAGGCTGGTTCAACATATGCAAATCAATAAATGTAATCCAACATATAAACAGAACCAAAGACAAAAACCACATGATTATCTCAATAGATGCAGAAAAGGCCTTTGACAAAATTCAACAGCCCTTCTTGCTAAAAACACTCAATAAATTCTGTATTGATGGAACGTATCTCAAAATAATAAGAGCTATTTATGACAAACCGACAGCCAGTATCATACTGAATGGGCAAAATTTGGAAGATTCCCTTTGAAAACTGGCACAAGACAGGGATGCCCTCTCTCACCACTCCTATTCAACATAGTGTTGGAAGTTCTGGCTAGGGCAATCAGGCAAGAGAAAGAAATCAAGGATATTCAGTTAGGAAAAAAAGAAGTCAAATTGTCCCTGTTTGCAGATGACATGATTGTATATTTAGAAAACCCCATTGTCTCAGCCCAAAATCTCCTTAAGCTGATAAGCAACTTCAGCAAAGTCTCAGGATACAAAATTAATGTGCAAAAATCGCAAGCATTCTTATACACCAGTAACAGACAAACAGAGAGCCAAATCATGAATGAACTTCCATTCACAATTGCTTCAAAGAGAATCAAATACCTAGGAATCCAACTGTCAAGGGATGTAAAGGACCTCTTCAAGGAGAACTACAAACCACTGCTCAGTGAAATCAAAGAGGACACAAACAAATGGAAGAACATACCATGCTCATGGATAGGAAGAATCAATATCGTGAAAATGGCCATACTGCCCAAGGTTATTTATAGATTCAATGCCATCCCCATCAAGCTACCAATGAGTTTCTTCACAGAATTGGAAAAAACTGCTTTAAAGTTCATATGGAACCAAAAAAGAGCCCACATCGCCAAGACAATCCTAAGTCAAAAGAACACAGCTGGAGGCATCACGCTACCTGACTTCAAACTCTACTACAAGGCTACAGTAACCAAAACAGCATGGTACTGGTACCAAAACAGAGATATAGACCAATGGAACAGAACAGAGTCCTCAGAAATAATACCACACATCTACAGCCATCTGATCTTTGACAAACCTGAGAGAAACAAGAAATGGGGAAAGGATTCCCTATTTAATAAATGGTGCTGGGAAAATTGGCTAGCCATAAGTAGAAAGCTGAAACTGGATCCTTTCCTTACTCCTTATACGAAAATTAATTCAAGATGGATTAGAGACTTAAATGTTAGACCTAATACCATAAAAATCCTAGAAGAAAACCTAGGTAATACCATTCAAGACATAGGCATGGGCAAAGACTTCATGTCTAAAACACCAAAAGCAATGGCAACAAAAGCCAAAATTGACAAATGGGATCTAATTAAGCTAAAGAGCTTCTGCACAGCAAAAGAAACTACCAACAGAGTGAACAGGCAACCTACAGAATGGGAGAAAATTTTTGCAATCTACTCATCTGACAAAGGGCTAATATCCAGAACTTACAAAGAACTCAAACAAATTTACAAGAAAAAAAAGGAACAACCCCATCAAAAATTGGGCAAAGGATATGAACAGACATTTCTCAAAAGAAGACATTCATACAGCCAACAGACACATGAAAAAATGCTCATCATCACTGGCCATCAGAGAAATGCAAATCAAAACCACAATGAGATACCATCTCACACCAGTTAGAATGGCGATCATTAAAAAGTCAGGAAACAACAGGTGCTGGAGAGGATGTGGAGAAATGGGAACACTTTTACACTATTGGTGGGATTGTAAACTAGTTCAACCATTATGGAAAACAGTATGGCAATTCCTCAAGGATCTAGAACTAGAAGTACCATATGACCCAGCCATCCCATTACTGGGGATATACCCAAAGGATTATAAATCATGCTGCTCTAAAGACACATGCACACGTATGTTTATTGCGGCACTATTCACAAGAGCAAAGACTTGGAATCAACCCAAATGTCCATCAGTGACAGACTGGATTAAGAAAATGTGGCACATATACACCATGGAATACTATACAGCCATCAAAAAGGATGAGTTTGTGTCCTTTGTAGGGACATGGATGCAGCTGGAAACCATCATTTTCAGCAAACTATCACAATAACAGAAAACCAAACACCGCATGTTCTCACTCATAGGTGGGAACTGAACAATGAGATCACTTGGACTCGGGAAGGGGAACATCACACACTGGGGTCTATCATGGGGAGGGGGAAGGGGAGGGATTGCATTGGGAGTTATACCTGATGTAAATGACGAGTTGATGGGTGCTGACGAGTTGATGGCTGCAGCACAGTAACATGACACAAGTGTACATATGTAACAAACCTGCACGTTATGCACATGTACCCTAGAACTTGAAATATAATAAAATAAAAAAATACTTTAATCAATAATGTGATGTAATTTTTATGTTGAAAAGAGTGCTGCAAAAAATAAGCCTATATTTGAAACTTCTACAGAATAAGTGTTCCATGAGATAAAAAGTTTGATTATCTCAACTTTGAAGGGAAAAGTATAGAGATGTTGGAGTAAGAATGCATTGATATTCAGAAAGTATGGAAGACACTGGAGGCAGAGAAAATGTATGAGGCCAGAGTGGAAATCCAGGGACCCAGGGTAAAGATAACAATGTTCTGGATCAGGGAATTGGACGTATATTGTAAATAAGAATAATTTAGAATAGCCCTATTTCACAGAACTATGATATGAGGTGTTTAGATAATTTTCTGGTAGCTACACTAAAAAAGGGTAAAGAAATAAGTGAAATTAATTTAATAATATTATATTTAAATTGAAATATAATCATTTCCCATGTAATCAGTGTAAAACAATTCTCACGGAGATGTTTTACATACAATTTTTTCTTTTTTCTTTTTTTTTTTTTAAATTGTCGCCCAGGCTGGAGTGCAGTGGCATGATCTCGGCTCACTGCAACCTTCACCTCCCAGGTTCAAGCGATTCTTCTGCCTCAGCCTCCTGAATAACTGGGACTACAGGTGTGCCACCACACCTGGCTAATTTTTGTATTTTTAGTAGAGACAGAGTTTCACCATATTGGCCAGGCTGGTATCGAACTCCTGACCTCATGATCCACCTGCCTCGGTCTCCTAAAGTGCTAGGATTACAGGTGTGAGCCAAAGCACCCAGCCTTATGTACAATTTTAAAATAAATTATTCAAAATTTACATCTGAATTCAAATACTAAAGTTTCATCAGAAAAATTTCACCAACAGTTAGGTTTCATAAAACTTACTGTTTAACAAATATACTTACATATCTAGTTGTTCCAAATGTACTTCAGTGTTTTCCAATAACCAAAATGATTGTCAGTTCAAACATTTCAATTTAAATTATTAAGAAAAAACTCTGCAAAATTTAAAATTCAGTTTTCAGTTGCACTGGTCACATTTTGATTACTCAATAACCACATGGAGTATTGTCTGTCCTTTAGTATAATGCAGATTTGCAAGATATATTTTTAAAAAGAACCAAGAACATTTGTTGTGGCATTTGATATGGTGGATGAGGGAGATGAAATGGGGAAGTGTGAAACTAGGTTTTCCAGTTTAGGCAATTTATTGGGTAGTGGAATCTTCAGAGAGATAGAAAATGTAGAAGGAGGAGCATTTGGGTGAGAATAAGGGAGACCAGAATGTTAATAACTCAAATCGTGACTTTAGATTTCTTTTCTTATATGTTTTTAATTTTTTTTTTATTTTTACTTTTACTTTAGGTCCAAGGGTACATGTGAAGGTTTGTTACATAGGTAAACTCATGTCATGGAGGTTTGCTGTACAGACTATCTCACCACCTGGGTATCAAGCCCAGCACCTAACAATCATCCCTTCTGTTCCTCTCCCTCCCCCCATCCTTCTCCTCTAAGTAGATCCCAGTGTCTGTCGTTTTCTTCTTTGCATTCATAAGTTCTTATCATGGAGCTCCCACTTATAAGAGAGACCATGCAGTAATTGGTTTTCTGTTCCTGTGTTAATTTGCTAAGAAGAATAGCCTTCAGTTCCATCCATGTTCTCACAAAAGACATGATCTCGTTCCTTTTTATGACTGAATAGTATTCTGTGCTGTATATGTACCACATTTTCTTTATGTAATCTGTCATTGATGTGCACTTAGGACAATTCTGTGTCTTTGTTATTGTGAATAGTGCTGCAATAAACATTCGTGTGCATGTGCCTTTATGGAAGAATTATCTATATTCTTCTGGCTATATACCCAGTAATGGGATTGCAGGGTCAAATGGTAGTTCTATTTTTAGCTCTTTGAGGTATCACCATTCTGCTTTTCACAATAATTAAACTTATTTACACTACTACCAAGAGTATGTATAAGTGTTTCTTTTTCTCCACAACCTCACTAGCATCTATTATTTTTTGACTTTTTAAAAATAGTCATTCTGACTGGTGTCAGATGGTATTTCATTGTGGTTTTGATTTGCATTCCTCTAATGGTCAGCAATATTGGGCTTTTTTTCATATGCTTGTTGGCTGCACGTGTGTCTTCTTTTGAGAAGTGTCTATGAACGTAAATTTCAACTCAAATTGTAGTAGAGTGCATGCAAACTTTCTAGCACATTTCTGAAAACTTGGTGGTTATTCAATACACTATTAGGGAATACAAGACCACAGTTTTCATTGCATTTCTCCATTCTAAGACTAGTCCCCTACACTACTCTATTTGAAAAAAGGTTAAATTGGTGACTTTTTCTTTTGTTGACTTCCCATCTGCCAAATCATTAGTCTTCATTGTTCCTCATTCTGGAATATTTCCTACCAGTTGCTTTCCATAGAACTTTATTTCTTAAGAATAAGAGGCTATGATTCTGTCACTAAAGGGATTCAGAGAACAAACACATCTTAATGCAGTTATGGATATGTTGTGCCTTTCATAAATAATTCAGAGGTGTTCACCCTACTTTTAAGGGTAGACCTAACAAAATGAATGCGCTGCAGAAATGATAACTTAATTTGTAGGAAGAGTAAAGCAATGTAGGTTAAGCAGTTCATCTATCAATTTTTATGAGTGGTTTAGATTTCATTAATTTCAATTACATTTAATCATGAAAATTAAAAAGGCAAAGATAATTAATATTTATTAATAATTATATGTGCAAGAAACTTTTAAAAGGATATACTAGTAAATCCTTGAAGCATATGATATGTTATGATTTCTATTTCCAGAACAAGAAAATATAGCCTGGATTAAGAGATAGAACCCAAGTCTATATGACATTAAAGTTAGTTAATTTTATATTATTTTGTTGGTTGGTTGGTTGGGTTTTCTCAATAGGCATTTCATTTTGAATAGTTTTACAGAAAAAAAAAATCAAAGGTAATACAGAGTTTCCATACACATTAATACACATTTTATCTTACATTAGTATGGCATATTTGTCACAATTAATGAATCAATATTAGTACATTGTTACTGTTAAAGTGCATACTTTCTTCATATTTCTGTAGTTTTTACTTCATGTTCATTTAGTCATCTTTTTTCCTTAGGCTACTCTTGACTATGACAGTTTCTCAAACTTGTTTTAGATGACTGACAGTTTTGATATTTTGTAGAATGGTCCTCAATTTGAGTTTTTCTGATATGTTTCTCATGATTGGACTTGAATTATGTGTTTTGAGGAAGAAGATCACAGAGGTAAGTGCCCTTTTATCACAGCAATCAAGGGTGCATATACTATTAATGCTGACCTTAATCACTCGGCTGAGGTCGTGCTTGTGAGGTTTCTCTACCATAAAGTTACATTTTATTGCTCTTTCCATACTGTAATCTTTGGAAATAAGTCACAACCCAAAGGCCACACCTTACAAGTGGGAAGTTATCCTCTACCATCTTAGGGAAGAGTATCTATAAAAATTTTGACATTCTTCTACATGGGAGATTTGTCTATTCTCACCCATTTATTTATTCAATAACTAATTAATTACTAGTATAGTCTCATAGATATTATTTTCTGGTGCAAGAAAATGCTTCAGTCTCTTCTTGTATATTTTCTGCCCCAGACCTAGAATTTGTCCTTTCTCCAGGGAGCTCTGGTTCCTTTCATTAGAGATTGGCATTAAAAAGCAACATCTGGGTGCTAGATATGCTTGATATTACTGATGTATCATACCTCTAAGCCCTCTCAGCTGATAGAGCAGGATAATTTATTATATGTGTATACATTTATTGATTTTCTTTTTTTGAGATGGAGTCCCACCTGTTGCCCAGGCTGGAGTGCAGTGGCATGCTCTAGGCTCTCTGCAAATTCCGCCTCCCCGGTTCTAGTGATTCTCCTGCATCAGCCTCCTGAGTAGCTGGGATTACAGACACCTGCCACCGTGACCGGCTATTTGTATTTTAGTAGCCATGGGGTTTCACCATGTTGGCCAGTGTGGTCTCATACTCCTGACCTCAGGTGATCTGCCTGCCTTGGCCTCCTAAAGTTCTGGGATTATAGGCGTGAGCCACATTCCCAGCAACTTTTTCAATTCCATTATACAGTTATAGTGGCTTCAGAATTATTAACCTCTATTCCCATGGGAAACAAGTTTAGCAATTTCCAAAATTACTTAGGTCAGCAACTTTTCACCCACCTTCTTTAGTAAAGCTATTCCATACATTTGCAATATAGTTTCATTTTACATACATGTTCTTGTCTTATTCACTGTTCCATATAGAGATCCACTGAATTTCTAAATAAATTTCCAAAATTTGCATTCGGCAAAGTTCACTCTTTGTGCTCCAAAATTTTATGGGCTTTGACAAAGTCATGCGGTCATTTATTCACCATTATAGTATCACATAGAAGAGTTTCCAGGCTCTTAGAAATGTCCTGGGCTTTAACTATTTAACCTCCCTCCCACACAAACCCCTGTCAGTTACTGATCTGTTTACTGGTTATATAGCTTTGCCTCTTTCAAAATGTCATACAAATGGAATGATACTAAATACATCTTTTCCAGACTGGCTCTTTTTTTTGTTTGTTTGTTTTACTTAGCAATATGCATTTAAGATTCTTTTATGTCTTTGGGTGGTTTAATATACCATAAACTAATTTATACCTTTGCATGAATTAAATCATATATTTGTACCTTTTATCACTGGGTAATATTTATTAATATTCCACTGTGTGGATATACTTCAGTTTGTTTATTCATTCACCTATTGAAGGATGTCTAAATTGCTTATACATTGGGCAATTATGAATAGAGCTGTAATAAATGTTCCCATTCAGATTTTGTGTGTGGTTGGAAGTTTTCAAGTGAATTCGATAAATAAGAGCATATTTGTGGGATTGTATGAGAAGACTATGATTAATATTGTAATAAGTTGTTGCCTTGTCTTCCAATGTGGCTTAGCATTTTACATTTCTATCAGCAATGAATGAGAATTTTTATTGCTCTACATCCTCACTAGCATGTGATGATGTTAAGATTTGGATGTTAGTCTTTCTAGCAGGTATGTAGTAGTTTCTAATTGTTTTTTTTTTTTAATTTGCAGTTCTCTAATGACAAGTGATGATATCATTTCATATGCGTATTTGCCACCTGTATGTCTCCTTAGTTTGATCAGTACATTTGCCATTTTTTGTGTGAAGTTATTTACCCTTTGTTCAGTTTTACATGTCCCTTTTTACATTTTGGATACAACTCCTTATCAGAGATCTGTTTTGCAAATATTTTCTCCAAATCAGTAGCTCAATTTATATTCTCTTTGTTAAGAGAATATACTATGACGTTAAAGTTCATTTCATAGCTTTTGTCAGTTAGGTGTTTTTAATAGATGTTTCAGTTTTAGATTTAAAGAAAAATAATCAAAGATAATCCAGAGTTCCCATATGTAAAAATGTATGTAGCATCTTACATTAGATTTTTTCAAGAGAATGTAAAGATGCTGTTGTGTCTTTCACAGAGTAGAAGATTTAATTTTTAAGAATTCAACTTGACTTTGTTGTTTGCTTTCACGCATCATACTTTTGGTGTTGTCTCTAAAAACTCATTGCCAAACTCAAAATAACTTAGATTTTTTCCTATGCTTTCTATTGGAAGTTATATAGTTTTCCATTTTACATTGAGATATATGATCTGTTTTGAATGAATATATGTGAAAAGCATAGGCCTGTGTCCAGATTTAATTTCTCCATTTAATCAGCTTTTTGCTTTGCCAAAAACCCATTGACAATATTTATGTGGGTCTACTTATGGAATCCTTATTGTTTTATTGATCCATATATATATTATTTTGCCAATATCTCACTGTCTTGATTAATTTTAAAATGTGTTAAAAATGGGGCAATGTAACTCTTCTAAATTTGTTCTTCTTATTTGGTATTATGTTGCCTGTCCTAGGTCTTTTTCCTTTCCACATAAACTTTAGAATCAGTCTGTCAATATCTACAAAATATCTTGGTAGGATTTGATTGAAATTGTGTTGAATTTATAGACCAAGTTGGGAAAAACTTAGCTCTTACCACTATTTATTCTTCCTATCCATGAATATGGAATATCTATCCATTTATGTAGAATGTCTTTGATTTCTTTCATCACTGTTTTGTATATTTTCACATATGAATCCTGAACATATTTTGCTAGATTTATATGTAGGTATTTTTTGTGCTATTATAATTTTTTTAAATTTTAAATTCTAGTATTTCATTGCTGGTGTAAAGGAAAGCAACTGATTTTACTCTATTAACCTTGAATCCTGCAGCATTGCTACATTCAATTATCAGTCTCTAGAGCACTTTTATAGATTATTTTGGATTTTAGACATATTCATGTTATCTCCAAAGAAAAAAAAAAGCACATTTTTTCTCTTTTTTCCCAATCTTTATGCATTTTCTTTCTTCTTTCTCCTTCCTTCCTTCTTTCTTTCTTTTCTTTCTTTCTTTCTTTCTTTTTCTTTCTTTCTTTCTTTCTTTCTTTCTTTCTTTCTTTCTTTCTTTCTTTCTTTCCTTTCCTTCTTTCTTTCTTTCTTTCTTTCTTTCTTTCTTTCTTTCTTTCTTTCTTTCTTTCTTTCTTTTTCTTTCTTTCTCTCTCTCTCTTTCTCTCTCTCTCTTTCTTTCTTTCTCTTTCTTTCTCTCTTTCTCTCTCTCTCTCTCTCTCTCTCTCATCTTATTTCACTAGCTAGGACTTCTAATACAATATTAAATAAGTATTATTGTCACAACATATTTGTCTTTGTGGTGATTTTAGGGAGAAAGCATCAAGTCTCTCCACATCAAGTATTATATTAGCTGCAAGTCTTACAGATGTTTTTCAAGTTGAGGAAGGTCCCTCTATTCTCAATTTGCTGATAGTTTTTGTTATGAATGGGTGATGGATTTTGTTTGAGGCTTTTTCTGAATAAATTTACGTGATCATATGATTTGTCTTCAGCATGCTGGTATTATAAATTTCACTGGTTGATTTTTGAATGTTTAACTAGCCTGGCATGACCAGAGTAAATTTAAATTGGTTGTGGGTATAATTCTTTGTATACATTGCTGCATATAATTTCCTGATGTTTTGTAGAAGATTTTTACATTGATGTTCATGAAAGATATTAGTCTGTAGATTTCCTTTCTTGTAATGCCTTCATCTGATTTTGATTTTAGGATAATGCAGGACTCACAGAAGGTGTTATGAAATGTTCCCACTATGTCTATTTTCTGGACTTTTTGAAATGCTTATGAAAGGCTAAGTGAAAACCTCTGAACCTGGTGCTTTGTTTATTGGAAGGTTTTAAATTATTGTTTCATTTTAATAGGTTTAGGGATATGCAAGTTATCTACATATAATTTTATAATTTTTATAGTTTGTGTCTTTCAAAGAGTTTGTCTATTTTATCCAAGTTATCTAATTTATGGGCATAGAGTTGTTTATAGTATTATTTTCTTAACATTTTAATATCCGTGGAATCCGTAGTGATAACCCCGCTATGTGATTTCTGTCTTTTTGTTGTTGTTAGATTGGATAGAGCTTTATATTTTCATTGATTTTTTTTTTCAAATAACTAACATTTAGTTTCTTTGATTTTCCTATTGTTTTCAATTTTGTTTATTTGATTTTATTATTTACTTTTTTCTGTTTGCTTTAGGCTTACATTGTTTTTCTTTAGTTTCCTAAAGTGGCGTATATATTATTCGTTTTAGTTCTTTCTGCTTCTCTAATACATATATTAAATGCTAAAACTTTTCCTCCAAACACTACTTTCATTTAATCCTACTCATTTTTTATGATATATTTTCAATATTATTTATTTCAAAATATTCTAAAATGTTTCCTGAGACTTTTCATTTGAACCATGTGCCATTTAGAAGTGTGCTGTTTGATTTCTAAATATATTTGATAGTATTGATTTCTAATTTAGTTTCATTTTTGTCTAAGAACATGCTTTATGTGATTACTATTATTTTAAATGTTTTGAGATGTGTTTTATAACCCACAGTGTGGTTTATTTTTCTGAGTTCTTCATTTGAACTTGAGAAAAAATGTGTATGGTATTGTGGTTGGTTGGCGTATTGTATAATTAATAAATAGATCAGGTTGTTTGGTGTGCTGTTCAGGTCATCTATATCCTCACTGAATTTTTTCCTGTCTGATCTCTAAATTACTGACCAAGAAATAATTAAGTCTTCAACTATAATAGTGCATTTGCCTACTTACCTTTCAGTCTGCCCATTTTGTCCTTATTTTGTCTCTCTAGTTAAGTGTATCCATGTATGATATTGTTATTTCTTACTGGGAAATTGACTTCCTTGTAACTGTGTCTCTCTTTATTCTTCAGCAGTTCCTTGATTCTGAAATCTGCTTTGTCTGAAATTAATAATGTTTGGGGCTTTCTTTAGACTGATGCTTGCATGGTATATTTTTCTCCCCATCTCTTTTTTTGAACCAAACAATCAGTGTTTTTCGTTAAATAGGGTTTCTCATAGACAACATATAGGTGAGTCTTGTTTTGGTTTTTAACCATTCCGATCATCTATGTTTTTAATTGGTATATTTGGACAAGTCATGTTTAAAGTAATTGTTGATATAGTCGGATTAATATCTACCATGTTTGTAATTGTTTGATTTCAATGCATTTTTCTTACTTATTTTTGCCGCTTTTTCTGCCTTATCTTGTTTTAACTGAATATTTTATATGATTCCATTTTACATTTTCTCATTTATACTTTTTTTATTTAAAAAATAGAGATATACCTACAGCATATAATACACTTTTTAACTAATCAAAATTCGCCTTTAAATAATGGAATATTCGCAATTGCTTTCTCCCACCCCTGGTGATATTATCATTAACTGATTGTCATTAATACCACTTATCAATAGTTTATATTTATCCCATACATTGCCACTATTATTATTTTGAACAAACACCTATCGTTTAGATCAAATAAGAATAAGAAATATAAGATTTTATTTTATCACCATTTATTCTTTCTCTAAAATTCTTCCTTTCTTTATGCACATAAAAGTTTCTAACCTGGCGTTTTTCTTCTGCCTGAAGAACTACTTTTAACATTTCTTTTAGAATATATTTGCTGATGATGAATTCTCTGTTTTTTGGGTTTTTTTAAAGAATGTTTTATTTCTTCATACTGAAGGATATATTTTCTGGATATAGAAATCCACATTGGTGTTTCGTGTTTTTCATTTTTGTTTTGTTTCAACATTTTAAATGTTTCACTTCACATTTTTTGCTTACATATTTTGTAACAGAAAGTTTGCTTTGATTCTTATCCTTGTTGCTTTATAGACATTTTTGTCTCTGGCTTTTTCCAGACTTCTCCCTCATTGCATTTTTTTTCAGTTTGAATATAATAGGAATAAGTTATTTGTATTGGAGTCTTTAGAGGAGAAGTATTTAGGTAATTATCAATGTTTCCTGTACATCCTGGATCTGTGGTTCTGAGTATGTCATTAATTTTGGAAAAGTCTCAACCATTATTATTTAAATGACTTTTTCTGTTCTTTTTTTTTTTTTCTTTCTTTCTTCTCCTTCTGGCATTCTAAATGTGTGTGTGCTACATCTTCCCCCCCCCCCCGTTATATATATTCTTTTCTTTATTTTTCTTTCATTTTTCATCCTTTTTTCTCTTTATATTTCAGATTGCCAAGTTTCTTGATCTATTTCTAGGCTCACTGATTCTTCCTTTGGCAGTAATTTTACCATTTCTTCAGTGGTATAGCTGCCTTGCTCCAAGCTCTACTCCACTCGGTTGTTACCTTCCCATCTATTTCCTTGAAACCATGACCCCAGTTGAGTTTGGATTTTTTCTGTTTTGTCTTCATATGAGACAGCCAAGATAGAGGAGCTGGAATGGGAGAAATATAATTCTCCCATGTAGGATAAGGGTCTTACAGTCTTCTCAAGGGCAGAGTATATCTTTTAGTGGAGAAGCCTCTGGTTGTATTTCACAATGATTATGCTTTATCTCATCCTGCCAGAGTTATGAAGAGATCTTTTGCATTTATTCTCCATTAATATCTGATGGAATTCTGAGTGAAGTATGTGGATGTTTGGGGGTTCCACTAGGATTGCAACCTCCAAATAGTTTCTCAATTTATGCTAATCAAAATTCAACCTTCAGCTTTATCAAATGTACCTTGTATATGTTCCTGTCAGTTGATGGCTCCAGTGACTTCTGCTGCAGTTAAGCAGATCTTGGCTGTCTCTCTGGATGATCCTGACTCTCTAGATTTCAGCATAGCCATTTCCCTGTGACTCAGTTTTCTAAAAGGTCTTAATAAGTAATTGTGCTTTCAGTTTGTCCAACTCTTTATTGTAAGTACAGGAGTGATGCGTTTCAAGCTCTTGACATGTTGAAGCTGAAATCTATAATCCAGTTCATTCAGTTTTTACCTCCCCCAGTCTGATTAAGCATTTTCCTGAAGTTGTCCCTTTCAATAATGTCATTTAGAGCTTTAACTAACTCTAGGCTTTGTAGTTCCACACCTATCTGTTAAGTGCTTTTACATTCTTTATAAGGTATTCCTGAAAATTTCCTCTGTTTTCCAAAGCATGCACTCTCTCTAAAACTTAGTATCCAGTTTTTTTTTTTATTCCAACCAAGATATGCTGAGAAATCAGCCCTATTTCCTAAATTCCTGTTTCTGTTCAAATTTCATATTTTGTCTGCTTTGTGCCCCACTGCCTAGAAATCTAACCATACCAGTAACCTAAGCAAGCACCCAAATTATTCAAACCATCACTTACTAAATCTGAACTCAATTGGTTCAGTAAGTTTTCAGGGGTGTGTGTGTGTGTGTGTATGTGTGTGTGTGTGTGTGTGTACACATATAATGGCATTTGAACAACATAATGATGAGTATTCAAATTTTATTCTTTTTTTGAGATGGAGTCTCACTCTGTCACCCAGGCTGGAGTGCAGTAGCGTGATCTCAGCTCACTGCAACCTCCACCTCCTGGGTTCAAGTGATTCTCCTGCCTCAGCCTCCTGAGTAGCTGGGATTACAGGCATTTGCCACCAAACCTGGCTAGTATTTGTATTTTTAGTAGAGATACGGTTTTACCATGTTGGCCAGGCTGGTCGCAAACTTCTGACCTCAAGTGACCCACCCACCTCCGCCTCCCAAAGTGCTGGGATTACAGGTATGAGCCACCACACCCGGCCAAATTTTATTCTTTTATTACATGAATTCTAGTCTCTAAACTCCAGAAAATATAAGCACAAACATAATAAGAAATTGCATAATTTGACTAAAAAAAGAAGAGTGAAATTTTGTCTCCTTGAACATCTTGCATATTAAGGATACTATTTGAGACAATTTTCTACATATAATTTAAAAAACATCATAGAGTTATTTAAAATCTAAAACATTGTTTATTTTCTATTTGATTTGTATATAAAAAATAGAATAAATTTTTCAGATCCTAATCCATATACTAGGCAAGAACACAACTGGTAATAAAATTTGCTTATCCTTTATATTCCATATTCTTCAATGACTTTCAACATTTTTCTTAGTGTAGATGACTTCTGTGCCCATGAAGGGTGCTTTCATACTCTTTTGTCTCATCAGATATAATTGGTTGTATAATACTTGGGAGTAGGAACAACTTCCATGTCACAGTGCATGGAAAACAACCTGCATGGAAAGTTGAGTTAACTGACATATATATCTCAATTGCTCTTTAGTTTGGATATCCCAAGCAGCTGCCCAACTGACTGGCCTTGCCTCAGTCCATGCTCAACAAATCTATCTAAAATGCAAATTAATGAGCTAGTCAAAATTAAATTTTTGTGTGAGAAAAATTAGAACACAGTTCTTTCTTTCTTTCAAACATTGAGGATAATTGGCATTTCATTTCATAACTATTTTAGTATTTCAGATGTATGTCATTGCTATGGTTTACTGCTGGTGTACGCAGGGTTTATAAATGTGTGACCTCTGGGATATACAGAGGGACCATTAATTTTCTGCCCAAAATTAAAAAAAAAATTACCTTCAAATCGTTATTGAATTTCAGATTTTAAAATAAATTTACACTGCTATTTTATTCAATTGATTTTAATAAAAGTTGTTACATGACAATGAATGATTGAGGACCATCAGATAACATCATAGTTTCTTATATAGGCCATATTCTACTAACTTTAAACTTACTTTGATAAAACTCAAAGTATAAAACTTGCTCTCACTTTTAGTACAAGAGCTGATTATCATCTATTTAAATATATAGACATAATTAAAATTAAGCAACAGATGGGCAGCCTATGGAAACATTTTTAGCTCTGGAACCCAATAAGTCACTCTAGTGCTGGGTTATTAGCAACTAAATCATGTCAAGAATGTTAAATCCAACTTGTGTTTAAACATCAAATGGTTGTTAATTTATAGTCTTACCTGTGTGTTCTGCTACAACTAAGAGTAGAACTTCTGCTCCTCCCATTGGTAGTCATGCAAAATAAATTTACAACTTAATTTTAAAAAATATACAGTAGCATAATTTAGAATTTAAGTACACATGATAAATTAATGTTCTGGAAAAAGAGGATAGCTGTTATTTTCTGATGAAACATTGAAAGAAGAAACTTGAGCTGAAATAAGGATTGTGTGGGTGTTCAAATACCTTTGTTTTTAAAGCAGAGAGAGCATAAGAATGAAGAAGTGATAATCATTGCCCCACATTTCCTCAATTAAATATGACTGTCCTGAATTCTTATATGTTTTGTTCCCTATACCTCACCACCTCCTTTTGTTTTGAAACAGTGTCTCACTCTGGTTCAGGCTGGAGTGCAGTGGCACACTCACAGCTCACTGCAGACTCAACCTCCCTGGCTTCAGTGGTCCTCTCACCTAAGCCTCTCTGGAAGCTGGGGCTAGATATGTGCACCACCACGCCTAGCTAATTTTTTGTATTTTTTATGAAGATGGGGTTTTGCCATGTTACCTAGTCTGGACTCAAACTCCTTTCAAGCAATTCACCTGTCTCAGCCTCCCAAAGTGCTGAGATTACAGGTGTGAGCCACCACATTCATCCTCTCAACACTTCTTCATATAAAAACAAATTTTAAGTCAATTTTACCTTGTGCACCGAATAACTTAAAAACTTAACTGCTCAATGTTTATATTAAAAGTTTCCAGTTACAAATATAAAGAACTATTCTGCAAGTAGTAAATGCAGGTCTCTCCAACAATAAACAAAAGTTTATTAACTTCTTTTTGTTTTCCCTGTCTTTGATACTAAGCATTTTTCTACGTAATTTTTATCATGAAAATTACACATGCACATTTACGCACAGTGATTTGAGATTGAGTGAAATTTTAACATTTCTCAAGAAAGAAAAAAAAAAAAGTGGTTGCCTCCTACCCTTCGAAACCCAGATGATCTCACATATTGAGACTTTGTCCAACCTGGTTGAAGGATAAAAGTTCAGAGTTTGAAGTGGTGATGATGTGGAATACAACTTCACGTATTTTCTCTTTTTCAGTTGCACTAGCTTAGCTCTTCCCTGGTTAAAATGTTACAAGTGGTACAAGAACATCAGCAGCAATCAGTAGAGGATCAAGCTCTTTTAGCAAAAAATGGAGACAGAATCTAAGTGTGTAGACTAGTGCTGCATCTTAACTACTATATATTTTTAAACCAGTCATTTTCTTACTTTGTTTGCATAGGATAGAGAGTCAATCAACTAATAATTATTTCTACAGTGAACCACCTATATCTGCCCAAAACATTGTATAGTATAGAGAAAGATAAATTGTCTCATCACTTCATACTCACAATTGTGGGCAGACCCTGACACTTAGCCTGTGCTCCGTCAACATTTGATGGCTGTCTTAATACCTAGTATAGAGACTTGTGTTGTAGTACTTACTCTGACAATCACCATCTGTGTGATTTAACATGAACCACTTAAATTATTTGAATTTCAACTTTATTATCTATAAACCAATCTCTCAAATATATGTAAAGCCTAATGCTTTACTATTCTATCAACTTTTATTTCAATTTGTAGCCATGAAGAAATTATTCCATTCATCATCAAAACTACATGCCACTTGCTGCTAGACATTTTTAAAATTTGTGGTCAATTTTCTGTCTTTGATAAATGAAACTACCAAATATTGTCATTATTTATAGAGATGAAAGGGCATTAACTACACATCAAGTGTTGCAGAAGTTATATGAAGCCAAATAATGTAGGAATATTTTACTTTTTAACTCCGAGAAATAGGAGCTTATTAAAATTTGAGCTGAGTTTTTGACAACTATAAATATCCTTTATGAAAATCCAAGAAATTTAATCATAGACACCTCGATAGAGAAGGAATATATACTTTTCTATATCCTAATCACTTAAATTTGGCCATGATGCATTTATTATAATCAGTTGTGTGATTTAGTGCCTCAAAATTAATAAAGTAAATGGACTGCTAAGATAGGAGAGAAAGTGAACTTTTATAATTTTTTTAATGCTTTTATCTTTCTTTGGCTTGATAATATTTTTGAGACCCTATCAAAAGTTGGTGACATAGTACATATTAATGCCAAACATGGGAATCTTATCATTTTTTTTTCCATCCAGTAGTGGGTAAGAATGTGGATTTTAGATTGCCTAGCCATGGCTTGAGCTCTATGTTGGCCCCTTTCAGCCATAGCTGAAGTGATTGGGGCACAGGGTACCAAATGCCTAGGCTGCATACAGTGCAGGGAACCTGGAACTGGCCCACATAACCATTTTCTCCTAGGCCTCCAGGCGTGATGTGAAGACCTCCGATATATACGCTAGAGGTATTTTCCCCATTGTCTTGGGGATTAACATAAGGCTCCCTGTTACTTATGTAAATTTCTGGAGCTGGCTTGAATTTCTCCACAGAAAACGAGGTTTTCCTTTCTATGGCATTGTCAGGCTGCAAATTTTCCAAACTTTTATGCTCTGTTTCCCTTTTAAAACTGAATGCTCTTAATAGCACCAAAGCCACCCCCTGAATGCTTTGCTGCTTAGAAATTTCTACTACCAGATCCCCTAAATCATCTCTCTCAACTTCAAAGTTCCACAAATCTCTAGGGCAGGGGCAAAATGCTGCCAGTCTCTTTACTAAAACATAACAAGAGTCATCTTTGCTGCAGTTGCCAAACAGTTCCTCATTTCCATCTGAGACCACCTCAGTCCATATCTCTGTGAGGATTTTGGGCAAAGCCATTCAACAAATCTCTAGGAAGTTCCAAACATCCGCATATTTTCTTGTCTTCTTCTGAGCCCTCCAAACTGTCCTAACCTCTGTCTGTTACCCACTTCCAAAGTCACTTCCACATTTTCAGGTATCTTTTCAGCAAGGTCCCATTCCCAGTACCAATTTACGATATTAGTCTGCTTTCATGCTGCTTATAAAGACATACCCAAGACTGGACAATTTACAAAAGAAAGAAGTTTAGTTACACTTACAGTTCTACATGGCTGGGGAGGCCTCGCAATCATCACAGAATACAAAAAGGAGCAAGTCACCTCTTATGTGGATGGCAGCAGGCAAAAAGAGAGCTTGCTCAGGGAAACTTCCATTTTTTTTAAACCATCAGATCTTCTGAGACTCATCATCATGAGAACAATGCAGGAAAGACCCCCCCGCCCATAATTCAACCACCTCCTACTGGGTTCTTCCCATGACACGTGGGAATTGTGCAATTTACAATTCAAGATGAGGTTTGGATGGGGTCACAAACAAACCATCTCACATGACCTGAATAATGTACATTATACTCATTAAGTAATTTCTCAGCCCCCATTCTCTTCTGTCCCCCAACTACCCTTCATAGTCTGCAATATCCATCATTATACACTCTATTCCCATGGGTACATATTATTTAGCTTCCACTTATAAGCAAGAACATGCAGTACTAGACTTTCTGTTTCTGAGTTGTTTCACTTAAGATAATGGCCTACAGTTCCATCTATGTTGCTGCAAAAGACATGACTTTATTCTTTTTATGGCTGAATAGTATTCCTTTGTGTGTGTGTGTGCATATATATACATATATATACACATATATATATACATATATATATATACCACATTTCTTTATGAAATGTTCTTCCATTGGTGAACACTTAGATTGATTCCATATCTTTGCTACTATGAATAGTGCTGCTCTCCCAGATATAAGGGAAAAGAGAAAATGGTAGGGCTGGGGCCTGAAAGTGTTCAGCTGTCAAACATTGAAAATGAAGTCTCATTCTTTATTACAAACTTACACCAAGAATGTTTTTAATTCTATTTAGAAAAGGAAAATGACAAATTGAATGAGTATTAGCCAACAAGAAATAGTGAAAGAGGGGCAAATATTAACGTCATAGAGAATGTAGAATGATTCTTCAGGAAGTGGCTCTGTAATAAACAAAGATGTGGCTATCCTTAAGGTTAGTTTAAAAATGGAACTGATGAGGAATTTTCCACCTAGCTGATTGGCAAGGAACAGTTAATTAAACAAATAAAACCCCAAGGTCTGTGTTGGTAGCAGTGAGGTAAAGATTTGATGAATGAATGAAAATATTGCTTTTCTCTACAATCATAGTAACATGTTAGAAATTAAAAAGAAAAACATAAAAGCCTATGAAAAATAGCAGCATAAACTGAAATATAAATTTAACAAAAGGTGTATATTGCATTGAAATTAAATATAAAGTCATAGTAACATACAGGGGTGGGTGGAGGATATGCAAAACTTCCACACAAATAGAGAGACTTACCATATTCTTTAATAGATGATTTCATGTCATAAAAACAGAGATTATCTCAGAATTAGCACAAACATACAGTATAAGTATGTCAATAAAAAATGACTTGCACTGTTAAAATATCTCACAATTTGACTAAATCTATTACAATTAAAGTACAAGTAACATAATTCCTCATTTAGTGTTTTATTATATAAGAATAAAATAGCAGGCATATGGTCAAGGGTATATAGCAATTATTACATTTTAAGAAAAAAGTTTGAAAGCAATACGTATATCTGTAGTAGATGAATGAGTGGATAAATAGAATACCCACAGGAGGTATATTTTGTCTTCTAAATGAATGAGTTAGAGACTTATTTAAGAGTTTGTGTATAATATGCATTTTCAATGAGAAATGTCATTTAAAGTATTATTTATAGTTGACTTTATGTTTCATTTATATTCAGTTTATTGTATGACATTTGCAATACATCTAATAACTCTTTATTTTTTTATTATACTTTATGGTCTAGGGTACATGTGCACAAGGTGCAGGTTTGTTACCTATATATAGATGTGCCATGTTGGTGTGCTGCACCCATTAACTCGTCATTTACATTAGGTATATCTCCTAATGCTGTGTCTGCCCCCTTATAGTTAACATTTTTAAAAAGGAAGTAAGTTCCAAATACATATATAATTGTATTTTTATAAAATGGAAAATGTATAAAGTAAAACACACTAGATCACCAATGTTTTCCAAAGGGAATGAAAATGGTGGGAGATATAGAAAAAATAATTCAATAAATATCTTGGTTTACTTAAATTAAAATTTATAAAGGAGAAGACACATATGTGTAGTGAAAAGTTTTGGAATAATAAATACCAGATTCAAAAATCTGAATACCTATGAAGAAAGGGATGATAGTAGGGGTTGAAGAAAGGAGGAATAAATTTAAAAAAACATTTATTTATGTAATATGCTTCTGTATTAAGGTTTTATGAATTGGTATACATACTTTAAAAATTGTTGCAAAATTCATAGAATAAATATTTGCATTAATAAGTAATCATACAAAAATTAAAAAGGGCAAAGAAAAATACTTTGTTATTAAAATTTTAAAACCTTATATACTTGAATAAGTTGTTGTAAAGGTTTTTGTGTATATGTGTGTGTCCCCCTGTTTTGGGTTTTTTTTTGGTAGAGATGGGTTTTGTCATGTTGTCCAGGCTGGTCTTGAACTCCTGGACTCAAGTGATCTGCCCACCTTGGCCTCCAAAAGTGCAGGGATTACAGATGTGAGCCACTGCACCCTGCCATAAAATCTTTAGGGAGCAGATTTACTCAGGTCTCCAGCTTCAGTAGTCACGTAGAGTCTGCAAAGCCTCAAGATCTACTGGAACAATTGTCTAATGGTTGAATAGCAGAAACTCTGTTGTGTTTGAGGGAACACATAAAATTCCTGCAGGATATAAAATTCTGACAAGGAATACAAAATGATATATTGCAGCTTAAATAAAAATTTCTAAAAACTTAAACATGGAAAAAAAATCTTTACAGTCATGACAGGCAAAAAAAAAAATAAAAGACATCTTTGTGCTTTCTATCTAATGAAATGAGAGCTGGGATAGGTGAAAATAGTGTGATATACAAATGTAATATAAATAACCAATATTGCCCTAGGCCTTAAACTTGTTAAAATCGTATCTCATTTGTATGTTGACATATGGTTTATGATTTCTAAAATCTATTATATGTAAATATTTATTAAGGATTCTTTTGTGGTATCACTACCCAAGTAGACTTACAGAGGTATAAAATAAAGGTTGAATTGGTGCTGTCTATGAAAAATAAAACATAGCAATTTACAGAGCAAACTCATAATCACATAAAAGTATTCCAAGTTATTGTTCTTCCAAATTTTCTCTTGAAAGGAATCACATGTTATATGTGTGCACATATATGTACATATGTTATAAGTAATCAGATGTTATTTGTGCCTATTTTTGCACTATGAATTTATATCATCTTGTCAAATAGGCAGAGGTTCAGAAATTTGAACTGAGTAAAAAAAAGACATTTGCAGTCTCTGGTTGTTGCAAATTTTCATGAAATGTGGCTACTTTTAATTTCCAATGACACTTTACAAGTCATTTGCCAAGCTTGCATATTTGAAGCAGCATCTCATTAGGTAAACTGCCAGTACTAATATTCTCTATTTATTTGCTATAAATTTTTGCATATCGTAACTCATATTGATTTTGTGTTGAAAGATGTGACAGATGAAATAAAATAAATAGATAGGGTATCACATATAAAATTTAGTATTTATTATAAATTCAGGAAGATCTTGAATATCATGTTGATATTATCTTACAGCACAATTATACTATTGCACTTCAAGATTTCTTTCTTCTCAGCTATAGCTTTGACATGATTTTAAGTTTAAGTTATTTTCCCTCTGAAATACAAGTTGGCCTGGAAAAAAGTCAAATATTTTCCATGTGCCCATCTTCCATTATATTTGAACTATTTCTGTGTCATTTTTGGTTAAAACTTACACAGAAAATCATGCAGAATTTTTTAAAAGATGTTACTGATAACTATATTCAAAATCATTTTTGGTGTTACAGTAATCACATGTGATTCAAAGCTTATCATTTGCTAAGAAATGAAATAATTGAAAATGTAGATAATAAAAAAATTACGATGAGTTCCTTTTACATTTGTTTATGTATTTATGAGTCTAATTCTGGGACTTTTTAAATACCCCTATTTTTAAATTCAGAAGCAAAGGACATAATTTTTGACTTTTTCTTAAAAATCATATTGTCCCCTTATCAAAGTATAATCCAAAACCTACAAAAATTAAACAAAATATTCAGTACTCCTCAAATATTTGTACCTTTGTTATTTTAAAATTAATTAAATATGTAAGTGCATCCTGGTGTAAAAATAACTTGCATGTCATAATCATTTAATCCACTCACCGTATATTTATAATTTAACATTTTGAAAACTACTATATATTTAGAGTATATTGCCTACATGTGTCTTATAGGACATTTCTCATGGTAGAAGACAAATGCAGAGATCACGTGGTGAAAAAGGAAGCAAGAGAGAGAGAGAAAGAGAGGAAGTGCCCGGCTCTTTTTAGCAACTATCTTTCACGTGAACTAAAAGAGCAAGAGCTCACTCACCCCCACCTCAGGAAGGTCATTAATCTATTCATGAGCAGCTGCCCTCATGACACAAATACCTCTCACTAGGCCCCATCCCCAACACTGGGAAACAAATATCATCATGAGATTTAGAGGGGACAAACATCCAAACTATAGCATTCTGTCCCTGGTCCCCCCATAATCTCATGTATTTCTCATGTAGAAAAATACAGTTATCTCCTACCAGTCATCCCCAAAAGTCTTAAATTGTTCCAGAACTAACTCAAAAGTGCAAAGTCAAAAGTCTCATTTGAGACTCGAGGTAAGTTCCTTAAAGATGTGGACCCGTAAAATAAAAAAACAAGTTATTTACTTCTAAGACACAACTGGTATACAGGCATTGCGTAAAAAGTCTCATTCCAAAAAGGAGAAATTGACCAAAACAAAATTCAAAACGCAGCAGGCAGATGTTAAATCTTAAAGCTCCAAAATATCCCATGATGGCATGTCCCTCTTCCGGGGCACTCTGGGGCCAGGGGTGGGCTCCCAATATCTTAAACAGTCCCACTTTCATGACTTTTCTGCGTGCAGCCCTACTGGCTGCTCTCAGCAGTTGAATTCAAATGTCTGTGCCTTTTCCAGGCTGAGGTGGCTCTAAATTCTGTGGTCACCATGGCAGCTCTGATCCCATGGCTCCACTAGGCATTGCCCTAGTGAAGACTTTCTGTAGGGGACTCAAAACCCACATTTCTGTGGAGCATTGCCTTAGTTGAGGCTCTCTGTAATGGCTCCACTCCTGTGGCAGGCTTCTGATTAGACACCCAGGTTTTTTGACACATCCTCTGAAATCTAGATGGAGACTTCCAAGTCTTCACGGCTCTTGCCTTCTGTGTGCCTACAGACTTAACACCACATGGATGCTGCCAAGTCTCATGGCTTGTCTTACAGAAACAGCAGTGAGAGCAGTACCTGAGGCCATTTGAACTGTGGCTAGAGCCAGAGCAGCTGGGATGTGGGAAGCAGCATCCTGAGGTAGTCAGCATAGCAGCATCCCAGGTCTGTCCTCTAAAACCATTCTGTTATCCTATGCCTCTGGGCCTGTGATGGGAGGGGAGAGGAGGCCATGATGATTCCTAAAATGCCTTCAGGGCCTTTCTGTTATTGTTTTGACTATGAGCACCTGGCTCCCTTTCAGTCATGCTAATCTCTCTAGCAAGTGATTGTTCCACAGTACCCTTCAGTTACCCACCTGAAAATCCTCTTTCCTTCTCAAACACATTTCCAAGATTTTCCAAATTTGATGCTCTGCTTCTCATTTAATTATAATTTGTACCTTTAGATCATTCCTTTGCTGCCATATCTGATCATAAGGTGTTGAAAGTAGCCCTGCTACTTCTCAAACACTTTTCTGCCTAGAAATTTCTTAAACCAGAGAGCCTACATGACCCCTCTTAAGTTCAGCATTTCACAAATTTCTATGACATGGACACAATGCAGCTAAGTTCTTTCCTATGGCTTAGTAAGGGTGACATTTGCTACAGTTCCCAACTTCCTCATTTTTGCCTGTAACCTCATCAGCACAGGCTTTACTATTTGTTTCTATCTGCATTTTGGTCACAACTTGACCAGTGTCTAAGAAGTTCAAAACTTTTCCACATCCTGTTTTCTTCTTCTGAGCCCTCCAAACGCGTTCTACTTCTGCCATTACCCAATTCCAAAGTTGCTTCATAATTTTCTGGTATTTTTCTAGCAACACCATACTCCTCTTTAAAATTTTATTTCTTAGTCTTTTTAGTGTGTCTATAAAGAAATACTCGAGGCTGGGTAATTTTTAAAGAAAAGACGTTTATTTTTCTCATGATTCTGCTGGTTAGAAAATCGGGCATCTGGTAAAAGCCTCAGGCTGATTCCACTCATGAAAGAAGATGATTTCTGCCAGCATGTACAGAAATCATATGGAAAGAGAGAATGCAAGAGAGAGAGTGGAGCTGCCAGGCTCTTTTTAACAACCAGCTCTCATGGAAGCTAATAGAGTGAGAACGCCTCCAGCGTTCTCCCCAGGAGGGGATTAATCTATTCATGAGATATTCAAACACTTCCCATCAGGCCCCACCTCCAACACTGGGGATAAAATTTCAACATGAGATTCGGAGGGCCAAACATTCAAAAGATAACAACCACCAACCTGCTGGAGGGATTTCAGAGCACCCAAATTGTTTGAATTCAGGCTATGAATGCTGATATGATTACCTGTGAATACTGATATGATTACCTGTATCTAGAATTATGGAGTTACATATTGGTAAACTATATATGTAATCATTTGCTGATTAAATATTAAAAATGTGTCTAAAGAGTGTTGGACTCTATAAATAGTAGCCATTAAAGTACTTAGCTAAAACTTGTTCATCGATATTGCTGGACCTGGCTACAAAAGAACTAATTAGCTCTTGTATCTATGCAAAGTGAAATGCAAAACCTATAATCAAAGTACAGATCAAGTCCTCAAAATTGCTTTCACCCATAAATTTTATTTTAAATTACAATTAATATCCACACAGAAATCACAAGATTTCCACACCAATACCTTCTCCAAATGACATTTTGTCATCATATTGGCCAAATATATTTTATGTGACCATGTATGAAAGAAAGTTTGTCCTGGCTAAAGTGAAAGACGTCTTTCTGGTCACATAATGAGATAAATATTGAAATCTTTCTTTTAATATAAATGCAATGTATGAGAAAATATAAGCATTATTATGACTTACCAAATTGCATATATATATATGCATATATCATATGTAATGCCTTTGTTCCTTTACTCATCACCTGATGTTTCACAGTGTTCCCTGACTGTTGTCCTTTGGACAGCATAAACAGAGACAATTTCAATGTAAAACAATGTTTAAAAGCACTCTAGAAGTACATTAACAGTCACTATGTCAGCAATTAGTATGAGATTTTGAAGGTAATTTTTAACCTTTTCATCTTCTAAATTCTAGCTTGTCCTATTAAAAATACTTTCTCTCTTTCTCCTTTCCCCATTAAAGCCCTTGCTGTTGTTTAAAACAAGAAAATGTACCATACCAAACAATTCAGAGATCCTCACTCTGTGCATTCAGTACATGACAAGGGAAAGTGATATTATCACAAACGGAGACTGCTTATATTCATTTATTATGTAAAATGACCGAGCTGATCAGTTTCTTATTGAAAATGGTAAAAGAAGAAAAGGTTCAGAATGTCATAAAAGTGAAAAAAAAGTATTTTCATGAATTCATTGACCTTTTCATTAATATCATAACAGAATATAATCACTAAGCTTTTAAATGAGCAAGGTAGCTCAATACCGAAGGACGGCTTGAGAAATCTCAAGGGCTTATGTTGCTAGAACAAGACCCTGACACTAAAAGTAAAAGGGTAAATGAGAATCATGTTTAGTGATGACCTTTAGGTCCCACAGCTGCTTACCACATATTCTGTCTTTTTGCTTTTACTGTTACACTTTAGCTTATTAAAATTAATTGTGTTCTATTTTAGATATTAAGCATTTTTGGCTCATAACCTTCTCTGTTGAATGAACAGTAACACTCTTTTTTTCTATCACACTTGATGTATGATGATAACTATTCCCATTTTGTGATTTAAATGAATAGAATAAGTAAAAGAGGTCTTGTAAGTTTTTGTCAAAAAATAAAAATAAATTTAAAAATATTTGAAAAAGTCACAAGTTTCAATAAGGAAGAAATTTTGGAGTAATAAAAACAGAATAAAATAAACCAGGTGTGTACCAGAAATATATTTCCTACAATGGGCATTTAAATACATTTTTCTGTATTTGAATGATATGGTTTGGCTATGTCCCCACCCAAATTTCATCTTGAATTGTAACTCCTGTGTTGTGGGAGGAACCTGGTGGGAGGTGATTGAATCATGGGAGTGGGTCTTCCATGCTGTTCTCATGATAATGAGTGGGTCTCATGAGATTTCATGGTTTTAAAAACAAGAGTTGCCCTACACAAGCTCTTCTCTCTTTGTTGTAAGATATGACTTGCTCTTCCTTGCCTTCCACCATGACTGAGAGTGCTCTCCAGCCACGTGGAACTGTAAGTCCATTAAGCCTCTTTTTCTTCCCAGTCTTGGGTATGTCATTATCAACAGTGTGAAAATGGGCTAATACATTAAGCTTACTTTTTATTTCTATTGATATGCACTATATATTCAGAGAAAATTATTTCCCCATCTAATTGACAATATTATTGGGAATATTTTAGTAGTTTATATTTTGGTGCCTCAACTCACAAAAAGGTAGATAGTTGTTAAGAAGTATACTATTAAATTTCTTGTGTAAATGAACATTTGTTTAATTATTTTATAAAGAGAATGGTTAACCCCTAATTTAGACACGTTGTCAGATGAAGCTTTGATATTCAATGCATACATTTGTATATTTCTACAAACTATATATTAAATGGGATGATCAGGGTCTTTTTTAAATGGTAGAATTTGTTAATAAGAGAAGTCAAATATTGATATGAGCTCTTTGTCAGACATATACATATATAGATACACACATACATATGCACAAATATGCACACGTGTATACATATATATAATACACAGGCACACACATATCATATGTTCTCCATATATACTATGTATGTTTATCTAATCCTCTCAACACCTAGAGGACTTCGGTATATGTTTTATCTTTACAAAGAAACGGGCAAGAAAGGCTTGTACCAAGGAAAAATCCTAACTTGAGGTTCGGGAGACATAATTTGCCTTGCAACTCAGGACACTTTTGAGAGTGAAAGTGGGCTTGTAATAAAAATGAGTTCAGCAAGCATAATCAAAAACTGTTCTAGGAAACCCAGATTTATGTTCGCATTATAATGGGTACCTGGTGAAACTGGAACTGAAACTTAAACATTCTGAAATCATAGACTGTATTCTTAAGCTCTATTCTACACTGCCTCCAAACTGGTGTCATTAACTTATGAGTCACACTTTATGTTTTATTCTGTTTTATTTTAACCCGAAATCCAATATTTATCGAGAACATCTGGTTTTCGTGTTGGGGTTGCATTTTTGAACAAGCTGAGTAAGTCTTGCTACAATTGAATTTACATTCTTTTAGACAGAAGAGACAATGGAAAAGAAAAATATAAATGAGCCAAACAAGAAATACAGAATATAATAATATGATGTAGAATAACATTGAGGTTTAACAGTAACATAGAATAGTGAGGAAAAACAACTCAAAATGTGACATTTAAGCTACGATCAGAAAAATGGAAAGTACATTATGAAATAGGTCAAAGAAAGATTGATCAGGAGAGAAGAAAAAGTAGGCTCAAAGGCCCTGAGGTGAGAAAGAATTCAAAATGTTCAAAGAATTGAAAGGTAGTGTGACTGTAAGAAGCAAGTTAGGAGAATAGAGAACGAATTGAGGCTGGAAACACAGGCAGATATTTTACAAACATGACAAGGCATTTGACTTTACCCTAATGGGCTTTCAAAACTCTTTGAAAGACTTTAATTCTTTCATTAAAAATACTTATTGAATATTTACTGTGTGTCAGACACTGTGCTTAAGTTACATGAAGGGTTAAAAATGCTGGTGAAGGGCCGGGTGCGGTGGCTCAAGCCTGTAATCCCAGCACTTCGGGAGGCCGAGGCAGGCGGATCACGAGGTCAGGAGATCAAGACTATCCTGGCTAACACAGTGAAACCCCGTCTCTACTAAAAATAAAAAAATAAAATAAAATAAAATAAATTAGCCGGGTGTAGTGGCGGGCGCCTGTAGTTCCAGCTACTCTGGAGGCTGAGGCAGGAGAACGGCGTGAACCCGGGAGGCGGAGCTTGCAGTGAGCCGAGATTGCGCCACTGCACTCCAGCCTGGGTGACAGAGCGAAACTCCATCTTAGAAAAGAAAAAGTGCTGGTGAGGGAAGAGAGTAAAATGTTTTAATAGAGCATTCAGGAAGGAGATTTGGGTAAGTACTTGAAAGTGGGGTAGCAGTAAGCCATATGTATATTGAGAAATGGTTAAGGGAGGAGGGATAATGAGCAGCAGGAAAGACCAGTGTAAAAGTTTTCAGATGGGAGGTTATATGCTGTGTTCT
Organism: Macaca fascicularis; assembly: GCF_037993035.2. Taxonomy (NCBI): domain Eukaryota; kingdom Metazoa; phylum Chordata; class Mammalia; order Primates; family Cercopithecidae; genus Macaca; species Macaca fascicularis. The sequence goes on along the minus strand of NC_088391.1, from coordinate 58,161,067 downwards.
TGAACAAGCAGAGAAGCCTGAATTTCTAGAGCGGAGTGGGAGGGGCAGAAACAGAATAAGAGGTCAGAGAATGATGAAAGAAGGAAGAAGAGTAGATCATGTAGAGCTTTGTATGCAATTAGTAAGGCTTAGGGTTTTCCTTTGATTGACATGGGGATCTATTAGCAAGGTTAGAAGAGAGACTTGAATTTAGCTGATGTACATATTTAAAAGGTTACCCTTACTGCTGGGAAAAAGAACAGGTGGAGGCAGGAAGCCCAGTTAGGAAGCCATTGTAGCACTCCACTTGAGAATGTGGTTTCAGCAAAGGGGGCTAGGAGAAATGCAATTTTTCATGGGACTTGGAGATTGACTCAAGAGTATTTTGTTATGAATTAGATGCGGAGTATGAAAGAAAGGACAAAGTCCAGATTATTCATTTAGAAATTACAAGAAGAGCATTTTCATTAACTTAGTTGCAGAACACTGTGTGTATAGCGGGTTTAGCTTCACTTCTGCTGCAAGAGTTCAGGTTCTGGCATGTTCATTCTGAAATATTTATTAGATATTCCACAGAAATGTTAACTAGATCTACCAATATCTCAGGCCAATGTTAAATAAGCAGGTGGATGTATGAACTTAGGGGAGCACTCACGAGTAGATACATAAATCTGAGAGTTGGTGGCATATTGATATCATTGAAAGCTACACAACAATGAGATACATATTTAAGAGAGTGATTTTTCAGTAAAGAAAAGAAGATCCTATGTAGTCCAGCAGGAAGGAGGAGAAAACTGTGAAGTAGATTGGGAAGAGAGAGCAAGTGGGGTAAAAAGAAAGCCAAAAGTAATTAGGATCATAGAAAAACACTGAAGAAAATTTGTTACCAAGGATATAAAGAGCAGAATAAAAGGTTACACAAACTGGAGACTGCGAGTTGACCATAAGGCTTGTTAGCATGGAGGCCTTGATGAATATGACAAAAACCACTTTGACAGAGTGATTGAAGTGAAAGTCAGACTGAAGTTTGTTTTAATAATTGGAAGAGAGAAATTTGAAATAACCCACTGAGCAAGTATAATATTTTCAGGGAATTTTGTTTCAAGCAGAAACAAAAACAAATGCAGAGGTAGCAGATGGGAAAAGTCGTATCAAGAAAAAAGCAAAAAATAAAAACGTGCAGTTTTTTGGTTTGTTTGTTTATTTTGTAAAATTGAGTAGCTAACAAGAAGTTTGCACAATGATAGGAAAGATCTAATTAAAAAATTAATGATGAGAATGGGGGCGCAAATTTCTGGGGCAATATTTTAGTGTAAGGAGAGGAGTGGAATGTGGTACAAATGTTAGGGAACTGATTAGCTTTAGAGAGAGTAATAGAGGGTAGGGGTACAGATTCTGATAAATGGGTAGATATAATTATGAGGTTTACGGGAAATTTGGCTCGGCTATCTACAGTTTTCAGAGAAGCAAGGTCACATAAGAATGAGTTTCTAGGAAAGGTATTTAAGACTTAAGAAGGAAAGAGAAGATGTGAAATTGACATTCTGGAGAAAAGGAGAGTGATGGCATAAGGAATGACAGCATGACTGTGAACAGCCTTACGAGTTGCCTTCATGTTTATCATCATGACTATAAAATGATACCAGTCAACACTAGTGTATATTTTTCTACATTCACATTCAGCTGTATTGGTAAAAGCATGGAGTAAGTGGAAAGCTGAATTTAGTTGGTTAGCAGTTTTCTAAAGAGGATATAAAACATTAGAGTATATATGAAAGTTTTATTCTAATGATTGTTTATGAACTTAAAACAGGTAATCAGAAAAGAGAGAACCTGAGGGAATGAAGGAAATTGAAAAAAAGTTCAATATAGTTAAAAAGACTTTTGAAATATTCAGATGGAATGAACTAGAAAGATATAGTGTAGTCATGAGAGAACAAGATCCATCAAATTCAGATTAAGAAGGGCCTGATATCATAGGTGATGACAAGTTCCAGAATATGCTTCTGAGAGTGACTGAGACAGGGTGAAAGGTAAGATAAATAGAGGAGAGAAATTAAGAAACTAAATATTCAGGTGTCACAAAGAGAAACTACTGTGAAATTATTGAGAAAAGTCATCAAAGCAGTGTTGAAGAGCCTCTGAAGCAGAAGTTTAAAATGTTAAAATCTGGGAGAGTCTGCTAAAGGAATGGCAGTAGATGAGAATGAGAGGTATAACTAGTTAATTCAGAAAACATGGGATTCAAAGCAATTTTTAAAGAGAAAGGGGGAAGAATTATCTGGAAATGACAATGAAGAGTGAGGAGGACACCAACCTGGTGGATTCAGGCTGTGGAAGGAAAACAGTAACAACAACAACAACAACAACAACAATGCCTTCATCAATTGAGAAAGATGCAGGGGAAGAGCATCACAAAATGGAGCAAGACTATGAAGGCTTCAGAGAAAAGCTTGAAGATCTAGGAAATGTTCCCTCAGATGACATAGTGAAAGACATGTGACAATGATAGAAGAGTGGCAAGGAGGACTACAGGAGGGATTACAATGCAGGAGATGTGAGGTGACTCAGAAGTGAGCACCTTCAATTGTGGACTGATTACAAAATAAGTTCTGATGGACAAAAGGCAAAAATATCAAGGCTATGCATGCTAGAGCATGCAGAAGGTCTGCGGCTTTCTCCTGACTTCTATGAATGGAGGGTAGGAATCCTGAGGATACATGGTCTTAGTCTCAGTGTTTAGGTTTCTCTTTAAATGCATATGGCAAGAGGAGTGGATTAAACCTAATGCTGCCTATGGACACATTGATCCCTGTTAGTGAGAAAGAGGTGTTACACCAAGCCTAAGGGGCATCCTACTGATCTTGCAAATAGAATTATGAAGTGGAGGGCTGTGGTTTTAGTCCCTGTGCTATGGATGTGGATTTAGTATGAACTGATTTATTTTTGTCAAAGCTCAATCTGATTACCTTATACGGGATGGGCTAGAACCAAGAGTGGAAGGGGGAAACTGGGGAAATTATTGCATTTGTTCAAATGAGAGATGATGATGCTTAGATTATGGTGATAAAATGAAAATGGAAAATAATGCATTGGTTATGCATACAGGCATTATTTGTCATGCATAGTAATACAGGACTCTAACAATGACCATGCAAGCTGAAACTGTATAAAGCGATGTCAAAATCAATGGGAAAATTATTATTGTTCTGTGACCTTTAAAACTGGTTGTTAAAGCATAAACACTCCAATACTGTCAGTTATAAATGTATAGGGAAAGAAAAATCACAAAGCTAATAAACATTTAGTAATTTAAAATGTTAAAACCATTGAAAAAATATATATTTTAAACAATAGTAGTTTGAATAGTGTTTGTCTTCTTTGCATATTATAATTTATGATACTGAGACAATATTTTTTCTGTTTTGTAAAGTTTATTATACTTCCTTCTAAGTTTGGATCAACATGCAACAGTTTATCTTTTGCACGTTGTTGTCAGAAATCATCTTTAAGAGTTCCTCTAATGTGAAGTGTTTTTTTCTGTTATCATGTCCTCTGGGATATCTTAATCCTTTTCATCACAACCACTTTCTTCATTCATGTTTATGAGCTCACCTGCATCAAGTTCCTCTGGCTGCACATCTAGGACCTGTCAAATAGTGGAGTATCTGCTCTTCTACCATTTACTATCTCTTCTATAATTCCAGTTACATTATATTTTAATTTCACTTTTACTGCTACCACTTTTATTTTATTTGCTGTGTTTTACTATTTATTGGCAATTTCCTCTTTCCTTACCTAACTTTGAAGAAAAAAAAATCACAGGGCTTTATCAATAGGAGACAAGGAAGCAACACAACTACATGCTTTTCTGTCTGCATCTGAACTGAATAACAAGTGTGTAGGGACTGCTCACTGACACACTTTGTAAAAAGTTGCATGGTTAGACATGATCATGATGCATATTTGTTATGTATGCAGCAATTTGTAGACTAAAAAACTAGCAGCAGAATCTGTACTTTATGCCATTACTCAAAGTTAATATGCCATGATAGCTGAAATTCATGCATATTAGAATCATAAAATTTAGGGAATGCCTGAATGTGTGTGTGTGTACGTGTGTGTGTGTGTGTGTGTGTTTCGTGTACATTTTATTGTTGTTGTTAAAACCAGCAGTGTAACTAAAATAAAAAATCCTGGATGAGTTTTAGGTTAAACTATCACAAACTCTTTTAGGCTTGTGAAAGCAGAGATACCTATAAAACCTAAGACAAAAGGTAGTAAGTGATCATAATAGAATTCTGGATGTTTGTGAAGATGTGAAGTCTGAATAATCTAAATTAATGCTGATACAATTTAAATGAAATTTCCTGAGAAGAGAGTGGAAACAGAAAAGATTCACAGAAATGAGTCCAGGAAACTGAAAATGTCAGAATTTTATTCAAGGAGCTGAAGCTAGCAAAGAAGCTGCAGGTATTAGTCAGGGAGCCAGAGGAATAAAGACGGGAAAGAATATTTTAACAAGTCACAAAAATAAATGAGGCAGAGTTCCTTCTCTTCAGGTACTCTAGTGGGGATGACAAGCACACACACAGACACTCACATGAAACAATCTCCTGTGATTTTTGGTAACATGATAATATTCTAACTATCAACCCATACTAAATTAGCATAATGGAATTTCTGTACATGGATTCAAGGATCACCAGTTATTGATCCTTGATATTTCCACCGAAGTTTATCTACAAAGATATATGAAGACTGGAAACACTTTGAAAACAGAGAAGTCTATGAACATATATCATAATTTTATATTGTTTCACAATTCAACAAAGCAATGAAGTCCCATAAAGCCATATTGTATTGGTCTCTTTTCACACTACCGATAAAGATATACCCGAGACTGGACAATTTTAAAGAGAGAGGTTTAATTGAACTTACAGTTCCACGTGGCTGGGGAAGCCTCACAATCATAGCAGAAGGCAAGGAAGAGCAAGTCCCGGCAGCAGGCAAAGAGAGAATGAGGAAGACACAAAAGCGGAAACCCCTGCTAAAACCATCAGATCTCATAAGACTTACTCACTACAATAAGAACAGTATGGTGGAAACTGCCGCCATGATTCAATTATCTGCCACCAGGTCCCTCCCACAACATGTGGGAATTATAGGAGTACAATTCAAGATGAGATTTGGTTGCGGACACAGAGCCAAACCATTTTATTCCTCCCTAGCCCCTGTCAAATCTCATGTCCTCACATTTCAAAACCAGTCATGCCTTCCCAGCAGCCCCCCAAAGTCACTTCTCTCTATGAGCCTATAAAATCAAAAGTAAACTAGTTACTTCCTGGATAAAATGGGAATACAGACATTGGGTAAATACCAATTCAAATGGGAGAAATTGGCCAAAACAAAGGGGCTACAGGCCCCATACAAGTCTGAAATCCAGTGAGGCAGTCAAATCTTAAAGCTCCAAAATGATATCCTTTGACTGCATGTCTCACATCCAGGTCATGCTGATGCAACAAGTGGATTCCCATGGTCTTGGGTAGCTCCACACCCATGGCTTTGCAGGGTACAGCCTCCCTCCTGACTGCTTTCATGGGCTGGCACTGAAGGCCTGCAGCTTTTTGAGGTGCACAGTGTAAGCTGTTGGTGGATCTATCATTCTGGCGTCTGGAGGATGGTGGCCCTCTTTTCACAGCTCCAGTAGGGACTCTGTGTGGAGGCTCCAACCCCACATTTTCCTTCCACCCTGCCCTAGCAGGGGTTCTCTCATGAGCGCCCCGCCCCTGCCCCAAACTTCTGCTTGGGCATCCAGGTGTTTCCATACACCTTCTGAAATCTAGGCGGAGATTCCTAAACCTCAGTTCTTTACTTTTGTGCACCCCCAGGCTCAACACCATGTGGAAGCTGTCAAGGCTTGGGGCTTGTATCCTTTGAAGCCACAGCCCGAGCTCTATATTGGCCCCTTTCAACCACAGCTGGAGCGGCCGGGACACAGGGCACCAAGACCCTAGGTTGCACACAGCTGAGGGACCCTGGGACTGGCCCAGAAAACCACTTTTTCCTCATAGGCCCCCTGAACTGTGATGGAAGGGGCTGTGGTGAAGACCTCTGAAATGCCCTGGAGATATTTTCCGCATTGTCTTAGAAATGAACATTTGGCTCCTCGTAACTTATGCAAATTTCTGCAGCCAGCTTGAATTTCTCCCTAGTAAATGGGATTTTCTTTTCTATCGCATAGTCAGGCTGCAAATTTTTCAAACTTTTATGCTCTGTTTTCCTTTTAAAATGGAATACTTTTAACAACACCGAGGTCACCTCTTCAATGCTTTGCTGCTTAGAAACTTCTTCCGCCAGATACTCTAAATCATCTCTCTCAAGTTCAACGTTCCACAAATCTCTAGGGCAGGGGCAAAATGCTGCCAGTCTCTTTGCTAAAACATGACAAGAGTCACCTTTGCTCCAGTTCCCAAAAAGTTCCTCATCTCCATCTGAGACCACCTCAGCCTGGACCTTATTGTCCATATTGCTATCAGCATTTTGGGCAAAGCCATTCAACAAGTCTCTAGGAAGGTTCAAACCTTCCCACATTTACCTGTTTTCTTCTCAGCCCTTCAGACTATTCCGATCTCTGCCTGTTACCCAGTTCCAAACCTGCTTCCACATTTTCGGGTATCTTTTCAGCAATGCCCCACTCTACTGGTACTAATTTACTGAATTAGTCTGTTTTCACACTGCTGAAAAAGATATACCAGAGACTGGGCAATTTACAGGCAGTAGGCAAAGAGAGAATGAGGAAGACACAAAAGCAGAAACCCCTGCTAAAACCATCAGATCTCGTGAGACTTATTCACTACCGTGAGAACGGCATGCGGGAAACTTCCCCCATGATTCAGTTACCTCCCATTGGGTCCCTCCCACAATATATGGAAATTATGGGAGTACAATTCAAGATGAGATTTGGGTGGAGATACAGAGCCAAACCATATCACATATGAATGCACACACTCCAAAAAAGTTCGTAATTTTGTATTGCACATCATAATGATGCCTCGTTTACCTCCTAAAGCATTGTTTTATTTAATGTTGAAATTCTAAACTTCTAATAACTAAAAAAATATATATATATTAGCCCTCATACTGGGAAGCACAGATATCATAGGCTTCAAGGCTAACTTAATTCTATTCTGCCAGTTCAATTTCTTTGAACTTTTCTTGGTTTGGCATCTGCAAGCTAGGCTCTATTCTGCACTTGAGAAGTCCAGAGAAACAGAAAGTCTTAAAACTTTCTGTCTTATGTCCTGCTGGGTCAATTTGGGTCCTTGTGCATTATCATCAAAGGAAAACTGTGAGGTAATTGACTCTAGTCAGGGATCCTGTGTCATTCACTAGCAAGGGTGATGGGATTTGTATTTAAGAAGACCTATAGAGGAGAGCCATGACCCCAAATACGTGGCTACCACACCATGGAAGAGAGGTGAAATTCAGGTTAAATCAGTCATATCCACCCCGTTCTCTATAATCAAACTTTTGGCTCCTTCTCAAGCCATATCATTTATTACCACATAATGAAATGATATAAAAAATTGGCTCTTTGGTGCTTTGTGTTCTCATTTACACAATAATTGTGTATTTGTAAAGCACTACTCTAGTCTCTTCTTGCTCTAAACTCTCCTTAGCTCCATTCACAATGGATTCCTTTATTTCTTCCAGCTTCTTATGTACAGGCCTTCACATATGATATTGTTCCATTTGCCTGGGGGAAAAAAAAAAAAGCCTTTTCTATTCTTTAAAATTCTCAATTTAACTGTCACCTTCTCAAAAAAATTTCTCAGATACTATTCTCAGACTAACTAAGCTCCTCTCTCATAGCAATTTGCATGTCTTTTCTAAAGCAGTCCTTGGTAGCAATTAACTAATTAATCATTCAAATATTTATTTCATCAAAATTTGTATAACTTGGTCTATTTTAGACCCTATGAGGGCAGGGTCTTGTCTCTACTTTCACTGTTGTGGGCCCATTTCTAGGAGAGAAGGGTGAGCACAGCCTTTTTGATATGTTTATGGAAGGGAACGAAGAACAGATGGAGTAATTGGAAGGAAGGGAGGAAGAAGGGAAAGAGAAAGGGAGGGGGAGGATGGAAGGAATTATGATTCTACTACCTTCAGGGATGGTGGAAAGATTCATTTAAAATGGCACTTCAGTAAAAGCAATAGCTTAGATTGGTATGCTATTATGTTTCCAGGGCACCCTGTTCCACTGCTTTCCTAACAATCATCACATATGAAATTTGTTGTTTATTATTCTTCTTCTCCAAGGGATTTTATGGTTCCTGTGGAAGAAACCAGCTCAATCTCCTTTATCAACTTATTCTCAGAGCCGAGCACTGTGTTGGACCCAAAAAGTGCTAAATTAAGTTGAATGAATAATAAATTATGATTTATTATATTTTGTTAATGGGATGATTAAATTGCCTACTCTGAAATTAAAGTATTGATTTAATACATTTCTTTGTCCTCTTAAAATGGGCTCTCATATTTTAGATCAATTGATTGAATAAATGAGGTGCTACTATGTATTCATTCATTGCAGCTGTCCAGGTCATCCAACAGAGCCCTTTCACCCCCTATTTATTTGTGTCTCCAACCTTCAGAAAGGAGTATGTCCAGAACAACTTAATCAAGTTTAAGAACAGAAAAATGGGGACTTAATTTGGCATCTTCGTGCATATAAACAAGTAGGTTCTTTTAATCTACTGTTCCTTCTTCTGACATAGAAACTTTGATAAATGAAGCAGTAATTTTTGGAGATTATGACATTCATTATCCTTTTTGCTTATCTTCAGTAGCAGGCCTTTTTCCTTTTCCAAGAGAAATTTTCTTTGTGGCAAGGCTGTTTATTTCTCACAGAGTTATTTTAAAGCAAATGTCATGTGGGGATATCACCAGGTAACCTTAAAGCAAGGCTTTTTCACTACAACTCTATTTTATGAAGTGGTTCTTTTTGTGGCAAAGCCATCTCAAAGCACTGTCAAAATTGGAAACAAAACAAAAGTCACACAGTCAGAAAAATCAATGATCTTTCAAATAATCCAAGATTAAATCAAATCAAACTGACTCTAATCTTGAACTCTAAAGCCAGTTAGGAGTTGTCTCACTTGAGAAGGCCAATAAAGACTAAATTCTAGACACTTGGGTTGCAATAGTAGGTATCATTTAGGTAATAATGGTTTATCCAAAGTCTGAATGATCTCAGAATTAGTTCACACAGTGTAAACACTGAAAAAAGCTAGACCAAGCTAACGATTCATATTCAAACACTGTACAATATAAATATTATTACTAATGAATTTAAACAAGAACCTTGCTCTCAAATTGTGCTTTACATATAATAGTATTTAGAAAGTATTGCCTCATCAGTAAATGGCCAGTAAAAAAGCTTCTGCTTTCTTCACTCAAGAATAGAATTCTATTTGTGATGTAGAAAACAAGCAAACAAACAAACAACAACAACAATAAACAGCAAGAAAGGAAAACCATTACTGAAGGTTACAAATTTGTTCATATGGTACAGGCAACCGTGGAACAAGTAACTTACAGTTTCAAAATATTCTTTATTTCCCAACCTTAATGTATTTTTCACATAATTAAGTAAAATTACAGAAAAAAGTGTTGGCAATATGCCCAGAACACATTTTTATTGTTTATATTTAGTCAAGTAATTTGATCTGCTTTAAGCAATATAGGTCATTGGAAATCTAATTCTACACATGAGTAAATTACAAAGAACAACTTGTAAATGAGAAATACTTTGTTTAGAGTAGTATTTTCTGAAACATGATATAACTATCTATAACTGGACTTGAATGTATGAACATAATATCAAAAGATATTCATGAATATATGTATGAGAAATATTTTCATAATAGTCTAATGCCAGCATCAATAACTCTATTCTTTTTCATTCCATAAATCTGACTTTATTAATATTTTCACTTCAGTCAGTATGTTCTCTTCAGTTAGGAAATAGATTTGCAGACCACAAATTGATTTAGAAGTGAATGACATATTGATAGAGTAAGTTTTGTAAACTCAAGACTTATTGTGAAAAAGGAGAAATGTTATCGGTGTGGTGGGCAGAATAACAGCTCATCAAAGATGTCCACATTAGTCCCTGATACCCATCAATACATTAACTTACTGGGCAAAAATGATTAAGAATCTTTGATGTGGAGATCATTCTGGGTAATGCAGGTGAGTTCAGTTCAGTCACAAGTATCCTTATAAGAGGAAGGCAGTGATATCAGAGTCAGAGATAGAAATTTGAAGATGCTATGCTGCTGGCTTTGACAGTAAAAGAAAGAACCATGAGCCAAGGAATGCAGGTGGCTAGCCTCTAGAAGCTGTAAAATGCAAGGAAATGGATTCTCCTTTAAAGCCTCCAGAAGCAGTGCAGCCCTGCTGACAGCTTGATTCTAATTCAGTGAAACCAATTTCAGACTTCTGACCTTCTGATGATACTGAATTTGTGCTGTTTTTAAGACACAAAATTTGTGACAATTTCCTATAGCAGTAAAATAAAAGTAATATAATTTTCTGATAAAAATAAAAGTAATAATACACTACTAATACCATGTTTGCTATGTTAGGCATACGTTAAGCACTGTTCATTAAATATATCATTTCATCTATACAATAATACTGACTTATTATTATTAATTATTCTCACCATTTAACAGAAGAGAAAGGTATATTTTATTGGGGGAAACAACACATGTAAATCATGCAAAAATAAGTGGAAGAGGTGAGATTTATGCCTATAAACATCTAACTCTTATGACAAACAGTGTAAGTTGAAAGAAAGATAAAATTCTAAAAATCTCCTTTATTCCTAAATACATTTGGCTGTTCTGTTAATTCTACATGTTTTTCTTAAAGTAATTCAGGTAGAAAAAAGTACTCTGTCCAGGAGGAATACATGAGTCACAACAGGAGAACTGAGTATGACTTCCTTTTTATTCATTTAACATATCTACAGTGAGAACTGTAGGTCAGTGTGGGTATCTCAGAGCAATCATCCTTTCTTTTGTAAATGTTTGTCCTCTGGGCAGGCACCACACAGAAGCCGTATGTTGTTGCACTGCTGGATGCAGCTGATTGGTCCAGACTTGGGCACCTGTATCAAATGTATACATACAGCTGCCCCTTCCTGGGAATTCAAATTGGTGTTATAAAAGATGTACTTCATCTCTCCTGGAATGCTGAGTGCTGAATGCTCCTGTATCATGGATACTCAGAGGCACCTAGTGGTTTCACCACATGGTCCAGAGAAATAGAGAAGGTTGTTCTCCAAAGAGTGAGAAAGAATTAGGCATAAATGTAAATACATTGTTTTGATGAATGCAGACAGAACTTTGAAATTTTGCCAGGTTTGGGGTCTAATATAGTACTAAAACACAGTGAAGTACTAACTATGCTACAATTCTCCTTGGACTCTTCGAGATGCCTTATGACAGATCTTTACTAGAGTTAACTTCAAGTGCTTGTGTTTCTTGCAAGGTTATCAGATTTGTATCACGTATTGTACCAGATCCTGGACACAATAATTCACCATCCCTTCCTTCAAATAACTTATGTCCTATTGCAGTTGATTAAGACATATTTTTACAAGTTAACATTTTACATGACAGAAAGAAAATGGCATTAACCAGCATATTTTAGGCCACCAATATTAAACCCTGAAATTGCAGAAAATCAATTTTCAATTATTTTCGATTGTCATTTCTCCCTCCTATCTTCCTGAAGGCAGACATTCAGGGGAAAATTCTAGTACAAAATGCATTAAAAAAAAAAAAAAAAAGCACTCCTATTGTGTGCCTTAACTTATTCCCCAATGTAATATAGTCAATCCTATTCACTCATCAGTTTTCCAATTATGTTACCCCTATTTGATTAATTTCCTCATTAACATAATAATTGGTGATCAAAAAAATCATTTTCTTACCTCATTACTGTGACATATAATTCCTGCTGCTTCCTTATCATCTTCCTATTCATCCTCTAATCAACTTACCTTGAAAATAAAGTGTCCTAGAAATATTGATTTCATGTTTCTTTGAAAGTCAGACATGTATTTATCAATCTGTACCATTTTATATGATTGTTTTATGATCAACATGACCCTCTTTTCTGTTTCTGCTCCTCTTGCTTCAGATTTTCAATGTACTCTACCCTCCAAGGAGCCTTAGCCTTTGAGAGTGAATTCCGGATTTACTCTTACAAATATTCTTAAATCCCATAACGTTCTTATTTTAAACGTATGATTTCTTCTCCTGTGAACTAATGATAAAAATCCTCTTCCTTTAGATTATCAGTCTCAGCCATCCATGACATGGCTCACATCATGACATTAGATCTTTTTCCACAAAACAGCTCTAAATGTGTTTATAAACGTGATTATAATGCCCTCACCTCTGGACTTTTCGTGATTACTTCCTATCCTTGTGTACCCATTGCACTTTATTCCTATTTCAGTAAGCACATCACATGCTGGTTTACGTCCAAGTCATCTTGTCTTGCAATGTCTTTCCTCAACTGATTAACTATATTTGTGAACAGATGTTGCTTTTATTTACCAATAAAATATACTAATGTATGACCTTGAATATAGTGGGTGAACAATAATTATTCTAACAGCACATTATTTTTCTAAGACTCCGCTACAGTTTTCCAGTTTTCCAGTTTACTTCATCTTCCCACCTTCTGCTTTTTCTGGACTTAACCTTTCCTTACCTCTCATTTGTTCCTTGTATCATATTGCCAGTTATTTACCAATGTGTCTGCATAAAACAATATACAGCTATAAATTTTATTGTAAACATTTATTTCCCTTTTTTTAAATGAGCACAAATTAAATGTTTTCTGGGATTCAGTTATAGAAAACTCTTTTTTCCTGTGTACAAATGAATTATGCCATTTTAAAAGAGAATACTTCATCATAGAATACAAGAAACAAATATAATGCTTCCTTTCCTTAGTTTAAGTTCAACTACAGGTTCATGCAAATCTTGTTTTCTGTCACACTTTATTTCCTAACATCCATTAGAATATAGTTCATTATCTGGATTCACATTTATGATATCTGTATAAACAGTATTAGTGTAGTGGTAGACTGGGCAGGGAGAGATTGAGCTTATACCATTTGGTGTCCATCTGCTATTATATGTTGTGCTTCTTGGGTGGACCAGTCAGAAGACTGAGTCTCCTGGGAGGTAACTTAATATAAAGAAATAATTACTTGGCTGAGTAACTATTAGAATATTATCAGTATTCGGTTAGTAAGTACAATTAGAGGTAGAAAATGAAGTGTTAGTCACTGTTGATCTCCTGGCAAACTTCCATCCAAAATCACACTGCCTGCATTTCCACATGTCTATCTTGAAAATAAAGCAAAAGTGAAATTATTGGCAATATATGCACACTCTGTGATGTAGCAATTCTAATCCAAATATATTTTCAAGAGAAACACAAACATATGTTAACCAAAAAAATGAATACTAAATGTTCACAGCAACAATGTTGAAAATAGTTCCAAACTTAAGATGATGAATATATTGTAAAATGAAATACTATACAGTGATAACAAACTACCTACTACTGCATTGAAATAGGAATGAATTTCAAAAACCTAGTTTTGAATGACAGAAGCCACATATAAGAATATGTGTATCTTGATTGATTACTTTCATATGAACTAAAACAAGAAATAAGAAGCCAATTTATGTTAGATGGCTAGATTACAGTACCACTGGAAAATTAAATAGAGACATTAAGGTATAGGGCTTATACCTATATAAGTAGGGCTCCATCTGTGTTTCAGAAATGCTGATAACATTCTCTTCTTTGATGTAAGTATGGCTTAAATGACTATGTCCAATGAAAAATTGTCAAGTTGGTAACATATATGCATATTGCTAAAAATGCTAACGATAGTCTGAGCTTTCAGGAAGTTGTCAGCTTTTTGCTGGTGGAGAGTCTTGTCTTGATGGCTGCTGGCTGACAGATCAGGGTGGTGGTTGATGAAGACTGGACTGGCTGTGGCAATTTATTTTGTGTGTATGTTATAGATACATTTATATATTTAATGCTTTTGTTTGTAATTATTTACAAACCTCCTTATACTATAAAAGAAAAGTCCAATTTTAACAAAAGGCATTGACTTTTCTAGCAGGGTACCAAGTTAATTATTTCAACTTAATAACGAGCGACGTTGAAATGACATTACACAGGCCTGTTGAGGGAGGCACAGAAAAACGAGTTTCAGAAATATTTTTTGAATATGTGAGCATGGCTACAAGTACAACTAATCGGGCAAATTAATGCAACATGAAAAATTGTTGAGATTAATGGACTCTGACTAAAATAGGATAAAGGGTTCAGGATGTATAAAGTTACCATTGGAAAATTTCTTAAAATAAGACAACAACGAAGTTTGCTGCATTGATGTATTCTTCCTTTCACAAAAGATTTCTCTGTAGCATGTAATGCTGTTTGAAGGCATTTTATTACAGTGAAACTTTTTTCAAAATTAGAGCTTAATCATGCCTAGATTTTGTCTTAAATTGAGAAATGTGCAGGTCTTTCTTTTACTTGAACATTTAAAAGCTAGTATAAAGTAATTAATTAGCTTAATTTCAATATTGTTCCATCTTAGAGAATAAGGAGGCCCAAGGAGAGGGAGAGAGATGAAAGAAGAGCTTGTTAGTGGAGCAATCAGAGCACACACAACATTTATTGGTTAAATTTGTTGTCTTATATGGGTTCAGTTGGTGGCACCACAAAACAATTACAATAGTAACATCAAACATCACTGATCACAGATATCCATTACATACATCATAATAATTTAAAAATGTGAAGTACCGTGGGAATTGCCAAAATGCAACACACAAATTCAAAATAAACATATGCTGTTGAAAAAATGCCACCGTTAGGCCTGCTGGACACAAGGTTGCCACAAACCTTCAATTTGTAAAAAAGACAGTAACTGCGAAGTACAATAAAAACAAAATGCAATAAACCAGTGTATGCTGATACTCAGCATCTACAGATTAAATTCCAATGAAACCTCACGTTGGTTTGTTTTGATTGCATATACAAAACTATGCAACACCATAATTTTATTTCACTATTATCAAGTTTTATGTGAAATGTTACAACTACTATTTACGTTACATCATACACTTCATATGGTTCTTACAGTTGCAAAAAAAAAAGTATTTTTTTCAGACAAAACAACATTACCTGACAAGAGCTTTACTGTTTTCTCTGCCTATGCAACCGCTTACTCATCTTTGAAGACCTAGTTCAATTTTTTCATCTTCTGTACAAAAGTTACCTACTTCCAACACAGAACACAAGTTGCCCCCTCCTTTGTGACCATGTATTATGTTAGTAACTCTAGGACATCTTTTAAGGCATATGTTTGGATGACCTCTTTACTGATCTGACTTCCATACTACATTGTGAGGTTCTCAAGGTCAAGGATATTCTTTTATGCATTCTAGTTTCACTGGCACTTTAAAAGTGCACATACAATCTCTAGAAATAACTTTAACAAAAATGTTGGAAGCTACATGAAAAAGATGACAAAACTGCCCCGAATTAAGTCATATCCTCAAGGAACTAAATACTTGAACTACATTTTCTGCGATTCCTTTAGAATTACTTTTATTGATTTGCCCATTGTCATCCTATCATCTATCAACAGAGATGAAATTTCTAGGAAGCAGCGTTAAAAAACCTGTGGTGCAGAAGAAATGTTGTTGAGGATATTGTTCATCAAGTTATATGTTGTCTTCTACATTGTGACTACTCACCCACACCAAAAAAAAAAAAAAAAAAAAAAAAAAAAAAAAAAAAAACCACAAAAATCCCAGTCCTCAGCCCCTGCAATATTTAGCCTTTCCCTGAAAAGAAGCGTATATTTTAATCTTTTCACTATTAAAATTTGGTTATTTATAATATAACTTCTGCTAGGCATTTTTAGTTTTTTTTTTTTAAAAAAGAGGTCCAAATTGTAATCTCTCTCCAGTGAATGTTCAAGGCCTTACTGTCTATGTTTTTTTGAAAGGATAGCCCCTTGACTGAGTCAGGAAATAAAAGCTCATTTGTGATTTATATTCACTTCACCCCAAGGGTAAAAGCTTTATAATCATCCAGTATGATGAAATGGTAGTATTTAAAAGGAAAGAAATGGAGGCTTGTGTTCCAGTAGAAAATGCAGAGACAAAGATAAATATTTAGAGAAATAAACTAATAATAATATAAATATCTAAAATCTATCATTTCTTCTCTAACATTATGCTCTACTGATTTCATTTCATCTTCATTTCAGACTCAAGACATCTCAAAGGTAGTCTTACAAACTTTTATTATTTCCATACTGTAAGTCAGGAAAGTCTTAGAGAATTCAATTATTTTACAAAACATTACAGAGCAGTGACTAGTAGAGCTGGGTTTAGAATCCACTGGAATAAGCCAAGGTCTGTATCTTTAATAACTCTACTACACTGTTTTGTATTAAGAAATGCAAAGTATCATAAAGACATATAATGCATGGTGAGTGTGGTTCTTTAGGCTGAAACATAACTTCTATAATTTCTAATATCAAAAAATTTTATTTTATCCTTATTGAAAGCATTTATGCAAAATATCTTAAAGGATTTCTAGCATGAATATGAGATGGTATGCATGAATAAAAATATGTAATGAACACACTATGTGAAAACAGAAATAAATATGCAGACTCTTCTAGACATATAAATCTTGCTATATAAGAACTTAAATAAATGGATAAAAAATGAATAAATAGGTCAATTATTTATAAACCTATCCTTAAGTTTAATGTAATTACAATGAAAATTTTAATAAGAGTTTTGTGAGAAGACTTACAAAAAGACCAAATAAAGTTTATCTAGACAATATATCTAAAAATAAATATGCATTAGAATTTCTCATTTGTAATTACAGAAAATTAAAATGAAAAATAGTGAACTAATTGTTTCAAACAGCAGCTAAAAGGCCAGGCACAATGGCTCATGCTTGCAATCCAGACACATCGGGAGGCTGAGGTGGGCGGATTGCTTGAGCCCAGGATTTCAAAACTAACTTGGGCAACATGGTAAATCCCCCCTTTACAAAAAATACAGAAATTAGTGGGCATGGTGGCACAGGCCTGTAGTCCCAGCTACTAGGAGGCTGAAGTGGTAGAACCACTTGATCCCAGAAGGTTGATGCTGCATTGAGCCAAGATTGCACAACTGCACTACAGCATGGTGACAGAGCAAGACTTTGTCTCAAAAAAGAAAAACAAAATGCAACTAACAATAATTTTTAAAATGGCAATCTCAATGTTAGAGTGCAATTTGGTAAAACAAAGTAATTATAAATACAACTTTAGTTGTATTTATAATTTCATTATAAATACATACCCAAAATTTCATATCCAAAATATAAGAATTCTTTAAGATGAAAACCAAGGAAAATAAACAATTTTCACAAAATTTTCTTCACAGAAATGTACCTTATTACCTTCATTACATAAAATAAAAAAATTAGAAACAACTTTAATTTTGGGTTTTAAAAGAATGTCTAAGTAAAGTGTGATATGTCCAAAAGTATTTCAACATCCATTTAAAGTATATCTGCCAAGTTCTTGTAATTGTGTGAGAAAGGGTTTATATCATCTAAGTGCTAAAGTATTATGTGGAACGGTATATACCATATGATCTCAATTACACAAAACTACCCAGAGGGAGAAAAATCAAAAGAAAAATCCTTAATAATCATTACTATAATTAGCTTTAAATGGTGAACTGATACATCATTTCATTTTTCTTCTTTATACTTAATGGTAAATCCTAAGGATGACAAAAAATATGTATTTTAAAAAATTAGAAATATAAGAATTTACCATTTTAAAGCTTATGTTAAATCCCTGTTCATAATTAATGTACATAATTGATTTGAAAATACTACAAAAGTAGTAACCAGAGTAAGATATCATATTGTGTCTTGTGAATACTGATGGCATGTAGAAACAGTAAGTACATGCTCCTGTAAATTATTAATTGTACTTCTAATATGGTAATACCATTAAATGTTCAGAAACCTTCATATTACAGTGGGAAATGCAAAAAGAGCTTAAAGTTTGAAAAAAAATATGAATTAAGGAAGAGAATGTTGGAGTTTATTTTTCCCCCTATTAGGGAACATATTCTCCCAAGGTTTAAGGCCAGATTAATGAAAAGAAATAAAAATGTTATATCCATTTTGTGGAGGGATGGGAAAGTGGTGAAAGTGGCTGAAATAAAAATGTATGTTCAAAAATATACGTTCAGTTGCAATCAGGTTGGGCCAGATTTTGGCGGGGCTATAAAACCAAAGAATGAAACGCCCATATGATTCTCAAGGTCTCCGTTTGCTACCCTTTATTTGGGAGAATATTAAGCTTTGGATTTTTCTAACACGATCAGTGGTGGTTCTTGGGAAGGGAGGATGGAGTCAAATAATTTAGCTAACAAAGCCAGAGGCAAAGACGAGGGGAGAGCTCCTCAGGTTTTATGTGAAGGGTCACTGAGAGTAGGCCAACACTTAAACATGAATTACATTAATCTTCTTATTTCTATTCTAGGTTAAATGACACATTGAATAGTTAATATTTATTTGCCAGATACTGAACCCAGCATATGCATTTTTTCACTTTCATTCTCACAGTGATCCTATGAGGCAGCCATATTAGTTTTCTCTCCATTTAACAGATAAGGAATGTAATGGTTTGAGATTCTGAGGAACCAAACCAAATCTCACAGTTAGAGGGGAAAAAATTAAGCTATCGATTTAGGTCTGATTGATCCCAAAGTTTGCCAAAGGCAAGCAGCTTGATCCATAAAGGAAAATATAAAACAAGTAAATTTGAGTGAAGAAAAATAAAGAAGAGCAAAATGAAACTATTTAAAGGCCTTCAGCAGAGAATTAAAAATGACATTAATGTTTTAGGAAAATTAATTGGATAAGCAAACATTAAAAAAGAGTGATAGATTAGAGGAGGAAACACCTACTAGAAAATGACTACAGAATTTCGGATGTGACATGATGAAAATGCAAATGAAAGTAGGAATGACAGGGAATAAATTTATGACAGAATTAACAAAATAATTAATAGAATAAGTAGCTGATTGGATGTGAGGAATAAAATATAAGAAAAAGGTAACAGTGATGGATATTTGAAAAGCACTATTTTGGCAGGTCTAATATATTTTCAAGGTCGGAAATATTGTCTGATCTATCTTTAATTATTCTCAATATTGTCTGTGTTCTCCTGTATTTCTTAATTTTTAAATGTCTGGTCTTATTTGACTTCACTGCAGTTGTAAAAAGTTAGTAGAAAAAAAAATACATGCCACATATTGTATTTAAATATTGGTCAAGGCTGGGAGAGCTTTTGACATAAACAAACCACATATAAGTTAGAGCTCAGCAGTCAGTGAATTCTGAGTGTTGTCTGTAATATGGTCATCAGAATGAATGTTTCATTTTCCTATATTTATATGGCAGTAGCACTAGTATTAGCATACGCTGAAACGTAATTTTAGTTCAGTAAGCTTTATTTTATTTTATTTTATTTATTTGGAGATGGAGTCTCACTCTGTCACCCAGGCTGGAGTGTGGAAAGCAGTGGCATGATCTCGGCTCACTGCAACCTCCGCCTCCGAGGTTCAAGCAATTCTCCTGCCTCAGCCTCCCGAGTAGCTGGGACTATAGGCGCACACTGCCACGCCCAGGTAGTTTTTTGTTTTTGTTTTTGTTTTTGTTTTTCAGTAGAGATGGGGTTTTACTGTGTTGCCTAGGCTGGTTTCGAATTCCTGAGCTCAGGTAATCCGCCCGCCTTGGCCTCCCAAAGTGCTAGGATTACAGGCGTGAGCCACCGGGCCCAGCCAGTATCTTTATTTCTAAAAAATTATATATGTAATTTCTTCTTATAAGAGTTCAAGAAATAAATAGATCTTTAAAAACATTTTTAATTATTTTTATACTACAGGAAAGTAGCTGTATATTAACACAAAGGTATTGTGTTGTTTATTTTGAGTATTACTTCAAATCTTCTGCCATTTCCCAGGGAACAAATCATTTGGTTCTTTGAATTTCTGCCAGTTTATGCAAACAATGAATTCAAGTGGAGATAGAAATCAATTATGTTAGCAGAGGATCATCCATAAATGTAGTATTCCAGGAACTTTGGCCCTTGTTTGGAGCAGGGAGCAGGGGGCAGCAGTGAGGCAAAGCACAGCATTAGGAGAACCAGAGTCTTTATTTAAATAAGTATTTCAATAATTCAGAAGATCTGATTTTGAAAACATCTCATCTCTCTGAAATAAGTGAAGTCAATACAATACAAAACTTGTATTAGCTTGTGAATACCTTAACAACTTTAAAAAAGGACCTGAATATTAAATTTCTTACCAAATATTGGAAAGTGTGAACTCAGTCCTGTAATCCTGCTGCTCCTAGAAAACTATGCATTGCATTTTTACAAACATTGTGTCATATATTTACAAATATTTTACCATTCGACTCTCACAAGTGCTATTTTTATGATAATGCTACAAATATAAAAAAGGAGAGGCAAAGAGATTCAGAGTTTGTCCTATTCACTCATTTATTTGTTTTTATCTTCAAAATGATTGCTTCTTAACAAGGTATGAGAAAATGTTTTTAGTTAGTAGGCCCCATAATTTAACAAAATCAGCCAGATGTTCCTCATTCAAGTGAAGCGCTTGCGTAAACACATATCACATTCCATCTTATCTAAACGTATCACTTGCTTTGACCCAACCACCAATGTTCAAATATTTCCAAATAGCATTTTTAGAGGCAATGTCTCCAAAAATATACAGATGCTGTAACAACAGGAATCAGAAAGATCATGGTTTTTTCTTTTTTTGGAAGTTATTGTCAATGGTCTTCTTTAAAATTTACTTTTTAAATACTTTAAATACTTTAAAATTTACTGATTGAAGTGGTAGAGATCTGTGCATGCTCAGTACCTTGGGAATAACTGGCTTCGTGCTAATTGGCATGCTCTGGCATCGTTGGACACAGAATTTTGGTCAGGGAAAAAAGCAAACAAACAAAACAGTATCAGCAATAACAAAAAACATAAGCCAGTTTATATAAAATGGGAATGAATAGTTTCATATAGAAGTTAGGTCATTATATCTGTCTCCTTATGATTTTCAAATGTGACACCTGTCACAATCTCCTTTTGATGTCCTCTAACTTAAATACAGGGTTACCCATTATTAACACATCATATGTCAAATTAGAGGGGATTGGAAAAAAGAAAAAAAATAACTGTTTGATGTATAAAAATATATACAAATCAAAGCAAAGAAGGAAAAGTATGTAACTACTACAGTCCTCATTTCTTCAGCTAGTTGTGTGGCCAAAGTTAGTATCTGTAACTTCCTTTCTCACTATCTTTCCATTTACTCTATTGCTCTGAGTCTGCACCATAGCCAGTCATGGTTTTTTTTTTTTTTCTGGGGGAATAGAGAAGTGACCCAAATTGTTGTTTCAGAGGAGTCCTTGTCATTAGCAGTCTGGCCCATATGCGATTGTTATAGTTTCATATATATATAAAGTTAGTACTAGGAAATGACACTGATCACTGATTCCAGACATATTCAGTATTAACCTCATTTTATATTAGTAATTCTATAACCTGGATAATCAGGATCTGTCATACCACCTAGTACATTAGATTCCTTATGTGCCTGTCTGAGCTAAAATGGCCAAGGAGCACTCTCCTTCCAATTCAATGTAATTTGTATTGGGTCGCCTAGAGAAAGTGTGTTTCTTTGAGAATCAGAAAAGCCTGAAGATGCAGAGGTGGGAAACAAGTATTTCCACACTTTGGCTTATAAATTCTGGTTATGGGAGAAATGATGTCACATGCTGATTGCAAATTTAAAACATATTTTTTTAAAATTTATTTTTTATTATTATTATACTTTAAGTTCTAGGGTACATGTGCATAACGTGCAGGATTATTACATATGTATACTTGTGCTATGTTGCTGTGCTGCACCCATCAACTCGTCAGCACCCATCAACTCGTCATTTACATCAGGTATAACTCCCAATACAATCCCTCCCCTCTCCCCCCTCCCAATGATAGGCCCCGGTGTGTGATGTTCCCCTTCCCAAGTCCAAGTGATCTCATTGTTCAGTTCCCACCTATGAGTGAGAACATGCGGTGTTTGGTTTTCTGTTCTTGTGATAGTTTGCTAAGAATGATGGTTTCCAGCTGCATCCATGTCCCTACAAAGGACACAAACTCATCCTTTTTGATGGCTGCATAGTATTCCATGGTGTATATGTGCCACATTTTCTTAATCCAGTCTGTCACTGATGGACATTTGGGTTGATTCCAAGTCTTTGCTATTGTGAATAGTGCCGCAATAAACATACGTGTGCATGTGTCTTTATAGCAGCATGATTTATAATCCTCTGGGTATATCCCCAGTAATGGGATGGCTGGGTCATATGGTACATCTAGTTCTAGATCCTTGAGGAATCGCCATACTGTTTTCCATAATGGTTGAACTAGTTTACAATCCCACCAACAGTGTAAAAGTGTTCCTATTTCTCCACATCCTCTCCAGCATCTGTTGTTTCCTGACTTTTTAATGATTGCCATTCTAACTGGTGTGAGATGGTATCTCCTTGTGGTTTTGATTTGCATTTCTCTGATGGCCAGTGATGATGAGCACTTTTTCATGTGTCTGTTGGCAGTATGAATGTCTTCTTTTGAGAAATGTCTGTTCATATCCTTTGCCCACTTTTTCATGGGGTTGTTTGTTTTTTTCTTGTAAATTTGTTTGAGTTCTTTGTAGGTTCTGGATAT
The DNA here is from genome assembly GCF_037993035.2 of Macaca fascicularis. Taxonomy (NCBI): domain Eukaryota; kingdom Metazoa; phylum Chordata; class Mammalia; order Primates; family Cercopithecidae; genus Macaca; species Macaca fascicularis. The sequence goes on along the minus strand of NC_088391.1, from coordinate 58,138,116 downwards.
TAGCCCTTTGTCAGATGAGTAGATTGCAAAGATTTTCTCCCATTCTGTAGGTTGCCTGTTCACTCTGATGGTAGTTTCTTTTGCTGTGCAGAAGCTCTTTAGTTTAATTAGATCCCATTTGTCAATTTTGGCTTTTGTTGCCGTTGCTTTTGGTGTTTTAGACATGAAGTCTTTGCCCATGCCTATGTCCTGAATGGTACTACCTAGGTTTTCCTCTAGGGTTTTTACGGTATTAGGCCTAACATTTAAGTCTCTAATCCATCTTGAATTAATTTTCGTATAAGGAGTAAGGAAAGGATCCAGTTTCAGCTTTCTACTTATGGCTAGCCAATTTTCCCAGCACCATTTATTAAATAGGGAATCCTTTTCCCATTTCTTGTTTCTCTCAGGTTTGTCAAAGATCAGATGGCTGTAGATGTGTGGTATTATTTCTGAGGACTCTGTTCTGTTCCATTGGTCTATATCTCTGTTTTGGTACCAGTACCATGCTGTTTTGGTTACTGTAGCCTTGTAGTAGAGTTTGAAGTCAGGTAGCGTGATGCCTCCAGCTTTGTTCTTTTGACTTAGGATTGTCTTGGAGATGCGGGCTCTTTTTTGGTTCCATATGAGCTTTAAAGCAGTTTTTTCCAATTCTGTGAAGAAACTCGTTGGTTGCTTGATGGGGATGGCATTGAATCTATAAATAACCTTGAGCAGTATGGCCATTTTCACGATATTGATTCTTCCTATCCATGAGCATGGTATGTTCTTCCATTTGTTTGTGTCCTCTTTTATTTCACTGAGCAGTGGTTTGTAGTTCTCCTTGAAGAGGTCCTTTACATCCCTTGTAAGTTGGATTCCTAGGTATTTTATTCTCTTTGAAGCAATTGTGAATGGAAGTTCATTCATGATTTGGCTCTCTGTTTGTCTGTTACTGGTGTATAAGAATGCTTGTGATTTTTGCACATTAATTTTGTATCCTGAGACTTTGCTGAAATTGCTTATCAGCTTAAGGAGATTTTGGGCTGAGACAATGGGGTTTTCTAAATATACAATCATGTCATCTGCAAAGAGGGACAATTTGACTTCTTCTTTTCCTAACTGAATACCCTTGATTTCTTTCTCTTGCCTGATTTCCCTAGCCAGAACTTCCAACACTATGTTGAATAGGAGTGGTGAGAGAGGGCATCCCTGTCTTGTGCCAGCTTACAATTTAAATAAAACCACCAGCTTAACAAATGTTGTCACCCAGCTAGCATCATAACTGATTGTAGAGTCATAGCTGCAATCTCAACCTCCAGGGCTTAGGTTATCATCCCACCTCAGTGCCTTCTCCCTCCAGCTGGGACTACAGAGGTGCACCACCAGGCCCTGATAATTTTTGTATTGTTTTAGTAGAAAGGGGGTTTCGCCATGTTATCCAGGCTGTTACAAACTCTTGGGCTCAAGCATAACTGAGTTTCTAGTAGCCATTCCATTGTTCCATTTTCATTAGGTCAGCTGTAGGATAATGAATGTTATAATACCATGAATATATTTGGTGGAATTAAGTCTATTGCCACACTCCACTCATTTTAAGTGAATTTCCTGGTCAGAAGATATATGTGTTCTGTGATATTAAAGATATCACCCCATGAATCCACTGATGGTGTACTGAAGAAAGTACTACAGATTGCAAAAAGAAATTCATGTCCAGATTAAACGTCTTTTTCAGAGAAGATAAATCATTGTTTCTACCGTGAAAGATGAAACAGTTCCAACTTCATTGAACTGAAGATAATTCAATTTGCATTTGCACCTTTTTTGAGAATCAATTACCCATATATCTGCAGTTCTGTTTCTGGATGCTTTCTTACATACCTTGGATTTAGCAGTCTTTCATCAATATGTGCTGTCTTGATTACTGTAACTTTATCTGAAGTCTTGAAATTAGGTATTATGTTTTCCACAACTTTATTTTTTGGTTTATTTTGCCTAGTCTAGTTCCGATGAACCTCCATATGAATTTTAGAATAGCTTGCTAATTTTGATATAAAGTCCTAATAGAATTTTGATTGGGAATTTTGATTAAATCTAAAGATCTATGCAGCAAAATTGTTATCCTAATAATATGTAATTTTTCAATGGAAAAGCATGGTGCATATTTCCATTTACTCAGATCTTAGTTAATTGTTTTCATTAGTGCTTTGTACCTTATAGTATGCAGTTCCTACATGCATTTTTAAAATTGATACTTAAATATTTCATGTATTTTATTGTTATTATAAATACTATGTGGCAAAATCCTAATACACAATATCCAAATACTCAAATATCTAAAAATACAACTTATTACTTTACTTTGACCTTATATTCTCCATTCTTACTAAACTTAATAATTTTAGTAGATATTTTTGAAAATTTATTGGGATTTTCTATGTGAACAGTCACGTCCTCCTGTGAATAAAGTTTTATTTATTTTTAATAATGTAAGATAAAAACTACTCTTTTATATGTAATGATTTACCAGTTCTGTCGTTCTTCCTGTACCAAGGTTCTCTCTGTTATTTCTCTCTAATTTTAAGAACTTTCTTCAGTATTTCTTTTAGAGCAGGGCTTTTAACAACAAATTATTTTATTTTCTCTTATTTAGTAATGAATTTATTTTACTTCATTTTTGAATTAATGATATATATGATGATATAGATACATATGATCTAGGTATAGATAATATCCAATTCTAGTTTAGGAGGTGTTTTCTTTTCAGCAGGTGAAATCATCATTCACCTGTCTCCTGGTCTTTGGTTTCTGATGAGAAATCCACAGTTACACAAATTATTATTCCTGTATTTGCAGTCTATTATTTTCTAGCATATATAAAATATATTATATATTATTATGTTATATTATATGTTATATATTATATATTATTAATATATATTATATACATAAAACTTTTGGTTTTCGGAAGTTTGACTATGATTAGTCTAGGCAAGGTTTATTTTCAGTTCATTTTATTTGATGTCTGCTTCTTGACTACTGGTATCTAAATTTATGCCTTTTACCACATTTAGGAAGATTACCATCATTATTTCCACAAATGTATATTTCTACCCCAGACTCTTTCTCCTATCTTCCTAGAACTCTAATGACCCAAATTTCAATAATTTTGAAAATTTCCCATAAGTACCAAGATTCTGTTTATAGTTTTGCAATCATTGGTTCCCTTTTTTCATTCATCTGATTGTTTGTCTTCTGTTGATCTATCTGAAAGATCACTGGTTCTTTTCTTCATAATTTCTGTTCATCATCAAATAAAATTTTTATTTTAGATATTTAATTCCATAATTTCTATTTCTCTGCCAAGAATATATATCTTTTTGTTCATTTTATTTGTAATTATCTTTAATTCAGGTATGATAGCTCCATTAAATAATTTCCAAGTAATTCTAACAGTCATCTGAGGATTGACATCTGTTGATTATATTTTTTCTTTAGAATTGGTTGTGTTGTTTCTGTAGACTGAGACAAATGAATCTGATTTTATTACAAAAATAATCACACTGAACAGAGTAGAAAAAAATGAGCTAACTTGAATAACTCTGGAAAACAGTGTTTTGACTAGAAACTCCAAGTCTAAATATAAAGTACACTGTACATAAACACTGTATTCTAGTTGGTAAATTAGCTTCTCCTGAGAGTACATCCTAAAAATTCTGAAACTACTTTACACATATGCTAAGGGTGAGTATATGAGTGCATGGATGCCTACATTTTTCTGGTTCTTTGTATGTAAAAACATTTTAGATTGTTTCCTGACATTTCAAATAGGAAATTATATAGAATCTGGATCCTGTCACAATCATGTACAAAAATGTTGGTTTTGTTTTGGTTATGTTTCTTCACCTGTTTTATCAGAGAATCAACCAATTTACCTTCAAACTGCGAATTCTCTCATGCTTTCTGTTAGAAAAGATTGCTATCAATCCTTAGGCTGCTTTGCATCTGAAAAACACATACTCCATTCCAAAAATTTTCTCAGATTTGGGTGGTGGCTAAAATCTCAGTTTGGGGGTGGGGGAACAACACACACCGGGGCCTGTGGGGTAAGTGGAGACGGACAGAATCAGGAAGAACAGCTAGTGGATGCTGGGCTTAATACCTAGGTAATGGGTTGATCTGTGCAGCAAACCACCAGGGCACACATTTACCTATGTAACAAACCTGTACATACTGCACATGGCCCTCAGAACTTAAAATAAATGTTGAAGAAAAATAAATAAATAAATAAATAAATAAATAAATGAAATGGTATAGCTACCCCCCTCATATATATATATATATATATATATATATATATATATATATATATATCAGTTCAGATCTAAAGCCTTCTGCTATGTTACTTTGGTTCTGTCCCTTGTGTAGTCAGAGGTGAGCATAAGATGTTTCAAGGATCATACATAAAACCAGGAATTCTTCTTCAGCTGTCTCTTTGAGATTTTCCTCATCATGTCTAGGCCTCAAGGTGTACATTTCCTGATACCTCTGGCCAAGAAGATCAGATTCATTCAGACATTTAGCCACCTGCAACAATGCTCTGCTATCCAGCTCTTGACTGGTCCCTGCCTCAGGCCAAAGTGATAAGAAACTGAGAGGAGAGAAAAAAAGAAACTTTCTTTTGTGTTGTTCCTCCACGTTTTGACACATGTCCTTCCATTCTCACACTCCACCTGCTTTCATTAACTTTTCAGAAAGGAGAAATGAACTTTGCCAATTGCCTTGAATAAGAAGTCAAGAAGAGGACTGAGAATAAACCAACAGAACTGAGAGGCTGAAGATTTGGCGATCTTGACAATGGTACTTTTACTGGAGTTATGGCGATAAGACTGTCAGTTTAATTGTTTATTATAAGATATATTTATTTTGACTAAAATAATTTGAGTTTTATCATATCATTTCAATATATAATGCATTTCTTTCTTTTTCCTTAAATAGTCTAATCTTTATATACAAATTCCTTACTCTTATTATTAGGTGCACTTTGAAATTCTGAGACTGTGAACCAAGTCACTATGACTTTGGAAAGCCTTAACTATGATAAAAAGCCTTTAGTACATATCTTTTTGTATCTTTTCCTTTTTATATCCTGAACTAAGTAAATTTTGTTTCTTTCTCAAATATAATTTTCCTAATGTTGTTTCCAGTGTTTACAAAAATAATGCTAAAGAGCAGCTACAATTAAAAATGAGAACAATGGTGAAACTTACCTTGATTCTCATTATGTCAAAGTCAGTACCATACACAGAAAATTAAGAGTGATTAAATTGTTATTTGCTTTTTGTACAACAGCATTTCCTACTTAACTGACCTTCACATTGTCACTCTGATTTCAATGGAAATAATTGAAGATTTCCAGTGCAACCCTGAGAGGTCCAAAACTTCTTGAACAGATGTATGTCCATTGAAAAACCAGTATCAAGGACTCTGGGAATCTATTGGATAAAACCCACCTCTGTAATTAAGTACATGTCCCCATTGTAGAATCATCAACCAGCATATTGAAATTGCTTCTTTCATGCCAAATAACAGGTTTTTGCCAAGAAAGAAGACCCCGTGCAGTCATTGTTGTCTCCCCTTAACTCCTCTCCTGCTGTGAGTGTGGCTCAGAGCAGCTGCCTGTTCTTCCTAAAATCCGAGTCTATCAAATCATCCCAGGTATCCATCTGTACACCTGCTGCACTTATAGCAACAAAAGTTAGGGAATAATGTTGATTATCTGCCAAAAACAAGTAAAGATATAATTTTGCTCTAGGACAAAACGTGTTTAGGACACAAATGATTTTTATTCTCTGGAAGCTCTCTGCTTTCCTTTCTCTTCACAGCAATCCCTCTAGCCTGCCTCTTAATTAAACCACCATTTTGTAGCTGAGAGTTGGAGAAAAAACAAAGTTGTTTATCGAAAAAGCACTCTGCTCTTTTCATGATTCACTGCAGTCCTCATAAATATATATATATTTATATATATATATATGAGGAATGTTTTTGGACAGTATGTGACCAGTACAAGAGAGTTTAACATAAGTAACTTGGATACACTTCCTGAAATTACTTGCTAAATCTGGATAATATAGTAAAATAATATTTTATGTCTGTGTTCCCTCTTTAGTAGTATTTAAGCAATTTATATCATACTATCTTATAATTCTGGAAACATCTATAAAAATTTAAAATTAGAGAATTGGGGAAGTAAAACAAATAAATATTTCACACAAGCAAAAGATATAATGCTGAAATTGAGAATTTGGTATGAAAAAAGTCTCTCTATTTTCCTATATGATTGAAGTTATCTGAAATATGCTAGTGGTAACAGGCAAGGGTATAAGAAACAAATACCTCTATAACTGTAAATTACAAAATGTCTTTTTATTTCTTTAAATTAAAAAGTATTGAAATAAAGAAAAACTCATTATGTAAGCTTTAAGTAATATCTAAATGTAGACTATGATAACTGAAAGTCTCTCTTCACTATATACACCCACTCTTATCAGCAAAGGAAAGTAGTATTTATAGCTATGCATGTATATTCTCATACTTTTTATTTGTGTTGTTAATTTAAAAATGTACATATAAATAAGAAATCATACTATAAACTTGTGACTTGCTTTTATACTTAATAGAATATCTTCAATAACATAAATAATATTTATGACTGCATATATAATTATAATATTTTTGTGAATACACTTTGATCATATCCAAACTATTTTGTATAATACAATACTAGAAGTGGAAGGGACAATCATAATTGCCCTTTGAAGATCTGTAATTACTTGCACACCTAGCAGTACCATTTGAGTATGTCCTTTGCCAAATAGTTTTTATATAGTGAAATAATTTAATATTTCCATTATTGTGATTCATTTGCTTTTTCCTAGATTGTTTTAAAGTTAATTGTATTCTCACGCTTCTCTATTTTTAATTCTCCTGTGAATCACTTATTAAGATATTTTTTCTTTCTCTTTAATTACCACTGCCATTTTGGTATTATTATTATATTGATTTGTAGAAGTGTTATATATATTCTGCATATTTATCTTTGTATACATGTTGTAAATACTGTGTTTCTTTTGAATCTATCACCTATGTTTTTTTAACATTTTGGGGATTAAAAGTTTCAAATCATTATGTTATAATATATAAAAGAACCAAATAATTTTAGTGCTTATTTTGGATCTAGTATTTTTAGGAATATCATCTCCACTCTGAGGATATGCAAATATCTTGTTTTATCTGATGTTTCTTCATTGTTTCAATTTTAAGATTTAGAATTTTAAATTATCTGGAATTTAGTTATTAATGTAGTATTAGAGGGGTTGATGTATTTTAGTATAAAGTTCAAATGGCCAGTCAATTATAACAGTACATTAAGTATATCAATTTGAAATGTCACAATTTTAATATTAAAAAATTCCCATTAATACCCCAAGAAGTATCTGCACTGTCTTTCCTGCATTAATTCATTTGCTAATTCCACTTCCAATACCACTGTATATGTTTATCTTGATAAATGGAGGTTAATTGTCTTATTGTTTTTTCTAATGATTCCTAATATAAAAAGGTTACTTTGAATTATTTTCTAATTTCAAGTTTTTCTTAGTTTACTGCAGTAATACTAGACGACAAGTGACATTTTAAATAAGGATTTGAATTCTATTGAAATTTTTATTTTATCACCTTTCGAATTGAATTATAAGCCATAATATGTTCAAAGATAATAATATACTTTCAGTTATATAAATTGAAATATTTGTTGTATGCTCCATTTTCTGCCTTAGAGGAAGACTGTATTTCCCCCAAGTGCTATATTAGTAAAGTATTTGAACATTAATGTCTTTTTCAATAACCTCTGGCATTTGCTTAATTTGCAGCTAGTAAACAAAATTATTTCATAGCAAATGGTAGGCTTCCCATCCAAACAATTCCTGAATTAGTGTTTCCTGTAGTGTATTACATAGAACACTAGATATGGGCAGCTTCATCAAAATCAAGTTCCATTGTCATTGAATTCTGGGAAATTCTACAATATATATCTCATATACAATGTTGTTTGTGTCATTTTACTTATAAAACTATGAACATTTCTAGACATATGTACATAAATACATGCTGCACTCTGTTTTCAATTATTTTATACACCTGTTTTTATACCTACACAGCATTATTGTGTAATAAGTGTATGTGTGTGCCTTTGAGTATTCCAAATTTCTCCTATCACTTTAAATTGCATTTTTAACACATTTTTATTTCATTTATTTGGTTCAGCATAATTAAATACTAATAGGTCACTTTTTTATTATATACTACTTTTTTTCAAGGTGGGCTTTATTTAAGTTCTATGAAATAATGTTATATAGGAATATGGAGAATTTTCTTCATATGATCAGTAATTATTTCCTTGCTCATTAGTTAATATTTTTACATTGCCTTGAGATGTTATTTAAGAACTGTAAACATTTCTTAGAAAATTATATAATATGATTGTAAGAATAGATGACAAGTACTTTAAAAATAAATTATAATCTTGTTGTTTTACTTTCATTTTATACTCCCTCAGTTCTCTATTCTGCATGCTTCAGTATTTTTTTGCATTTCAATGTTTGGTGATTATATTAAAAATAACAAAACTCACGAGTTCTGTTGGCTGATAAGCAAGATGAACTTGCTTATCTCTTAAATTAATCAGATTTCATCAATCTGTGAGTATTCTTTCAAATTACAACCCAAGATGTGATACCTGCTTTAATCCAGCCAATCTTGCCCTGTTACAATCCACAAAAATTTATACCTCCACTGTTATCAGCAAAAACTGTCTAAGTTTTTGGCTGTTTGGTTTCCTTGCCCTCTCTTTAATTACAATTTTCAAGCAAATACCTGTGAGCCCAAGGCCTCTTTCACATCTCATGGCCATTCAATCTAGGATTAATTATTCAGGTTTATCTAGTCCAATCTTTATTATGAGATTATATCCTGTTCTTGTGCACTAATTTTATGTAGCAAAGTAGCCCTGGAATTTGTTCTTAAATTCCTGAGATTTATGATTTTCTTATTTTGTCTACATATGAAAAATTAGCATTATTTCATGAAATACGAACTTCAGTCAATGTTTCTGAATTGAGAAAAGTTTACAATTCATTAATTCATCTATAATGTCAGACAAAACAACATATTGAAACCTGTCATTTTAAATATAATCCTTTCCTTAAAAGATAGTTAAGTGAAACATTTACTTATCAGAAGTTTCATTATTGAACTTAAAGAATAGTGAAACTTCCAAAAATGTTAGCACATTTTCAGGATATGGCTTACACACTGAGAACATTCTTCTTTATTTCTCTGATGATGTTAGTAGATAATAAAGCAGGAAAACTTCCATCAAAGTACAACACTATGTCCTTGGATATAACGAAAACAACAACAAAAGAAAACGATCCCTTTCAAAATGGAAAATTGACTTTTAAATATATTTTTAAAATTCATTGAAGTTTCTAAAATAGACAGGAATAAGATAAACAATGACCTGTAGGGAGAAAATCAAAGACTGACAGACACCACTGCTCTAATAGGTGCTGCCGCTGTTAACAAACCACCTGTATCCATCAAAAGTCGATTCAAAAAGATTGAAGGCGAGGTCTCAACCCTGATTGAAATGAAATGTCAGCAAGGATAAGAGAAGAAAGATGGAGATTGTATTAAAAAGAGAAACTATGTTCAGAAATAAGCTTTGGGACACACAAGAATCTAAAATGGCATCTATATCCAGCAGAGCAAATTCCTGGGGTCTAGAGAACTAGGTTAGTTTGTCTTTTTGAAGCACTTGTTGAATTCTGAGTTGAATCTGAACATAAATGGATTTAAAAGAGAATCCTTTTTATTGATTTCCAAGATAAGATGACATATGAGGAAGAGAAGTAGAAAAGAATAAAAATTGCTAAGGCTGTAAAATCTTGTTTTTTTTTTTTCTTTTTTCAAGGTTCTCAGCATAAGTATAAATTATATACATTAATCTACTTTAAGAAATTGTGTACAATATGCCAAACTGAGAAAACTGACCACTTATTTCTTTGATTTTCTTCATGTCGGCCCCTGACATAGTATACACATCAGAAATTATAAAAGATCTAGGAATCCAAACTCATCACTAACACTCTAATTTGAACACAAAGACAATAGTGTTCATTCTTCAGGAAGGCGGTGGGTGTGATAGAAAGAATACTGAATTAGTCTTGCATGTCTAAAGTTTTAGTTTCAGCTCTGACAATTCAATCAATGTATCCTGAAACATCTCAACCTACTAAACCTCACTCTACCCAGTTATACAATGGAAATAAAAACCCCTGATTTTCCCTCACAAACTGAAAATCATGAATAAAATGTTTGTTATGTGGAAGTGTGAAACACGTCAATATTTCTACATGTGCAATGTGGAAACTCTGTCAACTTCTCACTATTTCTCATATAGTCAACCTTTCCTCCAACCCACTTCGCAAGACATCTTAAAATGCCATTTCTTGGTATATAATTATATAATATTAACCTCAGCCCTCATCTCAACTCCAGGTAAGACTCATGACAATCCTCTCTCCTCTATACCATCATCTTTGCATTTCTATTACAATGATTTATCCTTAAATTTTCTTAGTTATATTCCTTTTGGAATTAACTGATACCATTTTTTTACATCCAAACCAAATTCTTCAAAGTATTATTTAATTCAATTCATTCTCCCTTTCATTCACTCATTCACAGCCTACATTTCCCATGATAAAAACAGCACAGAAGAACAACATAAGGAGGACAAGCTCAAATATTCTACTATATATACAAAAATATTATTTTTACTATCACTTCTCTGTGAAAAAATAAACAAAATATCATACAGGATAATCATGGAATTTACCTATCTGAATTCAAAACACATTTGCATTGAATGAAAGTAACAGAAGTATATACAATTAGCTCAAAGAATGAAAATAATTTGCTGACTAATAGGCAATAATAAACATATTTGTTAACCCATAATTTGCCAGTCATAAAATTCTTCTTTCTGTGGTTTAATCTTAGAATAAAATTGTGTTTATTAAAAAGCAAACTAACATAAATATAACTTACAATGTCAACTGGAAAACAAAATAGTCATTAGTGCTCATAGGCATAATGTTTAGAAATAAATTAGGGCATTTAGTACCTAAAACTCAATTGTATTGAGTAAAATGTGATGTTACAATTATCTTTTCAAAGTACAGTTGGTTAGATTTTTAAAAGCGTTGAATATAAGCAGGTCATTAAAATAATAATAGCTTACTCATATTGTGTATTACCATGTCCCATAAACTGTTTGAACCTCCTTGATGTGTATTGTCTTATAAAGTTTTCTAAACTTTGCTATTTATCATGATTACTGGATCATTCTAGCAAGCCAACAAATATATATGTATTTTATAAATACATACAAACTGTTTATAAATTGGCTAAATGAATGTATACCTTACATTATTTAAAGAAATTGATGATAACCAAATTTTTGCCATTACAAAATGATGGTAAAATTATTCTCATTGTCCAGGTAATTTTTCAAGTTACCCTTGCTTTTTCAAGGCAATAATATGACCAAAGGCAGTCAAAATTACTTTCAGCTCTGAGATGGCCCCATTCTCAGATAAAATTTGTCCTCACACTTTTGCCAAGAACTATGTCTGCAGAGATTTAGCATGTGCCCTAGTTATATAAAGATGAACAGTATCTCATTATGGGAATACTGTGCATATAGCAAAGGAAAATAACATAGTATAGATAAGATAATGAGAACACAATCAAATACAATACTGAGAATAATAAAATGTTAGTTCTCCTTATCAGTTCTATACCAGGAGACTCAAACAAAATAGCACTGTCAAGTTAGAGCAACGTGCATTTACAGGGCTGTTACATGATTCTACCATACTGTGTTCAGGTGCCCAGGTAGGAAAAGGGATGGTCGATGCAGTGAGTTGTAAAAAAAACATATGAGGTCAGGAGGCTAACAATACATCAAGAGATGAATGTGGTAGATAAACATAGTATTTTCTTATTTAAACATAAAATCCATAAACATTCAGTATTATTTCTACTAGAGTGTTCTTTAGGAAATTTTGATACTCTTCTCTCATAATGCAAATGTTTGGCTTTTCAGAAATTCTTAGAAGTTCATGCTCACTATAAAAGATCACCTTTAATTTTACTTTTTCCTCAACATCACTAAAGCAGTATTACAACCACAATAAAGACAGATCATCAACAAAACCTTAAACTCCTGGTTGACATTTCCCTCCAGACTAAAATAAAAGTAAACTTCCACAGATATGATTGTTGTTTTTTTTTTTTTGTTTGTTTGTTTTGTTTGTTTGTTTTTTGTTTTTTTTTTTTTTTGCTTTCTCAGGGAATATCTGAAAAGAAGGTGGGCTAAAATTGTATTATTTCAGGCAATATTTATTAAGTTGACAATAATTGTAACCATCATCCAGCATTTACTAAGGACCCATAATTATGCTGTGTGCTACATAATTACACAATCAATACCTCATGTGTTGCTTTTCTTTGTATTAACATCAAGTGCTCTCTGTGGATATGCTTTTTTAGTCAAGTTTTTTTTAAAGTAGATGCAGTCAATAATACTTTTCAAATTATACACAAACACACATACACACAAAAGATACCTAAATAATCCCTAGCAAAGCCAAAAGTTAAAAACTCAAAATTCATCTAAATCTCTCTTCTAGGTTTAAAACCTGCAAAGAGGGATCAAAGCACAAGAAATCACATGTATCTAATCCAGTGGGAAGTAAGAGAAGTGTTTAAACTGTTATTTATGATCATTTTTACAAAAAAGAAGGAAGTTGAGATTTGCTGCTATTCAACATATAGTTTGTAGCTGATTTTTTAAAAATTCCAAATGGGTCCAAGTGAACATTTGTTTTAAAATAGGCTATGGATACTGGAGGGGGGGAAGGTTAGTTTTATAGCAGGCAAGCACTTAGAACCTCCACATTCATTTTCACTGCATTTAAGCTTATTGCAGTTTATGTGTTCTAAATTAAGTAGTTTACAAATATTTTATTTAGCTTTAACCAAACTGATCTTCATAAGATTAATAAGCAGCTTGAAAGTCTCTTCTCCCTCAAGCTTCAATGAGTATTGAGATAATGCCAAATATGCAAGCATAAGCAAAAAACGAAAAGAAAAGCATCGACAGGTGAAAATAATTCTAATTTAATCAGCTATAAAACGAAGTTGTTCAAAAAATACAGAAGACTTTATTTAGAACACTATTTGAAATACAGATTTATGTCCACTATTTAATGATAATATTACAATTGAAATTCATTTACTACATTTTTCTTAGGTCAGTTACTGCCCAAAAACGTTGCTGCAAGACATACAGGTAAATGTCATTGATGAGTCTAATTGTATAAAGTCAATACTTCTAAACTATATTTGCCTTTGTAGTAATTTGTTAAAATTTGAGGAGTGACAAAGAAACTTTTCTTTTTCTGCACAGCTTATAGTTATCCAGAGAGAAGAGTAAATGGGTATTAGACGTTAAAGATAGACTACAATTTTTTCCTTTATGAAAGAAAAGAGGTTCACATTTGTTGGTCTAGCATCAGTATTCTGATAGATACAAATAAGATAGTATCTTTTTCATGGTATGCCACCCATCAGCTCTTGAAAAACAAAATACATTTAATTTGTGCAACTAAGAAAAATGGGATGATTTAACAAATAGCAGGCCAATGCTCTCATAAATAAATGTGTGGTAGGCAAACTGTTTAGAAAATAGGTATTTGGAGATGTTTCTCCGGTTACATTCTTTAGTTATTAGACATGACATAAGTGAACTACCATTTAAAGAAACTAATCTCTGCACATGTAAAACATAAATAACATACAAAAACTTGGAATCAAAAGTTCTAACTTGTTTTTTTTTTAAAAAAAAAAAAAAAAAAAAAAAAAAAAAACTTCCAGAAACTTTAGGGAGGCTTTAAAACCATTTGTTAAAAAAAAAAAAAAAAAAAGCAAGATATTGTCATTGGTTTGGAAAAATTATCAATTTGTAACAATGAATATATAGTTTTTCTGGCGAACTTAAAACATAATACTGAATTCTTTGGAATTTTCACCAAAGTAAATCTTAATTAGTGAATGTGATGGGAAAATGATCAGTGAGATAAAATTTGAACAACTATTCTTATGATTCTTCTATTTAGGCATTTCTATTTTGAGTTATCTTTTTCAGCACTGAGAGATATTTAAATTAAGTAATTAAAGAAATGAGTGAGAATCAGAGTTTAGTTAAACAAGTATTAAGCAAAAATCTTTGTGTATTAGTGAAGCTCATTATTTAGAGTAACTCATGTGTTTATTTTATAAATAAACACACATATTGGAGAGGCATGCTCTATTTTAAAAGTTTTGATCACTGAAAAACTAATCTTTAGAATGCTGATATAATTATTATTATTTTGTGCTTTTAATTCATCTTTATTTTTCATTATACTTTAAGTTCTAGGGTACATGTGCACAATGTGCAGCTTTGTTACATATGTATAGATGTGCCATGTTGGTGTGCTGCACCCATTAACTCGTCATTTACATTAGGTATATCCCCTAATGCTATCCCTCCCCCCACCCCCTCCCCGCAATAGGACCCGGTGTATGATGATCCCCTTCCTGTGTCCAAGTGATCTCATTGTTCAATTCCCACCTATGAGTGAGAACATGCAGTGTTTAGTTTTCTGTTTTTGCAATAGTTTGCTGAGAATGATGGTTTCCAGCTGCATCCATGTCCCTACAAAGGACACAAACTCATCCTTTTTTATGGCTGCATAGTATTCCATGGTGTATATGTGCCACATTTTCTTAATCCAGTCTGCCACTGATGGACATTTGGGTTGACTCCAAGCCTTTGCTATTGTGAATAGTGCCGCAATAAACATACATGTGCACGTATCTTTATTGCAGCATAATTTATAATCCTTTGGGTATATCCCCAGTAATGGGATGGCTGGGTCTAATGTTATTTCTAGTTCTGGATCCTAAGGAATTGCCACACTGTCTTCCACAATGGTTGAACTAGTTTACAGTCCCACCAACAGTGTAAAAGTGTTCCTATTTCTCCACATCCTCTCCAGCACCTGTTGTTTCCTGATTTTTTAATGATTGCCATTCTAACTGGTGTGAGATGGTATCTCATTATGGTTTTGATTTGCATTTCTCTGATGGCCAGTGATGATGAGCATTTTTTCATGTGTCTGTTGGCTGCATAAATGTCTTCTGAGAAGTGTCTGTTCATACCCTTTGCCCACTTTTTGATGGGGTTGTTTGGTTTTTTTTTTGTAAATTTATTTGAGTTCTTTATAGGTTCTGGATATTAGCCCTTTGTCAGATGAGTAGATTGCAAAAATTTTCTCCTATTCTGTAGGTTGCCTGTTCACTCTGATGGTAGTTTCTTTTGCTGTGCAGAAGTTCTTTAGTTTAATTAGATTCCATTTGCCAATTTTGGCTTTTGTTGCCGTTGCTTTTGGTGTTTTAGACATGAAGTCTTTGCCCATGCCTATGTCCTGAATCGTATTACCTAGGTTTTCTTCTAGGGTTTTTATGGTTTTAGGTCTAACATTTAAGTCTCTAATCCATCTTGAATTAATTTTCGTATAAGGAGTAAGGAAAGGATCCAGTTTCAGCTTTCTACTTATGGCTAGCCAATTTTCCCAGCACCATTTATTATATAGGGAATCCTATCCCCATTTCTTGTTTTTGTCAGTTTTGTGATATTATTAAACAAGGGCTTTCAAATGAAAGAGGTAGTAAGAGGTAGGTTAAAAAAAGACAAATTTCAGTAGGATAGAAACAAAAGAAGAGTCAAAGATTTCTGTGATTTAAGTAAAATAAGTGAAACTCACAGATTAGAACTAGAAATTGAATAAAGGCTCCAAAAAAGGACAATAATGTCACTGCAAGCATTGTTCTAATTAATTCTAATAACTCAATAGCCATGTGACATAGATAACATTATCGTTATTTTACATAGAAAGAAATTGAGTGAGCATTGGTAAATTATACAAAGTCAACCAAAAAAAGGCTTTGTTAGAAAAAAAAACTGATACCTTCTATATTTGCATTTTCTCTTAAGAGAATACTTGGGAGGCTGAAGTGGGAGGATCACTTGAGCTCAGAAGTTCAGGACTAGCCTGGGTAAAACAGCAAGACTCTCTATAAAAATAAACCTTAAATTTTAAAGAAGAAAACTCAATTAACTACAAAGATTTTAGACTTTAACCATTCTAAATAAATAGAAGTATACAAAATGTATCATCCAGTAAGCACTCAACAAATGTTAAAGTAATGAGGTTAAGATATAAAACTAAATATAATGCTTATTAAATAGAATTAAAAGAAAAAGAAATTAAAAGATAAATTACTAAAGACAGGTACAGTTAAATAATTAAATAATTTTATTGTAATTTATTTGGGTAGTACTAATAAATATTTTTTCAAATATTTTCTAAAATATGATAAGTATCCTGTATATATACATTACTGAGAATAACTTCAAAGTAAAAACGTCATGTCCTCTTTAGTGTCATGCTTACTATCTTTTTTAATCAAAGAATTACAAAAAGATTACCATCTTTGGAAAGCCATGGTGAATTTTATTAATAATTGGTTTTCATGTAAGACCAAGGAAGTCTAAGATCATTTGTTTATTTTTAATTAGTAGGCAAATTGACTAAACACAATTGAACTTTGAAAATACACTTAAATCTGATTTTTGATTAGTAAAATCTTTCTCATCAATAATTTAACTAGTAAATTAATAAATCCCAAAGCATTTCTTTTAAAATCTCATTAGCATGCCTACATTCTTTTTCCCCTGTAACTCCTGTTTAATTATAGCAAAGTCTTCCTTCAGATACAACCCAAGAGAAAATTTTTTTAAAGTGGTTCCCTAGCCGAGATGAGATCCAACTAAAGGTCACATGAAACTGCACAGCAAGCCTAGGGGAAACTATGAAGTGGTGGCATAAGACAGAGAAATTATCCCTGGGGAAATTGTCTTTCTCAGATCTGTGAATATACTGAATATGTCATGCTAGTTGAACTCACGGACACTTTCTTTTTCATTAAATAATTCTGAGATTAACTGCAAATCAACTAATGCCTTTTTTTCCCCATTTTCTCTGTCACATTATGATTTTAATTGCTTCATATAATTTATTATTTAAACATAAACCATTCATCCTATTGTAGTCTTATGAAAAGCATTCAAAGTTTCATCATTTTAATTAAAACTTTAATACATCTACTAATATCTATGAAGGAAAAAAATAAAATAAAATAAAATAAAATAAAATAAAATTTAAAAACCACTATGACATCAACTCTCCAGCCTTTTTTAGAATGCAACACTAAATATCACATCTTTATCTGACATATCTTAGGTTTTCTGGTTGGCCTCTGTCTTCAAATTACAGCCTTTCTTAGTTTCTTCTTCTCAGAAAAGTAAGAGCTTGGTGCCTAATCAGTGAACGCAATCACACTTTACTCTTAGATTTGTCCCTACCTGAACTGCTGAGTTGTGTATCATCATTCCAGCTACCTCTCTATCAGCCCAACTGGTCATAAAGCTCTAATGTAATTAGTAAGACCTCTCCTAAATCTAGCCTGTTACATCCAATCTTACACTGCAACTGAAGCCCTACGCATTTTTTTAAACAAAATGATTCAATCTTAGTATTAACCATTCATATATTTTCTTCATTAATGTAATAAATTTTCTCAAGCCATTCTGATAGTTTTCATAAAGTATTTTTATATGTAGCATTTCAAAATACATAACTTCCACATTCTTTAAAATATGTCCTGTAACTTTTGCCTATTTTCCAAGAGTAAAAAAGGAAGAAAGAGCGTCTTATAAAAATGAGATTTTTGCTTTTCAAAAATTTATCTTTGCAATGTAAGTTATTTAACGGCTTCAAGATAGTTGCAAAGAAAGCTTTGGTCTAAATCCTCAGTAATATATTAATGCTGCTTCCGGTAGTAGAATGTTAAAAATAAATGAATAAAATAAAATCAAGATAAACATTTACTTTAAATGTTGAGTGTAGTTGACTTTCAACTGAAATAGTTATCAATTTAAGAAGCTGAAGCAATACGGCTTAGTATAAACTTAAAGATACAAAAATTTTAAATACAAAATTCCCATATGTAGTTATTTTTAAGCAAAATTACATGTTTCTTTCACTCAAGCTGAATAAAATATCAACAGATAACGTTGTCCCTACAGAGAACTCATAAATGTTCCTGTGTTGGCAATGCTTGGAACTGATTATTTATCATCTTCAGTTCTTAAATTCATATTTCAATATCCCCTGGCTGAAAGAAATTCCCAAATTCGTTCCTCTTTCACAATTGCTTAGTGAAACTGAAGGAACTTTGCAAATTTCTTCTTCCTCTCAAACCTGTAGGTGACGTCTTGGATTTCTCAGCTACACAGGCCAAAAAATTCCCTGTTACTATTTTTTATTTTATTTTATTTATTTATTTATTTATTTATTTATTTATTTATTTATTTATTTTGAGACAGAGTCTCGCTCTGTCGCCCAGGCTGGATCTCGGCTCACTGCAAGCTCCACCGCCTGAGTTCATGCCATTCTCCTGCTTCAGCCTCCCGAGTAGCTGGGACTACAGGCACCCGCCACCACGCCCAGCTAATTTTTTGTATTTTTAGTAGAGACGGGTTTCACCGTGTTAACCAAGTTGGTCTCCATCTCCGACCTCGTGATCCGCCCACATTGGCCTCCCAAAGTGCTGGGATTACAGGTGTGAGCCACCGCGCAAGGCCCACCATTACCACTTTTTAAAAAAACATTAAACTAGTTTGAATTGTTTTTTCCCACACACAAAGGGAAAAATCCTGAATAACAATGTATATTAAATTGTTAAAATATTTTATACTAGTCCAGGCATGGTGGCTCATGCCTGTAATCTCAGCACTTTGGGAGGCCAAGGCAAGTGGATCACTTGAGCTCAGGAGTTTGAGACCAGCTTGGCCAACATGGTGAAACTCCATCTCTACTAAAAATACAAAAAATTTGCCAGACTCTGGTGGACTCCTGTAATCCCAACTACCAGGGAAGCTGAGGCAGGAGAATTGCTTGAACCTGGGAGGCGGAGGTTGCAGTGAGCAGAGATTGCTCCACTGTACTCCAGCCTGGGTGACAGAGTGAGGCTCCACCTAAAAAAAAGAAAAAACAAAAATATATATATACACATATATAACTTTAGTTTCCTATATGATATTCTTAATGTCTAAAGACATATTTTCTTAGAAAAATAAGGTCTCCTGTAGAATTTATACAAGATAAGATTAAATATTATACAAAAATCCCTTTTGCAGTACCAGTACATGATAAGGTATGATCTGAATAAAGGTTTGATATTTGTTTTTGTCTGATATTTTTTGAAGACCATACTACATTAAAATGCAACATTTAATTTATTACTTAACCACAGATCCAAATAGACTAACATATTAGATTTGGGGGAAAACATGTAGATGATCTAGTACTATATCTAATGAAAGTGAAATATTATTTTAACACATGATACGGCATGATATAAAATGACCAAATATCATAATGTTCCTGAAGAAGATCTTCCACCTTTTACTCAGGAAATCTAAGTAATTGGGCATAACTGTGTTGTGGAGAAGCAGTTACTTTTGGAAAGTTATGATTATTTGAGAGTGTTTTTACCTATGGAACTTATAACAAGTTTTTCTTTATAACTTTTCTTTATATCTTTCATGTATTGGTTCTCTAATCTCTTCAGAAGTGGTTTTTAGCTGTTTAAATATATGGTTCATTCATACACTTCCACGCTCTTCCCATTTTCCTCTGTCTCTGGGATTCTTTTCCACCCATTGAAAAATTTCACCCATACCTACCTGTGATAAAATCCTTTTACTCATTCTTCAAGTCCCCCAGGTTCATATATGTACTCAAGACTTCACCTTCTTTGCTCCATGCCAAGAGAAACTAATCCTATCTTCTGTGTCTTCCACATGGTCAGTTTCTGTAAGGTTCTCATAGTTTCTGTCTCATAGTTTCTATTCATTCTTTCTTATTCAGAATAAATAATAGAACAATTACAATCTATGGCCATTGAAATTGATTAAAACTTAAACTAATATTCTATATTTTGTAGAAACATTTATTTTCTAATGGATTAAATTCTTTCAGGATGTAGGGAGCATGAACAGGTAGTCTTTTATATGATGGTGCCTTATTGCAAGAATATTTAAAAATATTAGGAGAAAGAGAGCAGTTTCCACATTTCCTCTCGTAAGCATCATGGATATCAGGAGCCATATTTGAGAAAATCCTGCAGCTTTTGGAACCAATGGTAGGGTAATCATATGTACAATTCCAGGGACTATTTGCTTCCTTCCAAAATCCCTTACACTCATGAATCCACTAATTTCTATTGATTTTCTGCTTCTATTCCTTTTCAACTTTCTATGTCTGTCATAGTCAGAAAAAGAATATGATAGGTTGAGTTAATCACTTTTTGATCTGTCAATATACAGTTTTCTTATCAAGCAGAGTTCTCCTATCAGGTTACTGCAGAAACCACAGCTCTTAATATTCAGAATATTTATGATTGCCTTTGGAAGGGTCCCAATTCCTGTCAGAGCAACTGCAACAAAATCATGCAACAAAAAAGCATGAAAACATGCATGCAAAAGCACTGGCTGCTTTACTCTGGAGAATGATGAGGAAATGACATAGTATCCCAAGTTTCATGTGATAACTAAACATATTCACAACTTTTCTATTTCCTTTATGTTGTTGAATTACAGTTTGAGACTAAATTAAATCATTATTACCAATTTTAATTTTTCCAAGCATCACCATTGTCTTGAATTAAGCTCTTTTAATTGGCCATAGTTACTTTAAGCAGTAGTATAATATCTTCACACACACACACACACACACACACAAAACAAAAACAAAAACAAACAGAAATAGCCACAATTATCCAACTGCTCAATTCTCTATGCAGGGCTCAGAATTCTCTATGCAGGGCCCAGAATAGAAGGCTCCTTGGTATGGATATTCTTACCTTGCATATATTTAGCTATTTAAGACAAAACAACAGTCATTGTTGTTGTTATTGTTGTTGTTTTTTGTCAGCATGATTCATCATAAAGGTTTTCATTGTTCCTCATGTTCTGAGGCTGGTGAAAACAAGAAGGATAGCGTTTCATCTTAGGATATCATCATGATGGTATGATTAAATTCCAACTAGATTATTTCCAGACTGTGTACAAAATTCAGACTGTTTATAGTATCCTCTTGATTATTTTCTGTAGCAGCATAAAATATTAACACCTTCCTCAAGTCACTAGAAATTAGGACTCTATATCACTGAGCTTTTCTTGTCATAATACCAAAAATAGAACAGAAAATCGAACTAATACTGTTTTTAAAATTTCTCTTACTTAGGGAGACAGTTTTTAACATATCAAAACTTTCTTCTTTCTAGATACTGCTGCTGAAGATATCTGATCTTTTTGTATGCTTATGAAACCAAACAAACTAAGAGGAAAAAACAAAGAAACACCTAGAGTGAACATGTAGTTAAATCTTCCTTCTCTTTAAATTCCAAATGTTCACAATTAGTAATCTGCAAATAATTATAAGAATACAACACTCATGCCTTACTTATATGTTTTGTCTTTTTAATATAAACATGAGGAAGATCAATTTTTATAGTAGGTATTAATTTAATTACCATTAACCTCTTGATCGTGCTTAGTACTCCTTTTAGTTGGCCATGTAAGAAGTACGTATTGCTGTTATATTACATTATCTATAGTTACTCTTATTCTACCTGAACACTATAAAGGTATTTTTATTGCTCTCTGTATTTAGCCTGCTTGTTTTTCTGAGTATAGGTTGCTGCTCCTGTTTTAAGTGGAAGATTTAAAATACATAAAAATAAACTGTTGAGTATAAAAACTTTTCATATACTGTAAATTACCACAGCACATTAAAACTTCATTTGTAGCTTTCTTTCTTAGGTGAGTGTTATTAGTGTTGTAAATGTGTTTGCATAATAAGGAAGGCCGAGTGGTATGAAGAAGCACGCTCTGACTTCTGTATTCATAGATCAAGATCCCCATCCAACAGGGAAGTAAGAGTAGAATAGTAACAGACTGCAGAATGAAATAAAAAAACTCTTTGAATTGAGTGAATTCCACATTTATAAAAGGGAAATCTGAAAAATTGCCAGATTAGATTGTTAAACTCTTCATATTTTGCAATCTTTTGGTTGATGTTATCTTTCATCTATTTAGCTTTGTTTATTTTGTAATTGGAGATGGAAGAAGAAAGAACAATGTGATGGATAGGTATGAACACAGCGTATGATGCAAGTCAGTGGAAGTTTCTACTCTACACATGCCCTATTTACACTCAACTATATCTTCTTCAAGTAACATGGCTGGAAACTTGTGATCCTATATTTAATCAGATAGGAAGCACAGACAGCTCAATATCAAAATTCCTTTCAGCTAATGTGGAAAAATCTCATAAAATTTACTAGTACAGAAATATGTAAGAATATATATAAATGACTGATAGGAAATAGCTGTAACAATGCTTGTTATTTCTTGATTGCCAGTGAAATAGTTCAAAATAATTGAGAATAAATACTGAATATAAGGTATTATCCATAACCAACATCTTCATCGTCATCATAAAATTTGCTCGAACTCACTGGTAGTCTTACACAGTAACAAATAATACTTTATTCAGCTGTTATTGTATGCTTACTAGGGTTATTAAGTGATAAGGATAAAAAATGCACAAAAGAAAGTTAAACAATTAAAGATAAGTTAAAAAATAGGTAAGGGAGGAATCAAGAAAAGATAGTTCTCTAATGGTTTCTATGTAATATATAGACTTTTGATAAAGGATTAATTTTTCAGGTCATGAACCATTACTTTATATATAAAATGCCAAAAACTTGTTCAACTGATTTTGTCAGTTTGTTTGTTGTTTGTTTGATGTAACTGACAGAATATACCACATATTTTTGCCTTCATAAAGTGGCTCTAAATTGGAGAGTGCTTGCCTTGTTGAATTTTTGCTCACTCCCACAAAATGACACAATAGTGACAGTCTGGCCATAAATAAATCGCTGAAGAAATCTGAGAATATGTGTATTCAATACTAACCCAGCTTTTAAAAATAGACAGTAAACACTTAAACTCCAATCAGTTCTTATATTAATATTCCTAGCACAGCCCTTTGAATAAATAATATCTAAAATTTACTTCCACACTATTTTGGAAAGTATAATACTTGGCTGATATGCCACACATTCTTCGCAATATACCATGACCTGAATATGAAAATAATTTACTGAAGTAAATAAAAATATGGAACTATTGGAACTTACTGAATACCCCTCAAATGCTACATTGTAATTACTATCTAATAATCATAAGTATACGACAAAATATTTGAGGAGCAATATATATTCATAAGAAGAGTGGATACTACTGAAAGTCTTTATCAAAGTATTCAATAAACTAAAACTTCATGTCAAAATATTTACATCTATAGTTTATAACAACAGGTAATATATGCTCAAACACAAAATTAAAAAGAAGTCAATGAAGGACTAGAGAGGAGCGTCAAGATGGTTGACTGGATACACCTGGTAGATAATTTCCCTTCAAATAGATTATTTAAGAGGCAAAAACAGAGAAGTAGTAGGAAATACCAAAAGCAAGGAAGAAGAAGAAAGCAAAGCAACTTGCCTAGCTGGGATTGGCCGGGAGCCTCTTGAGATTCTGTAATGTGGGAGAAAGTTAAGGGAGAGACTCCAGTAGTCCACATTTCCATTACAGACTCCTGCAATCCTTGCACGGTAGAGTCTCTCAACTATCAGCGGCTCTCAGACTAACATAGGGAGCTGCCTAGAGACTGTGCAACAACATTGCTCTAGAGACAGAGCACACTGAGTCCCAGAAGACTCTGAGTCCTAAGCAGCTATAGCCTGGGACCATTTTGAGAACCTGGCTCCCATCAGACCGCATCCTGCTTAAGGGCCCAACAATTCCTGCATCTTCACAACTCTGAGGTCCCATTGACATTTCCTGTCTGCAGTCACTGCAGTTGGGGCTGAGATGGAAGCCACTGTCACCAAGCCTGCCCACTCCAGCAGAGAGGCAGCCACATATTTTCATATCCCCAAAGAAAAATTCCATTGCCTGTACCTACCACTACCACAGGCTGCCATGGGGCTGAAGTGTGAGTGAAGCATATGACTCTTAGTCACCTACCTATGACTGCTCCCAATGAAAACAACACCACATTCCCCAGTAGCAAGGCCACAGCCTGTTTTTGCCTCCTCTTGACCATTCCTATAGCAGTCAGGAGATCACCCCATCTGTCCCTACTGCAGCCAGCATCTGCATGTATCACAGGGGGCTGGAGTGGAGGGGTGTGGAGGCAGGGCTCATCTGGCCTGGGTCTGACCTCCCACTGCCTCAACACAATGTCCAGAGTATGGGTGGTCATTCAGACCATTCCACTTTCATTGGCAAGTGAACACTCCTTCCAGGGTTTAAGCGTGGGTCCACCCAACCTATTGCTACCATCATACCTGGCACCCACACAAATGAATTATCTGTGGACTTGGGGACTGGCCTGCACAGTCCGTTGCAGCCACCAACAATACCAGTGTGGACTGTTTGGGATCAGAGGGTTATACTACCACTACCGCTGTCATTGCCTACACCACACCGGCTGCCCTCGGACCTGAGAACCTGCTACTCACTCAGCAATTGCTGTCATTTTTGACATCTAAGCAAGCCACATGCAGGCTCAAGAATCAGCCTGTCTGGACCCATTAGCAGCAGTTCCAGCATATGCCATCCAGGGCTTCAAATACAGGCACATTCAGTCTACCACTGCCACCACTGGGACCCAAAGACTGGCCCAACTGGCATCCTAGTACCCAGCAAAACTTCAGTCTCCATTGACGACCACAGCCTAACTCACCAAGGAAAGCACAGATACAAATGATGTTGTTTATAGCTGAAGAAATCATAAAAAGACTGTATTACTGGAAAAAGCCAGAATCAAAGCCCAAGTATGCTACCCAACGAACACCATAGATACGTATTCAGGAATGTGTCCTGCACTTTGAAAACAAATTTAAACAATTAGAAGAAGTGATTATTACAACAGGTGTTCAGATAGCAATGTGAGAATGCAGGAAACATGAAAGGTCAAGGAAATATGACATTTCCAAAGGAACACAATCACACTCCAATGACAAATACTAATCAAAAAGAAATTTACAAAAAAAAAATCAGAAAAAGAATTAAAAATATTGATGTTAAAAGAAGTTCAGTGAGATACAAGAGGATGCTGAAAAAGAATACCAAAAGAATCAGAAAAACAATTCAGGATATCGATCAGAAATTTACCAAAGAGATAGAAATTATTTAAAAAAGAACAGGAATAGTGGAAATAAAGAATTCATTGAATAAAATACAAAATACACTTGAAAGCTCAGCAATAGGCTAGATCAACTAGAACATAGAGCCTCAAAACTTAGAGAAAATTTTTTTGAAATAACCCATCAGGCAAAAAAAAAAAAAAAAAAAGAATAAAAAAGAATGAGCAAAGCCTACATAACATATAGAACCCCATAAAGCAACCAAACATTCAAATGTTCAGTGACCCAGAAGGTGAAGAGAAAATAAAACAGTTAGAAAAACTTTTCAAACTTCTCAAGTCTAACAGGAGATTTAAATATCAAGATAAAGGAGGCTAAGAAATTTCCAACTAGATATATTTCAAAATCATCTTCTCCATGACCCGTTATAGTCAAACTATCTAATGTCAAACACAGAGAAATCTAAAACCAGCAAGAGAAAAATGTGTAGTCACTTATAAAGGATTCCCCATTAAACTAAATGAATTTCTCAGCAGAAACCTTATAGCCCAAGACAGAATGGGATGATATATTTAAAATGCTAAAAAAGAAAAAAAATGTTAGCCAAGTTAGCCAAGCAACCAATGTTGCTATACTAGCAAAGTTATCCTTCATAAATGAAGGAGAAATAGTCTTTCCCAGATAAGCAAAAGCAGAGAGAATTTATCAACCTTAATCCAGTCCTACAAAAAGTGTTTAAGGAACTCCTATGCTTAGAAATGAAAGAACAGTATCTACTATTATAAAAACACATAAAATATAAGAACTAATAATAGAGCAAACATGCAAACAAGGAATAGTAAAGAATCAAATGTTACCACTAGAAAACACCACCAAACCACAATGATAAAAAATATGAGAAAGAAAAAAAAAAAAAAAAAAGATGTGCAAAACAACCAGAAATCAATTAATAAAATTATAGAAAGAAGCCTTCACATGTCAATAATAACCTTGTAGATAAACAGATTAAACTTTACCCTTAAAAGACATAGACTGACAGAATGGGTGTAAAAACCTGACCCAACTATATGCTGTCTACAAAAGACTTATCTCACCTGTAAAATCACATACAGACTAAAACTCAAGGGATGGAAAAGATATTACAGGGAAATTAAAACCAAGAGCTAGTGGATTAGCTACATTTATATCAGATAAAACACTTTAAGTCAAAAACAGTTAAAAGAGAAAAAGAAGGTCATTACATAATGATGAAGGAATCAATTCAGCAAGCTGTTATTATAATTCTAAACCTATGTGCACCTACCACTGGAATACCCAGATATATAAAGCAAATATTATCAGATATAAAAGGGGAGAGATATTCCAATACAATAATACTTGGGAACCTCAACACCCCATTCTCAGCATTAGACAGATAACTTACCCAGAAAACTAACAAAGAAACAATGAATTTTAACTTCACATTAGACAGAATAAACAAAACAGACAATTACAGAACATTTCCACCAACACCCACAGAGTACACATTCTTCTCAACAGCACAGGGAACATTTTCAGGACAGAGCATATATTAGGACATAAAAAAACTCACCAAATTATTTAAACTCAAAATCACATCAAGTATCTTCTCAGAACACAATGGAAAAAAGCTATAAAGCAATAACAAGATAAACACTGGAAAATTTACAAATACGCAAAAAATAACATGTTCCAAAATGACTATTGGGTCAAAGAAGAAATTAGGGAGGAAATCAATAAAGTTCTTGAAACAAGTGAAAATCTAAACACAACATACCAAAACCTATGGGACACATCAAAAGCAGTGCTAAGAGGGAGTTTTTAACAATAAATTCCTAAATCAAAAAAGTAGAAAATTTTCAAATAAGCAATCTAATAATGCAACTCAAAGAACTAGAAAAGCAAAACTCAAACCCCAAATAAGTAGAAGAAAGGATATGGTAAAGAAAACTACTGGCCAATATCTCTGATGAAAATAGATGCAAAAATTCTAAACAAAATACTAGCAAAGTAAATCTAACAGCACATCAAAAAAAAAAAAAAAGATAATAATAATACATGATCAAATATATATCCCAGAAACGCAATACCCAACCCTACTCACAGAGAAAGGATCCAACCAAATTCCAATTCTATATTATTTTCCAGATTGTGAAGCAACTGCAGGTCAGTGATTACCTGCAGAGGGAGAATATGACCCTGCCCAGGCACAGCTGTACAGTGATGACTCCACCAAACTTCAGTGTTTTTCTTAAGGCTACTCTCTGCCAGGAGGCAATATCAAGCCCACACATGTCTGTGGAGCAGAATCTCTGGCCCTACTTACTATCTGTGGCTGAACAACAACCCCAGAGACCTCACTCAGCCTTGGAGTCTATTACACAGCCCTGCTCAACCACAGATTTCAGACATTTCACAGATTTCCCTGTACTGCCTAGTCAGAAATAAAGAGCTACAACCCTACACAACTAGAGACAAGTGCAGAGCCCAACCAGAAGCTCCACCTTACAGAAGAGTCCAGCCAGTCGTTTCACTGGACCACAGAGCACAGCCAGCAATACCATTTAACTTCAGAGCACAGGAAGCAACCCAGCCCAGCTAAGAAGCTGACACCACGGTCTGCCTCTCTGGTGTTGCTACAAGCCAGCATATCCAAAATCTCCGATTAGAACAAGTCGTAGTGGTCTACCACCACCAGTAAAGAACACGCACAAAGGCCGGAAGTGGCCATCTCCTTAAATGTGCAGGTGATACAGTAGCTAAAAAGAAATTACTTAGGCAGTTAGTGAGGGTAAGAGAGTCCTCTGTAAGGCTTCCCTTTTAACAAAAAGCAGTTCCCAAAGAATTTCTTTTCTAAAGAAGAGCAGCCTGTAAAATCAAGCCACAGGCATAAATAAGCAAGCTGGAAGGTTGCATAGGTAAATGCAGACAGCTGTGCCAATAGGAAAAGGCTACTCGGGGGTCAGACATGTTCAACGTGGAGGATTACTCTTTCCTTTTCTTTGTCGCCACATGTTCAGTAAAAAGTCAGGAAACTTGGCACGGGCCAGGTAGAGACCCCATCTGCATAAAGATTAGGGTGAGATGGCCAGCTTCTTTGCACGCTATGCAAATAGCTCACCTGGTCTAACCAATCTCTTGGACTCTATGTAAATCAGATACCACCTCCCTGTGCATTTCACCATAAAATCCCTGTGCATTTCACCACAAAACCGGAAGAACCACTTGGAAATCCCTCTCTCCCTGGAGGAAAGAGAGCTTTTCTCTTTTCCAGTATCCACTAAACCTTCACTTTTAAACTCACTCCTTATGTGTCCCTATTCGCAATTCTCTTGGCCTGAAGCAGCGAACCTCGGGTATTACCCCAGACAAACAACATCGCTTCCCAGGCATTAATGTAAGGAAATAAGGATTATTTAAAAAGTGTAGCTATACTTATATCACACAAAATATACTTTAGACTAAAAACTATAAAAAAGACAAGGGAGGTTATTACATAATAGTAAGGGGTCCACTAATATCCTGATTTCAAAACATATAATAAAGCAATTGTAATCAAGACAGCATGTTACTGGCATAAAAACAAACACATTGACAAATGGAACAGGATAGAAAACCTAGAATAAATCTATGCATTTATGGTCAACTGATTTTTTTACAAAGGTGCCAAGAACACATAATAGCGAAAGGACAATTTCTTCAATAAGTAGTGCTGTGAAAACTGGATATCCACATGCAGAATGAAATTAGACCTTTATCTTCCAAAATGTACAAAAATAAACTCAAAATGAATGAAATACTTAAATATTGAGACCTGAACCTATAAAATTACTACAAGAAAAAATAGGGGAAAAGCCTCACAACATGGGTCTGGGCAATAATTTTTGTATGTGATCCCAAAGCATAGGCAACAAAAGCAAAAATGGACAAATGGGATTGCATCAAACTGAAAATCTTCTGCACAGCAAATAATCAACAGAGTGAAGAGACAACTCACAGAATGGGAAAAAATATTTTCAAATAATACATCTGATAAGCGGTTAATATACAAAATATATGAGGAACTCAAACATTTCCAAGCAAGAAAACATAAAGCCCAATTTTTTAAAATGAGCAAATGACTAAAACAGACATTCCTCAAAAAAGATGTACAAATAGCCAACAGGTACATGAAAAAATGCTCAGCATCTTTAGGAAAATGCAAATTAAAACCACAATGAGCTATTGCCTCACATCTGTTAAAATGGCTCTTATCAAAAAGATGAAATAGAAGTTTTGGAGAGGATATGGGGACAAGGGGATACTCGTACATTGTTGCTGAGTCTGTAAATTAGTACCGCCACTATGGAATATGGTATGGATATACCTTAAAAAGTAAAAATATAACTTTTGTAAGACCCACCAACCCTACTTCTCAGTATAGCTCCAAAGAAGCTAAAATCAACATATTGATGAGATGTTTGCACTCCTATGTTCATTGCAGTATTATTCACGATAGACAAGATATGAAAACAACTTAAGTACTAATCAACCGATGAATGGATAAAGAAAATGTAATGTATATACACACAATGGAATACTGTTCAGCCTTAAAAAGGGGGGAAATTCTGTCATTTTTGACGATATGGATGAATCTGGAGGACACTATGCTATGTGAAATAAGCAAGGCACAGAGAGACAAATGCTGCAGGATCTCACTTATATTTGGAATTTAATAAAGTTGAACTCATAGAAGCAGAAAGTAGAATGAAGCTTAGTGGAGGCTTAGGGAGTGGGGAGAAGTGAAGAAAGGATTGGGGAGTTATTGATCAGAGGGAATAAAGTTTCAGACAGGAGGAATAGGTTTTGAGATCTATTGCACAGCAGGATGACCATAGCCAATAATAACATATATTTCAAAATAATGAAGAGTACATTTCAAAAGTCTCACCATAAAAATATGATGAGTAGGTGTGGAGATGGACATGTGGAATAGCTCAATTTAATCTAACATTATACAAAGATATCAAAATATCACATTGAGGCCGGGCGCGGTGGCTCAAGCCTGTAATCCCAGCACTTTGGGAGGCCGAGACGGGCGGATCACGAGGTCAGGAGATCGAGACCATCCTGGTGAACACGGTGAAACCCCGTCTCTACTAAAAAATACAAAAAAACTAGTCGGGCGAGGTGGCGGGCGCCTGTAGTCCCAGCTACTCGGGAGGCTGAGGCAGGAGAATGGCGTAAACCCGGGAGGCGGAGCTTGCAGTGAGCTGAGATCCGGCCACTGCACTCCAGCCTGGGCGACAGAGCCAGACTCCGTCTCAAAAAAAAAAAAAAAAAAAAAAAAAAAATCACATTGTATCCCATAAAGAAATGCAATTATGATCTGCTAATTTAAAGTAATGGTAATCGTAAATTTAAAATTCATTAAAAAATTAACAGTGTATATAAAAGTGAAAAATTATTCACATGTCCCTGTTTCTTTAGTATGAGAACACAGATGTTTCCAATTAAAATTTGAGAATTTTTTTCAGTTTACTTGTTATACTTGAAATAAAAAAAGGAATAAGACTGTTAGATTATTTGCAAATCCACAGTATTCTACAGTCAATTTGTTTTGGTGTGGGAGGCATGCACGTTAATATTGCTTTTTATTGTAGTCATCATTTATTGCATCTGTGAATGTAAACTGTATGTGTATGAGGAGTGAAGGGGTTCAGGGTATGAACCTCACATTTAAGGGGCAGAAACAAAGAAAGTACCTTTAATTAATACCTCGAGCAGCCCCTTCTTTGTAGCTCTGGAAACACGCTACAACTCTATCGGTTACTGGTAATGTCGGCACAAGTACAGTCAGGAGTCCCGAGGTAATGTTAAAACCTCTGGCCTTGAATAGTCATAGATTCAAGAATAGAAGCACTTGTGTAGCCATGCACTCTACAACCAAGTGTGCTGTTTTGGAAGAGCATGCAGAATGAATTGTATTATTCCGCAGCAACAAGACGTTAGCAATTTTAAATGACACTTGACCTAAATAATAATCTTCATGATTTTATAATCTCACAGCAGCAACTCATAAGTTTATTCGTCTTTCTTCCTCTTTTAAAAAAAATGCTTCTGTATGGAATAGACTGGCTTAGACAACTAAAATATTTTCAACGTTATAAACATAAGCACTTTATATAAACTGTCTTCTGGTAAATAATATGCCTAAATCTCTAGCAAGGTGAGGAGAGAAAAATGTATCTGAAAATTGCTATCCTCCTTTATCTCTTGAAACCATATTCTTTATCTGACATAGTAGGAAGTCTAAGTCAGATATGACAGCAAAGCTCAATAAACTGAAGAGAGTATGGAGAATTGAGATGACTTGTTATAGTATCGGCTCTGACAGTGTTACCATTTCTTTTCAGTTTTAACATCTACACAAAGAAGAAAATCAGAAAATCATGAAAAAGGATGGTGTGGATATTGCACCTGAAAATTGTGCAGTACAAGTGCCAATCCTATAAACCAGAGTTGTATCTTTCTGTGGACTGTTACAACCTACAGAATAAAGTGCTTTATAAAAAATAAACAAACGTCCTATTTTTGAAAAAACATAGTCACTGCCATAAACCAGAGCTTCCAATTGCCATGGAAAATAATTACGTATTAGTGAGGGCACTTGAATTCAAGTAAAAGTAAAGAAAATTGAAATTCTAATTGTTCTGAACAGCCTTATATAAGGAAAAATAAATCTTTTCAGTTCGTATTTCCTACTTAAGGTGGACAGTCTTCAATTTGTAGCTTCCAAGACTACAATGAGGATTGAGACCTGAGATTAAGAACTTGGAAATGACCTCTATAGATGATTACCAGTATTCATAGGGCTATTTTTAAGATATCATTTTTATTCCTCTCTTCCTAAGTAATCACACTAGTAAAAAAAGTTTTAAAGATCAAAATGATTATATCCCCAAACATTAAAATATTTTAATAGGGTAAGATGATAGTAATATATTTTTGACCTCATATATTAAATTTTTTCCAGAGGTTAAGTCTATGAATGTGGATATCTGTGGAGGTAATGAGAAAATCCAAATAGATTATTATTACATCTTTATTCTTTCCAGAAATAAATTTAATATTTAATACATGACTACATCTTACTAATTAAGTAAAGATTTTTCTATTTAACTGTAACACTTTAATTTGCATGTTGTGCTGAATTTGGGAAGGAGGCAATGCTTTGGAAACACAATGTCTCTAAATGTGTTCTTAGATTCCAACTCTAAAATACAGTGTTCACTTTTTCAATTTTAAATACTGTTTCTGTCTCATTTAGCGCAGAAACCTGTGTTTCAGCCTGCATTACAGGAGCTGCACAGTTATAACTCCAAAAATGCTCGTTGTTGGTTCTTTAAAACAAATTGTAGGTGAGATGGATAACATGCGAAACGTACTAGTTGATGCTTAATGATACCTAAACTATCAGATATGTGTGTATTAATGTTTTGTATCATTGAATCACTCCTAGTTTACCTAAAACTAAAATATAACTAGTTATATTACTTTCACATTTCAAGCATTGTATTGGAACAAAAATATTATTAAAATTTACTAACTTTGAAAATATTTGAAAAGCATTGAGATATCAACATTGACATTTTTTTCACTTAGGAGTATTTACCAAATACTAACTAAACACTGCTATGAGAACATATTGTGGATTTAAAGCTTGGTAATAATGACAAAATAGACTGTTATGCAAAGGATTCATGAATAAGCCCATACACAAGATTAGGCTCTACTCATTTATGCCTCCCTCATTCTTCATGGAGGCATGCAGAGATATCCTTGATCAAATAAATCTCATGTGAAGTCTAAGGTCTGAGCTGCCAGGAAACTGTGGATTTTCTTATTTTATACTAGGTAAGATCATCAAATTACAATCCAAAGGCCAAATCTGGCTCCACCTGTTTTTGTAAATAAAGTTTTATTGAAACACAGCCATGCTTATTCATTTACATATTGTTTATGGCTGCTTTGACCCTATAACAGCAAAACTTAGTAGTTGCAATAGTGACTTCATGGTCCACAAAGTCTAAAATATTTACCATCTGGTCCTTGATATAAGATGTTTTCTGGCATCTATTTTATATCACTAAACCAAGGAAGTACCATACTGGAGCTTAATGGTCTACTTCCTAGCACCTAAGGCAAATTCTTGCTATGTTACAATCAAATCATTCTATTTCTATCTCATTCTCTGCCATCAGGCCCAGAGGTTGTTGAGCTATATCCCACTAAAATTTATCCCTTTAGCTGAGAACATGATATCCATCCTTCAATCCTCCCTAATCTCAAACAACTCTCACTGATACATGAAGATGTTACTTTTTTAAACATAGAAACAGTATATCACAAAAAAAGTGTTAAATAAAAGCGGATGACATTAATTTTCATAAGATTCCTATTTGGAGAAACCTACAAATCCAATTTGGTTTTGAGTTTCTTAAGGCAACTGAAGTGCTTAACGGCATACTTCTTAATTTTGAAGCTTGAACTATTTAGCCTGTGCCTGACAAGCATTTCTTTTAGTTTTCATAAATTATCCATTCACTTTTTGTCTTTTAATTGTTACATCAACCATGAGTGATGGTAATTGTTATATTTTTTTAAACACACAAGGAAACAAACAAAAACACACAGGCAACTTATCTAAGATAACAATGGCTGTTTCTCTTTTTTTTTCTTTATTCAACTTTCACTCTTGTAAAGTCTATGTAACGCATGGATAATAGCCTCTTGAAAGTTCTGTTAATAGTATTTCTCAAATAGCCTAATCTAATGCTATACTATAAGACATTATAGCACTAACATCTGGATTGTCCTGCTATGATATATCCCATTGCCCATTCATATCCTCTGAAAATTCAAAACCCATTTAGCACAACCTCTTATAGTCATCTAATTCCACCAGAGCTTTTTGAGAGGATAAAGACCAATCCTTTGGACATATCCATTACAACATTCCACTTCTAATACTCTCTACAAGTATAACTTCATTATTTGACACCTAATAAATCACATTTTCCAAGCCTGATTTTATCAGATTTTTGAATATTAACGAGATAATAATTTTTACTTTCCTGTTTTATTTCTGATCCAGTAACACTTGGCTCCCTTTCTAGCTTAAAGTCCATTGTCAATCAATTTATCCTTGGCTTTTTTTTTTTCTTTCTGAGGTAAGAAATCTAAAGCCAGGCAAATTTGTCTTTGTACTCAAGACATATCACATAATATTTAAGATTGCGCCATCTCGAGTCAAATAATCTCCACCTGAATTCAAAATGACCGAGTAACTGTTCCTCAACTCTCTTACTTAAAGCAGAGTTAATAATAGCTACCAAATACAATTGTGGTAAAGATGAATTGAAATGAGTGTCATGTACTTTATGGAACCTAGTAAATACGCACATCCTTCACACGCTCTGGATCAACTGAGCTAATTATGAGGAAGCACTTAGCCAGGGCTGCCACATAGTAAGCACTCAATAAATATCTGAATACTACTACAAGTAATAATAATAATAATCTGCATTATGGAGAACACAACATTTCTCCCACCAGATTGTTCTCAAGGTGGGTGATGAGTTCTGTGAAGTAGCCTTCACAGTGTTTGGCCCATGGTAGGTGCTCAATAATTATCAGCCGTTATGAGCACCCTAATATCTCTTGCCTCTTAATACATTTTGTTCATTAATTAATATAGTCCGTGTCCACAAAAAAACACACTGTCTTCCTGGGATTTTGTTTTTTTCCTAAGAATTATAGGGCAGGGCACCATGGTTCACACCTGTAATCCTAGCACTTTGGGAGACCTAGGCTGGCGGATTGCCAGAGCTCAGGAGTTTGAGACCAGACTGGGCAACATGGTGAAACTCCGTCTCTACTAAAATACGAAAAATTAGCCAGGCATGGTGGTGGGCACCTGTAGTCCCAGCTACTTGGGAGGCTGAGACACGAGAACTGATTGAACCAGAGAGGCAGAGGTTGCAGTGAACCGAGATCATGCCACTGCACTCCAGCGTGGGCTACAGGAAGATTCTGTCTCAAAAAAAAAAAAAAAATTATGAAAATTATGAAAGTATTATTACTTCTGGTAGTATTCAGATATTTATTGAGTGCTTACTACATGGAACCACACTTAACCAATGCAAAATCATGTTGTCTAGCTTCAACTAGGACTTTATTCTTGATTTAGAATTTTCTTAATCCCCTGTACGGGTCCTTGTATTACTGACAGTAGCTACTTAAAAAAAATTGTTTTCCTCACACTTGAATTCATACCATTAATTGTAGAAAGATGACATCTTCTTTTAATAGACTTTATTTTTAGAGTAGTTTTAAGTTCACAGTAAAATTGAGAGGAAAGTACGAGATTTCCATATACTCCCTTCCCTCACACACACATACATATGTATTTTTTTACTTTACTACAAGATCAAGTTTGACTGACATGAGTTCCCCAATATACACCTCCACCGTCCAAAATACATCAGTCTTATAATATTCTCTTTTCCTTCTTCATATACTCAGAGGCATTGGTGTGTGGCTGCCTTTTAAGGCAAAGTTTCCCAAATCCTATTTCCTTCTTCATCCTCTGGGAACACACTTCTTCAATTATCTCTGCACACTGTGAAATATTCAACCTGGCCCTCTCAATTGGTCTCTGACATTTTACTCTCCAGTGTCAAAAGTTTTGTAACATCTTCACGTGACGCTTTCATTTCTTTCTCCTGTATTTCATTTTTACTTCCAAATTTTTCAAATGCGCAGTGTGTATGGACTGCTTTTATTTCATCACCAACTCTCAATTTCTTAAGAAACTTTTGAAATGTTTTGACTTTGAAGGACACTCCCCTTTCAAAAATTACCAGTTATCTCTTCACCCAAGAGAACTAGATGTTCTTTCAATCTTTCTTTTCCTTAGAACTACCTTTAGTATTTGGTCACTCCTTGAAACAGGCAGAGAAACGGTCTAAGAAAAGGCATAAAAGTAGACAAGCATCTTTGTGGTCTGGAAACATATCTAAGTTTTGTTCCTAAAGTTACAGGAATCAAGCAAAAAATTTAAAGAAAAAAAAAGCCCTCACATGTGGAGAAGAGCAAATACTTACAAAAATCAGTTAGTTACAAAAAGGAATTTCTACCATGAGATGTCACTGTCTAAATACTTATTGTGTTTAAGGCAAAGGATCAAACTTCCTTTTAACCTGGATATTTGTATATGTGTGAAATTGGCACAATTAGCTCAAATCAAGAGTCCACAGTCATTATTACTAAGCTGGCTGCTTTTCTCTCTGTGATTTCAGTATTATTGATCAACATAACAAATTAAAATGAATGTGAAGAGGGCTGTGAATGTTGTGAAACACAGCTGGAAAGACAACAGCCGTGAGCCATCAGAAGAACAAAATGTTTAAATACCATTCTTAGAAATATGAATTCATCACATTATCCTAGGCAGTAATTGATTACAAGCAATTGATAATTGTTAACATCATACATAATCATCCAACTTAGAGCTTAATTTGAAAAGTTTCTATCAAAATTAAATAGAAGAAGGCTTCTATAGATAGGGATGGATTTCAATAAAATAAGCAGAAATTTCTGAAATAAAATGAGCCCATTTGCATCAAAAATCAATCTTGATATGCTAAACATAAAGGGGGATTTTTCTCAGACAGCAGAACTGGAAAAATGTGCCCTGCAAATTTTTGCAACGGAGTGGTTACATAGTTTAAAAAAAATGCAGGATTTTCAGCCATTTTTTAAAGGAACTATACAAAAGAAGCTAACTAGAAATATTTTCTGTCCTCTGAGAGATAACACTTTTGGTAAATAAGCATGAGTTTTAGAATAGCTTACTTCCTTTACTTTCCAAAAGAAAGACTAAAATTCATTACAAGCAGCATTTAAATAAAAACAAAATAGGCAAAGTTTAAAATATATGCAAAATTAAACCATTATTAAAAAAGAAAGATTATATGCACTTGAATCAGTGCCTATAAAATGATTTATATTTTTTAGAGTGGAATTTAATATGAAAATAAAAATAAAATAATACAATAATTTAGAAGTTAAACACTAAAATTACAAAGTATTATGAAATTGTTATTTTGTATCATCACAATTTTTGACTAATTTGCATTCAATATTCATTATAACAATACTACTTCATATTTTTAAATAGAACTTGAATGCATTTTCTTCTTAATATATTTTAATATAAAGCAAAAATTCACATGAAGTTATAGTTTTTTTTATATACATATACTTTAAGTTCTAGGGTATGTGTGCACAAAGTACAGGTTTGTTACATTTGTATGCATGTGCCATGTTGGTTTGCTGCACTCATTAACTAGTCATTTACATTAGGTATTTCTCCTAATGCTATCCTTCCTCCATCCGCCCACCCCACGTCAGGCCACGGTGTATGAGGTTCTCTACCCTGTGTCCAAGTGTTCTCATTTTTGAATTCCCACCTGTAAGAACATGCGGTGTCTGGTTTTCCATCCTTGTGATAGTTTGCTTAGAATGATGGTTTCCAGCTTCATCCATGTCCCCACAAAGAACATGAACTCAACCTTTTTTATGGTAGCAAAGTATTCCATGGTGTATATGTGCCACATTTTCTTAATCCAGTCTATCATTGATGCATATTTGGGTGGGTTCCAAGTCTTTGCTATTGTGAATAGTGCCGCAATAAACATATGAGTGCCTGTGTCTTTATAGTAGCATGATTTATAATCCTTTGGGTGTGTGCACAGTAATGGGGCCACTGGATCAAATGGTATTTCTAGTTCTGCATCCTTGAGGGCTCACCACACTGTCTCACTGTTTTCCACAACGGCTGAACTAGTTTACACTCCCACCAACAGTGTAAAAGTGTTCCTCTTTCTCCACATCCTCTCCAGCACCTGTTGTTTCCTGACTTTTTAATGATTGCCATTCTAACGGGCATGAGATGATATCTCATTGTGGATTTGATTTGCATTTCTCTGATGACCAGTGATGATGAGAATTTTTTCATGTGTCTGTAGGCTCATAAATGTCTTCTTTTGAGAAGTGTCTGTTCATATCCTTTGCCCACTTTTTGATGGGATTGTTTGATTTTTCTTGTAAATTTGTTTAAGTTCTTTGTGGATTCTGAATGTTAGCCCATTGTCAGATAGGTAGATTGCAAAAATTTTCTCCCATTTTGTAGGTTGCCTGTTCACTCTGATGGTAATTTCTTTTGCCATTCAGAAGCTCTTTAGTTTAATTAGATCTCATTTGTCTATTTAGGTTTTTGTTGTCATTGCTTTCGGTGATTTAGTCATGAAGTCCTTGCCCATGCCTATGTTCTAAATGGTATTGCCTAGGTTTTCTTCTATGGTTTTTACGGTTTTAGGTCTAACATTTAAGTCTTTAATATATCTTGAATTAGTTTTTGTATAAGGTGTAAGGAAGGGATCCAGTTTCAGCTTTCTACATATGCCTAGCCAATTTTCCCAGCACCACTTATTAAATAGGGAATCTTTACCCCATTTCTTGTTTTTGTCAGGTTTGTCAAAGACCAGATGGTTGTAGATGTGTGGCGTTATTTCTGAGGACTCTGTTCTGTTCCATTGGTCTATCTCTCTGTTTTGGGACCAGTACCATGCTGTTTTGGTTACTGTAGCCTTGTAGTATAGTTTGAAGTGAGGTAGCACCGTGCCTCCAGCTTTGTTCTTTTGCTTAGGATTGTCTTGGCAATGTGGGCTCCTATTTGGTTCCATATGAACTTTAAAGTAGTTTTTTCCAATTCTGTGAAGAAAGTCATTGGTAGCTTGATGGGGATGGCATTGAATCTATAAATTACCTTGGGCAATATGGCCATTTTCACAATATTGATTATTTCTATCCATCAGCATGGAATGTTCTTCTATTTGTTTGTGTCCTCTTTTGCCACATTGAGAAGTGGTTTATAGTTCGCCTTGAAGAGGTCCTTCACATCCCTTGTAAGTTGGATTCCTAGGTATTTTATTCTCTTTGTAGTAATTGTGAATGAGAGTTCACTCATGATTTGGCTGTTTATCTGTTATTGGTGTATAGGAATGCTTGTGATTTTTGCACATTGATTTTATATCCTGAGACTTTGCTGACATTGCTTATCAGCTTAAGGAGATTGGGGGCTGAGACAATGAGGATTTCTAAATATGAAATCATGTCATCTGCAAACAGGGACAATTTGACTTCCTCTTTTCCTAATTGAATAACCATTGTT
Source organism: Macaca fascicularis (assembly GCF_037993035.2). Classification (NCBI taxonomy): domain Eukaryota; kingdom Metazoa; phylum Chordata; class Mammalia; order Primates; family Cercopithecidae; genus Macaca; species Macaca fascicularis. The sequence goes on along the minus strand of NC_088391.1, from coordinate 58,098,284 downwards.
TCTTTCTCTTGCCTGATTGCCCTAGCCAGAACTTCCAACACTATGTTGAATAGGAGTGGTGAGCGAGGGCATCCCTGTCTTATGCCAGTTTTCAAAGGGAATGCTTCCAGTTTTGCCCATTCAGTATGATACTGGCTGTGGGTTTGTCATAAATAGCTCTTACTATTTTATGATGTGTTCCATCAATACTTAGTTTATTGAGAATTTTTAGCATGAAGGGCTGTTGAATTTTGTCGAAGGCCTTTTCTGCATCTATTGAGATAATCATATGGTTTTTGTCTTGGGTTTTTCATGTGATGGATTATATTTATTGATTTGCATATGTTGAACCAGGCTTACATCCCAGGGATGAAGCCAATTTCATCATGGTGGATAAGCTTTTTGATGTGCTGCTGGATTCAGTTTGCCAGTATTTTATTGAGGATTTTTGCATCGATGTTCATCAGGGATATTGGTCTAAAATTCTCCTTTTTTGTTGTGTCTCTGCCAGTCGTTGGTATCAGGATGATGCTGGCCTCATAAAATGTGTTAGGGAGGATTCCCTCTTTGTCTATTGATTGGAATAGTTTTAGAAGGAATGGTACCAGCTCCTCTTTGTACCTCTGGTAAAATTCAGCTGTGAATCCATCTGGTCCTGGACTTTTTTTGGTTGGTAGGCTATTAATTATTGTCTCAATTTCAGAGCCTGCTATTGGTCTATTCAGGGATTCAACTTCTTCCTGGTTTAGTCTTGGGAGAGTGTAAGTGTCCAGGAAATTATCCATTTCCTCTAGATTTTCTAGTTTATTTGCATAGAGGTGTTTAGAGTATTCTCTGATGATAGTTTGTATTTCTGTGGGATTGGTGGTGATATCCCCTTTATCATTTTTTATTGCATCTATTTGATTCTTCTCTCTTTTCTTCTTTATTAGTCTTGCTAGCAATCTATCTATTTTGTTGATCTTTTCAAAAAGCCAACTCCTGGATTCATGGACTTTTTTGAAGGGATTTTTGTGTCTCTATCTCCTTCAGTTCTGCTCTGATCTTAATTATTTCTTGCTTTCTGCTAGCTTTTGAAATTTTTGCTCTTGCTTCTCCAGTTCTTTTAATTGTGAGGTTAGGGTATCGATTTTAGATCTTTCTTGCTTTCTCTTGTGGCCATTTAGTGCTATAAATTTCCCTCTACACAGTGCTTTAAATCTGTCCCAGAGATTCTGGTACATTTTGTCTTTGTTCTCATTGGTTTCAAAGAACAACTTTATTTCTGCCTTCATTTTGTTATTTACCTAGTAGTCATCCAGGAGCAGGTTGTTCAGTTTCCATGTAGTTTTGTGGTTCTGAGTGAGTTTCTTAATCCTGAGTTCTAATTTGATTTCACTGTCATCTGAGAGACAGTTTGTTGTGATTTGCTGAGGAGTTCTTTACTTCCAACTATGTGGTCAATTTTGGAATAAGTGTGCTGTGGTGCTGAGAAGAATGTATATTCTGTTGATTTGGGGTGGAGAGTTCTGTGGATGTCTATTAGGTCCACCTGGTGCAGAGCTGAGATCAACTCCTGGATATCCTTGTTAACCTTCCGTCTCATTGATCTGTCTAATATTGACAGTGGGGTGTTAAAGTCTCCTATTATTATTGTGTGGGAGTCTAAGTCTCTTTGTAGCTCTCTAAGGACTTGCTTTATGAATCTGGCTGCTCCTGTATTGGATGCATATATATTTAGGATAGTTAGCTCTTCTTGTTGAATTGATCGCTTTACTATTATGTAGTGGCCTTCTTTGTCTCTTCTGATCTTTGTTGGTTTAAAGTCTGTTTTATCAAAGACTATGATTGCAACCCCTGCTTTTTTGTTTGTTTGTTTGTTTGTTTTCCATTTGCTTGGTAGATGTTCCTCCATCCCTTTTTTTTTTTTGAGCCTATGTATGTCTCTGCACGTCAAATGGGTCTCCTGAATACAGCACATTGATGGGTCTTAACTCTTTATCCTATTTGCCAGTCTTTGTCTTTTAATTGGGGCATTTAGCTCATTTACTTTTAAGGTTAATATTGTTATATGTGAATTTGATCCTGTCATTATGATGTTAGCTAGTTGTTTCGCCCGTTAGTTGATGCAATTTCTTTCTAGCATCAATGGTCTTTACAAGTTGGCATGTTTTTGCAGTAGCTGGTACCATCTGTTCCTTTCCATGTTTAGTGCTTCCTTCAGGAGGTCTTGTAAGGCAGGTCTGGTGGTGACAAAATCTCTCAGCATTTGCTTGTCTCTAAAGAATTTTATTTTTCCTTCACTTTTGAAGCTTAGTTTGGTTGGATATGAAATTCTGGGTTGAAAATTATTTTCTTTGAGAATGTTGAATATTGGCCCCCTCTCTCTTATGGCTTGTAGAGTTTCTGCCAAGAGATTCACTATTAGTCTGATGGGCTTCCCTTTGTGGGTAACCCGACCTTTCTCTCTGGCTGCCCTTAACATTTTTTCCTTCATTTCAACCTTGGTGAATCTGACAATTATGTGTCTTTGGGTTGCTCTTCTTGAGGAGTATCTTTATAGTGTTCCCTGTATTTCCTGAAATTGAATGTTGGCCTGCCTTGCTAGGTTGGGGAAGTTCTCCTGGATAATATCCTGAAGAGTGTTTTATAGCTTCCTTCCATTCTCCCCATCACTTTCAGGTACACCAATCAAACATAGATTTGGTCTTTTCACATACTCCCATATTTCTTGGAGGCTTTGTTCATTTCTGTTTAGTCTTTTTTTCTCTAAACTTCTCTTCTTGCACTGATACCCTTTCTTCCACTTGATCAAATTGTCTACTGAAGCTTGTGCATGTGTCACGTTGTTCTTCTGTCATGGTTTTCAGCTTCATCAGGTCATTTAAGATCTTCTCTACACTGTTTATTCTAGTTAGTCATTCATCTAATCTTTTTTCAAAGTTTTTAGCTTCCTTGCAATGGGTTCGAACATCTTTCTTTAGCTAGGAGGTTTGTTATTAGTGACCTTCTGAAGCCTACTTCTGTCAACTCATCAAAGTCATTCTCCATCCAGCTTTGTTCTGTTGCTGGCAAGGAGCTGCAATTCTTTGGAGGAAAAGAGGTGCTCTGGTTTTTAGAATTTTCAGGTTTTCTGCTCTGGTTTCTCTCCATCATTGTGGTTTTATCTACCTTTGGTCTTTGATGATGGTGACCTACAGATGGAGTTTTGGTGTGGATGTCCTTTTTGTTGATGTTGATGCTATTCCTTTCTGTTTGTTAGTTTTCCTTCTAACAGTCAGTTCCCTTAGCTGCAGGTCTGTTGGAGTTTGCTGGAGGTCCACTTCAGACCCTGTTTGCCTGGGTATCACCAGCAGAGGCTGCAGAACAGCCAATATTGTAGAACAGCAAGTATTGCTACCTGATCCTTCCACTGGAAGCTTTGTCTCAGAAGGGCACCCAGCTGTATGAGGTGTCAGTCGGCCCCTACTGGGAGGTGTCTCCGAGTTAGGCTACACAAGGGTCAGGAACCCACTTGAGGAGGCAATCTGTCTGTTCTCAGAGTTCAAACACCATGCTGGGAGAACCACTACTCTCTTCAAAGCTGTCAGACATAAATGTTTAAGTCTGCAGAAGTTTCTGCTGCCTTTTATTCACCTATGCCCTGCTGCCAGAGATGCAATCTACAGAGGCAGGCAGGCAGGCCTCATTCAGTTGCAATGGGCTCCACCCAGTTCAAGCTTCCAGGCCTCTTTGTTTACCTACTCAAGCCTCAGCAATGGCAGGCACCCTTCCCCAAGCCAGGCTGCTGCCTAGCAGTTAGTTCCATCTCAGACTGCTGTGCTAGCAGTGAGCAAGGCTACATGGGTGTGAGACTCACTGAGCCAGGTGCAGGATATAATCTCCTGGTGTGCTGTTTGCTAAGACCATTGGAAAAGTGCAGTATTTGGGTGGCAATGTCCCAATTTTCCAGATACAATCTGTCACGGCTTCCCTTGGCTAGGAAAGGGAAATCCCCTGACCGCTTGCGCTTCCCAGGTGAGGCGATGCCCCTCCCTGCTTCTGCTCACCCTCCAAGGGTTGCACCCACTCTCCAACCAGTCACATTGAGATGAACCAGGTACCTCAGTTGGAAATGCAGAAATCACCCATCTTCTGCATCAATCACACTGGGAGCTGCAGACCAGAGCTGTTCCTATTTGGCCGTCTTGGGAAGGACCCTCCAAAGTTAGAGTTTTGATATACAGTTATACCTTAGTATATATTGAGGTAAATAGAATATGTATCAAAATGCACTTATGAACTTTTAAATGTATGTTTACACACCACCTAAATCATCTTGTATTATTGTATTATAGTAGCTGTGAAGGGAGGTGACTAATTCTTCAGAAACTGATTTCCATGTATTTGAGAAATAATCAGTTAACAGTTTCGGCAGCAATGAAATTTAGTATTTTGTCTCATCCTAATATTAAAGATTACATAATATCATATTTTAAATTTAATTAATTAATTATTTTAGACACAGTCTCACTCTGTCACCCAGGCTGGAGTGCAGTGGCATGATCTTGACTCACTGCAACCTCTGCCTCCCAGATTCCAGCAATTCTCATGCCACAGCCTTCCAAGTAGCTGGAATGACAGACATGAGTCACCATAGCCTGTTAATTTTTAATACAGATGAGGTTTCACCATGGTGGCCAGGCTGGTCTCCAACTCCTGGCCTCAAATAATCCACCTGCCTCATCTTCCAAAGCTCTGGGATTACAGGCATGAACCGCGCCTGGCTCTTAAATTTAATTTTTGATATTTAAAAATCTATGCCCAAGTGTGCCCATTATTTATGATTATTATTTCTCAAATAAGCTTATTCATGCTTATTTATCAAAAGTGTTATCTCTCAGATGGCACAAAATATCTGTAGTAAGTTCATGATATTTAAAAATCTATACCCAAGTGACAGGTAGAATTTGGTGGATTATCCAATTTTTTCATTACTTATGAATTACCCTTTATTTCAAATGACTTCTCATGTTCTAGTCTCTGTCATCAGTCACATTCTAATATCTGTTATCACTGATAATATTGTTGAATTAACAAATATTATTAACATCTAGTAATGGAATACAATCCAAACATTTTACCAAATTATCCCAGTATGTTTATAAGCTGATAAGTTCTACCATATGTGACTTAACTTTTCAATAATGAGGGATGGTGGTGGGGTGTGAAATGAATCTAAAAACAAGCACATCATGCCATAAAAGAAAGTGGGGACAAATAAATTACATGAAACTGTTAAAAACAAAATATGACCAAAAGTGTTCCATAAAGCAAGATTTTTTTAAGTCAACTTAGGTATAATTTATATCAAATAAAACTCATCCATTTTAAGTGTAAGTTTGAGAAGTTTGAGAAAATGTATTCATCCATGTTAACTACAATTCCAGTCAACAAATACAAATGTTTGCATTCAGGTCTAATATCCAAAATTTACAAGGAACTTAAACATATTTACAAGAAAAAAACAACCCCATCAAAAAGTGGGCAAAGGAAATGAACAGATACTTCTCAAAAGAAGACATTTTTATAGCCAACAAATGTATGAAAAAAAGTTCAACATCACTGATCATCAGAAAATGCACATCAAAACCACAATGAGATGTCATCTCACATCAGTCAAATGGTGATTATTAAAATGTCAGGAAACAATAGATGCTGGTGAGGCTGTGGAGAAATAGGAATGTTTTTACATTGTTGGTGTGAAAGTAGATTAGTTCAACCTCTGAGGAAGATAGTACAGTGATTCCTCAGGGATCTAGAACCAGAAATACCATTTGACCCAGCAATCCCATTACTGGGTATATACTCAAAGGAATACAAATCATTCTACTACAAACACATGCGCACATATGTTTATTGCAGCACTATTTACAATACCAAGGGCATGGAATCTACCCAAATGCCCATCAGTGATAGACTGGATAAAGAAAATGTGGTACATATACACCATGGAATACTTTGCAGCCATTAAAAGGAAGATCATGTCCTTTGCAGCAACATGGATGAAGCTAGAAAACATCATCCTCAGCACACTAACACAGGAACAGAAAACCAAACACCGCATGTTCTCACTAATAAGTGAGTTGAACACTGAGATCACATGGACACAGAGAGGGAAACAACACACACCAGAGCCTATTGTGGGGGTGGGAGGGAACTCAAAGTATGGGTCAATAGGTGCAGTAAACCACCATGCACACATATACTTATGCAACAAACCTGCATGTTCCGCACAAGAGTGTCAGTTTTTTTCTTAGAATAAATAAATAAATAAATAAATAAATAAATAAATAAATTTTTTATTTCTTCATCCCTTCTCTGTCAAACCTCTTGCCTATTACTACACTTTGTCTGTCCTGGAATTTCACATAAATGAAATTATATAGAATAAAGACTTTGGTGTCTGGTCTTTCATTATCACCTTAAAGGTTTTCAGATTTACCAACAGTGTTTGTATATCAGTCATTCATTTTTAACTTGGTGATTACTTTCCCTTTCTATAAATACAACACAAGTTTATGAATTCACTTTTTGATAGCCATTTTAGAGTTTTCTACTTTTTGGCTGTTACAAATAAAGCTGTTCTAAAGCATCATTCTCATGTTTTTGTAAGAAAATATGTTTTTACGTTTCTCAGATGAATACCTAGAGTGGGATTGCTGGGTCATATGGTAGTTATGTTAATCTCTGTAGGAAACTGCCTAATAATTGTCCAAAATTTTTCTGCCATGTTGTACTCCGGCCATCAATGTATCAGAGGTCTAATTATATCACATCTTCACTAACACTTATTTTCTCAGTCTAATTTTAGCTATTGCAGTGAAATTGTAGTGATATCACATTATAGTAATAATTTACATTTCCTTGATGCCTAATAATGCTCAGCATCTTGTGATGAGCTTCTTTTATGATGTTTGTTTTAATGCATTTTGCACTTTTAAAAATTATCTTCTTAGTAGTGGGTTGTAAGTTTTTTAATTTTTTAAGATATGTCATTATGAGACATAAAAATTGCAAATATTCTCAGCCCATCTATGTTTGCATTTTCATCTTATTAATAAAATTGCAAATTTTGAATGGCACAATATTTTAACTTTGACGTTCACTTATCAATTATCTTCCTTTAAATCTGGTGCCTTTTGTGTCCTCTTGAAGACATTTTTGCCACCACAAGTTTACAGAGTTTTTTTCTGTGTTCTTTTCTAGAAGTTCTATAGCTTTAACTTTGACATCTAGGTTAATAATCTATTTGGACTTAAAATTTTGTATATTTTGTGAGATATAGAAATACAGTCTGGGTGGAGTGGCTCAGGCCTGTAATCCCAGCACTTTAGGAGGCCAACGCAAGTGGATCACCTGAGGTCAGGAGTTTGAGACTAGCCTGGTCAACATGTTGAAACCCCATCACTACTAAAAATTACAAAAATTAGCCAGGCATGGCGGCATGCACCTGTAATCCCATCTACTTAGGACGCTAAAGCAAGAGAATAGCTTGAACCCAGGAGGCAGAGGTTGCAGTGAGCCAAGATTGCACCATTTCACGCCAGATTGGGTGAGAAAGCAAGAGTCTATCTCAAAATAAATAAATAATAATAAAAATAAATATACACATGTATGTCTAAAATTAAATCATATGTTTCAAAATTATTTCTTAAATTGAGTGTTGTTTTCTTATTTCATTCCTTAGCACCTTTTCAAAAGTCAATTCATCAGATACATAGGAGTGTATTTCTGTAATCTCTGTGTGTCCATCTTATTATTAATACCACAATTATCTGTTTATTTTAACTTTGGAGTAAATCTTAAAACTAGGATGTTTAAATTCTCTAATTGTTCTTCGCATTCGAAATTATGCTTGTTGTACTAGTTCATTTTCAAATACTTATAGATTTAAATAGCAGCTTGTGAATTTCCACCAAAAAAAAAAGCCCACAGGCATTTTTACTAAGATTGCATAAAATTTATAGATTAATTTAAGGATATCATTTCAGAAATATTGAGTGTCCCATTTTATGAACATGGTATATGTCTTTCTGTGATGGTTAATTTTATGAGTCAACTTGACTAGACTGATCATTAGTCAAACACCACTGCAGATGTCTCTATAAAGGTATTTTTTAAATGTGATTAATATTAATAGAAAACACTTTGAGTAAAGTAGACTAACTTCCATAATGTGTGTGCATCTTATCTAATCAGTTGGAGGCCTTAAGAGTGAAGATGGAGGCTCCCTGAAAAGGAAGAACTCAGTACTGCTTTCAGACTCCACAGCAACATCAACTCCTCTCAGGACTTGCAGAGAGCTTGCCTACTCTAGAGATTTTGGATATGGCGCCCCCCACAACTGTGGGAGCCATTTTCTTCAAAACAGTCTCACTCTTTATTTCAGTACCTTTTATTGGTTCTGTTTCTCTACAGAACGCTGACTCATTCTCTCTCTTTTTACAACTCCTCTAATTTCTTTTAGAAATATATATATTTTTAGTTTTCCCTATAAAATATTGTACATAGAATCTTAAATTTACCACCAAGTATTTTATGTTTTGATCTTATTGTAAACCATATGTTTAATTTTATTTTTCATTTGTTTGTTCCTAACATGTAGTTGAAATTAACTTTTATTACTTTCAATTAGAATTATTCAACTTTTCTAAATTCACATAGTAGTCTAGTGTATTTTAGTAGATGTTTTAGGATTATTTATAGACACAAATATTTTGTCTGCAAAAGACAAAATGCTTATTTCCAATTTGTACACCTTTAATTGCTTTTTCTTGTCTAATTTCCATAATCCAGAAAGGAAAAGAAAGTGTTATAAAAAATTATCAAATTCATATGTTGCTGTGGGAAATGACCTATGGAAATGACAACAGGATTAATATGGGGGGGAATTATATTAAGAAACTGATGGCTACATTTGGTTCTATAAATTATGACTTGTTTTCATATTTTTTGTATACTTAAAATGTTTTAAAAAACACAAATTCAATATAATACTTGTACAATAATTTCAAGCAACTTTATTATATGTTCACATATATTTTAGATATGTATTTTTATCCATATTAGAAATAAAATATTTACTAACATGAAATATTTACCAAACATAGACAAGCATTCAAAAAAAAATGTGCTTTTTCAGCTTCTGAGAATGTTCTAAAAACTATGTACCAGCTTGATAAAAGGTGGTTATGAAGAAAGTAAAGTCTTTTCAGGTATGATTTATTTCCAAAGCTGATCAGTCATTATTATGGATGCAAAAAAGACAGGGCACAACGACCCAAAAAAGGTCAGTGTTTTAAAAGGGAGGTAACAGTGATTGTGTACAGTGCAGTATATTCTGGTCTGGGTCCTAGGTGTTGCCCATGTTTTGCCATGGGCAGTATAGCATAATAGACAATGCCACAAACCCTGGAGCCAAGCAATCTGGGTTCAAATTCTGTCTCACTCTCACTCTTTGATCGCTCTGTGATCTTTAAATTTAACTTCCCTGCACCTCAAGTTTCCTCATCTGTAAAATGCAGATAAATATTGTAGCAGCCTAATGGATTATTACAAGGATTAAATGAGTTATTATTTGTAAATGATTTATAACTTTGCCAAACGCTTATCAAGCTCTGTGTGTGTGTGTGTGTGTGTTTGTGTGTGTGTGTGTGTGTGTGTGAGAGAGAGAGAGAGAGAGAAATAAAATTTTAAACATATTTCACTTAGGGAAGAAGGCATATTTTTCATATGCCACAAGGCAAAAGTATAATAGTTGTCTGAAAAATTATTCCCATGATTAGTTCATGAAGTTACACATTTAATTGTAAACAAGATTGCAGATTTTACTAAATAGAAAAATTTCTGTGTCCATTTTATATGGTATAACATTTTTTAAAAGCTATTAATATTTTTCATGAGTTAACAAAAAGCTAAGATTCTCCATAATCACTCTGTGTTCTTTCTTCTTGTCCTTAGTCATAATTCCTTGGTCTTCAAATGGCAGCTTAAATGTGACTTTCTCAGGGAAATCTTTTCTTTCTAGGTTGTATTCCTGACACATGGCTTAATGAACCCTATTTTCTTGCTTTTATAGCACTCATTTGTAATTAAATACTTATTTCTGTGGTTATTCTTTTTATGTCTCTTTCACAATAGGACTTTAAGCAGCTCAAGTACAAGTCTTTCTTATCTGTAACTGCATCTTTTGTTTCTAACAAAGTGTCTGACACAGACTATCTATAAGTTCTCTGAGAGCAGGAATCTATACATACTCTTTATATGGCCAGCTGTTGAGCATATTCAGGGTGCAATAAATATCTATTTCATAAATCAATGATGAACTGAACATTTAATAAAAATGGTAAATTACTATTTTTTGTGTAATAAATCAGTCAAAAATACCTTCCACAAAGTTATGATGTTGATTTTTGGTGCTACACTCTGAAAATACTGCCTAAAGTCACTATGCAGCAATATAATTTTATCAGGTTCTCCAGCATTTTTTGATAGTTTGAGCATTTGTTTGCAATAATGACTAAGTGATAGGCAGAACTGAATGGTGGTCTCTAATATTCTAATATTCTAACTTCTAGTATACACATACCTTCTAGTGATCCAACAAAACACTAATGTAAGTACTACTGTAAAGGTATTTTACAGATGTAATTAAGGTCCCAACTCAGTTCACTTTGCAATAGAAAGATTATATGGGTGAGCCATATGACCTTTTGAATCTAGGCCTAGATGTTAGATACAAGGAAAGTCAGAAAGATTTGAAGGGTGAAAGGAAACCCACAGAAGGGAAGTTCTCTGTTGCTGGCTTTGAAGATAATAGACACCATGTGGCAAAAAATAAAAACAGTTTCCGGAAGCTAAAAGTGATGCGCAATGGACAGCCAGCAAGGAAATAGGGACATTTGTGCTATTAGTGCAAGGAACTGAAATTAGTCAACCATCTGAATGAGTCCAGAAATATTCTTCCCTAGATGATCAAAACAAGAACACAGCCTCGCCAACATCTTCAATGATACCCCTTTTGAGACACTGAGTACAGAACCTAACCACATTGTATCCAGACTTCTAATCCACAGACTTGTAGGATAATGAGATTTTTTAAAAATTGTTTGTATTGTTTTGTTTTGTTTGAGACAGATTCTCTTTGCCCAGGCTGGCGTGCGGTGGAACGATCTCAGCTCACTGCAACCTCTGCCTCCTGGGTTCAAGCAATTCTTCTGCTTCAGCCTCCCGAATAGCTGGGATCACAGGTACTTACTATCACACCCAGCTGACTGGTTTTTGTATTTTTAGTAGAGATGAGGTTTTACCATGTTGGCCAGGCTGGTCTCGAACTCCTGACCTCAAGTTATCTACTGGCCTAGGCATCCCAAACTGGATTACAGGCATGAACTACCGAGCGTAGCCTAATGAGGTGTTTTTTGAGCTACTAAATTCATAATAATTTGTTACACAGCAAAAAAAAGCATATAATTCCATCTATAGAAATGAGTATACTTGATTTGCATGTCCCAAGAAAAGTTGTATAGGGCTTGAATGAATTTAATTTATTTGACCATAACTTTTTAAAATTGTCTAATCATAAAATATAGATGAAACAAAGCAAGTGTATTAAATTACTTTATTACAAATGTCCTATAAATAGTCAACAAGACAATGTCAATGGTAATGAAGGAGGTTTTAAACAAGAGTTTTCAAACAGACATTGTATTTGGCAGAGATTTGCCATTTATGCTTCAGTACAAAACACATGCTGATTTGTTTGTATATGCTGGAGAGATAATCCAGATTTATACATTCAAAAGTTGGTTTCCTTCAATATCCATTGACCTTCATCACTGCTGTTTCATCTGCTTGTTTGAACCTTGTCACTTCACGTAGAAATCACACAGGGAAGAGAAAAATTACAACCCCCATTGTGTTTGAAGATTAAATCTGCACCATTTCTCTGTGTCCTCCTATTAAAGAAGTGAGCCTGCAACCTTGAGGCCACAATGAGAATAATTTTTCTGTGTTACTGAAACAATTCATATATTCTCAGGAAAACTACAAATGGAAGAACCAAGCAGAGAAGCAGCAAGGTGAAGAGGAGCTTCTGATGTTTTTCAGTAGTGAGACTGCTGCTACTAGATTGTATACAATTCCCAGCACTTCTTAGTTCTTCTTCACAATGTGTTGGGAGCAATACTGCACACTCCTTGAATATCTGAGTCCCTAGTATTACTGTCTCATGTTGCTTTATTGCCATAATAAACTTGTGAATCATAGTAACTAACTCGGTAGGGCTCCCATGGCAAATTCATTTTCATAACCTCTTTTGTTGTCAAAAATGCCATCCAAAAGTGTGCCAAGTCAGCACTTCCTTCCTGCTGCTTATTAATATAGCACATTACAGCAATTCATTTAAAACATCAACAGATGTAATATAATGAAATACTCTACTTATAATTATAATTATCCTAACAGTTAATAATAATTGGGCCTCCGTGCCCATATTTCACTTTGCTCTAAAGACAACTGGATCTTTTCAAAAGTAGATAACCCCTTAGCAGGTGTTGTGCTTAAAACACCAGCATAATCAAGTAAGCATGAAAAAGTGGTTATGGCATATGCAACAAGTGTATAACTGAGAGGGTAGAAATTGGAGAGATTTGGAAATTCAGTTATTCTTAAAAAGTAATATTGCAAAATAAAGGAGGCTTAATGGCAGTGTATAAACACATGAAAGTAAGAAGTAGGGAAAATATGTCTTGATATGATCAGCAAAACATTTTGCCATTAAATTAAAATGCAGGATTATATGTCAGGGGTAAGCAAGGTATCATCAATAGCTCATCTGATAATTGACAATTTAGTAAATGCAATGACTAGAAATATCTCTTCTAGTACTGATTAGAAGATCTATTTTCTATCACACCATACTTACCTCCATTCTATCTACATGCTATCACAAATATAACTGCAACATAAAAATTATGCACCAGATACTATATTTCAAAACAAATACTCAAGCTCCTCTGAATACAAAGTATATGTTTTAGGTCCCATTGACTCAAAAATTCTGCATCGTGAAAGGGCTTTGATTTCACAGTGAAACTCGTAGTTTTAAATGGATTCCACTGAATGTTGCTATCACCTCCACATGCTTAATTTTAATTGCAAGTAAATAATTGTGTAAATAAGGATGAGTTTTAAATTAATGGTGAAATGTAGGGATAAATAATAAAAAGTATTTGTAGTATAGGTTTTAAGAAAATGTATTTGAAAGTGCCCAAGGTTGTGCTTTAATTACAAATGCAAAGTGGTATCTAATAGGTGCTAAATAAATAGTCATAAACAATTGGACATTCTTCCTTCCTTCAGAGAATTTACAGTATAGAAAAATACATCCAATAAACAAACAAAAATACATCCAACAAATAACTGTAAGTTGTGGTAACTGCTGTAGCTGAAATAAAAGTAGGGTTGTGGAAGAGAAAAGCCCAGGAGGCATAGTTGAGAATGAATGAACCGAAGTGTTATTTCTCACAAGAAACCATTTTAGATGACACCAGATTGCTAAGTATATTTTGGGACGGAGGGGATAGAATGAGGTAATTTCAGGCTGAAAATATACACCTAAAATGTCTGAGGTGTAGGTCAATGTAAATTAGTAGGTTGTGAGTGTTCACAGGTAAGTTGATGAAGAATCGTTTACGGCAGGATAAGAAACTTGAGATTTTATTTTAACTACATTGTAACATCATGAAGGTATTTTAAGTATATAAAGGATGGTGACAAATTAATTTTAGTGTTTCAAAAAGTTCCTTGGATGCTTTGTGGAGAAAGTACAAGTAGGAGACATGAGTTGCAGCAGAGAGATCAATTTGGAAACTACTGCAATCATCTAGGTGAGTGATGATGATGGCTTAGGCTAAGCATTCGAAATTAGGTCTTTGAAAAAATTAAACTCCTGGAGATATCAGAATGATGGCAGGGGCCGGAAAAGGTAATGGGGAGGGGAAATAAAGAGGGAGGTGGCTAATGTGGATAAAGATACTGTTACATAGAATGAATAAAATATAGTGTTTTATAGCACGATGTGGGGACTACAGTTAACAATAATTTATTGTGTATTTCAAAATAGCTTGAAGAGTGGCATTGGAATGTTCCTAACACAAAGAAATAATAAATGCTTGAAATGATGGATATTCCAATTGCTCTGATTAGATCATTACACATTGTATGCTTGTATCAAAATATCACAGGTACCCCATAAATATGTACAACTATTATATATCCATAATAATTTGAACTAAAAAATATTTATACAAATTTGTAATGACAGAAATTAGGCCTTTGGGAATGATAATCATGCATTGAGTCTCTAAAGTTTTGTTTTTGGTTTTTTGCTTTTTTTTGAGACAGAGTCTCGCTCTGTCACCCAGGCTGGAGTGCAGTGGCACGATCTCGGCTCATTACAACCTTTGCCTCCTGGGTTCAAGGGATTCTCCTGCCTCAGCCTCCTGAGTAGCTGGGATTACAGGCACGTGCCATCACGCCCGGCTAATTTTTGTAATTTTAATAGAGATGGGTTTTCACCATGTTGGTCAGGCTGGTCTGGAACTCCTGACCTCGTGATCCGCCTGGGATTACATATATGAGCCACCACCCCCAGTTTTACAAGGCACAAAATCATTAACCTGTTAGTGGTGCAAGGTTGTATTTATTCATTTGTTTTTGAGGTTTCTATGCCCCAATTTGTTGCATAAGGTTTTAATGTGTAGTTTTATTAAGGTTACAATTAAATAACTATATCTGTGGCAAATCCTGGTAAAATAAATATCGAGCAAAAAGGAAAATACCAAAAGTGAGGTAAATCCATTAAACTGTACACTATAATAGTTCAGGTATTAACTATAGGAACACACAATTTGCGTATCAAATTTCTATACTAATAAAAGAAAGGAAATATAATTTCAGTCTTAAAACATTCAAACAAGTTAAACTGTTTCTCAGTTGAAATAAAACAATTCCTATACAGATATTCAATGAGATATATATTCAAATTAAATACTCCACTGTAAATTTTACATATTAAAAAAAAATGACCACCACAACTCTTTAGTACGTATTCTGAGGTGCTATGCCCAGATTGAGGCCAATTCTTTTTGAGAATAAATTTTTGGCTTGTTACAACTGCTATGTCAAATGGTGGCTGACTCTTGATGCAGCATCAAGTCCAGGCTCTGTGTAAGCATGCACCTTAGCCTATTACAGGTTCAAGCAAATAATCCAATATTGAGGAAAGGTAATTTAAAAGTATGAACAGAATTATTATTCCAAACAGCTTTTTCCATACTGTGTTGAAGAATGTAACTAGCAATTTGTGATGAAATAATCTCATCCAAGCCTATCTGTTAATGAGGTACAACAATGGCCCAAACATCAGAAAGGAAAACTACAGAGGTAAATGGCAGCTGGCCACATTAGAGAGCTCAAGGATTGTGCTCTCAAAGGGTTTGGGTTTGAATGTTGTCATTGTACTCAGCAATGTTTTAGGCTCTCCGAGCTTTACTCACCTGGTTATAAAAGGCTGATAAGACTGACTGAACATAGTCGTCGTGAGGATGACATGAGGTGACACATGAAAAGCATCATTACAGTGTCTGATGCATGATAAGCACTTAACACATCCTGACTATTTTTCTTGTTTTAAACAGAAAATAAAGCTTATTTAATGTTGCTTCCAAAACTTTAATGCTTGCAAAAATAATGCCAGTAAAGTTGCTGATCTAATGAAATTGGTATGTGGCAAAACGTTTTATTTCACTATAAAATACCAGGGACCAGGAAGGTATTTTAGACAGTAACTTGTCATATTATATAGAATACACACTGATCACTGCACCAATTTCTGAAAAGCAGCTCTCAAAACAGAAACAATTTCAGCTGCTCTTACCACCAAGGGAAAGTCTGGCAAGGAGATATGGGATGTGCGGCAGATGGATGAACTGTCAAGTCAAGGAAGTGACGTCAAGGAAGTGTTAAGGAGGGGACACATAAAAATATAATAGTAATACTTTATCCACTTTACTAGAAAGCATAGTCTTCATATCAGATCAAATTATGTGCTAATCGTCTAGCCTGAGAGTGAAATGTCTATTTACAAATCAGCCTTTTATCTTCTCTTTCTTTCTCTGTAGATGTTTTAACATTGATTGACTTTAGATATCTGAGAATTTCATATATTTACCTGTTAATCATATAAAATAACTGTATAAGATAATAATCATGCTCTATCAAAATATCTTTTGTGAGCATTCTCAATGATCTTGGATCACTTATCATTAGCTCTGAATAACTAAAAGTCCTTGGTCCCAAGAGCTGACAATCAGCTCTCTCAATGTATCTTATAATCTAGAATACCTGATAACAAATTTCGTAAGATGGTCTCACTCTTCAGTTACCGTTCAGGCTTTCTTTACAAATGTAAAGATATGAAGGATAATGCAACATGGAATTCTTCAACTCTATCTTTCAACGTGTTTTCCTGAAATAGGAGTAATTTGGAAAATCTATAAACTAATAGTCCATAAGTGCATTTGGGAACAATAGTGTTTCTTACTCTTTTGCCTGTTATCATCATTTAAATATATATCATATAATACACAGACATAAATATGGCCTCAGTTCTAAGGATTTTTTCCCCCAGTCACAATGAGTCAAATAAACATCAAGTATATTAACAATAGGCCTTTATACAAGTATACATTGTAACATTTGTATGCAAATTAATCTTGTACAGAGAGTTCTGGAAGCAACTGTCTCTAAGAAGACACTTTGATATGAAATAGAGTCTGGCAAGAAACTATTGGATTCCCATTTTCTACTAAATACTCATGGAAAGTCAAAAACATCCAATACATTGTTTGAATGCAGAACAATAGGATTGGCAGTCAATCTGTTATAATCTGGGACAAATTTTCTCCAAGTGCAAGGCCTATAGAACTGGATAGAATAATGTAATAAGGACTAATTGGTTAGAGGATACTTTTCCAGGCCTCTTCTTCTATTCCCTGATTTAGAAGCACAACATAAAAAGTAAGCAAGCACTTAGGCAGCCAACCATTGGTACTTTCCTGAGGCAACCACACTACAACTGCTATCTCAAATCCCACTCAGAAATTGCCATTGTCATGTAACAATAGGCCACAATATTTTTGTAAGAAAATTAGAGATGCACATTGAATTCTGAGACTTTTATTGTCCAAATGTAATTTGCTGTTGGCAGACAGAGTGAGGGCTTTGGTAAATTAATCACTGTGATTTCCCATATGCTTTACCCATACCAGGATCAGAGGGGCAGAAAAATGGGCAGATGAAAAGACTCACAGTTTATCAGAGCATTATGCATAAAGTTCTCAGATAGTAGAAATTGAGCCATACGCTGACGCACATTGACCTAATGTCCAAAGTTTGGTTTAGAAGGAGGTCTCAATCATTAGCCAAGAGGCTGAGATTTAATCCGAGTGAACACTAAATATTCATTTGGTAAGCACCCTACTGTAACATATCCTTCTCAGTTCAAGGATCAGTAAACCAAGAATAACCGATGATTGAAAAATGGGCTCCCTCTCTTTGTCTCCGAATTGCATAGCATCATGCTTGAAGCAATCAGCATCTATGCTGTACTGTCACATTCTCTTAGTGCCCTCTACTGCCTTTCTTGGAAGGCTGGTGACAACAGGTTGGATGACAACTAAAGGGTGTACTTTCAGGTTCCAGGGGTCAGTAAGAAAAAGAAAAAATAACAAGTGAAGATCTTCTTCTTAGAAGTTCTTGATTACTAGAAGATATATGTTTAAGCCATGCTAAGTTCCTTGTAAGAAGTATTTCTCCATCAGTCTCAGGTCAAAGATCTGACAAGAATCTTTTTCAGAATATTTTATCCGCAGAAATGAAGAGAAATTGTACTTTAATTGGATCATTATTAACTTATTAAGAAAAATGCTTTTTAATATGCTAGTCATTTAACTGATGATGATTTAACAATTGATAAGTTAAATTATTGCTTTAAAATCTTCACTACATAAAAATGAAATGTTTATACTTCAGATTATGAACTCAAAAAAGTAGTACTTCCTTCCACTAGTTGTCAACATTGTGATTTTTATAAGCCACTAAATGATGCTAGAATGCTTTTACAATTGAGAAAGTCCGGTTCAACAGAGGAAATTGAGAATCATCCTTTTAAATGCCAGTGTTGATAAAGAGAGCAAATTATACTAAATAAAATTTTCAGGAAATTGCAAAGACAAATGAAACAAATGAGAATTGATTTAGAGCAAAGTTCATAAAGTGATAGCAGAACTTTTTTCACATTACCACAATTACACCTTCAAAAACTCTACTAGTAGGTCTCAGAGGAATCTAGAATGGCATAGCAAAACTGTTTAGAACACACACAAAAAAGAAATTATTCTGCACAAATTAGCATAGCATAAATAAATTTTGTATAAAGTTAATATAAAATGGAATTTAAGAGATATTAACATGTAGATATAAAATTATGTTCATACTCACATTCAGTATTGCAAGCCAATTTTACAATACAAAAACACATCAGAAGATAGTTTTGCTTTGAAGTTTGTTTTATGTCAAGTCATATTTTGCTATTTCTTTTTATAATAAATAAAGGTAAAAACAAATGTCAAAATGAAAAATAATGTATTTTGTACCCAGTTTGTGTTAATAGAGCAAATTGATCAATGAATATTAAAACTAAAAGAAAAAAAAACTACATTTTGTTCTCTTTCCAAAACAGAAACAGTAAATCACGCAAACACATAATTTGTTCTTTTATATATTGTAAAGGTTATGTTTATACTAAGAGCTGTGAATGAGATTAATGAGTTTTCTCAGCACAGTAAACGTCCTACACAGAAACAGAAGTTAAATTGCAATGAATCATGGGTTTATGTTCACGTATTTATGGGATAGGAAAGATTTAGAGTTCCTTTGTAGAGAAAACCATCCCAAAGTAAAAGAGAAAATTATGGCTTCCGTAACATAAAGGTAGATAAACTGGGCAAGCTCAAAATTGTGCATTCAATACAATTTAATAATGTCAGTAATTTATTAAAAGTAATTATCATGGTGCAGTTTCATGCTCATACTTCACCAGAAGTGACAAAATACTAGTTCAATATGTTAGTTACCTTCATATGATTATGTATCAAGACCAATTAAATTAGAGCTGTGATTTTTCTACATTTCCTTTAAAATTCAATACCACTTTTTCTTCCAAAGGTGTGTCTGCATTATTACAGATGATACGGTGCAAATCATTCACTACAAAATATCTCATCATTTCAGGCAAGAACTCAATCTTATATCACTTACTAAATATAATTTTTTTTCTTTGATTTTAGGGAAAAAACTACTAATTATATTTGACTATCTGGTGAGAGTATAATCCATGAAATTTATTTATATGCATAAAGTAGTTTTGAACATAAATTTTGTGGATAAACCGATCTTGAATAAAATCTAATATCATTTTTAAGTGAATAGTGTCTCTGTCTCTTCAGTTTGTTTCATCTTACTGGAAAAATTAACAAAAGTCAAATGCATAAATACAATTATAGCAATAGTAACCCAGATGCCAGGATCCTTGTAAATGCTGCTTCCCTCTTATCTTTAATGAAAGATTCGTTATTGGAAATAGTACAGTGGTCTTTCTACTCAATATATTGAAAAGAAAAAATATATATATAATCTGATATTTTTTGCTTTTGATGAGTCATTCAATCTGCTTCAATCACAATGTAAAGCTAATAAAAGAAGAAATCAGACTGTTTCAAAAAAATCAAGATCATTTGTCAAGTGAAGGATTACAGAGTTTTAAAATTCTCATGAGAGGATCAAGAAAATAATTTCAGTCCCTACAAATATCAGTACAGTAAT
Source organism: Macaca fascicularis (assembly GCF_037993035.2). Taxonomy (NCBI): domain Eukaryota; kingdom Metazoa; phylum Chordata; class Mammalia; order Primates; family Cercopithecidae; genus Macaca; species Macaca fascicularis. The sequence continues at coordinate 58,078,337 of NC_088391.1, read as the reverse complement.
GAAGTTGAGCAAATATTATAAAGTCCTCAATGTCATATTTAGAAATTTTAAAAGGACTGCCTTTCTCTTCCATCTTCTGAAAGAAAAAGATCAGACAACCCATGTAGCTATACTTAGATCATTTATGCTTACAAGAGGGTAAAAAGTCTTTGCTAAAATTACACAGTCTCAATTAATTCTTCATGGAAAAGAGACTTTTGATGGAGGAACAAGACAGTACTCAGATCTGAGAACTGTAACTTTTTCTAACAGATTTTGTCAGGTCTTTTGAGAAATGTGTGTCCAGTAGTAGATGAACAATAACTTTCATATTCTTAAAATACTTGAATTCATCCAGTTTAAATATTTCCAAATAATAGATATTTAATGAGAAGTAGTTAACAAAGAAGTAGTTAACAAAGAATAGATATTTAATGAGAAGTAGTTAACAAAGTACAAACATTAATAATGCAAAATACTAACCTTAAAGGGGTGATGAACAATTCATGGGTGGAAATAAGAAGAAAATAATATAATATAATATGATATAATATGATATAATACAGATTTTGATGTCTTCTGGAATAAAGACATAACTTTTTTAAACAATATGCAACTTCAAAAAAAGAGCATACTATAATTTTTAGAGATTTCTAAATGAATAGCATATTTACAAAAGATAAACTGTTTCTGATTTGGCACCTTTACAGATAGCATGGTGTTATCGAACAGCTCAGTCCCTTTACAGGTTTAATGAATATCCCTTATCTGAAATGTTTAGGGCCAGAATTGTTTTGGATTTCTGGTTTTCTTTGATTTTGGAATACTTGCATATACATAATGAAATATCTTGGGGTGGGACCCAAGTCTAAACATAAAAAACATTTGTGAATTACACATATAGCCTGAAGGTGATTTTTTACAATATTCTTAATAATTTTGTGCACGAAACAAAATCTGTGTTAATAATTTTTATCTGGAATTTTCCACTTCTGGTGTCACATCAGTGCTCAAAATGTTTTTGATTTTGGAGCATTTTGTATTTCAGATTCTCAGATTCAGAATGTCCAACCTGTAGTATTGAAACTCTCATATGACACTTTTCCATGTACAGTCTGTACTCCCATGTTTTGACCCTTCTAGTATTGTCAGACTATTTGTTATCAATAATCAGCACATAAGATAGATGTATTATTTTTATTTCATTACAGAAACCAATAAAGTAATTTGTCTTATCCTTAGACAAATTGCTTCACTTCTATCTGAACATGGAAAACTATAAAAAGGTTAACTGTATTCACACTGTGTTAACTGTGTTCACACTTCTTCAGAAATTTCATATTGGTTTGATAGAAATTACATTATACAGAAAATTATAAAACACCATACTTTAACAAAGTAAACCAATCAATATACTTAAACTTATACTATGTAAGATGAGGTTCAGGGGTAAGGGTGTACTAATTTCAGCACTTTCTTAAAACTCACTCATTTACGGCGCGGGGGTTCACGCCTCTAATCCCAGCACTTTGGAAGGCCGAGGAGGGCGGATCACGAGGTCAGGAGATCGAGACCATCCTGGCTAACACGGTGAAACTCCATCTTTACTAAAAATACAAAAAATTAGCCAGACGTGGTGGCAGGCGCCTGTAGTACCAGCTACTGGGGAGGCTGAGGTAGGAAAATGGCATGACCCGGGAGGCAGAGCTTGCAGTGAGCCGAGATTACGCCACTACACTCCAGCCTGGGCGACTGAGCGAGACTGTCTCAAAAACGAACAAACAAACAAACAAAAAAAGCCCTACTCATTTACAATCAACTTTACATATAAAGGTTTTAAATCTTTTCAATTTCAAGAAAATTAGTATGTTAAAGAAGTAAATAAATTTATTTTGTAATAACGTTAATGAATAAAATTTTATAAATGAAAATAAAGTTATTTCCACAGCAAAATAACTCTTTCCCCTTATTTACATATGGCACAGTCTTGCATAACTAAAAATTAGTTCCAGAATGCAAAAGCTCAGGCTGACTAAAATGTTGTTAATGAAGGGTTGGGGAGAAGCAAAGAAATGTTTAACAGGTTCAAGATGCATTAAGATCTGTATAACACCCAAAGCTAGTAAAATTATATCAAGTTTAGTGACAATAAATAGGCAGATAAACCAGACCAATATGAAACTGCTGGTAGAGATATTTATTTTTCATTAACCTTCAAATGAATTCAGATTTTTCAATAACTAAAACTCTAGGCATGTAATTCTACTAGTGAAATTTATCAAACATAAAAAGAAGAAATAAGAGTAAATATACTCAAATCTTGCTAAAATACAGAGCAAGTAGAAATATGCCGCAACTTATTTCATGAGACCAATATAATCTTAATATTTAAATATAAAAACACTACAAACAAAATTACAGATATCAATAATATAGAGAAAAAAGCCCTTGAAAATATAAACAAATACAATTAATCAATGTATAATAAAATATAAAACAGCACATGTCTAGATTATGTTTACCTCAGGAATGTAGGAATAGTTAACTCAAAAATTAATCAATCACTACAAAAACAGAAAAAATGAGCACAATTATATAATCATTTCAATAGACGTAAAGAAAAAGTGTTCCACAAAATTAAACACTCGCTTTTACTTAAAAGACTCAGCAAATGGTCAGTGGTGGTGGCTCATGCCTATAATCCCAGAATTTTGGAGATTGAGGTGGAATGATCACTGGAGGCCAGGAATTAGAGACTGGACTGGACAATATAACAAGACCCTGTCTCTACTCATATTAAAAAAAAAAAAAAAAAAAAAAAAAAAAACCTCAGTTAATGAGAAATGAATACAGAGCATCTGTAAAAATCTGTATCTAACATACTTAATTCTGTAGAACTTATTTCTTTCTCTGAAATATTTTAAACATGGGAAGGAAATACACTGTAGAACTTCTATTTCAATTTATACTGAGGACCAAGTCAGAATATTAAAAGGCAAAAAAGAAATAAATAAAAGAACTAAAGGAAAGAAAGACTGAAGTAAAAAAATATATATAACTGCCTCTATTTGCGGACAGAATTGTTTATATAGGATCCTAATATGTAAAATCCTAAAGAAACTACAAAACCACTAAAACTGTAAGTGAATATTGCAAGTTTGTGAGACACAAAATAAATATGCACAAATTAATTGAATTTCTACATATTTTGAGCAAAACTGGCAGTTTAAAACTAATTCACAACAGTGTTATAAACATAAATCTCTTAGGAAAAAATCAGGCTGTAGATGGGCAAGTCTTCTATACTGGAATCTATAAAATACTGTTAAGAGGAATTTTTAAAGACCTGAAAGATTGAGAGAAATATTCATGGATTGGAAAGGTTAATATGGTAAAGATGTAATTTCTTCAAGTTAATCTATAATTTCATTTCAATTTCAATCACAATCTCAACAAGATTTTGGGTTTTCCTTTTGTTTTATTAAATAGTAAATTACAAACAGGTATTAAAATTTACTTGCAAATATTGAGAGCTTAATACACTTAGACAAATCTTGAAGAAGAAAATCTTTAAAAGACCTGACTTAAATATTTAATATAAAGCTAAAGCAAAACCAAATAAATAAATAAATGAAAGAGCAGAGAGCCCAGAAACAGACTCAAGCATTGATTGTTCTACATTGGCACCCAAGCAATTCAATAAATAAGAAAAAATACTTTTAATAGATTGTGTTATAAAAACCGAATATATACATATGGGAGGAAATCCTAGACTCCTATCTTACATCACACAAAATTATTTTTAAAACTTTGCAACTTTGAGTAGGCAAAGAATTTAGATACAGAAAAAATAAAAATAAAATGATAAAACGGACAATTAAACGTCACAGAAGTGAAACACTTCTGCTTAGTATGCTACTAAGAAAATAAACAGAAAAACCACAAACTGGGTAAAAATATTTATGAAACATGGAAAAATGGAAAAACAAAGTTCTGTCAGTTCCTAAGAAAATTACACATACATCTGTATTATGACCCAGCAATTCCACTTGTAAGTATTTATCCAAGAGAAATAAACTATTTATATTTACACAAAAATGTTGCACATGAATGTTTATTCCAATTGTAATCATATTAGTCCCCAACTGGAAACAACCCAAATTTTCAACATCAGGAGGATGGAATAAAGTAGTATGATATAATCACACATTAAAATGTTACTAAGCAATAAAAAAGAACAAACCACTGACACTTGCAAACACATTAATAAACCTCATAAATGCTACATAGCCATAGAACTGCATTCAAAATAGCATATACAGTGCAATTTCATTTATAGAAAGTTTGACAACAGGCAAAGCAACTGTATATTGAAATAAGGATTATAATAGTTGCCTTTGGAAGAAGGACAGAGGTGACTCCCTGCAAAGAAGCCTGGAACTACTTTTTGGAGTGGGACAGTTACTATGTATCTTGATAAGGGTATCTCTGTATTTGTCAAAACTTACTGAAATGAGCATGTGTATTTCACAGTAAAAAAACTTTTTCTCCCCAAAAATAATTATTTAATTCCAGCTAATGGGTTTGCTTTTCACAGTGATGTTATTTAGCAATTTTGAAATTATTTCCTTTGTTTTTTATACTTGAGCAAATGAGTAAATAAGTTTATTGAGGATAACTGGAGACGTGATTCTAACTTTTGGAGAAGAGAGTTACTCTTAGGAAAAGAGAAAAAGCTACAGTGTTTCTTGTGACAGTGGATTGAAATGGCCCCTGAAAGAAGAAACTGCTGCTATATATATAAATATATGTGTGACATTTTATGTATATGTTTTTATATATGTATATATGCATATATATGTGTGTGTATATATGTGACATTAAATATATATATATATGGAAAGAGAAAAAGCTACACTGTTTCTTGTGATAGTGGATTGAAATGGCCCCTGAATGAATAAACTGCTGCTATATATATATAAATATATATATATGGAGAGAAATAAATATACATGTTGTATCTTCTGACAGTCTGTAACAATTATATACAGTAAAAAAGGACAAATAGTTTTCAGATTTTTATTTCTAAGCATCATCCTCTACTCTAAGGAAACAAGGACTCTTAAAATGAAAGCCTGATTCCAGTGCTAGAGTAATAAAAGCACAAGGTAAATTGGAAACATCTTGTCCAGGATGTTAGGAAACAAAGAAAGAATGAAGTGCAGAAACCACACTAAGGTGGCTCCCACTGGCTAAACCTGGGACAATTTGAGCATGAAAATAGCTAATTATCGTAATGGATAGATAAATAAGTTATAGTAGAATGCCCAGTAATAAGAAAATATATATAAAGTTAAGGTATCATCAGTAGGTGTTAAAACTAGTAGGTGGCAGGTGAATGAAGAATAGAATAATTACACACTCTCACAATATATCCCCAAGAATTACTTATTAATAGCAAACCAAAAGGAGTTAACTTACTGGATAAACTTAGCTTATACCAATTTCAAAGAGTGAGCAAATTTAACATGACTAATATTAAGACAGACTGACATCAGGTACTTCCTGATATGAAGCGCTGAAAGGTCATCATACCATTTCTGTGGTATTCCTGCCAAAAATGCATAGCCTGGCTCTAATCATAAGAAAACATCAATATCAATTGAGGCCCTATGGTCTTCAAAAATGTCAGCATCAAGAATGACAAAGGCTGAGCCTATGTTGCAAACATAAGAAATCTAAAGAGAGAGGGCAATTAAATACAAGAACACATAATCCTGGATTGAGTTTTGAAGCAGAACAAAATAGCTATGGAAAACATTATTAGGGTAATTGATGAAATTTGAATGTGCACTGGGTAATGTAATGCTAATTTTCCAGATTTGGATAACGTCCTTTGGTTACATAAGAGAATGTCCTTATTTTGGAAAAAGAGACATTAAAATATTTAGGAAAAAAGAATACAATATATTTCAAATGGCCATAAAAATATGTGTATATATAAGAAAAAATAATACTGAAAGAAATGAAGCAAAACATAAACCAATTGTGAATTGCATAAGGGACACACAGAAATTTCTTTTACTATTTTTGCATATTTTCTCAAAATTTAATGTATCAAAACAAAAATCATACACATACACATCCAGGAGCAATATGAGATTGAAAAGGGGAATGTTTTGAGGGTTATGTAAGGATAGGAGATAATACTGAAAAAAATATATAGTTCTTGTTGTGAGAATGCATAATTTCTTTAGTTTTAAAAGATACAGTTGTTATACAGATGAAGGATACTGGAAGAAAGTCTTGGAAAAAAACAATGAGAGAGAGACAGACAGAAAAAAAAAAAAAAAAAAAGAACTCATTACTGATAGGATAACTGCCCTTAGAGGAAGGAACACTCGCTTATGAGTTTTATTTGCAGAATAAAATATAGGACAAAAAATAGAGAATCTCAAAGGCTTAACTTACAAAGGATTTTTTTAATGCCATATGTCACATTTAAAACACAATGACAAAGATTTACTTTTAGTTCTATATATGCTACATGGTAGTTGTATATACGGTGTAAACCCCAAATATCTGATACAGGTCTCAGTCAATGTAAAAAGTTAATTTTGCCAAGGTTAAGAACATACCCGTGACATAGCCTCAGAAGGTACTGATGATATATGCCCAAGATCGTCGGGGTGCAGCTTGCTTTTTTACATTTTAGGGAGACATAATACATCAATCAATTCATGTAAGATTTATCCTGGTTCAATCTGGAAGGACGGGACAACTCAAAGCAAGGGGATTCCAGGCCATAGGTAGATTTAAATGTATCCTGATTGGCAATTGGCTGAAAGAGTTATTATCTGTAGATAGGAACATCTGAATTATGATAAGGGGTTGTGGATACCTAGTTTTTATTATGCAGATGAAGCCTCCAAGTAGCAGGCTTTAGAGAGAGTAGATTATAAATGTTTCTTTTCAGGCATAAAGTCTGTGTTGATGTTAATGCTGGAGGAGTATAACGAAGCATGTTCAACTCCCACTTCCCTTCATGACCTGAACCAGTCTTTCAGGTTAAATTTTAGAGTGCCTGGCTGAAAAGGGAGTTTATACAGGTGGTTGCAGAGGGTCTTTCAATTTTCTTCTTAGTTTACAATAGTTGAAAGGTATTAATGCTTAAATTTTGTCATTTGTAAAAAAGAAAAAAGCAACAATGATGACCAACTCATGATATTTTATGAAAATATAATGTCAATTCCTATGAAAAATTTTAAAACACTAAACATATTATTTAACAATTAAATACTATATGAAAAAATTGTGTACATGTGTAAATATAAAAGTTATGCCATTTCTCCATATTAGTAGGTACAAATGATATTATGTTTCACCAGATTCCATGTTATGTGCTATAAATAATTGCAAAAAAGAAATATAAATTGCTAGGGTGAATTTTCAGTAAAAGTTTGGACTTAATGTATGATCTTTGGACATAGTATATAATCATTAAGACATATAATCATTAAGATTTTTCCTCTCAGGCCAGGCACATTGGCTCATGCCTGTAATTCTAGCACTTTGGGAGGCTGAGGCAGGCAGATCACTTGAGGTCAGGAGTTCCAGACCACCCTGGCCCACATGGTGAAACCCCATTAGCCGGGTATCGTGGCAGGTGCTGGTAATCTCAGCTACTCAGGAGATTAGCTGAGGCGGGAGATTCATTTAAACTCAGGAGGTGAAGGCCGCAGTGAGCTGAGATCACTCCACTGCACTCCAGCCTGGGTGATAGAATCAGTCTCAAAAAAAGAAAAAAGAAAAAAAAAAGATTCTTCTTGGCATAAACCTACAATAAACTCATTTTTGACAAAGTTTCCAGGAACATACACTGGGTAAAAGACAGTTTCTTCAAGTAATGTTTCTGGGAGAACTGGATATCCATATGCAGAAAAATGAATGTAGACCCTTATTTCTCACCATATAAAAAATCAAATCAAAATGGATTAAAGACTTAATCTAAGAGCTCAAACAATGAACATACTACAAGAAAACATTGGGGAAAATTTCCAGCGCATTGGTCTGGGCAAAAATTTCTTGAACAATTTCCCACAAGCACAGGCAATCAAAGCAAACGTGAACAAATGAGATCATGACAAGTTAAAAAGCTTCTGCACAGCAAAGGAAACAATCAACAAAGTGAAAAGACAACCAACAGAATGGAAAAAACTATTTGCAAACTACCCATCTGACAAAGGATTAACAACCAGAATAAATAGGAGCTCAAACAACTCTATATGAAAAATAATCTAATAATCTGATAAATAAATGGGCAAAATATTTGAATAGACATTTCCAAAGATGATCTAAAAACGGTAAACAGGCATATGAAATGGTGCTCAACATAATTGATCATCAGAGAAATGCAAATCAAAACTACAATGAGATACAATCTCACCCCAGTAAAAATGGCTTTTATCCAAGACAAGCAATAACAAATGCTGATGAGGATATGGAGAAAAGGGATTTCTCATGCACTGTTGGTTGGAATGTAAATTAGTACAACCACTATTGAGAACAGTTTCAAGATTTCTCAAAAAAACTTAAAATAGAGCTATCATATTATCTAGCAATCTCACTGCTGCATATATACCCAAAATAAAGGAAATCAGTATATTGAAGCAATATCTGCAATCCCTATTGCTTGCAGCAGTATTCACAATAACTAAGATTTTTGAAATAACCTACATTTCCATTAACAGATAAATGGATAAAGAACATTTGATACATATACACAATGGAGTACTATTCAGCCATAAAAAAGAATGAGATCTAGTCATTTGCAACAATATGGATGGAACTGGAGGTCATTATGTTAAGTGAAATAAGCCAGGCATGGAAAGACAAACATTTCATGTTCTCACTTATTTGTGAGATCTAAGAATCAAAACAATTAAACTCATAGACATAGAGAGTTGAAAGATGGTTCCCAGATGCTGGGAAGGGTAGTGGGGGTAATACAGTCAATAATAACCTAATTGCACATTTTGAAATAACTAAATATGTAATTGGATTATTTGTAACACAAAGGAAAAATGCTCGAGTGGATGGGTCCTCAGTCTTCACATTGTGATTATTTTACACTGCATGCCTGTATCAAAACATCTCATATACCCCATAAATATGTACACCTACTAAGTACCCACAAAAACTAAAAATTAAAAATAATCAATTTTTCTGCCTTTTAGGAATAGCGTGTATTTTGAATAGTTTTATCTGTGTTTCATTGATAAACACAAAATTTTCCAAAAATCAAGCAGCTTCGGCAGATGTTTCTAAAGTGTATCTGAGCTACTGTCTTGGAATCTAGGACATTTCTGATCCAACGAGTTGCTACACATACTTTAAATGTCAGGACATGCTCTCAAGATTATACAGGTTCTTCATGAAGTCTAGCTAAGAATACTGTCACATTTTTAATTCTACACACACTGATTTATGAATGATCCCAGTAGATTTTCTTGACAATTTTTTTCTTACGTTTAAAGTTTGATCTAGCATTTCTATTAAGTACATTTTCTATTGTTTTCACGGGATGCTAACAGTTCTAAAACTAATAAAAATTACAACCATTACATATATTTGCAAAAGTTATTTAATATAAAATCTTAAAATTGAGTCATGATGTTGAATACATAAGCACATTTGTGTAAATTGATATCCCATATGCATACATAATAAAATTCCCAAATGTCATACAATTTCAGCAGATTAAGAATGTCACTTTAGGCCAGATGCAGTGGCTTATGCCTGTAATCTCAGCACTTTGGAAGGCCGAGACAGGAGGAATACTTGAGACCAGGGATTCAAGACCAGTCTAGGCAACACAGAAACGCCTCTGTCTCTATAAAAAATTAACCCAGTGTGGTGGCACACACTCCTAGCTACCTGGGAGGCTGAGGTGGGAGGATCACTTGGATGGAGGAGTTTGAGGCTGCCTGCAGTGAGTTATGCTTGTGCCACTGCACCCCAGCTTCAGCAACAGATCAGGATCCTGTCTTTTTAAAAAAGAAGAAGAAAAAAAAGAAAGAAAGATAAGAAAGAAAGTCACATTAATTAAAGGCTTTATAAATCATTGATGACAATATATCTAGCTTATAAAATGGAATTTTAGAAACAAGCAGATAAATGTAAAATATAAAAATACTTAGAAATATATTCCTTATAATTGTGACAAAGAATACTGACCTAAGATTTCTGATTTTCAACTTTCTGTATATTCAGAATTAAGCATCTGTTGTCTTAACCTTCTTTGATAATGTATATTATTATCTCATTGTTTTCTCTTAAAGTCATTGTGTTTATTTGGTAATACATTTTGACTATATGATATAGTTTGGCAGTGTCCCACCCAAATTGCATGTTGAATTATAATTCCCCAAATCTCCACATGTCATGGGAGAGACCTGGTGGGAGGTAATTGAATCATGAGAGTGGTTTCCCCAGCACTATTCTCATGATAGTGAGTAAGTTCTCATGAGACCTGATGGTTTTATAAGGGACTTCCCCTTCACTTAACTGTCATTCTTTGCCTTCCTGCCATCATGTGAAGAAGGATATTTTTGCCTGTCCTTGCACCATGATTGTAAGTTTCCTGAGGCCTTCCCAGCCATGCAGAACTGTAAGTCAATTAAACCTCATTTTTAAATAAATTACCCAGTCTCAGGAAGTTCTTTATAGCAGCATAAGAATGGACTAATACACTATACAGCACACAAAAAAATCTGTCGATTGTTTAAATTAAAGTGACTCATAGAATATGCATTGATATTATGCCTAGGACATTTGTACATGTATCTAATTTGTAAAGGTTAATAAATTTATTTATCATCCCACAATGAATTTCTCTACTTTCATTTATTCAAATAAAAAATAACCCAAACAAATAATTGAAGGCTGATTCTTCAGCTACATACTGTATGCACATTATGCAGATATGTACTATACAATGTAATTTAAGTTTGCAAATAAACAAGAAAGGTAAGGAAAGGAGAAAAGAATGAAACCTAAACTTAAAATTGCTAATGATGATGCTAATACTGATATCAGATGAAGTAGATGGGATTGCTTGCTTTTTTTAGTGTAATCCAGGAAACCAACACAGTAAAATGATCTTTAATTATCCATCGACTAAATACTGACTACTTACTCATCAGAAGTTTGACTCTTCTTTTTATTTAGATTAGAAATTTTCTTTGCTTTTCTTGAAGACGTTTTAAAAAGGATTTTGTGATTCCCAAAATAGATCAAATCGCCATGCAGTGAAAACATTTTACAAAGAATCTACTTCTTTGCTTTCATACTCCTGGACCATTCTCTCTCTTCTTGTCTGTCAGGGAGGTCTTTATAAGATAGTAGTCAATTCCTTTGTTCCCCAGATTCCCTGATGGTATTTTATGGAACTTGGAATAAAGTCTAACCTCCTGATTTCCACAAGGTCCTATATGAACTAGTCCTTGGCTAAATATCAGATAGCATCTTACAGCTGTAATATCATCTTCTCTATTTTTCTTACCAAACTTCTTAAATGCTGCCGGGTTTCGGATTTTCCAATGAGCCAAACTCAGTATAGCTTAGTATTGTTGCAAGTGTTTCCTCTGCCTCAGGGAAGGCTTTACTGCGAGATATTCACATGCATGACTAATTCAGCATATATATATTTTATATATAATATATAACATATAAATAATATATATTATATAATATATAAAAATATTATATATTTTATATATTTTGTATATTATATACATTAATTATATATTACATATTACATATTTATAAAAATATATATTATATATAAAATATATAAATTATATTATAAAATATATAAATATATAATATATAAAATTATATATAATATAATATTATATATTGTATATAAAATATATGTAATACATAATACATGAAATATATCATAATAAAATATAACATATTTTATTATATATATTTTTATAAAATATATATTATAAAATATGATTATAATATTCATAATTATAATATACATATAAATATATATCATATAATATATAATATATAAATTTTATATAAATATATAAATATATAATTTATATAATGCATAAATTAATATATATTTTATAATACATATTTTTATATATTATATTCTAATATAATTACAAATATTATAATTATATTTTATAATATATATTTTGCTAAAATATATTATGGTATATTTTATTTTTATTTTTATTATAATATATTTCACATATAACATATTATATGATACATATTACTTATATATAATATTTAATATTTAACTTATATATATTATATACAAAATATATAAAATATATATTATATTTTTATATAAAAATATATATTTAAAATATATTATATTTTATATATAACATATTATATATTACATATTATATGTGATATATTATTTATATGCTATTTATATTATATATTACAATGTATATTACTTATATCATATTATATATAATATATATATACTATATTTTATAATATATTATGTATAATATATAAATTAATACATATTTTATAATAGATATTAAATATATTTATATATGTTATATATTATATATTTTTATAATATATAATTGTTTATATATTATATATAACTATAATTATTTACATATAATATGTTATGTACATATCATGTAATATACATTTTTATTACAATGTATTATATATTTTATATATTGTTTATATACAATATATAATATATTGCATATTTTATATATCTTATATATTTATATATTATTATAGAATATATGATATATGATATATAATAGCATATATAATATCATATATTATATAGTATATATCAATTATATATATTATATATATATATAGAGAGAGAGGGATAGAGGCAGTAGGAGGTGGGCTGGGTTGTAGTTCCATACAAGAAGACTCGACTGAATATATATGGTCTCCTCTTCGCTGTTGGAAAATGAGATGAAAAAGTATAAGCTGGTAGGATCAACTTCCACTTTCATATTGAGATAAATTATAATTAATGACTCAAATTTCTTCCTCATGCCATGATATTAGTTAACATTTTCTTCAGCCATCAGATGATGAATAATCTTTAAGAACTATCATTTCATTTAGTCCTCACAATAATCGTGTGAAAGAGACACTATTATTATTACCATTTTGGAGATAACTCATATAATTTGACTCTAGAGACCTTGCTCCTCACCAATTTGCTATGATTCAGGCTACATTTTAAAACATTTTTTCACCAAGATAACTAAAGTACTGAACTTGGTTACTAATGATTAGCTACAAACTTATTAAAGATTGGGACAGTACCTTCCCCAAAAATTATCTTTAACTCTAATGTAAATAAATTAGAAACCATGTATGATAATTACTAACAGGAATATTCAATTAATCCAACTGCTATAATTAAAGGAAGTCACAAAAATTTATACACATGCACAAGCATACACACACTATATGAATATGTAATCATATATATGTAATCATTTATATATACGATTACTTTTCAGGATGACCTACTTAGACATAGTTCTTGGGCAATCTGTAATTTTAAATCATGGAGAAGCACATTAATTAATATCATCCGACTCACGAGTATTTTTGAAACAATTCATCAAGAGGCAATTCTATAGAACCGCATTCTCATGGTAGCAAAAAGGGATGTGATTCTAATTATAATCAATAACTGGAAGTCTCTAATGTGTGTGTGGCTATGAGGGTTGCTTTAGTAATATCTGTCTATAAAAACAAGGGCTGAAGAAAGGTCAATCTAAAATGTATTTATGACTAATTTCCCCTGTTAAATACTGGTATGAGAAACTAAGACTTCCATTGAAACCCTAGCATACATTTTGGATAAAATTATAATAAATCCATATCTGTGTAATTTGGATGAATGATATGAATTTATGTCTCTATTCCTCCAAATTCTATTTTTTTCCTATATATTTTCATAGCTGGAACAAAGAGGATTTCTATAGATCAGGCTACAGCTGAATGGGAGTCTCTGTCGAATGCCAGAAGGGTCTTCTGTGACAGCAGAAACTGAAGCAAAGCCAAGAAAGATCGTCTCATAAATTACAGCTGCTGAGGTTTTTCGTCGCAATTGCCAACATATCTAGCAACAACTTGGTGGCCAACAGATAGTCCTAGAGAGAAAGAGGTCCAGATGTCCCCACTCTGCCAAGTACTCTGCTCATCCCCCAGCACAAAGCTGCAGAAGCCAAGCAGCTCCTCCAATATACCCAAACACTGAAGCAGAATGTACCTAGGGAGGACAAGTAAAAGACAAAGAAATCCAAGAGACAACTTTTATTTCCTTTTCGTATAAAATTGTTTTAAAAATTAGTTCACTACGTTTCAAACCATACGGAACTAAAATTTAAATCTTTTTCTTCTAAATGATATTTATGGGCTTAGAAAAATGACAAGATTCCTTCAAGTCAAAAGATTTAAAAGCCACAGTTTCTTTGTATAAATAAATACTTACACTCGTCTATTGGAACTTTTATAAGTTTTCATTTCGCAGTTTTACTTTGTGAGTTCAACCTCAAACTTCAATCTGAAATATTCACATTGGTTACCAATATTTTGTAAAACTTTAGTGGAATTTTCAATTCATTTCTGTAGGCCAGTGCCATAGAAAAACATAAAAAGTAAAATTAGGTCATATAGGGTACTTTTCAAGAGTTTCCATTTTTTTCATAATGGATATATAGGGAAGATTTCCTAATATTATCTTTCTAATCTTAAGACATTTTATTTATCCTCTAGTTTCCACTATTTTTTTGTGTGACTTCCCTTAATTATAGCAGTTGGATTAATTGAATGTTTCTGTTAGTAATTATCATATATGGTATCTAATTTATTTACATTAAAGATAATTTTTGGAGAAGCTACCAAATATAATATTCATTCTTTTTTATGTGACCAAAAATTTTTAATTTATATTATATACAAAACACTCTCCTTGTAGACTGAAAATACAGAAATAAATATAATATTATTATTCACAAAGGGGCATATATCACTGGGTATCTGCTTACAAAATCATGCAAATAAGAATAATGAAATGTTTTTCTATGGAGTCAATTTCTAAGTGCCCTGAGAGCAGAATGGGGATGTAATAATATTGCTTTGGCTACTTAGAACTACTTCAAAATGTAGGTAGTCATTGAGTTGTGTCTGAAAGATAAATAATATTTTGTTAGTCAAGTAATGGGAAAAATTTTATTTCAAGTAATTAGAGTAGCTTGTGTAAAGACACAATACTGTTAAGAAAATGTGTATTTATATCATATTAAGTAATTTCAATGTAGCCAATGCATAAGAGGCATAGTAGTGAGTGACAGAAGATACTATTGGGATGGAATCTGATGATAGGATAGGTCCAGTAATCAAATAATATCAAATAAGGAATTGCCAATTACTTAATATTAAACAAAAAAGTAGCATTATCTCATTGATAGAGAGGTCTGCACTCTAACTGGATCTCTAAAGTACCTCCATTCTTTTATAAGTAGGCACTACGTAAAATATCTATTAATAATAGGAGCATTTACTCTATATCTTATTACCCTTAGGTGAAAAGTATCCCCCAAACTCCCTAATACCTAAGAGACAAGTCAATGCTTCTTTGTATGATATGTAAGACACTTCACAATCCGGCTAGGCTATCTTTTCCAGCAAACCTCCCACCTTATTTTCTCCCACACATTACACTCTAGCCTTAGGGAAATCTGCTGTTCTTTTCCATGTTTTAACTCAGTCTAATTATCACTTCCTCTTTTAAACCTTTCCCTGGTGCCTTTAGGCAGTCAGTCATAGCCCTCTGTCTGCTCCCACGAAAGGAAGTAATTGGCTGTCCTTCAAGGATCTTATGGAGAGTATTCCAGTACTGAGACAGGTGCTAGATTAAATCACCTCAAAGGTCACTCCAACTCTTTATTACTTTTCTACGAGCAGTTATGTTTGCATAAATGTTACTCACATCAAGAAGACCAGTTGCAACTGACATTTTTGCATTTAAGGTATTTAAATACAATAAAACTCTGCCTAATTTACCAACTGCATTTTTTTTCTAGTTTAGAACTTCTTGTGTCTTTCAGAATGGGGGGGCAATACATTTTATATTAGATAAGTAGATAAATATATTAGTATATTAGGTAAGTACATTATCTTCTGTAGCATGGTATTATACAGTATTTTAACTTGCTAGGGCTGCTATAACAAAGTTCCACAAACTGGGTGCCTTAAACAACAGAAATTGATTGTCTCACAGTTCTGAAGGCTAAAAGTCCAAGATCAAAATATCAGTAGGGTTGGTTCCCTCTGAGGGCTGTGAGGCAGAACCTGTTCCCTCCCTCTCCCAAAGCTTCTGGTGGTATGCTGGCCACTTCTGGCATAATTTCACTTCAGGAAACACCCCCCAGTCTCTCCCTTCATTTTCACATGGCATTATCCTTGTGTGCATATCCAGATGCAGATATCGCTTTTTTAAAGTATACCAGTCATACTAGATTAGGAAGCATACTCCAGTAAGAACTCATCTTAAGTAATTACATCTCAATGACCTTATTGCCATATAAGCTCACATTTTGAGGTACTAGGGTTTAGGGTTTAAATATAGAAATTTGGGGACACACAATTCAACTCATAGCATATATATATTATTGTAATATTGGTATATTGTATTGTATTATCCATTATATTATATTGTACAATATTGCAGCTATATTGTATTCTATTATAGATTGTTGTAACCTATTATATTGTAATCTATACTATATTATCTATACTATTGTATGTTACTATATTAGATAGCATATATATTATTAAAACAATCTATGCATATAAATATAATACAGATAGTATATACTATACTATTATCATGTTGTCATATTAGATAGCTGTATTAGTATATTTTTATTACATGAGTAAAAATGTATTATTTATACTGTGCTCTCTTCTTTTTATTGTTAATTAACCCTACAGTAGCAATTGAAAATACAGGCACTCTGAATCAATATTGTGTCTTATATTAATATGTTTTTCAGTGTGCGTGTGTGGGAGTGTAATTGTCATTTGCTAAAACCTATTTTAGCTTGATATTCAAAAATAACTAGTTATACGGTAGTTGGTGAGGTAAATAGCACACTTAAGATAAAATGAGTGTTACAAAGTGACAAGGTTTTTAGTGAAACAGCTCTCTAAGTTCTCTTTTTTATTAATAGACTGGACTCCTCTCTCCTACTGCCACATCCAACAATTCTCTAAGTTTCAGTTTGGAGAAGTATATAAGTAGCAGAATCCTCAGTAATTCATACAAGAACAAACCCTTTGTTAACTGAAGCAAGATTTAATGACTCTCTGGCAAGGTGGCAATAATTGTTTGCAAGAAACATACAGTCATTTCTAAGTTCCAGTTTAGGTTCTAGCTGGGATTCCTGCTATATCAAGACTGACTGATTTCTATTCTATTCTGCCACCTATTAAGTTCATGCCTCTATGTCCTCATTTACATGAAAGGAAAAATAATACTATTGAGAGTATTAGTAGAACATGTGTTAAGCAATCATTCATCCCATACTTAGTGTAGGAATTCAATAAATGAGAATTATAATCATCATTATAATTTTCATCATCATCATCATGTTTGAAACAACATAAACCAAGGTAATAACAATGTCCTATCTCTATATGTTGGGGTTCAGTCTGATCATTTTATATGATATTTTAATATGTTTTCCAGTACTTTGAAAAACCATGAATTGTAGGACTAATAAGTCAAACAGTGTTTTAAAATGAAATTCAAAACAATCCAACAATATTAACCCAATAGGATTAATAAACTATGAGATCTTTATTGTATAAAATAATGTAACCAAAACAGCGTGGTACTGGTAGCAAATAAATATACAGACCAATGGAACAGAACAGAGGACTCAGGAAAAATGTCACACATCTACAACCATCTGATCTTTGACAAATCTGAGAAAAACAAGCAATGGGGAAAAGATTCCCTATTTAATAAACGGTGTTGGGAAAAATGGCTAGCCATATGAAATCTGAAACTGGACGCCTTCCTTAAGCCTTATACAGGCACTAACTCAAGAGGATTAAAGAATTAAACATCAGACCTAATACCATAAAAACCCTAGAAGAAAACCTAGGCAATACCATTCAGGACATAGGCATGGGCAAATATTTCATGACTAAAACACCAAAAGAAATGGCAGCAAAAGTCACAATTGACAAATGGGACCTAATTAAACGAAAGAGCTTCAGCACAGCAAAAGAAACTATCATCAAAGTGAACAGGCAACCTACAGAATGGGAGAAAATTTTGCAATCTACCCATCTGACAAAGGGCTAATATCCAGAATCTAAAAAGAACTTAAACAATTTTACAAGGAAAAAGCAAACAACCCCATCAAAAAGTGGGCAAAGAATATGAACAGACACTTCTCAAAAGAAGACATTTGATGGGCGGATCATGAGGTCAGGAGATCGAGACCATCCTGGCTAACCCGGTGAAACCCCCTCTCTACTAAAAAATACAAAAAACTAGCCGGAAGAGGTGGCGGGCGCCTGTAGTTGCAGCTACTCAGGAGGCTGAGGCAGGAGAATGGCATAAACCCGGGAGGCGGAGCTTGCAGTGATCTGAGATCCGGCCACTACACTCCAGCCTGGGTTACAGAGCTAGAGTCCATTCAAAAAAAAAAAAAAAAAAAGACGTTTATGCAGCCAACAAACATATGAAAAAAAGCTCAACATCACTGGTCATTAGAGAAATGCAAGTCAAAACCACAATGAGACACCATCTCATGCCAGTTAGAATGAGGATCATTAAAAAGTCAGGAAACAGCAGATGCTGGAGAGGATGTGGAAAAATAGGAACACGTTTACACTGTTGGTGGGAGTGTAAATTAGTTCCACCATTGTGGAAGACAGTGTGGTGATTCCTCAAGGATCTAGAACCAGAAATACCATTTGACCCAGCAATCCCGTTACTGGGTATATAACCAAAAGATTATAAATCATTCTACTATAAAGACACATGCACATGTATTTTTATTGAGGCACTATTCACAATAGCAAAGAATAGGAACCAACCCAAATGCTCATCAATTATAGACTGGATAAAGAAAATGTGGCACATATACACCATGCAATACTATGCAGCCACAAAAAAAGATGCATTCATGTCCCTTTCCAGGGACATGATGAAGCTGGAAATCATAATTATCAGCAAACTAAGACAGGAACAGAAAACCAAATACCACACGTTCTCACTCATAAGTGGGAGTTGAACAATAGGAACACATGGACATAGGGAGAGGAACATCACACACTGGGGCCTGTCAGAGGGTGAGGGTCTAGGGGAGGGATTGCATTAGGAGAAATACCTAATGTAGATGACGGGTTGATGGGTGCAGCAAACCATCATGGCAAGTGTATACCCGTGTAACAAACCTGCACGTTCTGCACATGTATCCCAGAATTTAAAGTATAATTTAAAAATAAGTGACAAAATGTTAATGATTAGTAAATTTTTTAAAAAGAGTATAAAGAAGTTTTTTATGTTATCCTAGATTTTCTGTATATTAGATATACTTTTAAAATTAAGTTTTTGACTGTCTGCTCTGAAAAAACAAGTAGCTCAAATATCTAAGAAACAGAGAGTCTGCTCTGAAAAAACAAGTAGCTCAAATATCTAAGAAACTAGGGTCCTACTCAATTGTGGAAACTTCATCTCAAGTCTCTACCTCCTTACTGTTTCTGAAATCATTCTTCAGAGTTGGAGGACGCTCAATAAACGTATAAACACTGAACAAAAAATAATGTAATAATAACTTTATATCAAACCAAACTGTATGAATTATTACACTAAAACACATATTAATAATCTTAACAAATTTGAAAAGAACACAAACACAAATTGCTACTTGTTTTCATCTCATTTGTTGGCAATGGAGCCTTAGAGCCATCTAATAGGTTTCAATTGTTATTTTTCATCTCCTTTTATTTTTGTACATTTTGCCCTTTAAAAACATATTTAGAAGAGTCTATCCTTGCATTTTTTTGCACTGTTTACCTTGCATTGTCAATTGTCCAAGGTTAACTTTGCTCCACCAGGATTTACAGATAGCATTTTCTGGCTTGCATTTTTCTATCCCTTTGCATTCAACTTTGTTGTGTCCTCTGATTTAGGTATTTATCTTAAAACAACATACATCTAAATTATAGCTTCTACCTGATCAAATATGTTTAAATTATCTAATATGAACCTAAGCCTGTTTACATCTGTCATAATTACTGACAGTCTGAACTCTTTTATGGTGTTTTGACATCATTATATTTGTTCTTGCCCTTTTTTCTGACTTCTTAGGTTAATTGATTTTTCTTTATTCCCTTAATTTTCATCTTCAGGGATACATATTACAAATGTCTTTATAATATTCCCTTTAACTGTTAATATTTAAAAATCTACTCTTTTCCTAAATATGAATCAATGCTGGCTTTTTTATCCAGAACACAACAAATAACATGGTATATTTTAGTTTCTTTGAAATGTTCCTCTCCTGATTCCCATGTTATTGTTGCATAATGTTTAGTACAAATGTATTAATAAACATTCCATCAATGTTTTCTTTTTCTTATTTCCTATTGTTAATATTTAGTAAATTTATTACTGTTTTACCAATATTCATCCTTGTTAACTTTTTGTCCTTTTTTTGCATTCTTTTTCTCTCTTTACTTGCAGAAGCACATGCTTTGATAGTCCCTTCATGGGAAAAATCTAAGAAGTATAAATTTCCCTTTTTAGATACTATAGCCAAAAGAAAGCTTTGCTGTCTTGATATTATTCATCTGCAGATAACCTTACTTTGCATCTCTGGTAGATTCCAGGATTTTCTCTCTGACTGAAGAGCTGCAATTTTACTACAATGTATCCATTCTACACTCAGAGGGCTTCTCAGTTAGGCAACTTACAAGTTTCTTCACTTCAGAATAATCTCAGATAACATTTTTTTTTTTTTCAAATATTCTCTCTCCACCATCACTTTATTTCCTCCTGCTTATTCGTTTTTGGACAAAATGTTACAAGATTCCTTTGGTGCTGCTTTGCCAGCTGGAAATCTCTGTGGCCGTAGCCACCTCTGCTCAGGCCTCACTCGACCCACTGCGCTTGCTCCGCTCACTCAGCCTGGAAGGCAGTACTGCGCCCACACTCCAGCCTGGATCCCGCACCTGCTGTGGCTCCAAGCTCAGCCCATGGATGGACCGAGTATGCCTCGAGCAGCTTCTACACTGGGTACAGGTGTCTAGAAGAGAAGAATGTGGTGGCACCCCAAAACTAGGAGATGCCAGCAATTATGTGGCCCCAATAGGTGTTAACAGCTCTTGCTCGAGGCATCCTGAGGTCTGAGCCCCCAGGACCTGTTGCAGCTCTTCACTCCCATAGCTCAGCCAGTGGGAGCATCTCACAGCTTCCTCTCTGATAGTCTGGGGAGCTGAGCATGTTACAACTCTTTTATTCCCACTCTCTGCAGCTCAGCAAGCCAGCGAGGAGTGTTACAGCTTTCTTCACACCTGCCATTTGGTGGGTTTTGGGTTATTGTCCTGAGACTGAGAGAAATGAGGTATGTAGACACTGGAGAGTGAGCAAGGCAGAGAATAATTTTACTGAGCAGCAGAAAAGCTCTTGACAAGGAGAGGGGACGTAAAGTGGATAGCCCTCTGTGTGGCTTAGTCTAGGGATTTTATGGACATAGAATAGGGGAGTGCATGCTGATTGGTCAATGGGTGGTCCTGGAAAAAGCACTATTCCGTTGATTAAAAGGCATCATCCAGAAGGAACCAGTTGAGAGAGACAGAGAGTAAGACAGGGATAGAAGTTCTCACTCAGGTCATGAACTCTATCCAGAACCAGCAGCTCAGTTTTCAAGCTTTAAACTGCATTTGGCTTGAAGATTGGGTGTTTTGCCAGGGACCTGTCCCTGTCTGTCTAGGAATTTTTTTGTCTCCTGTCACTATCAGTATGCTACAGAGCCTCCTTGTATCTCCATGCCCCCTATTCTCTGTTTCTTGTCTGCCATCTTTTTACCCCTCTCTCTTGCATTTTGGTGCATGCTTTTGCTCTACCTTCTAATTCACTAAGTATTAGCACAGAAATTTTAATCTCAGTGTTTCGAAGTCTTCATCTCATCATAGAATATTTAGAAAACGTTAATACTTAGAGGGCACACTTGAGCAAATGGCAAGTCCGCTCACTCCAGTTGTTTGTTTTAAATTTCGAAGGATAATTTATGTTCTTTCAGTAATGTCTCCAGGATTTATAGCTAGTGTTATTCATCAAGCACAGTCATTAATATCTTCAGATTCACCAGTTTCTAATGAAAATATTTTTTCTTCGACAATCGGTTTTTGTGGTTTATATATATCAACTGACATGTTATCATTGTAGTTGTTAATCATAGTCTTCAGCAATCATATCCTTCTATTTCTCTTGTTTTATTAACATCAAATGTTATTGATAAGTGCCTTACAAGCTAGGTAAGAGAATTGTTCTGCACTTATGAGTGTTACTTTGTCTTCAGATATTAGCTGCAAGACATTGTGATTAGCTTATTGAGTTCAATGTGATTCTTTTGTTATGTCCTCATAAAAGGTTATAGTTTCAATGTTATTTCTGCCCACGCTGAATATTTTTGTAGTAATTTCTAAGTATAATCATATAATTATTAGTGGCTTTGCTGATATAACTATTCAATCCATGACATCATTGCTTAATTGTATAAATTTTCAGTAAATTTTTTATCTTAAGGATAGGAAGAATTATTGAGGCTCACTAAAATACATTTGTGTATGTTAATGTTTCTTTTCTCCTTTCTTCCCTCCTTGTTTTTTTTTTCCCCTTTCTTCATTCTTGCCTCTTTCTTTCATTCTTTCTTCCTTTCTTTCTTTTCTGTTTCTTTATTTTTAAATCGTATTTATGTGTGACTTTGATGACTGAAATAAAAAATATCATTTATTACGCTTGGACCATAAAGTACATACATATCAAATTATTTTAAATGTCAAACACTTAAGTAAAAAATTTTAGCTTCAAACATCATTTTTTAAATAATGTTTTAAAAATAGCATGAAAATGTTGAAAAACTCTAGCATCTTTTAAATAAAATAGGGAATTAAAGCAGATGTTTTGTTTAATTCAGTAAGTAGAGTTCTATGAAATCATAAAAGTTTTATGATAATTTAGTAGATAAATGATATAATCATATATGATAATTTATATATGACAAAATACCTAGAAAATCAATTTTAAGATGCTTCTTTTATATACTAATAGCTAGTTTTTAAATAAATAGTGTTTTCAATTTGTAAAAAACAGTTCATTATGACATTTCATCAAATTTCAAACTGTGACTAAGATTAGATGATGGGAATCACAATTTCTAGAAAAATTCAACAATAATCCTAGATTATGGAAAAATATGTACAGAATTAAATATACTTTGTATGTATACAAAACAAGAAATGCCATTGAAAAGAAAAATTGTAATAAATAATCATCTACTACGATATGGTCTGTATATGTGTGTCCTGCCAAAACTTATATATTGAAAGAAATCACCAATGTGATGGTATTAGGAGATGGAGCCTTTGGGGAATGATTATGTCATGAGAGCAGAGCCCTCAGCAGTGAGATTAGCGCCCTCATAAAAAAGGTTCCAGAGCTGTCTTGCCTCTCCTACCAAGTGAGAACATGAGAAGGTCCTACCTATGAACCAGGAAGAACACCCTTATCAGACTCTGAATATGCCAGAAATTTGACTGTGGCCTTCTCAGCCTCCAGAACTATGGAAAATAGATATTTGTTATTTATAAGACACCCACTTAATAGTATTTTGTCATAGCAGCCAAAACTAAGACTAACTGGAAGGTTGGAGAGGGGATCATGTAGTGTGGCCAATACCAAGCCCTTTCTAGTGGCAGGGACTAAGTATAAAGTCACACAATTATACATGTACATTGAATTCAGAATTTTACAAAGAGAAACACAAAAATGTTCTAAATTAATTTCAACTATAGGCTTTTTAATGGTTTTGAAGTCATCTGCAATTAAAATTTATGATAATTTGTATCTCACAGTAAACTATAACATACTCAAAGAACAATGGTGTTAGGAAGCTCTGAGCTTCTTTAGTCTAAAAATATGACAAATTTTTAAATTAAAATAGCCATATTTTTTATTTTAGATTTTTATAATCTTTTATGGTCATTTCATGGAATCTATTTTTCCCAAAACTTTTTGAATATTAAAAACCACTGGCAGTATCTTAGAGTCAACTTACAAACTTAGATTTTACCAAAACCTCCAAGCATGGCACCTGGGTAACTAGTTTTCAAACACTTTGCCAAAGATTCCAATAAAGAATAAAAGCCACAATTTAAATACAGATTTTTTACAAGCCCTCTCAGCCTGCTGTGCATTCTTTCCGAACTCTGTTGTGAATTTCCATGGCTTGAGTCTGTAGATGGTTTTCCATGTAGTGGTAATACTTTCCATGTATATATTCTATAGCTTTTGTTTATTCATTTAACCTCAGCAGTAATCATCTCCACCTTTCCTCCGTGGTGCATCTATTGTTACCCTTTTCTGGTAAATATCAGACCAATGCTCACCTATGTGAAAATACAAGAAGATCAAATGCCATTGTGAATGAAAGTGAGTTTTGTCTTAAATTTAACTCCCATTTTATTTTTGCTAAAGCTAACACCTAGTGAGATTTAGGTTTTTGATCTTTTAATGGTTGATTCTCCTATATTTCAGCTTAGATAGGGTACTATCTTTACCTGCGCCCCCAGAGAGCAGACAGATATATTCTGGTTCTTATTCATAGACAATGTAATGCCTTTCTGACTTCAGGCTTTATTCAGGCTGGTTTTAACGATGAGTTCTCTGTGAGTTTTAAGTCCTGCTTTTTAAGTTTCGTATTTGCTCCTTGTCCTTTTATGGGCCCTGTGAGTTTAACACACCTGCTCACAATTCTGGATGTCCATTTTATTTCTGATCGCTTGGAGATTTCCTTTTCTTATTTTTGAACGTGGCTTTCTAGGAAAAATTCAATGAATATTCCTTTAGAACAGAAAGTAGGATTTCCTAAATGTCATTAATTAGTCATCTTGACTGAAAATCTTAAACACTAACTCTTTAAATATAATATACTTCTCTGAAACAATATTGTTTAGATTAGTAAAAAAAAAAAAAAATACTTTATTTTTGAAACTCATAGCTTTTCTTGACAAATGAAGTAAAACCTCAATGTTATCCTAAAAGGGATAAACCAGATTCTTAATAAAACTGAAAACAAATTAACACATTTTACTCAGAAATACATTAATATATTGGTGGAAATTTCAAAACACTACAATGTTCTCCTAAAATGTGATCCAACTTTTATCTAAAATCCAAAATATAAAATCAGGTGTTCTTCACATTTTAATTGTGACTTATTAGTGGTTTGATAAATCAATCAGAAATTTACTAGACTCTCAGGATACTTCTAAATTTAAATATTTAAGCTTATTTTTATAGTACAAACCAGGCCCTGATATTGCTATAGCAATGATCAAATAACAACCACAGAACATGATATTTTTGAGGCAGAATAACAAAACAGACTTAATTTGCCCAGAATGATTATATTTCCACCTTTGTCCTAGTTAAAAGTCAAATCCTAATTGCTCTATTCCTGTTCGTAAAATATTAGACTAGACTTAATAATTCTAAATTACATATTATGTAAAGATTTAAAAAAACTCAATCTGTTAGAATTTTTACTATCAATCTTAAATTAACTTCCATTGTCTTGTTGCTAAAATATTTTCTGTGCCTTAGGTTATTGTATGTATTATATTTATAGGTAGTTGAAATCATAAAAATATATAACAATTTTATAAATTTGTCTTGAGAATGCTTGTTCTTCTGTATACATTCTCTCTATGAAAGATTTTTGATATTAATCTTTCTCTCAAAAGCACTATTCCTAGCTAATACTATTTTCTTTAATTCGTAACCCTTTTTCCACCATTGCACAGTCTTGTTCTTTTGACTTTCTATATATGATTTCTTTACACATTTATTATTTTTCTGTGACACAATACTGTACTTCTATCTTCAATATTTCTTCCTCCCAATAATAGAAATCAAACTTATTCAGCAACAAAGCACTGATAAATTTTAAATGCAAAGGTAATGTTTCAAAAACCAAGTATTAGTTTGTAAAGTTGAAACTTGGCAGGCATGCTTTATAGTTCTGATATTCTATCAAATTTTAATAGTTTTAATTGCCTAATTATCTGCTCCAGTGCAATAATAAAGTCTTTTAATATTTCATTTTCTACTACAGGAAAAGGTATTCCAGTCTGTGCTAGAGAACCTTCTAACCCTTTGTTGAGTGTTAAGTTGAAGTTCTTTAGTATAATCTTGCACTTTGGTAAGCCAGCTCCATCTGTCATCGCACTTTTGTCCTCTCCACCACCCTCCTTACCCAAATGTTACTTGTTTATTCAAAGAACACCTCGTTTTCTTTTTTTTTTCTTTTTTTCTTTTATTTTAGTTTTTTGTCACTGGCAATTATGCTTTTTTATATCCATTTTTATATTCTTCAATAAATGTCTGTGTCTATGTGTGTGTTCTTTAATGCAGGCAATAACTTCGTTACTGAATCTTATATGCCTCTCCATGTCTCTGAATTATTTTTCTCCCTACTCCCGATCTTGACATTAGCACCTCACTTAATCTGCTGGTCTGTGCTGTACTGAATAGTTAGGAGAGAATCAATGCTTCTTTTCAGGCACTGACAGGAAGAACTGCCTTGGGCACACTCAGCAGAACAAGGGACCATGAGGTCAATAACAATAAGAAGATTTAAAGACACCTTCTAGGCACTGAATTCCTACTTAGGAAATTCTGTGATCCATTTTGTGTCTCCTTTATTGAACTGATCAATCTAAAAGGAAAGAATACATATGAAAAATGCATTTATTTACAATTTCAAGAATTTATTTCTCATACCATCATCACACAAGGCATTCTAGGGTTTTATGCACGGAAATACTGTCATGCATGTTCAAATTAGTACTATTTTTGTATTCAAGATCAGAACTCTCTTTTTTTATTTTCCACACTAATCTCAGCCTTGTAGCCCATCAAGTTGTTAAGCTTTGTTTTTTATTTCGCTGCTACCTGCTGGTTCCAAAATTTTTGACATCTCATATGTTTAGTTATAAGATAACAATAGGATTAATCAACAGAAATCAGGGCTTTAACATACTTCAGTGATGATGCTTATCAGCTTGGGAAATACTTAAAATCGATGAAGCTCAATAGAGAAAACTGATAGAAAGCCAAAATAGCCAATTTTTGAAAATGATTTGTCTCTAATATAACTTTTATTCTTCATAAAGAAGTCAATTCATTGCAATTCACTGGAAAATATTAAACCTAAAAAAATATTTTCATGAGTAATACAACTACTCCCATGTTAAACACAATGCATTTCAGTAACACATCTATTAGATATTAACTATAACTATCTTCACTTAATTAATGATTAAGCGGAAAAACCAGAGATCTCTTTATGACGTAAGGCAACAAACTGGACTGTAAGACTTATAACATAAACCCATAATTTGTCTCAAAGTGTAATTGGTGTTATGTATAGCAGGAATACAAAATAGAGATTAGATGCCTCCTCAATAATCCATCAAAAATCTTTTACAAGAAATAATATTTATATGTTACCAATATATTAGTCCTGGTTTCGATGTTTTTGCTCCATATCTGGTCCACTATTTTACAGGTATGTCAGAAACAGGTAAGAATATGTTTCATTTGTTTTTTGAAAAAAAGAAAACCCTTAATGATAATTTTTATGACACACTTAAGATGAAAATTATAAATATAAATGATCCAAAAGAGAACACCAATCAAACAAAGATTTGGTTGTAAATTGAAATAAGACATTTGAAGAAGAACCATTTTTATTACAGTTTTAGAGATCACAACTCTTGTTAGTCATATTCATGATACTCACGATATGACTAAAGAATGAAAACTATGAAAAATATATTTTAAAGAATAACAATTTATGGGGTGTTTTGCATTTTCTTTGAAAATGTTTTAAGTTCATACTCTTAATATAATCTAAACATCTAAACTTTGTTTCCAAACCATCTCACTTCCCCTCACAAACACACAAAAAATTCTGAATTAAAATATTTACTTGTTTAACGTGTTTATTGATGTCTTCATAAGTCACCTTACATATATAGACTATCTGAAGGTGAACTCTTTAAATCAGTGACAATAAATCTTTTTTAAAAACAATAGGTAGACATTCAATCAATTCTGGAATTAGGTATACAGAGCGTTTAGAAATCAAATTTATGAAAAAGAAAATAGAGCTGATATTAAGGAGTAAACTCCATTTATCCTGGCAAAAGACTTGCCAAATGATTTTTACAGGTATGTTATTTCATTACATTTGTTTGTATGTTCACTTGTATTCCAGTAAGTGTTGCAATAGTTAACTTCACACCTAACCCACAGTGTAAGCTGCAGGGTGGAGTGGTCTCTAAGCAACCTAACCAGGAGAACATTAAGTACCAGACTTTCTTCATTTAAATCTGTTTGAGAGCTAGAGAAGTGAGAGATTTTTATGGGCAGAACTTTTCAAGTTGATTTGGCTAAACTAAGCAGACTGCAATTTGTATGCCTGAAATCTCGTCAGGTTGGCAAAGGCCAAAACAACAGAAATTGCTTTAAGAAAATACTATTACTGCTGTAAGGAGGATTTTTCTTTAAGGAGTAGACTCGGCTGTGTTCTTAAATCAAAACACATATATTTCACATACTTTAGAAATTTCATATTAGCTATATCTTTATTCCTGTCCCACTTGATATTTTGAAAATAATTATTTTAAGGCAATTTATTTTGCCATTAAACTTAACCCAAATCCATCTTAGGCATTGCTAAATAGAAAATCTTTACTGTACTTTGTAGATGTAAGCAGAGAAAATTTCAGTTCCTAAAAAGTTCTTGACATTAACTCAAGCTAAGTGGGAGGATGGGGTTGGGGGGAAAGTGTATAGGTCTCTAATTTTAAGAGCCCACAAAATACTGTATTTTTTTTCTATTATGCCTTCAAAAATAGTTTCTTGTTTTAATAAATGAATTTTTTTTTTTTTTTTGAGACAGAGTCCTCACTCTGTTGCCCAGGCTGGAGTGCAGTGGCAGGATCTTGGCTCACTGCAACCTCCACCTCCTGGGTGCAAGCAATTCTCGTGCACAGCATCCTGAGTAGCTGGAATTACAGACACACCAAGCTAATTTTTGTATTTTTAGTAGAGACGGGGTTTTGCCATGTTGGCCAGGCTGGTCTTGAAATCCTGGCCTCCAGCAATCCACCCGCCTCGGCCTCCCAAGTGCTGGGATTATAGGCCTGTGCTGCCACTCCCGGCCTGAATAAATGATTTTATTAACTATATACACATCCTTATAATTACTATACAAACTAATGTAATTATAATTACAAAAAACAGTTTACAATGGTTTATTTTGAGTTTTATGTGATTTGAATCATATCACATATTTATTTATGAATTATATTTTTTCATTACATAGTAAGTTTGTTAAAAACATCTGTGATTTAATGTGAGCTATAGTTTACACATTTTATTGTTACATATTACTTTATTAAAAGGATGAAACCTATGTAATTATTTGGGCCATATTAATAAGTAAAACAAATATATTATTTGTCCATTTTATTATTAATACAAATTTAAGATATTTTTAATTTAGTAGTATTAAAAATAATTTATTTATATAAAAAGTAATTTTGCCATGATATTCCTGTATATGGCTCCTAGGATACTTGTGATGGTGTTCCACAGGATATATTCCAAGGAATAGAGGACTAGGTTATAGGGATGCTAAACCTTTAACTTTACTAGATAATAATTGTTTTCCACAGTGTTTTTTAGAAATTAAACTGCCACCACAATATATGAGGATCCCATTAGTTCTTCCAAATCTTCACCAAATTTGTCAGCATCTTTTTTTTTTTCATTTTTCCAATACAACAAATCAATGTATATTTTATTAAGGCTTTGATTGCCTTCTTCATGACTGGTAATGAGAATGAGTGTCATTTAATATGTTTCTTGTCTATGACATGCCCCATGAGAGATTGTATGAATGTTTAAAATCTCCATCCCTTTCTGAGATTGATTTCCAAGTGATATTCCTCCCCATAGGAGAATTATACTGTTCTGTTCTATGACACTCAGGAGTGGTCAGTTACTTGCTGTCACAAATGAAACATGAGTGGAAAAGGTGTGTGTCATGTCTGTGCACAATATTTAAGAGCCAGCTTGTGAATTTTATGATCCCTTATCGTCTGTCCTGAGACCAGTTATGTTTCAGACAGGTTGGCTTCAGGAGCCTAGTCTCCTAAGTGAGACCACAAAGCAGAGATATAGCCCACTTGTGACAGGTATGCAGTGTGAGTGAGAAACTAATGTTGGCTGTATTCATCCACTAATAATTTTTAGTGTTACTGCATCAAACTAGGGTCTGTTCGCCCAGTGTAATAAGACAAAACATCCATACCAAGGTTTTGCAGCAGGAGAAATGAATGTGTTTATTTGCAGGGTGCCAAGCGAGTAGAATCAGGAAGCTCATGTTTCAGACTTGACCTCTCCAATGGCTTACAAGCAAGGGTTTTTAAAGGCCGGAGTACATTTCAGGGAAAAGGATGTTGCAGGCAAAATCTTATATCAATATATGGAAGTAATACATTGGTTTGGCCTAAAAAGGCAGGATATCTTGAAGCAGGGGCTCATAGGCCAGAGGTGGACTAAAAGACTTCTTGATCTACAATTGGTTAAGGAAGGAAAGCTTTGTCTAAACACTTGGGGTCAGTCAAAAGGAATATTAGGCCTGGCCTGTGGGTTTGACTTCCTCCTGCCTCCTCAGGAATAAATTTAGAATGAAGAATGGTTGTCAGAATTTACTCCTCAGCTGTCCCCTGTCTGAAGTCTTATGTGCTAGAAGATTCCTTTTCGGTAAGGGGTCTAAGTTTCTGAAAAACAACTCAGGGACATATGTTAAGATATTATCTTTCGTTTCTGTATGAAACCAAACCTTGCATGACTAACTTCTTTGGCTATTGTTTTAAGCTACCTCTTGCTTATCAAATTGCTCATTTACTTCTCAGGGCCAGCTCAGTGCCTAAAATTTCCCTTGAAAAAACTGAAGATTTTCTTCTATGTCCATGTTTTGGGGGAGCCAACAGGCCCCTACGGGTGGTTTCTGCTTCAGAGTTCTTAAACTGTATTCTGAGCACTAGTTTTTTATAAGATTAAAGTGTTGAAAATATTATCCCCCATGCTATGATTTGTTTTCTGTTCTTTCGGTGGTATAGTTTGATGAAAAAATAATCTTGTTTTTTGGGGGTTTTTTTGTTGTTTTTTTTTCTTTTTTTGAGACAGAGTCTCGCTTTGTTGCCCAGATTGGAGTGCAGTGGTGCGATCTCGGCTCACTGCAAGCACCGCCTCCCTGGTTCACGCCATTCTCCTGCCTCAGCCTCCCAAGTAGCTGGGACTACAAGTGCCAGCTACTGTGCCCAGCTAAATTTTGTATTTTTTATTAGGGACGGGGTTTCACCGTGGTCTCTGTCTCCTGACCTCGTGATCTGCCTGCCTAGGCCTCCCAAAGTGCTGGGATTACAGGCATGAGGAAAAAAGAATCTTAAATAGAGCTTATGTGAATCCATCAATCTTTTCCCTTTTGGTAAACTCTGTTTAAGAAATCCTTCTTTCTCGCACCTGAGAACATTATATTCCACAACAATCTAAGTTTTCCTTTAACATTTCAAGAGAACTTCTCTGTGAGTATATCAGATCTTGAGGTCTGTTGCTTGTTTGTTTTGAGAAATGTTCAACTACTACTTTTTAATTATAGATCTTGCTATAGTGTTTATAGAAATGTATCTGTAGCAGGACAAGCTGCAGACAAAACCCCTCAGACACCAAGTTAAAGAAGGAAGGGCTTTATTCAGCCAGGAGCATCAGCAAGACTCATGTCTCAAAAACCAAGCACTCCGAGTGAGCAACTCCTGTCCCTCTTAAGGGCTTACAACTCTAAGGGGGTCCGTGTGAGAGGGTCGTGATCGATTGAGCAAGCAGCGGGTACGTGAATGGGGGTTGCATGCACCGGTAATTAGAACGGAACAGAACAGGATAGAGATTTTCACAGTGCTTTTCTATACAAGGTCTGTAATCTATAGATAACATAACTGATTAGGTCAGGGGTCGATCTTTAACCTACCATGCCCAGGACATGGTGCCAGGCTGTCTGCCTGTGGATTTCATTTCTGCCTTTTAGTTTTTACTTCTTCTTTCTCTGGAGGCAGAAATTGGGCATAAGACAATATGAAGGGTGGTCTCCTCCCTTATTCTCCCCCTTTGAGAACTTCACTCATTAGTGGGAGTTCTCATGTTCATTCTTATTACTCACGTCTTCTTGCAAAACAGATCGATAGTTATTTATATAGTATATGGGTGCTGAAGCATTTTGGTGAACTAAGGTAGCAATGAAGTTTTTTATCATTTGAAGAAGCAAACAACGGAGTAGTAAACAGGTTCCTATTACTATTATAACTCCCATTATAAGAGTTTTAAATCTCCTAGTGCTGGGAACCATTTTCCAAACATGATCACAGGATCAAACCCATGCCACCCTTGCACAGGCACATATGCCAGTTTTGTCATATCTCTAACTATGTCTTCAACTGCTTGCTTTTGATCATCTATGTGTAGACAGCAATTAGTAAGGTTAAATTTCCCACAGACCCCTCCTTCAACTGCTAGCAAGTAGTTGAGAGCCAATCTGTTTTGATAGATAGCATTTCTCATCTGAGTTTCTTGCCAGGCCAGAATAGTCAAGGCTCTGACTATTTTATTAGTGATTAGTTCTAAGACAGCTTGTAACCGTATGATTTGATTGATCATGTAAATGGGAGTCTGGTAGCCCCACAAGCCATCTTGTGCCCAAGTAGCAGGCCCATAATATTGTATGATTCTCTCAGGGGGCTATCCATCATCTTTCCAATTTCCTATAGCTATGCTTCTCTTTTTTCGGGGAGCACAGACAGGGAAGCCCAGGAGTTCACGTGTTTTTATGGGCAGTAGGAAGAAAGATGGTTTAATAGTGCCAATAACAAACACAACTATAACAATATAACACAACAATAACACACAATAACTGCCCACTGGTCACGTAATTTGGTGTAATCTCTATGCCCACATATCCAGTATAATCCAGTGGGGGTTGTCCAGCCCAAGTGGGACTCTGGGTGGGTCCACACAGTATGAAACTTTGGGAATTTACTAAATGGATTTCTCTCTGTGTGATTTGAACCCCACCAAGTGACTGCTTTTGTGGTACCATCATACGGTTTCTATCCCAGACAACTAAGTCATCCTAAGGGGTGAGTTAATTCTTTTCCTTCTCTAGTTATGCAATATTGTCCTGTAATTCAGGCTTTCAGGATCCAGAAATTATCAGGGTGATTCTTTTGAGCCGAGAATTCATCAGGAACTGGGTCTGTAGGTACTAATTTTCAGGCTTCCCATGGCCATTGATCTCCCATTACAGTCCCTGCACATACATAACATGAAGTGACATTGAGAGACTGGGCTACATGCTTGGTTAACTGCAAAAACAAATTTTTTGTTTTTCCTGGAATTTTTGGTACTGGTACATTTGGTTCATCATAGAAAGTTTGACACACTGGCTCAGGAGAGCATTTGTAAACTTCTCCTAGAACTAAGATATTTACTCAAGGATCCAGTCCGGCCCCATTGATTCCTAAGGTCACACGCTCTACTTTTTTTCCAGCGAGGATCAAAAGGATTGGTTATCACTAGCTCTAAGGGGTTACATTGTCCCTTAGTACAGGAAGGGTCGTTTTTTCTTTTCTTAAGGTGAACTGGATTATTTTCATTTTTTATCCAATTGGCCCAAATGACATAAGGCCAGTATCCACATTCATTTCCACACAGTCCTAATTCATGACAAATGTACTTATTTTCGGTCATATAGACTTCTTCCCAATTAAAAGAGCCACATCCCCTTCCTAACTTATTGCTATTAATGACATCACAGACATTAAATTTCAAGATTATATGTTTGGGCACCACTTTTTCTTCTGTTCTGGCTAGTACTTTACTTGTATCATATATGAGTCCCCACCAATCTTCAGTCCTTAATCTTATTTCAAAAACTGTGGACACAGGAGGCTCAGACGTGTCATAACACACATCTGGCCGATCGTTTCCTGGGCTACATACCTTGTACTGAGTGTCACTATATAAACATGTTCCTTTTAAACTTCCTAGGCATTCATAGTAATTATAGAACAGAAATATTGTTTTAATTTGTTGCCCTATCTCGGTAACCTGATGTATACACTGAGAGCAGTCCTCCGTGTGGGGAAAATCAGTGGAAGTTTTCACTATACAAGTCCAAATTATAAGGAAAATGAGTCTCCTGATGATTGTCCTCATGCTTCGGCTGTGCGCAGACCAGTCAGCTTCCAGGTGTGACTGGAGCAGGGCTTGTCGTCCTCCTCAGAGTCACTTTGCAGGGGTTGTCCGGGCTGGGTTTTGCCTCCCGGGTTTCATCGGCTGCAGGTTTCACATGGCTGTGGTGGATCCAGGCTGGGATTCCTTCTACCTTTACAGCCGTTGGGGTGGTCAGGATGACAGTCTGAGGTCCTTTCCACCGTGGCCGCAAAGGGGCTATGTTCCAGTCCTTGATCCACATGGGATCACCTGGAGAGAAAGCATGAACTGGGGAGAATAAGCTGATGGGATACCTTTCATTTACCCAAGTTGAGATTGTTTCTGTAATTTTTCCTAAAGCCTATAGGTGTTGCTGTAATTCAATTTCACCTAACTCTCAGGGAATGCCTGGAAGCCCCGGTAGTATAGGAGGAGGCCTATGATACAGTATTTCATAAGCAGAGTATCCTGTTTACTTAGAAGGAGTGCATCTAATTTTAAACAATACCATAGGAAGGGCCTGTATCCACTTTAATCCTGTTTCCTGACATACTTTCCCAAAACTATTTTTGATAATCTGATTCATTCAATCCACCTTTCCAGAACTCTCAGGTCGGTAGGTGGCATGTAGCTTCCAAGTGATTCATAATGCCTTTGCTATCTTCTGTAGTAAGTCAGCCACGAACGCCGATCCATTATCTGAGCTGATTCGTAAGGGCAGTCCAAACCTAGAAATAAGATCTCGAAGATGCACAAGCGTTACCTCGTAGGCCTTTTCAGTTCGTGTTGAATAAGCCTCCACCCACCCAGAGTAAGTACACACAAGAACCAGCAAATATTTGTTACCTCCACATTTTGGCGTTTCTGTAAGTACACCCACCCAGAGTAAGTACACACCCACCCACCCAGAGTAAGTACACACAAGAACCAGCAAATACCTGTTACCTCCACATTTTGGGGTGTCTGTGAAATCCACCTGAAGATCCTCAAAAGGAGCCGCTCCATAAGCTTGTATGTTGGGCAGAACAGTGGGGCCTTGTCTTGCATTGTGCTGTCTGCAAGTAACACACTGTTGTGCTACTGCTTTGGCATGGGCTGGCAAGTGTGAGATGTACAAGTACTGGCCTAACAACTTTTCAAATGACTCTTGACCTAGATGAGTGGTTTCGTGCATGGCCAATATGATTGTGGATCCCAGCAACTGCGGCACAGCTACCCTCCCATCTGGCAGTCTGATCCATCCTCCTCTTATTACTTGCCCCCCTTCTGGGTGGAAAAAATATTTTTCTTCCTTTGAATAGGTAGGTACCAGGTTAGGTGTGTGAGGGAGTACGGGGGCTGCTACTGATGCCCAGTAAGGGGTAGATGCTGCTTTTTGAGCTTCTGAATCAGCTCGAGAGTTTCCTAAGGCCCCTGAGGTGGATGTTCGCTGGTGTCCTCTGCAGTGCATGACCGCCACCTTCTGAGGTTTCCACACTGCCTCTAATAATTGTAGAATTTCTTGTTGATATTTTATGTCCTTTCCCCCAGAGTTTAACAGGCCCTTTTCCTTATATAATGCTCCACGCACTTGGAGGGTTAGAAAGACATATCAAGAGTCACTGTAGATATTTATAGTCTTACCTTCACTGAGTTCTGGAGCCCGAGTTAAGGCAATGAGCTCAGCCTTCTGAGCTGAAGTGCCCTATGGCAACGGTTTGGCTTCAATGACAGCATCCAAAGTTACCACCATATATCCTGCACATCTTTCTCCTTGTGGGCTGATGAAGCTGCTCCCATCTATTTATACTCCCAGTCTACTGGTGCCCATGGCTGGTCCTGAAAGTCAGGTCTGCTAGAATAAACTGAGTCCAACACCTCTACACAGTTATGCTCAACCAGACTCTCTGATACTGGGAGCAGGGTGGCAGGATTTAGGGTGTTACAGACTTCAATGGTTTTATGGGGATTTTCACATAGCAAGCTTTGGTACTTGGTTAATCTAGCATTTGTTAGCCAATGATGTCCTTTGGTATTTATCAAGGTTACCACAGCATGGGGGCCTTTATTTTCAGGTTTTGCCCAAGGGTTAGTTTATCTGCTTCTTGTGCTAACAGGGCCATTGCTGCCAGGTCCCTTGACACAGGGGCCAGCCTTTGGAAACCCCATCTAGTTGTTTTGAGAGATAGGCCACTAAACTTGGCCAAGGCCCCACAGTCTGGGTTAAAACTCCAACTGCCATTTTTTCTCTTTCTGACACACAGAGTGTAAAGGGCTTTGTCAAATCTGGTAGTCTTAGGGCTGGGGCCTACATAAGTTTTTTCTTTTTTTTTTTTTTTTTTTTTGAGACGGAGTCTCGCTTTGTGGTCCAGGCTGGAGTGCAGTGGCCGGATCTCAGCTCACTGCAAGCTCCGCCTCCCAGGTTTACGCCATTCTCCTGCCTCAGCCTCCCGAGTAGCTGGGACTACAGGCACCCGCCACCTCGCCCGGCTAGTTTTTTGTATTTTTTAGTAGAGACGGGGTTTCACCATGTTAGCCAGGATGGTCTCGATCTCCTGACCTCGTGATCCGCCCGTCTCAGCCTCCCAAAGTGCTGGGATTACAGGCTTGAGCCACCGCGCCCAGCCATAAGTTTTTTCTTTAACTTACAAAGGCTTGCTGTTGTAGAGGCCCCCATTCAAAAGGCTCCTGGTTGCACCCCTTTGTGCAAAGGTTTGGCTAGTACTGCAAAGTTTGGAATCCATAATCTGCAAAACTCCATAGCTCCTAGGAATTCCTTTACTTGCCTTCTGGTTTTAGGTTCCGGCAGGCTGCAGATGACCTGCTTTCTTTCTGACCCAAGGCTGTGTTCCCCTTTCCGATTAGTGAATCCCGGATAGCATACCTGCTATCTTCAGATCTGAGCTTTCTTCTTGGACACTTTATACCCACAATCCTCCAGGTGCCGAAGCAGGGCATCCGTCCCTTTTGCACACCCTACTGCCGTGGAGTGTCGCAGCAGAAGATTGTCCACGTACAGGAGCAAGACGCAGCCTAGGTCTTTAGCAGGAAACTTTTGCAGGTCTCGAGCCAGGGCCTCCCTTAAGATAGTAGAGGAGTTCTTGAACCCTTGGGGAACCGGGTCCAAGTGTACTGAGTGGTGACACCTGACTCCAGATCTTGCCACTGAATGGCAAACAGCTTCTCACTCTTAGGAGCTATTCTGATGCGAAACAAGCATCTTTTAAGTACAGACAGGTAAACCAGCTGTCCTCAGCTGGCAGTAGCCCTAACAATATGTAAGGGTTAGGAACTGTTGGATGCAGAGTCACTGTAGCTTGGTTGACCAAGCACAAGTCCTGTACTGGCCGGTAGTCCTTGGTCCCTAGCTTGGGGACAGGCAGGAGGGGTATGTTCCATGGAGACTGGCAAGGAACTATAATTCCAAAGGCTTTCAAGCACCTGAGATGAACCTGGATTCCTTCGAGAGCTTCTCTGGGAACCGGATACTACTTTTGTCTAATTTGTTGGGCCCCAGGCTTAACTTCTATGAGTACAGGGGCTTGGTTGACCGCCAGTCCTGTAGGATTATCCCCTGCCCATACTTGGGGCCATCGCTTAGCTGGAGCTGGTTTTATCTCTTGGCCTGACTCAGTTAAAAAAAAGTCTCCATTCTTCTTCCCAGGGGACTGTAAAGGCCACGATAACTCCTGTTTGCGGTAACTTTAGCTGTAAAGAGCCCTGTTTTTTAAAGGAGATGGTGGCTCGCAGCTTGCTAAGCAAGTCTCTTCCCAGCAAGGGCAAGGGACAGTCAGGCATGTACAAGAATTAGTGAACTATTTAAAGTCTCACCACCGAGCAAATCCATGGTAGACAGAAAGCCTGCTTAGTGGAAACTCCTGTTGCTCCAATTATATCAATGTTTTTCTTGGATAAGGGGGCAACTAGGGTGGTCACTATTGAATGTTCAGCACCAGTATCAACCAAAAATTTAATGTCCTTGCCCCTAGTTGTAATCCTGACCTGGGCTCCTTGGGGGTGCTTGAGTCCGATCCCCTTCAGTCCAATAGCCCTTCCGCCAGATTGAACAAAGCTCCCTCATCTTTATCTGAGATCTTTTGTTCTGAATCACTTTGCTTTTCCTTCAGTTGGGGACACTTATCTTTCCAATGTCCTATTATTTTACAATAGGCACATTGGTTATGTTGCAAGCGTGGGCAATTAGACTGGGCATTCTTCTCGGAACCTCCCCTTTCCCTCTCCTTTCACAGGAATTCCGCTAATGGCTGCGGCCAGTAAGTCGGCATTTCGCCTGGTCTAGCATTTGCCTTCCTTATGGCTTTCTCTGCGGCTTGTTGCATCTCTGTTCAGGAACACTTGATTGGCTATTTCCAGTAACTGCGAGGTACACCTGCATACCCAGCTGTTTCTGCAATTTTCTCCTAATATCTTCTGCTCTTTGACTAACGAAGGCCATGTTAATCATGCCCTGATTTTCAGAGCTATCTGGATCAAAAGCAGTGTACATAAGGTAAACCTCACATGATCTTTCATAGAATTGCCCTGGACTCACCTCTTTTCCTTGGATGACCTCAGAGACCTTGTTTACATTTGTAGCGTTTTGAGCCCCCTTTTTTAAGCCTTCTATTAATGTCTCACAGTACCGTCTTAGCTTCTCCATGTCTGGTCCCTCATTCAGGTCCCATTGGGGGTCTGTTCCTGGCAGCTGAATTCTTATATATTCTTGGGAGTTTTGGTAATCAGCTGCGAAGTGCTCCTCTAGTCACTTAGTCGCCACCTGGAGCACTCTTCACGTTTCAACTGCTTTAAAGAAGTACATGAACAGTTGGTGGCAATCAGCCCAAGTAGGATTATGAGTCTGTATAATAGTTTGGAGCAAGTCAATTAAAGCTTGAGGCTTTTTGGTGTAAGATGGAGTATTATTTTTCCAATTGAGGAGGTCAGCAGAGGTTAAAGGTTGATACACAAAGGCATGCCTTTCTACCATATGTCCCTCCCCATCTACCCCAGTATATCACTGCTCTCTCAGGGGCATTTGGATTCCAGTCTTGGGCCATAAGCAAGCTGCCAAGACAGGAGTTTCTACCATTGCTTCAATTCCTCTTTTGTCTGGGAGTGTGGATGTCTGGTGGAGGTGGAGTTGTAGGTGCTGTGGGCTCAGGAATGGGGAGCCCTTCCTCTCGATAAGGAGGGGTTACTGCTGGTACCAATTCCTGCCTTGATTATTCTGGTGTTGGGTCAGACAGGACTTTTGGTGCTGACTTCCCTTGGCAGGTGGAGTGAGAACTTTCCTTAACTAACTGTCCCTTTGCCATTAGTACTGTGCTGCCTGTCCT
This sequence comes from Macaca fascicularis, assembly GCF_037993035.2. NCBI lineage: Eukaryota > Metazoa > Chordata > Mammalia > Primates > Cercopithecidae > Macaca > Macaca fascicularis. The sequence continues at coordinate 58,038,365 of NC_088391.1, read as the reverse complement.
CTTAACCTCTGTGGGGGATCTAAAACCAGCTGTAACCAAAAATCTGTATATGGGAACTGATCTGGGTGCTCTGGTTTACAGGTTACCCTGTGCCATACCTTCGAGACAAGGGACCTGTACAGGCTTCTTTCTGATGGCCAACACACCTCTAATGCTGGCCAGTGTATCTCACACAAAGTTCTAAGTTTTCCTGGAGTCATAGTAACTCCATAGTCTCCCTTAAATCCCCTTTTGAAATATTTTAACTTAGTTCCTAGTGGGTTGGGCTTAGTTTGTGCCTGACCCATATTTCCTTGAGACAAAACACCACACTCACACCACACGCACACCACAAAACAAAGAACGGGTAAAGGGGGCACACATACACTTTTATAGTTTACACCAAACCAGAATCAAAACCAAAATCAGAGTATCAAGAAATCCAAGCCAGGTCAAAAGCAAAACCAAAGTATCAAGCAATCCAAGTCAAGTCAAAAACAAAAACCAAAATGCCGGTACAGGCACATCATGGGTAATCAGACCACGCTTCCACTCAAATGGAGTGGGCAAGTTCCAAAGACCAGTTTTTCCAAGTTTCAGATGTCTATACTCCAAGTGCCAGTTTCTTCCCAGTGTTCAGCCACGGCATTGATCCTCCATGGGGGCCTGTCATGTGCTACTCTGGCAAGGTGTTCCACCAGGGCAATTGCCTACCCAGGAGCACTCTTAGGATCCATGTTGTTCGAGCTGGCCAGAGTCCCCTGCAGGGATGCTTCCCAGGGCAGGCCTAAGCTGCCTAAGGGGCTGCCTCAATCCTCTGTTAATCACCTCCCTTCCCTGTCAGGGAACCAAGAAATGTATCAGAACGAGTTGCAGACGGAATCCCTCAGACACCAAGTTAAAGAAGGAAGGGCTTTATTCAGCCAGAAGCATCGGCAAGACTCACGTCTCAAAAACTGAGCTCCCTGAATGAGCAATTCCTGTCCCTCTTAAGGGCTTACAACTCTAAGGGGGTCCACGTGAGAGGGTCATGATCGATTGAGCAAGCAGGGGGTACATCACTGGGGCTGTGAGCACTGGTAATTAGAATGGAACAGAACAGGACAGAGATTTTCACGGTGCTTTTCCATGCAATGTCGGTAACCTATAGATAGCATAACCGATTATGTCATGGGTCAATCTTTAACTACCAGGCCCAGGGTGTGGCGCCGAGCTGTATGCCTGTGGATTTCATTTCTGCCTTTTAGTTTTTGCTTCTTCTTTCTTTGCAGGCAGAAATTGGGCATAAGACAGTGTGAGGGATGGTCTCTTCCCTTATTCCCACATTTTTCAATTTATAGGCATAAAATTATTTTATATCATTTGGCATTTTTACATTGAAATATCTATAGTTTGTTAAATGTATTTGTGTCTTCCATATTTTATATCAATTTTACTATGTGTATCATTCTTACTAGATGTTTGCATAATCAAATGTCTCTTTGTTAATAAGTCTTTGCATGTTTTTTAATTAATTTCTGCTTTTATGTGTTACCATCCTCTTCATTTTAAATTTAATGGTCATTGATGTTCTTTTTCTTATAGCTTAAAATGTATTCTAAGCTATTAATTATCAGTTTTATTCCTTCTCCATTTAAGTAGTTATGTCTCTACTTACAAGTTTTATGTATAATATTTTCAGTATCATTCAGTTTAAAATAGTATTATTTCAATTTTGAGGGCTTTTTCTAATGAGAGTCATTTAGAGGCAAATTTACTCCTTGCTAACATTTTTTATTCTTTTGGCTAGTACTTGCTAGTTTTTCAGCATTTGGTAACAAAATCTGAGTTACTTGAGACATTTTACATGGATAATATATGGTCAAATTTGGGAAATATTCAAGGAGCACTTAAGTAAATATTTATCACACATTTGCGTGCAGGAATAATATAGATGAACTGATACATAAATCAATTTCTATTACTTTGTGAGTCTTATTGTTCAAAATATCCATATTTCCTGGCATTTTTTGCATATTCTGCCAATTATTGATAATAGTACTGATAATAGTACATTACAATTTTCAATTCTAAATTGATACATGTTTATTTCTCTTTATATTTCTCTCAATGTTCGTTTCATTTATTTCAATGCTATATTATTAGTTTCATTATTAAGTGTAAAATATCTTACTAGCTCTTTCTCTTGATGTTCTGTCTTAAATATTTTTTTCAAATATTACTACCATAATCACTTATAAAATAAAAAATTAATATGGCAACATGAGTGCTAACAATAATAATGAATAACATTTTCCAAGTTCAAAAGTGTAAAATTGTCAGCCTAGGACTGAATACAGACCAAAACAATTATTCATGAATATCAACACAAAACTTTGAGAATTTACCATCAAAAGACCTTTGCTAAGGAATTATTATGGTTTTCATTAAAGACTAAGGAAAGTGAACCAAGATAGTAGAAAGTAGGTGAAAAAATTGAAGTGGTAATTATAAAAAATAGCAAATATATAGACAACATTTACAAATTAACAATCTCTAATTCATGCCATTAAAACATAATTTTTCATTTAAATTCATATTCTTATACATGTTTCTTTATCTTTACCTCCTACTAGCTTATACATAGTAGTAGCTCAAAACTATCTCCTGAATTTATTGAGAAAGAGGATGGCAATAATATCTTTCTTTCAGTACAATAAACTTTCTTGTAATGTAATAGTTGCTTAATTTTGTGCGCTCTTCACACACACAGAAAACATATACATACACACACACTCCTTATGTTTCTCATGACTAAGCTTTTTCTGACATGCAGCATGTTCTCCATGGCTATTTGAATACATGAGTGATTTAAAAAATGAATTTTATAACTCATTCAGTATTCCAATACTATACTTCAAATCACTGAATTTTGTTCTGCTTTCTAGTGATATTACTCATGAAATATAACTGTACATTCTTGGTCCAAGGATTTGCAGTTTACTCCCTTCAAAATGTACTCATTTATAATATACCTTCTGTAACAACCCCTGCAACATGAAGAAGGCTAGGACACAGCGGTGAGGCTGCCAGTCAGGGAATACAGATTCTTCAAATAGAGGAAGGCTGAAGACATAATATCACATACATAGTAAGTGAGATGACGCCTGGTAATAACTATCGAAATCTTTTGGTGTACTCATTGGAAAGATGCAAAAGTCACTCAACCAAGTACTTGATAAAAATCCCATACTTAAGGCAATCTTGAGATAAGAACAGAAGCAAACCTTGAAAATATTAATCCTGAACAAAAGGGGATAACCATTCTTGTATGGAATGAGTTTAAGCAAAATAACATGAAGGCAAAAGAAGTTTATCAGTATCTGGAAGACTCAAGAGTAAGAGAAATCAAACCAACACAGAAAAGAGAAAGCTCAGAAATTTTAAATATCCTGATAAAAGATTTCTTCTAGTATTTAGTGAAATGGCATAAGAAATACATATTGGAAATCCATGTGTATTAATGATTGCTCCTTAAATTAACTCTAGAGAACATGATTTTCACTTACCCATTCATTTATTCTTTCAGTGAAATTATATATTATGAACCCTTGCTAAGTGCTAGGCAATAAGAAAAACAAGGTTTTTAATCTCTCAATGCCTCATTTTATTACCATAAAGTAGAGGTAATAACATATTTTACTCATTGAGTTGTCTTAAGGATTAAATGAATTGCTCTATCTATGAGACAGCTCTTAGTACATAGTAAGAACTCAAAAAGATACCAGCCAATATTAATAATATTTATTTGCCAAAGAAATAAGTGACAAATTAAGGAATAGTAATAACCATGAAATAACATTTTTGTTCTGTAAATCTCTTTTTCTGTCTTGCCATGTCAAGTGGCAGTTGAAAATGGAAAACCAATAGCTGATAATTATTAACAAAAGGGCAAGGTAAAAGAAAAGCATTTCAGCCCATTCTTCCAATTTTTTTTTTTTTTTTAAATTCTCTCTTCCTGGGACAATGTCCCAGTGATGGAGGAGTACTGTCAGCCATCTAAGTAGATATCAGCTAAGGATCTCTCTAACTGTGCTCAAAATATTTTCATTTCTGAAGAAATCATGATCAAACACTTCAGGTTTAATTTCACAAAATTGTGAAGAATAAGAGAATATGCCTGAAGAAGACTAGGAATAATAATTCCAAGAGGCAAAGTAAATGCTTCACAAGCAAGAGAGATTCAATATGGGATCCCAGTCTGCAGATAATTATGTACACCACTGCACTGGCTTAGAAACAAAAGAACAGGAGTCATGCACTTTATGAACAGGTAGGCCTTTGAATTTGTCTTCTTAATAGTTTTTAATGAGATACAAAATCAAAATAGCACAGGTTTCCCTTGAGCAAGTAAGTGTATGCTCTTGCCAATAAAGTGTTAAAGTCAAATGGCCCTGCTTCCAGAAATTAAAAATGCGGAAAGGAAAAGAAAGTTAAAACGCATATAGCATTTATCATTAATTTGTGTGATTATTGCCAAGATTAATGGTGAATTCAGCTGTAGTTGATGAAATTTTTAGTAGCAATAATTTTTGAAATCATGAATTTTAACATAGCTTTAGAAAAACCTATGTTAGACTATTGTTTAGAACATATATTTTTAAAAGCATATTAAGAGAGGTAGATGGTCATAGTCATGCTCTTTATTTTGGAATGCCTCCTCCACTTCTCACTTACAGAATTTCGTTACATAGCTCCAACAAGTGTTTGATATTACCCCAGACAAAATAAGCAACCAGCGTCACTTCTTTTGCCTGACATTTGTTCTAGCAGAGCTTTCAGATTCTAGCCTGGAACAAAGTCATGTTGCTGTTTTAAATTCTAAGCTGTATTTTTAAAAAGTAAAGAATATATATAATCTTTCTTAAGTAAATATATATTTAGACATGACCAGCTTACATACACTTATGCTCCTACATGTATCTACAATGTTTTAAGAGAACTGTGGTCATCTTGTCATCCTAGGGAGAAAGAACTAGTTATCTCCTGTTATGACCACATACCAACCCTATGGAAGCCCCACCAAATTATGAGTCAAGGGCAACCTATAGTTATAAACTAGACAAGGTGCACATTCCTTAGCCTTCAAGTTACAATGTGAAAGATTTAAGAATTGAAATGAAATGGAGGCTAGAGTTTGGGGAAATAAACCAATTATAATGTAACAGGTAATAAAGCCTGAATGTTGGTGGCATTTATGAAAATAAGGGAAATAGTTGGGTTCCACAGATTTAAGGAGTTCAAAAATTGATTTAAGGACAATAAAGAGACAAAAGGAAACACATTAGTCATATTTTAATCCCAAATGACTAAGGAGAAACTGGAGTACTGAAAAGAGCAATTAGTAGTCTAGGAAAATTACAACCTGGGATTGGATAAGAATATTTTTATTTTTGCTGATAATTTATCTTGTATGGATTTAATATATTTTTTAAAAGCCAAAATTTATTTAAATTGAATGGAAATGTGGAAAGCAACGAAACTGGAAAAAAAGCCCCTTCTGGTTTCAAAACCATGTGTGGCTCTCAAGTAATAAAAGTAGTCATTTTATAAAATATAAAGTAGCTCGGAAGATTCACAGAAAACATTCTGTAGAAGTTTTAAGCATCAATAATGTTATTGAAGTAAGTGATGCCCTTCCAAAATAACTATTTTAAAGAATTACCATTTAAATATAGAAGTTCTAGTATATACACTAAGAAAAATAAGTTCTGTGCTTTTTGCCAGTCTTCACTTATACATTTGTTTGTATGTGTGTGTGTTTTGCTTTACTGTGTATTTAAATACAGATATTTAATGTGTTAATGTGTGTGTGATATGTATATACACAAATACTTTTTACTTTTTTAAAATGAAGGTTATTAAAATCACTCTCAAACTTTGATGGCTGTCTTTTTTATGACAGCAGATTACTAAAATTGATGGCAGTGTAATACTAGAAGGAATTCATAGTAACTTAATGAAGCAGGAGTAAAAACAAAAAAATTGAATTAAATATATTTAAAGCTCAAATTTATCCTCCTGAATACTATTCCTATGAGTATATAAATCTTAAGTAAGTCTAGCTTTAGAAAATAATAGTTGGAAATATATATGAAGAAAGAAATGTTGTTTATATTTGGAGAGCAAGCACTCTAATCTAGAAAAATAGATAATTATTTTAAATAACATGTCCTATCAATGAGCTGTGACAAGAGAATTAACCAAAAGTAAGATAAGTAAGATCTATTCAAACTCAAAAATGATATTTATCCTGAGTTAGAAGCAGTACATAGCATGAAAAGGCCTCCTAGGTTGCCCAGCAAAGTGAAAACATATTTTTTTTAAAAAAAAACAATCATGGCAATTTCACAGTCACAAAGTGGATGAGGGATAAAACCAAAAACTTAAGCTCTGCATGCTGCATGCTAGCTACATGAGGAAGAGTAGGTTACCTTGTCTGCCATTATCACAGGTTACTCTGTTGCTGCCTAATATATTCAGGACACCTAATAGGGATAAAATAATAGCAGATGACCTCCTGTGGAATTCTGTGCACAGAAAATGGAGGATGAATCAGCCTCAATTGAATTGTGTTTCTCTCTACCACAGATAAATATTGCATATTAAATCAGTTTCAGTGTACTTGCTTTGCCTTCTGTTTAGTTTAATATATGCAGTGTCAAGTTATTTCAAACTGAGTACCGTTTGACTCTATATACACAGTTTGTCTAAGGTAAAAATTGAAAACAGTTAAAACCAAGTATAACAAAATTCTTTTCCCACTCCCACAGTTTTTCAGGGAATAGTGAGAAAAATCTATGAGCTGGAACATCGACTTAACTGGTATTTCCCATACTATTTAGTGGCATGAAAAACTCATACCTTTCAACGTCTAAAAGAACTAAATAGATTATTTCTTTCACAGACTTCTGCAAACTAAGACTTTTCTTTAGTCGCTGTCTCAGTCAATCGGAATAAATCAAGTTAGCTTAGGTTTTCCAAGGAGACCTTTTTATAAGATTACAATATTCCTGAAAACATTGTCATCTACATGTCTTGTTAGAGACATACTTTTTGGGCAGAACTGTTTTCCCTGTCTCTAAAGTGTATGTGTGTACATGTGCAGGTAATACATGCACAGTGTCATTTATAAGCAGGTAAGGAACGCTGGATATAAAATTCATGAACAGAGGCATAATAGAAATATAATATTACCTGCTCTGCTGTCTTTTCTCCAGCAGACAATTCTACCAATTCCTAAACGGAAGATGTGGGACAGGCATGGAAAGTAATTGGTGATAACTGATATAGAGAACTACACAGTAGATTCAGTTCACTTGTATTACTTAGGACAGTGGATACGCTGCTTTAGCAAAGGCTCAGATTGTTCAGGCACAGTGGCTCATGCCTGTAATCCCAGCATTTTGGGAGACTGAGGTGGGAGGATCACTTGAGCCCAGGAGTTCAAGACAAGGCTGGGCAATATAGCAATATTCCATCACTACAAAAATAAAATTTCTTTAATTAGCCAAGCATGGTGGCATGTGCCTTTAATCCCAGCTAATTGAGGGGCTGAGGGGGGAGGATAACTGGAGCCTCGGAGGTCAAGGCTGTTATGAGCCATGATCACACCACTGCACTCCAGTGTAGAAAACAAAGTGAGACCCTGTCTCAAAAAACAAACAAACAAACAAACCAGAGTAACAGTTGTTTAAAGCAAATAGACATTTATTTATCTCTAATGTAAATCGTGGTTAATATGGAGACTCTGACATGAGTCTGTCTATGATGCTAGTGCCCTCTGTTTTGTTGGAAAACATTCTTCTTGGAATGACCTGACTTCAGAGTTTAAGATGACTCACCACCATGTGTACACTCTACTCACTGGGGAAGGGCAAAGGAGAAAAGAGAAAAAGCATGTATAACACGGTCATATTTTTCTTTAAGCACACAACCCTGAAGATTAACAAATTTTTTTAAGTTACATTTAACATCACACTAGTCAGAAATTAGTTACATGCCTCATCTAGGTTCAAGGATGATGGGAAATGTAGTCTTCATTCCAAGCAACCTTGACACTGGCCAAAAACTTAATGTTGGATGATTACAGATACTAGAGGATGGTTAGCACTTCGCCATTTTAGTGTAAGTTGAATACTGACATTTATAGTAATTAATCTTAGCAGCCTAATAAAAATGCCTATGTCATAGTTCCCTGTTCTCTTCATTATCTTAAGACGTATATACCTGATAAGAAATAATATGATATAGCTATCTAGAAAATCACTTCTGAAAATGTATGTCCTTTGATTAAATCCTGGTTCCACTACTTTCTTGCTATTCTTCTGTATCTCAGTTTCCTCATTTAACAGAATGGAAATGAACTTCCTTAGGTTACTATAAATATTTATTATGTTTTTGGATGTACTCACTTGGAAGAGTATTTGGTACATAAGATCTGAATAAAGTTAGTCCAGAGAATTATGTGGCTGCTTTTCCTCTGGAATAATGAATTTCAAAATAAAGTATTTATTAGTCTTTTATTTTTTTTCTTTTGATGCCTATTTATAGACTTGTATTTTATTTTTGTAAAGTCTACATTGTTCAGTGATACCTAATGTAAAACTAAATCAAGCCTCTATAAGTTTTTTTATTTTTCCATGGGGGCTTTATTACAACTTCTAACAAAAGATGTGTGTGTGTGTGTGTATTTTTTAAATTTTATGTCCATTTTTTTTTTTTTTTTGAGACGGAGTCTCGCTCTGTCGCCCAAGCTGGAGTGCAGTGGCCGGATCTCAGCTCACTGAAAGCTCCGCCTCCTGGGTTTACCCCATTCTCCTGCCTCAGCCTCCCTAGTAGCTGGGACTACATTAGCTGGCACTACAGGCGCCTGCCACCTCGCCCGGCTAGTTTTTTGTATTTTTTGGTAGAGACGGGGTTTCACCGTGTTAGCCAGGATGGTCTTGATCTCCTGACCTCGTGATCCGCCCGTCTCGGCCTCCCAAAGTGCTGGGATTACAGGCTTGAGCCACCGCGCCCGGCCTTATGTCCACTTTTATAAGCGATGGCTTCATTAATTGGCTAAATAGATTTATCAATTAGCCAATTCTTGTTTTTAAAATGCCTAAAAATAATGTTACATTTAAAAACTCTGTGTTCTTAAAAAGCAAAAACAGACTGTTTTAGACAAGTAGAAACTAATAACTATTTAATCTTTCTTTCCAAGCATACAGCAATAATAAAGATTTGTGAGTGCCTACCAGAGCAAAACACAGCTTGAGGAATACAGCTGAGAATGTTGAAGGCATTCTGATGAAAAAGAGTCAGATAAAATGTAAGAAATTATGTGGAGAATAAATTATAAGCAAGCATTAAATACAACAAAACCATGGCAAGTAGCTGATGTTCTGCATAAGTACAGGGTTAGGCAGTAGTAATAGAGTGTGCAATTCGTGCTTGAGCATGTGGATGTACGAATATCAAAGGGAAAACACATTACTGCATCTCATAATGGAAAAACAGTGAATGGATTTTATGTCTTAAGACAGAAAAAACAGAGGTGAAAAACGAACATTGGTAGAGAGCAAAGAGAGGAAGGAAAGGAAAGGAAGATAATAAAATAGTAAAGGAATCAAGTTTGATATAAAAATTTTGGATCTGTACGAGGAAAACAGGACTAGCAACAGAAATAAGAGAGAGATGGAAGAGAGCAGAGAGAGAGAGAGAGAGAGAGAGAGAGACAGGATGTCAAGAAGAAAAACAAAAATAGAAACTCTCACTCTCAAAATCCAGGCCTGAAAAGAGAGGCTAAGATGCAAGGCAGATCACATATACAAATGACCGGGTCTCTCCATATCAGCCTTCTACTGCCATTCCAATAGTGAACAGGTTTTCTTGAAGTTTCTTCCTGTATGTCTCCACAACCTAAGGCCTATAGCATTTCATAGACTTGATGCCACGCTTCCCTCTTCATATATACATCAGCACTTCGGTGACCATTGCTGCTTAAGAAACCAGTGAACCTGGAATCATAGCACTGCACATATATTTCTTTGGCCATAGGCAGGTAGATTAAAATGGAAGCTGGGAATAGTTATTTCAAAGACAATAGTATCTATAGTCTAGAACTACTCTGGTATTTAAAATTTGGAACTGTATCGTCTAGTATGTTAGCCACAAGCCACATTTGGCTATTGAACACTAGTACAAATCGAGATGTGCTGTTAAGTCCAAAGCACACAGCAAATTTAGAAGATGAAGCACCAAAAACATGTGAAATTCTTCATAAACATTTTTAAATTGATATTTTGAAATAATTTTGTTAAGACTTTGTTATATATAATAAAAAATGATTTTTTGTTACCTTTTTCATTGTGAGTACTAGAAAAATTGAAATTACATATGTGGTTCAAATTGCATTTCTGTTGGACTAATCTCATCTAGAACTTACCCCACTATATGACAAAATAATTTGCCTTTCTGATAATTCCCAAAATAGGCTCCATACTGAGCAGAGATGATAAGCTTTATAATTATAGTGCATAATCTGGTGCACGGCCCCAATCTTCAAGATCAAATGATTTTCCTGGCCGTCTATAACACCTGTGTCTCTCTTTTACCAGAGGCCTTTAGAATATATGTAGTCCAATTTTGTTAAACCAATCACTACTTTTTATACCCCTAAAATCACATTTAAATATTCTTTCTTAGTACTAATAAAGGAGAATATAAAAGGCAGAAAGAAAATTATTATTTATGCTATATACATTGAAAATCAGGATAAAATAATGTTATATTCATTGAAAAATTATGGTAGCTGACATGTACATTAAAATGGAGGACAGAAACTATGCATTGATTCAACATTAAATATCTGAGAAGTCAGTACTTGAGAGCCATATCACTTATCACTCAGCAAGAAAGCTCTACAGTTATAGGTCAAACATTGCGTTTCAGCAATTATAAGCTGCATAGTTTTTTTCACATTTTAACATTTTTAAAGTCAAGATGCATCTATGATTGATGAAATCTTATAATTTCTGTCCACCAAATAGCATTAAACAACAAAGATAGTACTTTGTTGAGGATATTTGCATCTGTGTTTATCAAGGCTATTTGCCTGAAATTGCCTTTTTTTTGTTGTGCCTCTGCCAGGTTTTGGTATGATGCTGGCCTCATAGAATGAGTAGGGAAGGAGTCCCTCCTTCTCAATTATTTAAAATGGTTTCAGTAGAAATGGTACAAACTCTTCTTTATACATCTTGTAGAATTCAGCTGTGAATCTGTCTGGTCCTGGACTTCTTTTGGTTGGTATGTTTTCTATTACCAATTTAATTTCAGAACTTGTTATAGGTCTGTTCAGGAATTTAATTTCTTCCTGGTTCAGTCTTGGGAGATTGTATGTGTCCAGGAATTTATCAGTTTCTTCCAGATTTTCTAGTTTGTATACATAGAGGTGTTTATAGTCATCTTTGATAGTTTTCTTGTATTTCTGTGGGGTCAGTAGTAACATCTGTTTTATCATTTTTAATTGTGTTTATTTGGATCTTCTGTATATTTTATTAGTCTAGCAATTGGTAGATCTATGTTATTAATTTTCCAAAGAACCAATTCTTGGGTTCATTGATTTTTGTATAGTTTTTCAAGTCTCAATTTCCTTCAGTTCAGCTCCGATTTTGGTTATTCCTGGTCTTCTAAGTTTGAGGTTGGTTTGTTCTTGTTTCCCTAGTTCTTCTAGTTATGATGTTAGTATGTTAATTTGAGATCTTTCCAACCTTTTGATGTAGGCATTTAGTGCTATAAACTTTCCTCTTAACACTGCCTGAGCTGTGTCCAGAGATTCTAGTACTTTGTGTCTTTGTTTTCATTAGTTCCAAAGAATTTCTTGATTTCTTCCTTAATTTCATTAATTACCCAAAAGTCATTCAAGAGCAGGTTATTTAATTGTCATGTAATTATACAGTTTTGAGTGATCTTCTCAGTATTGATTTATATTTTTATTGCACAGTGGTCCAAAAATGTGGTTGGTATAATTTGAGGGTTTTTTGAATATGCCAAATATTTTTATACCTCTGATTTTGTGGTTAATTTTAGAGTATTTGCCATGTAGTGATAAGAAGAATGTTTATTCTGTTGTTTGCGGATGGAGAGTTCTGTAGATGTCTACTAGATACATTTGATCAGGTATTGAGTTCAGGTCCTGAATATCTTTGTTAATTTTCTGCCTTGATGATCTGTCTACTACTGTCAGGGGTGTTGAAGTCTCCCACTATTATTGTGTGGGAATTTCTAAGTCTCTTTGTAGGTCTCTAAGAATTTGCTTTATGAATCTTGATACTCCTATGTTGGGTGCATGTATGTTTAGTGCAGTGAGGTCTTCTTGTTGAATTGAACCCTGTATTATTATATAATGCCCTTGTCTTTTTAAAAAAATTGTTGGTTTGAAGTCTGTCTGAAATTAAGATTGCAACCTCTGCTTTTATCTGTTTTTTCATTTGCTTGACTGATTTATCTCCATTTCCTTATTTTGAGCCTATGGAGTGTAAATTAATTCACCCATTGGGAAAGCAATGCAGTGATTCATCAAATAACTTAAAACAGGATTACCATTTTACCAATTAATTTCATTTATTGAGTACATACCCAAAAATATAAATATATATAAATCATTCTACCATAGAGACACATGTACTCCTATGTTCATCTCATAACTATTTAAAATAGCAAAGATGTGGAATTAACCTAAATGACCATCAATAGTAGACTTGGATAAAGAAAATGTACATATTCACCATGGAATACTATGCAGCCATAAAAAAGAATGAGATTGTGTCCTTTACAGTAACATGGATGGAGCTGGGGGTCATTATCCTAAGGAAACTAACACAGGAACAGAAAGCCAAATACTACGTATTCTCACTTATAAGTGGGAGCTAAATCACGGGAGCACACATGGACACATAGAGAAGAACGACAGACACTGGGGCCTATTAAAGGATGGAGGTTGGGAGGAAGGAAAGGATCAGGAAAAATACCTACAGTGTACTATGCTTATTATCTGTGTGATGAAATAATCTGTAAATCAAACTCCCAAGACACACAGTTTACTTATATAACAAATCTACACATGTACCCCTAAACCCACAATAAAAGTTTTAAAAAATTAAAAATAAATACATAACAAATATATCACTGCTTGAACATGAGCAGATGTCATTGTTCTTTGTGACATTATAATACAACTGATAGATCAAGATTTCCATCAACAAACTATTTGAGAACTACCTAAGAAAGGAATATGACTTGTTTATATTTTAAAAATCTTACATAGACACACACTAGTAAGACAAATGGAGTATGAGCAACAAGTCTTGTAGAATCAGTCTCCATCTCACAGAAGAAAGTTCTGGAGACACAGTAGAGCAATATTTGAAGAAAATCATGTATCATTAACTCTCTTGATAGTTCAATAGAGAATATATTTTGGGAAAAAAAAACACACAGACATTACTAAAACTGAGAGGAACAGTGATTCAACCTCTTCATATAAAACACTTTAAAAATACCTAAACTGATTTATTTTACTTATGTTTTTCATTCAGTTATTCACTATGGTGATGTATGCTTAAAAAATCTCTCTCCATATATATATATATATATAAGTCTGACAGAACTCTTTCAAAGTATAAAATTAAAATTTTAAATTTTAGTAACGAATTAAAACAGTTTAATTTGCAGCATTTTCTTTTCTGAGTTGGTAAAAAATCATACTTTTGATTTGCACCATCTTGAATGTAATGAACTAGGAAACAAAGCTGTAAAATTTAAAAAGTAGCCCATTCAGTGGGCTACTTTATTCAGTGGTAAAATATCCAGGGCCTTACTGAGTTCACTAACTTTTACCATTTATGTTTTTAGGTCATTTTATAGGTATCAAGAAAATATCAAAATATTAAATATTATGCTTATACTTTGTCTACTTATTTCACTGTATTTAGATAAAATGTATTGACCCCCCAACATAAGAAATAAGAGTATTAGAGAATTTGTCTTACCTGTTGTAATTCCTTCCAAATTAGCCTCCAAATTTTTGTTTTTGTTCATTAGTTTGTCTTTCACCTGACTATATATACATAAAACTCATCCTTGATTCATTAATTATAGAGGCATTTATTGAAACTCTATACATGGTTCATGTCTCATAGTGTCTCCTGATTTATGTTGAATATGCTGTTCTTTTACATTATTAAAGTTTATAGTATTCAGATGCTTCAACTAGAATTCAGTCTATTTTTTGTGTGTGTATGTTGATTGAACAAACTAAAAAGCAATATACAAGATTCACAATATCATGCTTAAGTAACTACTTTTTACTTCAAGTTCAAATTATATAATTGAACTCATAAAGAAAAAAACAAAATTATATCAGTAAGTATATGTTTCTTGATTGCTTAAAAGTTGCACTACATTTTTTGACATAGATAGAATAAGGCTTTTTGAATAGCTTTTATTTTAGAGTTTTAGATTAGTTTTTCACCTTATTTATAGAAAATATTTGATTTGTAGTTATCATAAAATTATAAATTTCCTTGAACTGTAATATAACACTCTTTTGGCAATATGTTTTTCAGACCTCTTATTTTTTGCCATCTTTTAACATTCCACATTTTAAAAACTTCTACTCCTGGGTTTGGTTTAATGTTGCTTTAATTCCAGAACTTCCTCCCCTTTTTGTTGTTTGACTTTTAAGGTACACACACACACACACACACACACACACGTATATATGTATATATGTATAAACATCAAGTAAGTTTTTCTTTAGGCATAGTCTGTGAAAGGTAGATTTTCTGAGTTTTTGTTTGTGTGTATCTGAAATTGTCTTTATTTTTTTACCTTAAACCTAATTTGGTTTGTGTTACAAAGAGTATGACTGGTTTACTTAATACTCTTTCCCAGCTCCAAGTTCCCTTGTCAGCCTCTAATATAAAGCCTTAGGAGAGTGAAATTCAGTCTCTACTTAATTCTCAGCTTCCTGACAGCTATGAATGGCGAAGAAACACAGTCGTGTCTGGTGAACCTAAGTGAAATTCTGCTAACAGAAGGACATATCAATAGAAAAAAAAAAAAAAAAAAAAGAAAAAGTCTCCGGAAGACATGCAAATTAAAAACAACAACAACAACAAAAAACAAAAACTCAGCTGATGTCATGTAAACTGCCCTCTGCAACCTCCTTAATGTCTAGTACATTAATTGTGAAACTCATCAGGAACAGTTAAAGCCATCATGTGACCATGAGACAACAAGAATGAGGACAGAAGCCAATATAAATAGAGCACAGACGGAAACAAACAGAAAACGACTGGAAGCGGTGGCTCACGCCTGTAATCCCAGCACTTTGGGAGGCCAAGGCGGGCGGATCCCGAGGTCAAGAATTTCAGACCAGCCTGACCAACATGATGAAACCCTGTCTCTACTAAAAATACAAAAAGTAGCTGGGCATCGTGGCGCACGCCTGTAATCACAGCTACTCAGGTGGCTGAGACAGGAGAATCGCTTGAACCTGGGAGGCCAAGGTTGCAGTGAGCGGAGATCATGCCACTGCACTCCAGCCTCCGCGACAAAAAGAGACTCCATCTCAAAAAAAAAAAAAAAAAAAAAAAGGCCGCGCGCGGTGGCTCAAGCCTGTAATCCCAGCACTTTGGAAGGCCGAGGCTGGCGGATCACAAGATCAGGAGATCGAGACCATCCTGGCTAACACCGTGAAACCCCGTCTCTACTAAAAAAAATACAAAAAATTAGCCGGGCGTGGTGGCGGGCGCCTGTAGTCCCAGCTACTCGGGAGGCTGAGGCAGGAGAATGGTGTGAACCCGGGGGGCGGAGCTTGCAGTGAGCCGAGATCGCGCCACTGCACTCCAGCCTGGGGCACAGAGCAAGACTCCCTCTCAAAAAAAAAAAAAAAAAAAAAAAAAAAAAAGAGGAAGAAGAAAACAGTGAGCCTGCATCTCTTTTAACATTACTCAGATGCTAAACTTCTATTTGCAAGTGGCCAAGCAGCAAATGTGCTGTCTAACTCTGACACAGCTGCTAGAGATTGGCTTGCCACACTCTCAAGGATTTGGTCAGTAAAATGACAATGAGTCCATATGAAAGGGTTTGGGCAGTTTATAATTTACACAGATAGCATAAGCAAGATCAGTGTCATGTTGGCTTCCTACATCCCACAGGATGACTTTAAATCAGAGAGGCCAGATGACAGATGATACCAAGTAGTTAGTAAGGGAGGTTTTTAGCCAAATGATGGATATGGTGGAATGTTCCATATCTGAAGGTATATGTAAAACATCCAGGAAGATATATGTAAAACATTTGTGTACAGCTCCTGGGAAGATTGCTCAGATCACCATATTCCAGGAAGCAACACATAGTGTTCCACCAAGAGATGGGTAAGCCTGTGACTTAGCTGTGCCTATATGGCAGATGTGAAGACATGGATGATTGCTAAGGAGGAGCCATTTTCCAACAGGTATATGCTATGTGATAATAATAAAACTTTGTACATGTAAGTTTATCTTAGCTTGGTTACCTTTTATTTATAGCTAAACTCTCCCTATGATTTTCATGTGTATAAAATTTGTGATTCAAAAATATGATCCTTCTCAACTGTGAAGCTACTGCTCAATTGTCTTCCTAAATTCTTCGTGACGAAAGATTCCTGATGACAATTTAACTCTCGTTCCATTTAGATCATGTGTTTCTTCTTTAAGAAAGATTTTAAGATCTTTCTCTGTGTTTGGTCCTCTGAAATCCTTTTATGCTGTTGGATTTTTTTTTTCATTCAAACTGATTGGCACTGAATTGCCCTTTCAATTCAAACAACTCTATTTTAATTTTGCTTTTGAAAAGTTCTTCATGAATTTCTTTAATAATTTCCTTGCTTAATTCTTTCCAAAAATTTTATTGAATTCTTTAAGATCATCATAAAAGCAATTAACTGTATCTCTTAATTTTCTCTCAACATTTTCCTCTAATTTTTTTTTTCTTATATTCTGGACTATATACATGGGTCTGTCTTGCAAATAGCTAATTAAATCATCATGTTCTTAATTGATTTTAACTTTTAATTTTAGCAATCATAGTTTTAATTTACTCATATTACTCTTTTTCAATTCTTGATTTTTGAATATATTTTAGAATATCTCTAAGATCAGTAATTATAATTTAAAAATATGTATTTATTTGAGTAAATGTTCTGTGTACTCACCTTAGGCTTTTTCTTTTTTGCTATTAGCTGTCTTCAAATGTCTTATAACTCATTGTTTATTTTTGAAATTTAGGTATAATCTTAGTTGTGTAAAACCAAATATCTTAGACAGATCTCAGTTAATTTAGAAAATTTGTTTTGCCAATGTAGAGGACACATGCCCATGATATAGCCTCAGGAAGTCCTGAGACCTGTGTCCAGGGTGGTCGGGGCACAGCTTGGTTTTATACATTTTAGACAGTCATGAGACATAATCAGTGTTTGTAAGATGTACATTGGCTCTGTCCAGAAAGGCGGGGCAACTTGAAACAGGGAGGGGCTTCCAGGTCACAGGTAAGTGAGAGATAAACAGGTGCATTCTTTTGATTTTCTGATTAGCCTTTCCAAAGGAGTCAATTAGATACATATTTATCTCAGTGAGCAGAGGAATGACTTTGAATAGAATGGGAGACAGGTTTGCTCTAAGCAGTTCTCAGCTTGACTTTTCCCTGTAGCTTAATGATTTGGGGGCCGCAAGATTTACTTTCCTTTCTCTTTCGCAATGCATTATTTTGTTGAATTTTCATTTTACTTTCTGGATGAATATGTACTGAACTGTAGGTTCAGTGCAAATGGAGAGAGCTTATTAACAGACAGGCTTCCTTTTGGGATTGTGAATTGGAAATAAGTAAACATACTTTTGATCCACATAATTATTTCCTAAGTAATGATAATGTTTCTCCTGGTAGAGTATTTTAATTGTTTTTATGCCTTATAAAGTTATATATCTCTATATTGCTTTGGATATTGGAAGTGTAGAGTCACCCAAGCTATGTTCCGCCTTTCTCTTCTCCAACATTAAAGATATGGACTTTTTACAGAAGAATTTCCACTCTTTTCAGAAAGTTCTAGTCTATGTAACCTCCTGTATTCTAGTAAAAACTGGCTTACATAGCAGGTTTTTTTTTTAAGAATAGTGTAACATATGTTTTAATATCTTTTTGAATCTTTTAATGTGACCTAGTGAAATGGAAGAGTTCCCTAATTCCCCGTGCAGGCTTGCCTGTTCTTTCATCTCGCTGCTCAAACCTCTTGCAGGAGGGGAAGCATGCAGATGGGCAAATGTAGAGGCTGGGGCAAGCGCTTTGGGCTCCAGCCCTGTGGTAGTGTCTAGGGGTGGGTGCCTGCAACCCCAGTGTTACAAAGCTTTTTTTTTTTTTTTTTTTTTTGAGGTTTTTCTGTTTCTTTTTTGTTTTTGTTTATGTTTTTGTTTTTGTTTTGTGAGAAGGTGTCTCGCTCTGTCACCCAGGATGGAGTGCAGGGGTGCAATCTTGGCCCACTGCAACCTCTGCCTCCCTGGTTCAAGCGATTCTCCTGCCTCAGCCTTCCGAGTAGTTGGGATTGTACACCACTATGCCCAGCTACTTTCTGTATTTTTAGTAGAGATGGGGTTTCACCATTTTGGCTAGGCTGGTCTCGAACTCCTGACCTCATGATCCACCAGCCTTGGCTTCCCAAAGTCCTGGGATTACAGGAGTGAGCCACAGAGCTCTTTCAGCTTTGCCATCTGCAGATGGCTTGAGTGTTAATCAGCTCAGTGGACTCTCTGTCTTTTCACAAGGGCAGAGGGCCAGGGTGACAGCTTTCTGTATCCAAGCTCTTGTCCAGTGCCTTGGAAAAAATCGGGTCACACACGGACTCCACGGAAGAATGGCAGGTTTTATTGAGTGGTGGAAGTGGCTTTCAGCAGGATGGATGGGGAGGCAGAAGAAGAGGATGGAGTGGAAAGGTGATCCTCCCCTGGATTCTGGCTGCCCTGTGGCTGGACTCCTCTCTGACTGCCCCCAGCTGAACTCCTCTTGGCATTCAGATGTTCCTCTTCTCCCTTTCTCAGCCACATCATTCTGCCGTCCTTCTGCTGGTCTTCGGGCTTGCTGGTCTGCTTCTGGAGCCTGGGGCTCGGGATTCATATGGGTGCAGGACAGGGGATGTGGTGGGCAAAAAGACAACTTTTGGAGCATGAAAACAGAAATGCCTGTTTTCATTTAGGACAGCAGGTATCCAGGCTTGAGGGTGAGGTTTGCCAGGGAACTGCCCTCTTCGACCCAGTATTTCCATCTCCTGTCCATATCACTAGGAGGAAGACAAGGCAAAGACTAAGGAAAGGCTAAGTCTGTCACCTTGAAAAGTAATCTTTATTCCCTTTAAAAACAAGAAAACTGAGGCTTAGAATGCATGGAAAATTTAAGTAAATTGATTGACTCAAGTCCCTTTTTGCACATTGGTACTCTATATTGTTTCTTTCATATAGGTATATATATTGAACGAATAGACATCCACATTTAATGCTTAAAATAAGTAATAGTGGTTACTTAAGTAACCATTAAATTAAGTAAACTGTAATAAAAGTAAAATCTGTGATGTTATATACAAGCAATCACATAATTAATGGCATTTGAGTAGCTTTTCCAAAATCCTAGGAAGACGGTATTTGTGTATTTGTTTATAGGTTGTTGAGGCAGTAATAAAACAAGCCTACAAGCTAAGGAATTTTATTTGCAGAAATTGAGGGATTTATAAAATGTGTCTATTATCTTATAATACTTGGCTGGCAAAAAAAAAAAAAAAAAAACAAATTGCATACTGTTTAATCCAAGAATTAAAGTTTAAGAATTGAATTTATAGATACATTTCCTTGTGAATAAAGATAATATAAACAAAAATATTTACCGTTAAAACATTTATAATAGCAAATTACTGTAAAAACCTAAATGTCCATCATTATAAATTAGTTTAAATAAAGTATGTTATCCAGTTTGGGTAACATTTTTATTTTATTCTACCAAAAGAGAGAAAAAAAAATAGCCAGTCATGGTGGCGTGTGCCTGTAAACTTAGCCACTCAGAAGGCTGAAGCAGGAGGATCCCCTGAGCCTGGGAGATTGAGGCTGCAGTGAGCTATGATTACACACTGTGTTCTAGCCTGGGCAACAGGGTGAGATCCTGTCTCTCTCAATAATAACAATGAAGTATGCTATATTAATGTACTGGCATATTATGCAGTAATTCAGAATCATAGACTTATGTGTGCTTATATGGAAAGATCTTCAAGATACACATCAAGTGAGGAAAAATCAAGGCCCACAACTGGGCATACCGTTACTTAATTTCTATAAGATATTTTAGGTACATATGCATATATGTTCAGAGACGATATTTTGAAAAGTAACTCTTAACAGTAGTTCTCTCTGGGAACAGAAGTAGGAGACCAATCATAAGACATGGACGCAAGACTTTCCATTGATTGTATAATAATATTTTATATCTCTTAATATTTTTATCATCGGCATGCATTTATCATCTGCATCCCTTTAAAATTAGAATCTACACAGAATATATACCTATGATGGTAACATAATTTTGTGAATATATAAAAACATTGATGTATACTTTCAATAAGTGAATTGTATGATATTTGAATTATATCTCAAAAGAGCTATTATTTGAAATATATATATATATACACACATATATACTTTTCTCTGATTATATTCTACTCAAAAGAATAATCTACTTTGGGAGGCCGAGCCAGGCAGATGACCATAGGTCAAGGAGTTTACCACCAGCCTGGCAAACATGGCAAAACTCCGTCTCTACTAAAAATACAAAAATTAGCCTGGTGTGGTGGCAGACCCCTGAAATCCCAGTTACTCAGGAGGCTGAGGCAGGGAGAACTACTTGGACCTGGGAGGTGTAGGTTGCAGTGAGCAGAGATTGCCACTACACTCCAGCCTGGGCCCTGTAATCCCAGTTACTCAGGAGGCTGAGACAAGAGAATTGCTTGAACCCGGATGGTGGAGGTTGCAGGGAGCGGAGATTGCCACCGCACTCCAGTGTGGGTGACAGAGCGAGACTCTGTCTCAAAACAAAAACAAAACAAAAGTCTCAAAAAAAGAATAACCTAAGATCTAGTTCTCAGAGAGATCAAGGGCTAAGGTGCAGTGATATTCAGGAAACAAAAACAGATAGTACCATTGCTAATTATAAAAACAAAATACTGAGTACTTTCTATGTGAAAATTCTTATTGAATGCTATATATATATACATATATAAAATTTACTTCTAATTTGGATATGCAGGTATTATTCCCTTTTACAGGTGAGGTAAATGAAAATGAAAGAGATTGAGTTGTTTGCAAAAGATGATGCCATTGCAGTTGTTTTGTTTTGGTTTCGTGTGTAGGACTTAGCACCATGCTAAACTAGTAGAGAGCGCTTTGGTGAGTGAGGATAAACAGAGATTTGATCCAACTATGGAATAAAATATTCTAATGTGTTGCATGGAAAAGCAACAATGGAAGCAATAATCTCTAGCGTTGCTTGGGAAATATACCAAAATATTGTTTGATGTTTATCTAAAATACAAATTGTAGTAAACAATTATCTATTATTATCTGAAATTCAAATTAAATAGATGGCTGATTGGTTGGTTTGCTAAGTTTGACAATATTAATATTAGGTTAAACACAAGCACACACACTATATACACTTAGATAAGTGGTCTAGAGAGGAAAAAGAGTACTATTGTGTTTCCAATGGTAATTGGGATCATACCCAATTAAAAAAAATACTATGAAACAAAATGGAATGGACTAAGTAAGTGTGAATATTCACTTCTGTGATGTGTCAGTTCTAAGAAGCTTTTAAAAGCTTGAGCTTTGGGAGAAGTTGAAGCAGGAAGAGGCTTGAATGAAGAGAAGAGAAAAATCAAGGGATCCAACAGCAATACTCAAAATTTTTAGTTCAGCAGTGGGAAGTAAAAGTGCTCCACAAGTAGGTTTTTGGGTTATAAATGTATCTGAAAGAAAACACTCCATTCGTCCGACCTTTTTTTTTTTTTTTTGAAGATTCTCTTTATCAAGGGAGAGGTAATAATATGTACTCAAACATATAGGGGAAAAAAAAAGGGAGTTAGAGAACAGTAGCAACCAGTGATGTTGAACATGATAAATAAGAAAACATTTGTTTCCTAGAAAAGTAAAACAAAAACATGAACCCACTAGATATTTCCTGAGAATGGAGAAAGGGCTGGGACAATTTTTTTTCTAGTTATAAATAACCAATCTAATCCTCTTGAATTTTTGACAACTAGTCCCAGAAAATCAAATTCTATTAATCTTTCATTCCAATCAGGTTTAGGTATATATATATATATATATGTGTGTGTGTGTGTGTGTGATCATGTGTTTCTGTGTGTGGGAGTAGGGGAGGGCATGCCCAAACATGCACATACATGTGCACACATTTGTATACAAGCACGTGCATGCTTTAGGTTGGGTAAACATTAATTCTACATATAATTAAACTGTATACACATATACAGAGTACATATGGTCAAGCCTTATAAACCCTGTATTAGGGTTTTAAAGAAATACATTTTTATAAAAACTATGTTACCTTAAACCACAGCATTCCTTCCTCTTCTAAACAACATTTACAAACGAGGATATATAAACATCTTTAGAAGAATGACCCTTTGTTTTGCAGTGAAAGAAAATCTTCAGGGTTACTAACCTTGTGCAAAATATCACAGAGTCTGTGAAATAAGAAAGTCAATATGTATTAGACAAAGAGAAGAGACGAGTGTATAGAGTGAACAGGAAACCAGCGATGAGAAAAGCAGCAGGGGGTTGCTTGTTGAGCCCTGTGACCTTTCTCTATTCCGATTACATTGAAGATCGTGCAAATCACAAAAAATATATGTTTCTTTAATTCTTTAGTTTTCTGTATACAGATAATGATTTTTCTCTCCACTATTTTCTTTTTAACTTTAGTAATTTTCCTCACTAAAGTTATTATACTTGTAAATTCAACTCAGTGTAACTTAAATAGGAGAAAATAATAAGTATCTCGAAGTTTCTCCTAATACTATTTATAAAACTTTCCAAAAATGGATAGTATCCTTCCCCTATCAAGTAATACTATATGCACCAAGGGAAATGAAACAGATCTTAGAGTGAGTCCTGCAGCCTATTAAACATTTAATAAGTAATAAGGATCCATCAAAATGTGGACTATTTTTTACAGTCCACATTGCAGACAGTCCTTTTCCAATTTGAGTTATGAAAGTGAGGAGGAAAGCCATTGTGACAGAAGAATCAAATATAAAGTGACTAGAAATAGCTGATTGATTGTATTGTTCATTTTGTAATATAAACTTTCAAGGACTGAGTCATGAATACAGACAATTTTGTGCCATTATCAATGTACATGTATCTCTGGCTTAATATCTCAAAATACTGAGATTCTATTTCTTTTCCAATGTCATCATAACTATTTTGATACATTCATTAGTCAGATCCCTGGATTGCAATTTGTCTTGTCTTGCGATACCAGGGAGTAACACCAATATAGGACACATTCAATATAATTTGGCAATTCAGCATGCCTTTCATATTCTGATTGTCAAGACTGGCTAATTGTACAAAGTCAAAGTAGTACGTTTCAGTGATAGCAGGCTTAGAGTGTCTACTTCATGGAAAAGATGTCACTTGTTTCTTCTTCATTCCCCCTTCCAAATCTAGCCTATTTTCATAGCCTTCTGTGAATAAGACACATTTGTCACCATCCTCTACTGTTCAAATCAAGTGACCCTGGCATACTGCGATTGGTAGGCTGAATTCTAAAATGTACCCAAGTTTCCTGCCTCTGTTCTGCATAACCTGTATAATCCCTTCTCCCTGGGTGTTATAGAACCTATAAATATTATGGGATATCACTGCCATGATTATATTATGTGGCAAAGATAAAGGGGCTACAAACTAATAACTGTGTTTTTGTAAATCACTAAGTAGGTGGTAATTTGTTACACAGCAATGACAAACTAATACAAGTGACTTCTAGGCCAACATCATTATAATATGAATTGAAGTTAGCTGATATTGTCTTCAAGAATAGGAAAACTAAATTCAGAACTACATTAATATCAGGTCCTAAACTAGTGTTGAACACACAGTGCATACTCAATAAGAGTTGTATATGTAACTGACTACATTGCTCTTCTTTTTTCTTTTCTCTTTTTTTTGTTTTGAGACGGAGTCTCGCTCTGTCGCCCAGGCTGGAGTGCAGTGGCACGATCTTGGCTCACTGCAAGCTCCGCCTCCCGGGTTCACGCCATTCTCCTGCCTCAGCCTCCTAAGTAGCTGGGACTACAGGCACCCGCCTCCATATCTGGCTAATTTTTTGTATTTTAGTAGAGACAGGGTTTCACCGTGTTGCCCAGGCTGGTTGCAAACCCCTAAGCTCAGGCAATCCATCTGCCTCGACCTCCCAATACATTGTTAACTTATAATAAATAGTTACCACTGCAGATTACAATTCACTTTGAAATATATCAATTTTAAAAAATGATAAAATGTTGTTAGGATTATTATTAAAATACACATTTTAGAAAGGAGAAACAAAATCCACAGAGAGGTTAAGAAAATTGATTGAAGTCACAGCATGGGTAACTGCCCAAATCTTCCACTTTAATCTCTCCACCAATATTGAATAGAGGTATTGTGGAAGTAAGCAGACGGAAATGTGTTTGAAAATAAATATAATTGTGTAATTCTGGTTAACTCATGAAAGCAAGTAAAAATTGCATCAAGAAAATCTGTTTGGGGACATGTTATTTAACATCTTCTAGTTTCTATTCCTTCATCTATAAAATGGAAATAAAATAGCACCAAGCTTATAGAAGGCAGAACATTCACATAAGCATCCCTCTTGCAGGTTAATAAAAAGAAAGTGGAAAATGTAGAATTTTGAGATTTTAAAGCATTCATAACCTTGTTGTATGCCTGCTGTCTTTATAGATAGCTTTATATATTTTAAAATAATACAATTAAATTTTTATTGTAAATAATTTATTTTACAAATAGTTTTCACACACTTGGAAAAGCAGTATTACAGGCATTTTTTTTTTTTGTCTTTTTAAACAGTTTAATTACTTGGTAAGTAGGGCATTTAAGGTTTTTTTTTTTTTTATAAGTTGTTGATCATGCCTCAGATTCTTCTGTCTACCTTGAAGAGTATAGAAACTAAGGTCCAGTTGACATGATAATAAAAGCATGGTTCTAATTTAGCTATCATTTTAGAATTTCAAAAGCAATCAAAATCACTCTGGCATATTAAGCAAAGGAATGGGCGATTTTTTTGAAAAATCTTTACCTTTTTGAAAGTAGTACAAAATGCATCTTTTCATTAAGTATTGGAAAGAAAGCCATTGGGCAAATAGCTCTTTCAGACTGGCCCATTGAAATAAATTTCTCCTTCAGAATAAAAAAGAAAAATAATTTTTATACTACTTAAAATATTAAAATAACCTCTCAAATATATATATATATATATATATATATATATATATATATATATATAACCTTTAAAGAGATTGTGACTTGACAACGTATTTCCAAAATTTACTTTTTATTTTTCAAATTTGCACAAACATTTTTGGGCCTAGTAATTGTTTTTAATATTTCCAAAAGGATTTACTTCTGTTGTTTGCCCAGAATAACTCCAATGGATCTTGAATAGGACTTCCTGACAGATACACTTAGATATAAAACATCTTGCAAAATGATTGACAGATTTTCATATAAACACTAGAGCTAGAAAAAGTAGATGTCATTTTCTGTGGCTGCAAAGAGAGATGCGTTTCAAACACCTAGTATGAAATTTGACTAGTAATTTTCTTTATAGTCATATAAAATTAACAATAGATATATTCATTTAAAAATCATCATCTTCATTGTATTCTATCTAGATGAAAAAATAAAATTAAGCTTTCGTTATTAATGAATGTTTATTTTTTGTCACCATATCTTGGGAGAACATGCAGAAAATTCTCACTCTTACAGGCATTTGGATTTGTCTCTTTCAGTAACTCTGTTCAAAACATAAAATATTTGAAAAAAAATAAGAAAAAACAAATCCTTGCTTATTTGCTGTCCTTTTACAATTTACACTAATCTTAAATCCTAATAGTGCTTATCTCATACACAAATGTAACAAAATGACTCATCCACCCTTACTGACATTAAACTCGCACAAGATGCCGTTACATGAGTTTTCACACAAAACAGAAGCCAATATTCCTTCTGTGATGAACAGATCTTCAAACACAAGGGAGTCACAATTTTTATCTGTCCATATTTTCCTATAAAGTAATGGGAATGTAAAATCAATCATATCAGTAAACAGAAGGAGGGAAATAAAGACACATATACAAAGTAGAAAGTTTCAATTTTCAGAAAAGGTTTGGAGTTAAACAGATGATGATAAAGAAGCTGTGTGCCTTCTATGCCTCCAGGCAAAAGAAAAGCTATGAGTATTCAATGTGCCTTGAAAATAGTGCATTTGACTGTGTATCTAGAGTAACAGTATAGAATTTCAACATTTTATACATGACATCAACAAGTATAAGTAATTGTGATTCTATACACGTAGACATACATGAATAATTAGGAAGACAGCAAGAAAACAATACTTGGACATTTTGTTAGGTGGCTTTTTAAATGTGAAAACACCACTTAGATGAAGATTTTCCATGAATAAGATTCTAGAAACTAAAAAAAAAAAAATCTACTTTTACTCTAGCAAGCACAGGCATACTGTAAAGAAGCTGCAAATGGGTAATGTGGAGAGGGTAATGAGACTTAAGTATAAAACTAAGATCAATTATATCTAAACTGAGAAATTTTCTACAACAATTAGCAGATCATTTTTACTTGACAAAATGTTACTTTTCCCCAAAGAAAATGTCTTTTTCTCAGAGAGAAATTCAATTAGAGGCTTAGCATTCCCATTGTCTAAGTAGCAGTCATATATACCTTGTCTCTGTCACAGTGCTTGATATTATCTATATGTGAGTGACAGAAAAGTCCAGGACTAACAAAGGCTCACTCTGTTCCTGTCAGGAAGCTCTGCTGTATCTTTCTTATTAGAAGTACCCAGGAGTTTTCTCTGCAGAATAGAGTCCTAGAGTAGATAATAGCTTTATCTTGTTTTTAACCATTTGTATTCCTGAATCGAACAGATCTCTCCCTTTATCATGGAAATGTATGCCCCCATTAGACTCAAACCAGCAATTTAATTTACACTGAGGAGACACAAAACATAATGGCACTTTTTTCCCCACTCTTCTCTCTTAATTTATCCAGAGGGCAATTCTCAAAATAAAGAAAAAATTAATTATGATGCCAAATTTCAGTCTCAAGGAAACTTCTATTTTTTGTTATGCAAAGGGAAGACTTGGGAAAGTGTATATAATTTTAGTTTCTGTACAAAAGAAAAAAAAAGGTCTTTGTTCAAAGAAGTTCAAGTTTAAACTTGCTTATCATCAGCCATCATAAATGTATTACTTCTTGCTGGAATCAAATAACTGTCATTATAACAATAATGGAATTATAAGGTTAAATAAGATTACAGGAAAAATAAAAAACATTCAGTCTGTATCAGTTGTTAACTTATTATTAATTCTAACATTGTGACCAGGGAATACTATTGTGTGAAAAAATGTAGTGCAGAATATAAAGAACAAGAAACATCCAAGGGCAAAAATAGCTGATTCAATCATTAATGTGGATAATCAAGGAATGTCAACAAAGTTGAAGTTTTGGCAGAAAAATAGAATGGCTTAAAGTGAGTGTCAGGTTGTTCAAATACTAACCTTTGATTCTGTGATTAGGAATGAGAATTAGGTCACAGTTCCTGTTTCAGGGAGCGGGGAAAAAACACTTCTTGGCTTTGCCCTGAAAAGGTGATTATTTAATCAAGAATGACATTGGATTATTTGCTTTTTTGTGGTACATTGAGAGCTTACATTGAGATTAGATGGCATATCATTTCTTTTGGAGACAGACTGAAAAAGAAATGGGAATTATTTTCTTATAAAAGGACTGCCAGAAAGCCCTACACGTGTTGACAAAGCCAGATTATTTTATTTAGTAATTTATTCTATCAGATTTAGTAAACAAAAAGCAACATTTTCTTGAGTCTTTCTTATCCCAAGAACTCTTTACACTTGCTCTTAGTTTTGTTTTTCTGGTGTTCACACGAAATTCCAATTTATATTTATTTGACAGCACTGTCCGTTATTGCGAAATACCACACATACACTTACACACACACACACACACACACACACACTTTCTCTTTCACACACACCTATGCTCAGACATAGTTTCTCTTGAAGGAGCTGAATTCTTTCTCCTCATTCTATTTCATGAAGAGTAACACTAGGAGGAACTGATAAAGTTAGCAAGGATGGCTGTAATATTTCCCTCATTGGATATTGGATAAGCTTCTTCCTGAGCCTAGGTCCTGATCTCCATTTATAAGGGCATTTAATGTTAGAAAACTTGGAATTGAAAATTCATTTTCCCCTTTGACATGTAAATCTAAAAAAACCAAAAAAAAAAAAAACAAACAAACAAAAAACAAAACAAAAAAAACAAAACAAAAACCTCTCACAGTATTTACAATCCAGGGATGTCTTTCTCAAGGACTTGGGAGTCATGCCTTTGAAATATATTAAGGAAGAAAGGGGCCGGGCGCGGTGGCTCACGCCTGTAATCCCAGCACTTTGGGAGGCCGAGGCGGGCGGATCACGGGGTCGGGAGATCGAGACTATTCTGGCTAACACCGTGAAACCCCGTCTCTACTAAAAATACAAAAACAAAACTAGCCGGGCGAGGTGGCGGGCGCCTGTAGTCCCAGCTACTCCGGAGGCTGAGGCAGGAGAATGGCGGGAACCCGGGAGGTGGAGCTTGCAGTGAGCCGAGATCACGCCACTGCACTCCAGGCTGGTCGACAGAGACTCGGTCTAAAAAAAAAAAAAAAAAAAAAAAGAAAGAAAAAAGAAAAGGAAGAAAGCGCTCCCATCTCCCAGTTTCTGTGGGAGAGTAGAAGCTTAACGTCGGTAAGTGGCCTTGCTTCAACTTGTAAAACTACCTCCGCTCACGAAGATAAGAGAAAGCTTGCTTTTTCACTAGGTAAGGCTAGCAAAAATAGTTGTACTAAAATTCCTCCTCCACTCCAGCTCTTAAAACCTTTCCCACATTTGCTTTGGTGGGGTTTTCTGTCTCTCTCCCCTATTGCAATGGGAAAATAAAGAATAAAGTCTGCTTAATTTAGGCTAGGCCAATGTTTGCTTTGACAGAGCCAAATTTATGATGTTATGGATTTTTCTTTGTGTGATGTGGGATGATATTGCAATTTTTTGTTCAAATTTTCAGTCCGTAACCTCTTTCTGACAATCTCTTTCAATCATACCTAGGTATTTTTCTTGGCCTTTATCTCTTTTATTCTCCCATGTGGACCAAGATTGAGACGTGAAAGTAGAACAGGAGTTTTTAAACTTCTTTGTCCTGTAAACCCCTTCAAGAGTTTGGAGCAGCCTATAAACCTCTTAGAATATTCCATTTAAATCCATAAAATAAAGTACACAGGTTTAAAAAGGAAGCCAGTTATATTAAAATATACTTATCAAAATAATTTTTAAATTATGATATCTATATTTGTTTCGTTAACATATTAAATAATAAGATATAGTTTGCTGGTTTAATATCAACCATGACATCAAAATGGTGATAAATGATATTTTGGGATATCTATAACAACTAGAAAAAATATATAATATCTATTTGTAAATATAAACAGATTTGCTGATACAGCTGTAGGTTTGTGTATAGTTAATTGCAGGAAGTTAAATTTCACCTGGTGATAAGTGAAAAAATATGATTTTTTTTTTCTATTCAAGAATGGCATGGCCTAGAATAAAAAGAGCAGAAGAGTGATTTGATTCTAAACCAGGACTACAAAAGGAAACTTATGTCCATTATGGTACATTCTAGCTTTTCATCATTAACGACTTTGTGTAGGAGATTGTGGCTAAATCCCTATAGAAATAAACTATAAATGCTCTTCATATATCTTCCTTATAAACCCGAAGCAGTGCTAGGATGGAAATTCAAGAGGTTGGAATTCCAGCATGATTTCATCACGTCTTTATTTTTACTAACCTCTAACTGCATACATAAAATGTACTTACTCATCTGACTATGCTAAGTTCAAAAGCCATAGGGACAAGCTGTTCCCTTTCAGTGGTATTTTTGTAGTGTGAGATAGGAAAGAGCCCTGAGACGAAGAATTTTTTAGTAATGGCAGTGATGCTAGAGAGATTATTCACTTACCAAGTGTTCTGTAACCTCTTGAATATATGAACTTACACAAAAACTCCTCTCCTGTAAAAACCTGAGTTTGTTTATATATTGAAATGACATTACACGTTTCTATGAAATGCTGGTTGCTTTTCAATTCCCATATTGTATAGATTTTTACAATCATAATTTTGAATAGACTTTGAGATAAAAAGACAAACAGAAATACAGTTAATAAAGTGGGTAGCTAAGAAAAAAGTATTGCATTTTACAGCCATTTCTAACTGATTGATTATATTCTGCAATTTGTTTTGTCCTGATATTTAAGAGCTGTCAACCTAATTGAAAGCAACATAGCTAGGAATTTAAAACAATAAAAGAACATGAGAACAAAATCAGAGAGGAAGTACTAAGTCCTGTGTAGAGACTTAATCAGTACTATAATTGGGTGACGGAATGATAATGATAATTAATATTATACTAAATACATTTAAATTCTATGTAAACTTTTACTATTATAAACTGGAATGTGTTTTTTCTCTGTACTGAGTGTTTAGTGCTTCCCAGATAATTCGTTAGTTTTATAATCATATTCAAAATTTTAAAAAAAATCCTTTGAACATTTCTAAAAGATGTAAGGTAATAATTTAATCCATGTTTACATTTATTATACAAAGCAGGTAAGCCCCTACCTCATGCCTTCCCAGAAGGTAATGCTTATGATTATTTTCTGAAAATGGAGTCTTTGGGAAAAATAAGATCATCAAGGTGGGCCACAGACCATTGTTACATATTAGGACCATGGACGATAAAAGGATTTGGCCAGCAGATTTGACCAGTTTGCCACCTCTCCTTGATTTGCACAAAGTACATTGGAGTAAGAAAGGAAAACTGAGGTGACAGTGTGGCTCCACAGCCAGCTCCTCACCCAAGAACACTTCAGTCTTTGTGTGGAGAGATGAAGGAACACTATAAGCATGTTGATTGGATAGCCTCTCAGATTATCTCCTGATCTAACTCCATTCAATCAAATGCCAGAGTCTGAGAGAGAGAGGTTATTATAAAGAACAAGGCAAATCAAAGCTGCATCACTGTTCTTTGTGTAGGTAAGATCCAGCTCCACATTGTGATTTCAGTGCAACAATAGACACTAAATAAAGGGGAAATATTTCAGGTGCATAATATTTACATACAACCTATGCACATCCTCCCATATACTTTAAATTACCTTTAGATTTCTTATAAAATCCTAATACAATAAATCCATGCCTATTAATCCACCACTTAATTTGCATGGATTTAATGTAGTAATAAGTGCATTACAAATTAAAGTTCTGCTTTTAGAATTTTGTGGAATTTATTTTTTTCCAAATATTTCTTATCCATGGTTGGTTGAATTAGCAGATATAGAACCACAGATACAGAGGGCAGACTGTATATACTTGTCTAACTTCTTCTAATTTATTATGAACTTTCTGAAAGTTACAATAATATTTATAAAATATTATAACATTTTTATTTATAAAATTGGGCCAAATGCAAAATAATTTCCATTGTATTATTTCATTTGACTTAGAAAAAATTGATGAAGCAGGTGTTATTGGTATCTCCATTTCTATGGTGATAACTTGAGACTCAAAGTGATAAAAACGACTTGTTCCATTCTATATTTTATTAAACATAATTAAATTAAAAACCCATTGTTTAACTTCACATTATGTTGTTTGTTCCACTATTTGCTTCTCGTATTCTTTGTGGTTTGTTTTGTAAATCCAGGAACACAAACCACTGGGTGGTTTGTATACAATATTTTTTAGTGAGTAAATGAAAGAATACATTAGTAATCTAGTAATAACTGGAAATATCACATTTTTGTTAAATAGTTACAATTATTTTGTAAAAAATTACAATTGTTGGAATAATACAAAAGAAAATATAGTGCATTTATAGTTTTGTAGTAGCTGGCACTGTACGCAAGAAAGTTAATAGTATTGTGGATTGAATTTTACATAAAATAATACTTAATTGATTTATTTTTTAATTTTTTCCGATGAGACCAAGAATATGAGGAAAATAGTAAGTGTAATATAAGATGTAGAACTTTGTTCAATTTTGTTTGATTTAGAAGGTTAAAATTAGTTTAAAAGTTTATATATCAGATTCAACCTTCCTTAATACTCAGAAATATTTTAAAACAACTTGCAATTAATCTTTCAGAGTTTTTCCATTTTAAATTAATTTTACATTGAAAATAATAGTGATTTAAGGCTTAACATCTCTGTAAGAGTTATGAATCACACCTGCTGTTGTACATCTCTGCTTATGTAAATGTGAATGCAAATTATGAGAATGAGAAAATTATAGGCAATTTACATTTGTTGTAGCCTTGTTTCTATGACAATGGGAGAAGATGACCATAATCTGTCACGCTGGTAACCAGAAATGCACATAGCATCATAAGGGGCGGCCCCAAGTGCTTCTTTTCAATTCTTAGTGACAGAATAAGGACAGTAGAATCAGCTTTAAAATATCTTCAATAACATGGCAAGATTTGATCATTCTAAAAATAAAACTATTGTCCCTAACACTTCTCCTAAGTGTCTGTATGGCACCCACTGTTGCTGAAATTTACAATAAAAACGGAAAGGAAAAAAATAGAAAAATCAAAACCTTTCTCATTTTTAAATTATGCCTTGAGACAGATTAAGCTCATCACATTTTTAAAAATTGTTCAGTAGAAAGAAAAGAAGAATAAAAGGAAAAGATTAAGAATTACCATGCTTATTAGTTTACAAAGATATCTTAGAATTTTAATTAAAAATTACTTGATTTAATGGGAAGAAACAATATTAAATATTTCCACTTAAAGTATACATTCTTTAAAAAATGCTTCTGATTTCAGTACTCAAAATTATATTGTCTGCTCTATTATCAAAATGTCTTAAAGGATTTAGAATAATTACTTAATATATTTTAAATCTGCTCTCCAAGAAAAAAGTATCCATTTCATAAAGTTGTGCACATATATGCACACACAGTCAGAAAAGAAATATATAGGATTAAATGATATATATAAGCATTTCAGAAACAGTAACTCCAAAAAAAGTTAACTATAAGTTTTAAAATATATTATGAAAATTTGCATTCATATTTCATAGGCTATAAATGAAAAGTTTTGATTGGACAGCTTAAAGTTCATACTTTGCAAAAACGTGGTAAATTAGATACAGTCGGAACATGGCCAAATATACATGCAGTTACTGCTTTTATAAGTAGAGGGCTCTGAAAATATGCACACAGTCAGCTGACAAAAAATATATAATTCTTATTTCTTGCTTATATCACACAAGAAATCACTGAATAGAATTTTCCTTTGCTGTCTCTTTTATGTTGGAAAGAAAACCACACTGAGGAAGTGTCCAGCTATTCCCAAGGATACTATCAACAGGTATGCATGGCATATTATTCCATTCTTCTATGTTAATAATGGGTGACTTCATGTATTTTTCTAATTCATTCCTTTAGGAAATTTACTTCTCCAACAGGTGTACCTTAGAGGGATCTATACATCCTGGTCCTTAACCACCAGACTGGATCAATTTTATGGAGAATTGGCTTCTTTATATTGACTCCAGTTCCATTAGGTGATAACATACATGCTTGATTCTTTTCTTTAGCACCAAGTATAGTTAAAAAAAAGAAAAAATTCAGTGGTCTCAAAAGTTTGCTATCTATAGAATTCATTTTTAATTCGCCTCACTAGAACTCAAGGCACTCTGGAACTGAGAAACTCTGTATATTCACCCACAAGCTTCTGTGTATCACTTCAGTCGCATTTCTAATTGTTTGCTAACATGACTCTGAGTTCACTTTTTCTACCTACACTGTGTAAAATCTAGCTAAGAATCTAATTCATAACACTTACTCATAGAATACCTTTTTCTATTCTAATAGGTACATTGTTTGAATTAGAATTAACAAATACTAATTATAATTTAATAGCTAAACATCTAAGAAACAATATACATTCTATTTCATATAAACTTCTATGATAATAAATCCCAATGGAACAAAACAAATTCTAAAATTATCCATACTTATCTTGACCTATGGTAATTCATGAACAGTGCCTTGCATCTTAGATATGTAGTTATTCTCAAGTTTTTCCATTGTAATCTATCGTGTCCTGAAATATTTTCTCTGTTGACATTCCTCACTACTTGCCATACCATTTGCGGCCTTTGGTCAACATTTTAATCTCATTTCCTCTAATTTGTTTCTGCACTTTAAAGCAGCATTGGACAAAATCATAAGGCTCTACTAAAAGGGTCACTATAATCACTATAATCTTTGCTATCAAACCATAATTTATATCAAACTCTTATTTTTACTTATCAATCATTTTCTTTTTTTATTTTGTGGATTCATTTAGGCTGCCTTATGGCAGATCTTTCCAAGTTTCCAGATCTCCTTCTGCTTTCAATATTATCTCTGCTTGTCTCATTCAGCAGGTGACATTGCTTCTTCATTCTCTGGTAAGACTAAAATCATTAGACATGACTTTCACAGTTGTCTTACTACAGACAAACCCAAAAACTGTCAACACATACTTCTCTCAATTCTAGTGCATAGCTGTTTCTTCATATATCACTCCTCTTAGGCCAGAGGAAGCTCTTGATCCCAGACCCTCTTTCTTTCTGCTCTACAAGTATCTTCTCTGTCCATTCCTCTTCCATTCAACAAGAAATGTATTCTGTAATACCACATGGGACTTAAATGCCATATGAAAGAGGGAGATAGCAATAACTTATCAATATTACTATCACCATTTACTTAATTCCTGTTCCAGGATTTTTTTTTTTTTTTTTGAGACAGAGTTTCACTCTGGTTGCCCACGGCACGATCTTGGCTCACCACAACCTTTGCCTCCCAGGTTCAAGTGATTCTCCTGCCCCAGCCTCCCGAGTAGCTGGGATTACAGGCATGCGCCACCACACCTGGCTAATTTCGTATTTTTAGTCGAGACGAGGTTTCTCCATGTTGACCAGGCTGGTCTCAAACTCCTGACCTCAGGTGATCCGCCCACCTCAGCCTCCCAAAGTACTGGGATTACAGGCGTGAGTCACTGCACCTAGCCTCCAGGATTTAAAAAAATGTATATATTTTGAGGTCATCATGTACTATAGAAAATTCATCCAGGCATTTTCAAGGAGCTGTTACACAAGGCCACCCAGGAAAGTCTGTTACTCAGAATACAGAAACTGGAAAGAGAAAATACATCTTATAGTTCAAATTTTGTTGCGAAGATAACATGTTCAAAATTCAATTTGCTATAATATGAATAATTAAATGTGTAAGTCATAACAAATAGTCCTTAAAGAGCATTTAATATATACTTTTCAGTTAGGTAATATCATTTAGATAAAAAGTTATAGGTGAACTACTACTATCACTTGATACTTCCAAGATTTTACATTCTGATTGGATGACAAACATGCATTTTTTCTTTTACTACAACTCCCTGTGTCAACTCCTAATGTCCTTTACTCTTTCTCCCCATTATAATATTTAATTATTTCCCAATGAATGCCCAGCCATTATCATAATTTTCCAATAATTCTAATGTGATTTGTTATCTTATACAGCCCAAACCCAAAATGTATTCACACTAAGAGATATTGCTTTATATCTTTTGTGCACATTTACTGATGGCCAAACCTGAGTAAGTCCATTATATTTTTTTATTTAATTCTGGCTGAGGATTTGAAGCCTTACTGGAGAAAGTATGGTAATTGTATTAATAGGCTTCTGTACATCTTCAATTCACTTTCATTCAACAAATACTTATTCATTGCCTATTTTGATCAGTGCCTATCACATGATTGGGCAATGGGAAAGAAAATGAGATAATTCTTTCTTCTGAAAAGCATTGCTCATGCTGGCTGTTAGAGACGTGTGCTAAAATAAAAAATCAATAATATTTGATGAATGCTAAGAAAGAAAAAGAGTGTGCATGGTCTGATAGGGACACAGATAAGGGGCACTTCATCCAGCCTAGAGTGAGCTTGGGAAGTGTCATAAGAATAAATGGATTCCAGGTAGAACAATGACTGCAACCAGAGAAAGGAGATATGAAATAGCCTAATGTATTTAAGTAATTATAAATATCTTCGGTCTATTGTAGGAATTGATGCAAGGCAGATAGAAGAAAGATCGGTAAGAGAGAAATTTGTATATAACAACTTAAGGAACAAAAGAGTGTCAGCTTGATTCAAAGAGGAGGGATTAAGACTGTTGATATAATGAGTTTGATTAAGAACTTGCAATGTAGGTTCATGCCCGACAGTGAAATATACAGTTTTGAAACGTAGGAGAGATATCTGAGTAGAAAATATGTATCTGAAAAACATCTTTATGTAAGAATGAATGAACACATGGTTATGGATGAGATCACTTAGCTGTTAGAAGACAAACTAGAAAAGTGGGTCAAGGGTAGAACCTCAAGGAATAGCAGTAGAATGCATAAGAGCAGACTAGTGAGGCAGAATCTTGAAGCCTCTTGGAGAAGGGCTAGAAAATTAAGAAGATAGCTGTGATAGTTAATATTGAGTGTAAACTTGATTGGATTGAAGGATGCAAAGTATTGCTCCTGGGTGTGTCTGTGAGGGTGTTGCCAAAGGAGATTAACATTTGAGTTAGTGGACTGGGAAAGGCAGATCCACCCTCAATCTGGGTGGGCACAATCTGATCAACTGTCAGAGCTGCCAGAATAAAAGCAGGAAGAAGAACGTGGAAAGACTAGACTTACTAAGTCTTCTAGCTTCCATCTTTCTCCCCCAGGACTGGATGCTTCCTGTACTGGAACATTAAACTCCAAGTTCTTCAGCTTTGAAACTCTTGGACCTTTGACCACAGACTGAAGGCTGCACTGTTGGCTTCCCTACTTTTGAGATTTTGGGACTCAAACTGTCTTCGTTGCTCCTCAGCTTGACTATAGTGGGACCTCACCTTGTGATCATGTGAGTTAATGCTTCTTAATAAACTCTCCTTTATATATATATACACACATATATATATATCTGTCTATCCCATTAGTTCTGCCCCTTTAGAGGGCCCTGACTAATACAAAAACCCAAAGCTGATAGTGTTTGATATGGTTTGGATCTGTGTCCCCACCCGAATCTTATGCCAAATTTTAATACCCAGTGTTGGAGGTGGGGCCTGCTGGGAGGTGATTGGATACTGAGGGTGGATCCTTCATGAATGGCTTAGCACTATCCCTTTGGTGCTGTTCTCGTGATAGAGGTATCATGAGATCTGGTTGTTTAAAAGTGTGTGGCACCTCGCCCCCCATCTCCCTCCTGCTCTGGCCATGTGAAGTGTTGGCCTCCCCGTACACCTTTCTCTGTGATTGTAAGTTTCCTGAGACCTCTCAGAAGTCAAGTTGATGCCAGCATCATTCTTGTTGTACAGCCTGTGGAACCTAATTACCAGGACTTATTAATATGATACCTTACATGTTAAAAAGAAGTCAAGATTGCAAAACAACTGAGATAATTCTAGTAATTAGGATGTTGACATTTTGGGTGTGGGGGAATAATTATTCTACTTACCACACCACAGGCTGGTTTCATATTACTTCATCTAATCTCTGTGTACTGAAGTAAACTGAAAGACTTCAGGTTATTCTCAAGGAGCAACTGTCGGTTGTGCTTAAATAGCTTTAGTCTTTCCAACTTGTATAGGACCCTAGACAGACTTTTAGAAAGGAGGTATAGGAAAGGTAAGTGGAATCCATATAAATGGATATGCTGACAAGGAATTCGCTATTTGGGTGGGGAACTTTGGGATGAGAGGCAGATTTTAAAGAGAGTATGTTGTGTTATATATCATGTTATCCGATTTCCATCGACCCAAGAACTTTAGCTGAATACCTTCAGCACTTTTGGTGTCATTTTTTTTTTCTACTGGATTTAATCAAATGTTAATGTTACGAAATGGAAGGAAGAATGATGCCTAGTAAAAATCCAGTGTATTTTGGTTACAAATGTAAAATGTGACTTATGTTACTTAGCTTGGCTCACTGCAACCTCTGCCTCCTGGGTTCAAGCAATTCTCATGCCTCAGCCTTCCAGAGTAGCTGAGATTATAGGTGCACACCACCATACCTGGCTAATTTTTTTGTATTTTTAGTAGAGAGGGGATTTCGCCATGTTGGCCAGGCTGATCTCGAACTCCTGACCTCAGATGATCTGCCCGCTTTGGCCTGCTTTCAAGCTTTTGATCCTAAATGCTCTCTAAGACGTAATTCATAACCTGTATATGTTTACTTATGGTTGCTCTGTGTGCCACCCAACTTGTTTCTGAGGTCATGAGAAGACTTCTTCGTGATAACGCCATTGGCATCCGTACAGAAACTTCTATATAACCTATTTCATATTCACTTATTGTCTCTTTGGTTTATTATATATTCACTGGTTCTCTAAGACATTTTTGTCTTTCAAAAATCTCAATTTTTAGAACCCTTAGGATATTATTACATATAAATATCTATTCCTGATGAAGTGTCACTCAATATTAAAAAAATATTTCTGGTGTGCAGGTTAGTAGTAGCTATTAGATAAAAGTACCATAGTAATAGTAATTTCTGGCAGGATGGCTACATATCTCATTAAATTAAGTGTAACTCTATGACTTGGGAGCCTGCTGAGATATATACCATTTCTAAATATGGATAAATATTAAAACATATTAGCATGCCACATTAATAAGTCAATTTAAGTCAACAGCTTATTATAGTTAATAAAAATATAAGTATTTTCCTAGATCATTGGTATGATATCACCCCATAGAGAAATCACAATATAAAGTACCCCTTTATTGAAATATATAATATACATTATGACTACAGTATGATCTATATTATGCTTACCTAATAGAATTGTGATTAGTGTTGCTTTCAGTATTTTCATGGGTTGCTAGAATAGTATGCCATATTTTAATATAATTTCATATTTTCAATGAATTATTTCACTTGAATCTTTTACAATGTTTTTTTTTAATTATAGAATCTAAAATGGGATATTTTTGTTAAAACACTAAACGTTTAAAGAATATAGCACAGGGCATAAATACTTCGTAATTAATTTCTTCATATTCAACAAGATGAATATGCCCTTTTTCCTTATCTCCCAAATAAACTCGAAGGAGATTTTATCTTGTTGTACAATAGGTAAGAGAAATCACTTTAAAAGAATAAATGTGTAAACTGTTTGGAAAGGAAAGATGCTTATGGCAGAAAGGATAGCATTCATGCTGGGCAGTTGAACAGGTTTGCATATTTAAATAGTTATACTGTTATTAAAGGCTATAAAGTTATAAAAATAAGTTCTACTTATTTGGCTATGGATCTCTAAATAAAATACTGAAATGTTCTGATCCTTATACTCTTTATTAAAAATGTTAATCAATATGTTTATATAGAATTATTTTGGTAAAGTCACTCCCTGCTGGAGGCTTTAGTATTTTATCTAACATAGTACTTAAAAATATCAATTGTAAAATCAACAGAAGAGTGCAATGGGATCTTTACTCATTCCTTTATGTACTAGTGTGCTTTGTGTGATATTGCATTGCAAAAACTGAAAATCAACACAACCCTAGTAATTAAAAATGAATGAAGAAGATCAAAAAGATCTCTTCAATAGCAGTGTTCTAGGAAATGCATGTGTTTTGCACTTGCAACAATATATTAATTACTTAAAAAACATCAATATATTAATATATAAAACAACAATATATTAATTACTTAAAAAACATCAAAGAACAAACAAAAGCACTGAATCATTTTAATTCTTACAAATTTCTGAGCTACAAGTTCATTATTTCACTGTGATTTCTTTACTTATTCATCTATAACAGTCAAATACTCATATTAATACAAATCATTGGCAAAATTAACTGTTTCATATCCTGATTTATTTGTTAGGCAGACATGGATTGTCATTATTTGAATCCAGGGATATCAGAGATAAGGAGTCAGAAAAATCATAAGGTGCCATACTTAGGTCATTGACTTGCTTATCAACCCAATACCCCTTTCTCACACCTTCTCAACCTAACTTGGATTTTAATAATTGATTTTAGAACAGTTAACATTAAAAGAAATAAAGCAAACCCAAAATTCAGTGGTAGAAAATGTTTAATAACGTCTTCTCATGCTTCTTTAACATTTGGTGTGTCTGCTTGTTCCCTTCTTGGTGGGTGTGAAACAAGGGTTTTCTAGAATATATGCTCTACATATCAGTGATTAGACTCTGAGAAAAAAGAAGATTCAGAGAAACATTCAACAATATCAGAGTCAAAACCAAGTGTTGTACATCAACATTGGTCTTATTTTTTACTAGCTATATAATTATGCCAAAAGAAGTTGCAGCTGTTTTTCATTTGGCAATTATAGTTACCAAGAATAACTAGGTAACTGAGGGAACCAAGTGAAAAAGACAGAAACACAGAGAGAAAGAACAAATCCTTGTAAATTTAATCAGCACAGGGAAAATTGTAAATTTGAATTAAATTATGACTATATATTTGAAAAGATAAATTCCCACCTGATATAAATGTGCTATTTGTCTGTCTATTTTTCATTGAAGTTTACAGTAGCAGAATTATTAAAGATTCACACAGTGGTCTACTGTGTAGAGCTAGCGTTGAACCCAGTGGGTGTTCAATAAGTAGTAATTATTGCTGCTGCTTTGGTCCTCTACAGTGGCCTTGGAATATTGTATAATCAATGAAAAAAAAGTACAAATTGCATTAATGGATTGCTTTTTTATCATCTCAGGGTAAGGATGGTAAGGAGTAAATAGAACAGATACCTACTTACCCAGAGTGGTTAAAGAGTACTTTCAGAACAGCTTGCACAAAATGTCTATCCCATACTCTAGAAATTACCACCTTTCCCTGAACATCTCTTGTCTGAAGTAATCCTAGCCTGCCTCCAGGGGACACAGGTAAATTCAAGCTCTTATTTTATTTTCTCTAATAATACCATGAAGTCGTTAAAACAAATATGAAAGAAAGAAAAAAATATTAAATTAAAAGAAAGATTTTAAAAATGGAAGGAAGGAAGGAGGAAAGAGAAGAAGAAAAGAAGGGAGATAAGTAGAGAAACATACCTTTGTAATCTCAGTGTGTTTGGGGAAGAGGAGGACTACTGACTGTGGGTTAGGAGCAATGATTCTCTGTGCCTCCACCAGTGACATCAGTCAATATAAAAAACAAAACTGCCTAGAACTACTGCAATTAAAAATAACACCATGAATGTATGGGACACTACACCAGTGGCTCTCAGTTTTGGCTGCACATTAGGATAATTCATGGGGCTCTTGATATTCCCAATGCCCAACACAGGACCCAGCTCAATTATACCAGAATCTGTGGAGTTGAGACCCACACATCAATATTTTTCAAAGCTCCCGTTCTCCATGCCTGCGATTTTAATGCTGTAATCAAAACTCTTTTCCTGATTAACACCTTTAAAACAGATATGTTGACTTAATAACCAAATCAAAACCATAGCACCCCTCTTATCCAAGGATCTAGGACTAGGATTTTAACAGATGTAACAAAAGATGTTAACCACTTACTGGTAGCCTACTATTTATCAGGATCATGTTCATTTGCATATACATATATAATCTCAATCCTTAAAGCCACTCCACAAGCACAAATTATCCTTCTTTTTTTATTTTAATAAAGCAACTTAGGTTGTGATGATTGATTCAATTAGAGATTCCAGCTACAAAACTGAGGCTATCCGCCTCTTTCTCTTTCAGAAAGGAGGTAATGTTATAAGAGAGCATTTCTATGGGATAGGCTTGAGCAGGGGCCTTGACCATAGCCAGCCTGTGGAGAGTATTCCCCTAAAAGAAACAGTAGAAGTGACAGCCTGCTATGGCCAGCATCTGTCTCTGGGTCAACAACCCTTACATTTAAATTTGGTTTGCACTGTCAGGTTTCAGTAGTCAAAGCCTAGCGGGTACTGAAATATAAAAATAATGGAACATGAACATGAACATGAACACTTTAGAGTTCATGAAAGGCAAAGTTTGGGAGTGAGGATGAGGCAGTATGAGTGAAGTGGTACAAATTTAATTTTTTAGCACTTTCTATTTAGAGTCAGGGTTTATAATATGCAAAGCATAATTCAAAACCCGGATAGAATTACTGAATAAAAAGGAAATCACGAGGTTTCTAATTTTCTTATCCCAAAATGAAAGAGACACATACACTATGTAAATGTCATGACTACAGTGGTCAAAATAGAAGATGAGTTATTAAGGGAATGCATCACCATGAAAATAAAGTCCCTGAGGAGCGTAGTTCCAAATACTATAAATATAAATTTCATTTTCATCCATTTTATTGAGGCAAAGGAAAAATGACATGCAGAGAGAAGGAATAAAGACTTGTAACATTCACCCACATAAAAGAAAGTGAGAAATCCACAGAAAACTTTTAATTATGTTGCTGTGGAATGTCACCTCACAACACAAAATGTGTTCCGTTTCTTTATTAATTAGAAAACTAAATGCCATCTTTTGGTTTTGAATTATATGTATTCTAGGTTTAAACACTGTTTAATTTTTTCCAAAATATAGATAATAAATGTGGAATAAAACCACAAGTGTCACATATTCATACCAATCTGTTTTGAATTCATGCATTTGAGGAAGAATATAATTAAAATTTAAAGTTACTCATGTTTTCTAAAGCATAATGAAAATTGTATTTCACCATTTATCTTGTTTTCTTTTTGTTTTGTTTCCTT
Organism: Macaca fascicularis; assembly: GCF_037993035.2. Classification (NCBI taxonomy): domain Eukaryota; kingdom Metazoa; phylum Chordata; class Mammalia; order Primates; family Cercopithecidae; genus Macaca; species Macaca fascicularis. The sequence goes on along the minus strand of NC_088391.1, from coordinate 57,995,087 downwards.
TTCTAAAAATTATTTTAGAATAGTATAAATAAACTTGTAAAAACAGAATTATGGGTTTTAAAGTATTTTCTTATTATCATGTTATGTAAGAGCTGGAGTGACTAAGAATTTAAGTTTCTAGTTACAAGCATATTTTGCTTAACTTAAAATATTCTCAAATATTTTAAGCAACATATTTTAAAAATGTACAAGACAGTAGTTGGGAAAATAAACGACCTACAAGGACCAGCTACAGGGTTGGTAATCAAATCTGTAATACTGTGTCTTGAAAAGGAATCATGGGGCTGCATACTAAATATCTAACATTATTTTCCCTACTCCCAAAGAGAATATGACTTTCCCCTGCAAAACATTTAAATTGTAGTTTGTATCCAGTGCTCTCAGACGCTCAAATTGTTTAAGACTTTAAAATTTAATCAAGGGATTTCTTAATGGAAGCTAGGAAGAGCAACATCAGAAATACATTTGACAAAAGGGTAACAAATTTCTACTTAATTATTTACAATGACCATATACGGCTACACAGAGACACAAAAGTAGTCAGACTGTGCATCAAGCTCAGCCGTCTGAAAGAACAAGGGCATCAATTCGTCCTCACACCATGCAAACAGTTTTCAAGATCGCATCTTGTTGGCCTTGATGAAATTACAAGACTGGGATCTGAAGCTTCGTTCTGGCAGTTTATGGCCACAGGTCACTCTGAATTGAATGTTTTCAGGATACAGAGAGCCTTCTTGTCATTTACATGCATCTCATTTTTTCACCTAAAGCATGCTTTTCATCGTTGCTAAAAACCAGTACTTTTTACTTTTTTTCTTCTAGCTTTCTTTTTCTCTTTCTTCTGTATGTATCCCTATCTCTATATATTCCTGTTTCCAGAATAAAGCAGACGTGATTTCCACTAAGTCCAACATTATAATAAACATCAATATAAAAACAATAGGCTAAAACAATTTAAACTAGTAAGGTTAGGTCAGGGGTTTTCTTTTTTTACCATTTACTGAGCTAGAATTAGAATGAAATCAAATATTTCAGTTGTATTGCTACTAGAGAAAAAAAAACTTTGTCACATTTTGGATTATGCATTTGTTCACTTTGTTCTCCACAAATAATTGTCCAGGTTTTTTACTTTTCTAAGAAATAAGTTACATTTTCAAACCAATATGTGCTGTCTCAAACTGTTTGTATATAATATGCTGGCTTTAACATTTTAAACTTTAAAGTTGTAATATACATTAGATTTTTTGGAACTTTGTTTGGAGTAATTGGATGTTTCTTCAAGGAATGTCATTACAAATAAATTCATAGTACTCTAAAATCTAATTTCTTAAAGAGATTGTATCAGTTTTTTTTACAGTTAAAAGACAAAAAGAATGAATAATCAGTATGTAAACTTGTGAGTTATAGATTACATTTAGATGAGTTAAGCTTTCTGAACACATAAGGTTTTAGATTTTATATAAAACCAATGCATATTATTCCTGAAATGCCCCAGTATATCTCAACTCTTACTTTAGTTTTTAGCATATGTAAACAATGAAACTGAAGAATATTGTGTCACAATGAATGCAAGATGATTCCAATTGAGAATTAATTTACGGGCATGTAAAATATAACCATGCAATTAAAATTTTGTTACAAAAAATACGTGATTAGAAGTATTTGTATGTATTTTTTTAAATTTCTGACAGTTTAAAAAATATTAGGTCTTAGAGTTGAAAGGAACCTGATAATATTTCTGTAAAAAAAAAAAAAAAAAAAAAAAAAAAAAAAGCCTTTACCACATCCTACACAAATAGTCACTGGGCCATTGAGACACTAAATATAAAAATGTACCTTTTTTGCATAATATATACTTTGGATTACTTACAGTAGTTAAAAACATTTAGCTTCTTACTAAAACAAAAGCAACAGAAGTTTCCCTAGGATCTCCCTAACTGTGTATGTTAGGCATAAATGTATATGAAGTAGAAAACTTACCTTTCCAATAGTTATGCACTATATTTTAGTATTGATCTTGGTTCATTATAGACTGTTTTACTGGATTCAGCATCTTATGTACAAAAATATGAATAATAATCACTTTTTACAAATTTAAGCTAATTTAAGGGTTCAGAATTATTTTATCATGTTGCACTTTCCTTTACCAGATTAGTCATTTCAGAAAATTCTCTTAGGCTTTTAGAGATTTAATACAACAGAAAATTTGAAAGACAACTGGTGTAGGATGATTAAGAAACATCTCCACTTACGGTACATTTTTATCCACTTCCATGAGCATTCGTAAGCCCTTCTATTACTGGAAGAACTCTCCGAAAGTTCTATAAGAATGTGTGGTAGTGACAGATAATAAAAACATATGCTTCCCAATAAATGAAAGTAAAAGAAGAGTCATTTTACATTTCAAGAACTGTGCTGCGTCTGAGATTTTACCCTGATTGCAAGATAACACTTTCATAGATGATGACAGAAGACATGAAACTCCTGGGTTAGAGAAAAAGGAGTTTATTACTCTATTATGCATCACAGAGCAGACAGTGCATCAGTTCCTCTTAACCACCAAGTTCCACAGAGTTGAAGCTGAGCTGGGCTCAGGGGGATTTTCACACAGTTGAATTATGTCACAGCTGAAGAACTCTGAGCTTAAGAAACCCTAATCTTTTAAAAATGACTATTAGCAAACCTGCCCACATTTTTTTTTTCTTTTTTGGAGAAAGACATTATTTCTTCTAAACTGGCCAGTAAACAAATTTATCCTCTATTCTGGAGAGAGACTCTATTTCTGTCTTCCAAAGCTGCTTGCTATATAAACATACTTGGAATTTAGTATAGGAAAAAAACCTGATGTAAAGTACAGAAATGAAATGTCATGGAGAGTTGTCTTCTAACCTTAACATGTTACATTGCACTGCATTATGACTTTAGGACTTCAAAACTATTACAAGCATCCAGGCCTGGCAAAAATTTTACCATAATCCAAAGAAAGCCAAATACTTCACATGTATTTGTCACTAAGGCTTGTGGAAGCTTTCTGTTGAATTAATCTGAATTTTTGTTTTTATCATCATTTTTCCCAAACACTTGTGAGAAAATAAAAGGATCAGCATAACTGTTAGATAAATCTTCTAATTGAAACGTTCATCTATTTTGCATGAAATCCAGCATCGTTATAATTAAATTTGTCCTAACAGTTTCAGAAATTGGTAGATAGTTTTAGTTTTTAAATGTCATCTGTCTATTTCTCTTTCTTGTACTCATTTGACTATAATAACTCTCCTGTCACCATCAAATCCATCAAAATGTTTTCCCATTCTCCTGCATCTCAGGAGGAGATGCTATTACCAGAACTTGAGATCCTTGTGTCCTTCCCCAGATTCTAGTGTCCTCAATTGATAACCACAAAGTAGGGATTATATTTTTCCACCTATGCAAGTTAAACTGCTCAGTAATCTACAGACTTATCCTGCCTTGGACTCTCAAAGTCTGTCAGGGTCTTTGTGGGAAAAAGCACTTTTATTTAATTGTTTGCAGTCTGTCTGATCAGGGATTATTTTTAAAGAAAGTGTAGGCAACATAAAGAAGGAAAAAACAGCATGGACATGTTGGAAAATGTTTTTCATCTAATCAATAAAGGAATAATTGACATAAAAGTTAAAAGATACTAAAAATTGATAAGTAAAACACAAGTTAATAGAGAAATGGGAAAAAGTTATAAACAAACATATCAGAAGACAACACAGTGAGCAAAAACATTTGACAGTACCCTCGGCCTTAGATATCAGAAATGTATAGTTGAAACTGCACTGAAATAATATTTCATATCACAATTTTCCATAATTTTGAATTTATAAGACTATAAAATGTTGGATGTTTGTGGTGCTCAAGAACTCCATACAGTACCTATGAGTTTGTAAGTTGTTATAGTTACTCTGGAAAGTAATTTAGTGGCATCTTATAAACAAGTGAATTCTTGTGCATTTTTCCCAGGAAACATGGAAAAGAACATGACAGCAGTATTGTTTTTAATGCCGTACATGTAGAAACAACCTAATGACTACTAAGAGAATGGATAACTAAATTTTCAAGGAATTAATACTTGTATAATACTTTTGTATGTAGATGAAAATGATTGCATTATAGCAATGAGCATCAAAATTTTACAAATAGAAAATGCTTACATATGAACATATTTTAATAAGTCAAAGCAGAAAACTCCAAGTTAAACTGAGGTAGACATATAAATAATAAATATGTTACAAAAATAAAATAAATGATAAAACAAATCAATTTGGAAATAATGTGTGTGTGTGTGTGTCTGTGTCTGTGTCTGTGTTGATAGAAAGGCAAAAAATGGGATGGTAAAAAATCCCCAAAAGAAATGGTTATGTTCCCTTTATTTGAATGGGGAGTGTGTGCACAGATATTTATTTAATTATTTCCTATTATGCTTCATAATTTAGGCATGAATCTAACACTTGGTATATACCAACTTTGTCACAATAAAAATGGAGTAGAATTAGCCTGAATATGTAAACCTGCTAAAGGAATGGTAGATTTTTTTAAAATAGTTTTAATATTTATTATAAAAAATATAAAAGCACATAAAACATGGAATATGATTGCTCAAAACAAGACTAAGGTTAAAAAAGGCTAAAAATATTTTTTAAAAAATAACCATGATACAGAATATGTGAGAATTCAGGAAGGTGGTATTACATTTAGGAAACACTGTCTTAAGGAATGATTTGACTTAGCCAGCATCACTTCTGAATGCTTTTAATAATGAGCCACATCATAAAGGGGTTTCCTTTCCTACTATAAATTCTGGGAGGTTTTTGTACCCCAGAATAAATATCTGGAAACAAAATTCCATTTGTTTTAAGACTATGAATTTTTATTATTTTCTTTTGGTTTTGTTCTTTTTCTTTTTAAATTATTATTATTATATTTTAAATTCTAGGGTACATGTGCATAACGTGCAGGTTTGTTACATATGTATACTTGTGCCATGTTGGTGTGCTGCAACCATCAACTCGTCAGCACCCATCAACTCATCATTTACATCAGGTATAACTTCCAATGCAATCCCTCTCCTCTCCCCCCTCCCCATGATAGGCCCCGGTGTGTGATGTTCCCCTTCCTGAGTCCAAGTGATCTCATTGTTCAGTTCCCACCTATGAGTGAGAACATGCGGTGTTTGGTTTTCTGTTCTTGTGATACTTTGCTGAGAATGATGGTTTCCAGCTGCATCCATGTCCCTACAAAGGACACAAACTCATCCTTTTTGATGGCTGTATAGTATTCCATGGTGTATATGTGCCACATTTTCTTAATCCAGTCTGCCACTGATGGACATTTGGGTTGATTCCGAGTCTTTGCTATTGTGAATAGTGCCACAATAAACATACATGTGCATGTGTCTTTATAGCAGCATGATTTATAATCCTTTGGGTATATACCCAGTAATGGGATGGCTGGGTCTTACAGTACTTCTAGTTCTAGATCCTTGAGGAATCGCCATACTGTTTTCCATAATGGTTGAACTAGTTTACAATCCCACCAACAGTGTAAAAGTGTTCCTATTTCTCTACATCCTCTCCAGCACCTGTTGCTTCCTGACTTTTTAATGATCGCCATTCTAACTGGTGTGACATGGTATCTCATTATGGTTTTGATTTGCATTCCTCTGATGGCCAGTGATGATGAGCATTTTTTCATGTGTCTGTTGGCTGTATGAATGTCTTCTTTTGAGAAATGTCTGTTCATATCCTTTGCCCACTTTTCGATGGGGTTGTTTGTTTTTTTCTTGTAAATTTGTTTGAGTTCTTTGTAGGTTCTGGATATTAGCCCTTTGTCAGATGAGTAGATTGCAAAAATGTTCTCCCATTCTGTAGGTTGCCTGTTCACTCTGCTGGTAGTTTCTTTTGCTGTGCAGAAGCTCTTTAGTTTAATTAGATCCCATGTGTCAATTTTGGCTTTTGTTGCCGTTGCTTTTGGTGTTTTAGACATGTAGTCCTTGCCCATGCCTATGTCCTGAATGGTATTACCTAGGTTTTCTTCTAGGGTTTTTATGGTATTAGGTCTAACATTTAAGTCTCTAATCCATCTTGAATTAATTTTCGTATAAGGAGTAAGGAAAGGATCCAGTTTCAGCTTTCTACTTATGGCTAGCCAATTTTCCCAGTACCATTTATTAAATAGGGAATCCTTTCCCCATTTCTTGTTTCTCTCAGGTTTGTCAAAGATCAGATGGCTGTAGATATGCGGTATTATTTCTGAGGACTCTGTTCTCTTCCATTGGTCTATATCTCTGTTTTGGTACCAGTATCATGCTGTTTTGGTTACTGTAACCTTGTAGTATAGTTTGAAGTCAGGTAGCGTGATGCCTCCAGCTTTGTCCTTTTGACTTAGGATTGTCTTGGCAATGCGGGCTCTTTTTTGGTTCCATATGAACTTTAAAGCAGTTTTTTCCAATTCTATGAAGAAACTCATTGGTAGCTTGATGGGGATGGCATTGAATCTGTAAATTACCTTGGGCGGTATGGCTATTTTCACGATATTGATTCTTCTTATCCATGAGCATGGTATGTTCTTCCATTTGTTTGTGTCCTCTTTTATTTCACTGAGCAGTGGTTTGTGGTGCTCCTTGAAGAGGTCTTTTACATTCCTTGTAAGTTGGATTCCTAGGTATTTTATTCTCTTTGAAGCAATTGTGAATGGAAGTTCATTCCTGATTTGGCTCTCTGTTTGTCTGTTACTGGTGTATAAGAATGCTTGTGTGCCGGGCGCGGTGGCTCACGCCTGTAATCCCAGCACTTTGGGAGGCCGAGGCGGGCGGATCACAATGTCAGGAGATCGAGACCACGGTGAAACCCCGTCTCTACTAAAAATACAAAAAATTAGCCGGGCGCGGTTGTGGGCGCCTGTAGTCCCAGCTACTCGGGAGGCTGAGGCAGGAGAATGGCGTGAACCCGGGAGGCGGAGCTTGCAGTGAGCCGAGATCGCGCCACTGCACTCCAGCCTGGGAGACAAAGCGAGACTCCATCTCAAAAAAAAAAAAAGAATGCTTGTGATTTTTGCACATTAATTTTGTATTCTGAGACTTTGCTGAAGTTTCTTATCAGCTTAAGGAGATTTTGGGCTGAGACAATGGGGTTTTCTAAATTTACAATCATGTCATCTGCAAACAGGGACAATTTGGCTTCTTCTTTTCCTAACTGAATACCCTTGATTTCTTTCTCTTGCCTGATTTCCCTAGCCAGAACTTCCAACACTATGTTGAATAGGAGTGGTGAGAGAGGGCATCCCTGTCTTGTGCCAGTTGTCAAAGGGAATTTTTCCAGTTTTTGGCCATTCAGTACAATATTGGCTCTGTGTTTGTCATAAATAGCTCTTATTATTTTGAGATACGTTCCATCAGTACCAAATTTATTGAGCGTTTTTAGCATGAAGGGCTGTTGAATTTTGTCAAAGGCCTTTTCTGCATCTATTGAGATAATCATGTGGTTTTTGTCTTTGGTTCTCTTTATATGCTGAATTACATTTATTGATTTGTGTATGTTGAACCAGCCTTGCATCCCAGGGATGAAGCCCACTTGATCATGGTGGATAAGCTTTTTGATGTGCTGCTGGATTCGGTTTGCCAGTATTTTATTGAGGATTTCTGCATCAATATTCATCTGGGATATTGGTCTAAAATTCTCCTTTTTTTGTTGTGTCTCTGCCAGGCTTTGGTATCAGGATGATGTTGGCCTCATAAAATGAGTTAGGGAGGATTCCCTCTTTTTCTATTGATTGGAATAGTTTCAGAAGGAATGGTACCAGCTCCTCCTTGTACCTCTGGTAGAATTCAGCTGTGAATCCGTCTGGTCCTGGATTTCTTTTGGATGGTAGGCTATTAATTATTGCCTCAATTTCAGAGCCTGCCATTGATCTATTCAGGGATTCAACTTCTTCCTGGTTTAGTCTTGGGAGAGTGTAAGTGTCCAGGAAATTATCCATTTCTTCTAGATTTTCTAGTTTATTTGTGTAGAGGTGTTTACAGTATTCTCTGATGGTAGTTTGTATTTCTGTGGGGTCGGTGGTGATATCCCCTTTATCATTTTTTATTGCATCTATTTGATTCTTCTCTCTTTTCTTCTTTATTAGTCTTGCTAGCAGTCGATCAATTCTGTTGATCTTTTCAGAAAACCAACTCCTGGATTCATTGATTTTTTGGAGGGTTTTTTGTGTCTCTATCTCCTTCAGTTCTGCTCTGATCTTAGTTATTTCTTGCCTTCTGCTAGCTTTCGAATGTGTTTGCTCTTGCTTCTCTAGTTCTTTTAATTGTGATGTTAGAGTGTCAATTTTAGATCTTTCCTGCTTTCTCTTGTGGGCATTTAGTGCTATAAATTTCTCTCTACACACTGCTTTAAATGTGTCCCAGAGAGTCTGGTATGTTGTGTCTTTGTTCTCATTGGTTTCAAAGAACATCTTTATTTCTGCCTTCATTTTGTTATGTACCCGGTAGTCATTCAGGAACAGGTTATTCAGTTTCCATGTAGTTGAGCGGTTTTGATTGAGTTTCTTAGTCCTGAGTTCTAGTTTGATTGCACTGTGGTCTGAGAGACAGTTTGTTACAATTTCTGTTCTTGTACATTTGCTGAGGAGTGCTTTACTTCCAATTATGTGGTCAATTTTGGAATAAGTGTGATGTGGTGCTGAGAAGAATGTATATTCTGTTGATTTGGGGTGGAGAGTTCTGTAGATGTCTATTAGGTCTGCTTGCTGCAGAGATGAGTTCAATTCCTGGATATCCTTGTTAACTTTCTGTCTCATTGATCTGTCTAATGTTGACAGTGGGGTGTTGAAGTCTCCCATTATTATTGTATGGGAGTCTAAGTCTCTTTGTAAGTCTCTAAGGACTGGCTTTATGAATGTGGGTGCTCCTGTATTGGGTGCATATATATTTAGGATAGTTAGCTCTTCCTGTTGAATTGATCCCTTTACCATTATGTAATGGCCTTCTTTGTCTCTTTTGATCTTTGATGGTTTAAAGTCTGTTTTATCAGAGACTGGTATTGCAACCCCTGCTTTTTTTTGTTCTCCATTTGCTTGGTAGATCTTCCTCCATCCCTTTATTTTGAGCCTATGTGTGTCTCTGCATGTGAGATGGATCTCCTGAATACAGCAAACTGATGAGTCTTGACTCTTTATCCAGTTTGCCAGTCTGTGTCTTTTAATTGGAGCATTTAGTCCATTTACATTTAAGTTAATATTGTTATGTGTGAACTTGATCCTGCCATTATGATATTAACTGGTTATTTTGCTCGTTAGTTGATGCAGTTTCTTCCTAGCCTCAATGGTCTTTACATTTTGGCATGTTTTTGCAATGGCTGGTACCGGTTGTTCCTTTCCATGTTTAGTGCTTCCTTCAGGGTCTCTTTTAAGGCAGGCCTGGTGATGATAAAATCTCTAAGCATTTGCTTGTCTGTAAAGGATTTTATTTCTCCTTCACTTATGAAACTTAGTTTGGCTGGATATGAAATTCTGGGTTTAAAATTCTTTTCTTTAAGAATGTTGAATATTGGCCTCCACTCTCTTCTGGCTTGTAGAGTTTCTGCCGAGAGATCTGCTCTTAGTCTGATGGGCTTCCCTTTGTGGGTAACCCAACCTTTCTCTCTGGCTGCCCTTAAGATTTTTTCCTTCATTTTAACTTTGGTGAGTCTGGCAATTATGTGTCTTGGAGTTGCTGTTCTCAAGGAGTATCTTTGTGGCGTTCTCTGTATTTCCTGAATTTGAATGTTGGCTTGCCCTACTAGGTTGGGGAAGTTCTCCTGGATGCTATCCTGAGGAGTGTTTTCCAACTTGGTTCCATTTTCCCCCTTACTTTCAGGCACCCCAATCAGATGTATATTTGGTCTTTTTACATAATCCCATACTTCTTGCAGGCTTTGTGCATTTCTTTTTCCTCTTTTTTCTTTAGATTTCTCTTCTCACTTCATTTCATTCATTTGATCCTCAATTGCTGATACTCTTTCTTCCAGTTGATCTAGTCGGTTACTGAAGCTTGTGCATTTGTCATGTATTTCTCATGTCATGGTTTTCATCTCTGTCAATTCGTTTATGGCCTTCTCTGCATTAATTATTCTAGTTATCAATTCTTCCACTCTTTTTTCAAGATTTTTAGTTTCTTTGCGCTGGGTACGTAATTCCTCCTTTAGCTCTGAGAAGTTTGATGGACTGAAGCCTTCTTCTCTCATCTCGTCAAAGTCATTCTCCGTCAAGCTTTGATCCGTTGCTGGCGATGAGCTGCGTTCCTTTGCAGGGGGATATGCGCTCTTGTTTTTTGAATTTCCAGGTTTTCTGCCCTGCTTTTTCCCCATCTTTGTGGTTTTATCTGCCTCTGGTCTTTGATGATGGTGATGTACTGATGGGGTTTTGGTGTGGATGTCCTCTTGTTTGTTATTTTTCCTTCTAACAGTCAGGACCCTCAGCTGTAGGTCTGTTTGAGATTACTTGAGATCCACTCCAGACCCTGTTTGCCTGGGTATCAGCAGCAAAGGCTGCAGAAGATAGAATATTGCTGAACAGCAAGTGTACCTGTCTGATTCTTGCTTTGGAAGCTTCCTCTCAGTGGTGTACTCCCCCGTGTGAGGTGTGGGGTGTCGATCTGCCCCTAGTGGGGGATGTCTTCCAGTTAGGCTACTCAGGGGTCAGGGACCCACTTGAGCAGGCAGTCTGTCCCTTCTCAGATCTCAACTTCCATGTTGGGAGATCCACTGCTCTCTTCAAAGCTGTCGGAGTCATTTGCGTCTGCAGATGTTTCTGCTGCTTTTGTTGTTGTTGTTGTTGTTGTTGTTGTTGTTTAGCTGTGCCCTGTCCCCAGAGGTGGAGTCTACAGAGACAGGCAGGCCTCCTTGAGCTGATGTGAGCTCCACTCAGTTCGAGCTTCCCAGCGGCTTTGTTTACCTACTTAAGCCTCAGCAATGCCGGGCGCCCCTCCCCCAGCCTCACTGCTGCCTTGCCGTTAGATCACAGACTGCTGTGCTAGCAATGAGGGAGGCTCCATGGGCATGGTACCCTCCTGGCCGGGTGTGGGATATAATCTCCTGATGTGCCCGTTTCCTAAGGCCCTTGGTAAAGTGCAGTATTGGGGTGGGAGTTACCCGATTTTCCAGGTGTTGTGTGTCTCAGTTCCCCTGGCTGGGAAAAGGGATTCCCTTCCCCCTTGCGCTTTCCTGGTGAGGCGATGCCTCACCCTGCTTCAGCTCTTGCTAGTCCGGCTGCAGCAGCTGACCAGCACCGATTGTCTGGCACTCCCTAGTGAGATGAACCCAGTACCTCAGTTGAAAATGCAGAAATCACCTGTCTTCTGTGTTGCTCACACTGGGAGCTGGAGACTGGAGCTGTTCCTATTCAGCCATCTTGAGGAATGGTAGATATCTTATCACACATATTCACATACAGAAGAAAGAGAGAGAGACAGAAAGATGAAGAGATATCTCATTTTTGTTTGTTTGAGTTTTAGAGGTGGGTGCATTTTCATCCACTGATTTCATAGAATGCCTGACAAATCTTCCATAGTTATTCTAATTTAAAGTTAAAAAAAAAATCTGTGGAATTTCTTATATTAATTACCCTTGTCTATGAGTGTAAATTCTCTATTTTCTTAAGATGTAATTTTTTTCCTAAGAGGCTTCTCCATTTTTATCACATTAAAATTTTACACCGTTAACTCTCTTATTTTTGTATGAATTCTGGAAAAAATGAAACATAAAATTGGGGTTAGCTGGTGGATTTGAATGCTAATTTATTTGAAATTGACTTTCGTGACCATATGACCACATTTGAAGCAACTGGCAAGTGGGAAAAATTGATACAACTCATCCTCCCATATGTTTTACTTGTATCATTGTATGTTTACTTGATGGAAACAACTTACTATTTTGAGTACAAAACGTCTTTTCTTTAAATTGAAATGCATTTTTGTAGTATTCATTTTCCCTAAGATATCTCCATGCAACATTAGTTTTTAAAAAGGAATAAGAGAATGAGTAGAGACCTTAAATTTCAGAATGCTATCAATACAAATAAGAGTGCTTTAAATATTTTTCCAATTTGTAAGAAAAAAATAGCAGTTTAGATTAATTAAATTTTTCAAGTAAATCTGTTATAGTGTTGATACTATTGTGCAATATATCTGTTTTACAGATGAATCAATGATTAATCACTGAATTTTAAAATGGGATTCTTGCAAATCTTCATTAATATTTCATGAAACTGCTGAATTTCATGGTATATAAATACATCTGTTAGTTTCTGTGAGTTTCAATAGTTATTGTTTTAAAAATCCCTATTTTACACCAATAATAGATAAACAAAGAGCCAAATCATGAGTGAACTCCCATTCACAATTGCTACAAAGAGAATAAAATATCTGGGAATACCACTTACAAGGGATGTGAAGGACCTCTTCTAGGAGTACTACAAACCACTGCTCAAGGAAATAAGAGAGGACACAAACAAATGGAAAAACATTCCATACTCATGGATAGGAAGAATCAATATTGTGAAAATGGCCATACTGCCCAAAGTAATTTATAGATTCAGTGCTATTCCCATGAAGCTACGATTGACTTTCTTCACAGAATTAGAAAAAAGTAAATTAAATTTCATATGAAACCCCAAAAGAGCCCATCTAGCCAAGACAATCCTAAGCAAAAAGAACGAAGCTGGAGGCATCATGCTTCTTGACTTCAAAATATACTACAAGGCTACAGTAACCAAAACAGCATGGTACTGGTACCAAAACAGATATATAGACCAATGGAACAGACCAGAGGCCTCAGAAATAATGCCACACATCTACAACCATCTGAACTTTGACTAACTTGACAAAAACATGCAATGGGGAAAGCATTCCCTATTTAATAAGTGGGTGTTGGGAAAACTGGCTAGCCATATGCAGAAAACTAAAACTGGACCCCTTCCTTACTTACACCTTATGCAAAAATTAGCTCAAGATGGATTAAAGACTTAAACTTAACACCTAAAACCATAATAGCCCTAGAAGAAAACCTAGGCAATACCATTCAGGACATAGGCATGTGCAAAGACTTCATGGCTAAAACACCAAAAGCAATGACAACGAAAGCCAAAATAGACAAATGGGATCTAATTAAACGAAAGAGCTTCTGTACAGCAAAAGAAACTATCATCGGAGTGAACAGGCATCCTACAGAATAGGAGAAAAATTTTGCAATCTGTCCATCTAACAAAGGGCTAATATCCAGAATCTTATATCTTATTCTGGATGTTAGGAACTTAAACATATTTACAAAAAAAAAAAATCAAAAACTGGGTGAATCATATGAACAGACACTTCTCAAAAGAGACATTTATGCAGCCAACAAACATATGAAAAAAAAAGCTCATTATTACTGGTCATTAGAGAAATGCAAATCAAAACCACAATGAGATACCATCTCATACTAGTTAGAATTCAAAATTCAGGAAACAACAGATGCTGGAGAGGATCTGGAGAAATAGGAATATTTTTACACTGTCAGTGGGACTGTAAATGAGTTCAACCATTGTGGAAGACAGTGTGGTGATTCCTCAAGGATCTAGAACCAGAAATACCATTTGACCCAGCAATCCCATTACTGTGTATATATCCAAAGGATTATAAATCATTCTACTGTAAAGACACATGCACATGTATGTTTATTGTGGCACTGTTTACAATAGCAAAGACGTGGAACCTACCAAAATGCCCATCAATGATAGACTGGATAAAGAAAATGTGGCACATATACATCATGGAAAACCATGCAGCCACAAAAAAAGGATGCATTCATGTCCTTTGCAGGGACATACATGAAGCTGGAAACCATCATTCTCAGCAAACTAATGCAGGAACAGAAAACCAAACACTGCATGCACTCACTCATAATGGGAGGTGAACAATGAGAACACATGGACACAGGGAGGGGAACATCACACACCGTAGCCTGTCATACGGTGTGGAGCTAGGGGAGGGATAGCATTAGGAGAAATACCTAGTGTAGATGACAGGTTGATGAGTGCAGCAAACCACCATGGCACATGTATACCTATGTAACCTGCATGTTCTTCACATGTATCCCAGAACTTAAAGTATAATTTAAAAAATCACCATTTTAATTTTATGTGTACATTAATATAAAACATCACAAGATTAGATCATTTGGGGCTCAATTTTCCATGTTAATGGAAATTTTCTAAATTGCAGAATTCAATGAACTGTCATTACAGACTTAAAACTAGAGAGAATATATAAATCTTAATATCTGTAAAAATACATTCTCAACATTGTCATAAATAATATAAAGCACATAGAATCTTTATTCTGATTTACTTATTTATCTCCAGATCTTAAAATAAAGTGAAGAACTATTTTCATGAGAATAAGCTCTATCTTTAAAACTATTTCATACTAGTAATTTGTGGTTATGCCTTAGATTTTAAGTCAAAATTATAATTTAAATGCCTTCGTAGAGGGTGATTATACATGTATTTGCAAAGAATATATTTAAAAAAACCTCACAATGAAAATATAATTATTTTCTGATGATAAAATTTTTAACGTTTGTAGCTGTGAAATAAAATATATGTATTGTTTATTAATTATGAGGTAAGTCAAGAAATTGTATTTATTCTTATGCTTTTCTTCAGAATTATAAAAACAAGGCATTCAATTTGAATGTAGAAACAAATCACTGAAATTTTTCTTCGTTTTTATTTAATTACTATTTTTCCCAAGTGCACTAGGCAGTACTTGTGGTGTAATGAAAATATAAGCCATGTTTTTCATACCTAAAAAAATATGTGTGTGTGTGTGTGTGTCTGCATATTTAATATTTATGGGTGTAAGAAAACATTTAAAAGTGCATTTTCAAGGCATGGTACATCTAAGTACTTGCAACCAGCCTGTGGGTGTGACAAACTGTACAGCTCATGTACCTAGAAAGTCATGTTAAGCAATCAGGATGTAGTGGAGTGGTCAGCCCATAAAAGGGAATAAAGTGTCATTACTGGGAAATCAAAACTTAAGTGGGGAAGGGGACCAGGGTATGACCTTATCAGAAAATAATGAAACTTAGCCAATGTCCGGGAAGATTATAACCCCATAATATTCAATCAATGAGGAGCTAGGGGAGGTACTTGCATGCTAGAAAATAAATTGCCTGCTGCAACTGCCCCATGTGTGCCTGCCTACCAGACACCCGATCTTGCAAGATGGTTATTAAAGATCTTGCTTCCACTGTTCTTTGCATCTCTGAGTCCATTCTTTGGGTTTGGACGAGTGAATGTTTCTCACAAACTTGGGGGCTTATCTGGGATCTCTGTGCCTGCGTGGAATGGTTCTCCAGCTGAGAGAGGAGACACATCCCACCCAATTTTAGGTGGCCTGCTGTGTCCCAGCATCCCAGCTATCCACAGAGGACATAGACATACCCAAGATTGTTATTCAGGAGGCAGCGGAGGCAACACAGAGAGAAAAAGCAGGCACTGTGGCAACCAAGCAACCTTGTGCATGAGCCAAGGTAGGAAAATTGAGCTATAAGTACTGCCTTGGTGGTTGGGCATTTTTAGAAGTCAGGTGTGTGTGACTGAGACATATCCTAGATGTGAAGCGAGTACGGAGTCCCAATCTATGGTTCCATTCTCCCACAAGGGAAATGGATGGAGACAGACGAAGTGATTCTCTGGGTGTCCAAGAAACCTACAGTGGGGGTGGTTGAGTACACAGGGAAAAAGTCAGACACAGAGACTGGCCAGAAATGGGAAACAGAAATTCTAGGCCCAGGGGAAAAAGGAAAGAGGGAGCCAAGGAGACTCCCTCTGATATTCGCCCAGGTAGTCCTTTGGGGAGAATGCTACAGGTTTGGAGGGACAATGCTTGAACCTGTAAACAAGGAACAAGGGAAAGCAGAAGATGGTAAAGCATTGCTGTTTTATCTGTCCCAAAGACCCCATTCATAAGTCTTTGGTCTTTTGGCCTAAGTTTGGCTTAGGTGAGGATTGAATATGTCAAGCTTTAATTCTGTATATGAATGATAAAACCCCATCCTCACAAGAAGAGGTAGTTTATACTGTCTGCTGGATCAAATAATTAAACTCTACATCTAAGTCTAAGGCCCTGTCCAGTAAAAAGCCTTGGGATGCCCTATCATGCTTGCCCCCTCCATATGGTCACCAAAATGGAGAACAGGAAGATCAAGGGCAGCAGGTGGGTTAGAGAAAGAAAGACCTGGAGACTGTGGGAAAGCCAAACCAACTGCTCCTTTAGATACTTATCCAAATTTAAGAGAATTTTCCTGTCCCCTCCAAACAGCAGACATCTAGTATCTTCCCCCTTAGGGAAGTTCCCATGGGACAGGGAGAGCTTGGCTTTGTAAATGCTCCTCTTACAAGTACTGAAGTTAGGAATTTGAAAAAGTAAATGAAACCACTCCTAGAAGATTCCCAACTCCTAGGACTCAGCTTTTACACCTGGGCTGACCAACTCCTAGGACCCAGCTTTTAAACCTGCACTGAAGTGATGTCTATTATGAATATCCTGTTCACAGGAGAAGAAAGGGGAATGATTTGGAGAGCAGCCATGACCATTTGGAAGAGGCAACACCCTCCTGGACAAGGAGTTTCACCAGCCAAATAAAAATTTCTGTATGTTGACCCTGAATGGGAAAATAATGATCTCAGGGATCTGGCCCAAATGCAGGACCTCAGGGACTTAATAATTAAAGAGTCTACTCCTAGGATACAAAATGTCTTGAAGACATTTGAGATTCAACAAGAAAATGAAGAAATTTCCTTTACATTCTTGCAGAGACTCAGAGATCAAATGAGGAAATACTCAGGATTAGATCCAGAAGACCCAGTAGGGCAAGGCCTTTTGAAGGAAGCTAGCCTGACATTACTAAGAAACTATAGAAGATTGATGGGTGGAATGAGAAACTGATTGAAGAGTTGCTGAGGGAAAGTCAGAAGGCATTTCTAAGGAGAGGAAGAGAAGCAGAAACAAAAAGAGATAATCATGGTTTCCACTGTAGAAGAGGTAGTCAGGAAAAGACTAGATCAAGACCCCCTCCAGAGGAGATGAGAGAATACTAACTTATTTCAGCAAAAAGATAAAAGGGAGATACAGGGAAAAGCTCGTAAGACTGTAAGTGGATGTTACAAATGTGAAAAATCAGGACATATTAAAAAGAGAATGCCCAGAGTAGAAAAAAGCAGAGAAGGTAATCCCCCTTATGACTTTTGATGAAGATTATGGGAGTCAGGGGTTCCTTCTGAGTAAGTCCCACCCGGAACCCTTGATAAATTTAAGGATTGGAGAAGGGGAAGATATGACTTTTTTGGTTGACCCTGGAGTGGCTTGCTCCTCCCTAATACAACAACCAAGGTGCACAAAACACTCTAAGGAAAAGTAAACAGTATCGGGGTACAGAGGAAGGGATTTCAGGTTCCAGTATTCAAGAAAATGTTACTTAGATTGAGACCAGAACAATTGCGGGGTCACTCTTATATGTTGCTGAAGAACTAACCTCCTTGGTTGAGATGTGATTGTGAGATTGGGTTTAGGATTAGGAATAGAGGAGGGACAAATGAAATAATGATGAGCCATCTAACAGAGGAGGAAGAAAGAAAAATTGATTTTCTTGTGTGGGTTAAGGAAGGCAACAGGGAGGGTTAAATATCACACCCTTACAGATTGAACTAAAACAACCAGGAGAAGTAGTTTGCAGAAAGCAATATTGCATTCCCATTGACGAAAGTAGAAGTCTCCAATCAGTAATAGAGGGATTGATTAAAGATGGACTCTTGGAGCCTTGCATGTCACCATACAATACTCCAATCCTCCCAGTCAAGAAGTCTGATGGTTCATATAGATTGGTGCAAGACCTAAAGTCTATAAATCAAATTATCCAAACTCATACCCTATGAACATAAGTGGTTCAGTGTGGTGGATCTGAAAGATGCATTCTGGGTGTGTCCCCTTGACTTTAGAAGTAGGGACTTCTTTGTGTTTGAAAGGGAAAATCCTATAACTGGGAGAAAACAACAGTACTGAGGGACTGTGCTGCCGCAAGGTTTCACAGAGGCCCCAAGCTTATTTGTCAAGTTTTAGAAAAAGTCCTGGGGGAATTCCAACCCTCCAGGTGAACCCAGTTATTACAATATGTAGATGATCTTTTAATTTCTGGGGAGAGGAGGACCGAGGTATTAGAAACCACCATAGGCTTGCTTAATTTCCTAGGGGAGAGGGGATTGATTGCAAGTCTGCAAGAACAAATTGCAATTTGTGGAAAAAGAAGTTGAATATTTAGGACACCTGATTAGTGAAGGCATGTGAAGAATAAACCCAGAGAGAATATTGGGAATACTGGGTCTGCCTTTGCCTAAGATAGAGAGAACTCCGAAATTTTTTAGGTTTAACTGGCTACTGTAGGTTAAGGATTGACTCATATGCTCAAAAGACAAGAATTCTGTATCTCAAGTTACTGGAAGAGGAGCCCAATCCCTTGCAATGGTCCCCAGATGAAATTCAGGCAATGGAAGAGCTAAAGCAGGCTCCCATTACAGCCCCAGTCCTAGCTCTCCCATCTTTGGAGAAACCATTCTACCTGTTTGTGACAGTAAGCCAGGGTGTGGCCCTTGGGGTGCTCACCCAGACTTAAGGAGAAAAAAGACAACTGTTGCTTTTGTTTCCAAACTCCTTGATCCTGTCTCTTGAGGATGGCTTGAGTGTATGCAGCCCGTGGCTGCTACTTTCCTGCTGGTAGAAGAGAGCAGAAAGCTGACTTTTGGCAGGGTCCTGATAGTAAGCACTCTGCATCAGGTCATCGGTATACAAAATCAAAGGGCCAGTCGATGATTAACAGACTCCCAAATTCTAAAATATGAAGCCATATTATCAGAAAGAGATGATTTGGTTTTGATAACAGATACTTGCCTAAATCCAGCCAGTTTCCTATGGAAAGGAGAGGAGAGACAAGAGGCATCAGATCATAACTGCCTAGACATTATAGAATACCAAACCAAGGTCAGACCAGACCTAAGAGAGGTCCCACTACATAATGGAATAAGGCTGTTCCAGAATGCATTGTCCCAAGTGATAGAAGGCAAAAAACATAATGATTATATAATCTTTGATGGAGACAAACAATCTTGTTGTGAAGGAGGCAGGTTACCTAATGGCTGGTTGGCCCAGATCTGTGAATTATATGCTCTTAAACAGGCCCTAAAGCTCCTTGAAGGCCAGGAAGGCACTATATATACTGATTCCAAATATGCCTATGGGGTGGTACACACCTTTGGAAAAATCTGGACAGAGCAGGGCCTGATAAATAGCAGGGGAAATGAATTGGTGCACAGGGAACTGGTCAAACAGGTTTTAGAAAGCCTTCTGCTTCCAGCAGAGGTAGCCATAGTTCATGTAAATGGCCATGAGAAAGGGTACACTATAGAAGCTGTAGGAAACAGGCTTACAGATGAAGCTGTTAAGCAAGCCTCCCTGAAGGAAGAAATTACACTATGTGGCCCAATCCCATACATCCCTAAGACAGTATTAAGGGGTAAATTTACTAGAGAGGAGAAAGAAGAATTAGACAAGATAGGGGCCCCTCAAACTGAAGATGGGAAGATGGGTACTTCCTGATGGGAGAGAAATAATAAGTAAACCCATGATGAGAGAACCGATGTCCAGACTGCACCAGGGAATCCACTGGGGTCCCCAGGCTATGTATGATGAAATACTCAAAAATTATGGGTGTATAGGAATTTATACCCTTGCTAAACATGTGTGTGGGGGTTGTATAACCTGTCAAAGAATAAACAAAAAGGTGATTAGAAAACAGGCAACAGGAGGAAGACCTCCTAGGCTAAGACTATGTCAGAGCATTCAAGTAGATTTTACAGAAATGCCCAGAATAGGGAGACTAAAATATTTACTGGTAATGGTAGACCACCCACCTCACCAGCTGGGTGGAGGCCTTCCCCCTGCTGACTCCCTCCACTAGGAACATGGTCAAAATAATCTTAGAGCAGATTATCCCTAGATTTGACCTGGTAGAAAATATTGGCTCAGACAATGGGAGCCACTTTACCTCAAGGGTGCTAAAGGGAATTATGGAAGATTTACACATTAAATGGGATTATCACACCCTTTGGCATACCCTTTCCTCTGGAAAGGTAGAAAGAATGAATGAAACTCTCAAAAAGCATATTATTAAACTCATCTTAGAAACTAAAAAGCCTTGGAGGAAATGTCTCCCAATAGCACTCCTTAGGATTAGGACAACCCCAAGGAAAGATTTGGTACTGTCCCCCTGTGAGTTATTATATGGACTCTCATATTTGGGCAGAGCTACAGATCTTCCTACTATGGAAACGAAGGACCAATTCTTAAGAAACTATGAACTGGCCATATCTTCCACTTTGTCACCCCTTAGGTTAAAAGGACTTCTGACTCAAACTTTGCCTCTTGGATTTGCTGTTCATCACTTCCAGCCTGGCGTCTTGGTACTGATTAAGGCTTGGAAAGAAGATAAGCTCCACCCAAGCTGGGAAGGTCCCTAACAAGTGCCCCTGACCACCAAGATGGCTGTGTAAACAGCTGAGTAGGGGTGGACTCACTGTACTTGAGTCAAGGGACTTGTAAAAACGACCCTGGAAGGGAGAGAAAAAGACCAGTGGAAAGTGTGTGGGTCACCTGAGGAATCCTTAAAGTTAACTCTAAGAAAAACCTAAAAGGAAAACTTGGGCTGGCCTCATCTCTGGAAGTTAATATGGTTGGTATGGGTTACTATATAAAGAGCAGAAGGTCAGAATGGAAATTGGCAGGGGAATCCTCTCTACCCAATCAGGTCGGTGATTAATGTAACTAAGATGGTAGCACCCCAGACTATACGATTTGATGCCTGCCAGGTTTTACCTTGTGGAATTTAGAAAATCAGAGAGAGACAGCTCTTGCAGACGCATAAATATCTTTGCCCTGAACAACATACAGGTTACAGTAGGACATCACCCTGCCCCAGCTGGGGTAATGTATGATGAACTACCCAATTCCAGGGTTAGACAGTAAACATGGGGAGGGTAACTGAGCTGGAGACCCCTGAAGAATAAACTACATCTGTCCAAGGGCTCCCTGCCAAATAGTTGCCAGAATTTAGAATGCAATCCTATATTCATCACCATTGACAGTCCAGCTGTTCTAGACCAAGAACCAAAAGTAGCATCTCGAGTATATGTGTTAGGAGCAGATAGCACAGGGAAAGACCCCCTAAGGTGATTTATTCTCAAATTGATCAAGAATTCAACCTCCATTTGCCTGAGATTACTCATCCCCAGACCCTAATAAACATTTTAGTGCACTCAATAATGACCCTAAAAGAGTAGAAATCATTGAAGTCAAAGATTTAAGGCAACTGTTAGAAATTGAGACAGGGTACGGAGATATGAATGCCTGTGTCAAATGGGTCAAATATTTGGTAAAAGCCATTAACAAGAGTAACTGCTACACTTGTGCTTCAGAACAACCTCAGGTAGAAAATATTGATTCATTCAATGGGAGCCACTTTCGGATGCCTAGCATGTGATACCTATCCTGAAGGAATGTGTTGCATGTGGGCTGTATACCAGAACAAGGATGCATGGGGAAATGAGACTTGTAAGAGTCTGTCATTCCTCTTTCCTGCATTGTGGCAGTCAAATCCCAGAGCTATACCCTCATTCTCTATGGGGAATATGAATCACTCTTCTTGCTTCTCTAGACAGGGAACAGAGTTCAATAAACCCATGGGAGAACTCTCGACTTGTGCCCACGTCATAAACATCACTGGTGAGTCAGGCAATGGCAGTTACTCAGCTCTCCATATACCCCAGGCTAATATGTGGTGGTATTGTGGGAAAAGGAACCTCCACAACCTGTTACCATCCAATTGGACCAGGACTTGTGCTTTAGTTCAGTTGGCCATTCCCTTTACCCTGGCATTCTGTAAGATACCCGAAAATACACATGGCCATCGAAACTGTAGAGATTCAACAAATTCTTTTGATCCCAATATATGTGTTGACTCGAAAGGAGTCACTAGGGGGTGCCTAATGAATTTAAGGCCGGAAGCCAAATAGCTGCTGGGTTTGAGTCAGCGCTCTTCTGGTGGTCAATCATTAATAAAAATGTGGAG
Organism: Macaca fascicularis; assembly: GCF_037993035.2. Classification (NCBI taxonomy): domain Eukaryota; kingdom Metazoa; phylum Chordata; class Mammalia; order Primates; family Cercopithecidae; genus Macaca; species Macaca fascicularis. Next base: position 57,972,873 of record NC_088391.1, on the reverse strand, counting down.
TGGATTAATTACATTTACTATAATCAACAGAGATTCATCAGTTATACTCGGGACACCTTCAAAGGGATGGCTAGCCAGTTAGATGCCACCAGCTAAATAGCATGGGAAAACAGGCTTGCACTAGACATGATAATAGCAGAAAAGGGGGACGTATGTGTTATGCTGGGTGAAAAATGTTGTACTTTCATTCCCAACAATACTGTCCTAGATAGAAGCATCACAAAAGTGTTGCAAGGATTAACAACTCTAGCCAATGAACTGGCAGAAAATGCTGAAATTGATGACCCATTTACTAATTGGCTAGAAGGTTGGTTTGGGAAATGGAAAAGCATGGTAGCTTCAATCCTTACATCGCTCATAATTGTAGTAGGGATCTTAACAGCAGTGGGATTTCATATTATCCCTTGTATAAGGGGACTAGCACAAAGGTTAATTGAAACAGCTATTAACAAACAAATGCCCAGGACTTACCAGCAAAGTAACTTACTGCTGTTAGACATCAAATCAGACTATGAAGAAGAAAATAAACTAGTCCTAAAATGACTTGAGGACCAAAAGACACAAAAATTAAAGTGAAAATGAGACCAAAACATTTTTAAAAAGAGGGGGAAGGAATTCATAAGAAAACATGTAATGGTCCATTTTCAAGGCATGGTAAATCTAAGTACTAGCAACCAGCCTGTAAATGTGACAAACTGCATGGCTCATGCACCTAGAAAGTCACGATAAGCAAACAGGGAGTAGAGGAGGGGTCAGCCCATAAAAGGAATAAAGTGTCATTACTGGAAATCGAAACTTAAGTGGGTAAGGGGACCAGGGTATGACCCTATAAGAGAATAATGAAACTTAGCCAAAGTCCAGGAACATTGTATACCCATAGTACTTGACCAATGAGGAACTGGGGGAGGGACCTGTGTGCTAGGAAATAAATTGTCTGCTGTAACTGCCCTCGTTTTGTCTACGTACCAGACACCTGATTTTGTAAGACTGCCATTAAAACTCCTGCTTCTGAACCGAGATCGCACCACAGCATCCCAGCCTGGATGACAGGGCAAGACTCCATCTCGGAAAAGAAAAAAAAAGAGTAAAATAAAATAAAATAAGTCTTCCTTTTGTTGTTCTTTGTGTCTCTGGGTTCATTCTTTGGGTTTGGATGGGTGAATGTGTTTTCACAATGAGTATATATGTATGTAGACATACATACATTTGCATTATATGCATGATATGCATATGTATGTATGTTTATATATCCATATGTATGTGAGTAAATAGATACAGAGAAACGTAAATACACAAATGATACATAGATGATAGAAAGGCAAAGGGACAGATATATACAAATATATACAGTAAAGATTTACTTATGATTAACATGATCTAAACCAGGGATTCCTGAGATGAATTACTGTGGCACAAAATCATAAAAAAATCCTATCATTAACTCTTAACCACATATGTTTTAATAATTTCAAGAGTTCTGCCTAGATCACTACATTATGTTTTCCCATAATCCAATGATGAGGCAAATACAGAAAGTAAAATGTGAAAGTTTAGACTTTACTATGATATTCTCATTCATGTCAAACACTGTTACCAACTCAAACTTTTCACTCTCTTTCAATCATAGAAAATCCTTTCTAAATTGCAAAAATGACCCCTAGTATCCCTGCTATGGGACTAAGTCTTTCAGTATCATGCTCAAAGTTTTTCAATGGACACACTAAGCTCTCTAGTCACACACCCCACTCTCCAGAAGTACAACACGCTCTCCTCTGATTTGGACAAGATGCGTCTAAGCTGTACTGTAGCTTTGACCTTCTATGTGTATCTGGTATTGTCAATGTACTTATTGTGGTGTCTATCAAGTTCCCTTCAAATATTTTCTTGTTCTTATGTTATATATGTCTTCTTGAAGACCTGTATGCTTTTCCGAAGTGAATTTAGGCATTTTTTGTATATCAGCTAAGTTTATTTTATTACAGAATTATAAAATTGGCAATAAAATACTTATTTTCTGCCCTATAATTACTGCAGTCGTTCAAGCCTCATTTTTTTTGTCTCTTGAAGTATTAAATGACCTTGCCCCTAATTTCATCATACTGTCACTTAATTGATTTTTTTCTAAAACACAAGCCTAATCATATTACTCTTCTTAAAATCCTGCAATGCTTCCATCGCTGAAAAGCTAATATCCACATATTTCAGTATGATTTAAAGGCAGTCCATGATCAAGTACAAATCCTCCTGCACATTTCTTTCCAATTATTTCCTGACTACACTCTCTACATTTGTTCTTCCCTCAGAGCAGAATGCCCATTTTGTTCCTCTTATTTCTCTTTCAAGCTTTCACTCAAGCATTACATCTACAAAATATTTCTGTGATCCTCCTAAGAAGGAGATAGTCTCCTTTTCTTTTTTTTCTAAAACCTCAAATTTATAACATTCACGTAGGTGCCACTATGCAGTGTTCATATTTTTATTTGTCAAAATTTAATATCATTATTTGTTATTTTTAACAAACCTCTTTTATTAGATTCAAAGTCTCTTTACTGAAAGGTTCTATTCATCTTTGTATTATCAAACAGTACATGACTGAAACATAGTATGCTCTCAACTAACAGCTATTTAAAAAGAGAATAAAGTGAAACACTCACACCAAAATATTAAAAATAGAAAGTGTATGAGTCAGGGTTGTCTAGAGAGATAGAACTAATGAGATATATAGATATCAGCTTAATATATATGTCAAACTCTCCTTGAGATATATATATATGATATATAGGATATATATAGGATATGTAGATATCTAGGATTATATATTATATATAGATATCTAGGATATAGGATATCAAAAATAGGATATATAGATGTCTAGGATATATATCTCTATATATTTAATCAGCTGCCAGTGCAGCTAGAATATAAAGCAGAGAAAATTGAAAAGACTATATATATAAATATATATAGATATATAGATATCCTAGATATCTATATATCATATATATATCTGAGATATCTATATATCTATATCTATCTATCTATCTCTATCAAGGGGAGCTTAGTAAGTATTAAGTATTAACTCACAGGATCACAGGGTCACACAATAGGCCATCTGCAAGCTGAGGAGCAAGGAAAGCCAGTCTGAGTCCCAAAATTGAAGAACTTGGAGTCCGATGTTTAAGGGCAGGAGGCATGCGGTATGGGAGAAAGATAGAGGCTGGGAGGTTAGGCCAGTCTAGTCTTTTCAATTTTCTCTGTCTGCTTTATATTCTAGCCACACTGGCAGCTGATTAAATGGTGTCCACCCAGATTAAGGGCGGGTCTGCCTTTCCCTATCCACTGACTCAAATGCTAATCTCTTTTGGCAACACTCTCACAGACACACCCAGAATCAATACTTTGCATCCTTCAGTCCAATCAAGTTGACACTCAGTATTAACCGTCACAGGAGGTAAATTAAAATTACAGATTCTGCAAATAAAATTTAATTTTATGGAATACTATGCAGCCATAAATGAGTTCATGTCCTTTGCAGAGACATGGATGAAACTGGAAACCATCATTCTCAGGAAACTCATACAAGAACAGAAGACCAAACACCACATGTTCTCACTCATAAGTGGGAGTTGAACAATGAGAACACATAGACACAGGAGGAGAACATCACACACCAGGGCCTGTCGGGGGTCGGGAGCTAGAGGAGGGATAGCAATAGGAAAAATACCTAATGTAGATGACGGGTTGATAGGTGCAGCAAACCACCATGTCACGTGTATACCTGTGTAACAAACCTGCACATTCTGCACATGTATCCCAGAACTTAAAGTATAATTTTAAAAAAATTTAAAAAAAATTTATTTTTACATATTTATCTAAATTTGTACATGTATTCATACATTTACATAGAAACCAGAGATGGTTAAAAAGCACTGAGTTTTTCTAAGTGTGTGTCAAAGTGCAGATTCCTAGGCACCACGAATTTAAGAAATCAAAATTTCTGACCCTTGGGCCTCTGAGGTCTACAATTTTTGCTAACTCACAACCTGATTCCTATGCATAATAAAGTATGAGGGTAAATTCTTATGAAATATTGTAAGAAAAAGGGGATATTTTTGTTTTCTGTTGATTTTAGGAAACGTTGGTTTAGATTATATATAGACTGACATGTAAGGCAAAGATACATTTTTGTTTTCATGGTGAGCAGAGTTCAATTATATTTTTCAGCAGTCAGAATTGCTTAGTTGTTTCAACATTAAAAATGATCAAGTGAGATGCCCTTTCCTACATTACATCCCTGTTAGCAGAATTTATTGGAGGACAAAGTTTCCCATAATATATTCATTTTTCTCAATATCATACATACAATGGATATATAAATCTATATATGCATACGCACACAAACACACTTAATTTAACATAAGTTACAGTAATAAGAAGATAAGTGATGAAGCTAAAATATCTCTGAAACTTGCAATATAATGTATGAAATATATAGTATACTCCAGCCATACTTACTATAATGTTTATATCTGATCAATATTTTTAAATATAATTATTGTATAATTGATGTAAGGAGATAATATAGATATGCATTGTTTTCTTCACTTATTTAGCCTTCCCCTCTCAGGAACATATATAAATTGCAAACGGGTTTGTATTTCAGTATAAACACATATGTACACAAATTCCTTAAGTGCCATATGTTCTCTTTTTAAATCTTTTGTCTTCCAGATTGTATAGACATTTACTATTGATTTGGCTTCTCTAACTCATTTTCAGAAGTGAAATGAGATTTCTGATTAACTTGACTCATTCTTAAATGTATAGATTAAATGTCCCTTAATGTGTCTGCTCACATCTGGTATTCCAGATGTTTGCTATAATAATCATATAAAAGTCAACACAGCATTTCAAGGGCCATGAAAATCACTAAAGAATGAAAAAAGGCAGAATTGTGTCCCTTTCAGCATATTATTTCACAAATATTGGGCATTTTGTACTGTAACTATTCAAATACAACTTATAAAAACACCAAAACCTAAACAGCCCTAAGCCAGCCTTAAATAAATTGGAATCCTAAATAGCATAAAATATATATCCCATTTGAAGTTTCTCCTGAGTAAAGATATTTTACTTTCAACTTCCTTAAAAGGGAATCTTAAAATATTTTTTTAATTTTAATTTTTTTAAAAAATCAGAACTGAGGTTTGATGAGCTGTTGTACAGTTCAAGCCAGATGACCATGACCAGGTTACACAGCCACATAGAAGCAGAATGTACAAGAAGGTCCAGGTTGCAGGTATTAGGAGAAAGGGGGAGGACAGACAGTGCCATTTCAGGGGTGGTTGGTATCAGACAGTAGGTTGGGACACTGATCAGTGGGGCATGATATATGTTTCTGGGTGAGTCACAGTGAGATGCTGTATTAGAGCTCTCTAAAGGGACAGATCTAATAGGATAGATATTTATATAAAGGGGAGTTGATTAAGGAGTATTGACTCACACGATCTCAAGGTGAGGTCCCACAATAGGCCGTCTGCAGGCTGAGGAACAAGGAAGCCAGTCCGAGTTCCAAAACCTCCAAAGTCATGAAGCCGGCAGTGCAGTCTTCAGTCTGTGTTCAAAGGCCCAAGAGGGCCAAAGCTGAAGAACTTGGAGTCCAATGTTCAAGGGCAGGAAGCATCCAGCACAGGAGAAAGATGTGGGCAGGAGAGTAAGCCAATCTAGTGTTTTCACATTCTTCTGCCTACTTTTATTCTAGCTGTGCTGGTAGCTGGTTAAATGGTGCCCACCCAGATTGAGGGTGGGTCTGCCCTTCCCAGTCCACTGACTCAAATGTTAATCTCCTTTGACAGCACCCTCACAGACACACCCAGGATCAATATTGTATCCTTCAATCCAATCAAATTGACACTCAGTATTTACCATCACAGATGCTTTAGTATCTGAATGTGGTAGAAGGATTTTCAGTTCATCCTCGTATTATGGAAAACCAAGCTGAGGCACAGAAATTTACTTTTTTTCAACTCACCTGAATTAAAAACTGAAATTCTCAATATGAATGTTAGCAAGAACTTCTGAGTTCATGGTTCTATACTGGGAGATCCAGATGAAAACTATTAGATAATTTTATATTTATTCTTCATTCAATAATGACCCTTTGCGCAAAGCCAAACTAGGGAGTACATATAAAAATGTAGTTCAACTATTTTAATTTCAGCATTCTAACATACTGAAATGTTGGTCAGAAATAATAAAGATAAAATGAATAATTAATAATGAAGACTTCAATGATGATTAGAAGAAATTCAGGGAGGTAACTACAGAATGAGGAAAACACAACCTCACAAAAATATCAATGGAAATAATTCTCTCATTATGAATTGGTATTCATTTGATGCCTCAAAAATCTAAGAACATTAAAATATCTATTAAAAGGTTTATGGTTTTTAAGTGGAGCAATATCCCATTATATTCTACATATCTTTTGTTCAATTCTGGACATCTGTGTTACAAAGAACATTGGCAAACAATTTTATGTTAAAGAGAGCAACCAGTACTATTCATTTTAATACCTATTACCATGCTGATTATTTGTCAATCAGTTTGCTAGGTATTAGAGAGGGCTTAGAAATCATGTTACAGAAAATGTTGTTTGTGAGACTGATGTAGCACTTGCCTGAAAAAGAGAAAAGTTTTAGATGGAATGAAGTTGGAAGGAATAATTTACATTGCATCCCTTTTGAGTGTATAAAAGAGTGAGTGCCCAGGAAATGACACCCATTAATAACAACAACATAGAAAGTAAACTAAATTGACTATCTTTGGAGGCAACAGTTTTTCTATTAATGTACATGCTCAGGCAGAAGTTTGGTGCCATGTTTTGGCACCCTGAATTAAATATGGAGTTCCAGCTTATATTTGGTGAAAACCTTGCAATTCAAAATTGTGTTTCTTCCCAGCTGAATGTGCAGAAATACAATCTAAGGATCCTGTCTTTTTTTCTTCCCAATATACTTCTGGGTGATATTCACTAGTCTGCTTCACTTCCTTCAGCAGTAGATAATGCATTATAGCCACTTTATATCAGAAAATAATGGGCTGTGAGATGTTGCTTCAACTATGTGCACTGTGTTTTGGGGAATGTCAATACAATACATTTTCTTTTCCAGAGAGATGGAAAATTATATTCCTGGTGTGAAGAATCATGAGGAATTTGAAGAAGGGGTTATTATGTAAAACCTAACTTTGAAAAATGAAACATCTATTTACGATTTAAAAACAGTCCTTGGTTATATGATTTCTGGTGTCCTTGTACATAATAACTATATTATAACTCTATTTTCTTTTTAAATTTATATTGTAATACAAAAATTACTTTTTAAATCTCTTCTGTGTTGAAAGGATAATTTGGGTTGATAATTTAATAAAATATAACCTGTTTTCTTCTTATTTAGCTTGACAATAATGCAATACATGAACCCATGATCTGAGTATAATATACTTGTTTGTTTTTTCAATAATGTGAGGGTTTAATGTGTCCTAGATAAGTTTCTAGTTTTTCTCATTTTAGTAGGTTTCAACTGCACAATATAATAGTACTTTGATCAATATTGAGAAAAAACTCCATTTCAACTAGTGAACATACCAAGTTAATCATTGTTCATAATCCTAGGTAGGTGCAAGGCAGTATAGCATTTCATAGTAAATTTAAGATAGTTCTCGACACAAGTATCTTAATATCTTCTCAAGAGAGGGAGGCTATATCCACAAAATCATATTCACATTAAGGTGTCCTTGAAAGTGACCAAGGTAAAGGAAGCTTTCACTAACCTTTATGTGGTTACAAAATACAGGTTTTAAGAAAAATCCGGATAATCAAAATAGTTTTGAATGTGAAACATTTCAACTGTACTTGAACAATGCATGTTCTTTTTACACCAGTTTTCTTTGCTTAAGCCTATGTTTTATACGACATTTTAGGCAACGTATAATGTCTTTGACCAAGAAAGATTTCCCAGCTAGCACTAATAACTATTTTTTTTTACAGTAGGCTGATGTCAAGTTTTATGGGGGGCATAAATAAAAGCTCTCTGAGGCCTCCCCTGAAGCCAAGTACATGACGGCCCCATGTTTATACAGCCTGCAGAACCATGAGCCAATTAAACTTCTTTCATTTATAAATTGAAACATATGTATACACATGTATATAATATGGCTGGGAAAGAATTCCAAGCAGTTCAAACCTGAGGACATCAGTAACCAAATATAGAAGAAATGCTAAGGCAGACAGACAGTTTGGAAGCCTGTATCTCTACCCAGTAGGTAACACTTAGTGTCCAATTTGTTTTTGTAAACAGAAATGATATTTTTTTAAGTGGCACATTGCATACCTGAGAGAGAACTTCTAAAGTGGTTCTTTTTTTATTCCTAAGTAACTCCACATAAGTCTTGGCTTTTTGCGTAATTGGCTGTAAAATGGACAACTATGGAATTTCAAGCTTAAAAAACTAAAGATGATCAATCTGTTGTCAGTTCAAGTTTTTGTATATTTAATATTTAAAATCATTGTCAAAAAGTATTTTAGAAAATGAAGCTAAAATTGATTAATTTATTTTACCCTAGAAACCATTCGCTCTAAAATGGGTAAAAAAATTAGAAAAAATATAAACTATTAGGAATCAGCCAAATTTCGCTGCAGGGAAGATATAATTTTCACTAGCCATTTTTATATTCTAATTGTAACATATTTTGGGAAATAATTTACACCCAGTAAACTTATGTCCCCCAGTCATGTTGGGTATTCTCCATTGTTTGTATGAGCATGATTTATTAGTACACAAATAAACATTGAAATACACAAGCTTTCCTAGTTAAGATAATTATATAATTTGCCAAAACTTACTTAAGTGAAACAAGATTGAAAAGAAAATATAGAAGTATGTCCGTGATTTAAATGTAGTAGAAAGCACATTAGACCTGTGTTAAAGATCTGAGTTTCAATCAGGCAAATAAGTTAAACTTTTCATGTTAGAATCTTCATCTGTAAAACATAGAATATAATATCTACCATACATAACTCACAGTGCTATGGGATGTTTAAAGGTGATTGTGAAATAAAATTGTTACAAGCTATAAGAAGGCGTATAATTAAGTAATAAGCAAAGGTTAGTCTGCTTGAAAGCTGCGGCTTTATGGGTATCTTAATACTATTTGAATGGTAGGTACATCTTAAAGGAGGCAGATTTCTTTTTTTTCTCTTGTATTAATATGTAATAATTTACATATTTATGGAGCATATGTATTTTTTATACACATAGAATGTGTAATGATCAAGTCAGGGTGTTTGGGGTATCTTGAGTGTTATCGTTTGTATTTGTTGGTATCATTTCAAGTCCTCTCTTCTAGTTACTTTGAAATATACACATTACTGTCAGTATAGTCCCCTTGGTCTGCTATTAAATATTAGAACCTATTTCTTCTACCTAACTGTATGTTTATACCTATAACAAACTGGTATCTGGCACTCTCAGCAGCCCAAGGTGGTTAGTTGTAAGCAAGTGATCTAAAATTAGAGACTCTTAATCTCTTGCCCAAGGCTTTAAATCTAGAACAAGTGGCTCCAAAGGGAAGGAGGAGATCTCAGTTTATTTTCCTAGCCTCAGTGTCTGGATGTTGTGGTGGGGACTCTGGTGCTAGAGCAGAGACTGAGGCGGGAGGCACACCCATGATGCAGGCAAAAGATGCCATCCCTGGGGTGTGACCCTCGCTCTGGTTCCCACAGCCTTGTGTCTCCTGGTTACTGCCCATCATCTGAGTCAAGTTCTCCATCCTTCTGTGGTTCCTGAGAACCATCTAACATCCTTCCAAAATGTATTCATTTTCTGCCTAAAAGAATCAATGATTTTTGCTGTTGGCTATAAAAACAAACAAACAAACAAAAAACCTGATTGTATCATATAAATGAATTCACCAGGAGTTTGTTTTGATATGCGACATGGCTACAGTAATATAATTAATACTCTCTTTTTAGGATTAACTATATGGCTGATGATTTGATGAGCTCTTTTTTGTTCCTAGAAAATCCTCCTTTCCTTCTATCACTCTGATCTTTTAGATATGTTAACACTATCTTGTGGTGGTGTGACATGTCTTCTGGGATGCCTTACCTGTAACAACCTTAGTCATTACACACTCCATCATTCCTTTTACAGCTCAGATCTCAATCAGAAACTAAATTATATTATGGTAATCACTGCTCTAAAAAAAGCCAGTTAGAAGAGACATGCACCAAAATAAGGGGACTGATACACTAGTAATGTATACTTTAGTGCCTACAGTTGATCTACTTTTCACTAAAAATACAGTGTTTCATATCCTTTATTTTGTATAATGGAATTGATGGTGTATTTCTCAGGACTGATTTATTTGGCTTAGTTTATATAAATTGATTCATTTTGGAACATTTGACAGAATAGTTGGTATCAAAATAATGTTGTATACAGAACACATAAACACATTATTGCATGAAGAATGAACTGAAAGATCATGAATTCTCAAAGATAATGCTCACAGCAAGAGAATTAAATTGCATAAAAATCAAGTCACTACTCTAAAATACACAGTGCAATAAAAGCTGGTGAGAAAAAATGTAAGATGAACTCAATTTCTCAGCCATTGCTATGAGTCTAGATGCACATCCTGCTGTTATGTGAACAACTACCATGCCTGGAGGGAACTGAATGAATGCTGGCACCTATTGGTAGATGGAATAAAAAACCTAAGCTCATTTTCCTATCATGAGGGTCACATGCCATATGCTACAAACTAATACATTAAATCCACATAATGAGGAAGATAATGCATTTTTACCACTGCTTGCTTACATTGCAAAAACTGTAACACCATTATATAAATTGCCTGTAATTCATTGAATTTCTTTGCTTTTGCAAATCTTAAAAATTTAAAAGGACACAAGTCATGCAGAAAATATTCCAGTGGATTTGTTTGTTAAAGCATATAAGGTAAATTAAATTTTGACCTAAATATTATTTTCTCCATATTATCTTGATCCTTCCAAGTCATATGCTGTACATTTGCCACTGAGTGCTACATCATCTATTAAACTTTTTAATTAAAATAGAATAATTCATAGAAAATATGCAGGTATGATACTGATAAGCTTATTTTTATTAAATGGATTATTCTTATAAATATGTTTTAATTGTATAACATTGACTTCTGTGTTTACTGTTTCTACTCTTTTCCCTGTATAATTGATACATAAAATATTTGTCAAAGTTTAGAGTTTCAGTCAAGGGACCAGTGAATGCTTGATGCTTGACATTTGATTGACAACTGATACATAGAAGGCTTAGAAAAAAAAAAAAAACGTTTGCAGAACCAAATATCTTTAGATATGATTTTTTAAAAGTATAGGTATGAGGATGGGGGCAGAGAACGAACAATTGTCTCCAATGAAGGGGCTGCACATTTAGTCTTTTCAATTACTCCCAGCAAAAACTCCACAGACATCTCTGAAAAGAAAAATGGGCAGGTCAAGGTGAGGCTGTCTGTCATGAAAAAAGTGATCTGCAAGTGATGATTGTATCCCTAGACCTCTCACCAAATCAGCCAGTCAGTAACATGTTCTGCATTTGGCCATGCACTGTGGAATATCCAAATAAATATAGGACACAGCCTTTCTTCTCAAAGAGCTTAAAGTTCAAGTCACATGCCAACATATACAGCATTAAAGTGTGAACAATCATAACTTAGGAGAAAAATAGGATGTAATTCAAATGGAATGGACCAAATTACTGTAAAACTCCTGAAAAGTTTGAGGGCTTCCTGCAAAAGATTGAAGTTGATCTGGTTCATAAAGGATGTTAAGAATACAGACAGATAAAGAAAAAGTGTTAGAGAATACCATGGAAAGACAGGCCAGAGTAAGCAAAGCTGTTCGTTAGCAATGAGTATGCCTTGTCTTTAGAAGAAAGGAGGAATACGGCCTGATGAAATGTCATGGAATAATTTGATAAATGTTTGGCTAGGAAGGAGTAGATAGCTCCTGGAAAATATTGAAAAAGTGCAGATGTTTGGACTTGATCTGTTAGATAATAAGGAAATACTGAAGAAAATACAATTTCATGCAGAGCTAATACATATTAATGTAATTCCCAGCTACTGCCTGGCCATTGTGCAGGATATTATCTCGCTAAAATAATTTCCCCTGCTTTATAGTTTTGAAGCAAGAGGAAGTCTCCCAGAGTTATAGTATCTAGGATTACCTACATATTATTAATGTTATACTTTGGTAAGGTATTCTAGGTGTATCAGCTAGTATCATTTTGTTATTTCTTCATTGTGAAATGCTTTCTGCTTTGCTTAAAAGTTTAATTTTAGACTTTAAAAAATAGGAAAATAAAATATGGAATTTCTGCTTACAGTGACTTTATACATTGACACTTTGAAATTTTTATTTATCTTACAAGTTGCCTCCTAAAAATAAGTGTGACAATGTTAGATAAAATATATGGAGATATTTTTAAAACACAACAAAATAAGCATTTCCAGGTCTGAGAAGTAGAATATAAATGTAAACCAAAGGAAAGAGGGTATATCACATGCTTCCTGAGTTTCAGGTTTCAATGTAGGCTGAGATGTCTTAAGTTCACTTTGTCTAAGAAAGATGAAAACTGTACCATGTCAGATGGGGGAGTCCAGGGATAGGCTCACCTCCTAAAACCAGGGTAATGAGGATTTCCACTGATAGTAAAAGGAGGATAGATGATAGATAGATGATAGATAGATAGATAGATGGATAGATAGATAGATAGATATAAAATGTATATAAGTTAACATTAAATGAGGCCCAAAGTTATGGCTTATTTGAAATTAAGGTTCTGGGGAGTGTGTAGGTAAAGGCTCGATTTAAGACCAGGATCTAAAACAGTCCACCTCTGATTTGAGATCTGGATTTGCAATATCCCCAGTGTGCCTTAGTCCATACAGGCTGCCGTAAATTAAATAGGTAGCTTATAAATAGCATAAACTTATTTCTCAGAGTTTTGGTTGCTTATAAACAACATATACTTATTTCTGAGTTTTGGAGGTTGAGGAGTTCAAGGCAAATTCAGTGTCTGATGAGGGCCTACATTTTGGATTATAGACAGTCTTTTTCCCACTCTAACCTTACATGGTAAGATAGGCCCAGAGCTCTCTAGAATCTCTTTTATCACGTACTAATCTCATTCATAAGGAATCCATCCTTATGACCTAATCACTTCCCAAGGGCCCACCTCCTAATACCATCACCTTGAGGGTTAGGATTTTAACTTATAGATTTTGTGGGTGACAGAAGCATTCAGACCGTACCACCATTCTGTCATTGTAGAAAGGAGCTCCAAGCTGATACTGTGAGAATTGACTCTGGATTGGGGGTTTCATGAGTTAGGTGAAGGCATTCAAAAATATGCAAGATGGGTTATGAGAAAGAGAATGAATCACTGCTCTTATCGCTGCCATATACCACTCAAGATGACCTAAAAAGTTGAAATTTCAATTGGCACAAAGATTAGAGAATAAAACAGTATTTCAAATGAATTTCTTCCAATGAAATAAGAATAATGTGATAATATGCAAAAAACATAAAAATTATCTTTAATATCATAGGTATAAATGAAATAACTCTTGAAAATTTATTTCTGCAAAAAATGTGCAGAAATGAGATAATATCAGATGGCTATTAAAAAATCTATTAGAAATATTTGAAAAATATTAATATTGAGAACAAAACCCAGGATAAACTCTAGAATAGTTAGCACTATGGTTCATCATGCTAATTAGACCTAATGGCAGAAACAAATACAATATTTGCTTTGGAAAGATGCACATGTGCCAGAAGATGAGAGTTAAAGTCCACAAAAACAGAAGCTTCAGTGAAATGTTTAGTATTTAAATAGGCTTTGGCGTGCCAGGATATCATTTTAAGTCAGTGGTTCTCAAGCTTCTATGTTCATTAGAACCATCCTCAGATAAACAGATCTAGGTTGGAGCTCAAGAATTTGTAGTTCTAAAAAAATTTCTAAATAATGTAAAGCCACACCATCTGCATCAGATATCAAGTCAAAAAGCTGCTCCTTGTAATATATTAAGCATTAGCTGAGGCTGAGTGCCTGATTGTGTGACATCAATAAGAGGATATTATTACAAAGAAACTTAAGGTCAGAGGGATACAACAATAATTCATGATGCAATGGAAATGATACACTTGCAAATAGCCCTAGAAGATTCAGAGACCATAAGGTACATGAACAAAAAGCCAAGGCTGAATTTTCATCTACTTTGTCTCATCTCTCCCTTGTCCTCAGTTTTACAACTGTGAACTTCTGGAGGGTTTCCTAAGACTCACTGACGAAGGTGGACACTAATTCAGCTCTGATTTATGGGCAAATAAGTTGTTATTAGAGGAAAAGGGACTGCTTCCAAACTATAGTCTTTTTTAGGGCTGGCCCTGTATAAAGTGGCAAGAGGAAATAATCTCCCAGTGTGAAGAGCTCAATGCAGTGCACTTGGGCATTTACTTTGAAAAGATGGGAATGAGTGTAAGTATTGATTCACACCAACTCGTAGGCAGGCATGAATGGCTTATTTGATCCAGATACGTAAAGACAAAGATAGGAAAATTAGAGTCAAACAGTTTAGCAAAGAGTCAAGTGGATAGTACTGAGATTGGTTGCAAAATACACACATCTTTGTTTCTTATATTAATACTTACTAGAGAACAATGTTGGAGACTCTTAACAACAAGGCGGACAGGGTTATCCTGCTAGCAGATGTCCACCAGCCTCTCTTCTCATCAGATACTCTGGTGTTTCCACCATGGGTCCAAGAAGAGACTGTACATGGTAGCACGGCTATAAACTATGTATGGGCTTAAGAAATTATTTCCCTTCACCACCCATAAACCTGTCAACAGAAGAGAACAACTCTGAATCCTTTATCTTGGCACTATTCCTCAAAAAGACCTCTTGGTGTCAAGTTGAATATATTGGACCCTTTCCATCCTGGAAGGTACAGCAATTTATTCTTGCTGGAATTGGCACACACCTCAAATAGGAGTTTATCTTCTTTGCCTGCTGCAGTGCCTCTGCAAACATTATCATCTTAGGACAAAGAGAAGCCCTGATTTAATGGCATAGCATTCTATACTTCATTACGTCATAACAGGGGATCAATTTTGTGGTAAAAGAGGTGTGACAATGAGCTCCTAATCATAGAACTCACATCTTTTACAATATATGGCATCACAAACACCCGACTTTCCTCATAGAATGATGGAATGAATATTACAGTCACCACTAAGAAACAGCAGAGATTAATATATATAGTAAGTTTGTAGTTCTATTTTCCAGCATACACATTGAACCAATAGTTTATATACAGTGATAGATTCTCAGCAGCTAGAATTCTCAGGTCTGAGAACCATGTCGTGGAAATAAGGTTGGTCTCTCTAACCATTTATCCCAGAGACCTACTTGGAAAACAAAAAGGCATGAATCATGAAGTAGATTTTTAAGAATAAATGTGAGAAGACTCACTCTACATGATATTAAGGCAGTGTACTACCCTTAAAGGACTGAGAAGATAGCATATATATACACACACACACACACACACACACACACACACATATATATATATTAAATGACAAATTTGGCTTATAAAGCAGAAAAGAATGCACTCTTTATGTAGTGGAGGATGATTGGTTGTTTGTATGAAAAATATGAAATTGGATTATTTCCACACATTAAACCACAAAACTTCATTCCAGATAGAATATAATTTAAATGTAAAAAGCAAAATGCTAAAACTGTGAAAAATATATATATAAGAAGATATGATCTCAGAATAAGCAATGATATCTTAAAGAAGATACAAAGAGCACAAAATGTACAGAAAAATATTTATAAATTTGATAATAATTAATTTAAACTTTGTCTAACTAGAGACATGATAAACAAAGTGAAAAGACCAATCATAATATAAAAGAAGATATTTACTGGGTATATATAAAACCCGGCAATAAATTATTTGGTAAGAACATCTCCAATAATAATAAACCCATAATAAAATGACAACCCAATGAAAAAATTTACAACAATAAAAACAATTAAGGCTGAGGATATCTGAATGAGCAATGAGCGTGGAAAATCTGTTTACCGTAGCTAATAATCACATAAATCAAAATTAAAACACAATTAGATGCCATTCTCACTATTGAATGGGCAAGAACTTTAAAATGTTTGAAAGTGCCAAGAATCAGCAAAGACGTAGAAAAATAAAACTTGAAATTATCTCATGCACCTGATGGAAGAGTAAAATAGCAGCATTTTGTGAGCAATTTGCAATATCTAAAAAAGCTGAAGAGGCACTGTATCATTAAAATGAATCTGGCCGCCACCCCATCTCCCACCTGCGCCCTCACCATCACACTACATTAAAATGATACAGTGGTATAAGTAACTGTAAACCAGATTACGATGGCTTAATCAAGAAAGAGGTTTATCTCAGACATGAAAATAAAAGTTATCTGGGCAGGCATCCCAGGGCTGGAGCAGAGGCTAACAGTGGCCTCAAGGGATCAGACCTACATTGTCACTCTGCCTTCCTTAATGTGTGGCTGCTGCACCTCCGGGATCATCATAATTCTGGACAAGAAAAAGGTTGGGACGATTGAATTGGCATCAGCAGTTTATGCTTGTACTGTGTTGTCCAGAACTGTCTCACAGCTAGCTGAAAAAGGGATTGGAATTCAGAGTAGTTTGCTTTTCAACCTTTAAAGTTAAGATAGCCAGATGTAATGGGCTTTGAGAAGTGTTGAAAGAACCAGCCTGCCATACCCACTTCATAGATATACTCACATGTGAATGTGTATGTGTGTGAAGTATAGCCACTTCAGCACCATGTGAATGTACATACACATTCACATGTGAAGCATACCTATGAAGTATACCTATGAACGCATATATACACATTCACATGGTACGTAAGTATACCTATGAAGGGGTATACTTCACATGTATGTGATAGTGACTTGCTGCCTGCTAGTGTGTTTTGTGTTCAGGGGACAAACAGCAGAGGTATCACTAAGGAACTTTTTAAAAATGCATAATTTCAGGATTCACTCAAGATCCACTGAATCAAGATCTGCAGTTTAACTGGTGTCTTGGGTGGTTCTACATGCAAATTAAAATTGATGAAGCACCACTCTAGAGAAAGCCTGCATATGTAACAGTGTATATCTCAAAAGGAAATTATCTAAATGCCCATTAATAACAGAATACAGGAATATATATTCATTCAATAGCATAGTTTACAGGGCACTTAAAATAAATAAATAGATTGACTGATGTTAATCTGGACAAATGCCAAAAATATAACATGATTTTAAAAGAAAATGAAAAATTAGGTCAATAGTACAATATAGTTTGTGTACATTTTTAAGTGTACAAAACAATATTTCATAAGGATATATATATATATATATATACTTCTTAAAATATTTTAAAATGCATGGATGGAGAATAACCACTGACCTCATACTGGTTAACTTGGGGTATAGAGGGAAGAAAATGTGATTGAAAAAGGGACAAAGTGGTTTCAACTGTATCTGTTGTATTTTACTTCTTAAAAATCTGAAGTAAATATGGTGAAATGTGAAGATGCATGCATATGTATTTACTTTGATATCTTCAAAATTATGCTCTAAACATTTCATATTTTTAAGATTTTCATAAAATATTTTAAAAGATAAAATGAATACAACTAATTTTTTGAAAGGATAGTAATGGTGTAACTCTTTTCACACTGGCAATTTGTTTTTAAATGATTTATCAATAGCTGGTAAAATGAATACATTATTTATGAAGCTTAAGTAAGTCGGCATTTGACTAACATTTGTAACTGATTTTTATGATACTGAGTACAGGATACTTCAATGAATTCGAAGCTCTCTCCTGGTAATAACAGTTAGGAAACTGAAGAATATATCTAAATACATGCACCCATATTTATAGCAAGCATGCTTCAAAATTGCTGAAGATAAATGAAAAAATATGCCTTGAACTTGAAAATTATGCCTGCTTTTGAAAGCAAGATGAACATGCTTGGAAACTATATGACATTCTCCCAAGTTCTTGTGGTCTGCTTCTCAACCACTTGCTTTGACTTTATCAGTGATGTTTATTATACGTTCCTTTCAAGACATTCTATCTGTTTGGAAAATTTGCATTCTAGTTCTTATCATGATGTTTGCTTTATTTTTAATATACAATTTTTTCTGTGTTTTTAGCGCTTAACATTAATACTAGAAATCACATACTGTTTTACACTGTAAGATGCTAATTTTTGGCATATAATACTCCTAGATAGAAATATACCTTGTTAATAAAAATAGTGTTCACTGAACTTCTTAGCTCTGTGTACCATTTTCATATTTATTCACCATCAGGTAAGAAAACTAACAAGGAGAAAAATTAAATACCATGCTGTGAGGACACACAATGAAGACTGGAAGGAACACAGTTTGAAACAGTCTTACATGCTTTCCACTCTGTTCTCTTTGAATCTTTCACTGTTTTTACAATATACTTTAAATTAAAACAGATATTTGTGGTTTCCTACAAAGATATAAAAATTTATTCTAATATTGATCTCAAGCATTATTTCTTACCTTCTTCTACAATAGATGTCAGATGGTTTATTATTATAAGAAGCTGATCCATGGCTACTTGGCACGCACAAGTGTCTGAAGCAGAAGGATCCAGAGACTAATTATATATCTAGAGCTGGCAAACTTTTAAATTGGTGAACCAAGAAGGAAAAAACTAAAGTGTCATTAGTGGCACAGAATATATTTATACTCCTAGTAAACGCAGAAGGACCACTTAAGAACCAATAACACTAATGAATATTCAGTGAAATAGCCAGATACAAGGAAACATACCAAAATAATAGCTTTTTCAAATACCAGCAATAATAATCCAGGAACACACACACAATTTAAAATAGGAAAAAAAAAACTACAAATACTTACAAGTAAACTTCACAAATTTGAGAAAGATATGATTGAAAAAAAATTAACAAAACAGTAAAGTATTTATTTTAAAAAATACTATATTCCTGAGTAGAAAGAATCAATAATACAAATATGCCAATCATCCTAAAATTAACATGCAGTTTCAATGTAATGTTCTTCTAATTTGTAATATGAAGAAAATATACATGTGCTGACATGGAAATATGCTCAACCTATATTATTAGTTGGAAAACATCAAAATCTAGAATAATGTCTGCTTCTTATTAATCATCTATATTTGTAGATGCATGGAATACATAGAATGTGCCTTTGTTTTTCTTCCTTTCTCTTTACCAAAAAGAATAATTCACATTGAACTCTTAAGATTGGTCATTGCTGGGAAGCAGGTGGGAAAGGCAGCTTTATATGTTAAATATTTCTGTGTTGCTTGAAATTTTTACGATGGCCGTATATTGATGTTGAAAAAGAAAAAAGAATAAATCAATAAGAAACAAAATGAAGATATGTCATATGGGGGACATAAAGGAATCCATTTTGGAAAACTCTAGCTGCTTTTTGAAGTTGTTTCAAGAATGATGCTCACTTACATGTGGAATCTAAAAACTGGAACTTACAGAAACAGGGAGAAAAATGATGACTAGGTGCTGGAGGAGGATGGGAGATTAGGAAGATGTTGGTCAAAGGACACAAAATTTTAATTGCACAAGATAAATAAACGTTCAAGGAATCTGTTGTATATCAAGATGACTATAGTTAATAACTGTATATGTATACTTGAAAATAGCTAAGAAGGTAGATTTTAAGTGTTCTCACCAAAAAAGTATATGAGGTAATGCATATGTTAAATAGCTTAACTTAGCCATTTTACACTGTTTATACATAGATGAAATTGGCTAGCCATAAGTAGAAAGCTGAAACTGGATCCTTTCCTTACTCCTTATACGAAAATTAATTCAAGATGGATTAGAGACTTAAATGTTAGACCTAATACCATAAAAATCCTAGAGGAAAACCTAGGTAGTACCATTCAGGACATAGGCATGGGCAAAGACTTCATGTCTAAAACACCAAAAGCAACGGCAGCAAAAGCCAAAATTGACAAATGGGATCTCATTAAACTAAAGAGCCTCTGCACAGCAAAAGAAACTACCATCAGAGTGAACAGGCAACCTACAGAATGGGAGAAAATTTTTGCAATCTACTCCTCTGACAAAGGGCTAATATCCAGAACCTACAAAGAACTCAAACAAATTTACAAGAAAATAACAAACAACCCTATCAAAAAGTGGGCAAAGGATATGAACAGACATTTCTCAAAAGAAGACATTCATACAGCCAACAGACACATGAAAAAAATGCTCATCACCACTGGCCATCAGAGAAATGCAAATCAAAACCACAATGAGATACCATCTCACACCAGTTAGAATGGCGATCATTAAAAAGTCAGGAAGCAACAGGTGCTGGAAAGGATGTGGAGAAATAGGAACACTTTTACACTGTTGGTGGGATTGTAAACTAGTTCAACCATTATGGAAAACAGTATGGCGATTCCTCAAGGATCTAGAACTAGATGTACCATATGACCCAGCCATCCCATTACTGGGGATATACCCAAAGGATTCTAAATCATGCTGCTATAAAGACACATGCACACGTATGTTTATTGTGGCACTATTCACAATAGCAAAGACTTGGAATCAACCCAAATGTCCATCAGTGACAGATTGGATTAAGAAAATGTGGCACATATACACCATGGAATACTATGCAGCCATAAAAAAGGATGAGTTTGTGTCCTTTGTAGGGACATGGATGCAGCTGGAAACCATCATTCTCAGCAAACTATCACAAGAACAGAAAACCAAACACCGCATGTTCTCACTCATAGGTGGGAACTGAACAATGAGATCACTTGGACTCGGGAAGGGGAACATCACACACTGGGGCCTATCATGGGGAGGGGAGAAGGGGGAGGGATTGCATTGGGAGTTATACCTGATGTAAATGACGAGTTGATGGGTGCTGACGAGTTGATGGTTGCAGCACAGCAACATGGCACAAGTATACGTATGTAACAAACCTGCACGTTATGCACATGTACCCTAGAACTCAAAGTATAATAATAATTTAAAAAAAAAGAAAAAAAAGATCATATTATTCACCATAAGTATGTATAGTTTTTACTTGCCAATTAAAGTATAAACAAGGGTGATAAGATATGATGAATAATGGTCCCAAAGATGTCGATGTAAGAATTCCCAAAACCTGCAAAGCTTTCACGGTAAGGGGGACATTGCAAATGTGATTAATCTAAGGATTTTGAGATGGGAATGTTATCCTTGATTACATGGTGAACCCAATGTAATCCGAAGGGTACTTACAAGGAGATGAAGAAGATTTGACTACAGAGAGGAGAAGGGGAGGTGAAGACAGAAGCAGACATTGTGAAATGGCCATGAGTAGAAGCATGCCAGTGCCCTCTAAAAGTTGAGAAAAGAAACAGATTCTCTGCTGGAGCCTCCCGAAGGAGCTGATTCTGCCAGCACCTTGATTTTAGTACTGTAACAGTGTTTTGAAACTTCTGTCTTCCAGAACTCTAAGAGGATGAATTCATTTTATTTTAAGCTACTAAGTATGTGGTTATGTGTTACAGCAACAATAAAAGAAATGCAGGTAGAAAAATTGTATGTGACTACTCCAATATGCATTACCGCAACCAGGCACCCTATGTGGAAGACAATCTATAGGTTGAAGAGATTAAGTAAGCTTAGCACTGCAAAGCAAGAGGGAAAATGGAATGAGAATCACCACGATATGGTTAAGACTAAAATTTAAAACACAAACAAAATTTCAATGAAAACCTGGGATAATACTGAGTCAAAAGTGAAGAACCAAGATGTTGTCAGATCAATCCATCCATGTGATTAACAAACAGGTATTGAGTATGTATTATGTACAAGCACTAGGATGGAAGTGTAATGAGAAATGAATTGTGTCTTTTCAGAATTTTCAATCAGGGAAGACAAATAAACCACTGAATAAATTTAGATAGATGTGTGATATGATTGCTTGCTTTGTAGATGATTACTCTGGCATCGTTGATGGGGGTTGGATTAAAAAGACAAGAAAAGCAGAAGCCTATGCTCCATGTGCAAGTCACAGGTAAGCCAAGATGAGAAGAAAAAAGAGATTAAGTCAGAGCAGCTAGGTGGGTTACAGGTCAAATGAATGAACTGTGCCTCTCATATCTCTTCTGAAATCCAAAGGCCTCTTAAAAGGTGACGAGGGGCTCTGCTCCGGAGAGGAAGACCTGGAGTGGCAGGTGTCCCAGAAAGAATGACACTTCCCCCCTCAGAGTAATATTTAATAGGAGAAAAAAACAAAAATAAAAAACTATATTGAACATATCAAACTAATATTCATAGCTGAGCTAATGCCAGTTTGCTTCTGATTATTCCTATAACAATGCCATTGTTCTATTTCTAACCTGCATAATGGACAGATGAAGAAAAATGTATAGACACACACACACATTTGCATACTTGTTTTGTACAAGATTAGGTATTCTATTAAGGTTATGGAAAGATAATCTATTATTCAATGTTCACATTTGTTTTCATCCTGTACTATTGGTTTTAGAATATAATGTTTTTGAGATAAGGGTGTTGTGGTCTTGTTAATCTGCTCCAAAGCCATGTTGGTGTCATGCACACATTACACTAATTGGATTCTTGATGCATCTTTAAAAACTAATTTCAAAACACTAAGTAATCAGAGGCTTTGTCTTCAATACAAGACATTGCATCAGCAAAAATTGTTTATTACTCAGCCACCTGTGCTCTGCACAAAGCAATTTAAGCAGACTCAGTCCCTGCCCTGAGGAACTGTCTAAAGTCAGTGCCATTGTAACATTCAAAGACAGTCAGACAACTGCACTAATGACAAACACAGCCTCTAACATTATTAAAAAACAAAAGAGCCCACTCCATAATGTTATTTGAATCACAAGATGAACTAGTATTTTATTTTGTAAAAGAAGTGACATGAGAACTTGCTGAATATTCAATAAACAGTTGTTGAATTAAATAATGCATGCAACAATCATATTTAGAATTTAAAGATAGAAAAATTAAAATGTAAAATTTTGTTTCTTGATTAGAGTAGATTATGTAGGGCACATTCCATAAGAAGTGGACTTGTAGATAGTTTACTTAACTGAGAATTATGTTCACATGTGCCTTTCTGCAAATTCCGTGAGATTGTGACCTATTTGAAAACGAGAACCAAGAGATACTACTATTTGTGTATCAGTTTCACCACAGTGTCTGGCAAAAGTACAGACTTTACTGAAATGTTGAGGGTGAGTAATAATGAAAAGCATAAAACAATATTGGAACAGGTTTTCTACAAGTAGTGAAATTCCTGCCTATGTCTTCTTCTTCTAGGACTGATCTTCTAGGACTGATCTTCTAGGACTGATACTTAATAATTGTGGAGGATTGTGAATGTATTCATTCCCTTCAGTAACATGGAGATATTAGGTCACCTCAGGTTGTTCTATAACTCTTCCTCTTAATGCAGATTTCCCTGTTTGCTTTGTAATCTCCACTATCAAATTCAATTATCAAAAAAAAAAATCCAGTTTAAAGCAGTTGAGTCAATTTTGCAAGCCCATTAGATATGGCAGCTCTGGATATGCCACATGACTCCAGGTGCACCATTTACATAGACACATAAATGTAACTGAGAATAATACCCCAGGAGTTGTGCATTGTGGTAGCCCTAAGTGAGTTAAAGTAGCATAGATGATTCTCGATGTAGACTATGATCCTTCACACAAACTGACGTTTGCAGACACTATCCATTAAAGCAATTTTTTTACTAGAAAACTCAATCTCTCCAACACCATTGAGGACATAGGCACACGCAAAGATTTCAGAATGATAACACCAAAAGAAATTACAACAAAAGCAAAAATTAACAGATGGGATCTAATTAAACTAAGGAGGTTTCGCACAGCCAAAGAAACTATCATCAGAGTGAACAGACAACCTACAAAATGGGAGAAAAATTTTGCAATATATCCATCGGGCCAAGGTCTAATATCCAGAGTCTATAAGGAACTTAAACAAACTTACAAGAAAAAAGAAATAACCCCATTAAAAAGTAGGCAAAGGACATGAACTGACACATCTTAAGAGAAGATATACGGGCGGCCAACAAACATATGAAAGAAAAGCTCAACATCTCTGATCATTAGGGAAATGCAAATCAAAACCACAATGAGATACCACCTCACACCAGTCATAATGGCAATTATTAAAAAGTAAAAAGACAACAAATGCTGGTGAGGTTACATGCTGGTGAGGTCGTGGAGAAAAATGAACACTTTTCCACTGTTGGTGGAAGTGTAAATTAGTCCAACCATTGTGGAAGACAGTGTGGCAATTTTTCAAAGATCTAGAGGCAGAAATACCATTTGACCCAGCAATCCCACTACTGGGTATATACCCAAAGGAATATAAATTACTCTAATATACATATACACACACATATATATATATATATATATATATTTATTTACATATATATGTATGTGTGTGTATATATACACATGTATATGTTCATTGCAGCACTATTAATAATAGCAAAGACATGGAATCAAGCCAAATGCCCATCAATGATAGACTGGATAAAGAAAATGTGGTACCCATACGCAGTGGAATATCATGCAGCCATAAAAACAAATGAGGTCATGCCCTTTGCAGGGACATGGATGGAGCTGGAAGCTGTCGTTCTCAGCAAACTAATGCAGGAACAGAAAACCAAACACTGCATATTCTCACTTCTAAGTCGGAGCTGAACAATGAGGACACATGGTGGGGAGCATCACACACTGGGGCTGTTGGGGGTAATAGAGCAGGGGGAGAGAGAGCATCAGGAATAATAGCTAATCGATGCTGGGCTGAATACCTAGGTGATAGGCTGATCTGTGCAGCAAACCACCACAGCACACATTTACCTATGTAACAAGCCTGCACATCCTGCACGTGTACCCCTGAACTTAAAATAAAAGTTGAAGAAAAGAGAAAAAAAAAGAACACTTGGCCTCTCTTCCACTATAAAAGTGTTTTCTCAAAATATAAGCTGTTTTCCTTTCTAGTGGAGAAGAAGTAGATTTACAGAAGAACCTACAACGTTAAAATCCTTACAGCATTCTCATAAATCTGTTCTAGGAAAAATGAATTACTTTTGTCAAGCCATGGAATAGCTTTATTTGATAAAGTTTTGAGGCCAGAACTCATCAAATTAAATTTAATTGTTCAAGTCAATTTTTAAATATTGATCATCTATAATCAGATGTGTGCTTTGATACAAGCTTATCAAATATTCTAAGCAGAAAAATATTCTAAGCAATTTCTGCCTTGAAAGAGTTTTCTGGGGAAATGAGAATGAAAGAGTGTATATAGTGAGGTCAGATCTTTTGCTATTAAGACACATAAGGAAAGAGTTCTTACAAAACATGTAAGAGAGATATTTGTATAATCAGGTTACCTTAAATTCATATCTTGTGTCGTCATTTTCAAAGTGTATTAAAGATAGAGAGACAGAGAGAAAAAGAGAGACTGATATTTTAGAGAAAGAGAGGAAAACATTCAAGGTGTAAAGGAAATAAACATTTCATTTCAAACTTACTGTAGTAAGCTAGTGGTCCCTGTGTCAGGTCATAATCCACAAAATCTGTGAATGTTACCATATCTGAAAAAGCATCTTTGTAGATATGGTTAAATTGAGGATGTCAAGATAGAGAGATTATCCTAGATTATTAGGATGGTCCCTAAATACAATCACATGCATCTCTGTAAGAGGAATACAGCCAGAGAGAAAGGAGAGAAATGAGAAAAAGATGTAAGAACAAAACAGATTTGAAGATGTTGAGCTGCTGATCTGAACAATGAAGGAAAGAGCATGAGTGACAGAACGCAACCTTAGAGTTTGGAAAAGGCAAGGAAACATTTTCTTTCCTACGGTTTCTGAAACTATAGCCACCCCACCAAAACCTAGGTTTCTGCTCAATGAAATACACTTTTAGACTTCTGACCCCCAGAACTGTAGGTGAAAAAATGTGTGTTGTTTTAGGTCACTAAGTTTGTGGTAATTTGTTACATCAGCCACAGGAAACTAATATACTTTGAAATATAGAACTAGAGTCTTTTAACATTCTCCTGATCATGTGCCTTTCTTTTTTCTTTAGAATAATGGAATAATTTCAAACACAAACACCTTTATGAAGGTTCAGTAATATTTAACTATATTTTTCTGTTGATTTGCTCTACTTTGTTTCTATTTATTGGGTATTCTTTTAACTCTAGGCTTACACTTAAATTCTAGTACCATGATGCATCAACATGTTTTACATTGCCATAAAGGAATTCCTGAGGCTAGGTAATTTATAAAGAAAGGAGGTTTATTGGGCTCACAGTTGTGTGGGCTAGTCAAGAAACATAGCACCAGCATCTGCTTCTGGTGAGGCCCTCAGGAAGCTTTTGCTCATAGAAAGCAAGGGGACCTAGTGTGTCACATGCTGAGAGAAGGAGAAAGAGAGTAAGGAGAGGGGTGTCATGCTCTTTTAAACAACCAGCCCTCCATTAACCACTAAGGGGAGAACTCACTTATTAACATCAGAGAGCATCAGTTCTTCTCATGCCACTGTCTTTCAATTCTCTGCCCTTAACCGGGAAAGGTTCTCTGCTTTTAAAATCTCATGTGATTGAAAACGTCCCCACAGAGTTGACAAGAAATCTACTCTGGGTTCTGGACAGAAATATAGCTATAATTAGGCATTAATCAGGCTGAACTTTGGCCCACTTCCTTGTTGCTAAAAATCACATAGCACTAGATACTGAACATGTTCATCCCCATTGATCCTATAGACACGATCTCTGACATTAGAGTCACAAAGCATTTGTTTAAGGATCACTTAAGATGTTGTTAAGACCCTGAATTCCAGCAACCAATTTGAAGACTCCCACAGAGGAGTACATCAGGCAATGAATCTATTACGTTTACATTATTTGATGGGGTGCATCTGGATATTCCAGGATAATCTCTCATCTCAAAGTCTGTGCCGTGCCCTTAACCGTATTGGCAAAGACATTTTTCCTGTAAGGCAACATTGTCACAAGTTCTGGTAATTATGCTTGGACATCTCTGGGAGCCATTATTCTGCCACCACACCAATCTACTATTCACATGTATAATTTATACTATTAAAATCTAAAATATGTTGATTGATAGATATTTTAAATAATAATGGCAGCCATTTTAAACATCAAACTCTTCGCAATTTTTATTTTATTTTATTCTTGGAACAAATTGTAGATGATTGACACAAAAAATCAGAAAGGGTAGAGATGACATGGCCATTTCACACATGAAATACAAGTGTGAATTGTGTTATTTAGTTCATGAATATCAGATTTCCATTATTATATTATGATATGCTCATGTTTGAATCATAACGTACAAGTTTTAAAGATTCTAGACAAGTGCCGGGCGCAGTGGCTCACACCTGTAATTCCAGCACTTTGGGAGGCTGAGGTGGTCAGATCACCTGAGGTCAGGAGTTCGAGACCAGCCTGACCAACATGATGAAACCCCATCTCTACTAAAATACAAAAATTAGCTGGGCATGGTGGCACATGCCTGTAATCTTCTCAGCTACTTGGGAGGCTGAGGCAGGAGAGTTGCTTGAACCCGGGAGGCGGAGGTTGCAGTGAGCCGAGATCGTGCCATTGTACTCCAGCCTGGCAACAGAGCGAGACTGTCTTAAAAAAAAAAAGAAAAAGAAAAAGAAAAGAAAAAAGATTCTAGACAGGTTTGGCTATCCTTTCAGGTGGGAAAATAATGAAAGCCTCTATCTTATGAAGATAAACCTGAAGAAATGAAGAGAAATAGTGGATCTCCAAGATAAGTAAACTTAAATTTGAAGTCAAATCAATGGTGGTTCCAAAGAGTAGCCTGGACTTTTATAGCTCTCCCTGCTGCGCAACACTAATGGCTATAACATTCCTCAACACCTGTAACACAAAGAGTTTATTTCCTTTGCTATACAAAAATAGCTCGATATGCACATGCAGCTTCAAATCAGTAGGTTCTTCAAAACATAGCACTTTAAACAACTCCTGTATAGGTTTCTTTTATTAAAATGAAGTTATATTACCCAGTTGCATAAGACTGCTTATGTTCATATTCTTTTCTTACCTTCACACACTGGTACTCAAGTTATTTTCTATATATATATATATATATATTCTAAATTACAATTTCTGGCCTTTGTATATGTCTTATAATCAATGTCAAGAGAAATGTGCCAGATGACAATTAGATTCAAAGGCTGAGGCTCACCATCAGTTTTACTATCTACCCACGGGCGAACCTAGTCATAGGTCTCACCTGTTTATCTTTTTGTCAACTTATTTATTTGCCAGTACAACACAGCAGAGATTTAAATTTTAACTTAAATTGAGATCCCTGAACGTTTTTTAAAATGTCCTCAAAATAATAGCACTGTGATCCAGCACAAATTGATTTTTATTTTCCAACACAGAAAGTGGCCTGTCACATACCAGGAAATGTAATCAAAGGTGGTAGAAATTGCCAAATTTCTCAGTGTAGAATAAGCTTTTCCAAAGCTAGAAGTTCATGGTGAATGGATTCATACATGATGAAGAATATGAGACAGATGCCAACAGCTTTCAAAAGAAAAATATTTTCTTTTGAAACATTTTCAGGAAGAGCTAGTTAACTTTCAATAATATTTAATTTAATTACAATAAAAACAAAACAAAAATTTAGACAAATGGAAAATGCAGACAGAATTATGAGTCTTTGATCTAGTTAGAATTTACATACTAAGACTTAAAGATGCTTATATACTGAAGCTTAAAATATTACCAGTTAGAAGTGTGTCACAATGATGCAGTAATTGTCAATTACCTGAGGTGATTTCACAAAAATATTTGTACTTTGAAGTTGAATTAGGTATAGGCTCGAATTCTCATTGTGACATTTAAGAGAGAAAGTGGGTGAGAATTGAAAACATAGCATTATCGATTTTTGATTCATTAAAAAAATATGTTTTTTGTTTGTTTGTTTTTTGAGATGGAGTCTCACTCTGTCACCCAAGCTGGAGTGCAGTGGCATGATCTCAGCTCACTGCAACCTCCTCCTCCTGGATTCAAGAGATTCTCCCATCTCAGCCTCCTGAGTAGCTGGGATTACTGGTGTGCACCCCCATGCCCAGCTCATTTTTGTATTTTTAGTAGATACAGTGTTTTGTCATGCTGGCCTGGCTGGTCTCAAACTCCTGACCTCAAGTGATCTGCCTGCCTTGGCCTCCCAAAGTGCTGGAATTACAGGAATGGGCCACCACGCCGAGCCAAAAAATATATGCTTTTAACAGGGTAAATTATTTAAAAAATTGATTTTAAGTTTTCTAACTCGATGAGGTGTTAACTTCCAGAAAATATGACAGTAAAGTCATGATTAAATGCCCTAGCTATGTTTCAGTTGTGTTACAAGGAATTAGGGGGCCACAAGTCACTGGGTTCAGTCTGGTGCTGCTATGAAAATTAGCGAGGTTGGGTGCGGTGGCTGTAATCCCAACATTTGGGAGGCTGAGGCGGGTGTACCACCTGAGGTCAGAGTTTTGAGATTCACCTGGCCAACATGGCGAAATGTCTCCACTAAAGATACAAAAAAATTAGCCAGGTGTGGTGGCCCTTGCCTGTAACCCCAGTTACTTGGGAAACTGAGGCAGGAGAATGTCTTGAACCTGGTAGATAGAGGTTACAGTGAACCAAGATCACCCCATTGCACTCCAGCCTGGGCAACAGAGCAAGACTCTGTCTCAAAATAATAATAATAACAATAATAATGAAAATTAGTGAGAGCATATCAAGAGAAAGATGACCTCATAAAAAAAGAGTCAAGAATATGAGTTTTGACCATCACTCCTCCTATTATCAATCTTCAAGGATTATTTTTGTTTTTTTAAAAATATTGCCCTAGAGTTATTCAATTAATAAACGATCAAATGGTCATATGATTCCAAATCTTACACTCAAATCCTGCAGGATACTGAATTTTTCAGTTTCTAATTTAATTATTTCAATTCCATAAAGACATTATGTTAGAAATTATGACACATGGACCAAAATATGTCTATTCTGGATGACTCTGAGAAAGATACTAAAGTGGTTCTTCCACTCAAGTAATCAGGAAACTAAATGTTGTTCTTCAAGTGCATTCACTCTATCCAGTTATCTATGTGTCTGGAAAGGATCACTTTTTAAACTATGGACTTTACAAAGACATCAGATAATTAGTTGTTTTAGAAAGAGTCCACACTGTGGAATGAGAGGAGATACATAGGCCCACACAACAAGACTGCTTTCAGTAATCTATATTAGGTTACTATATTAACTATATATATTCTATATATATAATTCTATATCATATTATCTATATATTCTATATTCTATATAGAGTCTATGTTAATTATCATGAACTCTTAAATAAATATTTATTAGAACATTTAGGCAAGTATGACTAAGAACAAACATCTTGGCTGGTCTCCATTCATCACTGAAGAGCTGCATTGTCTTTTATTTGGTTATTGCATGTCCCATGCTGTTTTACCTTGGCAAAATT
The DNA here is from genome assembly GCF_037993035.2 of Macaca fascicularis. Lineage (NCBI taxonomy): Eukaryota > Metazoa > Chordata > Mammalia > Primates > Cercopithecidae > Macaca > Macaca fascicularis. Next base: position 57,942,053 of record NC_088391.1, on the reverse strand, counting down.
ATTTCTTTGAAGCTGGATACTTATTACTTACTGCTTCCCCAATTTCCCATTGTCAACCAACCAAAAATGAGTCCCCCAGACATAGTGTAACTGACATAAGCATCAACACTCTCTATATTCCAATCCTATACCTTCATGTCAACTGAAGCAATGTATATGCACAGTTACTCCAGCAGTTCTCTACTATGCAGCGAGAATGTTAAATGTCCAGTACAATAGTCCAGGTTGATATTTCTTGTCCACGAGAACCTTGTCACCTCCTCTAGATCCTTCTCTCTCCATCTTTTCCATAATATAAAAAATCTGTATTTTTCTAAATAGCTCAAATAATATCTATAATATTTACCAGTCCTTACCACCTTGTTTTCACACTCCTTGAAGCTATAGGAGCCTCTTCCTTTTGTTGGTATATGAGCCCCCTGCCAAAGATCATCCTGTACAGTTTTTGTCTTTTCTTTCTCTGTTACTCTCTGAAAATTGTTTTTATTTTCTCTGAAAATTGTTTTTATTTTTATCAAAATAGTACATGTCCATGAATTTGCAATCAGAGATGTAGGAAACTTCTTATGAAAAATCAGGTGTGCCTTGTCTTTCTTTATATGCCATGCTTATCCCCCAGAGGCAGCAATTTTCATGTCATCTTTTTTTTCTGTAACTTTATACACATTTCTTCTTGATTTTTTTAGTTATAGATATTATATATCTAATTTATTTATTTTTAAATATTACCTATGAAATTATATCTTTGGATGTTTGGGGATTATCTTCCTCACCTTCAAACACCCACCATAACCCTCCTATCTACATTAATCCAAAACAGACATTTCCCAAACAATGCTATGCTTTCAATGTAGCTAAAAGAAAATGTTGGGTAATATGCTCTTTATTATTTCTATTAACATTTTCCTTTAATTTTTGACTATGATCTGCAGCTGAGTTATGTGATATATTGTTATACTATTTCCTTTCTTGTACAATTTCCTTCCCCCTCATAATTATAGTACAGCATAGTTATTTATAACTAATGAGAGGTGTTTTTGTGTACTTTAATTTATGCTGAAACTCACCCATATAAGTGAGTATCTCCTTTAATACAAATACATCAGTATTTCTATTAGTTTCTTTTTTTCTTTTTCTTTTTTTTTTTTTTTGAGAAAGTGTTACTGGAATTCTCAGTTCTCCTGCTCCAATATAAATAGTCTCCTCTATATGTCAGCTGCGTGACTGTCATTCTGGGTGTTTCATTTGTGCTGGTCTCTTTTTCTCACATTAACCATTCTCCACGGATGTCTCACATTCCTTGCCTCTCAGCTCCTATTGAGGAATGAGGCACAAGTAATCCTCTGCACTGAGTTGATTAACCATTGATTATTATTGGGACCCATCAGACTAGTTGAGAACGTGTAGCTCTTTTCTCTTAAGTTTCCAGGTTTCTCTTCCTCAAAAACAATAGTTCCAATCTGAAAATGTCTGCCCCAATCTACAAGCAAGTTCAGGAAGGAGGCGAGGAATTACCTGTTAAGCATGTAAAAATCTCACTTACTCCTGTTTTTATTCCATCAGTACCCTCTTCAGGTGTATTTCTGCAGAGTCCTCTAATTCAACTTCTTCAGAGAGGAATTTATGGAATACTCACCAGCATTGCCTGGCTGCGCATGAGGGACAAAAGAATCTTTGATAACCTTTTGTAACAAACTTTCAAACAATCTTCTGGCTTCTAACCAAAGGAGCACACCTCTTTATAACACGCTCCCATTCCTGAGACTTTTCATAATTTCTAAAGTATTTCTTAACCATCTCCCTGAAAGCTTAACTATCAACTTTCTCAGCCCTGCTGAGTTTCACCCACATTTCGAACTTGTTGACATATATCCTATCTTCTCAACTCTCCTTTCCTGATGCTCACATGTTTATAACTTTTTAAAATTCTTCATTGTTATATTGACAAAGTTTCCAGAGAATGTGTAGATAGAAGCATGCATTCAACCCACCATGTTTAACTGAATCTCTGCTTCTTTTTCAATTTCTCATTAGTGAAAATTTCACCTAACTGTTGTCCTCATTAGACTGCAATGTTCTTCATTTCTCCCTTATTATAAAGTCATGGAGGTTTCATCTCCTAGGAGATGGACAATATCTCTGTGCAAGTTTCACTATCTCCAGTACCAATTACATAGCTGACTTTAAAGTAAACTGGAGTTAGCAGTGTTTCTATCTGCAGCCATCAAAACGAGAACTCTAAGTAATACCGAAACCATCCTCACATGTTCACTAACTGGAATTTTTTTTTTTTTTTTTTTTGGTCTGTAATGGCTGAAAGTTGATTCTTTAAATACACGGACTCCATGGGCTATTTTTCTATGGAACTTCTGCTTCCCTAAAACATGTTCTGTTGTCTCTCTGTTGGCACTTTATTCTTCCAAGTAGTACAAATTTGACGCCTTTTTTTTTTCTCTCTGACAAGCTTAGTGTTGCTGCTTTTTAGAAATAAGATACACATAGTACTATAATGAGGCACACATGTTTAACCTGAAACGTGGCATCCAAATTCCTCCTTGATAACTAATGATTGTTGTTCTGCAAATTACACCACCAAAAATAGAGGGGAAAGAAGAAATTTTAGGCTCAGAATTTTATGAAGAAAGATGATGTAATCTAAATGCTCTGCGTGAGTCAAAGAGAGGGACTTGTTTTAACTGAAGTCACAGAAGGTCGGGGAAAGATTTGGGAAAAAAAGGCCAGGAAAGCAGTGATTATTTTGTATTAATTTCAACATAAAAAAGTTCACATACTCTGACTTTGAATTCTTGGAAAAGAAGAGAAAAATAGCATAGAAGAAAGATACAAACAGAGCTTTCATTATATTTTTACTGTTTTATTTCTCAAAAACAAATCTGAAATATGGGATAATGTTAGGATATATTATACTATGTGGTAGGCACATAAACATTTATAGTATTTCTTTCTTTATGTTTATATATGCTTAAAATACTTCATAATTTAAGAAAAGGCAATAACAAAAGAATATAAACTAGTATAAATTTGAAAATCATATCTGTGATTGTGAATTACAGATATGACTGTGACTTAGAGAACAAAATCTGTGATTGGAAGTTTATAAATATCAGCCAGATTAGAATTTCCCCCAGACTATGGGACTTAGGTCTAGGATTTCTTCAAAATGTGTCCAAACTTGATCTTTTACGTGAGAAGTAAATTAAGAGAAAGGGATTAGGAAAGTAAAAAGAAGTAGCAATTATCTTTCACAATGAAAAGAAAAAGCAGAATTATCAAAGATGAAATAGAGAACCGACCGCCCAAAATGAAATGTTCTTTCCATCGTACCACACTCCTCTGTGAAGGCAGATTCCAAACCTCTGTTGCTTTTCCCCCACCCCCTAATTGTGCCTCAATTTTTTGGTTAGTTTTTATGCTATGTCTTATTTCTGGAGTTTTATATATGTATATATATTTACATGTCTTATATCCTAATTAAGATCGTACCGTTTATGATATTGTCATTTAATATCAATTCTGACTTGTCTTTGTCAATATAGCATTACCTAAACTTAATTGAGGGTGGGAGGAGCTTTTTTATTTTTTAAACATGGAGTCCCTATTGTCATATGGCAGTTACTAGTATCCCATGGAATACACCTTGAAAATGATGAATTGGATGAATCCCTAAGGTGCATTCAAGGGCTAATATTAAATGATTCCATCATTTCCTTGAAATATTGCCCCTTTCTGTGCTGCTGGTGGATGTTCTGCCGCAGCTTATTAAACAGCAGATGCTTAGGTATCCTGCTGTCATCTAGGGAGCAGGTTTATTTTGTAGCAAGTGACACTTCCAGATGGTGAATTGGATGCAGTCTAGCAAGCTGTTGATGAAATGGCTCAGGAAGTGGTGTAAGGCATTTGTGGGCAGTCCAAAATTCATTCAAAATTAGATATGAACGCCATGCTTTACGCATTCAAATGGCTTGGAACTTAATACTAATGTTCAGCCTTGTCCATTAAGGTCACAAAGGTCATACTTTATTATTAAACTCTATGCATTTACTCTGTTAGAATGTTATTTCACTAACCATTTTGCAGAGAGTTTCCAGTTCTGTCTTACAAATAAAAAATTGTCCTATCTAGCATTAATAGATATATGACAGCCTCTTCAAGCGTAACTACATGCAATATTTATATACTTTAAAATCTAGCAAAGTAAGCTACTATATTTTTTATTTCTCATTTTTATTGTTGTATATTTTCAAATAAAATTAATGATTATTCATTAAATGTTTTCTCAAATGATTTTTAAGATACTATTTTAAGAATTATATATCAAGTGCTATTAATTTATTCAAGTAAGTGTTGGTATTAATATACAGATCTAGAAAAATAGAGAACAAGAAGTATAAATATTCCTAAACTGGAGAAAACATTGAATAAGTGAAATCACTACATGGTGTATAAAAGCACATAAAGAACTTATTTTAGAATTTATGTGTGTTATTCTGAAATAAATACCATAGCATTAGCATAGTTTTCCACTTTCTCCCTACTTGCTTCACAAAAATAGTATTCTCAGCTGTCTCACAGCAATCAGTTCTCTAAATGATTTATGTTAGTATATGCCTATGCTTTCACTAATTATATTGTTTTAGTTTCATAGATCCAGAAGGATTCATATCAATGTAATTAATTTTATCTGAGAATTTAACTTGAGAATTTAGCTTTGTAAATATCATGATTCAGGCACATAGTGTCATATACATGAAAAGCATCCTGTTTTCAGACAAATAAACTGTGAAAAAAAGGAGCTCTATCTCTATAGAAAACTAAAAAAAAAAAATCCAAAACTTACTAAAACATCTGTGTTAGTTATCTATTATCACATAACAAATTACTCTGAATTTAACAGCTTAAAAAAACATTTTATTCCACAGTTCCTGTGGGTCAGTATTCTAATCATAGTCTGACGTGGTCTTCTGGCTTGCAGTCCCAACGGGATGAAATCAAACTGTTGGCAGAGCTGCAGCCTCATGTGTAGGCTCATGTGGTTGTTGGCAGGTCTTGGATCCTCACCATAGAGCTTCCTCATGACATGGCAGCTGGCTTCTCCCACGGTTAATGATCTAACAGAGAGCAAGATGGAGTGCCCAAGAGAAAAGCCATAGTCTTTTTATAACCTAAACTTGAAAGGGACATCCCATTGCATTTGACATACTCTATTCCTCAGAAGAAAGTTTAAGAAGTCCCACCCACACTCCAGAGGGGATTACAGAAGAGCACAAATTCCAGAAGGAATGGTCATTGGGGACTAACTTAGACAATGACTACCACAGTATTTTCATTTCTTAAGTGATTAAAGTAAGTACAATGTTGACTGTTGTGTTTTTAAAACAGAAAATTATGAAGACAAAGTAAAGTTATTCAGCTCTTACAAATATGGAATTAATACCCAAGAAATTATAAAAACCAGAAGTCTCACTGAGGCAATTTTCTATTTCTTATGTAAATACATCTGGCTATCATGTTAGTTGATAACTGGCTTCACATAATTATACACTAGAAAGGGTAAATTGTTCCCTCTGGAAGAAGATGTGACTGACTCTGATGGGAAATATTTATGCATGTGGACAATATATGTGGACATACATCCTTATGACAAGTTACAGTAACTCTATTTGATAAAATAATCTTGTGTACTTTCTAAAAGTACCTAATAATTTTAATGCTATGAAGCAAAATAAAATTATTATAACACTATAAGAGGTTAACGTCTTTTGAACAGGCATTTAAAAAATATTTTTATAATTTTAATAGTTCTTAACAATTTTAAGATTCATATCAGTAAATCATTTTATTTACTGTAGAAGAAAATATTTCTGTTCCTCTGAAGAAGGAACAATGAAAAATGGGCGATTTAAACCTACCTCTGACATATAAGCCATGGACACATTGGCAGGAGAACAACACACACTGGGGCCTCTCAGAAAGCTGGAGGGAGGGAGAGCATCAGGAAGAATAGTTAATGGATGCTGGGCTTAATACCTAGGTGATGAGTTGATCTGTGCAGCAAACCACTATGGCACACATTTACCTATGTAACAAACCTGCACATCGTGCACATGTACCCTGGAACTAAAGTAAATGTTCATGAAAAAATAAAAAGCCAACAATGAACTGGGAATGAGGAGGATGCCTGCCTTCCTCTCACTTAGATAATATTTTCTCTATTAGGTTTATGATTTCTACCCAAACTGTAACTTATATTTTATACCATCTAAGGACTCTAAGATAAAGCTATTTATATGCAAGTGAAAGTTCAGGTAATCTATTAATTATTATGTTTTCAGTTAATAAAATCTATACTGTGAAAGCATTCAACAGATTGATTCATTAGAAATGTGTAGAAAATATCTGTTGCTCTACCAAGTCATTCTCCACAATCAATATAGTCTCTCCCACACTACAGATTAACACTCACCCTTTTTTCAAATAATCCTAATTGCCATTTCAAATCTGGGCATTAAAAAAGAAGCCTATTTTGATCAATATTTCATGATAGATAGCTTTAATGATAACTAGCCATATCTCACAGCTTTTGTTTATTAAGCTGACACAGAAAATTAGCTCTGCTTTTTCTTGCTTATGATTTGAACTTGCGCAGGAGCCAGATGGCAGTAAGAATCAGATAAAAGAATAATAAACTTAAGCTAGAGAAATAGAGATTGTTTGAAACAACATATCATTTCAAAGTATAAAAACCCTGATGGTTAAATCCTTTTCCTGTTGCTCCTTGCCTGAGCTGTCTAATGCATTTATTTCCATCTACCTTTATTGGAGAATCTGTCCATTAAATTAAACCACGGAAATACAGGGCAGATGAGTCTTGGTTCAGGGAACTAATAAGCCCACTAAGTCATGAACAGCACATCAGATGAGCTGTAGTTTTTCACCTTTCTTACACACCTGGGAGGCATTAGACAATTTTTGCTCTAAAGGGGACTTTTTTCCTTGTCCACTGGAAATACTTTTCTTACACAGACTCTAAATAATGAGCCACTTTAAGGTAACTCTGCGTAGAGGGACTTACATAGCAGAAGTACATCACAGGATGTATGCTATTAGAAACCCAGGCTTATTACTTTGATATGCCAAACGATGCCACAATTCAAAAATTCCTAAAGTTCTATCTGTTGGGCATGCAATAAGGGAAGTAAGTGACAAATAAAGACATTCTAATACAACCTTGCTTTCTTCACATCAAGGCCTGTATGCAACAGAAATCTGCCTCCCATTAAAAAAAAAAAAAAAAAAAAAAAATTGAGCTACTTGCTTGAGCACAGATCCATAGGGAAATAATAAATATGTCCTTACTGTACAAGGGGTTGGCTTTAATGGCAGATTAAATGTAGTTAATTAAAAAGTTATTCCGGGCCGGGCGCGGTGGCTCACGCCTGTAATCCCAGCACTTTGGGAGGCCGAGGCGGGCGGATCACAAGGTCAGGAGATCGAGACCACGGTGAAACCCCGTCTCTACTAAAAATACAAAAAATTAGCCGGGCGTGGTGGCGGGCGCCTGTAGTCCCAGCTACTCAGGAGGCTGAGGCAGGAGAATGGCGTAAACCCAGGAGGCGGAGCTTGCAGTGAGCCGAGATCGCGCCACTGCACTCCAGCCTGGGCGACAGAGCGAGACTCCGTCTCAAAAAAAAAAAAAAAAAAAAAAAAAAAAAAAAAGTTATTCCGACAATGTATAAAAAGAACGTAGGAGATTGAACTGGTTAATGAAGAAGAGCAAGAGCAAGAGATGAAAAGTCAAATAATAATGAAATAAGTAGAGACACTCAAATATGTGTCAGTTTAATATAACCTATGTATCTGCATGACTCAAATACCAATAAAATAAAAATGGAAAAAATTGTAGAAATTTTATTATTTCCAAATTGCTTAGGTGGACGTCTTGGTAAATTAGCCATCTCTGTATCATTCCATAGTTCTTGGAGGGTGAGAAAATCAGGTGTGTGCCTGCGAGTTTTGAAAAAATTAAACATTTTCAGTATGAACTATAGTAAATTGGAATTGCTAAAAAGTCATTTGGTAATGAAACTTGATTTTGGGACACTATTTGAACTGACAATTTGGCATAATTACGGAAAATGATTCTAATATTTTTATTAATAGATAAAGCAAGTTGAAATAACTAAAGGGGTAGGATAAGCTGTGTATGAATACTTTATTAGTGATTGTGGATGTTTTTCGTGTGAAGAATAAGTTAAATTCTAATTATTTTTCTTGCTTATGATTTATGATCTTTTTTCTTGCTTATAATAGGAGAAAGAAGGCCAACAGATAATCATATGCACACAATTGCAGTCTACATATTTCCATTTCTTCTATGATAATTGACTTCTATTCATGTTATTAATAATAATCACTTTTAATAAAGCAACTATAAAAAGATAATACTGATGGATATCATCCTGAATTGGTTTGGATCAAATCAGCATGCATTTGACAGAGTTAAAGATTTAAATTTTTCCAAAAGTCATTAGCTTATTTTTTTTAACTAAATTTCAAAATTCTGTAAATAAAAATAAATAAAACCTTCTCCCCACAAACTATATTCAATGCTCATAGTACCTTAAGAGTTTAGTACAATGTAAGCAACAATGACAACCCCTGTTGTTATTCATTTTTTAATGTTTAATACACAGCTTGAATAAGGAAAAGCTTGAAAGTGCCATTATTCCTACCAGTTTATAAAACTGAACATCATTTGAATTATATTAATAGTTGCCCCAGTCTCACACCGCAATGCATCAAGCTTCTGGGTGATTGCAAACTAGTTTCTAAATTTTGATTAGTATAACGTATAGGTACAGGCAGCCCTTGGAGAAAAGTGGTCCTAAAATGAGGAGTGGGAGACTACCCAAATAACATGAATGGTTTCTCTGGGCTCTCAGTAAATTATAGAGTGCAGAGAAATATATGGTAATATGGAAGTTTAATTACTGGATTCTAATGAGTAATATATTTACTCACTCATTAGTTGCTTTTCAAAAAACTGTTTAAAGTATGCTTTGGTGCAAAAAAAAAAAAAAAAAATGTCAATTTGTCAATGTCACCTGCCACTGTGACCCAGACAATAAATAAACTGTCGGTGACCCTAAGAACTTAAACCAGAACAAAGGACACATCTAACCAACTCCTTTAATGGAGTTGAATTCTTAAATTTCAATAAAGATATTTGAATTTCTTAATGTTTATTGTCTCATTTAGGAGTTTTTGTTGTTCACTTCAAAAAAAAAAAAGAGTAGAATAGTCGTATGATCATAATTTTAGTGTTAATGCTTAGGGACTTGCAGATGTATCCAATGTGTGAGATCAAGATCGAGGAATTGATTATCAGTTTGTACGTTTGGAAAATCTAAAATCGGAAGAACAGAATTCTGAAAGAATTCTAAAATTCTGAAGAACAGAATTTAGCAATTGAAGAAAAGTCTTTTTGAATTTCAAGACGTCTATGCAACTGATATTCTTTTTTGTGATAATATTTGTATATACCAACTGTCTACTGTACTTTATTGAAAATTATGTCCATTATTTCAAAATACTTTTGTCACCATCAGAGAAAACAACTTTTGGCAAAATTAATACTTTATGGAGCAGTAATATGTAGTTATTTATGTAGTTAATCATGACAAACTATGCCTATTCATGGTTCCTTATTGTAGAAAAAAACAATAAAACTGGTACAAAAGTTAAACTGCGGTATATATGAGTTGCAGTAAAGGCTTGGATTTTAAAAATAAATAAATTGTAAAATCCAAAATATAGTGGTTTAAATAAACTGAATATATTTTTTCTTTCTCATGACAGTCTAGAAATGAGTGGCAGGTCAGATGACCCTACTCCAGGAAATAAGTAGGGTTCCAAGTTCATTTTATAGTTTTTGCTTTGCCATTACCAAAACATCATTCTCATCTGCATTGCTGAAAATAAGTCAACACTTTTCCACATTGTATCCTGTGAGGAGAGAAAAGGCAATTAAAAAAAAATTCATTTAATGAATGAGTTGGATGGTCGTTCATTTTAACATTCCATTGAAAAAAAAATCAATCATAACTTACTGCAAGGAAGATTGGAAGATGTCTCAGCAGTCATATGCCCAGCAAAAATCTACTGTAATAAAAGAATGGGTTTGGAGCAACTGGGAAGAAATGAAACCAAACACATGTGTCTTTCCTTATTCTCACATGGAGACTCCTTCCACCAGCCTCTCCATCCAAGCCTAAATATAATCTTTGAAATTTGGTAACCTATAAACTAAAACACATTTCATATTACCACTTCTCACTCAATATGTCATTGAAAACTATATCATTCTATCTAGGCAAATAACTGGCATTGGTGGGCTAGATACTTGGCTTGGTTTCCTTAGAAATAAAATTATCTCAACAAAACAAGAGGTTTTCACCTTATTTTCTTCCAGTCAGTCCTCTGTTAAAATAACAATACTAAAAGATTTCTTCTAGACATACACCTCGAACCTACCAGTTCTTCTCTTTTATTTACTTATTCTGGGCAAACACATCCATTCTCCAATGTTAGGCAGCTAAATTGAAAATGCCCTGAAACAATACAGTTAGGTTGGAAAGTAACATCCTCCATCACAATTTTACCAGAGACTAGCTCCCTGTTCTGTCTAAAAAGTTTAATTTGGAGGCCCTAAAGATAGGCTGCAAGTGACAATCTCATCTTCTGCTATTTAGGATAAAAAAGTCGTTGGTATTTTAATGCTTTTTGAGCCTAGATTATTGCTTGCTCCATCAATGTAATTGCATATTGGAGACAGAGAGTGCCTTTCTTAGCAATGCTATATTTTCTTCCCTATAGGGCTGCAAAAATTATCAGTTCTTGCCTAATCTCAGCTCTCTTTTCTAGTAATTTTGCTAAAACAGCAAAGAGCCGCCAAAACACATCGTTAGTCTGAATTTCTCTAACATTCTAGTAAAACTACAGACTTGGTAAGCATATGGTCTGCCATTGAAGTTTTCACGGGTGATAGCTTTACAACTGTTTTGCCAGGTCCAACATGAGTCATCATCTTTCCCGTTAGAACTCTCATACCATCTTTTTTCACTTTATAGCAATACCAGTGCCACTTAAATTGGGTTTTTGTTTATAGCAGCTCACATCCAGGTATTCTTTTCTGTATTAATTAAAGACTAAGTTGGTTACAAATAGACCACAAAATATAGTAGTTTAAATATGAGTTATTTCTCTCACATATGCAGTTTGGGTGTGGTCCAGACTTGAAGACATCATGCCTCTGTGAAGTCCTGTCTACGAAGGAACTCAAGTTCCTTCTATTTTGTTGCTCTTTCCTTCCCTAGGTATTGATTTCATCTGTATGTCCCTAAATGGGTCATTTTCAATGCATTGTTCAGCCTGTGGAAACAGAAACAATCACGGTGAGGTCAGGCTACTTCCTTTTGAGCAAAAGGCTCAAATGTTGCACAGATTACTTCAACTGCCCATATTTTATTACAGAGAATTTAGTCACTTGGCCACACTTAACTGGAGAACATTCCAGACAGACTCCTCTTTAATGAATAACTCATTGAGTCAGCTTCTTGGAGCATTGTGAGTAGACATATTTCAGCTGTTAGTCCTTTTAAGTATGGCTTCAATTTCATAGAGTCTCCTGGCCTAAGGACAAGTCCCATCCCAGAGCAGCCTAATCACAATGACAAATCCAAGTGGAGATACAGAGGTTTGGCTTGCTCACCACAATCAAGGACAACTCTGAAATCCCATTCAACTTCTAGAGCCACCCTGCTTTGGGAACATGTCTCCCTGGTTCAAAGGAAAAGTCATTCCTGTGTCCACTGGCAACCCCCTTTTTGTCATCCCCTTGTCATTTGTCATTAATTGGCTCATCCATGGCTGGGTTGGAGTGTGACGTCTCTCTCTGCCCAATGTTTCCTTCCTTGCTTCCACAGTTATTGATCCCAAGTGTTCTCCTTAAAATACCTTGCACACCAAACTTCATCTCAGAGTCAGCTTCTTAAGGAACCCAATAATCAACAATGATAAGGTATTTTGTTTAGTTAACACATATATAAATGTATCTTTTTATCATTTAGCTAACCACAGTTAGACAAATATTAAGATAACCTACGTCCCTATGGATACTTTTCACACGATTTAAAGACACATCAATATAAACAATATTTCTAAATAAGGAAACCATCCTCTACTCTCATCTGTGTGACCACAGTATCAAATGCATAATGAGAATGAAAAAAATATGTTGCTTTAATAATTTCAGTTTATGTTCCCATACCTCCTTTACAATACACTTACAATTACTACCTGATAGAAATAACCAAGATGTTCCTCCTCACTTCATTCCAAATTCATGTTAATTTAGTAGGCAATGGTGATACTCCTTCCCTCTCTGCTTTTATTTATAACAACTAGCTTTTGTTTACATGGCTCATGCCAAAGCCAGCACATCTTACACCTCCAGAAACTAAGTAAGGGAGTCATTGGTCAGCCTAATAAGCAATGCTTGTAGAAGGGAGAAGTGCATATAAAAGAAGGAACATGAAGTCTATGAGGGTTTCACAAAGGCAGAAAGATTTAATGTGCTTCTTCCCCATATTAATGACAAATGAAAAAGGGAGGAGAAAAAGGAGGTTGCCAGTGGGCACAGGAATGACTTTTCCTTTGAACCAGGGTAGAGATGTTCCCCAAGTAGAAAAACAAACAAAGGCGAAAATTTTCTGCCAGTTAGAAGATAAGATTTCACTCTGAATAGACTGTGCCATTTCTATTGTGCCATTATGCTTTTTTTTTCTTGAGTCAAATGAAGGCCAAAATTTTAATACAGTCTACATTACATAAATTACCATAGTGTGTTTTGCTGTTTTGACCTTTTCAGCATTCCTTCTATAATTTGATTGGGCAGCCATTATACTCACTTTCTGTTTACAACATTTAACCTGAAAGGAAGAGAGATACTGAGCCAAACAAGCAAAATACTAAAATAACACAGAGACTTAATTAGAGGTATAATGTGCTGCAAGTCAGGGGACCAAAATGCCAGCAAGTCTGGAATCGCTTTGTGAATTCCTTGAGTGACAGAAGCAGCAAGAGAAGTTAAAATGATAAGTAAAGTGAGGACAATTAAAACCAATTTTTGGTAGTATTTAAAGGTCATTTATATGAACATTTCCTCTAGTATATTAGATGAAATAATTAAAATGTTTTCAAAATAAATTCACAATCAAGAAATGTGAAACATGTCAAACGTACAATAGTAGTATTGCTTGGATAAATAGGATTTGGCAAAACAAATCCATCAGGTGGCATTTCTTGAGTGCCTAGAATTTACAACTTATTGGGTTAGAAACTGAGTACAAATAAATATAATACATGTTTCAAACAGCTTACAATCTCCAGCTGAGGATGCAGACAATGAATGTGTACTGACACAAATCCATACCACTGAGGGATTTTTCCCAAGAACATTCAGCAACCTGAATGAAGAAGTAGAGGCAATGGACAGTTATTGATTGAGGGTTGAACTTGGCCAGATCATGTAGCGGAAAGATTAAGGGACAATGAAGTTGTGGTTGTTTGTAAGATTGTGTTTTTAGTGAGTTCTAAGAGCATGATGAATGGAATAGACTATGTGATGAAGGGGAAGGACACAGTGAATAGTAAAGTGAATGTACAACTTTGGAAAGGATGAAACAAATTAGGAATGAGTGTAATAAAAATGGCATGAAACTAGCACCTCCATTTCTGGCATTGAACAAGAAAGGCATGGACTTGAGGCACGATATAATTAGCTGATTTTAGCTTTGTTAGTAAAAGAAAGAGACATATGAAAAGGATAAATACAACAGAGTACAGTAGTCCCCCTTTATTCACTGGGGATAAATTCCAAGATCCCCAGTGGATGTCTGAAACTGCAGATACCATCAAACCCTAAATATACTATGCATGAATATTTTTGTCTTACATTTTCATGGAAAGAATATTCATTCTTATTATAGAAACCAACCTCAGCATATGATTTCTTCTTTATTAAGATAATACATTTTACCTTTTCATTTAAAGGAAGCAATTTATGGCTTCTCTTTAGCATATCTGAAAGACCACCATCACTACTTTTGGGCTTTGGGACCATTATTAACTGAAATAAGGATTAGCTTGAACACAAGCCCTGCAATACCACAACAGTCAATCTGACAACCAAGAAGACTACTAAGTGACTAATTGGGTTTGTGTGTGGTGGGATGCACATGGCATATACAGTGTAAATACGCTGGACTATGGGATGATTCACATCCCAAGTGGGATAAAGTGAGAGGGCATGAGATTTTGTCACACTACTCAGAAGGGTATACAATGAAAAAGTTATGAATTGTTTATTTCTGAACATTTTTATTTAATATTACTGAACCACAATTAACCTCAGATAACTGAAACCTCATAAGGCCAAATCTCAATTACTGTATGTGAATCTCAATTTTTGAAGGATAATTTAAAACACAAACTAATTTTTAAAAACCACCTTTAATATATCCAAAAGTCTTAGTCACATTTTATTAACTAATTAGATAAAACATATTTTGAATTTGTTATGGTCCATTGGATGTGTAATCCTTACCATTGTGACATGATAATCCTAATAGCATAAATATAATTATGAAACTAATTACCAACCATGTACCAGTGCCCATACATTTCATTTAGTATTACTTTTTAAAGTAGCCTTGAGTCTAGTTTCACAGTGGTGATGGTTGAATGGTTTTGAATTTCCTTGGCTGATGATATTTCTGGATCACTGATTTATAATTCTCAAAAGGTAACATAGGCACATGTTTTTTAAAAAAACAAATATCAAAATAAGACATGAAGATAAGTCACTCTCTAGATTTAACTGCTGGAAAAGTTCAATTTTCTGCACCTCTGAAAATATGCCAAAATATATTTTGTCATTTTATCATGATGGTAGTAATGGTACCCTGAAAGGACTTTAAAAAACAAACAAACAAAAAACATCTGATAAAAATTTAAAATTTAATGTGCTTGTAGGCTCTCAAGAAGTGTGAGAAATCTCTGTGAATCCTTACTTCAAAAATGGGGAATTGAGACTTCACTTCTAGGAAGACTGGCAGACATACATTTACCAATTTTTCCTTCCTAAGTACAGTGAAAAACCCTGGTCATTGTAAAATAAACATAAGGAGACTTGGAAAAAAGTAGAGAGAAAATGGCAGACCATCCAGGAACCTGGAGACCTGAGAAACAAGTTGATGAGTTCCCTAGGTTTTTATTTTGTTTTTTGTTTTTTTTTTGCTTCAGATATCCAAGACTTGGAGATGAAGTAGCCAGCAACTCTGAATCCAATGGGACCAGAAAAACAAACAAACAAACAACAACAACAAAAATAAAAATAATAAAAAGAAGTCTATTGTCTCTAGTTAGGAGAGCAAGAACAGTACAGCATAGCAAGACATACACTTTCAGACATTAACTGCTTTATTTCACCCTAACACCAGCCACACACACAAAACCTGTTGCCCCCACCCCTAAGAACAAGGTTTAATAGACAATCTAGACTTTCACCCTTGGCAGGATTAACAAAGCACCTTACCCTCTTTGCTAGGGTGATGTCAGAGAAAGACAACTAGGGAGCCAGAACTATTCTTCCTTCCAGTGCCTAACATCCACCCTTTCCTGTCGTTATCCAAGTCCCACTCCTTCTCCCTGCTAGGAAAAATTAAATGGGAATTTCAGAACTGAAACACAATATGGAAGCCAAAACCTGAATGGATAGACTCAATAACGAAAACATAGAGAAAAATCAGTGAACTTGAAAATAGAACATAGAGAAAAATCAGTGAACATAAAGAAAAACCAGTGAATTTGAAAATAGAACAATGAAAATTATCCAATCTACAAAACAAAACATAAACTGGAAGGAAAATAGAAAAGCCCTCATAGACCTGTGCTACTATAACAGACAATATATTTTTATCTTATAATCTAATATGTATGTCATCTCCTCCCAGAAGGCAAGGAGAAAGAAGGTAAGACTAAAAAAGAACTTGAAGAAATAATGGCTCAAAACTCAAATTTGACAAAAAACATACACTTACTGACACAAGAAGCTGAGTGAACCACACAGAAATAAATAAGTAAACCTAAAGAAATCCACACCAAGACACAGCATGAGAAAACTTTGAAAACTAAAGGTAAAGAAAAAGATCTTGAAAACAGAGAGTGAAACAATACCTCTGTTTATATATAAGGGCAAAATAATTACAATATTGTGTATATTTCATGCAATACCAAAGAGTATACACAAAACACAAAACAATCTATCACCAATATATGAGAGTTGTAGTTGCTCCATATTCGTCATCTACTAGTATGTGTTGCCCTTTAATTTTAGCCGCTGTAGTGGGTGTGAAATTGTTCTCATTGTGGTTTCAGTTTTAATTGCCTAATAACTAATTACATAAGTCTATGTCTTGCCTTTTTATTTTCTTTATTGCATGTTTTCATGAGCAGGGATAGTTTTATTCCAGTTTATTGTTTTAACTTTTTATTCTTTTTTGGTTTTGGGGTCTTATTTAAGAAATCACTGACTACTCTAAGCTAACAAAGATAGTCTCCTGTGTTTTCTTCTACAAGCTTTGTAGTTTTTAGCTTTTATGTGTATGCCAATTAATTCAAACCTGACTTAATTATTATGTATGATATATGGAGATCAAGATTCATTTTACTACATTCATCAAATTGTTCCAGAAACATTTGTTTAAAATATAGCCTTTTCTACATGAAATTGCTTTGGCACTGTTGTTGAAAATGAATTTAATCTAATCGACTTTCCATTCTGTTCTAACTATTTTTTCAATCCTAAAACAATACCAAAGTGTTTGGAATACTGAACTTTTACAGTAAATGTTGAAATAAGGTAGTGTGAGTCTTTCAGCTTTGTTGTTTTAGTGAACATTCTTTGCTTTTTAGAACCTTTGAATTTCATATAAATGTTAAAACCCACTTGTCAATGTCTCCAAACAGGTGTTGAGATTTTGATTGAGACTGTATTCATTTCAGAATTATTTTGCATTGAATCCACATTTTAACAATAGTGAATCTTCCAAGCAATTAATATTGTATATTTTTTCACTTACTTAGATTTCCTTAATTTGTCTCACCATGTTTTGTTTGGTTGATCTGGTCAAAGTTAGAAATCTGGCACATTTCTTGTTAAATTATTTTCTAAATATTTTAAGATTTATCATGCTATTGTACCTTAGTCAATCATCAAAACAATAGCAGTATCAACTCAAGAACAAAACTATTTAAAAACAAAATATCTAATAGCTATTGAGTTAGGAATTTGCTGTATAAATATTTTTAAAGGATTATCCTATTAATTTACCCTTCATGATGATGTATTAGTATGAACAAATTCAGGAAAAAAACCTACTTTATTACAAATAATGCTGTTGAATAGTTCAGGACAAACATTTCCAGGAAAATGTTGCTTTTGGAAAACATTAAATTCATAAAATTTATAGCAGCAGCCAAAATTATATTATAATAAGGAACTGGCCTATTTAATGGTCAGAAGATCAATGTTCTGGCCTATGCTGTTTAACTAGCTACATGACCTTGAGCAAGTTATATAAAGTCTCTTGTCTCTTAACTTCCGTTTTCTTCATCTTTGAAATAAAAAGGATAAGGTAAATAACACCCAAGTCCTTCTCATTTCTAAAGGTATTCCATTTTCAAAGATTACTAAAAAATTTCACTGCTCAAAAAGTGGTTCTTGCCATTCAGAAGTCCAGGGAAATTATGTACACATTTGATCCATAGAGGTGGTGTGGCATACTGGAAACATATGTTTTAGTGAAAGGTATGTGGTTTGAACTGTTTCCTCCATAGAAGATATGATGAAGTCCTAACCACCAGTACTTAACCACTAGTAATAAAGATGAGGTAATACTGGAATAGGGTGAGCCCCTAATTCAATATGACTTGTGTCTTTATAAGAAGATGGTAGTAGGCAACAAAAAGCTAGCAAAAGTCAAGAAAGGATTCCACTACAGATGTCAGAAGGATCATGGCCCTACAGATACATTGATTTGGGAATTGTAGTCTCCAGAACTGTGATAAAAGAAATTTCTCTTGTTTTAAGCCACCTGGTTTATGTTACTTTGTTACGAGATCTCTAGGAAACTAATACATACAGGATAAAAATTTTATACAAGCTCCAGAATTTCTATTTTGTATAACTACAGTACTTAACCTGTATGAGCTTTAGCTTCCTGTGGTGTAAATTTTGGAAAATGAAGTCTGCCTTAGAGGTTTATTCTGTGAGTAAAATAAGAGCACATAGAAAAATGTCTCACACATTCTCTCACCATGTTAGGCATTCAATAATTGTATGCTTTATCATGTATATCACTGGTGCCCAAATTTCAACTGTAAGAGAAGTTTTATGAAATGTAGATTCTTTAGTTGCACCCAACTTTATGAGCTAGAATTTGTAGAAGTGGTTTCTATGCATCTATATTTTAAGTTGTTTCTTCAGGTGATCATTTTATACTGACAGCCAACTATCATCTTATATAGATCTATTTTGGAGAGTTGTATGGTTTTTATTTGTGTGCCCATCCAAATCTCATGTTGAATTGTAGTCCCCAATGTTGGAGGAAGGGCCTCATGAGAGGTGATTGGATGATGGGGCGGACTTACCCCTTGCTGTTCTCATGATACTGAGTTACCACGAGATCTAGTTGTTTAAAAGTGTGTAGCACATCCCCATTACTTCTCTCTCTTTTGCTCTGCCATGGTAAGACATGCCTACTTCCCCTTCCCCTTCCGCCATGATCGTAAGTTTTCTGTGGCCTCCTCAGTCATGCTTCCTGTACAGTCTGTAGAACTGTGAGTCAATTAAACCTCTGTTCTTCATAAATTACCCAGTCTCAGGGTGTTCCTTATAGCAATGTGAGAACAAACTAATAGAAAGAGCTACTTATTTAAGTGACAACAGTTTCATTGTTGATCTAATAAAAATTTTACATCTGTAAAATGAAATTATTGCTTTCAAATTTGAAGCACTCCTGAGAGTATAACTGGTTAAGATCTTTGTCATCCTTTAAAAAGAAAAGCTATCTTCCCCTCTGGAAAGTAGTTTGTATACATATTTCATAAGTTAGAATTTTAACAAAAATTATAAAGCTTGCATATTCAAATAAAAATATATAAGTATGTGCATATATATGTGTGTGTGCTTTGTGTGTGTGTATGTGTGTGTGTGTGTATATATATATATATATAAATCAAAGTATCTGACAGTCTGTCAAAAGATCCACAATTAGTTTAATTGTTTCAAAAAGCTATAAAATAATTTTGGTCACATATATTTCACAAACTTGAATTTTAAACTTTATTAATATTTTCTCAAAATTATTGTTACTGTCATAATGGTCTTATATTCTTAATGGATTTTACTATGCTTCCTGGGCTTTACCTTTTCTTTGTCTTACTGAACATTCATTATAAGGTTACTAAATAGTTTTGCCTGAGACAGAGGGGGTTAAGTCATTGTACATGTTGAAATTATATTTTTTAAATTCACATTTTTATTGAACCATAAAAAAGCATATATAGAGAGTGAGAGCTCAAAATCAATTATTGAAAGGATAAAAGTTATGATGCAAATAGTCATACAAATATTACAATCTCTACTTGTGATAAATAAGTATAGTGAGGTGCATACCAGTACTAATATAGATTATGAATCAGTATGAGATACAGTAAGTAAAACTGCAAGTGTGATGATTTTATATAAATAGATAAAAATGACTTAAAATCATAGGATTGGAAAATGGGTTGTACTGAACTAGAAATTCATTACCTCAAGTATTCAGTATGTTACCATTTATAAAAATGTATTATTTCCAAAGCAATGTTCTATTTCCAAACCAATCACATTTCTCTAGAACAATGTCTCAGTATTAATTTCAATATAAATGTTACACATTTCGTTACAAAACAAAGTACCAAAACTATGAAAATATCAAAGATTTATTCCTAGAGGAAATCATGAATAATAAAATTTAAGACATATTATTTCAGATAATTAAGTATAAGTATTATATTGGAGAGAACACAAAATAGAGTCTTAGCAAAATTCCTTTATCAATTGAAATACACATGATAGCAGATATTTTAGCTGTACAGATGTGGTTATTTTGCAAAAATATCTTCCAACTTAATATGGAAGGTTAAGTACATGAGTTTTTACTTGCTCCTCAAACCCACTAAAATAATAGTTAAGAAAGATACACTGAAAGAGAAAGATAATAAAAGACAAGATTTATGAACAAAATATTGGGAGATTGAATGTATATGATGAATGGTAAAGTTTTAAAGAAGAGAAAGCCACAATTATCAGAAGTAGTAAACACAAACTATATCCACCTTCCTCCTTTCAATAATACATTCCCTCTCTTTTTTAACTGGACACATGACTGCTCAGATCTGACTCTATTTCTAAGCATCTCTCGCAGCTATATTATATGTTTACTAAGATACAAGGAATGGAATGTGAATGAAAGTAGTTTGTGTGACTCTCAGAACGTGTCCTTTGGCCGGGCATGGTGGCTCATGCCTGTAATCCCAGCACTTTTGGAGGTCAAGACGGGTGGATCACCTGAGGTCAGGAGTTCGAGACAGGTGAAACCCTGTCTCTACTAAAAAAATACACAAATTAGCTGGGCGTGTTGGTGAGTGCCTGTAATCCCAGTTATTTAGGAGGCTGAGGAAGAAGAATCACTTGAACCCAGGAGGTGGGGGTTGCGGTGAACTGAGATCATGCCATTGCACTCCAGCCTTGGTGACAGAGCAAGCCTGGGTGACAGAGTGAGTCTCTGTCTCAAACAGACAAACAAACGTGTCCTTTAAGAACAAAGCTATTTGCCCTCCACTCATGTTTTTGTCCATTCTTCTGGCTACGGCTTGAACCAGTGCTGGCATTCCAGCCTTCACAGGTAGATTAATGCAATACTATAGATGAGACAACAATAAAATACAAGGAACCTGGGTCTCTGGAAAATCCCTAGGAAGACTTGCCACTCGTTTTAGAGTTTTCTTGTTCCTAGCCACCTATGAAAGGCCGGTGAGGGATAAGACTGAAGTTAATAAGATCTCTAGATCACTTTCTCCACGCCAGCAGAAGACAGGAGGTTTATTCTCTTAGGAGACTGCATCAGAGATACTTTGCATAAGAGAAACCTTGGCTTAGCTGAAGGCAAGATTGTGAAGCACCACCAAAACAACACATATTAACTAACATTTTCCAACTTAAAACTGTAGAACCCAAGCCTCTTTCCCCAGCTCTACAGCAGTCTTCCCATACAGAAAATTTGAAGATTTGACTCCTCTCTGAGGAAACAGTAAATCAAAGAGTAAATCTATAAATATTCATAGGTAAGTTTCTCTCAGAAAAAGGGAAAAGTTTTAAAACAATGTAGAAAAACGTAGGAACAGTACTAAGCTTTTAGTTAACTTTTTAGTGTCTCAATCCTAAATATAAACTGGCCATCAAGGAAAAGAATACCATAAACACGGGATAATAAAATAACCAAAAACACAAAAAGGAAACTTATAAAATATCCGAAAAACATTCAGAAAGAAAACTATTATTCCTAATCTGAAATTAATAGTATCTATATTAGTCATCTAGCGCTGATTAACAGACTATCCCAAACTTAGTGGTTTAAAATAACAATGAACCAGCCAGGCACGGTGGTTCATGCCTGTAATTCTAGTACTTTTGGAGGCTGAGGCAGGTGGATCACGAGGTCAGGAGTTCGAGACCAGCTTGACTAACATGGTGAAACCCCATCTCTACTAAAGATACAAAAATTAGCCAGGCATGGTGGCAGGAGCCTGTAATCCCAGCTACTTGGGAGGCTGAGGCAGGAGAATCGTTTGAACTTGAAAGGTGGAGGTTGCAGTGAGCTGAGATTGCACCATTGCACTCCAACCTGGGTGTCAGGGGAAGACTCTGTCTCAAAATAATAATAGTAATAATAATAATAATAATAATAACAACAATGAAACTCTATTACTTCCATGGTTTTTGATGGGTCAGGAATTTGGGAGCAATTTAGTAATGTGGTTCGGATTAGGATTTCTCATGGTGTAACAGTCAAGATGTCTGAAACTTCAGCCATCTGAAAGCTTGACTGGGGTGGAGGACCAGCTTCCAAGGCAACTCTTTTACATACTTGATGGGCTGGTACTGATTTTTAACCAGACGCCTCAGTTCTTCCCTATGTAGGCCCTTTTCCAGGGCTACTTGAGTGTCCTCAATTCATCAATAGCTGGTGTCCCCAGAGCAAATGATTCAAGAAAACCCAACAAAGAAACGACAATACCTTTTATGATCTAGCCTCAGAAGTCTTAACTGTCACTGTTGGCCACCATGGCCAAACTTTATTAATTGTGGGAGGGGCCACAAAGGTGAGGCTACCAGGAGATGAGGACCATCAAGGTTCATTTTGAAGAATGTCCACTGTATCATCTGTAAAACAAAAAAGCAAATATTAAGTTGGAGAAACAATAGTGCCCTATTCCAAAACAGGAACTTTCTAAAAATAAAAACCCATTATTGAACATTTAAATTTCATATCAAGTATTAAAAATTCAGTAAAAATTTAAAAAATAAACCCCAGAAATTAAAATGTTAAACATTTCTAGACATTAGATCTGAAAGACAAATAACTGGCAAATTTGAAAAAAAAAAAAGAATATTGTTATAAATTAGAGAGTTGGATGCCAAGAATTTCTTTCCTTCCTATATAGTTGCATGCACATCTAACTTATTCTATCACGTGATGGAATCTATTTCTACTCATTTTGAATCTGACCTGGCTCTGGGACTTACTTTGATCAATAGAATTTGGGCAGCCAAAGGTTCATTTCCAAGCCTGCAAGACTTGCAAAAAGTAATACTCAGTTGCTTATTTATACATGACACTTTGAAGAGGCATACAAAACGACCACACTCTGGTACGGAATACTGAGTGAAGGAAGAGTAGTTATTTATCTGCTAACTCCTCTCTATCTTCTATCTTTCAGTGCTTGAAGTTCATCACATGAAGTATTAACTATCCTACAGTGCTAAGTTGTATTAATTCGGATGGACAGTTACTTAGGGAAGTCAAATGCCCCGCGACCATCATCCAGCAAAGAGGTGCATTATATGAGCCTGAAAGTGGTGAGAACTGAGAATGTCTATGGTTTCACTAACATGGGGCTTGGCTAGGGTAGACGCTCTGCTCTCTCCATAGGAGATGCAGTAGGGGCCAGGTTATCACTTAAAGGAAGTCTGATATAGCTAGCGGTACTAGGGGTTAAACAATTGTGGCAGCCATGGATCTCCATTTAGGAAGCATCCCAGCTCAGGAGACAGGTAGGACTGAGCAAATCTGTTGGAGGAACACAAAAATTGTATGTCATATAGTCCATTCCATATGTCAGTCAGATCTGCTCACATTCTCCAATAATATCTAATGTACTCTAATTAGAAAATAAGATTGCACTACTTATTTATCAAGAACGGAGGCACAAATTCAACCATTTAAAGCCTAAGCCAGTTGAAGACTTCTAAACAAGTATTGCTGAGGGTTAGCAAACCATATTATAGTTCCTGTTACCGCAGCTGCTACTGAGATATATATGATTGATATTCCTCTGCCAACCAATTTAGATTCACCACCCCTACCCTCTTTGACTAATATTTCACCTTGCTTGATGGAGTAAGGAAATGACCAAGATCTATATATGTAAAGGTTCTGAGTATAGTTTCCCTTCTCATGTCAGGCTCAATTTGTTGCATAGAAACACCAAGAAATGTCACATTAAAATTCATTCATTTAATATGTATTCCTTCCTGCAGCCATTGTGCAGAAGCACTCCCAGTTTCTCCTGGTTATCAAAGTTATCAATCCCAGGCAGTCCAGAAATTCTTTCTTGCCTGCTAACCCTCCGGAATGAGGATCCCAATATGGCCTAGTGATATTAGCAACTTCCATTTTCGTGAATCTTACAGTTTCCTCTGCTGGAAGTGATCTCCATTAAAAATGAGATAATTGATGATGATGAGAGAGTCTGTCCTACTTCTCCCATTTGTTTCTTGAACCCATATATCAGCCATTGGATCAGCTCATATACCACCTCCAGGAGGATGATGTATTTGAATTCATTGTATTTTCCAAAATGGTCACAGTATCTTTCATCACATGTGCTCTTGTGCAATGTAACTTTGTCAGTCTTTTTTTGTTTGTTTGTTTATTTTATTTTATTTTATTTTATTTTTTTTGAGACGGAGTCTCGCTCTGTCACCCAGGCTGGAGTGCGGTGGCCGGATCTCAGCTCACTGCAAGCTCCGCCTCCCGGGTTCACACCATTCTCCTGCCTCAGCCTCCCGAGTAGCTGGGACTATAGGTGCCCGCCACCTCGCCCGGCTAGTTTTTTGTATTTTTTAGTAGAGACGGGGTTTCACCGTGTTAGCCAGGATGGTCTCGATCTCCTGACCTCGTGATCCGCCCGTCTCGGCCTCCCAAAGTGCTGGGATTACAGGCGTAAGCCACCGCGTCCGGCCAACTTTGTCAGTCTTATATGTCATTAGACTCTACCTCCTTAATCTGAGCTGACCTCAGTGAGTACCTTGACCAAAAATAATGTCAATAATGATATTATGGATCAGGTCATAAGAAGTTTTGCAGCTCCAACTTGTCTCTTAGAATCCCTGTTTTTAGAATGTTCATGTTGAGAATCTGGCCGTCAAGGCCAAGCTACATGGAGAGGTCATGTTTGGACACCTCAGTTAGCCCCAGCTGAATTCCTAGCACTAACTCTCAGTCATGTGGGTGAGTTGTCCTCCCTATTCAGCCTCAGTCTCAGCTCCAATCATCTGGCCACAGTCAACTAAAAACTTCCAACAAGATAATTCCAGCTGAAACTAGTCAATCTACAGAAGGGTGAGAGATAATAGTAATTCATTTAAGCCACTTAGTTTAAGGATGATTCATTGTGTAGCAATAGATGACCAAAGGAGTATTCCAGACACCTCAAGATGTTGATTTCAAGTTGATACCTTAGCAGACTTCAATAGACATTGCATAATTCTGTGGAAGCAATCATTTTGGATAAATGGAAAGCGTGGTAAGATCAGAAAATCTCATGGTCATGCGCCCATTATCAAAAATTATTCCCATTATATGGCTCCTTTAATTAGAGGTAGTGCTGTGTGGGATATGCTATTGGATCAGGCATTCTAACAGTCATCAAATGGTGAGGCTGGCAGAAGTATGGAAGGCAAACCCATATGCAGAGTGTGTATCAATCTCAGTGAAAGGCAGCTTTGTTCCTTCCAAAGCTGAAGGTGCGTAATATAATTTACTTGCCTCTGTATGTTTCCGCTGGGAAACAGTGTCATGTTCAAGAGTCAGCACTCATCTTTACTTCAGTCCTTTGACATTCTGCAGTAGCTATTTCAGCCTTCACAATAGGCAACCCATAATTTTTGACAAGTACATAGCTTCCAGCTATGAAACCACAGTGATTCTGTTCATAGGCCCATTTGATAGGTAATGGGATGGCTAAGGAAAGAGGCTTGCTGATATGCACTGTATAGGTCACCTTGTCCACCTTGTTTCTGCTATGTGATAGAAGGTCACTGGTTGGCACTGATATGAGAAAAAAATCTGCATACTTGATAACCTCTCCCATAAGTTTATCCATATAACTGTTCTTTAGACCTCCTTATCCCCAGTCCTCCCTTCTTATTTCTTCTCAGTCATTATCCAGTACACAGAATTTCATGTTTATTCATATATTAGATGACATATCCTTCTGTGCAAAGTAGATGAATGAGTAGTTGGCTTACAGATTCACCCTCTGATATGACTTGATTTCATTATTGTCTTTCAGAGCAACCTATGAATGGGGATATAATGTAGCAGCAGTTCTTTTGCTGATAATGCCAACATATTGTGGTGTTTTATCTGTGAGCCAGGTCTCTGTCTTTTCTCCCTTTGTCGATTGGTCAAAAGTTACCCTCTGTAAGGACATAGTTGTGAGTTTAAGGATAAGCATCAAATAAACAGAAGTAAGTGACAAGGGAGTCGGGGCCATCTGTTCATTTAATTTACTTGTGCTTTCTGGATCTGCTTCAGCCTACTTCTAAATGTGTCATTTCTATCGAATATTCAATTGCTATACCACCTGCCTAACCTTATGAGTAGCTGAATTCAAAATAATTTAGTTTATGGTGGAAAGTTTTGGTTATACAAGCTCTTGGTGCTCTTTAGGTGCTCAGATAAAAGCACTTACTGACATGCATAAACAAACTATATTTTACAAATGTAGGGTAATTATCTGCCTTGGTGGGTGTGGCCACAGGACCCCATATGACTACCTCATAACCAGAGAGTGAACTCAGCATCGTTATCTGCTACAGATTCCTCTAGAATAAATGGGTCTATGAATGAAATGGTTATAAAAGCAGGGCAGCCTGCACTGAATACTGGATCTCTGAACCTCATTCAAAACAGATAGCATTCAGAATCTTCTGATCAGTGGTTTGGGGCTATACTTTCAAATGACGTGCATGGTGCATCCATAATGCAAAAAGCCATATCAAGCACAATGGCTCCTTGTGGTACATAATGCTATGAGCAACAGCTTAAATTTAATGCAGGATATTCTAGAATTCCTCAGATCTCTGAACCCCCCAAACCATCACTAATCTGTCAGGTATCTGGATTTTTTACCATCTTCTGTCAATATTTCCCTGTCCTAATCCTCACTTGGATATAAGACATCTATTAAGGCAACAGATTAGCCTATTTTGTGATTCAATCCTATAATTAGATCTTTGGTCTGATTTCCATCAGAATCTATCTTGTACCTGCAGAAGATAAAAGTCTCCTTAAATTCTACAATAGAGACTCCTTGGCTTTCACAGCCTATCTTAAATTGGTAATTAGCTTTATAGAAAGTCTTCAAAGTCACAGAAAAGTTATACCACATTATTAAGTGTTTAACTCTAATTGGCCTTTTACTGATCAACTGTACTTGCCTTAGAGTTACACTTCATATGAAAACAAGGACTATGATGTCATTGAATACAGAAACTATCAGCACCCCACTTAGCATAAGAAACATGGCCCTCTTTCATTCAGCATGAACCCTCCTGTAAAATCCCATCCTTCAGGTTGACTTTCCAGGGTCTGTCCTGATCAGTTGTTTCAACTCAAGGTGCCTTGAAAGTGTGGCTTTAGATAAGGCTTGCATGCCAATGCTTAGTTGGTGAATGAAATTCCAGGTGATAAGAGGAAGGGAAAAATGAACATGCTGCAAGGATGAAGAGAAAGCCAATATAAGACTTGTTACTAAAAAGGCTCAGCTTTACTCAGTATCATATCTAGGCTTGGACTTTGGAACTACTACAACTCCCACTACGTTGGAAATGACAGAAACTGCCTAGTCTTTAGCCCAGGAGAGATGAAACAGCCGGCAATGTTTAGGTGTTTAGTGATGAGGCAGAAGAAGTTTCTGTGATCATAGTCTTCATTGATCAGACAACAGAGAAGGAAAATGAGAATAAGTTAATCAGGTGGGTACTTAAATTGGGTCTGATAACAAATTACACAATGTAAATATAAATTTTGAACAGTGGACAAATTTTATTTTCATAGTATATTTTGGGTTTTATTCTTAGATTACTCTAATCATACCTGGATTAACAGAAGCAATTCATATCATTTTCTTTAGATAATTTGCAAACTAGAAGTTAACATACATTTTATTTCATTTTTTACTACAACTATAATACACATTTTCTCCAGTTTAGAGAGACAGTAACTGAAACTAAGAAGAAATAACATTCATTATGAGACAATTAGTCTTTTTAGCCCAAATTAGGTCTGTCTGAGTCTAAAGCCCCGTCTTTTCCTACTACAGAATGACAAATCCATTAATACAAAAAGATATTGCTGCTGGGCACAGTGGCTCACACCTATAATACCAACACTTTGGGAAGCTGAGGTGGGAGGATCACTTGAGCTCAGGAGTTTAAGACCAGCCTGGGCAAATAGCAGGACCTCATCTCTACCAAAAAAAAAAAAAAAAAAAAAAAGAAAGAAAATAGCTGGGCATGGTGGCTTGCACCTGTAGTCTCAGCTTCTTGGGAGACTAAGATGGGAGGATGATTGGAGCCCAGGAGGCCTAGGCTGTAGTGAGCCATGATCACACCACTGCACTACAGCCTGGTGACAGAGGCAGACACTGTCTTCAAAAAAACACATTGCTTTGTAGTTAAAAAAGAAAAAGTGAATGTATATTTTGTTCCTTTAATATTTGTAGAATGATATGGCATAAGTTATTCCTCTTACTTGGCAAGTAAGAAACCTGAAGCTCTGAGATTCTGAACATCATACCCAAGTTCACATTCCTGGGAAGTAGAAAATTAAGGATATATCTCTATCACCAATCTGGAAATTCAGTAGGCCACCGTAAGGACTCCAGGACTTTATATCATGCATCATATTTCACCAGTAATCATTCGTCACTTCTGCCTACTAATTTGGTTATTTTTTCATATTAAAAAGGAAGACAAAACTCTATGAAGGGTTGTTATAATATAGATTTTATTTAGAAAGCATTCTTACTGATGAAAAAACAGAAAAATACAGTAACTCATAATATCAAAGAGAAGGGAATCTCTGTAAATTATTTTGCAATGATTAATAAATCAGTTTTTTCTTCTTATATTAGTAGGAAGTTCTAGATGTAACAGGGTGGTCCATAGTAATAATAAAGGTGTTTTTGGGGTTTGCAGTGAAGCATTCAAGTATGAATATGTACACCAGAGGCAGACAGACCTTATACAGCCATTTAATAACTACAAGACAAAGAGGGAAGTTAATGAGACTTTCTGCTCTCGGTTTTTTAATGTGTAAAATAGAGACATTTAACTTGCATGTAAAATAGAAATATTCAACTTGTGTCAATGAGAGGTAACCTTTGCCACGGGTTTGGTAGGTGCCTACTATAGGCTTCTCAATACCTGTCAGCCCTGTGGTTTAGTTTCAATATTTTGACTTCCTATTTTATTCTTTATATATTTTTAAAAGCAGAATTTTCCTTTATTTTACTGTCAGTCCTCATATATTTCCACAAAGCTGGGCATTAATAAGGTTAACTGATTAATCTGAAAATGCTAAATACCCACGTGAATTAAATCCTTGTTTTTATCATGAGTCACTCACAAAAAATGAAGAGCTGTTTAAGGTTGTGTAAAACATTGATTAATTATCTATCACAAATAAGAGTCCAGGGATATTTAAACTCTTTGCATCTCAATAGCAGAGTATTTAACTCAGATCACTAAACTAAGTCATTTTATGATTGAGGATGAAAAAAAGATGAGTTCTTGACTGTGAGAAAGGGGTAACAGGACACAAGAGAATGGCCCTAGTCCCCATTTTTGCAGCAGCGTGTGAAGTGTGTTGCTGTGAAGTGAATGAACAAAATCACATATGGGGAGAGGCAACAGCTGTCTCCATAAAGTCTCTGGCCTCCTGCTGCCCTCAGTCCTAGAGGCAGACGTGGTGGTTGATGGCTGCCCACCATGCTATACTTTATTGCTTCATTGACTGCTGCAAATGCTGACAACAGTTTACCAGCCGCAAAGAAATTATTTGATTTACTCAAATTCCTTTACTACCATTTCAAAGTCTTTCATGTCCTTGGTTAAATGGTGCCCTTATAAAATTGCAAGGCAAAAAGTAAACTGTTTTCCCCTTAACCAAATAGATATAGTGCTGTGATGTAAAATTACTGAAAAAAAAAAAAAATGTGATTTGGGGAAATTACAGTTCCTTGTTTAGTATGTATTGTGCATGCCCTACAGCCTTCCCTAACCAGTAGCTCCCAATTTCATTTAAATTGTAATGATTTCCTTTAAGGACAATTAAGTTGCCTAAGAGCAATGCATGCATACTAATGTGGCAGAGGCAAGGCACAGTGTAGAAGAGAGTAATAACTGTTTATTAATATGATAATTAAGTGTTAATGCTTAGCAACCTAATGATATCTGTTAAATAACTTACATTTTGGAGTCAAATCCAGGCAAATGAAATTCTATTAAAAATAACAAAATGCAGCAAATATAAAAATAAATGATGCTAATCTGCCATTAAATCACAGATATTTTCCGATTTGCGTCTCATGTGAGAGAAGTTTCCTGTTCTCTCTTTTCCACCGAATACGCCAAACCAGTATAATCATCTATGCCCATTTCAAAGAGTATTTTTGCTTGTGGGTATTTATATATATTCATAAGGAAAGAGAAGTAATAAAAGGTAGAGGTGAAGATGAATAACTTTTTGGAAGATCTTTTAAAGCTACTATTTTGAAAATATACATAATCTTGATTTTCAAAAAAATGTCTAATGTGAGAAAATAAAACATCCAGAATGCAATATTCAAAAGTTTAACACTTTCTGTGAGTCCTCATTCTCCAGCCTCAAATCTTTCACCCTCTCATAAGCTATTCCATAAATAATAGATACTTCCAATAGTCCCAATATTATCTAAGTTTATCTTTTTAAAATTTACTAATAAATTTTAAATCATCTATTCTTAATCCTTCATCATTTTTACATTTTTAGTGATTGTATATTTGACAGTGTCACTATGCATTCTTAATTTAATAGAGTTCTAGTCAAAATTAAATGCTGGGAGAACAAATAGAAACTGTCAGTGTTCTCACAAAACAGGTAATAGAAGGTTTGCTCTGAAAGTGAGAGGTTATACTTCTGTCAATTTAATGAATAAGTCATTTCTGTGTTGATATGTTGCTCCCCTTTGGAAGTGTTTACTTCCTAGGTTGAAATGAGATACAGCAGTATCTTATTCATTAAGTGATTTTTTGCTCTCTGCAATAATCTGAACCTACCAAGAAGAGGAAATTATCCCAGTGAAACCCGTATTTCTGAAATTCCAGTTTTTTACCACTGTCTTCAACTTCTTCCCCTATCACTGTTCTGTTGCCCATTTTTACAAACTAAGTAGAGGCTTTTGAAGAAGATAAAGTGCCTAGGGAAGTTCTCTTCAGAGAGTGACATGAATGAATGTATACAGACATAAAGCAGTCAAATGCTAGTGGATTCAATTAAAACAAGGACTAGAAGTACTTTTTTGGATTTAATCACAAAAAAAATTTTATAATGACCTCGAAAAGGGCAATATTCTCAGAGTATAGGAGCTATATCATATTGCAATAGGCTAAATCACAAAGAAATTAAAACAAAAATGATTAATTTTCATGAGGCTTGGCTATAAAGGAAGGGCGAGATGGGGGTACTAGCTAGAGAGAGAATATAGAATTAAACACTATTTTAAAGACAGAGTATGTTTACTTAATATGATTAGATGTTAAAGGAATAGCTAAAAGAGAGCAGTTTAAGATTCATAGGAAATAAGACCCCTGGAGCAGGAGAAGAGACTCAGCACAAATGGAGATACTGGCCTTCAACCCTATAAGAGAACTTGTCTCTGAAACTGAAAGAAAGCAGGTGAGGTAGTTGTGAAGCAGGACATTTCCCTGACCCCTTCATGGGCAGGAACTGGAGTGCACGGGCACTAGAACCAGCTGGGGGTTCCAGCAGGGGGACAGACTCCACTCACTTGTTCCCCCTGCGTTCTACCCTTGATTGGAGGGAGAGCACAGGTGAGCAGGTGCAAGAGCTGTGGCAAGTGCTTTTGGGCTGGAGCAAAATTCCATGTGGGTGCCATGGCAGCGTCTACAGGGGTGCATGCAACCCCTGAAGCCCCAGAAGGAGTGTTAGAGTGCTCTTTTAGCTCTGCCATCATGATGGCTTAAGTGTTAGCAGCTCAGTGAAGGGTCGGTGTGAGAGTCTTTTTCACCCGCACTCTTGGCACCTGAGTCTGGCATCCAGGAGGAATGAGATTCCACTAATGAATTGAAGATGGTAAATGTGGGGGATTTTATTGCCATTGAAAGTGGCTCTCAGCAGGAAGGGGAGCTGAAAAGGGGTCAAAGCAGGAAGGTAATCTTCCCCTGGGGTCCAGGCAGGGACGGTCTCTTCTCTGAAACTACACTGTCAAGCTGTCCCTCTGAAGTCAAGCCACTTCTCTTTGATATCCAGCCACAGTCTCCAACATCCACCCACTTCTCCTCTCTGCCAGCTGCATTCTGGGGTTTTTATAGGTACAGGATGGGGAGCAGGTGGGAATGGGTGGTTTCGGAAAAGGCAACATTTGAGTGGGAAAATAGGAATGTAAGTTCTCACCTTGGGCCATGGTTCCAGGCTTTTTGGCTTGAGGGTGAGGGCCTCAGTGGAACCTGCTGTCTTTGGCCCAGAATTTCCCTGCTTTATATTTGTAGTTGTGAAAGCAGAACTCTCATGCCTAATTGCTTTAAATTTCTCAATGAAATAAAAAAGCATCGTTATCTAACCCTTTCTTTACTACAAGCAGTTTTATGTTAGGTGCATTTCTCTTCAAAATAATAAGCAGTGGAATTTTAAAAATGCAGACTTCACAGCACACTCATCATTACTCTCCTTTAGTCTGTAGACCTCTCAACCTTGAAGGCTGTAGCTGGTCTAGTTATTCATTCATATGTCTAACATCTGGCTCAAGTTGTTGTCTTGGGTCTTTCTTTCAGTCTCTAGGGTAGTGAAGAATTCTTTCCTGTTTGGCCCCAAGTCAATCCCTTTGGCTTCTGGTCAAAATTATGCTGACACACTGTCTACCTCCTTGCAAACTTGGCTGATATCCATAATGTAACCTGAGAAGGCTTCTGTCTCTTGGCTAACTATTCTATTCAGCAGGGATATAAGTCCTACTCCCTGCCTTAAGGCCTGTTAGGTGCTCAGTTTTTCTGCTTTATTTGGCCATATAAAAAATGAAACCTACATCTTATCTTTTATAACACATTATAAAGAAGGAAAATGTAGATAGAAAAAAAGTTTTTGCTATAAATGCTAGTTAGATATTTAGGTTCATGAGTTTGAACTTTTCATTAATATTCCAGGATCTTGGAAGATTTCTGTTGTTTAACGCATGTCTCCTGAACAACAAGCGAAGGAATAAGATTCATATCTCTAGAAATGGAGAATAATAGCTTGATTGACTTGGAGTTTAAATGTCTTCTTATTTGATTTCATGATCAAATAGGCAGAAGAAAATTTGTGTATAATGTCTGACCACGTGAAAGTAAAAATATTTACACAGAAAGTTATGTTGGGGGCCAAACACAGCTCAGTAAAAGCTAGAAAGCTAAGAGGTAAGAAAGGAAACACAGCACATCACCAAAAGGTTTTCTTGTGAGGCTAATGGAGAAACACACATGTCAGTGGTTAGGCATTAGGCAAATGGCTATTCAACAGGTGTATTTACTAAGGGATTCTAAGTGTGCTCAGGAAACTTATCCCTCAATGCCAGATATTTGTTATATTTATTGTAGTTTTGCTTAATTGGCTTTCCTATTATGACTTTGTGTTAGAGTGCTCATAAGAAATTGCATGCACTGCCTAGTCCAATGAGGTGAGTTACTGTAAGTGCACCACATTGTAAAGGAGACCATAAGACCAAAGCCTGATATGGCTAGGCTTTGTGTCCCCAACCAAATCTCATCTTGAATCGTAATCCCCATTATCCCCATAATCCCTACATGTCAAGGGGGAGACCAGATGGAGGTAATTGAATCATGGGGGCCATTTCCCCCATGCTGTTCTGGTGATAGTGAGTGAATTCTCACAAGATCTGATGGTTTCATAAGGGCTCTTCCCCCTTTGCTCACACCTCTCCTTCTTCCTGCCTTGTGAAGAAGTTACTTGCTTCCCCTTTGCCTTCTGCTATGATTGTAAGTTTCCTGAGGCCTCCCTAACCATGCTGAACTGTGACGATTAAATCTCTTTACTTTTAAATTATCATCTTGGGTATCTTCATAGCAGTGTGAGAACGAACTAATACAGATACTAAGTCAAAAAGCTTCATGTTAGTGGAAGCATTATGGATGCTTTACTTTTTGAAAAGGAAACAAAGGCAATAAACTATTGGTTTCAAGATATCGAATTGAGCCCAAGTATTTACATTTGCTCCTTTTAGGTATAATAGGAGTATCAAGTAAATGTGACAAGTTTTACAGCAGAGTTAGAAAAAAAAAAAGAGTAAGTGCCATCAATAGAACAAAACTTGAATTAATTTTTGTAATAGAGGAACCAAATGTAATTGGATTAAGGAAAAAGCCAATTAGATTTACACATCACTTGACTGCACATATTAAAAGAAGACAAACAGAAACAAGTGGACTTTTCCTCTTTTCCAAAAACATCACTAGTTCGAACTTGAGAGGAGTCAGTATAACATGTAAGCACATGCCTGTGTATGTATCTTTGTGTGTGTGTGTGTGTGTGTGTGTGTGTGTGTGTGTGTCTATGTGTGTGCATGCATACCTCTTTGTGAATTTTGTAGGTGGTAGGTATTAAAGCAGTCTGGAAACTTCACCAGGACCAAAATTTGTTGTGACTTACGTTATTACACTTGGTGACTCCAATGGACAGTCCAAGATGGAGACTATACTACAAAATGGCAGGGAAGCAGCTCCCCAATTAAATGTTGGAGTGTGGCGACCCCACTAATTACAGAAGAAGAAAAACCTTTGGTAAGCAGTGAAATCTCCAGATCAGAATAGTCTCTACATTAACTCCTTTCCTATGTCCTGCTCATTAATAACTGTATTTAGAGTGAAAGACATTCTCACTACTCCACAGGCAGAAGATGAAAGAATGTAGAGATTGGTGAGTGAGGCACAGAAATTAGATCAAAGCCTTGTGGAACCTATTAGTAACCTTCACTGAGCCCAGTCGGATACTACATTCTTCCGCAGGGAATGTGCTGGAATGAGCTTTACCCACCAGCTTCTTTTATCAGAGGTTTCTGCCCCACCCTAGGTATCACTGGGAGAATTCTTCAAGCATAGAAGAGTTTGGTGATGAGTAGCCAAAAAATTCACTATGTTACTAGCATCCTTGGTACCAAAAATCAAATCAAAACAAAATAAACCTCAAAATGTAATATAATGACATAGTTCAAAGTTATAAAGTCACATTCTCGGAACCCATTGCAATAAAACTAGAAATTAACAACAAACAAACAAAATAAAACAACTAACCACTTAAAAAGTTAACAGCACTGCTTAATAAATCTGGAAATAAAAACTAATTCAAAAATTGAACTGCAGAAGTACTCTACGAGGGATCTATAGCAGCAATGGGAGCTAATCTATCCTTCACATCTTCAGGGAGACACTGAGCTGTAAGTCAGCACCTAGTATGGAGGGCCCAAGTAAGAAGCAGAGCTGAAAAACCAGAGGATTAATTGAAGGTCTCCAAAAGAAACAACTGTGCACAATGTATGCCACTATCCCACCACTCTACACACACACACACATGCATGCACCTGCACACAGAGCTCAATTTCTGTCAGAAAGATAAGGAGTTCTTCTCTAAATAAGTTGAAATAGTAATAAAATGAAAGCAAAGGTTTTTAACAGAGTGTTGCAGCCTCAGAGTAAAACCCCCTCTGTTCTCGGGATTTGAGAGTCCTTATCTGATAGCCCATCTGTTCACCCTAAAGTGA
Source organism: Macaca fascicularis (assembly GCF_037993035.2). Lineage (NCBI taxonomy): Eukaryota > Metazoa > Chordata > Mammalia > Primates > Cercopithecidae > Macaca > Macaca fascicularis. The sequence goes on along the minus strand of NC_088391.1, from coordinate 57,906,266 downwards.
AGAACTTCAGTGAACTCTAACATTCTCCCCCCACACTGAGGTCTCTGGAAACTTCCCCATCAGGGAAGGTGAGAAATCATTCATATATACATCAGAAGAAGAAGCTGCCCAAACTGCCTTCTCAGTGCTTAATTATTAAAACACACAGACAATCAAAGATTACCAGATAGATATTTTTAGAAAACTAGTGGTGGTAAAAGGTAACAACCAAGATCAACAAAACAAAAGCTGATTTGTAGAGAAATATGTAATTTAAAAGACGGTATTAAAATATATAATTGGTATATCTAAAGAGATTAAGAAAAAGTTACATCTTTCTTTAAAATTTTATTTTTAAGTGGCGTGTAATACTTGTACACATTTATGGGGTATAGTGTGATGTTTCAATACATGTATACAACGTATAATTATCAAATCAAGGTAATTGGGACATCCATCACTTCAAGCATTTATCATTTGTGTTAGGAACATGCAAAATCTTCTCTTCTAGCTATTTGAAAATATGCAATAAATTACTGTGAACTATAGTCACACTATAGTGCTATAGAACTCTAGAACTTATTTCTCCTATTAAGCTGTGATTTTGTGTTGTGTAACTAACCTCTTCCTATTCCTCCTCTCCCCTACCCTTCCCAGCCTCTGGAAATCACTATTGTAATCTCTACTTCTATGAGCTCAACTTTTTAGCTCACACATATGAGTGAAAATATGTAGCTTTTATCTTTCTGTGACTTACTTATTTCACTTATCATAATGTCCTCTGGGATAATCCATGTGGCCATGAATGGAAGGATTTCATTCTTTTTTGTGGCTGAATAGTATTCCATCATGTATATATACTAGATTTTCTTTATACATTCATCTGTTGGTGGACAGAAAGCTGCATCTTTAACACAAAAATAAGACACCAAGAGGGAGAAAGGGGAAAGATCAGAGAACAAACCAACCAACCATATGAAAATATGGGCTTTGTATGTAAAACATTATATATTTGTTATTTCATTCATTCAACAATGACTTATGAAATGTCTGCTATGGGCCAGTGAGTCAGGCACTTCCTCCTCATGCTGTCCTACATTTTGAAAGTTATTAGCTAAAGACCATTCCAAAATTTAAGGCTTGAAATGCTTCTATCACAGAGGTGAAAAAAAAAAATCTAAAATACTCAGTAATATACAAATGATAAAAATCAAAATTTTACCTGACAGTAGCAGAGCATTAGAGGTTGTAGACAGGGTACAATCTTGAGGCAAAATAATAGAAATAAAATAAAGAAGGATACTGGATACTAAAGAAATTTAAGTAGGCCAAGTAGCTTGTGAGCTGGCAGTGAGTGATTAATTTGGGGCATCAGCAAGCCTGTTTCACCACCACACCTGGGGAGGGTCTTCTAAATAGCTCACCCCAGCCTCTGTCCCGGGTGTGATGAATCAGAACCTTCCCTTTAGGGATAAGGCCCTAGCAAAAAACTCAGCTCCAATCAGGAGTTGAGGAAAGGAAAAGATAGTGGGTGGGTGGGCAGAAGCACAAGCACTCAACATGTACACCTGGAGGAATAAAAGAAAATTCAGCTCCTGGAAAGTGAGATTTTTGGACCTCCCGGGAGCCTCAGGCTTGAACTCTCTCAGTGTTGTGGGTAGGCTCTTCTGTCTCTCCCCTGCCTCTTTTGTTCTTAGAGTATTAGCTTCTCAAAATTTGAAATGCAAACTCTACAAAAGAAGGACCTGATTGATGTAATTTCAGATCACTCATCTTGCTTCTCTGACCCTCGGTCTCTTTGTTAACATGGAGACACTAATAGCTATCATGTGGTGCTATTGTAAATATTTACTAACATGGCAACAGGAAGAATACCGGTGCATAGTGCTTTAGTGCATAACGAGAGCTCACTAGAGGAGTTATTAATGCTGGTGAATTTTTCGCTCCTACTGACACATAGCCATTTGTATTTTCCTCTACAAATATTAATCACATTGCCTCTTTCCTAAAAATACTTAAAAATGCTATTATCAGTACAAACGCTATAGCTACTGTTTTTATTATTAATATTACACGTAGGACTCTAGTCAGTTATTGGTGTGGAAACAATTTCTAGGACAAAACACTTAACACACCATCCTAATTAAGAAATATTTTTTTAAATCAGTAAGATAAATTGTAAGACAATGGTTGACAACATTTGGATTGTACAAAAAGCACCAGAAAATTTTGTTAAAGAATGCATATTCCTCTCTCAGAGTTTCTGAATTGGGCCTTCAAGTGATTCATGCAGAACCCACAGTTCCCTGATTCTGTACTTGGGCAATCATTCCTTGCATACGAATTGTTGAGAAATTAAAATATCTTTGTCTGTCTCTGAGTCAGCTATTTCGGGTTGAGCCATTTATTACATCTTAAACTATTAATAGAGTTTAATATCCCCATCTTTACTCTTACTTTAATTCAGAAGGAAGAGAGTTCTGCTGTAGGGAAGTCAATTAAACCACTCATTACTATAAATATGACGAAGGTAGAAAATTTTATATTACCATAACTCCTATAAGGTACTGCTGGCAGATTTAAGAGAAAGCTTAGCAGAATATTTATGTTGCATCCAACCTCACAGGTGTAAACTGTGAGTAAATCTGCAGTGGGGGTATTTGATTAGTGCTAGTGCTGTGGTGTGATGGCTCAATACACAAAGATGGGCTCGAATAAATTGCGATGGGAAAAAAGGTTGAATGTACTCCAGCTGTCATTTCACATTCTTGTTTAGGGATCTATAAAATCAATCATTTATTTTAACTTCCAATTGGTTGTTTTGTTATCCAAATGTCATTAGTTAATTTTTGCTTATTCAATAAATAACTACTAAGCGCCTACCATGTGTCAAGGAACATGCATGTGTAAGAGGATGGTCTATTTTATTTTTCTTTCACAAAAGGCTTTTATTGAAAACTTGAAGTTCATTTTTTTGATAATCTAAGAGAATAACATTGTTTTTTGAAGGTAAAACTCAGTAGAACTATTTTCATTTGAAACCTATTTCAAATTTTCCCTGCACATTTGTCCCCAGGGAAAGGTGAGTAGGCTGGTTCTTGGGTTTTTCATTGATGAACCTCAGTCAGTTACACGCAGATTACCAATTCATCAGCACAGAGAGCCACATAAATGATCTCACACAAATCTACATTTAGATTTGCTTATCAAAAGATTCACTCTGTTTTAAAGCCTCAGTGTTCCTTTAGTTCTTCACAGGTATCTTATAGCGGGCTCCAGGAAAAATAAAGTCCCTTCAAACATGTCCATTATAATTACTTACCAAAAGAAAAATAACATTTATGGAAGGCTTTCACCTAGTAAAAGTATGTCTTTCCTCAAATTTTTTTCAAACAATGTCTGGAATTAAGATTTAACTATGGCAGAATGTGATACCTACTAAGTCAATACCACGTAATATATTTAGTAAAATTATATGATTGGAAAGCTTGTTCTGCTAATACATTTGAAAGGATTTAGCATTCAGGTTTCAAAAAATTATTCATACTAGTTTAAATTTAAAATATATAGGCATTTCTTTTAAAAATTCAGTGCTATGCTTCTCTGTCAGAAATATTTTACCATTATTTCTGTAGGAAAATCAGATTTGATTTATATCATTTTGACTTAAGATACCATTTATGGGTCTGTAACCCACCTTATGTGTCAAGACTGCTTCTTGCCTCTCCCCCCACTTTTTTGTATAAATCCAACTTGACATTTTTTTCCCAAGGATATCAATGTTACAAGAACTATATCATCCAAGAAAAAAACAAAAAAACAAAAACAAAAAAACCAGAAAGGAAATGTTGAAATGACCTGAAAAGATGACAATGGCTATCTGAAGACAGTGAGGTGCAAGAAATCAAGCTGATAAAAGGAAATAAAATTGATATATATCAATAGTAATCTGTTAATGGGAAAATAAATAAGTTCAAGAAAGATTTAGTAGAGACAATGGGAAATAGACCATCCAGAGAGAAAGCTATTTTAGTGACAAGTTGATTCTGATAATTAGAAATTCTGATACTGAAAAAAAGCCATCAGATATAAACAAGGAAATGATGGCAGCTTGAGGGCTATGTGGACCCTAAAATGTCACTTTCTTGATTATACAATATTCTAAGTAACCACCCTATTTCCCAGAACCTAGGATTAAAATGAGAAAGGAATTATGGAAAGAGTTAATGTAAAGAATGTAAAAAATTTGGATACCCAAATCAGTGAGAACTTTTCCAAAAATAAAAATATCCCAAACCAAGAGAACAGAGGATGAAAGAGCAAAATGAATATACTGTAATAGGTTTAACGCTTTAGAGAGTTGTACATTTTTCAACCTTTTTCATCTGACCCGACATCCACCAAATAAGAGAAGTGAGGATAATATAATCTTCATTATCCAGGAGAAGGCTTAGGCTCAAAGAGTCTACATTTTTCAGACACTCTATGTTTTTCTCTGCTACACTCATAACTGCCAGTATCTCTTGTCTTATTACTTTCCTCTGACTCCTTCTCCTATGCCTTTTTTTTTTCTTTTTGAACCAGAAGATACTAAGTATAATGATATGATGATGATATATTTTCTGAGATCTCCTATGCTTTCCTTCCAGTAGCAGGTCCTAAGTTTTCTACTGATACACAGGAGTGCAGAAGGCTCCTAGACAACAGTTACATGACTTGTTGTCTCTGAGCTGCTTTCCGTCTGCACATCACACTCCCTTCCCTCTAAATTTTGAGCTGGATGAGTTTTGTTGTGGTTGTTGTTGTTGTTTTCACTTAACTTTTATTGGGGGATTGAGACCACTGACAAATTATTCTCTCCTGCTTATTTCTAAGCTAACTGAGAGATGTGAAATTGTGGTATTCAGGATGAATATGTTGTCACCAGCCGAGAGGGTGGAGAAAGCAGTTCAAGGTGACCCTGAATCCACCTAGTGCACCTAGTTTTGCACCTAGTTTTGGCAAAACCCACTAGAGGATAAATGTGAGTCTGTAGAACTGAAGCATTTACATAACCCATTGTCTCTCTCTGGCCCTGGATAGGGAGGAAAGGAAAGTACAACCTTTCACTTAGGAACTTTGCTAAATTGGTACACCCAATTGAGTGAAAGGATTAAAACAGAAAGATAGGAATATTTCAATGATTGATATCCTTTTACATCAAAAATGGGATTATTTTCAGCTGTGAAAGAATCCAAATAATGGAAGGTAAAACATGATAGAAGCTTAAATTTTTGCTATACCCTGTGTGTAGTATGGGATTATATGGCAGCTCAAGGATCACGAGGGATCCAATCTTTTTTAACTTGAATCCTGCTTTTGGTACCCACATTCCATGCTGTAATTCAAGAGCCCTCCAGCTTCCGCCACTGCATCCACCAGCCAGCAGAAATGAGAACAGAGGAGGGAAAGATTATGCACCCTTCCTTCAGGACTCCTACCTACAATCACACACAATTCATTCTACAGCACATTGGTCAAAACTAAATCACTTCCAATACTTACTTGCAAGAAGACTTGAAAATATAATCTTTTATCCTATGTGTTTGTGCTCCAAGCCAAAACTGGGGTCTCCAGTACTAACAAAAAGAAAGAAAGAATGTATAATGGAGACAGCCGGTATTATTTATTTATTTATTTATTTATTTATTTATTTATTTATTGAGATGCAGTTTCGCTCTTTGTTGTCCAGGCTGGAGTGCAGTGGCACAATCTCGGCTCACTGCAACCTCCACCTCCGGGTTCAAGCAATTCTCCTGTCTCAGCCAACTGAGTAGTTGGGATTACAGGCACTTGCCACCATGCCCAGCTAATTTTTGTATTTTTAGTAGAGACAGGGTTTCACCATGTTGGCCAGGCTGGTCTTGAACTCCTGACCTCAAGATCAGGTGATCCGCCCTCCTGGGTCTCCCAAAGTGCTGGGATTACAGGTGTGAGCCACCATGCCCAGTCATACAGCCAGTAATTTCTACTCCACTCACCAATTCCTTACACACCAATGTACTTTTGGAGGAGTAGAGTAACATTCACATATTCAATCATTGGTTTTCTTGTTGTGGTCAATGATTTTCCAACTACCTGACATAAGTTTTTACCCTTTCCTAGTTTGATTAATGTAAACATTTTTTGTTTGCTTGTTTGTTTCTGCTGCTTTTCTTTTTATTTCTTTGCCTGTTTGTTTCATTAGATGTAGCAACAGGAATGTTTTGACCCTGTTATTACCTTGTTTATCTTGTCTTTGTCAGCTTTCTTTGATTTAGATGATTGTGTTCCCTCAGGGTACTTTCTAGACTTTCGGCCATGTGAAATCTTCTGTCAGCCTATACTTTAAAAAGAGATGTACACATACAATAAATAGACTCGTACCTACTCTCTTAGATTATCATTTCAGCTGTGTTGTCAGTTATAGAGAAAGAACATAATATTTTTATACTTGTCAATTGATTTGTATTTGAACTTTAAAATGTAAGTGTCTTTTTGACCAGGCACAATGGCTCATGCTGAATTTTTCAACATAGTTAAGGGTAACTCTGAGAAATAGCATAGAGAAAGTTAATCATTTCTTTGGGAAGTGGTATCAGGCAAATGAGTTTTGCTCAAACCATCACCTTCACCTTTTTATTCTAAACTAATAAATTATCAGTTTTTCTTCATGTAAATGTAATTGCCCATTGTATGTGTTGGATACCTATGTTATCAATTATTACCATCATATCATATTTGAGTGCTACTTGACACAGGGTAGCCTAGATGCCATCCTTAGTGTCTTGGGTCTTTGCTACTAAATAGAAATAACATAATCCATGAAGGCATAATAGATAAGACTAGCACTATTAATTAAACTATACCAAGTTTGTGTATTTGTATACTTAAAAGCTATATATACATATGTGTGTATATATTATATATCATATATAATATATCATATATAATGATATATATTATCATATATGTATATATATTATATATGATATATAATATATACACACATATGTATATATAGTGTGATATATAATGATATATATTATATGATATATATCATATATTATATGATAATATGACAATATATGATAAGTATATATTATATATCATATATATCATATATTATATGTCATATATAATATATATTTATCTCATATATATACATGCACACACACACATATATACATGCTACATAGTGTTATACATGCATTTTGTTTTTCCATACCCAGTACCATACCTACAATAGTTTTCAGAGCCAATGAAATAAAATAGAGTATCTGGACACACTTTTAATTCTATTTAGGCACGATAGAATTGCTTGTACCTAGAATTAGGTTAGCTTTTTGAGAATTATGGAGTGCTAGGTAGGATGCAAGCAGAGTGAGTGTGAGGCTGATGGAAGATACATGGTACGGCCATCAGTATCTTACTGGAAGTTCAGATTGGTGGCATAATTGTTCACTTGGACTAAAGGCTGTATAAAACTTGTTATCTAGATCATGGAAAACATGAGAAAACATATTTGTAAAGACTAGTTTCAGAAGTATATTAAGGTAGAGTAGAAATGGAGGTCACATACTTTAGGGTTCATCTAATATTAGACAATGGTAACAACATGTTTTCTATGAGCAAGCTCAATATCCAGAGTTCACATAGCCATGGAAGGCAGATCTTAACATTATAGCATTGTGGAGTAGAACAAAGCTTCAACCAGACAACAGACTCAAGACTGATCTTGGAGTGAAACTAGAATTCTAAGACACTGCCAGTTCTGCTTACAAAGTTACCACTGTGAGAGAAGTAGAAAACTGACTTGGGAGCAAACGGACTCCCACATGTTCATTCATGAGGTTCTAATGTAGGAGTAGGTGTGAGCCAAGAAGGCTAAAGGGTTCATTAGTAATATTGTCAGTCAAGAAAGCAGTACTAGAGCTTCAATAGTTCTATGTGGGGGAGGTTGAGGGAAGCATGTCCAGAGAAAGTAAGTTGGAAAGCTAAAACATGGGAGAAGATGATCAATTCCCATCATTTTCTTTTGCATAAACTAAGGATGGCCAACATAATAAAAGTTGAAATGAGAAATGGAGGAAGTTTTCTAATTTAATAGAAATGGTATAGGGAAATAAGCAGAACAATTATACTAAATATAGGATTTTTTTAGACCAAGAATAAAGAATTTGAAGTGGAGTGACCAAAATTAAGTGATGATATACTTTGTAGTTCTTACAGAATTAGAGAGGATATGCTAATCATTATGTAGGGTCCAGGGTGTGTGCTATGCAAAAGAAGACACTGACATGAAAATGTCAGGAGATTTAGGGCTGTTTCCAACATGTAAGTTGCAATTAGTGGCAAGACTGACAAAGATTTTGTATAAGTGATATAGGAATAGCCTGTTTATAAGTAATGGTTGGTCTAGAACTATTTAGGAACTATAGGTTTTAATTTTCATTACAACTTAGCAATCTAAATATCTTTTTCTACCCCAATAAAGAAGTTAATCTTCTATATTTATCATTAATATCCATCCCTGCTCATCTTCTTTAGCTATATTCAGGCTTTCTGAGCTGAGGAAATCTCATCTTTGTAGTCATTAATGATCATTATCCTTAAATGAAAATGTACTGGAAATAACTTTGATATCATTCTTCGTGGGTAATTTAAGGGATAGAATGGGAATATTAATGTTGAAAAAGTACAGTGGAATAGCCACGAAGCCAGCTGAAGAGAATACCAAGCTATAAGGATTACCAGGGAAGAAGGTGTTCTTGTCTGATACATCACATAAGACTGCTACTATTCCACTGTCCTTGCCAGAGGGGAGAGAGCAAAGAAATGGGGAGAGAAAAAGAAGGAGGTTAAAAAGACCTCATCCCTGCCTTTCAAAGCAAAGAGAAAGAATGTCAACCAACCCAACCTAAGACTAATGCAGCAATATTACTTCCTGGTGACTTAAAATACTTGCATTCTGTGATTACCAGATTAAATTACTTACTACCAATTCATTCTGGACCTCTCTATTTTAATCCAACAATTTAATATAACTTTTACTCTGTCTTGAGGAAATACTCATGAACGTGAAGTCCCACTTGGCAGATACAACCTTTATACTCTTCAGTGGAAACATCACACTCAAGAACACTGTACCTTTGTAGCACCACTGAGACTTTGTCTCAATAGTAGATTGTCTCAGCAAGGCTAGGCTCAAGCAGCAGTAGAAGCAACCAACACCCTGGTGAGCCCTGAATACAGGAAGAAGAATAAGCCACTCGCCACTCTTCCACTTAGACTATACAGCTCCTACTGAGGCAATGCCACATGCCAATTCAAGCTACCCCCTCAGTCACAGCCACAGACATTCCACTGATTTAATTCAGCCATCTAGTGTGGCATTTAATATCCATAGGCTGATTCCATCTATATCTCTCATAGCCACAGTTCCTGAAGATAGCATATTCTACTTACCCATTGCTTTCATGACTTTATTAATATACAGAGTTCTATTCCTTCTACCACATTGTACAATCCAACTTCGCTGCATTTCCAAAAAAGTTCACTGTATTTATCGTCTATTTGTAGAAACTTTTATTTGTTTCCACACTGAAATTTGTATTTCTCTCCGTGATTGGACACTGGTCCTTCTCTCACCTCACATTATTGTCCATGAAGTCTGGAGGCAGAGCCATGACCCATTCTTCTAGCCATGTTTTTCAAAGCTTGATCTTTTTTTTTCTCCCTCATATAAAACACTCTCCTTTCCTCAAATGTATACTCTCTCCCCCTTGTTTATCATTAATATATCTTAATGGGTCATTTGCTCCTATTCATTCAGGAGTTCAATTAAACTAAAGTCTCCTTCGTTGTTATCCCAACTCCTGCCATTAGACTGAAAATATGCATTTCTATTTAGATAACCATCAATCTATGATTTAAAAAATTTTTCTCCATTGAATGACCTCTACTGCCACTCTATTTCAGCATCTCACTCCTAAGAGTACGTCTTAAGCTTCTAAAAAAAAAAAAAAGAATTCATTTTCCTAATTTCTCACAACAACTATCTATTCTATAATGGTTTAAATGGTTTAAAATATTTGATTTTTTTTTTCAATGAGGATAAAAGCTGAAAATCATCTGGAACTTTGAAAGGAATATAAATGTCAGAGTAAATTTTTGAAGTTGTAGAGAGAAGATATAAGAAAGATTTTTTGAAAGTTTTAATAGAGAAGAACAAAATGTCAAGTCTATTTATAAAGTTGAATAAAACAAACATCACTGAGTATTAATCAAGAAAAACACAAAAGACATAATTAAAGGGAGATGTGATTGTACATAAAAATTAAATGTATGAAGGTCATAAAATCCAAATTTTTGACAAGTGAGCAATTTCTTGAATCCTGCTTAACAAAACTGAGAAAGTTAAAGAGAAACTGAAATGACTATAATCATTATTGAAATAGTATCAGTAGCTGAAAATGTATATCCTGAACACAAAACACACATACTAGACCCCCAATAGCTTGCATTGCTCCTTATCATGCTGTTGATTTTCGAGCTTTTAAATAAGATATTTTTTGAAATAAAATTATAAGGTTACATATTACTCCCTAAATTATTTTTATTTTTCAACGAAAATGCTCCTGTGGGCCAGGTGTGATGGCTCACCCCTGTAATACCAGCATTTTGGGAGGCCAAAGTGGGCAGATCACCTGAGGTCAGGAGTTCGAGTCCAGCCTGGCCAATATGGCAAAACCCTGCCTCTACTAAAAATATGAAAATTAGCCGGGCATAGTGGTGGGTGCCTGTAATCCCAGCTACTCAGGAAGCTGAGGTAGGAGAATTGCTTGAACCAGAGAGGCAGAAGTTGCAGTGAGCCAAGATCGTACTACTACACTCCAGTCTGGTGGACAGAGCGAGACTCTGTCTCAAGAAAAAAAAAATGCTCTTGTGAAAACAAAAGTCTTCCTTCTTCACAAATGAAGAAACAGAAAATTAGGATGAGGAGCCATACAGACAAGGTAGTGGCAATTTCCCTGAGTTTTCCTGTTACCATAGCTGCAAAACAAACTATACTAGAACTCAGGGACTTAACATTTGTTTTGCTCATGAATCTGCTACCGAAGAGGAACATCAGATAATTTATATACATGTTTTAAAGACATCAAAGTAACCAAAGTCTGGTGTTTTTAAAAGACATGAATGGAGAAAAGTAAGATGGAGACTTACAATTAAGACTACCACAAAAAGAATTACCTAAAATGACTGAGAAACTGAAAGAGTTTCACCCTCAATGAAAGTGTAAACTAAGAAAGTTCAATTGAGAGAGGGAGAGAACATACATGAATCTGTCTTGGCCAGGATTCTTGAGACAAAAACAGGACAACTTTCCCTTCAAGAATTCAGGATCGCTGATCCAGCCCTAATTTGAGTTTGCAGTTTGATGATAGTAAACCTTACATCATAGTCTGAAAGTGTGAAATACATATTGAAAAACAGCTAAATCGATGAAAGTAAGAAATTGCCCCAAATTTTCCAGAGAATACTAGTAAGAAAAAAAAGATACCCGTCTCATTTTATAAGATTAATATTACAATGATAGAGTAGCATCAATGTACCCAGGTAAGGAAACATATTCTTCAATCTCCTTACAAACGGTGGTAGACATGGGACTCTTGTGTTCAAATCCACATTGGTGGTTTAGGATTCTAAGAGCACTTCTTAACAGAGGGCTGACTCAATTTCACATGCTCTTTTCCCTTTTTCTCTTGTTTTACTTCCTGCCTATGTCAGAGGCAGTTACGCCAGAGCAACTTCATCTTGAATAAGAACTGGGTAAAATGAGTCTGAAACCTACTGGGTTGCATTCCCAGATGGTTAAGGTATTCTAAGTCATAGGATGAGATAAGAGGTCAGCACAAAATACAGTTCATAAAGAGCTTGCTGATAAAACAGTTTGCAGTAAAGAATCCAGCCAAATTCCACGAAAACCAAGATGGCGATGAAAGTGACCTCTGGTCGTCCTCACTGCTACACTCCCACCAGCACCAGGACAGGTTACAAATGCCATGGCAACGTTAGGGAGTTACCTTATATGCCCTAAAAAGGTTGGGTGGAGGAGGGCATGAATAATCCACCCCTTGTTTAGCATATTAAGAAAACAACAACAACAACATAATAATGGGCAACCAGCGGCCCTTGGGCCTGCTCTGTCTATGGAGTAGCCATTCTTCTATTCCTTTACTTTCCGAAAAAACTTGCTTTCACTTTACTCTGTGGACTAACCCTGAATTCTTTCTTGCACAATATCCAGGAATGCTCTCTTATGGTCTGGATCGAGACCCCCTTTCTGGTAACACCTAGAATGCAGAAAGTGATTATGTTATAACTAGAACTCTTGAAGTCATTTTTGAAGACTGAAGATAGGACTTATATTTATTTGCCTACTTTAAAATCTCCCATTTCGTCTTTCTAAACGACATAGATTTACTGTCATCTCTCCTCTTCCTCTTCCCTTTCCTTTTTCTTGTGTTCAACACTTGTATAAGGGGAAAAAAAAATACAACAAGATTGCAAAAGTGATTTATTTTCTCTATATAATAAGAAACCCAGTACTATGGCAGTGGCCTTAAGATGTCTTTGATGCTTCAGGCACCATCTACCTATGGGGCCTGCAGTCTTTGAAATGTGACTTTTATCCTCAATTGCAACATGGCATCTGCACTCCTATGCATCACAAAGACATTCCACAAGATAAAAGTGGAAAGGGGAAGTAAAGGGAATGGCAGCTAAATCTGTCTCTTTTAATCCAGGAATGCACAGCTCTCCTGGGTGCCTTGCCCAACATTGTTCTACTTACATCTTATTGGCCAGAAATGTGTCATTAGGCCACACCTAGATTGGCAGCAGCTGGGGAAACCAAGTGTTTAGCTGGGAACAACACTAAACCACACAGAACTGGGTTTCAGTTAGTAAAAATGAAAGACAGAATGAATATTTAGGGACAGCCAGCTCTGTACAGTATGTATCTTCTTTCCTTAACATTCCCATCTCTATTTGTTTAATTTTATGTAGCACGCTAAAGTGACTGGAATATTTAATATTTAGCCTAAATTAGACAAATGGATATAATAATCAAGGCAAAAAAAAAAGTCATGGAATTTCATTAATGGTTTTAATTATTGTTACATACAGACCATTTGGCAAATCTTTTAAAGAAATTATATTAGTGTGTATGGCAACATTCAGATTGTTACATTCATTTAGCTTTAAATTAGCATTCTGCTTCAATTTATTAAAAGAAAACTGGGATAAATTTTTCTAACTTCCCACTGAAATATTTTGAATATTATTATATTCCTAACCCAAATGTCCTTATTATGTTTCCCTCAGGCGTTTAGCCATTTTGTTACATCTTACAGCAGCAATAATTCTCTATTCCATAAAAAATGGAATTTTACAAGCAGGACAAACGGCTCCATAAAATAACAGGAATACCTGCCTATGCTGAAACAACACATTTCTTTCTTATTCATACTTTCGTGATGTATTTGTCTTGAAATCACACTCTCGTATTTCTGAAATTTACAGCTTCTTTTTATGGGTTGAAAATCCAGTGAAAAATTGGTTGACACCTAGAATATCAAGAAGTAAGGAATTTATAAGAAAAATGCATATTTCAGATATGAATGTATTCTCAAAACATGTATCTCATCCTAAAATGTTGCTGAATGTATTTAGTAGAGTAAGATTTTTCTCCCAACACACTTGAATAATAGTATGTGTGTAAAATCCCCATGTAGTTGAGAATCCTTCATTGTGTTTCTAGACAAAATAACCTTATTGATAATATATTCCTTCTATTTAAGTGTGTGTCTACTTGTATTAATCCAGTTCTATACATGACTATTGATGAAGGAAACTAATTTGTTAAAACAATAGTAGAGCAATAATAGCTTATACTTTGCATTTCAAAGAACTTACAGATTTTATACAAATTTTTTCTTACATGTTATGAGACACCTGTATCTGAACAAGTAAGCATTTTCATATTTTTATGTTTGAATTATGTAGTCATTGATAGAGTAAGGAATGGAACCCAAATGCATTCCATAAGCCAGACACTTCAATAAGCCATGCAAAGACTGAAAATAGCATTTGTAGAAGTATGACTTTCTAACATTTCTGACTTATAAAAGTGCCTATTAAATATCAAGAAAAAGTATAAAAATCCTAACATTACTAAATTACATCAAAACATATGTGGCTTAATATTGTTAACTTCAAGATCACGAAATATTTCTTTTAGGATACTCAGAGAAAAATATCTTGACAAAAGCCTATATTAATTTATATTTTACAGATGTATAATTAATATCTCTGGATGTGTATAGTTTCTCTGCAAGTGAATCAGACTTCATTCATAAATATGCATTAAGCGACTACTATATGCTGGGATCCATACTTCTTGGAAAAAAGTTTCTCAGTTTATAAACTTTCATAAAGGTTTGTAGGAGGAAAAATTTAAAGCTAAAATTAGTTATGCATTTATCTTATATGACTCTTTAAAAATAAAACATTCAGTATTTTATTTCTTTTTTTTTTTTTTTTTTTTTTTTTTTGAGGCGGAGTCTGGCTCTGTCGCCCAGGCTGGAGTGCAGTGGCGCGATCTCGGCTCACTGCAAGCTCCGCCTCCCGGGTTCCCGCCATTCTCCTGCCTCAGCCTCCCGAGTAGCTGGGACTACAGGCGCCGCCACCACGCCCGGCTAATTTTTTTGTATTTTTAGTGGAGACGGGGTTTCATTGTGTTAGCCAGGATGGTCTCGATCTCCTGACCTCGTGATCCGCCCGTCTCGGCCTCCCAAAGTGCTGGGATTACAGGCTTGAGCCACCGCGCCCGGCCCAGTATTTTATTTCTATTTCTATTTCAGATTAAATACAGAGCAAGGATTGCAGAGAACACTTAGAGAGCCATTCCAGTATTGGAGAATTATGAGTTCTCTATATTCAACAAGTATTACTAAAAGTCTACTGGAAACATCTGGACGATTAAGCAGATACAAGAATGAAGAAGACATATGCGTTGTCCTCAAGCACTTAACATTTAGCAGGCAAAAACATAACTATAGTCCAAATGGGAGGTGAAATTTGTTTCTTACAGGTAGTCAATGGAGAAAGAGAGAAGGAATGTTATCTTTGGTGTATCCGAACAGTGTTTTCCATATTTAATGTTCATGACAGACTTGCAAAAGTAGACATTATTTTTTCCATTTTACTTCTAAATAAATGTGAAGAAATTCAATTTGCAGTCTCTGTCAGCCTATCACAAGATATCTTGTGAATCACAGTAATCCCATGACCCCTCTACCCCTCCATGACCTGCATTAATCATAAAGTATTTGCAAGAAATAGACACTTGGTGGGTTATGTCACTTCAATTTTGGAACTATCTGTTGCTGTAACACAACTTAGGATATCCTCAATCAAAGTCTTTGTGAGTAAAAGAGCAATAAACGTAAATGTTTTAGTGAGTATAACAAGAGTATAAAATGGTGACAAATTTATTTTGGCTAGAGTATGCCACCTGTGTAGGGTGGTAATGGGGGATTAGATTGTAAAGGCCGGTTGGGACTGTTATGGAAGTCCTTTAATGCCAGGTAGAAGGCAATTATTCTCAATTTAGTAGGTGTAATTCAGTATTTAAATAGCAGGCTCATTCTGATCACATGAAAATTAATCACCAGCAAGTAATGCATAGAATAAAAATGATTTCTAATCTAGAGAATCGATTATACTACATGTTAAAGTTGTTCTCTGTATAAAACAGATATAAACAATCCTTCTCTAAAATGGTTTTGAGGTAAGCTAAAAATAATCATTTTGGAATAATAATAGTTAAATATGTTAGCTGTATTTAGTGGAAAACCAATATAGGGCATTGATATTGTTAATATAAATATTATATACTAAGTCAGACATAGTAGCTATTTAACTAACAGATAGTTGAAACCTTTTTTTGGTGGAGATTTAATTGTTTTCCCTTAAAGTATTGCTAGGGCTATTGTCATTCTTCAAAAAATGCCTTCTCATAGTTTGAATCTCATCAGCAGTGACTGGTTACTATCTGTAGTGTAATATATATTAAAGGTTGGCTATCGTTCAAAGTAGAGCCACATATTGGGGTGGATACTGTACTGGGAGAAACTGATACTACTGCAAGCAATGTGGAACCTGGAAATAAAAACAGACAGAAATGGTGTCCAGTAGTTTGTAGCAATCACAGATATCAGTGCAGACAAAGCGAGTGTCTAAACCACAGTAGAAAATATGGATGAGGGCATTTTGAAACTCACAGAAAGATAGTGCACACTAGGGAAGTCTGAAGAAAGACAGAAGATCCCTTTACCACACCCCCATCCCCGTCTCCACGTGCTAGCGTTATTAACAGAATGATAATCTGTGGGTGTTGCAAGAAAAAGAGAAAATAAAGTTTCCTCCAGGTCTATGGAGATGCTTTAAAAGTGACCAGAAGACAATTGTGGATGGAAGAAAATAGCAGAGCTAGTAAAAGTAGAATGTGATGTAATGTCTAACATGCATTTCCCTCAGTCCTTGCATCTCTCCTGCACAAATAATTGAAATATACATACAGTATCTTTGCAGATTTGAACTTCCAGATATGCTGTACACTATTTGAAGACCTCTGTAATAATAAAAGATCAAGAAGCATCATTGTTGCCAGGCATGGTGATTCACAACTATAATCCTGACACTTTGGGAGGCTGAGGTGGGAGGATCTCTTGAGTCCAGAAGTTCAAGACCAGCCTGGGCAACACAGCAAGACCTCATCTCTACAAAATATATGTAACATATTAGATGGGCTTTGTGGTGCACACCTGTCATCTCAGCTACTCGGGAAGCTAAGGCAGGAGGATCACTTGAGCTCAGGAGTTCATAGGTCACAGTAAGCTATGACTGCACCACTGTACCCCAGCCTGGGTGACAGAGAGAGACCCTGTCTCAAAACAAGCAAACAAACAAAAAAACATTGTTGTCATCGTGGTAATAGTCTAAATTATAAAGGGTATACATTTTTTTTGGTATATTTGATTTAGTTTGAAATTAGGAAGATGAGCCATGAAATCAATTTCTTTTTTTTGTTTGTTTTGTTGTACATTTGACTAAATTTGAGCCTAATCAAATCAAAAGATATTAATTGATTTTGGAATCAAAAGACAGTAATCCATTTTCCCATAACACCAGATCTTTATTCAAATGAGTTTTGGAATTGGTTTATAATCAACTCCTCTCCTGTAGCTTCATAACATAACCAGGATATTAAAGTTTCTAAAATGTCCCACAGTAATAAGACATCTTTAACTTGACCTGAGTTAAACAAATGTTTATCCTCGGGGGAAGGTTTTTGTTCATTGTTTCTTTGAAAACTACCTAGTAACATCCCTTTAATAGCAATTTGAGAAGTGCTAGACCAGAATGCTTTAGCCAGGGTTTCTCAAACTTGGCACTATGAACACATTGGGCCTGTATGTGTTTTAGACTGCAGCATAACAAATCAAATTTTATGACTTTAGACACCTGTTTCTTAGCTTATAGCTCAAGGTGGTGTGGCCAAGATCTTTGCACTGGCTTGGACTGCATTCTTATCTAGTGGCTCAAGGTCCTCTCTGAGCCTATTCCTGTTATGGGCAGAATTCAGTTTCTTGTGGTTGTAAAATTGAAGTCTCTGTTTCCTTGCTGGCTGTCAGCCAATGACTGCTCTTGGCTCCTAGAGGCTCCTCTCAGATCCCTGATCAATGGTTCCTTAAATCCCCACAAGGACCTCCCTTGTGTTGAATCCCTCCCACGCTCTGATTCTCTCTCATTTCCTGTTTGGTGACAATCAGGAGAAAACCGTCCTCTTTTAAAGGGCTCATACCTGTTTATCTCCCTACCTTAAACTCAGCTGTGCCACAACAATCATAGACATGAAATCTCATTATATTCACAATTCAGGGATTATGCATGGTGTAAACACTGGGAAGGGCTTGTAAATATTCAGAGACACCTTAGAATCCTACCTGCTACAGGACCAGATAATTCGTTGCTGTAAGTGCCATTTCATGCATTGTAGGATATTAAGCAGTGTCTCTTGGCCTCTATCCACCAGATAAGTTATACCTTACACCCCAGTTGTCACAATCAAAAATGTCTTTGGAACTCGTCCAATGTCCCTTGGGGTGCAAAATTTCTCCAGGTTAAGGGTAATTATTTGGTTAAAATCCTATCCTGTTATCATAAAACTCACTGCAAAAAATATGTATATTCATAGCCTTGTCTTTTAAAAAGTTCAGTAAGATGTAGATTGCATTAATTTATTAATATAATTTTATTAATAACTTCAGCTTATAATTAAGCATTCATTCCAGCATTAGTATAATATACATTTTTACTCACATGGAACTACAGCATTGGTTTAGCTTTTCTACTTGAACAGCAACTGTGATAAACTTCAGGGTTTTTTTGTTTTGTTTTTGTTTTTTTTTAAGTAGATAGGAGGCAGAGAATTGGGAGTTCTGGAACTTCAAAGAAATTGGACTCCACTTAAAATATTGAGATATTGAGATACTTCATTAATACAAATCATATTTTAGACCCACATCTGCCTTCGAGTCCTAGTTTCCCTTCAATTTATTATGGGTTTTCCACCTATGGAATTTTCACTATCCTCTTCAGATTCATGTAGATCTTCAAAACGAAGCGTTTTCAGGGTTTTAAGTCCCAAAGTTTTACAACTAACTCTATAAAGTAGAAGTATCTTTTGTTAGTTCTAAAAAGTATCTTTTGTGAGTTTCTGGGGACAGCCTCTTCAAACATTCTCGGATTACTGAAAATTTTCATGTCCGGCCTCTCATAATATTTTTGAATTTATGGAGTTTATAATATTTCTTCTTCATTTTTATTTCTCCAGGTTGAAGAATCCTAATTTATTTTTTAAAATCATTACTTACATAGAAATGCTTTCACCTCCATAATTCATGAAACTTCAAGCTTTCGCAATGAGAGGACTTGCTTTTTTGAAGCCTTGGGATCCCTTGTGTAGAGGGAAGATCAGTGATCTGATGCTGGCGGGGCACACACTCACGAGCTGTGTGACTTCACACAACTGAAAGGTGGATTCTGATCATCTTTACCCTAACCTAGAAATTATATCACATGCCTTTTAGAATTGCTTTAAAAAGTGCAAGGTATAATGCACAAGGACCTAATATATTGTTTAGCTCAAAGAAGTCTTTAGTAATTTATTCATTTAAGAAATACATTTTGAAAATTAGTTTGTGGTAATGCTAACTATTTAGGAGTTGAAAACACATGCACAAACATGCATGCACACACACACACACACACACACACACACACACACACACACACACTCTACACTAGGCAGGGCCCTGATCCTCACTGGTCTAATAATTTTTGTATGCCTATGAAGAGAAGGGAGAGCAGGACTAAGGTGCTGATTATGATGTTCTCACTCCACTTGTTCAAACTGTAACAAGAACTACTAGTAAGCAATAGATTAGTCATTTATATCCTGTGATTATCTTCTGTGGGGGACTTTATAAAATACAGATATCTAAGCTAAGTCCACACTGCAGGATACTCTAATACATTAGGTTTCTAGTGGGGAATACTATGAATTTTCAAAAAGGGCCACAGGGAAGTTTGCTCCATAATCAAAGTCCTGAAGTTATGGCCTTGTGTGCAGTGATTCAGGGATGCTTAGAGCATCATCTATTGACCAGTTGGGGGCTGCTGCTTTAATAATTGTATTGCATTGTTATGGATTTTCTCAATGTGGTAATTTCTTGCCTGAAGTGCAGTTTCCAGAAATGCATATCTCAAGTCTGAGGGTATCATTATTTTGTACAGGTGTAGAATAATATTGTAGTTTTGTGTTCACTACTCTCCATCTAGGATTTTCAAATATCCAAGTGTATTGTGTTGATATATTTAAAGCAAAGCACATAATGGCACTTTTATCCTGGAATAAGAATGACTTATAAAGAATCAAATTAAAACTGAACTCATTTTCTTATATCTAGTACAGGTATTTATTTTATCTACTGTGAAGTTCATATACTTCTCTTCCCTCCATATAATCTCCTATGATAATCTTTAGATTTTGCTACTCATTCTGTCATTTCATTCTTCTGAAGATTTAATGACACCTAAAAATCGAGCAGGCTTACTAATCACTTTAGAAATGTTATTATTTCTAATAATAAGATAATAAATAATAATCTTATTTTTAAGATAAGTAAATGATTATGGTCTCATAAGCAATTTTTAGAAACTCTTTTGTTCACAGCTTTCAAGCCATCTATTTAATTCTCATCTATGTTCATTGACTTTAGTTTAATTTTGTATTCATAACCAATTGTTTCCTTATTTCCCCTAATCCTTTGGTTTTTCAACACTGTTTTTTTCAAAGATACTGCAATGCTGTAGGTCTAATTGTCTCCCTGTTCCTAAAAACAAGTAAATGAACAACAACCAAACCAAAATTCTAATAATTAACCAAAGTGATTTCTACATACAAAAGTTGTGCTTTCTTTTCCATAATATATACAGTTCTATAAATGTCCCCTAACCCTACCTTTTATTGCATCCTAACAAAAATAAATATTTATGCTAATGAGACTTAACTCATTTGCTCCTCTCAGGATAAGTATAATTAGTATTCTTAAAGGAATTATTTGTTAATTGTACGGTATTAGATTTTCATAATTTTACCCTTGCATTTTTTTCTCCAAATTCTTGGTGATTGCCTATTTAGTAATCTCTAATGATACCTTAAAATACTGGCTTTTCAGAGCTTTTTTTTTAAAATCACAGTTATCAAATAGATATATATTTTACATGGTGACTGAAAAAATATCCACCACAATGGATGATGACCCAGAGGCATTTTTCCAACCTGCACACTTTTCTCCACTTTTCATAGAACACAGTAGTCCCAGTTGGGGTTAACCCATGCATGTGTGTCTTTGAGGTTCTCATTGAGTGAGAACTTGAGGTTCCAGAACTGGATTTGATTTGCTTTATAAAAAGGAAGTAATGTCCAGGAGCAGTTAATAACTATTGCAAATGTAATTTGTAGTGGTTCTTCGCCTTCTTCTAGTATTGTTGTTTCATAATGATTCTGAAATTCACCATCCTTTCTAGAAATTAGAGATAAGACTCTATAATTGAAAGTGGATGTGATTTGTGCTTTTGTAAAGGTACCTGTGTTGCCCCATAACAGTGATGGACACAGTCCTAGAAAAAGACTTTTAAGGTTGGTAAATTTCACATTTTTTTGAAGTTGAGAAGTAGGGTTGTTTGCCAGTGACAATTTGCCAAAGGCACTAAAAATCATTTTTCTACAAAGATTATTCAAGGCAAAAATAGTTTGGAATTTTCTCCTTTAAATATACAAAGTCTCCGCAGTTTTTTCTGGGATGATGATGAGTCGCTTCCAAAAATATATACTTTTGAGTTGCAATGTCTTACACTTGAAGAAAGCCTAAAGGCAAGAAAATTTAAATATTTGAAATTTCCAAGTTAAATATGCTAACTTATATTATCAACTGATATATATGCTTAGTTAAGAATGTAAATGCTTGTAAAAGATTCTTACACAGAGGTTTTCTCTCAACTTCTAGGAATATTACATTTACATTTAAAGTTAAAGAAAGGACCCATAAAATTAAGTTGACCAGCATGAAAGATATTACCGGTGAAATTAAAATAATTTGTTGGAATGAGAGTCACAGAAGTGAGGCAAGAATATCACTATCCAAAGATTAAATATTTGCTGAATTATCATTAAACAAACTATAGTTCAACATACTTCAACATACTTTTAATCTACTTATGCTATATCATCACAGGATACCATATTTGAATAAGAGACAATGAATATATATAGAGAAAGAACAAAGAAGTCATTAAAGTACATGTAAATATCAAAACTAGTAAACAAAAAACTATTTAACTATCAGTATTCAGAACTGTGTTCTTTTTATGTAGTATTTTGGTTTGTACAGCTGCTGACAAGCCTTATAAAGTAATAAATATATATATCTTAAGCACAGTCTACACGATTTTAAACATTTTCTAAATGGAATAACTACACTAAAAAAAATTAAAACTAAAAACTTAGAGCTAATTTAACAAGTAAACTAAGTACAATATATTGAGTTGATATCTACAGATTGGCAAGGCAGTCTGTTTTAGAGAAATAGACTAAGCTTTGAAGAGAACATTAAATTCCTGCTGTGTCACAAACAAACTGCATGAATCTGTCATATCATTTAACCTCTCTAAATATGATTGCTCATATGTAAAATGAAGATGTAAGTTCCTAGAACTGGGAAGAGGATTACCTGAGAGATGACATTTGTAAAGTACTTAGTAGAGTATTTCGCATGTACCAGGCATTCAGTAAGTAGTCGCTATTGTGTTCAATGGTGAATTGTTTTTCCCAAGGATGGAGAGAGTGAGAAGCCATGTAAAGAAAGGTCTCTTTGAGAAGATGCTATTGGAACTTGACCACAGGCTTGCCTTATTATTATTTTCTTTTTCTTTTTTTTCTTTTTTTTTTTGTATATGTGTATGGTTCTGTTTTTGTTTTAGAGACAGGATCTTGTAATGATTCCCAGGCTGAACCTGAACACCTGGCCTCAAGCGATCTTCCTGTACCAGTCTCCCAAATAGCAGGTGCTTTTATATGTGCCCAACAATTTGTTCTAAACTTGTGTTTGTCCCTGACCTTATGAATCCTTATAGTTTTAGAAAGGGCACAGCAAAAAGAAAATAAAAACCTACAATTAGGTTTGTTTTAAAAGTTGATTTGCATCATGGAGAATGAAATATGATGACCAAAAGCAGCTTCTTCAAAATACAAAGCATGATATTGAATTAACTACATTCAGCATATCTAAGTCCTAGCACCTTTGCATCACACATTACATTAAATTAACAATTATTGACTTGATAAATTTTGCTAGGAATCAGGACAATTTCACCTATGGCTTAATAACTTTCTGAAAAGTGTCGCTTAATATTTCCAGTGAGAAGGAGATTACTCAGGGTGAAAATAGGAAAATAAAGGTTAAAAATAGGGAAACTACTCAGGGTGAAAATAGGAAAATAAAGGTTAAAAATAGGGAAACGAAGTGATGGTGGCCCTGCCAGTTTGAAGAATTACAGACCTTAGAGCTCTCATGTCATTCTGAGACCTCGTTACTTTACCATTTTCTTCACAGGCATGGGAAGAAACAATTGGAATAAGGACAGTGGTTATCATTGTGATTTTGAGTTGAGGTTAGAAGTAGATGAAACTGTTAAGAAAGGCTGAAATCAGAAAAGTAATATGAATGACTGAACAGGTCTTAATCATTGGTTCCATTTTCTATTAAGTCTTCAAGTTTGCTGTGAGAATATTTCAGAGTGTTTATATTATTCACAAAATCATTTGTCAACCACGTAATTACTTAGTGCCTGTTAGGTAACCAGGACTATGATGGGAACCACAGAGAATTCAAAAAGAAAAGAAGAAAATGCATGACCTTCTCCATATCCTTGAGAACTTCATTTACTGCATCAAAGAAAATGGATATTATATATTGATAAATATGTATAGAGGCCATTCAGTGAGATAGAAGAAGACAGAACGATGATAGGATATGTGTGACCAAAGAAACTAGTGGGGAAAAAGAGAATGGTTCTTGGAGTAGACTGAAGGCTTTCTGGATGAAGGGATGCCTTAGTTGAGGGTTCCTTGCCATGGAAAAGTTAAAGAAATGAAGAAAGGGAAAATAGGATTGCAGGAAAAAAATGCAAGCTTAGAGTGGGAGAGAAACAGCTGCTATAGAGTTGAAATTTGAAGTGATTAAGTAAAATGTCCATTCTTAAATAAGAACACTGAGGTACTTTTAATTGACAAATTTTATCCCTATCTGCTTTCTAATCTTATCACTATATATCACAATTTGATACAATACAGTGGGGATTAGAAGACTACCTTTGGATCAAACATCGAAAGGAAGAATCCATAATTCTTGCTCAGCTGAAAGTACTGAGTTAATCTGGACCGCCATTCATGGGCACAGAAATGCGTATACACAGTGCAAGTGCTGGACTCCTGTGCATTTCCCAGCCCTTCTGTCCCTCTAGGTACACAGAGCTGTTTATGAGTGCTCTGCATCATTGAAAAGGAAAGGCTGGTCAGGTGGGATAGTTCAGATAGGCTGAACAAAGATTCAGACTGAAAGGTCATCAAACCCACCGAACTTTTAGGCGAAGACAAGCTACTATAAAAAACAAGTTATATTTCTGGACAAAGCAGCAGATAAAGTAGTTCCTTGGCTGTGGGGTTATGCATGGTATTCACTCAAATAGTGAAAGACTGATTATCTGCTCAGCTTCCACCCAGCTGCCTGGTGCTGGGGAGAAGGGGTGATTAATCACTTGAAGCTGGTGTCGAATTTTTTTTTTTTTTTTTAAGACAGGGTTTGATGCAATCATAGCTTACAGCAACCTCAACCTCCTTGGTTCAAGTGATCTTCCTGCCTCAGCTTCCTGAGTAGCTGGAACTACAGGTCCACATCATCACACTCAGCTAATTAATTTTTCATTTTTTGTAGAGATGAGGTCTCGCTATGTTGTTCAGGCTGGCCTCAAACTCCTGGACTCAAGTGATCCACTCCACTTAGCCTCCAAAGTGCTGAGATTAGAGGTGTGAGTCACCGCGCCTGGCTTGGCATAGACTTTTGAGTGATTCTTCCACTTGTTCTCACATGGAAGACCCTGCGGACTTCTACAGCTTAGCTCTGAAATCCAAGCTTTTGGAACTCAATTTTTGTTTCTCTCAAATTAATGCATTTGAGATGAATATTAAAGCATGTGTTGAACTTTTCCATTGCTGGAGCCTAGTAGTGTAGAAAGTAATGATTTCCCAGATTAGAGCATAATCAGTTTAATATAAAGACATACATGAACATACAAACACACACATACGTAATGTACACACATGCATGCATATATACACATACATGAAACATGCTAATTATATATTAAAATATAGTATGGGTATTATTTTTTGAAACACCATTTTTAGTTGTCGCCTCTTTGTAAAAATGCTCCATCAATAAATAAATTTGGGAAACATACTTTGTTTTTTGTGGTTTTGGTACTTAATAAAACATATTACCATATGAAATAGTATTTAAAGCTCATATTTTATATTTTATAAAACTCATATATATATATATATAAAAAATTCCAAATGTATTTGACAATAGAACCCATTTCTCTAGATGTTTATCCTCTGATGAGTGCTGAAGAATACTTTATGGGAAATACAACTAGAAGACATAGAAATTACCATTTTAAAGAAGGCTTTTCTTCTCTCTCATTACCTACTTTATCCTTCAGAGGATGGAAATATTACGTTATTTGTTCTGGATTCTCAGTATGTGGCATGTTATATAAATTTGACTTGGATGCAATATCAGTTTTTTTGAAAATGTCTAATAATTTGGAAAGTTTATTTCTGGTAAAAATGTATGAAGAACATTCCTTGCTAAGACATACAAGTTTAAAATTTGGATTTTATTATTGCCATATTCAATAAAGATGAAAGAAAATGAATACAAATATGTTTAAAAGCCTGAAACCTGCTTAACTAGTAGATTTTTTAAAAAAATGATCTTGGGATGCATAAGGCTCTTGTAGCTATAAGTTGAAACTCAGGATTAGAAGAAAACACAATTTTTATTTGGTTGTATATAAATTTAAGCTATTACAAAGATATATCAAAGATGAAAAGGAAATAAGAGACAAAAATAGTTGCATTATCAGATAATAATACTATTTAAAATAAATTATTTTCTATATTTCAGTTAAACATATATAAACATATAGAAAAAATGGCAACTACCAAAAGAAATATAAATAATAATATGCATTATTTATGAATCTGTAATGATCAAATAAATAAAAAGTTAAAAAAATTTTGCCCATGAGACATAAAAATTAAGAAAGGTTGATCATACTCAATGTTAGCAAAGATTTGAGTGTACACTAGTAGTACATCTCTAAATTGGTATCTATCTGGAAGGCAATTTCGAAGTGTTTATCAATATATCATATGCCTTCCCTTCGGCCTAACAATCACTGTGCTAGATGTTTATCCCCTAAGAAACAAAGGGAACAAAGATATATGTATTGCAATGGTCAACACAACATGGATTTTTAGAAAAAATTAAAGTACATGAGAATGAATTTCTTCTAAAAAATTTCCCGACATTTCTGAGATACAATTTACAAATAAAGTTTTACACAATGTCCCCATCAATATTGGTAAAATTGGATTCTAAGCATTTCCATACAAAGTTGTCCATTTAAAATACCTATGAATATCTATATGCACATTTATGTGTGTTCAAGTGTGGGGTGGAGAAGAGGAGAGCCTGGGAGAGTCCAGCATTATTATACACCAATCTGTTGGCAGGTGAAGTGGATTATATGGAAAAGAGAATGAGAGGAGACACTCCACTCTCTACATTTTTTCTTTTTCCCTAAGGAGTTCATATAGATTTTATAATTTAAGAAGATATAGCAACTGTGAAAAACATTTTCATATATGAATATCTCATTTTGGAGGAGAAAAAGAATATTAAAAAGATTAAATTAAAAGTGAGATTTAATCACTAACATGAAAAGGCAACAATTCTTTTCATATCATACTAAATTAAGTAATCATGTTAGTAACCTGGATTTGTTAAAATGTTCACAACACACTTGCTTGAGTTATGTGGAGAAAATATTCACTAATTTTCAGCCATTGAAAGCAAGTTATTAGGGGTTTGAATTTAAATAGGCATATAATATAAATTAAAAACAAAGTGGCAAATGAATTTATTGGAGTCATACAAATTATTAGAGTTGCAAACAGCAAATATAACTCACACTGACAACATTTTACAATATAAAAAATAAAAATACCTTAAAAACAAAATTAGTGAAAATTGGAAAACAGCAGAATCAATGTAATTATCCAATGTGAATATTTTTAAGAATGAAATGATACTCGGCAATTCCTCTGTACATGTCTTAAATTACAAAGTCTTAGTAATAAGCATATTTTTAAATTACATTTTTTTCAAGTATACATAATTTCCTGGGTTCTTTTTCCATAACTTTAAAAGGACTTTTAGAGAAAAACCATGCTTATGCTGGGTGATTTTTACCTCATAAAAGGTTAATAGAATGCTGGAAACTTGATCAATGTATGCATTCATTTTACTATACTCAACAGAGTTGTATTAAGTTTCTAATTTTGTGTTGCAAGAGTGTGGCTTATACAGCTGCTGGCTACTGTATGGCAATGTCACATGTGTCTTGAATTGGGACCTAATCCTGAAACCTAAGAAAAACATCAGTGCTAGGCATCAGAGCAGGCTGGTGACAACTCTTCAAATTGCGAGTGAGCTTGTCTACAATGCACTATGGACTTTTAGCTTTGCTGTTTGTCTAAAGTATAAAAATTTATCTTTCTTAAGTGATAAAATTAAAGGGAAAGAACCCCTTGAATTAAAAGGCAAGGAATCCGAGAAATATCTGTGCAGTAAATTTAAATGCCAAATGATAATGCCCTAAAATGAACTGGAAAACCACGGCAACTCTGAGTTCGTTTGGGCTGCTATAACAAACTCCCACAGATTGAGTGGCTAATCAACAACAGCCATTTATTTCTCACAGTTTTGAGGGCTGGGAAGTTCAAAATCAAGGCACTGGCACATTTAATGGATGGGGGGGCTTGTTTCCCCAAGGATGGCAGTCTTTTTGCTGTAACATCACATGGCATAAAAGACAAGGGAGCTCTCTGATGTCTCTTTTATAATAAGTAATTCCATTCACGAAGGCTCTGCCTTCATGATCCAATCACCTCTCCAAAGCCCTACCTCCTAACACCACCATCTTGGGGTTAGGATTTCATTATATGAATCTGGAGCAGTGGGGTGCATAGACATACAGCGCATTGGAAATCCCAATCAATTTTTTTTTTTTTTTTAATATTCATGAAGAAGAGAGGAAAGAGGAAAGAAGGAAAAAGATGGAAGGAAATTGAAGGTATGTCTGGCAGGCATCTCGGACAGCAGACAGCACACACACCTGAAGTTCAGTCTGACTGTAGTAATGATTCTGGCCGGGCATGGTGGCTCACCCATGTAATCCCAGCACCTTGGGAGGCCAAGGCAGGTGGATCACCTGAGGTCAGGAGTTTGAGACCAGCCTGGTCAACATGGCAAAACTCTGTCTCTACTAAAAATACAAATATTAGCCAAGTGTGGTGGTGCGTGCCTGTAGTCCTAGCTACTGGGGAAGTTGAGGCAGGAGAATGGCTTGAACCCAAAGATGGAAGTTGCAGTGAGCCAAGATAGCGCCACTGCACTCCAGCCTGGGTCACAGAGTGAGACATTATCTGGAAAAAAAAAAAAAAAAGAAAAGAAATCATTCTCCAGGAAGTACAGAAGTATAAATAGGTATGAAGAGGGTAAGCAGTACACATGTTAATATCCAAGGCAAACTGATGAATTCAAGTCCAAATCAAAACATGCAGGAGACATTATCAGTCAAGTAAAATAATTATTTGTTTATTTCTTCGATGGCATTGTTTCTCAAAATCAGGCCAGAGACAGTATTTGACTCCTCTGTTTCTGTGTGTATTAAGACTGACTCCAAAAAGGTGGAGTAGGAACGAGAAGAGACCCCAACATCAGGCGAGGGTGGTTCAGGGTGTCTGCCAAGCTGGCTGGAATTCCTCACAGGTTTCAGAACATGTGGGAAACTGAAAGAAAAACCAGCACACACATAGGATTGGGTAAGTAGAGGCAGAAACATCAGAGGAGGCTGGGGCTCCATGGGAGGTCATGCTGAGACCTCACCCTGTCATTGAAGATGACTCTCAGATTGGTTGCAGACTCAGCTCCCAGTGAGCTGTACTCCCAATTTACTAAAGGAAATACTGATTTAGGACTGAGTGGGCTGCCTCTAACATGGCAGGGCTGAACTTAGAAGGAACATCACCCCTTCAGCAGAAACCTAACTCCCTCCCTGACACTTTTGACCCTGGGGTGGGGAGCATCTGTTTGTTTAATTTGTTTCTGTTGCTCTCTTTTCTTCAAGTTTGTCTTTGCATATAAGAGCAATGATCATAGACTTTTCAGCACAGAGCAAAAGCCCTAGCAACTGAAATGGAGCCACAGAGATTCCTTTTCTTGAGGCTCTTCCTCAAATGGCTTTGCAAACATAGAAACTTACCTTGAAGTGAATTCACTAGCTCAATTACAAGGTGGTGGTCTTTCTTTTAAGAATTAATTCCTGCTGGACAGCAAAGCAAGGAAAACTGTCTCTAATCTCCTACACTATGACTGAGGAATATTTTCCTGCCATTAACAACAAGCTGAATATTACTTTTCATCTGAGGGAATGGGATGCTGGGGGGAGAGAGCAAAGAGCTGACAGAGCAATGAGAGGTGAGATTTTTAAAGTGTTTTCTCTGGTCCACACATTCTACATGCAAAAAAAAAAAAAACACACAAAGAAAATTGTATGTTGAATTTATCATCTTAAGGGAGAAATAATCAGATGACTGGAGGCTGTTCCAAGGGCAACCAGCACAGGTGATGCTGTATTCATTTTAGTGTAATTGAAGCAACTCATTTCTGGATTTTTTTTTTTTTTTTTTTTTTTGAAACAGAATTTCATTCTTGTTACCCAGGCTGGAGTGTAATGGGGTAGTCTTGGCTCACTGCAACTTCTGCCTCCTGGGTTCAAGCGATTCTCATGTCTCAGCCTCCCAAGTAGCTGGAATTACAGGTGCACTGCACCACAACCAGCTTTTTTTTTTTTTTTTTTTTTTTTTTTTTGTATTTTTAATAGAGATAGAGTTTCACCATGTTGGCCAGGCTGGTCTCAAACTCCTGAGCTCAGGTGATCCACCCACCTCGGCCCCCCAAAGTGCTGGGATTACATGTATGAGCCACCACACCCACCTGTTTCTGGGATATATTTATTCAGATTATATATGTGGCTGTGCATGTCTCTGTGCACATATAAAACTTATTTTCTCAGGTAGAAGAACGATTTCATGTTTGTTTTAACTCTTTCAAAAAAAACCCTCTCGCAATGACAGTAAAGGAATGACAGTAAAACAAAAGCCACAAGAGTTAAGAGTGCAAAAGTCAATAAGCAGATCCGAAGCTTCAATTAATTTAGAGTATCAAAAAACAAAGGAAGCATATATTCAGACAAAGCAAAGAAAACTATAGCTCAGAGTGTAGGAAGTTTGGGAGTAAACCTAGAATAATCCAAGACTCACAACTTGGAGAGTAAGAAAGACTATATGTGACTTTAGGTTATGCTAGCTGATGTGTATGAGAGCAACCTGAAATTTCAGTCTGACAATACAGAAGTCCCTTCCTTAATGGGTATTCCTGACCAGGGATTGGCTCTCCTCCTAGGCATGAGTTCTGGATCCTGGCTCCCTCTATCCTGAGCCTGGACCATGTTCATAAAGTGAGTTCAAAATTAAACCAAACCAAGAACTACCTAGTACACTCAGAATAATTTGAGAAAAATTTGCATTCAAGAAAAAGGATAATATGGAAAAGAAACCCTCAGAAAATAGAAAGGAGTATCGGGAATTTAAAAATCTGGTTGTTTGGGAATTTTCTAAAAAGCAAGGGTAAGAGAAAAAGAGAAAGAGGAAAGATTTTCTCTACCAAAGAGTGATATCTAGTAAAATAAGGAAGCCAGTGCTATGGCCCATACCTGTAATCCCAGCACTTTGGGAGGCGAGGTGGGAAGATCGCTCGAGGCCAGGAGTTCAACACCAGCCTGGGCAACATAGGGAGATGCCTTCCCCCCCAAAAAAAAAAAAAAAAAAAGCTAAAAAAAATTAGCCAGGAATGGTGGTGCATGCCTGTAGTCCCAGATACGCTGGAGGCTGAGGTGAGAGAATCGCTTGAGCCTAGGAGTTCAGTGAGCTATGATCGCACCACTACATGCCAGCCTTGGGGACACAGCAAGATCCTGTCTCAAAAAATAAAACTAGAGAAGGAAAAATAGGATTAGAAAATCTTTATTTTGGCACACATAATATTAATTAATATTAATACACATAATTAATTCGGGGCTCATATGAAGGTCATCAATGGATGTCAGAATTAATTGGTGCCCGTTTGTGCAGTGACAGAATATTTGGAATCAATGCAGCACCCCACAAATCATTTATTCATTGAAAGGTGGAAAAGTCCTCTACAATACAAGGAATTGCAGTTATTTCCTTAATAAAATGACCATACATCATATCATGAACAGTGAAACAATCTGGCATTACGAGTCCCTTGGTGTAATTGAATATGAAGAATACAACCTCACCTATGAACTAATATCACCCAGAATATTCCGTTGTAATCTAATTAAGACCTTGTCTTGTGATAGGCAACATGGTAGTCATATGATTTGTGACTAGTGCAAATTAAAATGTGCTATGAGGGTAAAATACACATCACATTTTGTAAATATAGTACTTTTAAAAAAGAAGGTTAAACATATCAAATTTTTATATTAGCTATATATTATTAAATGATGTATTTTGGATATATTGGATTGGATTAAATATATTATTAAAAGTTTTTCACCTTATTTTTGGAAAGTGGCTATTAAAATATTTAAAATTATGTAAGTGATGCAAATAATTTTTTTTTCTTCTTTGAGCATTTTCGCTCTTGTCACCCAGGCTGGAGTGCAACGGGACCATCTCAACTCACAGCGACCCCTGCCTCCCAGCGACTCGCCTGCCTCAGCCTCCTGGGTAGCGGGGATTACAGGCGCCCGCCACCACGCCCGGCTAATTTTTTGTATTTTTAGTAGAGACAAGGTTATATCAGGTTGGCGAGGCTGGTCTCAAACTCCTGACCTCAGGTGATCCTCCTACCTCAGCTTCCCAAAGTGCTGAGAATACAGGCGTGAGCCATGGCCCCCAGCCGCAAATGGTATTTTTATTGGCTAGCACTGCTTAAGATCTAATTTCCAGTTGACAAAGATACAGGTCACAGAGAATCAAGTTAATATCCTAAGAAGAAGCAATTATGCAAATCCAGATTGTGAAAGAGTCTACCCCACAACTTTTCTAAACTTATCAGAAATTCAAAGTCATGGGGAAGAAAATGGAGGGAACGGTTTTAAACTAAGAAACTAAGGAGAAAAGAAAGGCAATGTGATCAGACTAGATTGGATTTAGAAGAAGAAAAACCCCATAAATGTCTATCAACTTCTTGGAAATAAATTTTTAAAAATTTAAAATACTGTAGATATAAGATGATGTTTATGGAATTATTATTACTTCCTTAAATGGGCTAATAATAGCATGGCATGTAGGCAATGATCCTTATTCTTCGGAGATGTATTTTGAATGATTTTGTGGTAATGTGATCTATACTTTACTTTCAAATGTTGGAGCAAATATGTGAAAGAGGAATCAAAGAAATTGGACAAACTATTTAAAATTGTTGAATCTAGAGAGATTTTACTATTTCTCTACACGTGAAAGTTTTCTTAGTAAAAAAGCTAGTAAGGATCAAATTTAAGAAGTTTTCAGAGATGTCTAAACATTTTACATTTTCGACTCCTCTTATATTCTATTTTCTTCCTATATATTTTCCACAGTGATTATACATGTATATTATATATGTATGATAAAAATACAAAACTATAAGTCTCTAATAAAACAGAAGTTATTATAGGTATGTTCATTGATATTGATTTAATTCATTCCTTCCTCCTCAATAATCATTTACAATTGAAACACCAGATTCAATACGATGATTATACTAGTCAAAATTCCATCACTATCATCAACTCTGTAATCCTTACTCACATAAATGTAAAATTATAATCAAATAAAATGGTGTCAGATTCTTATGGATATTCATTGTAATTAAAACATCAAATTATGAGAAGAAAAATTACTTTAACTTGTCATAGATTTCACCCTTAAATAGGCATCTCCACAGCTTTATAGCAAATTGACAGAATTACATTTTAATGCTACATATCTGTCTTATCTGAATTGATTTGAAATTTACACACTACTTTTCTTTCTAGGCACAGAATTAAATTTGTAATCTCCAGCTCTTTAAGTGCATTCAGGGTTACCATAAAAAGATACTAAAACTAAAATAAAATCCTAGTCATCTAAAAAAAACTGCAAATACATATAACATTTGTTACAATTCATAAGAAGTAGACTGTTTCACAAATTTCACTAACTATCTGAAATCTAGGGAGCATGTAAAAATAAATTTGATTAGGCAACATTTCTTTAATTTTTTACTATAAATGTGTCTAATATTCACTTAACTTAAAAATAGATACTACTGGTCCCTGGAAAATTTGTCGTAGGAAAAAAATATGTTTTTTCCTATTCACTGATTTTTGACAATGGAAACTGTCTATGTGCTAGTATTTCTATTTAAACAGGAAACAAACATAGCAAGGTACCTCTCTTTTAACACCTTTGTAGGTCCTGAGTAAACCCACAGAGGCCCAGTCACCACCTTGGAAATCAGCACATTATGGAAGTTAATGTAACAGGACTGAAAAGTATTCACATCAAAAGAGGAAAGATAGGAAGAAATAATAATAATAGTACAGGTAATTTAGTTGCTTTTCTGAAAGAAATATTCATTATATATATATTAACATGATTGTATTTCTAGTTTTTCTAGCTATTGACTCTTATTTATCTTTCACAAGAATATGACTATATATCTTATAATTAGTTTTTTTATAATATCAAAATTACCTACAAGTGTAACAACTTATGATTAATAAAAATATTTCAAATAAATTTTTTGACAATGTATTAGTATTGATACTGCAAATCATAGTAAATAATTCCTTAATGAATTACTGTTGCAGTTAAGCTAATTTCTTGAAATAAATAATTTTTGTCAGATTTGAGAAATCTATTAAAAAAAAAAAAAAACTACAGTACAGGCCTGTACATTTCCCACTTTCAGGCATTTTCGTTTTGCTCTGCATTACAATAAATGTCCTTTAGATGGCAGTGTTTACCATAGTTAGAATTACGTTAGCTCTATTTTTAACTCTTAAAACGACACTCTATAGAGCTAAATACTGTATCGTTACAAACTAATTTTTCTTGTATTCAATATTTCTTTAGGATTCTTGTTTTGCTCTGAATGCCTATTTAACCTAATTCAACAAGTTTTTGCTCATTTTCAGCTTGTTACTGCAATTTAATTTGCTAGTTTTCAGGAGCAATTAAGTTGACCCCAAATCTTTAAAATACAATATACATGTGCTCTGTATTCTTTGGAGGAATTAAAGTAAGTTACTGAGCTGTGGTAACCGGAATAAAACACATCTTAGCAACTAACTACATAAATTACATTTTTTTCAAGCTTGTTTATAACCACATATTTGAAGGACATTATAGATGCTTTATTAGAACCAAGGGAGAGCTCATCTTCTATTTGAAGTAATCGTAGTTTTAATTTTCTCAGCTGATGAATATTCCAACTGAGTCCCAGGTGTATAACAGAATCTAGAGCAACCATATTTTGTCGGAAAATGTGTGGGGGGGTTAAGTTATTTTTAACTACTCTCATTGCAGAAATGATAAAGGTATAATATATATTTGAGTTTTATACTGAATATATTGCATGTTACCATAAAACATAAAAGTGCTAATATACACATTAAGGAATCTTATCTTTTCTGAAAATAAGACTGGACAGAAATGGTCAAGTTCAGGACCAATTGTTGATTTGCAGTTTCCCTGTGCCTTCCATAAAGATAGAATATTTGTCACTAAAGGCTAGAAAAGAGATTTATTTCTTCAATTTTTAACTTGTACTTTGGAAAAATAAATTGTAACATATTTTGTACAGACATATTCCTCTAGGTCTTTAAAAATAAACTCCAGAGATATTTTATTTTTTGATTTGGCAATTTGGGAACCTCGATATAAATTTACTTAAATGAGTAATATATATATTTGTATATATATTGTGTATATATGGTATATCTATTATATAGTGTATATATATATATGTATATATATAGTGTACATATGTGTGCGTGCGTATATATATATGGTC
This sequence comes from Macaca fascicularis, assembly GCF_037993035.2. Taxonomy (NCBI): domain Eukaryota; kingdom Metazoa; phylum Chordata; class Mammalia; order Primates; family Cercopithecidae; genus Macaca; species Macaca fascicularis. The sequence goes on along the minus strand of NC_088391.1, from coordinate 57,871,032 downwards.
TATCTATCTATCTATCTGTATATATTCCAAAGAAGGAAGAACTTTGATGAGCTTTGGAGATGACTCAAATGTGTCCACCACGTGTTCAATTACCTCCTGTTGACACCTTCCACCCCCATCTGACCTGGTACCCCACATTGCTCAGCAAGTGTCTTAAGGCCTATTGGTCTGTTCTGTGTAATTTGCCTTCCTCGGAAGAGTACCAGGCTCCAAACAGACCTCTTCCTCACTCCTAGTTCAAAGTAAAGCCAAAATTTAGCTCTAGATATCTAATATCTATCTATCTATCTATCTATCTATCTATCTATCTATCTATCTACACACACACATACACACACACAAAATTCTATTCTCTTAAGCAGGGTTCCTCAAATTCAGCACTACTGCCAGCTTGGGTCAGATAATTCTTTGTTGTATATGTACATTTGTGTATTGCAGGAGGCTGAAGTTCTGTGCATTATAGGATGTTTAGCATCATCTCTAGTCTTCAGTCACTAGATGCAAGTACCAACCCATCTCTCCTTCTCCCATGAAGATTCCCTTCCATGTTGCAGCTGGGGCAATGAGAATGTCTCCAGACATTGCCAAATGCCCCTGAAGGAGCCAAATCACCCCCAGGTCATAAGCCACTAAATTGTAAACCTTTTATTTTTATCAACTTTTCTTATTCTTTACAAATATAAAATGCCAATCGAGTAGCTCTTAAAAATTAGTGGCAGGGATGTGACTGAACAAAAATAATGAACTTGAACCAGGTATTTACCCACCATTAGGAGTTCCCTATCTCTGATTCCTTCTGTGCATCATCTTTGTTTTTCTTATTCTTTCACTCTCAAGCTTCCTTTGGTATTCTGGCCTATATCAAGAAAAACTATTGCTTCTAATCACTCCTGAGTATACACCACTTACTGTTCACAGAATAATTAGATTGATCTTAGAGTATCCATCTTACAGGTCTGGGTTCTTTGGAGAATGGGATCATTGGTCCATGTTGAATTGAGGGTCTTTGCAAATTCAATCAAGTGTTGTCACAGTAAGGTGGATCCATCAATTCCAGGCATTGTGGCATGAGTCCACATAATGTGAAGATAGATGCTTTGATTATAGTCATGTGGATGGAATATAGGGGAAGACATTTCCAAAGAAGGAAGAAATCTAATGGGCTTTGGAGATGACCCAAATGTGTCTACCATGTATTCTATTACTTCCTGTTGACACCTTCCACCCCCACCTGACCTGGTACCCCACATTGCTCAGCAAGTGCCCTAGGCCTATTGATCTGTTCTATGTAATTTGCCTTCCTCTGAAGAGTACTAAGGTCCAAACAGACCTCTTCCTCACTCCTAGTTCAAAGTAAAACTAAAATTTAGCTCTAGATATCTAATCTCTGAGAGAAAGAGACAATCTAAATTAAATTAATATGTGAATGATATATACATTTCTTGCCCCTCTGAGCAGTACTAGCATCAAAAGAATGCTTGGTAACAAAACTAATCTTTGTATGATAAAATGGTAGGGGTGATTCTTTCTGTAACCTTCTGCTTTTGCTTTCCACTCTCACCCTTTAGCCATGATACTTTGTATTTAACACGCCTTTTAGGTCCTTGCTACCTTATCTGTGGTCCAGAGATCAATAGCAGCAGTATCCCCTGGGAACTTTTTAGAAATATAGGACCTTAGCGCCCATTGAAAAGCTAATATATCAGAATTTACATTTTAATTTAACAAGATCTCTGGGCTATTTTACTCACATTAAAGTTTGAGAAACATGGACTCAGGTTCAGTAAATATCCTGGAATGTTATTTAAATCAAGAAGAAGTCAACTTTAGCACAATGTTATTCTTATAATAATAAACCCAATAAACCATCTGAACCAATATAAAGATTAAAAATAATTTGGTAGTACATTTATGTAATCAAGAACTTACTTGCTAGTGAGTATTCAAACCATTAAGATTAATGCAACAAGCAAAATATTTAAAATTTAAAACATAAAAGAGATATTGTGATGGGTATACACAAAGTAGAAAATATTTTCTGCCGGGCGCGGTGGCTCAAGCCTGTAATCCCAGCACTTTGGGAGGCCGAGGCGGGCGGATCACAAGGTCAGGAGATCGAGACCACAGTGAAACCCCGTCTCTACTAAAAATACAAAAAATTAGCCGGGCGCGGTGGCGGGCGCCTGTAGTCCCAGCTACTCAGGAGGCTGAGGCAGGAGAATGGCGGGAACCCGGGAGGCGGAGCTTGCAGTGAGCCGAGATCGCGCCACTGCACTCCAGCCTGGGCAACAGCGTGAGACTCCGTCTCAAAAAAAAAAAAAAAAAGAAAAAGAAAATATTTTCAGGGTAGTACAATTTTTTTTCAACATAGCACATATCTTTAATCTTTATTTTTTAAATATAGTATGTCTTTGAAAATAGGTTTTTGAATGAGGTGATTAATATATTTTTTAACAATGGATTTCTCCCTTACATACTTTGCAATTATTTTATGTAATTCTCACTTCTACCTTTTTCAACTAATTGTGGCGTTTACCTGAAGTTTCACCTGGTCTTTAGAATCCACTTATCTGTTATAATATACCAAAAAGTTGGCCTCATCTCCTGGTGAGGGACAAATATTATTCAAAAATAATCTAATTACTCTCTTTCAGCATAGCCATTAAGGACACCTACATTGGTATAGTTGTAATGTGTAGAAATTACATAAGTAATTTGCAACTAGCCCATAGATGTAAAACACGGTACTCATTTGTTCTTTAAAGTCAAAACATTATATGAATATTTTTGTGACATCAGGAAATATTCATAATCTTTTCAATGTTATTATTACAGGTACTTATTGTTTGTCTTGTATTTTACAAGTGATATTTTTCCAAGGATAACGTTTTAAATTAGAGTTTCTCATAAGCTCCACATATAATGTTTCTTATGACATACTATTTTTAAAAATTAATCTTTTTTATGATATATTCTGGCTTACTTACCAACCCCATTCCCTGAAGTCAAGAAGTTTCTTTGACGTTCTCTTAATTCTTTCTGAATGTTTTACCAATCTGTGGCTAGAGAACAGTAAATTCAAAAGCATGGGAATGAAAAGACATGGTACATTGTAGGACTATTTAAAGGCTTGTATTACATGGCGCTAGAGAATAGGATTTTCATTTAAGAAAAAAATTATTCTAAAGAACATATGTGTACACATACATACATACAAAGACATGTAATTTTTGTAAGCAGAGTAACATTAACTTAATTCCCATAAAAAGCAGAACAGTATCTTTTAAAGGGCTTAGCAATCCCCATTTCCATTACTTTGGTGTTATCAGTGATATGGAGTTAAGCCAGGACTGCAGAAGTCAACAATATACATTGTCTCCCTGACTCATCCTAATTCAATTAGAGGGAGACTGTGGGGGGAATTTGGTTCCTAAGAGGAGACTATAAGAGAAAAATGAGGCTTATGCATCCTCCCCTATATTAGTAAGTCTATTTATGTGCACATTATGTAACAAATTGGGCTTCTAGAAGAATATCATGTGAGTTTATTTAAAAACAAAAGACAAAAAACATTGTAAGAATGAAGAAGGGAGGACTGAAGAAATACGTAATGAAAAGTTCCCAAAAGAATGTTATTTCAGGTAACACAAAGTTCTGTTTTAGGGAACGTAGTATTTTGAATAAGAATGTAATGAAAGAGAATTTTTAATACATTGTAATATGTTTATTAATTCTTAAAATTTCTCATACCTTTTTAAAAAACTTTCCTGAATTATTTTTGGGCAAATGCTATTGTGCTTGAACTGTGTTCTTATCTCAACATTTTCTTGTCTCTATTTTTAAGTTCAAGCAGAGATGCTTCCAAAAAATATGTAAGCTTTTCTTACGTCTTTAGACATTTATCATTTTATAAATGTAATTTGAATAGCTAATAGTCTATATTTCAATCTAATAGTTCTTACCTTACAGATTAGAGAAATACATGTCATAAAGACCCAAGAAATAAAAACATTTTCACATTATATTTCACTGGAAATTACAAGACTTTAAAGTAATCAAATTATTGTACATTTATTCTGTTTACTATCTTAAAACATTTTTTTATGTTTTCTACATGATTGCTTGAGCCCTACATGTGATGCGGAAAAAATCTATTATGAAAGCTACACCTATAAATAATCTGAAATTTTAAAGAAGTAATTACAAAACTTGAGAATTCAATATTTTCTTTATTTAAATAGTAATCATGATAAAATAGTGGCACTGGAAAATGTCAGTTTACATTGTGATAACTATTAGAGCTACAAGCCTGACATTTATAATCCTTGTCAGTCATAAAAATATAGCAAATTGGGATAAATTTAGTTCAGTCTTTCAAAAAGAATGAAGGTTGTCACCTGCTTTCCTTTGTGATTTGATTATCTTGGACTAGGTTTTTCTAAAAATGAAAAGGTAAAAAGATTTTTAAACAGGTATTCAAAATGAAAGAGCTAATAATAAATAGTGAAGCAACAGAATTATTCAAGGAGCTTACTATACTTTGCCAGTTTGCATAGCCTTAAAAGGTGTTAATTCTCTTTTTGCGGTGTTAAAATTCTGCATTGTCATTTTCTAAACAGTGATAATATAAATAACCCTGAGTATTTTTAGCACAATTTTCCCCAGAAGTACAGTACAATAGTCTAGTCTTTTTTGTGAAATGGGGACAATAATGCCTGCTGTGACATAAGAGCCCCTGTGAATGATTGATTAGTGTCTGTTAGACACAATAAGACACCTGGATTAAAGGAGTCTTAGAAGTACAGGCCACAAAAGTATTTTTTATATTATTTTTAACTATGATTGGAATATAGAACTAGTATATTAGAGTTAAAAATATTAGTCTTGAAGTCCTTGTGGAGGTCATTTGATCATTCTGAATATTACAGTCGGTCTTTTCTCTAAATGTAACTTACAGAAACAGCCTTTACAATCTCCGTGTGAAATGTAATTTTAAAATGCTGAGTGGTAACTAGAAAATTCTAGATGAAAATCCAATTAACAAACTGAATTGCTTAATAATTTAGGTTATTAAATGCCATTGCATGAAAATCATTGTTTAAATATATAAATAGAACAATATTAAACTTGTGGAACACAAAATAATTTTATTAACTCCACATCTGTTTGTGTTTAAATCTGCAAAAGCATTTTAGTCTTCAGTTAGCTGGCCGAAGGTGACTTAGCTTCACAAGTATCCCATGACCTATATAACAAGCAGAAAACACTAAAGCAATTTTACTATAGCTCAAATGCCATAATTCCCATTAGTATCCTGATTCCTGATGCTAAAATCAGGTACAACACAGGTGAGAACATCATAATTCCTTGCAGTAGAAAATATGCTTTGACAAAGATGAATAAGGGTTAATTAAAGAGATCTAATTAGAAGTCTAACATATATACTGGAAGATCGATATTGGAAATCTAACATTTTATTAAATTCGCTAAGGAAAAACAATGATAAAATACAGCATAAAAACAAATAGGTGTTCCCTTACAAAAACTGAAATTAAGAATATTTCCCTAATTCATAATTACACAGATCTAACTTAAAAATTAATATTGGAGAGGTGGATTATGAACAGCTCTCATTAGGAAAATGATTTATACAGTGTTTTGGGAAGAAACCTTAAGTTGTGATAACACAGGGTTAGGAATATGACCCTTTATATTTACTTTTCCTCTAGGAATATTAATAAGATCTCTAATAATAGTTCTAATTTTAGAGTTTAGAAGTCGGATTATTTATTATAGGACAAACTAGTCTCAACTATTCTAGATTTAAGAGGTAAAGCTGAGACCATTAAGGAATCTCAATCATTTAGATAATGCCAAATAAACACCTAAAGGATATAATGCCCTGAGTCCATAGCTCTATTTGTCTCTTAAACTCCATCTCCTTTGAAAAGAATCTAGACATATTTCATTCTGGGGCTTTGACCTGTGGTTTTCTTTAATTGAAGTCTCATAGTCATAAATGGAATCATGTGATGATTTTTTTTTTCTCTTCTCTAACCTTCATCTTGTGTTCATACTGATTTCATTTATGAGCACGAGGTAATAATGGGTTCTGCCAGCACGTGAAGCTATCCCTTAGCAAAGAGAAACAATTCCGTTTAATAATGATGTTAAATAATTATTGCTAAGCTATGTGTTGCGACTACAACATGACTTTGAAATGACTACGGTATGATTAGAATAAGAATATGATATAACTGTAGTGCTTATGAAATGAACTGGAAAGTGGCTGTGCTGCTATGTTTATTGTAAATGTATCAGAATGATGGTTCATTTATTTAAAAACAGTGCAGTGCATAAAATAGGTGACAATTGGAACAATGTACTAGCTTTAATTGTAGATTTTGTGAATGGCAAAATGATCGTTTACTGTGGTAAGATAAAAGAATCATCCTTTAATTCACTGACATTATTCTGTGAGGCAATATTTTTATTTTGACTTTTGGATACTTAGAAGTCCCTTCTGTTCTTAAATTATATACATTCTAATCATACAAAACATTACTATAATAAAAGTTGCTTTGCTATTTAAAAAAACAGTGTACTATCTGCAAGGAAAGTATTTTATATTTTACATAAAGGGATTAATGGATTTTACAGTGGGCTTTTAGACACTGCTGTTGAACTGTGACTATTAACTCAAAGAAAAGTTTGAATTAAAAAGAGCTTACAATTTCATGTTGGAAAATTGTGATATCAAATGAGTTGGTTAAATAATGCCATTATTTATTAAATATATGGCTTAGTAGGCTTGATTCGTGATTTTTTAAAATTTTAATTTAAATATTTAAAAACAAATGTTATTTTAAAAAGAAAAAAAAATCTACTGTACTCAAAAACAAGAGGTAATCTCCAACACGCCCTCATAGTGCTTAAGTATGTCAAGAGCCTTTAATGCCTAGGAAGCCCATTACAGAATGGGGAACACACAGGTTTAAAATAAATGCCCTTTATTCTTCCTGTGAGTTAGACCAAGTTATTCAATCATGTACTAAGACCTTCTCAGACAACCTTTATGGGTCAGTCAAAAAATAAATTTTTGTTCCAAGTGAACTGTTTCTATGTTAATGCTTCAAACTTTACTCAGGTATCAGGCGTTGTTAAGCACAAGCCATTACACAAACCTTTGTGGTTTACTGACTTAAAAAAATCAATCCAATATATCACTAGATAGTGCTTTGGGGGTCAGTATTTGAGAAATAAAGCTATATTTTTTCGGGAGTCATTCCATCCAGTTCCTGTATGAAAATAAGAAACTTGTGAGGATTTAGTACAGAGCTGGAGTCAAGAGAAATGAAATGCACGGGAAAAGCAAGAATCACAGGAAAGAAAGTTGGACTCAGCAGAAAGTGCCTAGGGGAAAGGAAGTGTTCCACAGCTTGGGAAACAGCTGTCTGGGACTCCTTCCAGCACCTTGGAAGCAAAGTTTGCAGTGAGGTGGGCTGGAAACGGGTTTTGCAGCCGCCGCGAGTCCCGGCGAGCTTAGGTTCTCAGGTTTCCAAGGCGCGTCTGGAGCAGAAGTGCAGGGACCGCCACGATACACCGCCGCGGCCGGTCCCGCTCCGCTAGAGGAGACTTCGCAAGCGCAGCCGCCTGGCCCGGGCTGACCGAGGGGACCCCAGACGCTGCCATTGTCTCTTTCCAAGGCAGTTTCCGTGGCTGTGCGTGTAGGAAGTGCTCCGATTAATTTTCTTTCCTGTCTCCGCAGAGACCCCAAATTCTGCGGTCCCCACCTTTCGCTGTACTCCCTCTTTGCCCTTCTTTCCAATGTCCCTGCCAGCAAAAGCTTCTATTTGCAGCACCGCGCATGTTGTTCATTTAACGCACTCCGGGGATCTGTTGGCTCGTGCTCCCTACCTAGGGGTGGCTGTACGTCTCGCGCCTCGGATCCTGGGTAGACTCCCCCATCTATGCATTTTGGCCCCTCCACTTAGCAAAGAGATGTGCGAAGCCGCCTCGGTGACACGGATCCGCCCGCAGCGGTGGCCCCGGTTCCCCGGATCCGCGCCCGCGCCCTGCAGGGCTCCCGCGCTGCCCTTGCCCGCCGGACCGCCCGGGCTCGCAGGTTCGCTCCCTGCCGGAGCCTGCGAGCGCCGCTTCCGCGCGGGCCTGGGGAGCGCCGGCGCGTCCCACCCAACGCCGGACCCTGCTGAGCATGCTCAGTGCACCTCCTGGAACCCGGCTCTCCTGGGGTCAGGATCAGATTTCCGGGTTTTCGCGGCTGCCGAGGGGGCGAGGAGGAGGGGAGGCTGGGAGACAGTCAGCGCCTTGTTCCGAGCCCCCTCCCTCGCGCCCGGCTGCGGCCGCCCGCACCGCAAGATGCAGGCCAATCAGAGCCCGGGGGCGGGGCCTGGGCAATCACGCCCTCCCTCTGGGCTTATTGAGAGTTATATCAAGAAATTCAGTTCAGAGAGAGGAGAGAGAGGAGAGGGAGAAGGAGAGAGGGGCAGAGGAGAAGGGAGAGAGGGAGAGTATGCGAGACGGAAAGGAGCGCCTTAGAGTCTCTGAAGCACGCAAGAAATAACAAATTAGGAATTTTTCGGGCAACTGTCACCCGGATAACGGTCAGAGAATCACCATCACCGCAACTCTGACGTTTCCTACAAGAAGTTAGAGACTTAAGCAGTACTGGCATCGGATGGAAATGGTATGCTTGATGCTGTGGAAAATATCCCTGAGCTGAAGAAGTGCAACTGAATGTTGTGTGTGTGCTACATACCCAGAAGAACCCAGACCCAGTGGGGAAGAGAGACGAAATGTGGAGAGAATGACTAACGACAAATCCGTGAATTTGTTCTCTGGAGTTGCTAATTTGCCAGTCCGAAGCAACACATTTTACAGGGAGGAAACGTTTTGCTGCTTCTGATTTCTCCCCAAACTGGTGCTACCAGATGCATGGCTTTCTATGTGTTGGAACAAATCATTCCTAACTGCAGCATACTGGGAAAGGAGAAAGGTTGAGGCAACTAACGTAAGTGTAAAGTTTCGCATGCATAATTGTAAATTCGTGTTTAGATGTGTCCTCAGTGTAGACGAAAGATGTTTGTAATTGGGTAGACGGTTGGGGCAGAGCTCACCTACTCGGCTGTATCTGCATCCCTACCTGCATCACTCTGCCGGAACTAATCGCGGGCATCAGCTACTGTGCAGCCTAATGCAGATAAGATTAGAGCCTGAGAACTGACCAGTCCTACTCAAGTACGTAGCTGCCTGGAGCCTTGCACCCGTTTAAACTGCAGTTACAGGAGCATCTAAGCAGAAGCCTTTTTACCTGCATGATTGGGTTGCAGTATTTATGTGTGGCAAATGTTACTAATATTCTAACCAGAAATCAGGATTAAGAAATAGCTTTGTTTTTTTTTTCTCTTTTATGTTCAGTAGAAATATTGTGATGTTACATGGGAATGTTAGCTGCGTTTCACTTATATCTCGGCACTCTCTTCCACCTCTAGGAAAAGGAATCCTATATTATTATACATTTTTAAAAGTTTTAATGTGTTTACGAATCCTAATGGGGATAATTTGTCAATATGGAGAAAGGAGAGCAAGCTGTGGGCAAGAAATCTGAAGTCTTGGTGTTGTGCTTTTAGGCAATGAGGATGTGTAGTGGCCGGTGACTACTGCTTCTGATGCTGCAGCAGCATGTCCGGATGCTCGTTTCCCAGTAAGATTGTATTAGAAGGCAGTTGAAGAACTGGGAGGAAAGAAAAAGATAGCCTTTTTAGAAAAAATAGGTGACTCCGTGTGGCAGAGAAGAAAACACATTTGACATGTGACAAAGCAATTAGTAGGAACCATAGCTAAATACTTAGGGTTTTTCACTTGCACCTAAAAAGACTGAGGGAGGCGGGTTAGAGGCTCTAGGAGGAGGGTGAGACGGGGGGAGGGGGAGAGGAGAACGAGAATGCTTGTTTTGAATTAAACAGTATTCTGAAAAACAACGTGCGTGAATATAGGTAAAAATAGCAGCTGTCGTTAATTCAAAAGTAGAAAATTTTATTTCCTCCCGGCAAATGCAACAAGCAGGAGATATTTAGTGCTTTTTTCTCCACAGAGTAAACTTGCAAACAGTGGCAGAGCAAACTGCCATGTTTACTAATGTGCAGGGGAAAATGTGTGGTGATATTTTGTGACAGTATGTTTTTATTTACTGAAGAATAATATTGTCTATACGATTGTGTTGACAGTGGCTGTCTCCAAATAAGTGATGAGATATAATGCATCCTCCAGTCCATGCACGCTTCCTCTTCCAATTTGTGCATCATTCCTCAGTGGAAACCTTTAAACCCTAAAATCCAGGAAAAGAAAATAAATACATTATCATGGACCTGAGGGATTTTTACCTGTTGGCTGCTCTGATTGCCTGTTTAAGGCTGGATTCCGCAATAGCTCAAGAACTTATTTACACTATTAGAGAGGAATTGCCTGAAAATGTGCCCATAGGAAACATACCAAAGGATCTGAACATTTCTCACATCAATGCTGCCACAGGGACCAGTGCCAGCCTTGTCTACAGACTGGTTTCTAAAGCTGGGGATGCCCCTTTGGTGAAAGTATCCAGCAGCACTGGAGAAATTTTCACAACCTCCAACAGAATAGACAGAGAAAAACTCTGTGCTGGTGCCTCATATGCTGAGGAGAATGAGTGTTTCTTTGAACTTGAGGTGGTGATCCTCCCCAATGACTTCTTCAGGCTGATCAAAATAAAAATAATTGTCAAGGATACCAATGATAATGCCCCCATGTTTCCATCTCCTGTCATCAATATTTCCATTCCAGAAAACACTTTGATCAACAGCCGCTTTCCAATTCCATCAGCAACAGATCCTGACACAGGCTTCAATGGTGTACAGCATTATGAATTGTTAAATGGGCAGAGTGTTTTTGGACTGGATATCGTGGAAACTCCGGAGGGAGAGAAGTGGCCACAATTGATTGTTCAGCAAAACTTGGATAGAGAACAGAAAGATACCTATGTGATGAAAATCAAAGTAGAGGATGGAGGCACTCCACAGAAATCCAGTACGGCCATACTGCAGGTCACAGTAAGTGATGTAAATGACAACCGGCCAGTGTTTAAAGAGGGTCAAGTGGAGGTGCATATTCCAGAGAATGCTCCTGTAGGTACCTCTGTAATTCAGCTCCATGCCACTGATGCAGATATAGGCAGTAATGCTGAAATCCGGTACATTTTTGGTGCCCAGGTCGCCCCTGCAACCAAAAGACTCTTTGCTTTAAATAATACTACTGGGCTGATTACAGTTCAGAGGTCCTTAGATAGAGAGGAGACAGCCATTCACAAAGTGACAGTGCTGGCTAGTGATGGCAGCTCCACTCCTGCTCGAGCAACGGTTACCATCAATGTCACCGATGTAAATGATAACCCTCCTAATATAGACCTCAGGTACATTATAAGTCCCATCAATGGCACCGTGTATTTATCTGAGAAAGATCCTGTCAATACAAAGATTGCCCTAATTACAGTTTCAGATAAGGACACAGATGTGAATGGCAAAGTGATCTGTTTTATTGAAAGAGAGGTCCCATTTCATTTGAAGGCAGTATATGACAACCAATATTTGTTAGAGACCTCTTCTTTGTTGGACTATGAGGGCACCAAAGAATTCAGCTTTAAAATTGTTGCCTCTGATTCTGGGAAGCCCAGTTTAAATCAGACTGCCCTGGTAAGGGTTAAGCTTGAGGATGAAAATGACAACCCACCAGTTTTCAACCAGCCTGTAATTGAGCTGTCAGTTTCTGAAAACAACCGACGTGGGTTATACTTAACAACTATTAGTGCCACAGATGAAGACAGTGGGAAAAATGCAGACATTGTTTATCAGCTTGGACCGAATGCCTCCTTCTTTGATTTGGACCGAAAAACAGGAGTTTTGACAGCCTCCAGAGTCTTTGACAGAGAAGAACAAGAACGATTCATTTTTACAGTAACTGCGAGGGACAATGGGACCCCTCCCCTCCAAAGCCAAGCTGCTGTGATAGTTACTGTTCTGGATGAGAATGACAATAGCCCCAAGTTTACTCATAATCATTTTCAATTTTTTGTGTCTGAGAATCTGCCAAAGTATAGTACTGTGGGGGTAATCACAGTGACAGATGCAGATGCTGGAGAGAATAAAGCTGTGACTCTTTCCATTCTAAATGACAATGATAATTTTGTGTTGGATCCCTATTCTGGAGTCATAAAGTCAAATGTCTCATTTGATAGAGAACAGCAGAGTTCCTACACTTTTGATGTCAAAGCTACTGATGGAGGACAGCCACCTCGTTCCTCTACTGCAAAAGTAACTATCAACGTCATGGATGTCAATGACAACAGCCCAGTTGTCATTTCTCCACCGTCTAATACTTCCTTTAAGTTGGTGCCCCTCTCAGCCATTCCTGGCTCCGTGGTAGCAGAAGTTTTTGCAGTGGATGTTGACACTGGAATGAATGCCGAACTAAAGTATACTATAGTGAGTGGAAACAACAAAGGCTTATTTCGGATTGATCCAGTAACAGGTAACATTACTCTGGAAGAAAAACCAGCACCTACTGATGTGGGATTGCATCGTTTGGTGGTCAACATAAGTGACCTGGGGTACCCTAAGTCTTTGCACACGCTTGTGCTTGTATTCCTTTATGTTAACGATACTGCTGGAAATGCCTCCTATATCTATGACTTGATCCGCAGGACTATGGAGACCCCGTTGGACAGGAACATAGGGGATAGTAGCCAACCCTATCAAAATGAGGACTATCTAACCATCATGATTGCCATCATCGCCGGTGCCATGGTGGTCATTGTTGTGATCTTCGTCACCGTTCTGGTGCGCTGTCGCCATGCATCAAGGTTCAAAGCAGCCCAGAGGAGCAAGCAAGGTGCCGAATGGATGTCCCCAAACCAGGAGAACAAACAAAACAAGAAAAAGAAAAGAAAGAAAAGGAAGTCTCCCAAAAGCTCTCTTTTGAACTTTGTTACTATCGAAGAGTCCAAACCCGATGATGCAGTTCATGAACCTATCAATGGGACAATAAGCCTGCCAGCTGAACTGGAGGAGCAAAGTATAGGAAGATTTGACTGGGGCCCGGCACCTCCAACAACGTTCAAGCCTAACAGTCCTGACCTGGCCAAGCACTACAAATCTGCTTCTCCACAGCCTGCTTTTCATCTCAAACCAGACACTCCAGTTTCCGTGAAAAAGCATCATGTGATTCAGGAACTCCCTTTGGACAACACCTTTGTCGGGGGTTGTGACACCCTTTCTAAACGCTCTTCCACTAGTTCAGATCACTTCAGTGCCTCAGAGTGCAGTTCCCAAGGAGGCTTCAAGACAAAGGGCCCCTTACACACGAGACAGGTAAACGAGCACTTTTACTGGTCTATAAGTACTGCATACAAGTGCCCAGTCAACCAGTATTAACGTGCCAGTGTGTCTGTTGTTTTGGTCTAACTTTAGCTTAGTTACAAAGAGGTAAAAAAAAACTTGACCCCTTTTCTATTCCTCTGGGGCTCAGTCAAGAATTTTTAGAACAGCTTTGAGATTTCTGAGTTCTGAGAATATTTTAACCTCCCAGTTTCCTTCAAATGGCAAAAGATGAAAAGAGAAAATTATTCCAAAATGTCCCAAGATAATGTTTGCTGAAGAAGAAAACCTGTCCTGATATGCCACATTCTGCTCCTGGGGTTTCCAAATTGACTGCTTCAAGATTTTCACCTTACCCTTTGATCTAAAAAGTCACCTTCAAATCTCAAGTTTTAAATGACTTTTGAAGGTGTGACTGCAATTATGTTGGAGCTGTGGTTGCTAAAGGGGTTAATTTTTTTTTAGTCTCTAAACAGGATAGTAGAATATTAAATGTACATCAGCCATGAAGCACATGATCATTGATAGATTGCAACTAAGCCATATAGGAAGTCTTCTCTTTGATTTCAAATTATTTTATTGTAATATATTAGATTCGGTACTTAATAGAAAGATTTTTAGTGTCCACAGTGGCCAAATGCTCTTTCAAAAAAAAAAAAAAAAAAAGAATGCTTGCTGCCTAATATAACTGATTTAAAAAGAAAAGAATGAATCCATTGTAAATATTCTCTCATCTTAGTAATGCATAAGTTATCTGTCATAACTCATTTTAAACTGTGAAATATGCCATATGAAGAGGGATTAAGAGGCTGAGAAACTCATATTTCAACAAAATCCAGAATTAGTTTTCCTTAGGTCTAATAATTCCTTGTTAATAAAGATTTAAATGCAGCGCTGTCTAATTTATTTCACTGGGGCTTGTCTGTTGCCACAAAATTTGAATATCGATAATAGCCTGTAGATGGCACTAGGGTATCATGTCGCTTGTGCTGGCCAGGTGCCAATCCCGCAGTAGCAAGGAGAAGGGGGAGGGGAGGATCAAGCTGGTAGTACAGCCAAAGATACCTTTTATTTAATGATAGTTGCTCTGGAGCAACTAGCATTTAAGTTCATTTGCTTGCTCTTTTGTGATTAGCTCTCAGCACACCAACTTTCTAGGATTTCATAATGCTAGTTCTGTCTTTGTCGGTATGGAGTTCACCTATGGTGATGGCCCATCTGTACTTGTTTATAAATAAGGAACATATAGATTTTAGAAAATCAAGTAAGGCAAAATTAATTTGCAGAACAGTATTGACAGTTATCATTGATTAGTCTTTGGAGAATCAAGAGTTTTCATTTTCTGAGGGTGGGGTGAAATAGGGTGTTACCAACTATCATTTATTGCTCTGGAATGACTTAAGGCTTCATGGTAATAAAATATTTATAAGAGTAATTTTGACAATGAGTCACACAGATACTCCCAGAACATCAAGTATAATACATATTACCATACAACTAAAATTTCCATTCTTAAGGCAATATATTAAACATTAGAGCGTTTTAAAAGTACAAATATTTAGAGCTTAAATACACAGGAAGAAAGGACTTAAATCAGTATAGAATTTTAAAGGAAACTATGAGATGATTACATATAAGTCAAAGTTGGAACGACTAATTTTTGTGTTAACTTTGTAAGCATTTGAAAAGAGGTTGATGTTTTAAAATTTAGAAAATGTTCAGGCTTAGTAAAGGTTTTTAAAAGTTAAATAGTTAACTATGATAAGTAAAGTAATTTATGAAACTAAATGAGTTTAATTAAAAAGTTGCTCTTTTAATGAACAGAAAGAAAATTTTCCAAATTATTTACTTCTGTTGTAAAGGTCACTCACAATACACTTATGGTATTTTATGATATGCATAATTATGTTGAGAAACTAATATGATGACTTAAAATTTTTCATGTAAAGTCTGACATTTATTTTCCAAAGAAATGTACTGATATACTTCCAGCATCATTTTTTTTTTCTGTCTATGTGTGGTGTTGGTAGCATTGATGTATAGAACCACTTTTTCTGACCTTCCCAAAAGTTGAACCTATATATAGTGTAGTGGCATAAATGTTAAGTGCATTTCAGCAAAGTATGCAAAAGATCTTTTGTTGAGGCTTAGTCAGTCATAAAAGTCTTTGTTTGTATGATGTAATCTTTCAAATGGGATACTGAGTAATTCTCTGACTGGTACTAAAGTGCATTTTAGAAATTCCTTGTGACCATGTGTCACTTTGCAGTTCTCCTATAGGTATTCCAATGTTCATATGAAACTAGGTAATTCACTATTATGATAAAGAGCTATTAAAATGACTTTGCTTACACCTTTTAAAAGTTTTCATGCTGAAAAAGAAATAATGTGATGTTGCAGAAAAGAGAAGCCGGTGGAGAAGTAGTAGTGATATACAGAGTAATATGTACATTTTTAGGATAAAAGAAGCATATTTCCTATGAGTGAACAACATCAAATATATACTACCCTTTACAAATTTGTTTTCACTGAACTGTATGATTGCTATCTGCAGCTGTTCTAGTTAAACTAAAAAGTAAAATCTTTTTCAACTAGTGGCTTTTATATAAAATATGCTCCTGAAGCTACACCGTTTTGAAAGAGTAACATTTCTTACTACAAAAACTTTCTAAGGAATTTATTTTAAAAATACAATCTGTGAAGATTTTAGTTGTGTGAGCACTATTGCTCACATCATCTTTTCATTTTATGCTATTGATTGATATGTGGGTAAAATGCAAGATTCTTGGGTCAAAGTTTACCACATTTAAATTTCACTCATTTAAACTGTGTGTATAACGAAAACATAACGTCTGATGTTTTCATCATGAATTTGTTTGTGGTACATCAATTCCCATATTGTCTGATATTTTTCCCCTTGCTGTTTTCCCTTGTGTTAACCTGAAAAGAATGTAGGAAACACTGTAAATCATATTCCTCATTCACTCTATTTTATAAAGCTTTCATGTGTCACTAAATTTTTCACAGATTATTTCTTACACATTTTTGGAAGTGCTGTTAGCCTTTATAGGTTAAGAATTTAGCTTTTTTTTTTTTTTTTTTTTTTTTTTTTTTTTTTTTTTGGCAAAAGACCATGTCTTAGTATTTATTTGTAAAAAACAACAACAAAGTTCACAGCCAAACGGTTAAGAGGATGAAAACGACAACATTATCAATTCCAATAAGGCTTTAAACGATAAAATTCATTGGTATATTTGCCTAAAAGAAAAACGGTATTGTTGACGGATATTGTTTTAAAATTTGATACTGATTCTCCCTGTGGAATGCCTGGGAATCATGTGGAGCACCACTTAAAACATGTATTGTTGGGTTCTACCCCCAGAGGCTCTGATTTCGTACCACTGAGGTCAGGCCTGAAAATATACATTGCTAACAAGTTCCTAGGTGATACTGATGCTGCTAGTCCAGGGCCCACACTTTGAGAACCACTGCCTTAGCATATTGAAACAGAAAGTGTCAGCTTCTTTCCCTCTCATATTATCATATCCAGAGAACCTGTTTTTGCACAGCCCAACTCTCAGCCCACTTATTGACAGCTGTTTTATTGTAGCTGGAGGCTTTACAGTAAGCTGTTTATTACTGTTTCCCAACCCAGTTGACAGCATTTGGGGAATTAATTTTCTTGGCCCCTGTGTGGTTTTTCGGGGGTGGGAAGAGGGAAGATAAATGAAAATGTTAAAGTAAAAGAAATAGTCACCCATTAACATTCGACAACTTCTTCAAGTAGTAAAACAGTCTGTAAGAGTTGCACTAGACTGTGGTTCTGGGTAAACAGTCATTTAATTTTCTAAAGGAAATACTCATTTTAGAGCTTTAAACATCCTGACTTTTCACAATCTAGAGTATTTGTTCATATATATTTGTCTATATATTGAGGAATATATACACTGAAAATGTGTATGCATGCTGTACTTAAGTGTATACATGTAATTTTTACCGTGTAAAGGGAATTTCTTCTATTCCAAACCATTTAGAGATACTATATTACATTTGTGATTACTTTTCATTTTTGAATAATCTACTACAACCACTACTGAAATGTTATTATGTTATGTAAAAATGCAGAAGGCAGTCATAGAATTGATATTTAGAACAGCTAGGAAAAATATGCAATTGAAAATGAAGGGAGCAAATGTTAACTAATGTGAGGCTAGCAAAAAACTTTAAGATATTTTCAATTATTAAGTTTTGGAATAGATATATATAGTGACAGTTGGACACGGGTGACAATTGATCCCCCAAATGCGAATCATTTGTAAAATGTTATCAGTTGTGATTTTTCTTGCTATGGCTCTTTGGCTAAGTGCCCTGTGGTCATGAAGTCAGTTTTCATACTTATGAGGTAGAAGATACCCAGAACCCTTGGATATTGACACGGGTTTTTGAAATGAGGATAGGCCATACATTTAAACTGACTATCTTTCCAGTTGGGTTTGTGAGACGAACATTTGACCATTTTTCTTTCCATCTTGATATTCCTAAGCTATAAAATTCAAGATACATTTTGGCATTCCATTGCTAATAACCTTAAGGAGAATAAAAATGAAAAGTTGCTATTGTATTAAACATAGACATGTCTGCTGATGCCTGAATATTTGATAACATAGAGAAAATAATACATGTGGTGACAATATTCTATTCTCTTATTATTATACTTTTTTTGTTGCCATTAATTCTAGATATCGAAACAAGGAACATTAATGTTCTCCTTAGTTTCAGATCAGTCATCCTTATGGTGAAACAGTTCAGGCTTTGGTATCATTGAAATTACTTTGAAAATACTGTACTTATAATAACGTGTTACATTCTTATGGTGTGAACATATTATTTAAATAATTGCAAGCTATCATTTTTTCTTCTTATGATTTCATATATTAACTTAAAATATGTGAAATTATAAAACAGAGGGAATTTAGATTTAAGGAAAAGCCTCAAATCTAAAATCAAATTTTCTCATAATGAACTATGATTTATTTTGAACGTTGAGGTTTCATTTTCATATTGATGTATGTAAAATATCTATAAATTATACTTATAATATTAGATATGGCATTGTAATGCATCCTTTTTCATATTACATAATTTTATACTACAGTGCTGAGTTATGAAAGTGACACCATTAAATCATTTTGTTTTCTATAATCTTATTTCCACAACAATTTTTGTTGTGTTATTTAGATTGTTTTTATATCTAATTTTTTTTTTTTTTGGTTGGGGGAATTCAGAAATCCACTAAATGCTGAAAGTTACAGTTGTAGCCTTGGTCCCGCTATACCACTCTGGGTGTTTACAGGGTTTCAGGGTCAAGTCAGATGTCTGTATTGCTCTTTTACAATACTTCTCAGTTTGATTTTGTTAAAGGTGAACTCTTAGCTTGTATATAGTTAAAAACAATACAAAACTGAAAATCCAGTGGATTGTTTACTACTTTGACTTAAAATCCTTGGTGCAAGCTTTCTTTGAATTCAGTTTGGTGTCTTCTTGAAAGTAATTCTTTATTATAACTAGAAATCACTCTCTTACTAATATTAATACATCATTTAATATCTTATATATTTCACTGAGTTGGAAAGTACAAATCAGTTAATGCAGATTTTTAAAAGTTTGGCCTTCTTGACACCCAACTTAGCATTTAATATTTTTTCCACAATTTATTACATATAAGGACCCTAAAATTTATATCAGATTTGTTAAAATATGACTCTAATCACAGGCCAGGTATTATTGAAAATTTGGAAATGCAAGTCAGGAAGAGGCTTATTCTAAAGTTTCATGGAGACACAGAAGTCAGACTCTTCTGTAAGTAATAATGCTAATGTCTTATAGCCTTTGACATAGTCAGCAATCCCCAAATCTGCATTATACTACAGAAGTAAAGACAAATGTAGAAATAGGATCTCTCATGTACATAGGAGATGCACTCTGTTGTTTAAGATTTCATTGGTTGTTATTTAAAACTGTCAAATCTCTCAAACATTTCATTTAGAAAGGAATACATGCTTTTTGCTTTTGTTTGATACAAACCTATTGGGCTGTCAGTCATCAGAAACATAGAACAAAAAAGATTTATTACCATGATTGACATTTTGCTTTTGATTTATATTCTTTTTGTTCTGTAAGTCAAGACTCATTAAATTTTCAAATTCCTAAATAAGTTAAACAACTGTCCTTCTTTTAACAGTAAAGAGTATACAGAAATAAACTGGAAAAACAACCCATATTTAATCTTTCTCATTCATATTTTTGTCCTATAGTTTGTCTCTGATAGACAAGAATAGTGACAGAATCAGTAGAATTTTCTGAGGCATAGCATATAAATATAAGGAATGAATAACTCAAAGTTATTCATTAGGGATCTGTTTTCACATATTTATTCATTATTTAAATGGCATATGAAAATATTTTCCCTTGATCTTTTACAGTTTGATTGATTAGAGTGCCATAAGCACATATCACGTTTAAAATGATGGGCTTGGGACCACCTGTACAGCTAATAATGGCAAATATAGAAACACAGTCAAGGTCTTTGAGGAATATTTGATTGATTCTTTCTTCATTTTATACTAATTATTCCGGATCCTTGAGAAAATATATGAAATTAATTTATCTGTCCTTGAAAGGACTCTGCTACATACAGCTTCACCACTAAGTAATTTATATAGATTTTTAATCATGTGGGCTATAGGAAAGAATGGAAATGTGGTCAATTTTATCATGTTTGTGTGATATCTTGTATTTTAACATTCTTCTATAGTTTGTCTGTCTATCCAACCATCTCTGCATTTGAGTATTACACTGCTTTGTTAATATCCACTCTCTGGGCCTTTTCAGCCTGTTAGCAGTTGATTAAGAAACACTCTAATCCCTTTCAGGATATTGAGGAGCTAATGGATTGCAGAGTATTTGGGTCTTTAAGCTTCTATTGTAAATGGTATGAAGAATTGTCATTGAACTGATATTTGCATATATCTCTCCCAGTGCTAGTTACTTTGACTCCTTTTTTGTCTTCTTAATCTTCAGCTTTCATTCTGAGAATATTTATTTTAGTCGGAAATAAGCATGCCAGTGATAGAAATTTGGGATTCACCTCCAAATGAATGCCATCACAGACCGGGAAGCTCTGGCACATTTTGCATAGATCTGTATGAACACAGTGAACCCTTCATAAGCTCTTAGATTGCAGGAAATCAGTGCTGAAAATTAAGTGGGGTTTTAAAGATTTGCAAAGTAGAGAGCTTTGTATAATGCTGGTATTGCAGGTGCCTATTAAATATGAAGTAAAGGCTTTGTAATACAACTAGCTAACACATTTCCCTCCACATTAGAGTGATTTATAGTCTAGGGAATTAGTCTTGCCTATTTTTTCCAAATGCAGAAACATTGATGTGACTGAAAGAATAAAATCTCAAATACATGCCTTACACTGGACTGATTTGCTGTTTGATGATTCTAATTATTCAAGATAGATGATGCCGGCTTGCTTGTACTTCCTTGTGGTATCTCTGATGCCCATGATCTGGCCTTCATTTCTCCTAAGAAGAAATTCTCAATTGTGTGTGCAGACTGTCTTCTGAACATAAATCAGATTAACACCCTAGGTGTCTATAAGACTATATAGCATTACCATAATGAAGAGGCCTGGTACTAAGTGAATACTTCCATCTTCATAGGAATTGCTATTGAATCATTTCTCAAACTGTACTTTTAGAATTCATCTTTGCTGCGTTTGTAAATATGGTGTGTATTTGTAGCACAGCATTTTGTTCTAGACATACATGGATTTCAATATATTTACCTTCATGACAGTGTTCAGTAAAATCTCTTGCAGTTCTTTAATGCTTAATGTCTTTGACTAGCCCTGTTAGATATAAATCAGAGCAAGGAGCCATGCATATTTTGAAATGATTTTATAAATCCTATATTTTCACCTATTAGAAAAAGTGTGTAATCCATATGCAGCCCACAGTAGTCACAGGGGCCTGTGAGAGTCATAATAGATGATTGATTTAGAAAAGAAAACAGTTTTGTGCAAGACAATGGCAATTGCAATTCAATGAATTAGTTTTTTTTTTCTCATTAAACAAACCTCAATAAAGAAAAGAATGGAAACACAGAAGTACTTATGAAATGAAGCTGTAACTTTTATAGAAGGAGAATGTCTTCTGCTGACAATAGTAGTTCTATAGTAGACATTTTCTGGAAAGAAAAATTCTGGTGGTTTTTTGGATTTGGTGGATGCAACCAATCTGTGCCTCTGTGTGATAGCAGCTGCATGCTGAGGACTTTCAAATACACAGCTATATAGGATTCGGCAGGAAACTTTTTGTAGAAGGTGCAAGCGACAAATGGAGACAAAATGGAGTGAGTTCTGAGTTGTGAGTTGATGCTGTCCTGTGTCATATATTCATGTTATTGAACCGATTTTCACATTGGGTGTCTAGAATCACAATAGCCTTCCTTCTGTGTGTCAG
Source organism: Macaca fascicularis (assembly GCF_037993035.2). Lineage (NCBI taxonomy): Eukaryota > Metazoa > Chordata > Mammalia > Primates > Cercopithecidae > Macaca > Macaca fascicularis. The sequence continues at coordinate 57,849,077 of NC_088391.1, read as the reverse complement.
CTGGGAACACACCTGGACTGGCTACTTTTCTTTGCTCCATTTCTTGTCATTCACTAGGTGGACTGTATTCATGTATGTTGTTAATACATCTGACTTCTTAGTTTCTTGATGGATTTTAAAGTGACGTAAAATTATTTCTGCATAATCTTCTCCTTATATATTTGCTTAAGACAACCATAAAGTGTGAAATAAAATCTATGATGTGTTCTTTCTTGCTAGAAATAGTAAATTCATATTTATTCTGACTTATGGTCTCAGATAATATATTTTCCTTTGCTATTTTTTAAATTGAGTTTTCCTTACTGATGCCTTTTTCCAAGTTAAGGAATAATGTTAGATTTAGCTATATAGATTAATAATATTTCAACGCATTCTCAACCCATTCAAATTTCCAACATAAAAGAGATGGTAGAATTTACACAAAAATAATCATTTTTTGCCTCAAAATTTAAATAGGTATCAAAATTGCATTACACCATAGTAAAAATGGACACAGTTTTTAGGATATTTTAGTATGACATAAATTAATTTTCATTCTTGGTCTTAAATGGTAAGATTTTCTGCCATGCAGTGGTAACAAAATATGTTGATTTCATTGATTGATTTTTAAACATGATAATAATTAAGTAAAAACTTCTTGACACCTAAAGTCTCTGTTTTAGACAATTAAATTCTGCTTTAGCTAAGGGTCATTGACTTCTGTATGATACTGGGAGCAACACTCCCCAGGGTTTAAACTATTCCTGCAGGACCATCTGTTATTTGCAGGGACTGTGCATCCTCTCCAGCTGATACTGTGTCAACCCTGGCGTATTTTAGGATTGTTCCTAACATGGCCCTGGTTCCTGATGATCTTTTGGTCTCAAATGGCAACTCAGTAAAACTAAATACTGGTATGCCTTTACTTAAAGCATAATAATCTTAGAGAATATAAGAAAGTTCCTCAAAGTAAGAGACTGTGTCTTACTTACCTTTGTATTTCTAACACTGAACTCACAACAGTGCTGAAAAGAGTGAACTTAGTAGGCATTCAGTAAATTTTGATGTAACCTGAAAATCAGTGATCTTGAATTTATAATTTATATATATAATATTTTCCACTGATTTAATCTTTACAACAATCATTTGAGAAAGTCATCATTCATGTTCAAAATATATTCTTCCATCACTTAGAGATGTCTGTGGGTCCTATTTTCTTCGTGATTTTGGACATATCATTATGTCTGCCCATAATCTCATGGTTTTTCATATTAGGACATAATGAGAAGGCAAGAGGTGAGCCAAATAAACAGGATCAGATTCCTTCACTTCCAAGCCTCTTCACCCCAACCTTTTATTTAAACCTTTTGGTACTTAGATCATTGATTTATTACTACTAAACATAATTATCAATATAAGTACTTTGATAGGTGCTTGATAGAGATACAAGTTGGTAAGAAAAATAAAGTATCACATTAAAGTTTTCTTAATAGACTTTTGAAACGTCCAGACAGTATGCCAGAATCAAGTATAAATTCTATAAAAAGAAGCAAAATAATAGCTGAATAGTGATTAATGCAGTGTCTAGCTACTATATTAATTTTAGAAACATAAATTTGGCGTCTAATAGAACTCACAGAACAGTTACACATTCTCAAGTCTCCAATGCACCTTTGGGATTATTTGGCCTATTTAATACTTTTTCTGACTGAAGAAATGGAGACTAGAGAACTAATTTGATATTTGGAGTAAGAAAAACTGACTTGGTGAACTACTACATAAAGACTGTGTGACACTGGGCACATCATTTAAATGCACTAGTCCTTGCTTTCCTTGTCTGCAATCATGGGTGTAATCATGCCAAATCCATATGAAGTTGTCCTGAGATTAAGTGAATATATATCTATATCTATATATATATCTCTCTCTATATATATCTGGCCCACAATAGTCAGACACTCAAAAAATGTTACCTCCTGTCCAAGAATACCAGCTTGCCATTGACAGAGGTTTACACCTTCATTTAGTGAATGCTTTCTTGATTTTGTTTTGGTTGTTTTCTTGAATCTGCGTTCTATCATATCTTTTTCGCGAGTCACCCGTGTTAATCTGCTTTTGTGTTAGAACACTGTCTGGTTTTGGATTATTTAGGACTTTTGTAAAGTTGATCTTCATAACGGTATCTCAATATAGCGTATGTGTTTTTGATCTTAGTCCCTGTTGTTTCACATTTGTATAATTGCTTCATCTTTCATTTTGAGTATTTTACCTATTTCATTTGCATGTCATGTTTTGAAATTATTCTGTTTCTTTTAGTGTTTTTAATGAATTTACTTCCCCATAGATTACCCAGAAGCTCCACCCATCTGGGATTTTCACGTATACATCACTCCTATTACAAAACCACATATAAGAGAGTGAATCTGTTTCACAGTCAGTACTTAACACAGCTGGAATCATTTGAAACCTGCTGGTTCTTGCTTCCAATTATTCCATAGACTGGAAAGCATCCCTTTTGAAGTAATGGCATCCATGGTGTAATCAAACTAGCTAAAATGCCTCAAAATATATGGATCATATTTCTGAGATTCATCAAATTTATGCTAGAAGCATAATAACCAACAGCTTTTACAATTTTTCTTAATTTAGCCTATACTCATTTTATAAGTAAGTTTTTCATGTATGAATATACAAGTTTGTAATGTTTGAGTATGTGAGTGACATAATAACATAAATGAGACACAACAAATAAAAATATTACACACTATGATAGTACCCCAAAAATACCTTTTGATAATATCCTGGGGCCAAAATCATTTCCTTTTGTTGGAACAGCTGAAACCATCACAATAAAGTTGCTGATTTGTATTTGGAGCAGAATGTAGTGGAGATTTGTTATTAGTTCAGTTAACTTTATCAACTAAGTAAGAAGTAGATCTAGTCAAATTTCAACTGACTTTATTGTGATTTTGATTGAAGAAATTAAATATATAACTTCGTGTTGATCTTTACCACCCTCTCAGTGCAATGCAATTGTTTTTGGATTGGCCTTATGGTTTAGTTCTAGTTTTATATAAGAAGATGGTTTCATAAGAAGAAAATAATTTAAAACAAAACAAACTTAAAATAAAAATACTCATTCTTTGTGCTTAGAAAGCTTAATCAAACACATAAAACCTGGAAAACTGGTGTGATTTTCTTTAGGCTTCTGCTTGTTTTATGCTAAGATGTGATATCCATTTTATAGCATTGGCATACGGAACAGGGCAGGGACATAGTGTGGATATTATCTTGGATATCAGACCTCTTAGGGTTGTTACAAGGTTTATAGCATGTCGTATAGTACATGTTCGGTAAATTGTATTTAATCCCACCACATAGGCAGACAATGACCTAATCAGGCAAAATGTTAAACACATTTTAAATGGTTAAAATCAGGCTTTAAGGATTTGGATTCATTATTTTATTTGAAATATTTAGCATTCTCATGGTGTCAAGTATATATACATGTATATTATATGAAGGTACCATTTTATGTTTTTCATATCAGTGGTTTCTCTATTAGCATTTTTTTGTTTGTTTGTTTTTTTGAGACGGCGTCTCGCTCAGTCGCCCAGGCTGGCGCCATCTCAGTTCACCGCAAGCTCCGCCTCCCGGGTTCCCGCCATTCTCCTGCCTCAGCCTCCTGAGTAACTGGGACTACAGGCGCCCGCCACCACGCCCGGTTAATTTTTTATATTTTTAGTAGAGATGGGGTTTCACCGTGTTGGCCAGGATAATCTCGATCTCCTGACCTCGTGATCTGCCCGCCTCGCCTCCCAAAGTGCTGGAATTACAGGCGTGAGCCCCTGCGCCCGGCCTTTTATTAGCTTTTATAATATACAGGTAACTGTCTCAGAAAGTCTATGTATATTCCAGTTCAGATAATGAACAACTACTTATTCTATGAAGACGTGTATTTCCCGGACTGTACCTTTCACATCTTTCCCTATGGATTCCCTGAAGAAATTTTTCTGCCTGCTGAACACTTATTTGGAGGTAAGTCTGACAACGAGATAATATCCAAACTTATCACTAGACTACTGAACCATATTCTGTTTTCCCTAATGGATACCAATGCTTATTCCAGAAATATATTCTATAGTTTTAAATTTGCATGTTTTCAAAAGTATCTGACATTTAGCTGTGAAATTTTCTGCTGCCAAAAACCTTGTCATATGATCCATGGATAGATACACAGCTAGGCTTTTTAAATTTTGTATTAATTCTGTTACTCAACAGACATCTAATAAATAACTGCTATGATCCAGGAACAGCATTAGACAATGGGAAATTTTTTTTAAGATCAAAAAAATTGTCTTTGCTTTAAAATATTCCATTAAATTTTAAGCACAGTACTTTTTTTCCTTGGAATTTCCTTGTTAAAAAATTATGAGTTCGTTCTCAATTTTAAATAGATGTCATCATTTCCCTGAAATATATTTTTTAAAGTCTCTCTCACATTTTTTTAAACTACTGCTGGAGACTTGATCTTTCAATGGGGTAGTAAAATTGTAAGATCTATTACTCTAATTATAAGAATGCCAGGTTTAAATTTATCCTTTGGTTAATTTGGAGGGAAATGTACTTTTTCATTCTTAAAATCACACTCCTTCTACAGGCAAAGGTGTTAATAAAATATAGTAGCAAGTAAAACTTAATTTTTTTAACTACATGAGGTTAGCATATTTGCTATATTAAAAACTACTTAAAAAAACATGGCACACATTGATAATGTTGAATAATAACCCAAGCTAAAGTAGACAGTGGTTCTCTAAAAGTGGAATTTCTCCTGTAGAGGTATCCATTTTGAAAAGGGGTATTTCAAGTTATGATATTTTGAAAAAATGTTTTAGCCGTCCATTGAAAGGACATGTTTAACATAGATACGGAACATAGATATTAAACTCTGGCTGGAATAAATGTTTGGTTTCATTGGCTTTTGCCTCCAGATGGTTCTAATTTTGGCAAGTCCATTTTCTTATGAATATTTATCACAATACTTCATGGAACTAATGCAATGATATAAATGTTGAAAACAGAGACCTTTATTTTATATATATATGTGTTTTCCTAAATTGAGAAACATACATATCCTGAAAATTTGGTCTTCTTTCATCATAGAGGAAAATGTCATAATTGGGCTTTACATTACAGGCAAGACAGACTATGTTTTTTTTTGTTTGTTTGTTTTTGGTTTTTTTTTTTTTTTTTTGAGACGGAGTCTCACTCTGTCGCACAGGCTGGAGCGCAGTGGCCGGATCTCAGCTCACTGCAAGCTTTGCCTCCCGGGTTTACGCCATTCTCCTGCCTCAGCCTCCCGAGTAGCTGGGATTACAGGCGCCCGCCACCTCGCCCGGCTAGATTTTTGTATTTTTTAGTAGAGACGGGGTTTCACCATGTTAGCCAGGATGGTCTTGATCTCCTGACCTCGTGATCCGCCCGTCTCGGCCTCCCAAAGTGCTGGGATTACAGGCTTGAGCCACCGCGCCCGTCCCAGACTATGTTTTTTTTAACTCAATTATTTCTAAAACACTAACTTACATATGGATAAATGTTTGTATAGGCAGGTCATCCCCCAATTTCAAAATCATATTTAAGACAAAAATTTACATTTTAAAAAATAATGCATATAATGCCTCACCTGCACATTCTTGTACAAACAGATTTTAAGAGATAAATCTTTATTGCCAGAAAACGTACTATTTTAATTGCAATTAGACTTCTGTGATAACCATCAAGCTGGGGCCTAACTCTAAAAGGATCTTTTCAACTGTTCTGTGGATGCTTAGGCTTAGGCAACTATCACCAAGTAATTACTGTAATTTAAATGAACTGCAAAATTGAAACCTGCTAAAATATGTAGACCTCAGGAATAAAATGTGTATTAACACTTGTTAATTAAATATTATTGATTACAATTATTTTAGAAATTATTATTGGATTGATATGACCAACCAAAAAACTATACATAAATCACTTTTTAATACTATGAAAATATGGACAGTTTGGTAAACTAATTTAGAACGAAGCAACAGGATATATTAAGCTTAGGAAGGTACAGGCATTTAAATAAAGGTTGGTATAAAAGTCACATGATAGTTGCTCTGTCTGTAGTAACCGATTTCTACATAAAATCAAAAACGTGGCATTCTCATCACTTTTCACAGTGACAGTTAACTTGGTGTTTTTACATAGTTTCAATTCCTTGCTTATTCTGATTTTGATAAGTGACTATGCAGTGCATTACCACATAAAATAAACAAGTAGTGGTTATTAAAATCAGTACTTAAATTTTCCCATTTTATAAAGTGTAGAATATATTATTTTCTCTCTTTTGGGTTACAATAATGTCTATTCAAAACCATTTATACTTTGATAGAATTACACTTAGCATCTTGAGAATTCAGTTTTCTTCTCTGAAAATTAGATAATTGGACTCAACCATTTTTTCATTTCTATTATTAAAAATTGAACTACAGCTTTTGTTAATTACTTAGGGAAACATTACTCCTTGGCAGGTTTTCTCTTGCCACCCAACATCCATCTGGCCTACTTCTTTCTATTATCAGTTGATATATGTTCAAATAGTGCACATCAGTGTTAACGTTGGCTCAAGAAAAACAATTACAAAATAAACCACATGGTTCAGTCTCTCCTGACAATGAATGATTTGCAATATTCCCATTGTTTGTATGATCTATGTTATCACTCTCTTGCATTAGTGTTGATAACACAGTATTGCCTCTATCTTTTTTGAGGTTGCTATCTGATTAATTTTCCCCTTCTGAACTAGAAAATTAACTTTTTTCTCTTGAATTAGAAATCAAAAAACAGAACTACAAAACCTCAAGCAGATTGTTGGCATTTATTGTTTGATTGGAAAACCATGAACTTAAAATCATTATGTAGTTGCCATATTTTGTCAGTAATATTACTCTTACAATGTTTGATTTTATTGTCTATAGTAACACATTAAGATGACTTTAGCATATTTCAACTTTTGTTAATGTTGGAGAATTACATATAGTTTTTCAATAATGTGTAAATATAACAAAATATCAAACAGTGGTAATTTTGACTGATAATGTTAATTATCAGGACAAGTCTTAGAAAAGCTAATTTAATCAAATGGTGCCCACTGGTTTTATAGGCAGTTTCTTCATTCAGAATAAAAGTGATGTTAAATTGAATAAATAATTTGAATAATCAGAACTGCCAATCTCATGCTGACGGAAAATCAACTTTGGGATTAGAAAAACCAAACTTCATGTTAAATGAAATAGCACCCAAATATATCACATGAATGTTAAAAACAACAACAACAACAAACAACAGCAACAACAACAAAAAACAGTGTTACTTGGTTACATGGACATAAAATAAAACGATTTTGCCATCAATGAGTCTAACACATTTTCTTCAGAACACTGCAGAAACAAGAACCCACAGGATGGTTCTGAATCTTGAACAGCAGTTTAAGAATACTTACCTGTCTAATAACTCAATTTCCTTGCATTTATTACTACTTACTGCATTGTACCCTTTCATCTTCTAACAAGTTTAGGAAGACCAAATTCTTTTGGTGTTTTTGATAGAGATATGATAAAGAGACTATTTTACACTGTAGGTGGATCGGTCTGGAGTCACTTTGCAAGTTAGGAAAGTTGACATCGATGGAGGAGATGTATTAAATAGTTCCAGAAATGCCACATTTTGGATGCAAGACAATTTTTAATCATATTAAGCTGTCTCTCTAAAGCTCACACCCTGAATGCCTTCCTTAAAATGTTCTAAACACTTCCAATTTGAAGAGGGGTTAAAATATAAATGTGGTAAACAAATCACAGAAAGAATATACATTCTTAAGGAATTGTTCTTCTTATGTTATAGTCCCCCAAGAGTGCCAATGACTTATCTGAAATATGTGATGCTAAGGTGAGGCATTCTGTGTAAGGGCTTAGTTGCAGGACTCAAGTACTGGGAATTCAGTCAATTCTGCTCTTGTAATACATTGTATAGCCTTTCAGAACATTACTCTAGTGTTTTTCAGGGGAAAGATATGAGTTTTTCCCTAACAGCCGAGCAGATGTTATGGCCAATACTGAGAAGTAGGAAAGATAGATAATACTTACACAATCTAAAGTTTCACTTAAAGTAACGTTTAAATAAAGTTTGTTTAGTAATCATCAGTGTTCTGCTGTCTGTAATGACCAACTTCAACATAAAATCAGAGATGTGGCAATGTCAACATCACAAACAGTAGCAGCAAACATGGTGCTGTTCTAAATACAGGTTGTGTATTCCAAGCCCTTTGCTTTTTTCTATGCATATTCCTCCAACTACTCATATCAAAGTCTATGTTCTGGTAAAGCCTTCTGCATTGACAGCTCCTGCACGTTTTTCTGTCATATTCAAACATGACCAACAGCAAAATGTACTTACATTTTTGTTTCAGCCAATTCTTTCTTATTTCTGGTGACAGTGGTAAATTTACTTATAGCCCCGAAGAAAACATGAGAAATACTTATCTGTAGTGCCAAATGTTTTACTCACTGCCTTTGTCAGCCTAATTGTTTCCTAATCAAAAATTGGGAATATCTAATTTTTGGTCAAAATTGTTTATTATGGAGATTTTGCACATGTAGGAAAAAAGTGACACAAATATTATTAATACTAAATGACATTAATATGTCATCGGAGAATAACCATATGGCTCTCTGAACATGATATGCTTTCTAAGTATTCATCCCACAAATATATGGTTATATGGAGGCTACTAAAAATAAAGCCCACCAATTTTTTAATGTTGATAATGCCTCTGACAGGAAATTTTAAGGAATATGAAAGTAAAACAAAAAAATGGTTTGTGTCAAATGAACACGCAAGGATTTTTGCATAAGACACACATTATCTATTTTGGACGTTAATTGATTAATGAAATTTTAGCAGCATCTGGCAAGGTTAGAAGATGGGCAAATAAAGAAAATTCTGTGAGTTCATAGAGCATTGTCAGCGTGAGCATTCCAGGGACAATACAGTGTGAATTACAACTATTTGATTAATCGAATCAATTCTCTATTGTAAAAGTACAAAGAGATGATGTCACTGGAATCTGATTTGTAATTGGATGCTTGTAGATTAATAAACTGGTATAGACTGTGCTTTCCAATATTTTGCCTCAAAAAAGAATAAATTCATTAGGAATTTGAACAAAAACAATGTTACATAACCATTGTAGTGTTAGAGTAGCCTATATAGAGAAAAAGGTAATAATACAACGTAATCAATTCATTAATCTCAATGGTTTGCTATTGGCATTGAAACTATTGATTGCATTGACATGAATTGTCATAGCTTTATTACTAAAAATGTGAACATGCTTTTAAACATATGTAAAACTAATTGGCCAAAATAATCCACAGTTAATTTCAGCTAAATAGCTAACCATTTCACAGGAAAAGTGGAAGATATTTGAGGCTTTGTAAAGAGAAGATCACAGCGTTCACCTTGGTACCATTATCTTTGATTTCTAGAAACTCAGTTTGCAGCACCTTGAAAGTAGATGTCAAACACCAGATAATGATAATAGCTGATATTTACTGAGTACTCCAGGTGCCTGGAGTTCCTCTCAGCACTTTACATGTATTAACTCAAATAGAACCAACTACTTTTTGAGGCAGATACTATTATTATTGTCCCTGTTTTACAGCTGAGGAGAAGTTGAATGATTTGCTTCAGGTCACAATTCAGGGGAGAATTATTTACGATTCCAACCCTAGCAGTCTTATGCTAGACACTGCAGTCTCTTAGCTGCTAATTAATACTGTCTCTATCATGGAACTTTTATATAACACATAAGCTTGTAGTCAATCAGCAAAAGTAAATTGTGCCAAAAAAAATTTGTTTAAAGGTTAAAAAAAAAAAAAATCACCAAAGTCTAATTTAACCTTTTTTTTTTTTTTTTTTTTTTTTCTTTTTTGGCTTCATTATTTTGCCACTGAGCGCATAGCATTATGACAGAACTATTCCCGAGACATGGGGAGATACTTTACAGTTTACAATGAACATTCACAGACAATATATGGGAAAAGTAGAAATTAGCATTTGTATCTTTTAGGCAGTAGGATTCTATATATTTTTCACAAACAGTGAATTTTAGTCGTTAATTTAAATAAATTTGCTCATCTCAAAGCAGAGTTTTGTGATTATTCTTATTTCATACAATGCCCCGTGTCAGATAAGAAAAGATCTAGAAGAGGGGAAAGTCAAATTCTAATGATAACAAGTATATCTCAGTCCTAGACTACTTGACTGGAATGATGCTTTCCTTTCTTTTTTCTTTTTAAATCTTTATTCCAGCCCCTGTGCCTGAATGGTTCAGAAGCAATCACCAGGCATCTCTGCACAAATTTGCCAGCTAAGATCAGTATGGGCCCTCCCCCACCTTGTCTGTAATGCACTGGGAGAATATATCTTCATATCTATTTAGAAACATGCATATAATAAGTTATTTTACTACTATTTATAAAATTTTAGCCTTTTCCTAGAGTAGGTTTTCCACTTAAATCACCCACAGCTACAAAATTATTCAGTTATTTTCTACAGTTTTATAAATATACCATATTACCGGCTGCTTAATGTCTTCCTTGTTTAAGACTTTAACAATATTAGCTGGACGTGGTGACTCATGCCTGTAATCCCAGCACTTTGGGAGGCGGAGGCGGGTGGATCATGAGGTCAGGAGTTCGAGACCATCCTGGCCAATATGATGAAACCCTGTCTCTACCAAAAATACAAAAATTAGCCGGGCGTGGTGGTGCGTGCCTGTAGTCCCAGCTACTCGGGAGGCTGAGGCAGAAGAATCGCTTGAACCCAGGAGGCGGAGGTTGCAGTGAGCCGAGACCGGGCCACTGCACTCCAGCCTGGGCAACAGAGTGAGACTGCATCTCAAAACAACAAACAAAGAAACAAAACTGTAACAATATTTAGTAAATGCCAGTGTGGTGGCTTACACCTTTAATCCCAGCACTTTGGGAGGCCGAGGGGGGTGGATCACTTGAGTTCAGGAGTTTGAGAGCCACCTAGACAACATAGCGAGACACCATCTCTACAAAAAATACAAAAATTATCCAGGCATAGTGACGCCTTGGCACTCGAGCAATACCCTGTCTCAAACAAAAGAAAATAAATAAAACATTCATCAACAGCATGTTGAACTCTCAAGATTCCTCTTAAACCTGAGAACTGGAAAGAGCCATTTCAGCTATATAGTAAAATTAAATTTGTTTATTATGGATTATTATAATGCATGTATATTGATAAAATGTCTAGGTGAGAATTTTACAGTTGTAATTTAAGGTCCATTTAAAGGTTAAAATGAAATAGAGAGTTATGGCTGCATAGCTTTCCATATTATGTTTGGCAAAGGAAATTAATTCTTGGAATAATATGCTACCTTTTTTGTTCACTGTGTGTAGTGCATATGGAAGATGGAATCACTTTCATGACTACAGTTCTTATTTAGAACATACATTCTGTAACATTCCTAGAAAATAAAAAAGATTTGTGTGTTCAAAAAGAGTTTCTTGATATGAGACAAGCAGACTGACTTTCAATTACAAACACTTAGAATTCTGAACCTTGCGTTTTTATTGCAAGAACTCAGTTATCTTCCAAAGTTTGGTTTGAGAGCTATTATCAGGCAGCAGCTTTTTTTGAAGTCCCTTACTGATAAGTATAGTAAGCAGAAATATTTCAATTACTCTAATTAAAAAGCAGTATTCAACATGTTGACTTAAGGTGGAGTTTATGTTGTTCACCAGACAATAAGAAATTGGGAAGGGAATATTTTAGATAGATCATTGATGTGAGAAAGTTAAATTCACCTGTTAATGTGTAAACTAGAGCAGCAGGGTTTCCTTTGTTAAAATATTAAGAAAAGATATTGGAAATGCATAATTCGTAGACATGAACTCAAAGACATGAAGGCAAGTTTACTTTTAGCTCAGTGGCATATGCAAAGATAGGCATCAATTTGTGGTGAGGATATGAGGAAGTTTTTATCTGTATATTTGTTTAAAGAGTCATGTTTAGAGAAGCATTTTTTTTTTAAATAGATGCTCTTTCAATGGAACTCATATTTAATTAGACCAAACATAAAAGCAAACACTTTAAGTAATCTCTTTTTAGCAGATTTTCATGGAAGAGTGCCAAATTGTTTTGGTGTCACTATAGGTTTACAGTCTTCTGATAGAATTCCCAGTTGGGATTTGAAAACTAAACTGTGTCATACACACATGAATACAGTGGTCTAACATGATGTGTTGAATTAGCTTTCTAGATTACTTAAAATATAGCTGGGGTTTTCCTTTATCCGGGGACTAATGTTCAAGGTTTTGTGAAAGAGAAAATTAATTTTGCATTGACATTCTGGATGTTGGTGATAATTTGTAGTGACATTATGCCTATTGGTTATGAGTGTGACAGGCAGGCAGACTGGATCCAAATGGGCATTACAAGAACCAAATTAAATAGTCTGAGCATTGGAAATTTCTGCCTTGAGGAAAGCAGAAGCTTTTCAGCATGCACTTTGTTTTCTACCTCCACAATTATAGATTAATATACATCAATTCTAGGCAGTTGAGGAATGACATGAGAGGATTAATGGAACTGGACAACATTACACAAGTGAAGTGAGAATTCTGTAATGATTTTTCTGCGTTGATGTAGTAGACCAGCAAATGGGCATCAGCTCCTAGCCTTTGCACCTTTAGAATTTCAAGAAAATGAATGAAAAGAGAAGTGGAAAGCAACTAACTAAAGCTGGCATAATAATTTTTCTCATCAAATACATACATCATTTTTCACAAATAGAGAGGAGTTATTCAACTGAGTAAGCCAGTACTGTGTGCAATGTATGATTTTATAAAAAAAATTGTGGCCACTTTTATCTCTTAAAATTATTTAAAGAAAAATTGTGCTTAGTCCATATCCACAATAAGAAAAACAGATTAGATGCAAAAATGAATATACATAACCAACCTTGAGGGGAAAAATATTGTTTCCATGCCTTTTTAAAGTTTTAATAAGATTTTTTAACCCCAATATATTGAGCTATCCTAATGCATGCTATTTATTTATTTCTCTACTATAAAGTTTAGCTATCATATGTAGATTTATGGCAATATTTTCTACTACTAAGGCTGTGGGGTTTTTTTTTTCCAAGTTATCTGAAAACTTGACCGTCATTATTGCAAATTAATTATTTCCGTAGAGGTGCTTTAATAGAATTTCTGTTCTCAGACTTTAATTTGGTAAGCTCTTACACGTATTTATACATAATTTATGATAGGAGTGTTAATCTTTAGATTTTTACAATGTGATTTTTCTCATATCTATTCAGTGGAAGAGGTAGACTTCTTTTATTTAATTGCATGCATTTTATCTTTTAACCACAAAATGTGTTTAAAAGCTATGCAAGAATTAGCAAAAGTAAACTACAGCAATATTAAAATGACTTATTTGGTATTACCTTTACAGACCCAGTTCACTTAGGCAATGGTATTCTGGTAAATCACAGTATTTTTTGAAGCATGTTTTTCTTTGTTACCTCTTGAAATAGTGATTTTAAAGCCAAAAGGGTCAAGGATATGCCAAATTTAAGAAAATTATTTGGAAAAGAGAGATATCACTAACTTAAGTATGCTGTATTTAAGGTGATTGTAAATGAGTTTTTTTATATACAGGATGGCATTAAAACAGAATTACAAAGTCTATTAACCATAATGATGGAGTTCAAGATACAGATAAAATTAAATGATTGTCTTTAAGCTTTCAATAAATTTGTTAGTCAATTTAAGAATACTTGCAGCTTATAAAACCTTGTTTATATTTATTTAATTTCAAAAATTAAGAAAGAATTAAAGGATATTTGAGGTTCTTAGTATGTAGTTTGTAACATTTTGAGAGAAAGGTCAAAAGACTGGTATGTCTTATTTTGTGTGACTGTGTAATTTTACAGTTAAAGTAATTATTGCTTTGCTACTATCAAAGTCTTAAAACCCTGTGTCAAAACAACCTAGAGATTTGCTTCATTAACTCCTGTTCGTTTCACAGGGCAAGAAATAAGATCCTCTTTGGCAATCACGTATTACCTGAATTACATTTAATCTCTTTATTACCCTGGAAATATACCAAGACACTCACACATTCACATATACACAGGCACACATACATACAACCCTAATGCAAATATGGATAAAATGAACACCCACTCTCACTTATACATCAGTCTATTTCTTACTCTCATAAATCGAATGTGAATAGCTCTCATGGCATTTCTCTCTGACTGAAAAATAAGGTGCCATGCTTACTCCATGCAAAGCCCCTGTTTTACAGTTTTATGGCCCTCACTAAAAATAGATAAATCTGCATCTGTGCGTGTCCTCTACTAAACCTCCCTCATGCCACCTGACTTCTTGCAGAAGGTGTATATGCTTTTGATTGACCAATAAGAGGCAACTTGGTGAGTTATAGAGATTGACTGGGTGCTTGACATGTGGTGCTGCTCCATTAAAACAGTGGACAATTGGAACTGGGGAGGTTTAGGAGAATTTAAGTTGTCTTTACTGTTATTAGATGTGCTCTTAGATGTGATAATATTCTAATATTCTATTAACAAAAATATAAAAATGCAACTTCAGTTCACATTATAATAGGTTTTCTCATACTGCTTTTGTGGTCCAGATGTAAAACATAACAATAATAGTATGTCATTCTATAATCATTTTCTAATGTTACCAGGTAGTTTTTGTAGACAGAGCCAGATAAGCATATTGCTCATTATTTAAGCACAAAGTACATTTTTTTCAGTAATTCTTGCCTAAGTAACTTTTAGGAGATGATGGTTGAATGGTCCTTCTCCTCACCTCACCACACCAAGATAGGTTGGTATGTGTTTTTGTATTTCCTTTCTTTCACTTTTTAAAGAATCCTATAGAAAATAACAGTATTGTTTCTATTAAAAAAAAAACTTGATAATTTATATTTCATTTTATTTCTGAAAAATAGCCACATTTTTACATACCCCAAATAAATCTCCATGTGTAACTATGTACAAAAAATAATTCAATGTGGCTGAAAACTATCTCACTTATTGTACTATAATGTGTGAATAATAATAATAATAATTGTAAAACCCTTGAAATCACATTTTCTTATAATACTATTAGTCTATAGGTAACACTTACAGTACAGTATATTCAATTGGTACTTCGTGAAATGAATTCTTGAGATACTTAGTAAGGCACTACACAAAGCACTATTATTAAAGAATTAGAGGGGAAATTTTCCCAATTGAAAATTGATAATTAAAGGTATTTAAAATATGTATATTGCAGAGCAGATAAGAAGCTCAATGTAGCAATATATTTCTATTTTGATTTCAAATTAAGTTTTCATTACATAAAAACAAATTGGCTCAAAACTAGATGATACATTTAAAAAAATTTAAAATAGCCAAAATCATGTTGAAATATGTTATATGGATAATTTATCAATAAAAATTATTACTGTTAAAAATTGGTAGAATTCTTTCCTCCCTGTGATAATGATTTAAGTTGAATGGGAATTTAGTAACATACAGGGATGCATCTTAATATCCATATTTGCTCAACAGTGGTAAACACACAATTAAAATTTGTCCTCATTAAAATGGACTTTTGTACACTATGATTTGAATTAAGTAATGAATATATAAAGTATTTAAAGAGTTGTATATCAAAATGTATAACATTCCATTTTTGGCTATATTTTGTAAAACATTTTTGGTGTAATCAGTATGACTCTCACATATGTCAAATTAAGTATTCTACTATTTATTTAAGCGGATATATACCTAATGTATTTGAAAGCTTATTGCACTCATATAATTGTATATATTGTGGCTTCAAAAGTCTGTACTTATTCTTGCTTTAAAAAAGTAGTATGTGCATTTCTTTCCAATTTATTTTAATTAATTATATTAAGGATAACATTCTTTACTAAATGTACCTTAAAATTCACAATAAAGTTTCAGAAATTGTTTTGTACAGTGTTGAGACTTCGTGTTGAATTTGTTCGTGAACATTTTTTGAAATTTTGCTCTGGTCTTCTAATAAGGATTTCCTGACCTTAATCTTACTGATAAAATGATGAGTGAAAACACGTGAAATAGCTATAGCCCTTGTGTAAATAGGAGATCGTTCTCCTAAGTGATGAATTGCTCACACATGAGGAACCTTAGGCTAAAGTCACGGACTGGCTAAAGGTCACAGACTGGGCTTCCCCCCTCACTCTCCCAACCCCTAGGTACTCATTATGTCCACTTCTCAGCATCGGAATGTCAAGCAGTTTGCACTTTAACTGAGTATTCTAGACTGCAGAGAAGCAGTTACAAGGAGATGACGTGGAGAAAATATATGCAGGTCTGTTAAACCCTTTTGTGCTTAATTTACAAATGTATTTAAGACATTTAATAGTAAAAGTTTGCAATACATTCCTTTTGGCATACTATTGAAAAAAGATAAAGCTAGACTCTCAAATATAGTAAATATAAATATACAGACTTGGTTTAGGTTTTTTCACCAGAGGATCAATTCACTTATTTTGCTAAGAAAATTTAGATTTCTGGGTTGAGCACAAACCATGTACCATCATGAGTCACCACAGTATTTAATACCACCTTATGAAACCTGCTGGGATACAACCACCTGGCTATTACCACAGAGAAACACATGTACCTCTACGCTGCTGTGTAGGGATGCATTTACTTTAGCTATGTGTTTTATGTTTTGATTCCCTACAATAGAAGTGGGAAATTCAATTACATTTAAATAGCAAATAACTCTCCCAATTTGTAGATTATTTTATTTATATACTAATTAAAAACAAACAAGCAAAAAATCAATGATGCCATTTAAACCTCCCAGGATCTTTCATTTGAAAAGGGTCCCATTTTGCAAGGATATTCATTGAAAGAGCAGAGGTGAAAAATTACTAATCCTATATGTAGAATGCATGTTCCAAAATTGGTTTTAGTCTTAAAGTTATATTTATTTTAACCCAAGGTATTTAGCCCATTCTGCCCTATTTGCTAGTTCTGTTTTTGCCAGTGGTTTTTCATAAAGAAAGGAATTTACTGAGGTCCATTTGGTAAATCTAGTTGAATGAAAATACCGTCAGCTTTTTTTGAGGTTCTGATGGTGCACACAAAACAGAGCATATTTTCATGTTCCACCCATAAATAAAAATATTTTGCATAATGAAATAGTGAAATGTGAAGATAAACAAGAATTGAGCAAGTGGCTTGTTGGTATCTTAGTTAAATGTTTAAAAGTTCAAGATAAATGCTTTTCTATAAAAAAAAGAAGTGATTTCAAATAATATTTTCTCCTTTGATTAGTTCCCTGAAATTGGTTCCTATTTTAATGGTTTCCAGCAGTTCTATTCATTCCTTTATTCTTTAGTATTTTTTCAAGAGCTGTAATTCCTTACAAAGATTTTGCACACATTTTTATTTACAAGTAGTACATATTTTGTCAATACACATTGATACATTATCCACATAATGTTCATCACTTAATTTCACTTCAAAGATGTATTTTGCTTTTAAATTGGATATTAATATTCTGATACACATTGGTTAAATATGTGTTACTGGTCATTTCAGAAGCAAGTGATTTTTAAGTGAGAAGACTAGAGTGCAGGGGAAGGAAAAAAATACGACTAACCAACAGCATGTTTTTATAAACAATACAACTAATTTAGTTTATCCTCAATTTAATTATCTGTTCACTAGAAATGTAGTGCTTAATCTTAGAGATGTAGTTATATATGATATATGTTCATATATTTATACACCCAGATATAAATACATTATAATATATATGCACTTAGATATAGAATATATTTTATAAATAAGCTCAGATAGATTGAAAATGATTGAAGCACAAATTCTTCTATACTGAAAAAACTTAAAATTTATGTTGTTTATTAAATATTATCAGTTTAGTTATCTTTTATACAGTCAGATTTTAAGGCATGTTAATGTGATGATTACTTTTGATGTTATTTGGATAATGTATCACTTTGCTGTTTTAAATTTTTGAATAGAAATAGCTTTTGAAATTAACATTAATCGGTATTCTTAATAACCTAACTATCGTAAGCAGAGGTCATTATTTCTCTTATAGCCACTTTTGCTGTTTAAGCATTTCTTAAAGCACAACCACCAACATTTAGTTTTTGAAAATATGAGAGTAACTGTTTATTCGTATGAACATATAAATAAATTCAAAATTATCAAGTTGGTTTAAATGAGTCATTATTTTAGCTTTTTTATATCACATTAAAATACTATGACTGTCCCCTCAAAAGGGTAATTCCACACTTTATTTATGTAATGAGCTTTTATAGATTACCTAGATTATAGTATGTGTGTTTTGTTAAGTGGATCATTAGCATATTCATGATTTGATGTTTCACATGCCACACTTAGCAGCCATCCTAACAGGTTTTTAAGGTGACTGTTTGTTTTGGTGGAAGAAAGGATAAAATTAGAAGTCGTGTATGCCAAGTGGGATTTAATAAAATGCCACAAATTAAAAAAAAACCTGGCAGAATTTCTGGTACACAGTAGGTGCTTAATAAATACTTTTTGAATAAATGAGAGGAGACCCCTTAGGATTTGTTTCTTCTTAAAATATGTATCAGCAATAATAATTTACACTTTTATTTCCAAATAAAATTGTAGATAGTCCTTGTTATAGTTTAAGATGCATACTAAGGTCAATTTTAGCATTTTATTTCATTTATTTTTCCCCTTGACATATTTGCAAGATAGAACAAAGTGTGTTCCCTATAATGGAAAAAATAGCACCTCATATTTGTGCTTTTTGTCTAAAAAAATCTGTACATGATATTTTAAATAAATGTATTATCCCTATAGTTCATAAAAATCATTGAACAACTATATTCAGTTTGCTATTTTTAGTGTAAATATATATTTAATAAAATTATGTTTTATTTTTAAAATATCAAAAATAATAAATACTGGAAAATCTATGTTGTTTTGTTGACAACCATGTGTTACTTTCTTTGCATTATTAGTTCATGTCTTATATAGAATTGTAAGAGTTTTAATATTAATTCATTTATAAATCATCAATATTGATACATTTAAGAAGATTTTAAAAATATATGTGTTAAATACATGCATGTAATATTGTGCCTCTTGGCAATTACTTATTTTAATCATTTTGGAAATATACAATAGCCTTAAGCATATAAATGGTTATTGATATAACAGAAATTTATTTGCTGCTTTAAATATTTCATTTAAAGATTGTCAGTTCTATAAGGCTTTATGTTTTGGACTCCTTTGAGTATCAGTTAAAAGCTATAGGCCTGCTCCAGAAAAATTCCTATACCTGCATATATATAATTTTTAAAATTGCCAATCAAAGTTCCCACAGACTTCATGGAGCCCATCTATAAAATCTTCCTGGAGCCTGTGGCCCTGAGTAACAACCAAATAAAACGTTATTGGACTCTCAATGCAACTCTTAATAAATATGCTTTGAAAATAGCTTGGAGTATTTCAAATGAAAAGAATTTAATATTCTTTTCCCAGCACTAGCTATTTTTTTTTTAAATGAACTTTCTTTGGAATCAGTTCCTTGTGTAATAATGGCTAAAACCTTGAAACAGTTTAGCTTCTTTATCTTGTACAATATAAAAATGAGATAAAGACATACATTTTGCCATAGGAATGAACACATTGATCACATTAATGAAATGCTTTTTATTGAATATATAATGGAGGCTATTACCAGACATGCAAATATGCAGCCAGATAGAGCTAGCCAAACAGAATGTGGCAGTTTTAAATTTAAGCCCCTTTTGATGTATGCAGTCCACATTATTTGTTAAATTTGATTTTTTAAAATATATTTTGTCCATCGTCCTTTCACTACTATAAATTGCACAGATAATCCCTATGGAGGGACAAGATAAAGGTATTTTTTCCTGTTCAACTTCTCGTTTCCAACCTAGACTTTGCCTAACATTCTCTTTCTTCTTACAAATAAACTAGTAAAAACAGTACATTTCTTTTTTGCCTATAGCCATATTTCATAATTTCACATGAAATAGTGTTTGAAAATGTGCACATTTTATTTCCATCCCCATTTCTGTGAAAATTAAAGCTTGGTATTTAAGCACTTTTCAAGGTCACAAGAGCTCCTATTTGGCTTAGGTAGGATTTTGGGTTTTTTGGTAATCTAACACTCATCCCAAGAATCAGGACTGATTTGAAAAAGAGACAAAAATATTCATTTAAAAGACAATGAATGAAACATTTACGTAATCGTACATTAAAATGCACTTGCCCAGTATTCATTTTTGGAACATGTACAAAACTTTGTTATTTATCTATAATATTTAATAGTATTTGTCATTTATGCAGAGAAGCTTTTCTCCATACATTTACACTGTAAGTAGTTTTCTCTAACTCATGATCAAAGACATTTCGAACTTGATGAATTAGTATGTTTTTGTTGTTTTGTTTTGCCGTGTATTTTCTGTCAGAATTGTGAGCTGGGAGAAGTTTCTGTCATGACTCAGGAGTAAAACATCCTGGATGGAATTTATAATCAATACACATTTATGTTCATATTCCAAGTAGCATTCTCTATCAGTCCGTTTCTTTAGGATGCGTTTCTTTTTTCCTCTCAATTACAATTCCTCGTTAGTTTTCGGCTAATTTATATCTCTATTAGAGCTACTATACCTAGTACTGGTTTTGCACCAAATACATTCCACATATTCTTTTTTGTGGATTATTTTTATCCTTCAAAACAGCTCTATTAGGTAAATGTTATTTTTATCCTCAATTCCTTGATGAAGAAACTTGAGTTTCAGAGATATTAAGTGATGTATCCAAAGAGTTTGTTTACACTTCACAACAAACTATCACCGATTAAGTGACTACTTCAATGTCACCTCTCCTTTGAAAGTTAGTGATCTCTTTATTTTCTACAACTTAAGGTACATTTTACATATTATATAAGTCACTCATTTAAAGTTTAAAATTCTATAATGTTTAGTAAATTTATCAAGTCGAGCAACCATTCCTATAAACCAGTTTTTAAACATTTTTATCTCTCCAGTGAGATCCCTTGTACCCATTTATTAATATCTGTTCCCATATACATGGAGTCAGATATCTCCATAAAATTGACCTTTTTGGATATTTCATATATATGGAGTCATGCTGTATGTAATATCTTGTATCTTGCTTTTTAGTAATCATTTTTGTTATTACTTTTAAGGGAATATACCTTTAAATGTCATTATAATTATCAATATTATAAAAATATAATAATTAATCCTTATATCCCCAGAAATATGAATAATTTCTCCCCAAAGCATTCTAGTTGGCACAAATCTTTATTTTGCTCAAAAAGTTCTGGTAAAGTTAAATAACTTGTCTTAAGAGTAACAAATTATTTTTATTGCTTTCAAACTGGTATTTCCATCCTTTGGTACCTGTTAAGAAAGAGATTAAGTAGCTACTTTTAAAGATCTCAAAATGTATGAAAACAAACAATAGTCAAGACAGTATTAATTGTCCCAGGAGACTGTATTGACTGGTATTTTCATAGGCATTGTTTTGTCGGTGGTTTGGAGGGATAACATCCTCTTATGGAAATTTCTCAGTTTTCACAACTGATCCAGGTTCCCATTCTCAATCAAGCCAATAATTCTTCCTTGACACAAAACACATCCACTGTAATTACAAATGACTTTTTTCGTACAACAGTCTCATATTTATATTAATGATGATGTCTGTTTGTTATTTGTTGGAAACATTTTTGTTTTATTTTGTTTTGTTCCTGTATTTCAGCATCTACGCTAACTGCTGAGTAGTTCCAACTGTGCCCCTTATGTCAAAAGTTGCAAAACTTTTCAGTTCTCCCAGAGTAAATTAAATGAGCAGAAATAAATGCTCACCATTTCCTGGCAATTCTATACAAGGCATCAGAAACTCCAAACTGCAAAATTTAAATGATGCTAAATCTAATACAATAATAAATATGAATATTATTGGAAATAGTAAGCAAAGGTATTTACATTGCAAAATATAGCACATGATCCGAATTTTATTTGCTTTTAAACTTAAGCTGCCATTCCTCAGTTTATAGTAGCAAATTAAATTATGCAATTATAAATTTTGAGCCAATATCAAGCTAGTTTTATTCTCCAAACAAATATTAAACAAGTAATTTGAGAAGATGGCCAGAAATGGTCAATAACAAAGTAGTTTATTGAAGAGTCATTATATCTCTGGAAAATCAAATACAAAAAAATAATAAAGATAAAATGAAACTTAAAAAGCTTATTTTAGTTTTTCATAGTCATGATTGAGTTTTTGTCCCCTATGTTTTTATTTGGAGACAATGATTTTATGAGTGACTCAACATTAGTAAAACAGAGAAATATTGAGTGTTTTATGATTTCTGTAGTGCTTATATGAGTGCAGTAATCAACAAGTCAATATTTGAAAGCACTTAGAAAAGTATCTGGCACAAAATTGGCATCATTAAGTGTTTGGTAAGTAAGATTGATAAGACTCCCCAAACAAAGTTTTCTTCTCGATTTAACTTTGAAAACTATTTTTGCTTTGACAGTCTTCTGTCCAATCAACTTTTAAAAAATTCCTCTTGATTTATGTAATAGAAAAAATGTAAATAACCTATAGGTATACAATTTGAAAGTTACATTGTTTCTTGTTTCTATGTATGTTTGTGTAACTTAAATATTAGTGACACTAAAGTTAAATGTTAGACTCGTTTGTATAATAAAATCTGACTTAACAGGAATATTTAAAACTGGTTTCACTTCCAAGAAATATGGACAGAATTAGTAAAAGGTCGTTTCCATGGGGATTTCAGGAGACTTTCAAATAGAAAAATTAAAAGAACCTTTACTTGAAGCTTCCATAGACTCATAACTATAAGATTCTCTTTAAATATTACTTGTAAGTAAAGATCCCCTCTTCCCTTAGAAGGAAGTAATTAAGAATATATATCCAAGATATACATCTATAGTAACATAGGCTCTGCACAAGGCATTGTTTATTTATACACCATTTATTTCAGAAAAACTCATGTTTTAGAGTTTAACAGATAGGTACTCTAGTTGAGATTCATGTTCTTTCCTTCATTTCTGGCAAGATTTGAGATATTGTGCTTACATTCCTGAATTTATTTTTATTGTGTTAAATATAATGAAACCTGATTAGAGAAAAAAATAGATAAAGGACTGCAAAAAATATTGTGTTAAAAGGGAAGAGTGCCAGAGATTGATTTTTTCTCCTATGTTGTGTTTGTGTGTGTTAATCTCCAGTAGCACAAAGCACAAATCTTCATATGCAGTAAAGAGCTAAACCTTCAAGGAAAGGGAAGATCTTATGACACTACCATCTTTGGTGTGGGATTTACTTAATTTGGCAGACATCTTTATTTCACTAGGCTGAGGAGATTTGTCCTGGGTACGGTCAAGACCTAGCATGTCCTTGGATATTTCATGGGTTCCGGACCAATGTGATTTTTGTCTGGTACATTTGAGCATGGTATTAATTTTAACTTTTTGCTATAATTGGGGTTTTGTATACATATTTCCAACTTATCTTTTTAGAATTTACAAAAGCAATTAGGTGTTGATGGACAAAAAAAGAACAACAGGACTAAAGTACTTGCCAACAGAATTGGTCAGAGGGACAGTTCCTGTTAAACGGTTTTCCCTTTCTGCTACTCGTTGAAAGATAATAGTATCTTACCTGAACTGCAATTATAAAAACAGAATTTACATGTGCTTCTGGCAAAGGTTCAAGGGACCAAGTATTTACATTGAGTGGTTTCAAAGGTGCAGCTTTGGACGTAAATGTAAGGAAAGGACTATCCCTCTTACAGGTTATCTGTGTTATTTTATCCACATCTCTTCAGGAATAGACTCCATTCACTAAGATTTCCACCTTTCTGAGTTTAGCCGCCAGTGCTTATTCAGCCTTCCTTCTATTTTATGAGATAACCCAGATCCTTTCTAATACATTTCTAACACCACCCCTCTAATTGTGAATTACCCCTCTAATTTTGAATTCACTTTTGTTCAGTCAGAATTAGTATGTTCTCGTTATTTGAAATCCAACTATCTTAAAAGGATTTTATAAAATCACTCATAAACCTATGGGTTTTATATGTATAATATAAGGCAATATATGCAGCCAAAAAGTGCTATAGAAATGGAAGCTATTATTTCTGACTGGGATGGTCAGAGAAACCTTTACAGGAGAGATTAAACCTTTGAAGAAGTGTCTCAAATAAGTTTAAGTCAATAACTAATATTTATTTTTAGTTATTTCATATTATTGTAACACTTTTTCACTTAATTATTCTCAAAAAAATAGTAGGTTTGCAAAATCAGATTTTTTTTCACATCTTAACATTGACAAAATTAATGTCAATTGCAGAGTGGAAGAATATATATTGTAGTCTTTTGTTTTTCCCCATCCCCAATATGTATTATATTTTTAATAAACACTAGGAACTGTGTTCATCTCTTTTTATGTCTTCCAGCAATTCTTTTAATTATAGACTGATTTGTCCCAATATTTAAAATTTATTATTAATTGATAAATTACCCTTGTCTCTACCATGTAGAACATATTTTTTTTTTTTCTGAAATAGATATCATTGTGGAATTGCTACACAAGCTAATTTTAATGTGGTGATTTACTCCAATTTTTACAAATAACAAATCAGAGTACTAAAGTGACTTGTTTAGGATCATATTAAAAGCAAGTGGTTCAGTTCCAGCAAGGACCCTTCACCTCTGAGTTAGTTCAGTTTCTTTCTTTCATATAGTTTCTTGAAAGAGGATTAGCAGAGTTTTAACAGAAAAAGAGAGATGGAGAATGCTCTTGGGAGGGGCCTGAGACGGGGCAGGTAGAGAAGAGAGAACGACGTTCAGAAGACTATAAGGCAAGTCCAGGTGGGGGTGCTAATGGCTTGACCAGGGCAGAGATTTGTGCAGGAAAGTGGTTAGAGAAACACCTGAAGTGGCAGGCTAGTGTTAAATTACAGTGAGCACAATAACTTTCTTGATGTTTTAGTTGTTTCCAATGTTTTCAAACTGAAATGTGGGAATGTGTTCTTAACTTTATACGAGATTATATAATAGTTTCCTTTAAAGGAGTTAAAATAATTACACTCATTAGGAAGCAATTCAAGATAGCAGGAGAGGGATGTGAACAAAATAGTGATTTATAGAGATAAATTCTTCAAATTTATTCAAATTTTTATCAAGTATTTATTGAGAGCCAATAATATGTTAGTACCTAGGGTCAACAAAATGAACAAGATATCTTCCCTATTTTCCAGGAATTTATATTTTCAAGGAATGTACATTCTCCCAAGAATTTATGTTGAAACAGAGAAATGTACTAAACAGATAAAGTAGTTATAAAATTATGTAGTAAGAATATATTTTTATAACTTGTGGAATGAGAATTTAGCCTATAGTAAAACTTAAAAGCTCAGAGAGTGAATTGTTTTCTTTTTTAAAAGAAGAGGGGTATCTTCAAGACATTCATCAAAATATGAGTGGATATTCAAGCAGTAAAAACATGTTTCATTGCTTTGAGAATTACAGTCTTAGTAGATCACCTATGAGTAGAATGCAGGTCAAGACCTTGAGAACTTCTTGTACAATCATTTGTTAGTGTTTTTCAGTAAGACGAAAAATAGAAATTAACAATTTGACTATTTTCCCACTGTGTACTTATCCATAAGAAGGTCAAATGAAAAGTGTGCTTTAATCTGACATTTTTAGATATTATTGGAAACGATCAAGAACTTAAAGCACGTAGAACATAAACAGGCAAAGCGTATTCTTTCTGGGAGATAAGAAAAGTTTTGCTATGTTTTAAAAATATATTATTCAAAAATTACAGAAAAGCTTGAGTTATAAATAGTAAAATTATTCATATTTTTGAAATCCTTGTTGACAAACCTATATTATTAGTGTATTTGGACACTTCTCTATTCTACAATTTAATTACCAATTTACATTAACAGCTTTTTACTGGATTCTGACCACCCAACATTTTCAAAGTAGAAATCCAAAATTCTGTTTTAGAAAGTACATTCTGCAATTTGCTAGTTTATCTTTCTCAAAAATGATCCATTAATTGCTCAGCTTCCTCTCTATTTTGAATCAATTATAAACAAAACGAAATAAAACATTTCCTCTTAATTTAAGATATCAAAGTCTAGGTGAAATTACCATGAAGAAGTCTTGCAGACTCTGATTTTGGAAAAGTAAAAATTAGCCCTACAGTGATTCATACATTTATTTACTTAACAAACATTGATATTCTGTTCACAATTAGCGTCTTTGCCTGTCCTGTTTTCTGCGTGTCTAATGTTTTGATGCCATTAGAGATATGAAGCATAGCACCATAGTATAGTAAGATGAACTGGGTATCAAAGGGCTAGTGGCAGGAATCAGGTAGTATCTTTAAGCCTTAGTGTCTTTGTCTGTACGATAAGGAATTTAGAGTAGAATTTCTAAGATTCTTTGCATAGTTAACATTCTATGAGGACCTTCACAAAACTTTTTTTAATATTATAAGCCTTACAAAATGAGACTGGCAAGTAAGATTTCAATTGATCAATTTTAATGTCAAGAAGGTCATACATATTTGATGTGCCTTTGGTAGCTATCTAAAGTTGTATTATTTTTAATAACTCTATCTCAATAATTTGTTTTATTTTGTTTAAAAACTGCATTCACTACTTGTATTTATATCAGTAAATTAAAACATCATATTTTTTTCTTGAAGACAAAGCACTTTTTCCTTGAAGCATTAGCCTAAGTAACTTCTTATTCTCTTGCTAAGTTTTCTATCTGGAATGATCTTTTGCAGATTGTCAAAATGGCTTTCTCCTTCATTCACTTAGGGCTCCTTTCAGTACTTTCTCATTCATTGTTTCTATCCTTTTTCATTTACATTTTTCAATCTCTTTTCTCATCATGGCACTTATCACTGCCTGACTTTATATTGTACATTTACTTTTTAATTGTATATATTTTTATAACTAATTAGAAAGAAATTTTATCAGTCAGGTTTCTTTACTCGCAGTTAATCCATATCCTTGTTGCCTATATTTACTATGCTATCCAAAGAGGTAGACACTAACCACATGTGACAATTTAAATTTAAAAGTAAAAATAAATGGTATAAGAACAATATTTCTTCAGTCACACTAGCCACTTTTCAGTGCTTGCTAGTTATGTGCATCTGGGTTTAATGGGCAGTACTAGAGTGACTATCATATAATTGGTGCACAACAAGTAAAACTTAACGAATGAGTAAAAAAATAAGAAATCTTAAAAGTTACGGTATGCTTTTCAAATTAAGATTTTTCTCCAAATGTCCATCAATCAATGAGTGAACAAAGAAATTGTGAGATATATATATGTGTTTATATGTGCACATACACATATAAGTATATATGTATATATGTGTGTGTATATGTGTGTGTGTGTGTGTGTGTGTATGAAGGAATTAATGGCATTCTCAGCAACCTGGATAGGATTGGAGACTATTATTCTAAGTGAAGTAACTTGGGAATGGAAAACCAAACATCGTCTGTTCTCAGTCATAAGTGGGAGCTAAGCTATGAGGATGCAAAGACATAAGAATTAACTTTGGGGACTCAGGGGAAAAGGATGTTGGGAAGTGGGTAAGGGTTAAAAGACTACAAATCAG
Source organism: Macaca fascicularis (assembly GCF_037993035.2). Lineage (NCBI taxonomy): Eukaryota > Metazoa > Chordata > Mammalia > Primates > Cercopithecidae > Macaca > Macaca fascicularis. Next base: position 57,821,185 of record NC_088391.1, on the reverse strand, counting down.
GTTTGGTGTATACTGCTTGGGCAATAGGTGCACCAAAATCTCACAAATCACCACTAAAGAAATTACTCATGTAACCAAATACCACCTGTTCCCCTAAAACCTATAGAAATTTTTTAAAAAATTAAAGTTATATTACAGCTGCTGTTATAAAAAGGACCTTTCAGTTTTGTTTTTTAAAAATAGAATTATTCACATGCAGTTATAGATATTATAAGAGTGAAAGCATAAAGCCTATTTCTCAGGATTTTATTCACCAGTAAAGTAAAAGTTTTCCAGGGCAAATCACTAGGATAATTTTTTTCTCTTTTCAAATGTGATTTCATTAAAAGAAAACGTACATGTTTTATAGATAAATAACTTACTGAAATTAACAGAAAATTTATATTAGTAAAATAGAATTAGTGTTAATATACAAGATTACATGAGGAATTATACCTCACATGCCAATTAAAAATACCTTTAAGGTTATTTTCTATGATTTAATAAATAACAGCACTGTCAAGGTAAAAGTCCCAAAATATGTTTTTTAAAAAATCTTTAATTTGCTTCACATTTTTAGATTCAATAAATATTAGAAAGTTTAGATGATAGAAAGTGACAGGGTTGCATTTGACATAAAATATCTTTTATAATAATAATTGTATAGAACTGCTGATATAGCAAGGTAAGCGACTTGCCATTTCAGTAAACTCAGAAGTCTCACATAGATACACAGAAATTAGCATGATAATCATATGACACAGGTTTTTCCAATTTCTCCTTAAAGCTCTATTAGTCAACTGTAACATATAAATTGTCTTGTTGGTTTTATTGCTGTATATTTCTCATGAAATTTTTACAATTCTATTATACTTTTAAAATTCATTAGGAGGAGTGAGATCTAGTGTTCAGTAGCAACTATAGTCACAATAATTACAGTACAGGGTGACTATAGTTAACAATAATTTATCGTTTATTTCAAAATAACTAAAAGAGTAAAATTGGAATATTCCTATCACAAAAAAATTGTAAATGCTAGAGGTGACGGATATCTCAATTATCCCATTGGACCATTATACATTGTACACTTGTATCAAAATATCACATGTACCTCATACATGTGTACAACTGTTATGTATCCATAATAATTAAAAATTAAACATTAAAAAATTTCACTTTGTCCTCTGGAGAACACGGGCTTTAAAATCTCTATATTGTGAATATAGTTGCATTTTCTCATCTATATTAAAAATATAAATAAATATGATTTCTAAATTTTATTACAATCAATAATCATAGAACTGTGTTAATGTTTGTGATTATGCATATTTAGGTATAGAGTTGTATAAAATGTAGGATGCAGTTTAATAAGAGCATTAGTTGATCAGTTGTATTTTAGAAAAATAGCGTTTTACAGCTGTTAAAGATGTTGGAAAGTCTTCTACCGGAAATAGAAACTGTCTCTAAGGAAACCCACTATCTAATCCTCTCAGGTTATAACAAGCCATACTATATAAATCAAATCCATTCGCGGACACTTTGGTGCACATTTCTATACTCTGCCTTTCCTCTATCCCTAGAGGTTCAACAAGACTTGGGGAAAGACATTTATGATTGTTTTCAGTTACTGAAGAAAGAGGCTTTTATATTTACTAGGAGGATCAGAGAGGCATCCTGCAACCTGGAGAGCTCCCTTGGCTCCAAGTTTTAAGTCGTTGGGTGTGTTTGTTCTTTTGTTTGTGTTTCAGGGCGTTGTGGAACAGCATGACCATCATGTTCAGCTTTGATGCCTGTGGGGGATAGGTTAGATATAAAACACAGTACAGAGAAAGACTTGCTGCATTTTTATTGAAAAGTTTAGAGGAAAAATGTGAAATTGTTTGGGTCCACATAAATGGAAAGAAATAAACCAACAAAATACTTGTAAGTTGCTGTTAAAGTTAATGATAGCTCCCTCTCTTTAAAGACTCATTGAAAATGGCCTTGATATTTCTGTTTTTGCTTTATAATACTGTCTTTTGTGTAGATGTTAACAGCTGAGCCTTATAAAGCCCATGAATTTTCCATGTCTGAAACTTAATGGTCAGTTAATGTGTATATTTATTTTGAGGGTATAGCAGAACAATATGTTAAAAAATAAACATTAGTATATATAATGAATTACACATTAATTCATTAGATGCAAAAGAGAATGGGATATGTAATAATGGGATATGTAATATTATTATGCAGCTGATTTTTTACCAGTGGAAAATAATTTTCCCTTTCCTCCTTACTTTAATCATCCTAGTCCTTTCCTCTTGCGGTAGATCATTAAACATTAACTAATTCTATTTAAGGACTTGCTACTCAAAATGCAGTCTACTCATGAACCAGAAGCATTTGCGTTACCTGGGTGCTTGTTAGAAATGCAAAATCCCCACACCTACTGAATCAGAATCTGCATTTTAACAAGATTTCCAGATGATTATGATGTACTTTAAAGTTTAAGAAGTAGTTCTTTATTATAGTATGGATTATATTGCTGTAGACATTTCCTCATCCCCCTACATACATTTTTGGTTCCTGAAATGAAATTGTGCTTTTCTAGTATATAAAACAATCAACTCACGAGTTTTCAACTTTAGAATCACTCAACATATTCAAGGGTGAATCAATACAAATTATTTTCAGATTATCCTTATCCTTTAAGATTGTATCTTTAATAAAAGTATATACTCTTATGATTCAAAAGAGAATGGGATATGTAATTCTTCCCAACAGCTGATTGTTTCATATTTATTGGTAACCTCTTTGTATTTATATATGTAAATATTTTACACCAGAACAAGTTTTCACTTTTAAAGGATCTTAAATGCTTATTAAAGATACTTGCAGGGCCAGGCATGGTGGTTCATGCCTGTAATCCCAGGACTTTGGGAGGCCGAGGCTGGCGGATCACCTGAGGTCGGGAGTTTGAGACCAGCCTGACCAACATGGAGAAACCCCGTCTCTACTAAAAATACAAAATTAGCCGGGCGTTGTGGCGCATGCTTGTAATCCCAGCTACTCGGGAGGCTGAGGCAGCGGAATCACTTGAACCCAGGAGGTGTACGTTACCATGAGCTGAGATTGTGCTATTACACTCCAGCCTGAGCAACAAGAGTGGAACTCCATCTCAAAACAAAAACAAAAACAAAAACACAGGTATCTTCCATACATTTAACTATTTTTAATTCCAGAAAATAATTTGGAAAGGAATTCCATTTAAACTTGTGCATCAAAAGATGTATCATTAAAGACAAAAATAATGTATTGAGTAAACATTTCTTTTTAACTTAACCAATTAACTTATTTTTGGATCATACATTTTTTAACCCAACAGTAGAGAAGCATTGGATTTTGAATGTAAAATATAGTATTAAATAGAGATTTTCAAAATGTCATCAAATTCTTCTTAGGAAATCTATTATGTATATTACTCAAAGTAACTTATAGCCCTATATTTTAAAATTTCTTACATGTAGCTACTTGTTACAGCATAGTACAATATTAATGTATTTTATTAAATTCTGTGCAAAGAAAAATAGCATAATTTTGAAGTTGCTATTTTATATTCCTCATATACAGTTGTTGATGATTTTTTCACTACTCTTCACTAAACAAATAAAATGAAAGAATACCTAAAACTAAGCAATGAGAGTAAAAATCTACATTGCAGAAATATTGTTAAAGAAAGTGTAACATAAGAATGTAAAAAAACATAATATCCTTGATGGTGATGATGTTTTCTTTCCTTCTTTTCTAATGGACTACACACAATATATTTATTTTAATTGCCAGGCTCTCTAGTAGATCAAATATTAGTGTAACATTCACTCACTGCTCTCCAGGGCATTGCTAGGTATAGGAGTTACATGAATGGTGGGCAAGCAATTGCCATCGAAGGTAGTATGTGACAAGTCTTGCCTATGTAGTATGGACATTCTGTGAAAGGAGCTATTGCAGTCAACAGAAAGGACCAAAAAGGGATGTATTAAGATGAGGTTTGAAGGATGAATAACCTTTTGACAGGTCAGAAAAGGTCACTCCTCGCAAATAGAAAATAGTGAAAAATTGCACTATTTATAGAATTTTTGGTATTATTTGCTAAAATCCAATATATCAATACCCCTCACCCTGCCCTTAGGGTTTTATTTGTTGGTTTGTTTTAGACAGGGTCTCACTTTTTCACCCAGGCTGGAGTGCAGTGGTGCGATCTCAGCTCACTGCAGCCCCAGCCTCCTGAGTTCAAGCGATCCTCCTGCTTCAACCCCCCAAGTAGCCAGGACCACAGATGTGTGCCTCTAAGCCCCACTAATTTTTGTTATTGTTTATAAAGATGGAATTTCACCACATTGCCCTGACTGGTCTTGAATTTCTGAGCTCAAGGAGACTGCCCACCTTAGCCTCCCAAAGTTCTGTGATTACAATCATGAGTCACCAATGCCTGGACCCTATCCTTAGTTTTTAACCTGGACCTCCATAAATTCACAGAGATCTGAATGTGGATCTAGTAAGACTAGTACATGGACAAAAGGCAAACATGGTTCAGAATTAGCACAGAATTTGTGGTATGAAAAGGAACTTAACTCCTTTTATTTTATTATAACCTTCACCTTCACAAATTTTGTTGTTAAAGAAGCTGTATGCCTTAATTTCCAGTTTTGTTCTCTGTGTCATTTGATGGAATGGTTCAGACACCAAGCATCTGAAGGAAGTTATAACCTAAACTTTTACTAATCAGGTGGTTGTGAAGTAAAGACTAAGGAAAGAGACACTATTCTCTTTATTTTTTGGGCATGAAACAGAAAATTTATGCCACAAACACTAGATGTTTTAAAAGACGCAAATGCAACATTCAGGATACTAGTTTTCTCATAAACATATGCGTAAGAGAAGAATCAATGAATGCATCATAGAATGATTTGCAAATAT